>NC_089823.1:110587411-113087411 GCF_035046505.1 Tiliqua scincoides
CGGATATTTACTAAATTTTTCCACACTCTTTTTCATCAATTCTACTATTGCCAGGTATTGCTATGTCACTAATGGATTATGATGATGATGATTAATAAATTAAAAAGCACTGTAAATTTAATGAACCCCTAACAGAAATCACTTGACAATGGCATATCCACAAACCAGTGCGTAGAAATCTTCATTGATGGTTAAGGAGTAGCTTATAGTGTCTTCAATGAAGGTGCTAATCCAGGAGTGCTTTGACTGAATTTAAATGGTATTTAAGAGTATAAAGACATAGGCTGTAATCCTATGCACTTTACTGCATATGATGGCACTGACAGCTATTCTATGGTAGGAGTGACAGACAAGCTGCCCTCAAATCAGTCAATGTCATTCCAAGGGACTATTAATTTATTTATTTATCAAATGCTATACAACTCTTCACCAAGGAGCTCAGGGTAGCCTGAGGGATGACTGGCCAAAGTCACCCAGGAAGCAACGTGGTTTAGCAGGGGGTTGAACCCAAATCTTCCAGATCCAGTCCAACCCCATAGCCATCACCATCCAGGCTCTCTGGTTCCAACATTCAAAATATATTCTAATATTCCTACTCCCCATAAATGACAAGCCAGAAATCAAATATCTGGGACTCTGGGCAGTGTGTAAGGAAAGGAATCAGGAAAGGAATTTGTTCATGTTTGTGATGTCGTTGTATATTTGTGTTTTGTTTTGTTTCTTTCTCTGTATTTTATGCCAATAAAGGTCTTACTGAACTGCACAGAAATCAAATACAAAGGGGGATTGATTGATCTGCAACCCTCATGATCAGATTACCCTGATTTTCATTTGTTTTATCTTGCAGAAGTTAAGAGGTGGCCTTCCTCCAATGAGCAGTTACAAACAGCCCTGTTTATCCTCTTATAGCAATAGCCATCTAACAAGTCCTCTTACTCCACTGATACCATAGACTTCTAAACCAGGAAGCCTTGCTTCATTGATCAGCCCCCAGCCACTGCAATTAGACAGGATGGGAGGGGGAGGAAGGAACAAGCTGTACATACACATCTGCCCACATACTGACTTACACTAAGGTGTGTGCTTTAAAAATCCACACATTTGTTATCTAACTATGCATAACAACCTGTGCCTTATATTTTCAAATTGACAGGGAGAACATTGAAGTCAATAAATTATACACGGCATTAAGAAAAGTGAATGTTTACAACTCTGACTAGCTAATTAGCATTCTCTAATACATGGTCTCTTCATTGCAATATTCTGTTTTCATCTTTACTAGTCTACTCAAACATTCATGTCAGGGAAATGGCCAAGAACTGAACAATGTGAAAGATATCCAACACTAAAAGCAATGTTAGTATGAGTGGCACGATTTGTCACGGTGAGTTTTGTGTGAACTTCATTTGAACCATGTGCCTGTATGGCTCCCAGTATTTTATGACAAAGAAAGTAATTGCTCACAGGATATTGGGTTTGCCATTGAAATAATACCACAGGACTATTGACAAAAGGCTCGGCTAACAGCAGAACTGAGATTAGGTGCTGGGGGGTATTGTCTCACTACAGTCCCTGAGCTGTGTGAAATGTCAGTTAATTGAAAATGGTAATTATCCCACATAATAACATAAACTGTTTCATTCTAGGAAATGTTCCACTCCTAAATTAATAGCCATTGATCCCAAGCCACTTCATGATTTGTATCTATCCTCTTCTCAACATATCGAGCTCTCAGTCCTTGCGACAAAAAAAACAACCGTTTTCTTTCATTTTTTATGCATCACAATGTAATGTGTGACCTTCCCTTCCTGTTTTGATACTCTGCAACAGGACTGTCTATCTGAGGAACTGTTGGCAAAGTTCAGCTATGTAACTTTTTGGGACGCACTGGGTTTCTTATCCTTTGTATTTCAAAGAGGACACCCAGGAGCTATTATGTACATCATGGTCATGAATTTAAACAAGAATACTTAATAAGCTCGCTGGCAAACAATGGAATACATTTTTCACTGTTTAATCGTGTGCTGTTTTCAGTCATTTATTTATTTATTTATTTATTTATTTAAATCCTGGACTTGTGGACCAGTTAATGTTACGCATTAATTCATTTGAAAGTGTTGCGCTTTTATGTTTTCTCATGGAACCTGAATTAGCTAATTGCTCAAGCATAGGTGACATCTGTCACTGCTGTTGAGCAGGAAGTTCACATGTGGAAGCCTGTGTGGATGACAGAACATCACCTGTGTCGTCGTCGTCATTCCCCCAGCCAGTTGACGGGAGGCGATGATACCCAACTCCCCTTATGAGAAGGCATGAGGATGGTTAGTAGGTGAGGGCAGCTGAAAGATGCTGTCGGGAGAAGCCTTGCAGACAGTAGGCTAATCTCCCACCCACCAATCCATTCCATTCTAACTGGGAAGAACAGTATCAGTTTTACTGGTTGCCTTGATGGGAACCAAATAGAATTTTTTGGCTCCCCTACCACTTTGGCTGTTCCATGAAGGGATGCCACTGGCTTCATACTCTTTAGTAGTTAGCTTGAATGTCTTCATTCAATTTTCAGTGTAAATAAGGGAAGAAAGTGCAGTGTAAGGTCAGTCAGTACCTGGAAGCACCTGAAGAGTGAAGGAGGGGCGCCAGGTCAATCCCTTGAGATTTTCTTTTCGGCACAGGCAGCGTTGCACCATCAAAGGTTTATGGCTTGAACAACTCATGACATCAGGGGGCCTCCTTGATTCCAGCTGGAATTCACGGACAGTGTGGTGCACTGCTCAGTGCCAGGATTGGGGGGGGGGTCACCCAGAAAGTTAAGGAATGGCAATTGAGAGGAGGAGGTGCATAAGAGTTGAACTTGCTATAGATTCAGGTTATGTTTAGTAGAGTTTTGAACCCTCTTATGATACCTTATGGCATACTTGGTTTGGAGCTAATGTACATGGAACTCTGGATTGGATCGAGATAAGATTGGGCTGTTTTCTGGATTGCGCCATATCTACTGTATCTAAAACAGCCTTATCTATAGCACTTTTAAACAGCATGAAATAATTAGCTCTCAATACTGAACTGACTCACAGTCCAATACTATCCCCTACCATGCTATTGGATTCAGTCATGCCCATGGAGTGCATACTGCATGCTATTGGGGGGGGGGGGGGCAACCAGAAGACCAACCAGAGGTAAGTAAAAATTTATTGGTAGGGCTCCTGGCCATCAATGGGTTGCCTTGGACCCACTCCAGCTATGAAGCTGGCATAAGTGAATGCAGAGGAAAGGGGCAGAACAGACTGGAAAAGAAGGAATAGGACCAGGGCACAAGTCACTACTGCCAAGATCCACCCCCCTCTCCCTGCAACTGTCTCCTGTCCTCCCACCCTGAACCTCCCCCTTCCCAAATCTCCCCCTCCCCACCCATGGCATGCCTCCACTGCCAAATTACCTGAGTAAACAGCAGTTGGTGTGCAGAGTTGAGACCACTTTGCAGTAATGGCTCTAAATGACCCAGCAGTGAGGCAATGTTCGCACCATCACAGGACCTTTTATGATAGCATATCGAGGGATATGCTGTTGCAAAAGGTTCATAAGACAGGGCTATAGGTTAAGTAGGATTAGGAGTTTAGTGTAAATCTCATTTTTTACTTTTTACAGCAGTGTTTCTCAAAGTGTGGGTCAGAACCCACTAGGTGGGTCACGAGCCAATTTCAGGTGGGTCCCCATTCATTTCAATAATTTATTTTTAATATAGTAGACCTGATGCTACCATGATATATGACTGCATTTGGAGAAATGTTTCAGACCTGTACTTTTACATAAGAACATAAGAACATAAGAACAGCCCCACTGGATCAGGCCATAGGCCCATCTAGTCCAGCTTCCTGGATCTCACAGCGGCCCACCAAATGCCCCAGGGAGCACACCAGATAACAAGAGACCTCATTCTGGTGCCCTCCCTTGCATCTGGCATTCTGACGTAGCCCATTTCTAAAATCAGGAGGTTGCGCATACACATCATGGCTTGTACCCCATAATGGATTTTTCCTCCAGAAACTTGTCCAATCCCCTTTTAAAGGCGTCTAGGCTAGACGCCAGCACCACATCCTGTGGCAAGGATATCCACAGGCCGACCACACGCTGAGTAAAGAAATATTTTCTTTGTCTGTCCTAACCCGTCCAACACTCAATTTTAACAAGCTACTATTTATATTCTTTTCACAATGACAGTAAATGGGACTTACTCTGGTAAGTGTGGGTAGGACTGCAGCCTAGGATTGTTAAAAATTTTCCTGCTTGATGATGTCAGTTCTGGTCATGACATCACTTCTGATGGGTCCTGACAGATTCTCATTCCAAAAAGTGGGTCCTGGTGCTAAATGTATGAGAACCACTGTTTTACAGTATTCCACATATGTTCAAATAATTTTCAGTATTTTTTAAATTTCTCTAAAAATACTCATTTGAAAAGGATGCTAGATGCATTTGCTTAGGCTTGCTGTCTCCTCTCTGATGAGTGCTTGTAGCTCATTTTAAAAATTAGTTACACATTTGTTCTGGGTTAGTTTACTTTGTAAGACATTGTTGTAAACCACCTTGTGGGCCAAATGGATGAAAAATTTAGGTAGAAGTAATAAAAAATCATCTCACTTACTGCTTAAGCCAGGCGTGCCCAAACCCCGGCCCTGGGGCCACTTGCAGCCCTCGAGGCCTCTCAATGTGGCCCTCAGGGAGCCCCCAGTCTCCAATGAGCCTCTGGCCCTCTGGAGATTTGCTGGAGCCCACACTGGCCCCACACAACTGCTGTCAGCATGAGGGTGACTGTTTGACCTCTCACATGAACTGTGGGATGAGGGCTACCTCCACTGCTTGTTGTTTCATGTCTGTGATGCAGTAGCGGCAGCAAAGGCAAGGCCTTTTAAAGACCTTGAGCTATTGCAAGACCATCATTCATTCATATAAGTTCATCTTTAATATATTCATTTATGTAAACTTATGTAAATTTATTCAAATTTTAAATGTAAATTAATTCTCCCCCTCCCCCCGGCCCTCGACACAGTGTCAGAGAGACGATGTGGCCCTCCTGCCAAAAACTTTGGACATCCCTGGCTTAAGCTGTAAGCTTCCCCCCCCCAAGTATAATTAGTTCTTTCAACGGTATACTCTTTAATATCTACAAACAAGTTCACCACTCTTGCATGCTGTGGTTGATTAACATGTTCCAGTAATAATTACCTTGTTAAATTGTCACTATGTCAAAAGAAATGTTACTTTCATTGTTAGCTTGGCCAAGTTCTTTCCCCCTGACAATTTGATGTTAACTTCCGTTCTAAACAACTTAACAGCCAAGTAGGACTGCAGAGGATCTGATAGTACTAGTTTGTTGCAGTGTTTCTCTAACTGTGAATCGGGACCCACTAGGTGGGTCATGATCCAATTTCAGGTGGTTCCCCATTCATTTCATTATTTTATTTTTAATATAGTAGACTTTGATGCTCCCATGGTATGTGACTGCTTGTTATGGTATGTGACTGCTTCCATGGTATTGTCCTGCTTGATGATGTCACTTCTGGTCATGACATCACTTCCAGTGGGTCCTGACAGATTCTCATTCTAAAAAGTGGGTCCCGGTATTAAAAGTTTGAGAACCACTGTTAAGGCATTTGTTTGGAAGGGTCAATTGATTGATCAATAAACTTCATCCATGCTGATATGAGGATCACACACACACACAACTAGCTGTCCACAAATCATTGCTCCTAAATAGTCCCACTAAAGTCAATGGGACTATTCCAGAATAAGCAGTCTGGGCATTGCTGCCATAATATATTTTATTTTATATTGCTGTATAGTGTACTGTACACTTTATGATTGCAACTTTCCAAAGTGAGGGAACAAAGGAGTGCAAGAAGACATTTTTAAGACATAACAAATGGAAGAAGGATACCTTGTAAACTCCAAGGCAGTATTAAAAGTGTCAGACATATAAGACAGCATGAATGCAAAAGCAGCCACCTATGCATGGTGGAAAGCACACTATTAATGCCAGGACAATGTGGGCCCAATCCTATCCAACTTCCCAGCACCGTTGTAGCTGCAATGCAGCCCTGAGGTAAGAGAACAAATGTTCCCATACCTTGAGGAGGCCTCTGTGACTGCCTCCCCCACCACAGGATGCAGTGCATGCCCAATTGGCATGGCTGCACCAGCACTGGAAAATTGGATAGGATTGGGCCCTCTGTCTCTCCATTTTGTTGCAGCTTTCTTTACATTATTTGTGCAAAATAGTGTACCATTGTCATTGTTGCTACTGGCCTCAACCCAGCTGCAGTTGTGGACAAAAAGGCATATGTTCACAACTGGTTGGCCCAGATGTGCCTCAACCTTCCAATTCACATGAAAAAGCCACATTAAGCCAGTTCAAAGGATTATAATGAGGGTGGAAAAGTTTACTCAGAGCACTTAGAAATTTGCTTAGGTATGCAGACATCTCTTGCTCAATTGGTAGAGTTGTTTCTGAAATATCCATAACCCAATCCTATGCTTATCTACTCAGAAATAAATCCTATTGTGTTCAGTGGGGCTTATTCCCAGGAACATGTATAGGATTACAACTTTAAGGGCCCAATCTTATCCAATTTTCCAGTGCTGGTGCTACTGTGCTAATGGGGTATGCATTGCTTCCTGTGTTGGGGGGTGCAATCACAGAGGCCTCGTTATGGTATGGGAACAAACAGCAATTTTAAAATAACTGATTTGCTCTTTCCCTGTATTTCACATCTGCATTTTCCCACGTATAGAGGAATATTTGGGACTTACGACCCAGAAAGTAAACAGACATCAAGTCAGACATGCTAATATTCTATTTTGAAGAGCAAATAAGCTATTTTAATTCCTCGAGTCAGCTCTCTAAATCCATATCGTACTCTAAGACTTCTGTATGAGTCATTTCATTGGCTAAAAAAGGAAGCCATGCTTAAATTATTAAAATGTTCAGTCTCTTCTCTCCTGTGTCACTTGGGTTATAATTAATCTTCAAGATGCTGGTGTTTACTTAGAGATTTTGAAAATTCAAACCATTTATGCAAATTTTCAATGCCTTGAGACTCAATTCAGATTGTCAGAAACTTTGAATATGTAAGCACATCTCTAAATATATTGCTTTCATTAATACCTCGTACCGATCAAAGGCAAAATCAGTCTTTGGAGTTTATCTTTATAAAGGTTGTAATAGCCACTAAATTGTAGCTTTCTGAATATGTGTGTGCATGTGTGTTCAACACACATACACACCACACACATGCACTCATTCATACACACTCACCCCCCCCCCATTTAGAAATACTGTTAATATGGCTAGTTTATAAAATGTCATTGATAAAGTTTAGAGACATTAAAGGTAAATGCTGAAATCAGTATGTAAATATCATAAATCAGCAAGTAGTAATTGTCAAAATGCAGCAACTGGGGACTGATACAGGAAATAGGGCAAGCTACTACCAGTAACAAAAAAAAAGATGAGCTGTTCATTGAAAAAATGAAATAGCACTCTTGAGTTTGGCTTGTACAAGCAAAATGTATGCCAGCTGCTGGGTATTAGGGCTATTATGGTTGCCAAGATTTCAGAATAAATAGCCTTTGGAGTGCCAAGTAGTTTAAAAAGGAATTGCCAATTACATAAATTCTGAGCAGAATCTGGAATGACTTTGTGCATAATTTAGCAAATCAACAAATTGACCAGAGTTGCCCTTGTGAGTTTCTGGATATTTTAATTCATCACACTACCTTTTTTTTCCCATTCCTCGTGCTAAATAAAATGTGCTGCTTGTTTTTCGGTACAGTAGCTATCTAGACATAGTACTCGGTGAATGACAGCTATCTAGGGCTGCATTGAAAGCTATGACTTCCATTTTAAAAAGCTGCCATTCATTTTCATCTCTAATGAGTCAACATGGTATTTTGTCAAAATTTAAAGCCAAAGTTGAATTCGGCACCAAGGTAGAAAGTGACTGTCATTAACACTGATGGGTGGTGAGGAAGTTCAAGTATAATGCAGGACCTATGACTGGGAGAAGCAGATGTGAAATGGCACCCTGAGCACTCTGTGACGTCTCTGGCAGTTGAGCTTGCAAGCTGGCTGCTTATTGGTGACCCGTTTAAATCTAATAACTCTTACATTGACTACAGTCCTAATCACACTTTCCTGACAGTAAGTCCCATTGAACAAAATAGGACTTACTTCTGAGTAGACCTGGTTAGGCTTGTGTCCATTGTCATACAGATACTATGTGAAAAGTTGCAATTTGGTAAGCGAGTTTTTATCCCAAGTACCAAATTAGTGAATCTAGTTTTTGCTGAAGTAGAATTTGATGAAATATGCAATAGGTTTCATTGAATTACTACTTCAGAGTCACATCATTTGTTTGTTTGTTCACTCACCTTTTTTGCACATTCACCGCCTGCACCCTTCATCCAAGAATTTCAAAGTCATGTACAAGGAAGGTTACATTCAGATAATATTATGCGCACAACAAGCCTGTGAGGTAGATTGTACTGAGAGAGGAGTTTGTGTGAATGGCCAAAGTCCTCAGTATGTAAGAACATAAGAGAAGCCCTCCTGGATCAACCAAAGGCCCATCTAGTCCAGCTTCCTGTATCTTACAGTGGCCCAACTCAGGGAACACACAAGACAACAAGAAACCTGCATCCTGGTGCCCTCCCTTGCACCTGGTAGTGATCTAAATCCAAAAGAAGCTTTGTCTTTCTTTTCCTAAGTGTGAACAAGAGACTTCAAGACCAGTCCAAAGATATGTCAAATTCCATGAAGCAGAAATAAATGGCCAATTTCTGCATTCTCAAATGGTTAATCTGGAAGGTTGAAGAATCTTTTGCTGCACAAGCCACACACACACATAAAATTAATAGTCAAATGTCATACCTACAGGTACTGTAATCTGGCGATGAAACAGTGTATACCAACACATACGTACATATACCCATACACACCCACACAACCCCCCCCCCGTCATCCAGCCATTACCTTCAGTCACCTGAAATGACTTCCTCAAAATGACTGCTCTCTCAAATGACTCCACCTCTTCTCTTTTTCTGCTCATTACATTCAAGATGCCTCCAGGATGGCACCCCTATTATATCCTTCAAATTCCTCCTGAAAATCCATCTTTTCCATGAAGCCTTTTGGCCAACCTTTTCCTAACTATACTCCAAAGGATACCCCAGCCAGGGAACCCTTCTCTGACCCCTTAAGGCTTCTGGGAGGGTGTGGAGAGCCCACAGATCCATCTGCTGTGCTACCCATATAAAAATATAAAAATAGTGGCATGTATTTGTCTGATATGGAAAAGCAAACAAATTTAAGCGATTCAATAACCATATATTAAGGAAATTTCTATTATGGATCTGGGCTAAAATACAAAGACAGATGTATACCAAAATCCCCCAATGGGTGACGCCACTAGAAGCATGTACCTGGCCGAATTTATTAGAGACAACAAAAATGCTTATATGTGAAAGTTTATTGAAGAAAGTTGGGCAATTAAAGACAAAAGAAGAACTGTTAAGACAGGGTGTGTAGATGGATTGGTGGACTCACAACTTGATTCAAAATTTGGGAAAGATAATCAAGAAGGATTCTATTCAGAACAGATGCCATTTGATAGAATACTCTTCGAAACAAAAGAAAAATATATTAAAAGAATGTATATGTTCCTATTGGATTTTGAAATGCAAGAAGAAACAATAAAAGAATGTATGATAAAATGGACATAAAATATAGGCCATAATATTACATTAGAACAATGGGAACAGATTTGGAAATATAATATAAAATTTACTAGAGCAACAAATTGTATATAAAATGTTTTATAGATGTTACATGACACCAGTAAAACTGGTAAAAATGAATCAGAATATATCAAAAAAATTGTTGGAAGTGTAAATGTGAAGAAGGAACATTTTATCCTATGTGGTGGACATGTTAAAAAATGCAAGTATATTGGAAAATGGTAAGGAATCTAATATAAGAGATTGTTGGATTTACAATACCGCTGAAACCACAGTTATTTTTGCTTAATATTACCTTAGATATTATAAAGAAAATGATGTGTATTTAGTTATTATGATATTAACTGCTGCGAGGATTTTATATGCTAGATATTGGAAAGATATTAAAATTCCAACAAAAGATGAATTACTAGAGAAAATAATGAATGTGGCGGAAATGGATAGACTTACAGAGATTTTGGATCAACAGCGCAAACTGACACAGATAGAGCAATGGAGACCATTCTATGCTTGGTTGAAAATGAAGTTGTAGATGTATAAGATAGGGCAGGGGTGTCAAACTCATTTCATACAGAGGGCCACAGTTAGCATTCAGGGCTCCAGCTGAGGGCTGGAAGTGATGTCATTAAGCAGAAAGTGACATCATTAAGCAGCTAATGGTCAGAAATTAGACCCTGTTCTCATATAGAAACTCATTAACTGTAAATTACAGAAGAGAAAGTACCCAAATCATGATCATATTTCAAGTTTTGGGAAAGCCCAATTTTCATGTGGCCTGCCATTTCAGCTGTAACACCTCAGCAGCTGAGAGCCTAAGGGCTGGATAAAAAGCTTCTTATGTTTGACACCCCTGAGATAGGGTATTTAGATGAATATATTGTATATATGATATATATGAAATGACATGATAGACAAATGATATTTGTCTGGCAGGAGGTCTGGCTCAGTTGGTAGAGCTGCCGCCTTGTATGCCTGAAGATCTGAGGCTGCCAGTTTGAAACAACCAGAAGTACCCCAGAACTGACGACACACTGATATACTGATGAGCTGACCCTCGGTGGCAGAGAGGAGTTGCCGTCAAGTGAAGCATGGGAGGTGAAGGGCCAGAGAGACTCCAGACCGGGAAGGAATCCAGCTGAAAGGAGGAGTTCTATGAAAGACTAGAACTATTCACTTGTAAAAATCCCTATGGGGGTTTAGAACAGCCTGCCTATGTAAACCGCCTTGGATTAAAGTCTGAGGAGAAATCTGACGACCAGAGAAAGGTGGTATATAAATACCTGTATAAATAAATAAATATTAAGAGGCTAAACTAAAAGAGGAAAAAGGTTAGAAGATATGTATTGATTGATTAGTTATATTGATATATGACTGCCTGCACCCTCCAACAGTGTGTTTTTGTGTTGTATATTGAGTTTGTGTTTGTTTATATTTGTCGTTTTGTTTTTATTTTGGAAAATAATTAAAAATAAAAAAAATTCTATATAGCAATTGCTATTTTCATTTGTTCTAAAGCAAGGGGAGCACAGCAGAAGGGTCTGTGCGCTCCCTGACCCCCCAGAAGGCCAGCGCTACTCATGGTAAGTGTTAAAAAAACTATTTTATTCCTGGCAGCAGTGCGATTGTAGCTATCACATTGCTACCTTCCCCCCACCCCCGCCAGCACTTATGCCAGTTCCCAAATTCCCAAAGAAAGAATTTATAATATAATAATAACTCGATATTTATATACCGCCTTTCTGGTCATCGGATTACTCCTCTGACTTTATTCAAGGCGGTATACACAGGCAGGTGTTTCTAAATCCCTCAAGGGGATTTGTACAACTATACAGGTTCTCTCTTTCAAGAACCAACATGTCAGAATGGATCTTCCTGGTTTGGTCTCACTTCTGGCCTCCGGTTCTCCCATGCAGGCTGACAAGCAGCTCCATATCTCACATGAAGGGCAGCCAAGGTGCTTCTTGCTCACACCAAGAGCAGGTGGAATCACTCAGCTGGGCTTGTCAGCTGCTTCAAAGTCTCGCCATTCTCAGCCGTTCAGGGAGCTGCCGGTGTCCTCGAACTGGCGACCTTCTGATGTTATCTTCGGGCTAACGGAGGCTCTACCCTCTAGACCAGACCTCCTGCCCTCCTCCTTGTTGTAAAGAATTTGGGAACCGCTGCTATACTTTGATGTGCCTAAGTCTAAGCATACGGAAATGAAATAAATACCTGTCTTCCCCAATTTGTTCCCTTTCCTGTTGTCTTTGTTGATTTTTAAGTTGCAGGATGGTGTAATGGTTCTAGAGTTGCTTAGACCTGGAAGATCCAGGTTCAAATCCATACTCAGTCACAAAGCTTCCTGTGTGATCTTGGGCCAGTCACTACCTCTCAGCCTCACCTACCTCGCAGGGTTGTTGTAAAGACAAGAGGAGGGAGGGATCTGTGTACTTGCTTGATCTGTGCTTTATCTCCGTGGAGGAAGGGTGGTATAAATTGTGATAATAAAATAAGTATTCAAGTATTCAAGCCTAGGATATCTTGCCTAGGCTAGATATCAAGCCTAGGATATCTCTATTATATCTATTATATCTCTATTATACGATTTAAATATTATAATTTAAAACTGTGTTTTATTTCTTTAATATATAGAATTGCAGGGAAACATTTTATCATCACTTGATGCAAATTTGGTAGGGCCACAAGGGAGCAGGTACAATTGCCCCAGGGCCATTTCTAACCTGCAGCCTGCCAGTTGACCAGCCCTGCCATTAGGCCTTTGCATGGTATTTCTCAGCAGAGATAATACCAATTAACAATTTCTACATACGAGATGTGCTGCTTTCACATTTTGACAGACTGGTTTTTTTTTTTTGGGGGGGGGGAGAATTAAATGTCTTTTTAAGTATAGGACTGAATGTGACCTTTTTAAAAATGCAGGCAAATGATTAATGATCTTAATAAATATGTAGAACAGAAAGCTGGAAAGGTTATGTGTTAAAATCACTGTTTGCCTATAAATGCAAATACTTCACCATAGTGCTGGGTAAGCAAGTATGATTGATACTTCAATATTTGCAAATATTTTCACTAGCCATATCCAAAACCCACAAAATGTCAACACACACAGTCTGCTGATAAACAGATTATGAGACAGAGAGGGCAGTGTGTAGTATTTAGACAAGCAACAATCCAGACTGACGTTTAAATCCATCACCCAGCTGTTGGCTGAATACAGACAAGGGCAAAACAGGGCCACAGCATTGCCATGTAGTAAATGGAAGTGTGGGAAACCAAAAGGATCAGAACCTTTAAATCCTTGCTAGGTTAGCCTTTACAACTTTTGCATATGAAAATGTGCCCCAGTCCCAGGTTTATTAGTGAGTCACCACTATAGGACATACTCTGTTCCATCAATCCGTGGATTCTGGTAATGAGAAAGTCTGTTTATTCTCATCTGTGCAGGGTGTATCATTATAGAGTAGGACCTTTTCTAATACTCATTTTGAAAACTGAAGAGTAGTTTAATACAATAATCCATGGGTAGTGTTTCTCTAACTGTGGGTCAGGACCCACTAGGTGGGTCAAGAGCCAATTTCAGGGGGGTTCCCATTCATTTCAATATTTTATTTTTAATACATTAGACTTGACGCTACCATGATATGTGACTGCATTTGGGGAAATGTCACAGATCTGTACTTTTAACAGGCTACTATGTACATGCTTTTAACAATGATAGTAAATGGGACTTACTCCTGGGTAAATGTGGGTGGGATTGCAGAGTAGGATTGTTAAAAAATTTTCCTGCTTGATGATGTCACTTCCAGTGATGACATCACTTCTGGGTGGGTCCTGACAGAGTCTCATTCTAAAAAGTGGGTCCCGGAGCGAAACATTTGAGAATCACTGATGGTAGGTCACAACTGTGTCTTGTTCCAAGGCACTGAATTGAACTGGCATCCCTAGATTTGTAAATTGGACACAGCAATCCAGCTCTGCCATCCTGAAAAGGAAATCTAGTACCTGGCCTTCCTTCGAAGAATTTATTTCGTCCCAGGAACACCATATGCAGGGCTACACAGCATCCTTCTTTGTACATGGTTGAAACAACGACTAGACTAAGGGATGGGAAAAAAAATGTTCATATCTCACCTTTCTCATCATGATGATCCAAGGCTCACAAAGAAATACAAAATACATAAACATAAAAACGCATTCTCATAGGTCCAATTACAAAGCACAAAAAAAATCTAATTGAGCCATTTCTGCCCAACATTGCATATATGCAACAGGGATCAAATTGGTAAACTTGTGGGCTGGGCAGAAATGCGTTAACTATAAGAACAGGCAATATAGCAGTGACAGAAAAGCATAAATAAAAAGGTGTGTAACAGTCAACAGCAGCTTGTGACAACAAGGCACATCCTTCAACATCACCAAATATCAACAAAAGCTATGTTTTACTCTGATATCATGAAGTATAATAAGGGAGCTAAGTGGGCCTTTATGGGAAAGACACAACTGCCCCATACACAATCCTTCACCCTGAACATATGCATGCCTTTGTAAAGCGGGTTGCAGTTTCAAGCAGGATTTTGCATAATTCTTGGGTGTAACTGAAATGCTCAAAAAACAGAAAACCAAAGAAAAATGATTTCTCAAAGAATTCAAAACATTGACTTCATTAGAGTTTCCGCTGGTAATTCATTTCAATAAAAAAGGATATGTGGTGGGGAAGGGCTGTCCCTCAGATGAAATAGCCGAGGAACTAAAGAAGGAGCCAAAGGAGAATAGAGCATAATCTTGGACAGCATGGTCTTATTGTTAAGCACTGGTTCCACAGGTTAGGGCCCAATCCTATCCAATTTTCCAGTGCCAGTGCAATCATGCCAATGGGGCATGCACTGCATCCTGTGGTTGGGAAGCAGTCACAGAGGCCTCCTCAATGTATAGAAACATTTGTTCCCTTACCTCAGGGCTGCATTGAGGTTGTAGCGGTGCTGGAAAGTTGGATAGGACTGGGCCCTTAGTCAGCACCTTAGGATAGAGACTTGAAAACCAATCAAGATTTGACTTTAAAGAAAGCTTCCTCTTTCTGTGTGTGAATGTTTTGAATAGCATCTGGGGAGGATGTGATTTAGAACCATGACAAGTCAGAAGGGAGGTTCACTTATTTCCTTCTGCACAGCAACCCTCATGAAAATTGCCTTCCTCGAGTCACCATTTGTCATGAGAGGGAAGCTGTTCTTGGTGCCAATGTCAGCTTCCCTCTCCTGGCAAATAAGAACTTGGGGAGGCAATTTTCATTGGAACAACAGCATGGAGAGGGAAGGGTGGCATGCTTGAATGTATGGGCCTGATCTTCTCCATACAGCTGATATTAAAAAAATACATATAGAAGGGATTTACAACCCAAATCTGGTTTGGTCCAACACTGGAACAGTCAAGATTTACTATGTGCCTACCTCCATATATCTATCTCAGATATTCTCTTTTTGTATTAGTTGGTGAAATATGCAATACTGACAAGATGGCTCAGCAGTTTGGAAAGAAGCAAGTGCCCTAAATCCAACCAGTCTGAGTTCTGATAAAACTAAAATAAATGGAGCATGACATGGCATTGCGCTTACCTCTTCTGGTCATCGGTTTTGTGGACTTGAGGTGCTTTGGTACCTGAAGTTTTTGTTTTAATAGGCCCGGGATCATTTTTAACCCACTGCATCTAATATTAGAAGGCTGCAAATCATTTTACTTAGGCATTGAAACTTGATACAGTGATGGATTTGGCAATGCCTCTACCACCTAAAAGCAGAACAACTGTCCAATACCTTTGGAGAGCACTAAGCTACTCTCTTCCTAAAGAATGTGCGCGTTTGCAGGCCCTAGCGCCAGTGCTCTGTCAGTGCTAGCCTAGCGGTGGTCGGTTCTGGGCTACTGGTGGAGCACCAGATCTCTGCTGCTCAGCGGTCGCACAGACCACCGGGTAGCAGAGAGATAAGTGGGGGAGTGGGGGGATGTGGGAAGGAGGCATTCCGGTGCAGAGGGGAGGCAGAGGGAGGGGGGAGAGAGCAGGGGAGGAGGTGTGTCCAGGGAAAGAACAGGGCAGGAGGGAAGTAGAACAGGTGGACCTTTGCTCCACCGGGATCCTGAGCATCTGTGTTGGACTGGCTGCCCGACATGGAGGCTCTTTATTCTACACCAACCTTTGGGTTGTTGTAGAATGGAGTAGCCCCATTGCGGGGCTACTCGCTTTACCCAGGGGAAGGGAATGAAAGCTACCTGGATGCAGTGGCAGCCAATTTTGCCAGGCAGCTCAGAATTGGGCTGCCCATCATCATCATCATCATCACCACTACCTGTACTATGTAGGAGAATACGTGGCTGCAATATCGGACTATTTGGCTGCAATCCTACAACATTTACCTGAGTATAAGTCCCACTAAACCCAATAGAACTTACTTCTGAATACATATGCATAGGATGCACTGCCAGGTTGCTGTCCTGTACACATGTTGAAGAGTAATAGCCTAATGCTGTTCTGGCCATTTTCCACCATTCAACGGCACTGACCGCTACATGCAATGGTCAGGGGAGATGTGATCAGACAACCCATGAAAGGTAAGTAAAAATAGTTTTTACTCACATCCCAGTAGGTACCTCATCACCAATGGGTCATATGCCAGCTATTTTGCTAGCATGAATCTGAGGTCAAGTTGGGGGGCACGTTGGGTTGGAAAAATGGGGAAGGATCCTGGTGCATACTGTTACTGCTGAGATCCACTCTCTCCAGCCCCTGAACTGCCCCCTGCCCTCCCTACCCCAAACCGCCCATGACTTGACTCCACCATCACCTTACCTGCTCTGGCACAGGCTGGATCTGTTGGTGACAGGCCTGTGGAGCTACTTACCAGCTCCACAACTCTGCGCCCTCTGGTGAACCTGCAACTCTGACATGTACCACAATGGTGCACCTTTCTCAGTGCTGCTGCAGCCTTTAGAATGGCAGATCGTGAGTTCTGCTGCTGTAAATGCCCCGTAGGATTGGACCATCAATCCCACTAGATTCAATATAAGAAAAAAAATAATAACTGCACCAATCAGTTACCCATTTTAGCCAGCAGCAACAAAATAAAAAAAAAAAATACTTTACAATGGAAAGAAGCAGATCTTATTGTAAGATGCACTGGGGTGGTAGCTTTGTATTTATATTGATTCTTTCAGCAGCTTAGCTGTTGAGCCTCATGTTTCCAATATGTTGAATTTGCTTTCTCCCCTCCTTCCATTTTTTTATCTGCTGCAAAATGTAGTTCCCATACTGAATTAAATGACTGGTTGTGACAGCTCTGAAAGAGGTCAGCCATGTCAACTGGGGGACATGTCTATGAGATTCCATTGCTTTATTTCAAAAAGAAGCCCAACAATGAAACTCAATGTTTATTATAATGTCAACCCCCTTTCCAAGCCAGAGCTCAGAAATGTACTTGAAGAGCCAAAAGCTAATTAATGTGGAAACAAGAAAATATAAAGGTCAGTGAAATCAAAAAGGTGACCTTACTCTCTGTCAGTGATGGCTTTGACTGTTAGAGGAAAGGCCACATTGTCCCAGACATCCCTAGGATGTGAGATCAAACCAAGGCTGGTTGTGTAACTTTCAAGGCATAGGGGGCTTGTAAGACCAGCTCTAAATATTGAAAGGAAAGCATATCCAAGACTTATTCTGGCTGCAGACAGGTGATAAATTCCTCAGAGAGTTGAAAGTAAGCATAAAGAGGAATCATTCCTCAGGGTGTATAAGGTCATCCTATTTTCACATCTGACAAACAGGATTTGCACATTTTTGTATTAAGAAGTTAGCTTGAATAGACAAGGCAGTAGGACTAAAGAAATGTGTTTATGCATCATGAGGTTTCTCAACTTACTTAAAACCAATTGTCTTTCTCCTCAGCCTTTGTGTCAGCATTTGATCTTCCCTTTACTACCACATATACAGCAACTGTTACCCTGCACATGCCTGATCTTGTCTGATCTCAGAAGCTAAGCAGGGTCAGGCCTGGTTAGTACTTGGATGGGAGACCGCCTGGGAATACCGGGTGCTGTAGGCTTATACCATAGTCTTTCGAGACTGAAGGTTGCCAACTTTACTACTATGAACCTATGACCAGGATTCAAGGACCATTCATTTCATTTTCTGTGTCCAAAAGAGCTTTGTACTCTTTACTGAATGGTACCATTGTCACACAAAAAAATGACGTATGATACTCAGGAATGTTTGTAAATCACTTATGATGTGGCACATGTGAAGCTTTGATGGTTTTCTATTTTTTCCTCACACTGGTACACCATGCGTGAGATACAGTGGGCTGTTTGTATCCATGAGAGATCTGGTTCTTCCACAAGAGATCTGTTCCAGGAAACCCCCCCCCCCATACACCAAATTCTGTGGATAATGATATTCGTGGAGGGCCAGCACAGCACACCAATTACCTGGGGGCCACGCTTGGCCCTTCAGAGGTCACACACGACCTCCCCACACCATTTGGGAGGGGTTTTGAGGTCCTCCAGCTGTGAACTTGGTATCTGTGGATACTCAAATCCACAGATGCTGAGCTTGCAGATAAGGATGGTCTCCTGTACTTATCTGCAAAGCAGACATGAGATTATTGCAAGGCAGATCTGAATAATTGTTTTAAATCATAGGCTTGTTTTTGCCTGCAGTTTGCTTAATCATGGATCAAACTCTCTAGTCAGAAATCCAAACATCTCTCTAAGCCAGTGATTTTCAACCTTTTTCATCCCACGGCACACTGACAAGGAACTAAAATGGTCAAGGCGCACCACCAGGTTGTTGACAATTGACAAGGCACACCATGCTGCCAGTGGGGCTCACATCTCCCATCGGCCCTATTAATAAATGACCTGCCCCCAAATTCCTGTGACACACCTGTAGGCCACTCGCAGCACACCAGTGTGCCACGGCACAGTGGTTGAAAATGGCTGCTCTAAGCAGTGAGAGTGAGTGAGAGAGAAATGCAGCTTTGAATCCTCCATATGGTACAAGTTTCATCCATACGTTAAGGTATCAACCCAGCTGTGATTTCGGACATGTGTGCTCACATGTACGACCTGGTCCTTCCCCGCACACCCAGCTGCGTTTGCTTAATTACATGGGGGAGGGCTTTTGACCTTACTGGCACTCTGCATATGCTGTACTTCTTGGTTGCAATTGTGCTTTTGTTGTTGTTATGGATCTCATTATAATGCTGCTTGTTCAGGAAATTTATCCACTGCAGCGCATATGTGGCTTTTATAGTGGAAGAAGCAAAATCAGATATTTGTAGTAACATAGTTACCTGCTGTTCTAAGGATAGAAGAAGAAAAAAATCCCACTACGCCAGCCCTTGAGCTCACCTAAAAAAGCATTTGAAACCCCAGCTGAGGCGTTTTAGAGATACTTTGCTTTTTTCCAATGATTTTTGCTCTATTTTCTGGTGGAAAAGCAATGCATGAATATCTAAAGTAAATAGTACATAAACAGGAACATTTAAATGTTCTATAAATGTACTGTTCTATAAATGTACTCTCCACCCCACATTTCCAGGGTGGCTTTACAAGGTAAAAACAATAAAAATCCAAAGCAATAGTTCCCAAGTTTTATGAGCCCGCGGACCACTGAGGTAAAAATGAGAATCAGTGTGGACCACATGCAACACCCCCACTCCCCTGCACACACAAAATACAACTAAATTTGCTAGTCCATGGGGGAGCATCCACTTGGTGATATGCTGGAACAGACTGAAGGCTATCTCCCCCCCCCCGATACCTCACAGACCGGGTCTCAGGGTCTTGTGGACCACCTGTGGTCTGTGAACCATGAGTTGGGAACCACTGCTCTAAATCAATAAAACAATATTCCAGAAAGAGGAGATAAAACTGCAAGAGAAAAAACAACTTGAAAACTGGATAAATTGAAGGTGTTTGCTTGGCACCAAATGGACATCAAATTTATTTATTTATTTATATCCTGCCTTTCCCATGCCAAAGTAAATGCCAAAGTTGGCTTAAAAAGCTTTATAATAAAGTACAAAGTATCACAACAGGTAAAAAGAAAAACATCAAACAAAGCATTAAAACATTAATTTTAACATTACATAGTGAAACATAAACCAAAACAGAGCAAAAATCTAACAAATATCATTGGGAATAATGGGGAATAAATTAGTCCAGGAAAGCAATCAAGTCACAGTCATATTTCAGAGGTACAGAGGGCAAATATCCACTCAGCAATCAAATGCCAGGGAAAACAGGTTTGTTTTAAGCCCACATCGAAAAGCCATGAGGGATGGAGTAGTTCTCAGTTCCCCTGGCAGGGAATTCCATACAGGGAAGAATTGCTCCCGAGCTGCCACCACTCTCACTTGGGACAGAGGTGTCACTTGTAGAAGAGCCCCTTCAAAGGGTGGGCTGAAATGTATGGAAGGAGGCAGTCTTTAAAATAGCCTGGACCCAGATCATGGAGGGCCTTAAAGGTTAGAACTATCGTCTCAAATTGGGACTGGAAGCAAATGGGCAGCCACTGTAGTTGCTGAAGCAGTGGTCCAACCAAGTCACATCACATCTAGCTCCCGTAACTATCCAAGTCACTGCATTCTGCACTAACTGCAGTTTCCAGACTGCAACAGATGAGATTCTCCGGGAAGAACATTCCACAGTAGGGTTCAAACAGAACGCCTTCTCCCCAGTCACCACTCACCTCAGACAATGGGAACATGAAGAGGAGGGCCTACAAAGATGACCTTCATGTACTATAGCACTGCATTACATTGCCGTTTGTGATCTTTCTTAGAGAAGCAGTTCTTCTAGTATGCTTCTACAATATGCTTCTACAATAAGAGTTTGAAAACAGATAACAAATGTTTGAGTAAAGCAAGGAGCTGCTTCTATAAAACGTAACTAACAACCCAATCCTTACTGGGCTTTACAGTCATAGAGCAGAGGTTGTGCTATTGTAAATGGCCATATGGTGGTGCAGACAGCATGCCACCAGCAGCCCTTTTGGAACTGTTCATTGCAGATTGTGTCAGTGGCCCACTGCCACAGCTGGCTACCAGTGAGCACAGGTAAACCAACATGGGAGCAAGCACTGAAAGGAACAGGATGGGAAGGAGGAGAAACGGGTGTGTCTGGGCAGGCAGGGGGCAGGTGGGAGGTAGAACAGGGAGGGAGAGGTGGACCCCTGGAGCACCAGAAATGGTGAACAACTTTGTTTTAGTTCACTGTAAAAAAATATAGTAGGAGTAGTAGAAAACTGGGGGTGCAGATGCAGTGGGAATTAATTCCATCATTGGTACAGCCAAAAAGAACACTTCCTTGTAAATAATCTTCACTGAAACCTACGGAATTACCAAGCATATAAATGGAACAGGGGTTGTGGTTAGGCTTGCGATTTGTTTTCCAACCTGATATTGCTTGGAAATTCCTGGTGAACCTGTTAACATCTTTAGCCCTGCTTTCCGTGGCCCCCTGGAGAGCAACGCTGAGTCCGGAAGACTCCAGACCAATCCTAGAGGATTGACAACCCCAGTCGAAATGTGTTCTGATCTATCAACAAGGGATAGATTCATATCACAGTCCCAGACAAGAAGCAGTGTTTTGTATTCTGGAAATCTTAGTCTTCAGAGAAACTGAAAAGCAACTACAATTTCCCTGATACTAAAATACAAAATCATTTCCAAACCAGAAACAATTGTAATTCATGTATACCAGCATCTGGTAAGCACTTAAAACCCTGTTGTGCAGAGTGAAATGCTATAAGATAAATTAGTGTTAAAACATAAAAATTGCTCTCCTGTGAAGGAGAATAGATGGGAAATATAAACATCTTCAGGTTTCAAAATGCGCAGCAGCAGGAGGAGAAAAGGGGGAAAGAAAAGAACATTTGATTCCCATTTGTACTTGTTACAGTTAAATGGCAGTTTTATTAAGTATGGTGATTTAAACAGAACAATGTCTGGTTTCTTATTTTTAAATAAGTTTATAGGTATATTTATACACACATGTGGGATACCCCAACAAAATATCCCACTGTATTTTCAGTCCCTTACACAAAGACTTCTGATCAGGGCCCCTAACTAGCCTGGAAAGACGCAGAACTGTTTAGAACTTGCTATGAAGGAGAGTGACTCCCTTTCACTGCTTCTCATGCGGAACAAGGCCTGGCTGCATGCTAGGGTTGGCTTCATGGCCTTCTTTCTGTTTGTGAGACCCATTTAGGGGTTCACCTGACTTTGGCTCTCTTGCCCCATCGGCCCTTGAATGCAGCATACTCACGCCCTGAGGACTGATGAGCTTGGTTTTAGGCACAGCTTCCTCAATGATCTCCCCTCTATCTTCTCTTGCCTCTGTCTTGCATATAGACAAATTGACAGCATGCTTAGTGTTTGCATGTGTGTGTTCCCGTGAGAGGGAATTTGGGGTTCAATCTTAGCTGTGCAGTATTCTGGCAGACTGCAAGTTCCAGCCATTACTGTGGGGGCTGCTGGCACAGCAACCTCATTGCCATTCTGTGGAGAGTTGCTGCTGGTGCAAAGGCCCAGAGCCCACGCACCAGCAGCAGTACCATGCAGACCAGCCATCAACAGAGGTGTTTTGGCAGTGGGGGTGGATCAAGTTTGGGGATAGGGCCGTGGCAAAGGCAGATATCAGTGGTAGTAGCATCCGTAGGATCTGGAATCCCTATCCCAGTGTGATGCCCCCTTTGGTGGAACAGATCTCTGCCAGCAAAAGAGCTGAGATAGACCTGAGTAGATAAAACTTTACTTAGGACCAATCCTAGCTAGTGTGTGTGCCAACACTGCTCTGGTGCCATAAAGCACTTTGCCATGTACTGGATGTGGTAAGTTCTGTGCTGAGTGGCACAGGGGCAGGGAAAAGGTGAGGAAGGGTGGGGAGGGATGGATGGGGAAGAAGGGGGGCAGCAATGGGGGGCAGGGAGGGCCAATCAACTCCAGGTGGCTTGATTGGTGGCACCGGTGTGCACCATATCCTATCCCCCTTCCTGGGCCCAATCCATCCACACAGATCAATGCCAGCTTTTTAGCTTACATATGTTCGAGTAAACCCATTGTGTATGCAATGTCCCCTTACCTCGTGGAGACCTCCAGCCTGCAAAATTCCCCTGCAGGATGCAGCACAAGTTGTGCTGGCATCACTGCATTGGTGCAGGGGAATTTGTGCTGAATTTGGTTGTTAGTGGACTTTTCTTAATGTCCCCTGGCTGGCCTGGCCCCTTGCTGGTGGGGGCTGCACTGGTGGCCCCAAATCCCTTTGGGACATTTATTTATTTATTTATTTATTTATTTATTTATTTAAGTGAACTGCTGTATGAAGTTCTTTATTGAAAAGCAGTATATAAATACTCATGTTAAGAACAGTGAATAATAGTAATAATATTGCTAAAAATGCAAAAGAATATCAACAATCTTGTTTTAAAATGATTGGAAAGAATTTTTGAAATACCTGCTCTTGCTTAACCACAGTTTGCCAGAAGTATAGTCCTTCTAGGGAAAAAAAAACAAAAAACATATCTGGTCATAAAAATGTTGTCTCATTTTGGATGGCGGATGACTGCTGCTCATACAATTTTCATTCTATTGTCTCCTCTATTTTTCATGTGAGACTTTTCATTCTTCCCTGCATTTTGGAATTAGGATGGTGATGTGAACTCTACCTCTGCAGACATTTCCACTTTATGACTACAGTCACTGTTGTTGCTTGTCATAAAGGCCCTAAGACAAAATGCTTCGTTACTTTCTTCCTGCTCTTTCCTATGTTTTTTTTTTTTGTCCCTCTCTTTTTTTGGTGGAAGCAATTTATTTGAAGAGGCTGAGATGGAAAAATTTAAAAGCAAGAAAAGACTAATAAAAAGTCAATATCTCTCTTCTTTGAGGAGTGCCAGTCAGCTTGATTGAAATGGAAGGTGCCTCCACTTGTTGCATAAGACAAAGTCTTTCATGCTGAAAGCAACCTTAGGTGTCCTCATTAGCTGGGGAGACCCAGAATTGCTACTTGGCATCATGATTTAATGAATAAGAGAAAGTCAGTACTGTATTGTCTCTTTTCACAAGTGAAGGGGAACATAAGAAAGCATGTGTTATATAATTAAAGCCACTGAATGGCTGGCTGGCACTCGGATTTTTAAGTTTGTTATAAAATAGTACGTACAAACAGAGCTCGTTGTTCCAGTGAGGTAGTTTGCTGGCCAAAACTCTGGATGCTACTTCAGGACAATAAAAAGAGAAGTAAAAACATGTCCTTGACAGAAACCATGGAAAGGCACCAGTGGACAAAGGAGACTTTAAGCACCCTGCAGCTGGCTATTAACTCAAGTAGCTAGTAGCCAAAGTAATTGGCTAGTAGTGATACAGGTGCAGGCTGATGTCATCTGTGAGGAATGCTACCCAGATAGCCACTAAAATTAACTGTGCTGTCCTTCCTTGCCCTATGGTGCACCAATGCTGGTCATCCTCCTAGATTTGAAAAGAAAAGGAAATCGAGTGGAAGAGGAAGTGTGGACAGAAGAATGGTGCACCACAGGATCTCCTGGAAGCTTCTCCAGTTTTGTCCAAGAAGTATGGAAGGAGAAACAGCAGAGGTGAACGGTAGAGGCAAGTGGTAAGGAGCAGAAGCAAGGAGAGGCAAGTGTTCCCATAAGTTCCCAGTCCTAATCCACTGCTGGAATCAATCCCCTCTTTCTGAATCATGAACAGACCAGCTCTATAAACATCCGGATGTTCCATGAGAAACTCACAAAGAGAGCATGATGGAGTCGATTCTTCTCCAGTATTACACCCTGTAATGTAGTAATCCTAGAAGGACTCCTTCTGAGTTTGGAGGTTTCATCTGTAGCTAGAGACATGAGAGGCTTCTTCACATTAGAAAGAAGGTTGAGACATCAGTGGGGCTTAGTATTCCAGCCCACAAAGTCATGCATGGAAATTCAATTTAGGCACTTTTACAGTATAGTTGAATTGACTTCTGCTGTGATGGCTTCAACAGCTCTATATCATTGTCTAGCCGTTATTAATTCCCTTAGTGTTTCTTATGATAACGTTTTTCTTGATGAGCTCATTTGGTATTAATGTGAATGTCATATGTACTTTAATAGGATTTTCACTGTAATTCAGTATTAATTAAGTGGATCTATGTTGTTATGAATTCCCCAAATACTTGAAGCTTTCTAGTGTACTGCAAAATATTAGCATCTTCCTTGCAAATCCTTCATTGTTCAGGAAAGTCACTCATCTTCAAAGATGAAATTCTAAAGAGCAGACATCCGTGCAAAGCTGGCGATGATAATGACATGATAATTGGAGCTCTTTTCATATGCATGCTTTGGTGAGGTATTTGGTTCCAAATATCACACAATGTAGAAAGCAGCAATTGTAGTCCTATTAAGGTTTACAGGTGCTTTGTAGTTAGGGTTGGAGGTCTGGAGCAAGATGAAGGCAAACCAACATGAAACAGGCAAGCAAAATGTTCTGCAACACCTCAGACTACAGTTGAACAAAACGTTTGTGAAATGGAGTCAGACCAGAGTCTGTGATTTTATAGCCAGTAAGCCAATGTAAGCCAATGTGTCACCTGACTTGTGTCACTTAACTCTTGCTGAGCTAATATATGAAATGCCTTCCTCAGTCTATCCACCGATAGCACTGAAGCACAGCAAAGAGCTGATTAGCAGTTTTCTTCTCTTACAAACTACTACAGATGTGCAGAGAGTAAGATTCCTTGGTCCCTAGGCTGGTTAATTATGTATTTTTTTTTTTTTAAAGAAAAGTTAAGGGCGCAATCCTAGAATGCACTTGGGCCAATGCAAGTCCCTTGCGCTGGCCCGGGAGTGTTGCAGAAGTGCCATAAAGCACTTTTGCGCCACTTGTTGGGGAAATAGGCCAGTGCACAGATGCCTCTGCAGACCTGGGGAGAGAGTGAGTTGCGTGAGCCAAGCTTGAAGGGTCAGGGGGCATGGGGAGTGTGAGGAGGAGGCAGGAAGGAGGTGTTTTGGGGTGGGGGAGTGGGTGAGATTGTGGATGGGTGGGGAGCAGGAGGCAGGGCAAGGATTCAGCAGTTATGCCATATCCTGACCCCATTTCCGGACCCCGTTTCCCCACAGCCCAGGACAAGAAAATGTCAAACCTGCAAATACTGATAAAAAAAGCACACTAACTTTGGGTTTTATCTTTTCGGATAGCATTTGAGACTGCATTATTCTCATATGGTAACTCTTTTTAACTTCTGACAGGACAAAGTTACTCCATCTATTACTCAGCTAGAGCTCAGGGTCCTGAATAACAATGCCAAGACTGAGAAAACCAGAGGTATCAATTCCCTATGACTGTTCCATGACTGCAAGATACAAAGAAGTACCAGGTTTTTGTTCGTTGACTATTGCTTTTACTCATTCATCTAGTGTTTTCCAGGAATTCATGTAATCAACTGCACAAACCTCTTAAAAATGTGATACAATATCAGTGCAGTTTAAGATGACTGGATAAGTAGAATTTTACAATTCTGTATAAAACTCACACATTAGCAAATTAGAAATTAGCACACAACCTCTTTCAACAAGATGCTATGTGTGTCCTTACACACTGTATAACAGACTACATTTGTTCCCAGTGTGGAAGGGATTGTCACTCCCGAATTGGCTTTTTCAGCCACACTAGACGCTGTTCCAGAACCACTTTTCGGAGCGTGATAC
Source organism: Tiliqua scincoides (assembly GCF_035046505.1). Taxonomy (NCBI): domain Eukaryota; kingdom Metazoa; phylum Chordata; class Lepidosauria; order Squamata; family Scincidae; genus Tiliqua; species Tiliqua scincoides. The sequence continues at coordinate 110,613,939 of NC_089823.1, forward strand.
CATAGTCTTCCGAGACTGAAGGATGCCAATGATGATACACTGTATAGATGTGGTCTTCCTTAGAATTAGTTTTGTACATAACCGTATAAAGGTAGAACTATAATTGGGATTGGGAATCTTAGACCAGAGCGGGAATCAAGGGGTGACAGTGTATTGGCATACCACAGGCTACCCATTCAGTCCCAAGCCATTGTTAACCAAGCTGTAGCACTGAGGCTGCAATCCTACAATTTCCTGAGTGTCCTATTGAATGTCATGGGACTTACACTTGAGTAGACATGCCCAGGATTGCAATGTAAGTGATAGAAATCCAGCTTGATCTTAAGCCACCTTCCTGTCTTAATAATTGACGGCATCATGTACGAGTTGTCTAATGGAACATATTTTGCACCAAGAACAGGGAGCTGGGGAGGGTTGAATAAATCTAAAGAGTAATCAACTAAACTTCCATCTGGTGGTCTCAGTGTCAAAAACATATGGTTGCCTTATATGGAGTCAAGGCATTAAGTCTCTCTAGTTATTTTATGTTGTATGGGCAGGAGCTGTTGGCTGAGTGTTAGAGCTGCCACCTATGAAACCCGACGAAAAGCTGGGAACACAGTTCAAAACAGCTGGAAGTATCCGAGAGCTGCAGAAAGTGCTGACAAGATGAGTCATCCCAGCTGATGAGAGAAGCAAAAGATGGTGACCTTCAGTGAGTGTGAAAGAGTACGGTCAGCTACATGGGGGGAGGGGTGAATGCAGCCAGAAAGACAGCAGACTGTGAAGGACTCCACCTGAAATGAAGGCTTTTTTGGAAGCTAGAACTTGTAATTGTAAAAGCCATACAGCTGGAAAGTGATTGCTACAAATCACCTCCCTCCGACTTTCCCGCCTTCTTTTCCCCCTCCCTGGTTGTCCAGTCAATTCTAAGCAAGAACCCCCTTGGGCTCCCCCTTCTGTCCTATCTCATCCAAAGAAAAAAATCAGACCACCCATCCTTTTTCAATGATCATCAGTTCCTTCAGAGATAGACAAGAGAGCCCAATCCCGCCTTCCCCTTCCTGCTTGATGCAAAAGCCAAACATTAACCCTTCCCTGCCTCCTGGCTGGAACTTCCCCGCTGCTCACCTGGTCTGAATGTAGGCCCCATGAAGTCTTTCATGCCACAATAAAGTAAGTAAGCACGCCCAGACACAGACAGACTCGAATCTGCATGTGTGGGGACTGAGTGCTGAGTTAGTGACCAAGTCATTGATGCAAGTGACTCAAGTCTGCACGAGTCAGCAAAAAACACATTTCTGCAACTCAGATTCAAGTCACCTGACTGAGTTTCTATCCCTGGTAGCTGGCAGAAGATTTCCCTGACTCCAGGTAGGAGTCTTCTCAAGATGCCAGTAACTGAAACCAGAACCTTCTGCATGTACTCTACTACTGCCTTTGACTTTGGGATATCGTGCCTGTTACAGTCTAAATTTATTTATCCCATTAGAACACTTACGGGAGGCACAGAAACTTGTCTTTTCTGCATTACCCTGCCCTGGATTCAGTTTCTTGATCATACAAGCGGTGGGAGTGTAGTGGAATGTAAAGAAAATGTCAGAGAACCATGAGAACTGGTTTGCTCTAGAAGTGGATTAAAATGCTATAATTCAAGTTTTGTTTCCCACAATTTCTCTCTTCATTCCATTCATAATTTGCATGATTAAGAGGAACTGTGTTTCAGCGTCAGCTGACTCCCAGCTCAAATCTCCTCTGATAACCCTCTGTTTGGAGTGATTTTCAGCTGCTGTATGTATTAAGGAAGCATCAAAGGCTTTCACCTTCTTAATGCAACTAATATTTGAGAATTGTAAAGGGGGGGGAGGGAGCAGAGACAGAATTGGCTGGCTGTAAAGCAGAGTTAGGAGCAGGCTTCCTAAAGAAAAATTTATAACTCCAGCATTAGAGAAATTTATAGCATACGGTTCCTATCAATTCCAGAGAGATTTAAGTCCACTTCTGCAAAAATTCCAAGGACTGTAAAGCACACTGCTGCTCAGCAGAGATTATTCATAGCTTATGAGCTACTATGTAGCCATTTGAATAAAAAAAATGTTTCAAAAAGATTCATGTCAGGAATAATAATGATTATGAATATATTTCTCTATTGAGACTGCTGAGCAGCTTATTAAAAACAGGAATAGAAAGAGGAATATATTTTCTGGTGTCTAAATTCACCACGTCTTAATTCATAAGGCATTTTCACATATGTTTTTGAAAAAGTGACCTCAAATTGCCACACCATGTAAGCCCCAGGAAAACCAGGCTGGAAGTTACCTTCTTTGTCCAACCAGCCCCATGTTTTTAAAGATTTCTCCACTCATATGCAAGCCATGTCCCCACCCCTCACTTACCTCCAAGTTACTTTTGATGATCAGTGAATAGGTCATCACCTACCGCTAGCTCCAGTTTTCAGGGCCCTTGGCTAAAATGTCATAAGACATCAGCAGGCTTGTACTAGAGAATCTGGAAATGAGGTTCAGATAGCTTAGAGTCCGCACCACTGGGGATGCAATCCTATCCACACTCACCTGGAAGTAAGCCCCATTGACTATAATGGGAATAACTTCTGAGTAGATATGCATAGGTTTAGACTCTGAGACAGTTTGTGGGTGGAGGGAATGGCTGGTTGAAGATTTGCTGCTCTGCAGTGCCACTCTAATAGTGATGGGGAGGGGAGGGAAGGATGCAATCTGTCAAACCATATGGGTTTGATGACCTGGGGGAACCAGGAGGAGTTGGGCTGATACAATTACGGCCTCAGGCTTATCTCCCCAGCCTGAGCAGCTTATCACTGTTGCTACAACAGAGATGCCTGTTGCTTCCCTCCTCTTTAAAGAGGTGTGTGTTCCTACCTTACAGATTCTGATCAGCTGCCTGTCTTGGACCAGGTCACTTGCCTCTGGTCATTTCAATTCTTATCTGCCAGCTCAGGAACCTGCCTGCCTTGTACCATGTTCCCTGCCTCTGCACCTGTAGACCCACAGCTGCTACCTATGGACATAAACCATGCCTGCCCTGGACCATGCTGTTGCCTTCTGAATCTGCTATGGCATGACAGACAGTGGGACCCTTCTCCTCAGTGATGTCCTCTTGCTTATCTGCCTCCTCTGGGCTTGAACCAAAGAGAGAGTGAATGAGCAGCTGATAGCTTCTTACCACGGTCAGTGCCTCTCGATCTCTGAGCCAGAGTGTTAGATCCTTGTTGTAAGTAGCGTTGCTTCAGAACTTTGAATCTTAAGTTATCTTGTTGCCAATAACATCAATAAAATTTGAACATTGTTAATCTGAGTTCGAGAACCTTTGTTGGCATAAAACAAATTTAACTGGACACAGGAAACAAGTTCTGTTCACAGCATAAAATTCAAGTAGATGGAACACATGAGGATGTTTTCTTTATAACGGTGAACAGATAATCGGCGACCAAATCAGTGATAGCCGCCACATTATCTCCCAGAAGAAAATGCAAAAGATCATCAGAAGAACCAGAGGGAACAGACAAAGCTGGATCTAGAAAAGAATCACGGAGTGTTCGAAGAGCAGGACAGTGACACAGGATATGGACCACTGTGTCAGGTTCCAAGGAACAAAATTTGCAGGTCCACATTGTTAATCAATACCAACTGGTTTTGGTCTTATTGAGAAGAGAGTGAAGAAAGATCCCTCTCCAGGTCTGAATTTGGACATGACAAGAGTATGAAAATGAACATGTGATCGGATATTTCTCTTGTTCATTCTATCTCATTGGACAAAGTTGGAAAAAGCAAGTAGTGATGGCACCAAAGGAAAGGAATACCACATGGGAGTCTCATTCACTTTGTCATCTTCATTTGGGTGGGCTAGAGGAAACAAATGAGAACACATGGTGGACCTCTCCTCTCCCATCATGGCTCACTTTCTCATCTTCTCTTTCCCTTTGGGCCTGGTGAGAGAACAGGCAAGGGGAATTAGTGATGAGAAGGAGCAGCAGCTAGGTCCAAGGAACACTGATGTTTGGTCTGGGGACAAGGACTTCAGCAAACCTTGAGGCTTGCCTTGTCCCTACCTCTGACCAATTCACTGATGAACTCTGAAAATAGTGTGGACAGGTAGATGAGGGACTTGACAGGGCATCTTCATGCACCAAAGAGTGGGTGCTTAGGATAAGACACAACTGGTTTCTCCACAACAAAGGACCTGAGTCATGTTTGCAAGGAGGCGACAATATTCAGCAATGCTTCAGATTAGCTGTTTGAGTGCTAGTCAACATGAACTTTGTCACAACAGGAAAGCTTCTTGAGGCATAACTGGCCAATTCATTCATAGCCAGGCCATGACCAAAGGCTAGAAGTAGCTCTAAAACAAGACAATTTGACTAGAAAAGATGTGTAATGCATGAAAGACCAGCCTATCTCGGACAGCTGATTCCAGAACTGTGCTCCTTGTTGAGACAGACTTCTGTTAAAATACACACACACACACAAATAAATCTTCTTTCACTGTATTTTATTTAAACTCAGGAATTGAAAATTCCCTCCGTACATAGAGGCCCAAATTTCTAGTTCAACTGTGAAAGAAAGAGAGAGAGAAAGAGAGAAAGAAAGAGAGAAAGAAAGAAAGATTATTTTTATAGTAATATCTGTGAGCTATTTTTTAACCTGTTAATGGAATGAATAGTTGAGACGCTTTGTTTGAAAGCACACAGCATCTTGGGATAGAGCTAGTGTCTCATTATGAAAGTTTAAAGCTTGGTCTTCAGCAAGAGGCTTATCTAAATTTAATGATTTTGGGTTTTTTCCTAGGAGACTTATCAATGACCTGTAAATGGTGAGAGTTTTACAAATGAATTGATATGTGTAAGCTTCAAAGTGACTACAGCAAAGTACAATGTGTTACAATGTAGGACGTTTATGTATATATATGGAGAGACAGATTTTTTACTGGCAGAGTCTACAAATCAGGCATTAAACATGAAGAATCCCTGTGTTCTAAGAAAATGATAAGTGAAAACATCAAATTATTGAAAGTAGAACGAAATTTTATGTTTCAGCCCATTTCAATAAACTGTACTCCCTAGTACACACACTGTTCAATGCCATAAATTTCAGACTTCATACATTACCATAAAGACAGCCCTACATTCCTACTTTGCTCAACACAAATATAGATGATCTTGGCTCTAACTGGGGAGGATCAATGCAGACCACCAAAGTGACAACGGGCGCAATCATAACCCCTTATGTCAGCTTTCCAGCACTGACATAAGGGCAGTGCAGCTCTGAGGTAAGGGAACAAACATTCCCTTACTTTGAGGAGGCCTCTGTGAGTGACACCCAACTGGAGGATGCAGCACATGTCCCACTGGTACCACTATGCCTGTGCTGGAAAGTACTGACAGAAGGGGTTAGAATTCCCCCCAAAGTCAAGAAATGGCAGAGAGGTCTTACCACTGTTTCTGTTTCATCTTGTTCTATTTACCTTGGAAGCTTATTTTTTCCATTCTACATACGATATGAGTTCAACACTGCAATACAGAGCATAGGCATAAAAATATTAATTAATATCCCAAAGTGCTTTACAACATAATCTGATCCATGTCTACTCAGAAGGAACTCTCCAAGCGCAATCCAAAGCAGAAGATCCACCAGCGCAGCTGTCCATGTGGTAGTGGAGGGTATGTGCAAATGTGCAAGACAAGTTTGCATACCTGAAGAGTAAGCAGGATGGATGGCCTATGCTGCCCTGTTGATGCTACATGCAGGCCTGCCCAATGGCACAAGTAAGTTCTTTCCAGAGGGTGGCAGGAAGGTGCTTCAGAGGCACGGAGATGGCACTTTGGGGCAAGGAGGGTGGAATGGGGGCAGATCAGGTCCAGAAGTTGAGCAAGATTGGCAGAGCAGACCTCTGCAATATCCTAACCCCCTTTTTGGGCCTGCCAACATTACATTGAATCCCTTGGACTTGCACCTTCTGTTGAGTAGGTACAGCTTCAAGTAGCCACATGGAACAGGCTGGGGCATTACTCACAGCAAGGGGAAAAATATCCCCTTACTCCAAGATAACCTTCAGCCTTCTCTTAAGCTTTATTGGATACAGTGGAGGCCATGTACCCAAATTGCACCAGTACAGTTTAGGACTGGGCTGCCCCTGCACTAAATGGAACGGACTCCTAGGTAAGTGTGTATAGCAGCAGTTTGCATACTGTGGGTGGCAACCCACAAGTGGGTCACGACCTGATTTTTGGTGGGTCGCAGGGCCATCACTACCCATGAACCACAAGGCATTCTGGGCCATGTCATGCCCCAGAATGCCTTGTGACTTTTGGGTGGCCTGCTTTGTTGAATATGTTGTGCCTCAGAATGCCTTGCAGTGTTATATTCTGGGTCACAACCCAGAAGCCACAAGGCATTCTGAGGCATGATGCAGCCAATGAATTGGTTCACAGGGGTGGAAAATTTTGAGAACTGCTGATCTAGTCGTTTCGTGTTTCAAGAAATACTCTCATGTAAAACAGCACTATAAACGCATTTCCAAGAAATTTCAGTGGCCAAGTTCTCAAAATAGAAAGGTAGGCGAGGAACTGAATTGATAGTGGGTGTTGAGTTAAATAAATATAACTCTGAATCTACTTGTGCAAAACTGGATATATTGTAAGCAAAAACTTGAAAGCTTCTTTGTTATTACAAAAGGAAAGCCTTGATCAGGAAAGCTATACCTACAATATAACCCAGCTTTAAATCCAATGATTTATCATTAGCAGCGACACCAAGCTGCCAGAATGAAAGCATTTGTTGTTGCTTGGGCAAGAGGGAGAAAAAAAAATACTCTTTTCTAAATGTGATCATACTACTGAAGGAAGAAAGGGAGCAGAAGACATACATTTATCCATTCCGTTTCTTTTTATTACTATTTTATGCAAAATGTGAATGAGTTTCCACTAGAAACATGTTTTAAGTAAGCTTCAGTAACCTTGGCTGACTCAATCTGTTGCTAAATACAGCAGGGAAAAATTCTCACATCTTCAAATTACATTTTCAGGAGATATTTATCAAATTAAATTAGCCCTCTAAAATGTCACATCTGTTGGCAAATTCTGTTGTTAGATTAGTTCTACAATTACATTTCCAGTGCACTGGCAATGTGTGACACTTCAGTTCTCCAAATAACAGTTTTGTTCCATTGCCAAGCTGTTAAAAATATTACTAGGGCCTCATTTAAAAAAATAAAAAAGCTTTCCTTTTTAAAATAATTTCTTTATTAGTATTTAATAAGTGTATCTGAAATTTTATTTGTTTGGCTAACTGCCTTCTAGAAAATCTGTTTCTTTGCCTTGGTTATACCAGCTACTCACAGAGTAACAGAGAACCAGTTTAACAGCTACTCATGCTTCCTGGCATCTTTTAAGGCATCTCAGTTATTGCTGATCTAGTTTAAAATAGCTCTAAAAGCACATAAAACCAAACAATATGGTGATCCTTTTGCTGTAAGAAAAGGAATAGTGAACCATTATAATAGGACAAGCATTACAATAAGCTTAAGGCCCAAATCCTAGCCTGCTTTCCAGCACTGGCTTAGCTGTGCCAAAGGGACGTTGGGTGGCACTCACGGAGGCCTCCTCAAAGTAAGGGAATGTTTGTTCCCTTACCTCAAAACTGCATTGCCCTTATGTCGGTGCTGGAGAGTGAGTTAGGATTGCGCCTTAAGTGTTAAGTGTTAAGTAACCAGTGCTGGCACTGGGGGATGTGGGGCAAAGCTTTGAACTGGGCCCCCATACTATCACGCACCTGTCCCCAATGCAGCCACTGCCACCAGTATTGAGGCTTCAGGGGTCAGCTTGGACAGATGGGCCCTCAAATGGGCATGAGCTCTTGGCCACTGCCTGACATGTCCCCTATGCCTACTAACTCTAAAAGTTGTTTGGCATTGGCATAGGACAGATGAGCCCAATCCGAGTACACTGTAAACATGAAGAGAATCTGCATATACAGCATGGATGAGAGCATGTCGGCAAGTCCAGTTGCCACTGTGTTCTGTAGCTCTGCTCTCCCCTGGAGATAGCACACTGACCCAGATTGAGAATCTTTCCATGAGATGGACTGCTGAGCACTTAGCATTATATTTAAGATACATGGCACTCAGAGGGAGATTTGGAATGCACCAAGCTGTGAGTTCCTTGGGCTGATGTGTTGCATGGACATGTCTTCTTTTGTCCCCATGTTCAGTGCCTGTCTACAAAGATAACATTTTACTCTGGGTGGAGTTTCTCCCTACATTCTGGAACATTCTGGACCTTCCAAAATTCAACACAGCTCTTTCACTACTCTATGAGCTTTTCACTTTACCTGCTTCTTGTGGTTGGGGCCCCAAGCAGCTGACAAATGACCACCCTTGCTGTAACTGAAACAAGCACATTGTACCTTCTTCTTGGATTTTTTTTTAGTTTGAATCCAGCTTGAGAGGATTGAAAAGGTCTCACTTGTTTTCCTTCATTGTGTGAAACAGAAGGAAAAAAAGCATATACAAGGTAATGTTTTGTTTTTGAAATGTTACATCCATTATCTGTTGCATTCAGGGAACAATTTGAATCCAGATTTCCAGGGCTGAAAAGCTCTCTCTTTATCTCCCCTTCTTTGCTGGAACAGTCAAATACATGTACACGATAATCTCATGTGACATTAAGGAGACCTCTCTTTGGATGCAGCTAAGCAGGGAGTCAAGTATCATGAACTCCAATGCTCCTTGCTATACCAACATTTGAAGAACTCTTCAGATGGATTTATGGATTGGCCTGCAGTAGAGCGGTGTGGAAATCTTTTTTGCCATTGTAGAGCTTTCCTGGCAAATTCTGTTGACAAATGAATGTCTGCCAACATTCCAATTGCCAACATGTTTGCCTGGAATGTTTGCATTGTTTGTGGACTTGTGTGGTTTGCTTATTCATTTATTTGCACACAAGAACATAAGAAGACCCCGCTGAATCAGGCCAAAGGCCCATCTAGTCCAGCTTCCTGTATCTCATAGTGGCCCACCAAGTGCTTCAGGGAGCACGCAAGACAACAAGACACAACCTGTGTCTTGGTGCCCTCCCTTGCACCTGGCATTTTGAGGTAGCCTACTTCTAAAATCAGGAGCTTGCACATACCTACCATGACTTGTAACCCGTGATGGACTTTTCCTCCACCAGTAGCCCAAGATCTCTCTCCCGTCACAGACATCTCAGAACCCATTAGCCTTACTTTTGTCATACTTTTGTATACTATATGTCATACTTTTAAAAATATAGAATGAACACAGGATATTATATTGCATATAGCCAACCTATCCCCTGTCCCTTCTTGTCTAAGGGTTCAGCACCCCACAAATTATGCATCTTATATCCAGAAACACATTGTGTCTTGTGTTCAAAACAGTTTTGATTCTCCCTTTCAAATTTTCCCCCCCTCTATTTGAAGTGGCATTTTATTTGCCTTTTCAAGCACCATTGGGATAAAATGCAAGCATTTTTCTCACCATAGGTTGCCAGTCTTCTCCCTTGGTGAAACAGACCTCAGACACAAAGGTTACATTCCATACAGTGAGCACTAAAGGTCAGCCACCTACAAATATGTATCATTAATTGTTCAATGAATAATTCAAGAAGAAGTAGCACTAAGCCAATCTAGGTAACTTTTGTATATTCATGAACATACAGCAGATCACATATAGTATAGCTGGAATATCTAAATGCTAAACCATTCCACTAAGTTGTGTCCAGGCCTGGGATTCATCCTGGGACCAGCTATTAATAACTATGTAATGAAGTGTCTGAGGCCTGTTTCACACATGGACATATATCAATTGGCAACAGTCTGCTTTATGACTAGAAGCTGAATATGTCACAAAGGCCATTTAAGAGCATTGTGCTTTGAGGCAATCTGCGTCAGCCAGTTCACAATTTCTCACCTTATGGGCAAATATCTATTGTATGTGTATAGGCAAGGTCTATACAATTAGCATTTGGTTGGAGATAGACTATTAGGCTTCAATCCTATTCACACATACAGGGAGTAAGCCCCATTGACTAAACTTACTTACGAATACTTCTGGAAAAAAACAAACATGTCTAGGATTGGGTTCTAAGTTAGTTTAGGAAGTCTAGTAGAATATTTTAAGAGGTGTAGCAGTAACAGGCAGTAATAATAATAACTCGATATTTATATACCACCTTTCCAGTCATCAGATTACTCCTCTGATTTTATGGTTTACATAGGCAGGCGTTTCTAAATCCCTCAAGGGGATTTTTACAATCATAAAGGTTCTCTCTTTCAAGAACCAACATGTCAGAATGGATCTTGCTGGTTTGGTCTCACTTCTGGCCTCCAGTTCTCCCACGCAGTCCGACAAGCAGCTCCATCTCTCGCATGGAGGGCAGCCAAGATGCTTCTTGTTCACACCAAGAGCAGGTGGAATTGCTCAGCTCGGCTTGTCAGCTGCTTCAAGATCTCACCATTCTCAACCGTTCAGGGAGCTGCCGGTGTCCTTGAACTGGCGACCTTCTGATGTTGTCTTCGGGCTAACGGAGGCTCTACCCTCTAGACCAGACCTCCTGCCCACATCTAATGCCCTCCTAATCCAGCATCCAAGCTGGAAGATGTCAGTTGTTGGCTTATTGACCAATGCCATTTAAAGATTGCCTGTGGTTTTAAACTCTGGACAATATACCATTTCTTCTGGTTCAGCGTTTCATACATTCTGCACTAGTATTGATCCTGCTGTACACCTCAAGTTCCTGATTGAGAAAGTCTTGGAAGCATTTGGGGGCAAGCTCATTAAGTTAGAAAGGAGAGCATATCCCCCCCCCCAAATATAGCCTACTGCACAAGAAAAAATCTATATATTAATTGTTGGACAGTCCTTGTATATTCTACAGCTGCAAAACTATGTATGTATGTATGAAGTGTCAGATGAATGCAATGACCGTGTACATATGCACTCTCTCTCTCTCCCCATCCCTCTTTCTCCCCCTCAAAAGAGAATCAGTCTTATGACTCCCACTTCTATATCCATAAAAATCTCATTTACCATCTGTGACTCTTCCTTTAGAAAGTATTATGCATTTGAAGAGTGTGAAAAAAAAAATCAGGCTCTGACAAACTTACCATGAAGTCTGCATATGGCCTTTGACAAGCGCATTGTCTAACAATCATAAACACCCAACGCTCCTCAGAATGTAACATACAGCCATATTATCTTCCATGGTCAATTTCATCCCAATCGCAAATATGAAGCATCCTCTCAAGACTGGGTGTTAATAAAATACGGGCATTACTGTGAAATAGCTGGAACTAAAGAACAGACCACAGAGAGCTATGATTTAATCTTCCTGAAAACAGAAGATATTTTTTAAAATTATTTCTCCATTTGTCTGAAATTTTACAGCATTAAATGCACCAACAGAGACATAAATGGCCTGGAAAGTGAAGAATCTGCTTCAAAGATGGTTGCTGAAACATTAATTTAAATTATCAGACAAAATATACAGTGGAAACAAATCATACCACAAATATAGATCTTCTAGTAAGTGTATTAAATGAGGGCTGCTGTAGCGTTTTGGCTAAAAGTGAGTTTCAAATTAGAAAGTACCTCAGTTGAATTTCATCTATGCTCTGAATGCACTAGGAGGCCTTATGCAAGCCACTCCTCTTCACCTCACCCCAGCCCCCATCTGTGAGATGAGGAAAATAATATCTACTTTGCAAAGTGGCTGTAAGGATTACAAGAAGACATACAAAGTGATCTGAAGTGCTATATAAATGATAAGTATTATTAAGAGAGCGAGGATGGTGTAGTGGTCCTGGAGTTGGACTTAGAGCTGGAAGATCCAGCTTCAAATCCCTGCTCAGCCATGAGGCTTCCTGGGTGACCTTGGGCCAGTCACTCTCTCTTAGCCTCACCTACCTTGTCGCAAGGACAAAAGGAAGGGAGAACCACATACACTGCCCTGAGCTTCTTGGAGAATGAGTAGTATAAAAGGAAAAATAAAAATAAATGAAATACAATTCAACCACAGAACTGCCGAAGCACGAGTGCAACGTTGGAATTGTCTGTCCCAAATATCTGTTCTTCTTAAAACAACAATATTTGGCCCTCATCTTGTAGGCTTAGAAGGTCGGTCCCATCTGAAGTGGACTGAAGTGGCTGCCTCAACTGGAGGAGAGGGTGCCCTATACCTGCCAGAAGTGAATCTATACCTATACCTGGTGAATCTAACTCCACACCTCAGAAAATGTCTGAGGTAAGGCAAAGAAACCTTTCCACTAAATGCCAACAGGTTAGAAACAGAAAATTCCTACTCAGCTTGTATAAGGCAGCCAGCTAATCTCAGACCATTCTCAGGGTGTGTGGGATGGGTTGCAGCACCTCCCAAGCTCCAAATGCTGAGCTCTAAAGCATGGGAAGCAAAAATAAACCACCAACTTTGCTGCTCCCAATTTCAAATGTACCAATTAGGGTGCAATATTTTCAAGGGTGAAGTGGCTGCAAACATATGATACATATGATTAGAGTCACAGATACAGGAGGAGCCTGTTCATCCACAGATTTTACTTCCTCAGATCTGGCTCAACGCAGGTCCACTGGACCCGTGTTGAGCCAGACTCAGCTCCACCTTGCTCCGGTCCCTTCCGGAGGGCTTTCACGTCCGCCCGCTGCCTCTAAGGGCTTCAGAATGGCCCATAGAGGCAAAAAAAAAAAAAGTCACTTCCAGTTGCCCTTGGGAAAGCTTCCCGGGTTGCCCAAGGGAAACTAGAAGTGGTGTTTCTTCGCCTCTATGGGCTAATCGGAAGCCCTCAGAGGTAGCGGACAGACGTGCACTGCCTCTCCGGCTTCAGAAAGTCCTTCAGAGGAGATTAGAGCGAAGCTCCAGTCCCCTTCAGAGGGCTTAAGGGGGTGGAGATCACGAATTGCATTAACCACGATATTCGGTATCAGCCGGGGGTGGGTCCAAGAATGAATCTCTTGCTGATACCGAGGCCTCATCTGTATATAAAATCCTCAGTTGCAGTGCTGTGCATATTTGGGGGGAGGGGTAGAAAACCAAAATAACTGCGTTGGACCCATTTTATTTTTAAGCTTTAAAATGCATAAGACATCTGTACCTAACAAAGAAAAACACTTCAAAAAATTTGTATGTATTTTTTTAAGTTAAAGTTTAATGGGAACTAAGTGGGAACTAAATATGTTACAAAAATATTGTAACATATAATTAAGCATAGCTTAAGGCTACAGTCGTCATGAAAGGCAGCAACATTAAAAATGAAAAGGCTACATTCAAGGGCCCACATCCAGCTAGCTCATAATATCACTGATCAGCTGTTTACCAGGATGAGTGATCAGGAAAGGAGAGTGGCCCTCCCGGGCAGCTCATCAGAGATACTGTCAGTCTGGAAAATGGACTATCTGTATCAATTCGCGTGCATTATTTTTCATCCATATATTTCTCATATATATCTCATCCCATATATTGTTTTTATATTATATGATGCATGTTGTACTGAATGCATGGGTAAGTGAATGTGTGGAATGTGACTGATGTGAGAGATTGTTGTATATAGTTTCTTTATGTCTGTATCTTGATGGTGCATTGAATTTCATTGAGCATTAAGTACAATGGCAGTAAGGTCGCAATCCTAACCACTTATGTCAGTGCTTTCCAGTACTGACTTAAGGGCAATGCAGCTCTGAGGTAAGGAAACAAACATTCCCTTATTGAGGAGGCCTCCTTGCATGACACCCAACTGCAGGATGCAGCACATGTCCCATTGGCACCGCCATGCCAGTGCTGGAAAGCACTGACATAAGGGGTTAGGATTGCACAGTTAAGTAATCTAATCCAATCTAATCCACCCAGGGAGATGCACCTAGCAGCCTGTTTCCACATGAGTATATTACCTAGCTGGATTAGTGTAAATACTTCTTTTAATTTATTTAAAATATGTATATGCTGCATTTTTATTCCTCTTAAGGAGCCATCAAGGCAACTTACACTATGAATTATAAAAAACAAGCTTAAAAATGAAGAATAAACCAATAACTAAGCAGCCAGGCAGCCAAAGAAGCAAAAAGAGCCATAAAATAAAATTTCACCCACTAAAATAAGCATCTCAGTGCAAGGCATTGAAACATCTACCAGTATGCAACCAATAAATTCTCACAAACATTTACACAGCAAAAGAATAATAAGATGGTTCCCTGTAGCAAAGAGGCTCACAGCAAGTATGAAACACAAGGGAGACAACAGCTACTAAAGGGATACTCTGCTAGGTTGAATAAGGACAGTTGTTTCATCTCCTGCTAAATCAACCATTTTCAACCACTGTGCCATGGCACACTGGTGTGCCGTCAATGGTCTGCAGGTGTGCTGCGGGAGTTTGGAGGAAGGGTCATTTATTAGTAGGGCCATGGGGGGATATGAACCCCCCACCAACAGCAGAGGGTGCCTTATCAATTGTCAAAAAACTGATGATGTGCCTTGGCAATTTTAGTACTTTGTTAGTGTACCATGAGACAAAAAATGTTGAAAATCACTGTGCTAAATATATAAAAACTGCCTTAAAAAGTGCCACTTTGCCCAGTTGGCAAGGGACAGTCATGACATACACCCTCTTATTCAAAGTGTTCTTAGACATTGTCACTTGCCAGCATACCACAAAAAGACACGAGGAAAAACTTGGGAATATAAGTGGCCAAATCTTTATTGAACAATAACTGCAATTGTTTTCAATATTTTTCCAACTGCCCCCTTTCAGCTACCTCCACTGTATGTGCTCAAGGTTGCCCCCCCCTCCTTAAAAGGCAGCCAGAAGGATGCGTGACAAAGCTGCAAGTGGACTTTCAAAATTTCTAGCAGCCTAATCCTGAGTTGCCCAGTGTGCAGGGCTGCAGCGCCAAAAATGGCTGCTGCTGCCTCCTTAGCAGAAGGGGACTTTTCCCCCTTTTTCCACGTAAGGCTAGTAGCCCCGCAATGGGGCTACTCGATTCTACTGCAACCCAAGGGTCAGCACAGAATTAAGAGCCTACATGTTGGGCGGGTGGTCTCCCTCTAGCCTTGGTCACTCCCCCCAGCATACCTCTTCCCTACCCTCCCTCCACCTCCCCCTGTCACAGAACGCCTCCTCCCCACCTACCCTCACACCCCCACCTACCTCTCTGCTGGCCGGCAGTTCACGTGACTGCCAAATGGCAGCGCTCCAATGCTCCACTGGTGCTAGCCCAGCGCTGGTCAGCACTGGCCTAGCACCTGCGCTCCATCAGCTCCTTATGGCATGTTTGCAACAGTATACGCTGGCGGTGAGCCGGCACGCACTGCACAGGATTGGGCCCTTAGTGTCTTGTACGTTTATACTCATAACAACTTTTTGCATTGTTGAGAGTCCATGCATAATTCATAACTGCCTCATTTGCAGTATGAAGTGGGACAGTCCAGGAAAAGTGTTACCCCCCCCCCATCTGCTGCATGTGTGAACAAAATCTTGTTTCATCAATATAGTATCTGCCAGGTTAGCAGTTGACATTGCTTTTTAATTTATTTTGTATCTGCTGTGAGATGTTAAGTACTCTGGGAAGAATGTTGACATGTCACAGATGTTGCTTTTTAATTGAGATAAAATACAGCACATGTGTATGTTGGGTTCAGTTGGCAACTAACTTAACTGGCATGACAAAGGCAGAAGTGGAATAACAATGGGGGGGAATGAAATGCTTCCAGCATCAGCAAATGGTTTAGGAGGATGAAGAGAGCCCTTTGCCTTATCACACTGTCACAGTTCATATGTTATCAGGGGTTTTATGTATTGTGGAGAATTGGTGCAAATCCATACACTATACCGTGCATCTTTATTTATTTAATACATTTTTACCCAGCCTTTCCTCCAATTATTGGGATGTCCAAGGAAGCTTAAAGAATACAATATACACAATATCATTAAAAGGGCAGTAAAAGGCAGCACAAAAACTGCAGAAACATTTAAAAAAAACCAGCTGCCTTGGGCATTTGCCTTGGTAATGGGAAGTCAGGGTAGAAACTTTTAAAATAAATAATACCATGGTAACATCAAGATTAGACTATTTACATGCTCTACATGGAGTTGCCCTTGAAGTTCAGAAACTACAATTAATGTAGAATACAGTGGCCCATGTGATTGCTGGAGGTAGGCGGTTTGACTCTGTCAGGCCAGTGCTCCAGTGGCTGTGCTGGCAGCCAATTCATTCCCTGGCCCAATTCATGGTGCTGGTTTTGACCTTTGAAGTCCTATTTATTTGGGTATTTGAGAGACCATCTTATTCTGTATAATCTGGTTCATCCCCTCTGATCATCAGGGAAGGCTCTCTTACAGGCACTGTCGCCTATAGAGGTAGAAAGGGCAGCTGCAAGAAACAGGGCCTTCTTCGTAGCGGCATCAACCTTTTGGAACTCTTTCTTTATGAAATGCTCCCTCCTTAGAGGCTTTACAGCGGGGTCCAAAAATGTTTCTTTTCAGAACATATGTTCTGCTTCCAGCCAGAGCCCATAGGATTGGGGTGTGATGGTGTCAGAGGCACCTGACAGGTCAAGGAGGGCCAAAAAGGATGCACCCCACCTATCTAGACTCCAGCATAGATCATCCACCAGGGTAGCCAACATTGTTTCTGTCCCAAAGCCTGATCTGAAGCTGGACTGAAATGGATCTAGACAGTCTGGTTCCTCCTGACCCTCTGCAGCATCTTCCCTTTGGAGAACCAGGGAGATGCTTTACCTACAGCAAGGCAAAGTCTGCTTAGGAGCACACAGCTCCATTCCAGAGGTTGACTAGGGCTTTGGATGAGTTGCCAGCCCTGGCAGTGAGAAAATCTCAAAAGCCTTCGAAAATTCTTCTGGATCCATAAGCTTTTGGGAGGGACCATGTAGCT
Source organism: Tiliqua scincoides (assembly GCF_035046505.1). Taxonomy (NCBI): domain Eukaryota; kingdom Metazoa; phylum Chordata; class Lepidosauria; order Squamata; family Scincidae; genus Tiliqua; species Tiliqua scincoides. The sequence continues at coordinate 110,630,865 of NC_089823.1, forward strand.
TGGTTCCCCACATATGCAAGGGACTGTAATTAGCAGAAGTAAGGGAATAAACCAGTATTTGCCAAACCACAGCCTGCAGGCTGGATCTGGCACAATACTGTTTCCCTCCCAGCTGCGAGCTTCTTGTTGGCAACCTTCAGTCTCAAAAGACTATGGTATCGCGCTCTGAAAGGTGGTTCTGGAACAGCGTCTAGTGTGGCGGAAAAGGCCGATTCGGGAGTGACAATCCCTTCCACTCTGGGAGCAAGTGCAGTCTGTCCCTGGTCTGTCTCCCTGGCTAAGGGCTTTCCTTCTTTGCCTCTTAGCCTCAGACTGTTGGCCAAGTGTCTCTTCAAACTGGGAAAGGCCATGTTGCACAGCCTGCCTCCAAGCGGGCCGCTCAGAGGCCAGGGTTTCCCACCATTCTGCCATGCAGCTGACTAGAAGCCCCTCCAACCACCATTGCACAAGCAGCCATGTCTGCACAAAAATCCAGGCACAAAGCCTGTTGGGACAGTAGGTTACAGACGCAACTGCCCAGCGCATATCACAATGACGGTCGGAGGGGCTTCTAGTCACAAGTTGGACAACCACTGGCCTAAACCATACCACAACATATGTGAGCCAGGACTGCCATGTAAACTGTAAATTGCATGGAATCCTTGCTTGTGAGATTTCTTTTCCACAAAAAAGTCAAGAAAGGCTATAGCACAAATAGGGCCTCGGTACAACTGACTCTCCTTATGGAGAGCCTGGCTTATATATCACATCATCTGGTGGACTCAAGGGATGTCAAGGGACTCAAGGGATGTTCAGCTCCTCCACCACAGTGAGATTCCCTAAAAAAAAAAAAAGGCAAACAACCAATCTGTGCTGTGACAGCTGAAATGCATTTGCTAGCTATATAAAAGACCATAAAACGTTAATTCAGTTTTTTTTTTAACGTAAACTGTTCCCCTATAAATAAAATTGAAACAAGGCATCTCCTAATTTGCTGGCAAATGAGCTAATCAGTAATTAAGACAGCAATCCTATACACATTTGAGAGTAACAGCACAATCCTATATGCTGGTTGAGCTAGCGCAGCCGTCCCTGCACCAGCTCACAAATGTGCCATAAAGCACATTTTCAACTACTTGTTAGCCACCACTGTAGGCCCAATAGCCTGCACCGGCATGCTGCATTCTGGAGTGGCGCTGGCCAGTACAGGTAAGGTTGAACCGAGTGGTGCGAGGGCTGGGAGAGGGTGGCAGGAGGGCATTTGGAGGTGGGGAGGGGACATTTGGGGCAGAAGGAAAGTTGAACAGGAGATAGATCAGGCCTGGGAGGGGTTGAGATCAGCAGAGCAGACCTCCGCTGTATCCTAATCTCCCTCCTAGCTCACCGGGCTTTCTGGATTTGAACCAGCTATATAGCTGGTGCAGATTCAGGGCCCAATCCTATCCAATTTTCCAGCCCCGGTGCAACTACAGTGCAGCCCCATGGTAAGGGAACAAATGTTCCCATACCTTAAGGAGGCCTCTGTGACTGCTACCCCACAACAAAATGCAGTGCATGCCCCTTTAGCACAGTTGCAGCGGCACTGGAAAATTGGATAGGATTGGATCCTCAAGAAGCCCCATGGAGCGGGCTGTGGCTTTACCCAGAATAAGGGGAAATAACATCCCCTTTCGGAGGAGATATGAGCTGCTTCCTGTCCTGCTCTGGATAAAGTACAGGCTGTGCAGCCTGGCTGTGCCAGCACAGGTTAGGGTTGGGTTTCCCTCCTCACAGAACTCTATGGGAGATACTTCTGTGTAGACATGCATTGGATTGCACTCTCATTATCTTTGCTAAATCTGGGCTGTTCAAATTCTGGTATGTATGGTGACTTTATATTTTGAAACTTATATGTTTGTTGTTTTTTTAAACATAAATTAATAGTAAATTAATAATGACGACTCAAATGTGTGACGATAACAGTTCGGATTTAAGTCTACTGTGTAGCAGCTCAGATTTAGGAAAAACATCTCTATTGACTTACAAATGATCAGCAAAGCTGCAGAGAAATGGAGCTATTTCAGAATGATACTTTGCAGCAGAAGGATTCATTCAGCTCTTGGGCAATTTATCTTGATTGACAATAACATTGCTTAGGAAACCATGAAGACAAAACTAGTGAGAACAAAAGCAAAACAGAGCAATCTTCCCCCCCTCCCCCCCCCCAAAAAAAAAGCAGGAGGGAGGCCATTAAACCAGATCTCTCCTACCTACCTAAAGCTGGGAAATGTGCAGATCTAAAATACTGGGGTGAACAGAATGTTCTGTGTTTGGTTTTGTTATTGATTTAATTAATGGTGATTCAACTGTATTGGGCAGAGATAAAAGGCATCTCTGGCTTCTTTCACCAGCAGAAGACTAGGAGAGGGAGGACACATCATTGGCAGCAACTCTTAACTGCTAGATTCCCACCTAGAGTGTCACAAAATTGCTTTGTCTAGTTCCAGAATGACAGCATGAGCACAGCACCGTTTTCAATTTAGCTATCTGTTCCTAGATTTAGCAAATCCAGAAATAGTTTTGACTGAGAAGTTTATTCATCCCTTGACAAATTCTTGGCTTTCCCTACAGTTTACTTTAAGTGCTGCCCCCCCATTTGCAGCCGCAGAACTTAGAGATATTTTTATATCTGTGATGTGTGTTAAGCTTTGAAGTCCAATCTCGTGCGGTGAGATGGCAGTTCTTCACAAATGGTAACATTTTACTATTGCAGAGGAAACAGGCTGAGCATAAATAACCCACAACTTTATTAAAAGAACAGGGTATTATATGATAGCTACTGAGACCTCTATGGTCTTAAGCCTGCTTAGATATCCAGGGAGACTTACATGGAGAGTCAAGATAAGATGACCCCCCCCCCAGCACAATTCAGCTCACCACAGAGTATCACCTGATAAATTAAGCAGTTCCCCATGCAGGGACCAGTAGGTATAAGCAGGGCCGGTGCCAGACTATTTTGTGCCTAGGCAAGGTTAACTAAAATAGAAATTTTTCCTAAGTTTTTATAATTAATTATATTCCATAGCACTGGCAACGACAGTCACTCTTTATAGCCTTCATAGATCTCACAAAGGCTTTCGACCTGGTCAGCAGAGACGGCCTCTTCAAGATTCTCCCCAAGATTGGATGTCCACCCAGGCTCCTCAGCATCATCAGATATTTCCACAAGGACATGAAGGGCACTGTTGTCTTCGATGGCTCCACATCAGACCCTTTTGACATCCGAAGCGGAGTGAAGCAGGGCTGTGTTCTTGCACCAACCTTGTTTGGGATTTTCTTCGCTGTCCTGCTGAAGCAGGCCTTTGGAACTGCAACAGAAGGCATCTATCTCCGGACCAGATCAGACGGAAAGCTCTTCAACCTCTCCAGACTGAGAGCAAAATCCAAAGTCCAGCTGAAATGTCTGCGTGACTTCCTCTTTGCCGACGATGCAGCTGTCACTACCCACTCTGCCAAAGATCTCCAGCAGCTCATGGATCGTTTTAGCAAGGCCTGCCAAGATTTTGGACTGACAATCAGCCTGAAGAAAACACAGGTCATGGTTCAGGATGTGGACTCACCTCCCTGCATTACAATCTCTGAGCATGAACTGGAGGTTGTCCATGACTTTGTGTACCTTGGCTCAACGATCTCCGACACTCATTCTCTCGATACCGAGCTAAACAAGCGCATCAGTAAAGCAGCTACCACGTTTTCCAGACTCACAAAGAGAGTCTGGTCCAACAAGAAGCTGACGGAACATACCAAGATCCAGGTCTACAGAGCTTGCGTCCTGAGTACACTTCTGTACTGCAGCGAGTCATGGACTCTTCGCTCACAACAGGAGAGGAAACTGAGCGCTTTCCACATGCGCTGCCTCCGACACATCCTCGGCATCACCTGGCAGGAAAAAGTTCCAAACAACACAGTCCTGGAACGTGCTGGAATCCCTAGCATGTATTCACTGCTGAAACAGAGACGCCTGCGTTGGCTTGGTCATGTCGTGAGAATGGATGATGGCCGGATCCCAAAGGATCTCCTCTATGGAGAACTCGTGCAAGGAAAGCGCCCTACAGGTAGACCACAGCTGCGATACAAGGACATCTGCAAGAGGGATCTGAAGGCCTTAGGGATGGACCTCAACAAGTGGGAAACCCTGGCCTCTGAGCGGCCCGCTTGGAGGCAGGCTGTGCAGCATGGCCTTTCCCAGTTTGAAGAGACACTTTGCCAACAGTCTGAGGCTAAGAGGCAAAGAAGGAAGGCCCATAGCCAGGGAGACAGACCAGGGACAGACTGCACTTGCTCCCGGTGTGGAAGGGATTGTCACTCCCGGATTGGCCTTTTCAGCCACACTAGACGCTGTGCCAGAACCACCTTTCAGAGCGCGATACCATAGTCTTTCGAGACTGAAGGTTGCCAATACCTAATTTAATTATTTATAATTATTTATTTTAATTTGCTTGATGATGTCACTTCTGGCCATGACATCACTTCCAATGGGTCCTGGACAGATTGTTATTCTAAAAAGTGGGTCCCAGTGCTAAAAGTTTGAGAACTGCTCCAATAAGGTGTTAGTAAGTTGACACTGTGTGTGTGTGAGAGAGACTCTACAAGTTTTCAAAATCACTAAAATCAGAATTTGGAAGAATAAGACCATCATGTTATAGATCAATCAATGCGTAATTTCATGCAGAATGCAATGAAACAAACCATATTGAAATATCTGTGTTCTAACAAAAGGTACAGCCAAAAAACCAGTGGGGGTGGGGCAATGGCACATCACCACACCCACCTGGTGGGTTGCCCCGCCCACTACATGGGCTAATGTGCAGGCCTCCCGCACTGGGTGACTCAAATCCTAGTGACGCCACTGCCTAGCTGCCTAGACTTATAGTTGAGGAAGCAGGCACAGAGCCTTAATAGGTTCAGCCCCTGTTCCTGCCTTCCTCACCCCTGTCCCATAAGATCAGAGGATCTTATGATTCCCCCCTTTTGGCATGTTCAGCTGTGGTGGAGTGGGGGAAGGAGAATCTTTCATATGTAACTAGTTCTTCTGACCAAGTTCCTTATCAGACAAGGCTACAGAGAAATGGTTATATTTTCATTAATGCTAACATTTGGGAAAAACATGTCTCCGAATCAGTAAGGATCAGATAAGTAAGTTTCTCATTCAGAAAGAGAGAGAGAGATTCTGAACCTTTATCAACAACTTCATCAATTTCTTTTTTTTTAAAGTTTTAAAAAGAGGCGCTACAGTAATGCTCCTGCAAATTATATCAGCTAAGACAGGCCTTTAATCAGTCATGAGATGCATCTGTGTCTGATCTCTGCATACAGTTTCTAGTGTAGCAAGAAAATGCAAGCACTGCTTCTAGGTATAGATGCCCTTTGTGAAATAAAGGCGGTGGTCTATGATGACAGAGTACAGGTACACATGCAAAAAATCTGTATTCCAGAGGAAGGGTAAAGGAATGACACTTGCTAATTTAATTTATATCTTGGTAGAAAAATGTAACCACTTAATAAGGACAAACGTACAGAGGTTATGCATGCTGATGATACTAACAGAGAAACAACCACAAACTCAAACTGAGGTGTAAGAAATCCTGTTTGACATATAGCCATGGAGGACTATGCTGCCAAATGGTTTGTTTTGCCAGGGTAAGATTCAGTTAATGCAATTCTGTATAATGAGATAATCCTCTGATGTGCTCCAGTTGTAAAGGAGATAGTTTGATAAGAAGTGAAGGAAACCCTTGTGATGTGGAAAAGTTCCAGTGATCAACTTGTTTTTCTCAGAGACAGAATATTTAGTTATTCTTCCATTGCAAGAAGCAAGCAGGTGACAAATGACTCACAGAGGGATGCCTATTGGGAATAAATATAACGCACCTCCAGACAACTGAGTGTTTAGGCTGTCAGGATAAGAGAAATGCCAAGGAAGCAGACACTTGTTACATCCTTAGATGCTAAGCCTTGGGACAAATTTGATCCGCCTGTACACTTGGCAGGATGCTCTTGATATACAGAATGGTCCAAAAGGCATACAGATCTTGCCTTACAAGATGGATTACTGGGCAAAGTCCAACTAGACCTAAGCCCTTTGGAGTTGCTCGTGATTTACAGGAGGGTTAAGCTCATACAGTGCATGCATCTTTCTCACTGAAATCAATGGGAATTCAAAATTTCCTTGAGTTGGGCCATTTCCATGGACACTGATTTACCCTGCAACTTTTTGTACTACCCTGTACAGAAGAAAGAGCATGTAGAAAGGAAAATGTAATATTATGCATCTTTTGATAAATTAAGAACATTTGAGAGTCTCAAATGATGCCAGAATTTTTTCATGTCTGAAACCATTGCATTTCAAGTGCAGTTTAACCAAACTTAAACATCAAAATGAGAGACCTCAAGAGGATCTGTGTTCAAACACAGGTCCAAAAATATTTTGTTGCCACTATCGATAATCACTGGGAGGACCTCCTCCCAGCTACAGACTTTGTACAGATGAACCCTGGAGAATGGGGAAGAGGGCTTCAGAGTGTGTTGGTGCCATGGGCAGGGTTTTTTTTAAAGCAGTATACTGCCTCCCCCCAAAAAATGCATTGTCCCTCAGAGTGGGAACATTTGAGCAGTGCTTTTTGACATGCAAATGGATGCATGAATCACTGTTTGAGACCACGTAATTTATCTTTGACATTTGCTCTGTTAGAATCTTGTGTGCATAGAGGTTACCCCTTGATGCTGTAGCAAAATGCTAAATTTACATCTGTGAACAATGCTGTAAATTTCTAAGAATCTCAGAATTATTATTTGTTAAGATTCTGATCCTACTGTCACAAATGTGCCGTAAGGCACATCTGTGACTCCTGCCACTGGCCCAGTGCTGGAGCTGGCCCAGCATGAACCTATACTGGGACAGTGCCAGTCAGAGACCAGAATGCTGGGTGGTGGAGAGGTGAAAGGGGGCATGGGGAGAGACGTTCCAGTGTGGGGAAAGGGTGAGTGGAAGGTGTGGCAGAGGGAGTGGTGTGGGAGGGGGCGGGACCAATGGAGCTCACCTCCACTGGATCCATAGCCCTGTGTCGGGCCTCATGACCCAACACAATGTGTGTTGATGCTGCACTGGCTAAATAGCAGATGCAGTTGAGAAGTTTTCCAGAGTTTTCCTTACCCGAAGGAAGGGGACAAATGTCCCCTTCTCCCGAGGAGCTACCGCTGGTTGCCCAGTTTGCTTAGGATGCTGCATCAGCCATTTGTCTCCCCGGAAGCCCCATGAGCCTGGCAGTTCAGGATTGGGCTGCCCCTGACTTTATGGATATCTTGCAGCACAAAAGATGTATCTCTTTTTCTGTGACTTATTTTCTCCTCTAAGATGAGCTAATTTAAGCTAATCTCTCTACTGAGATTACAGTGGGACATTTTTGCTTCCTGAATATGTGTGAATAACTAAATAAATTTCAGCGCTATGTGTTCATTTTGCTTTGAAAGTGGATAAATACTGGTCAAGTGTTAATTACTTTATTTCAATATTTACAAAATAAAGTGCTTCATCATCATTAGAGAATGCTGTAAATTTTCTAATTATCTCTACAACTGGCAAATTCTAGCAACATTGAAATGTCTTTTCTCTAGCACTCTTTTTTTAAAAAAAAATAGGCAAGAACACGAGACATTACGTAATGCAGTTGCTAAGACCAGTAGTACTGCTAGGGGGTGCGGGCCACACTGGGTGACACGCATGGGGGGTGACACTACAATTGGCCAAAAATTTTAAATCTTGTATTTTCAAATAATACTATCATGTTATATATCATTAAATGTATATTTGCCATGCAGACCTCACCACTTGCCATTTCCAAGTGTTCCTACATTCCTCCAAATGTATAAAACATTTACACTTACATATTGGTAAACCTTGGTACCAGCTATGGGCCCCCTTGGATATACACCACCACTTTTGGTGGCGTATGTCCAAGGAGAGGAACAGGATGTGGAGCTCCTCAATGGAGGGGATAGGAACCAGTGTGCACCATTGCTGCTGGATTAAATCCCTCCTGTCACCTTACCACCCAATTCTTCCCCTCCATGCCTGTTTTCATCTCTGTCTGTTCGCTAGCTGCCCACCCTCATTCACACCATGGCCTTACCTGGTCTGTCGGCATGGTTGAGTGCAGCTGTCACCCTGTGCCAGTTGTAAACCTGCGACTGTGCTGCTTCCTAAAGCTGTGCTCACAGAATGGCTGCAATGGAGTGCCGGGCAAGCCATTGGCAGATATTTTATGATAGTGATAGACTCTTCTGCTGTCATAAGGCCCCCCCCATTAGCCCAGTAGGACTGGACTGTTAAAGCCCTTCCTCCCATGACCTGTCCCGTGTAGGACATCTGGGTAGATGCCCACGATGAAGGGTGAGGCGGAACTTGTTTAAATAATTTGACTGCTGTTCAGACTTGTAGGCAGTTGTGACCCATATTTCACAACTTCAAATGTCTACCACAATGACAGTCATCATCAAGCTGCAAGGATGAATTATGTGTAGCCAACTGGAAAAAATGGACAAATTTATCCTCTCCCCCCCCCCCTTTTACAGGCCAGTAAACCTTGGAGAATCCTACAGAAAGACTTCAGACTTTAGTTTGGCCTATACTCAGAAACAATTGGAGCAGAAGTGAAATGAGACCCTTGAAGGCTTTCTTTGCTATTTATAGTTGCAAGATCTGTTTTCTTCATGCATATAATATTTTACATGCATATGTAAGGGTAGGGGAAGCAGTAACTTAACAGTTAGACATAATGTGTCTGTCTAGAAAAGTAAATGAGCAAACACTTTTGTGTGTGTAGATATCCTATATACTAACAACAAACTCAGGTGTCTGTGTGCCTCACAGTTGGGAAGCAAAAAAGGTAGCAGTCTCTAAATAATCGTAGATATGCAGATGCATTAATATATAAATTAATGAAAATTAAACACACCTCCATGGCCCTATGAGCCTCCAGGACCAGTGTGTGAGCATCCCAGGACCTTATAGCACATTGAGGGCATAGAGAGATAAGAAAATATGTATGACTCATCTAATTGTACGCAGAGGGGGAGTTGGTGTCTTTGCAGCTACTTTTTTTCTGGAGGGATAGGAGGAGGGGGATAAAGGAGATGCTGCCTCTGCTGCTAAACTACAGCTTAGCTAAAATCCTGGCTCTCACCTGCACTTTGAAACTCTCATGCTAATTGTGCGATATGAGAACATTAATGTGGGACCGAGAAAAGGGATGCACGTTGGAACACATTTGCTTTCTACAGGGATTTCAAAAGAAGCTCAGTTAATCCAAATGTCCTCTATATCCATGACTGGTCTGATTCAGTCCTGACATCAGAATGCTTCTGCCTGCTCCCTGGTGATACATTGAGTGCCTGTCATCTCCACCTCCTCATTGGGGGGGGGGGGGCAGGGACTCCATCTCCAGGGTTCTAGTGAAACTCACTGACATACCAGCCTGAGCACAAACTCTGCATTTTCAGTTCTTTTATTGGACCCAAAAGCAGAAGGAGAGGAAAAAGGGGTAGGGTTGGCCCTCCTCCCCAGGCTCATCTCATTCTCTTTGCCTACCCCCTCCCCCATCCTTACAGCCTGGTGCTCTGCTTTAAGCCTCCCTCCTATAATACAGCCTGGACCAAGGCTTCCAAGGGTACCATATACCCTACACTACCTGCTATGTCACACAAGCTCAGTCCAATTTCTTCTTGAGATGGGCTCTGGCTCCATCAGCAGATTACTGTGGCCCCACCGCCGGGTGGGCCCAGGCTGGGCTGTAGTTTCCCAAACTTCTCTCCTCCTCTGTGAGCCTCTTGCCAGATACCGTTTCTTTATTGGGTCCAACAGCAAAAGGAGAGGAAAATGGATAGATAGGATGCCTGTAGTCGCGATGTCTCCACCTTCCAGGCTTCCTGCTCAAACTTTTCTCCTCTTCTTACGCCCTGATAGTCACAACCCCTCCATGCTGTGTCAGTCTCTGCCTGAGGACCCTTGCTCATCCTCTGCCTTACCCTCCTTACCTCTTGCTTTGTTTTCTCTCGTTCTCTTCCCTTTTTTCTCTCCTCTCTTTTCATGCTCCTTGCCCTGCTGTTGGGGTATCCCTATAAAGTGCCAGAACAAGCCCCACCTCCCTATGGTCAGTTTTTACCTATCTGGCTGACCACCTGACGAGGAGGAGCAAGAGGTAGCTGGTGACATCACTGGCCATCACCCTGATGCCCAGCCAAAAAGGAAGCCAGACTCTCTCTCCACTATCTCATCATGCCCGATGGGGGCTTACAGTGCCACTGGTACGGAAGCTTCAGGGTCCTCTCAACCAACTGGGTTCTCTGATGGCTTGGCTTCCTGCCCAGTACCCAACCCGACTGACCTTAATGGCATTCTTGACCCCTTTCAATAGCAACAATCTACAACAGACCCAAGCTGAAATTAATGAGCTTGTGGTGCATGTGAGAGCTGCAGTAGCATGTTAGCGTGAGCAAAGAACTAAACCGTCCTTGTGAACTCTGAGCTATGAAGATTGCTTCTGAGCTTTTAAATCTTCGGTACCCCTTCTAGTTTGATTATAACTCAGTGCAGAATTCCATTAACTTTTTGTTCTTTCTTAAGATTTCAAATGTTTGTTTGTTTTTCTTTAATTGCCAGTCTTTCCACTTCATTTGATGGCTGTTTGTTTTGGAAGAGTGATCCATTGCTTGCAGTGTCATAGCAAATGTTCATGAAGGTACAAGATTTTTTATTGTAACTGGAAGTCTATTGCGTATGCGCGACAGACGCCCTCTGCTATATCAAGATGCAAGTTTCTACAAGTAGCCAATCAGAAAATGTCTATCTCCTGTGATAATCTCCAAATAAGTTGCAAATTGCTAGGCAGATATTCTGATGACTATTATCAGCAACGAGGGAAATTGTTCTGTAATGGAACACTTGAATAATGTATTACTTTTACTTGTAGGTGAGGTGTCATATTTGAAATTAGATTGTGACAGATCAGGCTGATAGCCAGATTTAGACTCTGTCTTTACTGCCCAAAGCCATAGAGACAGCAGGAAGAAATGAGGAATGGTTGAGGTAAAAAGTGTACATTTAAATTTACATGCCTGGTCCCTTTATGCCCTAAATTTGAATTTCCAAGGGCATCTGGCTGGCTGCCATTTGAAATTGAGCACTAGACTACATAGACCTGTGTTCTGATCTAATAAGGAGGTCCTTCATTTCAAAAGCGATTGCATGGGACAACCCAACTCAGCTTCAAGCGTTACTCAGCCACTGGTGGTCATTGTGAGTGACTGAGCAGATTCATGGTACAGATCCCACAGATTTGCTATGCACTACTAGCATATAGCTGGTGCACTGACAACCCAGGCTCAATGCAAATCACAGACCAGATTGCTATTCAAGATTTAAATAATTGACTAGATGGGGTGGGTGGGTACATACTCAAAAATAATCTTCACTAAAAGATTTCCTTGTCCCATGTTTTATTTCCTTGTCCCAAGGAAATATTTGCCAAAAAAAATTAATCTGGACACTCGTGAATTTGAGCATGTTGTATTCAGTGCCAGTACAATCTTTGTATGCAGATTGCTGGTTTGTGAAAATGAACCCAGATACAGTCATTCACACAGAAATGCTATCTGAGCACACATATTGTGTAATTGTATACAGCCATTTTGTCTGGAGTTGTGTTTAGATTCCATTCCTTAGAACAGTGGTTCTCACACATTTAACACTGGGACCCATGTTTTAGAATGAGAATCTCTCAGGACCCACCGGAAGTGATGTCATGACCAGAAGTGACATCATCAAGCAGGAAAAATTTTAACAATCCTAGACTGCAATCCTACCCACACTTCCCGGGTGTAAGTCCCATTTACTGTCCTTGTTAAAAGAATATACATAGTAGCTTGTTAAAAGTACAGGTCTGTAACATTTCCCCAAATACAGTCATATACCAGGGTAGCATCAAGTGTAATACATTAAAAATAGCATATTGAAATGAATGGAGACCTACCTGAAATAGGCTCATGACCCACCTAGTGTGTCCCGACCCACAGTTTGAGAAACACTGCCTTAGAACATGGTTGTGCATGCAATACCTCTCCAGCTGCAACTTCCACAACAAACCTCTATTAGCAGAAGCATACCAGTTATGGCTTCTAAAACAGAAGCCTCAAAATTGAAATTTTGTGTAGTGCTGAGTATTTTTAGTTTGTTTGTTTGTTGTTGTTTTTTAAATCTCTAACCCCACATCCCCACGAGAACTTCCCCTTCACAGGAAATTTTGGAAATGGTATTAGTGAATATGCAATAATTGTACTCTCTGTAATTTAAGCCTATAGCGTGGATATGCCCTCAATGATCTGAAAGGAGAGTAGAACCATTTGCAGTGCTACGGCACAAAGATATTATGTAGCCAAGAGGCCAACATGAGTAAACTGCTATTGAAGTTCTCCCTGAGTGGACTGGTGAAAAAGAAGCCTGGCTGACTATGCTTGTGTAACTTTAAAAACAAACAAAAAAAAAAAACAACCTGTCTCTGGAATTTCCCCTTCCCATTATTTGCCTGATTGACTCTCTTGTGCAGCAGGCTACATAACATGTGTATCTGCCCGCTCACAATGAGCTGTCCCATACAGAACAGTCTTTTACCTCTGTGTGACCTGCATCACAGGCTGCGGAGCAACCATAATGCCTTCCTTTCATTCTGAGCTCTGGTTAAAGCTCAAGCAGCTTATTGTTACAAGCACAATGTTGAAGTTACAAAGCGAGGTCTGAGAGTTAAGGTCAAACAAATTGTGTTTCTTTCAGTGCTGCTGAGTCACTGCATGGGGTCAGGGAAATTATTTGCCTTTCCTGCCACTGTAGGAATGGGAACCGTGAGAGAATGCTGCATTGGATGCTCTTGGCATGAATCTAGGCCCTTCAGGGGATGCTAAATGCCTCCTACATCCCTCTCGTCAATCCGCAGTTCTTTATAAATTGTGTTTGTTCACTCATTCTATTTTGTTAGATACTGTATTTTAAATTGTTGTCGTTCTTCACTGTGTGACCCCTATGGATCTGGAAGTATGATTACATAACGACAGCACATCACAACACCAGCTGATCAATCTGTTTTGGCTATGGGATGACAGCAAACAAATCCCTTTATGTCAGGGGTCAGGGAACTTTTTTACCTCTTACCCCCCAAAAAATTTATAAACGCAGACGTTACCCCCTTGATTTGCATACAACAGAATCCCCCATACAGAGGTGTAGCTGCCCCAGTATAGGTAGCCAGTAGCCAAGTGATGCCTCAGTATAGGTAGTCAGTAGCCAGATGACCCCCCAGTATAGGTAGTCAGTAGCCAGATGACCCCCCAGTATAGGTAGTCAGTAGCCAGATGACCCCCCAGTATAGGTAGTTAGTAGCCCGGTGATCCCCCCAGTATAGGTAGCCCAACGATGCCCCCAATAAAAATAAATAAACAATACTCACCTTACCTCGATCCCACGTCAGTCGGCGCGGCTTTTCTTCTTCCTCCCGCTCTGTCCGCTCGGCGGGAGACACTGACGGCCCGGCGCTGTGTGATGACATCATCACTACAGCGCCGGGCAGCTCCAGTCTCCCGCACAGAGCGGAGAGAGCGGGCGGCTGCGATACACGCAGGCTGTGGATACAGCCTGAGTGTATCGCCTGCTCCCTTCCGCTCACCGCATCTGAAGGTGAGCGGAAGGGAGCAGGGCAGCGGGCGGTGTGCACACAGCGCACCAGCCCGCTGCCGGCCCCCTGGAGCGGGTGGAGAGCGGGTGCGCTGACTCCCTCCGCTACCTCCTCATTACCCCCAGATTTTCACTTTTACCCCATTTGGGGTAATTTACCCCTGTTCCCCGACCACTGCTTTATGTTGATCTCACTCTCACTCAGGATGGAGGGACAGAAGTCACATTTTCCCATTGCTGAGACAACCACACTGACTCTCGCTACCTTGCTACCCTGTGCAAGTAGTTCAATTTGCTGCCTGCACAGCACAACAAGACAGGGTCTTGTCAGTCTTGGCCAGGCTGCCTTAGCTATGGGGGCGTACCATTCTTTGGCCTCCTCAGTAAACAAATGAACACTTTGCCCTCTCTGCATCACTCTGTGAAAGGTTGTATGGAGGATTAATGTCAATGATGTACCAAGAGACGGGCAGCCCAATCCTGAGCTGCCCGGGGTGCCCAGGCATGGCAGCACCGAGAACGGCTGCTGCCGGATCCTGCATGCCCTGGGCTACCGTGGGAGGCATCTCGGGTGAAGGGGACTTTTGTCCCCTTCCCCCGGGAAAGGGAAGCAGCCCTGCAATGGGGCTACTCACTTTACCACTGACCAAAAGATCGGTGGTAAGGTAAAAGCGCTTGTGTAGGGTGTGGAGCTCTCCCCAAGTGCCTTGGATCCTGCGGAGCAGAGCTCCGCAGACCCACCTCCCTTTCTCCCCTGACACGCCTCCAGCCTGCACCCCTCCCCACATCACGCCTCTGTGTCATGCCTCCCCCCCAACCTCTCTCTGCCCCCTGCCGGCCTCCCTCCTCCCCGGAACGCCTCCTCCCCACCCCCGTCCCCACTAACTGTGCCGTGGCTCGGTGGTCCAGGAGACCACTGAGCTGTGAAAGCTGGGCGACCACCCCGTGCTAGCCCAGCACCGGGCTAGCACAGGCCGGAGCCCGGCAGTGAGGCTAGCAAATGTGCCTTACCACACGTTTGTGACAGTGCTCTGCGGCACGGAGCCATGCCGCTGAGCACAGGATTGGGCTCTGAATTATCCAAATAATTCACTTTGAGAAATTTATTCATAAATTGGGGTTATTATGGGTACACTTTCATAGTTGCCAAGGTGGGCCACAGCCTAGGATTAAAAGGGGAAAGTACTCTTCATTTTGGCTCAGTTCTACAATGTGACAAGAGTCTACTTCAAAATAATTGGTTTTTTTGGGGGGTAACCAACTCCAAGTGATAAAATAATTTATACTCATGGTGTGCCTGTGTCCTAGCCCCTTCCTTTGTGTCTGGTGATTTATACCCTTAATTGCATGGTGGGGGTGCGGTTTGAACAAACAGCCTTCTGCATGCACTGATACAGAGTTCCTCCTAAAAATTGGCACCACTGCATGGAACCTTCCCACGGCTGCATTGCAGCATGGCGGCATCTTTCTGTCATTAGACAATGACATTATTACATCATCACTGACTTCCAGTTTGACCGAGCTGCCTGGAGCTCGGTCCAGAGCTGTGTGGCAATGCAGCCATGCAGCTTAGCAGGAACACTGCTGATAAACCTACTTTAAAAGTGGTTTATCACCATGTGTAGAGGAGCAGTTCAGATAAGCCACCTTCCCACATACAGTTAAAGGAACTGGCAATAAACACTCCAACAAAATGGTAAGAGCCAGGATATGTGTATTACCATGTGAGGCTAAACAGGTTTTTTAAAAAAAATGTTTGGCACTTTGTAGACCTGAATCAAAATGGTGGACACTTTCCCCTTTTACTCCAAGGCTAGGTCCACTTCACAGAACTTCAGTTCCTTGATTGGGATGTGACAGTTAAAACATTACCGAAAAAGCTCTAAATTTGTAGTGGGGACAGATGTGTACAGTGTGAGCAGGTGGAAACCATTTTCTCAACATTTTTTGTTGAAATATAAATATTTTAATCATGATATTCACAATGTATACAGCTACCTCTTTTCATTGTGCCTCATGTTTCTTTAACAATCATGAAACTAAAGTTAGGACCTACAGTGCTGGTCTGAGCCAGAGTCAACCTAGGAAGATTCCTCCTAGAACCTTGAAACATGGTGGATTTGTTATGGCAGAAGCTTTCCTGAACTAATGGGTAGATTGGAAGCATCTGACTAAATGGTGCTATTCCATGGACATTTATGCTGCTGTATTCATCTGTTTCAGGATTATGTGACACATGAAAGACTAACATAGCTTCCCCCCCAGGAGATGTGTAAGTATAGGTAGACCTAAATAGTAATATGTGTGTGTATATATATGCTTGATTCTGAGAATCTCAAATAATTTACCTCATTCTATGTCATGCATACAATCCAGAAAGTTTAATCATGACTAGCTCCCATTGAAATCAATGAGACCTCTGTTAGTTGTTACTGAGTCCCATTCCATTGCTTTCAATGAGACTTCAGACACAGTCCTATACAAACTTGCTCAGAAGAAAGTCCCATTTTATTCAACGGGGCTTACACCCAGGTAAGTATGTCTATGATTGCAGCCTTGGTGGTGTTTAATTGAACTAGCTTGAGTCCCATAATTCTTTTTTTCCTGTGTGGTTCATCTGGACAGCTAACATAGGTGTATGCATTTTTAAATTTAGGAAGGTTAAGACAAGAACATACAACAATCCTTCCCCCCCCCCCTCATTTTTACACCAATGTGGCAGCCTCTCATATGCTGCCAAATGGAGAAGGAATTAAAGCACAAGGGACATGAGTAAGGACTTCAGTCACCAAGCGCACAAAAGGGAAGATCATATTTATAGACTAACAAGCTCATAAAAGTATTACAACAATGACATTTTATTATTAAAACGCAATAAAATCATATTGAATCTTCACAGCTTTACCCGCCTGTCTCTGCGGGCATCCTGAAGGATGAATACAAGAGCAGTTATGAATCAAATATAATTCTGGCTATAATAAATACACTCAACAAATAGCCCTGAGGGTAGCTTCAACACAGCAATTTACCATCTTTTTATTAGCTATAAAAACAGCCTCAAGATATTTTGTCTTGCGATACCCTCATTGCTCGTTGAAAATCCTTTGCATCTTCCCATTCAAAGCTTGTAATATGTCACTCCAGCTCCCAACTCTTTGACTAATTTACATGTGCAGGGAAGACTAATTTGTCCTGTCCTAAGCCTTTCAATGTAACCTGATGCTCTTTTAATCATCCTGGAGACTCTGCTCTGTTTATCCTACTTTTTGGAAGTAGGTTCAAAGTACTATTCATGCAAGACTTTTTAAATTGTTTAGTTTTGTCCTCTGGTATTGATCCCATTAAGAGTGAGCAGAAATTTCACTCTTTGGTTATTTTTCAACTAACTGTCCTCGGCGAGTAAACATTAATATTTAGTCTTCACTTACCTTTTTTTCTTTTCAGTGTTGCCTATGACTTGTCAAACCAGTGGTTCCCAACCTAAAGGAACCTATACATGTTTACAGGGCCTGTTAAGGATGGCAGCGAAAGCACTTCTGGGTTTTGCATCACCACTGCCAACTAAATAAAAAAGGGGTTTGGGGACTTACCCATATTCGGCGATAGTGAGAACTCGGGTTTTGTGGTGTCTCCAGCCCCTGGCACAGATGGATACATCCAAACCACCCTTTTTCAACTTAGTGGCAGAGCGAACCCAGAAGTGCCGTTGTGTAACAGAAGATCAGGAGATTACCAGGTGGATGATGTGGTGCTGGTTCACAGCTGGTTCACAGCTCTGGGAAGGGCAGGGCTGGCTCCACAGCTGTAATCACTCAAGGCCAATGGAGACTTTGATAGACACCTGAGCTTCATTTGACTGTGATGGGACTTTGCTAACGGGTAGCTCACAGCTGAGCTGCATCTTGGGCTTAACAAGGGGCTACAAGGATAAAAGGCAGTCCCAGAAGAAAAACCCACATGAACACAGAGGAGGGGACTGCTAGGACTCTGCTGGAGGAGACAGAGGAAGGAACTGCCTGATCTCTGCTGGCGAAGACACAGAGGAGCGATTCTGCTGCATTGGACTGCTACTGGGAAGACTGGACTGTGGACTTGGACCAGATGCTTTGGACCTTTACCCACTGAGTTAAGTGGAGTTTTGGGGAGGGGAAAGCCTCTGGATAAGAGGAATTGCAGTGAGTCTGTTTGTAGCAATAAATTTTGTTAATTGCTCAAACTGATAAGGAGTTCTGTAGTCATTCCTTTGCACACCGCAGCTGTTGTTCTTGGAGAAGGGGATTAATTAGCCAAAAAAGTGGGCTTTGGGAGATGGAGTATTTTGGATGGGACACATTGCCACCATCCTGTTGTCACTGCTGAGTCTTCACTGCCCTTGAAGGGAAAACATTGTTTCCTGCTGCCTGGGGGGGGGGGGGAGGGTTACAACCCCTAGCTTGAGAAATACTATCTAGAGATATTATTTAGCAATACCTTATTTAGCTGCTTACAAGCAGCCCAATCCTGAGCTGCCTGGGGCACCCAGGCTCGGCGGCACCGAGAACAGCTGCTGCCAGATCCTGCGTGCCCCGGGCTACTGTGGGAGGCGCATTGGGAGGAGGGGACTTTTGTCCCCTTCCCCTGGGTAAGGTAAGCAGCCCTGCAATGTAAAGGCTCACATGTAGGGGGTGGAGCCCTTCATGAGTGCCTTGGATCCTGCGGAGTGGAGCTCCGCGGACATGCCTCCCTCCCTCCCCGGCACACCTCCAGCCCGGCCCCTCCCTGTGTCAAGACTCCGTGTCATGCCTCCCACCCACCCTCTCCCTGCCCCAGCAGGCCTCCCCCCTCCCCGGAATACCTCCTCCCCACCCCCGCCCCTGCCTACTGTGCCACAGCTTAGCAGTCCGGGCGACCACAGAGCCATGGAAGCTGGGCGACTGCCCTATGCTAACCCAGCACCGGCCAGTGCTGGGCTAGCATGGGCGGGAGCCCAGTAGTGAGGCTAGCAAACGTGTCTTACAGCACGTTTTCGACAGTGCTTGGCAGCACGGAGCCATGCTGCCGAGCACAGGATTGGTCTCTAAAATGTTGGCAGCCATCAGGACAACTGAAGTGGTCATCTCAGACAGCAGACTGCTGGGGGGTGCTCACCTACTTGCCTCCCTGCTATTCCTGCAACTCCCTGGATTGGAAAAGGCTGAGGAGGAAGAGAGGAAGTATGGAGGGTAGGAGAGCTAGAACATTGGAGAGTGAGAAAATCAGAGGCTGGCAAATCATCAGGGAAGGAGGTCAGCATTTAGCATACCCCTTCAGATGTTAGGAGGTCTTCAGCCTACCCTGAATGTTGGTGATAAGTTTACATAAGTTCTTTTCAGCCATCTTGTTTGGCCTTAGTTTTACTCCTGATAACATCCATGGCAACCTAATTTATCCCAGTGACCTACTGGGATCACTATCCCAGTGATCTTGTTATAATGAATAAGAAATTGTGATATACAGAGGCAATCTTATGCAGTCCTCTAGCCTTCTCAGAACTTCATTCACAAGGACTTCTAATATGGCAGCAGGAGTGGGTCTTGTTGGGTGCCCTCTGAAAAGTGCCAAAAGTGCCAAAGTCAATGTACACACTCATCACCACTAGGTTGAAGACAGTATGCATTGTAGCAGCCACTTGTGCTTGTAGCCTCCAAAAAGAATCTTGAGCATCTGTCAAAAAAGGGCATTCTCTACAATTATGTTCTCACTGCTGCAGTGATCAAGGAAGATTCTGAATTACAAATTTCTACCTAAGAGCATTTTATCCTGCCTTTCTTGCTTCTAAGGCAACCCAAGGCAGCTTACAGAGAAAAAGAATAAAATGAGCAAAACACCTATAAGACTAAGGGCACAATCCAACCCAGGATTGGGTCGGCGCAAGTCCCTTGTGCCAGTCCAGGAGGGTCGCAAATGTGCTGTAAGGCACATTTGCACCTCCTTGAGAGGAAGCCTGGCTGGTGCCCCGAGCTGACATAAGCCTCTGTGCCGGCTTCGTCTCGGACATTTGTGTTGGCCCAGCTAGACTGACACAAGCAGAAAAGGTAGGCGGGAAGGAGGTTGGGTGGCCCTGGGGTGGGCAGGGAGAGGAAGGCGGGGCAGGGAGAGGAAGGTGGGGCTGGGATCCAGCAGTTATGCCTGATTCCAACCCCTGTTCCCAGGGAGAACGGAGCAGCTTCAAGCCGCTTCGCTCTCCTGGGACTTGTGCCACCTCAAGAGGTGGTGCACGTCCGAGGAGACCCATAGGGGCCAGTAGCTCTTACCCAGAGGTAAGGGAAAATGTTTCCCCTTACTTGTGGATGAGCTGTTTATGGCCACTATCCTGCACTGGATGCAGTGCAAGCCTCCTGGCTTGCCTGTTCCAGTGCAGGATAGGATTACACCCTAATTGAAAGGCAGCATAAAACAAAACTGAAACCCACTGAGTTGCAACTCAGTATCCCCATTACCGCCATCAAACATCACTGCCCTCCAAAAGTGGAAGCACCAAGTTTTTACTAATCTCTGAAGGAGTAGAGTATAGGCCAACCAGGCTCCAGACAGAGAGCATTCTACAAGGTAAGTTCCACCACCCAAAAGCTCCCATTCATAGTAAGATGCCCGTTATGCCTCTAAGGACATAAAATCATTCAGTAGTAACAAACCTATGATTAGATTCCAAAGTATGGTCTGAACGCACATGATGCCACAAATTGCTGATACTAAACTGGATGGAAGACTACTAGTGAACTCTGAATGTACTTCCTTAAGCTCAGGTAGGATGCATATGTAATAAATACAAACTGAGTATTTGGTTTATATTGTCTCAATTCCCATGAGGTTAGCATTTAAGAAGGCTTTATGGTAAACCCTTGTAATTCTATGCCATCTGTTTTCATAGTGAGATGAGGCCCCTCAAATCTTCTGATAAAATAGACAGGAATCTGAGAACAGATGCTTATCAGATCCACCAGTGTGATTCATACCTAGTCTTAAGCTGTCCTTGGGGATCAAATGAATGTATCAATTTTTTATTATAGTTGGTGGCATCATGTAAACTAACACAGAAGGCAACAATGACACATAGTTTGTGAGTTTGCCTTGTTTCCCCCTCTCTGCCGTGGCATGACCTCAATCTTTGCTTTGGATGCCAGACTATATTTCAGTGTGAGCTATAGAATTGGACGGATCACAAAGTAAGAGGCCATCAAGGGGGAAACTGGGGAGCAGGAGATCACATTCTGCCTGTCCATCGTATCCCTCCACCTACTTATTTCAGTGGTTCTGTCTCTGTAGGGGCCAAGGAAAGGTCCCCAAGAAAGAATCAGAGGGGCTCTGTATCATGAACAGGTAAAATCTAGGCCCAAGTCTAAATCCACCTTGAGAGTTACAACTGCTTCTTTGCAACTGGTGGGAAAAGAGGTAATTAGCTTGAGAAAGCTAATTCTCAGTGCTAATTCTCTCTGCTTCTCAGGGGCCAGGGGGAGTATGTAGCCAATCACAGAGCGGGGCACTTCTTGCTGGCTCAAGAACATGCTCATCAATTCCCTACAGATTCCCTACAGATTCTGGTTGGGTGGGTCAGGAGCAGTGACTAGCACTGGCCTGCTCGCCAGCCCTTCTAGAAGTTTCGGACTATCCTGCCTCTTGGTTGGCTGTAGCAGGTGTAATTCACATGAGGAGATAAAAAAGGACCCTGAGAGGGTGTGGTGTGCTTCCCTTGGGCAGTGAGTCTTGGGTGGTGCCCTGCCTGTTTGTTTCTTTGGCTCTATGTTCCATCATGGGTGCCTGGCCCGACAGGTAGTCTGGGAGCTGTTGTTCTCCAGGGGTCAGAGGACCCAGGTGAGAGACAGATATGTAGTCAGAAAGCTAGCCCTGTTATTTTAGAACCGATGTATTTCTGGAAACCTGTATCTCTTGCAATTCCTAACTTGAGTTATAAAAGTGTGACCTTTCTTTAATAAACCAAAATATGTTTTACAGGCATGAGTTGGGTCTGGAGCAGTGGTTCTTAAACTCTCTGGTAGAGTTTGAGAGCCTGTAAGTCTTTCTGTGGGTGGGAGGAAAGCAGTGGGGGCAGGGAGAAGGCACAGATACGCTGCCCAGCATCGTGCTGCTGTGGAAGGGCGCGGGGGTGTGCTTCCACTCACCCCTGCCTGCAGCAGCCTCCTGGGGATCAGAGGAACCTGGCGCCAGCCTTGGCAAGGCTCTCCATGCAGCACAAACCCCTGCAGAAAGTGATTGTGACCACTTCCTGTTTCTTGAGTCACAAGCATAAGTGGTCGTGATCGCGTTCTGCAGGGGTCTGCACTGTGTGGAGAGCCTTGCTGAGGCGGGCGCCAGGCTCCTCTGATCCCCAGGAGGCTGCTGCAGGCAGGAGTAAGCAGAAGCACACCCCTGCACCCCTCCACAGCAGCATGATGTTGGGCATCACATCTCTGAGGCTCCTCCAACCCCCAGGAGGCTGCTGCAGATCGCGGTGAGTGGGAGTGTGCTTTTGTACCCTGATTAGAGGCATGATCCAGGGGCCGGCGTTCCCCCTTCCCCCCCCGCCACACCTTAAGGTGGCAGAGCCCATGGCCCTCAGGCTGGGGTGTTGTGATGTTGTGACGTCCCAGTTTGAGAGCCACTGGTGGATCGTAGGTTTGACACTTAAGAGCTGAGATTTGGCCTCCTAAGTGCCAGGCCTACCTAACAACCTGAATTGAACTGCTAGAAGTTGGGATAACAGGGCCTGGGGGTGGATAAAATTGGAGTGAGGACCAGGTGTAGGCCCAATCATTACTGACACTCTGCATCCTTGGCCAGGAATGGTTACTGTTGTCAGAACACATTGTGCTGTTCTGGATAATCTGAATGCAGTGCTTGGGAAATTTTCTTCTTCTTTCTCAGAACTGTTGAAAGTAACAGAAAGTAACCATTGGGTAGCCTAATATATATTGTGCCAAGGGGATTGGGACTCCGGGACTCCCTTATAGGAGATAGTAAAAGACTGACTAAAGTCTAAGCATGTTTACCCAGAAGTAAACCACCTGAATTTAAGAATGACTCCTAAGTAAATATCATAAGATGGCAAAATGAGAGAGGATGTATGCATGCACGAGTACATTCCCATGACAGTACTGGAAAAGGTTACTGCATGATACCTGCATTCATTACAGCATATGGATGTATGGCACTGTTCACACAGAGCAGGAAAAACCTGTGGAAATGAAATCTTTCTGCATCTGCGCAGGTAGATGAACAGCTAAATGATGAAACACAAACAGATAGGAAGTCTCCTGAGTGTATTACTGACAGATGTGCAAAGGGAGAGAAATTGCTGCCCTTTATATCAGTTGCCCATTATCCACATTCCTAAGATTTTAAGACTCCATCTGTCCTTCAAGACCAAGGTCTCCTGAATAAATTTTAGTTTCTGTAAAGACCAGAAGTAAAAAGAAAAGGTGATACCTATGATAACTATCTATAGTCCCCATTGCTATTCTATCTGTCTTTGTGAAGGTGTCTTCATTATTGTTACCACTTCTGTGAGATGCCAAAGGACCACGGTTGGGGAAAGTGATGATTAAACATCTTCCTTCTTAGGAAGGAATTGTGGGTAGGAACATATGTTGGTGGCTTCTTATAATTTCAAAATATTCTACATAAAGATGTAACAAATTTCTTCCTACTGTCCAAGAAGTGGCAGAAAAAGTTGAAATCCCATTATCCAAATGGAGTGCTGAAATTCCTTGTGATGTGAATGTTTGACACTATGTATTCCCATAGAAATATAGTCCTATTCAATATTACTATTTTTTTTTTAAGTTATCAAAATGTTTTGGAAAAAAATGGGGGGGGGGGAGGCAATTGTTTCTTCTAAAAGAATTGTGTAATTGGTAAAGCATTCTTTTCTACCAAATTAGTGGCAGCCAGCAAATACATTGTGCTGTACTTTAATAAATGGCATGTTCGTGTTTAGAAATTAATCTCTGATAATGAATTCATGGAAGTCATAGGAAAGCACTCTGTACATTTCATACTGAAGACAAAAGATCTCTTAAACTTGGTGTGTGTCTTCATTGGACTAGTCACATATAATTACCACTTGATGACTTGCATGTGGCCCACCAGATGCCTCAGGGAGCACTCAAGATACTCAATCTGTATCCTGTTGCCACTCCTTTATTCAGAGATAGGCTACCTCTAAGTGGTTGCATATAGGTTGCATGGCATGTATCCTGTGATGGACTTTTCCTCCATAAACCTGCCAATCTTCTTTTAATGGCATCTAAGCCAGGTGCCATCACCACATCTTGTAGCAAGGAGTTCCATAGAATAATTACATGCTGGATAAAGAATTATTTCCTTTGTTTGGTGTACAAGAAGAACTTCCCTCTATCCACAATATCCATTCCATACATAATTTTATATGACTCAATTATGTCTCTCCTCAAGGGCATTCTTGAATAGCCCCAAACTCTTTCTCTGTAAGGGATTTGGGGGGGGGGGGGTATGACAGTAGTGGCTCTGTTGGGGGACAAACTGTTGCAGCTATGAACTTGTGCTGAGCTATGAACAAAGCAGTGGCCGATTATTGCTGATCTGAGAATTACAGATTCATTAAGATTGGGAAAAACACGAATTCAGCCATCAAGGTCCATAACACAGAGATGTGATTGTATTAATTTCCATCCTCTTCAGAGTTCCTTTTATCATTATTGATGACACTTCCTTTTTTTTCTTATTTTGTTCATTCAGGAACCAAGCACTGTATCAGCACTTGTTAGGGTGTCAGGTGAATTAGGTTAGCGTTCTACCTGTTTGCTATAACCGGGATTACGGGATATTGTAATTGCAGCTGCTCACCATGCTTTGCTTCCAGTTAACATTGAGCCAGATGCAGACTGACAGCTGGCCATATGCTTCCTATGCCACAGTCAGCAGGACTCTTATCTCTCCAAAACATCTGGATACACTGAGGTGTAGAGAGAAACCTTGGAGCAACTTTGTTTTCAAAAGCATTTAACATTTGAATTGAAAAAGAAAGTTATAACAGCTCTCCATATATCTCTACTTAATCACTTAGAGTTGTGCTTCTCAAACTGTGGGTCGGGACCCATTAGGTGGGTCGTAAACCAATTTCAGGTGGGTCCCCATTCATTTCAATATCTTATTTTTAATATTCTAGACTTGATGCTACCATGGGATGTGACTGCATTTGGGGAAATGTTATAGATCTGCACTTTTAACTGGCTACTGTGTATATGTTTTTAATTATAGTAAATGGGACTTGCTCCTGGTAAGTGTTGGCAGGGTCGCAGCCTAGGATTGTTAAAAAATTTTCCTGCTTGATGATGTCACTTCCAATCATGACATCACTTCCTGACAGATTCTCATTCTAAAAAGTGGGTTGTGGTGCTAAAAGTTTGAGAACCACTGACTTAGAGGGATTTAAAGCAGTACAATTAAATGGAATAAAAACGTCACTGAGAGGCCAATCCTAGTGTGTGTGTGTGTGTGTGTGTGTGTGTGTGTCCTGGAATGTGGCAGTGCCAAAATGGCTACTGCAGCATCCTGTGGTGGTAGGGGCAATCCAGGGGGTCTCTGCTGGGTAAGGGAACAATTGTACTCTTACCTGGGAGAAAGCCTCTGTGGTGCAGGGTGAGGGACTACTCAAACCTGCACTAGATAAATAGCTGGTGCAGGCCCATGTGGACCCACACCACAGGACTGGGTCTGGGAACAGGGTTAGGATTCAGTGGCCACTGCTGCTGCCAAACCAGTCCCCTTCCCAAACCCAATCCACTATCCCCTGCCCCATCATCACCCTGTTCCATTCTCCTCTGCCCCTGTCACTGCCTTGTTTTGTCCTCCTCCTCAATTCTGCCCTCTCACCATCCTTCCTGCCTCGCCCACCATTTTAACCTGGATCGGTGGGCAGCTCAAGAGTCAATGGAGGGAAGACTCTGGCGCACTGCCAGAGCACCTTTTACAACTGGTGCTCACTGTACGTTATGGCAATCAGTGCCCTATCTCTATTCTATCAAATGTTATAGCCAAAAAACCACTGGGGGTGGGGTAGTGGTGCATCACCACACCCAGGGCATTGCCACACCAACTGCATGGGAGAAGGCCCATCATGGAGGTGACACTCTGGCCTCCCACACTGTGTTACAGAAGAGGTGCAGCAGCAGAAGAGATGCAACGACAACAGCCAGTAAGTATAGGATTGGGCTAGAATGATCAATAATATTTGTGTGTATTCTTTTTAAAGACTATTTTCAGTTGCTCAAGTGGTTATTGCATATGCTACTTATGTAGTGTATATCTGCCTATTGCTTGCCAAAGAACATTTCCCTACATATCTGTTGGCTTTGGTCAGCCACCTGTGTGGAATGAGAAGTCTAAATCTTAAGTATGGTGAGCATACTTGGTGAGCAAGTATGGTATGAGACTTTCCTGTCTCCTCCTCTTCCCTGTCACAGGCTCCACACATGCATGGGCACCCTACCTGCTCCTCAGTGTTTGATTACCCTAAAGAATCATGAGGGGCTGAAGATGGAAGAGGGAGTTGGTAGAAATCATAGCCCTATCTTGCAGTTCATACTACGATTCCGTGGGATCTATCCCACAGAATATAAGCAGTCCTTTATAAGGGTGGTGCAATCTAAACCTTGCTCTGTTTTGATGTTACGTTCCATTTCAGCCTCCAAAGCTACATAGGTCACAAACACAGTTCACACAAAGAGAAGATCAGGTTGGTTAAACTACAGGCAGGGTTAGCCCCAACAGCTGCAATTCAGACTTGTACCAATGACATCACTGTTGTTGATACATGCAGGTAGATCAGGCCTGGGAAGGAAGTCAGGATTCGGCGCGTGCTGATGCCATTGAACCCACCCCAGACCCAATCTGCTCAGCATCCTTACTGCTCCATTTTTTCCACTTCTTCCCCATTCAGCCCTCCCCAACCCCTTCAATGCCCTCCCCACGCTCCCACTACCCTGGCTTACCTTTGCCAGTCAGTCTCCATTGATCCACAGGCGCACACAGGAAGGTTCTGGCCTTCCCACAATTGTGCCAGCTGCTTGTGCTGCTGCAAAGCGATTTACAACACTTTTATGATAGCCATCGCCAGTAGAACACATGTTCTGCTGGCGCTTCTTTCCTTCCTTCCTTCCTTTATTAGATTTTTTAATCCACCTTTCTCCCCAAAGGGTACCCAAGGTGGTTAACAACACTTAAAATACAAAAAATATACATAAAAACTATTCAAGAAAACTATAAAATAGATAGCAACAATAAAACCAGCAGCAAATAAAAACCAGCAGTTCAAAAACAATTACTTAAAAAAGCAGCCATCATGCCATCTACTGGGCATCAAAGAACTTTCTGGAATAAAAAAAGTCTTCAGGCCTCACTGGAAGGTTAACAATGAAGGAGCTGTTTTCAAAGGAGAGGGAATGCCACAATACAGGCACCACCACCAAGAAGGCCCTATTTCTGGCCGCCATCCCCCTAAACTCACTTTATGGTGGCAAAACCAACAGGGCCCTCTCCAATGATCGAAAAGAATGGGCTGGACTGTACAGAAGAAGGCATTCTCTCAGTTACAATGGTCTCAAGTCATAAAGGGCTTTAAGGGTCAAAACCAGCATTTAAATTGGGCCCAGAAAAAAACCTAGTGCAGTCACAGAAGCAGCAGTCCGACAGAGTCAAACCACCGACCTCCAGCAAGCACACAAGCTGCCACATTCTGCACTAGCTGCACTTCCAGACCATCTTCAAGGGTAGCCCTGCGTAGAGCATGCTGTAATAATCTAATCCTGATGTCACCATGGCATGGAGCACCGTGGCCAGATCCAATTGAGGTAGGTCCAGACACAGCTGGTGCATCAGCCAAAGCTGGGCAAAGTTGCTCCTGGCCACAGCCATCACCTGGGCATCCAGGAGCAGCTGTGAGTCCAGGATAACCCCCAAGCTACGAACCTGCTTGGAAGTTATCCTGTGCAACCCCATTCAGAGCAGGGCAATAGTCCAGCACCTGCATCATGGATTTCTGCACCAGGAGGACCTCTGTCTTGTCCGGATTTAATTTCAGCTTCTTCACTCTCATCCAGATCCCAGTGGCCTTTAGGCAGTGCTGCAGGACAGAGATAGCCACCCTGATATTAGTTAGGTTTGGGCTGCCAAGCTATATTCAATCTTTAATTCCTTGAAGAGTTGTGCAATTCCTGTGATCGTCTGATATCTTTATGTTAGAGAACCTTTGATCAGGTGGCTGCAAAATCACCAAAGAATTAAAATTGCACTCATTTCAAACATTCCTTTTAAAAATTTAGGTGTCTATTCAATTAAGCCACAAAACACTTTATCAGTAGTGACTCACAGAGAAAAGAGCCTTTCCATGCTGTGTTTTGAGTGGTTCTCATATTAATGCTTTATTTTGGTTGATGCATTTGGTGATGGATGGATAATTACTATCTTTTTTAAAAAAAGTAAATGGTCTGCTTCCAAATGAAAAACGACTCATACGAAAAGAATGGCAAGTGGCTTTACCCTGAATAAGGTTTAAGGCCAATAAAGGTCTCTCTCTCCTGAATAAGGTATTCATGCTTTCAAAAGTGTTCTTTTTTCAAAATTTCTAATGGCTGCTTCTCAGACAAGCTTGAATTCTTTAAGGAATGAACAGTAAGAAGCAAACCCACATAACCTATTGCAACTGACATCACTCAGAAGCTCATCAGAATGTTTCTTGTGCTTGAACTCATTCTACAAGTTGTGCTTAACAGAAAGAAAGATCTGTCTAAAAGCGGAATTTAACCCAGATGCTGATTCTCCACAAAATAAATTACGCCATGCTCCAGTGAGCCATTTTTTCAACATAATGGTGAAAAATGAGAATGTAGGAATTATAAAACTGGATGCTGGTCGCACTCATCCCTCTGCTACTGCTTCAGGAAATATCACTAAACAGAATGGTATTAGGCAGGCAATAATTTATATGTAGGATTACCCAAGCAGCGCCATGGCTTGAGGTGGCACACCAGATGTGTCCCTCCTTATCCAAGATTGTGCCAGGCACCGCTTCTGCTGCTCTTTTCCTACTTCCCATATTCAAAAGGGAAGGGGGTGACAGGAGCTCTGTGCTATCAGTCTCTTCCCCTCCATGCTTCCTTTTCAAATCCAGAGAGTGGGAGAAAGAGGTGTGTCGGAGACAATAATAATAATAAATAACAATAATAATATAGGTATTTCTATACCGCCTTTCTTGGTCCTCAGATTTCTCCTTAGACTTTATTCAAGGCAGGCAAGACTTTATTACATAGGCAGGCAATTTAAATCCCCATAGGGATTTTTACAATTGGAGAGAATGTTCTATCTTTCAAGAACCACTACATTCAGGTGTTTCAATCCGATCTGGCTTCACATTCTGCCCTCCATCCTCCCACGCTCAGAGCAGATGGAATAGCTCGGCTCAGCTTGTCAGCTACTTCAAGGTCGCACGGTGCCGGTGGCCTCAAACTGGCGACCTTCAGATGGTACCTTCAGGCAAATGGAGGCTCAACCCTCTAGACCAGACCTCCTGCCCATCAGGAAGAGGCATGTGCCTGGTGCCCATCAATCTACCGAATGTGACCATGCTGTTGCCACTGTCCTCCTTTTCCAAACAACCACATTCTCTTGAAGCAGAACATTGTCATTTCTTTCCCCAGTAGAGAAGTCCCCGCTATGCTTTGAGGTTTCTTTCCCAGTGGAAACCTCTTCCATTTTAGGTCACTTCTCCATTCCTTGCAGGTGTCCACGCTGAGCATTTTGGTCATCTCTTTCCCCAGTACAGGTGTCCATGCTGCGCTGTTTTTTTTTTCCCCATCTTGTCATTTGTCAGGGTGCCCAGGCTGCTGGGCATTTTGGTGGTTTCTTCCCCATAGAGACACCCCTCCATTTTGGTGGCACTCTCTACCTTGCTGAAAGCCTCCACATTCCATGCGGGTCCTGCCATCAGCAGGAGAGTGGGGTGAAAAGGTTTATCAGCATATCCCTGCCGTATATAACTTTCCAACCACTTCTCTTTTAGACATGGTTGTAATGCTGCAGTGTATGAAAGGGGACAAGGGCAGCCTTTAATGATTTGCAGGGAGAGAAAGCGTTCAAGAAGTTAGGTAGAAAAAGTTACAGCTACCATCTTTCTGTGTTTGAGGCTGCCACGAAAGGCACAGGAATAGAACCAGTATGAAGATGATGGGCCCTAATATTACATTACTGTTGCTTTTCTCTTGATTTTGCACCAAGTGTTGCAACAGGCCTTTGAAAGACTGCAGGATAAATCTAAGATTTTCCACTTCTCTGCACAGGAATGAGTTGCCTCTGAGTGATGAAACCTTTGAAATTACTAGTCTTTAAGCTTTCCTTTCATTTTCTTTTCTTTCTTTCTTTTAAATTGCTTTTTGTTCATTCCATTGAAAGAGTAATAAACATAGTTTTTATTTCAATAAAAAAAATCAGAAGGTATGTTCTTTTCCTGCTGGGAATGCGCACTGGAGAGTCACTTTTGGTAGATTCTTCTCACTTTGAAGCCTGATTACTGCCACTACTGAAGTTCTTACTATCACTGATATACCCATGAACTTTGAGTTGATACAAATCAGCCTGCAAGCAATTAGAACTCCTTTCCTTGTTCCTGCTGCTCCCAGGTCTCTTACAAGTTCAATTATGAGATAAAATTAGACAAGAGGAAAACTTAATTCTCTCCTCAATTTTTAAGGCAGAACAAATGCACAGAACACCCTGTTTGTTCTAGTAAGAAATAATTTGGCATTTGATTGGAAAAATGGCACTTGACCATAATTAATAGAGTGCACATAATAAAAATGTATAGCAGTTCCTCCTACACATGACATCAGAAATTAAAAACTAATATAGAAAATACCTTATTGTACATATTGTTACAGCAGCAAGAATACTGTTTGCGCAAAATTGGAAATCTACAGATGTGCCAACTAGAGAAAATTTAATAGACAAAATTTATGAAATAGCAGAAATGGAAGTTTTAACAGAAAGAATGAGAGAGATTTAGGTAGAGTAAGAAAATATTGGAAGCCTTTTTATGATTGGATAGATAATTTGAGTTAAACAATATCGAGTGTATAGATAAATTTAAATTTTTATAATGGCAAATATGATAGCTTTTGTATTGAAGATTATTGTGTTTTTTCAGCCGTTTGATTGCTTTTCTTTCTTTCTTTCTTTCTTTCTTTCTTTCTTTCTTTCTTTCTTTCTTTCTTTCTTTCTTTTTGAATAATGCATGTTGTAATCTGGGGCCATATCCTTATGTGTAACCTGTGTAGTACCTGCCCAAAGTCTAACCCATTTTCCTCACCTGTATCTGTAATAAATACATAAAATATTTAATTTTAAAAAATGTGTAGCAGTGGTGTAGTTAGCAAGGGGCGGGGGAGCAATCTGCCCCAGGTACCAGCCTTGGAGGGGGTGACACCACAAATTACCCAACATCACTAACATAGCAGAGGTTATGAGTAACCCCATCATGCTATACCGTTGGATGCGGAATTTCCAGCTGAATGCAGTGCAAAAACTGGAGGGATTTATCTGCTTTCCATCAAAAGTTATAGCCAAAAAACCAGAAACCCAAAAATGCATGGAGCCCTATGGAAAGTGAAACCGAGCCATATCACGCATTTACTTGTGAATAGGCGAACATGCCTTAGTCCATCAGAGAGGGCAGGCTGAGAGGAATCTGACAACTCCAGAATGGTTCCTATCCAATGAAAACTGCCCCCAAAAAACACCCAAGAAGGAAGTCCCTCCCTCCAAGGAGGCGAATGTATCAAGCCCTATGGAAAGCGAAAGTAAGCCACATGGTCGCGAGTAAGCAAATGTGCCTTGGCTGCTGGTCAAGTCAGGCAAAGAGGAATGCAAGGCTAGTGTATGGTCCCAATCTCATGTAAGTTGAACTAAACAACTGCTCCAGAAGGCAGCACCCTCCCCCTAAGAATAAAACAGAGGCTTGAGCTGGTAAGGTGGGCACTGGGGAGGGCTGAAAATCCCACTGATATTTTTTGTGTGTGGGGAGGGGTGTTGTGCAGGCAGGCTACAGAGAAAATTCACTTGGTGAAACAGGGTTAGCTTCCCCTTATTTAATTATCTGTTTTTCTTTAATTTAATTATTTATAATTATTGTATTTTGCTTGATGATGTCACTTCCAGCCATGACATCACTTCTGGTGGCTCCTGGACAGATTGTCATTCTAAAAAGTGGGTCCCAGTGTTAAAAGTTTGAGAACAACCCCCTTAACTAAAAACAGGCCAATGAGACATCGGGGGGGGGGGGTGACACCCTAGTGACCAAAACTCTGGAAATTGTGGCTTTTAGGAATGATACCATCATGTTATATACCATCTGATGCAGAATTTCATCCATTGCTTGAGGGGAAATATTCACTGCATTTATTTTCTGGCTATTATTATTATTCATTCATGTCATGACTATTACTATCTCTCAGTCTCACCTACCTCACAGGGTTGTTGTGAGGACAAAATAAGGGGAGGAACCATGTACACCACCCTGAGCTGTTTAGAGCAAGGATGGTATAAAAATGTGAATTAACTAATTATGTTGTGTGGGGTGACAAAAATTTATGGGCCTTGGGTGTCAAATGACCTAACTACACCTCTGATGTATAGTATGTTAGCCCAAAAGGAGACTACAGGCGTGGCTTCCATAAATGCTGCTTCCTTTAGCTCTAATTTGCTACAGACCAATTTGTGCCGGTGTGATTGACAGCTGTTCTAACCAGTGAGAGCAGCACATTCTGAGCTGCCAGCCCCCATTTCCTGCCTATTATGGGTCCAATCATATCCAACTTTCCAGCTCTGGCGTAGCCACAATGCAGCCCTGTGGGAAGGGAACACATGTTCCCATAATGTAAGAAAGCCCCAGCAACCATAGAATGCAGCACACACCCCACTGGCACAACTGCACCAGCACTGGAAAATTGGATAGGATTGGGCCCTAAATTGGCAATGTCACCACTAACTCTTGTTTCACACAATGCTCAACCTTCTGGGAAGATATCGCCCAACATTATTCAATGTATTGCTGTGTATGTAGCCAGTTATACTTCTTTGCAATCGATAAATGTAAATATAATTTACATGACTATATGCTTATCCATCACTGAGCAGGTGCTGAAGTATATGTGTTGTATACAGAAAATGCCAGGTTCAATCCTTGGCATCTTCCGGTAGGCCTGGGAAAAGGTATGTCTTTGAATTCCTGTAGGCAGTGTTAATATGTACTGCATAGGGGTCAGCAAGCCTCTTGAGTAATGCCTTGGAAAGGAATTGATTTAATCTGCAAAAAGTAATAAGACTGTGCTTCACCCAAGCAAATTCAAGCCCTGAAATGCAGCTTGTGGCAAAGCAAGGGAGAAACATCTCCATTGTTTAGCAAAGAGGCTTCTTTAAGGGGGTGCACCTTATCACCAGTTTCTGCACTCTTTGCCACTGAATTTTTTTTTTAAGTGACCATCCTTGGAATGGGGAAAGAAGGGGAAAAGACTGTCTCTCAGGGAGGAGGTTCAATTCCAGGAGCAAGGGAAGGTACAGGTCCTTGGCTTCCTGCATCTCACTGCCATTCCCATTGCAATACCATGAACGTTGCATGTGTGGCAAGAGATCTGTGAAAGACTGGAGAACTGCACACACAGCTTTTGATGCACAAAGGTTCAGGATTCCCTTTAATTTGGATTGTCAAGGTAGCTGGGGCAGAATGCCTAGGCAGTGATGCTTTCAACACTATCCATTTTGGAGGGTATTGGTTACTCTTGATGATAATGTTGACCGAAAATCCGAGGCAACTGAACAGATTCCAAAATTTAGTTAATTCTTTTAAATCACTTGAGAGACTTTTTTCTACCTTTTACAAATCTTTATAGTTGGATTTTAATTGCATTTGACAAGGAGTATATGAAAAGACTGCTAGTCTGTGAATTGCTAATGGAAAAAGCTTCCAGCAGAATCATTTTGTGAATGCTTAATATACTTATGCTTCGAATTTACTCCTCAGGAAAATGTTGTGTTTTTTTACAGACTTTTTCTTTTTCTTATTAACACACAAAGACATACAAACATATAACAAACATTTAGGAGTGCTAAATACCATATGCCATTACTAATTAATCATACTATATCTCCTAATCTACTTACTCATCTATTTTTACCTCTTATTGATTTATCCATTTATTTATATAATATACAATAAATTTTTCCTAATGCCCTATACTATATTTTCTAAATATTCACTTTCTACCAAGCGTAAACTAACTTGAATTGCTCATTAATATTAAAACAAAATAATATAATTACCAAAATTATCACCTCAGCTATTTCAACTCCAATCTAATTCTCCAATCTAATTACACTTTTTTCTTTGACATAATAACCACATATAAAACAATTCTTCCACACATTTACATTTCCAGCTATATTTTTAATACATTCTAATTCATATTTATCAATTTCATATGTATTCTTTTTTTTTTCCTTCAAATAAATTTGGGCCATTGTTATTAGCTGAATATGTAAATCCTCCAGTTTTCTTTAACCCTCAGATTACCCCTCAGGGTTCTTTTTCTTTCTTGCTTTCTGTTTTTTCTTCTGTAATATCTTTAATAACAGAATCTGATGAATTCACACTTTCTTATATAGGGTGTGTTCATTCTTCCAGTTAACTGGGATATATTTTCTCCTTCTTGTTCCAACAAATTTTGTGATTTGTGCACTCCTGTTACTCTGTCCATCTTATCTTTCTTGATCTCCATCAGTGCCTCTTCTTCATCCTGTTGATTATCCTGTTGATTTTCCTCCTTGTCCACTTTTTCACTCCCTTGTTTATCTTCTGCTTGTTTCTTCACAACTTCCAATTTTTCCTTACAGACATCTATCTGTTGGGAAAGAGTCTCCAGACTGGCTTGAATCTGCAAGGACCAATTCAGCTGTTGTCACTCCATAACAAGCAATCTCTCCTTATTAATCAAGATTTTCTGTATCCACATTTCTGGAACAGAGTCCATTTTGCAATTTCTCTCTGGTCCATTAGATGTCCACAACATATTATTCTCCTCACTTCCGCCATGTCATTACTACTCTGCCATCCACATTCCTTACATACCTCTTGCAGATAACAGTATAGTGCGGTTAACGGAGAGAAAAACAAAACGAAAGAAAACAGTCTCACCGTCTCTGGTGCAGAGAAAACAAAGCTCTTTCAAATCTAATGAGAATTATATTTATATCCAATTATGTCCAAGAATATTTCTGGATTTTAGTTCACACCCAAGTTATAGTTGTAATTATAATCCACCACCAATTTATTCCACGACAGAGCAAAAGAGCACTTTCAACCTCCTTAAAAAGTCTCTCCTTAACGCCTCCAATATATCCAGAGCTTTTAGCCAAATCAGTCAATCAGAGCCGGGGACAATATTAACACTTGCTTATCTTAAATTTCCAGCTTAAACTTTACACTTCACGCTTCCCCCCCCCTCTCCATATGGCACCTCAGCACCCAGCAGCTTGATTGCAGATCACTGCACCTCCCCCAATACTGTCACAAATGGTTAGATTCCTCTGAGAAGAAAGCCCCCCCCCCGGGGGTCAGGCTTTCAGTTTCCCAGATACCTGCACTGATGAAGATCTTGTCTCTCCTAACAAAGATTTTCAGGTCCTCCTCAGACCTGCAGTATTTGGGGGAAAACAAACTGTCTCCCAGGAGCTCCTGGGGACCTGTCTGTTCATCCACTGTTGGTTCCTGCCCCCCCCCCCCCGGAAAATGTTTTTAAAAAATAAATGAGAAACTGTTATTGAAGATGTTAACAGTGTCTTGCAATGGTAGAAAACAAACATTGGCAACTGTGTCTAGTTACTTGGGGGGGGGATATACAGTACACATTGAGGGAAAAATTAGGAAAGAGGCTGCTAACCTGTGCACAACTGTGTAGCTTACATTCTATTTATTTGAGTGGCACGTAAGTGCCTTAACTTGATGCAGGAATTCAGCCTTTTTAAAAAAATTAAGGTAGTGGTAATCAAGCTATGCAAGTGTTTACAAGGAAAAAAGATTTTTATGAAGCACAAATTTATACACAGTAAAACACAATTTTTGTTTAATGAAAAACAGGAGTAATAATAATAATCGCCATCCACAACAAAGGATAGTTTGGGTTTTTTTCTGATACTGTTCCAAGGCCAGCCCATCCATGAGGCCAACTGAAGGGGTCACCTTAGGTAGCAGACTAACATGGGGCACCCACTGCCATTCCCCCCCTTGTCCCCACTGGTTCTCCTCCCACTCCCTGGGTTGGAAAAGAGGGAACAAAACAGAAGTGAGGAGGAAAGTAGTAAGGTGCAGTGCTGGAGGAACAGAGGCTGGCACATCACCTGTGAAGGGGGCAGCATTCGGCATGCTGCCTCAGGCATCAGAGAACTTGAGCCAGCCCTGCATTGTTCAGATGATCCAAATGTTCACCTCACAATATTTTGTGTCTTGAGAATAACATGGGGAATGAATACAGGCCCAAATCCTAACCAATTTTCCAGTGCTGGCATAGCTGTGCCAATGGGACGTGTGCTGCATCCTGCAGTTGGGTGGCACTCACAGAAGCCTTCTCAAAGTAAGGGAATGTTTGTTCCCTTACCTCGGAGCTGCATTGCCCTAATGTCAGTGCTGGAAAGTGGTTTAGTATTGCACCCACAGAGGACTGTAACCCCCAATGGGATATTCTGGACTGAAGTTGATTCAGCCAGAATTAAATCCCATTCATTTCATCCAACCATTCATGCATCTGGTGAAATGGACTGTATGTAGTCCATGAACACTTATGCTGAAACAAATTGGTTAATTTTTTTTAGGCACTACACAACCATTCATTTCACTAACTCATGTCAGTAAAAGTTTTAGGATTGGGTTTAGCAGTTTTCTAAAGTCAAATACAACTACAGCTACTCTATCTTGTTTTTGTCAGTGTAAAGACACTGTCGGGCAGAAGGTAAATATGTGTGACAAATTGCTCTTTTGTGAATTAACAACAAGTAGACGTTTACATAAATAACCAGAGAGTGGTTGAAAGGGAATTTAAATCACCCAAACCAGCTAGGTTCTATATATGCATGAAAGCATGACTTCATATATGTATTCCTAGCTGAAAAGGGAATTGTGTAGTAAACAAATAGGTGTCATTCTCCTGCTCAATCTATCAGTCAGTACAGGCTCATAGGTTGGTTGGAATAGGATTGATTCTTGCCGATCAGTGTTTGGGGAGGGGGAGCTCTTTTCCAAAGAAGCTGAGCACCTCAGCTTTTCAAATAGTGCTACGCAACACAGCAGCACTTTTTCCAACCATGCAAGCTCTTTTGGACTAAAGCCCAAAGGTGTTCCCAGAGTTCAAACAGAAAACCAAAAGTATGATATATTATTAAGATGGAAGCGTTCTGTACACCCCTTCAAGACGCTGACAGGCAGTACAAATGCAAGGCATTCTGGGGATATTGTCCATGACTGAAATACTTCGAGACCTACTGAAGTTAGAAAAAAAAATGGAGGGAGAGACTGGCAAGATCATGTTATCCAGTCTGAACAATATAGGTTTGTGACTTCTTTCTTACCATGAATATCAAGATGTATTGTCAGGATTTAACATGTTTTTGTGAGAAAAACCTCTCCTTTCACCCAGACGCTGCAATATGATCCAGGATATATTATTTTTCTCTAAATAGTACATCAAGAAAGGGGGGCATTAAACTGGGCAGGACCATAGCAGAGAATGGAGAGGAGGCACTACTATGATCTAGTTCCAGTCTTGATTGCAACTTTCCCCTCCCTCTGCATGCCATTATACAGAGATACAAATTCCCATTGGCTTTCAATGGGAGAGTCCTTTTCTATTTCAAAAAATGCAGGTGGGTGATTAGATTGGAACTGTAAAGGGGCAAAGTACTGAAGTTCCCTCCCCTCTAATTTTGCCTAGTTTTACTGCCCCTCCCCAGTACACAGTTGAAAGCAGCAGTCTCCAAAATGGAACCTGCTGTGTCCCGAAAAAGCCCTCCCCATCTCAACTGGCGCTTACCGTTCTGCTGCGGTTCTGCATTTCTTTCAAGCTCTGGGCACAGATATGCAGAACAGTAAACACTGCTCATGGGGGGGAGGGCCTTTTCCAAATCCTGGATCTAGTCTGTTGGCCAGGGTTTGGAGAGTCCTGGTTGAGAGAGAGAGAGAGAGAGAGAGAGAGAGAGAGAGAGAGAGAGAGAGAGAGAGAGAGAGAGAGAGGTGTCTCAAAGCCACTTTGCACATTTTGGATCTTGTACCATTTGGCCTTGGGTGAAATGTTGACTTTTTGTGCTAGGACAAAATATTATGGAACAACACTGTTGTAACTTACTCCTGCTAAGTTCCATTTATTTTTGCAAGGTTGGCCTATAGTAAAAAACTTGAGAATCATTTGAGACTTGGGTTCCTGAGGAACCACTTGCTCCTATGTCAATGTGCCAGTTGGTTATGTTCTGCATTTTTACCTCTCCCTGGGATTTGCAACTTGTTGCAACTGAATGTCTATTCGGAATTAGAGGGAACTCAGCCTTACTTGCAGACAGCAAATATGTTGTTGGCCACATCAGAAAGCCAGCTTTTTCTTCAGCCACTTTACTTGCTCACACATAGCTATGCTACATCTATCTAACATCTATTCTAAAAATTAAAACTTAACATAGTTTTAATCAGTGCTTTTTTTGTAAAAAAAAATAGGTGCAGGAACTCACAACTTTTTATTTATTTATTTATTTTTAAACCATTTTTTATACATGCACGCGTATGCACACACACAAACACACACACACACACGCACGCACACACACACACATGCACACATCCATCCCGTGTGAGCTCCCTGATAGCAAAAGCACTCCTGCCACAGCTGGAGTGAAACACCCCATTTTTTTTAGGTGGGGAGGTGCTCCATTGGGCTATAGGAAACTCTCTCCATTGGGCTATAGGAAAGCCTATACAGTAGTTAAAGTGTTCAGAACAAATATATAAGGTCTTGAGCCCAGCTGGTGGCCATCAGTGCCTCAAGTATTAGTTCCAAACACTTTAAGCCTAAGAGCTCTGGTGGGTCAGTGGTTAAACTGTAGGTCTGTGGAGCCAGAGGCTTGGGGTTCAAATCCCTATGAAGAATAATTTTTTTTTTAAGGTGGGAAGGTGCTCCATGGCTACAAAATATAAAGGTTGGTTGCTAGTTGCCAAAAGGGGGGCCAGCTGAGGCTGCAAAACTCCTCAAAGTTCAGTCCCAGGCAGGCTCTTTTTTGACCTTTTTTTTTTTAAGTTCCAGTTAGGACTTAACCCACAGTTAAGCTCCTGGAGTGAGCCCCCTGCTGGAGGCTGTGGGTTAAGTCCTACCTGGGACTTAAAAAAAAAAGTTCAAAAAAGAGCCTGCCTGGGACTGAACTTTGAGGAGTTTTGCAGCCTCAGCTGGCCCCCCTTTTGGCAACTAGCAGCCAACCTTTATATTTTGCAGCCATGGAGCACCTTCCCACCTTAAAAAAAAAAAAAATTATTCCTCAGTGGGATTTGAACCCCAAGCCTCTGGCTCCACAGACCTACAGTTTAACCACTGACCCACCAGAGGTCTTAGGCTCAAAGTGTTTGGAACTAATACTTGAGGCACTGATAGCCACCAGCTGGGCTCAAGACCTTATATATTAGTTCTGAACACTTTGACAATAGGCTTTCCTATAGCCTAATGGAGAGAGTGCTGGGCTGTGGAGTACAAGGTTGGAGGTTCGTAATCCCTCCCTAGCCAGCAGTGCAAAGTGGGGTGGTGCAGGCAGGGGAAAAAAGGTGGGGGCAAGGAGGAGGGAAAAAAAGGGGTGGGGTGATGCAGGCAGGGGCGAAAAAGGTGGGGGCAGAGAGGAGGGGGAAAAAAAGGTGCCAGAACGCCGTTCCGGTGCATTCCATTACAAAAAAAGCCCTGGTTTTAATTCTTATCACTTATCTCAATTCCATGAGACATTTCAGTTACTACTACTCTCCATGTAAAGTTGCCATTTAAGACACAAGAAAAGAGCCAGTTTAAAAAAAAAATGATGGCAGTCCTAGTTCTGTGTGACATCCTCAAGATAATTTGCATGGCAATATCCTTGACTTTGCATTAGAATTCCAAATTGTCATTAAAACCTAATGTGTAAATCTCAGGGCTGTATCTAATCCACCAGATCGCTGGCTTTGGAGAAATCAGAGTGAACATCTCATGTATCTGGTTTTACTTTTAGAGGGCTTATCTCTTGTTCTTTGTGTCTCTTGCACATGAGATGTGTGGATTTGAAAGACTCGGGAGGATGTCACTAAGGATCTTTTGCAATACAATGTGATTGATTTCTTTTGAGGTTGCAGAAGGAATAATCAAGTCTGGAAGTTAAAAGTAGTCCATCACTTCCGTAATGCTTCATAGAACATAGGAAAAGCAATCAGCAAAGCTGGAACTTACTGTAAGGAATATTAACTAATTCGGGGGGGGGGAATTAAAGCTATGCACATCTGCTATGCAGGCACAGCAGATTACCATACTTCTCTGTAGTAAAGTACAGTAACTTTTCTTTCGGCTGAGCTTCTAAGAGAGAAAGCAATGTTGAAGAATACAGCAAATTGTCCCTCTACACATGGTGGTTCTGAACTGAGATGAGAGCCTTAAAAAATGAGATACCTATGTAGCTGAAATTTGGCATGCCCAATCTATTGGAGGGGTTGTAAAATAACCCCTCCCATCATGACAGTAGATTGAAAAATGCTGAAGTTACAAGCAGCAGCAAAGTTGCTGTGTCTCCTTTCTCCTATTGAAAACAATTGAAATCTTAAACAATTGCTTATCACCCCCCTCCAAAAGACTCTAAAATGAAGTTCTTTTGCACAATCTTTCTGAAATTTGGCAGGTATAGTCCCTTTGGGAAGTAGTATAGTCCCTGATTTTTTTTTTCTTTTTTTCAGTTTGGTTGGAAGGCACTAAAGTTGTAAGCAGTAGAATATTGGGTGATTTTCCAGTTACATGGACAATGACATGGACAACGGAAACGAAACAAATCAAACAAAAATGAATGAATGATAAAACAATTACAATGAATCAAAACTTTAAAACAAAGTTAGTGAAAACATTTTTTCCTTGTATTTTATGTGCCTTGTTCTGCATTTCTAATTTCAACAGTGGAGTAATCTCATTGACTTCGGCAATGAAGCCAAATGTTTGGGGGATAAATGCAAAGGGTGCCTGGATTTCACTTCAGGTAGACAATAAGTGAAGAAGATGAAATCAGTAGCTATGCTGAGGCTGGAATTGCACAGAAGGGTCCAAGTACTAGATACATGTATACTGAGGTCTGTCAGTATCTGAGTGCAGAGACTTCCCAGTTATACTGGCTGACACAAAAGAACACTAAGGAATCTCTGATCTGAATAGCAATGTCCAGACCAGGATGACCTTAAAGCTATCTTCCTGAGAGGAAAGAAGAAAGTATGATTGAGGACTTCATGGCATAACAACTGTGCTGTATCTCAGTGCCACCTTGAATGTCGGGGGGGGGGGGAGTCAGGTAGTATTGACTAGTAGAACTGAAACAGAAAGAAAACAAAAACAAAAGAGTCGAAACAAAAGAGCTGAAGCTATCAAGAAGAGATACAGTAGTTTGATTAGAATAAGGAATTTTTCAGGTGTGAGCCTTCAATTGGACATTTGAGACCCATTTAACTCCAAAATGAAGTCATATCGGATCTGTGAGTGCCTAATTAGGATGTTGGCAGGAAGAAGACCAGGGGGGGGGGGGCGTCATGAAGTCTGAGATGGGAAATACATTTAAACGTTGTCTTCTGTCATGGTCAGGCCTGGTTTGACCAGAATGTCAAAAATGGAGATCCATGTTAAAGGGAGAGGAAAGAGGATGAGAAGGACTTGGCAACACCACTGATTTCAAAGAGCATTTTAAATGTTGTAAGCAGAACATTATGCAAGCATGGGGGGGGGGGAAGATAACCGCTGAGCAAGTAGAGGCTTCTGAGTATCCATGCTCCCATCTCTGTCCATTTTGTGCCTTGCATTGGAGGTGACCTTTTGGTGTAGTGGCTACAAGGCATAATGTAATGCCAGTGCAATTGTATCACTGTGCAGGAACAAAGCCACTCTGCTGCACTTTTTTTTTGTTCTGAGGACACAGAGAGATTTAATAGAGATGCTATCCTCATCAAACAGGTGTAACTCAAGGACAACATTATATTCTTAAGATTTCAGAGCTTTGTATTTCAACTTAAAAAGAAACTTAAAAGATTTTTAAAAAATAATACACACTCAATATGGACACTGGGAAAGTTATATATATATATATATATATATATATATATATATATATATATATATATATATATATATATATTTGAACATTGAACCTGTTTGTTACATTTTAGTGTATTCTCAGACCAGCAGAGAATAAATTCCATCTTATTCCATCTTCTTTCTTGACTTTTGTGTCCTGTTCAACATTCAACAATAGGTCTCCCCATGATTGCAAAATGCTACCAGATCACAACATGTTTTTGTTTTATTTTTTGCTCCAGGTGTTTTAGAAAAACCTCCTGCTGAGGTGGGGCTAGATAGCAGAGTTTAATTTGACTTATTGAATTGACAGCAAAATGGATAAAGGTTGCTAATCAGCAATTCTACCATATGTTTAATGCCTGACTCCACTGTAAGTTCTCTAGAATTTCTTTCTTTCTTTCTTTGTTTTACACCAGGGACCAGAGTTGTATTTCTAGCCAAATAGAAACAGGATGTCATCCAAAAATCAAGAACTTGGACAGGAACCTTTCGTTTACTGGGCAAATGTTTCCCTGGACACAGAAAACAGTTCTTGGGGTGTATCTATGAGTATGAATAATATATGTTTCAGAGAAAAGAGAATTGAGACAGCAATAGGCCATTTTTCTGGCCTTTTGCCTTGGTAAAACAGGACAAATTGGTGAGTAAA
This sequence comes from Tiliqua scincoides, assembly GCF_035046505.1. Lineage (NCBI taxonomy): Eukaryota > Metazoa > Chordata > Lepidosauria > Squamata > Scincidae > Tiliqua > Tiliqua scincoides. The sequence continues at coordinate 110,673,652 of NC_089823.1, forward strand.
TCCAATTGATCTGCTTGTGGCAATTACTAGGAATGATTGTTGTCATCTGTATTGCTGATGGTATGGACATTTACCATATGTACATTTTAGATAGGGTTCTTGCAATACAGTATAGGTTCATCTGTCACGCAACTTGGTTCAGGTATCTGCAGCAGATGGTGCTATTTTAGACAGTTCTGACTTCCAGGACCAGCATCAGATTTTTTTGTTCATTAAACAGCAAATATTACTTAAGTCTTATGTTTTTCCTAACAAAAAAAAGGTAAAACATTACATGCAATGTTATTAACTCTAATAGTGGGCATATTTTAAACTTCAAGGATGTTGATGTGCTGGACTAAACAAAGAAACTGAGCATAACTGAAATAAAATCTTCTACAGAATTGTGTATTTATTTCCAGCATAAGGGTGATTGTGTTCTTTTTATTTTAGAATATCTTTTTAGGAATGTGCAGAGAAGCTGCACATAGCCTTGAGAAACGCCAATCGTCTTGTCGAAACAGTTAGCTTCCCTCAACGTGACCCAGATGAAGGGGATTTGCCAAATTCCAGTTTCAATGTAAGGAGAAAGTGGCAGGTGAGGGAAAGGATTTAGCATCCTCCTCTCTTCAAATAATACCCTCTCCCGGCTGCTTTGCAGCAGTTAGAAGGAGACCCGAGTTTCCATATACAGTCCTTTGCTGAGCAGTTCGCTACACCCATATTCCTAATCAGGGAGCCTAAATATTGCAAAATATGACCTTCACAATTTGTCAGCTGCAGGTAATATGTTTAGGTGTGACTAGACTTTTCATTAGTATGGAACCTGATTGAGCCGCCATTAAATAGTACTCTGGGGAATAGTGTGGGATAAAATCATATGCTTAGTTATCTTGCTCGTTTTAAAAATGAGGCTGCATGAGTGAATACAATGAAACTGCATTAATTTAATTAATGGACCACAAGGTCACATAACCATGGCTTAACATGAATCCCTCTGGGAAGAAAAATGACGCTAATGCTTTGAAAAAAAAGGAGCATGTCTGTGACCTCCAGTTGCTGAACGGAACAAGGTGTGATAACCAGTGAAGCAAACATAGTAATTTAGTCTTGGACTCTTAAGATGCCATTAAAGAGTATGTTCTACCATGAAAAAAAATATAATTTTATCAAAATGAAACACATTGTTGAAATTTCATTCAGCAGGCTATTCCCCCCCCCCCACTGGTTTATTAATACATGGCAGTGGGGGGGGGGGAGAGAAGAGGAATATCCATTAAAACAGTGGTTCTCAAACTTTTTGAGGCTCTAAAGCAGGGGTGCCCAAACACCGGCCCGGGGGTCATTTGCAGCCCTCAAGGACACTGAATCTGGCCCACAGGGAGCCCCCAGTCTCCAACAAGCCTCTGGTTCACCAGAGATGTGCTAGAGCCCACACTGGACTGCCAGAGACTTGCTAGAGCCTGACTGCTTGATGTGAGCGTGGGCTTTTTCTTTGCTGCTTGCTGCTTTACGACTGTGAGGCGGCAGCAGCGAAGGAAAGGCCAGTCTCACTTTGCACAAGGCTTTTAAAGGCCTTGAGCTATTGTGAGAACTTCAGGTCTCTGTGGCTGCTTCTTCGGACTCTCTGGGGCTGCCTGTGTGCTTGCAACCCTTAACCCTACCTACGGAGAAAAGAAGAATGGGGAGTCTTGCTAGTCTCAAAGCACATCCCTTAGTGTTTCCTGATTGGTATTATTTTAACCACCCTCATGCCCCATGTGCATCATCAATTCTGAACAATTTATATCTCCATATGTTTTATTTCTGGGCAAGCAGTGTGTGGCCAGAAGTTATGTTAATGTCTTCCCCCTTTTCTGGCTTGGTCTGCATGTTTGATAAAAGCACAACCCTGATTGTCCCATGTGCATCATTGCCTCAGTAAAATTCATTCATTTCCAGAAGTTCCATCTCTAATGTATACATTTATGTAAATTTATTCAAATTTTAAATGCAAATTAATTCCTTTTTCCAGCCCCTCCCCCCCGACACTGTGTCAGAGAGATGATGTGACTCTCCAGCCAAACGTTTGGGCACCCCTGCCCGGGGGCCTGCTATCTGATTTATAAATGCCAAGAGGTGTGGCTATAATGCAGTGCTCCCCCCTCCCAAGTAGCAGCTTGTTTAACCCTTGATGCACGTAGCCTCTTCTGCCCTGTCAGGTTTGTGAACCAGCAAAAATTGGGTCATGACCCACTCACTGGTGGGTCATGGACCCACAGTTTTGAGAACTGCTACATTAAACAGTGATTTACAGACTGGGTGAGGCACTGGTTCGCATGGCTGAAGGCTGTGTATTTGCATTCGTATTTACTGTTTTTGGAGCCTTCCGAACCAACCAAGGCTCCAGCCACCAGACAAGCATTATACTAAAATCAAGTGCCAATACTCAAGTCAAGTCCAGCATCGGGTTCAGGATTGTTGGAGAGCTGTCAAGGGCTCCATACTGATTCCTGAGATCATATTTGTGAACGTACCCTTTGAGCAGAGGTAGAAGATTACTTTTGCAGCCAAGGAAGTTGTTCTGTTGTTGCTTCTGTTTTCCCATCCCATCTATCCAGGCATTATAAATGTCTTCTTGACCTTGTGCTCTAAAGTACTGTATTGCTAATTACCCCAGTTTGAGTTACTGTGTGTTGTGTGCGCACGACAAATATAGGAGCACACATGTGCATGTAAATGAGCAGTGTTGGTAGCAAATGTCCACTAGGGCCAGTCCATCCATGCGACCAACTGAAGTAGTTGCTGCCCAAAGCCAGGGGCGCGCACTTCTATCCACCCACTGCTTCCTCCTCCTCCCACTCCTTGGACTGGAAAAAGGAAGCAGAGGAACAGAGCAGAAGATAAAGTGTGGAGGAGAGGCTGGTGCATCACCAGGTGAAAGGGGGACAACATTTGACACACTATCTCAGGCATCATGAGCTAGTCAAAACTTAGGGGGCCCAAGTAGCAAGGGAGCCACGGAGAGCATTTTGATAAGGGCTTCGTAAAATTGGACCCAACCCTGACTCAAGCACTCTTATTCAGGACTATGATATAGCTCTGCTCAGGGACATATACTAAAAAATAAAAATGGCTCATACAAAGTGCCATTGCAAGCAGGCATAAGACATGCAAACTTGCAGCTTCTGACATGCAAGCAGGCATCAGAACCACAAACTTGCAGCTTCACTTTCATAAGAACTGTGTTTTCTTTCCACAGTATGAGGGAGCTGCAATTTTACGGGAATTAATGGTGTCCACATATCACTGGTCTTACATCATCATCATCATCATCATCATTAAACAGTATTTATATTCTGCTTTTCAACAAAGAGGTTCAAAAGCCATTTACAGACAAAATCAAATAATTACAGTACATGGCTCCCTGTTCCAAAAGGGCTCACAACCTAAACCAGCTGCTTGAACAGTTTTCAGATTTTCCTGAAGGTAGACACCAAGTGTATCACTGGAACTGACAGTGAGATTGTTGAGGATGAGGATGTCTAAAAAAAAATTTTTTTTTAATATGTTTTTCAGGCTTTAAAAATTACAATAGAAATACCATTAAGAATATTAATAAACTAACAACCAGGCATAGGAGCGTTAAATAAAATAAAATGGTAATCAGCAAACCCCACTGATAAAATTGTAAACAAGATATATACAGTAGCGTCATTCACCTAACAGCACTTCTGTATATTATAGATATTGCAGCTGAATTTGCAGAGTTTTGTAGGTCTCTATGCATTTCCGATAAACCATCAAAAATGGAAATTGATAGCTTTCACCATTAGTATATGTCTGAAATACTATCCCTAGAATATGCAGCTGTTATGGGAGTAGCTGATAACTACCATCAAAGTAACTGAAATTGATGAGCTGAAATGATGAAGGGCCCAATCCTACGCATCGCGCGCCAGCTTACTGCTGGCACACGCTGTCACAAACATGCTGTAAGGCATGTTTGTGGCCTTCAGAACCAGTGGAGCACCGGTGCTAACCCAGCACTGGCTGGTGCTGGACTAGTGCCGGTGGAGCACCGGGGCCCCGCCGCCCAGCAGTCACACAGATTGTAGGGCAGCGGAGCAGTAGATGAGGGCATTGGGGGAGGCGGAAAGGAGATGTTCCAGGGCGGGGGGGGGGCAAAGGGACAGGGCAGGGAGGAAGCGTGCTGGGGGGAGGGGGTGGGACAGGAGGCACCAAATCCCAAGCCTCCGTGTTGGGCCGCCCGCCAGTCACGGAGGCTCTAAATTCTATGCCGACCCTTGGGTTACCATATAACTGAGTATCCCTATTGCAGGGCTACTGGCCTTACCTGGGGGAAGGGGACAAAAGTAGCAGCGGCTGCCTGGGGTGTGCTGGATGCAGTGGTAGCCATTTTTGGCACCGCTGCAGCCCCATGCGCTGGGTAGCTCAGGACTGGGCTGTAAATCAAATTTTTACAGTATTATGTGCCTGATAAAAATTGCTACACTCCTAGCAGATTCCATCAGGTCTTTACAATGAGGTCCTTTTAACAAGAAATATACTGTCTACATGGAATCAACAAGAGTGTAACCAAAGGAATGCCAGGGTAAAGAGATCTGGGACTTATTGCTGGAGAGGTGATGTGATCAGCAGCAGAACTGAAGCACTGTATTTGAAAGTACTGCTGCGAGAGTTGGCAGCGCTCCCCATTCATCCCCAGACCCCACTGTCGCAACCAGAGCAGGCAAGGCAGTGGGGGCGGGCAGAAAGGAAGCAAAACTGGGTGGGGAAGGGGGAGGAACAAGGAGCAGGGAGGCTGGGGGGGATTTGGTTAGAACCCACTCCATCAGCAGCCTCCACGCCCCCTTTCTCTCCTATCCAACTAAAGAGCTAGTGCAGGTCCAAGAAGGCACATTGTGGAGTGGGAGGTTTATGGCTGGGTAAGAGGATTTAAATCTCCTTTCCCCTCCAAAGCATCCCGATCTGTCTCACCCACTGGATACAGCACACTCTTTTTCAGCACAGTTGCACCAGCTGGGGAGGAGAGAAAAAGAGGATTGGGCTTTGAGTGAGATGTGCCTAGGGGGCATAGCAGGGCAAGTCATAACAAATTCCTGCACATTAAAATGTGCCACTTGCCACTTGGAATGAAGCACATAATTTAGTCCTCCTTAACCCAGGGAAAGACATCACTTTTGGAAGAAGGCAAGGTATGAAGCGAAGGGTACCAGGCACATGGGTTCAGCAGGCCATTTTATTATTAAATGAACACGGCAGTCAGGCTAATGCGACTGGTGCGGAGGGACAGTCTATAATCTGATCTAATGAGATATCCGTGATGAGCTGACTCACCAGCCAGGAGCTCCCTGACACAACCCCACCGACTCTGAACTTAACACCCTACATCAGTGGTTTCCAAACTTTTTAGCACTGGGATCCACTTCTTAAAACAACACTCTATCAGGAACCACCTAGTTTTACCAGATTTTTAAAAAATCTATACATTGTTTCTTTTTATTTCTTTATTTACAAGAAAAGTTCAATTTCTTTTAATGAGGCACTGCTAATGAACTTTAATGAATGCTCTTCTTCCTTTCCCATTTCTTCCCAGAAAAAAAAAAATCTTCTAGTTGTTTGTTTGTTTTTTAATTCTTTTTTTAGGAGGCCTCAACTAAGACACATTTATCTCTTTATATTTACACATGCTTGCAAACTGCAGAAGCTGAGTTCTATGTGGGGCAATTAGCTCCTGAAGTTTGCATGATAATTGCTAATTACTCTATAAAGAACTCCTCTTTTGCAGTTTGCAAAAGAGACCTCTTTTGAAGAGCAATTAGCAGCTAACTTGCAAACTCCAGAAGCTAACCTGGAGTAATCAGCAGCTATCTGATTTTTGAATAGCATCAGGGCTTGAGGCAATTTGTTATCTTGCCATCACCTGTGTTTACACTGGAAGCTCTGCTCTGCACTGTGGCCCACCAAAAATCAGGTCACAACCCACCAGTGGATCCCAACCCACAGTTTGGGAAATGCTGTCCTATATCATGTGTTTTACTATTGCATGGAAGTGAGTAGCATGAGGTAGTTGTCCCATTGCAGCCACCTAATACCTCGAATGGTTGTACCATACCAAACCAAAGCCAGCTATCATACTTGTATGCCACTTCAGTCCCTTGAGTGTCCTGCCCTCTCCCATTGCATGCAGAAGATACCACCCCCAATGTATCCACCCATACTTCCTGAACTTTCTCTGTGCTCTTCTACATTAGCACTGGATTTTCAAATCACAGGGACAGTCTAAGTTGACACCCTTCCTTTCCCCAAATGTAAGCAACTAACAGTGCAATCCTATGTACAAAGCTCCATTAGGTTCAGTGAGATTTGGGCTGCAATCCTATACACATTTTCCTGGGAGTAAGCCCTATTTAACAAAATTGAAGTTACTTCTGAGTAGATATGTATCGAATTGCATGTTTACTCTTGGTTATGGGTCACTTCCAAGTAAACATGTACAGGGTCATGTCATAAGTCTGTCAGCCGTGCACCTATATATTTTTCTGTTATATCATCACATTGCGCTTGTACAATTTAAGCAATGTCTGGATGCTTAATTCTGGAGACCAAAACAAAATTGGAACTTGCACAAAAATCCAGAAAGAGTGCAGCAGACAAAACCTATATGGTGCAGTAGAGCACTCCTCTGACAATAGTTATCTTACAGGTATAGTGTTATGTTTTGGATTGTTGAAAGAGTGGACAGTTCCAGTGACAAATCATGGTTGAGAAAATAATCACAATAAACCTTGAGAAATGGTGTATCCTAAAGGGTTAAATGAAGAGCCAGAGGTTACTTCTATAGATTTAACCTGGACAAGATATCAGTGTTGACTCTCATTTTCAGCTATTCATTACTACAGAACCATTTGAAGAGACAGTTCTATGTGTCTTAGCAGACAGAGATCTAATATTTGTCCAACAGACTGAAGAAACAGCAGATTGTTTGGTTAAGATGGAAATAAGGAATTTATTCTCAGCCTGAGTTAATTTTTTGAGACATGGTCTTTAATAAATATAGATAAGGATAAAATGGATGTGTCTAGTGTGGCTTCTTCAGTTTGACTTCTATGTTAACCTTTTGCAGAAGATCCAGGTTCAAATGCTTGCTTAACCATGACGCTTCCTGGGTCACCTTGGGCAGGTTCAATATCTCTCAGCCTCAACATCCGCACAGGGTTGTTGTGAAGACAAAAAGAGGAGAGGAACTACGGGCATCATCCTGAGAGTCTTGGAGAAAGGACAGTTTTAAAAATGTGAAAAATAAGTAAATATATACTGGCTACAGTACGATATTGGTTTAATGACAGCGCTAGCCTGCATAGTCCTCCCCACATCCTTTTAATCTTTTCCCAGGTACTGTCTAGGTCAGGGGTGTCAAACATAAGGCCCGGGGGCCGGATGCGGCCCACGGAAGCTTTTAATCTGGTCTTCAGGCTCTTAGCTGCTGAGCAGTGTCAAGGCATTACTGCTGAAAGGGCAGTCCACATGAAAATTTGGCTCTGCCAAATATCTTGAAATATGATCAAGATTTGCATATTTTCTCTTCTGCCATTTGCAGCCAATGAGTTTCTAAGTGAGAAAAAATTCTTGTTTTTGGTTGTGACCTGTTTAATGACATCACTTCCTGCCTAATGACATCACTTATGTCCCTCCACAGGCATCATGAATGCTATTCGGCCCGCTATATGAAATGAATTTGACACCCCTGGTCTAGATTAATAGCCTAATTGACTGCCTTTGCCGTACCCTTCAAATTACCAGCTCCAGCCACACCAACCTAATACATGGTCGTAACTGTTGAATAGGCACAGTATCCTTGCTAGTTACTGAACCCTTTTAAATTATTCTTCCCAAGAATAAACAATGGGCCACTAGCATCTGAAGAAGAGTGGCAGCACAATCCTAGGCATAGCTACACAGAAGTAAATCCCATTGTGTTCAATTGTGCTTAGTCCCAGGAAAGTGTATGTAGGATTGCAGCTTGAGTCCTCCAATAAGCAAGGGCTCTTGACCAGTGCCCATTCTGGTCAACACCTGGCACCATCCCAATTTCACCAGTACCACTCCAAATAGCATCCTCATGCCTGATACACCTCCTAGAGCCCTAGATGTTTACCCACTGAACTGAATTCTCTTCCATTCCATCTGCAAGCCATCACATCCCAACAATGGCACAAACAGGTACTTGATTAAAGGCAACCCACTGTCATATAAAAGTAATGAACCAGGCTTTATTGAAAATACTCCTTTAATGCTGATGTGGGGCAAAGTCAACCTCACAGCAAAGGATTAAGTTCAGCTGGTGGAATTTTTTTCCCTTAACCTGGAGGTTCAGGGATGGGTCAAAATGAACCTGTTGAATTCCTGCCTGTCATGCAGCTGCCAAGGCACTTATCTCTGTCAAAGAGTTAGCAATCCTATAACTATCAGAGGTTAACTGTCACAATATGGAATGAATTTATGAAATGTTTCTTCTATGGCCCTATTTCTCAATGGACATCCTAGAAGACTGTTTGAAAAGCATGTTTTTAAAACCATTAATTGTGTCCCGTTCTAAATGCTTTGGGGGGGGGGAATAAATTGGACTGCATGAATTATTCATCAAATTCAATTTAAAAAGCGTGCTCCCCTACTTGATTATTAAGCACCTTATGAACGTGATCACAGAAGGGGATCATTTTCTTGGCAACAGAACATAAGAAATTATGACCTGACATTTGCTAAATTGTGATCTTAAAGAATTCAAAGGATGTTATTCTGAGAAGTAAAAAGAGTACACGAGAAAATGCACGCGGTTAATGAGGTCACACAAACAATGGCATAACGTGTTGCAATTCAAGCCCACTCATTAGGTTTAAAGGCTATTTGAATTATAGTTATAGGATTCTTTCCATGTAATGAACTTACACCCTTACCAACTGTGAGCTTTGCAATAAAGCTCTCTAAATTACTGTTCTCGCACAGCCTTTGTCTTACTTTCTTACTGTGCATTAACAAGCACCCCCACTGCAGGCCATTTTGACTCAAGCCAAGAAATTCTTCCACTCTACCTTTTTCCTTCCACTTATACCTTTTCCCAGTAGCCAAGGCTACTGGTTTTCCAACTTATATTTTTCTCCCCTTTAGATAATTCTTTCTACATCTGTTTGACTGATGATTAACTTATGTGTCTACCATGGAACTCCTGTACAAGGCATGGGACTCTAGATGGATTCTGGATGGATTCTAGACTGTGCTGCTCCTGAGTGCTGGCCAAGCTTGCTAGCCCCCACACAAACTGGTATAATACAACTCAATACTTTCCAGTGACTGCATATTGCAGAGAGAGAAAATCTGTAATGGTGTACTCAAACTATTCTTCTGAGACAAATGTCTACATTTCAGTCATAATAACTCAAATAAATTTGCTTTCTTTCACACTTTCATTACAGTGGTCTTCGTCCTGGGCTGATTAACGGCTACTGCAGCCAATGAGAGCAGTGTATTCTGGTCAATCAGTACCACTTTCCTGCCATATCTTCAGGGATGCCTTATATAGAGCTGTTTCAGGCAGCACTCACTTTTGAAAAAATGTATCCTTAATCCTCTCTTAATAAAAAATGTTATTGGAGGTATTACTGTACTGTTGTCCTACTTAAGGAATCCAAAAGCCCCATCCCAAGCTGCCTGGCACCCAGAGGAGCAGAAGCATCAAAATGGCTGCCACTGCATCCTATGCATGCTGGGCAGCCGTCGATGTCTCCTCGGGGAAAGGGGAAATTCATCCCCTTCCCCCAAGAAAGGGTGAAGGCCCCACAGTGGGGCTACTCAAGTCTGCGCTGGCTATTTTGCAAGTACAGAGTTGAGTCCCCATGTTGGGCCAGAACGCCTGACATGGGTTTCAGGATATGGTGGAGCAGAGCTCCGCCAGTCCTACCCCCTCCGTGGAATACCTCCCCCCCCCACCCTGACAAACCTCCCCACTGCCCAGTGCTCTTCCCTTGCTCGTGTGCCAGTGGGTGTCTGACTGGTGCTGGGCTCAGCACAGACTGGCGCTGACCAAGCGCCAACACTGATCAGGTGCTGTCTGTCCCTGGTATGCCTTATGGCACATTTGTGACACTCAACACCAGTGCAGGGCCAGCGCTAGGAGCTCAGAAGTAGACTCCATGTCTCCCCAGAGTAGTTTAGAAGTCACTGTTCTATAACAGTTCTTTATAACCCCAGAGGTGGGCAAACATTTTGGCAGGAGGGCCACATCATCTCTCTGACACTGTGTTAGGAGTCAGGGGAAAAAAAAAATAATTTACATTTCAAATTTGAATAAATTTACATAAACTTACATAAATGAATACATAAATGAAACTTATATGAATGAATTATTTTTACTGAGCTTATTTATAATACACATGCTATAATACAAGCATGTAGAACCACATGAGAACTGTTTGCCACACACTTCTTGCACAGCAAAAACATACAGACCAAGCCAGAAACACGTGGAGACATACATTGTTTAGAGGCAATGGGGGGGGGAGTTAAAAGTATACCTAGGAAAAAGCATAAGACTCACGGAGTCTATAAAAGGCCTTGCTCTAATTTGGCCTGCAGCTTGTGTCTAGTGGCTACAACTGGCAGTTGCGAGCCAGTGTGGGCTCCAACAGTCTCCAACAGGCCAGAGGCCCATTGAAGACTGGAGGCTCCCTGCGGCCTGGATTGGGGGTTCTTGAGGGCCGCAAATGGCCTGCGGGCCAGGGTTTGCCTCACCCTGACCTAGGCTATAGAGATTACACCTTCCATATATTTCAAAAATAAAAACAAGAATAATCTTCTACTTATTTTTTATTTTCTTCTTTTTCCCCCAAAAATCTTTTATTTATGTTGCACATTTAGAGATTCTTGATAAAAGCTCTATTTTGTTCCATTCATCATCTCAATCACAGTGTATATTTTTTTTTAAGTTTTATTTAAAATCAAGCAGAACAATCAGAAATAAATATGCACATCATTTACAACAATACATAAGGGTAATCACGGTTATTCTTTACTGTCTACAATGGAAAATTATAAGTTAAAATATGCATGTTCATGGCAATCAAGAATCGAGGACTTACATGAGATATAATTAAGTACTGGTTTTCATCATATACATGCTCTCTCAAAGTCATCATTAGATTTTAAATACTTGGTTAGCTTAGCCAGTTTGATCATATCTCATATCATAATTCTCTGTTCTGACTTCCCAGGTTTCCCAAATACTGTTAGAACCAATACTCTGCTAAGAGCTGCAAGTTTAGTAACTGCAAAATGCTGAAAAGTTGTAACCAAACTTTTCTAATACCACAGACTACACACTGTAGCCTCCACTTGCTATCTTTGCTATAGGCTGCCCCTGGCTAGGAAAGGGTATGTTTGTGTGTGCATGTGTATAAGTGGTTCACTTGAACCAATATACTTCACTTATAATGAAGTAACGAACCAGCGAACAAAGATCAGTTTAACCATATTCCAAGTCTTGTCACATGTCATAAAAGCAAAGAAAGCATTTTAGAAAGCCATAATTGTCCTATTATATACATAGAGCCCAGGCTTATCCTCCCCGCCACTGCTGGTGCGCCAACACCAAAAACAGGTGCACTGTATCCAGTTGGAGGGGGGAGATCAGGAGGCTCCGTAAGCCTCCTGCTCCATAATGGGTCTTCTCAGACTTGTGCCAGCTCTGTAGCTGGCACAGGTCCAAGGAGATAAAGCAGGTGGGGAGACTTACAAAAGTGGAGATCCAATTTGGCATGTGCTATTGCTGCTAGATTCACCCCCTCCTATATCCTCCCTTCCCCACTCAGGTCATGAGCATGTTATAGGAACCCCAACAGTTGCACTTCATAAAATCTAAAGAAGTCATTTAGGGAGTTTCTTCTATTCTTGTAACAGAATTATTGGAACAGCTACTTACACTGCAGTCCTAACCCTGCGCTGATGCAGCCCGGTCCCATAATCTGCACCATGTCCAACACAGGGTTGGAGTGGGCTGCAGGTCGTCTCAGGATGAGGGAATATATTTTTTTCCTTACCCCGTGTCAAGCCCCAGCCTGCCCTATGGGGCTACTTGGATCTGCACCAGCTATTTAGCTGGCACAAAACTGAGGAGCCGTGTAAGGCTCCAAGGCCTGGGAGTAGGGGTTAGGATATGGCATGTGCTACTGCCGCCAATCTCACAGCCCTCCCAAGCCCAATCTGCCCCATGGTTCACATTACCCCTGCCCAGGATGACCCCTTCCCACCTCCACACCTCCTTTCCATCACCCTCTCCCACCCAGTACAACACTCTGTGCCAGCTGGTACGGGGACTGGAGACAGCACCAGAAGGCCAGCATATGTCATTGTGTGAGTGTTGCCAGCTCTCAAGTTGGCACAAACTTGCCTTATGGCACATTTGTGACACTTGAGAGCCATCACAGGAGGCCTGCACTAGTGCATCTCCACTTTAGGATTCAGCTGTTAAATGTATAAAATGGTTTCAAAACATATACAGACTTGCTTAGATTAAAAAAAAAATAAAAGGCAACAAATGGCTGAAACACCCTTTAGATCTGGAAATATAAAGTCTAGTAGTTAATCACTCCTGCCTCTAGCACTTTGAAACTCACAGGTTCCTTCTAATGCACAGATCAGAAAAAAAGGTAGAACAACGAGGAGGCATTTATAGTCTCATAGCACAAGGCAAATTTAAGAAGACACACTCGTCACACATTTGTTTTAAAAGTGTTACTAAATTAATCTCTCAGGGCCTCCCCCTATGGCAATCCATACAAGACTCCCATCCCCCCATAGAATACACAGTTACGCATCACATTTTCATGTTTGAAAGCATTACTAGTTCATCCCTTTCTTAGGCTGCAATCGTATACATGCTTTTCTGTGAGTAAGCCCGATTGTTAATAGGCTATTGAACATGATCGATCTTGCTTCTGAATAGACCTGCATGGGATTGTGCTCTTACTTGTCTCTAGTTCTAAGTTAACAGGCATAGAATTCAGCAGAAATCATATATTTCTTGCAAAAATCTACTCTCTACTTGCTAAAGACAGCACCTGGGAAGTACTGAATATTTTTAGCAAGTTAGTAAAATCTCAGTTCTTGCCTTGTATTTCCAATTTCATCTCAGAGGTGCAAAAAGAATGTGAGCGTTCTTGCCATGTAAGCAGTATCTATTGTCAGGTTTTATGTTTGGCTAACACACACAGTCTTTTTTGTGACCAACGCTAGTCCCCAAACAGTTGTCCAAAAGAACCCTTGATTGCATTTGCTGGCTGAAAGCGATCGTCTTTTACCTGCTACCTGCAGAAGTGACACACAAGTCCCTATTCGGTAAATGAAACAGTCAGTGCTTTTTATTCTACTGCTGAAGCTGCCCAAAACCAGTGACCTGTTTGAGAGGCTGTGCTGACATGCTCCACAGGTGTCCAGGCTTAATGTTACTCTGGAGTGCTTTTAATAGATAAGCATACTCTATCAGCTGTGGCAAAGAAAAATAGGACAGGCAATCAGACAACCATCTTCTCTCACCTGAGAAGAATACTTAGCATAAGCCAAGGGTAAAGAAAACAACCTTCCCCACATAAATGCTCCCTTTTATCAGCCTTCCTTTTGTGCTTAGTTAACTGGACAAAGCAAAATAGCCTCTAGGCAGCAGCTAATGAGATCCTGAGTAGGAAAAATAACAACAAGAGATGTCTAGGAAGGAAAAAAAAAAAGCACACATGTGAACACACACAAAGAGGGAGAGAGAGAGAGAGAGAGAGAGAGAGAGAGAGAGCAAACTTAAGAGATGGCCATAGGCAAGCTATTGGGCAGCCCAGTTCTATCCTCCCTCATGCTGCTGGTTACAGAGGCACCAAAATGGCTTCCGCTGTATCCAATGGGGCCAGGGAGGCTGCTGGAGGTCTCCTTAGGGGCTTTCCTGAATACAAGTGTCAGGTCCCACAATGGGGCTGCTCAAGTTTACACCAGCTATTTACCAGTGCAGACTTGAGAACCCCTGTGTTGGGCTGTGCAGCCTGACGTGAGGCATGGTCTCCTCTCTGGCCAGTTCCCCGCCCCGCCGTCTCCTCACCTCAGAATACCTTGCCTGCCCTGAAAAGCCACACTTCCACCCAGCAATGCTATGTTCCTTCCATGGCTCTTCACGGGCATCCTCCTGGGGCTAAAGCCCAGTGCTGGTGCTCTGCTCCCTCCACTCCGGGTGCCACAAATGTGCTTTCCAGCACATATGCAACACCCAGAGCCAGCAGTACATGTGTACTCGCTGGAGACTCAGGATTGGGTTCTTAGAGAGCACTCCTATGCAGTCTCCTGGGAGTAAGTCCAATTGAACACATTGGGACTTCTGAGTAGACATGCATAGGATTACACTGATAAGTTTTGTAAGTCTTTTTGATATATTATTTTAAAACTGGGATATTAATATTCTGAATAATAATAAATAACAGTAACTCAATTTCTGCAATTGATGCGACTGGGGCCATAAGAGTAGTTTAAACTGCTGCAGCATGCAGCTAAAAAATTCACAGCAAGTTTCAGTGTTTCAAAAATAACAACAGAAATATGATCCTTGCAAACGTTCACAGCATTCCTATTTGTAATCAAGGCTCTTGATTATAATGTCAGGCTGTGTGCTAACAGTTTGCTGTTGATCTCCCCACAAATACATGGTTCAGTGGAACACAAGGGTGCTTTTATTTCTCCACTTTGTTATTTTATTTCATTATGAATCACATTAAAGCCATTTTAAAGCATGCCATACAATTTCCCAGATCTAAGAAAAATACTCAGTGCTACTAATTGCAGTGGATGGAATAACACAGCTCATTGGATTTGCCACCTCTGTGTACTTCAAAGTTGCACAAAAGCTCGGCACTGTTAAAAGCAACTTAAAAGCTCTGACCTTCTCCATTCAGACAGTTTACAATGTGATGGAGATGAGGCTGTTGTTTAATGAACAGGTGAAACTGAATTGGCTATCTGCTCATCTCACAGCAGCTGTGCTAACTTTAGGGACTTGTTCATATACAGGATTCATTCTAGTTTTTGTTTG
Source organism: Tiliqua scincoides (assembly GCF_035046505.1). Lineage (NCBI taxonomy): Eukaryota > Metazoa > Chordata > Lepidosauria > Squamata > Scincidae > Tiliqua > Tiliqua scincoides. The sequence goes on from NC_089823.1 coordinate 110,688,749, forward strand.
GTCTGGCTTCCCTATCTCTTCTGGGTGTTGGCAACATTTGGCATTAGAAATATTATTAAGGACTAATAATTTCTTCATGATATAGCCTTTTGTGGACTACAGCCCACTCTGTCAGAGGAACGAAGCAATTAAGAGCCCAATCTGAGGTCCGCAGCATGGCTCCGTGCTGCAGACCACAGTTGCAAACGTGCCTTAAGGCATGTTTGCGGGGCTCACTGCTGGGCTCTCACCAGAGCTAGCCCAGCACCAGCTGGTGCTGGTCTAGCGCGCGACGGGAGCCCAGGTTCTGCAGCTCCATGGTCTCCCAAACCGCTGGGCTGCAGAACAGGAGGCAGGGTCGTGGCCGGGGGCGTGGGGGAGGCATTCCAGGGATGGAAGAGGCATGCCAGGGGGCAGGCAGGAGGCGTGTCGGGGGAGGGAGAGAGGCAGATCCGCAAAGCTGTGCTTTGCAGGATCCAAGGCGCTCGTGCAGGGCTGTGTGTCCTACATGAGCACCTTTACTTTAGCGCCAACCTTTTGGTTGCCGCTAAAGAGAGTAGCCCCATTGCAGGGCTGCTTCCCTTACTTGGGAGAAGGGGAAAAAAAGTCCCCTTCTCCCAAGGAGCCTCCCGTGGTGGCGCGGGAGGCGCAGGATCCGGCAGGAGCCCTCCGTGGAGCCATCAAGCCTGGGCACTGCAGGCAGCTCGGATTGGGCTGTAATTTAGTAGTACTCTAGCTTTTTGCATCAGGACCCACTTTTCAGAACGACAGGACCCACCAGAAGCAATATCATTAACCTGGAAGTGATATCATGGCCAGAAGTGACATCATCAAGCAGGAAGTGCTTTCCTGAGAATGCAACAAGCACTGAAATTGCCCATGGCAAGCACTGAAATCTCACCATTTTCCCTAATTAGGCCGGCTATAAATAATTAAATTAAAATAAATTATAAATATTGAAGTAAAGTAAAACAAATAAGTATATAAGGGAAGATAACATAGGAAAGCTGGCCCTGTTCCATCAAGTGAATTCTCTCTGTCGTCTACCTACAGTAACTTCATCCTCCACCAAAAAAAATCAGTAAGATTTTCAGCCATAACCAGTGCCCAGTTCAATTTAGGTTTTTATGTTTAAACCAGTTCAGTGTGATTTGGTTTTAAATTCAACATATTTTTCGTTTGGGCTAGATTGAAAATCAAAGCTTCCCTCTAAACACCATTAAAACCCTGGAACGATGAGGAGAGGAAATGAGACTTCATTGTGGGGGAGGGGAGCAGTCTGGAAAGGCAACAACCCTTTCCAATAAAGCAGCGGGTTCCAAACCACCAGAACCCACTTTTTAAACTGGCAAACTATTAGGACCTACCTAGTTTTGAAAGACTAAAAAAGAAAGGTTTCACCTTATCAGCTGCTCAAGCTCAAGCCTTTTTATGTGGTCGTGGGGCTGTCTTCTGAAACATTTGTTTGATTCATCAAATCAGGGCATTCTGACGACTTTGCGTTCTGCTTCACCCGGCCTTCAACAGGAGCCAAGGCATGTTTGCTTACTTGCAAGTAAATGCAAGCATGTAGCTTAGTTTCACTTTCCATAGGACTCAATACATTCGTCAGCACAGAGGGAAAGACTTTGTTATTTTCTGTAACTGTCTGTCTTTAGATGTTATTTTAGCAAAGCAAGAAAATAGTTATCACCTAGGTATACTTGTTTGTTGACACTCTTAAAGAATTCCTAAAGGCTGGTGAGGCAGAATTTCCCATTGCAGACACCATGCTGATTATTCCTCAGCAAAGAATGCACTTACACTTCCCAACGGACGTGCAAGACAAGTGATTTGGAATATCATGGGGCCACATTTATTGACAAGCCAAATTGTTTAAAAACAATTTTTTAAAAATTTAAAAATTGCATTCGATGATCAGTAGAATAGCAGGAGGCTGGTGAACATGCCAATTTTGTGCACGGCTTCCAATATGTCAAGTGTGACATAAGTGGTAAGACCGATTTCATTGCTTTGAAAAACATTTCAGTAAAAAGCTTCTCAAAGGATGTTTCTTTGATTTCATTCTGAAGCCTGGTAATTAGACATGGTATCTTTTTATAGAATCATTTTGAAAGATAGCTCCTTGTACTTGAGCTCGACGGCTCGTTTCAAGCTCAGGAGGGATATCTTTTAAAAGTAAAACATGCTAGCTAGATCACCCAGTGTAATCTCAAATTTTGATTCTCATCAGTATCCAGGCAACTTGGAGTGCCTAGTGAGGTGGGATGTTGACCTGTGTTGCCTGTTTTGCAAGTGTGGAGACTTTTACATGTTTGGATGGGCATTCAAAGCCTCATGTGAACCTCCGCTTGCAGTCTCATATAGAGAATTACTAATTATGGGGATCCTATTGCTTATTGAGAATTGAGGTTGTTGCCCCAATCTTCCCCTCCTCTCCCACTGGAATAATTAGCCTTGCGCTGGCAAGGGCTGCTTTATGTCTGTCATAAAGGTATTATGTCATGCTTTATGTCTGTCATGCATCACTGAATCTGCATCACTGAATCTGCAACCACCTGCCGGAGCAGGTAAACCCATGCAGGGGGTTGGAAGGAGATGAGGAGGGGGTTCCATGGAGTGGAGAATGGTGGAATGGGGGAGGGGTGGGTGGAGTGGGGTGGTGACTGGGGCGGGGAGAAGGGTGGATCAAGCACAGGAGGGAGTGGGATCGATGGTGGCGCACGTCTGAGATGCCCCATTGCGGCTGGAGAAGACTCCTACCTACCGAAGACCACCAAGAAGACCCTTACCTGCCAAAAATCTCTTGCAGGATGTAACAGAAGCTGTGATGGCACCACTGCATCACCATGCAGGAATTTAGGTAGGAATGAGCTGTGTGTAGTGGCTGTGTGTAGTGTGTAGAGATTCCATGGATCTCTATTCAGAAGTAGCCCCATTGTACGCAGTAGGACTTACTCCCTCTACATATGTATAGGACTACATCCTAAGAGACTAAGCTTCAAATCAGGACTTCTGTACATTGAATCTCACCTCAGATATAAACTCACAAGGTGCCCTTAGGCAAGCCTCTCAGCCCCATCTGTAACCTTGGGACAATAATGCTTACTTATAGGGTTGCTGTCAGTATTGCATCAGGAGAAAACAGTGCTCCGCATATTCAGAAAGTGCTAAAAAATGTAAGCATTAGTATTGCCAGATCCCCATGGAGAAGGAAGTTTGGGAAGAAAAACAGAGACATGGCCCCAAGGCAGGGAGCAAACTGTACCTGAGCAGTGCTGGCATCTGGTTGCTTGGGGTATTGGGACAAAGTCCTGCTGGTTCTTTGGACAGTATAATTGCCACTGCTTCTGAGGGTTTAGAGTTCAGCAAGTGCCCACCCTGGCCAATCAGTGATGTCACCCTTGTAAACTAGGAGTGAGTCCTTTGGCTTGAATTCCAGGAGATTCCAGGTTTCCATGTTCTCCCTCTGCACTCAGACACACACACAGAAAAATGATAGTATGTTGTAGAAATCAAGAATAACTTTTTCATTCTGCAAAATGTAGGTTCGCTTGATCTATATTCATTTTATTTATCTCTCACATGTATATACTATCTTTTCTCTAAGGAACTTTTCTCTAAGTGCACCAGGATGCAGGTCTCTTGTTATTTGGTGTGCTCCTTGGGGCATTTGGTGGGCCGCTGTGAGATACAGGAAGCTGGACTAGATGGGCCTATGGACTGATCCAGTGGGGCTGTTCTTGTGTTCTTATGAACTGAGGAGCATAAATGGGGTTACTTCATTTTATTCTTACAATAACTCTGAGATTGTCTAGATTTGTAGCGTATCACCCTTCCTTGTTTGTCATGCCTTGAAGTGTCTTAGTTCACTTTCAGGCACTGTACTTTTGGTTTCCGAATGTTGCCTGCAGATATTCTCTGCAGAAGTTTCTCTACAGGCTTGTCTTAAATAAAACTGTGAATTTTGCACCCTTTGTGTGGTCTTCTCCTTATGATACAAAGTTGAAGGAGTGTAATTGGTCCAAGGGTGCCCAGTGAGCATGACTCCCCAGTTCCAAGATAAGCACCATAATAACTATATGGATCATGTAGCTAGGGGTGATATAACCCATATGCAACATGGGGAAAATGAGAATTGTGGAAAACACACTTGCAAGAGAATCATGTAGAAAGGAACAGAAAGGGACCAGAGATCTGGCTTGGTTTTCATTCTCTGCTGCATATTTTGTTTGTGGCTGGGAAGGTACCTTAAATCAAAAGGCTTCAAAGACATACCAGGTAGTTGAGCTTTGAAGGAAGGTCATTTTGATTTCATAAAATGGGGAAAAAATCAGTAGAGTTCATATTTTGGAACACCCAAACAGGTTAGTCTCTGTGGATGGTAGTTACCCTTAGAAGATGAAACGGAAGCTTTGTCCTTAGATTTTCTATCGAAATTAAAATATCCCAAGATGGTTTAGAGTAGACCATCATTCTGAAAAACAAGCTAAAAAGCCAGACTGTGCTTCTCACAGTGTTGCAAGAAGTGTAAAGGAGTCCTCAAAGTAACTTTGGTGATGAAACCTGATGTTTGCCTCCCAATCCATTCAGTATTTTTAGAATGACTGAAATATGTTGTTAGCATCCTTCAGTCTTGGAAAACTATGGTATCGCGCTCTGAATGGTAGTTCTAAAACAGCGTCTAGCGTGGTTGAAAAGGCCGATTTGGGAAATATAATGTTGACTGAAATATAATGTCGACATAAATAACTGCCTTAAAACAGAATTGATCACAGCATAATTAGTAATGATCCATGAACAATTGGAACAATTTGACGGTGTTCAATAAAGGCCGGCTAGGATTATTTCTTAATCCTATACTAAATATTGTCATTAACTGCCTTATTATTGAAACAAATATGTGAACAAAGTTAAGGCAAAGATTTGGCTCATTTTTTTTTAAGTTGCAAGTACTTCCTTACTTGAGAAGGAGGGGAAGAATCCTGAAATGCAACTGTTTAATTTTCTGTAAGACAAGCATACCTGTACTTCTATATGAAACTACAACAGAAAAAGAAAAACTATGCAGAAAAGATAGCTGCATAATTCATTTTTCTGCCACACATTTCTCTAGCAAAACATTCTGTAGCAAAGGGTAATGATTCAATGAAGAACGTCAAAACTAGACTCAGTAGCACTGATCAGCTTCTTGGAGCAATGGTAGCAGACTTGCTCCAGCCAACATGCTTAACCATTGGGGTGCTCCTCTCTTCATTTTGATGTCATGGAGGTAACTGAACAGCAAGGCTGACGACCTGACCCACACCTTCCCCAAAACAAAGTACATTCTATATTTTACTTTTGCCACAGGAATAGTCCTGTGTGGTGAGTGCCCCACCACCCAACTGTGTCACTCCAGTAGAACCCTCTGCTCTATACTGTTTCCTTGCACAACTCAATAATATTGATGCTCAACAGTTAAAATAGAAGAAGTCACTTTGTGATTATCCTCACTCCATACAACATTGGTGTTCTGGGGGGAGGCAAAACACTAAGTTTTTTCAGGTGCAGGGACACCTGTGTACAGTGCCTCCTCCCCCTTGACTTCAGAGCCAGTCCTGGCAGGAAAACTGTCATTTTTATTTCAGTAAAAAACAACGTATGAGATTCATGGCCCAATACTACCTAAATCCCCAAGTGGCAATGCAGCAGTGTCAGTGCAGCTTCCACTGTATCCTGCAGGAAATTTTTGTCTGCTGGAGGTCTCCTCAGCTTAAGGGGACATTTGTACCCTTGTCCTGGTTTAAGCCACAGCAACTGCTATGGGGCAACTTGGACCAGTGCCAGCTCAACTGCTGACGTAAATCCGTGTTTATCTGTGCAGGTGGCTCAAGCCCGGGAAGTGGATTTGAATTTGGCTTGTGCTGTCACCACCAAACCCACTCACTCCTGGGCCCAATCCACCCCTCCACTCCCCATCTCGTCCCTGTTCCTCCAAACCCCACTCCACTCATCCCTGGCCTCCTCTGCCTCATTCCATCACCTGTGCTGGGCTTATCTGCTCTGGCAGGCCTCCCAACATCCTCTGGTATGCGCCAGAAGGCTTGCCTTCCTGCTGGCACACCAGTTGCTTCCCCTGCCACAAAGCACTTTGTGGCTGCTTTGTGGCAGCCTGCAGCAGCAGAATGCGTGTTCCACTGGTGCTAGATAGGAATGGGGTGTCACGTTCCTTACAACTATTTTTAAATATAAAACTTTTTTATGAAAGAAGAATGTATTGCAGATGTCTGCAACTACTCTAGAATTGTGGTGCAAGGAACTTACTACTTGCAAGTTTAACCCTGTGTCTCCAGCTAGGAATGGCAAGAAATGTTTACTCTTCTTTGGCATGTTATAATTTCTTGTAGAGGGAAACCGCAAACCAACACGAGTGCATTCCACACAAAAGCATAATCTGGAGAATCTACAAGCTTTCAGTGGAAAGCTGAAGGTCTTGTCCATCAATACCGTGTTCAGTTCTTTGGCTGTCATCGACAAGTAGCAGCAGGCGTTGTTAAAAGACAGTCATCTGCAAGTTAAATGTTGAGGTCATCTGTCATTTTCAAAGAGCAATCAATGCAATCCATAACTAGCACTGAGTCTTATTTAAAACGGGAGAAAGGAATAGGTCAATGAATGTCCCAGTGAGCAGCATCTGATTTTCTGCAACACATGGGTTTTTTTTTTTTCTTAGCTTAAAATAGCTGTTCTATTTGCTGTAAATAATTGAATTCAAACATTTGCACACAGAAGCATATCTCTGACTAAAGGATATTAACATTCATTATTTCTAACAAAATGAAGAAGATGAATCTGCATTTCATGCCCATATTTGCTTCCAATCCATTAAAATGCTCATTATTGTCTCCTTTCTCTTACTGTGCAGATTTTGACTTTAGCCTTTTTTTCATTTTGCAAAAAGGAAAATGCAAATATAAGAATTTCAGAAATTCTACTCCTGCAATTTTTTTTGTAATAGATAAAGGGAAGTTCAATTCCCTCTCACACAATGCCTCAGCTAGGGGAAACCCACTAAAATTGACTAGCAGGAATGTTAGAATAGACAAACTATTTCTTTAACCAGTGAATAATTAATTTGTAGGACTCCTTGCCACAGGATGTGGTGATGGCACCAGCCCTAGATGCATGTAAAAGGCGACTGGGCAGATTTAGGAAGAAAAAGTTCTTGTGAGATAAAGGCCACTGTGAGATAAAGGAACCTGGACTAGATGGCTCTTGGCCTGATCCAGCAGGGTTTTTATGTTCTAAGATTACTCTCCTTGGTAATTTCTGAATATCCAAGTCAATATAATCATTTCTTTGTTCTGCCAGCACTAAAGCCCAAAACAAGCTCCAGTTTTGAAGAAATTTTGATTCCGAATGATGTGCATGCTAGAAAACCCATCACATTTTAGAAGTGCTGTAATGTCTCCATTTCTCTGTGGGTTTGCACAAAATTTAGGGGAAAGCTAAAGGTTGTCACCCAACCTCTCCATGCCAAATTTGGAGATTGGATAGAGAACATAGATTTTGTCAGCAATAAAACATTCCGGCTGTATAATGGTACAATAGTGCTCTGTACATAATGCGTAAGTAAAAAAGGAAATAATGGATGATTCCTAATTAATTGCCTTCACTTCCAAAGCAGCACCAGGAATTCAGAATTTCAAAAATGAGAAGAAATTTCTGAAAGAACATAAGAACATAAGAACAGCCCCACTGGATCAGGCCATAGGCCCATCTAGTCCAGCTTCCTGTATCTCATAGCGGCCCACCAAATGCCCCAGGGAGCACACCAGATAACAAGAGACCTCATCCTGGTGCCCTCCCCTACATCTGGCATTCTGACTTAACCCATTTCTAAAATCAGGAGGTTGCGCATACACATCATGGCTTGTACCCCATAATGGATTTTTCCTCCAGAAACTCGTCCAATCCCCTTTTAAAGGCGTCTAGGCTAGACGCCAGCACCACATCCTGTGGCAAGGAGTTCCACAGACCGACCACGCGCTGAGTAAAGAAATATTTTCTTTTGTCTGTCCTAACTCTCCCAACACTCAATTTTAGTGGATGTCCCCTGGTTCTGGTATTATGTGAGAGTGTAAAGAGCATCTCCCTATCCACTCTGTCCATCCCCTGCATAATTTTGTATGTCTCAATCATGTCCCCCCTCAAGCGTCTCTTTTCTAGGCTGAAGAGGCCCAAACGCCGTAGCCTTTCCTCATAAGGAAGGTGCCCCAGCCCCGTAATCATCTTAGTCGCTCTCTTTTGCACCTTTTCCATTTCCACTATGTCTTTTTTGAGATGCGGCGACCAGAACTGGACACAATACTCCAGGTGTGGCCTTACCATAGATTTGTACAACGGCATTATAATACTAGCCGTTTTGTTCTCAATACCCTTCCTAATGATCCCAAGCATAGAATTGGCCTTCTTCACTGCCGCCGCACATTGGGTCGACACTTTCATCGACCTGTCCACCACCACCCCAAGATCTCTCTCCTGATCTGTCACAGACAGCTCAGAATCCATCAGCCTATATCTAAAGTTTTGATTTTTTGCCCCAATGTGCATGACTTTACACTTACCGACATTGAAGCGCATCTGCCATTTTGCTGCCCATTCTGCCAGTCTGGAGAGATCCTTCTGGAGCTCCTCACAATCACTTCTGGTCTTTACCACTCGGAAAAGTTTGGTGTCGTCTGCAAACTTAGCCACTTCACTGCTCAACCCTGTCTCCAGGTCATTTATGAAGAGGTTGAAAAGCACCGGTTCCAGGACAGATCCTTGGGGCACACCGCTTTTCACCTCTCTCCATTGTGAAAATTGCCCATTGACACCCACTCTCTGCTTCCTGGCCTCCAACCAGTTCTCAATCCAGGAGAGGACCTGTCCTCTAATTTCCTGACTGTGGAGTTTTTTCAGTAGCCTTTGGTGAGGGACCGTGTCAAACGCCTTCTGAAAGTCCAGATATATAATGAAAGGAAAATGTGGAAAGTATTCCTAGGTAATAGTCACTGAGAAATCCATCTGATGTATAGCTAAAGGAAGCATAATGTTTCTGAAATCAACTGTCTGTGGAAAAACTATTCTACGCTATCTATTACCAGGTGCCCTACTCAGGAATATAAACAGTGTGGAGGAAGCAAAGTAACTGTTAATATTGTCAAACTATATTCTCATTTCTGGCCAACTGCAAAAGCTCAGAGGGCACAGCTGGGTGTGGGCAACATTTTTGTTTATGCTCCCTAACAAAAAGAGGGTTCTCTTCAAAACCTCTTCACAGGTGACAGAGGAAATGATTAGGAGAGCCACATCAAATAACAACACACCCCAACAAGAGAAGTGACAGGAAAGGACCAGAAGGTGCTGTTCCCAGTTTCAGTGCTGCCCTGTCTTCTTTTACCAGCACCCCACAATAAAGACACAGGCAAAGGTCTATGGTAGAAAGGGCCACTTTATTAACTATTTAAATTACAGCTCAAATTGCAGCAGGGACTAAGTCGTGCAGGTTCTACGTGGGGGAAACAGAGCTGCCCATCTATCTCCGCCTAAACCCATTTCAGGTGACCACACCCGACTCCAGGCTGCGTCAGGACAATGCCTGCTGCTCCCTTCCTTGTTACCCCAAAGGGGTCAGGGTGGCTGGCTAGCACAGGCCATACGAGCGAACCTGCAGTGCACCTTTGCCACCAGGCCAAGGTTCGTCCAGCCCGCCTTATAGCGAGGTATGCCAGCATGACCGAGCATGGAGTCCTCCCAGCCCTTGCCACCTCGCAGTGTACACCAAGATTGCCTTACCTACCCAAACTCGCATGACACCTGTCTAAAGTGACCAAAAAATAACCTATTTAATGCCCAACAATTCCCACCATAACTCCACAGTCTGGGGTAGGCGAACAAACCACCAACCTAGAGGCCAGTTGGGTGATGGTAAAAAATTCCTACCCGGTCCCAAATGGCAACCAGCTAGTCATCAGACTGAAGAAGGGTGGGTGGACGGGGGATCACCACTTGCTCCCAACTGAGGGGGCTCAGTGCTCAGCGCCCATGTGACCCTGCTCCCAATTAGCCCCCAGCCAACCGGCTGAGGGATAGCCCTCGCTGTGCCTCGTGTGGGGGTGGGGGCAAATGCCGATGGTGCATTAACCCACACGCCACCAGAATTATTCTGTTCTTTGCATATGCCCAGGCTTCAAAGCAGTGCTTGTCAGTTGTTACAACCATTTCCAAACTCCCTCTATAGCCCTTACTATGACTTCTCCTACTAATGCAGCCCTGATTTGTGAAGGAGTGATGTCGGCATGGGAAGAAGTTATGTCAGGGCTTCTGACAATATATATATAAACACAGGACTGCACAAATCTCAAAACAATAGCAATAAAAATAAGGTAAATCTCAGAAGTTGCTGAACAAAGGTTTGCTGTTTATATGTACTCTGATGTTTTAATACTCCCCACATTTGGAATTTATGTATTTGTCACAGGCACCCTTGTTTCGGAATGAAGAATATATGTGCCTTTTGGAAGAGTGCATACTTCCTATATAATGTAGGAATGCTTGGAACAAGCTCTATGTCAATGTATTATCAAAATGAGCTTATAAAATCATCAAATGAAGCATTGTTCAATTCAAGACCAGGTGACCTCACAGAAATCGTCTCCACACTTTTTATTCTTGTCAAGTGCATTTTCTGTTGAATAAACTGCTGTTTTGATTTGAAAGAAAGTTTTAGCGAGATGACCTAGATAAACGTAAAAATCCATATCTACATCTCACTCCAGGAAGCTTGTTAGGGGCAAAGAGGCTTTCCCAATATAAGAAGACACAGTGAACAAGATTAATCGCTCGCTATAGATGAGTTATTGACCCAAGAAACTAAAGCCTTAGACCTTCCCACTTCAATTCTCGTCAGCCAATCTGAGGTCTAGAAATCAATAGAACCATGATATAGCCACAGAATGTGTTAAAAATGGATCCATTCTCAGTACGACTCATATTATTTTGCACTGTTTTTTTTTCCCCAAGTTCATATCAAGCAGTATCTCAAAAATCACAGTGTTACAGGACTGCAAATGCCATGTAATCCCGCCCGTTGCACAGGTTGGATTTCCTTGAACTAAATAATCCATGTTAATTCAGCGTCTTCTAATTTTCAATGATAATATGGTAAACTCACTACAAGGTGAGAAACAACGGCTCCATAATACTGTAGGCTAGTGACATCTTCAAGAACAATAAGTCGAACACTGCCCCTTAGTAGTAATTGTGTGGTATTTGGGATCCTCCACTCTCAAGATGACTATAGCATCAATGTGGTGGTGGTGTGGTTTGTGCGTTGGACTAAGACCAGGGACACTCAAGTTCACTTCCCCATTAAGAGCCCAATCCTGAACTGGGCCAGCACTGGAACTTAGCTCCAGCACCAGTGCTGAGTGTCACAAACATGCTGTAAGGCAAGTCCGCAACACTCTGAGCTGGGTCAGTGCCAGCACTAGCACAGCACCAGTTTTTGCTGAGCCCGGCTGGACGCCACCTGGAACTAGGTAAGAGCTCTGGATTATACAGGGACAGGGGAAAGCATTCCGGGGTGGGGGGAGGAAGCAGGGCAGGTGGAAAGCAGGACCAGCGGTACAGCCCTGCTGGATCATGAACTCTGTGTAAGGCCAGAAGGCCTGACATAGAGTCTCAAGTTTGCGCTGTCAAAATAGCTGGCGCAGACTTGAGAAACTGCATTGTGGGGCTTGGGGCTTTTCCCATTGGAAGGGGATGAAAGTCTCCTTCCCTCAGGGAGAACTCTAGTGGCTGCCACAGTGTAGCAGGATGCAGCGGTAGCCGCTTTGGCACTGCTGTATGACAGCGGCAGTGCCTTTAGGATGGGGCTCTAAGTTCCTCGGAGAACCCTTAGGCATTTTCTCTCGCTCAGCCTAATCTATCTCACATGGTTGTTGTGAAGAAATTAAGCAAATGGAATAACGCATGCTTTCTCCTTGAAGGAAGGATGGAAAATAAATACAATGTTCCATGTAATTACTATGTAGCAATGCACCTACATGCTGTGAGGTCTGAAGTTAAACTTTGTTTTCTGTTTTTTGGTTGGTGTCCATCATGCCAAGCAAAGTGGCATTATGAAAAAGGTAATTTATACTAAAACCTGTAGAAAGAATCACCTCATAGGGACATGACATTTACCACATCAACAACAGATAATTAAGAGCCCACTCTAGAGCAGCGCGCACCAGCTCACTGCTGATGTGCACTGTCGCAAACATGCCGTAAGGTATGTTTGCAGGCATTAGCACTGGCCCAGTGCCAGAGCTGGCTCAGCGCAAGCCTACACTGGGACAGGGCCGGCCAGAGGCACGGCCGAGCAGTTGCCCGGAGCACCAGGCGGCAGAGATGTATGTTGGGACGGAAGGGAGGTGGGGAGGAGGCATTCCAGGGTGGGCAGAGGGCGGGGAAGGTGTGGTGGAGGGATGAAGCGGGGCAGGAGGGGGCAAGACTGGCAGAGCTCAGCTCCACCACATCCAGAGCTCCATGTTGGGCCTCATGGCCCGACACAAGGCTTCTTGATTCTGCGCCGGCTACATAGACACTTAAGAGTCAAGTAGCCTCATTGCGGAGCTGCTTCCCTTATTCGGGGGAAAGGGACAAATGCCCCCTTCCCCCAAGGAGCTGCTGCCGACTGCCTAGTCTGCTCAGGATGCCGCAGCAGCCATTTTGGTGCCGCAGCAGCCCTGCACAGCGAACTGTTCAGAACTGGGCTGCAAGTCTTTAAAATCTACAAATAGATTCTTAAAATTAAAATTGGGAATTTTGTAGAATGGGCTCTATTGGCTGATAATAGAACTAGGAAGATTTTCATGATCTTCAGCCTTAAGGAGTTCTAGTACTCTTTTATTTCTTTTCTATTTTTAAGTGTCCCATTTGGTGAACAAATAAATTGTGGTCACTTCTATTTTTGAATGCACATTTTTGCTACTGAGATCACTTTAAATAAATAAGCATAGACAGTGGCAATCCAACTGGCACCCCTTAGAAAAAAGGCAGTGAAAAGTTTGACTACTGGGTCATCGAGAACTGCCTTCTTGTTTTCTAGAACTGAATCTAGAAAATTATATTAGTAAATTTTCACATATTCCCATTGATTTGATATCTGCATTTGCCATTATTATTTAGAAATGAGATTTTTCCCTATTCTATTCCTTTATTGTCCTGTGGATTCATTTGCATTCCATTACTGCCCAGTGCTGGTGAATCTATGATGATTTGTTATTTTAATTCTGGAATTGAAGTATCTTCAGTTTGCCATAGCTTTCAATTCTTTAGCTCCTTTGTGTCTCTCCCCCCCGCCCCCCCACATATTGATATGTGTGTTGAAATTTATGTTTACACCCCAATAGGTAAGCTGAATCATTATAAAAGACCACAGGCCCCAATTGTAACTGAAATATATCAAACAGTTTATTGATTTATGGGAGAAATAGCAAGGCACATGTAATTATGGCACCAATAAAATCACTAAATAAAAGTGAAACTGACAAAACAATCAGCATAAAATCATAAAATACTGAAATAAATATAAATCTTGATATAGCAGAACCAAATAATACTGTTTTGCAAAAGCCCACCTAAACTCCATCTGCCCAGTGCTCTAAGTAAGCGAGGTTAGTTTCAGATTGCAATTTCAAATGCATCTCCCAAACAAACCCCACTGAATACAATGAGCAATCCTAGAGGACTACATTGGAAGTGCCCTAATTTAACCCATCAAGCCATCCCCACTAAGTTATAAGAAAATAATTAAGGGCACAATCCAGAGGCGCCCTTGGGCCATTAGGCATGTTTCCTTGTGAGGAAGCCAGGATGGCGCTCAGAGAAGTGCCGGCCTGCGGAGGCGGATGCAAGCCTCTGCGCCAGCTTCCTCTTAGACTCTTTCATTGGCCCATCTGGGCCGACGCAAGGAGAAAAGGTAGGCGGGGAGGAGGCAGGCGTTCCCGGGCGGGGGGAGGGTGGGCAGTGGGCGGCCCCAGGGGTTGGCGGGCAGGGAGCGGGAGGTGGGGCTGGGATCTGGCAGTTTTGCAGGATCCCAACCCCCATTCCCAGGGAGAACAAAGCAGCTCCGCTCTCCTCAGACTCCTCCACTCTCCTCAAGAGGTGGCACAAGTCTGAGGAGACCCATAGGGGCCAGCGGCCCTTACCCAGGGATAAGGGGAAAAGTTTCCCCTTGCCTCTGGCTGATGGCCACAATCCTGCGCTGGGTACAGTGCAAGCCTCTTGGCTTGCCTGTTCCAGTGTAGGATAGGTTTGTGCCCTAAGTTAATAGCAACCAAATCTCTCAACACTGGTTGGTGATTGCACCTGGAAAAGGTGCAGAAGAGAGCGAGCAAAATGATTAGTGGGCTGGGGCACATCTCGTATGAGAGTTTTGAATGTTTCAGTTTAGAAAGAATGCTCCTGGGGAGGTGAGATGATTGAGAGCACAATCCTAACTGTGCTCTTGGCTAGCACAGCAGCCACTGTGCTGGCTGAAAGTGTCGCAAACATGCCAAAGCACATTTGTGGCACCCAGAGAGGGGGAAACACCAGCAGGGAAGCGTGTGCCACCCTGCCAATGCTGTATCTTGTTGACTGATCACATTCAAAATTGTGGAATCAAAAATTTGCAATTTCATGCTGAACATTGGAGTGGCAAAACTAAGACACCCGTGCGACATTCTTTGAGAAATGTGAAATATTTTATTTCATAGGCATATTGTCTCCCTGGCCACTTGCATATAAACTATAAGGTTAAGGGCACAATTCTAACCTCCAGGTTAGGCCAGCACAAGTCACTTTTGCCGACCCAGGGATGTCGCAAACGTGTGGGAAGGCATGTTTGCACTAACTTTAGAGTCAGGGAGACCAGCGCAAGGAGGTGCGCTGGCCTCCCTGCACTCCAGGGAGGGTTGGGTAAGTTTGCAGGGAGGATCTAGGCCCGGTAGGGTAAGTTTGCATGGGCTGAGCTCGACCAATGCAGGGCTTTGGGGAGGGCATGGGGAGGGCGGTGAGGAGGTGTTTTGGGATGGGGTAGGGTGGACAGCAGGTATTCCCCAGGGGTGGGTGGAGAGCAGAAGGCGGGGCCAGGATCCGGTGGTTATGACAGATCCTGACCCTGTTCCCGGGCAACACAGAGTGGCCTCTGTTCTGCTTGGATCTGTGGCCACTCTGTTCTGCTTGGATTTGCGCCACCTCTTGAGGTGGTGCAGATCCAAGTAGACCCATTGGGGCCAGTTCAGTGCAACACAAAGTAAGGTGAAAGCTTTCCCCTTGCCTTGGGTTGTGCTGATTTTGGCCCGAATCTTGCACTAGATACAGTGCAGGCACACTGGCCTGCCTGTTCCAGCACAAGTTAGGATTGGGCTGTAAATGTCATTGTCCCATTTTCAAGTCATGCTTGATAAATGCTTGCAAGTCTACTGATATTACAGACTGATGATCTCTCACTATACTATACAATCTCTCAGTTGCAAGAAAAAGACAGGATTACTGTTTTGTTGTCTTGGTGCCTTTTAACTCCAGGTGGCATAGTGTAGCTGTTTTCAAAGATATTTTGAAAAGCTGTACATGTCAAACTAAATTTTGAAGTGTTCATCCAGTGAAAAAGTGTTGTTTTTTTTTAATTTCCTTGTTAAGCTGTATTTATGTGTCTTATACAGTTGGCCCACATTGTACACAAGTATTACATTCTGAGATTGGTGTGCAAAGTCAAAATCGCATATAGTTGAAACTCCCTTAAAGCCAACAAATACATACTGTCTCTTTAAGAACTGAAATCACAGTATGAGAGACATGGGGGAACTGAGATGACTAGAGAACAACAGCTTCATTCTCCCCTTTCAGGCTCACCCTGTGACAGAAACAGAGTAACTGGAATCATGGGCAGAGTCACCTACACTATTCAAAGTGTTTTTTTTTCTCTATCTTTTTTTTTTGGGGGGGGGGGCAAGGAGGTATATTTGAATTCAGTAAATTCAAGCAAAGTGTGTGTAAGATGTGTGCTCATTGTATTCTCCATCTGGTTTTTTTTTTTTCTCCCCCCAAATCTTCTACATCTCTTACACACTTTTTTTAAAACAAGATCTTCCATATGACATTTTCTCTTGCTCTGACCAGATCCAGCACAATGATTCATTGGGACTATGTGTGTAGCAATTTTTTGTTCATGATCCAGCCAAAAATCAGCACATTTACAATGGAAAAATTAAGCATGTGTTTAAATTTCCTCCATTGAAAATAACAGAATTTCACAGCACTTAACTTTAGCTTAGGTTTTAGAAATCTGGATTGTGTGTGCGGCTAATTGCTTTATCTTTGCATGCGTTCCCTATGAAATGGTATAGCTATAGATATAGAAAAGATGGATATTAATAAGATGCTTATTTTCCAGCTTTGTGCATGCCTACCGTAGATACTTGCCTATAAGGAAATCTCACAGATAAGGAGATGACAGGTTTTCAGCCAAAAATCATGGAATGTTCCATGACCCTTGGAGTAGTTTGGGGGTAAAACTTGGGGAGGAGCTTGTGAGGGGAGGAGCTTGTGAGGAGGAACTGCAGCTTGCCCTGGAGCTTGATTGCCCTGGAGCCTGACTGAAAGGGGAGAAAGAATCTGAACCACAACACTGTTTATGAAGACATTAACAAGGTGCTTATGTAGTGCCATCTCCCCCAACGCAACAGAATTGAACATTGCATTGAACTGAAAAAGAGATCCAGGTTTGAAACTGCAGAAAAACATTTGCACATTTAAAAACTATCCAAAACATCTGCAGCAGCAATATAAAGCAACGTAAACAGTTTACCTCAAAACAACACCCTGTTTCAGTTGCTGCCAGACAACTTTTTATACTGTTCACTGTAGTTGTAAGAGGCACTCCTGGGTTTGGAGTTAAGGTGCATGCTCAGAAGACTATAACAGAGCTCTGGCAAATGGAAACAAAACTGCCTCTTTGTAAGCTATCTGCAATCACTCAAAACGTTCCTCAGATGCTTCACAGACCTTCTGCAGGCACTTTTAAAGCTCCTCTGAGCTTCTCCTCCCCCCTCCACCAGTTCACCTCATCCCGGCCTCTCCTGCCCCCAAAAGCCTCATTGCAGACTGGCAGTGACACTTACCCCCACCATTAGGTCCTCCAGGTGCTGGACCCCTGTGCCAACTGGCACTGCCTCAGACTGGCAGTACAAGTGTACCCCCAGCAGGAAAGTGCTTTACAGCACTTTCACAAGTGTACTGCTGGTGCTGAGTAACATAAGATTGGGCCCTTAGTCTGTAATCCTATACGTGCTTACTACTACTACTACGGTTACTATTTCCACTACAAATATTTATATGCTGCTTTTCAACAAGAAAAATAAAAGTGGCTTACGTAAAAGTGGTACAAAAGTGGTTTACATAGCTTGGGAGTACGTACTATTGAATTCAGTGAGGCTTACTTCTGAGTAGACATACCCAGGATTGCACTATAAATATTCAGGTTTTAGTAGAAGGGGTGAAGAAATTTTGTTGGGGAGAGGAGGAACAGACTCATAGCAAAGTTCAGAGTTATGCTTATTGACTTATTTAAGATGACATAAAGGAAAAGCAATGCATGTTAACAGCATTATTATATCTCATAATATTAGAGCTACAGGCCATCATGAGGGATAATCACATGTAGTCTGAAACTCAAAGGAAATGTGCCGTCTCCCTCAGCAGTGCCCCGGAAATGCAAAACATGGTTTTTGCTCACAGTATGACTTGTCACTCAAGATCTTGCCTTCAAAGGTAGCTAGAGGCATGGGTTCATGCCTGTTGACTTCACCACCATCTCTAAGCATTCAGCAGAAGGTCTGAAACAGGTTTCTATGCATGTACAGCTACATGTGTGCAGGAGTCTCTTTCAGACCTTCCCCTGAACACATCAAAGTTGGCAGAAAACAATCAGGTATTACCTCACTCACACATGGTGGGAAAGTCTGAATAGACCTCTAGTTAAAACTATTTTCAACTTGGTGCAGTTCAGTGCGAAACCATCATAGACCCATCAAGAAAAGGAACTCAGCATGAGCCCAGATATTTTGACCAGAGCTTTTGGAGAAGGCAGAGCAAGGCAGGTTAGTGACTCTCTTCAATGGATCCATAAAATGTACAACGAAAGCTTACCTGAGAGTAAATTCCACTGAATTGAGTGGAACTTACTACTGAAGAGACAAGCATTGGATTCTGCTGTAAATTTTGTTGTGGGTCATCATTTGTTATGAGAGCACTTTCAAACCTGAAACTGAGTCATGAACTCTCAACAGCGATAAGGTTGCATCACTTCAGCCACTAAAGTTGCCACTAAATTGCATGAACTGTTTTTAACAAAGTTGAATTCTAGCTTATTTATCCATGAACAGAGGTCCTTGATGGAGCAATAAGTTTAGGATTCCCCCATTATTATTATTATTATTATTATTATTATTATTATTATTATTATTATTATTATTATTATTATTGTTATTGTTATTGTTATTGTTATTGTTATTGTTATTGTTATTGTTTTATGTTATTTCAACACAGCCTAAGTCAGGGGTGCTCAAACTTTCAACTTTAGGGATGCTGAACCTTTAACAAGTGTATAGAAGAGAGAATTTCAGCATGTGCAGCTTGTCATCTGTGGGATGACAAGTTGCACCTGCTGCAATTCTCTCTTCTATACACTTGTTAAAGGTCCAGCATCCCTAAAGTTGAAAGTTTGAGCACCCCTGGCCTAAGTAAATATGCTGGACCCATTATGTTCAGCAATATTCTGCAACCAAGACCCTGGGAATCACGGAGCTTCCATCTTGGGATTGATGCTGTTGCAGGTAATATTGTTTTCTGGAACTGAACTGGTGTAACTTAACCAAGCCCAAGAAGGTAGAGATGTTTCTTCAGACTTCTACGTGCAGCTCCAAGGACTCCAATGACAACTGGCACAATACTAACCTCCTTCTCCCAAAGATGCCCAAGTTCTACTTGCAGATTGTATATTATTATTATTAGATTTTTGCACAGTCAGGTATTTTTGCTGGTTTGTTTTATCCAGACATTGAGTCCTTCCCAAGGACCAGGGACGTCAGGTTTTTATCCTAAAAATACCATCATAAAATGTAAGCTGTTCCCAGTTAACGCCACCTTTTGCAGTTGATTGATGTAATTTCCGTGGCCCCTCTGCTGTTCAAGTGCTCTTCAAAGTGTTTTGGAATAGCACCGAGGGCACCAATCACCACTAGGATCACTTTGGTCTACTTCTGCCACAGTCTCTCAATTTCTATTTGTAAATCTTTATTATTATTATTATTATTATTATTACAGGATATTTCTTGAGCATTCAGCAACATATTGAATGGTATGATAAAATGCCATAGTTACCAGACAATATTGTGACACTCCTTATAATGTATGATAAACATTTTTCTTTTCATTTCCTGGGGGTTTTTTTTTGTTTTGTTTTTGCTTAGTGTTCTGTTTGACAGGATTCTTTAGCAGAAGATTTTCTTTAAATTACATTCTAGGTTCCAAAATTACCTTGACAAAAACAAGGTACCTAGACAAAAACAATTTAAGAATAAATAAAAATGCTTAAAAACATTTCAAGTTAAAATTCTACGTTACTTTGAAAAAGTTACGAGTACGTTAACAGCCCAATCCTACAGGTGGCAGCACGAGTTGAGTGGCAGCAAAGCGGCTACCACTGCATCCTGCAGCCCCATGGCAGACACCAGAGGTGTCCTCAAGGAAGGTGTCCCCCAGGGAAAGCTCCAAGTCCCACAATGGGGCTTCTCAAGTCTGTGCCGGCTATTTAGCCCACCCTCCCCTACCCTGTTCTGCCCACTCCCGGCCTCCCCCCCCCACTGGCTGTTGCTGCTGGAGCATAGGCCAGCCTTCTGCGCAGCGCTGGCCCAGCCCTTTCTAGGTGCTGCAGGCATGCCCTATGTTTGTGACACCCAGTGCCAGCAGCACTAAAGAGCTCAAGATTGGGCTCAAAGAATCTCGTACAATACACCAAGCACTGAATTGACCAATCCCACTTCCCTTCTGCAAGGTCTGCAGAAGAACCAGTCCCTGTGGACCGCATCTTAAGTCATCAAATGGTTTATTACTTTCTTCCCCATCTCTCTATCCTAATTGTACTGTAGAGTTCATATTAACCATGTTCTTGTCCTGCTACTTTTTATTCGCTACTCTGAGCTTTGCAAACAGTCCAGAGTTCTGTGTTCATTTCCCAGATTCCCAAAGCAATTTCCACTTTAAGCATACTTTTAACATAAAAGTAGTTTTGTAAAATAACGTTAATGTTTTTGCCTTTGATTTTCAAGGAGATCACTTTTTCTTTCTCTTTTCTTTAAAGATATTACTGTTTAGAGTTGAAGTCCTAAGGAAGAATTACCTTGGCCTCTTTTAAATTCCTGGGTGAATAACTTGGCAAATGGATTGGAGATTTTTGTTTTATATTATTATTGTCATTCAGCAAAGCTATGTACCACTTTGCCACAACAAAAGTTCACAAGGTGGTTTAGACACACACCAGTAAATTAATAAAATGTTTGCTGCATATTCTGTGCATTGCTACCACAGAATTTAACAGACTTCTTCCTTGTATTTGCTTGAAACATAAATCTAATGTTAATGGCATATAGGGGGTGCATTACCATATTTAGGACAGTGGATGGAGCGACATCTGGATTTAAGGGGAAAATTAGCTCAGGTGTGAAGGGAAGGCCAGGACATATGAATATCATAAAGATAAGTATGTTTAAACAGATGGGGCCATTTTTGCTAAGAGCATATCATCCAAACGTGCTCAGTCCAATGTATAAAATATTTTCCCCCTATTTTGACATTGTGAAGCTTCTGTTTCTTTCTGTTTCCCCCTTCCCCTGCCTACCAGTAGTATGTCATAGTATAATGTACATAGTACATGCATAATTTTTGTTGGCGTTCCTGGACGGGAAAGGAAACGCATAGCTGCCATTTTGAACAGCAGCCAAAATAATGTCTAACTAGTTTGGCCTTGAGTTTCATGAATTTACTTTGAATATGACTGTATATCACCTTAAATGCTTTTTTTGTTGAAAGGGCAATTAATGCCTTTCATAAATAAAGAAAACTGAAGTTACTTTGATTTTTCTATTCCTGTTTTAGGTTTCCACCTGTAAATAAAAGGCCGTAGATTCAACTAAGTTTGTCCATTGTAATTCTGCTACTATAGCTGTTTGTTTTATGGCACAGTAAATTAGGTATTCCCAATGGGAGGAGGAATGGGTCTTTCCAGCATCATGCTAATTGGTTCATCTTCAATGGACAATCATAGCAAGGCAGACAGATTACATTCCCGTGTTTCTGATAAATAAGTCATCAAGCTAAAATTGACTGCATTACTCAACATGCATTGTTTGGAAGGTAAAATCATTTCCCCCTCCCCTTCAGTATTTTATATTCTGAGAACTCAAGAAAGGAACAGTCTTTGCAGTTCCCAGAATGGAAAGAGGACTGGAAACTCCTCTTCAGAAATTCAATCTAGGGTTCTTCCATCCCACACTATGTTGCAAGGCCAAACAGCCACTCAAATAAGCAACTCAGAATGACTCGGTACACAAGGATGAAAGTTCACAGGCTTTTATTGAATTGTATACAATTGGTCCATGGGACTCATGTCCAAAGTATGGACATTGTCTGACAGGTGGGTTTTAACCTTTATACTACACAATCCTTTGTCTGAAAATCCAGACTTCTCATTCGCTGAAGGTTTGACATCATAAATGGGGCTCAGTTTTAATAGGACATAGATAACATACCATTTACATACAAGATGGAAAATAGGTGGGCAACAAGTGAGCAAAACCATTGATTGGCTCTTATTTACATACAGGTGGGGTTTCATCTTAACACTGCCAAAATTACACAATTTCCAACAGTTTCCAAAACCAGTAGGGTTCACTGTAACATCATTTTATCCAACACTGACCCTCATTCACATTTATTAGTCTAATCAGGGACCTCTTTGAGAAAATAAGTTTTCATACTATCCCTATTAAAGAGAACACACAAATACTTAAACATGGGTGTGAAGACCTCAATTTGGCAGAACTTCTAACTCGTTTATTGACTTTTATTCCTTTAAACCCTCCTTAATTAGAATGGCTTTGCTCATGCTGCTCATACCTCTTCTCCTGATTTTAGTATATTTCTTGTGGGCCCTCTTGCTAACCTGTGTAAACTAGAATCTTTTGAGTATATTGGTATTGAGGGCTTTATGACCTTTCTTTTGTGACTGGCTAGCACTTATTAAAGTGTCATAAGGGCTTCAGCTAGTTTTCTTGTGACCTTTCGACACTCCAACACAAAACAACCCAAACAGTACTCTGCATATGTGATTTCTCCTCAACAAACTTCTCAGACACATTACATGTCAGAAAAACTGCCTTTGAGGCAATTCCACACTAACCCTCCTCTCTTATCTTCAGTTACATTCAACCAAAGACTCTTTCTTTAAGGTTAGTCCCGTTTATCTTAACTAAATGTTTCAAACTTGTTTCTGCAGGTGTCTGCCAAAAACATCCTTGCCAATAAAAGATAAGGATTGTTCACAGTGTTAAACTAAACTTTCTTAAAATCAAGCATTTTGGTTTTTTTTAAGACTTAATTTAATTACTATCATATATATATATTCCATATATGTTGGTTACACTTTAAAAGCAAAGACTAGATATTTATATTTGTTTTTCCTTCTTTTGAAAGCTTAGAAGAATAAACAAGTGACTTTAGACACTTAGCATGGAGACCTGTGCGCCTGCCAAATAGCCCATTATCTCTCTGGTTGCCTTCACTCCCTTATTCTCTGTGTAGCTTCTATGCAACTAGCAAACTTCTAAAAATACTGGTTTTTTCCGTCTGCTTGTCCTGTTTTCTGTGAGACCAACTTATGATGTTTAAAACGACTTTTCTGTGCTTTAATAAAGTCAGGCAGTTAGCGATGTGGTTTTTCAAGCTGTTTAAGCATTTGTTTCTAAAAATCAAGCAGCTCTCTCTTCTATTGTGCATATGCTATAATATTAAACTAATTCTTAATATTCTGTTTATACTCTATTGGGCTATCCAGGTCTAGGGTCAAAGGTCACCTTGCCTTAACTATAGTATCAGAAACTGCAGATAAGGGATCTCATTCTTTTTTTCTTTTATTTTGCATGGGTTAACTATGGAGCGTCTAAACAGAACAGTTCCCAACATTTTGTCACACTCTAGTATGACCAATAAAGCATAAGCCAGGATACAGCTGGCAGATCGGCCCACAACTTGATTCTAATGTCTGGGATAACCATAAATGCAAAGCAGTTGTATACAAAGCAGGGAACAGGAATCTCCCACTTTTCAAAAGGAGTTCTCTACATAACTGTGCAATATATACTGGCACACCTACAACTTGGAGAGATGTACTGCATCTCCAGGAGTACCTACATGTACCAGCCTGCCCTGATGCACACACTACCTGCAACAATGGTATTGGCTCTTGTTGGTGACCAGCGATTTCTTAGCTACTTGTTTATAAACAAATGGCAGTAGTTAACTATGAAGAAATGGTAGTTTACATAGCTTGAATGACTTGTCATAGGTTAGTGGCTCCCAAACTGTGAGCTGTTACTAACGGTTAGTAATAACGGTTCCCAGGGAACCGTGAAACCAGTCAGGTGAGATGCAGAATTCTTGCTAAAAACCTGCTGCCCTATTGAATGTATAGGATTGTAGCCCCAAAGGGGAGATGCAGCCAAGTAGATCCAGAGAGCCATCAGTCAAAAAGGTTTAGGAACCATTGTCATAGGTCATTGTAATTATGATTCAGCTATGTTGTAGTTTAACTCCTTTTTGTTTACTGTCCATCATTAGGAGAGAGGGATTTAGATTGGGTGAATGATGTTAGGGAAAAGGGTTAAATGGTGCTAGGCAAAGGTGTTGTTCCCCCCCTGCCCCCGCTGTAGTCCAGTTTGGAAGTCTCAGTGCAGTGAGATTAAAATATCTGCCTCTTCTATGTAAATTTTTCTGATGACTTGTTCTGTAGTCCTATAACTTACTGTACCAACAAGTAAATGCTTAGGCAGAGAAAGCTGTGAATGTGTGTCTAGCAATCCATCATCTGATCTCATCTCAGCCCTGAACTCACAAGGTCGCACTCCGTAAGCCATTGTCTCTAAGGTCCAGTTCATATGGGACCTTTTGTACACAACTGAGTACAATATGCATAAGTGGCACATCAAACGTGAACCACATCTGCGTATGTTATTATGCCTGTTCTTTCTTAAAGCACACACGTTTGGCAAGCTGTACAAATGTTAATAATAATGCTAGCATTACATGTGGTTTGCCTTTGTGCAGTTTCTTTGGCAACTAGTGGAAGAAACCACCTCTTGGCCAAGATACCAAGAAGCTCTGGAGATTATTTAATGAGGAGCACTGCCTGCAGATGGCTGGAACAGTGCTGAAATGAATTTTGTCTCTTAAAAATTCTCCGTTGCAATGAGTAACTTCACATTTGCTTTCAAACATTTTATTTTTTAGGAAACCTTTTCATGTTGGCATCTGCCAAGGAACATCTACCTGTCTGCCACAGAACTTTGCTCCTTGAAGAAAAGTGTTGGATTCACATGAACCCCTAGCAGGTCACATGAAAAAAGCTCTGAGTCTCCCCATCATGAACTGAGAGTATGCTCTAAGGGCACAATCCTAACCAGGTCTACTCAGAAGTAAGTCCTATTTTGTTCAGTGGGGCTTACTCTCAAGAAAGTGTGGTTAGGATTCCAGCATAAGACAGCTAACATCTCCATGTGGCTGTGCCTTGCAGAGGAAGGCCACTTGCTCACTTGTGAGCAATTTGTCTTTCAGATATGCTTCCTATTGGGGGTCAAACTCTATACTGATATGTGTGTTTAACCCTTGTGTGTGTGTGTGTGTGTGTGTGTGTGTGTGTGTGTGTTTTCCTATGTTAACAAATAGCCCAAGGGGAAAATGTGCAAAACTGGGGTGGGGATAAGTAGGCTTCAGTCCTTCACCCTTGCTACCATTCATACCTGAGAGCCCAATCCTAAACAGTGTGTGCCGGCTCACTGCTGGTGTGCAGTGTCGCAAATGTGCCGTAAAGCACGTTTGTGAGCCCTCAGTGCCGGCCCAGCCAGTGCTCCACTGCTCAGCGGTCACCTGAACAGCCGGGTGGCAGAGAGGTAGGTGGGGGCGAGGCGTTCCAGGGGGTGGAGGTTGGGGGAAGGCGGGGAGGAGACATGCTGGGGGAGGGAGGGGGGAGGAGGGAGGACCTGTGGAGCTCAGCTGCAGAAGGGCTGCCACAGACTCGAGTAGCCCCATTGCGGGGCTACTTTCCTTACCCAAGGGGAAGGAGATGAAAGTTCCTTTTCCCTAAGGAGCCACCAGCAGCTACCCAGTGCACTTAGGATACCAAAGCAGCCATTTTCAGCACCGCAGCCACCCTGCACACCGGGCAGCTTAGGATTGCGCTGCCCGTCCACTACATGCTATTTGTAGTTTAAAAAATATTTAAAAGCAGCTTGTGTTGAAAGTTGAATGCAGAAAAAAAGGGAAGTACTCACAGGGACAAACTTCCCCTCTTGCAGCACACAAATGCTAAATGCATGGGAGGTAGGGATGGGACTTTGGGAGCACAAACCAGGGCTTGCTGATGTGTTCTTCCTACCCCTCCATGTATTATATGCCTGAATAGAGGTGTTGTTGAACTGAGATCAATACTGCTGCTTTTTAAAGTGCATTCCAAGCAAAATTGTTATACTTGTGTAGGGTTTTTTGTATTTAATTTGATGTTGACAGCAATACTCTCATTTCATTTAGGGCCAATCATTGTGGCTTCTGTGTCAAAGGTCATGGAAACACCAGTCATTAACATAGATCTTTACAAGTGTCAGTGCCCTGCATACAGGATAGGTGAATGCTGAGCTGCTAACACTATCCCCTGGGTATCAGAAGGGTACCTTTCTTTGGATGCTTTTTCTTTCTGCCCTGGCTACTCATCTTGATCCAGGTATGAGTTTCTCTTCTTGTTTAGGTAGATCTCTAGAGCAGCCACTGGCTTCTGTTAAGAAAGACAAAGCCATTTTCCTCATTAAATGGCAAGAAGATTATCATCGTTTTAATTTGCCTTTTCTTGCAAGACAATTTTCATTTAGAACCAAAAGAGAGAGAGAAGCATCTCCTGATTTATTCTGCAGAATACAAAATAATCTGTCAAGAGCTTCTTTAGCCAAGGCCTAAATGGAACCAGATTGTTAAGGTGAAACAAGAAACCATATTTATCTCTCATGTCCCCTTTTAGAATCTTACACAAAATCCTCCAAATAATCTGTTAAAGAGTTTGATTTGGGAAGCTTCCCAGTAGTGCTTTATTTGAAACAATGTTTACATTCAGGCAGGCCCCAGACATCCCCATCATGTGCTATGGTGAGAATGTCAGATTGTGTTGCTTAGAAAAGATCCTTAGCAGATGAGGAGACTGTGGGTGTCTGTTTTCTATTGTGACTTTTCCTTCCTCTTTTCCAGCTGGAAGTTTTTACATTGCACAGAGTTTCCAAAGAACATGGGTTAAGTGGAGATTCGCCATTATACAGCCATGTCAACATGAAACCCTTTTAAGTTATCTCCAGACATAACATTTCATGATCCAATGGCCCCATGCAAGGAAGGACATTCCTGCTCTCTACTATGAGAGGGAGACACTATGTGTGTATAGGTCTATGTGAGAACCTTCCCCCAGTCCCAATCATAAGAGGGTCCTTTAAAATTTCACATCTGAGTCATCAGAAAGCCTGGCTGACCATTGCTATTCAGCTAATCATCCAAGGAGGCACTCACCAATAGGGGTACTGGCCTCTGCACTGCCACAATGTGGTTTATTGCATATTTGTGACCACGCATGTGCCTGTTTTGCCAGCAGTAGCTAGCATAGGATAAGGCTCTAATTCTCCCCCCTCACCACTTGTGTGGACTGTGTGGTCAGTATAACAAAAGGAGCATTTCTAGCAATTAACCCTTGCTAACTGAGTAAGAGGCACTTTTTAAGTGGGTGCTCTTCTTTTATTTAGTGGTGGGGGGGGGGGAGTAACTGGCTCTCCTCACCCCAGCACTGCCTTTTCTAGTGGCTGTCTGCTGGTGTTCTTTTGCATCCTTTTAGATTGTGAGCCCTTTTGGGACAGGGAGCCATTTAGTTATTTGATTTTTCTCTGTAAACTGCTTTGTGAACTATCTATTGAAAAGCGGTATATAAATACTGTTAATAATAATAATAATAATAATTTATGGTTGTGACAGACTCTATTTGATATGAGGCGGAGAATCTTAAGATGTTCTCAATAAAAGAATGAGGGCTCCCAGGATCAAGTTGCTTAGCCCCGTTCCTCCACCCCCTGCTTCCATCCTCAACATGTTCCATGTTTGCCTGCGACAACAAACACCAAACTTAGGGTAAGTTTTTTCCCCCTGGTTGCCACCCTGGAATGCTTTAGACAAATGTTGGATATGTGGAGACCAGGGGGGAGGGAGGGCAGTTGTGTGCCCGCCCTAGGCTGACCTGGGGCAAATGCCCCAAGCGCCAGCATCTAGGGCCCTGCAGAAGCCCGTGGAAATTAAAGTAAAACAAATAAATAAGGGGATAGACAGGATAAATAAAGGGAAGCCAGCCCTGTTCCACCAAATGAATTTTCTTTGTAGCCTGCCCACCCAAAACAACACCCACTGACCTACAAGATTTTCCTCTGTCTACTCTTTATGAATTCCAGGATTCATATCTGGCACAAATTAAACCTGTGAGCTGCAATCGATCATACTTTGCTTTACAAATACATTCACACTTTCTGACTCTTTTGTTTAGCGTACACCTAAAACGTATGATATACGGTGACCCACAGATTCACTGTTCTTCTGAGCTAACTATAACATTATTGAATCGTTATTACCCTTCATGTTGCGTTTTTTCCCCATCTCACTTTCCGTATATGCTTTTGCAAAAGAGCATAGATTTGCCCTGGGAATGTTTTCCATTTGCTCTTTTTATCATTATTCCCTTCACGGACATGTAAATGGCTTGGAACAAAAGTCCAAGGGGACATACCAGCTCTTAGCTTGGGCTGTGCAAAGCAGATGCATTTCAACGATTAGTGTGCATTCACCTAGAATTGCATGAGAAACAATACCTTTTGACATTCTAATGAAAGTTAACTGCCTGTAATTGATAGATCAAGGCAGGTCATTTATAGCACATTGCCTGATCCAACTGAGTCAAATAATTCACTCAACTAGAGATGAGTAAGTTTAGGTGGGATGAGATCTATTATGTGAGTAAGACTGAGCCCTAGTGGTGGTGGGGGAGGGGGTGAGAGTTCAGTGCTTAAGAGAAATGGCTGAGGCTAATTAGTCAGTGGGGAACAGTGCTACATAATGGAAGCAAGAGCTCATTTGAATTAGTTAACCAGCAAATCTCTGGTGGGAAAAAAGCTGAAAGGCTGACATTCTAATCGTAGAAGCAGGTCCAGGGCTTTCCAGGTGAAATGAGCAAGGATGCTTGGTAGAGTGCACCAAGCCAAGGGAGAATTCGGCATTGAAAGCTTAAAAAGGAGGGCAAAGGTGTAAGAGCGAGTGGAGATATTCGACAAGAGGTCATAAGGCAGAGCCAATTGGCTTCCAGGCAGGGAGTAAATTGTCTTCCTGTGCCTTGGTAATGGGACATAAGGGGGAAGGGGCTGTGGGAATCTGGAAAGCATTTTCAACTATCTTTGCAGCTAGGAAGCATAAAATGTGGCAACAAGAGTGGGAAACCGCTATTTTATATGCGGCAGTGAGGAATAGGAAAGGAGAAATTAGAGTCCCCTGGCACATCAGAGAATTTCTTCTTTCATTCAGCAGTTTTGTTTCAACATGTCGCCAAAGCCCCTTCCTACGATTGCATCTGTGAGAGACTGCTGCAGCATGGCTCCTTCTTACAGAACAGCTTGGGTCACATTGCAGGAAACAACACATAGCTCAGTTTCATGGCAGAACAATCCCAGTTTCCAGTTGTGGTGAACACTGGTGTGGGGAGGATCTACAACAGTAGGTCAAACTGTGGGTCAGGACCCACTAGTGGGTCTCAACCTGATTTTTGGTGGGACACAAAACTGACAAGCTGATGACTGATAAGGAAAATGTATTGAGCCCCCTGGAAACTGAAATGGAGCAGCATGTGCACATTTACTCATGAGTAGGTAAATTGTGCCTTGGTCCACCTTGAAGGAGAAGCAGATGGGGAATGCAACACCACCAGAATGGTCCCAATCTGATGAATGCAGGTTTCAACAAACACTTGAGAAAGAAGACCACCACCTCAAGCAGACAATGCAAATGTATTGTGTCCTATTGAAAGCAAAGCTGAGCCACTACTGTGCGTTGTTTATTCATGACTAGGCAAATGTGTCTTGGCTCCTATTGAAGGCCAGGCAAAGGGGAATGCAAGAACACCAGAATGGTCCCAATCTGATGAACATGGAGCTCAATCAACACTCCAGAAAGTGGCCCTCCCCACCATAGAAAGAAGAATAAAAACTGAGGCTTGATCAGATGGTAAAAAGTGAAACTTTTTTTTAAATCGCTAGGTGGGTCTCAAAAGAGTGTTGTTTTAAAAAGTTGGTCCCAGTGCTAAAATATTTGGGAACCACTGACCTACAACATGGGATTCTTCATCCACAGTGAGGGAAATCAAATATACAGTTCCAAGTGAATGGTTTTAGTCAGGTAACCTAGTGGATTATGAGCTCAAGAACGATTGACCTTTGGTACGAATGATTCCAGCCACTGATAATTTGAGGACTGTAGTGGGACTGTAGTGGGATATAAAGCTTTGATTTTATAGCACATAGAATGTTCATGGTCTCTTAGAGTAAGAGACTCACAGCCCCATTCGATAAACCTCCCCCCCCCCCGGTGTGGGCTGATGCAACTATGCTGCCAGAGTGTGCTCTGCATCCTATGGGGGGGATGGGGGACAGTCCCATCGGTTTCCTCCAGGTAAGTGAACAATTGATCCCTTACCCAGAAGTAAGCCTCTGCTACCCAAATGAATCTACTTGAACCTGTGCCAGCTGTTTGCTAGCGCAAGTCGAATTGAACCCAGGAAAGGGGATCAAGGCCAGGAAGAATAGTATATCAGTAGCATCACTGCTGATGATATCACCTCCTTTTCAACCTCAATCCACCCCCATCCTCACCCCAGTCTCCACCCTGTTCCACCCCATTACTGCCCTATTCCACCCACCTTCGTCTTCCACCTATCCTCTATGCTGCCTTACCAGCATTGGGGCTCATTGGAAAGCTGCTGGCATGTGGCTGTGGTTGCTTGATTGCACATAATGGCATGTCACTGTTTGCAAAAGCCATAAGGCATGCTGTGCCCCTGGAATGCAAGCTCCCTCAGCACAGACTGCCCATAAGATTGGGCTATAAGTAACAGCACAATTCAACTTCTTTTTAAAAAAAAAAAAATTATATTGTGAATGTTCAGGATAAATGAATGATTTGTGTACAATAGCTAGCTTAGTCCTGATCCATTTTGTCCTCGTTGATTTGAGAATCCATACCTAAATATGAGAACATCCTGTTGACTATTAGATCATTAAATACGAAACTGGCCGTAGGCAAGACAGTCAGATAAGAGTTCCCTGCAGTCACAATCTTATTCTGATTTGCTATGCCTACCACCTGCAACAAGCCATGCAAATTCAGTGCCACCCCAGACACCCAGTTTATCTTCCCAGGTCAAAGGACCCTGACACACTAATTAGGGCTGACCGTAATTGTTCACTTCATTGAATTTTTTTATAGTCACCTTTCAGAACTGTTGAACTGCACCTCCTTATTAGCAATTTCTGACCCTTGTTTCAAAAGGCCAGCAAGGTGAGGTCTTGTTTGAGTTTTTTGGGTAGGGAGGGAGATCTTTTTTGCTGTATCTTTGAAATCAATAATGAAAGTGGGCGCCTTTTGATGCAGCCCCAGTGCAAAACTGCCTGTGCATTCCACATTGTGCACAGTAAGCACATGGAAATGAAATGATGACATCATGGACTGCTGCTCACATGTGCGACACTTAAATTGGGTCTTAGATTAATGTCTTCAGTGGGACTCTTTATTTCTTTTCTGACACAGCAACTCTCTCTTCCTGTGCCATTCGAGCCCCTTTGGAAACAGGGGAGTATTTATTCAAGCAGCTTACAATACAGCCCGGCAAGCTGCTGAGCCTCAATAATGGAATAAATAGCCCCGCTGCACAAGCACAATCCTTGAATCATCGCCTGTATCTGCTTATAATACACAGGTTAATTCTAGAGCCGATCAGTTTGGCAGTAAATAGTTTGCATTTTTCGCTTTCCTGTTTCTGGGAATACATAATGTGCCGAACATGTATAATGAATGTTCTCAATCCACGGAGCCATGCTCCTGGACAAATCTCATTGAAGTGAACGGGGCTACCTTGGGGAGAATGCTGTGTGAATTCTTCATATCGCAATGAAGCGTCACATGAATACTGTTATGTCTCCCAAAAATTTTTTTTTAAAAGCAATGCGTTTATGTTGGTAAATAAGCATTTCCAGTTTAATTATGAATGTCTGTTTTGCTGAAAGCGAAAAAGCAAAGAACAACACAACATGCACTCAGTAGGAAAAGATGTTTCCCTCTGAGCAATTTCTTCATTTAGTGACAAGAGTTTGAGGACAAACAGTTGGCTGGGTAATTTCAAATCAATCTGTGAAATTTAGTTCTGCCTTTTTGCTCATTTATTTACTACCTCCCCAGGTCTCTTGCTTTGTCATTCCTTCCGGTGCCTAGGACAGGAATGAGGGGTTTATTTTTTTTTTTCCCTCACATTTTTATACTGCCCTTCCTCCAAGAAAGCTCAGGGCAGTGTACATGGTTCCTTTTATCCTCACAAAAACCCTGTGAAGTAGATGAGGCTGAGAGAGAGAGAGAGAGAGAGATAGAGAGAGAGACTGGCCCAAGGTCACCCAGGAAACTTCATGGCTTAGTGGTGAATTGAACCTGGACCTTCCAGGTCTTCCAAACCACTAAGCCATCCTGACTCTGTTTGGATGTTCTCCCAAGCATCTCTCTTTTTGATTCCTCTTTCCCCCTAGTCTCTGCCTTACATTCCTTTTTCAAGGTTCTCTCTCCACCACACATTCTTCCCCAATGCCAGTGCCTGGTTGCTGGAGGCAAAGCCCAGACAACGGCAGTGGAAAATGACTCCTCCTACCCTCCCCATTGGCAAATGGCTGACCAGTACTAGGAGAGATAGTTTAGGGGTCAGTCTGGCCATGGACCTGGGTCTTTGACAAATGCCTCCACTGACTGATGCCACCCGTGCTCTTACGCCTCTAGTTTGCATCCTTTCATTCATTCATGCAGGTCCTTAGGCCCTATGTCCCCTCCAGCGTCCATTCCATGATACCTTCCAACTTTCAGTCCCCCAACCCATCCTTTTGCTTTATTACACAGTGGACAATTTTAGTGGCAAGTGACATTCTGAAGCCTAAATGGTTACTGATAGAATATAAGGAAGTTCTGGAGACCTTGGGATGCACTATGGGGGTGAATAGACTATGGGGTGATAGACTCTAATAATTAACCAGAAGTGCCAGCTAGTAGGCAATTAAACTGTATTGTAAAAAAAAGTGAAGATAATTTTTTCATACTGTATGTACCTCCTTCTCTTCCTTACATCTTATAACTTTGGGCTGTTATGCTGTCTCCCCAGGCATAATCAGTTAACCAGAAGTAATGCTCAGAATAGTAACCCAAGGAACCAGCAAAATCTAAAGTTTATCCACTGGTACAGGCGGATAAGATAAACCTTTTCTCCTGACCCAGGTCAACATCACAGATGCTTTCAAAGCTCCTGCTGGGGTGCTGAAGCAGAAATCTTCCTTTGACTTCAGGGGCTGTGAAACAAGGTTAGTATCTCTCCACTGAGCTCAGAATTGGCTCTTTATTTATGAGCTTTCTCAAAGATTATTTGGGGGACAAAAGACCTATTCTTCTTAGAGTTCTCTCCAGGTTTATTATGTTGATGCATGGCACAAAGTCGATGCCATACACCTTGAGAACTATAGTTGTACTAGGTGGTCTAAGCACAGTGTTGCTGTCCCAGGCAAACCTCCAACATTTCCTGTCTGTTGCATATGAAGATTCCATCATGAACCCCTGCTCCATGTTGTGGAGCACATAGAGAAGCCAGAGCAACAGCCATGCAGCTCAAATCTTTCCTCCAGATCTTTCAATTATGATGCATTGTCTGTGCCACCATAGGCAAAATTTTTTCTTCTATTCATTGATACAATTCTTCAGTATATAACTACCCTTCCATCACTACTGAGACATTTTGTGAGACTAAGAGCAGTAGTTGGCATCCTTCAGTCTCGGAAGACTATGGTGTCACGCTCTGAATGGTGGTTCTGGAACAGAGTGTCCTCTCCAGTGTGCGAAACCTGGGTAAGGTAGGTATGGAGGATAGGCTGTTACCCATGCAGCAAATCCCCCCTCTCCACGTCGCTGAAATGGTCCAATGGAAAGGCAGAGGCCAATACGGTTGGTTCCAGCTCCGTCGCAGGAGTTGCCAGAACGTGACTGTGTTCAGCCATGAACTGCCTCAGGGACTCCGGCTCCGGATTTTGCCTCGAGGTCGACTCCTGAAGCCTTTTCCATAACTGGATGTAGCCACAAGGCAGTGGAGGTTTGGGATCAGAGTTTTCCTTCTCTCAGATGAGCTGCCTTCCCAGGCTGACGAGTCCCATCTACCCGGTGGCTGTTTAGTCGCCTCTTAGGACAAGTACAGCCAAACTGAGGGCCTATTCTTATCCCCAGCCCCCAGGGGAGAGACTAAGACTAAGAGACTAAGAGCACAATCCGTAAAAGTGCCATAAAGCATGTTTGTGCCTCCTCATGCGTCGGCTGGGCCAGCGCAGGGATGCGCGTCATCCGACAGAGGCTGCATCCAGCCTCCATGCTGACCTGGGGAGAGAAGACTGCGCCAGCTAAGTTCAGCCGACACAGGGGTCTGAGGAGGGCGGGAAGGAGGTGGGAGGGAGGTGTTCCAGGGTGGGGGGAGGGCAGGCGGAAGGCATTCCAGGGGGCAGGTAGGCAAGGAGTGGGAGGCGGGCTGGGACCGATCAGTTATGCTAGATCCCAACCCCGTTCCCCGAGCAGCATGGAACGGCTCCAAGCCACTCCGTTCTCCTCTGACTTGCATCATGTCCTGAGGTGGCACAGGTCCAAGGAGACCCAAGGGGGCTGTAATGGCTTACTCAGGGGTAAAGGGAAGAGTTTCCCCTTGCCTCCGACTGAGCCAATTCTGGCCCCAGTCTTGAGCTGGATACAGCGCAGGCCTCCTGGCCTGCCTGTTCCAGCACAAAATAGGATTGCACTGCCAATAAATATCAGCCATTTGAAGATTATCTCTTGAGACTTTTCGGCGAGGCCTGAAGACCCTTCTGTTTAAACAAGCCGTCTGAGTTCTTGGCCTTTTTAACATCTTTTAACTTTTTACAGGCCTGATTCTTTTATGACTTGCTGCTCTATGCTCTTTTCACTTTTTTACTACTTTTTATCTGACTACTGTTTTTATGATATGTGTTAATATGCTTTTATCCGTTTTTAAATTATGTTTTTAATCTGTTTTAACCTGTTGTAAGCCGCCTTGAGTCCCTTTGGGGAGAAAGGCGGGGTAAAAATAAAGTTATTATTATTATTATTATTATCTCCACCTATTCCTCCCTCTATTCTGGAATGCGATTGTCCCTTTTCCCCAGGCTCCATTTGGCTTCTGTGCCCATTTCCTGCATTCCTTTTGAGAGCCTATTGGGAGTCCAGAAATGTAGAGTCAACAAGATCAGAGGGTTTTTTAAAATTTTATTTTAACCAATTCAAGAAGAGGTAGCACAAAGACTTCTAGACTAGTATGCATGACCCTGTTGGTCTACAGAATGACTGAATGGATGGTGGAGAAGGAGTATAGTGCACTGGTGCTTTACTGTTAGGCTACTCCTGATTGATTGCATATAGTAAAGGAAAAATATTGACCAATAAAGGTGAGGCTCCAGTTCAGTACACACACCTAACAGACCATCACTCCTACACAGTGGAAATCGCAGATTGAATAAGACCTAAACCAAGCCAACTAGGATAACAGAAAGGCTTTATTAAAATCAGTTTGACTTGACTTTCAGAAATACTTCCCTGATGTGGCTTACAATACTCATAGCCCAGTCCTACTGAAATCTCTGTGGGGTGATGCAGCAGTGCCAGCACAGCTTCTGCTGCATCTTGTGGGGGATTTTTGGCTGCTGGAGGTCTCCTCGTTGTAAGGGGACATTTGTCCCTTTACCCCGGGGTAAGCATCCACAACACACCTGTGCTCTCAATATTGCAGGCTTTACTTGATTGCCATTTCACCAGTCTTCATTTTGTTAGTATTGTGTAGTAAACAACTGCATTGGCATCCTTCAGTCTCGGAAGACTATGGTATCGTGCTCTAAATGGTGGTTCTGGAACACAGTGCCCTCTCCAGTGCGCGAAGCCTGGGTAAAGTAGGTATGGAGGATAGGCTGTTACCCATGCAGCAAATCCCCCCTCTCCACGTCGCTGAAATGGTCCAATGGAAAGGCAGAGGCCAGTATGGTTGGTTCCAGTGGCGGTCGCAGGAGTTGCCAGAACGTGACTGTGTTCAGCCATGAACTGCCTCAGGGACTCCGGCTCCGGATTTTGCCTCGAGGTTGACTCCTGAAGCCTTTTCCATAACTGGATGTAGCCACAAGGCAGTGGAGGTTTGGGATCAGAGTTTTCCTTCTCTCAGATGAGCTGCCTTCCCAGGCTAACAAGTCCCATCTACCCGGTGGCTGTTCAGTCGCCTCTTACGACAAGTACAGCCAAACTGAGGGCCTATTCTTATCCCCCAGCCCCCAGGGGTGGGTAAACAACTATCCTGATACAATTCCTCAAATATGAGAATTTCCCTCCTAACTAGTGCTGAACTAAATATCAACTAGAGTCTTAAGCACACTAGGCTGAAATTCATATTTTGCCACAGTGGCAAGGAGATTGCGTCACAGTGACCTCTTCCCACATCTCACCAGTAACTTTTCTTCCATAAGGAGGGTAGCTAACAATAGTGGAGAAGGCATCCTGGTTTAGGTCCTTCCTGTGTAGTTTCTTCAGCTATATATTTCTGTAAGAGCAAGGGAAGAAGCCATAGGGAAGGCGTTTCCATGCTGCCTGCCTGGAATGCATTGACCCTTATAGAGTTTTTTCCAAAGCAAATGCATTCCTACTAATAAAAAATACATTCTTATGACACAAAATCAGTGATTTACCTACTGCAAAATCAGTGCTTTGTTTGCCTTTAATCAGTGCTGCATTTGCTTTGGTATTATATAATGATTTTAATTTCTGAAATATGTTTAGGCCTGAAACTAAGAGTTGGTTTGCACTTTCATGTCCATCTTTTAATCACTTCAGCATCAGTCAATAACTTCCATATGTGAATAAGAATTCACAGATCTAACACCACAAATCAGTCGTTCATATTCACATCATTTCAGAAACCAAGCTTTACGCAGGAGTAAGCTCATACATACAGGCTTCCAGTCAGTCAGTGTAAAGAAATCCAGTGAGTTGCATGAAGTTGTGAATTGTTGTTCACAATTCACAATTGTTCACAACACAATTGTTGTTGTAATTGCATAACTAATTGCCAATTCATTTCACTGATGAATTTAGCAGGCCATCCCTATCTTGTGATTCGCCAGCATATCACATGGGCTGCCACTGCTACAGTCATTCTTATGGTCTCGCTGCTGATGGCATGGTAGCCAGTAATCCCTGTGCCTGCAGACAAGCCATTGGCACCAGTAAGGTGATGGTGGTGGGGGACTGGAGCAGAGGGTGGGCCAGACCCAGGATGGCCCAGGAGCAGATGTCAGTTGCAAAAGCATCCACTGGATGCCCCCGTCCTGAGCCCAACACAACCCCTTCAAGCTAAGAGACACCAGCAAAATACCTGGCATAAATCTGAGTTGGTTCATTTGGGACCAGGAAGTGAAAGAGGAAGTAAGTAAAAAATGACTTTACTTACCTCTTCTGGCCAGTCTGGTCCCCAGTCAGCCTATAGCATGCAGCAGACACATGCTACAGTACTGGCAGCCCCACACATTGTGAGCTGGCAGAGGATAAAATTAGGGCATTGATCTATGATCTAATTTCCATTCCCCCCCCCCCCCAATTCCATCATGCTACAGTCAGTTTACCTGTTATGAAGGTGATCCACTCATTGCTAATGGGAAGGGGAGGAGGTCTGAGCATGCACATCTCCCTCCCTCCCTCTGAGGCTCCACCCCTTTGCCTTCTAATTATGTTGCATGGTGATAAATCTGGACTATTCCAATTTCATCTTTAAAGTAGTAATTGATTCATGCAATTAAAGCACCTTGGGATGGCACCTCTGATAAGGGGAGACATGCAAATCCACACTCTTCCCCCATGTGATGGCAACAGGCCAGTCACAGTATGGCCCAAACGGACCCCATGTGAGTTAAAACTTACAAAAGTACTAGTATAGTTCCCCTTCAGTTGCTGTTTCATCAAATCAACAGCTTAACCCCTCACTAACATGCTATTTGTTAAAAGTCTCCCCAAATAACTAATTACAAAAAGCCAACCCTGAGCAAAGTACTCAATCTTATGTGTCAATGCCAAAGAGCAATACTGCTGAGAATAAAGGGCGCACCTAGTTCTCCGCTACTATGGAAAATGCCCGGTTGCAATGTTCATTATTCATACGTATGCCTATATGACAAAAGTTCCTTCTGGCCAGATCTCTGCACAGTATCTTGAGGAAATGAGTGGGGATGCTTCAGAAAATAGTTCAGAGAATTTGATGAATAATAGAGCGCTCTACCATTCAAGTGCATGACATGGGCAGAATGAGAAATGTTGGCAACACTGGAGAGAACAGACCGATTCAGATGGGAAAAGGCATTTCAGCCTTCCAGCCAATGCAGAGTGTTTAAACTACTGCCATTGTATTACAAACAAATGCTTCAGAACAGGCATTCCTTAGTCATTTTGTTTCATTGGCCCATCCATGGATAAGCAAGTCGGTGTCACGCAATATTGCAAGACTCTTCTATGAAACAATATGTGTCTTCCTTGTTTAATTCTCAATGTTCAGTAGCATAAGGATTAGTGGGCTGGTGTCAGAAAGGAATAGGCAGTCCAAGTGGAGTTCGGACTGGAAAGACTCACAGCTTTAGAGGACAAAATAGATGAAATATTAATTTTAGAAGGGGGGGGTCCAGTAAAATGTTGCAGTTGGCACATCTTCATGTGATTATCAGCTCAATCCTAATTAAATTCCCCTGCTTTGATGCAGCGGCACCAGTGTGGTTTCCACTGCATTCTGTAGGGGAGTTTTAACTGCTAGAGGTCTCCTTGGGGTAAGGGGACATTTGTCCCCTTGTCCTGGAGTAAGTCCCAGCTGCAATGGATCAACTTGGACACACACCAGCAATATCACTAATGCAAGTCCATGTTGATCCATACAGGTAGATAAGTCCCAGGACAGGGGCCATCACCCTGTAGCATGGAAGTTCACACTGCATGCTATGCGGAAGAGGACAATCAGAATGCCTGCAAGGGGTAAAGGCAAATCTTTTACTTCTGCACAGAAAGTATTTTTACTTCTGCATAAGCCCCAGATGGCCTCTAGGTCTCCCCAGGCAGCACCAGCTATATATCTGGCATGTCTGAGGAGATCCAACAGTTGGGGTAGGCTGAAAAATGAAGATAGGATCCAGTGCATGCGTCTGCCCCTGGATCCCATCTAACATGCTGTTTTGCCAAATGCCCAGTCCAAGCTTCACCTAGAGAACCTCTGCCCACTTTAAGCTAATTAGCTCCTCTGTTCTCCAAGAATGGTCCTAGTTCTGCACTGCAGCACTGTTAGACCCCACCGCAAGGGTAGCTCACCTGTTCAACCTGCAGAGGTCCTCCTTCCTCCCCTCTCCTGCCAGCAGCTTCTCCAGCCACCATAGTAACAACTTGGTCCTCAGCAGGTCTTGGAAGTGGCAGCCACATACCAATCTCCAGTGCCTCCAGCAGTCTCAGTTCCAGCAATCCTCTGAAGTCCATTTGCCCATCAGTCAGTCAGCAGGTCCAGTAGTCCATCAGTTTAGTTCTTTCACCTCCTTCCTTCTGCTCTCTCAATCTCTCCACATGCCTTCCTTTTACACCCACCAAACACTCCCTTCTTCAGGTGCTGCTTTTATGACCTGGTTACCTCTAATGGCTGCATCTGTGCAGCATACCCACTGCTAGTTAGAGGCCAGGTGTTAACCCTATGCTTGCCTGCCAGAGCAAAGGGCCACTGTTGACACTACACCCTATATCTTGGAGGGATCTTGCACATTTCCATTACACACGCCCCCTGGGGCTTCCCCTAAATGTTCTATTATTCCCCTTCCCCACCCATTGCCCTCCTCTGTCTCCAGTATGCCACTTCTGGTGGTGCCTGGGTGCTCCATGGGGGCACACATGGTCACCAGCCACTTGTGCTGGCAGATGCTAGTTCTATCAGTGGAAGGTGCCCATAGGTTTGGGCCCAAACACTCTCAGCAATATATACTATCTAGAAAGGCAGCAGTGTGTACAGCAATGTGTACAGCAATGGGGTATTGGACTAGAAGTAGTACAACTGGCATTTTGTGCTCATACGTATGTATTTATGAGAGTTGAGATGCATTTGCCATCCACTAATTTGACACGTAGAGATCCACAAGAGGGGGTGAAAGGCTATCACAGATGTACACATGCTATTTTGAAAGGCATCTCAAATATTTCCCCAAGCAAAACATGTGCTAGCATTTTACGAGGGAGAAGTACCAAGAACTATCACTGTTCAGTGGTGGCATCAGGGTTAGCTGGGTTGGACAATGGCCACAGTTCTTGTTATTAGAGGGCATACTTGGCCAAGTCACACCAAACCCTTAGCACCCAAATACAATGATAATGGCCATCAAGGGGCAAGTAAGGGTGTAAGCAGGGCCCAGGAGAGAGGGGTAAAGGGGATAATTTTTACCTGGGCCCAGGGTCAAAAAGGGAGCCAGGAGCCAAAGGAGGGGGCCAAGAAATTTCCTGGGATCGAACATTTTCCTATCTACTCAGACTTGTTGCCAACACGGGATGCTAGGGACACTACCACGAGCATGCGGCTGCAGCTACTGGCAAGCCATGTATGCTGGGGCGAGGAATGCATACATGACACTCCTCAACACCTGGGAGAAAACTGGCCTGCTACAGTAGCTCTTTGGCTTGTGGATCTGCTTGCCATGAAGGCCTGGATAGGAGCTCAGGGACACAGCTGTGGGGCTACAGTTGCTGCAGAAGCAAGTTTTGGTACGCACAGGACACTTTCCATTCTAATGTGAGCCTAAATATGATGACGCGAATTTTCTACATGATCTTCTATATTTAAAAGGCTTTAGGGAGACTTAGGTGTTTGGTTTTCCGTATTACTAGCTGCCAATGCCACATGGGTGGGTAGACCTGGGTTCCAAAGACTTTTCCAGCTGTATCCACCCCCCACCCTGTCCTGCCCCTCCCTGCCCCCATTCTGCTTGCCTGTCATCACCCTCCCCCGCTGTTTCACCCCTCCCCCTTT
Source organism: Tiliqua scincoides (assembly GCF_035046505.1). Lineage (NCBI taxonomy): Eukaryota > Metazoa > Chordata > Lepidosauria > Squamata > Scincidae > Tiliqua > Tiliqua scincoides. The sequence continues at coordinate 110,729,535 of NC_089823.1, forward strand.
GCAAAGGGGCCCCAAACAAACTTTGTACCCCCTGATAAAATTCCTCTCAGAGGCCCTGGGTGTAAGAGTGTATGCCATGAGGGACTCAGTATCCTGGGGCCTTCAACAACTTGGCACTATGACTAACCCTGCTAAATATGGATACTTGAACACATTTGAATACAGCCTGTGAATTTGGCAGGTGCCAAAGCTGAACCCATCAATTCCCTCCTGTGCACGAATAAGGGAATTCTTTGATGAGTTGTGAAACAAATTGTAGAATTAAACAAACAAGAGGGCCCCGAAGCCTATCTAAGCACAGTATCAGATAGCTCACTGATACAACCACTGGGTAGATGGGACTCGTCAGCCTGGGAAGGCAGCTCATCTGAGAGAAGGAAAACTCTGATCCCAAACCTCCACTGCCTTGTGGCTACATCCAGTTTTGGAAAAGGCTTCAGGAGTCAACCTCGAGGCAAAATCCGGAGCTGGAGTCCCTGAGGCAGTTCATGGCTGAACACAGTCATGTTCTGGCAACTCCTGCGACGCCGCTGGAACCAACCGTATTGGCCTCTGCCTTTCCATTGGACAATTTCAGTGACGTGGAGAGGAGGGATTTGCTGCATGGGTAACAGCCTATCCTCCATACCTACTTTACCCAGGCTTCGCGCACTGGAGAGGACACTCTGTTCCAGAACCACCATTCAGAGCGTGACACCATAGTCTTCCGAGACTGAAGGATGCCAACTATAAGATAGCTCACTAGGCCAAGTTCCAAACTCAGAACTGTGGTCCTAGTCCAAAGCTCTGTAATCTATGATGGCTTATATATGGCAGAGAGGTTTTAAGGGCAGTATCAGCCTCTTACATTGTTTCACCAGCTTGCACCTGCTAATGTTCATACAGTCAAGGTGAAATAAAATATGAGTGTCCTAATCAGTGATTAAGGGCCTGTGGTACATGATGAAGCCTGCTGCAAAACACAGAGGTGAAGTTCATTACATGCTGTTAGGTCAGTTCAATGAAAGGCTTGAATCATGGCTGAAATCTCCAAAGAAGTTGCCTTTAAGCTTAGCATGTCTTGAACATTTACAATCAACTTAAAAGTTCCACGGCTGTACCGTGAATGCAACAAGGTGGAAAATGGAATAATCGGGGCACCCTGCAGAGCTCAAATTTACAGGAAAACATTGACGAAGCCCAGAGAGGTTTTTTACACAGCTTTGACCTGTATGCTGAAGCAACTGGAGCAGAAAGTGAAATGAGACTTCTAGGTTTGCATATGCCTTGCTTGTGCAAATCCTAGGCTCCGCCTGTCCTTGATGCAGAGAACACTTTACATGCTCCACAAAGACCAACAATAAATCAGCTCATGTCATTTGTGTCACATTGCGCCTGTAGAGAAAAAAAAAAGAAAGAAACAGCTGCTTCTTATACAGGTATAAAACAGAATTTGTGTGCAGCTATCAAAGAATACATTACAAAGTTTAGATTAATCAGCACAGTCTTGACATTCCAGCATATGCCAGGACTGTTCAAAGGAATTGCAACATTCACTTGGTGAGAGAAGCATTTTCCAAAGGATCCATCTTTTGTTTCCAACGGTAGTTCAAGTGCATGAAACATTGGAACAGGCTTCAGGATCAGGTTGCCCAAGACCTCCTGGAAACTAGTTCTTGCATCTATAAGGTTGAGAGGTTGAAAGGTTGAGCCTATGTGTCCCATCCAGCAGGGGCACAGGCTGCAGTGAGACCTGGGGCATCCCCATGTGTGGTTCACCATGAGATAGGTGTTGAAAATTTAGGGGTCTTCAATGTTTTTAGAACAGAAGAAACTCCCGTATTTTCCCTCCTGTTCCATAGTAGAACGGTTGTTTTGTTCCTTAAAACACCTGTCATTCACTCTTTGAAAAATGAGTCATCTGGGAAAGATGCCCTTGGAATCGCCATTGGCTAAACGAGTCTTTTACTTTTATGATTTGAAATGATTTAATATTGCTCTGTTTCTCTCCCAGTGTGAAGCTCTGATCTTATTTTACTCTGCATCTGAAACAAATTGAAATAGATTTGCCAAACCAATGGGCTCTGAGAGGCCTGCCCGGCAACAACTGTTTCATGACAGTTCTCAGTCTTTCTAATTCTCCCTTTGGGAGAGTTCCACAGTTTGGATGCTATTAATGGCACACAGACAAAGCATGACTTGGAGTCAGATGTGACTGTTGTGGACCTGATAACATCTACGAACCACCTCTACCTGTTGTGGCCATTCAAACAAGTTCTTCTTCCAAACACCTCAATCCTCACCTCTCTTATCATCCCACATCTCTGCAGTGTTTTGGAATCAGAGCAAGTCACATGGTTGAGGTCTACAACAGTATGGCACTACTCTGACAGTGGTAAACCAGTTCTATATTTTAAATGACAAACGTTCCGAGTAAATCTATTTAAAGAGAAGCGGCCTTTTAGCACACAGTGGTACATTTCCACACATCACAGACTTCTATGAGGATTACCCACATGGTATAATTCTAAAGGAAGCATGGTGTTCAAATGACATTTGCAGGTACCTGGCAAAAAAATTTGAGATGGGCAGAGTCCCCCGTAAAAGTCAGTGCATGGGGACATGCATTTAGTCCTTGTGATTCTAAGTAAATAGATGCTGTTTATAACTCTTGCACACGATCTACACAAAACTTAAAAGGAAATTCTAGTGAAGAAGTGTAAAAAGTAAAATATCTTTATTTGCCTTAAATTGCTATATTTTCCACTCTGTTGTCACTGAACTCTGAGCTGTTCTAAGTAAAAGTATGTAATAAAAATTCCCAAAAGAAAACAATTTCATGAGATATAATGCCACATGCCTTATTCAAAATCCATTAGGCAGATGAAGATTCACGTGAATGACAGTAGTACCTTCCAAGGCAAACTGAGAGCAATATGTAGGCAGCCTACTTGGAGGTAAGAAAAAGAGGCATGATATGGATAAATTGGGGGGGGGAATTAAGGAGTGGGCTTGTGGATTTCATTAAGGCTCCTATTTAGTCCCCTGTCTGGGGCAGTTGTTTAGCCAAGTTCCCTTTCCAAGCTTGTTCCAAGCTTGGAAAGCTTGTTCTAGAGAACCTATGCCCACTTTAAGCTAATTGAGGGTATTGAGAACAAAACGGCTAGTATTATAATGCTGTTGTACAAATCGATGGTAAGGCCACACCTGGAGTATTGTGTCCAGTTCTGGTCACCGCATCTCAAAAAAGACATAGTGGAAATGGAAAAGGTGCAAAAGAGAGCGACTAAGATGATTACGGGGCTGGGGCACCTTCCTTATGAGGAAAGGCTACGGCGTTTGGGCCTCTTCAGCCTAGAAAAGAGACGCTTGAGGGGGGACATGATTGAGACATACAAAATTATGCAGGGGATGGACAGAGTGGATAGGGAGATGCTCTTTACACTCTCACATAATACCAGAACCAGGGGACATCCACTAAAATTGAGTGTTGGGTGGGTTAGGACAGATAAAAGAAAATATTTCTTTACTCAGCCCGTGGTCAGTCTGTGGAACTCCTTGCCACAGGATGTGGTGCTGGCGTCTAGCCTAGATGCCTTTAAAAGGGGATTGGACGAGTTTCTGGAGGAAAAATCCATTATGGGGTACAAGCCATGATGTGTATGCGCAACCTCCTGATTTTAGGAATGGGTTAAGTCAGAATGCCAGATGTAGGGGAGGGCACCAGGATGAGGTCTCTTGTTATCTGGTGTGCTCCCTGGGGCATTTGGTGGGCCACTGTGAGATACAGGAAGCTGGACTAGATGGGCCTATGGCCTGATCCAGTGGGGCTGTTCTTATGTTCTTATGTTAATTAGTTCCCCTGGCTCAAATCGGCTAGCTCTAGCAGCATACAAAACTACCACTGTACCCCAGCACCAATGGGATGGTAACCAGTAGGTAGCTTGCCTGTGGAGCTGCAGGGTCCCTCCCACCCAGTCCTCAAAGCAGTAGCTCTGCTTGGTGCAGCAGCGCCTCCTCAGCTCTCCCTCACTCAGCAGTCTCCGTTCAGCTAGTTCGCCAGGCAGTCAGTTAGTCCATTAGCCAGTTTGTTAGTCAGCTAGTCCGTGAGTTAATCCACCAGTTCGTTGTCTGTCCGCCAGTCCATCAGTCAGTCTACCAGTTAGTCCGTCTGCCAGTCAGTTGGTCCGTCAGCCAGTCAATCAGACTTCTCCCTTCCTTCAAACTCTCCTCCTTCAACTACCCCACAAACTCTCGCTACTCCAGGTGCTGCTTTTATTTTGTAATGACCTGGCTGCTTCTAGTGGCTGCAGCTATGCAGTACACACACTGCTAATTGCAGCCCTGGGATTAACCCTAGGTTTCCTGGCTGATCTTGAGCAAGGGGCCACTGCTAGCACCACACTCTCAAGAATCTTACAAAATTCCACTCCAGCTGTCCTCACTCCAACCCCCGTAGGCCAACCTGCAGAGCCCCCAACAGCTGACTGTCTTTTTTGTGGCCAGACCAGGTTCATTGCTAGGTGGCCCAGCCACAGCACAAAGTGACATGAAATTATAATTCAGCTGCCACTAGGCCTGCTGTGGCGAGCTTAGCTGGTTGATGCGATTGGTTCCCAATGCAGCAGCCACTTGCTGCAAGGCGTCTGAGTCATAGATGGCCCCGCCCTCTTCAGATAACCGGCCAATGGCGCGACAATGCAGCTGCAGCTCAAGGACCTTCTGGCAGATCTGGCATAGCAATTAAGTATGGAGAGAAGGCTCCTTCCAGAATTGGGACTCAGGAAAGGAGCATTACTTGCACAGGGGCAAGGGCAGGAACAGACTGGTTAGAGACCAGAAGTGCCTGTGCATAAAGATCCCCCAGCAGCCAATGAGGAGTTCAGTATAGGGTAGGCACCAGCCCTGAGAGGTTGCTTGCCTATGACCCATTGAGTAAAGGTAGGAGGAGGACAGTAGATTATTCTCAGCCCCCGCCCCTGGCCATCTCTAAGGCTGCCCTAAGTTCCCACTAAGGCCCAGGCAGGGCCCTTAGGTTCTACCCTGGACAGCTTACCTTCAATTCCCAGGGCAGGCCCAACTGAACAGTCAGCACATGGCCTCCCTGCCTCCGCAACAGTGTATCTCCCATAAGCTGAGCAGTGAGCATAATGCATGTGATACATTTAAAGTTGATTCAACCTTGCCACTGGCTGCCATCGACATAACACACCCTAGACTTGTCTCACTGATGGTGATGTCTATGAGACCACTCCACAGTAAGTGGCTTATGGGCTGCAGTTAGAAAACTAACCTTTAATAAAGGAAAGAAACAGAGCACTTATGGAGCAAATATGGAAGGAAGTAGTGAATTAGTCAGTAGTGGTTTAGACCCAGGATACTAATAACGGGCCCATAGAAAATTGTCTTGTTCCCAGAAGAGCAATATCTTTCGCAGCCATGTACTGGTGCAGAGAGCAGAGTGCTTTGAAAAATGACACCTGAATACAAAGCAATGGAAAGAGATTGAGATATAAAAGACAAAGGACCTGCATTTTACTTGAGAGCTTGGGCTATAGCACGGAAACCATTTATTCTACTGTAAACACTTCCTCTAAAGTGGTCGGGTTTTCATTGCCTTTCAGTTCTCTAGGTAAAGATCTGCTGCTGTTTTTTGCTCTTTTTTAATCTTGGGTTCCTTTGGACTGGACAAGGTCATACACAATACTGTTTATTATTTATACAGAATCCAAAGCGTGCAGGGAATTTCACAGACTTGCATAGGCAAAAAAGACATTTCCAACAAGTCAGAGATATGCAATCTACTAGAAATAGGTTTCTTATGTGTAAAAGCTTCCTTCCCCCCCCCCAACAACACTGATACTAGTATTTTTGAAAAACCATATGAATCCTATTGTTGAAATATGCAGGTTGCAGCTTCATTAGGACCCAATCACCAAAAGTTTAAAAATGGGTGTGTTGAGGTTATGTGAAGGTAAACTTTCACAAAATGCACTGACCAACTCCCAGATGCTTTCGGGCTCACGTATGCAGTGGGGCAAACGTGACCTGTTTTACTACAGATCCAAGGGAGAGCCATGGGTGCATGGCCCCCTATGCTGTTGTGTCAGTGCGGAAGGGCACCTGCTGGGAAACAGCCCAAGTACAGCTGGGAGCCGGGTGGGAGCCCTGGTCTACCCAACCAGCAAACCTTAGCCAAAGAGGCCAAAGTTCAACACCTTGTTGACCTGGGCTCTGGAGTTAAGCTATTTCTGCCCAACATTGGGCAGGAGGTCTGGTCTAGAGGGTAGAGCCTCCATTTGCCTGAAGATTAACATCCACAAGGTCGCCAGTTCGAGGCCACCGGCACCGTGCGACCTTGAAGCAGCTGGCAAGCTGCAGCTGAGCTGTTCCATCTGCTCGGAGCGTGGGAGGATGGAGGCCAGAATGTTAAACCAGATCGGAGTGTAACACCTTGAATGTAGTGGTTCTTGAAATAAAGAACCTTCTTTCAATTTGTAAAAATCCCTACGTGGATTTAATAAGCCTGCCTATGTAAACCGCCTTGAATAAAGTCTTGAATAAAGACCAAGAAAGGCGGTATATAAATACTGTATATTATATTATTATTATTGCATTTATGCAACAGGGACCAACCTGTGGGCCGGGCAAAAATGGGTTAAGATGGTGTTCATGCACCCCCAGCACAAACACTGGATCTGCCTCTGGTTTACTGTACAACCAAAGTCCCATTTCTATGTTGTCGAGAATTTAGGTCCCATTTCTATGTCTTCCAGAATTTGTCCCCATAGATAATTACCACCACCCTGCAAAACAAGAGATCCCACAGATTTTACTCCCCATTCCTCTCATAAATTTGACTTTTACATATTTTAACCTCCATTGCGTAAACAGCTTCCGTTTTGGAAGTCAAAATGTGATGATGGTAAAGGATGTGACTGTGTTGCCTCAAGGCCTGTGTGAGGTCAGTGGCATGAAGTTTGGTCATTTTCAATGGAGGACTATAGAAAGATCTATATTTTGTATTCCTTCCAAACATACACTCTTTCTTTCTCATTAACTTGAGTAGACAGGTTGGGATGAAATATACTGGTCATATGACATATTTTTGTAAAACAGATACCTGCGTGCAGAAAACACAATTGACTTGTCTGAAATTCATCACGTTTATTTACAGTCTGGAAATCTAATTTGGAAAATGGGTTTCAAAATAGTTTACACCTGGAGGGTGGAATCCTTGTGACAATAAAAGGATTACATAGTGAGAACTCCTTCTCCCTTTCCAAACATCTAGAGAGAGGGGGAACTCTTTGCTTCATTACCTATACATCACTCATCACTTTCAAGCATTATAAATGTGACACCTTTTTTGTCCTTGAGAAGCAGCTGTATTGTTACTGCCTTTGTCCCAGATGGTGTTAAATGACAAGAGGAGAGCTGCAAAGCAATTTAAGAAAGTTGCTTAAGTCTCAACAGGCACATTTTCCTTGCCATATTTAGAGTGGAGAAAAGATGCTTCCTCCATGTCAGAGTTGCAGGTGACTTGGAAGGTTTTCACCTGTTTCAGCTTCTGTTGTTAAACAGGTTTTGAGTTTACCTTGCAAACACGTATTTGTTTTGCCCGTCAGGAGCACTGCTGAGTTTCCACATCGACTTCTGTGTATATGGGTTAACCCAGAAGCAGTCGGAGACTGATAGGTTTTGGATCTTGTTGATTTCCTGAAGTTTCTAGAGGCTTTTCTGACTAATATGTCCGGTGGTCCTGTTGATGACCTGGTCAACTTCTGAAATTGTTCAAGCTGTAGACATGATGGCTCTGAGACACCATTTCCTAAACACCACCTAGCCCAGACAGATTACCTGGTTTTCAGAGGAACTGGACGCAATGACATAAGCAGGATAATGACTAGAATGTAATTGATGGAAAACTCATTATGAGTCTGACCAAGTACAGGTTGAGCCCATATTAGGGCCAAATCTGTTCTACTGAGCGTGGTAAAAAGTCATTTGTTTGCCCAGTTGCTATTCTGTAATCAGGTGAGCATCACTTTGTGATGGGTCACATAAACAACACCACCCCTGGTCCCTACTCACATACCTCCAAGCCTCCAGAGGCGAGGGGAGCACAGCTTCCCCTTACCTTTGGAGGCTTCATTTAGCATCAAATCTCGCTTGGTGATGGGGATGCCAGTCTGTATCTCTGTCACTAAATGACACACAACTGTATATGCTTTCCTTTACCCATTTTTTTTCCGGAATATATGCTTTCTATGGTTTCTGTATATCAATGAATCTTACTCTCTCTTACATATTATATTGTAGTCTGGCTCTCCAGGCTACTCTCCAGATTTGGAGAAAGCAGGTTCTGGCTTGACCAGCCTTACCTGAATGAGGTTGTACTGCCTCTGAAGGATCAAATATATTGCTTGGAAACTCTGCTAGATTCATCTCTAGCTTTCCTGCATACTCGGGTGACAGTGTTGGTTAGCTTTTCACCATATTCAACTAGTTCACTGGCAAAGAGTTAGGCATTCTGAAGCACAGTGCACTCACGTCTATACAGCTGTCAACTGGCTTGTAGACTCTTTGAAGAAAAGCCAAGATATGATTGTACCAGAAATTTTGAGGGCAAGTAATCTTACTATAACATAGTTAAAACATCTCTAATTACGATCAATGATTATTTTAACAGTGTCTTCATGCTGCGATGGCAATTAAGATTTTAGATAATGCTATCTTTTGATATCTCTGCTTAGAAAGGATTCCTGCTGGTCTAATGAGCAGCAGAATATGTAGCACAGTGTTTGTGCTCTTATTTTAGGGACCGCTCAGAATGGCCAAAAATCTCTTGGAGGAATGGATGCAGAACATCTGTTCTGTTGGCATAAGAAATACAAGATTGCTGATGTAAGAGTGCAAGGTTGTGAAATCTGATGGATACTATACCTGGAGGTTACTTTTTCCATTATGATATAATTAAGCCAAGGAGGCTTTTTTAAGACCAGCGGGTTTCAGTAGTCACATGGAAATTGATGCTAATTCAGAGAAATTCCAGGCCAATCCTGGAGGGTTTGCAACCCTTAAAAAATAGCATATTGCAAAAAAAATGCTTTTGATTTAGTCATTCCCCCAGAAGATGGATGTCATACATACATGTTTCCCTGATAATTCAGAGTCCAATCCTGAGCTCGGCCAATGGCGTCATGGCACCGTGCACTGTCGCAAACATGCCGTAAGGCACGTCTGTGATACTTACTGCCGGGCTACCACCTGTGCTAGCCCAGCACCAGCTGGCACTGGGCTAGCGCCAGGGTAGTACAGGATGGGCACCCAGCCTCTGCTGCTCAATGGTCTCATGGACTGCCAAGCCGCGGCACAGTAAGCAGGGGCAGGGAGGAGGCATTCCAGGGAGATGAAGGCATGAGGAGGGTGGAGAGAGGGTGGGCGAGAGGCGTGATGGGGAGGCGGGGGCTGAGAGAGGCCGGTGGGAGCTGTACCGGGGGGAGGGAGCAGGGAGGCAGGAGGCGGGTCCAGTGCAGCTCCGCTCCACCGAATCCTGTCCATTCATTCAGGGCTCGGCGCCCTACATGAACATTTTTACTTTACTTTACCGCCAACCTTTTGGTCAGTGGTAAAGTGAGTAGCCCCATTGCGGGGTTGCTTCCCTTACCTGGGGGAAGGGGACGAAAGTCTCCTTCTCCCAAGGCGCTGTCCGTGGCAGGCTGAGGTGTGCATGACGCGGCTGCAGCCATTCTTGGCGCCACTGCAACCACGCGCCCCAAGCAGCTCAGGATTGGGTTGCCCGTCTTCCAGATTCACTTTTCCTATCCAGTTTCAGCATTCATTCCAAACTAGGCTTCCAGTGAAGCTCTATCCTGGCTTTCTTGAAGGATCACTACATGTGCTGATGTTATGAGGGACAGAAAGACAGCAGGCATGGAATTGTGGTTTTTCTTCCGCAGATGCCACGTGGCTCTATTTACAGCTCCGGTCTGTGGTTAAAACAACAAAAGTTGGGGAGCTTATATGCTGTCATCATTTCTGCCACACCGAATTTATAAGAAGATACAAATACCACTTTGAACATGGGAAAGGTAAAGAAAACCCAAAGCTGCAGTCTTATGTGGCAGCCTTTATCAAGATTTCAGAAGTGGGTCACACATTCATTGAGGCTGTTGATTGTATTTTTCTCACTTTACAGTTTGAAAAAAAAACAAACCCAAAGAGGTGCAAGTAAAAAGATCACATTTGATTAATTTCTACTTTACAATCTGCCAAGGGAAAATCCTCTTCACCACTTCTGTGTGGTATTTCTTTTTTTCAGGAAGTGTTTAATTGGGTTCTCGCATTAACAGCAGTGCTATCTTGCTGAGTTCCTGTGCCTTGAGATCTGCTGAGAGGACCTGTTGAGTCTTTTTATTGCCTGTATCTCTTTCTAGTTTAGCACAGTAGACTTATTTAGAAAGGCTGTGCTGAATGTTCGCAAACTGAATTCATCTGCATGAAAGGGAGGTTTTTGGGTGACACAAATGGCCCACCCCAACCCCCAGGATGCCTTTTTTCCTGCGATTTCGCAGCCTCCGCTGCTTCTGCACCATTTTTAAAAAGCTGTATTCTTGCTGGCAATGTAATCCTAGCCAATCTGGGATCATGTATCTGGCATGATGATGTCACAGCTCCACATAGCCAATCATATTTTTCATTACATTACATGGCAATAGCACTGAGAGCAAAGGAAATATCACTGCCCTCACTTTGAATGGAGGAGGAAAGAGAAAAATACGGCCCATTAACAAGGCAACTGGATCAGTGCTCCCTGTCTTGCTACGCTGTTCTGATGGTTTTGCTGCCCACTACTGCACTATGACAAGACAGGCAGTGGTAGTCCACATGCCTCAGCTACAAGTTGACATGTTTATCCCTTTCAAATACTGATGAAATTGGAAAAGTGAGGTGCTTTTCAAAAGGACAAAAATATTCTTGGTTCGATCTAATCTCTACTTTAGTGGTTCCCAAACCTTTTAGCATCAGGACCCATTTTTTAATGATACTCTATCAAGACTGATCTAGCTTTATAAGAATTTTTTAAAAGTCTTATAAAGAAATAAATAATATTTTATTTATTTATAAGCAAAAACTCAGTCTGTTTCTCATAATGAGACAGTCCTAATGAATAGCCTGAAGGATTGAGGGAGTTATATGATCCAGCCTTCACCTGCCCCCGCTACCTGCCATTGATGGACTTGGGGGAAGAAAAACACATCAGAAAAAAGACACTTGAACCTTTATCTCCCTATATTTACACAAGCTTGCAAACTGCAAAAGCTCTGCAGGGCAGTTAGCAGCTCTCTGATTTTTGAATGGCCTCAGGACTCTGATCTTTCCATCACCCATGTTGTCATTGGAGATTCTGCTAGACTCACCAGAAGTTAGGTCACAACCCACCAAGTGGGTCCTGACCTACAGCTTGAGAAGCACTGCTCTACGCCATTAAATCTCTTGGTTTTATCCAATCTTGAATCCATGACACATGTGGTGAGCGGGGAAAGAATACTCCTCAAAGTACTACACTTTTATTCTGTACACTTGCTAACTGGGCATGTTAACTAATTGGGCCAAATTAAATCACAAACACCCATGTTATTTCAATGAGGAAGTAAAGAACATTATTCAATTTCTCCCACTGCAATTCACTGGAATTATAGACATTTAATTTGGCTGGATCATGCCTGCAATTATTAAAGATATGCAGTTCAGTACATGGTAATAGCACTGAGAGCAAAGGAAAGCTCACTGCCCTCACTTTGAAAAATACATGAAATTTTGGTTGTACTTGAGTAGAGAAGTGAGACAGAGGGGGAATGCCTACCGCTCTGATCCTACACATGATTATCTGAAACCAAGATTCACTGAATTCAGTGAGATTTACTTCTAAGTAAACATGCATAGGATCATATTGTAAGTGTTATCATTGCATTTTTCCAGTGGAGTTTGACAACTAAGGGACACCAAAAGATTCAGGAATGACGGACATCATAACAGAATGAGTCAGATACAATCTGATCTTGGTGGACTCGCATATTTAACTTTTTGTTGGTTTGGCTATCCAAGAAGTCTTGATTACCTCTCCCTTTTCCCCATACTTTTAAGGGGAAGAAAAACTAGAGTTGTTTTCTTGCATAAATATTCTTATGTTAACGTAGAACCCTCTGTGCACCTTGATATGCCCAGAGCTCCCACATGTGCAGTCTGTGCTCTCCTCCCCAACTCTTGAGAGGTGGGACTCCTTGTACACATTGGAGCCTGACTGCTTGCAGTACATTTCTGGACCAGAGTTATGTCACTTGAAATATCAGATCTTGTGCCATGTTTCTTAAAGCACCTTTACTCTTTTTCTAAGTGGCATTTTATGAATCATAAATGTTGAAATTGCAGAAAAGGAAAAAAAGTGTGCTATGAAAACAAAAGAGTGACACTATAGATTCCAAATCGTTTACAGTTATTTTCATTCCCATTCTTAATTTTCAACCAACATTTCCCATTCTGCAGCATTTCACCATAAGTAGCTCCAGCAAATGAAGAACAAGTTGAAGGCAATGGGAAATAAACTTATATTTAATTTAGGTGATGAAACCCATGTGCACTGCAAAGTAATTGATTTTACTTTAATATTAAGGCATCCTTCCTCCGCCCAAATCCCCAAAGCCTCTCTGGAATAGGTTCTTTAATTTTTGACAATTCTTGGGCTCTTAGGCTTTGCCATTTAATTTGTTCTTCATTAAATGGTAGCTAAACAAAACGAGCTCCATTTTGCACTAGTTCAGTTTCTCAGTTTCAGCACAGGAATGCTACATCATTTTGTACAAAGTACTACCTGTGGATGTTTCAGGCTTGTTAGCAATTTATATGCACATGCAATCTCTTCCCACCCACCCCCAGTCCCTCAGGATCACTTCACACTCAAGAAGTACATTAAAAGCCATTTCTGTGCAATGTTGCATATAAGCAACAGGGACCAAATGTGTACACCAGACAGAAATTGGTTAATGTCACACATAACTGGATCTTTTTCAAAGATCTTTTGAAAGGATCTTTCAAGCCAGAACAGTGTAGTGCATGGGGTTCCCAAGTTTGGAATTCCAACATGTAGGGCGTTGCTGCATGCTCAGAGGGATGTCACAGGATGACCCCATTGGCCCATCCTACATGTTCTCCCAGGCCCTGGCATCATGGATTTCACTAGCTCTCACAATAGATCCAGGATGGCAGCACCCAAATCTCATGAAATTTGTGCTGCCATCTTGGATCTCACAAAATATCACAGGATTTGGGCACTGCCACCTTGGATCTCCCAAGATCTCCCAAGATTTGAGTGTTGCCATCTTGGATCTCATGATGTATCGTGAGATGCAAGATGGTGGCACCTGGTTAAGCCAGGAAGAAGAGGCTGAAGGGGCATCATAACCCAGGTAAGTTTAGGAAGCACTGGTGTAGCAGTTCGGGAGTTAGACTTGGAAGATCCAGGATCAAACCCCTGCTTAGTCATGAAGCTTCCTGGGTGACCTAGGACCAGTCAGTATCTGTCAGCCTCACCTACCTCACAGGGTTGTTGGGAGGGGAAAAGGAGGGGAGGAAACATATGCACCACCCTGAACTCCTTGGAGGAAGAGTGGTATAAAAATGTAATAAATAAAAACTGGTTGGCAACCTTCAGTCTCGAAAGACTATGGTATAAGCCTACAGCAGCCGGTATTCCCAAGCGGTCTCCCATCCAAGTACTAACCGGGCCTAACCCTGCTTAGCTGCAGCAACTGTTACCCTGCATATGCCTGATCTTGTCTGATCTTGGAAGCTTATACCATAGTCTTTCGAGACTGAAGGTTGCCAACCAAATAAAAACTAGAGAGAAGATATATAGATGACTTAGCAGATATCTAGAGTGACAGTGGCAGAAAACTCAGTATAAGCCAGGTGAACACAATGAGAGTACATGTTATCAGCTACTTTATGGCACTGAAGGAGGCTTTTTGTCTGCAGAGAATCATCCAGTTAAGTAGTTCTGAGTTGTTCAGGGCTTGCTTCATCTAACTCAGGGGTCCCTAAACTTTTAGGCCAGAGGGCCACATCAAATATCTGGCATGGTGTCGAGTGCCAGAAAAATAAATTTTAAATAAATACACTAGAAAGTCTCAGAAAGCTTGCCCTCAGGCTTGTCTTCAAGAGATTGTGCCTCCAACCAGCGACAAACAGGGGCCTCTGAGGTTTGCCTCCTTGCCTTTGCACGGTGACTAGTTGAGAATGCTGACTTGCAGTGCTTGCAACATGCATCACTTTGACTTATCCCCACCTTGCTCAAAAACAGGAAGGTTCTTGCTTGCGTCTCATTGAATGAGCACTTCCATTTAGGCTTTCTGTTTATTTTATTTTGAGGGATAGCTGGCTAGGAGAAAGATTGGCTAAACACAAGGAACACTGCTGAAATGAAAGATGTGTGATCCATTTAAAAGAGCAGCCTACTGAAAACAAAGCCATTTCTCATTTTCTCCTTCCTTATTCCCTTCTGCACCCATGTAGCATTTAAAGAAGTACTGTCAGGTGAGCAAGGGTGTCACCAGGACCGGCAGCCTCTCTTCCATGAATTCGCCGCCGGTCTGTGGAGTCAAAACTGAGCTAGATGAAGCAACGGTTGAACTCAAGATATGACCGCTGCTTTTGTCCAGTGGTAGAAAACCTACTTTTCACACAGAAGCTCCCAGGTCCACCTGCAGGTAGATCTGGCAAAGACAGCTGTCTGAAATCCTGGAGAGCTCTTGCCAGTAATGCTGAGCCTGGTGAACAGAGTCTGTCTCAGTTCCCACTGTTCCCACTGAGCTGAGTGGGGTTGACTCTTAGGACACTGTGGACACAATCCTAACCAGGTCTACTCAGAAGTAAGTCCTATTTTGTTCAATGGGGCTTACTCTCAGAAAACCACAGTTAGGATTGCAGCCTGTGTATAACTGCAGTCTCCCCTGATTTAAAAAAAAAAGGAAGAGGTCCCCCAGCAACTGAACAGACGCTCAACAGAGCATCGATGGTCTATTCAGAAACAAGTCCCATTGAGCTGATGGGAGTTACTCTCAGGCCACTGCTATACAATTGCAGTCTCCGTTCAGGACACAAAATGATTTAAAAAGATTCAGTTAATGGCAATTAATAAATACTGAATGATTGAAACCTCAAAGGGATA
Organism: Tiliqua scincoides; assembly: GCF_035046505.1. NCBI lineage: Eukaryota > Metazoa > Chordata > Lepidosauria > Squamata > Scincidae > Tiliqua > Tiliqua scincoides. The sequence goes on from NC_089823.1 coordinate 110,744,743, forward strand.
GGTCATGACATTGAGAGAGCCCCACAGCAGAGTCAGATGAACTATGGCAGCCCAGCCCCCTCCCTTCCCCAGTCTCTTCCATCTTACCTTAGCAGAGATCAAGGTGGAAGAGAAGCCCTCATGGTGTGATAACAATTGGTTCTCTCCATAAGAATCAGCTTTCCCAGTGGAGAACAGATTGTCTCCAACAAGACAATAGCGCCTTTCTTGCTCAGGGCAGGCAGCAAGAAAGTGATATGAGTCGACATCCCATGCCACTCTCTCTTGTTTTCCCAACTACCGCACTCCAACTAACTCTTCCCACCCACACCAATTCCCTCGGAAAAAAGCAGACCATCTCACCACCATACGTAGGAAGGGCAGAGCGCATGATGATGCAGGTGGCAATCTGCAGGTACTTGCATAACCTGCAGAAAACCCACAGCACAATTCTATGCATGTGTACTAAGAAGGAAGTCCCACTGAGTTCAATGGGATTTACCCCCAGCTAAGTGTTTGTAGGACTGCGGCCTCAGCCACTTTCCCTCTTGTGTGAGTTGCACTAGCGTCGAAAGGACTGTGGGTGTGGCTGGCAGCCTGCTCATCAACATGCAGGGATGGTCTTGCCGTACCAAAAACCAGGACTATCCATCTTTCTTACCATGCTCATTCATCTCTGAAGGGAGAAGTAAGTTCCAAAGAAAAGAAGAATACAAATACACCAACTGTAAAATCAATATGGCAGATCAGTAGAGCCGAGCTGGTGTATAACGTGGTTTGGGATAGTACAGTGAAGCTTACCCTCTGAATCACATATGTATTGACCTAATTACATAAATATTGACTTAGCTTTATATGAAGCCCTTTTCAGTCTCAGTGTAACCGCAATGTCAATATTTGTTGCATGTAATAACACTGAACTTTGACTTGTTAATTTTGATTGATAGTGCTTGGCTGTGAATCATTATCCAGGAGGGGAGCTCCAAAGGCAGCCCTACTGTTGCAAGATCCTCCTCTCTCTCTCTCTCTCTCTCTCTCTCTCTCTCTCTCTCTCTCCCCTTGTAATTAGGATTGCTGAATGAGGTATTTGATGTATCATGGATTGTTGTTAGCATGACTTGTGGCTGTCGCACTTCTTTTCTAAGACCTGCTGTTCTTTGTATCTAGAGAGGGGAAAATGGTGATGCATTTCAGCAAGTGGAATGAGACATTGCCTTGAACTGCAGCACGATCATAGGTGTGCTTACTTCTCAGTAAGTTCCACAGTGTTCAGTGGGGCTTACACATAGGAAAGTGTTCGTGCAATCGCAGCCTCACAGTGTGAAGACAATCATGTGTGGCTTCCAAGGAGAGTTTGGCTCTCCCTCAAATGGACAGAACTCTGCCTCTGCTTGCTTGGAACTCTGAGGAATGCGGGGGGGGGGATCCTGTTCACCATCATCCTGAGCACAAGGCACAGAAGCAGTCCCAGCAGACTTCATGCATGAATTTTCTAACCCACCAACTTGTGCCCACTGTTTTGTTTTAAAAGCAAGAATCACGCCATCTTCACTGTTGCTGCCTCTTCATCCTTGCCTTTCTTCTTACTTGCCTTGCAACGTAGGAAGCAGCTGGGTGTTCAAGGAGAGGAGACCCACCGCCTTAGGTAAGGCTGCAAAGGGGCCATGAAGGAGGCAGGGAGGGGTAGAATGGGTCAGGGGGCGAGCAGAAAAGGAAAGAGATGGGGTGGTGAGTTGGGTGGATTGGGTTTGCAAAGGGGATGGATTCGGCCTCAATGACACCCACCACATTTTCATCCCCTTCCAAAGCCTGATCCACTTTCATGGGTCAACACAGATTTGCACCAGCGATATCACTGGCACAGGTCCAAATTGACCCACCAGGCTGGCAGGGAAAGGGATCAAATGTTCCCTTACACCGAGGAGGCCCCTTGAGGCCAAAACCCCCCAGTGGGATTCAGTGGGCAGTGTGGCACCACCATACAGGGAGTTAGGCAGGATTGAGCTGCCCACCTTTGTTAATGCAGTCCAGTGTTGCATTTGCTTTTTTTTTTGTTTTTTGCAGCTTTACCACACTACCACCTCATGCTCAGCTTGTCGTCCACTAGATCCTTTTCACATGTTGACATGACAGACCTCAAGATGTACAGGATGTCTATTAAGTAGACTGTGACTGCACTTCAAATGCACACAACCAGTGCAGGATGTACAATGGTGGCTCATATACTTATTTTTATTAGTATGGCCATTTCTGTGACTTTGGAAACAGGTGCAATATTGTCTTAATAAGGACTAGCATCATTACAGTCATTCAACCCACATACGGTTGGAACTATCACAGAACTTATCCATAGACATTAAAGAATAACTTCTGTGGTCTTAAGATTTTTGTTCCTGATTTTTGCCTAATATTTCTTCAGTTATTTTCTACTCCTTTAGGGAAGCAGACCTTTTTCATAGAACTTTCCCTTTGCACTTGCTAATCTTCAGTGTCACAATTAATTTGCAAGGAGATTCTCAGCAGTTTCTATCTGATAAGACTATAATCCTTAAGAAAAAAAAAAAGTGTAATATCAGGGTGATTAACACCTTAAGTCACGATCTGTACGCAACCCTGAAATTACTTTTCTATAGCCTTCAAACTCTTTCTGTAATCCTGAGACCAGGAGTGGTCTTGGGATTTGTGGGATTTCACACAAGGGGAAAGGAATTTATGCCTTCAAATAACAAAAGCAACTTTATCGGTTTCCTTTCTCTCTTCCAGTTGAAAGAAGCTAGCAAAAGGCTAGAACTGAAGCACTATGGAGAGGGGGGAGTCATGTGCACATACACACAATGTTTAGACATATATAGTTATTTCAGGAACTCCTATATATCTGTACAATGCATTTGTTACATAGAATGGCTATTACAAACAATTAGGGGACAAGTGGATTTTCCATATTCTGTTCTCTCTGAGCTTCCAGTTCAGATTATACTTTCGCCACTAAATTGGCAGCCCCACATAATTAAAGTCATGCCCATTCATGGTATGTGCATATCCTGACCGCTGTTTTATTATTGCTTGGTGGAGGTGGGGGGGGGATTTCAGATGAACCTTTGAGAAGATGGGCACAACTGAGAAAATTCCCCTAGTGTTGAGGGGAATGGACAGAATCTGTGGAGCTGGTTCAGCAAAGAACCAGCCCAGGATCAAAATGCATGGTATGTGAAACATATTGTTAACACTACCGTGGATGGATGTGGCTTTTAAACTCAGTAGGACCCAGGTCATGACCCTGAAGATCAGGACCGTGGCTAACGGTTCTTATATTTCTGCCTCTTTCCCAAAATGGATAAACCTTCCCTCCCCCCAGAGGCTATTATATGCTCTGAGGTACTGCCTTCCGTCAGCAGGTCTGGGACCAGGGAAGATCTGGATCAGGGCTTAGGCAGGACAGAAGGTTAAAGCTCCAGCTCTGTGGTCCCGATCCATAGGAGCACAACCTGGCCGATTAGCATAGGGAAGCATTAAGCTTAATGCCAAACATATGTCACACATAGTTTAAAGTCACACATAGTTTGTGGGCAGGAGGGCAGGAGGTCTGGTCTAGAGGATAGAGCCTCTGTTAGCCCGAAGATAACATCAGGTCACCAGTTCGAGGACACCTGAACTGCTGAGAATGGTGAGACCTTGAAGCAGCTGACAAGCCCAGCTGAGTGATTCCACCTGGTCTTGGTGTGAGCAAGAAGCATCTTGGCTGCCCTCTATGTGAGAGATGGAGCCGCTTGTCAGCCTGCGTGGGAGAACTGGAGGCCAGAAGTGAGACAGAACCAGGAAGGTCCATTCTGAAATGTTGTTGGTTCTTGAAAGAGAGAACCTCTATGTTTGTAAAAATCCCTTTGAGGGATTTAGAAACGCCTGCCTATGTAAACCGCCTTGAATAAAGTCAGAGGAGTAATCCAATGACCAGAAAGGCGGTATATAAATACCGAGTTATTATTATTATTAGTTTTGACCCATAGTGAGCAATAGTTTGCTTTGCACTGGTTCTGCTTCTCCTGACTTCTGGTTCAACAAACATCATTTCTTAAACTAATTAAGGGATTAGCTTGGCCATGTAACTCATAAACATATTCATCAATGAGAAGCCCATTTTAAACCATTCTGATGATTTCTTGAAAGGCAGGCTTGTGATTTTCAGTCTCTGAATTTAGCAATAGAGGGTCCCTTGGCAGTAAACTGGCTGGAAGTCTTAGCCAGTAAGAGGTGAGTTCTCACCCCTCCCAGCCTGCCAGGAAAATGAAACACCACAAACATATCAGAAACCAGAAGGTCTTTGTTTGTTTTTTAATGTGGGTCATGAAGAGAAACTAGGGTGGGCATCTGAGATACAATGAACTCATTTGAAAGCAGTCAAACTACACCATGGCATTTGCTGCTGTGCCATTTGAGAATGCTGAAGTTCTGCTGGGAGTATCCACAAGCACATCATTGTGAGAGTGGCATAAGCAGTTTCACTCCTTTATATCTGCATGTTCTACCTAACAGCCACACCTGGCTCTGAAGGCGTTTTACGCCTAGGTGAATAGGGGCAAAAAAGTGAGATAGTTCATGTACCTAACTCGCAGGAGGAGGCAGGGACAATGTCAAAGAATGGCCACGTTAAGCACTGGTCAAAGACCCACAGATTCCCAGGGGTTCAACTGGATGACTGCCAAAGACCACCCATGCAGGCAGCAAGAGTACAAGTGAATCAACCAAATAACTCACCCTCTGCCCACACTCCCTAGGCACAATTAACTTCCTTCCTGCAATGAAAGTTTTAATGAATGTTGTGCAGGCTGTGTTAAGTTTATCTAAATAAAAGATGCAAACTATGGTAGCACTGCAACCATCTGTACCAGCACTAGGTATTAAACATTTTGTCCGAAGGACCGACAGATACCTGTCTACACTTGAAAATAATACAAACCATTTGTTACAGTTTCATTGGACATGTTTCATGCCCATGCCTGGGTGCCCATAAAATCATGAATGACGTGGAAAGAGAGAAATATATTACACTGTCTCATAATTCAAAAGTGTGTGGTCACTCAATGACATTGATTGGCACTATGTTCATGATACAGAAAGGAAAACACTTCATTCAACTCACAGTGTATTTATTTATTTATTTATTTATTTATTTATTTATACAGATATTTATATACCACCTTTCCTTGGTCATCAGATTTCTCCTCAGACTTTAATCTAAGGCGGTTTACATAGGCAGGCTGTTCATTCACTATCACTAGAAGTGATCGTGACTGCTTTTTCTTCTCTGTTTTAATCCTTTTTGACAAATTCATAGAGGGTTAGCCTGTCTATTACCATAGTGGCAAGAAAGAAGATCAGTGTTCGACTTTCAAAAGCGATAGGCAAATAGGAAACGATGACTGCCTTCATGATATGCTTTGCGGGCTTCTTGGAGTTGTCTGTTTAGTCACTATTATTTAACACTGTTTGAACACTAGTTCAATGGGCCTTGGGTCTCTGCTCCAGCAAGATTCTTCTTACATTCATACGCCCTGCTACAATCCATAACTGTTACTTTGGTACAGGATTATCTTTTTCCAATTATTCTGGTTATTTGTAATGAATAGTTCCTGGGTACAGTGATGGCCTTTTGGGATGCATGAGTCCTTTCACCCTAGTCTTTTAATATCCTGAAATAGGTTAGATTTAAATTAAAGTTACTCAACATTTGTCAAAGAGATTGACTATAATTGCTGAGGATATAATGAGCCGGACTAGGGATGATGACATATTTCATTTTAAATGAGAAGACGATGAAGAGAAAAAAAGAGACACTTGCAGAGCTGCGGCAGTTCGTCAAGTAAAAGAACAGGAAAATGATACTGTAAGCCAACTGTCAATTCACTCCATCATGATTGTCCTGACTGAAGCTATTGTAAGAGAGCTTGACTGTATCCAATAGTCATCACAAATGAGTTATCAGTGTTACGGAAAATGGAGGATCCATTCACAAGGCTCACTCCATAAGAAGGAAGGGAAGGGTAGCTTGAGTGCCACTTATTCTGTGTTGTAGTGCTCAAAACTTTAGAAATATTCACAGTTTACTCTGAGAACAAGTTTAGGGTGCAACCATAATCTGAAAGCCTTTCTTTGCCAGAGTCAAGACCAAAGCCCTGTGCATCCCTTCAAAAGAGTCACCTTCTTCTACTAAGGGCACAATCCTATCTTGCACTGGAACAGGCAAGCCAGGAGTCTTGTGCTGTATCCAAGGTGAGATAGGGTTCCACAGTGGCCCAGTTGAAGGTAAGGGGAAACTCTTCCCCTGAGGTGGCACAAGTCTGAGGAGAGTGGATCAGCTTGAAGCCGCTCTGCACTGCTTGAGAACGGGGGCTGGGATCCGGCATAATAGCCCCACCTCCCGCTCCCTGCCCACCCACCCCTGGGGCCACCCACCACCTGCCCTCCCCCCACCCCAGAATGCTTCCCTCCCACCTCCTCCCCGCCCACCCCAGAGCCTCGCCCCGTAAATGCTGGTGCGGCTTGCTCTGGAGGAGGTGTGAATGTGCTTTATGGTACATTTGTGACTCTCCTAGTCCTACTTATGCTTGTGCTGCATGTGTCTGAGTTCAGAAACAGCTTTGTTGAGGTTCTCTCTGTAGCTGCTGACCTGGAGGCCTAACTTCAGCATCTATCCCTGGATACCCTTGCTGAAGACTAGGTGGTGAGATTGTGAGACTTGTTTTCCCTTGTGCATGTACAGCACTTGATTTTTCTCTATCCATCTCCCATATATCCTTGTAGGAGAAGCACTGCATATGAAGTGGTCCTCTGAGGGTCATAACAGGAAGTTGGGATTATCAGTATGGGTACAGAGACCCAAAAAAAGAAAACTGAAGAGCAAGGTGACATTGTCCCTCAGAGGAAGATTCCTGGAGTTGTACACATTTTGGCATTACACCAAAAACCTTCATTCATAAATACTGTAAAGACTATGCATGTGACTGGATTATAAAGGGTATAAATATGTTGGCAATGTGCTGCCAATCACAACTGGTCCACAGATGATATGTGCTCATGGGAAAACACATGTTTATGTGAGACTTTCACACAGTTATCTCCCTGCCCCCTGTTATTTTCCTCATAAACAGCTAGGGTCAGCTGGGCAAACCCTGCTAGTCCTTCCATGTTGGTGTGAACTGCACCCCCCTCCCATGGTGTCCAAGAAAGCTAACTGGTAAAGATAGATGCTTCCCCTTCAGTGCCACAAAACTCCTTTGACCAGGATTCAATGAGGAGACCTACTAGGTGGTGGTGGGAAGAATGGTAGCAGCAGGTCCTCTTCCTGAGAACTGTGGCTGCAGAGATCAGCCATGTGAGCTGTCCCAGCACTGGCTCTGGTGTCCATGCCCAAACTGACCAATTCCCTGATGCCATCCCTGCAAGCAATGCACCCATGGAAGTTGAACAGTGTTGTGCAAACAGAGTATATTTTTTTACTCTGGCACAAAATACCTCTTATTCTGACTTCATGAAGCATTTATTATCAGTCACACTATAATATTTTTGGAGGCTTTGACCTCATTTGGAACTAAATCCCATTATCTCAGTGGGATTTCCAATCAAGGAAGCAGGCTTAAGATGAGAGCCTTCAGCTTGTAACTAATTATACAGTGATCGCAATTTAGTGGTCATTTCTGAAGGGATTTCTGTCTCCTATGAGCGCCTTACTCTGCTTTTAATGATTTTGTTTCCCCCCTACCTTACAACTTATTCTTGAGTGTTCTCTGCCATCACAGACCCCAGTGAAGTGAATAGTGCTTACTGGCGTGGTGCTTTGAAGCTTAAAGCACAACTAAATCTTTCTGAAGCTACATAGAAAGGATACTGATATTGCAGAAACATTTCCAAGGGATTTATTAGAAGACTGTATAACACACTACTCAGAACATTAGTATCGTCTGTAAGGGCTGTTTCACACATCACAAAGCAGCAAGTTCATGTTTGCAGTGCCACCACCAGATTTCTGGAGATGCTGGACCAAAGTCCTGCACTAGACCTCTCCCATAGTGGCATCCCCTGATGGCGCATAGAGCATTACCAGTGCCATCAGCACTGAGAGTTCAGGAGCCAACCTGATCCAGTGAGAATGACATGTGCCCTTTGGCAAAGATGGGCAAATCCAGTGACTCAAGTCACGAGTCTTTGCCCCCTTTAACTTGAAAACAAGTTCTAACAGGCAGACTTTCCAATTTGCCCAGAGCATTTGGAGGACTCTAAAAGACTCAAACCCTGAGTCTTTTCCATTAAAAAGTCAGCCTTGACTCTGCAGGAGAAAACAGAGCTGCTGCCAGGGTGTGTGTGTGTGTGTGTGTCGGAGTTCTCTTTAAACACTCCCCTGATGTCCCCACCCATCCCATCAGTAAACAAAAGCCATGCTGTTCTTCAAGTGACATAGCAGTGCAAAATGTGCTGATCGGTTCGTTCCGTATGATCCCCAGCCATGATGAAACCCACCCCCCTTCACATCACAGGCACATTCTCCATCCAATGGATAGTGCTGGGGACAAGAAGAAACACCTCCCTTTCCCATGTTCTGGACACATATGGCACCCAGCTAGTTACTTCTGCAGTCCAATAGCAATGGGGTGATTGTATATGTAGTCTGTCTGACCTTGTTGTATTGTTGTTTTGTTTGGGCAGGAGGTCTGGTCTAGAGGGTAGAGCCTCCATTTGCCTGAAGATTAACATCCACAAGGTCGGCAGTTCGAGGCCACCGGCACCGTGCGACCTTGAAGCAGCTGGCAAGCTGCAGCTGAGCTGTTCCATCTGCTCGGAGCGTGGGAGGATGGAGGCCAGAATGTTAAACCAGATCGGAGCGTAACATCTTGAATGTGGTGGTTCTTGAAAGAGAGAACCTTCTTTCAATTTGTAAAAATCCCTGCGTGGATTTAATAAGCCTGCCTGTGTAAACCGCCTTGAATAAAGTCTTGAATAAAGACCAAGAAAGGCGGTATATAAATACTGTATATTATTATTATATATTATTATATTATTTTGTTTTGGTCTTGTCTTGTTTTACCTTGTGAAAGCACCTAATTTTGTTGTACTTGTGTACACGGGTACAATGACAAATAAATTTTCAATTCTATTCAATACCCTTAACTATTTCCTTCCAGCCCCTGTCTCTGCCTCCTGATTGAACATAACATACCCTGATACTGGTTGCTGCTGCTTGTGCAAATCTGAATGCCCAGCTTCTGGATTACCACATGAGGTCTTTGGGGCAGCACAGAAGCGGTGCAACTTCAGAGTATGTAAGCAGCACCCCTAAGCCATCTCTGGGTGACTTGAATTATCCAAAACCATGGCACTTTCTGAGTCAGTAGCGCTAGACTTGAATGTTTGCCTGAGTCTTTGACATATATGACTCAAGTCCACACAAGTCAGCAAAAAACACATTTTTGCAATTCTGATTCAAGTAACTTAACTCGAGTTCCCATCCCTGCCCTTTGGCCAGTTTCTGATTTAGCAGACCCGTGATGCAACTTCAGCAGGTTTGTCACTAACTTCTACTGAGGCGCATGCAGGGGCCAATCCCAATTCCTTTCTGCATTTATCTATATTGTACAGATGTTTTCAATACTTTGTTTGTGGTACTTATACTTTCATTTTGGGATGTATACTTAAGCACATAATGTGCAAAGGGGTCCTGTGCAGAATCCTTTAAGAAAGAAGAGTAATTGGATGTAAAGGGCATTGGTTGTAAGAAACAGAAGCACCACTTCTCAGTCTTACAGACATATCGAAAAACAGTACTGACTATCAACTAACCATGTGTCCCTCCACTCTTTGACAAGAAAAAATTATTGGTCTATTTATTTACAACTCACCTTTTGATCACAAATTAGAAGACTTACAATAACAAAGAAGACAAGCCAGGAGTTCCTAAGTTCACTGGCAGGTACCTCCACTTGCTTCTCCAGTCCCCTGGGCAAAGAGGCAGAGCAGAATTATTTTCAGGCCAGGAGGAGGAAGAAAGCACCTTGCACATCCTTCTCCTAGGGCAGCAACTTTCAACTGTTTTCATCTCACAGCACACTGAAAGGTGCTAAAACTGTCAAGGCACACCATCGGTTTTTTGGCAATTAACAAGGCACACCATGCTGCTGGCAGGGGGCTTACATCACCTCAATGGCCCTACTAATGAATGGGCAGGAGGTCTGGTCTAGAGGGTAGAGCCTCCATTTGCCTGAAGATTAACATCCACAAGGTCGCCAGTTCGAGGCCACCGGCACTATGCGACCTTGAAGCAGCTGGCAAGCTGCAGCTGAGCTGTTCCATCTGCTCAGAGCGTGGAAGGATGGAGGCCAGAATGTTAAACCAGATCGGAGTGTAACATCTTGAATGTGGTGGTTCTTGAAAGAGAGAACCTTCTTTCAATTTGTAAAAATCCCTGCGTGGATTTAATAAGCCTGCCTGTGTAAACCGCCTTGAATAAAGTCTTGAATAAAGACCAAGAAAGGCGGTATATAAATACTGTATATTATTATTATTATTATAATGAATGACCTTCCCCAAAGTCCCATGGTACACCAATGTGCCACAGCACAGTGATTGAAAATTGCTGTTGTATGGCTAGTGGTGAGGTCAGGCTGATCTTGCCCTTGTTCATCCTTGTTCCTTCAATCCTTGTTCAAGGATTTGTTCATCCTTGGAGGTGGGTGTGTAACCTTCCAGTAACCTTCATCTTCTGGCCAAGAGTTGAGGCCAGAGGATACATCTACACAGTTCTCCAGTCCCTGGCAACTGTAAGGTGATACTAATTGTCCACCCCCTCTACTCTAGAGCAGGTTTTTCTCCATTTCACTATTCTATTTGGTACTTTCTCTGATGAATTAGCACTTATACATCCACCTCTGCTGACAACACTGTTATTCAACTGTTATAAAGTACTTTACATATTCTGTGCATGAAACCGTAGCAATCCAATTTACTGCTAATTCCCAGTGAATTGCTTATTGTTGTCTCAGCTCTTGATTCAATTGTTCAAGCATCTTTTGGTATGACTCTTGTTTTTTTAAAAATTAAGCACAAACCAGACTCAGCTCTTCTATCGCTTTACACTGGCTGATCACCCCCCCACCCCTTCAAGAAGGAGGGAGGCAGCTTTCTATCTCCCCTTTTCAGTTTTTCATTTGTGGTCATGGACTCTGTTTTGTCCAAATCTGCTTTGGGCTTGTACCAATTAACTTTTTCAGATAACCTTCCAATGGCTTCATTTTCTGAAGTAACCTGTAGCATTCCAACCCTGATCTCGTCTTTCCTCATCTGTAGTTAAGAGACCCAGATAAATGAGAGTAGAACACACCATAGCACCAAATAAAAGCAAGAGAACAAGGGAAAACCAAATGTAGTGGGCAGAGCTAGGGGATAATTTTTGCAGGGGGACAGGAATTCCAAATACTATTATTTATTATTATTATTATTATTATTTATTAGATTTATATTCCACCTTTCTCCCCAAGGGCACCCAAAGCGGCACTACTGTTGCCTTTTCCCCTTCCATCAGTTTTTGTTGGGTTCTTTTTGGAGGGGAGGGTTGTATTTGTGCAGTGTTCTTCAAAGCACAAAGCAACATTGCCACTAAAGATCAGAATGAAGTGATTGTGAATCAGTCACACTGTGGAAGTTGGCAGTCTAGAAGCAAAGTAGGTAGGTGAGCAAACATGTACGTGAGCTTAGATGCCACCCAAGCAAACCATTAGACTAGACCAGTACTGAGCTGAATTGAGAGGCTACACTTCAGAAATATCCATGCCTATCAAGATGCCCTTTATTTTCAACCTTTATTTTTAGGGGCATTCAAATGGCATAACAATGTTCTTGGAGGGATTCCCAGAAGGGCAGCACAATCCCACCTCACTCCCTGCAGGAAGAAACAGTGACACTAACATGGTGTCTGCTGCATCCTACAAGGAAGTTTCAGGAACTTGTTCCGTTGCACCAGGGCTGGCCCCTGCCAGCCTGAAGGGTCTACTCAGTCCTGAGCCAGCAATATTGCTGGCACAAGTCCATGTGGATCCATGAAAGTGGATTGTACCCAAGAAGCAGATACATGAAGGTGGATTGTACCCAGGAAGGGGGTATGGTTTGGGCATGTGTTGCTACCCCCAAAACTGCCCCTTCTGCTCCACCCTATCACCACCCTGTTCTGCCCACCTCCACCTCCCACCCCCTATGCACTCTCACCCGTGGCAGCGGGCAGCAGGTGTCTGCTTCCGTATAGAGCCAGCCACTCATCACTCCTGGTGGCAGTCAGCCCACGGGCTTCGGCAGGACACATTTGTGACTCCCAGAAAGCATGTTGTGCTGCCAGAGCTCTTGTGTTGGCAGCATAATTTGCTAGTAGAATTACACCAGGATTTGAAAAAAAATAATAATAATACAGTACAGGTATTCATGTACATCAGCACAATACAAAGGGGCTAGGAAAATAAGAGTGATGGCAGTATTATTCCCAGTAAGAAATGGCACTGTGGTAGCAGCAAATCAGGTGTGCAGTGCGCCATGAACAAGTGCTCCAAAGTGTGTGAAACAGTGAAAGGTAGGACTTTTACCCCCACAGTCATTTTTATATGCCATGGACACATTTGAAACATCAGGTTTCGCATCCAAAATGCAACACAATGGGCGCAATCCAAAGCATGCCTTATAATAATAATAATAATAATAATAATAATAATAATAATAAACTTTATTTATACCCCGCCCTTCTCTCCAAAGGGGCCCAGGGTGGCTTACAACATGTTAAAAACAGATTAAAACATAATTTAACAAACAGATAAAAGCATATTAAAACACATTAACAGATACCATAAAAACAGTAGTCAGATAAAAAGTCAGATAAAAAAGAACATAAAGCAGCAGATTGTAGAGGACTCAAGCCTGTAAAGAAGATGTTAAAAAGGCCATGAACTCAGAAGGTTTGTTTAAACAGAAGAGTCTTCAGGCCTCGCCAAAAAGTCTCAAGAGAGGGAGCCATTCTCAAGTCAAGGGGAAGGGAGTTCCATAACGTTGGTGCCACTACTGAGAAGGCCCTATTTCTTGCTGCCGCCCCACGTACCTCCTTAGGCGGCGGCACTTGTAAAAAGGACTTCTCGGATGACCTAAGAGGACGAGCTGGATTGTGCGGAAGTAGGCGATCTCTAAGATACCCAAGTTGCTTGGGCCGGCATAGGAGGGTAGCAAACGTGCTGTTTTAGGGGCATGCGGCCCTTACCCACGGGTAAGGAGAGAGCTTCCCCTAACCCATGGCTGAGCTGCTGCAGCCAACGAACCTGTGTTGGATGCAGCGCAAGCCTCCTGGCTTGCCTGCTCCAGCACAGATTGGATTGCGCCCTAAGAAACTTTGCTGTAGCTCTAACTTAAGCTGAAGGGTGAGAACTGAGTTTGAAGCTTTATGGGGCCAAATGAAATCCTATTGGCTCCCTTATGTCACCTGACCTCTGGCATACTAGAAGCTGCAACTGCCTCTGACCTGCTACACTGATGGTACCTAACAACACCAGAGAGCAAGCCAGAAGCTTCCTCTTCCAATAAGCAATCATGGTCACTCAGAAAGAAATGTGCCCGGGTCAGATTGCAAAGTCCTTGTTTTGTCTGAATCACACCCCGTGGAAATCTTCTATCTGCATGGAAGAAAAATCCTCATAGAAGACACTATAAAATGATCTGGGATTTTGGCATGCCCTACACACCTCTTTATAGAAGTTGCTGCTGCTGCTGCTATGTCCTCTGTGGGTTATTTGTGCAAATCACGGTCATTTCTTATATCTTTTTATGTGCATAGGATTTACACTTCTCAGTCGGGGCATGTTTTCATGTTAGCCCATTGTGGTGAAATAGCTGCGTGAATGCCAACCCAACACATAGAAAGCAATGCATTTTGCATCTTGGGTGCCACAGCTAGACAGCCCCGCAGTGGTTTGAATTCCATTGCAAAGAGGGGAATTGCCTTTAAAAAAGTATTGCGGCATGTGAATTTGCTTCTTGATCTGAAATTGCTCAAAATTCTATCCGGTTCCCACATATTGTGGGAAGCATATTGTGATCAGGAAGCTGGAGTGGGATTTCTTTGCAGGATATACCTGCTGTGGTATAAAAGCAGGTATATCCAACTGGTGCAGCCTTTCCCACCTAAAATGCATATATTCTTGAAGTTGTGATTCAATCCTATGGGGAAAAAGAAAACTCTGCACTTGGGGACATTGTTGTAAGAGCAAAATCACAAAATCTTGTCTTCTCCTCTGACATAAGGGGAGTGCCCTTCAGTGCCAAGGATCTCACAAGGGGTAAGTCTAAGTAGAGGGAAGGGGAATGCACATTGCATCATTCCTTAGAAGGTCTTTGCAATATGTCAGCTGTCTCCTTAAACACATACACATCACCTGTCAAAATGGGAGTCATGCACTCATATTTGTATGACAAAGTTCTTACTTCACTTTCTCATTCCCATTTCAATGAGTGCTCGACATTCCACTCTTTTACCCCATCACAAGGCTTAATACCTCTAACACTAAACATACTGTCTCTAAAAAAGAACTGGTTCCAAGGACTTTTCAAGCAGCCTCTGAACATCTTCCAAGCCTTTCTAACTTCCTCCTTAATTGAAGGACTTCATGTTTAAAGTCTCCTAGGACAGCCTCATTAATTCTGTTGGTTGATCGTAAATTGTTATCTCTTCTGACTTTACAGAGGTTAAGGCAATACGTTATCAAATCTAATTCAGTCCAGGCCTGTTACAGTTTCTCACTTTAAGTGATAATAGGATGGGCAGGCAGATTAGTGCAAAGGGTGCCTGAGGCATAGCAAGGAGAAATGTATTTTGTGGGCTTTAAGATGCGAAGTATTTAAATTTTTTTTCACCAGAGCTGAATGCTTTGACTAGGAGTTGTACTAAAAGTCCCAATTACAGCTGTGATGCCTTTCAGAATGAAGCCACAAGGAGATCTGCCACCTCAAATGCTGAAATCAAATCTGTGCCCTAGATAAAAGGGAGCATAGTAGATTAGATTTCCACAGAGGATGCCATTTATATATTCATAGTAGTCACAGTTGAGATCAAACCCAATTGTTTGCTTCCCACATTATTTAAAATCACTTTTAAAAAGTTATGCACATAGCAGTCAAGCACATATACAAAAACGAACCACATAAGCATGAACTGCAAAACACATGAGCGCATAAGAAGAGCCCTGCTGAACCTGACAAAGTTCCATCTAGGACTGCATCCTAATGCCCACTGTGCCTAACCACTTGCCACTGGGAAGCCCACCAGCAGAGCACGAAGGTAACTTGCTCCTATTCAGATAGTAACACTCAAAGGTATACTGCCTTGAAACATGGAGGCTCCACAAAGCCACCATGGTGACTAGTCTCTGGGAAGACAACTCTCAGAGTTTGGAACCACTGTCCTAAGCAAAGTAACTGAAAGTAAACATGCCTTTTACTTGTTGTCTATATTTCTTTAATGAACTCCCAGCTCAATCCTAACCTGCACTGGAAGAGGCAAGCCAACTGGCCTGTGCCATATCCAGCACAGGTTAAGAGGTGGCTGTGGTGAAACTCGAAGTAAAGGGATATGCATCCCCATACCCAGTGTTGTGCGCCAGCCACCCCTATGGGGTTACCCAAATCTGCACAAGCAATATCCAAGTTTAACACTGGGCTGGTTGGCAGGGGGTGTTAGGATCTGGCCTAAGTTGCCAAGGCCAGTCCCACCCCCCTCCCAAACCTGGTCAGCCTACCAGTGCACCTTCCCCTGCCAAAAATCACCCCCTTTCCTCCCTCCTGCCACCCTCTCCAATCCCCCACACCGGCCACCCTTGGCTGTCACAAACTTATCATCCACTGGTCTGGAACTGACATGGGGAGGCCAGCACATGTCCTTGCACCAGCCCAGCCTCCTCCAGAGTAACTGTGAATGCATTTTACAGCATGTTCGCGACACTTCTGGGACCCTTACCACCTGAGAGCGTCCTTAGGATTGCGCTCTCCATCTTCTTTTGAAAAGCTCAGTCTCATGGTTACTGTTAGCCTAACTTTGGGGCAATTTGAGGTTGTTTGTAGTGCTCACCCACGTCACTGATCCCAAAACTGTCAGCCACTGCTGAATTTGAATCTTTCACTCCAGAAGTATTGCTAATTCCCTCAGTTTGATTCAAGCTGAGTTACTCTGTGTGTGTGCATGACACATTTAGGAACACACAGAGGCATAGTTAGAGGGGGTACTTTGGGGGTGAGCTGAAGGGAGGCTGGGGGTGGGGGGAAGAAGTTGATTTTTAAAAAAATTTTAAATTTTTTAAAAAAGTGGTGTGGCATCATACCTGGAAATTACATCACTCTGGAGTCACCCTGGAACCCGGGGCAAAGATAAAAATGATACCCCCAATGTCACACCCGGAAGTGATGTCACTTTCATATGTGTCATGAGGGGGTATCATTTTTAACTTTGCCCCAGGTTTCAGGGTGGCTAGCTATGCCACTGGGAACACATGTGTGCATGTAAATGAGTAGTGTTTGCAACAACATCCTGTGGAAGTAAAATAATTTATTCTTAATTATGTGTGTGAACTTGTTTTGCTTTGGCTTCTGTCCTGTCTCTATGAACAGTCAGTGTCGCTGGATAACTCCAAGTTCTAGGTTTATGAGAGAGGAGGAAAAACTTTGTGTGAATTTGACTGGGCAAAAGAAAGGACAGGCAAAAGAAAATTCTCTTTCATCATCACTTTTCGAATGCCCATTGCAAGTGTTCTTAACGTTGATGTGCACGGTTGAATTGATGGGTTGACAGGAGTTAAACATGCCTCCTTCCCACTTACCATAACTCTCCTGTAAGATTCCCCAGGTGCCTGATATATAGGGTCTTTGAAAATGCCTGCCATTTAGTTCTGCCCTTATATGTAATACTATATATGGAGTAGTACATAAGACATTGCAATGCATGGCCAAGCTCAAAGGAGGAAAGGATTTCTCTTAACGCATCTTCTCAATATTCAGAATTTGCTGAATGCCTTAGAGCAGTGCTGGAACTTGTAAGTTTCATTGATTTTTTTTTTTTTTTTTAAACTGAAAAGGTGCATGGACAGAATTAGCTAGTTATGCTTGCAGGCAGAACTAATCTTTAAATATCTGCCCATCTGTCCAGACTCCTCTGTCTAGTGGTTTTGAACCCCGAGGACAATTTGAAAGCCCAAGTTTGATAGTATCTGTCTCTTGTAATTATATGGATTTTGGAGAAGCCCAAGGAGTTGATGATGTCTTTGGGAATCCATCGTCCATCTCTCTGAAGTGGTGCAGAACATTCTAAACCACTCTTCCATGCAAACAAGATGTGTGGATCTCAGTTTCTCTTCTGAGGAGAGGCAGAGGCACCTTCTAGAGACATTGACAGCTGGCACTGAAGATGACTCATCTGGTGCAATCCTGTCTATAGTTAAGCATGCCAATTCAGTCCTATAGGAATTCTGAGTTTTAAAACTTCTTTAGATGGGCAGGTTCAGAAGTGATTGCTTTTTTTCTCTACACGGAGATAATATCCATGTTGGAAAACATTTAAAAAACAAAACAGGAACACTGTCACATTAAAAAATTTCCAGGCATGTCTTTTTTCCTATAAGCACACCATGGCTGGATGCAGCTAATTATTGTTTCCAAACTCTGGGCACAGTAGTTCTGATGTAAACTAGCTGTGGGAAGGGTGGTTATCACATGAGAAGTAGTGGGGAAGGAAAAGGGTTGTCACTCATTTTCAGTTGCTTTTTTCCTAACAAGGTGCTTCACCCAGTTGAGGGACAACACAGCTGGGAGGACATGCAGGAGAAATGTGGTAAGCAGGAAAAGAGTCAACTTACCCTTTGCTTCCCGCCAGAAATGACTCCTGATACCACTTTGCAACAGAGAAGTGACAGGTAGGGTTTGGAAATACTGTTTGGTTGAGCAAGGTGAGGTTCCAACCAGCACGCAGTGTCTACCTAATTTATGTACTATACTCACAGCAAAAAAAAATACATGTTGCAAGACAGCACATGTGTTTCCAACACAGGGATCGCCTCCATGTAGGAAAAACAAGACAAATATATTTTTCTCTAAGAGTATATATTAAATTCATAGGCAAAGAAAATTTGATGCTGGGAGAAGCCCACTAGAGAAAATAAGAGGCTCTGTTCATTTGGCAGAATCTAGATATGAATGCAGATAAATTTTGACAATGAATCTTTGATGTTGTTGTGCCCAGTATTCCTTACTTCCTCTGAAGAACCTGAGAGTTAAGCTTGGTTCTTACCAAAGCCTGCACATAGGTCATTAAGGACTAACCAAGAAATGTGATATTTAAAACAACAACAGCAGAAGGCCTCAGGACAGAGAAGTAGGTGGAAAGAACTGAAAAAAATATAATTTAATTTTTCCCACCCCTGAATGCCCACACTTCTCTACCTTTGGCTGCCCCATAACACCTTTCATTCCAACACAACCATGTGTCTGGTGTAAATAAGACTCAAGTGCAAAACTCTCTCTCTCTCTCCCTCTCCCTCTCTCTCTCATGTGTGCACGCACACAATCTAGAGCAGTCTCCGCCCCCCCCAAATTAAGATAAATAATAATCTTCTTACCATATGTTGAAAGGTAGGGGGTTACTTAACCCTTTATTCATTTTTCAATTAAAAACCACTCCTTAAAATGTTTTTCTCTCCACAAGCGAAAAAATATTCAGGAAACAATATTCATAACTTCCTAATAAGATAATTAGTCCGCACTCGTTGCTTTTAAATGGTTTTTTGCCTTTTTTTTTTTTTTTTGCATTGTACTTGAATTGCTTTGTAGACATTTTTACAAGGCATTAGTTGATTAATCTATTGATTGCAGCCTGTGGTGGGTCTTCCACCTCATCCAATGGTGGAATTTCAACATCCTGGGTGTCAGGTTAAGATATTTTTAACCAACAGGTCAGAGAGAGGGAATATGGTCCATTGATTCGTTCAAAGTAAATACATTTCTGACCAGAATGAGAAGAGCACATCAAATAGGGTTGTCTTTATCTGGTATTGAAAATTACCTTAGGCGACAATCCTATACACACTTTCATGGGAGTAAGCCACATTGAACCCAATAGCACTTACTTCTGAGTAGACATGCATAGGATTATGCTGTTAATGTCCAGCAGCAGTACCATCACTCTGAGCACTCCATCATGTCATTAGTCAGGTGAACACTCAGCACATTGGAAAGAGTGGGGGTATCTCAGGATCCAGCTGACCTGATGGGCTAGCAAACGTCCTGGCCCTCCTCCACAGAGTCTCTTCAGTCCCATGGGGCTCATATATGAAGGGTGGCTATAGCTTTGGCTGCAGGTGCCAGGCCCCTCTTCTCTGGACAGCAGGCCTGTAATGACAGGGAGGGGGATCTCAATCCCAAAAATACAGGAATAAAATTATTTGGCACTTTTCTCAAACTTACCAACAAATTGGCTTAATGCTTCCCTTGGCAGAGAGTTTCATAATGAGGGAGTTATTACCAAAAAGAATTGTTCCCAGCTGCCACCTGTCTCTCTTCAAAACACGGGGTTTCCCAGAGAAGGGCCTCAATAATGGACTTCATAGGGTGGGGAGGTACATACAAGAGGTACACATATATTCCCTCCCTTTGAGTACAAACTTGTGTGCCATGGACACACCAGTTCAAGTTACTTTATTAAACACATGATAAGTTTGCCTTCTATCTTTCCCTATATAGCAGGGGTCTCCAAACCCCAGACCGGGGGCCAGATACGGCCCACAGTGAGCCTGTATCCGGCTCACGGCCAGTCTCTTATCCCCTGAAAGCCTCTGGCCCACTCGACTGAACATTACCAGAGCTGTGCTCTGATTGCATCTGGAGGGTGTTCTGAGGGCTGCAGAGGCCGAGTGAATGAGCCCACTCATTCATTTATTCGTTCATCTAAGTTCCATCTCTAATTTATTTATTTAAATTTTTTTTCGGCCCTTGGCACTGTGCCAGATATTTCATGCGGCCCTCTGGTCAAAAAGTTTTGAGACCCCTGCTATAAAGCATGCTTGGAGTTCTGGTTTGCCAAAAGTGACCTTGTTTCTATAGTTGTTTTGTTGCATTCTGCTCAATCTGAGGTTATTTTGGTGCCATTGCTAGACCTTGTCCCTTGACCACTGGGCTCCATTTATTTGCTTTGAGGTACCACACAGGTGCTTGATTCCTACTCCCATTTTTCAAGGCTTGGCAGTCTTGGCCACCTCAGATCCCATCTCAGAAATGGAATCTGAGGTGTCCCGCCTCAGAAACCTCTGGTTCTGGGATGAATTTCAACCTGAGAGCCTTATGCATATTTATTACCCTGCTGATTCCTAGGAGCGCATTAGGCCTCTCAATTAGGTGGTAACTTTATTATGCTCAGACAAACACCATCTTTAGAAAACCCAGGGGGGAAAAAACCCAGCAACGACGCCCACAAATTACAGCAGTAGTAGCACTTAACAAATCAATATCATCATTTCTGTTGTATCATTACCACCTTCACTTACCTGATGCTGCTATGGGGGGAGGGATGCAATGTTTTAATTCCAGTCTGCAGAGTGATTAAATACTACATGTGCTGCAGCAAAAAAACCATTGGATAGCTCTCTCTTGGCAAAGGTCATGATTTCGAAAGAGGAGTCAATAAACAGGATTCTCTGAAGGAAGAGGAAACATTCACCAGACAAAATCCTCTGGGAATACTTCCGAATTGAATGCAACACCATTCTGCCCTTCAGCTCCTGGAAGCTTATTAAAACAGCACCACAATTGCACAGTAAACCTAACATGTTAAATAGACACAGACAGACATTCTCTTCTGGATCCCAAAGGAGCCAAATCTGCCTGTAGCACTTCCTAAATTTCTGCACATTAACATTCCCAAACAAACCAGAGGGTTACTTTTCTTTGTTGTTTGGGGAAAGGGTTACTTCTCCTAAGAATGATAGTAAGAACAGCAGATTCCTTCAGAAAATGAAAGCATTCATATTAAAAAGAATAACAAGCTGTTCTTCTGTTAATTAGTTAATTAACTAAAATCTGACCACTGCAAGAGGAAAGAGCCTTTCAGGTGAGAAGAGCTTGAGGGTCACCTCACAAATGGAGACCCACTTCATACTCAAACCCACCCACACCACATAGCGATCAGTCCTGTCATGGATTGGGCCAGCATGTGGAGGGTTTTATGACAATGGAACACAGTTCCACTATCGTAAAATGGTTTCCAGAAGCAACCATCTTAGGTGTGCTGCCCACACCAGGCAGCAATGATGGAGGCCCACTGCCCGATGTACAAAGGTAGGTATGACAGTAATGGGGGCAGAATGAGGTGGAGAGAGGTGGAACAGGGGGGTGGAAGGGATGGAATGAGGTGGGCAGGGAAGATGACCATGGGAGGGAAGAGTGGCACTCACATGAGCTCATATCCTAACCCTGACTGTCTCCTTTACTGCCATCATTACATGCCTCAAATCTACTCCTGCTAAACAGCAGACATAAATCCAAGGAGTCCCATGACAGCAGTGGAGACTCTCCCTGGGGTAAGTGAGCAATGTTCACTTACCCCAAGGAGACTGTTCCAATCACCCCTCCTCCCACAGATACAACACACAATCTGTTGGCACAGCTGCATCAACAAGAGGATGGACTTGGGTAGGATTGGGCTGTTAATCATGTTTAAAAGTAACATGAAATGGGACAAAGCACAATGCAATCTTCGCCATTCTCTTCCCCAGCACACATTTAGGTCTCATCCTATTTCTTTCAACCAGTGGAGCTCCAAAACATGCACTTTTTGCAACCCCAACTGACCGCTGCTTCAGTGCCATGTTGTTGGTGTTGTTTTAAATATGCACATTAATTAGCTCCTTTGTCGTCAGTGATGTCATCACAAAGTGAAATATGACAAAGTCACTGTTACTAGAAAGAAGGGCTCTTTTCAAACAACAAAAAAGGCAAGTTCTAATCAACTGGGGATGCAAATAGTAGTGAACTGGCCTGGAAAAGGTAAGGGAAAAAAATGGGCGAGTGCCTTTTCACACTAAAAATGTCTGTTTCCAAATATCTGTCTCAGTCCTAAATTTCAATGTGGGAAGGATATGAATAAACATAAACAGAGACAGAGTTTGTTTTGCCATGTTTGGAAGCATTTGGAAGCAACTACCTTATAGATATAAAAGCCGTGCACTGAAATAAACATCTGTAAATAGCAACCCAAAAAATGGAATTTCAAATTGTCAGATCTGGACTGTCGCGTGTCCATCAAATACTGACTGCTATTGCATAATGTTTGGATGTCAAATGCTAAGGCTGACCACCAAGTATTCATCCTATATTTATGCATTCAGCCGAATATCTACTCACAGATTCACAGGGCATTTTTATGGACAAATGCAGCCCAGTTTCATGCCATCCCAACTCCAGAAAGAATGATGGTTTACATGAGAGTTTAGGGGGAAAGTGACCACTCATACATCTATCGGTAGACAGTAGGGAAGGATCTGGGGAGGCATTAGTGTGTGCACTTGGCCTTTTACGCCATCTGTCTTGATTGTATTTGCTTAAAAATATATAGGAAAAATTGTCAAACTAAACCTCTTTCTCTTTAGAATTATCTCTATCTGGGCAAGAAGCCAAAAGTTGATTTTTCCCCCCACTGGATAAAACTCAGAATCACAAATGTAAAAGACAGAGGTTTAAGATTCTGGTATCAGTATTGGAAATGCTTTGTCAATGGCAAGAGCAATCATGACTATATATTAACTTTAATTTAGTGGTTATTTTTCTCGATACCTTGTCAAATCTTGTAGAGTTGCTACTAGACAAATATCATTTACCACCGAATAGGAATGTAACCATGTCATGCTAATGCTTTTGTTCTGTGCCTATGATTATTGGCAATGAACAATCCATGTCTGTGATAGATGTGGAGGAGGAAACTTATGGAAACATAGAGTTTTGAAATTATTTGTTTCCCACAGGAAATTAAGCAAAATCAACAGGAGGAGATTTCAAGACGGAATGTTCTTTAGTTGCTTAAGGAGGAAAAGAAAATGAGCACAGCGTCTTGAATAATGGTTAAAGGATAAAGGAAATCTTGCTTCCTTCCGGCCTGGATGACACAGGAGGCAAAATGAGGTGGTAGAATGGACTGTCCCAGTTCAGACTCAAGGTCAAAGATCACATCATTTTATTCCTTTCTTAAACTGAAATCAAAAAACACAAAATTCGTCTTGCAGATAAAAAAAACTTCTCAGCAGGGAGCTGGTCTGGTTGGGCTAGTTTTAATTACTAGCAGGGAGATGTTACACAGAGAAGCATTTAAAAAAAAAACCCTGGGCAGTCTGAAGTGCTACAGTCTGCAGTATCATAGAATGTTCTTACCACCTCCTTTTGCTGAATGGGTAAATGGAGAACATGTCTGAGCAAACAGTTTAAATGGAAAGACAGTCTTCCTTTTGGTTTTTCTTCTTTAGGTACATAATATACTGGTGTCTTGCACCTACCATGCCCTGGGAGAAGCTGCTGCCCCCTCCATGTACAGCCAGTGAGCCCCATGCTAGAGTCATCTAGACCTCCAAGGAGTGCACCTCAACCCAGGGCCTCTGACAGGAATTTTATCACGGGGTGCAAAGTTTCTTTTGGGCCCCTTTGCAAAGGGGGAGGGGTGTAACAGAGTGGGGGAGGGTGGTGACGGGTGAGCAGAATGGGGGCAGGGAGGGGCAAAACAGGGTGGGGGGAGGGTAGAGATAGCTGGAAAACCCTTTGGAGCCCAGGTCTACTAACCCATGTGGCATCAGTAGGGTCCCCAGCATCCCCGGTCATGGGAGTGTCCCCAGCATCCCCTGCAGACAACAAGTCTGAGTAGTTAGGAAAACGCAAGATCTCAGGAAATTTCTGGGCCCCCTCCTTTGGCTCCTCGGCCCCCCTTTTGACCCTGGGCCTAGGTACAAATTACCTCCTTTACCCCCCTCTCCTAGGCCCTGCCTTAACCCATCTAGTCCCTAAACACCAACTATCACCGCAGCTAGTAGGAGGGTTCCCTGGCTGGTCCTGCAACTACTTTGGCCTCTCCCAAGACAGGCTTCCTGATTGTGCGGCAACAGTGCCAGTAGGAATGCAGGTTCTGGGCTAGAAAGGGGGCAGGCCCACCCAGGCCCCAGTATATTGTGTTTAGTCAGTTGATGAGGCCAGCTGATGAGGCAGTAGCAGCAGGATGCAAGGCTGACAGCTCTGTCGCCAAAGCCGTGAAAGGAGACAGTAGCCCAAGGAGGCTGTCCTGGGGAGTGGAGGAGAAAGCGAGTGCTGTATATCCTCCTTTCCTCTCCAAAGCCAAAGTGAGGCAATGGAAAAGCTCTCCAGGCCAGGCAGCAGGAACCTTCCCAGCTGAATGGAGAGGATGGGTGGATGAGGCCTAGTATCATGGTATTATGAAAAGGGAAGATACCCTAACCTGCGCCAGGGGCTTTGGAGCCTCACAGCTAACTATGGCAATTGTTCCATAAAATGTTAATCAACATAGTTCATTGGACAGGGAATTTTACCTGTAGCTATATGAGATATAGCAAGCCATGCGGTATATGGAGTCCCACTGTCCCTCTTACCTCTTCCACCAATTTGGAGGTTTAACTTTTAGAGACCCAGGGAAAGGGGCTGAAACCTGAAGATGGATAGGTGTGGTGTCCGTCTTAAACAGGTACCCTCAACATCTTCTCTAATGGCCAAACAGGGCCAGTGATTCATCAGGGAGAAGGACCACAAAATCAACCAGAGAACACAGTCCAAACATGTTTACTAATGGAATAAAAATGGGGTGAATCTGACTCAGTGGTGGGGCCCTGCAGTGAAGGTGTGGGGCCCGTTGGTGACCCCAGTTGACCTACGATTAATCTTTGCTGTTCAGCCACCTGAGGAAAACAACAAAACAAAAATCTGGATAACAGGGGTCATTGCAAAAGACTGGTGACATAAGTATCAGCGATGGCAGCTTCAGGGCCTGATGATGGACACCCCTATTCCCATCTTCACTGGGAAAAGGCCTAGGCACATGCAGCCTGTGGTACATCACTAGCTACTTCCTAGCTTCAGGATACCCATCTAGGTCACAGAGTCTCTGACACTGGGAAACCAACATTGTGAGAAAGGAGGTACATTTTCTCTTGTTCCCTAAGAAATACTTTTGGCAGGTTTCATCCTGAGATCCAGTGAAACCCAGCTATGTCACAAGGCTCCCAATCACTAATGAATGAGTCAGCATCTTCCATATTTTCTCTTGCTAGTTTAGCAGTATCCAGCATTTCCAATAATTCAGCATTTTGGGCACTTCAAGAATAACTGGATAATAAAAATCTACCATATTTAAATAATAAAAAGCACTAACCATTTTGTGCAAGGAGTGTTAATTTTTTTTCTGTTTTCAAGGATCTCTTTAGTGTATGTTGCACCAACCATATTTCCTGTAAAATGCCACATCAAGTTAATGAGAAGGAAGCACAAAACCTTTTCAAATCAATGCTAGACAATCATAGATTACATAATACTTTAACGGAGATGCTTACTTCACAGCTGGGGCAAGTTCTCTTCTCTCAGCTATTCAGCCTTTACAATGTAGACAACTGCTTTTTTTCCCCCCATTGACTTGAATAATGGCCCTTAAAACCTTGCCAAATCCTTTGTTTGGGCTACCTGCATGGAACATTTTGTTAAGGGGGAGGAGTGTTAAACAATATGACAAATCTTACACATAGCTTCAAGTCCTTGTCTGGAGATCCCTGTAAACAAAAGGCTAAATGGAGATCACCAGCTTGAGTGAAAGCATATTGGGGCATAATAGATTGCTTGAAAATATATCACAAATGACACAAGAGAAATATTCTGCCAAAGAAAGCTTTCTTCCCCCCAGGTGGCATCAATATATCTGTTGGGGCCAGTCTCTGCACTCTGTTCCATTCATCTGCAAAACTGGAGGGCATGGAGGAACCAGGCAGCCATATGGTATATCAGAGATCTTGTCTAATAAATCTAGCTAAGCAGACCTTTCCTTCAAACTCTGTGTGTGTGTGTGTGAATACAGCATCCTGTTTGTTTCAAACATCTGGGTCTAAACAAGGAGGACAGTGCTCATCCTACAAAGATATTCTGGTCCTCTATTTTCTGCATCATTGACTTTGAGTGCTTGAAATGATATTTTGCTACCACCTGATAGCTATCTTTATGAGACAGTAGAGAAATAAAATGGAAAATGGGATGTAGGCATTGACAAACCGAGTGTTTGGGAGGGGAACTTTTCTTCTTTAGTATTGCAATGCAGGGGGGAAATATTTTGATAATAAAATGGAATCAACAGCAAGTAACAAATTACAAATTATCTTCTTTAAAAAAAAGGAAAAGGAAAAATACTGGAGGAAGCGAAATATTTTTTGGCATCTTGCCATATGTAGTTCAATCCATTTCTTTGGGAAGAAGCAGCTGCTATATATCTAACTGCTAAGGATGCACGTCCACAGTCAGCAGGAAAGAAATTGTGCTGGGCCTATTTTTCTGTGAGGATCGTGTTCACCCCACCTTACTTGTTATTTATGGTAACCAGATGCAGACACTCCAAACACAAGATGATCAGGCTGCATATAATGCAAATATTGTCTACACCTCCTTCATGTGGCATTTAGGTGATTGCTATGAATAGATTTTCCCCCATGCTTTTCATCATACAATACCAAAGTATTTGGATAAACATAGCAAAAGAGCACACCCTGTGTGCGGAAATTTGGGCTACAACTGCAGTGCATTGAGCATTCAGAATTTTTTTCAGAATATGTTTAGTCCACCCTCCCTCCAAAAATCTCAGGGTACAATATATATCCTCCACTGTTTTATGCCCACAGCCACCCTATGAGGTAGGATGAGAATTTGAACCTGAAGTTTCTGAACCAACATTCTTTTATAGCACAGTAGAGTGGTGTAATAGAATGTTGCAATAGAATGTCTTCAGGATGGGAAGTTGGTATATGAAACACTTATCAGAGGAGAAAAGGAAGGCAGCAGGGCAAAGATCCTGCTCCAATTACTGCTCATTAAGCAGAGGTTGTGCTCCTTCTCCCTAGCAGTGGCAACAAAAACACCATCAGCCCTGTGAGGTAGCGGAATTATGCTTTTAACCAATTTTGAGGTTTTTTGCACTGCTCACCCATGTCAAAAATCCCAAGGCTGTCAGAATTTGATCTTTCGCTCTACAAGTATTACTAATTTCCCCAGTTTGAGTCAATTTGAGTCATCACGTGTGCATGACATAAGTAGGAATGTAGACATGTTTGCGTATGAATGAGCAGTGTTGGCAACAACACTCACAGATATGAAACTGTGGTGACTCCACAGTTTCATCTCATATGTATAGAGTTTATTGTAAGTGGAAAGCTTGGAATAACTTGCTTGCTCCCAGTGATCTGTCAAATGGCCCTACGAGCTTTCTGTTTGGATGTCCTGCTTCTGCAGAACTGTACTGGTATCCTGTCTCCGCATGTGTGCACCTGAAGCCCCATGGCTCATTACCTCTTTTGAAAATGCCCTTAACATCCACGTACTGGGGGGGGGGGAACAATTTTGTGCAGGAACCCCATGTAATGGCCAATGGTCAGCCCAACCCTGAGCTGCCCAGCAAGCGGGGCTGCAGTCGCATCCAGCGCATTCCAGGCAGCTACTGGCAGTTCCTTGGGAGAAGGGACGTTCATCCCCTTCTCCTGGGTAAAGCGAGTAGCCCCGCAATGGGGCTACTTGATTCTACAGCAACCCAAAGGTTGGCATAGAATCAAGAGCGTCCATGTTGGGCAGCCAGTCTGACATGGACACTCTGTATCCAGTGGAGTGAAGCCTAGCCTTCCTCCTAAATTCTGCACTTAGTTCAAATGATAGGAGAGAGCTATAGAAGGAAACATCCATCCAGCTGCTTCTCCAATGTTCAATAAGTCCATTAACACCGACCACCATTCCCTGGGATGAATGAAGGAAGACATTAGGCATTAGGTTAAACTGGGTCATTTTATTGACTGATCTGAAGAAGAAACTATTCCTTTTCCTCTGCCCTCAGTGCAGTGCACTGGCTAACACTTAGAAGAGACTCAAACAAATCCCCTTGTCCAGTTACCTCCCTGGTATGAATGACCCTTATTCAGAACCTGAGCACAAAACCTGTTTGGGCACTCTGCACGTCTTGTCCTTGCGCACACATCTACAGTGGCTTGAAGATGGCCTGGTAGCTTCCCTGCATGGCCCCAGCTGCTGAGCCATGTGGGTCAGCAATCCTGCCAGGTACTCCCAAGGTACTCAGCCGTCGCATCTGGCCATTGAGCTGTGAAAGGTTGGAGTGACTTTCTCCTCTCTTATCTGGTGCTTCGGGTGCTCACAAAATCAGCCCATGAGTTTTGTTCCTCCCACACTATATTTTCTGTTATTACTTAACTAGGGCCTAACCTGCCAATGGAACTGTCCAGGCATACTTAAATGATGGGATCCCCCAAATGACAGTCCAGAAGCCAATCAGGGAATAATTGCCCCCTCTAAAAAGAAAAAGAAAAAAACCCCTGCTTGGCTGGTGAATAGGTACCATAGACAAGGAAGAGTAGCCTTAAAGGTGGCCCTCCAACTCCTCCTTTTTGGGAGTACATGAGGGCTGAAGCTCTTGCTCACTCTCACCATCATGCTCTCCTCCTCCCAAAGGGGCACTGGAAGATTTACCCTCACTAACACATAAGAACATAAGAACAGCCCCACTGGATCAGGCCATAGGCCCATCTAGTCCAGCTTCCTGTATCTCACAGCAGCCCACCAAATGCCCCAGGGAGCACACCAGATAACAAGAGACCTCATCCTGGTGCTCTCCCCTACATCTGGCATTCTGACTTAACCCATTCCTAAAATCAGGAGGTTGCGCATACACATCATGGCTTGTACCCCATAATGGATTTTTCCTCCAGAAACTCGTCCAATCCCCTTTTAAAGGCGTCTAGGCTAGACGCCAGCACCACATCCTGTGGCAAGGAGTTCCACAGACCGACCACGCGCTGAGTAAAGAAAAATTTTCTTTTGTCTGTCCTAACCCGCCCAACACTCAATTTTAGTGGATGTCCCCTGGTTCTGGTATTATGTGAGAGTGTAAAGAGCATCTCCCTATCCACTCTGTCCATCCCCTGCATAATTTTGTATGTCTCAATCATGTCCCCCCTCAAGCGTCTCTTTTCTAGGCTGAAGAGGCCCAAACGCCGTAGCCTTTCCTCATAAGGAAGGTGCCCCAGCCCCGTAATCATCTTAGTCGCTCTCTTTTGCACCTTTTCCATTTCCACTATGTCTTTTTTGAGATGCGGCGACCAGAACTGGACACAATACTCCAGGTGTGGCCTTACCATAGATTTGTACAACGGCATTATAATACTAACCGTTTTGTTCTCAATACCCTTCCTAATGATCCCAAGCATAGAATTGGCCTTCTTCACTGCTGCCGCACATTGGGTCGACACTTTCATCGACCTGTCCACCACCACCCCAAGATCTCTCTCCTGATCTGTCACAGACAGCTCAGAACCCATCAGCCTATATCTAAAGTTTTGATTTTTTGCCCCAATGTGCATGACTTTACACTTACTGACATTGAAGCGCATCTGCCATTTTGCTGCCCATTCTGCCAGTCTGGAGAGATCCTTCTGGAGCTCCTCACAATCACTTCTGGTCTTTACCACTCGGAAAAGTTTGGTGTCATCTGCAAACTTAGCCACCTCACTGCTCAACCCTGTCTCTAGGTCATTTATGAAGAGGTTGAAAAGCACCGGTCCCAGGACAGATCCTTGGGGCACACCGCTTTTCACCTCTCTCCATTGTGAAAATTGCCCATTGACACCCACTCTCTGCTTCCTGGCCTCCAACCAGTTCTCAATCCACGAGAGGACCTGTCCTCTAATTCCCTGACTGTGGAGTTTTTTCAGTAGCCTTTGGTGAGGGACCGTGTCAAACGCCTTCTGAAAGTCCAGATATATAATGTCCACGGGTTCTCCCGCATCCACATGCCTGTTGACCTTTTCAAAGAATTCTATAAGGTTTGTGAGGCAAGACTTACCCTTACAGAAGCCATGCTGACTCTCCCTCATTTGCATGTTCAGGACTACCAGGTATTTCATAAAACTTCTCATTCAACATCCTGTGCAGTTCTTTAAGTTAAAATTCACAAGGGGGCAAATTTCAGCAGCAGCAGCCGTAGTTCTGCCTCATGACCCAATTATTTTCATTATTAATAATTGCCTATCCCCTTGATTCACTACTCTGGTACCAGTGGGTATTCCTCCAGCTGTCTGAAGAGCTCCTTAAGATCCACAGGTTAAGAGCTGCATGCAGTGATTTTTATTAATACTCTTATCCATATTTCCTTAGGTACTCTTCACATGAATAACTGCTGCCAACTAGTCCTTCATCGTCCCCCAGGAAATATCTTCTTATCCTAGTGTACTGAAGTGTTTCAGAGCTAAATTATAAAGAAGAATTTGTAGGAAAATGTAGTGCTTGATCCTACACTGCTAATCTGAAATGCCCAATTAAAAACAACCCAGTATAATGGGGTGACGTAAATTTTACCCTTTGCCTGGTTACAACCATGTGCAAGGGACGTCGCGGCAATGAGAGTCAGCTCTACCTTGTCTTGTTTTACTCCAGCCTCTCTAAAGAAGTTGGAAGAGTTTCCTGTCAGGCTGGTGAACAAGTTCTTAGCTCTGAAGTCTTGCCTGTTGCTCAGTTTCCTGCTGTACTTATGTGGAAACACATTGTTTAGATTTCAGCTTGCTGTGTGATCCTGTGTCTAGAGATGGTCAAAGACTCTTTGCTAATGCATCGCCCAATAAATACATGAGGCAAGGTCTGGATTAAAATTGGATCACATTCATTAAAATTAATGCCTATAATCAAGATAGTGCAAACTTTGCAACAGAGCCTATCTCCAGATACTTCTTTCCCTTTTAGTGCGGGCATCTAACCTGGAGGAGACAGATGCAACTGTTGATTCCCCCTTGAGCACCATCACCTTGACACCAAAAAGCAGGTCATCTGTTGATGATTCTCAGAACAAACCCCCAACCTGGCTAATTATATCAGACCAGGGATGGGCCAAGACTTGGATGACTCAGATTCCAGTTGCAAAAACACGTGTTCTTTGCAACTCATACAGACTCGGGTCATGTGTGTCAAAAACTTGGACAATGACTCAGGACTCGGGATTTTACCCTAAAAATAAAAACTTGAATATATTCAATTCAATACTCGCTTTTGTGTGTGCTTGTGACTCTGTTTTGTGTGTGTGCTTGCTTGCTTGTTTTCTTTTTCTTCTGCAATTGAATGAAATTTTGGCTGTGATCCTAAGCACATTTACTTGGGAGTAGGTATCATTGAACTCAGTGGGATTTACTTATGAGTAGACATGCATATTCTTGGGCTCTTATGCAACAGCCCAAGCCTATGCATGACCTATGCATGACCAACATGACCAGAGTGGTCCTGCTTAAACAGTAAAAAGTCTAAAGAAAGTCAATGTTGTGTCATGGTCAGAGGGTTAGTCAATATTGTGTCATGGTCAAATCCTCACTAAGCTATGAAGTTTCCTGGGTAACCATGGACCAGTCACTCTTTTCTGTCAATCCTACCTTATAGGGTTGTTGTGAGATGGGGGAGGCAAACCACATACACCACCCTGCCCAAGATTCTTGGAGGAAGTGCGAGATGCCATTGCCAAAATGCAAAAGTGCTGCAGCACTGTAGAGGCAAGACATTTCACATTAGCATGAACCACATTTTTTTTCACTGCAAACCTATGCATGTCTACTCAAGTAAATTCCATTGTGTTCAGTGGGGCTTACCCCCAGGAAAGTGTGTATAGGACTGCAGTGTATGTGCAGCCCCAGAAACCTTCCCTCCCACTCCTGCACATTCTTTTTTTAGAGAACTGATTAATATCAGTGAAATATGATATAGAAAATTTTAACAGTGAAACTTGCACACAAACAGATGAATAAGACATGCTGCATAAAATACACTCAACCATATTGTTATACAATAGAACCAAGTCTGTACACATTTCTTTAAATGAAAAGTACTACATAAATATAGATAAATGTATCTTATCTTTTTAATTTTAACCTTCACTCTGAAAATGTACTTTTCTTCTCTTTTATTGCTGCATATCATAATGATGGATGGGGAATTAATTAAAAGACTGCTATGAGTAGAAAGTGTAATTAGAAGTGTTACCCCTGGGTTCTCAATTTAAAAAAAAAAATGTATAAAACTTCAACCAGTCACTGAAATGGTTGTGAACAAATCAAAGTTTAAGACAATTAAGTGATCATCAAAGGTTCAAAGTTTTTAAGCAGTTAACAACCAAAACCGTTGAAAGAGGTACTTTGATTGTTCATCCTGATCTCAAATTGGGGAGGGGGGGGTTTGAGATAAACTTTTCATTTTTCCAAAAATGGAAACTGGTAGCTCTGTCTCCTTAGCATGTGTTGATCTGGCTTGCATGCACACATACATATAAACCCACATGCAATGTTTTAAATGGTTTTGAAACTTTTTGTTTTCTTTGCCATTTGTATGATGTTGTGCCCAAGCAAGGAGCCCCTTTTTAATGCACAGAAACATTCAAAAATCTCGGCCTCCCACTGTATCAAAAGGAATGCGGTATTGAACAGACTTCTACCACATCATTTAGTGTAATGTGGAAATGGCTTGCCTACCCTGAAATGACTTGACAATATTTTACAGTTTGCATAGGCATCTCAGTTCCTGTTAATATTCAAGAGCTAACATTGCAAAAGTACACTAGAAAGCGTTGAACAAAAGCATTCCTTGAAACTCTGTTCTTTCCCATCCTTCCCATCCTCCAAAGTGATCCCTTGAGCCCAAGAACAAAATTGAGTGGGAGTCTCAAATATGCAGCTTTCCAGAACATTGATCTTAATTAACCACAGCTTGAGAAACAAATACAAAAAATACAGATAAGGTGACTGATAGAAAATCTAGCTGCAACTGTCACCCAAAAGTCAGGACTGTCAGATCCAAACTCATAGGGCTCAACTGTTTTCCCATTTCTTCAAAGGAATCAGCTCGGATATAAGTGCACATTTAATAGTGAGTGCTGCTGCACCATGGTGTGATCCGGGGCCTAGGAGAGGGGAGTAAAGGGGGTAATTTGTACCTGGGCCCAGGGTCAAAAAGGGGGCCCAGAAATTTCCTAGGATCTTACCTTTTCCTATCTACACAGACTTGTTGCCCACATGGGATGCTGGGGACACTGCTGCAAGCATGTGGCTGCAGATTCTGAGCTACTGGCAAGCCATATATGCTGGGCTGAGGAATGCATACAAGACACTCCTTAAAACAGTGACAAATCTGGGAGGCAACTGGCCTGCTACCGTAGCTCTTTGGCTTGTGGAGCTCAGGGACACAGCTGTGGGACTACAGAAAGACATTTTGGTGCACACAAGACACTTTCCATTTTGGTGTGAACCTAAATATGATTGTGCTCATTTTCTGCATGATTTTCTATATTTAAAAGATTTCAGAGAGACTTAGGGGTGTGTTTGGTTTTCCATATTCCTGTATCTAGCTGCTGATGCCACATGGATGGGTAGACCTGGGCTCCAAAGACTTTACCAGTCTCCACACTCCCCTCACCCTGTTCTGCCCCCTGCCCCATTTTGCTTGCCCATCACCACCTTCCTCCACTCTGTTTCACCTCTCCCCCTTTGCAAAGGGGCCCAAAAGAAACTTAGTACCCCCAGATAAAATGCCTCTCAGAGGCCCTGGTGTGATGCGTGTATGAAGGATTAGGTTGATGGGGCCAATGAAGTAAAACCTTTCCATGCTAATATCACTTGACCAGAAAGGCAAGCAAGATATGCTTGGAAAAGAATCCATCTATTGCACTAGTCCATGTGCTTCCTTCATGTGCACATACCCATAGTGACATAGGAGGGGACAGCACCACAGAATGCGGTTTTCATGCTGTTGCAGTTATAGGTGAATCAGGCTAGGAAGGGCAATTTCTTATGGGGAGGAACCATAGAATTGTTCCTGACCCTCTATTTCCATCTTATGGATATTCCTCAAACAGCATGAGATTGTTCCACAGAAAATTAGTCCTATACCAGTGATTCCCAAACTTTTTAGCATCAGGATTTGCTTTTTAAAGCAACACTCTATTGGGACCCACCAAGGTTTACCAGATGTTAGAAAAAGGAGGTCTAGAAAAAATAATAGTTTATTTATAAATAGTAATAATAACCAGAAAAAAAGACCCACAAACTTTCTTTCTCTCTCTCTTTTTTTACATCCTTGCAAACTTCAGGAGTTCAGCTCCTCGCAGGGCAGTTAGCAGCTATTTTGCAAATTGCAACAACTGAGCTCTTTGCAAGGTGATTAGCAGTTACAGTATCAGGTTTTTGAATAGCCTCTGGGCTTCAGGCAATTAGTTATTTGATCTTTCTGTCACCCTTTGGCAACTCACCAAAAATCAGGTTACGACCCACAGTTTGGGAACCACTGTCCTATATAGTTGGCAACCTTCAGTCTGGAAAGACTATGGTATCGCGCTCTGAAAGGTGGTTCTGGAACAGCGTCTAGTGTGGCTGAAAAGGCCGATTCGGGAGTGACAATCCCTTCCGCACTGGGAGCAAGTGCAGTCTGTCCCTGGCCTGTCTCCCTGGCTATGGGCCTTCCTTCTTTGCCTCTTAGCCTCAGACTGTTGGCCAAGTGTCTCTTCAAACTGGGAAAGGCCATGTTGCACAGCCTGCCTCCAAGCGGGCCGCTCAGAGGCCAGGGTTTCCCACTTGTTGAGGTCCACTCCTAAGGCCTTCAGATCCCTCTTGCAGATGTCCTTGTATTGCAGCTGTGGTCTACCTGTAGGGCGCTTTCCTTGCACGAGTTCTCCATAGAGGAGATCCTTTGGGATCCGGCCATCATCCATTCTCACGACATGACCGAGCCAACGCAGGCGTCTCTGTTTCAGTAGTGCATACATGCTAGGGATTCCAGCACGTTCCAGGACTGTGTTGTTTGGAACTTTGTCCTGCCAGGTGATGCCGAGAATGCGTCGGAGGCAGCGCATGTGGAAAGCATTCAGTTTCCTCTCCTGTTGTGAGTGAAGAGTCCATGACTCGCTGCAGTACAGAAGTGTACTCAGGACGCAAGCTCTGTAGACCTGGATCTTGGTATGTTCTGTCAGCTTCTTGTTGGACCAGACTCTCTTTGTGAGTCTGGAAAACGTATACCATTGCAGGTAAGGATGTGAATCCTCAGTGCTTGCACAGATGGCAAAATTTCAGCAGGTGTGCCTGGCTTCACTGCAAAACTGGAATGGGAAGAGCTTTCTGAAACTCTGTTTTAGGAGCAGTGGCATCATTAGGGAAGTGCGGGGGGTGTGGCCCATGCTAGGTGACGCACATGGGGGGGTGATGTGCACTGGGGGGGTCATGCACTAAAATCGTGGTTTGTAGGAATAATACCACCATGTTATATACCATTCAGTGCACAATTTACAGCAGAACGCAATGAAAAAAAGAAAACTGGAGTGAAATATCTCCATTCTATCAAAGGTAATGACCAAAAAACCAGAAAACAACAACACAATCCTGTCTTGTACTGAAACAGGAAGGCCAGGAGGCCTGCGCTGTATCTAGCACAAGATTGGGCCAGAAGTGGCTCAGCTGAAGGCAAGGGGAAACTCTTTCCCTTACCACCGGGTAAGCCACCACAGCCCCAATGGGTCTTCTTAAACTTGCGCCACCTCAGGAGGTGGCACAAGTCAGAGAACAGCAGCTTTGAGTCACTCCATGCTGCTCAGGGAACAGGGTTGGAATCCAGCATAACTACAGGGTCCCAGCCCCACTGCCTGCCCACCCGCCCCCTGGAATGCCCTCCGCTCACCCTCCCCTCTTGCACCGGGTGTCACAAACCCTTAGGAGTAGCTTTTTAAAAAAATAAAAGAGACCTTTTGGAGTAAGGCCGTACAACTCTAACAGTGCAATCTTATGCATTTCTACTCAGAAGTAAGTTCCCTTGTGTTCAGTGGCGTTTGCTTTCCAGTATGTGAGATTAGCACTGCAGTTTAATAGTGTTGAGGTAGACAAGTCTTTCAAAAGGAGCACAGCAATAGTAAGATTAATTTAGTAGTAATGCCCTAAAGGTTCTTGGAAATGGGAGAAATTGATGTTTAATGAACAATGGTAGCCAGTTTTGAACATTTCTTGAACAACTTTCCTTAAAACTGGATTATTAAAAAATATCCATCTGATCCACTCAATGTAAAGCACTAGTTCTAATTACCTTTGAAGGATGTTCATCATACATCAATGTTGATTAATCAGAGCCTCCCATTTCAGCAAGGCCCTCAGTTTTAATCTTTGGCTGTGCAGCCAATTCCAACTAGCACTACTTGCGACAAACTCGCCCAGCAATTCTGGGTTACTAAATGAGGATGGTAACAATTGATCAACGCACCAACAATACAAATATGTGTCTTGAACAAATGGCGTTACCGTAATGCTTTTAATGGAAGAGGTTATTCATTCTGAAAACATACCGAATTGTTGGGGAGTCCTCTTATTTTGCTCTCCTTTCCAAAAGCTGAGTCACATGAACAAGTAAGATTTGGTAAGTTCTATAAGTAAGTTTGCCACTTCCTTCTTGGTCCATGTCCAATGCTTTAACAGCTTCTTGGCAAATAGAAAAAAAAACAGCATATGTTTTTGCTTTCATGTAGACCAGGGGCAAAAAAAAAAAAATCACCTTGGACCAATTCAGACAATATGTCCAGCTGTTCCTAACGCACTCCCATAAGGAATGTGAGCATGACCACCCCTACATGATTATATGAAGTGGAATGGCAGTGAGAGGAAGAATGTATTATTGCATCCCTGATCTCCTGGTAAGCAAGGCTGGTCACATTATCATCCAAGGGCCCAATCCTATCCAATTTTCCATTGCCAATGGGGCATGCACTGCATGCTATGGAGGGGGGACAGTCCTGGAGGCCTCCTTAAGGTATGGGAACATTTGTTCCCTTACCATGGGGCTGCATTGAGGTTGCACCAATGCTGGAAAGTGGGATGGGATTGGGCCCCAAATTGGCTGTGATGAATGCCCTGTTTCCCTACCATTTTTCCATATTTTGGTACCAGAAAATAGGAGAAAGAAACTAGTACATAAATTACCCCTCATTATTTTGTTATGCCTGAGAGTTGGTCTACAGAGTCATTTCTCCCACATAAGTGTTTCTCCCTCAATTACAGCCAGTGGCATAGCGAGTGGGGGTACAAAGCACTAAGTTTTGCAGGGAGCATCACCGCGGCATGCAAACAGCCCCTCCCCTTTGGAGCCATTCTGGGTGTTGGGAGCAAAATGGAGGCGAATGCACATCATGGTGAGGCTCCCTTCAAAACTTAGCGCTTTACATCTCCTCTAGCTATGCCACTGATTACAACTGCTTTGGGGCACTTGTGGAACTAAGAAATTTCAAGCTTTTTGTCTCTGCTAACATGTAAGTATTTGGCCTCTCTTCAACAATATTGCAATGATATTACTAATGTTCCCTTTTGACTGTTGGTTAAACACATACACTCTCCATAGTTATGCATTACATCAAGCTTTCTCTCATCCTACACTACCCTTCAAAGTTGGTCCCTTGGAAGTGTATGAAAGCTGAGCTATGCTGTTTACTGTGTAATGCAGTCCTGGGAAAGCGTCCAAATTGTGAGTATTCTTTTATGATCAGCACTTCAAAATTGGATAGATAGCAGGTCAGATTTTTCAAGGAACTGAAATACCAAGCTGAACTGCTCTTTGGGGTTTTGGATGTTTGGGGGGGGGGGAAACAGTACCCAAAGAACTTGCACCTTTAGGAAATAGAACCACAAATTTTTCTCTCTGTAAAGCTTGGCTGTTTTCTGGTTCCAGCTGCTTTTCAAAATTGCATTTTACAACAGGCAGTGGCTTTCAGATAATTTTTGGTGTAATACTGATTTCATCTTATGCATATAATTTGAAGTTTGCAGACAAAGCCCCAGTGCAAGGTAGTGTTGTCTGGGGTTTACTAAAAAGAAAAAGAAAAAGGAAAAAAAAAACAACTCAACAACAAATAACAATTTAAAGGCATCGTATTACAAACTCTCAGACAATAGGATTTTTTTAAAAAGCTTTTCTGGGTTCATTGACTTCCTCGCCCAGAAATCTGAAGGGTATTTGAAAAGAAGCAGTCAGACAATTTGTCTTCACAGAAGGAGTGGATTACAGGAACAGTTCGGAAGGGAGGAACTCTGGAAACAGCTGAATACAAACGGGGCTGGATATCAGAAATAATGTTGGAATAGCTTTCTGGTGCTGTTTATGTTCCATCATTCCAGAAACATAGAGTGTGGGATGATGAGTGTCAGCTAATAAACATGTCAGCTCCAAGAGGAGCCATGAATTGATGGCACAAACAGCTGGGAAGCATATCCCTGTACTGAAAAATCCCACATCAGATTGTGAGATTTACAACCTGTGTGGATGGTGCCAAGATGTTAAACATGAGGCAATTATTTAAGAGGATCACAATTTGTGGAGGAAGGGATTGTGCTTCACAGTATCTCTGAACACATATCATCATTTTCAGCAGCACCTATCTCTGGCAAGCACACTGCTTCTACTCACCAGAGTGCCTCTGGATAGAAACAATGTTGTACACCAGCCCTTTTCAGATTTTCAATATCTTTAGAAGCTGAAAGTGAACAGATCTTGGGGTGGGAGTATAAAGCACACTCCCCTCCCCCTGTCTACATTTAACAAAATGTCTAAAAATACAGCTGTAAATGGGCTGCCCCCCCATTTCCTCTGCCTCTTTCCTCCAATATGTATCATTGCAATGCTATACACATCTACTCAGAAGTAAATCTGATGACGTTCAATGGGACTTCCACAGGTAGGTGCATATGGAATGGCAGGATTGCAGAATTTCTCAACACCCACCAGCAGCAGCCACTGAAGTGATGCTCATTTTAATCAGAGAAGTTCAGTGGTAGAGAGATATAAGGCTGTTTTTGTCATCAGCTGCCTCCTGTAGTCCATAGTTCCAGCCTCTGATAAGCAATTAAGTAGGCCCACATGTCAGCAGTGTATTCCAAACATATACATTCCTTTGTTTCATAGACATTGTATCAATAATCATTAAGACAGCCTCCTACAGGAAGGCAGTATTTATTGCCATAAGCCAGATGGCTTATTTTCTTCCAAGTGTTGTGGACAAGCAGGCAACCTAGCCAGAGAAGGAGTGCTGAACAATGGTAAGAGTGCCAGTAGGGACTCTAAACCTAGGACAGTATCAAGAGAGGGCAGGATATCAGACAGCTCTAGAGGAGGCAGAAAGACCAGGGCAGGCTTAGAAGGTGTTCCAACAAGGTGTGTGTGTGTGCCCTCATCTGCTGCAGCTAATTAGGGTGTCTGACCCTATCCTTCCCTCGGGAAACCTTCTGTATCTTTAAAGGTCTTGGCCCAATGTTGCTGTGTTGGCTCTGGCAGTGCTGTGTCATTTGACTCCATTGCAAGATACTCAAGGTTGTCTGCTGAGTCATTGGAAAGGTGCTGGGTTGCATCCTCTGACTGAGGGTGGGGATTGGTTCTGGCTCCTGGGTTTCCCCTTATGCAAAAGGTTCAGGTGGTGGTGGGTGTCGGGGCCCAATTTCCCTCCCCCAATCTATCTCCTTTCTCAATGTTCCAGCCTCAGTCAAGAACAAGGAAGTTCCATTCTGTACCGTCATGTGGATATGACAGTATCTGAGGTAGAGATTACATTACGAGCACCTTGAGGCAATAATATTTAGAAGGAGACGATGAAGAAGAACTGTGCATGGTCAGACCAAAGACCCATCTAGTACAGCATCCTGTTTCCCATAAAGGTCACCAGGTCTATCTGGGAAGTCCACAAGCGGGAGATACATACCTCTCTCAGGTCTATCTGGGAAGTCCACAAGCCGGAGATGCATACCTCTCTCATCACTCTTCTGCAACTGGTATTCAGAAATATACTACCACTGAACCTAGAGGAGCTTATAACCATCATGACTAGTAATCACCAGTAGACTAATCCTCTGTTAATTTGTCCAATAACTTTTCTTTATAAATTATTTTTTTATTTCCATAAACGCACTTACAAAAACACATACATACAAACATTGAGGTTACAGGATACCATATACCAATTAATTAATAATTCATTCTACCAGTAATTTCTTAATATAAACAAAAAAGGAAAGAAAGAAAACAATTATAAAAAGAAAAAAAGATATACAAAAAATACATATTCATTTCTAAAAACCCTGTATTCATATTCTGTGTACTTCACCATTTCATCATCATAATTATCTCTCCCCTTCTTTTCCCATCATTCT
Source organism: Tiliqua scincoides (assembly GCF_035046505.1). Taxonomy (NCBI): domain Eukaryota; kingdom Metazoa; phylum Chordata; class Lepidosauria; order Squamata; family Scincidae; genus Tiliqua; species Tiliqua scincoides. The sequence continues at coordinate 110,785,248 of NC_089823.1, forward strand.
TTATGTTCCTTCTTTCAATAAAATCTGAAACTTATTCTAATACAAATTTACTACTAAATACTTATCATAAATCTAATTATAAACAAGTCTACCAAACCACTCATATGCTACATATCCATTACTTTCTAAATTTTAATTTCTACCTTCATATCATTTCCCCATCTATAAATTCCAAAACAATATCTAACAAATTTAAACCTAGTTCATCAAAATTCACCTATAAAATACCTAGATATATTTTTTCTTCTCTCAAATCAAATATTACACCACTACCAAATTGTGTCATTATCTTGACTAGAAATTAAACTCTTGCATATAATATCTAAACTCCCCCCCCCCTCTTTTCCATCTTTTGTTCCTGATAAACTTCACAAGAATGTCTCTTAAGAATTTGTGCTTTGATATACATCCTCTTCTTAGTCTTCTTATTTCTGCCAATAAATCAAAATCTTGGCAGGTCATCTCCTTCTCTTGGTCAATCTCTTGGTTGTCCAATAACTTTTTAAAGCCATCCATGCTATTGGCCATCACCACATCTTGTAGCAATGAGTTCAAACAGCAATGTCAGTTCCAGTACAGGTATCTATCTACTTTGTGCCTTCTATACTGAAGACAGATGCAAAGAATTCATTTAGTTTCTCTGGGAATTGCAAATCATTTTTCAGCTTCCCTCTTATTCCCTCATTTTCCCATAGTTCAACCATATCTCAGATTGGTAGGCTTTATGCTTTAGATTTAAATACATTTTTATTGTTTTCCTGGTGGTTTTTTTCAGCCATGATCATCTCATTCTTTTTTCACATCTCATATTGTCAATTTACATTTCTTTTGCCAAAGATTGTGCTCTTTTTTCACTTGGGTAAGACTTCCATTTTCTAAAGGAAGGCTTCTTTCCTTTTATAGCCTCCATTACTCCACTTTTGGGCCATCCTGTCATCTTTCTGGACCTGGTGGTGCCCTTCCTATTTAGTGAGACATACATTCTAGTGAGACATACATTCTCTTATAGTTTTAGGTAATCTCCATGTATTCTGGAGAGATTTGACCCTTTGGTCTTTCCTTTATATGGCGACTTGGAAAACTCATGTAGCAAATGTGTTTAACTGAACTTGCCTTATACATAACAACAGCTTACTTTACATTTTGCCAAGTGGCTGTTGCACTGTTCCCTGGTATATTTCAGTTCAAATTTATATTTATATTGTGTTAAGGAATTTTCCTTCATAATATTTTTCACACTTCTCCAAAAAAGTATTCCACACTTTGCCCCTGTAATGTCCATGGCGGGCGGAGACCCCGCCCCTTGGTGCGTGACCGAGCGCAGGGAGCTTAGCCTGTCGAGGCAAGTCGGTCATCGGTGGAAAGAAGGACGGGAGGCAGACACAGCTGCTTTGCACAGACGGTTTACTCGCGTCAGACTCTTGACATTCATGGGGACTGTTACATCACAGGCCCCGTTGCCTTACACAGACTCACGGCATCAGCGCACGATAGGCTCGTTCCCCACTCCTTCCCGACCCCTTGAGGTTTCAGGCAGAGCTTTCTGGCTGCTGCCTGTCGGCCAGGGGTATGGGTTCCCGATGGCTGCAGTGCTGTTGTCTGGGGTCAGCTTGGCTGTCCTCAGGAAGACTCCCGGTACCTCCAGGCTTGCCCCTCAATCAGCTGGTCTCCAATGGAGGTAGTTGGTACTGGGTCCCTGGTTCTGCAAACCCACCTCTCCTGCTGTCACCCCCGGGGCCTGGGCAGGCCTAGGATCGGGAAGATCCCAGCCCCCGGCCCTCTCTCCAGGGCTGAGGTAAGTAAAGTTCCCTTCAGGGCCTGGATCACCTGCATAAGGCCAGGGTGGCTAACCCCTCTGGCTTTCCCTTCAACCCTGCTCCCAACTGGAGAGGAGTGACCTCTCTCTAGGCTGTCCAGCCTCCTTATGAAGCCAGCCTTGGGCTGGGCCAGCCCCATCCCTTCAGCCCACGTGGCTGTTGGCTGCTCCCAGGAGGCACTAGCTCCTACTCCCAGGGAGGTGTCTTGCCTGGGACCCCAGTCCTGACAGTGCTTAGGTCTTACTCCCGAGGAGACCCCTACCTCTGAGGAGACCCCTGCTCCTGAGGAATTCCAGGCCACCTGGGCTGGGCCTAGGTGACAGCCCCATACCCCAAAAAGACATGAGAAGGCTTTGTACTATAAATAGCCAAATACTTATTTTACAATAACTAGAAATGAAATGGGTTTTCAATATCCTACCAAATCTGACCCCTTTTCCAGTGTGTTTTCCTGCCTTGGGGAATATGAGGGCCCAATCCTATTCAATTTTCCAGCACCGGTGCAACCACAATGCAGCCTGGAGATAAGGGAACAAATGTCCCCATCCCTTGAGGATGCCTCTGTGACTTCCTCCCCACCACAGGATGCAGTGCATGCCTCATGGACACAGCTGCACCAGCACTGGAAAATTGGATAGGATTGGGCTCTGAGTCTGCTACTGTTGTATCTTTCCTCTGTGCATTTTGGCATTTCCACCCTGGCTTCAAGCAGGAGATTGTCTCCTGATAATCCCGGTTTATCACTACCAACTCTTAAAAGAGTCAAGACAGTTCAGGGTTCAACCCAAGGTAGACTTTTCCAATCAGTCCCAACCCAATCAGATGTAGACTTTGCATCAAGGGGGTCTCATTGCTTAAGGGGGTCTCATCCAACATCCCCAAGTCAAATAGCCTCTGTAGACTAGTCTTGTGACTCCCTTTGACCAATCCACTTGCCAGGTTAAGGTGAAAATGGAATTCCTTCTCCTTAATAATAATAATAATAATAATAATAATAATAATAAACAACTTTATTTATATCCCGCCCTTCTCCCTAAAGGGACCCAGGGCGGCTAACAACATGTAAAAAAAAACCAGATTTTAAAAAACATTAACACATAGCAGATAAAAACATTTAAAAACACATTAACAGGGGCCATAAAAACAGTAGTCAGATTAAAAGACAGAATAAAAGAGCAAGTCACAGAAGAATCAAGCCTGTAAAAAGCTAAAAGATGTATAAAAATGTTAAGAAGGCCAGAAATCAGAAGGCTTGTATAAACAACACTGTTTTCAGGCCTCGCCGAAAACTCTCAAGAGAGGGAGCCATTCTCAAATCAAGAGGAAGGGAGTTCCATAATGTTGGTGCCACTACCGAGAAGGCCCTATTTCTTGCTGCCGCCCCCCGGACCTCCTTGGGTGGCGGCACTTGTAAGCAGGCCTTCTCTGATGACCTGAGAGGGCGAGCCGGATTGTACGGGAGTAGGCGGTCTCTAAGATATCCTGGCCCAGAGCAGTATAGGGCTTTAAAGGTCAAAACCAGCACCTTGAATTGGGCCCGGAAATGAATGGGCAGCCAATGTAGCCCCCGGAGAAGCGGACTGACAGAGTCCGCGTAACCTCCCCTACTGCACTATATCTAACAACCAGCAGTCCTGGCTAAGGTCCTAAGCCTATTTTTCCCCAGTGCCACGAGGAACAGCGGCACTGAAACCACCGCTTAATCCTGTGGGGCCAGGGAAGGTGCTGCAGGTCTCCTTGGGGTAAGGGAACATCAGTTCCCTTACACTATGTTAAGCGTGACTGGCCCCAATGAGTCTACTCCAATCTCTGCCAGCCCATGAGCAGGCGTAGGACCAAGGAGACCTGTGTCGGGCGGCTCAACTCAGGAGGGGGGAATAGGATTTGGCAGCAGCCTCTGCCACTATCCTTACCCCCCTCCCAGGCCCAATCCACCCACCGATCCTCCCTCCACCCACCCAGTTCCATCCCCTCCCTGCCTTTCCCCACACCCCTAAGCCTCCCCACCACTTGGCGGGCACACTTACTGCTGTTGTCCTTTCCTTCCTTCTGTTCTGAGGTCCAGTGTCAACTGGCACTGACCTCTCTGCCGCTGCTATGTGCTCCCTGCAGGCACTTTGGTTACAGCCATTGCCAGAGTAGTACACCAGCTTGCGGTAAAGCACCAGCATAAGATTGGGCAATAAGTTACACCAGTCCTGTTCCTTCAGTCAGAACAAAACCTCCTCAGCCACAAACCAATCAGATAAGGAACAAAAAAATCCTACTTTGTCCCTGTGGGCAACTAGCTAATCCTGATTAATTGGGGGGGGGGGAGCACTATTCCAAACACAGGAGACTCCTAACTGAGAAGAACAGTAAAGATAGTGAGCAGAGCTTCTCTGAGGCCACATCTCCCTCAAATCAAAGGCACCACCTTCCTTTCTTGCCTCTTACCTAGAAAGGAATGAAGCAAAATGGCCACCCCCACCAAGTCTCCTGTGGGTAAAAGGAAATATTCTGAAATCTTGTACTAGCCCATGAAGTAGACCCTAACAGTTAGGAGTTATATGGCAATGTTGGAATGTTTTACTGGAACCCCACATTCAACCCAGTTAATCCTATTAAATAATACCCTTTTCGTTAAGCAGAGTACATACAGGCCTGCATCAATAAGTTTCATGAACCCAACTCTCAGAATTTTCATTTAACCTTTCTGCTGTTCTTTTGGCAAAGAGAGCCCTTTCAAGATTACGGCTCAGTATGAATCAGATAGAAGAAAATGCTTACTTGTTCTTTCAAGATGTAATTCCATTAGTAGAGTTCACAGAAAGAAAATGACTACCAGAGGATTGAGATTGTCCAGAAAGTTACTATTAGACTTGATGGGAAATATGTGGTCCTGTGTTTCATTGCAGAAAATAAAGGCAGAGAAAGTCTTAGGCATGACCCATTCTATTTTCAAGATGACCAACTAGAGCATATTCCATGGTGAATGTATTCTCCTGACACAAGTTGCCATAATAAAAATGGCATCACCCAGTGGTAAGGGCTTCACAGGTATGGAGGTCATTGAGTGGGAGAGGACAGCCTATGAAATGAAGGCACTTGCTGAAAGATCCACCCAAGAGGTAGGTTAACAGTGTGTCTTTCCAGCATGTACATCAAACAGTAATGGGGTGAAGTGTGTATGAAATGCTGGTGGTGGTGGTGTGCAAATCTGTAAGCAACATTTTTTCTGTACTAAGATTTAATTTTGAAGCATGGTTTTGATGCAAACCTATCTACTGTGTACTGGCAAAGAGTTGATATGGAGAGGGAATGAGAGAACAGGAGGTTGAGATACTGGCAGCAAAGGTGATCTAATAATAATAATACAGGTATTTCTATACCGCCTTTCTTGGTCGTCAGATTTCTCCTCAGACTTTAATTCAAGGCAGTTTACATAGGCAGGCTATACTAAATCCCAATAGCGATTTTTACAATTGAAGAAGGTTCTGTCTTTCAAGAACCACAACATTTCAGATGGATCTTTTATGATCTGGTATCACAGTCACCTACCAGCAACAGGAGCAGGGGCAATTTCATTTTAGCAGATTCTGAAGCCCTGTTGAGGGAAGGCACAGATAAGGAAAGTACTGGTGGTCAGGGCCTCTTTGGACGATATCCTTCCTTCCCAGAATAAGCCTACATGCAACCTCATAGCTCAAGGTGTAGGTGAATCTATCTCTTGCACTGACCATCTCCACAGCTCTCTGTTGCCTCCAAGCATTTGTGCATGGAAATCCTATGCTTTCCCGAGGAGGCAGTTCCTAAGCACTACACCAGCAATTCTCAACCACTGTGCCACAGCACATTGGTGTGCCATGAGTGGGCCACAGGTATGCTGCAGGAGATTGGGGAGGGTAATTTATTAGTAGCAGCATTAGCCCCTTGTCGGTAGCATGGTATACCTTGTCAATTGTAAAAACAACAACAACAACATCTGATGGTGTGTCTTGACAACTTTAGTACCTTGTCTGTCAGAGGTGTTCCAGGGGTGGGTACCACCCAGTGTGGCACTTACCTGAAGAAGCTCGTTTTTCTAGAGGTTTGGGGTGACATAACAACATAGTCACATCGCTCCCCAAACCTTCTGGACTATTGCATTGCTTTAAATGTGAAAAGCCTGCCTCTGGCCTGTCTCTGTTTGGTGAGTTACAACCCACTCTGGTTTTCTTCGTGTTCTCACTGGCAAGTGGTGAAAACACAATCATCAACAAGAATATGAGACAGCTGGACTTGGAGTGGGCCAAAGATCACTGAAGGGAGGCTTGGGAGGGTAACACCTGGTGCCAGCAACACCTACCCCTCCACACAGTGACACCACTGTTGTCAGTGTCATGAGGTGAGAAAAGTTGAAAATCGCTGCACTACACTTTCTTGGCCCTCAGCAGTCTAACATGGTCCCCTCCCCATAGCTATGCTGGAGAAGGAAAGAGTAGGGGAAGGTGCATGGGAAGTGAGCTGATGTCTCCCTTGTGGACTATCCTTGTCTGACCTGCAACCCTGATCGATTTAGCAAATATTGTACCTTTTAAAATGAAACTCTTTATTATGAGTTTGTTTCACAGAAGTGTAAGTACACAAAAATAAGGATACAGCCTTGAGGATGGGGGAAAAACTTTAGAAAATGATTACAGAAATGATGGGTTTTAATAATGGAATGGAAATCCTTAAAAATTTCTGTGTGTTCTGTGTGTGAAGGTTCTGTGTGTGAAGGCTGCAATTCTAAGCACACTATCCAGGGAGTAAATGCTATTGAACAGAATGGGACTTCTGTTTGCATAATCATAATTCAGTTCCTGCTGAAAAATTGCAAGTCAGTACCACTGTCCTGCCTACACATGACACACCCCTTTGCTGGGTGGATAAGCACTGCAGGATAGTCATGAGGGCATAGCATTACATCTACTACAACCCTACAGCTATAACACTGCTTCCAGCTGGTTGTGGTGTTAGCTGGCTCTAGCATTTATGAGCCACTGCCAGATTCTGTTGGGTGAAACGGAGCAATGTTCCGCCTCAAAAGGTGCAGCTTCATGCAGTGGGGTTGTGGGTGTCACAGTGGCTGTGATCTGCATAAACGCCCACAGACTTTTTTCTGGATTCTACCCACTATAACTCTATAACGTAAATTCACAAGAGTTTCTGCAGAGAGCTGTTAGAACAGCATTAGAAAGAAGACACTTAACAATGAACTAAAGAGAAAATGACTTCAAACCATCCACCTCTTGCTCCAAAGCATTCATGTTGAAGTCGGTGGGATTGGCTCAAAACTATTTTGTAGTAAATGGGTTGTGGAATACAGCCAAGGGCAGTTTGACTCTTGCCTTGGGAATATCTACAGTAACTTCACCAAAGCTGGAGTGAATCAGTATTGGCTGTGACTTGTTCACAAAGTTCAGCTCCAAGAATTGGATTAAAACATATAGGAACATTTTATGTTGCCAGTTCAGAGCTTTAGGACAAAACTGTAAATGCAGAAGAGAACAAGTGTAACTGGTGGGAGGTTTTTTATACATCCCTCCACCCTTTCTCTACTTTTCAGGGACTGCTTAGGATTTGTCTGCCCTGAGAGGATGAAAGAAGTACCCACGCAAGAGGAGGCACATAACACTGGCTCCTAACACTGCCAGCAAGCATTTGTGTGCAATGCACATGTGCTCAAAGGAGACTGAATGAATTGGAAATGCCACAGCAAAGGAAAAATGACCGCTCCCCAAATCCTCTGTTTGTCTAAGCCATTTCTTTGGCATCCAGCCCTTCTCTAGATCATCTGAATCTCTGAAAAACCAACCGGCTAGCCACCTTAACTGTCCTAGGGTGCAATCCTAACCCCTTATGTCAGTGCTTTCCAGCACTGGCATAGCAGTGCCAATGGGACGTGTGCTGCATCCTGCAGTTGGGTGTCGCTCACAGAGGCCTCCTCAAAGGAAGGGAATGTTTGTTCCCTGACCTCAGAGCTGCATTGCCCTTATGTCAGTGCTGGAAAGCACTGACCTAAGGGTTTAGGATTGTGCCCCTAGACACTGAGCAAATCCTACCACTGTGTGAAGTGTTTTCAGGTATTTTCCTTTAAGAAAAACAAAAACCCTTATTGATGGCACTTAGGTGAATTGAACACACTAACAGCCAATCTGGCTGTGGAACTGACACACAAGAAGGTGTGACTATTCAACACCACAATGCAAGATATTGTGATATCATCATAGATAAGTTTTAAAATGAATCTGCTGAATAAAAAAAAAAAACAACAGACAGATCCCCAGCTGTCAGCCAAGAATTCGAAAGGGAATTCCATCTTCAGCAAGAGAATAATATTCCTGAGTGTTGTGGACAAATGGAGATGTTTTTCTCCATCTTACTCGGCTTGCAAGATTTCACAGGAGCTGGCTATACAGGGAGGTTATATCCTCATATAGACAATGGATTAGCATCTGGGGATATACACTGCTAATCTTCCCCTAGGAAAATTCTCAAACCAGCACTTATCAGTAGCGGACTATGTTAAGAAGTAGTAGTAAGAGATAATGTTCTAGAATGTGCTGTAAACCAGAAATATACACAGCCAGATCCCCACTAATATATTTTTTGTCCTCCAATGCTCTGCTTGGTTATTGGTTTGAGTGGTTATTACAGACCACTTGTGGTATAGGGTGTAGGATGCATAATGGGTTAGATCAGCCATTTTCAACCACTGTGCCATGGCACACTAGTGTGCCGTGAGTGGTCCACAAGTGTGCCGCAGGAATTTGGGGGAAGGTCATTTATTAGTAGGGCCAATGGGAGATAAGAGTCCCCCGTCCCCCCCACTGGCAGCATGGTGTGCCTTGTCAGTTGTCAAAAACCTGGTGGTGTGCCTTGACCATTTTAGTGCCTTGTCATTGTGTCCTAAGATAGAAAAGGTTGAAAATCACTGGGTTAGATAAAGCAAAAAGTGTTAAAATTGATAAGCTTTAATCAGTGGTTCTGCAGAGGCCAAGAACTTATCTTCTCTACGTGATTGGTCCAGATGTTGCCTACCTATGCTGAACAAAAAAGGGTGAGCTGGCATCAGTAAGTAACATTTCCTCCCGTTTTAGGTCTGATGGTTTTCCAAAAAATCTAAAATGGTAACACCTGTGAAGTTTAGATTGGTCAGTGAATACAAAATAATGGGAGCACTTCAGATGATGTTTTCTGGCTATGAAAGGCTGTTCCTCTCATGTAGCTATTAGAGTCTTAATCCAACTATTAATTTCTCCAAATGCAAAAAATATATATATTTATTGCTACATTGTGAGTTTTTTGGAGGTATGATATTTATTATTTAGTTGGAGAGTGGTTTTAAACTAACCATATGGTACCATTAAAGTATCATTTCACCAACATTAATTGACTGTGAAGCTCCTTAACACTGTGGGTCAAAGTCAGAGTGAAGTAAGAGGTTATGTAAAATTCTGACAAACTGAAATTGGGACATAAGCTCTATGCAAATACCAAGCTAACATGGATGCCAATTCAGGGCGGGAGTGTAAAAACGATTCATTGGCTGGCCATTCTACACCATTCCTGTGCTCTTAGAGGCCATTGTCTTAGGCCTTTTTGTATTTGGCACTTGACCACAGAGAGCAGCCCCAAACCAGAGGAGGGTTCCTCACACACTGTGGTATCCTGAGGGAGTAACCCTTCTCATGTTAAATACTGTCTGCTACTGTCATTAAATGCTGTTGAATGTTTAGTGTAATGGTATTTAGCCCAGAATGTTTTAAGCAAATATAAATTGTGTTCATTTACTGACTTCCATAGAAGCAAAACTTAGGAAAGATGCCAAGAGAGCACTTTGGGTCAGTTCTACATTCCTGTGAACACCTGTTTGGGACTCCTCCTCAGCTTGTTTGGAATTGAAACATGGGAAGTTGTGGTTCTTTGGGGTTTCTGGCAAGGATCTTTTCCAGCTCTTCTTGAGTAGCATGTAAGAGGGCTCCAATTTGGAGCTGTCATTCAGTGGAGAAATTTGTCACCTCAGTCTTGACTTGTAGAAATTAGAGAGAGTCCTTTATGCAGCTGGTACCCCCACACCAACCCTTTCTCAGTAACGTAAAGGGCAGCCCTGTCATACATGTCCTCAAGATACTGGGCATGTAATATGGCATCTCACAAGGCTCTTCAGTCACTGTACTGGCAGAATGAGGAAATTCTATGAATGTTGAGAAGACAATGGCCTTCACAGATTCTTCTTGACGGTCAGTTTGTTCCTCTATTATTGAGTTAATCTTTGGGGAAAAGCAATGAGTCATGCCTTTTAAACCAATGTCATGTGTCTGGACAAAGCAGAATCTCAGGGGATTATATCAGCTACTTTCTTCCTTGTGGAAGGAGGGAGGGCCTCAATATTTTATTTGTTATGCATCCATATATATGAATGCATATCTGGTCAGCTGCAGATGGGTCATATGCTAACTTGCCCATGAAAAGGACATGTCCAGTAGAAGGAGGCACCACTTCTATATGGAGGGATGTAAGAATGCTGTATTGTGTTCTGTCTGAGGGAATTGTTGCTCATGCAAGGTAATAAATTGTGGCTTCTGCCTGACTCCCACTGGTCTGTTTCTTGTCTCCTTTTAGAAAAGAACCTTTGCCCTTCTGGCAACACAGTGGCCACCCAATTATTGGCATTCCCTTGTAGCACTCCAGTGGTTCCTCTGTAACTAGTGAGATTTCATTCCAGCTGTCTACCCAAACTGGGTGTGACATAGAGTTCTGCGTTTGGTATGTTCAATGTTTTTTTCTCTCTCCAAAGGTAGTAATGGGGAGTAGCAATTTGCATCAGGGTTGTGATATGGGGGCTTATCCCTTTATCCTAGTTTGAATCACCTGAAGTGGCTATTATCTGTGGAAGATAAGATCTGGGGCACAGTTTTGTGCCTGAAAGTTCTCTCTGCAGGTACTAATAGCAGCTTAGGTGTGGGGGGTGGCAGTGAATTGGAGGTGCTGTACAGAAGGAAAGAATTTGACCCTTCTACTCCTGGATAGCCTTTCCTACCCCTGGATCCCTGCCTTTCCCCCTCAAGTGGCTGTTCCCCCCCCCCCCCCCATGAAAGGACTATCAGGAATCCCAGTTATGGAACTGCTATATCACATGTAATTTGACCCCATGTGCATTACCCACGTTGCCTTTGTTTGTTTGCTTGCTTGTAAGAATAGGTCTGCTTTCCAAAGACATTCTCACTAACATTCACACTTTGTGTGCGGCTGTCATTATCAGTGACACATGGAACTTCATTATAACTGTACACTAATCCCAAACTAAGCTGCACAGTGTTCCAACTTCAAAATTTTATTTTGCCATTAATTGTATTAAAAACAATGGGATTTTTAGTTTTTACAGTATGTTTGAAAAAAATAAAAATAAGCTGCCCCTATTAACAGTAACTAGAAGGACAGTTCATTGTTTTAACATTGCTGCAATGCTACAAAAACTCCTGCCAGTTAGCCAAATTGTTAGTAGACAGGAGCAGAAGGTGTCCTTTTATGAACATAATAATGCTACAATCCTTTGTACTCTTTCTTGGGAGTAAATCTCACTGAACACAGTTTCTGAGTAAACTTGTTTCTGACTAAACCTGTATTCTGCTATTCTGCTATAGATTCTGCTATTAATTGCACAACCCCACACACATTAGCAACATCTGATTTTGTATTTGCTATACCCATTAACTCTTCCTACTCTGAAGTCATAGTATTCTTTCTCTTGCTGATCTAATAAAAGTGTTTTGTCTGCTATTCTGTAAACTGCTTCCTTTTGGGGCAGGGGTTAGCAGCAGATAAATGCTTGAATACAAAAAAAAATCAACGATTCTCAAACTGCGGGTGGCGATGCTTGGCCAATGGATCCTGATACTTGGCAGATTGTGAAATGACAAGCTGATAGCTGACAAGGAAAATGTATTGAGTCCTATGGAAAGCGAAACTGAGCTTCATGTGCATGTTTACTCATGAGTAGGCAACTATGCCTCAGTCCACTTTGAAGGCCTGAGCGCATCGGTAAAGCATCGGTAAAGCAGCTACCACGTTTTCCAGACTCACAAAGAGAGTCTGGTCCAACAAGAAGCTGACGGAACATACCAAGATCCAGGTCTACAGAGCTTGCGTCCTGAGTACACTTCTGTACTGCAGCGAGTCATGGACTCTTCGCTCACAACAGGAGAGGAAACTGAGCGCTTTCCACATGCGCTGCCTCCGACGCATCCTCGGCATCACCTGGCAGGACAAAGTTCCAAACAACACAGTCCTGGAACGTGCTGGAATCCCTAGCATGTATTCACTGCTGAAACAGAGACGCCTGCGTTGGCTTGGTCATGTCGTGAGAATGGATGATGGCCGGATCCCAAAGGATCTCCTCTATGGAGAACTCGTGCAAGGAAAGCGCCCTACAGGTAGACCACAGCTGCGATACAAGGACATCTGCAAGAGGGATCTGAAGGCCTTAGCGATGGACCTCAACAAGTGGGAAACCCTGGCCTCTGAGCGGCCCGCTTGGAGGCAGGCTGTGCAGCATGGCCTTTCCCAGTTTGAAGAGACACTTGGCCAACAGTCTGAGGCTAAGAGGCAAAGAAGGAAGGCCCATAGCCAGGGAGACAGACCAGGGACAGACTGCACTTGCTCCCGGTGTGGAAGGGATTGTCACTCCCGGATTGGCCTTTTCAGCCACACTAGACGCTGTGCCAGAACCACCTTTCAGAGTGCGATACCATAGTCTTTCGAGACTGAAGGTTGCCAATACAAATACTTTGAAGGCCAGGTGAAGGGAAATGCAAGGCCAGCAGAATGGTCCCAATTGAAATGAACATGGAGTTCAACAAATGTTCCCAAAGGTGGCCTCCCTCCACCATAGTAAAAAGGATAAAAACAGACTTGACCAGCTCATAAAATGAAACTTTTTTTAAAAGTCTCATTAAGCTAGGTGAGTCCAGAAGAGTGTCATTTTAAAAAGTGGGTCTGAATGATAATTTTGGGAACTACTGCAATAAATAGTAATTATGATTAAAGCCATAAGCAGCAACATCAGAAAATAATAATAAAATTGTGGTAGTAGTTGTAACTTTGGATAGTGCACCATAGAGTTTAAACCAATACACCTTTTGAGGCTCTCTGTGTCTTCACATATTAGTGCATACCAGCCTTGCCCAGAGCTGACAGATTGCTGTGGCCTGAGTTACACATTTGTCATTGTTTAGCCCATTGACAAAATAAATTCACATTTAACAAAATCCACATGGATATTACAGTGATTCCTAAAGAATTTCAGTTGCTAACAGTCCCAGAGATGGATAGGGATTTCAAATATGGTATTCCTTCCATTTTTGTTCTGTTCCTTCCCAAGTTTTCCTTTGCAAGGAACAATAAAATAGCAGACATAAAAGGTCATTTTAGATTAAGTAGATGGAATTCCTAATTCTTTGTGACCTTCCAAAGAAGCATGTCAATTTGATTTTTGAAAGGAGGCCAATTTGTAAAGCATTCAGGCTATTTTGTGCTTGGCGAGTCTTATGAGCATTACTTTGATATGAGGAAGCACTTTATTCTACAGATAGCCATCTCAGAGACAGAAGTATATTTTGCCACAATCCGACTCCCTCATGGGTAGTTCAAAACTACTATCCTATAACACTTTCCAGGTAGAGTTAGGGGGGGTCTCGGCAAAGGGGGACCTAACAGGGTAGGTACTCGTACTTAAGGAGTAGGGTTTACTCCAAATCAGATAGTCTCACTCAGTGGCACCACTAGGATTTGCGTCACCCAGTGCGGGAGGCCTGCACATCACCCCATGCAGTGGGCGGGGCAACGCCCCAGGTGGTGGGCGTGGTAATGTACCATTGCCCCACCCCCACTGGTTTTTTGGCTGTACCTTTTGTTAGAATACAGATATTTCCATGTGGTTTGTTTCATTGCATTCTGCATGAAATTGTGCATTGATTGATATATAACATGATGGTCTTATTCCTCCAAATTCTGATTTTAGTGATTTTGAAAACTTGTAGAGACACACACACATCCCTGTGCCAACTTACTAACAACTTATTGCAGCAGTTCTCAAACTTTTAGCACTGGGACCCACTTTTTAGAATGACAATCTGTCCAGGACCCATTGGAAGTGATGTCATGGCCAGAAGTGACATCATCAAGCAAATTAAAATAAATAATTATAAATAATTAAATTAATATAAAAGAAATAATTAAATAAGGGGGAGCCAGTCCTGTTCCACCAAGTGAATCTACTCTGAAGTAAGTCCTATTGTGGTCAATGGGGCTTACTCTCAGGAAAGTGTGGGTAGGATTGCAGCCTGTGAGCCCAATCTTATGCATGTCTACACTGAAGTAAGTCCCATAGTGGTCATTGGGTCTTATTCTCAGGAAAGTGTGGGTAGGATTGCAGCCTGTGAGCTCAGGCCTATGCATGTCTACTCAGAAGTAAGTCACATAGTGGTCAATGGAGCTTACTCTGCAGTCTGCCTGCAGTAACAACCCCCCCAAAAGTGAGCTCTTCAGCCCTCCCAGTGCCCCGTTTAAAGTTCTTCTATTTTAATTTAATTATTTATAATTATTTATTTTAATTTGCTTGATGATGTCACTTCTGGCCATGACGCGCAGTACAGCTCACTTTCACTTTCCATAGGGCTCCATGCCTTTTTTCCTTCCGGTATTTTGGCCATAACTTTTGAAAGAAAGGAGCTATTTCAATTCTGTTTTTTGCACTTCGCTCCACTGGCCATTCTGCATCCACCAGTATATGGCATAATGTGGTAGCTCCTAAAGCCGTGAAGTTAGCACATCACACACCCCCGGCATGTCACCCAGTGCGGCCCGCACCCCCCGCACCCCCCTAGCGACGCCAGTGGTCTCACAGCATCTGGGGCAAGGGGTACCGGGACAAAATGTTATTTCTGGAAGTAGTATCAATCAATCCTGGATAGAATGTGACACGAGTATGTACTGACCATGCCACCTTGGCAAACAGTTCACATCAAGAAATGTGTTGCAGTGGTTTGTGTGAAACTGGAAAGGGAGTTATAGTGGAGACTCAGTTCAGGTCAGATATCAAACAAACTTCTTCATGATCTAGAATTGACATTCAATGCTGTTTGTAAGCCAATCAAAATTGCAGCTGATGCTTCACACCCTGGCTAAGGACTAGCAAATCTGCAGAAACATGATGACTCCCAGCAACTAGTGACATGTGCTGCTTAAACAATGATTGATGCAGCAACTGACAACAAGAAAATGTTATCATGAATACTTTCAGCAAGATATCCATGGCAAGACAGTTGAAGAGGAAACAGACCACAAAGGCCCATATAGCATTAGTAAACTGCTGAACTTACTCATTCAGTGAATGAAGATCGGATTCCAGAAGTATGATTTGATCATCATCTACATACCAGGTAACTTTATGTTCAATTACGTTGCCCTTTCCAAAGCTATGAACTCTAATTTGAAAGCTGAAAAGACCTCTGAGCTTGAGGGGCAAGGCTACGTGGACTCACCTGTCAAATCACTGTCTGTAACAGATGAAAAATGGAACAAATCCAAACAGAAACAGAGAAAGATGACATCCTGTTTTCCACCTGGAAACTAAATGATAAATTGAGGTTAAATTGTTTGAACGGAGGAGATACTTGAAAATGGATATGAATCCTACTTCATCTATATAATTCTTTTTTGGACCCCCACATTCTCCCCCTCCCCCCACTAATACAGCCACACCAAAACAGCTCGTACTGCATCCTGCAGGTGGGCGGTCCTGGAAGCCTCCTCTGATAAGGGCACATTTGCGGTGAAATTGCTGGTATGTCCATGTGAACCCAGGCTGCAGGATCAGGTCTGGGCAGGGGGGATGGATTTGGTGGCTGCTGCTGCTGCTGCCAAATCCAAGGTGCTGGCAAGGACCATAAAGGGCCTTGTACTGCCTGGAGTTATGGCCCAGATAGGACTGGGCCCTAAATATCCAAGTGCCATTCCAATCCAATTGGACCAGGACTGTGATGTCTCTCTTCCTTCCCTCTGGGATGGGAGATAGGAGTATGTCTACATTTTCAGCCCCATGCTGATTCAGTCAGGTTTCTGGGTCTTTGATCACTCTTTACCCTTTTAAGATGGGAGAACAGCAGTGTTCCCAAATCCCAGTCATGTGGGGTATAAGGTAGACAGTGATGGCGTCCAGCCGGGCGCCTTTAAAAGGGGATTGGACAAGTTTCTGGAGGAAAAATCCATTACGGGGTACAAGCCACGATGTGTATGTGCAACCTCCTGATTTTAGAAATGGGTTATGTCAGAATGCCAGATGCAAGGGAGGGCACCAGGATGCAGGTCTCTTGTTATCTGGTGTGCTCCCTGGGGCATTTGGTGGGCTGCTGTGAGATACAGGAAGCTGGACTAGATGGGCCTATGGCCTGATCCAGTGGGGCTGTTCTTATGTTCTTATGACCTTATCCCTTCTCTGTTGGAGCACCAGGACACAACTGCTTTTGGAGGTTGCCTGGTTCTGAGGCAATAGAACAATTGGGGGAGACTGTCACTGGGGGCAGCACCAGGCAGAGACAAGCATGTCTACAAGAGGTGAGGCTGGAGGTGGGTGGAGCAGCAGGTGAGGTAGCTAGCAGAGGCAGCAGTTGGGGCAGGTACAGGGGTTGGGGGCCTTACCAGTCCTCCACTTGAAGTGGTGGCCTCTTTCCACCTCTTTGGTGGACTAATCCTGTAGATGAGTGTGAAAGTTTAGCATTAACGACACGATGCTCAGACGCAAGTCCCATTATAGTCAATGAGGCTTACTCCCAGGTAAGTGTGGATAGGATTGCAGATATATACTAACTTCAAAATTCAATTGAAGGGAAACCAGATGTGGAAGAAGTCAGATAGAATCACAAACAGGAAACGGAAGACAAAATGGTCCCATCAAAAGCCAGTATGAAAAGGCTTATACTAAACCTAGAAGCGTGGAGAGTTGCCAAAAGCCAACCTACAGATCAAAGCATCAGACAGAGAATACTGGGGATCAAAAGCTGCCACACTTTTTAAATCACAAACTCATTTGGCTTGCAAATCTATCCAAAAAGACATACGCTTAAGCTCCATTGAACTCAGAAAGGCTCTCTGAGTAAACATGCACAAGATGGAGCTGTACATTTCATTATTCTGGTGAGTGCCCTCTGAACACCTCGAAACAGATTAAGCACATGGCAATTGCAGTTATCGCTTCATGACACAAATGTGAGGAAATATGCTCGTATCAATCATTGCAGATCATTGCCACTACCACCTCTAAGTAATACTTCAAAAAAGCCAGGCTGGAATGGGAAAGAAATAAGACAATAATATTTGATGACTCACCAAGTGGTGATTTATGCTGGCTGTTTGAATGTGTGTTTTCAGACTCCCACATTCATCATCATAATATTTAAGCCTAAATGCTTGCTTCCAGTACTACTCTGACATGATAGCAAAGGGGATTCTTCACCCTCACTGCAGACAGTCTACATTTGTCGATACTCTATGATTTTAATGGAGTGCTACAACTATCTTTCACTCTCAGGTAAACAGGCATGTTGGGGTGGCACATCAATTGGAAATTTTATATTTTAAAAACATAGCATCGGAACCATAAATATATAGCACAACAAGCAATTATATTATATGATGTCCCTGTGGGACTGTCCATAATGCCCACTTATGTCTTAAAAAACGTATGCCGGCGTGCTCACTAGTGGTAATTTAAATCTTAAGTAGTGAACGTGAATTGAAGTTTGTATTGACTAAATTAAGCATCCTATTTATCATAAGAGGAGAAGAGCTTCAAGGGTCTTGGGCAACTAAAATCCGTAACAGGTCTCGAAAGTTTGTTCTTTCGGCTTCTTTTTAGACTTAATTGCTGCTCTTTGGATTTATTTTGGGGAAAGTCTTTTTTCTCTTTACTTGCGAGATTTGCAAATGGCAAGCATTAAAGAAGCTTTGAGATGTAGTGTGCAGAGACTGCCAGACAGAATGGTTTTAAATGGAGGTAGAGGAAAGAAGGAAAAATTGATTATAGTGGGATTTAAGTCCAGCGCTGCTTTCTAATCTGCTTTATGCACAAAGTGTTTTTCTGCATAAATGTTGGTCCAGCTATGCAGTTTTTTCTTCCTGCCTGAGTTGGTCATGAATCTTGAAAATGTACCTCATTTCACAGATTGCCTGATAATAAAATACTTTGATACTTTGCAATTGTGCTCTCAAGTTAATTTCTAGACAGCTCTGAAGATTTTGTGCCAGACATTCCTGTGCTTCAAAACTACAGGAACGTACTCTTATCTATAATGTCTGAGAATGTGATTCCTCAGGTAACACTGAAGTGGACCAAACTCACCTCCATGAATCTGTGCTTCTTATCACCAGTGGAGACATACATGCAAGCAACCCACCACTGTCATACATGATTCAGTATTTGGTGTCATCTGCAATGCTAAAGGTCACATTAAAAGCCTTCTCAACTGACTGCACGTGAAAGACAGTTACCTGAGCCCTTATTCTCACTATAATAATTTGACTTTAGAGATACCCCCACAGTTTCCCTCTGGAAAAAAAAAATGCCTCGTGCAAAATGACACATTGTAATGTTTCTGTCTTTGGGCTTTGTATGTAATGGCCATGCTTCACTAGTGCCAATTCTGAACATGGCTTGACTATTCATATGAAAGTTGCCATGGGTTGTGAACAAAGAGAAAAGGGTACATGAAAGATTGTGATCATCCAGTCTTTGGTTGCATCCATAATTTGCAACCATTGCTGCACTGACACTTTTTGTTGTTTTACTTGAAAGAGCTTTCTTACTTCTGTGAGCTTAACAAATGTGAGATCTTGTTTTTAACCTTATATTGCAGTGCCACGCAGCCAGTCAGAATTGCCTGCATGGTAACATCACTAAGAGGGTGGGAAAATGCTCTTCCATTGCCCTTTGCCCATATTCCATTGCCCATTATTAACTCCTTCTGAATGGGAGAAAGGAAAAGCAACACATTTCCACAACCCAGGCAATCGAAATAAGGTTTCTGCTGGTCTTGCTACATTCAGCTCATTGTTTATCAGTACTGTATAAGACTTTTGCCCAAATTCAGCTTGGATTACATGTAGTTGAGCATGACACGTACATGTAAAAATGTTCAGACCCCACCTCCCAATATTGAACTTAACCGTTTTTCAGGCTGGGTGCCATGGTCTAGCTTTTTTACCTAATGAGCCTAAACCAGTCCTAAAAGGGGGAACTAACTATACCACACTAAAACTAAGTTAAAAACTGAAAACTAAAAATAACAACTAAAGCTCAATCTGTGGTATGTTTGTTATAGGGGAGAAAGGCCCTGGCCTTTGGTGCTAGTGACTCCCCTTCTTTTTGAGATTCATTCCTTTGACAGGAAGGTCTTTTAATCTCTTGCTTTGGGTAACCATTAACTTGTAAAGTTTGTTCCAAATGAAGCATTTCTTCTTCTAGGTACTGTGGCTCTGAAATTCGCCTGGCTCCATCCATTAATGTTTTTATGACCCCCCATCTTCTGTCTTGGATGATGATTGGAACCTTTATTTAAATTCCTGTTTGCACATGTGGGCTTTCTCTATACTTTATGTCCCAACGTTCCATCCTCCTTTTTAATAATCAAGACATTTAAAAAAGGCAATTTTCCCTCTTTTTCTTTTACCATAGTAAATTTTATTGATGTATGGATATTGTTGAAAGGCTGCCAAAACGGATCTAACTCTGTCTCATCATGGTCCCACATCACAAAGGTATCATCTACATATCAAAACCAAATAGTAGGTTTCTGTGTTGCTGTATGCAGAGCCTTGGCTTCAGACTGTTCCATGAACAAGTTTGCAACTACTGGGCTTAGGGGGCTTCCCATAGCCACTCCTTCTTTTTGCTCATAGAATTGCTGTTCCCACACAAAATAGGTTGATGTCAGACAATACCTGAATAGTTCCGTAATGTCTGGAAGAAACAACCCTTCAATCAGTTGTACGACTGCATCAACTGGTACTTTTGTAAATAATGACACAACATCAAAACTGATCATCTGGGCTTTTGGTCCAATATGAAATTCTTTAACTTTTACAATCAGATGAGTAGAGTCTTCAATAAATGTAGTGGTATTACCCACATGTGGCTGGAGCAGTGTAGTCAGATACTTTGCAGTAGCATCCCACCTTCCAATTTTGGCCCACAACACTGGGTAGTGCCAGCTTTATTTGAGTTCCTGATTACCTACACTAGTGGTTCTCAAACTGGGGTATTTGCGATGTCCCGCCAGAGAGCTCTGGCCTCTGCCCACTTAAGGGGCGTGGGGGAAGGGAGGCAGCAATGTGATCGCCTGAATCGTGTCACTGTCGAGGGGCACAGGGGATTGCCTGGACTTACCACAGCCTACAGCAGCCTTCCAGGGGTGCAGGGAGCCCCACAGCCTCCACAGGGCTCCCCAACATACAGTCAAAATAACAATCACAACCCACTTCCAATTTGCGATCGCGAAACCAGAAGTGGGTCATGATTGTTATTTTGACTGTCTCCGCATGTTGGGGAGCCCTACAGATGCTGACGTGGGGTTCCTCGCACCCCCAGAAGGCTGCTTCAGGCTGTGTTGAGTCCAGGCAAGCCTCTGTGCCCTTCAACAGCACTGCGATTCTGACGATCACGTTGATGCTTCCCCCCTCCCCCGCAAGAACTTATAGCAGGGCTCAAACTCCTTGCAAGTTTGAGAACTGCTGGCCTACACCATTACCATTTTGACTGGCAAAATATTTTTACTTTGAGACTGCTACTGGAAGCGTAGAGTAGCCCCTGTAGAAAATACTTGACATCCTTCCATGATATACTTCTTAAAGCAGAGCTCTTCAAGCACATTTTTCCAATAAAGTTTTAAATAAAAAATTCCATTGTGTCTGGGTGATGTAAGTTAGTAATCTGAACAGGCGAAAATGATATGAATAGTAAATACTAATTTAAAAAAAACAAACCACTGATTATTTCGCATGTTCTTGATCTCTCCTCTTTTCCAAAGCTATGCATTTCCCCCCCCCCCCACAAAGGGCTTTTTGG
This sequence comes from Tiliqua scincoides, assembly GCF_035046505.1. Lineage (NCBI taxonomy): Eukaryota > Metazoa > Chordata > Lepidosauria > Squamata > Scincidae > Tiliqua > Tiliqua scincoides. The sequence continues at coordinate 110,806,188 of NC_089823.1, forward strand.
AGCCTTGACATTTGTGGGATGTGAATTGTCTTGTGAAAAAACGTTCCAAGTTAGTTCAGTAAAATTCTTCAGAAAGTTGTGTTGCAGATTGGCAGAAACAAAGGTGTACATAAAGGACCGATCCCATGAACAGAACACTTCTTTCATTCATGGAGGAAGCTTTCAGTTGCTCGGTAAACTTCCAAAAGCAATGGTACCAGTCAGGACACCATGCTTAGGCTGCAGTCTCATGTGCATTTGCTTGGGAGTAAGCTCCACTGCAAATGGTAGTACTTCTGAATACACATGCATAAGATTGTGCAGCGTGTATACACAGAAGTTCCACTCATTCAGTGGAATTCACTTCCAAGTAAGCATGCATAAGGTTGTATTCTTAAAGTAATCTGATGGAAAGAAACAATGTGGAGACTGTTATGGGCAATTCTGGTGATTTATCAGATGATGCTAACCTTTCCCATTAACTGGGCTGAAAAAAATATGCCATTTTGAATGAGAGACTTTAGGGAAGGGAGGGGTAACTGCTCTCTATATTACATACACATCTATTTCTCAGAAGACGCTGGCTAGCCAAATGACAAATGTAGTGATATAGCCCATATTTCCATATAGTTAATGGAAAATTCCAGTTAATGGATAATATTTGACAGGCCAGTTGTCCTCATGGAGGAGCCCCCCCCCCCCAAAAAAAAAATTCCATAGTGCATTGTAGATTCAACTGGAGTTGCAGAGGGATCACATGGTGCTATTTTCAAAATTCTGCATCTCATGAAATATGATGTAGTGTCGGTCCACGACAACTAGTCAGCTGGTGGTTACTATAAGTAGTGCAGTCATCACAGAACAGGCAGCAGTGGTGAAAAATGAGTGAAACAGGCAAAACTGTTTCAGTTTCCCCCCCCCCCACCTACTCTGTCCCCATTGAAGAGTAAAGTTATTGTGATATGATGTTTTATCCACTCTTAGATGAGCCCCTTTTGCCTGTCTGTCTACTAGTGTCAGAATGTGTAGTTCCACCAGTCCTTGGTTAGTTCAATACATCTTGCCTGAAAACTCTGCTGGCAGACAAGACTCTACAGCACTTTTGTCCCCAGACATTGAAGTGAGAGGATTAGCACTGTCAGGCATCTCCTGTTTCTTTACCTCCCCTTTCTGCCCCTCACCCTCAGATTCTCAATTCAATCAGTGATCACTCAGCCTTCTTTCGAACAGATGACCTCAAAAGATCAAAGTGTAATTCACTGATCCAAAGCTGTCAATAAAAATGCCAGTTGTGAGACGAGAGAATATTGCTCGGTGAGCAAATATTATCGGAAGAGTGACGCTATTGTGCAAATTGTGGTCCAGAGTCACGGGTATCCATGAACTCTTTTCCTCAGAATGTATTACAGTCAATATTAATTAGAAGAAGGCTTTCAGCTGATTGCTGGATGCACTGAATAAGGACTCTATTAAGTGACTGCAATCCTCCTGAATTTGTATTATCCTTATATGCTCACTACCATGTCTTTTTTCCCCCTTCCTTTTTTCCTTCCCTTGGAGCCAAATAAGATATGGTTTTAATCATATCATGCCCTGGCACACTTTTTTCTCCACTGTCAAAAGCATGTACAGGGGGATCCAATCCAGATTTGGTTGGCAGCAAAAATGTGCGTGTTGTGTAGGGGAGTTAACTATACCCTCAGTTGTGGTCATGATTTGGACACCCCATATGTGCATTTTGCCCTAAGAAGAAAGCTCCCATTTGGAGCCAACTTGTTCATTGCTGGGTGTGAGGGTGAAGATACACCCATACCTTCAGCTCAATGCAGGGAAGTGGGGACAGAAGATGTGATCCCATCCCCCTCAATAAAATGAATGTGTGATTGTCATGTGAAAAAGACTTGTACTTGCTTGTGCCTCTGCAAGTATACAGAATGCATAGACTTGCACCCAAGAGCCCCACCTCTTGACTTGCATACATCAGCAAGTGTTCGAAAGGGGCCTCTACAACTGCATGTACTGACACTTTCCCTGCTGTCAAGAACCCTGCACAGGGCCCAGTCCTATCCAACTTTCCTGCTCTGGTGTAGCCACAATGCAGCCACGTGCTAAGAGAACACATGTTCCCATACCTTAAGAAGGTCCCAGTGTCTGCCCCTCTACCACAGGATGCAGTGCACACCCCACTGGCACAACTGGAAAATTGGATAGGATTGGGCCCACAATCTACTGTAGGTTCCCAGTTACTTGGAGAAGCCTGCACATGTAGAGGTACTTATGTAGAAACCCTTTTACACTCCCATTGAACAGATGGAGAGCAGAGGGGCAGGCTGGCAGGCATGGTCCTGTTTTCCCTCTCCATGCATTAGAACATCCTAAGAACCCTGCTGTATCAGGCCAAGGGCCCATCTAGTCCAGCTTCCTTTATCTCCCAGTGGGCCCTCAAACGTTATTCTGTGCATGCACAGGGGGAGGGGAAATAAATGCATCAAATGAATGGCTCACATGATTCCTCTGACCAAGAGGAATTGCATGGGCACTTGTTTGTGACAGTCCTTCATTTTGTCATAAGAATATAAGAACATAAGAACAGCCCCACTGGATCAGGCCATAGGCCCATCTAGTCCAGCTTCCTGTATCTCACAGCGGCCCACCAAATGCCCCAGGGAGCACACCAGATAACAAGAGACCTCATCCTGGTGCTCTCCCCTACATCTGGCATTCTGACTTAACCCATTCCTAAAATCAGGAGGTTGAGCATACACATCATGGCTTGTACCCCATAATGGATTTTTCCTCCAGAAACTCGTCCAATCCCCTTTTAAAGGCGTCTAGGCTAGACGCCAGCACCACATCCTGTGGCAAGGAGTTCCACAGACCAACCACGCGCTGAGTAAAGAAATATTTTCTTTTGTCTGTCCTAACCCGCCCAACACTCAATTTGAGTGGATGTCCCCTGGTTCTGGTATTATGTGAGAGTGTAAAGAGCATCTCCCTATCCACTCTGTCCATCCCCTGCATAATTTTGTATGTCTCAATCATGTCCTCCCTCAAGCGTCTCTTTTCTAGGCTGAAGAGGCCCAAATGCCGTAGCCTTTCCTCATAAGGAAGGTGCCCCAGCCCCGTAATCATCTTAGTCGCTCTCTTTTGCACCTTTTCCATTTCCACTATGTCTTTTTTGAGATGCGACGACCAGAACTGGACACAATACTCCAGGTGTGGCCTTACCATCGATTTGTACAACGGCATTATAATACTAACCGTTTTGTTCTCAATACCCTTCCTAATGATCCCAAGCATAGAATTGGCCTTCTTCACTGCCGCCGCACATTGGGTCGACACTTTCATCGACCTGTCCACCACCACCCCAAGATCTCTCTCCTGATCTGTCACAGACAGCTCAGAACCCATCAGCCTATATCTAAAGTTTTGATTTTTTGCCCCAATGTGCATGACTTTACACTTACTGACATTGAAGCGCATCTGCCATTTTGCTGCCCATTCTGCCAGTCTGGAGAGATCCTTCTGGAGCTCCTCACAATCACTTCTGGTCTTTACCACTCGGAAAAGTTTGGTGTCGTCTGCAAACTTAGCCACCTCACTGCTCAACCCTGTCTCCAGGTCATTTATGAAGAGGTTGAAAAGCACCGGTCCCAGGACAGATCCTTGGGGGACACCGCTTTTCACCTCTCTCCATTGTGAAAATTGCCCATTGACACCCACTCTCTGCTTCCTGGCCTCCAACCAGTTCTCAATCCACGAGAGGACCTGTCCTCTAATTCCCTGACTGTGGAGTTTTTTCAGTAGCCTTTGGTGAGGAACCGTGTCAAACGCCTTCTGAAAGTCCAGATATATAATGTCCACGGGTTCTCCCGCATCCACATGCCTGTTGACCTTTTCAAAGAATTCTATAAGGTTTGTGAGGCAAGACTTACCCTTACAGAAGCCATGCTGACTCTCCCTCAGCAAGGCCTGTTCGTCTATGTGTTTTGAGATCCTATCTTTGATGAGGCATTCCACCATCTTACCCGGTATGGATGTTAGGCTGACCGGCCTATAGTTTCCTGGGTCCCCCCTCTTTCCCTTTTTAAAAATAGGCGTGACATTTGCTATCCTCCAATCTTCTGGCACCGTGGCCATTTTGAGGGACAAATTGCATACCTTAGTCAAGAGATCTGCAACTTCATTCTTCAATTCCTTAATAACCCTTGGGTGTATGCCATCAGGGCCTGGTGACTTATTGATCTTTAATTTATCAATGAGGTCTGAAACATCTTCTCTTTTAATCTCTATCTGACTTAACTCCTCGGTTAGGAGGGGCCGTTCAGGCAGCGGTATCTGCCCGAGGTCTTCTGTCGTGAAGACAGATGCAAAGAACTCATTTAATTTCTCTGCCATCTCTAAGTCTCCTTTTATCTCCCCTTTCCCTCCCTCACCATCCAGAGGGCCAACCGCTTCTCTGGCGGGTTTCCTGCTTCTAACATATTTGAAGAAGCTTTTATTATTCCCCTTAATGTTGCTGGCCATGCGTTCCTCATAGTCTCGCTTGGCCTCCCCTATCACCTTCTTACATTTCTTTTGCCACAGTTTATGTTCCTTTTTATTCTCTTCATTAGGGCAAGACTTCCATTTACGGAAGGAAGCTTCCTTGCCCTTCACAGCCTCTCTAACTTGGCTGGTTAGCCATGCGGGCACTCTCCTGGATTTAGTGGAACCCTTCTTTCTTTCTTTTGTCACTTATGTGTTCCATTGGATAAACTTTAGCCCACGTATACCACAGTAATCATGGCTTAAGTTTGTTGCTCAGTTGTATAAATCACACATTTTTTTTTAAGAACTGTGCTTCTCTATGCTCATTATTTCAAAAAATCACAACAGCGAAGATGAAACCATTAAGTGAGAGGACAAGAGGCACAGTTTCACAGAGAACTTTCATGCAGTCATGCAGGTCCTCCCATTTGCTGTTTAATGAGATGCTTGTTAACTACTGAAAAGCCAGGAGATGAACTTAATAGACTTGATGTATAATTCTGGTAGTGTTAACCTTGAAAGGCTCTTTGGGGGGAAAAAATCATCATATTAAAAGAATGTTTGAATTGCTGGCATAAATAACAGAGTGGTGCTTCCAGAAGCCCTCATGACAATTTACAACCACTTTGTTAGGAGGGAAAAGTGATGTCTCAAAGTCATCTAAATACTCCCACGGTAGGCAGAATCATTTTTAGAAAGATTTGTCGGCTTGGCAATCAAGGCTTCTGAGTATAAGGACAATGACTAAACTATCTGAAATGATGGCCAGTTTAAGCACAGGAAGGCCATGTGTGTGTGTGTGTGTGTGTGTGTGTGTGTGTGTGTGTGTGTGTGTGTGTGTGTGTGTGTGTTTTCCTATTGAAGTACTGATTAAAAAGGAAATATAGCCAAGCAGCAAATTTCTATGTCAATTAGGCCACTTCTATTGTAAGCTTTGTGCATAAAAAATCTTTATGATGTCCAATCATATTTGCTCCTCTGAAGACTTTAAAAGACATTTCAAGGATTCTTTTTTTAGTTTGATCCCATGCCAACGATGTTTAAAAGCATAGAAAAATTAACATATTTGGGGAAAAAAGTCATTTGATAAATCACTCGAGTTAAATTTGCACCAATCCCAAATACTTTGAAAAGCAATTCAAAGGCCCACATGTGCAGTTGAACCAGGGCACATGTGCATAACAGATAGGCCCTGCAATCTATTCACCTTATTTTTTGATCAACAGATTCCAAAGCAGGGTTCTATGCATAAAAGGTTTGAACTCAAGTCCTGCTCCCATGCCCTGCTACAAGGACAGCCTACATGCTAGGAGCGCAAGTGAACCAGCAAAAAAGAGCCGCTGCAGCATTCAAGCCATTAGGCCAAAGTAAGCAGTGGTCCATTTCATGGTACTAGAATTTATTTTCTTGGCCAGCTCACAGTTTCAAACTTTCCTCTGTAGGGTTTCTAGATTCTTAGGTGGAGAATTAAAGCTCATTGCCTTTAAGGCTGGTGTAGCACTCTGGCTGAGAATCTGATATTATTATTATTTATATTTATATAATAATATTTATATACCGTTTTTCAAGAGTAAAAGTTCATTAAGGTCACAAAGGGCGCAATCCAAACCTTGTCTTCAGCTGGCCTGGGAGGATCGCAAATGTGACATAAAGCACGTTTGCACCTCCTCCAGTAAGCCAGGCCGGCGCAACCAGAAGCACCGGCCTGCGGAGGCTGACAGAAGGCTCCACGCTGACTTCCTCCTTGCTCCTTGCGTGGGCTTGGATGAGCCGATGCAAAGGTGACAGGTAGGCATGGTGGAGGCAGGGAGGGGGAGGGAGGGAGGCATTCCTGGGCGGGAGGAGGGAGGGCGATGGGCAGCCCTGGGGATGGGCGCACGGGGAGCCGGAGGTGGGGCTGGGATCCAGCAGTTATGCCCAACCCCTGTCCACGGGAGAACGGAGCAGCTTCAAGCTGCTCCTCTCTTCTCGGACTTGGGCCACCTCAAAAGGTGGCACAAGTCCAAGGAAACCTATTGGGGCCAGCAGCCCTTACCCAGGGGTAAGAGGAAAAGTTTCCCCTTGCCTCCGGCTAAGCTGCTGCTGGCCTCCTGGCTTGCCTGTTCCAGTACAAGTTAGTATTGCGCCCAAAGTGGTTTACATATTAAAGTAAATCAGTGAATGGTTCCCTGTCTGCAAAGGACTCACAATCTCTAGAAGAAGAAGAAGAAGAAGAAGAAGAAGAAGAAGAAGAAGAAGAAGAAGAAGAAGAAGAAGAAGAAGAAGAAGAAGAAGAAGAAGAAGAAGAAGAAGAAGAAGAAGAAGAAGAAGAAGAAGAAGAAGAAGAAGAAGAAGAAGAAGAAGAAGAAGAAGAAGAAGAAGAAGAAGAAGACGCCACCACTGCCGCCGCCGCCGCCGCCGCCGCCGCTGGAAAAGACTCCATACTGGGGTGATGAGCGACTTTTGCTCTCCCCCTGCTAAATATAAGAGGTGCCTTTGAAAGGTGCCTCTTTATCCAGTTAGCAAGGGTAATATCCACCCTCTCCTGCTGTTTCTGGAAGTGTTCACCTTCTTTTAAATTCCTGTGGTGGTAGATGTACCTATCTTGGGCCACTGCAGAGCAATTCAAAATCCACCCCCTAGATGCCTTCTGGGCTAGGGAGTGAAGTTCAGCACTGTGCAAGCACACGAGCACTGGCCTGTGACATCACAAAACAAAAATAAAAATAAAATCAATCAGTTTGAAACTGCAGAAAAGAACAGAATAGGATCTAGTTTCTACAATTGGTGGGAGGTAGATGCCTCATTCCTAAACAGATTCCCAGACATGTGGTTGGGGGCAGTTGTGTTTTTGTAACATTCAATTCAAATGAGCTCAAGTCCAAATAGTTAATAGAAGATGCAGGGTAGGCAATACGCTGTCAAACAGGGATTCAAGAAAGAGAGTAGCTTACAGGAAGTTGAAGAAAAGGCACAGAAGAAGGAACAAATAAGAGAGGTAGAAATTAGGACTTCATTTCAAACTTTTTCACACTAACCCTTCGCTGATGTTTTAACCTGGAGCAGACATGAGCATAGCAAAGTGTGCCATAATCGCTGAAGTGAAGTAGTAAGGAAATAACTGTCTAGTAATTGTTTTATCCCATGGCAATTATCCCAGAATATACAGAAAACCGCTTGAAAGCCAGTGTCATCAAGAGTGTTGATGATAAATTGGCATATTGAAAACCAGGGAACTTGCAGGAAGTTTCAGTGAAACCAAAACCCCAATCCTCTTAACGGGATGCTCTGTTAGAATAATACTTGAATTTTATTTCAATAAGGATTACGTTCAAAAAAAGACTGGAATCCTGGAGAGCCATTGCCCATCATCAATGACTGATGCTTTCCATAATAGCATAGCTGCTACAGAGCAGTCCTAACCTGGTCCAACCCAGAGTGTATAGCAGCCCTGGCACAGCCTCCACTGCATATTATGGGCGAATCAGGGACCAGTCAGAAATGGAAAGGTAAGTGAAAAACCTGCAAGCTGGTGACTTGCAGCAGCTTTTTGGCTGGTGTAAATCCAAGTGGGTCTAAGGAGATCTGTCAAGCCTGGGTCAGTGCCGCTGCTGCTGATATCTGTCCATGGTTGGTTCCAATCCCCTGCCTGCTTCTCTCCCTGAATGCCTGGGAAATGCCACTCTACAGGGGCTCCAGAAGTAATTGGCACATGCTCAGCTGATTACACTGCTGGCACCATCCTGTGCACCATTGCAGTGGTTGACACACCAGCAGAACCCAAGTTCTGTTAGCTCAAAGTCTGGATACGATTGGGCCCTATGATGGCTAAAGTTGCGATGCTAAGCACGCTTACCTGGTAGTAAGTCCCACTGAACTCAATGTGACTTACTTTTGAGTAGTTATGCATAGGATTTAACTGAAAGTCTAAAGATGATCCATATGGCTGCCAACTGTTCTGGTAGAGAGTTGCTCTTTCCCCTCTCACGTAACACCAGAACCAGGGGACATCCATTAAAATTAAGTGTTGGGAGAGTTACGACAGACAAAAGAAAATATTTCTTTACCCACCATGTAATTCGTCTGTGGAACTCCTTGCCACAGGAATTGGTGATGGCATCCGGCCTAGGTGCCTTTAAGAGGAGATTGGACAAATTTCTGGAGGAAAAGTCCATCATGGTTTACACGTCATGATAGGTATGTTCAAGCTCCTGATTTTAGAAGTAGGCTACTCCAGAATGTCAGATGCAGAGGAGGGCACCAGGACGCAGGTTGTGTCTTGTTGTCTTGTGTGCTCCCTGAAGCACCTGGTGCGGTACTGTGAGATACAGGAAGCTGGACTAGATGGACCTTTAGCCTGATCCAGCAGGGCTCTTTTTATGTTCTTATGGTAGATTCAATGGGACTTTGAGTTCAATGAGACTTACTCCCAGAGGAGTGTGTAAAGCATTGTGACTTTATCCATCTTATTCACTGTTGGTCTGAAGCCTGACTTTTGAAAAATTAGCACCTGAAACTTCTCCTGGCATGGAGACGGTGTTCAGAAAAGCTTCCAAATTGCTATATGACAAATATTTAACAAACAGGTATTACAGTAAATGTGCAGGAGCAGGGTGAGTAAAAATGTTAGCAATCTGATTCCCCAACCATCAGTTTTATACCTCCAGTTCAACTGAAGGGTAAAAAAAAAAGGAAAGTTGATTTGTTGGCTCATATTTCTGATTCACCAGAACCAAAAACCACAGAGGTCATTTCTGTGTGATGTGGGATTGGCTTTCAAAAGAGTTTGACTGTTGGTATTGATTAGGTGCTCTGACATTATAAGAGAGCCATTTATTAACAAACTTTGAAAGGTCACAGACTGCTGTAGCTTCACCAATCACAAAATCAGCAATAGTTAATTGTCTCCCATGAATACAGAACAATACAAGAGTTCTCTTCTTGGTGTTCTTGGTGAGCTCTCACCTATCTGAGCATGTGCACCAATGCTAACATTACATAATGCCATAAACATTACATAAACATAATATCCTTAACCAAGAATTTAACATTTGTTTCTTTATCGGCCATAAGCACAAGTGGTACAGATGTTTGTATTTGTTACATGCAATCCACACTATTTTTCCTGCACTTTTATTGCACACACAGAATTCTTTGTGAGCAACAGGCAACAATTTTATGATGGATTTGCACAAGCATACATAATCAAACGTTATACTTTTTTTCCTTGTATGCAAATGTCAGTGCTCTATTTATTTACTAGAATTCCGGACTGACTTAAGGTTTCCTTAGCAGGATTACAGTCCTACACAATTTGTATAGAGGGAAAGATGCAGTTTCTCCTAGAGGCTTCCGAGGCTTCCGAGGCTGTTGTTATTGAACCTTAAAGGCCGACAGATTTACAGCCCAATCCTATGCTGTCCTGGCGCCCAGAGAAACAGTAGCACCAAAAACGCCACAGCTGAACTCTGTGGGCCCAGGCAGCTGCTGGAGTCTTCTTGGGGTAAGTAATATTTGTTCCCTTACATTTTTTCCCTTACCATAGGTAAAACTCAACAGCTCCAATGGGTCTCCTCAGAGCTGTGCCAGCTATTTTGCTGGTGCAGAACCAAGGGGGCCCACGTAGGGCCTCCAGGCTTGGGGTGGGGGAGCATAGGATATGGTGGCGGAGTCTGTCACTGTCTCTGCTCCTTTCCTGGGCCCAATCCTCCCCCAGCCCACCGTCCACCCACCCAGTTCCGCCCTCCCCGTGGTCTGAATAGCCACTTTACCACACGGTGGAGAAACTTACCACCGGCTGCTCCTGCACTCAGTCCTCCCAGAGCTGAGGCCCAATGCAGACTGGTGCTGACTTCCCTTACTCAGGGGAAGGGGACAAACGTCCCCTTCTCCCGAGGAGCCTCCCGTGGTAGCGCAGGAGGCGCAGGATCCAACGGGAGCCCGCTGTGGAGCCGCCAGATCTGGGCGCTGCAGGTAGCTCAGGATTGGGCTGCCTGTCCTTTTTCCCATCAAAGCCCAAATACATGTGTCTGTATTGGCATCCATTTGTTCCCTGTTCTTTCTCTCCGTTGTTATCTTTGCTAATCCCTCCCATCAACCCCCTTCGCCTCCCTCAGTGTCAACATTCACATTGCAGACTTCTTGGAGCAGATATTAGTTTTTTTTAGTATGATTCTGAAAGCTTCATGTGTGCGGATGGTGTTACACAACCACTTTTTAATCAGTAATGTTCAGGTGAGTTGCACTTTCCCCTATGGAAAAACAATGAATAAGATGACTAAACTTCAGGGTTACCATTTGACATGAATGAATGCTAGATTTTGCTGGAAGTCTGCCAGCAATTGCACCCTTCATTTCTCTTTTATGATGTCACACCTGCCATCATTTTTTGTTGGTAAAGGAAAAAAGGGCTTGTAAGCCAGACAGTCTATTTTAAATCCATGAGCTCTGAGCTGCAGTATTTCAAAGGGCTGCTGGTAAAAGCAAGGATACGCTGTCAGTATATAGACTTTAAATTTATTTAAATAAAGCTCTCTCTCTCTCTCTCTCTCTCTCTCTCTCTCTCTCTCTCTCTCTCTCTCTCTTTTTAGGGAAAACAGAAAGAATGATTTTCAGTCACAAAGATCAAACAGTGAATAGCAAACAACAAATACAGTAAATTGTGTGACAAAGTTGCATTTCAGTTATATCTTCAGCCAGCAGTCATGACAAGGAAACAGCTTGAATCCAAAGACACCAGCATTTCTGTCTCAAGGAGATAAATAGATATTTTTAAGCAACAAGTTTTCTCAAAGCCATTTTTAGAAAAGTAGTTGAAAGAGTATTGTGCAGCATATATCATGTCACCAGCATTGTTCCTTTTAGACATCTTTGATTTGTTTATAGCTGAAAAATAAGGGCCATTTCATATGCAGAGCAGAGTTACATTTTTAAAAGAAAAAAAAAATCAACTCTCTCATTTTCAATGATGCAGGTAAAATAATCCTAGCCATGTACAGAACCAGAGTTCATCATCTAGTGATCTGGTTTCCAACCTGTGATCCAGGGACCACAAGTGGCCCTTACGGCACATTTGCGACTGTAGTCCGTGGATCGGAGCCATGCCACAGACCACAGGATCGGGCTCTCAATTCTGTTTTTTGTGTACAGGCAAGTGGGGGTTGCATGTGGTTCCAATTTTTTGTCTCAGCAGTTCCCCAGGCTTCTGAAGGTTGGGAAGCACCCATCTAGTGCCTGTGCTGGAAAGGATGCTTGGACCTTGTAAAGAATGAGAGTGCTCATGCTTTACATGAACCTTGGACCCTTCAGCCCCCAAGGCACTGGTGGTCTCAGGCAAGTATGCATCTTTAGACCTGAGTCACACAGGTTAGTGGAGGGCTTAGGGCCCAGTCCTATCCAACTTTCCAGCACTGGGGAAGACACAATGCAGGCCCAAGGTAAGGGAACAAGTGTTCCCATACCTTGAAGAGGCCTCCAAGACTGCCTTCTCAACACAGGAAGCTGTGCATACCCCATAGGCAAGCAGCACTGGCACTGGAAAATTGGATAGGATTGGGCTCTTAACTGTTTAACATGGTTCTGAGAATGCACTCTTATTTTGCTATAAAATAAATCAGTGGGTCACAGGGATTGTGCCTTGATACACTGCTATGCAACATGTCAGGCACCAGAGGGGAGAGAAATGGTAAGAGAGAACTCAGTGGTTTTCCCATTCAGAAAATGCATATTCACTTAGCTAAAGCTATACAAAGTGTTTAGTGCTTTCTGTCCTTTCTCTGGACCCATTTATCTACTACTACTAGCAGCACCACTACTGCACTGTAGAGACATCATACAACTATCTAATGGGGGAGGAGTGTGCTTGGACCCGAATATTTTGCAGTCACTAACTGCAATGCAAAATTGCAATTTCACATACATTCAGTGGCATTTGGAAACGTAGCAGGCTTATATGAGGATATGCCAACAGGTTGGTTTGAATTACATCCTTTGCCTCTTAAAGCTCTGTTGTGCACTGGAGACATGGCTGAAGAGTACCTCTGAAAGTAGCATCCTGACTGAAGAAGTCTTCCAACAGATTACTCCAGTCCTTTCTGGAATATTGACTGCCACCTGAAGTATTGATTAAGAAATTATACAGGATACGCCTGCTTTTTGCTTTGCCTCTTGATTGAATAAGTACAATCCAGATACCCTACATGCCAACACTGCATCAGGATTCAAGGACTTAGTTTTCCATAAATTCACACGTGCAATCTTAATGTGCTTTGGGCAGACCAATCCTAACCTACCCTGGCCAGTAGGCCTGCCCCTCATCCAAAGTAGGGTTGGAGTCAAAAGTGGCTCGGTCCGGGCTAAGGGGAATAGCTTCCCCTTACTCCAGGTAACACTGCAGCAGCCCCAATGGGGCTACTTGGATCTGCACCACCGCAATTGTTAGGGTGTATTCATGAAATTTGAAATGTGCTTGAATCTAGCCTTGATGTTTGTGACCATGGAAGAAGGTGAATGTACAACTACCTTTCAACTTTCCTTCCATTTTTGTGCTACCCTTGAATAGACTATTTTGTCAGGTGTGAATTTTTGGTCTCCCATTTACCTTTTTTCCTCGTAGAGTTGTACATCTTTGGGGATAAGTCTTTTTTTCTTCATGCTTTAGAAACATATCTTTGGTGATGTGTGGTCCGTTATTCAGTTTCTACCCCCTTTACAAGAGTATGTGCATCTACCACATGGCTATCTTGTTTATCATCCTCTCTCTTATGTGAAAACAATGAGGGTGGAGGAAAGTCTTATCAATTTCACTTTTCTACATTTCCCCAATTTTTAAGGAAATTGATAACATTGGAGAACAGCCTTGTCAATTTCATAGCAGCCTATTGTGTTGTATTTAAAAAAAAAAAAATCTAGAGGCCCCAGTATGTCTGATGAAAAGCAGATTCCATAAGTACTTTCATTATTTGACATGCAGGCTTGAATCTGGTAATCGTACATCCATTGCTGCATCAAGCAGTGGAACCAAGTTCAGAAGAGGGCAAATGCCTTCCCTTTCTGGCCTAGCTACAAGTGCCCAAGTTTCATGGTGCTGAAAAGTTTGAAAGTTATTTTGGGTGATAAGGTAACCTATAATTGCAAAACCTTACTCTCTCCAGTGATGAGCATTTCATACAGTTCTCTAACTTTCACTACAGACTCTATGACATTATTTTTCAGTACACTGACTCTTTGATTTGCTTCCAATGTGACATGCAATTTTTTTTAGTAAAGGTTCCTGGCAAATCTGCTCACACAGCAAGCTCTGGGCAGCCCTCAGTGTTGTCACATTTTATTAGGAAGTGGCTATCTTGTCTCCACTGTTGACTATGTGTGGACAAGAACACAGGAGGGTATCAGTAAATGATATTAATTTAGAGGGCAGGAAAAACACCAGCTGGGGGGCGTGGGTTCCAAATGTCTGCTGTGATTCACTACTGCTGCAAGAACACAGTGGGCCCTCAGCATGCTTGACAGAGTGCCTTGACAGAACCCAGAGTTCAGCAAATCATCCAAATGAGCTTTATTTAAAAGACTTATTATACCTCAAGGATCAGTAGGTTTATGTTTAACTACCCTGTACAATCTCAAGCCTAATCAGTTCGCTAGACAATCCAGTGGAGTCTCTTCCCAGAAGTAGATCCATACCAAAGTACTCAAACAGTTTCTTTTCTTTCCAGGATTCTTGAAATGGATCAGTCATGAGAACACAGGTTACAGATAGACACGTGCAGGCCTCATGTTACATATTGTGCTGTGTTGCGGCAAGATGGCAACCATAAGCCAAAGGTTCACTTTCAGATCTTGTCACATATAGGATTGCATCCTAAGTTATCTTTCTGTTTTCATATGGGAACTTGTGCACATGGAGTTGACCAGTGGCAGTCCTGGGAAAGGTCGAAGTGGCAAAAGCCCCAGGCACCACACCTGTTGGCCCTCTGGGGGCGGCACCACTCCAACACCACCTCCACCTGCTGTACCAATGCTGTCTCCTCTGTCCATGCTCCAGAGTCATTCTGGGGACTGGCAAAACCCTGTGCTGTGTCCACCGGTACTCCGAAAGCCTTCTGAGGCCTCCTGAGCACCCTTAAACGGTAGTTCCAGTTTTCATAGGAAAACTGGAAATACAGGTTTAATTGTGCTCTGGAGGCCTTAGAAGGCTTTCGGAGCACTTGAGAACATTACGCAAAGCTCCATTATGGCTGGGTAAGTATCTTTGGGGGGGGCCATGTGTTGCAGGGGGGCACGGCATGTTATGGTCCTGTGCCCCAGGGCAGCACGGGAACCAGGTCTGCCACTGGAGAGAACAGAACAGGTTTCCTCCACACAGGTATCCAAATGGAATCCTCAGTGGGTGTTACGCTTACACAACACACTGTGCAACTCATTGCACAAGATGTCACACATAAAGTTGTCAGCACTTCACTGCAGTGCAGTTTCTTCCACATGTGGTTGCACAATTGCAATGTATTCACGGAAGTAATAAGTACGAGTCAAACCTAAGACAGAATGCAGTTTAAAAGAGGGTAGTTGTCCCGTCCAAAAAAATGTTCCATCTCCCAATGCCCACTTTTTTTGGCTAACTAACACATCCTTATCTCTAGAAACAACAGCTGTGGTGTACTAAGGAATGAACACAGAACTCCTTATCTATAGCAATTAACCAAATTTATTGCTATAAACACTTCCCTGCAATTCCTCTTGTCCAGAGGATTTCCCTCCCCAAAACTCCACTTAATTCAGTGGGTAAAGGTATGACGCCTCCAGTCCAAGTCCAGTGTCCAAAGTACAGTCCAGTCTTCCCAGTCCAATCTTTTGCAGTAGAGTCCCTCCTCTGCATCCTCTCCAGCAGAGTCCTGGCAGTCCCCTTCTCCTGTAGGTCCTGATCCATCCATGTCCCGTAGGTCTGAGGTCCTGTAGGTCTGGGCTGGGGGTACCATTGGTCTTTGCTCCTTCTGAAGCTGCCTTTTATCCTGCAGCCCCTTATTAAGTCCAAATTAGGCTCAGGTGAGCCATCCCTTCAGTCCATGTCCATTCAAAGTCCCATCAAAAATGAAGCTCAGGTGTCCATCAGAATCTCCATTGGCCTTGACTGATTACAGCTGTGGAGCCAGCCCTGGCCTTCCCAGAGCTGTCAAACAGCTGTCAAAACATGGAATTGCTGTCAACACCACATCATCCCCCTGATGATCTTCTGATCTTCCATTACAGTAGGATAGGATTCCCAATCACATACACCAAGCAATATTTGAATGAGTTCTGAAGTTCGGGCACTTTGTCACTGAATCAAATAATTACTATAGTGGAGGGCTGATCTCCACATTCAGCATCGAATGATGAGCCCTTTTAGGATTATACCAGTTCATTCTGAAGGTGGTAAGCCAGAATCTTTCTGCTTAACATGCTGAGACTGAAATCCTATACACTCTTTCCTGGGAGTAAGCCCCATTTAATATTGTGGATAGATATATAGGATTACACTGTCATTGAGTTGACTAGGACTTACTTCTGAGTAGACTTGCATAGAATTGCACTGTAGTTTTCTACATGCAACTATTTAATTATTTAATTTACTTAGGACCCAACCCTACACAGTGCGCACCAGCTTATCGCCAGCAGCATCCCCCCAACCCTGGAATGCCTCCTTCCCTCCTCCTCCCCATCCACCCCATCTACCCCAGATGTGGGGGTAGCCCAGAGTCCAGCCGAGCCGATACAAGGCTTGCTGAGGAAGCCACCATGGAGGCTGAATTCAGCCTCAATGTGCCAGCGCACCTCCATGTGCAGTGCGGCTTACTCCTGAGGAGGTGCAAACATGCTTTACGGCATGTTTGCGACCCTCCTGGGGCAGCACAAGGGACTTGCGCCAGCCCAAGTCCTCCTCTGGATTGCGCCCTAAGTAATGCAGTTTCAAAGTGGAAATATAATAATTTGCCTCCTTCAAATCTGCACATATGTTGCCTGTTTTAAAGATCCTCTATTATTCTTTACAGCAAAAATTTAGGAGGGAAGATACTCACAAAGCAGGCAGAAAAGTCCTCAATGTCCTGGAAGTTTAATTGTACCACCAGGAAGTCCAGCAAGTACCACCAGCTGCTGTGTAGCAGATGGCTATCATTAGTGAGTGAATTTTGACTACCATTTCTCCAAGGCACATCAAGACATGCTTCACAAATTCTATGCATGGTCTGATCATCCAAGTATTCTCTGTGTGGCAGCCCTTTGAACTCCTGGCCAGTTGGGAAGCCTTAATTTGTCTTGCCGTCCCTGCTTTTTCTGACAGCTAGCGATGGGAACATAAACACAGTTCATTCCAGTCTGATTTTGACTTGTGGTTGTATAGTCTGGAATGCGGTTCATGCTACTTTCTCTCCATCACAATCCTCACATTTATGACCCCTTCTGTTGTGCTCTCTCAGAGTCAGATTATGATTACTTTATTGTAGTAAGTGGTGTATGGGAAAGCTGGACAGAGTGAACCATCTCCCCTCCCCCCAAGCAAACATTTGAAAAATTAGCTCCTAAACCTCCACTGAAAGTGTGAGAATGGAGCAAAGATTTTTCACTCTCCGTCTGGTGCATGGAACTGAAAAACACCTGTGAGTAAGGATGGCATCAGGACGCAGCCATTTTGAACACTGGCCAAGGGATGACACCCATAAGAGGGTCCAAACTCAGTAGCAGTGGTTGATATTGAAATCTCCGCACCAGTGGCAGTGTTCATGTGTAATGACCATGTCCATTGTGGCCGCGGTCATGAGCTTTAGGTGGTGGGCAGAAGGCACCATGGGGGGCAGAGCAAGGCCTTGAGTCAGAGCTCCAGGTTCAAGCTGATGCTCCTGGCAGAACAGGTTTTGCGTTTCTTTTTGGTGTGAGAGTTTGGTGGTGTGAGTTTGTTGGTGTGAGAAGTGGGTATGTCAGAGTGTTGCAGTGATTCTACCTTTTCAGAATTTGTTTCCTAAGAAAGTTGCTGTGTGCATTTGGGAAAACAAGTTAAGGGATTCCAATGTGTGTTCTTGCTGCTGCCTTTGTTGTCAACCAGTAAACCTACAGGTTACCAAGGGCTGTGAGATTACTTAGGGTCTTTATGAAGCAGTGCTAAGTATCAATACATCATTCATTAGGTGGCATGTACCACATTTGCAGAATGGTATTGCCAATGCTTTCTCTGAGCATTTCTGATAGCATGTGTCACTTGCACGTCTAGACCAGGAAGTAATGCCTCAATGGGATTGGTGCCTCGGGTCAGGGAGGCACACAGAGTCAACTGGGCATCTTTAGCACCCAGTACCCAGATGAGTTATTTGAGGAAGCCTCGGAAATTAATTTGTTTTGGACTAGGGCTGGTGTAGATTTGCCTATTTGCCCCAACCATTTGATACTGTTTTGGAGACACATTTGAAGCCTGAAGTCTGCAGGTACCTGACAGTATAGGCATGGTATGCCAAGGCAGAAGGTGTCCTGGACTCATCCATAGACGTTCATGTCCAAGCTAAACTAGGGAAACCCCCAGGCCACCAAACAGCACGTATCCACTATGCCTCAAATCCTTTTTGGGCTGTTGAATGCCTCTGTGAAGCTGTACTCTTCAGTAGGAGGTAGCAGCATTTAAGACTGCTCCACTTGAGATCTTTTGTGGGGGGGGGGCGACTTTTCATCCTAGTCAACTCCTCACCCAAAGCAAATGGGGCATATCAGTATCTGCCTTTCAGTAGTCAGACTTGACATGGGTCAAAGATGAAGCAAAACTTAGATTGAGGCATGCCAACACTCACCCAATGGGATGTGGCCAATGGGTGTACATCTGTGGGGCTGTCTTGTGCCCAGTGTAGGCACTTCACAAACATATGGAGTGCTGAGCGTAGTTGGGAGGGGCTTTGGGATGTTAACCACCTCACAAAATTTCAGTTCTGAACCATGGAGTCCAAGGATCTGCATTTGTGGGGGAAGTTCCCTTCTGAATTTGATATGTACTCCTTCAGCATTTGTGCTGCCACTGCAGCAGCTAAGATGGGCATTCATCAGGAAGATATCTGGAGAATGAGTCAGTGGAAATCCTCAGCCTTCAAATACTATGTGTGCCTGTGCAGGAAGTTTCCACAGGAAATTTTCGGCATGTCTGGTTGAAGTTGTTTGTTTTGTACTTCTGTGACTTGCTCTATTAACTTTGTTTTCTTCTGGGTGCTGGCAGCTTGAGGGCACTGTTGAGAGTGCTGATTTGTGAACATTCCATCAGTTTCGGATCCACAAGAGAGCAAGAGACAGGAGAGCTTTTACTTAGATGGGTGTTTTAAGTGTGGGTGGGATGTTATAGTGGGTGGATTGGCTTTTTGACTCTGCTTTTTTTTTATGGTATTTTTGCTGCTGCCGCCTGGCTGCTCTTATCTGTACTATTTGATTGACTGTGCTACACTGCTGCTTACAGGGATGCATTTTTATACTGCTGTAGGTTCTTGGGTGGGTTATGTTTTTATGATGGCCTGTGCATTGGGTGCTAATAATTTAAAGATGATCTGTGGAATTTTGTTATTGTATTTTAAATGTTAATGTTTTTATAGTCCATTATTGATTTTATATTGCATTTATTATGATGCATTTGTGTAACCTGTCCTGAGCTCTTATTGAAAAGGTAAGCTATAAATTTCTTATGGCTCAATCCTATTGATTGTGTTTATATTGTATTGTGTTCCTACTGTATTGTGTTCCAAACAACACAGTCCTGGAACGAGCTGGAATCCCTAGCATGTATGCACTGCTGAAACAGAGACGCCTGCATTGGCTCGGTCATGTTGTGAGAATGGATGATGGCCGGATCCCAAAGGATCTCCTCTATGGAGAACTCGTACAAGGAAAGCGCCCTACAGGTAGACCACAGCTGCGATACAAGGACATCTGCAAGAAGGATCTGAAGGCCTTAGGAGTGGACCTCAACAGGTGGGAAACCCTGGCCTCTGAGCGGCCCGCTTGGAGGCAGGCTGTGCAGCATGGCCTTTCCCAGTTTGAAGAGACACTTTGCCAACAGTCTGAGGCAAAGAGGCAAAGAAGGAAGGCCCATAGCCAGGGAGACAGACCAGGGACAGACTGCACTTGCTCCCGTTGTGGAAGGGATTGTCACTCCTGAATCAGCCTTTTCCGCCACACTAGATGCTGTTCCAGAACCACAATTCAGAGCGCGATACCATAGTCTTTCGAGACTGAAGGTTGCCAACTACTAATCCTATTGAGCAATTATACCACTAGAACACACATTCGGGCAGCACAGCATGCTTTACTGCAAAATGTGATCTGCCATTCTGTGCAGCCTGGCTGATTCAAGCAGTGAGCAGGGAGTTCACTGTCAGGTGACAGCAGCTTCTCTGGAGCTCCTAGTGCGGGTAAGGCCGCTGTGGGGGCAGACCATGGGTGAGGAGAGGAAGGCGTGGGAGGTCTTTGAGTGTGTCTGGGTGATGAGGTGGTAGGTAGATTTGGTGACAATGGAGCATGCTGCATTTTATTCCCTTTTTTAAAAACCCAGCTGCTTCTTTTCTCTCCTTGGACTTACATCACCAAAATAGGTAGTACATGTCTGAGGAGATGCACTGGCTATCAGACAGCCTATCAGGAGGTAAGTGCAAAATGTTTTCACTTGCCTTCTACTGTCTGTCTGATTGCCCTCCCCATTTGATGCTGCATGCGCCTTTTTTGCTTGGGTGCATCAACACTGTTGGTGTGGGTGGGATTAGGCTGTTAAATAAATAAGCTCCAGCAATGTTCACACCCAGTTTTACCTTGGAGACATCATCTGTGTCAGCTGGAATGGAAAACATGGGATGTTCTGCAACCAGCTGTTATCATTGGCTGGAGAGCTCCTAGATCGGTTTCCCCTATCCCCAAATTATGATAGTTCACCTGAGAAAAAATGGCCTGTTTCCAGATGACTGGCTTGTCCTTGAGGCTTCAGGCTCACAGGGACTTAGCCCCCCCATGAACAGATCTCAAGAGTTTTAATAGCATGGTCTTATCTACTTCAGCATATGGTGAAGTGTGTGATTTCAGAATGAGGAAGAGCTGAGTGGGCCAAGAGGAAAGTCAATTGAAAATAGAGGAGGGCGATAGTAGGGGTGGGTGGGTTAGTCATTGCCCACCCTGCCATTATTTATTCACAGTCCATTTTGTATAGGAATGATAAGGCTCATTGATCTCAAGTGGGTACAGGCCGGCATTTAACTGACCGGCAGTTACCCTGCACATGCCCAAGCTCGTCTGATCTCGGAAGCTAAGCAGGGTCAGACCTGGTTAGTACTTGGATGGGAGACCGCATGGGAATACCAGGTGCTGCAGGCTTATACCATAGTCTTTCGAGACTGAAGGTTGCCAACCATAGTGGGGCCTGAAGAGCCTTTTGAAAACTGGTGGTACAGAGGGATGCTAGCAGACTAGTCCCCTCACTATGGAGGCAAGTATGATGCAGGACACAGAATAGGAATAAGGAATGTGAGGTAAGAAAGTGTCAGGGAGAACCAAAGCTGACGACCTGAATAAAGAGGTGGAAGGTACTCCCATCCAATTTGGAGATGAGTTGGAGAGGGGAGATAGAAATCTGAATTAGGATTTAAAATAACCTGGACAGGACCGATCATAGGGTCCATACCAACATGACAACATTGGAAAATGGAAACAAATGTAAAGTCCTGCACATAGTACACACACACACCAAAAAAAAAAAAATTAGAGGCGTAAGTACAGGATGGGTTTGGTAGCAGCATATGTCAAAAGCATCTAGATGTCTTATCATCTATGGACACAATCCTATCCTGCGCTGGAACAGGCAAGCCAGGAGGTTTGTGCTGTATCCAGCGCAGGATAGTGGTCATAAGCAGCTCAGCCAGAGGTAAGGCTTCTGCCAGCCTCCACAGGCCGGCGCTGCTGGGAGTGCTGGCCCAGCTTCCTCTCAAGGAGGTGTAAACGTGCCTTACGGCAAGTCATTTCTAGAATTGCGCCCTATGTGTATCTACTCAGAAATAAGCTCCATTGTGTTTAATGGGACTTACTCCTACCTAAGTGTCCATAGGATTGCACTTCTAGTGGAACACAAGCTGCACGTGAGCTGACATTGTGATACAGCTGCAAAAAAGGGGGGGCAGGCTAATGCCATGCTAGGCTTCATTAACGCAGGCATAGGGTTCAGGTAATGATAAGTAATAGTTCCACCAACCAGACCTACTTGGACTACTACATCCAGTTTTGGCACTACATTTCATGTACATTGATAGGCTGGAGCAAATTCAAAGGAAGGCAACAGAGAGAGGAGAGTCTGGAAACAGATTCCAATGAGGAAATATTAAGAGAGCTTAGTATGTTTAGCCTGGACAAGAGAAGACAAGGGGGGTATGATAGTCATCTTCAAGTATTTGAAGGGCTATCAGGCAGAGGAAGGGGAAGACTTGCTCTCCGTAGCTCCTGAGGGCAGAATGAAAACCAATGAGTTGAAATGACAGGGAAGTAGATTTAGACTAGAGACATTTCCTAACTGTAAGAGCTGCCTGGCCCTGGAACAGTCTTCCTTGTGCAGTTGTGGGCTCTTCCTCATTGGCGGTTTTCAGAGATTGGATAGCGTCCTGTCAGGGACTCTGCAATTACCCTGCTAATTGGGTAAGAGGCACTTTTTCAAGTGGGTGCTCCTCTTTTATTTAGCAGGGGGAGAGTAACTGGCCCACCTCACCCCAGCAGTGTCTGTTCGAGTGGCTGTCTGCTGGTGTTCTTTTTGCATCTTTTTAGATTGTGAGCCCTTTTGGGACAGGGAGCCATTTAGTTATTTGATTTTTCTCTGTAAACCGCTTTGTGAACTTTTAGTTGAAAAGCGGTATATAAATACTGTTGTTGTTGTTGTTGTTGTTGCTCACCCCAAGCAGGTAGTCAGACTAGAGTAACTCTAAAACCCCTTCCAAATACTGAAAGGGCAAAAGAAAGAGCTTAATGCAACAGAAAGCAAATCAAAGTGGAGTTGAATATAAATCTCTGGTTCCATTTACAGCAAAACATTCTCCTGCACGGACTCCCAGAGTGCCCTAAGACCCGCCAGACTCATACAAATCCAAGGATGGACTACCCTGTAATTGACCTGACAGCCCAAACTGTAGGATGCAAGCTGCTAGGGGTTGTACACAGATAATGCTTTCGCATAAAGTTTATTTATGCAGGCATTTTTCATTTACTTAAGAATCTGTTACTTACTGAATATGTTTAGTAGAATTGCCACATGAATCTTAATACAGCATTAGTAACTCAAATAAATTATTACATCAATTTCAGGGCATTATTACTTTTTTATGGAAAAGTGGAATGATGATATGTAAAAATTTAGGAGCCTTGGGTACAGCTTTAATTCAAAGCATATTAACATTTCTGCCTACCATGAAATCTCCACACTTCTTGTTTTTTCACTTGCATTGTACTATTGATGATGTGTAACACTAAATGATTTAAATTAATTTCGTTCAAGCTTTTTTTCTAGCAGTTTTCATTCATATGGCAGTTTAGCTAATATCTTATTAATCGTTAATGCATAATTATTTTAATGAAATTCTAATTGGTGCAAATTCTATTTAAAAATGTTCCACATTCAGAGGACTGAACTTTTTCTTTTTCTAATTATGGTTTAAAAAAGTTTGGACAGTTCCTTCAATGCTAAAAGACATTTTTTCCTACAGTCGTTTGGTTTTTTTTAAGTTATTTCGTGACCACTTATGTTGGGGGTTTCCAAACACTGTGCAATTCAGTGCTAGGGGTCAGGCATGGGGATGGCTTCCAGTTCCAAATTTCATTGCTATACGTGTGAACTCGTGCAGGGAAAGCGACCTACAGGTAGACCACAGCTGCGATACAAGGATATCTACAAGAGGGATCTGAAGGCCTTAGGACTGGACCTCAACAGGTGGGAAACCCTGGCCTCTGAGCGGCCCGCTTGGAGGCAGGCTGTGCAGCATGACCTCTCCCAGTTTGAAGAGACACTTGCCTAACAGACTGAAGCAAAGAGGCAAAGAAGGAAGGCCCACAGCCAGGGAGACACACCAGGGACACACTACATTTGCTCCCAGTGTGGAAGGGATTGTCACTCCTGAATCAGCCTTTTCAACCACACTAGACGCTGTTCCAGAACCACTTTTCAGAGCGTGATACCAGAGTCTTTCGAGACTGAAGGATGCCAATGAATGACGTGCGAGGGGATATTATGTAAAATGGGAAAGGGAAAAATGAACTGTCCTTTATCATAATCTCCAAAAGCTATATCTCAGAGTATAGTTAATCTAAGCTCCGCCTTGTGCCAAAGCCTCTACTCTGTTTTTATTTTGTATTTGCCGTTTAAATTATTTTGATCTTTATATTGGGTGCCCCCCTTTTTTTTACATAGAAGAACATCCTTTAAAGGTGTGAAATAAATATGTCCAAATTGCCATAAAAGGTAATCACTAGTTTAGGGTGACTAGATAAAAGGGAAAACAGGACTCATATCTTTACTAACCATAGAGAAGAATTTTCTATATGGTTACTTTACTATATGGCTACTTTACTAGCTATATAGAAGAACTAGGTACAGCTAGTCCTACTATGAGAAAAGCTATGTTTTCCAATAGTTCCCTCTTTCCCATTTTTCATTGAAATCCCCTGTCCTTGTTGCCATCTTGCCACCCTATTTCTCATAATTGGAGTCCAGTCCTATCCAACTTTCCAGACCAGATGTAGCCACAATGTAGTCGAGGTAAGGGAACATTCCCTTACCTTGAGGAGGCCTCTGTGATTGCCCTCCCCACCGCAGGATGCATCATGTGCCCCTTTGGCATGGCTGCATCAGTGCTAGAAAGTTGGATAGGATTGGGTCCTGCCAATTCGAATCCAAACTGGGATTTCAACATGTGTTTTTAACTTCTGAAATGCCTTCTCCTGTGACACTGGTGGTATGAAAATAATTGAAATGAAACTCCTTCTCCCTTTGCTGACATAACATAGGACACCCAGATTCCTTTCTCAGTGGCTCCTCCCCACACTCACATCTCACTTCCAGAAATGAAGACAACTTTGGCGTGGGAGAGGAGCATAGGGTTTCCCCACCAGGGCTTCTCAAGTTACCCAGCAGTATGAGCTGTGCTGCTAGCAAGTGAACGGGCTCAGCTCCATTGGGAACCCCTTAGAAAATCTGGGTTATAAGACATGTTCTGGATAATGTGGATTTGAGTGTAGCTATTTGATAGTAGGCTTTACCCTTTGGGTCTATCTGAGTGGGGCAACGTAATTTTTCATGCATTTAGAAATTATAATTTAATTAAGTCTTAAATGGTAGACAGCCTCCAGAATGAATTAAATTGCTTTTTCCTCCCACGCAGACAAAATAGTTGCAACATTTAACCCCTGCAAGGCAACATTTTCAGACTTGGAGGATTCGACTCCTTATCCCATTATAAGAACCCTGTGTTGTATTCCCGTGATGAGTTGCTTGCCACTTTAACACTGTAACAGAGTTCACACCTCATCCAACAGTGAGTCTTAATTAAACCATTCAGTGATCTGTGGCATGTGCCTTAAGCAAAGGTTCTGCAGAACACTTAACGTTTCAGTTTAGGGAAAGCAGTTATTAACTCATGCTAAAATGAACACATGGAAACAATTGCAAGCTAATGAGTTGATGTTAAAGAGATCAGTAAACAGCAGCAGCTGTTTAAGATGTGGAAAATGTAAAAGGCTGAAACAGCAATACAATTAGGGCAAAGGTAGCTGTGGGGCAATCATCTAAAATTGATTAAAACAACACTCTTGGCCTCTTCCCTAGTCCTGGACTTTTAGGTTTCCGGATACTCTTGTAAGAAAAGTTTTACTTGCTGCCCCAGTTATTGCAGAAATTGTATGGTCATCTTCCCAAAGAAAGATTCTAAACCTGTGTGATTTCCCCAGTAACAGAAGGAAGCGTACACAGAGCCTTCACTAAAGCTGCTGCAAAAATAAGACAGGTGTTATCTTTTAAATAACAGGGCACATGACAGACTTCCCTTGTCTTCTCCCCACCATCCAGCATCACCACAGGCACCCAGCCTCCTTTTGTAGCCTAGGTTGACTGGCCTCTCCTGACCTTGCCTCTCTTTGTCCCGGGCTTGTCCCAGTAATCTTTTCTCCCAGTTTCCCTTCTTCCTCATTCCCATTACACCTGCTCTCCTCACTCCCCAGGAGTGTCAGGAACTCTTGTTTGTTGGCTGCCACAGAAGGTGAGAGTGGCGGCATCATGAAGGTGGCCTTTGGGAGCATCTGTGCCTGTGTGGAAACTACACCTCGAGTGCTGAGCCATTTCAGTGAGCCTTGGACATACTAGCTTGGCCTCCCCACCCCTCCAACTTGCAAGCTTCATTTGACTGGCTGCTGCTCTACATTGGCCCCTGAAGGCTTGGTAAATCTTTGGATGGACAAACCTATAGGAGCTGTAGCTCCCAGTGGCTTACAGTAATGTATTTGCTTTGCATGCTGAAGTTCCCAGATTCAATTCCTTCTTTCTTTAGGAAGAGCTGGGAAAAACTTGTCTCTGAAACCCTACCAGTTACCATCGACAATGTGCTAGATGGACCAAGGGCCTGACTGATGAGAAGATCATTTCCTCTGTTCGGTATGTCTGAAGTGCACTCTGTGTGGATGATGTATACACAGTGTTTCCACACAGGATAGCTTCTCCATGCTGGTGGCAACACCATGCACCCTGTGAGAAGCTCACACTGGCCTTGACATTGATTCATAAAGCATCTGAGCGCTACAAGCTAAGTGAATGCATATTCTAAAACAGGTAATAAACTTCAACAGCATCATTCTGAACAATGAAGATTTTTTTGCACCCAGCAGCTAAAACTCAGGGCATGAAGCCTCATACACATGGCATTGCTCGAGCAGAGAGCAAGTAAAATACTGTAAGGCATGGGATGGAATGTTGGGCTCTGAGAGTTTTGTTGCCTTTTCATGCTCTCAAATCAGCTTTGCAGGGATTTCCACGCACAGCGAGGGACATGTATCCCTGTTGGCAGAATATATGTACAATTGACTGATATTATCATAACTCTTGATGAAATGATTTCTGTTGACTCTGTAAGAACCTTATTTTTCTGGGTCAAGATTGAGCTAATTACGAAGACAACATGTCAGATGGAATTCTAGAATTATTTATCTTCTGTCTCTGTTTTCTAATCAGGAAAAAGTCTCTCCTGTGATTTTGGATTGTGTCTTTCAAGGACTAATACAAGGAAGCAGGTTGGACAATAGTGTTATTGTGTTCATGGAGTCTCTTCATTCTAACTACTTTTCAGCATAAGAAATGCTTTTTGGAGATAACCTAATCTTTCTTTTTCATATCAAAATAGCTAATGCTAGATTAAAAGAAAATCCTTTCTAAGAAATTGGTAGATGAAAGCATTTCCAAATATCTCTGATCAGTATAAAACATGGGCTGTATTTGGGAGTGTTAAAATTATACAAAATAGTCAAGCCCTAAGCCTGTCAAAAGAATTTGGTTCTGATTTTAAAATGTCTTGTATTGGTCCTCTTTAGCAAAATGAGAAACAGCTGGTTCGCTTCAATATTTTGGACAGTTATGCATTCAAGTATTTCTAAATCACTGTGTATCTGATATAACTTCAAAACTGTCATTATGTAGACATCCCAGCTTTGTATCAAATGGTTTATGATTGATGCTATAATGACAACCATAAGGTTGTCATTGATTTTCCTCCTTTTGAAAATCAGTGACAGCCTGATGGCCCATCACCCTGGTTAGCCTTAAGCAAGGTTAGAGCTACTACTCCATGTTCTAGCACAGGGGTGCTCACACTTTTTTGGCTCGAGAGCTACTTTGAAACCCAGCAAGGCCCAGAGATCTACCAGAGTTTTTTTTACAATGTTCGCGCCATCATAGCATATAACATTTATGTGTACAATGTATGTTGGTGTACCTTGAGCCCCACTGAGTATAACAGGACTTACTCCTGACTAGACATGCCTAGGATTAGGCTGTGAGGCTGCAATCCTAGCCACACTTACCTGGGAGTAAGCCCCATTGAGTACAATGGGCCTTAGTCCCGGCCTTTCCTCCCAGAGGCACCTGAAGGGGGGGGGTCGGCACTCCGAGATCTACTCATTTTGCCTCGCGATCTACCGGTAGATCGCGATCCACCTATTGAGCACCCCTGTTCTAGCATATAATGTAAGAAGAGCATTATTGAGGAATTACAGTAGGTGGGGTGTCCAGGACTGCTTTCACAGGTTCCTGCCCCAAATGACTTGGCCGACTATACTCCATTACTGCTGGAAAATAGGAAAGTCACCTCTGAGCCTAGTTATCCCACCGCCCAGCAGTCCCACCAGAAAATGCCCCAGTACTGGATAATGAGATGAGTTTCAGTTCAGCTGCTCTGGCAAGGAAGATGTAGCCCCACCTCAACAGGGCTCTGGTGATCTGATTATCTTATCTGCAGTACTGTGACTGAAGGACATGATGACTATATGTGGGAGTCAGAGGGAGGAGCCCAAGGAACAGACTCTTTTAAGAGTTGAGCCTGGATAAGAGAGGGCTGAAAACCTAGAAGAAGGAGCACCCACCCCTTCTCATTCAGAGGCATCTGAGAAGGCAAGACAGAGCACCAAGTGGAATCCAGAGGCAAGGTGCCGGGACATTGCACAAAGATGTCGCGAGAGGAAAAGTGTGAGTAAATACACAGTACATTCCTAATTTCCAAAGCATGGATTGGAGATCAAAGACATTGCATCCACACAGAGCCGGAATTTAGAACTGCAAATACTGCTCACGTATTAAAGTCCTATTTGCCATGTTCTCTTTTAAATGTTCTTGTTGTTGTAGATTGTCAGGGCAGCAGGGGAGGATAGCCTTTGATTTCTCGATAGCAGTGCGGCACGGGAGTGTAGGGAGACAGCACAAGAAGCAGGCAATCCCAAACAGAGCCAAAGAAGCAGACACAGGCTTGTTTGTTGCAGAAACATGCATTGGCAAAGGAGCAGGCAGAAGAGTAGTCAGGCAAACGGTCCAGAAGTCAGGGATACAGAGAGGCACAGTCACGAGAAGCAGTCCAAGTCACAGAACAAACCAGCAGCACAACACGCAGAAACTCCACCACAACAACCCACATTTGGTGTCTGTTCTTGCCCCCATATGTACCGGGGCCAGCCAATCAGAATAAGGCGACCTCATTGTCACAAGACTGTCTTGTGACCCTTTCTGATTGGCTGTCCAGTGGTGCATTGCACCACTCCACCATAGCTTACATGAGTCTGCACACATCTACCCAGGTCACATGGCTCCCGCCTAACACAGGTGCATCTGATTGCTAATCACATACATATACTGTGCTGCTGTTCCTCTATTTACATTTCATGCCAGGCCTGGACATCAAGGCCCCTCCTGCCACATCCTGGCTTATAACAATTCAGGGCCTGGGATGCCAAAGGCCTGACATAGATCAAATAAGTTCAGGATTTGCAAATAGGAATGCAGTTTAGGGTACAGAGCAGTTGCCTTAACCCCCCCCCCCTTTGAGGCTTCATGGAATTCATTCTCAGAAGCATGTCTATGTCAAGTCAGCGCATTGATTCTACACACTTAACAATGCAATTCTAGGAATGTTTAGTCAGAAATGATTCCCACTGAGTTCAGTGGGGCTTGCTCCCTAATAACTATGTTTAGGATTGTAGCATAAGCAATTACTATTACTATAATCATAAATGATTCCACAGACTTAGATTTATTTATTCTTCACATATTTATACTGCCCTTCCTCCAGATGACGAGCTCAGTGTAATTTACATAGTTGTCATAAGAACATAAAAACAGCCCCACTGGATCAGGGGCTGTTCTTATGTTCTTATGACAACTATGTAAATTACACTGAGCTCTTCACTGAGCTTGTCCCCTCTTTTTGTCCTCACAACAACCCTGCGAGGTAGGTGAGGCTGAGGGCACAATCTATCCAATTTTCCAGTGCCAAAACAGCTGTGTCAATGGGGGTTGCACTGCATCCTGCGGTGGGGGGAAAGTCAGGGAGTCCACCTCAATGTAAGGGAACTGCATTGCAGATGCAGTGGTGCTGGAAAGTTGGATAGAATTGGGTCCAGACTGGCCCAAGATCACCCAGGAAGCCTCACGGCTGAGCAGGGAGTTGAATCTGGATCTTCCAGGTCATTCAGCTCCAAAACTACTACACCATCCTGGCTTTTGTGAAAGGCACAAATCTCTTTGTAACAACTCCTACATTTCTTTTGAAGTATTCACCAAGAAAATGATCACAACAGATACACTTTCTCTTTTGCAGTGTATATTCAAGACAAACAAGGCATGGTGCCTTCCCAATATCTCTCACACAGATGTACATGTACATAGTACACACACATACACACGCACATGCTCACACAGAGAAAGCAATTAGTATCTCTTCCCGGCCTCCAACTAAAATGTGAAATGGTGCTCCTTGGTGCCAAGTTTGCAAGGGCTATTGCTAAACCAAACCCAACAAGATCACAGTATTAGCACCCAGAGAACGAAGGGGGTTCATAAGAACATAAGAACAGCCCCGCTGGATCAGGCCATAGGCCCATCTAGTCCAGCTTCCTGTATCTCACAGCGGCCCACCAAATGCCCAGGGAGCACACCAGATAACAAGAGACCTGCAAGGCATTCTGGGAATTGTAGTTAAGAACATAAGAACAGCCCCACTGGATCAGGCCATAGGCCCATCTAGTCCAGCTTCCTGTATCTCACAGCGGCCCACCAAATGCCCAGGGAGCACACCAGATAACAAGAGACCTCATCCTGGTGCCCTCCCCTACAAAGACAGTTCTGCTCTCTTTCTAATTTTCTTCTATATTCTTTCTTAGCCAGAATCTCATACAATTATTGAACTCCTGCAGGTCTTTATGACTAATTCACAAACCAAAAGTTATCCGGGAGTGGGAATGAGCAGGCTCTTTGGTGTTCAATTCATCACTACTTTCATGGCACCAGACATCTGATTTTACTCCAACTTTCTTCAAAGAAAACTACCAAGTATGAATCATTCCTCAACAATCTAATCATTCTTTGGTGCCTTGATCCATTGTGTAATTATAACATCATAGTTCCATTTGCGTTGGCCTCTCACATTTTAAACACTTACTTCAGATGCTTATGACTTCCATTAAAATCATCCCAGAGGTCTAATAATCCCTAGTTCATTTGCAGTTTGAATGTGATTCATTGTTCTTTTGATGTTAGGATAGAATTAGTGGTGGAGATGGTGGAACATCCCCATTTTTTCTTCTAAATTTATGGTGCACCTTTTAAATCTCTGATTCTAATTAAATATATGTATTGAAATCTCAGTAAAGACAAATGCTTGATATATTTTTGAGGATATCTAAATTATAAATAAGCAATAAGAACTGAGACAGAAAATATGATAAGAGTGCTGTCATTATTGTCATGTTTGAACCTTTTCACAGTTCATGAGAGTAATGGGAGCACCTAAGGGCTTTCATTGGACTGGCAGCCAAGCAGCATGCCTGCTGAAGCACAATTTGTGAAATTATTCTATATAGTTATTCTATACAGCAAAAATGGTTGCTGCAGTGTTCTGATTTGCAGTATCTTGAAAAATGGCAACCATGACCATGCATGAAAATGAAAGCATATTTCTTTGAGCACTAAGGAATAATCATTGGCATCCTTCAGTCTCAGACTATGGTATTGCGCTCTGAAAAGTGATTCTGGAACAGCATCTAGTGTGGCTGAAGAGGCCAATTCGGGAGTGACAATCCCTTCCAAACTGGGAGCAAATGTAGTCTGTCCCCGGTGTGTCTCCCTGGCTGTGGGCCTTCCTTCTTTGCCTCTTTGCCTCAGTTTGTTGGCCAAGTGTCTCTTCAAACTGGGAGAGGCCATGCTGCACAGCCTGCCTCCAAGTGGGATGGTCAGAGGCCAGGGTTTCCCATCTGTTGAGGTCCAGTCCTAAGGCCTTCAGATCCCTCTTGCAGATGTCCTTGTATCGCAGCTGTGGTCTACCTGTAGGGCGCTTTCTCTGTACAAGTTCTCCGTAGAGGAGATCCTTTGGGATCCAACCATCGCCCATTCTCAGGACATGACCGAGCCAACGCAGGCTTCTCTGTTTCAGCAGTGTATACACGCTGGAGATTCCAGCTCATTCCAGGACTGTGTTGTTTGGAACTTTGTCCTGCCAGGTGATACCGAGGATGCGACAGAGGCAGCACATGTGGAAAGCACTCAGTTCCTCTCCTGTTGTGAGTGAAGAGTCCATGACTCACTGCAGTACAGAAGTGTACTCAAGACGCAAGCTCTGTAGACCTGGATCTTGGTATGTTCCGTCAGCTTCTTGTTGGACCAAACTCTCTTTGTGAGTCTGGAAAACGCGGTAGCTGCTTTACCGATGCGTTTGTTTAGCTTGGTATCGAGAGAAAGAGTGCAGATCACAGTGCGGAATCTGAGCCAACAGGTCCACCACTGATACTATGGTATTCTCCCTTAGACAGCTGCAGGAGAAATGCAGGAAACAACGAAAGCCACTCTTTATAGCCTTCATAGATCTCACGAAGGCTTTCGACCTGGTCAGCAGGGATGGCCTCCTCAAGATTCTCCCCAAGATTGGATGTCCACCCAGACTCCTCAGCATCATCCGGTCTTTCCACGAGGACATGAAGGGGACTGTAGTCTTTGATGGCTCCACATCAGACCCCTTTGACATCCGAAGCGCTGTGAAGCAGGGCTGTGTTCTTGCTCTGACCTTGTTCGGGATTTTCTTCGCTGTCCTGCTGAAGCATGCCTTTGGAACTGCAACAGAAGGCATCTATCTCCAGACGAGATCAGACAGAAAGCTCTTCAACCTCTCCAGACTGAGAGCAAAGTCCAAAGTCCAGCTGAAATGTCTGCATGACTTCCTCTTTGCCGACGATGCAGCTGTCACCACCCACTCAGCCAAAGATCTTTAGCAGCTCATGGATCATTTTAGCAAGGCCTGCCAAGACTTTGGACTGACAATCAGCCTGAAGAAAACACAGGTCATGGTTCAGGATGTGGACTCACCTCCCTGCATTACAATCTCTGCGCATGAACTGGAGGTTGTCCATGACTTTGTGTACCTTGGCTCAACGATCTCCGGCACTAAGGAAAAGCACAATATAAATGCTAGATAGTATTATTACCATTACAAGAGACAATTAAAATAATCCTGCCTTTTCTCCAGGGGCAGCATGACCTGGAACATCACCTGACGCCATTTCAAGTGTTGTGCTTTTTTTATTAAAAAAACAACAAACCCTTACTATAATCCTTGCATGCTGCATGAGACCCAGAAATGTGGGCTTTGGGGTTTCATTCACAGGGACAGCATGAGCTTTGCGCTGTCCCTGTAAATCAGGGGTTTTCAACCTTTTTTGTGCCACAACCCCAATAATTAAATAAATAAAATATGGAACTGGGTACCCCACTGGGGGGATCCTGCACCCCTTCCCAGGACCCTATCCACCCACCCCATCACCGACTACTCCCCACCTTTATTATGCCCTCCCAGCAGTCACGGTCTTGGTGGTTTTCCCGCCAGGGGCCACCCCTCCCATTTGCTGCCGTGCCAACCTGGAAGTAACTGCGGCGATGTCATCGCCATCGCAATTACTTCTGAGCTTCCTCCTCCTCCTTTTTCCCTTTGAAAAAAGGGTGGAGGAAAGAGGCAGCCCAGGGTCCAGTGCGAAATGGGGCGCACTAGATGACTCCCCCTTTACCTGGTGGTGCTCTAGTCCAGTGGTCTTCAATATTTTTTCAGAAAATTGCCACAACCTGACAATTGAAGCTTCACTGCCCCATTGAGTTCCCAGCCCCAAGGCTGAAGAACACTACTGTAAATGGAACCAGAAGTCCT
Source organism: Tiliqua scincoides (assembly GCF_035046505.1). NCBI lineage: Eukaryota > Metazoa > Chordata > Lepidosauria > Squamata > Scincidae > Tiliqua > Tiliqua scincoides. The sequence goes on from NC_089823.1 coordinate 110,839,622, forward strand.
GCACTTCAGGGTTCCACAGCAGCGCATAAGCAACATGGTAAAGAGAGGAATGATTTGCTTTGTGTTGGAGGGAGTATGAAGCAGAACAGTGTGACTGCACATGCCCAATCTCGTCTGATCTTGGAAGCTAAGCAGGGTCAGGCCTGATTAGTACTTGGATGGGAGACCGCCTGGGAATACTGGGTGCTGTAGGCTTATACCAGAGTCTTTCGAGACTGAAGGTTGCCAACCAGTGTGACTTGCATTGGTGGCAGGTTGGAGGGGAGGCTGTAGCTGACTCGGGGTGAAAGGCACCCTGAATCCCCCAGCCCCTCAATCACCTCACAATCTGTCACGATGCAGTCTTCCTCAGGTGGCTGCATAGATAGCCCAGCATTTCTTTACCCTTCTTTGCTGAATGATTAAGGAACAACCCGCCTAGCTAAACTGGCAGCTAGGAATTTCTGCTTTCACCAGAGCTAAGTCTTCTATAGCTCCTCCACTCTTGAAGTGGATGACCTTGGCTTATCTCCAAAAGATGCATAAAACATTAGTCTGTTCTTTTTGTTATCATAGCTATGAAGTTTTTTTGTTTTTGTTTTGGAAACTGTCTTATGTGCGTGAAACATAGCTCACTTCTTAGATGCTTTGATAAAGCAGTGACCTAAAGTTCTTTAACAGATCTTCCTTGTTTGTTTTTAAATATATGATTCTACTACACACTTGCAAGATACATCTGGCAGAAAAGTGGGAAATGGAAAGGTGGGGATGATACAGAACGTCTGATCTCTGCAAGTTACACGTTACCTGTGTACCGCTCATGCTGGTTGGTCCTGCTAATCTTCACAGCAGACCTGGGAAATCATGGCCACACAACTGCGATCGACGACACAGAATGGTCAACACACCGAGCCCATTGCAGCAGGTATGATGTTCTACATGACTGGAATGATTCATGCTATTTTCAGGTAAATGTTTTATGTATTGCATTAAGAGCAGGTAAGAACCTTTTGGAGAACTCACTGCAGCTGAAAAGCAGTATGCAATGATGGTGAGTGTGTAAGGATTTCCTTTGTAGGCCGTGCTGGTCATGAAGCTCAGGGCGCTATAGGAACAGTTTGGTAATTGTGTTAGTTAAATATAACTTCCCATGACGTGTGTGAAGGCATTTGCGTGAGTGTATACCACTGACAAAATTTATTTCACTTACAGCTATTTCAGGACTGACACATTTCAACAGTATTCAGTGATCACACTTGCAACACTACTGCCATTAGACTTCTATCCTTGTGCTCATTGGTCTTGGTTGCTTGCTATTCTTAGCCGTTTTCTTCAAGGCAGTGTCTATTCCAGTTTTTCCAAGAGATAACATATTCTGTTCTTTCTTTTTTTTTTACAGTAGAGGTTTTCTCTTGGCCTAATTCTTCTTTGCCATTCAGAGTTTCTTTTTCACATTTCCTTATATGTTCTATTCACTGGGTATGATTTTAAGCTATTTACAGTAGATAGCAATTTTGTATAGTTAGCTCGCCAACCGAGCATGACTTGAGGTCATGCTTTGCTTCTTCCTCTCTTTTGAAAAGCATCTGGGAGGAACTGTTACAATTCAAGACAGAAAGTTACTGCAGCATTGTGGGAGCCAGTTCCTCATAGTCTGGTCCCACACAGTTCTGGCTTGGAGGGTAGCATGAATGATGTGTTCCTTTCCATTTCACTGTTTCCTCCTTGATGTTGGGAGATATTCGTGGGTGTGTATGGTTTACATGGATGTACCAATTCCAGGAATGTGATTTGTGTCGGTGATGCTTCCAGGTTGGTGTAAAGATTTCCATTTCATAGTTATGGCAGAACATGAATCCTCATGGGTATTGTCTAGTCCAGGAGTCTCCAAACCCCGGCCTGGGGGCCAGATGCAGCCTGCGGCAAGCCTCTATCCAGCCCGCAGCCAGCTTATTGTCTCCTGAAAGCCTCTGGCCCACTCAACTGAACATGACCAGTACTGTGCTCTGGTTGTGTCTGGATGGTGTTCTGAGGGCCAGAGAAGTTGAATGAATGAGCCCAATCATTCATTTATTCCCTCATCTAAGTTTCATCTCTAATTTATTTATTTAAACTTTATATTTAATTTTTTTTCCGACCATCAACACTACGCCAGTTATTTGATGCGGCCCTCTGGCCAAAAAGTTTGGAGACCCCTGGTCTAGTCGATGAAGCTGACAAACAGCTATCAACCATGTGATCAAAATGTTCTCTATTATCATGGAGCACATGTAGTGAAATGAAATGATGGATGATGATTATGATGGATGATAAATTGTGTGAATGGGAAATTATGGCAGATCATAAAACTATCAATTGCAACTTATAACTATCATTGGTGTGGTCCAGTACACAGTTGTGAATACCTGTTGTCATGAATATGTACAGTTTAGGCCTAGTAACATGTAAAGCCTGAACCAAGCTAAAAGAGTAACACAGAAGTGGCTTGCAGTCCTAGCTGCTAAGGATTTACAACTCAATGGAAGGTGATAATGTAGCACCTAGGCAGCCAGAAAGACGCCCTTCAAGGATGGAATGCAGCTGTAGATCTCCAGGGGGGAGGGAAGAGCTGAGAGGGCGAGGATCCAGCCCCACTTACGGAGGATGGGGTCTTTGGGTTTTTGTCTCTTGTTGAGATAGGTGGTGGGTGCACATCCTGCCCGGCCAGGACCATGTGGCCTTTTAAGTAACTGGCCTGAGGATCTACAAAAGAAGCTGACCCAGGTGAGAGTCAGAGAATAATAGAGTTAGCCAGTTAGCTTTGTTGTTTTATGCTGATATGTTTCCTAGAAGTTTTTATGCCTCTAGCATTTGCTGCCTTTTGTAACTTTTTGTAACCCTATGTACTTAATAAAGTAAAAACCCTTTTACCATGTTGTCATGTTTACCATGTTTACTTTGTCTGTTGGGGACAAAGGTTCAGAATCCTGCCTAGCCCTTCAGCAAGCTACCAAAAATCCTCATTGTGGACCAGTAACTTGAGGACTGAGACTTTAAATAAAGAAAGTGCTCAGTGCCTACAATGGATATAGTTAAGCCTAGAGGGTCTCGGTGTCCCTGGACAGAGGCACTGGCTCTTACAGGGTGGTGGCATTACTACCGAACAGGGATCTTTGAGGGCTCTAGGGTTCAGAACCAACAACTCTGAGCACCCAAAACCCTGGGAGTGTGAGACCAAGTATACGACACCTGTGCATTGAACTCAGTGGGTGCTTACGAATGTACAGGTGTACACTGGATTTTTATCATGGCAGTCAGTGGGGAGACGCACTACAAGCAAAAAGGGGGAATATTTTTCTGTTTTGAAATGTCTTTCAGATTGATGGCATCCCTTTTAAATCACCTCTACAGTCAAATCATTTCTAAGGAATTCCAAAGGGACACTGCAATTTCATTAGCAATCAAAAGAATATTATTTTTCCCCTGGGCATTGCTTTGCAAGCTGGTTTCAACACTGATGCCTAGTTTGGCAAGAACTGTTCAATTGATCACAACAGCAGAAAGTGAGGTTGCTGGTATTTTAGGGGACTTTTCCTCTAATGAGAAAATGTTGATGTTTACTGATTAAAGGAGATCAATATACTCAATTTTTGCAGAATTACATTTGCCTGACTTTTTTTTTTCTTTTTCCTACACAGAAATCAATGTATTTACCACCTATCCAACAAGTGGCTGTGTTTAGCCCAAAATGTTTAAATGCTGCTAACGGAAATAAACAATAATTTTTAGGACAAAGGAAACACTGATTGAAATCAGATTGCTCTTTACTTTTATGCAACATTATTTATTTCAAAGAAATATTTCATATCTGTCCTTCAGTACAGACAAAGCCTTCCAAAGCATACCAGAAGCACATGAAACTCTCTTCTAATGAAGTCCTGTAATATGTTTTTCTCTGCAAAGATATTTTAGAACAATCCATAAGACATTTTCCCCAACCTTTTTATTTGCTAATAGTCATAGTGTCAAAAAATAGGTGTATCATAGCAAGTGGTAGGTATGTTATTTTTTTGTCACAAAATATACAAGATCTGTCTCTATTGCGCTGCTAGCATGAAGAGCTGAGATTTGCCTCGGGCACATGTTATCACAGAGCCTTCTGAGAAATGAATGATTATTTGTGAAGTGGCATCTTACTATAGCATGTGTGTAATCATTTGGTAGCTGGTGTTTGAAGTCAATGGGGGTGACCATTTTAGCAAGGCATCTGTGAGAAGGCAGGGGTGCCACTGGTTTGGCCCCTATGACCACCCAAGCTGCAACCAGGTATGGGTTTACTTGGCCCTGCCCCGTTCAGCAACCCTGTAAGGTCAACTGGGTCTGCAGGTGTGCTAAGGGAATGGGTCTGCAAGGCTGATCCGCCAGCTGTGTCCATCAAGCTCAAATGGGCTCAAATGTGTCCATCAAGCTCAAACGGGCTCAGAAAAGGTTGGACAGCCAGATCAGGAGAGGAGTCTGAGAGGGAATATGGTTTCTCTTGTACTTGCCTGATTTTGACCTTTCTCACCCCCTTGTCCTAAGCAACAGAGCCCTCTCTAGGAGATCAACTGACCCAAGGGAGCTTGGCCCTCTTGGGGAATAGAAGAAGGCACTTTCTGGACCAGTCCAAGGGGTGGTGAGTCTGTCTCATGGAGGAATCCCTGCATATTGGCATATTAATGCCAGCATACACAGGCACTTGGTGTAACCCATGCCAGGGAGGAGGACATGAACCCACTGAGTCAGAAGTGATTGCCTGAGTGGTCACACCAGCAGAGCAGCAAGAAACTGGGGACGACACAATCTGCCCAGGTACCTGATTGAAGGTCTGTAACAGGGGGTCAAACATAAGGCCTGGGGGCCAGATGCGGCCCACAGAAGCTTTTCATGCTGAGGTCTCTCTGCTGAATGGGTGGCCCGCATGATAATTGAGCTCCCCCATATCTTGAAATATGATCAAGATTTGTGTATTTTCTCTTCTGTCAATTGTAGCTAATGAGTTTCCACACAAGAACAGTGTGCTTATTTCTGGTTTTGACCTATTTAATGACATCACTTCCTGTCAAATGACATCATCACTTCCAGCCCTCAGCAGGCATCATGAATAATATTCAGTCCGTTGTATGAAATGAGTTTGACACCCCTGGTCTACACCCCTGGCTTCTGCTAGCATCATACTTGTGGTAAGCATGACTAGGCCAAGAGAACGTCCAGGGCAGCCCCATGAAAACACCCAACCCCTCTGACATGGAGCTTCCCCCATGGGATAGAGTGAACATCCTGGGTGCTGCGACAGCACCCTACATTCTGTAATATGCCAGCACCTGGGCTGTAAAATTCTCATCACCGCTTGATAAGGCTGCTACAATATGGTCAGTCTATCTGGAGCACAAGCAGTATATTCAGAAGCAGTTTGGTCATCTGGATGGGCTCACTGTAGTATCCCCCATGCGAGGAAGGGAATCTTTTCTTTTGATGCCTCTTCCCTTTATTGGAAATCTAGAGGAGAAGATAAAGATCTTCTCTTTATTTTATTTATTTATACAGGTATTTATAGACTGCCTTTCTTTGGTCCTCAGATTTCTCCTCAGACTTTAATCCATGGCGGTTTACATAGGCAGGCTGTTCTAAACCCCTGTAGGGATTTTTACAATTGAAGAAGGTTCTGTCTTTCATAGAACTCCTCCTTCCAGCTGGATTCCTTCCTGATCTGGCCTCTCTGGCCCTTCGCCTCCCACTTGATGGCAACTCCTCTCTGCCACTGAGGGTCTGCTCAGTATATCAACGTGTCGTCAGTTCTCGGGTACTTCCGGTTGTTTCGAACTGGCAGCCTCAGATCTTCAGGCATACAAGGCGCAGCTCTACCAACTGAGCCAGACCTCCTGCCCTATCCTACTTGGAAGGATATTACAATGACCAGTTGAGCAAGTGGTTCCATTCACACCAGGGCAAGTTAAAACTTGGTAAATGGTTGCTTGGTAAATGGTGGCCTGAGCCAAGTGCCACTTGAGCTGTGGTGCAAAACCTGCTGCCAGTCTCTGTTGCAGTGAGCCACCCATCCCCCAAAACAAACCAATAAGCAAGAGGAGAGGGAAAGGAAGGGAGGGAAGAGAGGGGAAGCTCCCCACTCTTTGAGAAGAGATACCCCCCAGCCGTGCTGGAGAAAGGGGGGGAATTTGGCCTCCTCCTACCAGTGGCATAGCTAGTGAGGGGCAGAGGGGCGGTTCACCCTAGGTACCAGCCTTTGAGGGGGGGTGACATCACAAATGACCAAAATCGCGGTGCTTATGACTAATACCATCATGCGATATACCGTTGGATGCGGAATTTCCAGTGAAATGTGATGAAAAAACCAGAGTGAAATTTCTCCTTTCTGTCAAAAGTTACAGCCAGAAAACCAGAAAAACAAAAATGCATGGAGCCCTATGGAAAGTGAAACTGGGTCATATCACGCATTTAGTCATGAGTAGGTGAACTTACCTTAGTCCGTCAAAAAGAGCAGGCTGAGAGGAATCTAACAACATCAGAATGGTCCTGATCTGATGGAAAGCAGCTCCCGAAAAACACCCAAGAAGGAAGTCCCTCCCTCCAAGCTGAAAATGTATTGAGCCCTATAGAAAGCAAAACTAAGGGCACAATCCTAACCCCTTATGTCAGTGCTTTCCAGCACTGACATAAGGGCAATGCAGCTCTGATGTAAAGGAACAAACATTCCCTTACTTTGAGGAGGCCTCTGTGAGTGACACCCAATTCCAGGATGCAGCACACATCCCATTGGCACCGCTATGCCAGTTTGGAAAGCACTGACATATGAGGTTAGGATTGTGCCCTAAGGTCATGTTTACTCGCGAGTAAGCAAATGTGCCTTGGCTCATAGTCAAGTCAGGCAAAGGGGAATGCAAGGCTAGTCCCAATCTGATGAAAGTGGAGCTCAACACATGCTCCAGAAGGCAGCCCCCCCCCCCCCAAAGAATAAAACAGAAGCTTTAGCTGGTAAGGTCAATTTTTTTTCTCTTTTAGGCTTGTAAAGACAGGTGGGTCCTGACAGTGGTATGGTTTAAATATAAGAACTTACATTGAACAGGACACTGCGAAGGGCTGAAAATCTCACTGATTTTTATTGTGGGGAGGGGGTGTTATTGCAGGCAGGTTACAGTGAAAATTCACTGTACAGGGCTGGCTTCCCCTTATTTAATTTTCTGGTAATTATTATTATTCATTTAATGTCATGACTATTACTATCTCTCAGTCTCACCTACCTCACAGGGTTGTTGTGAGGACAAAATAAGGGGAGGAACCATGCACACGACCCTTGAGTTCCTTAGAGGAACAGTGGTATAAAAATGTGAATTATTTTATTAAATCTATTAATAATTAATTAATTAAAATAAATAAAAATATAATTAATAATGTTATATGGGGGTGACAAAAATTTACCTTAGCTACGCTGCTGTCTCCTACACTGGTGGCTTCAGCACATGAGTTACCATCTCAGCTGGCCAGTGGCCAATCTCTGTTATTCCAAAAGTATGGGGCAAAGCTATTATTGCTGATGAGATAATTCCCCGAGCACTTCCCATTTTAAAATATCAGAAATGCCCTTTCTCTGTTACCCTATTCTACTTCTTTTGGCCATGTAGACTTCTGCCTATCTTCCTCAGTTCTCTTTCCTTCAAATTACTACCTTTGCCTATCTCTTCTTTGCTCAGTTCATCTGACCCTCTCCCTATCCTCTTGATCCAGGCTTCCCTGATGCATACCAAGGCTGAACTCCCTCTTTTCCTCCTACTTTTTCAATCCTTCCCCCCCCCCCAGGGCAGCCTATTCCCCTGCTTCTCTATAAATCCCCAGCAGGATCTATGCTGGTTAGCCAATGGCAGTACTGCCTGCTTCATCAGGTGACAAGGCAAGTCAGCCAATCATTACCAGAGACATCACTGCAAATATCTTACTGCATGAAAGTCTAGAAAATGCACATGATCTCAGTGTTTAGTAATACCAAGCCACTTTGTTTTCTGATTTTCTGAAGATACATTACAAACCAGTATATTTTTTTTCCACTTGAATGGGAGTGAGATTATTATACAGAAGATACAATCAGTTGCTGAATGGAACATATTTACACAGAAGAATGAAATTTTAAAAAGTTGATTGATCTATACATGATTCAACTGGTTAACAAGAGAGATGACAATAGATTATCACTAACCTGTGTTTTTGCAACATAGCCAGTGCCAGCTGCACTTGCTTGCAAGTCATGAAGATTAATTTCCTTTCTGCCACATAGTCACATGACATCTAGTGACCTAACATTGAATTGCAGTGCATAATTGATGAAGAATGATTGCTCAGTAATAAAAGGGAGTGAGAATTAAAGCTATGGGGAGTCAAGAGTTTCTTTTTTAAGGGTTTTATTTTCACTGGTGAAAAATGAATGCTAAACTGTGAAACCAAATATTCCCCCCCCCCCCATTAAAAAAGATCCATATAACTAACAAATTCATCAACCAACTTAGATTTCAACCCCATGCACACATACCTGGTAGAAAATTCCATTGAACACAGTGGGTTTTGTTTCTTAATAAATATGTTTTAGGTTGTTCTATTAATCATGTTCAGTTAACTTCACTGTGTTTGAAGGAAAGGCCTGCCAAATCAAACCAAATTTCAGCATCCGGATTGAACAAAACGGCTAATATTATAATGCCGTTGTACAAATCGATGGTAAGGCCACACCTGGAGTATTGTGTCCAGTTCTGGTCGCCGCATCTCAAAAAAGACATAGTGGAAATGGAAAAGGTGCAAAAGAGAGCGACTAAGATGATTACGGGGCTGGGGCACCTTCCTTATGAGGAAAGGCTACGGCGTTTGGGCCTCTTCAGCCTAGAAAAGAGACGCCTGAGGGGGACATGATTGAGACATACAAAATTATGCAAGGGAAGGATAAAGTGGATAGATGCTCTTTACACTCTCACATAACACAAGAACCAGGGGACATCCACTAAAATTGAGTGTTGGGAGGGTTAGGACAGACAAAAGAAAATATTTCTTTACTCAGCGCGTGGTCAGTCTGTGGAACTCCTTGCCACAGGATGTGGTGCTGGCGTCTAGCCTAGACGCCTTTAAAAGGGGATTGGACGAGTTTCTGGAGGAAAAATCCATTATGGGGTACAAGCCATGATGTGCATGCGCAACCTCCTGATTTTAGGAATGGGTTAAGTCAGAATGCCAGATGTAGGGGAGAGCACCAGGACGAGGTCTCTTGTTATCTGGTGTGCTCCCTGGGGCATTTGGTGGGCCGCTGTGAGATACAGGAAGCTGGACTAGATGGGCCTATGGCCTGATCCAGTGGGGCTGTTCTTATGTTCTTATGTTCTTATGAACCATTCAGTGCAATTGCCAGGTTACTGGGGGTTCTGGGGCAACTTCCTGCACCTCACCCCCCCCCCCCACGGCGCTCTCTCCATCTGCCCTTCAATGGCACATTGTTCACTACCATTGCCATCTATACTGATTTGACTGAATAGGTCCTCTTATGCATGTGGACCCTTGACCAGTGCTCAAACTGGCCAACTCCCACTGCTATCCCAGGCCCCATTCAGATGCTTTTGAAAAGAGCATAGACAGGGCATGAAGCTGAAACCCCCTTTATTGCCCCTCCCTCAGCAACTGGTATTCCAAGGCATGATGCCTCTGAACACAAAGGGACAACTTAACTATTACGGTTAATAGCTGTTGGTTACTAGCTACATAGACTCCATGTCTTTGACCAACAGACTGAGGCAAAGAAGGAAGGCCCATAGCCAGGGAGACAAACCAGGGACAGACTGCACTTGCTCCCAGTGTGGAAGGGATTGTCACTCCCGAATTGGCCTTTTCAGCCACACTAGACGCTGTTCCAGAACCACCATTCAGAGCGCGATACCATAGTCTTTCGAGACTGAAGGTTGCCAACATTCAACAGACTCCATGTATCCCTAAACCCCTTTTAAAGCCACTGAAGACAAGAGCTACTGGCACATCTTGTCACAGCAAATTCTAAGTTCATGATGCAGTGCTTCAAGAAATCCGCTTGCAAACATGCTCAAGGCATGTCATACAAGGCATGTCACATCTTGTGAATTTACAGTGATGATATAGTAGGATTGTTTATCTTTTTTACGAAAAAAATGTTCTTACCACCTACTGCTGATAGGTACAAACAACTGTGAAAATGATTTTCAGAACAAAATGATATATCTGTCAATCATTTAGGCAAAAAAAAAAATATTGCAAATCCCCAAGGTCTACCAATTGGATAACTCAGGGTAAGTTATCTGATGATCATAGCCAAAAACAAGTAGCTTCAAAAGAGTACAAACCCTGCAATTGGCCTAGAGATCAATTACCCTTGCACCCCCCATAAAAGAAGACACAAGAAAGATGCTTGGAATTAAAACTTGGGCCACTTATGAAAAGATTTAAGACAGAAGAAACTACAGCAGGTTCTGACTCAAACCCCTGGGACATATGGGTGCTAAAATGGGGGAAACGGTGTCTGCCGTCTGCCTCCCCCTTGAGTATTATTGGGCATGCCACCAGACTCCAAGCTCAGGCCCTGCTGAGCACAGAGCTAGCTTGTCACTGCCGACCCATGCAACCCATAGGTCAGGGCAGCTTATCAGTTCAAAAAAATGCCACCGGGCAAGCCCCGTGGCATTGATTGCCCCAACCAGCCTAGGGACTTCCCAACCTGCTTCCCTGAGCTGGGCAAGCAACGTGTGAATGGTTCTGGTTCACCCCTTGACCCTGCTGCCTCAGAGTGGATGCCAAAGGTTCCAAACTACCTACCAACCTGTATAAAACCTGCCCTGTTATCAATGCTAACCAGCCCTAATTAACCACCCTTCCCTCAACACTCTGGGGTCACAGCCAAAACACCAGCCTCACAGCCAATCTTGGCTGGCAGTAAAAAATTCCTACCTGGTCCCCAAACCGGCAACAAATGAACACAGAGAGGACAGGAGAAAGCCACTTAGGGGTAAGTAACCAAGCCCTCAGACTGTTCCTCATTTGCCACCCAGCAACAGCCCTGCAGTCAGTCAGCTGCCTACAGATTCCTGCCTCTGCCCCATGCCTTACTGGGTGAGGACAGGGCAATTTGCTGCAGCATGGTAACCACACCACAGTCTTTCTTATATTATGTGAGCATGATGGTTACCATTTCTCTGTAGTCAGGCCATTGCTGCACAGCTATATTTATTATGTAAACATTGTCTCCCACATTTTTTGTAGAGACTCGACTGTGGCTTACAACAAATAATGTACCATAATGTTGGTAATATGTTGCAACCATCAATGAAAGCTTAAGCTCTTCTCAGTCAGTCCTGGGGTTCAGTGTATCTTCATATCTTTTTTCACTCGGTGATTCTGCTGCGCATTTAATTTACTGTCATTAGAGTGCTGTGGCTAAATGCCTCCTGCAGTCCTGCTATTTAAGAAGCAAGTTCTACTGCTATGTAGGATAGAGGAAAGAGACCGACAGGGCAGTGGTTGAAACTCTGGAAAACAGAACCAGATAAAACAATGGAATATGGCCAGTAATAGCTGAAGTGTGAAGATCATGTGATTTGAATGGATGATCTGTTTGCGCTACATGCTAGTGAAACCACAGAGTGTGAACCTTGATGTTTGGAATGGAAAGCATGTTCAATGGCTCTTTCCTTGTTTTATGATTTTTATGGCTTGTTTTATGGTTGCACGTGTTGCTGATGGAACATTTTTTTTTCCCCTTGAAAGACACCAAAGAGAGCATGGGATATACTCATGGGTGAGAATTGCTTTAGAATTTTGAGTGCCTTGGCTTAGGTTGGGTAAAGGTTAAAAAATAAAAAGGGGCACTACAGTGGCATTCCCAGAGAGGGGCAAAATGATAAATTTTGCAGGTGTCTCAAAGCATCATGTAAGCTCCACCCACCCCCACCCCCGCTGCCTTTGGAGCCATTCCAGGTGGCAAGATCAATGCAGAGGTATCTTCTCTTCCTTGCTCTTGTTGCCCAGAATGGCTTCAGAGGTGAGAGGGAGGGGCCACTTACACAGCACGTTGAGGCACCTGCTAAACTTTCCGTTTCCACCCCCCCCTTCTGTAAATGCCATTGGGGCACTACAATTATTTTGTCTGTTTTCGAGTTGCCACTCTGACACATGCGTTGTTAACTCTTGTAGGGTTCTTCTGCTTTCTTGGGCTGTTTGCCCTGTGATATGCAAAGACTGTTTTTTCTCAAACTGCAGTATTGAAACATTTCCAGAGACTAATGATCTGTTCTGCAAAGAATCCTGTATCATCTGAACTAATCCCAAGAGATTACTATTGTGATTCAAATCTTGCCGTTTCAGCACCACACCCACTGTAGCTGTAGCTGTATTTTGCATTGCTGATTCTAGATATTTGAGGGGAAAAGTGTAAGCGAAGGAGTGCATGTAATTGTTTCTTATGTACTGTAAGTCCGCATTTGAGAAAATTTGCCTCTGTATCTACTTTGCCATGAGTTCTTATCTCTACCCTTGTCCTGCTGGTGGGGGTGGGGCAGGGACAGAAAATTACACTGGCACCTCTAGCACCGAAAGAGGTGTTGCATCCTTCTTTCAAATGTTGATTGTGCATTGTGAGTTCTGACAGTGAGAAAGTGGCACTGGTAAAAACCATTGCCATCCAGATAATGTTAAAATTTGTATTAACTATGCATGGCATAGGGGGATATGCATGGGGGCTGGGGATAAGAATAGGCCCTCAGTTTGGCTGTACTTGTCGTAAGAGGCGACTAAACAGCCACCGGGTAGATGGGACGTCACCCTGGGAAGGCAGCTCATCTGAGAGAAGGAAAACTCTGATCCCAAACCTCCACCGCCTTGTGGCTACATCCAGTTATGGAAAAGGCTTCAGTAGTCAACCTCGAGGCAAAATCTGGAGCCGGAGTCCCTGAGGCAGTTCATGGCTGAACACAGCCACGTTCTGGCAACTCCTGCGACACCGCTGGAACCAACCATATTGGCCTCGGCCTTTCCATTGGACCATTTCAGCAACGTGGAGAGGGGGGATTTGCTGCATGAGTAACAGCCTATCCTCCATACCTACTTTGCCCAGGCTTCGCACACTGGAGAGGACACTCTGTTCCGGAACCACCATTCAGAGCATGACACCATGGTCTTCGGAGACTGAAGGATGCCAACAACTATGCATGGCAGTTATTTGGGTCTCCAGTTTAAATAACGGAACGAGCATTTGTATCTCCACCAGTGAATTTACTTTTCAATTAATAAAAAAAGACTTTACAAAGCTTCTCTGCTCACCAAATGCATCATGTTAACCTTATACACAGGCTTCATTTTCAGATGAAATTATAAAAGTAATTAAAATACGTTGCACTTAACCCCAATAGTCCCAAGCAGTTTTGGTTCAAACGCAAAAGTGCAAGTAACTCTAATTCAAGCTAAAAACCTCATCTCTAAGCTTCCTACGATGTTTGCGGAGATGAAGGAGATGGTTCAGCACAGTTGTCTTGTTTATCAAAATAATTTGTCTGCTGTTTCTCAGGCGTATTGTGGTGATCGAAGAACATCCATGAGGTTTTTCATTACATAAGCAGTCGTGGCATTAGCAATAGGGCATGGCTGAAGATAATGCGGATTGGAAAGCATCTGATGACAATTTAATGCTTGAAATGCAATGAATAATTCAGCTTGTGGATCCTCAGCCTCATCTTTCTTGCCACAATGTTAAAACTATATGGCAAAGATTATCATTGCAAGATCAAAGCAAAGCACTTGACAAAATACTAACTGACATCACAGGGCAACACCTTTTATAAAAATATTATTTTACCATCACTTTGAAGAACCCCTTTCAGGAAACAAGAATAAAATGTAGCCAGAACTATTACGTATGCCTTTCCATGATTGCCAAGTATTGCCTCTTCCCTTACTAGCAGTCTCGCTGTTTGTTTGATAAAGGCTCTTTGAGACAATGCTTGTACTTCTTGTTATATGAGTAAGGACATCAGTTTTTGGTTCTGTGTAACTGGTTGGCCACAGCAAGCACATGTGGTTAAAAATGCAATAACAGGCTTCTATTATATTATTATTTAAATATTTCTATGCTTCAACACATGTCCATGAAGCGTATAGCACCAAATAGCAAATTTTAAAAAAATGATTCCATGTCCCAAGGCAGCTATAATAGACAACATGACACAAGGATGGAAGAAAGGGACATGTCATTGTTAGAGATGTTACAGCTCAATTCTAACTTGCGCTGGAATGGGCAAACCAGCAGGTCTGTCCTGTATCCAGTATGAGTTAGGCACTAAAAAAAAGGCATGTGTCTTCTAGTTCAAGCAGTATGGCATTAAGCCAGTGGCGTTGCTAGGAAGTGCGGGGGGTGCAGGTGGCACCGGGTGATGCGCAAGGGGGGTGACACACACTGGGGGGATGATGCGCTAAATCATGGTTTTAGGAGCATGGTTCTGATCCAATGAACGCAGCCAGCAAAAGACCCAAGAAGGAGGTCCCTCCCTCCCAGCTGCGAGTCTATTGAGCTCTATGGAAAGCAAAGCAGCCTCACAGTCACGTTTACTCGCGAGTAGGCAGGCATGCCTTGGCTTGTGATCAGGCCAGGCAAAGGGGAATGTGAGGACACCAGAATGGTCCCAATCCAATGGAATTGGAGTGCAACAAATGCTCCAGAAGGCAGCCTCCCCCCCCCCCCCGCCACTATAAAGGACAAAAAAAGAGGCTTGAACTGGTAAGGGGAATGTTTTCTATTTTGCACTTGTAAAGCCAGGTGGGTCTTTATCTTGATCTGCTTGAAATAGAAGAACTTTACTCAGCGTGTGGTTGGTCTGTAGAACTCCTTGCCACAGGATGTGGTGATGGCATCTGGCCTGGATGCCTCTAAAAGAGGATTGGACACGTTTCTGGAGGAAAAATCCATTACGGGTTACAAGCCATGATGTGTATGTGCAACCTCCTGATTTTAGAAATGGGCTATGTCAGATGCAAGGGAGGGCACCAGGATGCAGGTCTCTTGTTATCTGGTGTGCTCTCTGGGCATTTGGTGGGCCACTGTGAGATACAGGAAGCTGGTGGGCCTATGGCCTGATCCAGTGGGGCTGTTCTTATGTTCTTAACTTTAAACTGGGCACTGGGGAGGGCTGAAAATCTCACTGATTCTTTTTTTTTGGGGGGGGGTGTTATTGCAGGCAGACTACAGAGAAAATTCACTTGGTGGAACAGGACTGGCTCCCCCTTATTTAATTATTTCTTTTATTTCAATTTAATTATTTATAATTATTTATTTTAATTTGCTTGATGATGTCACTTCTGGCCATGACATCACTTCCAATGGGTCCTGGACAGATTGTCATTCTAAATAATGGGTCCCGGTGCTAAAAGTTTGAGAACTGCTGCAATAAGGTGTTAGTAAGTTGACACGGGGTGTGTGTGTGCGACTCTACATGTTTTCAAAATCACTGAAATCAGTTTGAAGGAATAACACCATCATGTTATATACCAATAATAATAATAATAATAATAATAATAATAATAATAATGATAATGATAATAATAATAATACAGGTATTTGCATACCGACTTTCTTGGTCGTCAGATTTCTCCTCAGAGTTTAATTCAAGGCGGTTTACATAGGCAGGCTATACTAAATCCCAATAGGGATTTTTACAATTGAAGAAGGTTCTGTCTTTCAAGAACCACAACATTTCAGATGGATCTTTTATGATCTGGTATCACATTCTGGCCTCCATTTTCCTCCCACACAGGCTGACAGCTGCCAAAGAGAAGGTGGAATAACTCAGCATAACTCGGCTCGGCTTGTCAGCTGCTTCAAGGCCTCACCGTTCACGGTGCCGGTGGCCTCAAACTGGCAACCTTCGGATGTTATCTTCAGGCAAATGGAGGCTCTACCCTCTAGACCTCTTGCCCCAATCAACGTGTAATTTCATGCAGAATGCAATGAAACAAACCACATTGAAATATCTGTGTTCTAACAAAAGGTACAGCCAAAAAACCTGTGGGGGTGGGGCAATGGTACATCACCATGCCCACCACCTGCGGTGTTGCCCCGCCCACTGCATGGGGTGACGCGCAAGCCTCCTGCACCGGGTGACATGAATCCTAGTGACACCACTGCGTTCAGCTGAAACATCAACCATTCTTAAATCACATACGTAATTTGAACTGATCCTTAAGTAAATAATTCTAGGGTGCTTTGGTTCTTTTTTTATCCAAAGCAAGCAGTTCATTCGTAATCCCTTAGGATTTACTAATAATTGCAAATAAAAAATAAAAATAACACACATACACATACACATACTTCACAGAATGGCAATTCAAACATTGCATGTGGATTATGCATATAAATATGCACACTTCATTGTAAGTATATTAGCCTGGATGGATATTTTACAAAATTACCTCTTAACACTGTATTTAATCTTAATAATATCATTAGTCCCTTTCTTTGGCATTTTCCTTGTCAGTATTCTTTGAATAGGCTTTTAATACAAACATCTGAGCATTTTCAGAATGTTAAAAATAGAGACAGTAGATTGTGCAAATATGCATTCTATTTGAATAGATTTCATCAGTATAAAATATTGTGATGTTCTTATTCAAATGCAAAAGCTCATTAGCCATAATGGACAATCAACTTTATCTGGAGTAAGTAGGCTTGCATATTTTAGCAGATGAAGTTTTTGCAACATGTCCTATAGACTTGGGAAAGCCCAAGTCTGCTCTGTGCTCTTTTACACTTTTATCTGATTGCTATTTTTAAGATGTGTTGCAAATATGTTTTATCTTGCTTTTTAAACTATGTTTTTAATTTATGTTTTTAACCTTTGTTGTAAGCCATCTTGGGTCCCTCTGGGGAGAAAGGTGGGGTAATAATAATAATAATAATAATAATAATAATAATAATAATAATAATAATAATAATAATAATAATGCCACTTCCACTCCACTCCACTCCATTACTCCACTCCTCTGCCACTCCATTAAATCAGAGGCTTTCTTTGCCTGTTTCCATCCTGCATGTGGCAAGACAGGCAAAGCTAACAATTGATTGGTGCTTGGGCCTGCTTGGGGTGGGACTAAAGCAGGACTTGCAGAACCTAAGCCCCAAACCTAGCATTCTGATTTTAGGAGGCCTTGCATCCAGCCCACTAATCCACTGGATGGCCTGAGATTAGGTCATCCTCTTTTGAGGGACCAGGTAGGAATGTTTCACTTCCCACCTGATTGGCTGTTAGCAGTTAGTTTAATTTTGCCTACCCTGATTTTCTTTGAAATGTGGTGTTTTAACCATGTTGGCCACAACTGGCAAGCATACTGTGAAGAAGGGAGTTGAATTAGGGATCTGATGAACAAAAGTCAGAAGGAGAACCAGAACCAAGCATAGGAGGCTGACTGCCTTGGGGATGCAAACAGGTGACCCCTGTGGATTGGATTGCTAAGTCCCACTCAGTAAGTTGTGTCAGGTTTTGGTGGGCAGAGCAATTCAGCTGCCTTGACCACTTTTCCATGGGTGAAAACATGGGGTTGGGGAGAAGTGATCTCAGATTGGAGCCAGGGTGGAAATGTCCAAGGAGAAAGCAACAGTTACATTTGTAGTGAATTGGAGGGAGATCACAGCAGACTCAGTGTGAAGGGCACCCCCAAATCTACTGCCTCCCCCCCATATGATGCAAACCACATTGTTCACTTCATGGTTAGGCCTGCTCTCGTTCGAGTGTCTATATATCTATAGAACTATTCGATTTTTACACCATATGCTTACACTGCATAAACATGCAAGTGCAACTACGGACTTACCAGGTCTCCAGGAGATGGTGGAGAAAGTTGGCAGCAGTGAGCCAGCCAAGAGCATGGGATGCATGACCAAAATAGGTCAGTCAAGGTGCCAGGTCAATCCATCAGGACTGCCACCATCCTTGTGTCAATGGCAGGCTTCACACCTGCACAGAATCTAGCACCAGCCAGCTTCCTGACACCATGCCTGATTTCAGCTGCATTCAAAGTGCTTTCAATAGAAGAAGAAAGAAGGACAGGGAAACACAAGAGAGGGAGAGAACACCTGGGCTCCATCATGGTTGTACCTGGACCCAATGCATCTGGACAGGAAGGGGTAAAGAGGACCAGGGACTACAAAAAAAGCCAGGGAATTGATGATGAGGCCTAGTTGGTAGTAACAGAAGGTGATGATTCTAGCCTCAGTGTCTGCTAACATGCAGATTTCTTGGCCTGATCCCCAGTTTCCCCAGCACTCTGCTAACCCACAGAGGATGTGGCACGCATAAGTCCTGGGAATCCAGCTGGTGTGGATACACTGAAGAGAACGGGTAGAGTGTACGGGCTAAAAGACTGAGCAGCAACTTCATTAGGTGACCTTAGCCAAACCACTCCCTTGGCCTCAACTCCCTAGTCACAATATAAGGATAATTATACTTGGGGCCATAATGTTGGTTTTGCTGTCTGCCATTTCTCCAGGAAGATAAATAAATGTATGCCTACCAATATAGATTTAATGTTAAGGAAACTATCCAGCAGTATCAGTGAAATAAAATACAATGTATACCACAGTGTGCAAACGTTGGAATCCATTTATGGCTGAAGTTGTACTCAGATAATAATCCCCTGTGAATCCTGTCAAATAAATGAACCAGAAACAATTTACCATGTTGCCCACACAAATACTCAGCATAATCATTTCATTTACTTTGATTCGGAAGTTCTGTCAGCCCAAAGAGGTATTTATCCTGTCTATCTTTGTTTGTGGTACAGACAACTTTTAAGAGTCTTACAGCCTGACTGCAAACAGCACCATGTGCCTTCCTCAGTTGATATTTTGACTTTGCCAAAGAGGCTAGTGTTTATGTGCAAGTCAGTTCTACCTAGGTGGTCAGAACATGCCAATCTTCCTTGCCAGCATTTATGAAGTCTACAGAAGGTCATATTTTATTTCCTGCTTTCATATGTTTGGAAGCAAGAGCACAGGGCCTTCACTACATCAGCACACATTCCTTGTCTTAGAGAAACTTACAGAATACAATGAAGGCCTTTTATGCTTTAAAGGAGTGATTTTCAAACTGTGTTCCAGGGAACTGTGGGGGCTCCTTGGAAACATATTGCAGTTCTTCCATGAGAAGTTCAGTCATGGTGGGCATGCATCTCTGAAAGAAAGCTTCAGAAAGAAAGACTACAGAAATGACCAACAAACCTCGCTGGTACTCTATGAATATGCCTAGGTGTTCTATGCTCTTGTTTGTTGGCAACCTTCAGTCTTGAAAGACTCTGGTATCGCGCTCTGAAAGGTGGTTCTGGCACAGCGTCTAGTGTGGCTGAAAAGGCCAATCCGGGAGTGACAATCCCTTCCACACTGGGAGCAAGTGCAGTCTGTCCCTGGTCTGTCTCCCCGGCTATGGGCCTTCCTTCTTTGCCTCTTTGCCTCAGACTGTTGGCCAAGTGTCTCTTCAAACTGGGAAAGGCCATGCTGCACAGCCTGCCTCCAAGCGGGCCGCTCAGAGGCCAGGGTTTCCCACCTGTTGAGGTCCACTCCTAAGGCCTTCAGATCCCTCTTGCAGATGTCCTTGTATCGCAGCTGTGGTCTACCTGTAGGGCGCTTTCCCTGCACGAGTTCTCCATAGAGGAGATCCTTTGTGATCCAGCCATCATCCATTCTCACAACACGACCGAGCCAACGCAGGCATCTCTGTTTCAGCAGTGCATACATGCTAGGGATTACAGCTCGTTCCAGGACTGTGTTGTTTGGAACTTTGTCCTGCCAGGTGATGCCGGCAGGACAAAGTTCTAGGAGCAAAGTTTCTATGCTCTACATACAAACTAAGTGAAAAGAGTTCCTGACACTAAGAAGCAGTTGAATTATGGTTCAGCTCTCAGACATGCACTGTAAACCTTCACATAATTAACTACAAAATGTAGTTCACTGCAGAAGATCTAAGTACTATCTCTGCATAGTACTGGTAAAGATCCCCTTCTGATACTATATAGCCTATGCCAATAATGAGCTAGATATATATCAATGCTTGGACTTGGTATAAGATGGCTTTGTGTCTTTGGTGCAAGGCAGTGGCTCCCAAACTTATCAACTGGTGGCTCCCTTGACCTACTGGGCCATTGACCATGGCACCCCATTAGGACTACAATCCTATACATTGTATACAGCAGTGGTTTTTTTTTTTGTGAGGATTCCATGGCCCCCCAGGCTGGTTTCTGTGGTTTTCAATTTTTTCATCACACAGCACACTGATAAGGTGCTACCATTGTCAAGGCACACCATCAGTTTTTAGACAATTGATAAGGCTCACCACACTCTGGTGAGGGGCTCACATCCCTCAATGTCCCTACTATTAACAACTCTCCCCCACTCTCCCATGGCACACTTGTGGATTTGCAGCATACCAGTGTGCCGCAGCACACTAGCTGAAAATTGCTGTGACAGAGTCAGAAAGTGAAAGAACAAGTGAGAGCTGAAGGTACCTTTTAGCTCAGTCTCTCTTGAGATCAGATATGCCGTACAGATCTATTGCCTGGCAGAAATGCACATGCCACTTCCTTCAACCTATGTCACACTTCTATATGTGTAAACAAACATTTATATTACTAAAATGCCTTAAATCTCCAATGATCCCTCATCTGAAAGAAACCAAATCTAAGTAGCACTGTCCCTGAAACATTTCACCACTTGGGTATGTATGGAGTGCACAACAATCTTTTTAGAGGTCAGCATTCTTAATATTTTGCAAAAGGTCATCTCTTCCAGAATCTGCTGAGCTCAGCATGTTTTTAAAAAATGGAACTGTTTAAGTGTGTGTAAGAGAACTACACATGCAGCCGTAGTGATATATGGATCTCATACATTTGCAGTGTTCCTGCAACTGTTGTTGCTGGAAGTCAGGGCCCACAGAATACGTATATAGTCTGGAACTTAGTTATTTCTTAGTTCTGATACAAAACCACATGAACAGCAGGCTGTGGGCTTCACATCCAACTATATTTTTTTACCTCCCTTTGCTGAAAAACCTTAGCCAACAGGGCTATTTGCCAGCAGGCGGACAGGAGGGCTGTATGGATCCTATCCATCTCTTCAGCTGTATTTTAAGCCCATGTAATTCTTTCTGATGTTAAGTATAACAAATGTCTGGCTGTACACTGTGATCTCATGTTACATGATCTCACCAAGGAAGTACTGTATTGATTATAAAAATCATATGGCCATATAGCATGTTGACCCTTTGCTTGTAAGGATCGTGATTCCCTCTCTGAGTGCTGATCTACATGTTCAGAATACAGGCATGCCCGTTTCCTCAGGGTTTCCATTCTGGAACCCCCCACGGTTAAGTGAAACTGTGGATAAGGACGAACGTCTCCCTCCACCCTCTGGAGTTAGGACCCTCCAGGGCTTCCCAATCCTTTATAATGCATTAAAAAGTCACTACCCGTTTCACGGAGAAATTGGAAGTGATTATTTTTTTTTTACCCCTTGGGCTCAGTCTGAGCCTGGCAGAAGCTGCAGACAGATATCCATGGCCTCTGCTGGACCCTCAGGAGGCAAGAGGAGCAAAGCTTGCCTCACCTCTGGTGGGGGTGCACATGGGAGGGGTGCACACAGGGGGGCCTATGGACCAAATAAATGGATAACTGAATCTGCAGATACAGGATCCGCACATACGGCCTCCCCTTATTGGGACTGTACCACATCAGACTGGACATGGGAAAATGGCATGATTTGTTTCTTTCTGTGAGAAACTCTTGTGTCTAGAGAGAAAAGTTTTAGCCCCACCTTATGCTTGTTGCGCTAGTTTTTGATCAGCAGGCAGGAAAGATGTGGTGGTTGTTTTTTTTTTAATATGGAGAATTATACAAACATGCCATTTTCCACCTGCAGTCATATAAATTTGATAAACTGCATGTAAATTGTATAAATGTGTCTGCATTGATCATGCAGTATGTAGACAGTTCCTCTCTTGCTAGGAAGGAAGCTTTGTTTCATATAGCATTACTGTCAAGGTTTGACAGAACCTTGCAGAGCTGGCCCAGCCAGATGGGCGGCACCCTGAGCCCATTGGCCACCTCAGCAGCCGCCTCATCTAGCCCCCATTTGCACCCATTTCCTTCTCTCTTATTTCCTTCCTCCGCTATTCTATTTTGAAACAGAGCTGCATTGAGGGGTGGAATACGTGAGCTGGGAGAAATATCAGTTCTCTGTTTTCTTGTTGAGATCCCGTTTTGCCTCTCTATTTTAAAACTTAGTGGCAGGACGAGGAGGAGGAAAATGGCATGGTGGATGATCTGCCTTCAGCATTAGTAGGTGGGATGAGAAGGAGGAGGTAGCTGTGGCAATGATCCTGCCCCTTTCGCTGCCACCCGCTTTCCTCTTCTGCTTCTAAACTGAAGTGAAGGAGGAGGAGAAGGCAGGCAGAGGAAACCTCCATGCAGCTTACAACCACATCGGCTGGCAGCATTGTGGAGAGGAGGCTGATAAATTTTCATGGTGGTTCAAGCACCAATTTCTCTTGGACCAGGCCTAGACCTGGAACTAACATTTAGGGTGCCATCCATCCCAATTCCATTAAAACCAGTGGGAATTTTCCTATAGATTTCAGTGGGATTTGAACTTCACATTTCTGTCCTGTCCTGGCATTCCTTAAATGCTCAGGGTAAGTTATAGGAGCTTAAATATGAAAACATTAGCAATGCTTACCCTCACACTTGAGTGCATGTACAAACACATGCACATAAAAAAACTCAGCATGATAGAATAACTGCTATACTGCACTGCCAACACTCAACACAGAATTGCTTTTTTTTCTTTTAGCAGGATTCCTGTGCTTTTAAGCACTGTGTCACAGGAAGAAGCTAAAGCATTTCCCTGTCAGGAAAAGTTATAATAAACTATTGCAGTGGTTCTCAAAGTTGTAGCACCAGGACCCACTTTTTAGAATGAGAATCTGTCAGGACTCACCAGAAGTGATGTCATGACCAGAAGTGACATCATCAAGCAGGAAAATGTTTAGCAATCCTAGGCTGCAATCTTCATAGTAGCCTGTTAAAAGTACAGATCTGTGACATTTCACCACATGCAGTCACATACCATGGTAGCATTAAGTCTAGTATATTAAAAATAAAATATTGAAATGAATGAGGACCCACCTGACATTGGCTCACAACCCACCTAGTGGGTCCTGACCCACAGTTTGGGAAGCACTGTTTATTATTGCCGAAAGGAGCTGGGAAAGTGAATGGTAGAACACAATGAATTATCTGGAAGCATCTAGAGTTGTACTATTGTAGAAACTAAGTAGGTATGGACCGGAACAGTCCCTTGCAGGGAGACAACTATGGGCTAGTGGCTTTTCAAACTGTCATAGGGAACCCCTGGTTCTTTCTAGAGTTGTTACAGAAGGTGAAACTCTTGAGAATTCTCAAGAGAACTGGAAACCAAATAAGACAAGCAATGTTTCTGAGGGGGATTCTGCATGTTATCAGGAACAGATGCCAAGCCTTCCTGCCAAGCCATTTGCCCACCCTGATAATCTTCCCCTACAATGTGCAGCCACAGGGGGAAGTTAGGTGCCTTTCCAGGGCACATTTGCAATTCACATGAGTTGATAATGAGGCCCAAGAAGAAGCCTGGTTTGTGCTTCACATGAGTTAATGGTGCCTTAGAACTTTCTCCCAAGGGCCTCTTCAGTGATTTTCATGTTCTTCAGCACATATATTAACGTGGAAGGTGTTTTCTGACGTGTGGAAGTTTGAAAACTATTATGTTAAAAAGAAAAAAAAAAAGTGTAAGTGTAATTAATGAATCATATGTGTCACTATTTCTTCTTTAGGAAATAAGGCCACATTGTTTTTTGCAAGGGAGCTACTTGCTTATGTTGATTGAATCAGACGCAGCTTGAGATTTAGACACAAGTCATGGCTCTGTATTCCTAGTCATTTCCCCTTCTAAGTGCTGAATCTTCCACCCCAGCACGTATTCCATCCACCTCCCTCCTATATTGCCCCTCTCTCCCACTTACCCATGCCTGCTTGGAGGCTACTTGCAAAGTGGATCATTGTTGATCTTTTATTGTGTTTCTCCTTGTGGTTTCTAGTTCAGACCAAACAGATTTCTCATCTGGGGGGGGGGGGAATTCCTAATTTCTCCTCAGAACCTAGTAACATGTGCTGGGTAGGGGAGGGGTTTTCTTCTGTTGTTGCAACAATGTGTGATGTATTATGTATGTGGTTTTGCCACTTTTATTAATTTATATATAATTTCCCCAAGAGCTCTGTGTGAATGCCTGCTTGCTGTTCTGTTAAATTTTTCAGCACAGCTCAAAACTGTCTGCAGAACAGGATACTCAGAAGCCCCCTTGAGGGAAGGAATGGCAGAGGAAGGAAGGAATAAACATCCCACTACACTCCCATTTTAGAGCATGAAAACAAAGAAAAGAACCAGAAATTCTGGTTATAATGAACCTTGGTGCGCTGTGGTCTTAGCTAGTTCCAGGGAGGAAAGCAGGGCAAGGGAGCTGAGATTGCTTTCCTGGGAAAAGAGTTCCATTGGAAAGTGGCTCAGTAGCACTGAAGCAGTGATTTGTGGTAAAGTTTGAGGGAAGGGTGCAGGTATGAAGGGATCAGCCTGATACTTCTTCTGGGTGCTGGCTCCCACAGTAAGTCTTGGGTGACACAGTGAATAGGAGTGCATGATGCAGCACGGAGCAATCCACAAGACATCAGGCACAGCAACAGGATGTTAACAGACAGCAGGCATAAGGGGTTTGTCATCCAGTTTTCTATAGTTGAATGTCCCATGCACAAGGACTGCTTTTTCAATGACTCTTGAAAGGTCACACGCTGTTGGAGATGTGTACCCTCTACTGTTTTCCACTTTGAGCACGGGTCTCCAAACTGCGGCCCTGGGGCCAGATGCAGCCCGTGGCGAGCCTCTATCTGACCTGCGGCCAGCCTCTTGTCCCCTGAAAGCCTCTGGCCCACTTTGCCAAACATGACTGGAACTATGCTCTGGTTGCATCTGGAGGGTGTTCTAAGGGCCAGAGCGGTTGAATGAATGAGCCCATTCATTCATTTAATAGTAGTAGTAGTAGTAGTAACCATTGTCATTGTGCTACAGCACAACAAAATTTATGCACCTTTGAGATACAAGCATAAATATATACTACAATTCCAACAATCACACTCTACACACTCACCCACGCATTCTATACAACATGCATCATAATATAAAAACAGTGTAACAGACCATAATGCCCAGGAGCATGGTAACAACTATATTGCCTTATTCAACATAATTATGGCTGTGGGATAAAAAACTGTTCAGGAATCATGTGGTGCATGCTCTAATAGTTCTGTATCGTCTACCCGAAGGTAACAGTTCAAAGAACTTATGAGCCGGATGGAAGGGGTCTCTCAGAATACTATGTGACTTCTGCAGACAGTGAGATGTATAGATGTCCTCCAAAGCTGGTACATGAAGGTTGATGATGTGCTGTGCGATCTTAATAATTCTCTGCAGAGCTTTTTGTCCCCTGCAGAGCAATTTCCGTACCACAGCAAGATATCATAGGTTAGGACACTCTCAATGGTGCAACAATAGTAAGACACAAGCAGCTGCTGTGACAAATTTAACCTCCCAAGCTTCCTCAGAAAATATAACCGCTTTTGTGCCTTTTTATCAACATGCTGGTGTTAATAGTCCATGAGAGGTCCTCTGTGATGTAAACACCTAGGAATTTGAAACTAGCAACCCTCTCCACCACCTCACCATTTATGTATAATGGTGTACATCCCTCTTTTTCCAGAAGTCAATTATAAGTTCTTAAGTTTTTTTGATGTTAAGTGAGAGATTTTCTTTGCACCACAATAACAACTCCGGTACCTCCCTCCTATAAGCAGACTCATCATTCCCGCTAACAAGCCCCACCACTGTAGTATCATCTGCAAGTTTTATAATTTCATTGGTGTTGTGTGATGAGGTACAATCATGTGTATACAGGGAATAGAGGAAGGGGCTCAGCACACAGCCTTGGGGAGCTCCTGTATTTAATATCAGAGTGGAAGAATTATAAGAGCCCATCCAAACTGACTGTGGCCTATTTGTCAAAAAGTCCTTTATCCACATACAAATGTCTTGCTCTATGCCCAAACTAGTCATTTTAAAACAGCCTGCTGGGTAGAATGGTGTTAAAAGCAGAACTATGTTGTTGGCAACCTTCACATACCAAGATCCAGGTCTACAGAGCTTGCGTCCTGAGTACACTTCTGTAAAGCAGAACTATAATCCACAAATAACAGCCATACATACGTACCCTGTTGTTCCAAATGATGCAGGACTGTATGTAAAACAATAGAGATGGCATCATCAGTCGACCTATTACTCCTGTATGCAAATTGACAAGGATCCAAGGTGGGTGGAAGACCAGACTTAATATGTTTCAACACCAGCCTCTCAAAACACTTCATAATTACCGAAGTTAGAGCCACAGGTCGATAATCATTGAGAGAAGCAACTACTGTCTGCTTAGGAACTGGCACTATAATAGATGTCTTCAAGCAAGTAGGGACAGAGCACTGTGACAGAGATAAATTGAAAATATTTGTAAAAACTTCAATCAGCTCTGCAGCACAGTCTTTAAGGGCCTGTCCCAGAATTCCATCTGGGCCAGCTGCTTTCTGGACGTTAATATTCTGTAAAACCCGTCTCACATCATCAGGCTGCAGGACAAGTGACAGACCATCAGTGGCTGCAGCTGGAATGTTGGTGGCTGCTATCGACTCCTCAAACTGGCCAAAATACTGATTAAGCTGCTCTGCCATGGAATCCCTACTGCTGGGCAGACTATTTTTATAATTCTGCCCAGTAAGTTGTCGCAGGTCCTGCCATACCTGGCGAGTATCCAAACTTCCAAAATGCTGCTCAATCCTCCACCCGTACATGGCCTTTGCATCCCTGATGCCTTTTTTTAAGTTTGCTCTGGCCTCACCATACCATAGTGTGTTTCCAGAATGGAAAGCAGCATTCCGGGCTCTTATCAAAAGGCGCACATCTCTGGTGACCCAGGGCTTATTATTAGGAAACACCCGTATTTGTCTGTTGGTAGTGACAGTGTCCATGCAGCTTTTGATATAGAACAGTACAGTCGAGGTACAGATGTTGATATTGTCCTCTGCAAATAATGTCCAATCAGTATGCCTGAAGCAATCCCGAAGTTGCTCCAATGCATCTTCTGACCACTGTTGTATTTCTCTGACAACAGGCCTAATTCTATTGACAAGAGGTCTGTATGATGGTATCAAAAACAGAGATATACGATCAGATTGTCCCAGATGGGGCAAAGGTATAGTCCTATAGCCGTTCACAATATTACTATACACATGATCTAAGGTATTTTGCCCTCTAGTGGGACACTGTACATGTTGATTGAACTTAGGGAGGACAGTCTTTAAATTAGCTTGATTGAAGTCCCCTGCAATTACATACACTCCATCTGGGTGGGCCAGTTGTTGTTTACTAATAGCAGTTAGCAGATAGTTCATAGCTAGAGCAGTATTTGCAGCAGGAGGTATATAAACTGCAGTAATTATAACCACAGTAAACTCACAAGGCAGATAGAAGGGGCGGCATTTAACAGCCATATACTCCAGGTCAGGAGAACAATTTGTATCCATTATTGTGGCGTTTTTGCTCCAGTTGTTATTTATGTAAACACAAAGCCCCCCTCCTTTGCTCTTTCCTGAGTCTGCAGTCCTATCCCCTCGATATACTAGGCAATCTGGTAACTCAATAGCCTCCTCTGGAATGGAAGGATCGAGCCACGTCTCTGTAAAAACCATGGCACAACAGTCCCTTATATTTTTCTGCATAGAGATAATAAGTTCCAGCTCTTCTATCTTGTTTGAGAGGGATCTAACATTTGACACAAAGAGACTAGGCAGAGACTAGGCTTGAATGGAGATCTGTTCAATCTCACCCGGATCCCAGCTCTACGGCCTCGTTTCTGTATATTTATTCACACATCTAAGTTCCATCTCTAATTTATTTATATACATTTTATAAATTTTTTTTCCAGCCCTCAAAACCGTGCCAGACATTTGATGCAGCCCTCTGGTCAAAAAGTTTGGAGACCCTTGACCTTGAGGAAGGTGTGGCAGAAGACTCCGTTATTGCTCAGGATTGCAGTTTACATTCAGCTCTTGATTGAGTTTACAATGAAGTTGGTAATGGAAACCAAGGTTGAAAGCACTTATGTTCCCTAACTACTTCAAAGTCTCCCAGAATGTGACCTTGTTTACAGATTTAAATCTGCTAATCAAGCAAGTGTGGCTATCTGGAATTTTCTCAAAAAGGCAAGGCTACTCCTAGGCCAGAAAGCTAGAGTTGGGGGGAGGGGCGCTTCTTATGAAGAATGGAAGTTTGGCCTTTTTCTTAAAGGCCTGCGGGAAGTGAGTCTTCCTTGCCGTCAGCCCAAGTAAAATGCCACAAGACTGGTGTTGGTCATGCTCACCACGCACCAAGGACACATGTAAATAAACATGCCAGGCAACATATAAAGTGCTGTGAAAGAGCTGTCAAAATTCAAACTAGGGATGAACCAAAAGTTCATCCATGAGGCTTGAATTTGGAGGACATCGTTCAGAAAAAAAAATGAGAGTGAAAATAGCCAACCTCTTTCTTCCTTATTGGTAGAGGTGTTTGAAAATGTGTTATTTATTTTACTCAGAAGTAAGCCCATTGTGTTCAGTAAGACTTAGGATAAACCTATCTTACCAGAAACAAACACTTCTACCATCCATTTCTTTGTGGCATCAATCCTACCGAAGGCCATTGGCTACCATTTTCTTTTCCATAGAACATGACTTAGAATGATGCCTCAATCCTTCTGAAGGAGATGGTGGGGGGAAAAATTGAAGCCCTCAGCTATAATGAAATTACTTCATTCTCCCATTCCTGAAAAGGATCCAAATAGATCCCTCACTTTCATAACCTGAGAATATAGTTGCTAAACTGGCGAGAGGGTTGGAATTTTGACCCTGACCCACTAGACAATTAAAACACAAGTTTAGTAGAGGCACTTCAAACATGCAGTTGCAAGTCATTAAGTGTTTAGCAACACCTGTTGTTGGCAACCTTCAGTCTCGAAAGACTATGGTATAGCACTCTGAAAGGTGGTTCTGGAACAGCGTCTAGTGTGGCTGAAAAGGCCAATTCGGGAGTGACAATCCCTTCCACACTGGGAGAAAGTGCAGTCTGTCCCTGGTCTTTGGAGATCTTTGGCGGAGTGGGCGGTGACGGCTGCATCATCGGCAAAGAGGAAGTCACGCAGACATTTCAGCTGGACTTTGGACTTTGCTCTCAGTCTGGAGAGGTTGAAGAGCTTTCCGTCTGATCTGGTCCGGAGATCGATGCCTTCTGTTGCAGTTCCAAAGGCATGCTTCAGCAGAACAGCGAAGAAAATCCCAAACAAGGCTGGTGCAAGAACACAGCCCTGCTTCACGCCGCTTCGGATGTCAAAGGGGTCTGATGTGGAGCCATCGAAGACAACAGTGCCCTTCATGTCCTTGTGGAAGGATCCGATGATGCTGAGGAGCCTGATGCTGAGGAGTGTTTAGCAACACAATGAAATTTATTACGGAAATGAAGTTGCTCCCAAGTCCCTCAGTTCTCTGGAAAGTTTTTGTTGAATATTCACTGCATGCTCTCTGGCTGTTCCCTTATTATCAAAATATTGTCTGAATATCAGATCACTGTATATGATTCTCAGTGATGTCTGACTTCAGTAGCTGAGCATGAAGAAATAAAGCATGTCGCCCTCTGGCTGCCGTTGTTGCCCCCAGCCGCCAGGCCAGGACAGGTTGCCACAGGCATGACTTGCTAGCAACCCCCCCCCCATCCCAGGTCAAGAGTAGGTATGGGCAGCTTGGGATGGCCTCAGACAGTTCTCCAAGGGGGGGGGGGTTAAGTCATCCTCATCCCCTGCCTTGGTCCTGAGGCACCTTAAGGGCTCCCAGTCAGGCAGCCTTCCTTCAGGCTGTCTGCCTCACCACTCCTCAGCTTCCTTGTCATCACTGGCCGCCCTGGCGTTATGGAGCTCCTCAGCTCTACGCAGCTCCTTCCCCTTCCTGCTTGTTGGCTTTAAAGGGATCCCAGTCCCTGCTCTCCCAATACATTCCCTGGTGTCTAATGGCATGGCAGGCAGCTGCCTGCCAGGTTGGGGACCTGTTACCTCCCGCTGGAGCAGTCAAAATCCTCCTGAACTCCTGGAGGACCTCCTGGGGTAAAGCGCCACCAAACCACCTCCTCCAGGTAAGTCAGGGGCTTGTGGGTGGGATGGCCCCGACAAAGCAATGGAAAGTTGTATTTTAAAAACCATTTTGGCAAGCCTCACAAAATGTGCAGGCATCACTATCCACAGATGTCCCCCTGCTGCTATTTCTTTCCTCAGGATGAAGTACCATCCTCCTGCCTGCCACTTCTCCACTGGAAACCATGCCCTGCAAGCACTATTTTGTAATTTGGAAACAATGAAAGGAGTTTGAAGATGAACCATGGAGCTAAAGTGTTCTGTCCTCAACGGAAACATCCACAGGAAATTAAAGAGCTGTGATAAGATTGGTGAAATGTATTTGGTTTGCACGACCTTCATGGCAGCCTGTGTATTCCATTCCTCTCTATTCATTCTCCCAGGTCTGATTTACACTCCCTTACCTCTGTGTAAGCCACTCACAATGGGTCTCCTTGAAGCCGTGCAAGTGAAATCCAAGGACAGAAAGGGGGTGAGGTGGTTGCAGGAATGGGGCATAGGATCCAGCATGTGCCATCACTGCTGAATTCCCTCCCACTGTCTCCCCGCCCCATAACATCCCCTACTTGACTTGTTTCACCCCTCCCTACACCCTCCCTGCCCTGTTTTACCCTCTCCCTGCCCTTGCCGTTGCCTTACCTTCTTGGTGGGTATAGGCAGCACCAGCAACAAACCTGGAGTGCTGCCTCCTCACACTCTTAAAATAGCCACCAATGGAACACTCCTACTTCAACAGCAGCCATTTTGCAACAGCAGAAGTTTCTTCTATCACAAAGCCCTACATAGAACAGCCAAATTCTGCATAGGCTTGGGCTGTTAGAGCTGTGTGCCAGACAGCTCATCGGGTTGGCTTACTGGATTTGCACTGGACAGGTGTCTGTTGAGACGGATTGATCTGTGCCAGTGACCTTTCTGTAACACCCACCTCCCCAGTTTTATTCCAATATCTTTACTGCAGATAATACTGTCAGCAGGTTGTTTGAGTTCCCAGCCCTTGCATATACCAATTTGTGTTTTCCTCTGCAAACTGTAATAAGCAATAATGTTGTGATTTTTTGTAACCCACAAACATTTGTCACCTGTTCTTCCTCTTTTCACCTTTTGCCATAAGGGCACAAAT
Organism: Tiliqua scincoides; assembly: GCF_035046505.1. Classification (NCBI taxonomy): domain Eukaryota; kingdom Metazoa; phylum Chordata; class Lepidosauria; order Squamata; family Scincidae; genus Tiliqua; species Tiliqua scincoides. The sequence continues at coordinate 110,871,119 of NC_089823.1, forward strand.
CTACTCAGAATTATATATATGTGGGGGGGGGGCAGGGCGATGCAGTGAACTGAAAAGGCACGATCTCCAGAGCTCCGGATTTCAGCCTGTTTCTCACCTCTATTTCTGCGGGTCCAGGAGGTCCGATAACTTTGCCAGGAGAGGTTTAGTCATCCTCAGTGATACCTGAGTTAGGTTGGAGCCCAGCCAGGTGGGACTTGCTTCTCAGGAGTTGGCAGTTCAAAGCAGTGGGGGAGGAGATGTGAAATCATGACTAACTGCAAAACCCCTATGGAGATACCATCTACTGAAACAGATTTCATCTATTGAAAAGATACTTGGAAGAACAAAGTAAGTGCTGTTTGTGTTATGTAAATCCCGGCTTTAAACAACTGACTTTGGAAAAAGGAGAAGGATTCTTCCACCTTGTTTTTAAATCTGAGAAGAGACATTTGAGTTTTTGGCACTATATGGAGTATAACTTTATCAATACAAGTTTACAAATCTGCAACCCTGTATGAGATATAAATTTTATCGGATGTTGAATTCTGGATTATTTGAGTGCGGAAGGATTTCCTATCACTGAGTGGTGAGTTGAACGTTGTTTGGTCGGTGTTTGTGGGAAACTAAATGTTTGGACATCTAGTGGACTAAAAGAATACTGTAAGGGAAAAATCATGAATTCATCAGGAACAATTTGGGAAAATCTATTACAACAAAAGCTGGAATATTTGTTTGATATGAGTCGACAACAAGTGATCCAAATTTTACAAATCCAAATTAGCATGGAAACCTTAAGCCAAAATATAAATAAGCTTAATGAAACAGAAGTTAAAGCTACAACAATGAAGAATAATGACCAACAAGTTGAAATGACAATTTTAATAGAAATACAGAAAGATGGGGCAGACTGGAGGATAAGTACCCAAAAGGTATTGGACCAGAACGGGGAAGAGACATGTCAACCAACAAGCATAGCTGATCAAGAGATTGACCAAGAGAAGGAGATGACCTGCCAGGATCTGGATTTATTGGCAGGAATAAGAAAACTAAGAAGAGGATGTATATCAAAGCATGAACTCTTAAGAGACATTCTTGTGAAGTTTATCAGGAAAAAAAGATGGAAAAGAGAGAAAAAAAAGTTTAGAGATGATATGCAAAATTTGAATTGCTATTCAAGATAATGACACGATTTGGTAGTGGCATAATATATGATTTGAGAGAAGAATAAATATATCTGGGTATTTTATAGGTTAATTTTGATGAACTAGGTTTAAATTTGTTTGATATTGTTTTGGAATCTATAGATGGGGAAATGATATGAAGGTAGAAACTTAAGTTTAGAAAGTAATGGATATGTAATATATGAGTGGTTTGGTAGATTTGTTTATAATTAGATTTATGATAAGTATTTAGTAGTAATTTTGTTTTAGAATAAGTTGTATTAATAAAAGAGTTTAAGATTTTGTATTTTATAGGTTAATTTTTTATGAATTTAGATTTAGATGAATTTTGATGAATTAATTTTGATGAATTAGATTTAAATTTGTTTGATATTGTTTTGGAATTTATAGATGGAAAAATGATACGAAGGTAGAAAGTAAAGTTTAGAAAGCAATGGATATACAATATATGAGTGGTCTGGTAGATTTGTTTATAATTAGATTTATGATAAGTATTTAGTAGTAAATTTGTATCGGAATAAGCTGTACTAATAAAAGAGTTTAAGAGTTTATTGACAGAAGGAACATAAAGAATGATGGGAAAAGAAGGGAAGAGATTATTATGATGATGAAATGGTGAAGTATATAGAATATGAAACAGGGTTTTTAGAAATGGATATGTATTTTTTGTATATTCTTTTTTTCTTTTTAGAATTGTTTTCTTTCTTTCCTTTTTCTCTTGATTATATTAAGAGATATAAGAAATTATTGGTAGAATGAATTATTAATTAATTGGTATATGGTATCCTGCAACCTCAATGTTTGTATGTATGTGTGTTTGCTTATGGAAAAATAAATAATAATTTTTAAAAAAGAATTATATATTTGTATTAATGTGATTTTTAAAAAATGCCCTGTTCCAAGTTTTCAAATCTATTTCTCTGCAGTTGTCCCATTTTGAGTTAATATAGCGCAACAGGCATGGCAGTCTTCAAAATCACCTATTTTTTAGGTGTACACCTAACATTATCTGTCAGTCATATGTAATTATTTTTTAAAATGAGCTTAATGGAATCCAGAGACCAGTCTTATCTACCCCTGAGCATATGCTTAGATTACTACATTTTCATCTCTGTTACTTGACTTCAGGGGAAATGAATGTTCTCAGTATGACTGAATTTTGACATCATGCTGTAATGGTGCATATTCTCCCAGCATAAAACCCATGACACCTTTTTTATTCTGAGCACTTCTCTGACCACAAGTCCCTGTTGCCCTGAACAATTAGGAGAAAATATCATTCATTGGCAACCTTCAGTCTCAGAAGACTATGGTATCGCACTCTGAATGGTGGTTCTGGAACAGTGTCTAGTGTGCCTGAAAAGGCTGATTTGGGAGTGACAATCCCTTCCACACTGGGAGCAAGTATAGTCTGGTCTGTCTCCCTGGCTATGGGCCCTTCTTCTTTGCCTCTTTACCTCAGTCTGTTGGCCAAGTGTCTCTTCAAACTGGGAGAGGCCATGCTGCACAGCCTAACTCCAAGCGGGACGGTCAGAAGCCAAGGTTTCCCATCTGTTGAGGTTCAGTCCTAAGGCCTTCAGATCCCTCTTGCAGATGTCCTTGTATTGCAGCTGTGGTCTACCTGTAGGGTGCTTTCCTTGCACAAGTTCTCCAAAGAGGAGATCCTTTGGGATCCAACCATCGCCCATTCTCACAACATGACCAAGCCAACGCAGGCATCTCTGTTTCAACAGTGTATACATGCTAGGGATTCCACTCGTTCCAGGACTATGTTGTTTGGAACTTTGTCCTACCAGGTGATATCGAGGATGCGTCAGAGGCAGCGCATGTGGAAAGCGTTCAGCTTCCTCTCCTGTTGTGTGTGAAGAGTCCATAACTTGCTGCAGTACAGAAGTGTACTCAGGACGCAAGCTCTGTAGACCTGGTTCTTCGTATGTTCCGTCAGCTTCTTGTTGGACCATACTCTCTTTGTGAGTCTGGAAAACGTGATAGCTGCTTTACCGATGCGTTTGTTTAGCTCTGTATCGAGAGAAAGAGTGTCAGAGATCGTTGAGCCAAGGTACACAAAGTCATGGACAACCTCCAGTTCATGCACAGAGATTGCAATGCAAGGAGCTGAATCCACATTCTGACCCATGACCTGTGTTTTCTTCAGACTGATTGTCAGACAAAAGTCTTGGCAGGCCTTGCTAAAACAATTCCTGAGGTGCTGGAGATCTTTGGCGGAGTAGGCGGTGACAGCTGCATCGTTGGCAAAGAGGAAGTCACTCAGACATTTCAGCTGGACTTTGCTCTCAGTCTGGAGAGGTTGAAGAGCTTTCCGTCTGATCTGGTCCGGTGATAGATGCTTTCTGTTGCAGTTCCAAAGGCATGCTTCAGCAGGACAGCGAAGAAAATCCCAAACAAGGTTGGAGCAAGAACACAGTCCTGCTTCACTCCGCTTCGGATGTCAAAGGGGTCTGATGTGGAGCCATCAAAGGCTAGAGTGCCCTTCATGTCCTCGAGGAGAAAATATAGGCTAAGACTAATCCTCAACCATTTCCTTAGAAGTACATTTCATTGATGCCAGCAGAACATTTTTTCTTTCTGAAGTACAGGTTGAGTCTTGGTATCCATGAATGTTCTGTTCCCAGAATCCATGTAGATGGCAAAAATTGTGTTAAAGGAAATGCCCCTTTGCCCAGCAATTTGAAAACAGTCTTGTTTAGCTTTTGAAATGCAGGACATAGGCATCAGGCAGACAATCATTCTCTCTCCAGATGCTTAGAAAGGCTTCACTCAGAGGCAGAGACCCAGTGAAGGGAGGGTAGCACAGGAGAAGAATGCAAATATGAAGTGAGAATCACTTTGCATTCTTTCACATTTCAGGGGGACATGTCAGGGAGAAGGGAGAGGTCACTTGCCTTGAATTGAAGCTGTTCTAAGTGCCTGGAGAGAGAATGATTGATTGATTGTCTGTCTGCTGCCCTCTCCCACACTAATGAGACTATTGTTAAATGACTTTTTTCCTTTAATTGAAAGCGCCCTTCTCATAGCGTTGAGATAAAACCTCGGGTGAAAAAATCCATGGATAATTAGGTTATACCTGTAGTGTCAGGTCTACTTAACTTGCATATATAGTCTACATGCAGTGTGGCACAGAGGCTAAACTTCCTTAGCATTCATAGAGAAGACTTCTGCATGAAGGTCTGCAATCATGGAAATTCACAAGGGGATTGCTCTTGTTGTCTGTTCAGCTCTGCAAAATCCTTGAGGGGTTGACTTGGGTGTTGTCCAGCACCAAACAGGTCATAACACGTTGCTGACCTGCATTCAAATTCATCTTGGTATTTTGTTAAAATATATACCTACTACCTCAGCAGTTCCCAAACCTTTTAGTAACGCCACAAAGCCTTACTGGGAGCCACTAGGAAGCCCAGACAGAGAACGATCAATACATATCCAGCCACATGGCTATTTGAAAAGTTGGATAGGATTGGGACTGAGGCTGCAATCCTATCCACACTTTCATGGGAGTAAGCTCCATTGACTATAATGGGAATTGACTTGCTTCTGAGTAGGCAAGCATAGGATTGGACTCTAAGGGCCCAGCCCTATCCAACTTCCCAGCACCAATGCGGCCACAATGCAACCCAGAGGTAAGGGAACAAATGTTCCCTAACATTGAGGAGGCTTATGTGACTGCCTCGCCACCAAAGAATGCAGCACACACCCCATTGGCATAGCTGCAGCAGCCCTGGAAAATTGGATCGGATTGGGCCCTAAGTAATTTAAAAGAAAACATTTGGTATCATGAAATAATCTTTCATCCATTCTTCAAAAAGTCTATAGGACTGTAATGAATGTCATGATCAGTGCTGGTTTTGTAAATGGGGAGATGATCTTGGGCAAGTTGTTCATGATGATTTGAAATAATACTTTCTAATTTCAAACCCAAGATACAGTGGCCTAATTGGAAGCAGACTTTCACTTTGCTGGGGTGAGGGAACATAGTGATACCTCCAAACCTTGTCTAGGCTTGCATGTATTGTGTCACAGCATCATACAACAACTAGGCACTAGTTAACTGATTTGTGGAACATATTTTGTCTATCGGTTAACTAGACCAGGGGTGTCCAAACTTTTTCGCAGGAGGGCCACATCATCTCTCTGACACTGTGTCGGGGGCCGGGGAAAAAAAGAATTAATTCACATTTCAAATTTGAATAAATTTACATAAATGAATATATTAGAGATGGAACTTATATGAATGAATGAAGGTCTTGCAATAGCTCAAGACCTATAAAAGGCCTTGCACAAAGTAAGGCCAGCCTTTCCTTTGCTGCCGCTGCTGCATTACAGATGTGAAACAGCAAGCAGTGGAGGGAGCCCTCATCCCACAGCTCACGCGAGAGGTCGAACAGTTGGCCGATACACTGAGAGCAGTTGCATCAGGCTAGTGCAGGCTCCAGCAAGTCTCCGGAGGGCCAGAGGCTCATTGGAGGCTGGGGGCTAACTGAGGACCGGATTGGGAGTCCTCGAGGGCTGCAAGTGGCCCCAGGGCCGGGGTTTGGGCACCCCTGAACTAGACTGATTTTTCTAATGTATCCATCAGTTTAAAAACTCAATAGTAGAGATCATTTTATTTCCCCAAGGACTCTTATCACAGACTCCCACTAATGGGAAATGTACTACTTTCTGCTTCTTCTCTCCTGAAGAAATTCTTCATACCTTAGAGATATATTAATAACAGAATAGTTCACTTCCACTCCATAAGTTCTTTTAAAAAAAAGGGGGGGGGAATCTACGCTGTTTGAATGAGGCTCTTCTACCCTTTATCATGCCAAAGAACTCCAGGGGTTAAGAAAACTGGGTATAGCCCAAACTGCCTTGGTACATTTTTGGCCCAATTCTATGGTCCACTTATACTGCCAGAACCCCTGATTCACTGCCATAAGTGCTGCTGTTGTGTCATTAAATGACCAGAGGCCCTCAGCACATGGCAGTGGCTTTAAGATGCCACACCAGTGCAGGTAAGGTGGTTGTTGGATAGAAGGGGGAGGTTTGTTGTTTGAGGGTAGAAGGGGGAGCAGCAGAAAGTAGATCAGGGCATTTCAAGAGTTGGCAGAGCAGAGGGCATTTCAAGGGTGGCGCCAGTGAATCCCTGTGGCATTAGCACACGCCAAGATGCTATCCCCATTTACAGCCCTGCATGCTCTTGGCTCTCATCAGACTTAAGCCAGCAAAATAGTTGGTGTGCGTTTGAGGAAACCATTGGCAATCAGATGGCCTACTGAGTGATAAGTAAAAAGTATTTTTTAAATAAAAATTTTTTTTTACTTATCTCTCCCAGGTTGTCTGGTTGCCCCCCCCCCCATGTGCATGTAGCATGTGTTCTGGCGGCAGTTCTACATGTTCTGGACTGGTGGAGAATAGGATTTGGCTGTTCATTTAGTCCTAATGTGATTCCCTTCCAATTTTTTTTTTTCCAAATCGAAAAAAGCTTTTTATCTTCCCTTGCTGGGTGAGGGTATTTGGGGAAGGTAGTCTCTAGTTCTGTTTGCCTCTTACATTACTATGAAAAGTAACGTGTAATGTATAAATTAATGTAAAATGTAATGTAAAAAGTCTTTGTTGGTAATTATGTTAACGGTTCTAGTACCTCATCCCCTCATTTTCTTCACTGTTTCTATAAATTAGAGAGATGTGGAACTTTTACTGTTTGCTGTGAAGGTATTTCCACTTTGACACTGTGATATTGCCATGTAGGGCAATGATTCATAAAGTCAGATATATAATTAATTTTAGCCAAGTTGGGATTTTCCAAATGGTTAATTCACAAGCTATTTAACTTCTTGCCATCAGTATGTATTGTCCTCTGCTTCGACTGCCGATTTGTTTGCTACAGCAAATAGTGACAGGCTGCTTCTCCAAAAATTAGAATATTGCACACACTTCCACACTCTGCAAGGCTAAGTGAGAAATAGCTTATGCCACAAGTTGCTACTTTTTTTTTTAATAGATCCATGATGATCTTTTAAGATTCTACATTAAGAAGTATGTTGCTTTACTCAGAGTATTTATCTTAGTTACACATTTCAGGCATTTGAAAACATGGATATTCACTACATATCTATTCTCAACTATATGCTAGAAATTAATACACTAGATCAGGGTTTTTCAATCTTCAATCTGCAAATACCACTTTGTGAGTTCAATTTTTTTGAGGGTACCACTGACTCCATGGATGGCTCCTGTGTCTGAGACTGGATGACTCATCACACTTATATTCTTGCAGCAAGCAAGATATGTCCCCAGTTACTGCTACCCCATGACTTCATTTTTCTTTCCCATCTTGTAACTCTTTAAAAGGGGGAAGCAGTGCTTACCTTACCTCTGAGTAAGGGCTGCTGCCCCTATGGGTCTCCTTGGGCTTTTACCACCTCTTGAGGTGGCACAAGTCCGAGGAGAGTGCAGCAGCTTGAAGCCGCTCCATTCTCCCTAGAAAAGCGGGTTGCACAGCCCCACCTCCCTCACCCTGCCCACCCACCCCTGCCAAGGCCACCCATCGCCTCCCCTCCCCCCGCCCAGAAACACCTCCCTCCTGCTTTCTCCCCGCCAACCTTTTGTTCTTGTGTCGGCCCAGCCGGGCCAATGCAAGCATTCAAGAGGAAGCCGGCACGGAGGCTTGCATCAGCTTCCGCAGGCCGGCACGTCTTGCAGCGCTAGCCTGTCGTCTCTCGAGGAGGTGCAAATGTGCCTCATGGCACATTTGCGACCCTCCTGGGCTGGTGCAAGAGACTTGCGCCGGCCCAAATACGGGTCAGGATTGCACCCGTAGTCTTTTTTCTCCAAATTCTTTCTCATGTTGCTCTCAGTTTTTACTCTCACTGCCATCATTCTTGATTGTTAGTGACACTTGAATAATTCTTTTTTGCATTGACAAATTGGTATATAGTTCATGGAAGCTGATGCCTCTATATATGTGGTAGACTTCACAGTTCCACATGACAGACAATAGCCTAATCCTGTCCAGATTTACTTGGCAATTAGCCCCACTGAAGTCAGTAGGTCTCCCCCTCTCTGGATAAAGCATATAGGACTGCAATATTTAAGGTTATAGAAAGTATTTATTTAAAAGATTTTTATGCCACTTTTCACTTTTCATAGCTCAAAGTGGTGTACAACAATAAAGCACCATTTAAAATAACTGAAACAATATACAGCAAGTCCTCAAAGTTGTCAATAGGTTTTTGGAAATTGCAATTTTAAGCAAAACAATTTATAACGAAACCAATTTGACCATAGGCTAATATGTAAAAAAGAATTCAGTTCCTACAGCATATTTCTGGTCACAAAATCACCACCAAACTTCTAAATAAAGACCCAAAATACTTCTAATATTAGACATTGAAATAAATGTGAGCTTTTGGGGCTGCAGAAAGCCCATGCAGACATGGGGAGAACATTCAAACTCCTCTCAGATAGTGGCCCCAACCAGGAATTGATTTTTTGTTTTCTCAACAACTTTAAAACAAAACAACTTATAATGAAATGACTTTAAGTGAGATCTTGCTGTAACATATAATACAAGTATAAAACAGGTTGTTTAAAACCAGTTAACAACTATATAAAATGAGCAGATTAATAATATTAATAACAGGGGAAAAACAATAAAAGCAGCATTAAAACAAAAACTTGTAACCAGTGACTAAAAACAGTAACTAAAACAGGGCCATGGTGATCATCCCTTCTCAAAGTGAAATAGATATGTTTTTAAAAATAGGACAGTTTGAAATGTTCAAGAACTGTACATCAATGAGGGCTGGAATAGGTCCATCTGGATTCTACTGAATTTTAATCAAGGTGGGATTAAAACATTTTCTCTCATTTTCATTTGAAAGGAGTGACAAGGGGAAAACAACTCTAAAATTATATCAACTGAAGCATGGGGGCAGGAAGATATGCAGCACTAACAATGGATACTATATCATAAGTATACCTGCACAAAGCAATAAATGTCCTTTGGGAACAATTTCAAGTTACCAGTGGCTCATTATTTACAAATGAGATGACTGGTTATCATTCACCTATAGAAGAGTGAGTCAGCTTGCTTGTTATAGGCACAGTTGTTTCATTAATTTGTTCATTAACACCAAGGACCCCATATGTCGATACCACTGTCTATTGTGGGGAATTCTGACAATTCCCACTGGTGTGCTATTTCTAATCTTGTTACAAGCAAAAAAACAACAACAACAAGAGTTTCTTTACCAGAAGAAGTCTTGAAGTTCTTGCTCAAAAATATTTTGCAACACAGCATCAGGTGCCAGGCTACAGTGCATGATGTTATCAAGTTAATCAGACTTGGTTACAGAATCTGCATATTAAATTATGTTCAAAATTCTCCACTGTCTCTCTAACATTTTGAAGAAGCATTATTATAAATGGGCCAGTTCAGATTATGCTTTACTGCCTGAACTGATCCCATGCAATAATTGCCATGCAATTCCCACGCAATAATTGCACGTTCATGGAGACACTAATGGTCCACTTCCTTCTAAGCCCATCTGATGAGAACAGGTTAAATGTAATGTTTACCTTGTCTCTCAGTGACAAATTTGGGCTTGCTGCTATAGCATATTGTAAACTGTTTTCAGTCCAACCAAAATCATGTTGACTAGCTAAATAACTTTCCCTCCAGTTCAAACAGAGTTCCAACATGCCGCACAACTGCTCTCTATTTGCCTAATATTATTCTTATTTTCTGTTCCTGTAGAAGTAGTCTTGCTTGTGCCTTATGAGTTATTGTATTGACAACAGGACACACAAATCACACATTCAGTTACTGATCTCCATGCCCTATACTAGAAAGCCTAACAAACCAATCCTATTCTTCCCCCCGCCCCACCAATACAGCTGTGCCAAAAAGGTCTGCACTGCATTCTGCAGGGGGAGGCAGATCAGGAGGCTTGTAAGGGAAAATATTTTCCTCCCTGTAAGGAATATTTTCCTCCCTATACCTCCCTATAAGCCCCTCCACTGGCAACGGGTCTCCTCAGACCTGAGCCAGCTTTGGGCACCCCAATTCTGAGCTGCCCGCAGCGCCCAGGTTTGGTGGCACCGAGAAGGCCTACCACCAGATCCTGCACCTCCCAAGCTACCGCGGGAGGCGCCTCAGGAGAAGGGGACGTTTGTCCACTTCCCCCGAGTAAGGTAAGCAGCCCCGCAATGGGAAAGGTGCCAGTGTAGGGCGTGCTGCCCTGCACGAGTGCCTTGGATACTGCAGAGTGGAGCTCTGCAGACCCTCCTACCTCCCTCCTCCCGACACACCTCCCGCCCGCCCCCTGGCACTCCTCCCTCCACCCTCTCACCGCCCCCTGCCAGCCTCACCCTTCCCCGGAACGCCTCCTTCCCGCCCCGTCCACGCCCCCGCCTCCTGTTCCGCAGCTCGGCTGTCTGGGAGACTGCCGAGCCATGGAAGCTGGGCAACCGCCCTGTGCTAGCCCAGAACTGGCCGGTGCTGGGCTAACATGGGCGGAAGCCCGGCAGTGAGCCCCGCAAGCGTGCCTTATGACACATCTGGACAGTGCTCAGTGGCACGGAGCCGTGCCACCGAGCACAGGATTGGGCTCTTAGTTGGCACAAGTCTGAGGAGAGCAAGGGGGCATGCCAGTTGCTGTCAAAGGGGATAGTGTCAGAATGCAATGCTACCTGCAGGACTCTGGAGCGCAGTGAAATGCCCAGTCCCCTAAAATCTCTTTGCTGCCCTAATACAGGGGTGCCCAAACCCCTGCCCAGGGGCCACTTGCGCCCCTCAAGGACTCCCTATCCCACCCACAGGGAGTCCTCAGTCTCCAATGAGACTCTGGCTCTCCAGAGACTTGCTGGAGCCCACATTGGCCCAGTGCAACTGCTCTCAGCGTGAGGGCGACTGTTCAACCTCTCACATGAGGTGTGGGAGGAGGGCTCCCTCCTCTGTTTGTTGTTTCATGTCTGTGATGCTGCAGCAGCAGCAGTGAAGGAAAGTCTGGCTTTGCTTTTTGCGAGGTCTTTTGGAGGCCTTGAGCTATTGCAAGACCTTCAATCATTCATATAAATTCCATCTCTAATGTATTCATCTGTGTAAATTTATTCAAATTTGAAATGTAAATTAATTCTTTTTTTCCCTGGCCCTGGACACAGTGTCAGAGAAATGATGTGGCCCACCTGCCAAAAAGTTTGGTCACCCCTGGTCTAGTTAACTGATAGACAAAATATGTTCCACAAACCAGTTAACCAGTGCCTAGTTGTTGTATGATGCTGTGACGCAGTACATTCAAGCCTAGACAGGCTTTGGAGGTATAGCTATGTTCCCTCACCCCAGCAATGTGAAAGTCTGCTTCCAATTGGGCCACTGTATCTTGTGTTTGAAATTAGAAATTGAAATCAGAAACTACCACCATGCATGGAGCTGCTTTGGCCTTACACCGGTGTTCCAAAACTGCACAGCTCCATGCACTTTCAGAAGGCAGTTTGTGACACCTGTAAAGAAAGCCCCGCTGTCAGAATGCTAGTTCCAGCAGTGAGGAGGGGAGGATAACTAGGATAGAAGAATAGTTATATGCTGAGTAGGTGTCTATAATTTTTAATGTATATGGCATGTCTCAATTAGCTTCTTGGTCTTATGGTGGCATATTCAGTCATTTAGTGAACTTTACTTTGCAACCTGTTCCGTCCTGCTGTATATTTGGGGAAATTTGCATAAACAATACAACTATAATTATCCATGTTTCCCACCAGATTAGAGGAGAAAATTACTCATTAATCTTATTTACATGAGATTAAGGTTAATTACCTGGGCACACTAATGCTTACCATCCTGCCATTGTAATGTGCCATTCCTATTACAGTGCAATATATACATTTTACAGCGTTTCAGTAAATGAAATACAAGATTTTGTTTGTAATTGTACATCTATACTTAAATTCCATTTGCTCTTTCTTTACAAGAGAGGGACTATGAAACAATCTAAACCCTACCACTGAGTTCAGCAGCAGTGGCGTCACTAGCAGGTGCAGGGGGTGCAAGCTGCACCGGGTGACATTCGCGAGGGGGGGTGACATCACTACTGGCCAAAATTGTTTAAATCATGGTTTTTAGGAATAAAACCATCATGTTATCATTCGATGTGTAATTTCATACATAATGCAATGAAATAAACCAAGTTGAAATATCTCTACTCTATCAAACGTTATAGCCAAAAAAACTAGTGGGTGGGGTGATGATGCATTGCCACGCCCACTTCATGGGAGGAGGTCCATCAAGGGGGTAACACATTGGCCTCCTGCACCAGGTGATGCAAACCCTAGTGATGCCACTGTTCAGCAGTATAAAAAAACAAATAGGTAGTATTATCAAATGTAATGGGGGAGGAGAACATGGCCCTTGCTGAACTCAATGGTCTCCGAGGCTAGGTTTAACTCATGGGGCAATCCAATACTTTATCCTGCTTAAATGAGTAGATGTCACTGTCTTCTAAAAGAGAAAATACTGCACTTGGGGGGGGGGGAAATGGTGGTGCAAGTCAGCCAAAGTGAACCCCAGTGATCAGTGATGCTTAAAGTTCTGTCATGTACACAGCACAACCTGTACACAGAACTTTCTTCCACCCATTGTAAGAGTTATGCAGATGTTTGCCATCTGTGGAAGGAAACATACGAGGAGACATGAAGGTATGCCGGCCAACCCTACCCCATGAGTGTGCTCCATGGCTGTGCCCCTAAGGCATTCCTGTATCCAGAACTTACACAGGAACATATGAGGCTGCCTTATAGTGAATCAGCTCATTGGCCTACATAGGTCAATACCATTAACACTGGTTGGTGGCAGCCCCACAGGGTTTCAGACAAGTGTCTTTTCCCACTCTAGTGGAGATGTCAGGGATTGAACCTCCATGCAAAGTATGTCTCCGCTACTGAGCTACAGCTTCTCCCATTACAAGTTGCTTGCAGAGGACAGTCCTGGATGCAGAGATCGTTCTTCCTTTTGATTTAGAACTCTCCCCACATTCAGCACCTGTCCTCTGCAGAAAAGCGTTAAATGCAAAGGCATCTGGGGCATAGCCAGGGAATGTTGGCCTGCTTCCTTTTGCCTTCAACTTGTGTTTACTGTTCATGAGTGGCAAATGACTTCACAGGGCTATAATGTAGGCTTTAGTTTTTTGTAGTCATGGTAAATGGAAATGACCTTATGAACTCAATTCTGATAATTGCTTGTCTGTATTAAAATTATCCTTGTAGGGGATGAGTCTCTGTAGCCATAAATGGGATCTCTCTGAAAGGTCAAGTTCAAGAGTTAAGGGAGATTGGAAGTTCTTTTGGAATACCAGCTGTGCACCTGCCCAAATGAATACCTATCTAACAGTCCAATCCTAACTAACCCCCCCCCCCCTTCAACAATACCCCTGGCACCAATGGAGCACAAAGAGAATACCTGTCTGACAGTCCAATCCTAACTAAACCCCCCCCCCTTCAACAATACCCCTGGCACCAATGGAGCACAAAGAGAATACCTGTCTGACAGTCCAATCCTAACTAAACCCCCCCCCCCTTCAACAATACCCCTGGCACCAATGGAGCACAAAGAGAATACCTGTCTGACAGTCCAATCCTAACTAAACCCCCCCCCCTTCAACAATACCCCTGGCACCAATGGAGCACAAAGAGAATACCTGTCTGACAGTCCAATCCTAACTAAACCCCCCCCCCTTCAACAATACCCCTGGCACCAATGGAGCACAAAGAGAATACCTGTCTGACAGTCCAATCCTAACTAAACCCCCCCCTCCAACAATACCCCTGGCACCAATGGAGCACAAAGAGAATACCTGTCTGACAGTCCAATCCTAACTAACCCCCCCCCTCCAACAATACCCCTGGCACCAATGGAGCACAAAGAGAATACCTGTCTGACAGTCCTATCCTAACTAAACCCCCCCCCCTTCAACAATACCCCTGGCACCAATGGAGCACAAAGAGAATACCTGTCAGTCCAATCCTAACTAAACCCCCCCCCTTCAACAATACCCCTGGCACCAATGGAGCACAAAGAGAATACCTGTCTGACAGTCCAATCCTAACTAAACCCCCCCCCCTTCAACAATACCCCTGGCACCAATGGAGCACAAAGAGAATACCTGTCTGACAGTCCAATCCTAACTAAACCCCCCCCCCTTCAACAATACCCCTGGCACCAATGGAGCACAAAGAGAATACCTGTCTGACAGTCCAATCCTAACTAAACCCCCCCCCTCCAACAATACCCCTGGCACCAATGGAGCACAAAGAGAATACCTGTCTGACAGTCCAATCCTAACTAAACCCCCCCCCTCCAACAATACTCCTGGCACCAATGGAGCACAAAGAGAATACCTGTCTGACAGTCCAATCCTAACTAAACCCCCCCCCCTTCAACAATACCCCTGGCACCAATGGAGCACAAAGAGAATACCTGTCTGACAGTCCAATCCTAACTAAACCCCCCCCCCTTCAACAATACCCTGGCACCAATGGAGCACAAAGAGAATACCTGTCTGACAGTCAATCCTAACTAAAACCCCCCCCTCCAACAATACCCCTGGCACCAATGGAGCACAAAGAGAATACCTGTCTGACAGTCCAATCCTAACTAAACCCCCCCCCTTAAACAATACCCCTGGCACCAATGGAGCACAAAGAGAATACCTGTCTGACAGTCCAATCCTAACTAACCCCCCCCCTTCAACAATACCCCTGGCACCAATGGAGCACAAAGAGAATACCTGTCTGACAGTCCAATCCTAACTAAACCCCCCCCCTCCAACAATACCCCTGGCACCAATGGAGCACAAAGAGAATACCTGTCTGACAGTCCAATCCTAACTAAACCCCCCCCCCTTCAACAATACCCTGGCACCAATGGAGCACAAAGAGAATACTGTCTGACAGTCCAATCCTAACTAAACCCCCCCCCTTCACAATACCCCTGGCACCAATGGAGCACAAAGAGAATACCTGTCTGACAGTCCATCCTAACTAAACCCCCCCCCCTCCAACAATACCCCTGGCACCAATGGAGCACAAAGAGAATACCTGTCTGACAGTCCAATCCTAACTAAACCCCCCCCCCTTCAACAATACCCCTGGCACCAATGGAGCACAAAGAGAATACCTGTCTGACAGTCCAATCCTAACTAAACCCCCCCCCCTTCAACAATACCCCTGGCACCAATGGAGCACAAAGAGAATACCTGTCTGACAGTCCAATCCTAACTAAACCCCCCCCCTTCAACAATACCCCTGGCACCAATGGAGCACAAAGAGAATACCTGTCTGACAGTCCAATCCTAACTAAACCCCCCCCCCCTCCAACAATACCCCTGGCACCAATGGAGCACAAAAAGAATACCTGTCTGACAGTCCAATCCTAACTAAACCCCCCCCCCTTCAACAATACCCCTGGCACCAATGGAGCACAAGAGAATACCTGTCTGACAGTCCAATCCTAACTAAACCCCCCCCCCTTCAACAATACCCTGGCACCAATGGAGCACAAGAGAATACCTGTCTGACAGTCCAATCCTAACTAAACCCCCCCCCCCTCCAACAATACCCCTGGCACCAATGGAGCACAAAGAGAATACCTGTCTGACAGTCCAATCCTAACTAAACCCCCCCCCCTTCAACAATACCCCTGGCACCAATGGAGCACAAAGAGAATACCTGTCTGACAGTCCAATCCTAACTAAACCCCCCCCCTCCAACAATACCCCTGGCACCAATGGAGCACAAAGAGAATACCTGTCTGACAGTCAATCCTAACTAAAACCCCCCCCCTCCAACAATACCCCTGGCACCAATGGAGCACAAAGAGAATACCTGTCTGACAGTCCAATCCTAACTAAACCCCCCCCCTTCAACAATACCCCTGGCACCAATGGAGCACAAAGAGAATACCTGTCTGACAGTCCAATCCTAACTAAACCCCCCCCTTCAACAATACCCCTGGCACCAATGGAGCACAAAGAGAATACCTGTCTGACAGTCCAATCCTAACTAAACCCCCCCCCTCCAACAATACCCCTGACCAATGGAGCACAAAGAGAATACCTGTCTGACAGTCCAATCCTAACTAACCCCCCCCCTTCAACAATACCCCTGGCACCAATGGAGCACAAAGAGAATACCTGTCTGACAGTCCAATCCTAACTAAACCCCCCCCCTTCAACAATACCCCAGCACCAATGGAGCACAAGCTGCAATCAGCGGGGGGGGGCAGTCTGGAAGTCTCTTGAAGGTAAATTTCATTCATTCAAATTGCCTTCCTCATTCAAAGCAAGGGAAATTTCATTCCCTTGCTTTGTTGTAAGCCTCTGTTACCCCAGTGGGTTGTCTTGGTTCTGTTCAAGCATGTTTTCTGGCACAGAACCAAGGATGGTAAGGGAGAGGGAATGGGGGAAGGAATGGAGTGATGACCTGGCACATGCTGGTGCCCCCAAGATGCTTCCGTCCCCCATTCCTCCTCCTGCCCACCCCCTCCCCACCCAGACATTCCCCTGTTCCTCCTCCTCTCCACCCCGTTCTTTCCACTGGTAGCTGGCTGTAGCAGTAGGCCTCTGACACCACTGCTGTTTGCATGCACAGCCATTTATGGAGGCTCCGGAATGGCTGCTGGCAGGTCTGCTATTGTAAAAGCCAGTTAGATTGGACTGTAATTGCCTGAGCTGGTACTGTGAGACCAAGGGCTTCCTTTGTTGAGATACATCGCACTTCATGTTTGGTCAGTTTATATTGGACAGTTGCATGAACCATGAAAGAACTGATTAATAAAGTATAGAACACAGATAACATTCTGACAATTCATCAGACATAATACAAGAACTGACATTCTAAGTTCTTTTCCATGTATTGATATACAGGTGACCCAAAAGTAGGTGGATAGTAGGTGGAATACATTACTGTCCACCTACTTTTGGGTCACCCTGTACAACACACGCCTCCAGTTCTCTCTTGTAGGAAAAAAAAAATATGTTAAGTAATGGAGTTGTAATAGAAAATATGTTTCATTTAGACAACCTGTTTGGATTCTAATAAACTCTAATCTCTTGAGCTTTATTCTTGAAACTCTTGCAAGCTCATAAGTCGCATTGATTTCAGGAAAAAAAAATTATGAACTTGCAAAATTGTTTTAGAATTACAGACACATACACACATTTTTAGCATACAGAATCACTGCAGACTGAGCTGAAAGACTTCATGGAATGTGAAAACTCAAGATATGAATTGCACCCAAAGGATTTCTGCTTCTAGTATCAGCAGAACTAGAATAGAGAACATTTGCTCTTAAGTGACACAAATAGGAAGAGTACACACAAAAAAAGAAAAATACACAAATAATTTACAACTTTAACATGAAATGGGAACTGAGCTGCCCCATGGAGCATATTGGGCAATACTAAAGAGAAAAAAAAATGGCAATACAGGTGGAGCCTATTTATCCACGTTAGTTCCGTTCCGTGACTCGGCGTGATTAACAAAAAACACGTTGTGCTGAGTCCATAGAGTTACGCAAATATGCTGCAGCCTGACACTTCCAGATGGAAGGAAAC
Organism: Tiliqua scincoides; assembly: GCF_035046505.1. NCBI lineage: Eukaryota > Metazoa > Chordata > Lepidosauria > Squamata > Scincidae > Tiliqua > Tiliqua scincoides. The sequence continues at coordinate 110,888,889 of NC_089823.1, forward strand.
TAAGGCAGCTGTTATCAATCCCCTCTCCTCTGCTCCCCTCCTACTCAGCCCTCCTGTTGCCAGCTGTCCTGCTTCTTTCACAGTTGGAATGGTGAGCTTGCTTGGGAAGCCTCGTCCTCTGTGTCCCAGGCGGCACTGCAGATTCTCCTCCTCCTCTTCACTGCTGTTGCCCCTGCAGCCCTCCCTGGCCACCACCATCATGGAAGCTCCTCTGCCCCGGAGCATTCTGGGACTTGTAGTCCGGCTCTCTGCTCACCCTCACCTGTCTCTCCAAGGTTTCCCAAGGCTTGCTTGTGAAGGCTTGCTGGAGCAGGAGAGCCTGCATCATCTGAGGGGGGGGGGGGAATTCAGCAAACACTCCCTGGGTTTTTTAAAGCAATCCCCTCTCCTCCCCCTCCTGCCTCCGCCTCCTGAGCCCTCCCCGTTGCCAGCTGCCTGGCTTCTTTCACAGGTGGGATGCTGAGGTTTTAAGAGTCTGTCCCTATGCGTTTCTACTCAGAAGTAAGCCCCATTCCAATCAATGGGGCTTACTCCCAGGAAAGTGTGGAGAGGATTGTAGGCTAAACCTCATGCTTTGCTTGGTGGGAAGGCTTGCTTATGTCGTGATTGCCTGCACCATGGGGGGGGGTGGAGGGGGAATTTGGCAAACACTCCCTGGGTTTTTTAAAGCAATCCCCTCTGTTGCTACCACACCTGCCTCTGCGTCTGTGTGAGTGAGTGAGAGAGAGAGAGAGTGAGCGAGCGCGAGCGCTTGCACTCGCGCTCGCGCTCCACCTCACTGCACATGTTCTGGTTACACAGGGTTTTCTGCCCCCCTCTTCAGCCTCTTTGCTGGCTCAAGGGCTCCAGGAGTGTTACTGTTCCTTCGAAAGGGGAACCTCTTCCATGGCTCCAGGGCTATTCCCTGACTGGGCGAGGCGGAGCCTTTTTGCAGTGTTTTGGGCTGCCTGGACATGGAGATGCCAGCGCAGGGCAAAGGAGGCAAAGGTGTGTGTGACTTTCAGTACCCCCACCCCATTCGTGTGGAGACAAATCCGCAGATAAAAAATCTGTGGATAAATAGGCTGCACCTCTATGCTTAAATATAATGAGTTATTAGACATTAATTTGTAAAGTTTTTCTATAAACCAGAGTTTCTTTTTCATGTAATTTCCTGCCTTCTACTAAAATGGCTCAATCCTTTGCACTGGCAGATAAGTAGTGCTATCAGTTTAAGTTCTGTGACACTGCAGCTTGCAACAGTTATGAGCCAATCCAAAAGCCATGATCTGCAATCCACTAAGAAGCTCGTCTGAAGAACTGTTGTTGAAATGAATGTTAGAAGTAGAAGAGCAAAATTTTGGTTATGTTCTACATCAGGGGTGCCCAAACCCTGGTCTGGGAGCCACTTGCGGCCCTCAGGGGCTCCCAATCTGGCCTGCGGAGAGGTCCCAGTCTCCAATGAGCCTCTAGCCCTCCAGAGACTTGCTGGAGCCAGTGCTGACCCAACGCAACTGCTCTCAGCGTGAGGACGACTGTTCGACCTCTCACCTGAGCTGTGGGACGAGGGCTCCCTCCACTACTTGCTGTTTCACATCTGTGATGCAGCAGTGGCAGCAAAGGAAAGACTGGCCTTGCTTTGTGCAAGGCCTTTTAGAGGCCCTGAGTTACTACAAGACCTTCATTCATTCATACAAGTTCCATCTCTAATAAATTCATTTATGTAAATTTACTCAAATTTTAAACATAAATTACTTCTTTTTTTCCCCAGCCCCAAACAGTGTCAGAGAGATGATGTGGCCCTTCTGCCAAAATGTTTGGACACCCCTGTTCTAGATCATGCTCTTGATGCTCTGTATTGATTGTGTTCTATTTCAAACTGTCAAGTCACGTAACCAAGCAGGTGTGGTCAGTGATGCACAGGAAGTGATTACATGCCTTAGAACAGGGGTCTCCAAACCCCAGCCCGGGGGCCAGACACGGCCCACAGCCAGCCTCTTTCCAGCCCGCTGCTTTCCGGCTTGTCTCCTGAAAGCCTCTGGCCCACTCAGCTGAACATGACCAGAACTGTACTCTGATTGTATCTGAAAGCTGTTCTGAGGGCCAGAGAGGTTGAATGAATGAGCCCATTCATTTATTTATTCACTCATCTAAGTTCCATCTCTAATTTATTTATTTAAATTTTATATTTAAATTTTTTTCCGGCCCTCCACACCATGCCAGATATTTGATGCAGCCCTCTGGCCAAAAAGTTTGGAGACCACCTGCCTTAGAATATGCTGCAGAATCTTCTACAACATGCTGTGATCCTGTGGCATGCATACAGGCAGTTCTTAGCAAATGCCAATATAAAAAATGGTTTCTGAAGATCAAAAGTAAGAATATCTACTCAGAAGTAAGTCCTATTATAGTCAGTGTAGATAGGATTGCAGTCATAAACCAGTACAGTTATCCCCATACTACTGATGGGGAGTTAAGGCTGAGAGATATTAACTTGTCTAAGGGCGCAATCCTAACCCACTTTCCAACACTGGCATAACTGTGCCAGTGGAGCGTGTGCTGCATTCTGCAGTTGGGAAGGGGGAAATCATGGAGGCCTCCTCAAGGCAAGGCAATGTTTGTTCCCTTACCTCAGTTGCATTGTCTCAGTGCTGGAAAGTTGGTTAGGATTGTGCCTGGGCAGCCCAATCCTGAGCTGCCCAGAGCTGCGGGACCCGGCAGCTCCACAAAGGGCTCCCGCCAGATCCAGCACCTCCTGCACTACCGCGGGAGGTTCCTCGGGAGAAGGGCACGTCCGTCCCCTTCCCCCAAGTAAGGGAAGCAACCCCGCAATGGGGCTACTCACTTTAGCAGTGACTGTTTGGTCGCCACTAAAGTGAAGGCGCTTGTGTAGGGCAAGCAGCCCTGATCGAGCACTTTGGATCCTGCGGAGCTCGGCTCCACAGATCCGCCTCTCCCCCACCCCCCGCAAATGTGCCTTATGCGACTGTGGTCCACACCGTGGAGGCGCAGTGCAGACCACAGGATTAGGCTATAAGTTGTCTAAGGCCCCAATCTCATTGAGGTCCCATGCTGTCAGAACTCTTGTTCAGCACAAGTCCCTTTACAGAGGTGCAGAAGTCCAGCTGCTGCCACATGCCGCTTGGCCACCACTGCAAATGGTCCAGTATGTGTGGCAGCAACTCCAAGAGGCTCTGCTGACCCTGGTAAGTTGGTGGCAGGGATGGGGAGAATTGTGGGTGTTGTGTGAGGGGAACAGGCTGGAGAGAATGGATCTCAGCAGCAAAAGTGCATGCTGGATTCTGTTCCCCATTTTTCAGCCCACCCCAAACCCTTTCTCTCCTTGGACTTGACTCCAGCTATACAGCTACAATCTATACAGCTGGCATGTGTCTGAAGAGGCCCTTAAGCCACCAGGAGGCCTATGCAGAGGTAAGTAGAAAATATTTTTACTTAGCTCTGGCAGGCCTCCTGTTTGCCCCATTGGATGCAGCATGCGCTTTGTCAGCATGGCTGCATCAACACCAATGGTGGGACACTGGGCAGTCTGTAATTTTACTGCTGAAGGAGAATGTGGGGAAGGCCACCTCAAGAAAAAGAAAACGTGTGTATGTGTGCGTGTGTTGTGTATAATATATACGGGGGGTTCTCCATGGGCTCATTTCCATTTATATTTGGGGTGGCAGCATTCAGGGCTGGTCTGTCATGAAGCAAATTACTGCATTTACATTGGTGGCAGATTTGGGGTGGGGGAGTGAACAGATCCCTACCACCCACCTCCAGTCTGCAGTGGGTGAAGTTGACCTCCTTACTTACCCCTTCTTCCACACGGGCCCTTTAATCAATGCAGGAAATATGATCCCAGTATTTCCTGCTTTATGGAAAAAGCCTACATGGAGGAAACTGTCAAATTGCTGCATTGTGATCCTCATCTTGCTCCTTCTTCTATCAAGCTCTTTAAAAGATGAAGCAATGTGAAAAGAAGGCAGGGGGCAAACCATTGCACTCCAAGGATCAGAATGCAGTGATCCTGCCTGCTTACTTGGCTCCTTCGTTCCTGCAAACAGGAAATGCAGAGTGTGCTGGGTTTACTCCCAGTGTGCTCCACATAGTCTATTTTTTCCAGAACCTAACGGAGGAAGGAGCAAAATTGCAGGTTGCCTCTTTCTGCATCGGCTGTTTACATGAAGCAGGATATGCAGAGCATGGTGAGAGCGATTCTAGCATGCTCCACATTTGCCTCCTTGATTCAAGATTCCATGGAGGAAGCAGCCAGGTGAAAGGTGTGTGCGTTTGGGGAGGTGGCACCACTAACTGAGTGAAGGGCAACATTATTGGGCTGTCTCAGGCAGTCCAGCAGCTTCAGGCTGCCCTGACTGTATTGATATAAAATACATCATTATTTTTTTCTTTTCGAAATCTAACTTGTGGGAGAAAGTTTGTCTACCCCTGACATGCACTTTGCCCCTAGTGGAGCCACCATGGATATTGGCTGACCTGAAATTTGAACAAAAACTTTTCCACCGCACACAACATATGCTCCTAAGAAATAAACATGTAGGTCTTTCACCGTACACCTCAGGCCACTCAATGCAACCCCTTCATCATCATTCTACCCTGTTGACTTTAAGGCTTTAAGCACCACAGGAAATGTGCTATTTCTATTCTTCTACTTTAAAAAAAAATTATATTGTATCTGTAATAGCTCAAACTAGGAACACTTCATCAGATCCTGCCTGCTTTCATTTCTTAGTAAAAATGCAAGGTGCAAGTTGTTTTGTCTCTCGAGGCTTTAATCTGGGTGAGCATTATCTGCACTACAACCTAAAAGTGCAGATGTAGCTGCTCCTAGAGTCCTCCACTTCCCAGTATATTATCATATGCACTCAGTGAGTGATTAGGATCAACCCCCCTTTTTATGATAGAGTTTTCCACCTTGAAGAACAGAAATTCAAAGGATGCAGTTTTTCCTATCAATGTCTATGATGCCAAAGGATATCATATCAGTGAGAAACTTTCTAAGAGCAGCTGTTGCCTGGTAGCCTTATGAAAGGAAAAAATTCTGTTTTTCAGTGTGCGTAGAGAAAATGCACGTGCAGTGTGTTGGGGTGGCAGGTGAGGCAGAACTGTCCAACCTTAGTTCACAAAAAAATGGCTGCTGTAGCCCCATTGGGGCAGCTGCCATCCACAGGGTAAAGGGAATGAATTCCCCTTATTCCAAGTTGCGCGGCAGCCAGCCCCAGCTTTGCACTGGATATGGGGCAGGCCAGTTGGCCTGCCTGTCCCAGCACAGGTTAGAATCAGGCCGTCAGCAACATTGTCCTGCTGCTTTTGAGCCTACTGCCTGTCTTGTATACTAACAGCTTGTTTCACAGCCCTTTTTGTATCTTTGAAACACCTTTTGCCCAGGGAGAATCACTGGTTTGCATCCTAGCTGCTTCAGTGCCTACAATTCAGTACAGTGGTGTCGCTAGGGGGTGTGGGGGTTGTGGGCCGCACCAGGTGACGCGCAAGGGGGGGTGACACACTAAAATAGTGGTGGTTAGGAGTAACCCCATCGTATTATATACTGTTGGATGTGGAATTTCCACATTTGGAATTTGGAATTCCACATGTTGGATGTGGAATTTCCAATGCAACAAACTGGAGCAGAATATCTCCTTTCTATCAAAAGTTATTGGCAACGTCCATCAGAAAGGGCAGGCTTAGAGGAACTCAATGACAGCAGAATGGTCCTGATCCAATGAATGTAGCCCCCAAAAAAACACCCGAGAAGGAGGCCCCTCCCTCCAAGTTGGCAAATGTATTGAGTCCTATGGAAAGCAAAACTAAGCCACATGCATTTACTCGTGAGTAAACAAACATGCCTTAGCTCCAGGGCAGGTCAGGCAAAGGGAAATGTGAGGCCACAGAATGATCCTGATTTGATGGAACTGGAGCTCAACAAATGCTCCAGAAAGCAGCGCCCCCCCCCCCCATAAAAAGAAACAGGTTTGACAGGGTAAGGTGAATTTTTTTATGTTTGAGGCTGCAATCCTATCCACACTTTCCTGGGAGTAAGCCCCACAGTAATGGGGCTTACTTCTGAGTAGACAGGCATAGGATTGGGCTCTCAGACTTGTAAACCCAGGTAGGTCTTGATAGTGATATGCTTGAAATATAAGAACTTAAATTGAACTGGGTACTGGGTAGAGGTGAAAATCTTACTGATTCTTTTTGGTTGGGGGGGGGGAGTTCCTGCAGGCAGGCTACAGAGAAAATTCACTTGGTGGAACAGGGCTGGCTTTCCCTTTTTTAATGATTTGTTTTACTTTAATTCTTTATAATTATTTATTTTAATTTGTTTTATGATAGGTCCTGGACAGATTGTTATTCTAAAAAGTAGGTCCCAGTGCTAAACATTTGAGAACTGCTGCAATAAGGTGTTAGTAAGTTAACACCGGGGGGGAGGGGACACCACTAGTGTCCAAAATCACTAAAATCACAGTTTGTAAAAATAATACCATCACGTTATACATCAATCGATGTGTAATTTCATGCAGAATGCAGTGAAACAAACTGCACTGAAATTTCTTTATTCTATCAAAAGGTACAGCCAAAAAATCAGTGGGGATGGAGTGACAGTAGATCACCACGCACACCACCTGGAGTGTTGCCCCGCCCACTGCATGGGGGTGACGTGCTGGCCTCCCGCACCAGGTGACATGAACCCTAGTGTTGCCACTGATTCAGTACTCTCAGGTCTTGCTTTATTTTGATTTCCTCCTTCCCTCTCATTGTTAGTTATCCCCAAAATGAAGTTAGTTTTTTTTTGACATTTTACCCTCTTCCTTCTCTGCCAAACCAACGAGTTGAGCCATTGACCACTCAGGATACACAGGAGCTCTGCATATGAATTAGTTTTCCCCTTTGCATGGATGATAGATATTCTTGTATAGCACAGCTAACATTTGAATAGTTCAGTATTTCAGAAAGAGCATCACCCTGCCAATTTCAGATTGGTTCTTGCAAATTGGGGGCGCTGTCATAATGACAAAACTGAATTGTGATAAAACAACATTGAATAAATGAGACTACTTAATCATGGCCAACCTAAGCCCCCTTATTGTCACAAGGACTTATCATAACCAACTTTCCAGTGCCAATGCAGCCATGCCAACAGGCGTGCTTTGCATTCTGTGTTAGCAGGGCAGCCATGGAGGCCTCCTCAAGGTAGGGGAATGTTTGTTCCCTTACCTCGGGGCTGCATTATGGCTGGAAAGCTGGATAGGTTTGGGCTTTAGTAATGACTAAGCCCCATGTTTATGCACCAATGGGAAACCAATCCATTATGCATTATGTTCACAACCCATCAAAAGTTAGTCATTACTCATTGGAAGCAATGGAAATTAACTTAACCATGAGTCCCTGAAGTCCCGCTGATTTCACTGGAATTTCATTGTGATTCGGTTTTGCTGATCATGTCATCATATCTTTGGTAGTTTTTATGTTGGCATTTGTGGATCAGGACTATTGCATGTTTCATATAGCAAAAATGCTGAACTTCTCTACTATGTGCCCATACAGTGAACATGGTAATGTGTGACTCTAAGATGCTCATCAATAATATGTAATAAGTTGCAGAGCCACAGCCAAGACTAGAACTGCGATTCATGTCCACTAAATGTTTGGAAGAGTTGCATCTCGAGCCAGTAGTACTCAGTTCACCATGCAACATGCTGACTGCATGATTGCTACATAAAGTGTGAAATGGGCCTCACAAGCAGGTCAGCAGTGGGAGCTGGTAACATTTGGCAGCTCCCAAGTCCAGTGGACCTCAGTATGGCCCACTGTTGATCCTGAGACCACCATTGTGCACAAAAACGTTGTGGCAACCTAGAAACCAGTTGTGGCAAAGTGACTGAGAACGAATAGGGCCTGTGGGGACCAGTTCACCAAAGACCCTGAAACCTGGGAGATGCCCCTGTTAACAAGAGCTTGAATATTCAAAAAGAGTTGGTATAGTGCATCTCTTAGATAGTTATATGAAATGCTATAGCCAATAGCTATATGGAGATATTATTCTCATGCTTGATAAACCATGAGAAGGCCAGGGTGGGTGGCAAAGTTGATTTCTGTCTCCCCGACCACCCTCCTGATAACAGAGCAGCCGCATAAAATACAAAAATTGACCGTCATTGATGTGGGGAAAAAACATATAGACACCTTTACATATTTGTTGCCTGACCTTTTTTTGCCAATCAAGCTTTTGAATCACAATTGCTATATAATTTTTTTTTCCTTTTTGAAAAACTTTTCATTATGCAAGTAGGTCAGCGATAACCTCAAAGTTTCTGTGCTGTTGTGTGAATGCTAAATGGAATTCCATTTTTAAGATATGCAATTCCATTTTAAGATATGCAATTTGCTGAAGGGGCTTAGAGGAAAATTATTAAATTAGACTACCGTGCTGTGTTTGTATTGTGTATTTTTCTGACTCCCTATCCATTAGTGAAATTGACTAAAATGGTCAGCATGGTAAATGGTCTTGAATGAGCTAGCTGATATTAAAATTCTGCTAATTAAACTAATTTCTAAATTCACCTACTTGCTTTTACCAAGGTCACTTAACCAAACAGCACTGCAAAAATATTAATAATCTATCTCCCTTTTATTAAATTGGCTCGGAAGGATTAGCAGAGAAACTAGATTGCTCTTCGACACTTAACTTTTTTAATCCTTCTAGTCTGTTTAACTGAGTTCCCCAGCGTTGTTCCTGCTGTATCACAAAAGACATAGCTTCACAGAGTTGAGGAAAGACAAGATTTCTGCCTCATTCCAAATCTGCTAGGCCAAGAATATCTCCATATGTAGTTCATACCATTTTTGTGTTTTTGGTGTGTTTATATAGTTATGGCTATAAATTAGTATGGATTGGAAAACAAGAACAAAAGCAGAATCCCTGTGTGATCAACATGGGAATTCTCATGGGATGGTCCTCATTGCTTGCCTTGGTCCTTGATTAATATTTGTATTCTCTGGAATGGGAAGGGGGGCATTCCTCACTGTGTGGAGTATGCCCCTCCCACAACATGACACAGGGCTGGGTTTGATTGGTGCTTCCTCCTCTTGTGGGAGGGCATCCCAACCCACTCCGGTCCTGGCTCCCATAGGGACAGGTCGGGTTTTCGCAGAGCTCCCAAGTGCTCTGAGTTTTCGAAGAGCTCTGCTGGTTAGCTTCTTCTACTCTACTGTACCTTACCTTACTGTACCTTATTCTTCATTACTACCTACTCTACCTTTATCTCCTGGCCTTCCTCTTTAAGCCTCCCCTTCCCTTCCCTTCCCTTCCCTGCCTGTTCCCCGTGGCAGAACGGATAGGCCTCATCTAGGGGGCTCACCAGCCAGCCTCACCAACCTGAACAGGACCTGGCAAGGTCCTGAACAACCAGACCTGTCAGAGCAAGGGGCCACTGTCGACAGCACACCCTGTCTCCTTGAGGGATCTTGCGCATTTCCACTACAAGGGATGAAGTAGGAAAAATGGAGAAAGAGGAACTAACTGTAGCATATGAAGACAATCCAGTTAAAGTGAAGTGCTCTTAGGGTCCAATTAGTTCCAATTGGACTCATTTCTAGGGATGTACCTAGACTGAACCATGTATAGGACTTCCCAGTCAGATGCACACAGAAACAAGATATTTTTTTGAGGCAGGGTCTGGTGATGTCACAAGATTGCCAACCCTTAAAAAATGGGTTAAGGAAAATCTTATACCAAGGTAAGGACCAGCCACAAAGGGCTGGGATCCAGGAACAGCCAAATTGTGATCCAGGATCAGCTTGCCATTGGTCCACCTGAGGAAAAACACGCAAAAAAACCTGGAGCAACAGGATTATTGTTGGCAAATTTGCCAACAATTTGCCATCGATCCTTTGATGCCTTAGATCAGTCAACCTTTTATACACTTTTATGAGCAGATGACAGATTTAACATTCAAATTATGTTCCACAAGCATGGAGTGGAACCCCATCTAAATGTTTTCCAAAGAGATCATCTGCGTAACAAGAAGGCATTGAAGGTTCCTAGGGAGTAAACAACATTTTGGCTGCAGTACTGAACACCCTAACATGGAAGATTAAAAAAAAAAAAAATCCACATTCTATGGCAGGGTAACATGCACAATTCTGCCTCAAGAAAAACTGAATTCTGCTGCCTGTATAAATAAAAGGTTTTCTGCTGGCTGCCACCTGCCACAGTTATCTCATTTCGTGTAGTGCACCACACAAGTGAAAGAAGCCTATATAACATTCATCACTTCCTCCTTGTTGCCAGTGGACAGTTTTGGCCTAGCCTCTTTCCAAGAGGTGGAACCTTCAGTCATGCACACTGGCATTTCTCCTTGATGTTAATTCTCATGTAGAGCTGAAGGTGACTAAAAATATGTAAAACAATAAAAAAGAATAGTAAAAACCAGACAAATACAAAAAGCAGCAGAGAAAACAAAAACCCCATAATGACTATAAACTAACAGCACAATCCCAAGCATGTCTATTCAGAAGTAAGTCCCATTGTGTTTAAGGGGCTTACTTGGAAAAAAAAGTGCATACAGGATTGCAACCTAAAAACTTTAAAATTGAGCATCCAATTTTAAAACAGGGAGAAACAAAGATAACACAAAATCAGTCAAATGCCATTAAAATAAAGAAGAACCGTACTAACTTTCCAGGCGGGGGGACGGTGGGTGGAGGGTGTCCTGGGAGTGGGAATGGAGCGGGAGGCAGGACTGGGACCTGGCTGTTATGCTAGATCCCAACCCCATTCCCTGAGCAGCACGACGCGGCTGCAAGGCACTCCTCTTTCCTTGGACTTATGCCACCTCTGGTGGTGGTGCAAGTTCAAGAAGACCCATTGGGGTTGCAGTGGCTTACCCAGGGCTAAGGGGCTTTGGGCACCTGTCGTGCACTGGATACAGCACAGGCCTCCTGGCCTGCCTGTTCCAGCACAAGATAGGATTGCGCTGCATGGCAGCTAAGCTAAAGGAGGGGCGTTGTCACCAATCAACCTGCTACTGCTGTGTCTGGGGGAAAGGGGTTGTAAATCAGTCGCCCTCCAGGTGACCCAGGTTTCATAGCTTCTGCCGTTGTGATTGTAGTGTGTAACATCCTTCAGGGACCTGGGAAATGCCAGAAAAGTATTTAAAGTGCAAGTATAACTTTGTGGAAAACCTTGGATAGCAAACAAGCATTTATAATGAGCCCATGTAGACCTTTTCATTGCTACTAGATCAAATCTAACTTGTGTGGAGTGAGCTGAAATCCTGACTAAAACCTAGGTTGGAATGGCTCCAAGTTCTTATATATTGCAGCTACACAGAAAATATGAAATGGATCTCTAAATATTACGTATATGACAACATTTCAGCATTGGAAGTGAAGGCACTGAGTGAAGTTACTCAGATATTTAAGTTGCTGTGTAAATGAGTGTCACTACATATAGAAAAGGCACACATACGTAGAAATAACTTGAGCAGGGTTTGTTGTCTCACATGATCACTAGTGCCTGATAGTTGGTTGTGTTAAGATTGTTTGTAGATTCCAAGCCAAATGTCAAGATATGCTGAACTGTTACAAAATAGTTCACCAGGCAAAATGTGGTGTTTGAAAGTGAAGGGTGAAAGTGAAATTTGAAAGACAGAGTGAATATTGGAATACTGGCCTGAGAAATCAAGGTTCAAATCCCTGGTCAGCCACAAAAGTCACTTTGTGACCTTTGACATGCTCCCAATATTAAGTTCCTGTGAGCTCTTTCAAGAAAAGGTTTGGCAAAGGCATCAGTCCTGAACATGGGCACAATGCCACTGGTGGCTACCTTTTGACTTCATTTCCCAAACATTTTACTGTAACTCATTAGTGTCAAAACTAAGGTCTGAAGACAATGGGCAGAGGTAATTGTTTGTTAGAGCAACATGGGAAAGGCAAGGAAGAGGTTAGCATGATGCTTGAGGATGCTGCAATCTCTGCTCCTGAGCACCTGCCTGAGGAAGAGCTTAAGCACACAGCTGTCTTGCTTGGGGAAGTTTTCTCAGCATGGGCAACTCTTTGCTCAGTGAATGAATCACCTGGTATTTTTCTGCTTCTGGCAAACAAACCTTGTGGGTTTGCTTTAAGTTTGGGGTAAATGTTCTCCTCTGAAAACATCAAACTTGAATTGTGGAAAGTTCTCAGAAACTGCCTCCTAGTTTTCACATTTATTTGTCTCCTGTATTTTGCAGTCATGGCTGAAGTACAAATCTCATTTTTTCCACTGAGATGCAATGTTCATGGTTTTTCTTTTAAAGTTGTATATTGTTAATCTTTTATATTTTGTTGTCATTGTTGTTGTGAGCCACCATGCATACTTTGTGGAAGGGTGGAATAGAAATTTCTAAAGAATTTTTTTTAAATGTCATGATATAGCATCATATAGAATGTTCTTTTGGGGGAAAAACTGGCAGCCACTAGCTACTGGGATGAGTACTTCTGCTTCCTCTGCCAGTGATAAGTTTTGCACCCCCACGATTACACCCTTGCCTATGACCTTAAAGAGGGCCACAATGGACTCCATTTTCACCCATTACACATGGGGCAGCAAAAATGGAGGGAGGGAAGTTATTGGTTCACCACTGTTTTCCATACTTCTCCTCTGTCCATACAAAGAAGAATTGCAGTGTCATATAAAACTGGAAGCTTCTCCTTCTGCATAAGTTTACCAGAAGTAGAAGGTTGGCATTTGCTGTGGGGGGAGGGGCTGCACTGTTCCAAGCAAAACAGTTGTGCATCAGTCCCCAAGCCTAATTGGATTAAGTTTACCTTGTAGTACATTCTTTGCTTTCCACCTCATTATTCAGTGACTGTAGAACAAAACAACATGTAAATATATGTCATTCAAAATGGGCACCAAAATCGGAGGGAAATGCTGAAAGCAAACAATTAAAAAAAAAAAAAACACCCTTACTTTCTGGCTGTTTAGCCTTATATTACAAACATAGAAGCACACAATTCCAGACATGATGTAATTGAAAAGCAAATACTGGACTGGGGACTCCTACTGCAATGGCTGAAGTCTACATTCAACGTCACTAAAGGTGAGGACACATAACATTTTAAGAGCACTGGCAGAAGTTTGCAACTATCCTCACTGAGTTCAGCACAAAAGTTTATTTGTCTCTCAGAGGGCATTTTGGAAAGTAATTCTTAAAGTTTCCACTGATGAACCGATGGCACGAATGAGGAAGGTACCATTTGCCTAGTACTAGTACTTGTCACATCATCATACATTGCCTTCTCCAATTCCTAGACCTGATCTGTTTTTTAAATGTTTGGTATTTTTTGGTAAGATGAAGAACTGATTTATAAACAAGTAATATGTGTGATATGGTTCACTCTTAAAGTTCTTCACTCGCTTTAGTGAAATTACTGATGGTGTTGCAATTTAAGAGAGAAAGAATGCAATAATAGCAAAGAGTGGCAATCTAGTGAATGTCAGAAAATGTTTAACCTAGTAATACAGACCAAGGAAGCTGCCGTTCTGCCAAACAGGAAATATTTTTGAAAAAAAACACCAAAGCTATTTGATGTTTGGGTGGCAAATGTGACACTGATATTCAGCCACCGACACATCCATTGGGTAATGCTGAGAGATCGAGCCTGCTAACTTAGCTCAGCAAAGGAGAAGAAAGCTAATGAAATCATTAGTACTAAAGTAATTAGTTCATTAGTATAATTTAATAGGAACAAATGAACACTGCTTTCATAAGGGCAAATCGGATGTTTTTAGTCCATTAAAGTTACTGGAGCAAGACATTTCATTTATAAAGTGGCAGCATCTTTTTTTATGGCAACCCCACCCCAAATCTATTTCCTATAAGCAACTGTGGGTTTTGCATCTAGGATTAAATTTTGCATCTTGGAGTATAGGATTAAATATCAAAGTATTAAATGCTTGAAATCAAGGTAAGAAATACTTGTTTTAATTTGGATGCACATTCTTTCAAAAGTTCAAATGTGTATCATGTCTGGGCAAAATGACAGGACTGATCAACATCTTACCTTTGTCATAGGGAGAGAGCTGGAAGTGATCACAGTATAATCATTTGTCCTTGCTACCAGTGACATAACATTGATTTATCTGTGATATTTGTAAGCAGCATTTCCAATGAAATTTGTAGGAGGAGGCGTACAGGACCAGAACAGGTAGTTACACTATTTTGCAAATGACACAACATCAGTGCAAATCTGTATAAACAACAACAAAAAATTGTTCCTATGTGGAATGGGTCATCAGGTAATTCTCCTGGATTGCGTGGGGCATTTCTACTTTTAACAAAAGCTTACTAACTTTATCAAATTGGAGATTGGTGCTGTGTATGGATGTATGAAAAGGTAGTTTCAGTAATCATGACTCTTAATATCTTTCCCATTCTTATTGGGAGCTGGACCTAGCATGCATTGGACACAGTCCATGGAATGGGGAAGAAGCACATGACATTGGCATGTACAAGCCATCACAAAGAAGTCATTTCCATCATGTAATGCGTAGAACACATTTGTGTTCTTTATGTGAAGCCAACCTAGAATGTTGACCAAAAAAGATGAAAATGTTGAGTAATTAAAAATCTATTATATTGGGAGGATTTTAATACAGTTTTTTTTCTGAATATCACTTCCTGGTTTGTTTCTCATCATCTCTCCCATTGGCATAAACTAATACTTGTTTCAAACATTATAAATGTTCTTCCTAAATTCAGGGGAAAATTGCCTGTATGATTATCAAGCATGGCACATGGCAGTTTCACTCCTTTTCCTAGACAGCAATACTTCCTGGTTAAAAAAAATGCATAACTTTTTTTATTTCTGAGTTTCTATATTACTCAGACTAAAAATGAAAATAACTCTCCTGAAAAAATGAGGAGAAACAACCATTCCAAAAGAGGTGGTTTTTTGTTTTGTTTTTGTTTTTTGGCCAGACAGGATGAAGGGGAATTGGGGCACTGTCATTTTATTACGGATTCCACAGTATAACCTTGGGACTCCACTAGTCTTAAGAGCAGACAACTATTTTAGCACATTTTGCAGGGAGAGGGAACCTGAAAGATTTCCTGGATGAGAAATAACATTTGTAGTCATGTTGCTTGTACTGACTTTCAAGGATATGAAATATCCAGGTCCACAAGACATAAATTTCCAAAACAGCACTGTACAATAAACCAGGTATATAATTACATATGTTGTTAACCTTGATTTAGAGCATCTGGCAGAATACCATGCTGGATTTACCTGTGACTTCAACTGCTCCAGAGAGGTCTGTGTGTTTTTCCTGTCTGCAGAAGAAGCAGTAAAAAGTTCTTATGAAGAGTGTATGTGGAAACTGTTCAGTTTTCCTTCTGAATCAATACCCACTATTGAGTTTGTGCAGAGTTGGCAGACAACTGAAATGGAAGCATAATTAATTCGGATTCCCTCAGGGACACTTATGCATTTTCCATACAAATTGGGGAGGGACACTGCAGGCTTCAGTCTTGGCTAATGTTATGGAGGCAACAAGCAGGAGTAGGGGAGGTAGAAAGCATGCATTGCTTCAGCTTGATCAGGCAAACTTAAATCTTTGGAATTGTGGAATCAAGATAGGTTTCAGGGGTTTGGTATTTCTTCAGTCAAAATTTGAGTCAGCATTTCTAATAAAGGCCTCATGCCAAAAGGGCATGATGAGACAGGGATAGCAGGGATGTCTCACCCCTGCTGATGAAACAGCAGGGATGAGACATTGCCAAGACAGTCACAGATCCATATTCTGGTACGTCAGTTCTTTATAATAAAAATTCCCACACTTCTTTTCTGTCTGCAGTGGTTCATATTGAGCATATCGTACATAAGAGAAGAACCTTAGGATGGGTTTTCAGGCTCACATTTCTTTGATGTGTGCGTGTTACAGAGATGCTACTGAAAATGGCACCCCTGTGTCAGGTTCTTCCTGGAGGCTCACTTACAGCATGCATTCTCCTGCAATCATTTGTTGCTACTCTGAAAGCTGAAAAATCGAGAAGTGTGATGATGTCACAGTGCACTTTCCTAACTTTTGCTGAGGAAATAAGAAAACTGGAATTGGGGTGCCATATTGGGTGGCAGCACTATGACATATATCAGTGGTTCTCAAACTGCTGGGTCGCGATCCACCAGTTCTTGTAAAGGTACCCCCATCCCTTTAAGGGGTGGGGGAAAGAGAAAGGCAGAGAAGCAATCCCCAGGATCGCATCTGTATGGGGGGCAGGGGGGGTGCTTGTGACAACGTAGGCAGGACTGCAGCAGGCCTCAGGAGGGGCAGGGAGTCCTGCACAGCTGTTGCAGTAAGCAAGCAGCCGAAATTGCACTGTATCTGTGGCCAAGGCCAGGCAACACACTCCCGGGAATGAAGACGACACATGACAGTTGTCCACCACCAGATGTCCTTTACTATGTACAATATATTTACAGATCCAAGCAGACTTGGAAAGCAAACAGTTCTGATAATACACAAATCACGATCCTCACCGACGTAGCCTCCCGCACACAATCCACTCTGCATCTCCCACAATGCAGCTTGCTCAGGCTGCAATATATACTGGTGTTAACCAATGAGGGTGAGCTGCTGTCTGGTGATGTGCTGAGTCACCATCGGGTGATACATGGGGTGACTCACCAGGTGACAGTATCTGGTGACCTGGTCTTGCATCAGCCACTCCCATGATGCTATGCTTTGCTGTCAGGCCAAGACATCAGGGCCTGGTTCTATCCAGCCTGCAAATTCCCAGCAGGCCTGGGGCTGATACCACAGCACTCCCTGAGGCTTGGAACATTTGGAAAAAGCTGACGCAAAGCACCTCCATTTTGCAGGAGGCACTTTGATCCTGCTGCTTCCAAATGTTCCGAGCCTCGGGGAGGAGTGCTGCAGAGGGCTCGCAGGGCTCCCCGCACCTCCTGCAGCCTGCTGCAGGGCCCTGCTTACATAACGTAAAAGAGAAGAATAGAGAGAATAATGGCTCCCTCATGAATGCACAGTGGCTCTTCTGCTGCCCACCCTCACCTCCCCATAGCAATGCGCCTCCCCAGGATCCCTGGAGATCACATTGCTGCCCTAGCCTCTCCCCCTCCCCCAATAACTTACTTAGGGAGTAAAGCTCTCTCAAAGTTTGAGAACCACTGCCATGTATATTATATAGTTTCTGCCTCACATAATATTTTGATGCGGTAGGAATGCTTGCACATAATTGAGAAAATTGGGCAGGAGGTCTGGTCTAGAGGGTAGAGCCTCTGTCTGCCTGAAGATAACATCCACAAGGTCGCCAGTTCGAGGCCACCGGCACCGTGCGACCTTGGAGCAGCTGACAAGCTGAAGCCGAGCAATTCCATCTGCTCTGAGCTTGGGCGGATGGAGGCCAGAATGTGAAGCCAGATCGGATTGAAACACCTTGAATGTAGTAGTTCTTGAAAGAAAGAACCTTCTTTGAAATTGTAAAAATCCCTATTTAAATAGGGATTTAGATAAAGCCTGCCTATGTAAACCGCCTTGAATAAAGTCTTGAATAAAGACCAAGAAAGGCGGTATATAAATACCTGTTATTATTTATTATTATTATTGTGCTAACATAGTCAGTTGCTTTACGACAAGTGCTTCAACCAGAAGAATGGCATGTCATTCTTTTCCACTGCAAGTTGTTGCATAGGGGCAGCAGAAGAGCCACTGCACATTCACGAGGGAGCCATTATTCTCCCTTTATTCTTCTCTTTTAATTCCCTGCATTAAGCAGGTTGAAATAAGCTGTATACAATCCGCCTCACATTCTCCTGCAGCTTGAAACGTGTGGGAGCTGCAAGAAAGTAAAGCTGTGTTCGTTTTACAGCATAGTAACTTTGTAATATCTGAACGGATCATAACATTCAAAAGACAGGTTTGCCTCAGATGTTGATGTACTTGTATGCAGACCACATCCTTCAGCTCTGTGTCCCTTTCATACCTGACACTATTAACAGATCAACTGCCCAGTTCTGTCTGGAAACTTGTATTCCAGCAACACAGGGTGCATTCCGGTGATGTGAAAGCTGGGCCGCTATTGCATGCTGCTAGACCGCTATTGCAAATGGCTAACAGCCCCGCACACAGGTGGCAGCATCTCCTCTCGCAGCACTAAGTTGGCACAAAGGGTGGGCAGTGGGTAGGTAAAGGTGGAGATCAGGGACACTAGGAGGCATGCCAAGGGAGAGCAGGGGGCAGTGCTGCCAACACACTATGGCCTCACCATGCCCTCTTGGGCCTACTTGGACTTTTGCCCACAAAAGAGTTGGCGCCGATCTGACCAGACACATTCAGGACTATGGAGCAGCAGAGTAGGAGTAAAAGTATAAGGAACACCAAAACAAAGGGATAGAGTATTAGGCAAGATCTAAACCTGGCAGTCAGGTAAATTAGCCATTCCTGTAATAGTCTACCATTCAGAATGGCAGACTTGATAAGTCCAAGCTTGAAGTGGCAGTTTTGAAGGAAACATCTATGATTGATAGAAAAGGTGAATATACCTTGAAAATAGAGGAAGGGGGAGTCTACTTTCTAACAGGATCCAAAGCATTGTCAGAATTAATGATCCAATTTGGTTTAAGATGCCCCATATTTTCACTGAATGATAAAGCCTGCATGATTCATTAGGCTTCCATTCATAATGAAAATAGGATAGCAAATTATATCCTTTGTAAATGGAATCATTACAGCAGTAATTTTCAAAATATATTAAGCCCTTTGATGATTTTTCTCGAAGTAAAAAAAAGCCCCATATACTTTTAAACAGATTGCCAAGCAATTATCATTTTAAAACTGCAGGTCTCAAATTCACAGTTTTTATTACTTCCCAGAAAATATTTTTGTGTACATCTAATGTCCAAATTTGGATATAGTTGTGCACTGCAGACTTTGTAATTGTCAGAAAGATTAAAGCTTTAACGGAATGTAAGAGCAATGGTAAATTGCTTTAAATTGATTCACTTTTCAGCTTGGCATTGTTCTGGCTCAAAAGCAATGCAAATCAGGTTGTCTATCAAGAGTGAGTGGCATACTGGGATGCTCTGTTCAGCAGTGTTGCTAGCTCTTTTCTAAAATTCCTAATGGCTATATACATGTAGAAATTACCAATATTGACTATAAGAGCCTATTCAAAGGGTCCACTAACATTTTGAAGATTTTTTAAAACAAACTTTTCAAGGCTGTTGATGGTTTGAATTGGGGATAAATGGGAGATAAAAGAATATGGGTGAACTAAGAAAGATAAAACCAGGTCCGCTTGCAGCTTTGGAGTATTCTCCATGTAGCCTAAGAGGGCTCCCTAATTGAACTAAAAATCTTCACTTTTAGTACTTACATGGCAAGGCCAGTGGGAGGGCAACTTGAAAGGCTCAGCACTTCACAACTTGGGTAACAAGTGCTAACTTTTGGCAAGCAGGTAGGCCTCGTTAATTGGTCAGGGCCCTAGCAACTACGTGACCTGACGACCGCAGGCGATGTCTCTGTATATAACAATGCATGGTGATCATCTTGAGAACCTTGAAAGGGAACATGACTTTATGGGGAACGGGAAAGCTCTTATAAATAGATTTCTTACCACAATGTCAGTAAAACACATCTCACCACCAGGCAGTTGGCCAGGACTTAAAACAATCTCTTCAGGTGAACTGTGGTTCCACTCATTCACATCTGTATACCCAAACATCAACAATTTCCTTTCACATGAACCAAAGTATTTAACGTCTATATTATTAGCATGTCCACTTCAACAGGGATTAATTATTTTTCTTTTCTTCAACTCCATTGTGAGAAAAATTCTCCTGTATTTGGTTTCAATGAAAAGGGGGAATATAGAGGTCACACCATGCACAAACATGTGAGAGGATGGTAACTGAGGGAACTCCACACTGGACTATGTGTTTTTTTTAAATGTTTAAAAACATTAAACATTTATGTGTGTGTTTTTTAAAAATGTTTTTTAAACATTTAAAAAAGGTGTGTTTTTTAAAAATGTTTCTTCCTGACTCTCTGGCTTATTAATCCATTTCTGCCCAGCCTACAAGTGTACATATTTGATCCCTTTTGCATATATCTGTATATTAGGCAGAAATTTAATAAAATATTAGAAGCATGACAAGCTTCTGAATTGCTAAAGGCCTAGTGCAGTCTGAATCAGCATATGCTGCCCTCATCACCATCTGCAATTGTTTGTAGCCTGGATAAAATGGTATAATGGGACCAGATAATATTGAAGACAGCCATCTTGAATGCAACAACCATAAGGTATAAAAAGAATTAGGATGGTGGAGGAAGGAAATGAGTAGTATCTCACTCACTGAAAACTATACATTTTCTTTATTGACTGGTAGCAATTTCAGTAGCAAAAGTCATATTGTGTGTATCACAAATCTAAGGACAGCTCTGTGGTTCGATGTTTAGGCTATACCTCTGTTAGGGCACAATCCGATTCAATTTTCCAGCACTGAGGTAAGGGCAATGGAGCTCTGAGGTAAGGGAACAAACATTCCCTTACCTTGAGGAGACCTCCATGACTGCCACCCAACTGCAGGATGCAGCGCATGCCCCATTGGCACAGCTGTGTTAGCAGAGATTCAGAGCAAACTGGCCTCTGCAACAAATTCCCTTTTGTAACCCCAAATTTTCCTTCATTATGTTTAAAATAACCTGTTGGACCTACATGGTTCACAATATACTAGGGAAACAAGAAAGTGATTTGAAACAGGAAGTTTCTGAGCCCCTCTGTGGGCTGCCATACATGGCTTGGAGACTGTGTTTAGCTTGTTGGTAACAAATTGTCCAACCTTCTTGAGGAAGAATAGGCCTGAAGTATAAACAATCAATCTGCTCTGTCCAGTAGTTTTACCAACCGCAGTAAACAAACTGAGCCTACTCACCCTATTCCCAATCCCTGGGAATCTCTGCTGCTCTCCAGCATGATTCCTTTCCCCCAAAACTTATTTTGCAATTGTTTTTGAAAAAGAAAAATGATATAACGTTTGCTCTCCCCATGCCCCTTTAATTGGGCCCTGATCAGTCATCTTGAATCTGTGTATACTCAACATATGGAGTGCTCAGGAGAATCACATTTACTGTCTTCATCCTCAGTTACCACTCAGTCAGTGCTGTGTGTGAGGAAGCTGCATACATGCCAGTGGTATGCACAATCAGGAATCCAGCCAATAACAGAGCCTGGTCATGCATAGAGAGTCTAAATGTTCTTTACTAGTATGGTAGTCGTATCACAATATTTGGATGGTTTGCGGTGCGTTCAGCAGAGGAAATCGCTCTCCGGCTTTTGCATGCACATGGGCTGTCCATGGATTCCAGACAACTGAACAGGACTTTGATCAAGACCACATTGCTTAAGAGAACTTTTCTTTTATGTTTGATCATCAAGCACTGTAAGAGCCTCATATCTCCAGACAAACAAAATAGTTGATGTAAACTACCTGTGTAACCAGGAAACAAGTTTTCTCAGCAGCTGGCCTATAAGTCCGAGGTTTGTTCTGGAATGATCAGGCAGCTGTGACATGAGCTTCACGACCTTTGCAATGAAATGCCACTTCAATGTGTTTGATTAAGTGTAGCTTCAGTTAAGACTTTTGGCTTCTGCTCTTTCTTTGTCTGAGGATAGTTTTAGAAGAAGTACAAGTTCCATCACAACTTGAAAAGTTGCTTAGAAAAAATCCATCATGAGGGTGATGCAGTGAGCTCTTGCACTGGGTGATGCAAACCCTCTTGACATCTGGGTGGACTAAATAGCTTTTTGGTGTCTTCAAACCTCATGATTCTATATGCACAAAGCTTGGATTACGACAAGCAAACAATAAACAACCATTCTCCCATATTAGACCATACAGAATAAATTACAGTAGCATACACACAACCAAGATGCAATGGCATCACTAGGATTGGTGTCACCTCATTAACTTTATTTATTTATGTTAATTAATAACAGTACAGGTCACCCAACAAATCAGTAACCAACCAAACACCAGTGGCCAACTTGTTGGTGCTCTGAATAAGACTGAATAAGAGTTCTAATATTAGCTCTGATGTTTGGAAATGAGAGCTGACTCATACTAACACATTATTGGTTCTGTGCTATGTCATAATAACACCTCATTGGTTCTCAGAACAATCAGTCTCATTGGTCAGTTTTAAATTAAGAAAATCTACTTTTGTTACATAAGGCAGTTGTTATTTCCTTTTCTGTTTATTTGGCTTTTGATGGAATACAAATATTTCAACGTGGTTTGTTTCATTGCATTCCGCATGAAATGATGCATAGATTGATATATAATGTGATGGTATTAGTTGAAAATAACAAGATTTTATCATTTTTGCCAGCAGTGGTTTCACTCCCCCAAGTGCATCACCTGGTGTGGTCCGCATCCCCTGCAACCGCCTAGCAACACCACTGAGTTCAACGTTGATTTCAAGAGATGGAACTATCTATTCATGGGCACTGCAAAGATCCAACAAAGCATTTCATAACAAACTGCCATGAGCAGAGAGCTGGTGCAAAAGTATCCTGTAAAGGCCCACACCTCTACAAGACTGCTTTTTCATCTCTCTCATATCCTGCACAACTGCTTTGCTAACCCAAACAAAACTACTGTCAGGAAACAGTTGTAAGGAAAACTAAAGGCTGTGCTTGAGGAAGCTGCAACATCTAATAAATGCTTCTCCCTGTAGGAATTTGCCACATCCATGTTGCCCTGTGCCCTGGGTTTGGGGGGCAGGGGTTGTCCTGTGGGGATCACTGGGACATGGCAAGCTCCCTTCTTTGGTCAACCCTCCTTTGGTGTAAACAGACAGACTCACTCAGTGGTGCTTTAGGGCAGTTTATTTCTGTAAGTGCTTTAACACTCATAAACAGTCCCATGTTTCTGCCATTAGATTCTAACATGAGTTTCTTCTCTCTTTCAGGTCAAGTCTGGTGAAGCTGTCAGAACACTGTGGTGGAAGGGAATGTTCTAGTGCCCTCAGGTGGTTCAGGTAGGACTCAGCAGGTCCCCAGGCTCTGATGCCATTGGTGAGGGAGAGTCTGGGCGTGCCTAGTTCCCCTTGAGGGGGTGGGGTTTGTTGTGCCTCTGCCTATCCCCAGAGGAGGAGCCACTTGGCCCCATTTTCACAGACAGACTAGAGGCTTGCCAGGGAGTAGCCTCTTCAGTGGGGCGGAGCGGGGGGGGGGGAGTTTTTCCCAGTCAGGTCACCTGTCTCCACAGGTTGTCATGGCCGGCTCATAGCAGGCTGAGGCAAGGAGTGGCTCCTCTGTTCCAAAAGTAGCTAGCTGCCCACTTCTTCCCAACCCCTTCCTGTGGCCGTCCAGGTCCATTTAAAGCTGGTGGATGGGTTGTCTCATCCTGCCTCTTCTGGGTTGCCACTGCAATTTTCAGGCCTGGTCTCAGCTGCCTTGAACTCTTGTGAAGGTTTGGGTAACCCAAGGACCCAACCGGCTGTGTCAGCTTCTGTGGCAGCCCCAGAGCAGCTGCCCAGTATGGTCCAGAGCAGCGTAAGGGAATAGCACCATTTTCCTCAGCTTTAGGAAGTTACTGAATTATGTCACTAGCAGCCATTACTCATACCTCACCCTTCACTCAAAACCAAGAAAGGGGCAAATACATGTATATAGGTTGGTAAATGTATATAGGTGGGTATTAGTATAATAATTGGTGCTGATGTTTGTGACACTGCTTTCCTCCCTGCTATTTGCATGCCTATGATCCATAGTGCAACTCTTGTTAGGTTGAAATGGCCTCAGCTAATGGGAAAATGGAAGGAGGATAAGGCCTGAGGTATAGCTACAGCACACTGATGGACATACAGGTGGGGCAAGGTCAACTGGCAATAGCTATGGCTACATTTCCCTTCAATATTTCCACCATATGGTGGGTATCCTGCTAATTTCATCAGGAGTGCCCAAGATTTCTTCACTCATAGTCACATTTTTCCTTTTCCTTAGTTCTTTTGAGTTATTTTTCAATCCATTTTTCGTGGGCACATTAGAATGATTGATGAATATTAAACACAGAAAGGTTATGTCAAACGATGTGTGGGTAGGATGAGCAATTGGAAATGATATTTGCTAGGCTGCTTCTTGAGGGACAGAAGAATGGAAGTAACTGGCTGAACTATAATTAGTTGTTGTAAATTAGTTAGTTGTCCTATATCAACATCTGTCTTTCCCTTTCACTAGTTGGTGAAAAAGTGTAGGACGATATGTAAATATTATACTAAGCAGGAGTTCAAAGTTAGATGGATTGAGATGTAAAGAAAATTTCTTTCAAACACAGTACCTTTCCTTCCCACCTTCTTCACAAAAGTCACACTTGCCCTGAAGACTGCTGACCCAGAGTCTTTTTACTGCTTTTGATCCTGGACTGTTTGGCCTAGTTCTCACTGAGGTAGTAAACATCTGTCTGGCCAGTGGCATACTAATTATTGTGTAGCCCAGTACAAGCTCAAAATGATGACCTGGAAGTGATGTCACAACCAGAAGTGATGTCATACCTCGGCTTTTTTAAAATGTGAGAATTGGGGAAAACCTGCCTTTTCCCCCCAGAAGCTTGCCACCCACTTGCTCTGCTGCATACCCCCAGCCAGTGGCATAGCTAAGGCATATATCTGCTACTGGAGTCAAAGAAGATTTTGTAGCCCCCCCCCCCATAACAAAATCAAATTTAATTAAGTAAATAAATGTGCCCCTTATTGGTTAGAGATACCGTGCTGGGGTGAAGAGGAACAGTTATTCTCCCCCTGCTAAATATAAGAGGAGCACCACTTGAAACAGTGTCTCTTTACCCAGTTAGCAGGGGTAACTATATAATGATACATGGAAATGAGAGCTGACTCATATTAACACCATACTGGTTCCATGCTGCATCATTATAGCATCCTATTGACTGTCAGAACAACCAGTCACATAGGTCAGTTCTGAGTTAAAGAAATCCATTTCTTATTCCATGAGGCAGTTGTGTTTTCATATTCTGGTTAATTGGTCATAACTTTTGATAGAATTCAGATATTCCAATGAGGTTTGTTTCATTGCATTCTGCATTAAATTACCTTTCCCCTGATATATAACATGATGGTATGTGCTAGCTCGGGTCCAGTGGACCTATTTGGGCAGCAGAGGCATACCCCCTGGGCAAGGGAACAAGTGTTCTCTTACCTGGTGGGTACCTCTGGAACTGCCCCCCACACAGAATGCAATATGTGCTCCAGTGGCATCACTGCATTGCTGGAGTGGGGTAAATAGGCTTGAACTGATCTCTTCCTCTATGTTGCAATGATAACAATATTGCTCTATTTGTCCTGTAACATAGCCACACTTGATAGGTTCCATATTGCTATGGCATCATCTCATCCACTATTCTATATAGTCCCCAGAATCATGCAATGAAGGAGAAAACAGTACTGAAAGAACAGCAGTATATGGGGGACAATAGTGTCATGGCCTTGAAAAGTCAAGGGGGAAAAAGGACATTTGGGGTTTTTTTTTTTTTTGAGGGGTAATTAGAAATGTTACACCACAGCTCCCCTTTTTGCCTCCCAGATTTTCATGACTGATAATTCTGCTCAGCCTTAATTAAAAGTCAGATCTTTAGTGTCCCGGGAGCAGCTTTTAACACTGGTGTGTATGTGGCTCTTTGCATCTTTATGGCCTTGTAAATGATATGCTTATCCATGCAGAACCAGGAAAACAATTAAAAAATTAAGCTGCCCATCTTCAATTTTGTATTCATTCCAGTAGGGTTGTGTTGTTTTTTATCCTTGACCCACCAACATATTTTCACAAGAAGCAAACACTTGCCATTTGATCCAAGCAGTATAACTACATATTTAGATATTTGTTTATTTAACTCGACATTAGAATTGTGCAGTAGTGCAGCAAACGTTTGGTAATGTTACTGACTAGCCTATGGCCACACTACCCCCTTCATCGCACCAAAGCAGCTGGACTGTTTTCTATTTGTTGCAGTTATCTTTATTAGATATTGCACGCAGGATGGGCAGTTCAATCCCGAGTTGCCCAGTGCACAGGGTTGAAGCAGCGCCAAAAATGGCTGCCACTGCATCCTGTGCTCTCTGGGAAGCCACTGCTGCCTCCTCTGAAGAAGGGGACTTTTGTCCCCTTTCCCTGGGTAAACCAAGTAGCCCTGCAATGGGACTACTCAATTCCATGTCAACCTGAAGGCTGCTGTAGAATTCAGAGCTCTGGATCCCACCTCCCTCCCTCTCTGCTCCCTCCCCCAGCACGCCTCCTCCCTGCCTCCCCCCTCTCTGGATCACCTCCTCCCCCCACACCCCCACCTACCTCTCTGTTGCTCTGTGGTTCACATGACTGCCAAGTGGCAGAGCTCTGACACTCCACCGGCACTAGCTCAGTGCCAGCGAGCGACAGTGCATTCCAGTGGTGAGCTGGCACTCAAAGATTAGGATTGGGCCCTAACTCATCAAATCCATCTCCCATCTTGAGCTGGTGCAGTGTAGGAAGCGTGATTCTCTGCATGTTTGCTTAAAAGTAGATCCCACTGATTCCAAATGATCTTATTAAGTGTGCAGGGGTTTGTAGCCTAAGAGATGAATCGGAAAGGCTGCAATACTATGCACATTTATCTGGAAGTAAGTCCCACTGAATTCAGTGGGCTTGCTTCTGAGAAGGTATGCAGAGGCAAGTCATTCTCAGAGGCTACATCTGAAGTAATAATGCTGACCTAACTTGTAGGGAAGTTGTGAGCATTACTGAGATTACTAGAAATTTAATCCAGTTTTTAATGTTGGGCAAACAGAAACAAAAATATGCATCACAACAATGTCTTTAGTAGTGACTAGTCTCACTAGCAGTGAGGTTAGTCCACACTGAATCTTGTTTCATTCCTCCTGTACTTCTTCTTAAACCTATTTGAAAACTGCAGACTTTGGGGGTTATTCCATCATGCCTAGCTCATGCCCTCTCCTTTCTGTTTTGTTTGACATCCACCCTGACAATGAGTTCTGGAGAACTTAAATGCCTTATTAAGGTATGCTCCTAATAAAGGTATTACCAGCAGGGCTTTTTTTCTAATGAAACGCAACCGTACGGCGTTCCTGCACCTTTTTTATGCTCAGTGATTGTGAGGAGCTCCAGAAGGATCTCTCCAGACTGGCAGAATGGGCAGCAAAATGGCAGATGCGCTTCAATGTCAGTAAGTGTAAAGTCATGCACATTGGGGCAAAAAATCAAAACTTCACATATAGGCTGATGGGTTCTGAGCTGTCTGTGACAGATCAGGAGAGAGATCTTGGGGTGGTGGTGGACAGGTCGATGAAAGTGTCGACCCAATGTGCGGCAGCAGTGAAGAAGGCCAATTCTGTGCTTGGGATCATTAGGAAGGGTATTGAGAACAAAACGGTTAGTATTATAATGCCGTTGTACAAATCGATGGTAAGGCCACACCTGGAGTATTGTGTCCAGTTCTGGTCGCCGCATCTCAAAAAAGACATAGTGGAAATGGAAAAGGTGCAAAAGAGAGCGACTAAGATGATTACAGGGCTGGGGCACCTTCCTTATGAGGAAAGGCTACGGCGTTTGGACCTCTTCAGCCTAGAAAAGAGACGCTTGAGGGGGGACATGATTGAGACATACAAAATTATGCAGGGGATGGACAGAGTGGATAGGGAGATGCTCTTTACACTCTCACATAATACCAGAACCAGGGGACATCCACTCAAATTGAGTGTTGGGCGGGTTAGGACAGACAAAAGAAAATATTTCTTTACTCAGCGCGTGGTCGGTCTGTGGAACTCCTTGCCACAGGATGTGGTGCTGGCGTCTAGCCTAGACGCCTTTAAAAGGGGATTGGACGAGTTTCTGGAGGAAAAATCCATTATGGGGTACAAGCCATGATGTGTATGCGCAACCTCCTGATTTTAGGAATGGGTTAAGTCAAAATGCCAGATGTAGGGGAGAGCACCAGGATGAGGTCTCTTGTTATCTGGTGTGCTCCCTGGGGCATTTGGTGGGCCGCTGTGAGATACAGGAAGCTGGACTAGATGGGCCTATGGCCTGATCCAGTGGGGCTGTTCTTATGTTCTTATGTCCCCCCCAGGAAAAAAGGAATGGAGCCCTATGGAAAGTGAAAGTAAGCCGCAGCGCGCGTTTACTCGCGAGTAGGCGTACTTGCCATAGTCCATCGGAAAGGGCAGGCCGAGAGGAATCCAACGACACCAGAATGGCCCCAATCCAATGAATGCAGCCTCCCAAAAACACCGGAGAAGGTCCCATCCCTCCCAGCTGCGAGCCTGAGCCAGAAAGGAGGCCACGTGGCCGCATTTACTCACTAGTAGTCCGTCGGAAAGGGCAGCTTAGAGGACTCCAAGGACGTCAGAATGGTCCTGATCCAATGAATGCAGCCCCCAAAAACACAAAAGGGAGAAGGAGGTCCCTGCCTCCCTCCCAGCTGCAGTCTATTGAGCCATATGGAAAGCAAGCAGCCTCACGTTGTGTTTACTTGTGAGTAGGCAGACATGCCTTGGCTGTTGGCTGGGCCAGGGAGAGGAGAATGTGAGGACACCAGGATGGTCCCGATCCCATGGAGTTGGAGATACTCCAGAAGGCAACCTCTCCTCCCCCCCCCCCCCACTAAAAAGGACAAAAAAAGAGACTTCAGGTGGTAAGGGGAAAGTTTTCTATTTTGCACTTACAAAGCCAGGAGGGTCTTTTTCTTGATGTGCCTGAAATAGAAGAACTTTAAACTGGGCACTGGGGAGGACTGGAAATCTCACTGATTCTTTTTTTTTGGGGGGGGGGGGTTATTGCAGGCAGGCTACAGAGTAAGCCCCATTGACCACAATAGGACTTACTTCAGAGTAGGCATGCATAGGATTGGGCTCACAGGCTGCAATCCTACCCACACTTTCCTGGGAGTAAGCCCCATTGACTCTTATGGGACTTACTTCTGAGTAGACACACACAGGAGCGGACTCAGGCTGCAATTCTGCCCTCACTTTCCTGGGAGTAAGCCCCATTGACTACAGTGGGATTTGCTCCTGAGTAGACATGCATAGGCTGGGGCTCTTGGTCTGCATTTGTCCAGTGTTCTCCCCCTCCATGCACTTTTCTTCTGCAGCATCCAGGCTGATCTGCTTGTCTTCTTTATTCCAGTCTGTTTCTGCAGCAGGTGCTGGCCTGGCAAGCCCGGCCCTAATCAACTTCCCCCCCCCCCACCACCACCCATCCAGCCACCCCAATCCTGTCCACACTTTCCTGGGAGTAAGCCCCACTGATTCTAATGGAACTGACTTCTGAGTAGACATGCCTAGGATTGGTCATCACCACATCTTGTGGCTGCAAATTCTGTACATGTGTGTAGAAGAACTTTCTTTGGACTGTTCTGAATCTGTTGCCCTCAATTCAGTGGCTGAATTTAGGGGTTGGAACACTGAGTGTCTGTGGAACTCCTTGCCTCAGGACATGGTGATAAATACAGTGGATAGGGGGATGCTGTTTTCCCCCTCACAGAACACCAGAACCAGGGGACGTCCACTCACACTGAATGCCTGTGGAACTCCTGGCCACAGGATGTGGTGATAGAGTGGGCAGGGTGATGTTCTTTTCTTTGCACCAATCCTGTTTCAATGTCTTGAGCCAATAGAGAGTGTGTGACCACATGATTTTTGATCCATAACTTGTTTATTAATCAATTAATTAACCCATCTTTTGTGCCCCCTCTCCCGTGTGCTAATTGATTTGGGTTCAAACAAATCTGTAGAGTGATGTAATGTAATCGTTTTTTATATTTTGCCTTCATCAATTGTTTTAACCAATATTTATTATATTTTTTAAAAGTTTTAGTTAAATTTTTTGGTTGTTACATATTTGCAAATACATGCAACAAGCCTTGATATAATCCTTGGTGTGCGCTCCCAAAGTCTCTTTTTGTTCTTCTCTCTTGAAGATCTCCCCTCATTTTCTAGTTCTTAAGTAGCTGGGGAATGGGGATTTAAAGAGAGAGAAATGAGATGAATACATAAATGAAATAAATAAATAAAAGATTTATTTTATTTTAATATTAAATAAAATATTTTATTTTAAATAAATTTAAAAATAAATAAATAAAAGATTAACAAGTCGTGAGTTCCTGCACCTTTTTTTTTTTTTTTTTTAACAAAAAAAGCACTGATTACCAGAACCTGGCTTAAAGAATTAGAGCATTAGAGACCAACAGAAATTTGTAGACTAGAGCTCAATTTGCCAAATGCTCAAAGCACCAGCCTCTTCAGTGATTTTATACCAGGCTTCTGCTCTAGGAGATAACTTGTGGTCTGGTCTGGGCAGGAGGTCTGGTCTAGAGGGTTGAGCCTCCATTTCCATGAAGATAACATCCGAAGGTTGCCAGTTCAAGGCCTTGAAGCAGCGAGCTATTCCATCTGCTCTGAACGTGGGAGGATGGAGCCAGAATGTGCAACCAGATCAAGAAAGAAACATCTGAATGTTGTGGTTTCTTGAAAGATAGAAACCTTCTACGGGGATTTAAATAGCCTGCCTATGTAAACTGCCTTGAATAAAGTCTAAGGAGAAATCTGAGGACCAAGAAAGGCAGTATAGAAATACCTGTATTATTATTATTATTGTGCCAGAAAGTGGAGAGTGGAAGCACTTGCCTCTTTGTTTTGCTGGATCTCTCTGTGGCCTTCAGTATCATGAACCATATCTTCTGGGCTGACCAACTGGGCTGGGCTTGGAGGCAGTACTACCTGGAAGTATCTACTGTTGCACTAGTTAGTACATTGGTTCATTCTACGTAACTCAGGGTCCAATCCTATCCAATTTTCCAGTGCTGCTGTGCCTGTGGAGTGTGCACTGCTTCCTGTGTTGGGGAGGCAGTCAGAGAGACCTCCTCAAGGTATGGGAACATTTGTTCCCTTACCTCCATACTGTATTGCGGCTGCACCAGCGCTGGAAAGTTGGATAGGATTGGGCCCTCAAGCAAGTGAGTCAAGCTACATGCTCTGCAAGAATTTGGGGGGGGGGCAAAAAAACCCAGCTCTTTCCTTCAGTCTGATTAGATTTAGTCTTCCCTTATACACACTTAGATGGAAGGTTCTTAACTGACTGAGGGCCCAATCCTATCCAACTTTCCAGCTCTGGTGTATCTACAATGCAGCCCCATGGAAAGGGCACAAATGTTCCCATACCTTAAGAAGGTCCCAGTGTCTGCCCCTCCACCACAGGATGTAGCACACACCCCAATGGCACTACTGCACCAGCACTGGAAAATTGGATAGGATTGGGCCCTGAAAGACACTGGCCTTTGCAGCCTAGTGATGTTTGGAGACCAAGGGTGATGTTTGCAATCCTATGCTTGTCTACTCAGAATTAAGTCCCATTATTGTCAATGGGGCTTACATCTAGGTAAGTGTGGATAGAATTGCAGCCCAAGCCACTATTAAAAGGCATGGGAACAGGGAGTGATTGGCAACCCTATTTGTGGCTGCCCCCAATGTCCACCTTTTTCTTCCTGCCCTTTGAAAGCTTCCCCAGCCTCATTTTGTTTCTGTTCAAGGCATAGCAGCAAGACCAGGGGAAAAAGGTGACAGCCTCAGCTCAGCTGTCCCCCTCAAGTCTTGGAAGGGAATGGAGTCCAGATTTGGGGGGTGGGGGGTCCTTCTGATGAACTGGCAGACCCACCCAGCGCCTTTCCAAAAACCAGTGGCAGAAGAATGCCCTCCTGTTCTTTCCACTGAGGAAGGCGGTGGGGGGGGGGGTAATCTGGGCTTGCGTTGCTTGCCACGTGTGGGGTTCACCCCCCAGCTTGCTCCTGCCTGGTGGAGAGGGAGGGGGAAAATCCCCCTCGACTCCAGCCCGGGTTTTCCTTGCTGCTCCTCTCCCTGAACTGGGCGATGCAATGTGGAGCACGTTTCTCTCTCCCTCCTCGCACTGTGAGTGTCTCCAGGATTTCAGGAGGCTGCTCTGGCAAGGCTGAGCGGAGCGGCTTCCCCGGCTCCCTGCCTCCCACAAACACAAGCACACAGCCACTCCATCCCTCCCCGCGCTCTGCCCACCGCCTTGGCTCTGAGCGCGGCTGCCGGATTGCAGCGTCTCCTCGCCCCGGAGGGCTCCGATGGCAGCGCCGAGGCGGCTCTGAGCCTCGCTGGACTTTCCCGCGGTGCCTGCCACGAAGAAGGGGCGGGCTGGAGGGGGGGAGGCGCCGCTGCCTTCCCCAGTCTCCTTCCCTCCCCGGCCGGCTTCCCAAAGTTTGCCTGGGCGCTCGCAGGGGGCTCTCCCCGCGCCTTCCCCGGGGTGGGTCTTGGCGCTGGAGGGCTGCGCGGGGGCCAAGGAGGAGGACTCCGGACGTGCCCCGGGATGGATCCTGCTGCCGCCGCCACCACTGGATTTGCACACCGCGCTTGGTAGACACGTTCGGGGGCGGGGGGCTTTTTCCAGGGGGGGAGGCGTTTTTCCCCTTCCTCCCTCCGCTATTTTGCGCACGATGGTTCCTGGGATCGGGACGCTGCTCTGGGCTCTCCTCTTGGGGCTGTTGCTGCCACTTTGCGCCGGAGCCGCGGACGGCAAGGCTCGGAGCTGCGGAGAGGTGAGGCAGGCGTACAGCGCCAAGGGCTTCAGCCTGCTCAACATCCCCTACCAGGAGATCGCAGGTAAGCACCTGGGCGGGCGGGCGGGCGGGCTGGCAGGGAAGGGTGCCAGGCGAGGAGAGAGCCCGGCGACGGGTCACCTGGGAACCTCAGCAGCGCCTCTCTCCCCACTGATGCTGTGCTTGGATCGGACTCTCAGTCACCTCCCAGTCTCGCCTTCGCCATTCTGGGCTGCTGCTTGGGCAGGTTGGGGGGCGATGAATTGCTTGATTGTGCGCCGAATAGAGAATCCCTTTTGGGTTTCCAAAGAGAGACCTACAGGGGGAAGAACAAATTAGGAGAGCAAATGGGAAGGGGGGGCAGGGCAGATTGGATGGGGGGGGAGTGGCGGGAGGCTCACTTTTTGGGGGGCGAGGGGAAAAGCGAGCCCAGAAGGGAAGGACTTTTCCTGAAGTTTGGAGGTGGATCGAAGAGAAGGAAGCCTGTTCCTAGCCCCTAAAATATCCCTGGTGTTCATTTCTCTTGAAGGACTGGTTTTCAGTCCCCCTCCATAGAATGGAACGCCTGTCCTTTTAGATCGCCACCACTGAGCTTATTTGCCCCTGTTTGGGGATGGGGGTGTGTGTGTGTGTGTGTGTTTAAATGTGTACCTGGCTAGCTTCTGTGACGGGCTGGCCAGAGTGGTCCTTTGCCAGTAGGGTGTGCTGTGCCTCAGACAGGCTTCTGCACCTCTCTCTGGGCTGGAGCACCTGTAGGGGATTATAGTAATCGCTTCACCTGAGAAGGGGAATGAACACACGCTGTCACCCCTGCACGCTCTCGGAGTGAGTCACCGCGAGGGAGAAGCGCCTTGCAGACCTTCTCCCCCCCCCCCCTTCCAGCCTAGTGATAATGTGAGAGAATAAGGCTGGTGAGCTTCTCCAACCCTCTCCCCAGTATGGCTCTGAGCTGATTTCTCTGCTCTTGGCTGCAGGCTTATCACTCCTGCATCTCTGGGACTGGGTATGTAAGAATGAAAGAAAAAGACTGATAAGGAGGAGTTCCCTAGCCAGGCAGAAAATGGGTGAGAGAGAGAGAGAGAGAGAGAGAGAGAACACACGAAGGAACAAGGAATGGCTCCTCCACCCCACCCCCAGGGGTTAAACTTGCTGCCTGTCACTGTTCAGCTCTGAATTAAGCCATCCACAGAAATTAAGCCTTCAGATCAACTCATTGTATGTCTGATTGTTCGACCATCTCTCTCAGGATTGGAGCCCTGGATTTGCCCATTCCTAACACAGAAATGAACTTCTGGCGTGAGTCAGTCTGGGGTCTGCTGGCTGTCTAAGGTCAGCTGGCCATCTTGCTTTCCAATGGGCTGCCTGAACTTTTCTCCTGAAAAAAAGAAAAGCTCTTACCCTGCACATGTCTGATCTCGGAAGCTAAGCAGGGTCAGGCCTGGTTAGTACTTGGATGGGAGACCATGTGGGAATACAGGGTGCTGTAGGCTTATACCACAGTCTTTCAAGACTGAAGGTTGCCAACCATTTGTCTTAAGGCTCTCCCCCCCCCCCAATTCCAAACAGATGGAACATCTCAGACACTTGTTGGAATTGGCTTATGTCAGTGAACAGTGACTCACTCTGCTCCTGGGGCTCTCTGCAGAAGTGTCCACTGTGTGTACCCCATACACAAGATCACACCTTTTGTGTTCTGCCTTCTGCCCTGTTTCAGTACTTATAATTGCAATTCTGGATCAACTGACACACTCTTTTCAGCCAGTGAAAGCTACCAAACCGCAATCTATGCCACTTTCCCAACTCAGGTTAGGTGGTCTTTTGACATGGAAGCAGGACTCTAGCTTTTTGCAACTGAGTATCAGCCGACACTGAGTTTGAATTTGATCTGTGGCAGCTCAAATTGTAGCAATGTGTAAAGATCAACTAGGGGTAACTTAAAACCATGTCTGCCAAGAATTGAAAAGGGCTATGTGAATATGCCCTTAGAAGTGTCCCAGCATCAGCCACACAAACGATTATACCAGAACAAGGGGGGAAATGTCACCCGTTCATCATTCTTGATCCGTCCTGTCATTATCGCCAGCTGGTTAAAGAGCATCACAGAAGAATTGATTCATGTGTAGTGACCATGAGCCTGCATTTTATGACAGTTCAGGGAACAACTATAACTTCTGCCCATGTGGTTAAGAATTGGATAGATTATGTGGTTATGTAGTTATGTATGTATGTGATGTATTTAGAAGATAAGCTTGTAATCTGTCCTAACCACTTGGATAGACAATGTAAAACTTTGGGGGGGGGGGCAACCACAGAGGCTATAGC
The DNA here is from genome assembly GCF_035046505.1 of Tiliqua scincoides. Taxonomy (NCBI): domain Eukaryota; kingdom Metazoa; phylum Chordata; class Lepidosauria; order Squamata; family Scincidae; genus Tiliqua; species Tiliqua scincoides. The sequence continues at coordinate 110,923,836 of NC_089823.1, forward strand.
AACCACATTAGGATTTGTGCAAATAGGACCTTGGGGTCTCTATAATGTGTCTGCTCTACCGAAGTGGCTGTCCCATGTCTGTACTCTGTGGGCAGATATACAATAGAAAGATATTTTTATTGGTCCAATTCTTGCTGTTGGTGGTGAAAACCCTCAGTTACAAACTCTGCAGAACCCCTGTTTGGGGGGGGGGGAGGAATTGAAGCTAGAAAATATTGTCTTTGCTTTAACCCAACTGGAGACCAGACAGAAATGTAGGCATTAGACATTTGTGCTTGTGGTACTGTAGGTATCATTGTGCCATGTTTAAATTTTCTCTCAAGTTGCTAATCAATTCTGTGAGGACTTTCCTGTAATTGAGACCATGACCTTCTGGGTTCCTCAGTTAAGTTTTCCCTGGACTGACTGTTGTTTCATTTCATGTGACTGATGGATGGTATTTGCTCTTTGGGGTGGGGGATTCAAGGCAAAATATTAAATGACATGGAGTGAACACCTCTTGTTGTTTGGTCACTGGAAAGTTTGATCTTTGGTGTCCATGAACTTGTGTTTAGTTGCACCCTTCCTTCTTCCTGTGAAACTTGAAAGAGCTGCATTAATTCTTGTTTGACTTCTTGCAAAGTAGCGAAAATAAGTGGTGGGGAACATAATAATCAGCTTCTGGCTTACATAACTACATCAATCACTATTAAACCCAACATTAGTCTTTGTCTTTAAGATTTCAGTACCATCTCCTCCCCTTTAATGTGTATTGAATATGAAATAACCCCAGGCGCAGGTGGATTTCTATCTTCTTTTTTCCACTAAGTTTTTCTGATTTTTAGTGCTGTTGGATTTTTAACTTGAGCTGATGTGAATTGATGGAAATGTTTTAGTTTATTGTTAATGTATTTGAGGGGGAGGTAGATTTTTATTTTGTGGGGGAGACCTGAGTTTTTTTTAAGGGAGTATAATTAGCAGCATGCACTTTAGTTGACAGTGCATTGATTAAAAGAAAAAAAAAGATTTGGAGAAGACACACATCATTGTTAAACGTAGATATGTTTATTTTGTCAACCTCACCATTGAAGCGATGCAGCCAACTTTAGAAATTTTATGAAGAGAGATCTTCATTCTGTCTTCAGACTATACATTACCTACAAAATTCAATTATATTTTCGATTTCTTTGTAATGGTGTATCAGATTTCAGTGCGTCTTGATTAGGATTCAATATGAAAACTGATTATATTTGATTTCCATTCAGAATACAGTTCTGCTTGCATATACAAAGTTTTGTCACAGTTGTACCATCTTACCTCCTTTGAGAAAAGTGACTTTAAAATAAATTAGTGTAGAAACTTTTTTCAATAGGTTGGCCTGTATATTTGATAATGGTGGGGGAAGGAGGCTTGGAAAATGCCATGTTAGCCATTAAGATAGGTGGGTACTGTCAGTGCCACTGGATCAAAATTTGAAGAATAGGGAGTGTTCAGATTTATGATGCATGTTTGAAAAAAGGGCATTTGATGTGTTTTCTTCAGTTTGATGAATGAGAATTTGAAGGGATATGTGACAACAGTTATAATGAATCTTAAAGTCTCTTTAGTATGAACTTTTGTTTATTTTGCTTTTCATGAATTTCCGTTCCTTTTGACTTTGTGTGTCCACACACTCCAAGCATGGCATGTCTGGTGTGGAAATTAACTTTTGTGTTGATTTCTTGTAATGCTTTTTCCTTCTCCTCATATTGTTCAGAAAGCCCAGAATCATGTGACTACACAAGCATCCATCTTTGCATTTCTACTATACTGGTGTTAAATTGCTAAGTGTTACTTTTTATGCACCAGCTAGCAAATTTTGAAATGGAACACATACATTGAAATCTGTTTGGGGATTTGCACAGACAGAATGTGCAGTGTTGCAAATTCCTTTAGCGTAGTGGTTGTACAGGCAAATTCCTGTTATATGGGCGCTGTAGGCTGACCTTGCGCAAAGTACTAGGAAAAGAGCTTTTGCCATTGAGGAGGTTAACACAGGCTGCTGAACATCATTTAAACACTGATGTTGTACACCTGTAATGTAGGATGTGGGGCTTTTCTATGTAGTTGTTGCATCTGCATCATTAAGCAACAGAAAATTTAGCTTTGAAATTAAATCCAGTGGCACTGACAGTACCCACCTATCTTATTGGCTAACATGGCATTTTCCAAGCCTCCTTCCCCCACCATTATCAAATATACAGGCCAACCTATTGAAAAAAGTTATATCTTAAAGGCATCTTGCCTGGATGCCTCTAAGAGGGGATTGGACAAATTTCTGGAGGAGAAGTTCATTATGGGTTACAAGTCATAGTAGGTATGTGCAAGCTCTTGGTTTTAGAGGCAAGCTGCCCCCGATTGCCAGATGCAGGGGAGGGCACCAGGACGCAGGTTGTGCCTGTTGTCTTGTGTGCTCCCTGGGGCATTTGGTGAGATACAGGAAGCTGGACTAGATGGGCCTTTGGCCTGATCCAGCAGGGCTCTTCCTATGTTCTTATATTTGTCTGCTGTTTGTTATTGGTGATAGACCTGTTTGAGAGTTATGATTCAGTATTATTATGTCACCTTTGAAATGAATTACTGAGCATCTGGAAGCACTAGAATTTTGGAATAATGTGATTGTCATTAAGAACATGGGGAAGTAGCATTGCTGGAGTGAGGTGACTGGTGTGGGCTGTCCCGGGACGCAGTGTTCCAAGGGGTGACACCCATGCTGCTCTAGTCTCCAGCCCTTACCGTGTTGTTGCCAAGTGGAGCTCTGTATTGTGTTTTGTGCTGGAAGAGCCCTTCTGCCCACACACCTTACACTCTGGTTAGCACCAAATTGTGGCACTCCAGAAGCAATTGGCAGTGACTCGATGATGTCATTACATCACCCCTGAACTTCCAGAATGCCACTGAAGGTAAGAGCTGCTGCTGCCACCTTAGGTGTGCTTTGAGGCAGGAACGCCTCTGACATGGGGTCAAGAATCTAGCTATATGAATGTCCTGTTATAGCAAAATGGAAGACAGGCAGAAATGTAAAGTCTTAAAATTGTGTAACTTGAAAACTGTGTCTGAATTTATGACTGAAATCTCAAAGGTTTTGGTGCAGCTGTAAATTCTTGTTCAGCTGTATAGAAGATAAAACGGTGTATACAAGGTGACACTGAGAATTTTTTGTTATAAGCCTTTTGGTGATAGAGAGCAGCTACAGGTGTTGTAGCTTGTGCTGCCTCTTGCCATAAGAGGATGCCCATGCCCTCTTATAACATCTGAAAAGGAAGTTGTGTAGAGACAGTGCTAAAGCTGTTTGCACATCAAGAACCTGCATGTTGCAACTAGGCACCTTCCTTTTAAAATACGCAGGTAACAGAACTCAGAAAGCAGTTGGGTAGATGTACTAGTATTCAAGGTGATTTTGGTCTTGTAGAATGAATTTAAACAGTGATTGGAATGGTGCTGATCGAGGTAACTAGGCAGGCTGACTTTGTTCCAGGTTTTCCAATAGAGGTGACTGCATGTATTATTTATATTGTGACAGCTGGGTGCTGTATACAGGAAGCTTGTCTTTCCAAAGAAGGTTGTAAAAAGTGTGAACTATTTCACAGGACTCTGCACACTGCAGTCCTGCTTAGGTCAGGTCTACATAACAGTAAATCAAGCTCAGATGAGGTCAGATTAAAACAAACAAACCCTCTACTTTTGTTTGTTTTTTTTTCCTTCCCCTTCCCACCCAGGATAAACGAGGATACTAACCCCCCCCCCCGACTTTTCATGGCCTCAGACTGTAGTTACTCCTAGTTAGTAAATAGTGGTGATGGTTGAATATTTGCAAATGTCAGTTTTTACATCAAATGTTGCCCCTTCCAGGTGGAAAGAGATAGCAGCCAATTGAAACAAAGGGGGGGGGGGAAGCAATATTCTTGATGATTTTTCAAGGAGAGCATCTTCTCAGGCTTGGGGGTGTGAGATTCTGCCAGTAATACTCAAATGGTGTGCTGGGGCACTTTGGTGTGCCAAGAAAACAAACAAGCAAACACCACTGCTAATCTGCTGCAATCAATAAATTAAATAATTAAAGGCTCTCTAATGACCCCAAATAACCATTCTCTGACATCTCTGAAAGATTGATTGCTCTGGCCTTGCCTTCTTCTAATCAGCATATGCTAGAAGTTGGGTAATTCTCCCATAGTTTTGCATTGGGCATGGCTGAACTATTCAATCATTCCCCAATGCAGAGATAGCAGAATTGCAGTCCACTGTGTTCCTCTGAGCAACTCCAGATTGGTGACTCATTCAGAAACACAAATAGGTGAACATTTCTCCTATGTTCTCCTTATGTGCATAGCGATCATAGCCGCTTTGAGTGCTCAGCAGGGACAGAAAGTGGGGTAAAAATCTTGTAAGCAAATAAATAAATTTCTGCAAGCAGGTAATTCTTACTCTGAAGTACTCTAAAAGTTAACTTCTTAGGATACAGGAGTGACTCGGAATTTTTTAAAAAAAGACTTCAGCTTTGGACCCTGGGAAACACAATTCTTACTGGTATATAAATGGAGAAGCTCTCTAACCTTCATTGAAAGGACTAACTATACAGTCTGTGTACAAGGCTTAAAAAGAGAAGCCTTGGTGGAGAGACAAATGGGTAAACCAGGTAGAAGCTTACTGTTCCACAACAACACTGAAAGTGTACCACTCAGCACTACTAGCTTTCTCTGGCAAGTCTTCAGGCATAATGGAAAACCATGGCTTCTCACTATGTGAATGAGCCCTGGAGAGTCACAGGCTCACCAACTCACTACTCCTGCCCCTTACCTTCCCTGCTTGTGTGGCTAGGAAACTTGGTCTTTGGAAATTGCATTTCCATGTCTTGTGTAAAGCTGGGAATTGTGGTTTCGTTCTGGTTTCACATTCTGGTTTAGAAACCAGAATTAAACTATAGTTCCTGGCTTCCACGAATTGCAAAGCTATGGTTAAAACAAAGTAGGACTGAAATGCCATGGCTCCATGATTGAACCAAGGAGGTAAGGTATTGGGGGGGGGGGGCTGAGCATAGGAGCCTGTGGACATTGTGGGAACCATGATTTTTTGTTGCATCTGAACCAGCCCTAAAGGAAAAGGGATTGCTAAAGGTATTTTGTACATCACTAAATACGAATGCATTAGAAACCATTCTACAGCTCCCTTGCTTCCTTTTTCATCCTAGAGCATCTTATACACTTAGAGACTTGGTGATGTTCAAACACCAAAGAGGTCAAGCACAATGTTAAAAGCCTGGGTCATTCTTTTTATACATCTGCAATAAAGAATATATTAATTTCATTTATATTACCACTTGGCTCTCATAAAAGGTCAGTTTCGGTTGAATGTACAATTACTTGCAAATGGCAAGTCTTATAACAAGTGATCAACAATAAAAGCTTTTTCTGGGCAATTTGTTTTTAAAATTACCGTCTACCGTTCTCTTGAACGACTCCACAGACCCTGCAGAATAGCCCGGCTCTTGGCTGGCTTTTTAGCAGGAAAGGGCAGAATACTCCGCATGCTAATCTTGGTTTCTGCTTAGTAAAGTAAGGATTCCTGTAATTACATTAAGGTTTTCAGTTGAAATAACAAGCTGTGTTCTTAAAACTTCATTATAGTGCTAAAAGATCAGTGCTCATATTTCCCACATAGTGAATTTACATTTAACTGCAATTAGACTTTCAATTGCCCTTAGTACCTCCTTCAGTAATTTCTCCATTTTAATACATCAGAGAAGATTCTCTGAAGTGATAGGATCTTAAAACCCAGGTGCCATACTGTTTTGAATGCCTGCAGGAGGGAGCTGTTGGCCTGCTCTCCACTGCACTACCGCACCACTCTGGCCAGGAGGTGGCACTGTGCACCAACCCTGCAGGGATCAGATGACCTAAGTAGCCAATAGGATTTTATCTTGTCCTATAAGACTTTTCATTCTAGCCTGGATCATAATAATAAATAATAAACAAAACTTTATTTATATCCCGCCCTTCTCCCCAAAGGGACCCAGGGCGGCTAACAACATATAAAAGAGATTAAAACATAATTTCACAAACAGATAAAAACATATTAAAAACACATTAGCAGAACCCATAAAAACAGTAGTCAGATAAAAGTCAGAATAAAAGAGCATAAAACAGCAGAGGAATCAGGCCTGTAAAAAGTAACTAAAAGATGTATAAAAGATGTTAAAAAGGCCATGAAGTCAGAAGGCTTGGTTAAACAACAAGGTCTTCAGGCCTCGCCGAAAAGTCTCCAGAGAGGGAGCCATTCTCAAGTCAAGGGGAAGGGAGTTCCACAACGTTGGTGCCACTACTGAGAAGGCCCTATTTCTTGCTGCCGCCCCACGTACCTCCTTAGGCGGTGGCACTTGTAGAAAGGCCTTCTCTGATGACCTGAGAGGACGAGCCGGATTGTACGGGAGTAGGCAATCTCTAAGATAGCCTGGCCCAGAGCAGTATAGGGCTTTAAAGGTCAAAACCAGCACCTTGAATTGGACCCGGAAACGAATGGGCAGCCAATGTAGCCCCCGGAGAAGCGGGCTGACAGTCAAACCACCTAGCTCCAGTGACCACACGGGCCGCCGCATTCTGCACTAATTGCAGTTTCCTAACCGTCTTCAGGGGCAGCCCCACATAAAGCGCATTACAATAATCTAACCTCGATGTCACCGTAGCATGGAGCACCGTGGCCAGGTCTGCACGATCCAAGTACGGACGCAGTTGGCGCATTAGCCGAAGTTGAGCAAAGGCCCCCCTAGCCACAGCCGCCACCTGGGAATCCAGGAGCAGCTGCAAGTCCAGGTGGACCCCCAAGTTGCGGACCTGCTCCTTCAGAGGGAGTGCAACCCCATTCAGAGCAAGCCGATAATCCAGCACCTGCATCGAGGATTTCCGAACCAGGAGAGCCTCTGTCTTATCCGGATTTAATTTCTGGATCATCAGTCTGAACTGCCCTGTGTGATTTTTTGCTTACTCCAGAGCTGCTGCTTCTGACATATCTCCAGATTCATGTTCCATACACAGTTCCCAAGGCTCCTTCTTGAAGCAACACTCAGTGAAAACTCTTATTCCTTGGAGTGATCCACAGAACCTATATACAATCAACAGCTTATCCTTGCAATTTAAATATGATTCTCAACTCTGTCACAGTTACCCTCTCCATCAATGCTAGGATTGCTGTTTGTGTTGTGAGTTGATTGTGTGACTGTGGCATCACTGAGAGTAAATGGTGGAGTTTTCCTATGCCCGTTTCCATCATTTGGGCAGGGGTTAATTAATCCTGGAGGTGTGCTTGCATACCCTTTAAGTGACAGATATAAGGTAGACAGCAATGCCCGCCATTGAAGAATATTTTGCTTTGTGTCTTTCTGTCACCTATGTATGCTTTAGTACAAATCACAATACAATCTCTCTCTCTGAGAGAATTAACAGAAAAGCATTCTCCGGGGATGGGAAAGCCCAGCACAGTGCGACTCGAGTCATGAGTCTCTACCCTCCTGCAACTTGACTCGAAAACAAGTCATAACGGGGGCACTTTCCAAGTCGCTGAGTCGCCCTTCCACAACTCAGTAGGATTTGAGTCCAGTTGTCCAGCCCCCTTTAAAAAGCCCACCGTGTCTCCGTGGAGGAAAATGGGACTACTGCCAGGCTGTGTGAGTGCAGGCTGTCCCAACAAGCTTACAATTAGATGTTGACACAAGAAGATGACAGAAGCAGGGGGAAGGAGATGGAAGTGGGGAAAACAGGGGATTTATATGCAATTGTTTCAGCAGCACAAACTTGACTTTGGCTGCAAGCCAAAGGCCCTGTTTGGTCAGTGACTTGTACTGGCCCAGGGGTGTCGCAAAAGTGCCGTAAGACATTTTTGTGCCTCTGCAAGAGGCACAGATGTGCACCAGCTGTTGGAGGCCGAATTCAGCCTCTGGAATGCTAGCGTCTGATAAGTTTGTGCTGGCCTGCCGCAGGGGTCTGGGGAGAGCAGTCTGTTGATGTTCTAGGATGGGGGGAGAGTGAATGGTGGGCAAGCCCATAGGCAGACAGGAGTGGGATCTGTCACTTAAGCCGAATCCTAACAACCCTGGGCGGCCCAGCCTAGTGCCACCTCTTTCGGTGGCTTTGTAACTGTTTGCCATTGCCAGCTTCTTCTCTGGGACTTACTTAACTGCTATGTTGCACTCCATCAATCTTATCTTAACTGATATTTGATCCGAATCTTTTCCTTTAATCAGTCAGCAAGGGTTCATGGTCTGTAAGAAGGATGGTAGACAACACACATGTCTGTTTAAAAATAAAATGTCCACATGTCTGGATGCTAGCCAGGCATTTCTGTGTTTGTGCATAGTTTTTCTGCTTCAGTAAGAGCTCTGGAACAGAATGCAACTGGCATCCATTGTGACCCATGCAGTTGTAGTAGCATGCCACTTTGTGCTCATGCAGGCAGCTATAGATTAACAATTGTAGATGTGTTGGCATTGCAGAATTGTGAGACTTGGAGCGTTAAAGCATGTCCTTTGATCCTCAGTGATGCCCTTGGTAATAAACATTGTGCTTTCATTGAAAGACTTCACAATTCCAAAAAGCATCTCATTTTTATTATGTATGTCAGTGCTGCTGTCGTTTTGGAGACATTTAACTTTCTGGGCACCACAGCTGTATGTTCTGCAGTGATTTGTTGTACAGATGAAAATTCTGTTTCATGTTTGTGCTGGTAAACCATGAGTTTTCTTGTTTAGGATCAGTCAGAAATGGGAAAATCAATACTCGGAAGACCTAAGTGTGTGGAATGTGGGGAGGAATGACATTCACCAACACCATAGATCCCAAAGGATGTACAGCTTGTATAGAGGCCCAGGGATAGGAAGGCACTAATTGACTACCTCCCAGTATCCTATTCTCACTATCCATGTATCCTGCTGTGAGACCAGAGGCTCTTGATCTTCAGCTGATGGCTACTAGCGTTGGAAATCCTCTGCATCAGAAGAAGAAAAACAAGTTTTAAAAGCCCATGTTCCCTTTATCAAAAATTATGCTATGTAGCTATGATTTTTTTCTTTAATTGCTATGGCAGATTTCTGAACCATCTCTTCCCATAGGAGTAGTTAGATGCAGATAATTTTAAAAACGGACCAAAAATGATCCTAAATAATTGATCTGATTTTTGTACTGGCAACAGTTCAAAAATTGACCTTTTCAAAACTAAAGTTTTTATAAGTGTATTGACATGACATTATAAGAGAAAAAGGGAGCAGAAGTTAGGGTTTTAGGGGTCAAAGCCACTGTTTGGCTCATTCATAACTTCCCAAATGAAATAAGAGTTGGAACTTTTTTTTTCTAGTCCAGGGATTTGCCTTCCTGAATCAGTGTAATTGAAACCTTTAAGTGAAACATTAATGCCTCTAATTGTTTGTTGAAGGTAATGGTGTCAAAACACACCTCTGGCCATTCCCATTGTCAGCATGGCTCACCTATTCTTTTGGGGAGATTCTGCTCTTCACATCTGCATTTTTTCAGTTTACCTTTCTTAAGTCTGCTTATCACCTTGCATATTGGCTACAGCAGTGGGACTTACCTAAAAGTTTCATTTTACCAGCTACTCAAGCCTCAGTGTCTATAAAGGAGATTGATCAGCAGCACTCAATCACCATTGAGGTAGCAGGTTGTTTAGCCCTTGATGCACATAGCCCACTGATTCCCAAACTCTCTGGGAGAGTATGGGCCACTGTTAGTCTTTGCCAGGGAAGGAAGAGAGTGGCACCCGTGCTCCTGCAATCGCGCTGGTGCTGGGGACATCAGGGCTATTTTTAGACTCACCAATGTGACACAGATGCCCTTTGGAGGCTGGGGAAAGCCTGCGGGACCCTCTGCAAGCCTCCCCACACCTTAGAATTGCTGAAAATGCTTGCGTGACCAACTTCCTATTTTGCAACAAAAACTGGAAGTGGGTTGCGTGAGCATTTTTCAACATTTCTTGTTTAACTTCACTTTCATAAGTATTAGCAAGAATCCGTGGAAGAAATTTGACAGAGCAATATTTAATAATAAAAATTCCAAAAGACAAAAATAGATTGATAGCTCAAGAGGTTTTTGTGATTATACTGGCAGCATCATAAAGCTTCCATATACCACATACTTTGGGTGGATAATTTTTCTGAAAATGGTTCAAAACTGTCTATTCAGGATGCATTCCTCTATGGATTTCTTCTCTCCAGTGATGTCAACATGAAGCCAAGTTTGAGAATGTGATGACAGAGCATAGCTGATTGGATCTGACTATGTGGCGATGTTGCTAAAGGCAAGCGAAGTCCATTTGGAGTGAGGGGAATGCTGCTGAAACACAGATGTTTTTCATCCTTTAGAAGCAGTTTTTTCCCCATCGCCAAAAGCAAGAGAATGTTTTTGATGCTATCAGAAAGGTTTAAATGTTTTGAAGTACTTAATTTTAAAAGGATCCTTACAGATGTTTTGTAACATAAACACAAATGTGATTTTGTTTATTCAAAGATTTGCTGTAATTTTGTTTTGTTTTATTGTGGTGGAGCTTTTCTATCAATAGGCAGCAAAAATAAATAAAATATATTTTTATTTCTGGGAAACTGACTCCTTAAATCTTCATCCATTTTGAGGTTTATAAATTCTGTTACCATCATTCCAAAATTCTGCTTTCTTTCTGAAAGGCGTCTGGAGTGGAACCCAATGCGTAACCGAGCTTTGGAATAATAACAGAGTGGAACTGAGGGAATGCACTCATCCATATTAATCTTGACTGGCTCAAGCCCAGTCAAGCCCAGTAAATTGTTGCTGGATGTACTATACAAATAATTTTCAGTTGTGGTGGCTGCTGTAGCACATGTTTGTTCTAAGTTGGATTTCTATGGATGCAAATAATAAAAAAAATGAAAATGTGAACTTATTTAAACACTTCAGTCAACAGTGCAAGTAGTGTGACTGGTGAGGCTATTCCTGTGACCTTCCTGAATGCAGTTATCTGAAGCAACCACTTCCAGTTGAATCAAATACCTGCTTCCTTTGACCATATGTATCAGAATATTTGGCTGTGAGAGGTATGCTGAGACATGGTGAAAGGGAAAATCCACCACGGTCAACTGTTGTCATTCCTGTACCCGTATCTCCTCTATGGAGAACTCGTACAAGGAAAGCGCCCTACAGGTAGACCACAGCTGCGATACAAGGACATCTGCAAGAGGGATCTGAAGGCCTTAGGAGTGGACCTCAACAGGTAGAAAACCCAGGCCTCTGAGCGGCCCGCTTGGAGGCAGGCTGTGCAGCATGGCCTTTCCCAGTTTGAAGAGACACTTGGCCAACAGTCTGAGGCAAAGAGGCAAAGAAGGAAGGCCCACAGCCAGGGAGACAGACCAGGGACACAGTACACTTGCTCCCAGTGTGGAAGGGATTGTCACTCCCGAATCGGCCTTTTCAGCCACACTAGACGCTGTTCCAGAACCACCATCCAGAGCGCGATACCATAGTCTTCCGAAACTGAAGGTTGCCAACTCATATCTGTTCTGTGCAGAAGAATGTTTCTTTGCAGAGGATCCAACTATGGGATAAAATAGCAAACTTGATCTGGTTTGTATCATTTTAGACCAGCACACTGTCAATTAAGAGAGATTCTCTACATCATGGGAAGCATTGAGAGCGAGAGAGAGCGAGTGTGTGTTTATGCACTCATCAAATGCTTCTCGTGATGTTTCTTGGGAAATAACTTGGTTTTTTAAACTGCAAAACTGGTGTAGAGACGGGGTTCATACTGCCTTTTTTCCTTGTTTAAAAACCTTCAGTAAGTGCTTTTGGGCTGTGTCTGGTTTGTTTTGTTGACTTGAGGCTTTTATGAACTGCACACTCAGCATTGTGCATTTCCAGTGCCCTTCGTATTTAAACGAAACAACACAACTCTCCAGGTTTTTCTTGGGGGGGGGGGGGGAGAGAGAGACCATGCAGGATATTGGAATACCCAGTTTACTTCTCAGGAGAAGCTCCTCAGAAAAATGAATTAACATTGAAAGTTGATAGTATTGATTGTCATAGAGCTGAAACTACAGAGCCAATTTCAGCTTCATTTTTGCTGAGGTAACCTCTCACACACATTCATACCCCTCCAGGGCAGTGATAAGTTCTTTCAGCATCTCAGTCAAGATTTACATTGCCTTTCCTCTCTTGCAAGTCACCTGAATGTGCCTGAATTGAGCCCTGAAGGACTGCCTGGCAATTTCTCTTCCATTGAGAGAAAGAGCCCTTCATGCCCAGTGTTTTTAATCTACTGGGAGATACACACCTTCTGCAGTTCCCTTGCCACCCCCAAATATTGGGAAAACCTTTTTTCTTCACAGAGCTCATGTGCTTCTGCCCCACCCCCCACCCCAGGCCACTGTATCAGTAAACTCAACAATTAGGATGTAGAAGTTTGATATTGGGAACAAGGGTAGTGAATTGAATTATTTTGACCACAATCTTATGCATGTCTACTCAGATGTAAGCCCCATCAAACGCACTGTGTTTGGTGGGCTTACTCCCAGGAAAATGTATATAGAATTGCAACCTTTGTCTGGCATGCCCATTTGATGGAGCGGAATTAGAAAACTGGTTTGTTACCTAGAGAAGAATTTGAAGACTTCTACTTTTGCTTTGTTCCTAAGCTACAGGTAATTACAGTCTTTCCTGACAATAGTTAAATAACATGGCTAGTATGTCAGCAGTATTATAACAATTGTCAAAACAAAGTTAATTTATACTGAAGCTTGAGCTCAGAATTGCGTAGGGTCAAACTGACATCGTTATCTAGTTCTGTGCTCTTCAGTTAAGTTCTGTCCTCCCTACCCAACAATGTCAAGCGGAAAGCTAGAATAAGATGTTAGAAAATAAGTCGCTCTTGCTAAATGTAGAAATGAGATTTTTGTATGTGCGCCTCCCATCAGAAGATTTTCTGTTTAATGTATGTACCAAATTTGTTCTTTAGCCCTTTTCTTCATGTACATGGAATATAGTGATATCTGTGCTTCACTACATTATTTAACTACTTTAAATCCATTTTTACTTCAATAAACTTTCTCTTATTTCAGTGAACAATTGAAATTTAGCAAAACACCCCCATGACAGCCAACAGCCTGTAATTATTGAAAGTCATGGTTCCAGCGTTTTTTTTTGTTTAAGAAATTGTAATTTTTGAATTTTGAACTGGTTCTGTGCTATAATAGCATGGCACCTGTGCTTCGCAAAGGTATTTGCAAAAGTAAAGGAAAACAAATTAAGAAAAAGTGTATGTAGTTTGAATAAAGCGAAGTGTGTTGATGCAGAAAAATGAAGTGAAATTCAAAATGCAGGTTGTGTCTCAGCATCTGCAGGGGTTCCATTCCCAGAACCCCCACAGATGCTGAAAATCGTGTTAAATCAATTTTTTAAAAAAACTTCCCTTTACTCAACAGGTTTTATAATAACCTTGCTTACCATTGTAATGTGGGAGAGCGACAGCAGGCAGGCAATCAAACCAGCAACAGCTTAGTTTCAGTTCACTCTGAGGGAAACAACCCTCCCTTCCCCCTGGAGCCCACGAAAGAATGCAAAGATAATGCAAAGTGATAATCACTTCTGCTTTGCATTCTGTCGTGGGCTCCAGGGGGAAGGAGGGGGTCACCGGTACTGAAACTAAGCTGTGGATTGATTGATTGCCTGCCTGCTGCCACTCTCCTGCATTACAATGGTAAGCGAGGCTGAGAAAACTGATGTTTTTGCTTTAATTTAAAGGGCCAATTTAAATGGGGTTAGGCCTGCACATGGACTTGCTCCAGCTTCCTTGTGGCAACGACGGCCCTAGGGAAAGGGTGAGTTGCATCAGCTGAGCTCGGCCAATGCAGGGGTCTGGGAAGGGTGGGGGGGGGAAGACATTCCAGGGCTAGGGGTGGGTGAGCAGTGAACGGGACCATGGGTGGACCATGGTAGGGGAGTGGGAGGCAGGGCCAGGATCCAGTGGTTATGCTAACCCCATTCCCGGGCAACGTGGGCCAGCCCGAGCTGCTCAAATTTGCACAACCTCCGGAGGTGACCCAGATCCGAGTAGTCCCATTGGGGCTGTAGTGGCTCTCCCTGGGGTAAGAGGAAGCTATTCCCAAACCTTGCACTGGATACAGCGCAGGCCCACTGGTCTGCCTGTTAAAGCACAAGTCAGGATTGCATTGCACATGTACTAGAGGCCTGATCCTATCCAACTTTCCAGAGCTGATGCAGCTGTGCCAACAGAGCATGCATGGCATCCTGCAATGGGGGGGAGGCAGTCACAGAGGCTTACTCAAGGTAAGAGGATGTTTGTTCCCTTATTTTGGGGCTGCCTTGTGGCTGCATCAGCTCTGGAAAGTTGTATAGGAGAGAGCCCTGAGTCTGTCCTGTTATGGATCTGTCCCTTTATTTTAAATGAAAAATAAAAATATTAATCATGTTCTTCGCAGTTGGCATCCCTAATCTTACCACTGCCACTTGCACAGATTAACTAGCCCATCTTCAGGTCACTGGTATCTCCTCTCCACCTGTGGTCATCTATGCTGCTTATTCGAGGAAGGAAAGGAATCATTCTAGCGTTATTTTATCTTGCACCTGAGGCATCGAAGAGAATTGTCGCCAAGATTGCCAGCCCAATAACGTACAATTTATTTTCCACTAACGCAGCCTTTTACTTCAAGCGGCATAAAACAATGCTTCATTGCCTTTTAAATATATTTGAATACTGTTATTTGGAAGAAAGGGCATTCTCGGCAATTACTGTAGTCTGGAACATAAAAGAGGCAAATAGGACCAAGCATTGAGCCAATCCTTCCCTGCTTGGCACTGCTTCCTGCCGCTTATTCTGTGTGTAGTTGTAATTCAGACTTTACCGAGCCGAGCCTCCTGCGAGGCTCCGTTAGAAAGTTATTAATAGCACCTGAACTGTTATTTGTTTCACAGAGTCTTTGGGGAGCGCTCCTTGTAAAACTGCTTGTAGGTGCTGTATGTGCCCAGAAGGAGGCTCTACTGTGTAACTTGGTCCTGGAGGCAGAGGACCTCAAGCTCATATTACCCTCCTTCTTGCAGAACTGATCTTCATGACAGAAGCTGCCTGCAGTCCAGGCAAAGGCAGTGGCTGGGGCTCGTACTCCAAGTGCAAGCAGCAAATTGCTGCCCTGTTTTTCACAGCCCTACAAGGTCTGTTACCTTAAGATTCTAACAGGTTTTTAACTAGGTTTCCTATTGAGCAGCAGATGTAAAGGCTATGGAAAGCTGGATGGTTCGTCCCCTTCCCCCCCCCCCCCCCGAATGAAACCTTTCTGGAGATGCTGTGGGAAGAGTGGGTTTGTTCTGTGCCTGTTTGATTTCCTTAAAATTAAAAAATCTTTACTCAATATTTTAGTTTGTTTTAAGGAAGTTTCTCCTGCCTCAAACTTAGAGATGTGTTTGGATCACTCCCACCTGAAACTTTGGATCCCACCCATATACATTCTGCTAGTCTTGCTTCATGTCACTATACTTGGCACCCAGAATCTGGAATCTGAATCTGAGCTGAACTTCTAAGACTTTGGGCGCAATCCTAACCAGCACTGGCTTTCCAATCCTTTCCAGCACTGGCTTAGCAGTGCCAATGAAACATGTGCTGCATCCTGCAGTTGGGTGTAACTCATGGAGGCCTCCTCAAAGTAAGGGAATGTTTGTTCCCTTACCTCTGCATTGCCCTTATGTCAGTGCTGCATTGCCCTTGTGTCAGTGCTGGAAAGCACTGACATAAGGGTTTAGAATTGCGCCCTTTGTTTTGCTTCTGTCTTAACTTTTCAAAAGTGTTTTGCTTGAACAGCTTTGCCTCAAGCTTCACTTTAGCAAAAGAGTTAGCAAAAACTCAGTGTCCAGCCTAGCATCTCAAAGATGATTTTTTCCCCCCAGAATGCATTATTATATGAATATGAAATTGTTGTTGGAACAAAATGTGCACAAATGGCTTCAAAGGTCAGAATGTAACTCTCTATTTGGAGTTAGAGATAGGAACTGGGGATGTGGAAGAGGGGAATAAAGTTTCTGCCACCAAGATTAGGTGTATCCTTCAGATCTGATTAATCCTAAATTCTGGAATTTCCATGGTATTTGTAGGCACTAGGTCTGCTGTCATGGGAATTCGATGACTTTGTTAAAATCCACTTTGATCGAGAAGTACTTCTACTATGGGCTACCTTTTAAATGGCTTGCACAGCAAATTTTGGTACAATTTTTTAACAAGGGGCCTCCAAATTTTATATAGCTTAGAGCCTCACCAAGTCTAAACGGGGCACTGTACACAGCACCCCTAAACTGAATTTCTTTTCACACAACTATATTATGATTAGGGTTTGGAGTGCTGGTGAAAATATAATCAATTCATTCAACTGCCCATTTTTTAAGTAAATGTACATGTGGAAATAAAGTGACATTTTGCACGATTCTGAGTGCAATTACAGAAACCCCATGTGGGAGAAGAGGAATGGTAGCAGCCAGGGAAGGCAGCAGGTAGGCATGGGGTAGAGGCAGGGACAGTGGCGTCACTAGGATTCGCGTCACCTGGTGCGGGAGGCCTGCACATCACTCCATGCAGTGGGCGGGGCAACGCCCCAGGTGGTGGGCGTGGTGCTGTACCATCAGCCTGCCCCCACTGGTTTATTGGCTGTACCTTTTGTTAGAACACAGATATTTCAATATGGTTTGTTTCATTGCATTCTGCATGAAATTACACATGGATTGATATATAACATGATGGTCTTATTCCTCCAAACTCTGATTTTAGTGGTTTTGAAAACTTGTAGAGTCTCACACACACACCCCGTGTCAACTTACTAACACCTTATTGCAGCAGTTCTCAAACTTTTAGCACTGGGACCCACTTTTTAGAAAGACAATCTGTCCAGGACCTATTGGAAATGATGTCATGGCCAGAAGTGACATCGTCAAGTAAATTAAAAGAAATAATTATGAATAATTAAATTAAAATAAAAGAAATAATTAAATAAGGAGGAGTCAGTCCTGTTCCACCAAATGAATCTACTCTGAAGTAAGTCCCATAGTGGTCAGTGGGGCTTACTCTCAGGAAAGTGTGGGTAGGATTGCAGCCTGTGAGCCCAATCCTATGCATGTCTACTCTGAAGTAAGTCCCATAGTGGTCAAAGGAGCTTACTCTGTAGTCTGCCTGCAATAACAACCCCCCAAAAAGAATCAGTGAGATTTCCAGCCCTCCCCAGTGCCTGGTTTAAAGTTCTTCTATATCAGGTCCCTGCGCTGGCCCAGCTGACACTCAAGGAGGCACAAATGTGCCTTATTGCAAGGGACTTGTGCCGGCCTATTGTACCCTAAGTGTATCTCTTCCATTCTTAGCCAACTCTACCAGTTGCAGCTATGCTTCTGGGCCCAATTCAAAATACTGACTCTGTTCTTTAAAGCCATAAATGGCATGTGAATTGGTTATTTGAAGGTTTGCTTGCTCTCATAGGAACCTACTTGTTTTTCAAGAGCCTTGGCAGAACCTCTTCTTTGCTATTGCTATTGCTATTGGCAATGTTTTGATGGATTGTAGCAAGACAGTGCCTTCTTAGTGGTGGCACACCATCTGTGGAGTGTTAACATGAAAGAGATCAAGCTTTTGTCCTTCTGAAGGATATCAAGCTGACTCCCTTCTGGGCTTTAGATTCCAACTGCAAATATTCCTGTCAATGAGTTTTCAATTTAGTTTAGGCTTGCTTTTAAATTTGCTGACACTGTATGCTGTTTTAGTTATTTTATTGGTTTTTTTCTTTGTACAGTATTATATTCAGTGGTATCGATAGGATGGTGTAGGCGGACCACATCAGGTTTTACGCACTGGAGGAGTGACACCACTGCTAGCCAACATTTTTAAAATCTTGGTATTTTCAAATAACGTTATATATCATTTGATGCAAAATTTCATGGGGAATGCAATGAAAAAACAGCATTGAAATATTATAGCCAAGAAACCAATGGGGGCAGGGGCAATGGTGCATCACCATGCCCATCACCAGGGCATTGCCCTGCACACTGCATGGGAGGAGGTCCATCAGGGGTGTGATTCGTTGGTCTCCTGCATCAGGTGAGGCAAACCCTAGTGACACCACTGATTATATTTCATAAGCTGCTGTGATTATATTTCTGACAAGCATGATATCAATCCAGTAAGTTTAAAAAAAAAGCTGTTTTAATAAATACTTTAAATATAAGACACTGACCATTATATAAGTGCAATACTGTCAAATACCAACCCAGTCTATGCTATAGTGCAACATTCCTGCAGTGCTAAAGCATCATTTTGTTTTTATGCCATTGGTATGCAGCAAGTCAGAGTTGCAAGTCCATATTTATCTACTTCAGAAAAGAAAGAATGGCTGAGTCAACCCTGCTGAATTTCCCGTTCAAGTGCTCTGAAGAATCCATTAACAGATGTAGATCAGCGACTTAATAGGAGACAGTGGAGAAAGGTTCAGTTTATTTATATACATGGAAGAAGATTTTGGGCTAGAAGCTACATTGCAAAAGGAAACACCATTCTTTTTATTGTTCTAAACAGCTTCCATACTACTACTAATAATGATTTTAAAAATATGTACATGTTTACAGTAGTGATAGTAAAATATTTCATTTCTCAATAAATAAATCTTTAGAGATTGGACACTTTCAGGAAAAAAAATGTTAGCACTTGTCATGATACAAAGGGTTAAGAGAGCCTTTCAGAAATGGAATAGGAGTCACGCCTGTTCAATCTTGTCACTGGAATCCAGTCTCTTTTTGTATGTATGTATGTATGTATGTATGTATGTATGTATGTATGTATGTATGTATGTACAGAAATGGATCTAGTACAGACCTCGCTTTAAACTTATAGTGATAAACAAGAGGGACTCCTTTTAAAGGAGAGTGGGAAGGATTTCTTTCCCTCCCCCACATTGACCAACAGGAGCTTTGTGCATTTGCTTTCAAAGTATCATTTGGGAAGCGGGGAAGTTCTGCATGTCACACACAGATTCAAGATTTTGGCTGAAGACCCCAGTGGCTGTATACATATTAATTTAATAATTGAGCCTGTGTTCTCATTTAAGTCCCTATGGTGCTATATTCTCCAAGGCAGTGGTTCTCAGAGCCCTTTTCAGCCCGGGACCCACTTCTGAGAATGACAATCTGTCTGGGACCCACCGGAAGTGATACCATCAACCTGGAAGTGATGTCATGGCTGGAAGTGACATCATCAAACAGGAAGTGACATACTGTGATGCCAGAACCAGAAGTGATGTCATCAAGCAGGGAGTTTTTACCTAGGAACTCAAACTGTAAATGACAAGAGAAAATATTCCAGCTCAGAAGCTTCTTACAATTCTCCACTGCTGTCAAACAAAAAGAATAAAAATAAGACAACATCTGGAACAAAATATTTGTGATATGCTCTGACTTAGCTTTCAGCCCATTTGACATTCAACCCTGAAGATCACCAAAATGCTCTCAGCCACATGCTCTGACCTCATTTTCAGCCCATTTCACATACAACCACAAAGATCACCAAAGTCATGGAATTAATTGGAAGCTACTTAAAAGGTCATCTAGTCCAACCCCGTTTGTAGCTTCTCAAACATATTCTCAGTGCAGAACAGATGGCCAAGGCACTTGGAGAGATGCATCATATCTGTTTGACTACTTTTAATGGTGTGCATCAGAGAAATGTGAGGGAGCGGTGGAGCATCTCCCTCCCTGCTGAAGGAGCCCATGGGAGGCGAGAGGGAGCCTACAGGGGTGCCCTGGAGTGGAGCCCATGGGAGGCCATGGCATGTGGCAGCAGCGTTCACAACTCTCCCTGGCAGAGACACAGGCAGGTGAGAGGGAGTCTGGAGGAGTGCCCTGTACCAGGGAAAGATGTGGACGCTGCTGCCACTGCCGTCGCCGCCACCTCCCACAGGCTCCACTCCAGGACGTCCCTCCAGGCTCCCTCTCTCCTCCCATGGGCTCCAAGGATGACGGCAGCATGCGCACCTCTCCCTGGCACAGGCAGGCGAGAAGGAGACTGGAGGGGCATCCTGTGGTGGACTTCGTGGAAGGCAGTGGCAGCGGCAGCAGCATGCACACCTTCCCTGGCACAGGGCGCTCCTCTGGGTTCCCTCTTACCTGCCTGTGCCTCTGCCAGGGAGAGGTGCGAATGCTGCTACCACTGCCACCCCCTCCCACAGGCTCCACTGCAGGGTGTTCCTCCAGGCTCCCTCTCACCTCCCATGGGCTCCACGGACGGCGGCAGTGTCCTCACCTCTCCTTGGCACAGGCAGGTGAGGAGGCTGGATGGGCGCTCCCCCACTCCATCACCAGGTGCCAGGGTGCCCCTCACTTGCTGGTGATGGTCCTTGCAGCCCCCCAGCCCACCCCTCCCCCTCCACCAAGCCGACCCCTCTGCAGGCTCCCTCTCACCTGCCTGCCAGCCAGCCCAATCAGGTCTACTCAGAAGTCCCATTAGAGTCAATGGAGCTTACTCCCAGGAAAGTGTGGATGGGATTGGAATGTGTGCCAGGGAGAAGGGCGGACACTGCTGCCACCACTGCCGCCTCACTCCACCTCAGGGCACCCCTCCAGCCTGCCTGTGAGGTAAACAGGGAGCCAAAGAGAGGGACCCTGCACCCTCCAACAATGAGGGAGCACGCACCTGAACATCTGCAGGCGCGCTCTCCCCTCCTAGGAATGGGGTGGGCAGCAGCACATTCACACAGGAAAAGTGGCACGCTGGCTGCTTTGCGCCTGTACGAGCCGCTTTTTCTCTTGCTCTGCGCCTGGAGGAAGCCTAAAATGTAAGCGCCCAGGCTTTGCCCTCTTTCAAAATGGTGCTGCCCAAGTCTTTTGCCCTTTTCCAAGATGTCGTCCGCCAGCTTCTCGCAACCCACTTGGTGCGTCATGACCCACTGTTTGAGAACCTCTGCTCCAAGGACGTGCTCTTCTTTCAGTACAGGATCTGCCTTGACAACATTTTGCTGCAGCTTCTGTTTTACAGCAAGTGGTGCCTTTGACTTAAACCATGGTGAACTTGTAGTTAATTGTTTAAACATATTTTGCTATGAAAAAAACAAAAAGTATTATGAAGCACTGGGTTGTTTTGTTTTTTTTTTAAAGCATGTTTAGAAGGGTATCTGCTCTGTGTCCCACTGAGATTCCTCCCATAATTGATGGGTCCTTTGTGGAGGCATCTTTGTACCCAGTTAATTAGCAATGTGGACTTTGAGTTAGCTTTTTTACATTGGCTCCAGCTGGATGTTATAAATCATTGTCTAAAACATAGTCCATGCAGGACGGAGGAACTATCCTTGTATTGAGGCCGTCATAATTTCTTCACACTTTGGTTACAGGAGAGTGTTTAAAGGAATTAACACAGATCATTGATTACTTGGAATTTTTCTTCTGCGAGTGGATTCAGATTGTTTCTGTGTGTTGATTTGTACACAGATTTGCTCTTGGGGGTTTTTGTTCTCTCTCTTTCTGTGGGGGAGGCATGGAGACAGCACAAATGGATACAACAAAAGTAGCATCCCTGAGTTTTCAGAATATGAACAAATGAAACAAAAGTTAAGGCAAAAAGGAGTCTGTATTCCCTATTAGTTTATTATCAGTGTTTCCAGTTTCAGATAAATGACTGTATTCTCACTAGTTTTTCAGAGCAAGGTTTTGTTTGGCCTTGCTTTGTCCATACTGATAGCAGGGGGACTGGTCTCAACCTGACTAAAAATGGCTCATCACCGCATTTGATTTGGGAAGAAATGTCACTGAAGCTGCCTCATCTACTTTCAGAGCAAATGTCAATAAGGATGAGCTGAAGCACTGTAAAATGCTGAAAGCAGGTTTCTCAGTCCAGTGAAGCATTGCCTTGAGTTCTGGGAGAAAGCAGCAGGACATTGACCCAATAGAACTGATTGATATGTTCCTTTTTTGTGGCATGGTTGCTGCCCCCAAACAGCTTCCATGTTGTCCTTCCTGCCACATTTGTCATGCGTGGATGGTCACATGATTGTCCCAGGTGATGATTGCCCCAACATGGGAGGAAATATGTGCACTGATATTTATATACTCTTACTTATATAGTGTGAGAGCCAAATATGCATTTGCAGTGAGAGCTACACTACAAAGATAACATTTGTCCTGGCCCATACAGATGAAGTTTCTGGAATCTACCCACTGGCTTGCTAAACAATTGTCCATTGTCAAGTGGGGCCCTGTGACTCTCAAATGGGACAGAAGCACGCACACACACAGAGAGACTGAACTTGTAGAGATGAACTAGAGATCACAAACTACTGCTCTTAAATACAAAAGGCTTTTTTTTTTTTTAAGGAAAGCTTTAGAATAACAAATGCTGCTTTGATGTTGGTTTTGTAATTTCAGTGTGCCTGTTCAGCCTCTACTGAATCAATTGCACAAGGCAGTATAGCCTTTCTAATCAGAGTAAAGGAGCTTGAAATTGGGAATGAATCCATATAGTGGATAAACTACAAGTCCTAACACAAAGTAGGGATTTAGAAAGCTGCACTGAGGAATTTGGTGTACACACAAAGCACCCAAAACACATATATATGTGGATGGCAATCATGTCTTTAATAACATACCAGAAGTACAAGAGGCAAGATTAACATACAATCGGGTTTTATCAATTTACTGTCCCAAATAGAACACAATAGTGTCTCTGTTTTTGTCTTGAGAGAAACATTAAGGGTGCCTTTTAAAGTATGTTAGGGCCCAATCCTATCCAACTTTCCAGGCCCTGTGCAGACACAATGCAGGCCCAAGGTAAGGGAACAAATGTCCCGATCCCTTGAGGAGGTCTCTGTGACTGTCTCCCCACCACAAGTTGCAGTGTGCACACCATTGGCACAGCTGCACTGGTACTGGAAAATTGGATAGGATTGGGCCCTTAGTCTCTGCCTTCCAGGTTTCTAGAAGTTAATTCAGGTGCATTTTAACCATGCTGCACATGAGCACACAAAGCAAATGTATTGCTTCCCTTTCCTATGCAGATAGGAAATATTACTAACAGCCCAATACTACTCCAACTCCAGTGTTAAACTATTTTTTTTTACTAATACAATAATATAAAACTAATATTTTTTTTATATTTTTTTTTTAGTATAATGGGCAATGTAAATAGGCAAGAGTGTTTTATTTATATCTGTACAGATTATATTTGGTATTGCTTTCCAAGTGTGGTACTTGCACGGGTGGGCGTGAGTGACCAAGTCTCTGTCTCTGGGAGTCAGTGATGCAGATTGAAGTGGACACGCCAAGACTTTCCCTAGTGTAGTCTGATTAGTCTCTGTGTTGAAGAGTTCCTGATGTTTACAGAGGTCCCAGTGGCCAACAACCACAAAGCCACTTTGATGAAGTAGTGAACCTTGAGTTGCCACTGGAAGCCATCAGTTTAATGATTCTGTTTCAGAGGAAATAGGTTCATTATTTTTTAATTGGTCTGCTGTTTGAGCATTTTCACAATCTACTTATCAAAATGCATAAGGAGTTCCTTGATATCGGAAGCCAAAAACTTGTTTAAGTGTTTAAGAAGCTGCGGGGGGGGGGGGGAGAGAGAGAGAGAAGCTGACTTTTCATGTCTTTCATACCGTGCCACCCACAGTCCACCCGCAGACTGTGCATGGTTTCCACGAAAGACATGAAGGAAGTTAGAGAGGAGGAAACAAGGAAAAAGAGATAAATGCATAGAATTAATGAAATGCTGGACTATTCAGAATCTTACCCGGGTCAAAACATTCTCTTCTTGTGATATAGGTGCCTGCACTCATATGCACACCCTCCATGTACATAACATACCATGTGACATGGTTGTTTATATGGGAATTCTATGTGTGCAGATGCTCACAGAATCTGATTTGCTCACTTCAGAATGTCAGGAGTTATGAAACGCAAGGAGGCAGAACACAATGGGAGATGGCTGGTTGGAGGGGAAACTGGAGCCACAGATTTGAGTGCTTTTACAATAGACACTGGTGTCCTTATATGGACATGTACATGTCAGTAGTTGTAGTGATGAGTATCTTTCTGGAAAGCTCCTCCATCCCTGTACATGACATGGGTTGCTTCTACACAGAGCCATTTTTTTTTCGGGAATTGTAATGTTTTGTTCCCTTGCGCATTACAAAAAATCTAGTGATATCATTGCCTTAACAATCACCTCAGACCTCCCCCGTATCCCCTCCACATCACTCCTGGGTCCTCCCAGAGCTTGCATCCTCACCACCATTCTCCTCCTCCTCTGTGTTGTCCTCCTCCCAGTTCTCAGCCATTTCAAAAGGGGGGGGGGAGAGAGAGAGAGCAGGCAAGGGAGAGGAAAAAATGAAGGGAGGAGATAAGACTACAGAACTGGAACAGCCGCTTTCCCCATGTTTTCTTTTCCACTCCACCCTCTCTGCCTTTTAGATAGTCAGGCAAGAATCTGGGGGGAGGAGGGCAATAGCAGCAGCATCTGAGGACCACAGGGCCAGCTACTAAAGAGCCCTAGTGAGTAGAGCCACGGGTGGCTGCCCTGCAAAGTCTTGAACTCTGGGACAGATTTCCAGGCCAGCCCTCTATTCCTTTAATTAAAAGATTTCCCTTTCAAATCCTGCCATTTTGTATTACTTCCTATATGTTCAAATAAGTAAGGGATTAGGAAGTACAGTAGTTGCAACTTGCTCATTTAATTAGTTAGCGTCCGCTTCCTACAGTGGGGTAGGTGAGTCTTTAATTACCAGTCAACGCTACTACTTTTTCTTTAGTTTGTGACAGAATGGTACTATTTCAGTATAAAAGTAGAAAATAAAAACAATGAAAGGAAAGAAACCTCCCTCTTTGTGGAGAACAGAAACTGAGTCATTAAAAGAACAGTTCATCACTAATCCTTTAGTCCAGTGGTTCTCAAGATTTTTAGCACCCGGACCAACTTTTTAAAATGACATCTGTCAGGGGCCACCTAGCTTTAGGAGACTTTAAAAAAGTGATCTAGAAAGAAATTTTGTTTTTGTTTGCTTGCAAGCAAGCATTGATCCATTTCTCCTAATGAGGCACCCCTGATGAATTGCCTCAAGGCTTGAGAGGCTTAGTTGTGCAACCTAGCCTTCACCTGCGCCCACTACCTGTCATTGCTGGACTTGGAATAAAACACACCAGAAAAAAGATGCTTAAAGGTTGATCTCCCTGTAGTTATGCATGCTTGCAAACTGCTGGAGCTCAGCTTCTTGCAGGACAGTTAGCAGCTATCTAATTTTTTGAATAGCTTCAAGGCTTGAGAAAGTTAGTTATCTGATATTTCCATTACCCATGTTTTCATTAGAGGCTCTGTGGGACCCACCAGAAATCAGATCCCGATCCACCAAGTGGGTCCAAACTCATAGTTTGAGAAATGCTGCTTTAGTCACTTTGCACAGAAATAATAAAATGGACGGGACTGCAGGAGAGGAGAGCTTCTAGTGCAGTGATTATCAACCTTTTTCAACTCAGGGTACACTGACAAGGTGCTAACACTGTCACGGCATACCATCAGTTTTTGGACCAACAGGCTCACCATGCTGCTGGGGGGGGGGGCTCACATCCTCCAATGACACTACTAATAAATGACCCTCCTCCAAACTCCTGTGGCACACCTGCAGACCATTTGCGACACACCAGTGTGCCATGGCACAGTGGTTGAAAATGGCTGCTCTAGTGAATGTTGTGTATTGTTGCTTCCGTGTGAACATTGTTGAAGAATATTGGCCATAGGAAAGGACATTGCTAAATAAGTGAGAGCTATATGAAGTGCCTTATAGAACAACTGTATGTATTCTGCTCTTAGCTGAGGGTGGGCAGAGAAGCACTGAGAGGCCTTAATATGGAAGCAACCATGAAGTATCATGCTTTGTGTTTCCTTGGTCTTCAAGCAGCAACCCAATAAAGTAGAACAGAGGTGGAGAAAAAAAGAAAGTGCAATCATATATGACACATACAATGGAGGAGAAAGGGAGGCTGAGATTTCAGCAACAGCTATGTACCCCTTGTGATGTCTAGTTCTGTGCTAAGTCATCTTGTGCTTTTTATTTTTTTAGGAGGCAATTCAAAAGTGCTCTTGTCTGTCCTTTTGCTGAAAGACTTTATATTCAGCAAGATCCCTTATCTTTCCTTCAGGTAATTAATATGTCTCTTACATAGCAAGACATGGTGCCAGAAATCCTGAGACAGTTAAAAATTGGCGCTTGTTCACTCTCTTTTTCTGAACAATTTCCATTTGTCAGCGTCAGCTTCTGTGAACAGAGCTTGACTGGAGTGATTAATTATGTGATCCGAAAAGTGCATAAAAGATCTGTTTAAAGCATTACAGAAGCATGTCTTAAGTACAAACCGTGTGACCAGTAGCCAAATCCTTCCTCACAGACAACATTAGTGGGTCTGTGATAGGGAACTTCAAAAGCCATCCATCTAGGACTTCAAAGGGTAAAATGAGCAGGGCAATTGTGAAAAAGTGGAGCAGAAACATGGAGATCTGGGTGGGGAGAACATTTTTACTTGGGACCACTACAAATGTGAATATTTCTCTAAATGTATACATAGAAAAGTGTGCTCATAATGTGGGGAGCACATGAGACTGTTTGCTTCCTGCCCCCCAATTTTGATATCTATTGTTATGATTTTATTAAGCATGAAGCTTCCTGGGTGACCTTGGGCCAGTCACTTTCTCTCAGCCTCACCTACCTCACAGGGTTGTTGTGAGGAAAAAAGGAGCCCTGAGCTCTTTGGAGGAAGGGTGGTATAAAAATGTGAGAGATAAATAAATAAATAAATTGGTGTACTGTTTTTCACTCCCCAAAATTTAACAAAGTGGTTTCTATAGCCAAATAAAATTGTTGTAGCCATACAGCTGAAAGCACATGTAAGAGAAATAAAATATGAGCTCTGAATATTAAAATGAAGCATGCTTCCTCATGAGTATACTCATGATGTTGAATGATATGCTTTACTGAGACACACATTTGAAAAGTGTTAGAGTTATGAACACAGTTCATTCCCAAAGCATTTCTAAGAGTGGGAAGGACTGCATGTTACACTTGATGTGGGGGTACCATCAAAACTAGCATCTAATTCTTTGTAATAATTGTTTTGATGACACCATGTGCATTATCCTTAGTGGTAGCTGATTGGCTGTGGAACAGGGAACTGCCCATCATGACAATGTAAGAACAAGTGGTAAATCATCTTATACATTGTGGAGCACATGGGGAGAATGCAACGCAGGGATGCCATTCTCAATGTTAGCATATAATTCCACCCTAAGATGCTATCGTAAGGGTAGGTAAGGAATTCGGACACTTTGACTATCGTTCTATTCAGTGGGCATTTGACTTCCAGGATATTCTTCCTTTTTAAAAAGTACGTAAGCTTTTTCATGCTACCATTTCAATAACCTGCTGAAACCTTCTATACAGGGCACAGTTATTTATGGTTAGAGCTTTGCAATCTGCATTAGGTAGCTGCTGGCACACTTCCCAGATAAAAGTATGCTATGGTACCCCTGATTGTTTCCTGTGGTCCTGCTTTTGGTGCATTCCTCTCTCGCACACCTGTATTATTGCTGTAAGACCCAGAGCCAATCACAGTTCAGTATGAACTGAGTTCATACTGAACAAAGAACTGTAATTGGAAGGAGCTGAGCTGATGCCAAAGATGAAGGACATTCATGTATTTAAAACCGTAACATTATGTCAATTACATCTTGTGCTTTGTATTTTCAGAGAATCTCTTTTCTGCATCTCCAAGGTTAAAATTTGCAGTTGGAATACCTGTAGTTTAGATTTCTCTACACGTGCTGTAGAGCAGGGGTCTCCAAACTTTATGGCCAGAGAGCCACATCAAGTATCTTGCACGATGTAGAGGGCTGGAAAAAAATTTTTAATATAAAATTTAAATAAATATGTTAAAGATGAAGCTTAGATGAATGAATAAATGAATGAATGGGCTCAAATTTCCAGAATTTCTCTGAGCACCAACAGAAATAAAGCACACACTTAGATGGACTCCCATTCTCCCACCTCCCAAGCAGCTTAATTAAATATACAGGAGTAAATCTCTCAGAACCAGCACATCACAGGAAACAACTGGACCACGATCTGAAGGCCGGGGAGGCCTCCCTGACCCCCAGAAGGCCTTCAGAGGACACAAAAAATTACTTACAATTTTTCAGAAAAATAGGAATGATGTTTTTAAGCCCTCAGATAACTCTCCAGGCATGACTGGAGCACAGCACTGATCCTGTTCTGTCAAGCAGGACAGAGACTGCATAGAGGCTTGCCGCAGGCCACATCTGGCCCCCGGGGCTGGGATTTAGAGATCCCTGCTCTAGAGCAGGGGTGTCAAACTTGTTTCATAGCATGGGCCTAATTGCATTCATGGTGCCTGCTGAGGGCCAGAGGCGACACCATTAAGCAGGAAGTGATATCACTAAGCAGATGGTGGCCAGAAATATCATAGATACTCCCCTATAGGGTGAGAAATTTCGGTTAATAAATCAAGCTTAGATCATAAACTTGCTTTATCTCTGAGGTAGCTCAGGGTTCAGGGCTTTTCAAGTAAGGCACCACAGAAGCAATGCAAAGATAATTAGAGGGTTGTTAATCTCCATGGTAACCTCCCTTGCAAACTCCAGCCAGAGTTAATCTTTTATTCTCCTCCTGAGAAAAGGGCTAAAGGCTTCCATTGAAATCAAGCAAATCTTGTTCAGTTATGCAAGTGCTTGCATTATACAGAGGTCTGCTTTTTTTTTTTTTTATAAAACACCAACATATAATCCTCATTTCTATTTGAAACAAAGTCCCAGACTACAATTCAGTGCACCATTACTTAAGACTAACACCCATGGAAAGCCATGGGTCTGCTTCTGAGGAAATAGGGTTGCAACTATATGCTGCTGCACTTGCTCACAGTCATTCCTTGTTGCTTGTCTCTCTGCTGTGATATAGAATCCTTTATTGCCATAAAAACAAACAATTCTACAACTATATACATTTGGTCAGCCAGATAACAAATCAACTTCTCGATTGCGCAGCTCAATGAGCCGATATAGGAAAGTTGCCACAGTATCTGTTATTTCCGAATAATAATCAGTTAGAATCACAATAGAATAACAATCAGAAAAATCAGTTAGGAGGTAGCGTATTCTTGCCACATCTGTAAGTCCTCCTCTTGTTCTCAGTATAGGATCCAAATATTGTTGATGGATCTCGGTGTAGAAGGGACAAAAAAGAATAGAATGGACAATGGTCTCAACACAACCCAGCCCACAAGGGCATTGCCTTTCAGAATGAGCCATCTTATGAAATTTCCCAAAAAGGATGACTGACGGGAGCACATTAAATCAAGCAAGGGAGAAAGCTCTCCTTTTTTGATAAGTGTGCATCGAGTAAAGACATGAGGCTACTTGACCAAACAATATAGGAATCTCCAGACTTAACGGGGAACATGCTCTGTTTGCCATCCTATAAAGATCCTACCTTTCAATGTCAAGAAATCTGCATTTGATGCACTGATATGCCTCTTGATATGGAAGCGAGCCTAAACATTCCAAAGACAACCCGATTGAGTTAATTTTCTTTTTCTTTCTGCTGTGAATTGAGTTGTACACTTCCAGTCATATGTTAAAAGTTGTATGTTATATGTAGAGCCTATGGCTTAACACACCAGGCACCTTAACAAAGGATTTTTAATAATAATAATAATAATAATAATAATAATAATAATAATAATAATAATAATAATAATAATAATAATAATAATAATAATACTTTATTTTTATCCCGCCCTTCTCCCCAGAGGGACCCAGGGCGGCTAACAACATATAAAACAGATTAAAACATAATTTCACAAACAGATAAAAACATATTAAAAACACATTAGCAGAACCCATAAAAACAGTAGTCAGAAGAGTCAGAATAAAAGAGCATAAAACAGCAGTTCTTAGAGGAATCGCGCCTGTAAAAAAGCAACTAAAAGATATATAAAAAATGTTAAAAAGGCCATGAAGTCAGAAGGCTTGGTTAAACAACAAGGTTTTCAGGCCTCGCCGAAAGGTCTCAAGAGAGGGAGCCATTCTCAAGTCAAGGGGAAGGGAGTTCCACAACGTTGGTGCCACTACTGAGAAGGCCCTATTTCTTGCCGCCGCCCCACGTACTTCCTTAGGCGGCGGCACTTGTAAAAAGGCCTTCTTTGATGACCTGCGAGGACGAGCCGGATTTTAATGGTTCTCCTGCAGTGATTCCCAGCCTTGTTTCACTTGCATATCCCTTGGCAGCCCATTTCCATAAATTGTACACCTCATATTAGCTAAATGTTTGTAATTAACATTAATATAAGCCCTCATCTCCTCTATATGAAAACCCATACTTCACATATTCATCACAGTATTTTCTCTTTTTGTCTGTTTGAAGAACTGAAGACTCTGCCATTGCACTGTTTTGCACCAGTGTCCTGAGAAATTCTTTGTGATTGATCACTTTCCATATTATGTTTCAGCTTTTTTACTGTGCTAGTTTTCAATCACTGGTTCATACATGAATTGATCGCCAAAAATTAGTGAATGGTGGGGCTTTCACAGCCAACTAGCTACCTCTCTTCCTGCCTTGCTGTCCCTGAAAGGCATTCTGGAGCATTATCTGCCTTTTTCTGCAATTATTCAATTCTTTTTGAAGTATCCCTAAAGGTCCTGTTGTGTGTCCTTGGAGTACGTGTACCCCAGTTTGGGAACCGCTGTTCTACTGGTATGTTGTTTACAGTGCAGTACTGATAGTGTTTACAAAAAGGTTGTGAAGGTCAGAATTTAAGAAGTTAAAGAATAAAAATGTATCTTATAATCTTTTACTATATTTTTAATAAATTGGAGATTGTATAGTTCTTAGGTAATAATTACTAGTAGGTTATTTTCCAGGATCTGACCTTGGGCAAAGTCAGACACCACCCCTAAGTTTAACCCTCCCTGACCTATCTGGGGGTCATAGAACATGCTGTGATTTTTGGCTAAAAATCTGCCCTTGACTTATCTGTGAGATTGACTTATAGGCGGGTGTCTGCAGTAAGCACTTTGTTCTCACATAGAAACTCATTAGCTTCTATGTTAACAGAAGCTCCAAAGCTTCTCTCCAAACAGAAGAGAAAATGTGAAAATCTTGTTCATAACTTCAAGATATGAGCAAGCCCAATTATCATGCTCGGAAAGCCAAATTATAACAGGGGCCAGAGAAATTGCTTCCAGGGGTCGCATGTGGCCCCCAGACCTTATATTGAATACCCCTGCTCTAGAGTGTTGTGTTTTTGTTTTTGTTCTGCTATGACTTACCACCTTAACCTAAAGCAGGGGTTCCCAAATATTGTGTCATGATGCCTTAGGCCGGGGTGCCACAGCACACTCACAGGGGCACTGCAGGATGTTCCTGATGTCCCCTCCTACCTGTTCTCTTAGCCATCGTTATATTGGATCTCATAAAATCTCATGAGATTTAGGTACCACCATCTTGGATCTCACAAGATTTCATGAGATTCAAGATGTCAGCACCAGGCTGAGCTAGAAAGAAGAGGCTGAGGGGAATATGTGGAATTCTCCTTTCAAATGTGGGAATGTTTGCATGCAAGTAGGTTTGTACTGTCACACATGTATATGTGTCCATCAGCACAGGAGTTTTGGACCATGGTGTGAACATAAAATCCATCTTGTCAAACTTAAGGATCCAAAATTGCTTGGATCTTGCACATCTTAGAACCCAGATAGTACAACAGTTTAGCTTAACGTTTAGCTTTGCAGTTTGTTTCTAGCAGCCAAACTGGAATGGGCGAGCAGATGTAAAGAGTACAGTTTCTCCGGTGATTTCAAATTCATTATTTAAATAAAATTTATAACACTTGTAAAGGAGACCTGGATTTTTCCCATATTTCAGGGGGTGGGGGGCTGAGACAGAGATAGCAGCTTGCCTACGACCAACTTAGTATATTGCCGCAGCAAGATACTGTAATAACTGCAGGATGGTCATTTATTTTGTTAGGTAGATTACTGGCTAATAACTTGGGATGCCTGAGTGATGTTTCCTTAATGGAAGTTAATGGATGGGAGATATCTGGAAATCTCTCTTGAGCATTAACCATCAGACCTTGGAGGAGATAACTCTCCATCCAAGCTAAGGGGAAGGACTGCTGTAAGAAAGATGTGTGTGTGGTGTGACTCTCTCTCTCTCTCTCTCTCTCTCTCTCACACACACACACACACACACACACACAAGCACGCCACACACAGGAAGAGTCAGAAGCACTTTGGGCTGCAGGTTCTTCCTTGGAATTTCATATGAGGCAGTGGACTTGTTTCCTTGTAGAAGCATGCATGTTGCTTGCTGCCCCTGTAAGCCACTTGTATATTTGCAAATTTTAAAGAAACGATTAGAAATATGCCTCTGGGGTGGTCTCCTCCAGAGGAAACCAATCTCAAGTGGTGCTGCCCCTGGAACTTCTAACCACTCAGGGTGCGAGGAGGCGCACAAAAATATTTTGATTTCTTAGTGCATAACATTGTCTCCTAGCCACTGTGTGATATGGAGTCTCATTAATCAGGGAAACAATATGGTCACTTTTCCCCAACCAAACACAGAGAATCTGTCTCTCTTTCAACCAATCCTCGGTGCAATGGTCCTCCATTGGATCCTGTACTCAGGCGCTATAGCTTGGTTGTGCATGTGGAACTGGTTATCATCCCCGTGATCAAAGTACGTAAGGAAAATTCAGCTGGAATGGACCTTAGCTCCCATGTGTACAGTTTGGTTCACACTAGGAATTTGGCACTGTGAAGCAGCCATTTGTATTGCATCTGGCGCTCTTTAATATTTAAGCTATAACTTTAATTCTCTGTCAACTGGTTATCAGCCTTTGTTTTGAAAAATTGGTTTAAGAAAGAAGGCTTGTCATATTTCAAATGGATTTATGCAGTTTTGCCTAAAATGCATGAATTAGTCCAACTGCAGAATCTGGGTTTTCTGGCAATGTACGTATTTTAGGCACAGGATGGGGAAACCCATTTTCGAGTATCAAATTCTACATGTGTGCAGTCACAGATGTGAACATTTTCAGATGTTCTTGCATTGCTTGTTCCTGCAGGTTTTTTCCCCCTCTCAAATTAGAGCTGAAACAAATAGTTGCAAATATTAAAACTGGTGAAATGTCCAATTAAATCCAACAGTGACGACGACATTTTTAAACTGAACATTTGATTTCACGGTGAGTTTGAGAAGCGAAATATCTGAGACTGAAATAAAAAATCACAACATGTTAAATACAGCTATTAGACATTTCATGAATATTTGGCCAATATAGGAGTGTGCAGGAAACACAAAGAAAATGACCCAACATCAGAATCGGCAGAAATCAGTTTTTGAAGAGAAGCAACTTCAGTTGATCTCCCCTAACACAAGTTCTGTTTCTGCAACCACATGCTCCTTCTAAAATTACTCGGTGCTGTTTGCTCTAGACAGGAGTTACATATTGTTCTGACTCTATAGGCCTGGGGCCAATATTGGTGATTTGCTGGAAAACCAGGCTTCTACTCTGTGTGTTTAAGCAACACACACACACAATCCCCGCCCCCCCCTTAAATTAAGTGAGCCTTCTGCTTATTCACAAAGGTAGTGGAATTGGTTGCTAACCACCAGTCAATCCCCATTGCTTATTATTTTCATGCAAGTATGTTTAAAAGCCACTCGATTGGCCCATAAATGAGTTAAACACATCTCTTGTGCCTGTTAACCCTTTGGAGGCCACTGAATGTGTGGAGAGGGGTGGAGAGTGAGGAGAAGAAAGCAGATTTCATTTGGCATTTAAAAAGTGCCCATCCTCATCTTCCTAATAATGCTTTACAGTGGTTTCTCGATTGGATTGGATCCCTTTTGGCTGACATTTTTTTGTAGTTTTCACTGATTATCTTCCAGCGTTAACAATTCAATTTCTTGGAAGAGTCTTTGCAACAGGTGCTGGAGATGAAGAAAAAAAATAA
The DNA here is from genome assembly GCF_035046505.1 of Tiliqua scincoides. Classification (NCBI taxonomy): domain Eukaryota; kingdom Metazoa; phylum Chordata; class Lepidosauria; order Squamata; family Scincidae; genus Tiliqua; species Tiliqua scincoides. The sequence goes on from NC_089823.1 coordinate 110,957,913, forward strand.
CACTCAGGGAATTTCTGCTGCAAGTACAGTTAAGAGTTCTCATCAATAATGAAGAGATAGCCCCCTGCCCTGTTCCTGATAGCAAGGTATAGTTTTGTGCGAGTGTAAGCGATACCCTGCTCTGTATTGCTGGGTGAGCTTGTGTGCTTTGCTGGCAATAATAATTGGACAATAGCTGTTCCTCCAGGGCAATTGTTAATGAATCCAACAGGCACGGCACAGCCAATTCCCTGTCTAAGAGGAACAGCAGTACAAGGGAAAGGAAATGGATAGTTGAGCAACAAAAGCAGGCAGGCATCTTTCTTGAGTGGACAAGAGATGGAGTTAACTTTTATTTTGTTTGAGCACATTGAAGATAACTGAGGGCTGCTTTGGGAGTGTCGCATTTATTGGCTGGGAGGAGGCTGAAATGAAGAACTTGCAGCAGCTAACCTGCCCATGTGTTTTGCCACACAAAGGGCATCGGCCATGTTTAGCAGCATGAGGCAGAGACATTTCCCAGGTTCATCTTATTGCAGCTCACAGTTCTCTCTACTTCCCCAAAGCCACACTTTCTGTCTAGCCCAATTGACTGTCTTATGCCTGAAGCTGTGATGCACTCCACATGCCCAAGTGTTTGTCATTCATAATCTTGTATTTCCTGTGGTTTTGAATTTTAATTTTGAAGCGATAAGTCCTACTGAGTTTTCCCATTCTTTGAATTCTATACAGTATCTCTGCTATCTATGCAAAGATGTGGAAGTCCAAGGAGATATTGGTTCAAATTTGCACTCATCCATGAGATTCACTTGACAACCTTGGGCTAGTCCCCATGTCTGTGTTTACTCTACCTCACAAGATTATTGGGAGAATAAAAGGGCAGAGGACAGCAACTGGGTATGATCCTTGAAGAAAGCACAAGATGAAAGTGTGTGTTTAAGGAGAGAGCTTCTAGAAACATAGTCTTTGTTGTTTTTTAGGTAAGGTCTGCAGTAGAAGGTGCTCAGTGGAACTGCCATGGCTCACAAGGCTCTCCTACACATACCTGGGGCCGTACTCCTCTTCTGTGTTAGCTACATTATTTAGCATTACCTTTCAGGTGATTATAGAAATAGGGAGAGAAATCATGAAATAACAAAATTATCACCCTAGAGCAGGGTTTCCCCAATGGTGGGTTGCAACCCTCTGGTGGGTCACAAGCTCACATGTGGTGGGTCATGCCCTATGCCCTCCCACGCACCCTTTGTTTTGGCTCCAAATCAGATCCATTCTGAAAGTCGAATTACTCACTGGGAGGATGGGGAGGCTCTTCTGGGTTGCACCGGGCCGGCGAACCACTCTACTAGCCTCTGAATGGCTTGCAGAAGCCTCAGAAAGCCACTTCTGGTTTTTGGAAAGCCACTTCTGGTTTGCTTCTGGAAACAGGAAGTGGTTTTCCAAGGCTTCTTTGGGCTTTTCTGAGGCCTGCAGAGGCCAGAAGAGTAATTTGCTGGCCTGGCACAACCCAGAAGAGCCTCGCTACCCTCCTGGTAATTTATTCCCACATCACAACCCATGATGGATGACAAGGTGGGTCATGGCACCAAAAAGACTGGGAACTGCTGCTCTAGAGCAGGGGTCTCTAAACTTTTCGGCCAAAGGGCAGCATCAAATATCTGGTGCAGTGTCGAGGGCCAGAAAAAAAATTAAATAATAAAATTTAAATAAATACACTAGAGATGGAACTTAGATGAATGAATAAATGAATGGGTTCAAATGCCCAGGATTTCTCCAAGCACCAACATAGCCTAAGAAATAAAGCACACACTTAAATGGACCCCCATTCCTCCACCCCACAAGCACAACTCTGGTTGTGTTTAGTCAACTGGGCCAGTGCCTCTCAGGGGATCAGAGACTGGCTGTGGACCCGATAGAGGCTGGTCGTGGGCCGCATCTGGCCCCCGGGCCAGGGCTTGGAGACCCCTGCTCTAGAGGGTACTAATACAGGTCATTTGCATACTGAACATTTAAGTTCCTTTTAATGGTTTTCAGTTCCTTCTTGGGAATCATAGTTATAGGGTGAGTTTATAGGAGCCCTTAAAAGTGTCCTCAGTCCTTTTACCAAACTGCAGTTTGTAGGATTTCATTGGGAAGCCACCAAGTTGAACCTGAAGTCTAAAGTTTGTAGTACAGGTGGAAGTGTTTGTATTTGGTGAGTAAGATAGGATTACAACCTAAGTCTTACTGAACCCGGTGGCTTACTTCCGAGTAAAATAAATAATTCAGTTTTCAACCATCTCTAAGTATAGGTGTGACTTTAGCCAGTTTCCAAGATTACTCTGCTTTTAAGTTCTTGCTTTGATTATTGTGTGTCATGCTTTGGACCTCATGCAGTTAAACAAAACACCACAGGTTGAAGTCACCATCTCATAACTCTATAACTACAAACTGAAACATGAGGAAGTCTCAGTAGCACATAAGTGTTTGTCATTATGTGGCACATTGCCGTTTTCTAGTTCCTGAAAACAGCCCACCTTTTCCCAGCACAGATCCTGTTCTCTTCTACAATATCATGCTAAAAGTGTGTGTGTGTGTGTGTGTGTGTGTGTGTGTGTGTGTGTGTGTGTGTGTGTGTATTTGGATGCCCTTGGATTTTATTAGCCACTAGTTGTGATCTTAGCTATAATGCTATTAAACAACACTAGTGTTGAATTGCACCCTTGGTAAAGAAACTATAGATAGAACTCTCACACACAGCTTATTATACACACATATATTATACACGCATACAACTTCTGTATTTCTTTACTACTTTGTTATTGTTGTTTTTCACTTTTATTTTTCACATTTTAATACCACCCTAGCTTCAAGGAGCTTAGGATGGTGTACGTAAAGCAATTACGACTTTTTACCTTGGTGTTGGTGGTGTCCTTAAGAGATCCAAGAGGCCTCCTCTGAGTTCCACAGGGCCTCCATGGTTCTTAGAATGGCCCACAGAAGTCTCTAAAAACCAATTCTGGCTTTTGAAAAGCTACTTTCCTGTTTGCTTCTGAAAACTGGAAGTAGCTTCCAGAGGCTTCTGTGGGCCATTCTGAGGAAGGCCTGGCAAAACCTGGAGGAGGCCTCCTAAGGACACCACCAAGGTATGTATTTTTACACACTTTTCGCATAACTATGACATTGTTTAACAATGGGATTACAAGAGCTAGAACATAACCCTGTCATTAAATAATGCATACTTGTAGTTTAAAAAAATATGTATTGAAAGAACAGTCTGATCTGTGAGATTATCTCTGGCATTTGACACCATATAATGTAACACATGTATCTAAATTTCTGGATAGCATATATGGATCTAGCTACCCTGTTATTCTGTGTGTAACAAATCACTATTAGAACTAATTTTCTCAGAATTGCCCTTATTTCTGAGTTTGATTAAAATCTCTAAGATAAGTTTTCTTCCTGGGGCCAAAGGGATGAGATAAAGCATAATCAATCATGTATTCAACTGACACTGATCTATGTGCAAATAAACGAATAATGGCTAGAATTTTTCTTTCTGCAAGAGCTTCTGGCATAGTCTGGAAGTTCAAAGAATAGAATATAAATCACTGAAAGATGGCTATTGAACATGATTGGTTTTGAGAAACCAAGAATAGGAAAAAAAAACCTTGTGGATTATGTGTGCTTTCTATCACTAGTGCCATTCGAGAACCAATATGAGGATAATGGATAAAGTGTTCTGTTTAGGCTAGTATTCAAAACTTTATTTTGGCATGAAGTTCACTGTATGATGTTGGGGCTAGTAAATCAACCCTGTCTTACAAGGTTGTTTTGTAAGGATAGAAGGAGATAACATTTGTGTTGTTCTGAAGTCTTTTTGAGTGGTGGAGACCAGAAGAGATTGTGAGGAGCTCCAGACGGAACTCTACAAACTGGGAGAATGGGCAGCAAATTGGCAGATGCATTTCAATGTAATAAGTGTTAAGTAATGCACACTGGGGCAAAAAATCACATATAGGCTAATGGATTCTGAGCTTTCTTTGATGGATCAGGAGAGGGATCTTGGACAGCTCAATAGAAGTGTCTCCCCAATGTGCTAAGGTGGTGAAGAAGGCTAATTCTATGCTTGGGGTCATTAGAAAAGGTATTGAGAATAGAATGGCTAATATTATAATGCTGTTGTACAAATCACTGTAAGGCCACACCTGGAGTATTGTGTCCAGTTCTGGTCGCCACATCTCAAAAAAGATATTGTGGAAATGGAAAAGGTGCAAAAAAGAGCAACTAAAATCATTACTAGGCTGGGGTACCTCCCTTACGAGGAAAGGCTACAGCGTTTGGGGCTACAGAGCTCTTCAGTCTAGGAAAAAGGTGCCTGAGGAGGGTCATGATAGAGACATACAAAATTATGCAGGGGATGGATAGAGTGGATAGAGAGATGCTCTTTTCCCTCTCACTTAACACCAGAATCAGGGAATATCCACTAAAATTGAATGTTGGGACAGACAAAAGAAAATATTTCTTTACTCAGTGTGTAGTTAGTCTGCGGAACTCCTTGCCTCAGGATGTGGTGATGGCATCTGGCCTAGATGCCTTTAAAAGGAGATTGGACAAATTTTCTGGAGGAGGAGTCCATTACGGGTTACAAGCCATGATGTGTATGTGCAACCTCCTGATTTTAGAAGTGAGTTACCTCAGAATGCCAGATGCAAGGGATGCAGGTCTCTTGTTGTGTTGTATGCTCCCTGGAGCATTTGGTGGGCCACTGTGAGATACAGGAAGCTGGACCTGATGGGCCTATGGCCTGATCCAGTGGGGCTCTTCTTATGTTCTTAAGCAGCTACAGCTAAAGAATAACTAACTTTCATCAAGTACAAGAGCTGGGATTATTTTCTTCGGGGATGTATCAACACCATGAGCTTCTTCATATATACATATGGACAGCAGTAGGCTGTAGCTGTGTTTTTTAAAACTTTCTACATTTGAAACTTGCAAAATGTTGCACAATATTAAAGGGCCTGTCAAACCTACTGGACCATGCTTGTCTAATGTGAACTGAGATTGGACCTTACAATAACCCAATACTTGTCTTTATTTTGGCACGGCAGAAGAAGGTCTGGAGCAGTTTCCAAACTGTCTTTCAGGTGCAGGTGTCACCAAGACAGTATTTTATGGCTTGGAAATATGAGTTGAGGTCTGTAATGCTCACCTTAAATATGATGTGAGCTTTGCAACCCCTGCATTCTTCTCCAGCTTAGATTTTAGTACAGGACAGAGAACAATTCAACTCCTTCCCTGCTTCCTGTTTCGAACCCCCCACCCACAAATTGCCCCACAAACCATCTTCCCTCCATCTTCTTGCCTTGCAGTCTCAAGAAAAGAACAAAAGAAGGGGAGGGAGATTTCCGCCTCCTCCGTTTACCTAAATGAGATATCAGTAACCCTCAAGTTTAATTGCATTTCTAAGATGTCCTTGTGGGACATGAGATGATTATCTCCTGCTTACTGGTACCAGAGTGATAGTGGGTAAACTTTGTGATGAGCTGGAATGGTGAAAACCCAGTAGCATAGCTAGGTGGGGCAAAATGGTAAGTACTGTAGGTGCTGCAGTGTGCAGTGTAAGCAACCCCTACTCCTCACCATTGGAGCCATTCTGGGCAGCAAGGGCAATGCACAGGCGCTTGTTGAACTAAACAGCGTGTCCTGCACATTGCTGTTGCTGCCTGGCGAGTGGGAGAGGCTGGTTACACAACATGTTACAGCGCCTGGAGTATTTACCTTTAGCTATGCTACCGAGAAGATCTTTGTGCTCTAATTGATTGGAGCCCTGATCAATGGTGTCATTGCCCCATCTCCCTTGCTGCCTCAGGTGGCCACTAGTGCTTCCTTCATGGGGGTGCCATGAACGTGGGTTCAGATGTTGTGAGTGGGTGGGGAAAGGAGGGGACAATTAGAGGAGGTAGTTAGAGGCTGATGAGTGTGACCGTAGGAGAGGGATCAAAGCCAATCCCTGAAGGAGGGAAGGCAAGTTTGATTCTTTAGATGTGCTCTAATTAAGGATAGCTATTCTTCACTTTTTGGAGGGGAGGATTGTTCACCTTTAATTCAAACAAATTTGATTCAAGATGGGGTCAGGAAGCTAACTCATTGCTACTGTTGGAGAAGCTCATTTGCCATTACTGACCTTCTTGCTGATGAATGCCTAGTAAGCTTCCTTACTGTCTTATTGGACTGATGGATGCGTTCAGTATCATCAGAGCTCCTTGCCAGAGTCACTAGTGGTGTTTAGGCACATATTGTTTTCTAGTGAAATGCATGCCCTTGCAACGTGATTATGACTTACGAGATAAATTGCTGATGAGAAGTGAGCACTGTTCTTACCGTAGGCTGTTTTTCTTAGATGGCCTTGCAAAAGAGAACAAAGTCTTTGGAGATGCTGTTCTGCATCTTTAGAGAGCTCTTAATCAGAACATGATTCTTCTCCCAAATACATATTCAAAGCACCATTTGGGACACAAATGCTATAATGATCCTTGTAACATTTGCATGATGCAGCACTACATTGTGTGGAGAGCAATGTACTCTTGGGCTGTGACACTAGGAGCATGCCAAGGCAGAAGCAGACCTGACAAGACAGGAAGAGAAGTCAGGCTCACAGCCACCTGTTCAATGATCCTGATTAGCTTATTCAGTCCTGCATGCTCTTTTTTCTTCTATTAGTACTTAATCAAGCAAAGAGTTGAAAACCAACACTGACGAGAGCCATCACAGTTTTTGATGAACAAGCCTTGATTACAGGCTTCTGATAGAATGCATCCCCCAAAAAGAGAAGATGACAGCAATAATTTCCATCATATGGGAATGAGATTGTTTGGGAGATGAAAGTCAATGCTGTTGCCTGATCAGTGCTTTTAATTTTTCTTAATGCATGCAAGGTGTGACCTTTTCAGTGCCATGGGGGCAGCTCTGCCTCATAGGGGCTAGGATACGGTCTGCCTTGCAAGGCCCTACAACAAATGAGCATGGTGACACAAAGGACTGCTGCTGGATTATTTATTGGTGCCATCTGTCACCAGAGGCTTCCTCCCCTGCTCCATGCAAGAGTTCATAGGACTCTTCTGTCTCACCAATGCAGGAGATGATCACAGTTCCTCAGTTATCACTGGATCCTCAAATGGAGCGTCAACAAACCTGAAAGGTGGTGAAAGGGCTGGAAGTGTTGGAGCGGAGCTATAAGGAGTTGTCTGGTGCACTTGGCTATGCCTCCTGTGTGTGCCCCCCTAAGTGTTCCTTTCCCAGGCCTAAAGGTTGGGTGCCCTGACTGGGGGCTTCTTTCCCAGTAGGTTTCAGCCCTGCCTAGACAGCCACACTGGATAGGCTGTCTGACCTCTTTTTCCCTCTGATATCCCTTTCCTGTGTCTTTTTTGCCTTCGCCTTCCTTCCCTTGTCCGTGTCTTATTTCTCCTCCTTCAACCAGCATTCCTCCCTCTACTCCTCAGCTTGCACTCCCTCCCCAAACTCTAATTTTCTCCACTCTCTGCTTACCCCTCCTGCTTCTCCAACCTCCTCCTTTGATGCTGCCACTGTCTCCCCTGATTACTTCTCCTCCTCCCAACTTCTGTCAGATCTGCCCTTATTGACTGGGGCCCTGATCAATGGCGTCATTGCCCCATCTCCCTTGCTGCCTCAGGTGGCCACTAGTGCTTCCTTCATGGGGGTGTCATCATGGGGCGGCAGATGCCACACAGGGATATGTGTGTGCACGTGTGTATGTGGTGCTGGGTGCCTTCCAGGAGAGCATAACCCAGGCTAGTGACATACTTTCTGCTACCAGGACTGATGGGAAGAGGCCTCAGATCTGGAAGGAAGAAAGGCCACAGTGAGATCACACCCACCACTCCATCAGGCAGGCTTGGATGGGGCCCTGCCTACTCCTTGGAAAATTCCACAGGAGGCTGCACTTTGCTTGCACAGCACATTTGAGCCTGGGAACAAAAACTACTTCTTAGGAGCTTCCTGACATGAACCTAGAAGTCGTTAGCAATACATAGGAAGAATCCTAGCTCTCCTCACAAACTCCATGGTCAGACTTGGTGAAGGAGCTATGCTAATGGAGTAACTGGACTCCTGAGCTAGCTACTTCACACTCAGCCAGGTACAAGAGGCACCCATTTAAGGCTGGAGATAAGCCATCAAAGGCTGTCAAATCATAACAAAAGGTTCCTTGGTGAGTCTGACCTGCAAAAGATTCCTTAGGAAAACATGGGAGCAAAAGACATAAAAAGCTGGATCACCAGTCCTTTGTGTCTGGTCTGCCTGCATTACTGCTGCTGCATTTGCTCATTTGACCTGTTGGTACTGCTTTAAGCTATCACCATTCCATCCAAGAACCATTATGCCAGACTGGCATCCAGAATTAGTAGCCTCCTCTGTCCCTCTTCTTCCCAACCTTTTTCTAGCTTCTCTCTTTGTGGGCAATAGAAGCTGCTGTTCCAATATGGGGGGGGGGCATTAGAGGAGGGGCATCAGAGCCCTCTTTCTGCCTTTTACACCACTTTGAAAAAGGAGAATCACTCAATCCTGGTACTTTTGCTTCTGTGTACAGAAACCTGGTACATGGCTTCTGTCCTGCAACACATCATCTCCCTTCCAACAGAAAAAGACTGGCAATTCAGTGCAGCCTGTCACCAACCCACGAACTCCTCTTTGTCTTTCCTTGTTTGTCTCATGTGCAGTCAAATTGATGACATGCTTAGTTTGCCTGTCTCTTTCTTTCTTTGAGTTAGTGCTTGTGGGGTGTGTATGAGTGTTTATTTTGGTCTAATTATTTTATTTTGATTTCTTCTTCCCTATTATTCTTCAATTATCTCCACAATACATGTGTGTTTGTTGTTGCACCTTTCACTCTCTCCTCCCTCTTCACTCCCTGTGGAGTCATTGAGGTGTGCTGTTGGCCACTGCACAGGATCCCCACACACAAAATAGTCTCTCCCCCCCCCACGTAGGGATGTTAATACACATTTAAAAGCACCTCCGATAGCAATGTCTTAAACTAATCTGAGCTTACAAAGAGCAATGTGAAATAAAGATGTTCCACATGTGTGCTTTGTATAGGTGCATAGCGCACTAATGTAAGAAATACGGAACAATCAGAAACAAAAGGGTCCTTAAGAGCCACTGACATACTCTTATGTATCCTATATTTAGCATACAAGAGGAAATAGGGAATGTGCAGTCTTCTTTCAGTATGTGTTTTTTTGTAAGTGTACATACACAACTGCATGCATTTAAATGTTATTTTCATATGAATGCAGTCTTCATTTTTTCTAATGATACACAAGCAGTAAAATTCTCTATCCTCGAAAGCACAAATTAGGTTACAGAATTTCCAGTTTTATATACAATGAAATGCAGAGAAACAAGATTCCCATTGGGAACCATCAAGTGTTAACCTATCCTCTAGTACTAGGGTAGCCAAACCATGGCTAGTGAGCCACATGGGTGGCCAAACCATGGCTTGCAAGCTCTTCAACATTATAATCTTTGGCTCTCGGAAGTACATTGGCTGAACTACTTTTGAATAATAATAATAATAATAATAATAATAATAATAATAATAATAATAATAAACAACTTTATTTATATCCCGCCCTTCTCCCTAAAAGGGACCCAGGGCAGCATCAAATATCTTACAACATGTTAAAAACAGATTAAAAACATAATTTAACCAACAGATAAAAAACATATTAAAAACACATTAACAGATACCATAAAAACAGCAGTCAGATAAAAAGAGCATAAAGCAGCAGATCATAGAGGAATCAGGCCTGTAAAAAATACTAAAAGATGTTTAAAAGGCCATGAACTCAGAAGGCTTGTTTAAACAGAAGGGTCTTCAGGCCTCGCAGAAAAGTCTCAAGAGAGGGAGCCATTCTCAAGCCAAGGGGAAGGGAGTTCCAAAACATTGGTGCCACTACTGAGAAGGCCCTATTTCTTGCCGCCGCCCCACGTACCTCCTTAGGTGGCGGCACTTGTAAAAAGGCCTTCTCTGATGACCTAAGGGGATGAGCCGGATTGTGCGGAAGTAGGCGGTCTCTAAGATACCCTGGCCCAGAGCAGTATAGGGCTTTAAAGGTCAAAACCAGCACCCTGAATTGGGCCCAGAAACGAATGGGCAGCCAATGTAGCCCCCAGAGAAGGGAGAAGAAATATCATAAAAATTATGATATTTTTACATCATAATTAATATAAAAGGTAAATAAGAAATTTTTAAGCTTTATAATTATTTACTGGGTAGAAACGTAGAGGCCCGTGGATTAAAACGTAACTGTAATGTTCAGTGTGAGTAAATATATTTAAGAATTTAAATGCTTCAGTAGTGTGGCTCTCAAACATCTCTCCGGCAGCTCTTAAACATCTTAAATTTATAGTTTGTGGCTCTTACATTAAGCAAGTTTGACCGCCCCTACTCTAGTACTTCACCTTAACCTCAAGTGCACTTTCTACTATTGTCATCTATTCCATCTTACCCCTACTTGCCTTTTTCCCCTCTCAGGGGCGCTCCATTACTAAGACTATAAAAGGCAGTTAGTTCTGATGGCTCAGGTTCAGAGGCAGCATGCTCTCTGTTGCTGGAAAACAATGAAATGAGAGGGCTATTGCCTTCCTGTTTGGCTTATGAATTTCCCAGATGGCTATGATTGGCCACTGTGGGAAATAGAATGCTGGGCTACATGGGCCTTCGATCTGGTTCAGCCGGGCTCCTCCTTGCCCTAATCTCCCACCATCAAACGCCAGGAAGAGGCTTCTGTTCACGTAACTAATTATGCATTTTATTTATTTAATCACAAAGGAAGGAAACGAAATCTGGTGCTATATGTAATGTACAGTCAGATGCTAAGAATTTTTGATCAGTTTGAAATGAGATTATTCCAGTGCAGGACTTCTGCCATCATAACTGTTGTTGCGACTACATTCATGCTAATTCAGTATAAAAATGCATTGTTCCTATATATTTGGTCCCTCCTAATATTTTGAAGTAAAGGCATAATCATCATATTATCCTTTATTGCAGTTATGAATGTCAATACTGTGTTTTATATGAGCACTTACTTGGGAGTACACCCAACTGGAGTTTGTAGTATTTACTCCCAAATAAATGTATGTAGGATTGGATGGGTAATACTGCCATGGCCAAATGTGATGGAAATTACTTATATCTCCTCAGCCACCAGTCCAGGCTTCCCCAGAACTTCTAAAAAACCTGGGCAGAGCCCTTTAACCTTTCAGTAAAACTGATCAACTAGGAGGGTTATCACCCAATCATCCAAACGAGAAAAGGTAAATAAAAGTTTAATACTACAGAAAGGTAACAGAGGGAATAAAACTCCAACCTCCCAATCATTACAACTAAATTGGCAGAGCAAACTTACTTTTGCAAAGTAAAACACAATTGTCCAAATAAACCTCAAATGGCTATACAATTCCTCAGCTTTAAACAATCAATATAGTATTACTACACAAGACCTAAAAGTGACTGGTAAAAGATAATCTTATGCCACAATTAAAATCCTATACTTCTGTAACTGGTAAGTTCCTTCATCTTCTAACCCACCACTCTTTCTGAATCCTCACACCCACTATCCAGAATAGCAGAAGGAAAATGCTACATTCCTAAGTATTTATCTTCCAGCTGGAACCCACTCCACTTCCTAATTGGATAATGCTGATTTCCTCAGTGGCGTACCTGGGGGTCCCAGTGCCAGGGGCAACCCCCTGTTTTCCGCCCCCCACACCCCCCTTTTCCGCCCCCCTGCCCCTGACCTGGAAGTAATTGCGGTGACGTCATCGTCACCGCAGTTACTTCCGCGCAGTTGCCTCCTCCGTTCCCCCTTTTTTTCGAAGGGGGAACGGAGGAGGCAGCCGAGGCCCTGACAGAGCATTCCATGCCATTTGTAAGTGGCACAGAGGTCTGCACTGGACTGGTTTGGAGCCACTGGAAGCAGCCCCAGACCACTGCAGTGGAGACCTCTGCACCGCTTACAAGCAGAGCGGAAGGCTCCGTCGGGCCTGGGAAGTGGGACACCCTCAGAGGCAGAGGAGGGGTGCCAAGGACCGCTGTGGAGAGGCAGCAAGAAGCTGCCTCTCCATCAGCGCTCCAGCACCGGACTGGGCTGCCCCCTCTCCCCTCCTCCTCTATAAGAGAGGAAAGGGGTCCCCTAGAGAGGCAGCGTATTGGGAGATGCGACTCCCGGTGCACTGATGCTCTAGGGTACCCATTCCCTCTCCTCCAGAGGAGGGGAGAGGGTGCCTTAGAAAGGCAGCATGATGGGAGTTACGATGCTGCCACTCTAGGATGCCCTCTCCCCTCCTCCGGAAGATAGGAGACGGCACCCTAGAGTATCAGCATCTCCCGACACGCTGCCTTTCTAAGTTGCCTCTTTCCTCTCCTCCTATAAAGGAGGGTTGACCCAGTTCAGCACTGAGGTGCTGCTTCTTGCTGCCTCTGCACAGTGCTGCTGTGCACCCCTCCATCAGGGGGAGGCTTTTTTCCTTAATGGGACAGAAGCTGGAAGAGCTGCCAGCTTCTCTACCTTTAAGGAAAAAAGACAAATGGGCAGCAGGGGGGAGCGAGGCTTGAGGAGGCGCCCCCGGAGGGTCGGTGCCTGGGGATTTTGCCCCGTTTGCCCCTCCAGGTATGCCAGTGGATTTCCTACCTTCTCTTCTTCATTTAAAGTAAGCCCTCCTTTTTTACTCTCTTACAAGAGGAACATACAAAGGGGAACACACACAAATCCTGTCTCTTCTAGCTTACCTTGCATGCAATTTGCTTTTGGTGTCTTATTTTAGATGGCTAGTCCTAGGGGTTTAAAGCAATTTGTAAAACTAATCACAGGTAGGGCTGTAACAATTCAACTTCATTGTACAAGCTGAAAATGGGTGGTTTGTTTTAAAGACAGCGATATCAATACATTTATTTTCCATTGGCCTTTATTTATGACCCACAAAGGCCATCTGGGATTTGAGGCATATTAGGCCCACCAAAGTAATGTTTGCAATCCAATCAGCTAAACCCCATGAACAGTACCAGAAATTAGTTTTCTTTCACTGCCTTTTTCTTCTGCGCCAGCTTAAGAGCATTAAACCAGACCACATTGCATCAACTAATAATGAAAGCTAGCTATTGGGCATTTTTTCAACTTGCGAGAGAATTTGGTTTGAAATTTGAAAAAGCTTTCTATAGCAGCAATATTTTTGAGTCTTTCTGAAAAAAATAGGAACATATTATTTCTCACTACTTTCTCATATGCAAAATTAATGACTCTGTACATAAAACATGTCTGTTTATAAACATAAACAGAAATGTTGAAGAGCTGAATTTCTTTACTACTAGGTTACAATTTGTTTGTTTCTTCCTAGTAGTTTTGTGAATGCTGTGAAATGTCATAAATGCCAAACAGAGGGAAATACATACACCCAGTAATGCTGTCATGTTATGTTCAGTCATGCAGCTGTTTCCCAACCCTTTGATGATTTTGTAGTTGCATCTGAAAAGCAGATTCTCAGAGAGGCTTGTGGGGGGATCTGTTTAGGGAACCCATTAGTTTTTATTGTTTCATCACCATTTGTATGTTAGTCATGTACTTCAGTCTTTCAAATAATAACTGGACAGATGAGGAGGCAAGGGCTAGCAGCTGTACGACACCGCAGGGCATTTTACTGCTCTCTTAGGGCAGCAGTATGAAAAGGTAAGGGCTTTTTGCAAGGGTCACAACCACTGGGTGGATTTTCTAGGACCAGGGGCTGAGAAGAGAACTTGTAGAAGTGGGCAGCTGTCTAGCTGTAGGGACAAGAAGTGATCCTCTCGGCAAATACCCCATACTTACCATTGCTCATGCTTTAATGAAGGGCAGCAGTGAAAAAAAAGACACGAGTGGTTCATGGAATGACTGTATCCCTTAATTCTCTTTCCTACTCAAGTAGAACTGGAAATGTGTTTTGCTTTCTTGGTGGCCAGGGTGGGTGTAGCCCATAATGGAAGAAATATTTGACCTGATTGTACCGTTTGATCTGCCTTGACCTATATCCTTCAGGTTCCAGATTCAAAGCCAGCTGTGGGGTTAAGCTCTGACAACATCACAGTGGCGTGTAATTAGCTCCAGACATATTTTTGTAGCTACAAAGTTATCTGTTAGGAATAGCAACATTTGAGAGTTAATATTTCATTAAACAAGTTGTTGTTCATCCTCCCATTCACATTAATTCACAGTCCCTGCATTTGTCATGCGGGTAGATATTTAATTATCAGGCCTTGGTGACAATTAAATCCTTTACAGTTGATTAATAGTACTCATAATTATTATAATTGTTGAATAAAGAAGGAAAACTTGAAAATGCTTATGTTATAAAAAAAAAATATAGCCTCATAGCTATTATCACTTCAGAATTCTTCTTGAACTGTATGAAGATTAGTACGTGAATGTAGTAGCTCTCTGTCTCTGTGAATATTTAATAACGTTTCGTTCGGATTAACAAGGAAAAATGCCTTACTGAATGTTCCTCTTTCATATATCTGGCACTGTAATTTGATATTCTGTTTATACATGTGTAACTGTGCTGGAGAAGCTGAACACGCAATCTCTTCTATCGTGCATTTGAAAGTGTTCTCACATCAGCACACACGCTGGAGCTTCTCCTAACACGTTGTCAAAGGCACTGTGTAGCTTCTAAAGCCAACTGCAGTCCACATGGTACGTTGCCTTTGCACCCCTCAAATATAGCATGGGGCAAGCAGTTCTGGGTTTAAAATGGAGCACAGTTTTATTGAACATATCGTACACAAGACTTGCAGAGTTTCTAACTATCATGTCACTCAACCGCCAGTCACTCAGCCCCCTCTCTTTGGTGCAGGTTTCCTTTCCTGCAGGAAGAGGGAGACAGTTGCTGAGGCCTGTTCCCATCCCTGGCTCTCAGATTATTATGATCTGAGTTTATGAGCGCCAATCCCACAAGGCAAGCGGGGAAGATTTGGATGCTACTGTACGGTCCAAGCTGAGAAGCATTTGAGGTTGACTTTACCATCCATGGGTAGAGGTGGGCTTTTTCAGTTTTATTTTTTTCGCAGATTTTGCGGGGTTTTTTTTACAAAAAGGAGAAGTCCAAAAAGCTGTGTTGTGTGTTTTTATTCCAAGGGCGATTTTTATAAATTATAATTGTTGTTGGCATCCTTCAGTCTCAGAAGACTATGGTGTCACACTCTGAATGGTGGTTCTGGAACAGAGTGTCCTCTCCAGTGCGCGAAGCCTGGGTAATGTAGGTATTGAGGATAGGCTGTTAAGTAGGTATGGAGGATAGGCTGGGTAAAGTAGATATGGAGGATAGGCTGTCAAATTATAATTATAAATTCACAATCACACAATCACAGTCGACCTTTATTAGGCATAAAACTTAACAGTTGCCTGAGAGGCTTACACGAGAAGTTGCATTCAGGCAAGTCATCAAAACAGAAATAGGTGTAGATTAAATAGGATTTCCCTCCATTTTACATTTGGTTAAAATCTCATATAAAAAATCCGCCATTGGTTTTACCATTTTTCCATTTGTAAGTAATGTCTGTAGTTTCAAATCATCATGACAGTAGGAACGATTGGCAAAAAACAGGTCCAAATGCATAGATCTGGACTTCTTGTAAAGCAGGCAATGGAGCAATGGTCAGAGATTCCCTGTATCCCAGCTCACAGGGACATGTCAATCGCTGTTGCGTGGTTTTATTAAATTTCAGATCCAGTTCCCAAGAAGGGAACACATTACATCTGGCGAGCATGAAAACACGACAAAGTAAAGGATTATCTAAAATATATAAAAATCTAGAACACTGGCCAGGAGAGGGGAAAATCTGAAAAAAAACAAAGGTGAGTGGGTTTTGTCTGCCTCAGAAAGGAGTCCCTAGTATTCAATAACTCTCAATCTAGAAATAATGATCTTTCTAGCCCGCATCAAAGAATCATTACCCACCAGGTCCACCGGTATACCAATCGATTGTAGCTTACTAAAAAGGTGAATATAGCCCAAGTAAGTCCAAGAATCAGAAAGCAAGTCCTGAATCAGTGAGTTATTCCCCCTGTTAAAACATACTTAACCAAAAACTAATGAATCTGCACCAGGCTATACATTCAAGTCTTTGTAGTCCTGCTTCTAAGCAAAGCACGGTGTAAGGGACACAACGGGGTAAACCAAAAATCTTATAAAGAAAAATTGAGAGTACTCTTTCCATTTCCTTATTAAAAGCGGCAATCTAGATTGGTATCCCATAAAATAATTGGGCCACGACTTTGGCTTTGAAGATACGCAGGGCTGCAGGAATATAGGAATTTCCCCTTGTGTAGAAAAAATGTAAGATACCCTGTAGGGATAATCTAGCAGATTTGAGAGCGACTATGTGCTGCGGAACCCAGGATAAACTATGATGGAAGGTCAAGCCCAAATATTTAAAGGTTTTGACCTGTTGAATAGCCTTGCCATTGAAGACCCAAGAGCGCTGTTTCCATTGTTTTTCAAAGACTAAAATTTTAGATTTTGAGTAGTTTAGCTGTAGAGCATTGTCTGAGAAATATTGGATACACCTAGAGATCAAACGCCTTAGCCCAACTCTCGTACGTGAGAGTAATGCCATATCATCAGCATAAAGTAAAAGGAAAATGGGGCGATTGAATCTTGGACAGTGGGTGTCTGTCTCTGACAAGAAAGGGGCAAGGTCATTAATGAATAGATTAAATAAAGAGGGGGCAAGGACAAAGCCTTGCTTAACCCCCTTGTTAGCTGGAAAGGGATCTATTCCACCCTCAGATTTCACCCTGACCTGGCATGAAGTGTTTGAATAAAGCTTCCTGATTGAGAAGAGTAACCAGGGGTTGATGTTTAATTTATCAAGTTTGGACCACAACAGGTCTCTTTTAATAGAATCGAAAGCCGCCTTTAGATCTAAGAAGGCTACGTACAATTTGGAATGTACTTTGTCCAGATTTTTTTTGGCTAAGTGGGCTAGGACTAAACAATGGTCTAACCCAAATTTGCCGGCTTGAAAGCCTGCTTGCTCGTCCACAAGGATGTCATTATCTGTCATCCAAGAGGTCAACCTGTTCAATAAAAGAGAGCCATATAGTTTCCCGGGTAGGGAAAGGAGGCTTATAGGGCGAAAATCTAAGTGTAAATTCCTATCCCCTTTTTTGAAAATTGGCACAATCAATGACTGTGTCCATTTTGATGGCATTAGGCACGTTTTATCAATCCAGTTGAATAGTTTGACTAAATGACATTCCCACCACTGAGGCGCTGCCCTGATCAAATCCGATGGAATATAATCAGGCCCAGCAGCTTTACCACTCTCTCGTTGGCCAATAAAGGCCAACACTTCCTCTTTAGAGACTGGGGGCCATGGGGGCCCACCATCTGGGATGGTTAAATCAGGTTCAGCTAGTCTAATAGATGGGTCAAAAAACAGGGACCTGTAATGTTCTACCCAAGTGGGAGCCTCTATAGTGGGTCCCACATACCCTGGCCAAGAGTGGCCTGATATGATTTCCCAGAATACTTTAGAATTATTAGAAAGGACCGCTCTCTGCAGGCGGCGCCAGTCAGTTTGCATTGCGTTATGCGAGCAAGCTTTAATTTCATTGGCTAATCGTTGTTTAATGGAAAAATAAGCTGAGGGCAATTTGGCAATGCCCTTGCTTCTATATTCACAATATATTTCCCAGAGTTGCATTTTGAGCTTTCCACACAAATCACTAAAAGACCGGGAATGATTATTTACCTTAGCTCCTAGAGAGGATGGGCAATTTTGTCCAAAAGGAAGCAGCAATGAGTTTACGAGGTCCTCAAACTCAGCCACAGGTGAGTCAGAAGTGACCAGTTCGTGGTGATTCAAACTCTCAAAAGTATTTACTATCCTTGGCCACCTTGGCTCAAAATATGATGTTAGTCTTGTCGTCCCAAATTATTTTAGTTGAGCTGTGTGGGACTTTACATGAACGAGGGGGAGGGTGTAACAAACCCAAGTTAGAATTTAAATTTAAAACGCAGCTTCATTGCAGATGATCACTTAGGAAAGGGGGTCGCACGTTGAATCCCATAGCATTTGGCAACAAAGGTAGCGACACAAGGATATAATCAATCACACTGGCCCCCTGTGGAGCAAGAAAAGTAAACTCGCCCTCAATATCCAAGCTGGCCAGTCCATTCAGTCAAGTCAAGCCATAATCACACAAAAATTAGCTAAAAGGCGTCCAGAGGAGTTAATAATCAGATCTTTAGAAACATGTCTAATCAGGCAACTTTCAGGTAAATTTGTTGCATCGTCAACCTGCTTAAAGATTTCATTACTAGAACCCACACGAGCATTCCAGTCACCTACCAATAGGCGCTGAACATCAGGATGTTTGGTCTCAAATCATCTAATAATGCTGTTTAAATAATCCCATTGGCAGACCCTCAAATCAGCAGAAGGAGTGGGCGGAATATAAATGTTGGCTACATGTGAATCTCTAGGGGTGTTCTTAACCCTTACAATTTGAATCATACAAAAGCTATCAGCCATGTAGATAAGGTCGATACAAATGGCTGAAGTATACAAGATTACAAGCCCCCCCCCCCCCCACAGTTCTACCCTTAACCCCAGTCTTGTGAGCAGGAAGTGATTTAAAGCCAGAGTAACAAATAGGCTTAATAGACCAGGTTTCTTGCAACAAGATTAAATCATAATTCTCTAAGAAAGGACCAAACTCAGGGTCACCGAGTTTCCCTGCCCAGCCAGCCACATTCCAGGATAAAACACGCAGGGGTAAATTCCCGGCGGCCAGGATCTTAATTTGTTGGCAGGAGGCTGAATTAGGTAAGTGAAGTGAATGTCAGTCAGCACCAGAGCGCTGAAATGGTGTGTCTTCCTCAGGTTGCGGCGGTGATTGCGTACCCCCAACTCTCTGCTATATATGGCATCCGCTCATGGCTAGCTGCTGTAGTGAGTCACTGCTCGTTGTTGTTGGACTGGAATCACAAGTTGCACAAGTGCTTCTACACATACAGTGGTGGGCAAACCACATTGGGATGCAGGACAGACCTGAATGCGATCTTCTTCAATAGATTGTAATAATTGCTGTCTGACCGCATCTAAGTTGCTGATTATCTTCTTCTGTTCTTGATTAGGCATAGCTTTAAATGCCATCAATACCTCTTGCATAAGATCTTGATCTATAATATCAAGTTGAAGCAGTGGGTCACAATCATCCAAATCCGCAGCTGTTGGCAAGTCTGGGAACGATACTGCTTTTGCTAACATTCCAGTGACAGAGGTTTGCAGCTGTAGTAGATGTGTCATCTCAAGGCAATCTTGAGTCCTGCTGGAATTAGTTTCCAAAATCACACTCTCGTCTTTTTCAGCTGCTTCTTCCCAGGGAGCCTCGATAATGCTATTTAGATCTTAAGACAGTATTGATCCTTGGATTGACAAGGAGGTATCTTGCCTTGGAGGATCTCCTGTCGGTTGCTGAAATTGTGGAGACTGGCATGGTCTAACAGGAGAAGACACTACTTGCTGCGAGGCACACGAATGTTGAGCATATTTATCCCCAGAATTGGCAGTAACTTCCATTTCCATAGGAGTTCAATCATGACTTTCAGTCAGCTCTGGGACCGCATTGTTACGCTCTTGCAATATTTTCTGAAGAAAGTGAGTTCTATCTGCTAACTCCTCAAGGATCTTGCCCATCTGGGCACCGTTCAAGTTTGCCTTTAGACAGGGTTGCAGCCCAGCCAGGTTGCCGGAAACATTCTGGCCTAGTCCAGCAGTAGCTGTACTATCTGTTGGCCTACCTGACTGCCGTGACCCTGCAAGATGGATCAGTCGCAGAGGAGGAGGAGGAGATTTACTTGCCAGATACAAAGGATTGATATCTATATCAGCAAAGACTCTCTTGGCTGTTATATAAAAAAAACCCAGCAACCTTCGCATTCCGAAAAGCATCATAGGAATGGCACAGCTATTGAACTTCAGATGGACTCTCACTGCAAACTGCTGGCATGGCAATCTCTCTAAAGATAAGAGATCCACCTGCCCCAGATCAATTCTCAGGAGCTCTGCCAGAGATCTTCGGGCTCTAAATTTGTTGGACCAGCGGCCCCGATTTGGTGGTTGATCCTGTACTGTTAATATAATCTAGTCATTCTGTAAGCACCGTCTAGTGTCACCCTTGGTCTGCATCTCCTTAAAGGCACCAGGAGCTGCTGGGGAGGCTGCCTGAGGTATTGTTGCTTGAACGGTTAGCGTTTTACTGATTTAAAACAGCTGCTGGCCGACTGCATTGCCATCCATAAAATAAACAATGCTTTGAAGTTCTTGGAATATTGCCAATAAAGATTTTCTGGTCAGAATGTGGTGCTCCGCCAGGACCTCCATCAGATATTTGGCAGAATATGGTGAGTTCTCTCTCATATCTTCTGAGCCCTCAGCCAGATTCACAGTGACCTGTGTAGTTTGTGACGCTGTGCTCTTTAATGTTGCTCCTTTTGAATTGATGCAAGAAGCACTACTAGCCAACAGTGCTGGGTTCTTAGAGCCAATTTCAACTGAGTCTAAAGCTGATGCCATCATGCAACAAGGAACGAAGGAATTGCTGTCTTGGGCACAGTTATTGTCAATACTATTATAATTAGAAGTAAACCCAGAGATTTCCTCAGTAATTTTGGGTTTGCCCAGTCTGGGAGCTCAGCCAAACAAAGTTGCCTTGTTTTGCTTTTTGCAGGTGGACTCTTATCTGCCAGTCCCAATGGAGTTCTCTGGCGTTTTTTCTTCTTCGCCATTGTTTATCTGTAATCCAAGTCAATCCTCCTTAAACTGTACAACTTTGAAAACAAAAACGCAACCTTCTGATTGCCAGAGAGGTTCCTAGATAAAAACTAGTTAAATTAAAAGCATTTGGCCAGTTAGGAGATGCAAAAATCAAAACAGAAGCAGGAGCTGCGACAGGAGATGTTAATGCATAGCCATCTTCCCACCTATTTGTCTAATTATAAATTATAATGGTAATGGCCTTTGCACCCCTCAAATGATCCCAGAAATTATAATTATAAATTATAATCACTTTAAAAGTTTACTGAGTATGTGATACAGGTGGCATAGTGTCAGAAGATGCAGTCACTTGCATGTAGAGGTCTCTACACATGCATGCAGAGAATGGTTTTAGAATGGTTTTATTTTTTTTGCAGATTTTGGGCTGATATTTTTTCTTGTTGTTTCTTTACAATAATGAGATGTGCAGAAAGTGGAGTTATGTGTTATCACCAAAAACCCTACCTTTATCTATGGGCAAAGTGTTCCTAGCCAGCATCCTCCAGCAGAGAAACCTCTTAAGGATCATTTCTGGGACCTCCCTTAGCCCATTCCACTTCCTCAGAATGCATACCAATTCCTGTTCTTAATCCCTAACAAATCTACAAGCCATGACCACTTGGCTAACATAACACTGGACTCACTTTGACCATCTGAAGGAGATTGAGGGGGCAGCGGCATAGCTAATGATTGTGTAACCTAGTGCCAAGCTCAAAATGATGCCCTGGAAGTGATGTCACAAGTAGAAGTGACAATATGCCCCAGCTCAGTGGCGTAGCTAAGGAGGTGCAGGGGGTAGCAGTTGCACTGGGCATTAAGCTTTAGGGGGGTAACAAGTTGAACTTGACACTAGTGACCAAAATTGTGAAAATCTTGGTATGTGCAAATAACACCATCATGTTATTTATCACTGGAAAGGTAATTTAATGCAGAGTGCAATGAAACAAACTGCATTGGAATATCTGTATTCTATCAAACATTATGGCCAATTAACCAGAAAATAACACAACTGTCTTGTGGAACAAAAACTGGATTTGCTTAACTCCAAACTGACCTATGAGACTGATTGTTCTGAGTGCCAATGAGATGTTGTTATGATACAGCATGGAGCCAATAACTTTTTATTTATTTACTTAATTAAATTTGATTTTATCATGCGGCGGGACTACAAAATCTTCTTTGACCCCGAGTTGCAAATAGATGCCTTAGCTATGCCACTGACTGGGGGGAGGCAGCAGAGCAAGTGGGTGGTGAGCTGCTGGGGGGAGGAGGTGGTTCCTCTCAATTTTCACTTTTAAAAAAGCCCGGGAATGATGTCACTTCCGGTTGTGACATCACTTCCGGGGCAACATTTTGTGCTTGGCACCGGGCTATATGATCATTAGCTACACCACTGCCCCAGCTTTTGTTAAAGTGAAAATTGAGGGAAAACCCATCCCCTCCCCCCAGCAGCTTGTCACTCACTTGCTCTTCCAGCTCCCCCAGCCAGTGGCATAGCTAAGGCATCTATCTGCTACCTGGAGTCAAAGAAGATTTTGTGGCTCCTCCTCCAAGACAAAATCAAATTAAATTAAGTAAATAAATATAAAGTGTCTCCCTTATTGGTTAGAGACCCTGTGCTGGGGTGAAGAGGGATGGGTATTCTCCCCCTACTAAAAATAAGAGGAGTTCCTCTTGAAAAAGTGTCTCTTTAGTCAGGTAGCATGGGTAACTGTATTATAATACATGTTCTGTATTATGATCCTTTTTTTGTTCCATAAGGCAGTAGTATTTTCATTTTCTGGTTAATTGACCATAACCTTTGACAGAATACAAATATTCCAATATGGTTTGTTTTGTTTCATTCTGCATTAAATTACCTTTTCTAATAACATGATGGTATTATTCATAATATACCAAGGCTTTCACAATTTTGGCCACTAGTTTTCAAGCTCAGCTTGTGCCCCTCCCCTATGCTTGTTGCCCGGCGCAATTGCTATCCCCTGCACCCCCTTAGCTACACCACTGGGGTAGGAATTCCTCCAACATGGCCAATCAGGTTTGAGAACAAAATAATCCAGATATGACTTACTTTCATTTATAGAAAGTGAATCAGAATTAGTCATGGTTCTAGTCATTAGTCAGAATTAGTCATGGTTCAGGATAATTGTATTGGTAGGCCAACAGTAACTGCTTTCGAAATCTAACCTGGCAGATTACCAGAGCATCCTTAGTTGATGCCATTATTTTTCCACCATTTCTTTTTATTTAGATGTCATTCAGTGTCAGTTCTTGAGACTCAAAAAGCTCATTATCTTGTAGAGGCTGAATGCGATACGGCAGTGTCTGCCTGAAGTAACTGAAATCTTGCCTTGCAAATTGCATTGGAGTGGTGCATAATTTCAATTTATTTTGCAACACATACTCCCTTTTTTAAGTTCTGTTTCTGAAAGAACTTGACAAACTTTTATCTGAATTCGTCAACCACACCATCCTACTTGAATATAATTTACTCATCCACATACCCACTTTGTAATGTATCTGAAATGGGGTTCCCATTGGGATGTTCATTTGGAGGTCTAAAAGATTCAGGGCATATGCATCTGAATTGGTTTTTAAATAAATAATACATGAACAGATGCCAGTATCTTCTTGTATGATCTGTTTCAAGTATTGTTTGGTTCATCTTTTATTATTTCCCACCTTTTTAAGCACAGCAGAAACCCTAATCTAGCGCACTCAAATGAAACAGATGCTTTTAAACCAAGGCTTGTAGTGTACAGTCCAAAGTAGATGAAGGGTAGAATATGCTACCTATCAAGCTCTTAAATCTTTCTGAATGATACTTCAGAGACTGTGAGTAGACTGAGAATGACTGTAGCGTCATCTCTAAGGGCAGATTCATGTATTCTAATGCCAGTGCTTGTGTACTCAAAACCCAGCTGTGGCCGCTTCATTGCAATGTGGAGCCAGAGGAGTGCAATTTCAGCAGAGAAGGACCAGGTGGAAAGGAGGATGCTTAATGTTTCCCTTACTCATATATTCTTTTCCCCACTCAAACTCTTTCTGTCTCTCTGTAGCTGCTTTTCTCCTGAACTGTGTTTGTGAAGGAAACATGAGTCTGGAATCCTTTCTTAAATATATTGCAGGGAATTTCCCTCATAACCAGGAATATGGAAGATATTGCCTATATCAGGGTTGGACAAACTTTCAACTTCAGGGATCCTGGATCTAAAGAAGAGGGAATTTCAGCAGGTGCAGCTTGTCATCTCATAGATGACAAGCTGCACCTGCTGTCATTCTCTCTCCTACACAATTGTTAAAGGTTCAGGATCCCTGAAGTTGAAAGTTCACCCACCCCTGACCTATAAGGCCAGTCCTTACTGCTCCTTCTGACACACACCCTCATGTGCAACTCCAAATGTGCACTTACGTTTTGTTCTGTGGCATGCATTAAAGGTATAACCTTTGGCCACATGGATGAGCACTTGGAACAGAAGTTAGCCAGAGATTACCAATGAGTTCAGCTTGGAACAGTAGCGTAGCTAGAAAGATGCAAAATGGTAAGTAGTGCAGGTTCTCAAAGATGCATATAGCAGGGACATGCAGTGATAAGGCATAGTGTCAGCTAGCCCAGTGACCCAAAAGTGACATCATGAAGTGATGTCACTTCTGGGTCACCTCCAGCTGCACCACCTGATTTAAAGCCCCATTTAAGGGTATGACCATCAGCTGATGGTCGGAGATTGGAAAAGGAGATAAGGAGCAATAATGGCTGGTGGTTGCTCATTAGGTCAGCTGCCACTCAAGGTCTGCACAACCCCATTTAGAGGTTCAACTGTCAGCCATGGCTTGTCTTTTTCTTTGCTCCTTTCATTATCTTCTTTTCCAATCTCTGACCATCAGCTGATGGTTGGACCTTTAAATGGGGCTTTAAATCGGGTGGTGTGCTAAGCAGCAGCTGATTGGCCTTATCGCTTTTTCCAATCTGATGGTCGGGCTTTTTAGCCAGACCATCAGATCAGAAAAGCGCAAGGAACAGCAACAAAATACCTTTAACTCCAAACAAAAACACACAACAAATCTGGCTTAAAGAATGTGGTGGGAGCTGACTGATGGGGAAGTTATGAATGATAGAAATATATTCGGTCACTAGGGTGTTGATTATAATCCTCTAACCACTCAAGAGGCTCATCAGCATTAGGGAAGGGGCGACCTGATGTCCTGATGCAGCACATTCAAGCCTAGCAAGCTACATTGGACCCATGCATAGTAGAGCCATGCGCGCTCACCCCCATGAACAACTACAAAAGCCAACTCTGGAACTCTGCACGCACATTAAAACCACATTTATTTACCACCGGATGCATGTGCACGTGCCTGTACATTCCTATGCACAAACCCATCCTGGTCATGCCAAAAATGTTCAGCTCCACGCAGCCACGAACATGCAGCTCATGGAGGCGCCAACATACACCATTTGCGAAACACTCCCCACATTCCATTCCGTGCACACAGCTGCAATAGACAGACACATGGGCCATTCTCACAACTGCAGTACTCCAACATGAAGTCTTGTACACTAATGCAAACCACAGCAAACACCTAGTTCTGCAGTCCAATAGTGTGTACACACAATCATACATTTACAAAACAAAACCAAAATACCACTTATGCCTAGTTCTGTACCTGAATAATCTGGCAAACAATGTCCATATACATCCTTCTATTGACTCGCGAACAAACAGTTTATGCACATGGGCTTCTAGCCACATGAATTTGCAATCACCTACACAACACAGTCATGTATACACATGTTATTTGCACATGACCATTCAAATTGCGATGGCCTTTTTGACATCTTGAGAGAGACCAAGTTCAGTTGTGGTCCTTATAGACCAGGTGATGATTCTGTTGACAATGTGACTGTTCAAAAGAACCTTTTATTTTGTTTTTCACACTTACGAGTGAATATACTCATATATATATACTCGTATATATACGAATATACTTTCACACTCGTATATTAACTTAGCTTAAGGCAATGTATGGTAAATTTAACCCAATTGATGCCAATCTGATGTAGTGGTTAGAATGTGAGACTTGGGCTGGGAGTCATGGGTTGAAATTCTCACCCAGCTATGGATTCTTAAGCCAATCACTCTCACTTTATCCTGTCTCCCAGGGTTGTTGTGAGGATAAAAGGGTGGAGGTGCACAAATAACTATGTATAGCTCACAGGCTGTGGTGTTCCTTGTATAGGAAGGGAGAGGTTAAAGACATCAAGGTAGCAGAGGCTAGCTTTATCCCCTCCCCTCCCCCTAACCTCCCAGTAGTTGCGGGCCTGGAGGGGGGACAGGGGGGCAAATACCCTGAGCACTGCATCCATGCAGTATTGCAGACCTTGTGAGGCTTCTGACGCAGCCTTAAACAGTACTTCTAGTTTCCCAGAAATACTGTTTAAGACTGTGGGGAAGCCTCAGAATGTTTTCTGAGTGGTTCCTAATGCCACACAAGGCTCCATTGCACTTGATAAGTGGGGGAGTGATGTGGTGCAAGGGGGCGGCATCTTGGACCTGTGCCCCGGGGTGTATCAAGGGGCAGGTCCATTACTGCCCCCAGAAGTGGGCAAGGAGGAGGAAGACAATAGTCATGCCCCCCCAAAAGCAATAAGAAAGGCCCCTCGCTGATGAAGAACCGCTTCCGCCACCTATAAGAAAGACTTGCAGACACCCCTGCCCAGATCAATGAGAGAGATCCCAGTCCCCCAATATTTTGTATGTGAGATTTTGCTGTTTAGTAAGACAGCTTCTGACTTACATTCTGTGCCAGATAATACTCTGAAGCTTTTCTTCTCTACTCCGAAGGTCTTCTCAGAAAAAGAGAAGACCAGAGACTCAGTGGGTTGGTGGGCTTGCAAGCTTGCTGCTTGCAAATTTTCCAGTACAAAAACAACTTGGCAGGCCTTGTCTGCCCTGCAGCCTCTGCTTTGTGCCCAAACCACAATGAGCACTCAGTGCTACTCAGTAAGTGGAACTGCCCAGCCACTTCCTGCCCCCACCCCAATCTTGACAGTGCAGGCACAGAGCTTTCAATCTGGTGTGAGCGATGTGGAAGCTGCTGCCTTGCACCAATCATTGCACAGAATTTGGCACAAAGAAAGGGAGGCTGCTGCAATGCAAACAACCCAGTGTGCTGCCTTGCAGCAACTTAAGAATTCCCTCCTTAGCGCTAAATTCTGTGCAATGATTGGCTCTGGGAAGTAGCCTCTACATCAGGGGCATCCAAAGTTTTTGGCAGGACGGCCACATCATCTCTATGACACTGTGTTGGGGGTGGAGGAAAAAAAGAATTAATTTAAATCTAAAATTTGAATAAATTTACATAAGTTTACATAAATGAATATATTAAAGATGAACTTACACGAATGAATGAAGGTCTTGAAATAGCTCAAGGCCTATAAAGGCCTTGCACAACGCAAGGCTGGCCTTCCCTTTGCTGCCGCTACTGCATCACAGACCTGAAATGGCAAGCAGTGGAGGAAGCCCTCATCCCACAGCTCACGTGAGAGGTCAAACAGTCGCCCTCATGCTGAGAGCAGTTGCATCGGGCCAGTGAGGGCTCCAACAAATCTCCAGAGGCTCATTGGAGACTGGGGGCTCCCTGAGGGCCGCATTGAGAGGCTGCATGTGGCCCCAGGGCCAGGGTTTGGGCACCCTTGCTCTACATCATGGTCTAAGCTAGAAGGCTCTGCATGCCTGGATTTATGGGGGGGGGGTGACTGCCCATCACCACTCACATTTGGCTGAGAGGAAGGGGAAGCTGCTGCAGGAAGGCAGGCATGCTTGCAAAGTGCAAACCACCCGGAAACCTCCCCTTTCTCATGGCCAAAGTTCCGATGGAACTCCCCTCCCTCTAGAAATCCAGGCATACAGAACCTTCTAGCTTAGACAAGCTGAAAAGCACTGACATAAGGGGTTAGGATTGTACCCTTAGAAGGTGTTCTGCCTTTAACTGCCTTTAACTTTTCAGGTATGTTATAATAATTATTATTATTTTATCATTAACTTTATTTTTACCCCGCCTTTCTCCCAAGGGACTTGAGTCTCCCAAGGGACTCAAGGCAGCTTACAACAAAGGTTATGTCAGGCCTTTGGCATCCCAGGCCCTGAAATTTCCAAGAAATATTGGAAAATGATATATGTTACAAGAGATATTGAATTGTGTAGTACCATTCAAACCGGAAATATTCCTTTTAAATGTGATATCAGAAATTGAAGACCAATATAAGAAACATTTTATTGTACATATCGGTAAAGCAGCAAGAATATTGTATGTGCAAAATTTGAAGCCTTTTTATGACTCAATAAATTTTAGTTAAACAATAGAGATTGTTTAGTTAAATCATTAATTAGTATAATGACAAATATGATGATTTTTGTATCAATGACTATTTTTTTTTAGTTGTTGTTGATTTCTTTTTTGGATTAAGACATGTTGTAATCTATGGCCAATATCCTCATGTGTAACGTATGTAGTCCCAGCCCTAAGTTTAACCCATTTTCCTTACCTGTATCTGTAATAAATAAATAAACTTTGCATACAGAAATAAATGCATGTACTGACTCTAAACTAGCAGTAGGGCTAGTAAGTAAGTAAGACTTTAAATAATTTTATACTTCTAATAGGCTGTAAAAAGTACTATTTGGAAGTAGCCCTCAATTGATCCTTCTGATTTTTTCATGACACAATTACCTTTATTTACCTTTAAAAAGTGTTTGTCTCCTGTCTCTCCAACTATTTGAGGTGGCCTTTGAATTGGTTGACCTTTTATTCTTGACTACTGCTAATGTAGATGGCAGCCATTCAGCATCTGAATGGCATTTTAAGAGGCATGGATTGTCTTTATCTTATTTTTTCCCCAAATGCTGCTTTTGCTAGAAACACGTGCTGACAGAGATTACTTATAAATTTAAAACAAAAAGATATACTTAACAGAACTCCTTCCCGTTGTAGTCTACGTTTTAACCATTTCTCAATTCTGCACTACAGATGTATGGCTGCAGTTATAAAATCCAATCATGAAGTCATATTTACACTGCACTGAACAAGAACAACAACAAAAAGACGCCAAAGAAGGTCCTGAGAAGGGCAACTAGAATGATGAGGGGTCTGGAGACCCTAAAGACCATTGAACATGTTTAGTTTGGAAAAGAAGCAATTAAGAGGGGATATAACTAAATCTAGAAATATCTGAGAATGTGTCATCTGGAAGATGAAGTGGATTGTTTTCAATTGCTCCAGAGGGTTGGACAAGGACAAATGGGTATAACTTACACAGCTTGACTTTAAACTTTGCTTACTCCCTTTAACTTAAAGAGAGATTTTCATGAAACATTTGGAAAAAGTTACTGATGATATGAACCGTTCAGCACGGAACAGTCTGTCTCAGATGGTGGTAGATTTTTCATTGTTGGAAGTCTTTTAGTAGAGGTTAGAGAGCCATCTTTGGAGATGTGGTGGTTGTGGACAGCCTGCTTTGGCCCGGGGTTGCACTTGATGATCTTGAAGTCCCTTCCAACTTGGACTTCTGTGATTCTATAATTCTGTGAAAAGGTCTTCAAAATACTGACAAGGTTTTCATTGCATTTTATCACCACCTAACTATGCTAAATTGTAGAGTCCTGTGACACATGAAGGCTAACATTTATATTGTGGCATATGCTTTTGCCCAATAAAGTAGCCATGAAATTGTGGGTTTATAGACACATAAAGGAAAAACTAGAGTGGTCTGAGAGCCCTGCTGCTATGCACCCTGCCTTAACCCCACCCAAAAACATTGTGCATACATTCCACCATCACTCTTGCTGT
This sequence comes from Tiliqua scincoides, assembly GCF_035046505.1. Lineage (NCBI taxonomy): Eukaryota > Metazoa > Chordata > Lepidosauria > Squamata > Scincidae > Tiliqua > Tiliqua scincoides. The sequence continues at coordinate 110,987,605 of NC_089823.1, forward strand.
GTCCTCTCTTGTACTCATTTAGTAGCTTAGGAAAACAGCCAGACTGAGAGGTGAGAGAAAGTGAAGCTCCAGACCTTGCCCTCTGCCACTTTCACCTTGAGCTTCAGCATCGCCACTTCCCTCCATGCAATCCTGTTTGAATAAGCTGCCACCATGTTCCACTGGTCCTCTTTGAATTAAGCAAAACAACATGGGCAAAGAAGGCCACCTGAGTTCAAGGTAAGAGAATGGGGCAGGCTCCACTCACCACTTGAAACAACAGTTTTAGTCGGCCTTGTTGCTAGGCTGGACTGCAGTAACAATTTTTTTTTAAGTAGTTTTGAAAAATGGTGCTGAAAGGTTCAGAAAATGCAAAAGATACCAGTGATCGTGTCATTTCTAGGTGGAGAACAAATAAATCAAGAATGATCAGAACGGGGAAAACCCACTCACAGTTAACTTTAGTGAATTTGTATAGCCAGAAAAGACGTACAGAGAGAGACCATGATGCTGTTGTGCAAAAGTCACTCTTGATTTTGGTTGCATCCAGTTTCTACAACTTCGGAATGAATTATGTGTTTCCTATATTGAGACAAACCCACCTCTTTATTCTCAATCAGGTATTTTCTTTGTACCAGTTTTTGTTTCCTTTGGGCCACTTTGGACCACAGAAATATGCTTTTCTGTTGCATATTTTCCTGTCCTTCCTATTTCTCTCCTAGACTCAGAAGTGAAGTAATTTTCTTTCTCACCTTTTCCTTTAAGAGAAATCTTAACTCACGACACGGCAGTACCAGTGTTAGAAAATTGGATAGGATTTGGCCCTTAGTCATTACTAAACATAAGTAATAGCATAGTTACCTTTGTGTACTTGCAGCCTGCTGCATATTCTTCCCTCTGTGTGTGGTTAACTTAAGTTTCCCTCAAACCAGAATATGGCACATCTGTTCGTTGGAAGGATGGGTTGCCAAGAATTATTCAGACTTTCTCCCATTTAGAGAGAGGTGAATGTAAACGCAGCTGTCAGAGAGCAGGCATTATCACTGTGTGACCTCATGAAGCTTACATACAAGTACCACAGACCATTCAAATGGCTTCTTCAATCAAGAGTATTCCCAAGAGGCTTGTTGTGAGACAGGGAAGAAAATGGCAAAAGGGAGAAATGCATGTTCTGCTGAGACAGGAAATTTGCAAATGAATAAATGAAGAAACTGGACTCTTTCCTATGGAAAATTGATAGAAGAGCCGCAGTGAATCTACAGGCAGCAGTGATGTAAATCAGTTTCCTTAACAGTCCTTAGTATGACCAAAGCCCAAAAAAGAGGGCAGTTCAGGAACCAGATACCCAGTATCCAGCTCACTCCTAGTTCAATTAAAATTGGACTTGAACCCTTCTGGAATCTTGGCCCAATCCTAATGGTATCTCTTTAAGGTCTCTCTTATGCACTACAGTGTCTAGTCACTCCCTTTTCCGTAATTTATGTTGATATCACTTTGATTTGGGCTCACATGGTGGCTTCCGTTCTAAGTAGATATTGTATGCCAGTCATTCTCTTAAAGCATTCAAAATTAATAAAGTAAAGAAGATACTAATCAGGGATTGTATCACACCGATTTACATAAATTAATTAATGCCAGCACTCACAGTGAAACGTAGTATGGGGGCCTGAGAAAAGCAACAGGCTTATAAAGCCGAGAGATTATCTCTTCAAATACATATCAAGGTCACCAACTGCACAGCACAAGTGACTACAGAATTCTTAATCAATATGATTCATAGCTTTATCAGTGAGACGTACGAGGAAAAATATAGACAGAGATGTTAAGTGTAAGCATACACTCTCTCGCCCTCTTCCTGCTTTGCCTGCTCTTGTTTCTATTCTGCTTCTGTTGCCACCATAAGGGTCTCTTTCAATGTTTCTTCTACAAGTGGAACTGTGTTAATAATTCACAGCCAATAATTTATTCAACAAATTGCTCCTCTCTATGTTTGTTAACTGTGTGGCAAGCACCTACTACTGTATACTGTTTTCTTGGATTGATTTGTTATTCGACAATGTTTAACCAAGGCATTCTGAAACTAATCCTTGGTTGCAGTTATTTGGGGGTGGAATTTTCAATATTCAAGTAACAGGCAGCCTAATCCTAACTTGCGCTGGAATAGACAGGCCAACCGGCCTGCACCATATCCAATGCAGGGTTGGAGGTGGCTGTGGTGCAACTTGGGGTAAGGAGATATTTTTCTCCTTACCCCGAACAATGCACCAGCCACCTCAATGGAGCTACAAGGACCTGCACCAGCTAAATTACTGGTGCAGATCTGAGCAGCCCAGTGTTTTGCTAGGCTGTTCAGGAAGGGATTAGGATCTGGTCTAAATGTCAGAAGCTGGTCCCCCCCCCCGTGGGCCTGGTCCGTCCACCGGCCTATCTGCTGCCTGCCCTCCCCCTGCCCTGAAACGCCCTCCCCATCCTTTTCAAATCCCCACTTCAGCGGCCCATTGCCCATGCAAACTTACTGGCACAGGTCTACATCTGGAGCTTGGAAACCGCTGCCCGTCAGTGCACCAACCTTCCTGACTCCATGGTGGTGCGAGAGCCACCTTTACAGCATGTTTGCAACAATGAGATGCTAGTGCAATGGACTTGCACCAGCTTAAGGGCAGCTTTGGATTGTTCCCTAAGGCAGGCATTGCTAGCCCTCTGGAGTGGTGTTGGCCTTCCCAAATTTGCTTAGGCAGTTCAAAGCAGTTCTGCTTGATGAAAGTGCCTCTGTTGGATCTCAGTTTATTCATTTGTGTTTTTACTCAGTCTGTTTCTGGTTTGTCGATTTGTCTACCTGGCATCTTGTTAGTTCGTTCACAGCCCAGTCCTAACTAGCGCTGGCCTGTGCTGTATCCAGTGCTAGTTAGGAGCTGGCTGGAGGTCTTCTCGGGGTAAGGGGATATTTTTCCCCATACCCCAAGTAATGCCCCAGTCAGCTCTATGGAGCTACTTGGATCTCCACCAGCTATATAGCTAGTGGACATCTAATGACTCCATGTGAGGTTGCTTGGCCCAAGAGGGTGAATAGGATACAGTGGAGGAGGCTTCTGCTTATCCCACCCATTCCTGGCTCTGTCCTCCCCCCTTTCTGCTCTCCCCTCCCCAGAAATGCCCCTCCCCATCTCTGAAATTCCATCTCGCCACCCTCTTTCAGTCCCTGTACCTCTTGGTGTGAAACTTACCTCCACTGCCTGCCAGGGGCTCAGATCCAGTGTTGGCGGGCTGGCGCAGGCCATCCCAGCAGTGCAACTGACTCCCAAGTAGATTGGCTGCTGCGCCAGTGGAAGTGTCAGTTGGATTGCGCTCTGAATTGTATTTTACGTTCCCCCCCCCCCCAAAAAAAAATGACATAAGGCAGTGTTTCTCAAACTGTGGGTCGGGACCCAGTAGGTGGTTCATGAGCCAATTTCAGGTGAGTCCCCATTCATTTCAATATTTTATTTTTAGTATATTAGACTTGATGCTTCCATGGTATGTGGCTGCATTTGGGGAAATGTTACAGACCTGTCCTTTTAACAAGCTGCTATGCATATTCTTTTAACAATGATAGTCAATGGGACTTAAATCTGGGTAGGATTGCAGCCTAGGATTGTTAAAAATGTTCCTTCTTGATGATGTCACTTCTGATCATGACATCACTTTCAGTGGGTTGTGACAGATTCTCATTCTAAAAAGTGGCTCCTGTTGCTAAATGTGAGAGACCGACTGACATAAGGGATCCGTTTGTCATGGAGGGAAAACCTGTGAAGTGCATGTTCCAGCAGCATTGTGGGTTAGGTGAAAGGACCTGTAAGCAACTTCCCTCAGACCAGTGAATGTGGGGATATTAAAAAGCCATCTGGGGAAAGAAGGGAAAAAAACCTGGCAATTTCAAGGGAAACAGTAAACTGTGTATACTTATGGAAATTAGGACAGAGCATTCAAGTTTGTGTTTAAGATCTGCATGTTTAGGTTGGCTTCCCCCTCATCTCCTTTGCCGGTGTATATTGGCATAGTTTCATGTTTCAGGGTGATTTATGCTACATGAGAAAGCAAGCATATGGTTTTCCTGTTTTCATTTGATTGCTGTAATTTCTTCCCAGGTCCTACGAGGTACTGTATACAATTTACATAATTTCCTTCTTGCGTGCATGCTTGAAAGCTTTACGTGGCCGTGCCTTTATAACCCCTTGAATCTCATTTTGCTCCTGATGCTGGCATTTGGTGATGTTGAATCATCTTGTAATGGCTGACTGCAATGCTGCAATCCAGTTTAAAGAGATCTGTGTGCATAAAATAGACCCCTCGGGATCCACACACGCATTTCAGGAGCTGCTGGCATAAATCAGAGGCACTTCTCAGTTAAGGATGCAGTTGGTGCTGTTTTCAAGTGCAGATTCCCATCCATGTTCTTGCACAACAATTCACACCATACATCTTTTTTTTCTTGCACTGACTGCAGCTAAATTGAGAATTGTGTGTGCTTCTGCTTGAGCCTACATAGTGTAACTAAGAGCTGTAGACAGTAAATTGTTGTGCATTATAAAAGTATATTAAATATTGCTATAAATATTAATATTAATATAAATATTAAAGTATAAGAAATATTAAAGGAATTGCAATTTAAGTTTCTTGGAGAAGAATGACAAAACCCTATTGAGAATGGTCTGGCTTACTTAGCATCAGAGACATCTCCCAGTTTTGCCATGAGGTTGTCCAGGCCTGTGGAGCATAGTTCTACTCTGGGCTGCCATAATGACCCCTGCCTGCCCTCTGATGTTTCATTGGGCACTAGTGGTGTCACCAGTACTGAAGTTTCTAGTTGGCATGCCCCGGACCAGTGTCTGATCTGGTTGACCACTGATGCCTCCCCTTATATCTCCTCAGGCTTTTCACATATTGCAGTCCAAAATCGAACTGTGGTTCATCTAGGCCCAATTGGATTTTAACCCCACCCCAGTGTGATATGATGTCACAACTGAGTAGATGTGTGCTGAATTAGAGCCTTCTTATAACCAGGCATTCCATTGTCTTGTCATTTGTAGACCCCCAGGGGTGGTGGTGGAGGAATTAACATTTGTATGTAGTAGTTATTGTGAATCTTCCAATGAAGAGATTATTTTTGACAAATATTCATTCATTTAAATCTTAGGAGTTTTATTTAGCATTGAGTTGCTTCATTAGTTTTGTGTTATGGAGGGTTTTTGTTTTTTTTACAATTACTTCCATGGGGATTATTATTATCAACTCTTATTTGGTATGCTGTACTGACAGCGATAAGATTTTCATTCTTTCCTAATTAACTTTATTGCTTTTTTAAAGCCTCCTTTGTACTGTATTACACTTGTCCATTCCATCATGGAAGTGTACCATGGAAACAAATAGGATATCTATGGTCTCATCTTGCTGCAAATTTTCAGCAGTTATTACTGATAATAGATAGTGCTGACGTGCATGACAGTGAGATACACGTGTGCACCAATATATACAAAGGAGGTGTGACACTAAATTTTGACTTAATGTTAAGGTTTAATTATTCAGATTCTTTTTTTAAAAAAAGACTGGTTAAAAGTTGATGAGTCTGGGGCTTATAACTCCTTCATCTTACAATACATAAGTTATACAAAGACAAAATTTACCTAATGCAGATTTTTTTCACACCCTGTCTCTAAAGGTCACCGTCAGTTACAATATAGAAAAAGAAGTGATTTGTAAAAATGGTGACAAATGACATAAGAACAGCCCTGCAAGATCAGGCCAAAGCCCTTTAATCCAGCATTCTTTTTTCCCAGAATGGCCCACCAGATGCATCTGGAAAACCCACAAGCAGGACAACATAATTATGTCCTGTCAATGCTGCAACTCATATTCAGAGGCATACATGCCAAACCCAGAGGTAGCTCACAGCCATCATGACTAGTAGCCATTGATAGACCTGTCCTCTATTATTTTGTCCAATTTCCTTCAAGTTCACAACTGGGAAGAAACAGGTTTCAGAGGTAACCTCAGCTGCAAGACAAGGAGAGAAAGTTGAGGAAAAATGGCTGAAGAACTTGCAAGGGAGAACTTAAAGAAGTCTTTCCAGAATGAAGAGCCAGAAGCTGACTACTTTATGGCATCTTAGGTTGGTGATTTTGCAGGATAATGAGTGTTCTGATGTGAGAACCTGAGGGAAGACTTCAGGAAGGAGCTTCCAGAGTCCTCTGCCTGAAGTGTAGAGCCAGCCTGCTTTCCAAGGAAGCCCCCCTGTGTACAGTTGTAACAGGGATAGAGCGAAGAAGGGGGAATGGCTATTTAAATTACTTGGAGAAGTGAACTAGTCACAGTGTCTAGTCATTCCTGAGAACTCGTATGAGAGTAAACTCATAAGTCAGTGGTTTTCAAACTGGGGTGTTGGGATGCGCCACCCTGAAGGCCCTGGCCTCTGTCTCCTTAAGGGGCGGAGGCAGTGAGAAGGCAGGGAAGAGGCAGCGGCGTGATCCCCAGGATCGCATTGCTAATGGGGCTGCAGGGACTGGGATGTGCGCGTGTCTGCATGGCTTCCCAGCTTGTCAGAAGTAAAAGTGGAGCAATCGCACTCTGCCTTTGCAAAACCGGAAGTGGAGCGCGATCACTCCACTTTCACTTTCTGCAGGCTGGGGAGCCCTGCAGATGCTCACACAGGGCTCCCCACACCCCAGAACGGCTGCTGCTGCAGGGACTGGTGAGCGCATCCCAGTCCCTGTAAGGACTTACTGCGGTTTTCAAACTCCCTGAGAGTTTGAAAACCTCAGTTATAAGTAATGGATCATATATGCAACTATAACAACTCATTTATTATTTTTTATAAATAACACGGGTTTCATTGGTTCAATTTAATATTAGGTCTCGAGACAAACTTTAAGATTAAGCCCCCCACACATCACACCTGGAAGTGATGTCACTTGTTTTGAAAGTGTTACTAGTTTTGAAAGACCCTTAGCTTAAAACAGGGGTGTCCAATGTTTTTGACAGGAGGGCCACATCAGCTCTCTGACACTGTGTCGGGGGCCAGGGAAAAAAAAGAATTAATTTACATTTAAAATTTGAATAAATTTACATAAGTTTACATAAACGAATATATTAAAGATGAACTTCTATGAATGAATGAAGGTCTTGCAATAGCTCAAGGCCTATAAAAGGCCTTGCACAAAGCAAGGTCAGCCTTTCCTTTGCTGCCGCTACTGCATCACAGATGTGGAACAGCAAGCAGTGGAGGGAGCCCTCATCCCACAGCTCATGTGAGAGGTCAAACAGTTGCCCTCATGCTGAGAGCAGTTGCATCGGTCCAGTGCGGGCTCCAACAAATCTCCAGAGGGCTAGAGGCTCATTGGAGACTGGGGGCTCCCTGACGGCCGCATTGAGAGGCCTCGAGGGCTGCAAGTGGCCCCAGGGCCGGGGTTTGGGCACCCCTGGCTTAAAAGAGCCTTTCAGAGCGCGATACCATAGTCTTTCGAGACTGAAGGTTGCCAACTATGGCTTAAAAGAAGCACCACACTCCCCAGGTGGCAAACTGAGAAATTTGCCTAGGGGCATATGTTAATATCTAGGCTATCGTCTTTCTCATAACACTGCCTGAGAAACAGAACGTATTCCATGTTGTATTAACAACTCAGTTCTACACAATTACTGAGGTATGAATTACTGAATTACATGAGATATGAATTACTGAGATGTTCCACTGTTTTCAATGGGGCTTAATCTCACATAAATAAGCACAGAGTTAGTCTGTGATCCTATGCACACTTATTTGGGAATAAGTTCTATTGAACACAGCACTCTAATATCTAACAGTCCAGTTCTATCCTTTTCTACACCAGAGCATGCAGCCACGCTCAAACAGGCTGCAGTTCATGCTGGGAGGGGGGGGGGTTGCAAATGGCTCCTTTGGGAGAGGTAAGGGAAAATATTTTTCCTTGCCCCTCAATCCAATGGGTCTCCTTGGACTTATGCCAGCTCTGCAGCTGGCACAAATCCAAGAAGATAAAGGAAGTATGTTGGGAGGCTCCAGAGGGGATAGCATCCAGCACAAGTTGCTTGAGCCAGGATGCATCCTCTCTTGTCTCTGACACAACACGCGCCTCCCTCAATCCACCCCTGCCTCATTCTGCCCACTCTTCCATTTGACTAGTTGCATTGGCTGGGCTTTTCCTTGCTACTGCAATGTGCATGGTACTTCTTGGCATCTGCAGTGGCAGTCCAGAACCATGCGGCTACGCACACTTCCACAACAGCATTTATGACACCATAATGTGCATTCCACCACCAGAACATTAGTTTCAGTGTCCAAGATTAGGATAGGGCCATAATATGCCTCTTATATTTGTATGGGATATTTTAAATCCCTTTCCCCCTATGTTTTATGCTTTTAAAACTAGTGCAACCCACTTCCAGAAGTTGGGATGAAATGAGCTAAGGGCGCAATCCTACAATGCACTTGGACCAACGCAAGTTCTGTAAAGCACTTTTGCGCCACTCATTTGGGAGATAGGCCAAGGCACACTGGTTGAAAATCGCTGATCTATTGCTTCATCTTGGTTAACTGAAGTTCCCAAAACAGAGTAAAGCAAATCTCTTTATCTGGGATCCTGCAACCTTGTTCTTGCATATATTAATTAATATGGATATATTTAATGTCCTACTGCCAGGCACTGTCATTTATCTTTGCTATTTATATCTCCCTCTGCTCTGGAAACCCGCTCTTGTGGTCATGGAATTTCCTTTAGGCTACTCAGATATGAGAAATTCTCCTACTAAAATACAGCTATTAAAATGTTTTGGGCTATTTAACATGCAACCTGATGAGTTACTTAAGTGGATGAAATATGGAGTCATTTCACTTTTCCTCTTAAGAATAGGAAGAAGTTTTCTTCTGAAGTGTTAAGAATGGCTCCAGAGATAATTGCATTTTCTAAGATCAAAACTGCAACAGTAGAGATTTTTTAAAAGATTATCTATGAGATGTGTGATCGCTAATTTGATTCTGATTTTCATAGTGTTGATCAGAATGACCAGTATGTTAAAACTGTGCATCCTGAGTAGAAGAGTAGCAGGTACTTTGCATATTCTGTTTAGCATAATGTACATGTAAAGATTTTTTGAGGAACATGGATACAACACTACAGTTTGTGGGCGTGATTCAAATACAATATGCACATACATATTTGGAGCTTTTCTCAAATTGCCTGTTGTTAAAAAAAATGTTATTTTTGGACCTTAAGGAAAGAACATATAATTTGGACAATACAATTAATTTCTTCTAGCCTGTGATTTTAATTTCTTAAACTTCAAAATGTGCTTTTTTGTTTTGTTTTTGTGTATCAGCACAAAATGAGCCCTTGAGACTATTTCTAGCTGCCCCTAACAGTACGTGCCCAAATAATTGCTTGTTTTAAGGACAAGCCTATACAATTTGTGATCCACCAACTGAAATCCAACCCACCACTTTTCTATAGGCCCATGTATAATTCTTGATTCAGAATGGTAAGAGGTGCAGAATGGAAGAAAAAATGGGGCTAGTGCTGTTACTGAAACATGTAATTATCTGATTCGTTCTAAGAATTTGTCCAGTTTTTAGTGCTTAGCTGTATTACAAATCACTTGCCATTTTTGTGCTAATTTTTTTTTGACTTACTCTTGTTGAACGCTCTGTCCTACATGATCAAACAACTCAACTAAATAACTTTTTGGGTTGTGGGTATCTTCTTTTGGGGGGCAGGGGGGTCAATCAGGTTTCTTGATTATGTTTTGCAAACATATCATGCATTTCCAAGGCCACCACAAAGCCCCTGTCACGCGTTACAAATGCTGCCCACCCTTACTTGATGATATCCCCTCCCACTCTCTATCTCTAATCAACACTCTCCTTCTCTCCACACTTCTTCCTCTCTGTCCCTCTTTTCCTTTTCCATTCCAGGAAATGAAAAGAAAAGAAGAAGTAGTGGAAGTAGGTAGACAGACAGAGATGGGCACCTGTCACCAGTCTGCTTCCTAGGACAAACACTCCAGTTGGCCTCATGGATGGGACGTCCCTACTGTTTGCTGCCCATGATCTTTCTTGTTCCTGGTTGTGTTTGTCTGCATGATGTTGGAGCAGTTAGTTCGGTTTCAGCTACCCTGTACCTATCCAGGGGACCAGCCACAGCCGAGATTTGCTTGATATTTGCTGTGGCTATTACTCTGGATAAGAACAGAGTGAGTAAAATCAAACCTCAGTTCCAGGGTGACAACATGATACGCATATACATGTATGCCTACAAGACAAATTGGTATGCATTCACAAGGGTAGTGTCAATGTTGGCCAGCTTGGGTTAATTCCACCACAGGGCCCATCTAGCCAAGCTGAAGTCTAAATTCTCATTCCTGGTGGCAAAGATAGCACCCAATGCATCATCAGGGGGAAAGTGGGGGTTCCACAGAGTATCCAGTGTGGGTCATTGCCCCAAGATGCACAGCAACTGGGTACCTGCATATCATAAACCAAGAGAGAATTCTTGGAAAACTTACAAATTTTTGGTAAATGGTTACCAAGAAGGCTTATCCTGTGCTGATTCTGAACTTGAGATGATAGGCCCTTGCCCAACAGGAGTGTGGTGTATAGTGGAGAACTCAGAAAGAATAAAGAAGCAATGTTATTTTGTTTCTTTTTTTTCCTAAGGAAGAGAAAAGCTTTTGAACATTTCTGCTCAATTGACTTCTGTGAATGATTTGAAGTACAAGACAAACCATGCAGAAAGTCTGTTTTGGTTTGTGGAAATGAATTTGTCTTTGTATCCAATCATCCTGCCAATAGGTCTTCCTTTCAGGGTTGATATTCTCCAAATGACAAATATTGATTTCGTTTTTCCCCCTGCTATCTTTCATGCTTACTTATCCCTTTTCTAATCAGAGCATTATTAGTTTTAACACAGGTGTGAAAATGAATCCCTTATACCTGCAAGGTGATGGGACCCACTTTAAAATGCATAGCTCAAAGATCATGAAAACTCAACCCTTTTCTGAGTGACATATATGAGAGATTAATCATTGAACACAATTTTCAAAACTGACTGCTCAATGGGAACAATTTAAGTATGTCTATAAGAACTGAAATGTCCACTGCATGCTTTCCTAGGTATTTATGTGAACACCTAGGAAATACATTATGTAAACACAATGCACATTTCAGTCCTTAAAGACATACTTAAATTGTTCCCATTTAGGTATATTTAGGTTCCCATTTAGGTATATATGACAATGTATACTCATTGTCATAAGGGAAGAATCCACCTATGCAAGGTTATCTATTTTAAATCACTGTTACTTCTTATCACTGTTGCTTCCCATCAGCTATTGTGTTTTTCTGTGCATCTCTCAGATAGTGACTCAACAGTGGTCCTACTGGTTTTTGCACATTGAGGCAAAAAAGCCTAACCTCACATAAATTGATAGGTTATGAATTGGCAGTAACTGACCAGCTGAGTAACTGAGACACTCTAGCTCACCACACTCTACTCTTCTGCCTCATTGTTCTCTTCCTGTTCAAATCCAGGGAAAATGGGAAGAAGAGCTAAAAGAGCAGTGGGTTTGAAGCAGATGATGTGACTTTTCCATCAATCCACCATCTGAGATGGCAACCCGAGTATACCTTGTGCAGTGGTATAGCTAGCAGGGGGCAGGGGGCAGTCCGCCCCAGGTTCCACCCTCAGGGGGTGACTGACACCACTAGTGACTAAAATCACTAAAACTGCAATTGTTAGAAATGATACCATCATGTTATATACCATTTGATGTAGGATAATTTAGAGTAGAATGCAAGGAAAACAATTGGGGTGAAATATCTCCATTCTGTTAAAAGTTATGACCAAAATAAAAAAAACCCAGACAACAAAAATGCAACTTATGTAACAAAAAGTACAATTTCCTTAACTCAAAATGGATCATTGAGACTGATTTTTCAAAGAGCCAATGCATTGTTATTATGAAACAGCATAGAACCAGTAAGGTGTTAGCAAGGTGACACCCTGGGAGGGGGTAACACCAGGGATGGACCCTGTGTTTTTGTTGGTGGGGGTGTGAGCACTACTGTAACCCGCTTGGTTGACTTGGGCTGCTGGTTGAACTTTGACCTCTGTGGCCAAGGTTTGCTGGGCAGATCGACCTGGGCTCCCTTCTGGACTTGGAGCCTAGATCTACCTGCCAGGTAGACCTGGGCACCCATTCCAACTGCCCTCTGGAGTGACCTCTTCCAGTTGGGTATACTTGGGCTCCCATTCAGACTTGGGAGCCCAGATCTACGTGCTGGATAGACCTGGGCTCACATTCTAACCACCTTTGGAACCCTCTTCTAGGCTGGTAGACCTAGGCTCCTGTCTGTATTTGGAACCCAGAACTACCTGCCAGGTATACCTGGGCTCCCATTCTGATTGGCACCCAATGTCACTCCCCACCCTGGTGGGTGTCCATACCCGCTGACAAATTAAATTTGTCTTATGGGAGGGGTGACAAAAAATTATGGCTCCCAGGTACGCCACTGAACTAGTACCTAGCTATGCCACTGACCTTGTAGACTGGACAGCCCCGAGAACATCACATGCTAAAGATCAGTAGGAAAGGGATAGAAAGTACAAGTATCTGCTTGGATTTTGTAGATTTAATAACAATCTATGTTGTGGCAACTTTTGGAATTGCAGCTGAAAAAGGTGCAGAAATGGCAACTAAAATGATCAGATGGTTAAACCATGTTCCTTATAAGGAAAGGCTATCAAATTCAGGCTTTTTGGTTGGGGCAGGAAGGTGATTAAAGGGGGAAATGTTAAGAGTTTATAAAATGGGCATAGTTAAGAGTGATTTTTCTCCATCTCTCATAGTATTAGAACTTAAGGTCACCCAATGAAGAAAGGTGGAATAAAGTACTTTGCACAATGCATAATGCATTAGCTATGAGAACTAAATGCAAGCTCCATGTACAAAGACTATAGGTGAGGGGTGTCCAAAGTTTTTGGCAGGAGGGCCACATCGTCTCTCTGACACTGTGTCGGGGGCCGGGGGAAAAAAGAATTAATTTACATTTAAAATTTGAATAAATTTGCATAAGTTTACATAAATGAATATATTAACGATGAACTTATATGAATGAATGAAGGTCTTGCAATAGCTCAAGGCCTATAAAAAGCCTTGCACAAAGCAAGGCTGGCCTTTCCTTTGCTGCTGCTACTGCATCACAGACATGAAACAACAAGCAGTGAAGGGAGCCCTCATCCCACAGCTCATGTGAGAGGTGGAACTAGCGCCCTCACGCTGAGAGCAGTTGCGTCGGGCCGGTGTGGGCTCCAAAAAATCTCTGGAGGGCCAGAGGCTCATTGGAGTCTGGGGGCTGCCTGAGGGCCGCATTGAGAGGCCTCAAGGGCCACAAGTGGCCCCAGTGCCGGGGTTTGGGCACCCCTGCTATAGGCCACTAAATTCCAGTTACTTCAGTCAATAGATACAGACTGAATAGATTCCTGGACATAACTTGTGGGGTCAGTGGATATACACATAATTTGTGATTTTGTTCCTATGGAGCTTGATTTCACAGTTGGGATGCAGACAGACATGCAAAAGCCTTAAGAAGATATCAAGACTTTATTATTCGCAATAGGTTCAATTACAATATGTGTGGCTGAGTGAGAAAAAGAGTGTTTCAGGCAAGAAAGAGGATGTTGGTATTTTTTTTTAATTTTTATTATTTTTCCAAAAACAAATATAGACAAACGCACATAATACAAAACACAAATCACACTACACTACACAAACACACTATTGGAGGGTGCGGGAAATTATATATCACTATCATATATCACTATAACTAATAAATCATTACATATCTCCTAATCAGTCTCTTCTATATTCACCTCTTAATATCATTTATCATATCGAATCTATAGTACATTCATCTGAGCACCCTATCTTATATTTCTACAACTTCATTTTCAACCAAGCATAGAAAGGTTTCCATTGCTCAATCTGTGTCGGTTTTCACTGTTGATCCAAAATCTCTAGAAGTCTGTCCATTTCCGCCACATTCATTATTTTCTCTATTAATTCATCTTTCATTGGGATTTTAGAGCCAGTATCTAGCATATAAAATCCTCACTGTACTTAATATCATAATAACTAAATGCACATCATTTTCTTTTTATTTAATATAGGATGCTGGTATCTTAAATGGATATGGGCAAAAAAAATCACTCCTGGACATCCCAGTCTTGAGCTGCCTGTTGCACAGGGCTGCCACAGCACCCAAATGACTATTGCAACATCCTGAGTTGGTGGCTCCTTAGGAGAAGGGGACACTTGTCCCCTTCCCCGAGTAAGGGAAGTAACCCCTCAATGGGGCTACTTGACTCTGCAGCGGGATTCCCAACATGGGGCTCTGGATCCAGCTGAGCTGAGCTCCACTGGTTCCACCCCCTTCTGCCCTGCTCCCTCCCCCAGCCACACCTTCCCCCTGCCCCCTGCCTCGTCCCCACCTCCCCTGCCCTGTATGACCTCTCTGCCACCCAGTGCTTCACACGGAGCACTGGGAGGCAAACTGCTGGCCCAGCACTGGCTTGTTTTTACCCCCTTAATGAGTTGATTTGTTTTTCTCCTTGGGTTCAATGAAGTAAGCTGCAATCCTAACCACACTTTCCTGAGAGTAAGCCCCTTTGAACAAAATAGGACTTACTTCTGAGTAGACCTGGTTAGGATTGTGCCCATAATCTCATACACCCAGCACCCAGCATCTAATTAGTGGCTTTGTTCTTTAAAGAAACAGAACCTCAGTACTTTATCCTAGTGTGGCAACCATGGTTAACAGATCTGTTAGTTACCTGTCCTTTTAAGGATTTTGTGTCTATCTGGGCATAATGTTAAGAGTTTCAGAACAACAAAAAAAACAACTATAAGCAAAGTTTAGTACTGTTAGAATTTTTAATGCTGTTTATAACCTTTAGCAGGGAAGGAAGAAGGAAACCATGGGATCCAGTATTTTTCAAACATGAAAAACGGTACTAAACATTTTGTCGTGCAGATCGTAAGAACTATGGTTAATTGGTGAATCCTTTCAGAGGTGTTTCACACATGGTAATGCAATGAACTTAGCATTGCCTCTGAAATGCTCGACAGAAAGCTACAGCTGTTCTCAGTTCTTCGAAGAGTGCACAAAGTTTGTGTTTTCAAACACCATTTTGTCACATTCATGTGCTATATTATATATATTAAAATTGCTTAAATACACATCTACGAACTCTATAGGACCTGGGTCTAAGCAAACACAATCACATGATTTCATGCCACAATGTTGAATCAGTATATACTTTTTTGTATAGTTGGCTATCACGAAAGTGTTTTAACTGAATCAGGAAAAACCTTGCTTAGAAAAACTCTGTCTCCAATTTTTTAAATATATTTATTGTAATGAATTGTTCTGTACTGCCTTCTTGAAGATTTAAGATGGCTGGTATTAGGTACAATATATCCTTATCTATCCATCCATCCTAATCTAATCTAATCTTTAAAGGATTTCTACCCTGCCTTTCTACCACACATTGGGGCACCCAATATTCAAGTAAATAAAATTGAATAAAATTCAAGTGAAACAGGTAAGCATATAATAGATGCCAGATTCCCAGGCTTTCGCTGCCTATTTAACCAGAAAAAAATTGTCATAGAGAAGTTTCTAGTGATTGTTTTGAATCCTGAGAAGCATTACTAACAGCCCAATCCTAACTTGCACTGGAGCAGGCATGCCAATGGGCCTGCGCTGCATCCAGCACAAGTTTGGGGCCAAAAACAGCGCAGCCCAAGGCAAAGGAAAACATTTCCCCTTACCCCATGTCATTCTGCAGCGGCCCCAATCTGTCTACTTGGATCTGCGCCACCTGATGAGGTGGTGCAGATCCGAGCAGAACGAAGCGACCAGGGGCTGCATAACTGCTGAATCCTGGCCCCACCTTTCACTACCCACCAGCCTGCCTCCAACAACTCCTGCAGCCCGCCCTCCTCCCCACTTGGAAATGCTTCCCTCCCACCTCCTCCCCTCTATCCCTGCACACACACCCCCCCCCCAAGAACCCTGCATTGGTCAAGCTCAGCCAATTCAGACTTACTCTGCCAGGGCTGAATCCGATGTGGGGTGGCCGACACAACTCCTTGCGCCAACCTCCCTGACTTCCAGGTCAGCGCAAATGTGCTTTACAGCATGTTTGTGACACTCCTGGACTGGCACAAGGGACTTGTGCTGGCCCATGTCCACCTCAGGATTGCGCCTTAGTTGCCTAGCAAGGAAATGGGCTAGTTTCAACTATTACAAAACTGACTCCAGTGTAAAATTATATTTGGATCGGTCTTACAAATACATGTAGATGATCACTCCAAAACCATTTGTTTTGGGCAGGAGGTCTGGTCTAGAGGGTAGAGCCTCCATTTGCCTGAAGATTAACATCCACAAGGTCGGCAGTTCGAGGCCACCGGCACCGTGCGACCTTGAAGCAGCTGGCAAGCTGCAGCTGAGTTGTTCCATCTGCTCGGAGCGTGGGAGGATGGAGGCCAGAATGTTAAACCAGATCGGAGTGTAACATCTTGAATGTGGTGGTTCTTGAAAGAGAGAACCTTCTTTCAATTTGTAAAAATCCCTGCGTGGATTTAATAAGCCTGCCTGTGTAAACCGCCTTGAATAAAGTCTTGAATAAAGACCAAGAAAGGCGGTATATAAATACTGTATATTATTATTATTATTATTATTATTATTATTATTATTATTATTATTATTATTATTATTATTATTTGTAGAGCAACCTCTGCGCAAAAGATCACTAGCTCTGAACCCATAAATCTGTTCAGTCTTCATCTGTATGTTATCATAAGTAACTTGTTTCACATTACGGACTCTGCCCTCTCACTCTGCCCAGTGGGCATTCCCCTGGTTCCTGACTTCACTCCCCATCCCAGCGGGTGCCCTTCCCCACTGTCATGACAGTTTGGGGAGGCCACGCACCCATGGCCCTCCCTTGGATCAGTCTCTGCCTATGTTGCAACTTAGCATGGACTGACTGCAAATGTTATACAATACAGGCATGCTTGTATTTTACATTTATCACAGTTGTCTAGGCTTGATATTATGGACATGTAGGAGGAGGTTGTCGGGTCTGGATTGAATCCAAAGTATTCTCGCATTCCCAGGTAAAAATCCAGGAAAAAAAATGGCCATCAGTGATAAATGTTCATATTCTCTCCCCTTGTTCCCTTCAAAGGGCAACCTAAATATTTGGGGAAGGCAATAGTATTAAGAACTAAGCTCCTTTCTTGCTTTTATGTGGACAATATTTGCTTGCTCCTGCCATGGTTCCATAAAATTTGCTACTGAGCAAGTACCAGAGGATTTATTTTAGCATGCCATGATTTCATGGCTTCACTGTTCATCTTTTCCAGGTCAGATGTTTAGATGTGTTATATCATATACAGCAACAAAATTTGTTTTCTGAGGAGTATCTAGAAGACCTTGGTGTGCTAAATTGACTTTGAAACATTGTGGATATCTCCAATGAATTGCAATATAGAGGAACATGATTTTCTTTTAACGGGTGCAGGTGCCACTTAAGGGCTTTTTACGACACTGTCTTACTTCCAGTATATCCTACTTCAGGAGTTCTCAAAGTTTGTCCTTGCCAACCTTCTTACATGAAAAAGTAAAACTTGTTTGAACCTCCCTAGCCTTGGCTGAAGCAAAATAAAATTGGTGGTTCTCTCTCTTTGATCCCAAACAAGCGATCCAAAAAGGAATTAAAATTAATGGAAGCCCAAGAGCACAATCCTTTGCATGTTCAGAAGAAGAGGAGTGCATTCATTTTACATTTAAAAATTTGCAATGCAAATGACTGGGAGTGCAAAAGAATAGACTCTACCAGGAAATTGACTCTTTTTTTTCTTTAGTTTTAGTTTTTCATTTGTTCCCATTAATTTTTATTCATTTTTGTACTAAGTCCTCAGGAACATTTTTCCAGGGTCAGCCTGTACACTGGGTATAACTCACAGAAAGGTTGCTGGGAGGTGAGGTGGTAGGGACAGAGAAAGTGCAATTGAACCGTTGTGCTTTGAAAATTGCCTATAAAACGAAGCTCTTTTGTCTCTTCTGTCTGAAATTTGGCAGGTGCAATTCTTTGGATAGGTCGTATGGAAGCATCATGTCAATAATGTAGAATACACAGAAGTTAGATGCAAAAAAGAAGCTGCTGAGCTTCCCGTTGAAAGCAATGGGAATGTTATCACATAAGCACTTTTTAAAAATTGCTTTTAAATTAGGAGCCCTTTAATCAATGAAATTGGAAGACCTGATTCCTTGTAGTAGTAGAACACTGAAAATATCATGCCATTTAGCTGGTAAGCGTTAAAGTTAAATGCATGAAATAACTAGTGGCATCTTTGAACTTAAATAAACCTGAATGAGAAAATTACAAGAATGAGATTTAGTGAAAAACTGGAAGTGCCTCTCAGAAGGCACCAGCAGGGGAATACAGGCGGATCCTCCATATCTGTGATCCTGCATCCGCAGATCTGGCCCAACGTGGGTTCCTCCTGTCCCACATTAAGCCAGACTTGGGCCCCACCAGCACCTCCAAAGGCAACCTGAGCTGTGCTCCAGTCACTGCTGGAGGACTTTCTGAAGCCCGCAGAGGCTGCGCACATCCATTCTTGTCCTCTGTGGGCTTCAGAATGACCTAGAGAGGTGAAAAAAACCACTTCTGGTTTCCCGAGGGAAACCAGAAATGATGGTTTTTATGCCTTTTATGGCATTCTGAGGCCCGGAGAAGCTCCCAGAGGGCTTTTCCGGGCCTTAGAACGAAAGGCATTGTTGAACTCCTATAGTATGATTTCAGGCAACACTTGACTTTCTGGATCAGATCCCCATATTATGCGAGGTATATACATGGGAGGCGGTGTGTGTGTGTATATATAACTTCCAAAACCAGAAACGTCACTACTCACGCACAGACTGGTTGTACACTTGGAAACACTACAAATAAGCACCTCTTCTCTCTTTCTATTAATTATCTCTAGATTTTGTTCCCATATATCCCTCTCAGTATCCTCCTGGAGCAATTATGCTAGCTAAGCATGACCTTGCCAAAGTTCTGAGTATTATTAAATATTCCATTAAAGGACAACAAAACTTGTATAAAAAGACCTGTGGTCTGTAGAGAGAAACGGCACTGTTCAAAGAGAAGAAATGCACAGTATTTTAAATGTATTTACCTTTTTGTTTTCCTTCTGTAGACTTTTCCTGTAGCATATACGTTGAATGTTTTAAATGCCCATTAGCAATTAAACAGAGACAGTGCCTACTTGGAAATCGGACAGCTTCCTCTCCTGACTTAATAAAAGATAAGGCACCCATTTAATTTTTTAACTGTTGTTATTTTGTGCTTTCAGATGAAATGAATTCCCTTGTGATAACTAACACATGCATATTCTTTCACCTCTTTTCCATTTTATGTGATTTTGTTTGTATAGAACTGAATCTAGCTTTAAAAAATTTAAACACTCGTGCATGTAAGCCAATAATAGGAATTAGTTCAAACCTCCCACTGACTTAAGGAGTTTTAGTTTTGGGGATAACAAAGTACCAGATCGGACCACTTTTACACTGAATACTTTAGCACTTGCATAAATGACACCATTAACTCAGCGAGAGTGAAGTGTGGCAACCATGATAGAATCAAATCATATTTAGCAAGGCAAAGTGAGCAGTTTCTCTCGCTTTTGAGTCTCTGCTCTTTTGAATGCACACAAAAACTTGCATGAGAAAAGTATATAGGGTTGAGCTACTTAACTCATTTTGTGCACATGTTCTCAGGGATCATGAAATGCCTCTAATTTAAAGCAATTGTCTGCACTTATGGCAAATACATTTGCTTGGTTTCAGAACATTGTTTTCAGTGCCATTTCCCTTTACCGTCTTGCCTTTCCATTCCTCGCCCTCATTTGCCTACCCTGGCTGTGGTGACTTTTGCCAACAGTGCCTCAGACTTTCATGAATCTATGGGTCATCACAGCCAAGGGTAGCTAAGGAGTAACTGGAAGCCAAGGAGAGTGAGGTCAAAGTAGAAAAAGGAAAATGGCACCAAACCAAAGCAACAGCCATGGGAATGAAAAGCACCAATAAGCAAGCATCAAAGTTATATTAACGTTCAGCAATGTGAGAGTTATTTGATAATCAGTTTGGCTCCACTGTATATCCTTCTGGAGTGAATATAAAAAACAATAATATTCAGTGTGACTCTACTACTTTTTAACATCAAGCAATATTTCTGTTCCAACTGAAGGACTGCACGCACAGTAAAATATTCCAGGTTTGATGAGGTAGGACAGATGTGGAGGGGAATGCATCTCTTTTTCTCTTCTTGCTTCTCCTTGTCTAGTGTTGACCATGTACTATGCCAGGGTATAGCACTGATTGCAGAATTAATCCTGTGCTAAATAGACAGGCACTGAAATGAAGAGGGCATTGGATAACCATGATCTGGTTGCAAACTTAACATACCTCATGGGCTTGTTTTGAAGGGAAAATGGAGGGAGAACCTTATACGCCACATGTTGCTCCTTGGAGGAAGGAATGTTAAGAAATGTCAATAAATGTCAATAAATGCCAAATCTGGAGAACAAAATAGACTTGTCCTGAGCAGTGATATATCCAGAGAGCACCCATAACGTTTCTTTTGATGTTGCTCTTATGAAATTGCAATTTCTGATGGTAGTGTTGCTGAGAAGTGACTGTAACTGTTGTGGAGGCTGGGGGCAGGAACTTAGTCAAGGTAATCCTCTTAGCTCAGTGGTGGAATTTGGGGGCCCTTCACATTTTATACTGTGGCAATGTTATGAAAGCCCAGAATCCCTTTGTCATAGCTGAGTGCATGGGTCCTTCCTTGGAGATGGTTGTGCAGTCCGAAAGCATGTATATGGGGCCACTTAAATAGCTCATTTTAGAATTAGCAGGTACACCTTACAGAGCTGCTGTGTGCGTCTGTTAAAAGTGTCATGTGTAGAACAGCTCAAAACACAATATTTGAAATCTGCTGTTTTATTATCCTGGTTGCCAATCGCTGTGGGGAGCAGGAAAAATATTTTTATGAAAATCAGAAGCTTTCTTTTTGCTTATCACAGCTTTCTGAGTCCTAGCAAGCAGAACTTCAATTAGGGAGATATTTTAGGACCAATTCCATCAGCAGTTCATAATTTCTACCTACTGTTTTATACCTTATTTAGGGATAATTGTACCAATGAAGGCCACATGCTGCTTTTGCTGTATTGCTTTAAAAATAAACTTTGGTAAGTATTGTGTTCGGAAAGCAAGGAAAAGATGTTCAAATTTGCTTTCCAAATATGCCTGGTCAACTCATTTGTTTATAATCTTTCTTTTTATTTTTTTGTATTTAGTAACGTAAAAGTATTGGCGCAGCAGATAATTCTACTTAGTATTTACTGCTCTCTCTCTCTTTTCTTTATTAAATGATCCCTCAGTAATTTTTGTATTCTTAGGACCACTATATTCTGCAGACCTTATTGTAGAAGCCAAGTTGTTTGTAGATAATCAATTCGAATAGTAGAGTAAGCTAGTAGTAAGCGTTTCATAGGAATGGAGCTCATGCACCCAGAAGCTATGAAGCCACTGATGGATGGCCAGCTGAATGTGATTTCTTAAAAACTGCCTCCAGAGGGAGATTTGCCCTTTCCCACCCCAGAATATGCAAGAAAGGATAACAGAATATTTACATGTGATATACGAAACTTTTCAATAGTTTATCATAGTTTGAAACAAATTTGGTAAGTTCATGCTGTGCTGGAGCCAGATTTCTGGGCTCTCTGCAGCGCCACCACCATACATTGAGCACTGTCTCTGTCTCATGTACTGTTGGGGTTGGCCTGGCCAGACAGCTCATCTGATGGACCTCCCTGACCCCTGATGCCATTCCTGTCTGCATCAAGAAGCAGATAAATTAGCCCCGTAGCCTGCATTAGGCCCATAGTCTGCCAGCTGGCCACCCCTGAATTAGCACATCCCATGTGTTCATAGAACTTTTCATGGATTGTTTTAGTAATCCTTACTCCAGACAGAAAATGGCCAGTTGTATTATGTTTCATTTACAAATGACCTGATCAGCTCAAGGATCCAGCCTATTGTGCTACAAATTCCAGAGTTTGAGAGAGGACACTGGGCAGGAGGTCTGGAGGGTACAGCCTCCGTCTGCCTGAAGATAACATCCACAACGTTGCCAGTTCGAGGCCACCGTCACTGTGCGACCTTGAAGCAGCTGACAAGCTGAAGTCGAGCTATTCCATCTGCTCTGAGCGTGGGAGGATGGAGGCCAGAATGTGAAGCCAGATCGGAATGAAACACCTTGAATGTAGTGGTTCTTGAAAGAAAGAACCTTCTTTCAAATTGTAAAAATCCCTATTTAATAAGGGATTTAAATAAAAGCCTGCCTATGTAAACCGCCTTGAATAAAGTCTTGAATAAAGACCAAGAAAGGCGGTATATAAATACCTGTTATTATTATTATTATTATTGCTGCTGGTGGTGTACCCCCCTTACCTTTATTCATTCTCCTTTTATGCCTCCTGTGCAACAAAACTGAGCTCCTGGTTTTTCAGAATGCAAAAGGATACACAGCAGACACTTGCCTATAAGTCGATCCCACAGATAAGTTGAGGGCAGGTTTTGAGCCAACAATCATGGAATTTTCTATGACCCTCAGATAAGTCGGGGGTTAAACTTAGGGGGGGGTCTGACTATAGTTTTGTCTGTTTTTACCCGAGGCCGGATCCTGAAAAAAACCTACCACTAATTGTTACCTAAAAACTGTAGTCTCTAATTTATTAGAAAACATAGTAAAAGATACATTTTTATTCTTTTTAAATTCTGGTCTTCACCACCTTTTTGTAAACACTATCACAGTAAGTGCACTGTAAACAACATACCAGTAGAACAGTGGTTCCCAACCTGGTATTCATGTACTCCCAGGGACACTCAACAGGACCTTTAGGGGTACTTGAAAAAGAATGGAATAATGGCAGAAAAACGCAGGCCATGCCCCAGAATGCCTTGCGAGGCAGGAATGCCTTGCAAGGACCAGCAAGGCAGGAAGGGAGGTAGCTAGTTGGCTGTGAAAGCCCTACCAATAGCTAGTTTTTGGTCATCAATTCATCTATGAAGCAGTGATTAAAACCAGCACAGTAAAAAAGCTGAAACGCAATATGGAAAGTGATCAATCACCCAGAATTTCTCGGCACACTTCTGGTGCAAAACAGTGCAAAGGCAGAGTCTTCTGTTCTTCAAACAGATAAAAAGAGAAGATATGTGATGAATACATGAAGTCTGAGAGGAAATGAGGGCTTGTATTATTATAAACATTTTGCTAATATGAAGGGTACAATTTATGGAAATGGGCTGCCAAGGGATATGCAAGTGAAAAAGGTTGGGAACTACTGCAGGAGATCCATGTATCAAATCCACCTTTAAGGTGTCTGGTGTGTTAAGCCAGAAGCTCTACATACAACATACAACCCATAACACATAACTGAGAGTGTGCAATTCAATTCACAGCAGAGGGATACAGCTGCATATATTTGCAACTCTTTTTACTCAGTAGTAGACCCACTGCTTTCCATGGGTGCTATTCTTAAATAATGGCGCACTATTTAATTGTAGCCTGGGTCTTTGTTTCAAATGGAAAGGAGGATCCCATCCTGGTGTTGAAAAAAACAGACCTGCTTTGCAAGCATTTGCAAAAGGGAAAGAAGGAAGGAGAATAAAAGGTTAACTTTGGCTGGAATTTCCCAGCTGCTATAGAAACAAATGATCTCTGTGGTGCCTGCCTGCTGCTTGAGAAAGAAACTAAAATTTTCAGAGTTGAAAAGCTCTGTTTGACCTGGAGATAAGGCAAAGTGATAATTTGAGCTTGATTACTTGGCAAAAATTTTACATACTATAGGCGAGTATCTATGGTATTCTAGGATGGCTAGAGAGAAAGAAAAGAATTGGGTGGGAGTAGAAACACATGAACCTCCTCACCAAATATTGCAATATTATTTTGATTGACACTTTTATTTATTCTGCCTTTCCTCTATCACAAAAACCAAGGGAGTATCTATGAAGGTTCCATGTGGGAATATGCTGTGGTTCAAGATGACTGCATCATATGCTTTCAGAGGGGGAGCAATGGCCAGTGATGTCATTTGCTGCGCCCACTCCTGGCTCTTTGGCAGGAGGGTGAATAGCCAGTACCTGGGTGAGAGAGGGTGGGGCTGGTTTCAGCCCTTTAAAGGAGACATGGAGTAGAGGTATGGGGTGGAGGAAAAGGAGCAAGAAAGCAGCAGAGGAGAGAGGAGCAGAAAAGGAGAGGAGAGAAGAGGAGAGGAGAGCAAATTGATAGCTGACAACCCAGATATAAACAGAAACAAAATGGAATAGGCCCCAATCCAGCTTTAGTCACACTCAAACACTAATGGCTCTGGTTTGGTGATGGGTACTCATTCTGCATCAAAAGAGACACCCAGCCTGTTCAGTGGAGCTTGAGTGATTATTGCAATGCACATGGAAAAATGCATTCATGATCACATGGGGGAGTCAAAATGGCAGGCTAAACTTTCCAGCTTGGGAAAGCACCAGGAGACTTAAACCTGGCTGCTGTTGACAGGACTTCCCTGGAGGACTTCCCTGGATCAAAGGGAAAACAAGAGATTACCTACAACTCTTCGGAGGTTTCTCCTTTTGGGGGGTATCTCTGGTGAAGGCTGGGGAACCCCGCTTTAGTTTGAGCGTCAGAAGAGAAGGACAGACATCCATTTTGGGTCTTCAGTGGTGAGACAAAGCCTGACCGTTCCCTCAAAACTTATTACTTTCGCTTTTGCAAGTGGCGGAGAAATATTGTAAAGATTTATAGTGGTTGTTTGGACATTCAAGATAGGACTGCTAATTAAGGAACATTAAAGAATTTTAATGAGATCTAGATGAAAGTTTTACTCATGGGTTGGAAGGAATGGAATTGGGGGAGTGTGCTTAGCAAGCGGACTGACAGAGAGATGTGTTTTGAATGCTTTTTGAACTTTGAAAGATTTCAGAGTACTTTATTAGGATGTTTTTAAATTGATTAATGACTTTTTACTGACTTATGATTAATATATCTGGGATGTTTATATTTTACTTTTATATTGATTAATGACTTTTTATTAATGATTACAATATCTGGGATGTTTATATTTTACTTTTATACGTCATAGCTTATGAACTTTAGAATGGAAGAACTCCATTATAAACTATAGAGTGTTATAAACCATAGAGTGCTCGAACTGGTTGAATTCGATTGAAAGTGACATCTGCTGGTGAAAAGTGGAATGTCCTTTTTGAGAGAGATACACAGAACTCCACTCATATCTCAGTATAACCTCTCATCACTGGGAGAATATCAATATAACAACACACAGAAGAGCCAATACTGTGGAACAAGCAAAAGAACAACCAAAACAACCAAGATCACCAATAGAGACTCCAATGAGAGAACTTAGTGTGGAATTTTTGGAACACCTGTTTCAGCAGTTTCAGGTTAAAATCGAATTCAACTCTGTTGAACAAGAGCTTAAAGACCTGAAATTGGAATTGAGAAAGGATATGGCTCAGCTGGAAGAATCTGTCAAACATATCAAACAAGAGACACAGGAGATACAGAACAGAATCAATATCATTGATTGTAGAATGGAAGTCTTGAGTTCGGAACAAGAGAAAACATTGGATATGATATCTCTGATGGAGCAAGCAAATAAAGAAAAGATATTGAGATTCAGAGCCGTACCAAAGAATTTCGCTGGAGAAGATTTAAGACAGCGAATTGTACAGGTTCTAGCTCAGTATTGGGTGAGCGAACAGATGAACAAATCATCGATTCAGAAGTTGACCAGGTTTATAGAGTAACAGGATTAATGTCAGGAGGAGGAGACTCTGATGGACAATGCTGTTATTGTTAAAATATGAGAAAGAAGAGGAACAAAATTTGTGGATTAAAAGAGTGAAATTTACTTTGAATGTAACCTTAAAGATAATTTTTATAATATGATGTATAGATGGTATTTGACACTAGGTAGAATGGCAAAAATGTATGAAAATGTACCAAACAGATGTTGGAAGGGTAAAAGACAAGAAGGAATGTTCTATCACATATGGTGGTCCTGTACATATGAAATAAAAAGTGAAAAAAATATTGGACTTTGATATACCAGCAAATGCAGTTGATATTGAAGGTAAATTTACAAATGAAACTAGAAGCTTTTTTGTTGGGAATATTGGATCATTCGATTCAGAAAGATTATGTATGTTTTTATATATGATAGCTGCTGCAAGAATATTAGATTTGGAAAAAAGGGATAAACTTACAATTCTTCTTAAAGACAAGTCAGTAAAATCTTTTATGGATAATTGGAAACCATTCATGGACTTTCTGCGCATTGAGGAGAAAATGGCCAAACAATCTATTCATTTGATGAGTAGGTAGGAGTTAATTTTTATTTTTTTTAAAATGTTTAATTTCTGTGGAAAATTCATTCTATAATAAGTGTAGACTGTTTAAGATTTGATAATTAATTTTTGTATGATTTTGTAATAGAACAAAGAAATGTAGTTCAAGATCTCCGCACTTGTCACACAATTTGCAATGTCTTCTTAATCTTTGTGTGTTTGCTTTTAATAAAACTTTTTTAAAAAGAGGAAAAATGCATTCACAAGAACATCTACATTTCAGCATTAGCTGTGTGTGCATTGGCCTGCTTCTACACCCAAAATTTCATTTTCAGAAGGGGGTGATATTTAAACAAAACACCTCCTCTTGTTGCTTCAGGGAGGGTTGCAGAATGCATTTCTTATTGAAGGAACCTCCTTATCTGATGCACAGAAGCTGTGCTCCAAGGAGAAGCGCCTGTTTTTCTTTCAGGGATGGTCATTTAAATTGAGCAATCCTGAGGGCTGTTTGTTCTTTTTGATTGCATTAGATGTTTTAAATCAACTTTGGGCTACCTCCCTCTGGCTGGGCTCTGTTGATTTTTGGTGGAGGATTTGTCCTCTCTGTGGGCATGTGTTCCAACACTTGTCAAGATAAATCGCTAATCTCGTTCAAGCATCAGTAAGTCCTCCAGTATATCTGTTGTGAACTAGATCCATAAGTAGCTGTTTGAGTAGCTTAAAGAAAGTCTCCTGTTTCGATGGCAGCTTAAGCAGCCTGATAGCCTGTCCTGAATTTTCTTTCCTCCCTTCTTCCCCAGCTTGCTTTCAGTCACTTTCCTTCCTTTCATCACTAGGATAACAAAATCCTGAGCAAATTCTCTACATCTTTTGTATGGATTTTAAAAGGGCGGGGGGAGATTGGGGGGAAAAAAGCATTTGAGCCTCTCTTAAAAAAATCTATATCTTGGCCTTACAGCTCTTTTATTCTGCATCTCAGGCCAACTGGGAATTCAGCTTCAGAAATTAGAATGCCTTTGTTCCAAAGTCATAATTGTGAACTAGACTCAAACTTTGTATCATTCTTTTGAGAATGCGCCCTGAGGAATGTTTTTAACAAAGATGTTTCATTGTGTGCTCTTTTGTTTTTGACTTTAAGCTTCAGATAAAAATTTGAGAGACTCTTTTTTTATTTTTTGCTGTAATAGGGCATGTAAGCAATGAATCTTTTATCATATTAGCCTCCAGCATGTCATAGCAGTTGCCTGAAGATATCTTAGGAATGTGAGATTGCAGAGTACGTAAACCATTTGATTTATCCAAGTGTTTAAGGCTGGAGTCCAAAAGATGCTGTTTGCATGCATGTATGTCATTTGTGTTGTCATCATAATTTGTGTTGTATTGCAGTTGTTATCTATCACTGAGTGGCTCCTAGGTGACTGTGTGAACACAAATCCATTGAATGATAATCGCTGTGTCTGAAGCAAAAATTTTGTCTGTGCCATTTAGAGCGCAATCCTGAGGGGGAGTTGGGCTGCTGCAAGTCCCTTGTGCCACCCCAAGAGTGTAGCAAAAGTGCCATAAAGCACTTTTGCACCACTCTGAAGGGAGTTAGGCCAGCGCATGGATGTGCGCCGGCCTAGCCACACCACCGCAGGCCCCGGAGGACAGGTGAGTTGTGTGTGCTGAATTCGGCCATCACAGGTTTCTGGGGGGCATGGGGAGGGTGGCACGAGGGTGGCACGAGGGTGGCACGAGGGAGGTGTTCCGGGGCAGGGGGAAGATGGGCATTCCTGGGGGTTGGTGGATGGGGAGTGGGAGGCAGAACCTGGACCAGTGGTTATGCCATATCCTGACTCCCATTCCCGGATGGTGCAGAGTGGCCTCTGGCTGCTCTGTTCTGTTTGTATCTGCGTCACCTCCTGAGGTGGCTCAGATCCGAGTAGCCCCATTGGGGCCACTGCAGCATGACATGGGGTAAGGGGAAACGTCCCTTTGCCTCAAGCTGCGCTGCTTTTAGCTCTAAACTTGCACTAGATACAGTGCAGGCATGCTAGCCTGCCTATTTCCAGTGCAAGTTAGGATTGGGTTGTTAGTCTATGTTGACTCTGAGTGATAGTGTTGAAGTTCAAAGGTAATACTTTTGGAACAGTTATTTCTGCAGCTTACAGTTCTTTTTTATGAATTTCTAACTTTATAACTTTATATAATTTATAACTTTGTTATAAATAACTTTGTTATAATAAAAGAAAAAGAAAGCAAAAAGAAAACACACTAAAATGAAAAGAACAAACAACATTAAAAATAGTTTAAAAGTACAGATAAAGGAACCCTCTAACAATGTAGCATCAACAATGTCGAATATTCTAATTACTTTCAGCTTTAAACAATAATCTAAATTTCCATCCGCGTATACATTCTATTTCCAACAGCCTTTTTCAAATTGTTATTCTGGAATAATTTCTCTATCCCTTAAAATGTAATCTTCAAAGCCACAACCCATTAACTCATTGTTCTCTCTTACATGCAGAAAGTCAATATTTGGTTTCCAATTCTCATAAAATTTTCTGTTGATTTCTCTTTAAGTAAGGTCATCAGTTTGTCCGTTTCTGCATCAGCTCACAATACTTCTGAGTGAGTCAAACTCTTCTGCCCTTAAGTTCTTACTCTGTAGTTATATATTTTTAAAGGCAGATGTGTCCGTTTTCAGCCTGCATGGCCAGAATTTATCAGGGTAGGCATCCAAAGCTGGTCATGCTTGCCCAGAAGTTGGTTACATAACTCCCAGTTCTGATGTAAAAACTCTCCTCTGATTAATCTGTGATAGCTCATTCACACATATAAACTGCATCGCTTGGTGCTAAATTCAGTGAACGATAAACTTGCATGTGTGACCCAACTCTCAAAGTCAGAAGGTTATATATGGTTTAATAAGAATATTCATTTGAAGCTCTTCTAAACCTGTTTTCCATCATGAGTGGAAAGTCATGTCAGTCAGACTCCACAATGAAATGATGCAGTAAATTGCATTATGTTTTATATTATCTCTGTGTATCTCTAAACAGCACTGTGTCAAATTGAGATGCTACATGCAACATTTTTTCCTCTGTAAACCATTAGTTTTTTTATAAATTTGTGCTAGAAAATACAATGCTCAGACTGAAAACCAGCCAGGATGTGAAGCATTTGTCTTTTCATTCTTTTTAAAACTTTTTTTTTCCATTTTAAACTGCCTACTGAGTTAAAAGCAGTGGGGCTGAAAGAGTTTTTAGAGTTAGAGTCCCAAGGAGAAAAAAAATTGAGTCACTCTGAATAGGTAGAGGAAATAGATATGACTAACCTTGAACAGAAGCCCCAGACTTTCAGTTCTGCATTCTGTGTCGCAGTGATGATTTCTAGTGGGGGTTGAAATTCTGACTCCATTGCAGTCAATTTCAATTTTGCTAGGGACATTGGTGGAAGCAGAATTTTGTCCCTTGAACAGGGATCACAGAGGCGAGGAAAGAAATCAAAGATAGTGCTGGCACTTTTCAAATTAAAAAGGAGAAAATAGGAAGGCGCCCGGAGATTGAGCAACAAAAGTTTTGCTGTAAAGGATGTACCAGTGTGTATGCTTAGTGAACCACAAGGCAGAACAGGTTGCCTCTGCCGCACATGATAGTTGTGGTATTCATCCCTGCCACTCGTTTAAAAAGGAGTGGGGGAGTGAGAGAATTTAAGAGCGGTACATGTTGTTCTTATCTTCCACCTGGCACTTTCTATCTTTTCTTGCAGTTTTGTCATCTTCTTAATTCCCCATACTGAGCACTAAGGCACAGCAGTGTGTCACAATAACTAAATTCAGTGGACAATAAAGGATCATGTGAGCCTGAGTTGCCAGTCAATAAAGGAGCTACTTTGTCTATCTCTATACAACTCTTGTAAAGGACTGTGCTTTGTATGCAGAAGGTCCCAGGTTCAGTCTATGGCATCCATAGGTGTAGGGTTGGGAAAGACTCCTGTCAGAAGACCCCTGTCAGAAGACCTCAAGAAATGCTGCTAGTTAGTATAGACCAGTGGTACTTAAACTTTGAGGGAGCTTTACTCCCTCAGTAAGTCTTTGTGGGGGAAGGGCTAGGGCAGCAACATGATCCCCAGGATCACGCCACTAAGGGGGGGGCGAGGGGGGTTACTTGTGACTTACTTTTAGAAGGCAGGGCTTCAGCAGGTTGCAGGAGGTGCAGGGAGTCCTGAGCAGCCCTGTACAGCGCTCCCCAAGGCTTGGAACTTTCCCTGAAAGCGGGTGCAAAGCACCTCCTGCAAAACAGAAGTGCTTTGCATCCACTTTCAGGGAAAGTTCCAAGCCACGGGGAGCGCTGTGCAGGGCTGCGCAGGGCCCCCGCACCTGCTGCAGCCCTGCCTTCTAAAAGTAAGTCACAAGTAACCCCCCTCGCCCCCCCCAAATGAATGCGATCCTGGGGATCGCTTCCTACCTCTCCCCTTCCCCCGCTCCTTAAAGGGACAAGGGAACCTTTACACGGTGGGTCACGACCCACCAGTTTGAGAACCACTGGTATAGACAATACTGAACTAAATGGGTGAATGGTCTGACTCAGTACCTCCAGTCTCACTATTTCACATGTCGCTGCTTGTATACTGAAACCGAGCTCAAACCTGGCACTCCCTTGTATATTCTTGAAGACATACATAAAACATGAACATGTAATTAAAAAAATGTTGACTTTTATGTGATAATATAAAGACTGGGGAAAGAAACTTTTTAGCAACTGGATCAGGTCCTGGCTTTTATACAAAGGTTTCTGGCAGAAAGCCTAGAACATAACATATTTTTTTTCCTGGTTAGTTGGCAACCTTCCTATGGGCAAGTGTTTGAATTCATTTCAGTGAGTGAAATAGGAATTGTTTAGCATTATATAGACTGAGAGCTGCTATGGAAAGAAGAAGTGGTGGAGGGTGGTGTTTATGATGAATTAAAAGATGGGAGCATTGAATATGTTCAAAGAATAAACTTCTTGCTGGAGTTTAGTTTCATACTGGTTAGACTTAAGTTTAGTTTCATACTGGTTAAAATCCAGCTGTTCTTGCTATTTCAGCAAAGGGTTTCTCTTTTCTTTGTTGAGTGAATGAAGTAATCAATGCCTTGGATGAAGTATATGATTTTGTTAAAACCATTGTTTGCACCCCAAACAGTGACATCCCCAAAGTTCTTTTCTTCCTATCAGAGAAGCGCAGGTGACAATTCTCAGCTTAAAATGTTCGGACAATAGCTCAGCTTGTTAAGAGGCAAGGAAAAACTACTCTATTAAGCTCAGAGTGACTCTGAAATGGTTTTGCAGAGAAGATAGTCAATTTTCTTTACCACTGAGTGAAGATGCCTGAAGAGAGGGCCATCTCATGCATTCAGATCTAAGCTGGGTATTGGCATAGATTCAATAGAAGAAGGCTTATCGTTATGCAGATTACAGCAATCCTCTTGTTGAAAAGAAAGAGGAAGTCACAGTGGCCATTCTGGTTTCTTTCAGGACATAGAAGACTAATTAAAGGTGGGACCTCAGTATCTGTGGGAGTTCCATTCTGGAACCCCCTGCATATACTGAAATCTGTGAATAGCAGGGACCAAATTTAAAGGGCTTTAAAAAAAAAAATCTCAGCAAAACCGGTTTTCCTACCTTTGTGCATCAAAACCGTGACAGTTTCCAGCATCTACAGTGACTTTTAGACCTTAATGACCCACTTCTGGGTCGCACAGACTGTCCTTGCTCCTCCCAGGTTTGACCCAGAATGCATCACGAGAGAGGAGGATACTACCAGCACCACACAACCAGTTGTTCCATCGTTACAGTTGCGCATCAGGAACCAACGAAAAGCCATCAGGATTTTGTGTGTAAATAATAGCTTCTGAGTTCCAAAGTTTCTTTTGCATCACTACTAGTTGGAGTTCCGCTTAATATCTATCTTTAGAGTAAAATCATGCATCAAAGCATACCTGCAGAACTGCCCTTTTTGAGCCTAGTCATTTTCCAGAGGAATTTACACAACCCAAATCACTCAAAAAGGAGAGAAAAAAATCGTTGTAATAGACTGCACTGAAGAACATGGTGTTCTTCAATTCTTTTTTATTGATTTGAATAATTTTTAGTTGTGACCCACATAGTACTGTACTTCTGTATTGCTTGATGGACAAGTGTGTCATTTAGTGTATGATTCTAGCTAAGTGGTCCATCTGACTATTCTAAGAAAATCAATTTCTGTAGGATGATTGAAATCGCCAATAGACCTGACCTGTATTAGTGACAAGAGAGAACACACAATTTGCAAGACATTTTAGAGAGCTTATTGTACCTGTGATTTTCTTTTCTTGCAAGGAAGCAGTAGTCCTGTTTCCAATCTGTGACAGTATAGCATGGAAGGAATTGTGAGCATCTTGCATTCAGGTTGCTTCTGATTCTGGGAAGTGACTAGCAAGCTCAAAGGGAATAACTGTGGATTTGTGCTGATGTGCTTGTTTGATCTTTTTTTTTTTAATCTGTATCTCTGTAATTTAGAATGTGGTTTTATTCTGCACCATGAAAATTCTTTGACCTTTTCTTCTCATGCTGCTTTGATTCCCAGACTTTATGTAGTGTGTACCACATTGGCAGAATCCATGCCAAAGCCAGACCATCCTCTACAACTTTTCCTCTTCTAGAAGATAAGCATCTGAATGTCTACTTACTTTGAACCATTTTGTTTCCTACGGACCTGCAACTGACCTCAGTCAGTGCAGGCAGAAATTCATTGGTTCAAAATGCATAAGCGTTTTAAGTGGGAGCACATGCATGTGCAATGCAGCACATGTTCCTTTAAAATATTTAAAATCAGTTACAGGAAAGAATTGGCCTCTGCTTCTTAGTGTTTCTGGAAGTCATTATTCATGCCCTTCTCCCTTGATGGGATGCAAATGAGTAGGGCTAACTGAAAATACCTCTTCTCCAAAAGTGCTGCCCCATTCATAGGAATTGTGGGAAGCATTTTGAGGATTGGTTTGGTGGAGGATGAAGTTTGAGGACTGGGTTCAGAAGGCAGTAGCAGCAGTTATTTTTTTCTTTCTTTTTAAAAGATTGTTTTTGCCAATAACTGTATTAGAGGTAGAGCCCTTCTCAGTATCTGCCAATTGAAAGCCACTATTTTACTTTCCCCCCAGAATGGCCCAGATGTGGCATAATTCCAGGGCATGTTTGCACAACAGGCACTCTGTTGCCTCTACAGGCAGCAGCAAAAATATTTTTGAAAGCAACAAAAGCAGAACTACTGATGTCAAGTCCTGTCCTTCCCCAAACTTCACTCACTCAATTTTGCTGCTTTATTTCAAAGTATCCCAAATTTCAGGGCATTCAGCAATGTTGCCTGTCCCATCTGATTTCAAGTAAAATATGGCTCAGCCTTAATTTTGTTCTTAGTGTGGCACTAAGAGCAAATGCCTTAGTTGTAGTTCAGCTGCAGGTAACTGCAAAGCTTCTCTACTTCTTTGGTCTCTGTGCCTTCTTTTGATTCCTGAATTTTTGCCTTCCAGGTCTGTGGGTCACAAACCTGATAAGCTAATTGCATTTCAATGGACAAGATTTCTCCAGAGCCATAGCCTTTTTTCTCCTTTCCTACTCTATTTGCATTTTGTTGTTTAAAACACCTAGGGCCAGCTTCAGAGCTGACCTCCACATTGACTGGACCAAGATTGACAATGATTACTACTCTCTGGAGTTCAGACAAAATTGACCATGATCTCTAATGGTGGAACTCCTCAAAATTAACCTTTTCAAAATTGCTTTTATCTTCCTGATAATAGTGGTCAGAAGTCCCATGTTGGAGAGAGTGCTGTCCATGGTACTGATTGTTTGAGAGACTCAAAGAATCTTATAGTATGAATGTGCAATTATAAGGAAGACAGTGTCTGTAATCAATAGTATATATTTTAGCTGGTTTCAGCAGACTACTATTAATGCTAAGCAATACACAGAAGTATTGCTAGTTTTATTTAAATCTGGTCAAGGGGTGGGTGGATGTTTCTTACTGGTTTTACCTGAAAAATGCCTTCTTTTGTTAAATGTTTTAAAAGGGTGAAGTTGTATAAGTTCAATATTATACCCAACAGCCTTGTGTTCAAGTAGCTTTACTAGTGTGAAGACTGTTTATACACAAGTGCAGCTGTTTGGGCTAAGCTGTGAAATTCTGGCACTACGGATAGGGGTAAGAGATTTTCTTTCAAAGTAGATTTTGTCTAAATAATTTTTTCAAGAGACCCTCTACAATGGAATGCAAATAACACTACCTCTGTTGTAGTGTTGCAGTAATAGAAGATCCACATTTGGTGTTTGCAGTAATAGAAGATCCGCATTTGGTAAATCAAAGGAAGTGTGTTTAATTCATATTCACAGTGTGATTCCAGATTTGATTGATTGATTGATTGATTGATTGATTGATTGATTGATTGATTGATTGGTCATGTCACTTTAACCCCACCTTTCTCCCTGAGGGGACATAAGATCTATCATGCACATTGCGGCTTGCAGTAATAGAAGATCCGCATTTGGTAAATCAAAGGAAGTGTGTTTAATTCATATTCACAGTGTGATTCCAGATCTGATTGATTGGTTGATTATGTCATTTTTACTCCACCTTTCTCCCTATCATAAATTGTTGTATCTGCAAATCCAGATATTTGCAATGAGTAGTTTCTTCTTAGAGTCCAGGATACAAAGTGTAATATGATTCATCTCCAGGTTTTTGCATACTTTGAACGTTCAGTTAATAATGGTTGGTGGCTACAAGGCACACGCCACTTGCTTGAGTGTGAGGAGGCTGAATGGAGGCTGAAGGAAGTCATTTGATATATCAGAAAAAGCTAAAAGAAAAAGAAAGAAAAAAGCTGCTGGCTGACAAGATGCATTTTGGGCGAGTTGCAAGGAGTCT
Source organism: Tiliqua scincoides (assembly GCF_035046505.1). NCBI lineage: Eukaryota > Metazoa > Chordata > Lepidosauria > Squamata > Scincidae > Tiliqua > Tiliqua scincoides. The sequence continues at coordinate 111,023,051 of NC_089823.1, forward strand.
GTTACTGGTTTAGAACAACAGATTGTATTGGCAACCTTCAGTCTCGAAAGACTATGGTATCGCGCTCTGAAAGGTGGTTCTGGCACAGCGTCTAGTGTGGCTGAAAAGGCCAATCCGGGAGTGACAATCCCTTCCACACCGGGAGCAAGTGCAGTCTGTCCCTGGTCTGTCTCCCTGGCTATGGGCCTTCCTTCTTTGCCTCTTAGCCTCAGACTGTTGGCAAAGTGTCTCTTCAAACTGGGAAAGGCCATGCTGCACAGCCTGCCTCCAAGCGGGCCGCTCAGAGGCCAGGGTTTCCCACTTGTTGAGGTCCATCCCTAAGGCCTTCAGATCCCTCTTGCAGATGTCCTTGTATCGCAGCTGTGGTCTACCTGTAGGGCGCTTTCCTTGCACAAGTTCTCCATAGAGGAGATCCTTTGGGATCCGGCCATCATCCATTCTCACGACATGACCAAGCCAACGCAGGCGTCTCTGTTTCAGCAGTGAATACATGCTAGGGATTCCAGCACGTTCCAGGACTGTGTTGTTTGGAACTTTGTCCTGCCAGGTGATGCCGAGGATGCGTCGGAGGCAGCGCATGTGGAAAGCGCTCAGTTTCCTCTCCTGTTGTGAGCGAAGAGTCCATGACTCGCTGCAGTACAGAAGTGTACTCAGGACGCAAGCTCTGTAGACCTGGATCTTGGTATGTTCCGTCAGCTTCTTGTTGGACCAGACTCTCTTTGTGAGTCTGGAAAACGTGGTAGCTGCTTTACCGATGCGCTTGTTTAGCTCGGTATCAAGAGAATGTGTGTCGGAGATCGCTGAGCCAAGGTACACAAAGTCATGGACAACCTCCAGTTCATGCTCAGAGATTGTAATGCAGGATGAACCTCCAGTTCATGCTCAGGATTGTAATGCAGGATTGTAATGCAGGCATCTCTCTCCTTAGCGTTGTAGGAAAGCTGTTTGCCCGAGTTGTACTAAAGAGGCTCCAGGTACTTGCAGAGAGCGTCTATCCAGAATCGCAGTGTGGATTCCGAGCCAACAGGTCCACCACTGATATGGTATTCTCCCTTAGACAACTGCAGGAGAAATGCAGGGAACAACGACAGCCACTCTTTATAGCCTTCATAGATCTCACAAAGGCTTTCGACCTGGTCAGCAGAGACGGCCTCTTCAAGATTCTCCCCAAGATTGGATGTCCACCCAGGCTCCTCAGCATCATCAGATCTTTCCACGAGGACATGAAGGGCACTGTTGTCTTCGATGGCTCCACATCAGACCCTTTTGACATCCGAAGCGGAGTGAAGCAGGGCTGTGTTCTTGCACCAACCTTGTTTGGGATTTTCTTCGCTGTCCTGCTGAAGCAGGCCTTTGGAACTGCAACAGAAGGCATCTATCTCCGGACCAGATCAGACGGAAAGCTCTTCAACCTCTCCAGACTGAGAGCAAAATCCAAAGTCCAGCTGAAATGTCTGCGTGACTTCCTCTTTGCCGACGATGCAGCTGTCACTACCCACTCTGCCAAAGATCTCCAGCAGCTCATGGATCGTTTTAGCAAGGCCTGCCAAGATTTTGGACTGACAGTCAGCCTGAAGAAAACACAGGTCATGGTTCAGGATGTGGACTCACCTCCCTGCATTACAATCTCTGAACAACAGATAGTGCTTTACAAACTGATATCTGACTTGCATGTCTGTTGGATCTCACCTGCTCAACTTGTATATTGTCAAATCAAAAGAAATTTCAACAAGGTCACAAGTGTCTCTTCACAAGAGAACTGGTCATGTAAAAAGACTGAACCTGAAATTTTGTACCACTCAAGGAACTGGGAGACATGAAATAATATAATTGCACCTTGAGCTACTAATTTCAGTGATACAATTGCTTCCATTGTAAAACAGCTTTGATTTGTAGTTTTAACTTTCATGAAGCAGAAAGTAGATGGAATTGTGCATATAGGAGCAAGGTGAAATACACTGTGCCTGTAGCAACATGACATCTTATTTTGTTTTTTGCTGCTGGCTGTTTTTGAGGGGGAAAAAACCCCACTTTGGTTCCTTTCTCTACCTATTTATTCCCAATACAAATTTCTTTTTAAACCTGAACATTCTGTTCAAATGATATGTGGAATTCCATCTCCCATGTTTGCACCAGAAATTCAGGGAAACCTGATTAAGGGTGCAATCCTAACCAACTTTCCAGCACTGAGGTAACGGCAATGCAGCTCCAAGGTAAGGGAACAAACATTCCCTTACTTTGAGGAGGCGTCTGTGATTGCCACCCAACTGCAGGATGCAGCACATGCCCCACTTGTACAGCTTTGTCAATACTGGAAAGTTGGTTAGGGTTCGGGTCTACGTTACTTAACATCCTCTGGCTGGTTGGCAACATGATTTGGGCCCCAAATTGAGTAGAGTGCAAATCTCCGTATGCGCACACATAAGCCCTGTGGACAGTCTGTGCCATATCTTTTCTTTCCCAAACCTTTCTGAACACAGCAGCAATGAGAAGAACTAGCATTCAGTCTCCAATCAGATTTAGAATATGTAATATTACATAATACAAGCAGCAGCACCCAGGACTATTAAGTGACAAGGAAAATCAGGAGGGCTTTACATTTCAGTAAACTGACACAAAGTTCTTTATTTCCCTGTTAAGGGGAAAGTGAAGATGCTCAAGCAAACAGCAGCATCCTAGGATGATGCCTATTGCAGCAGGATAGCAAGAAACATTTTAAGAAACCTCTGAGAGTCTAGAAGGCTTCAAAATAGGAATAAAAAGATAAAATTTGAGATTTTTCACCACTCCTTCATAACTACCTAAAAAAAATCTGTTTCCTCTTCAGGCATTCTGACAGGAGATCATCATTCATTGAATTGTTTTATTTCCAACGTTAAAACACAGATGGAGAAAAGGCAAAGCAGAAGTGTCATGTAAGAAAACCATTTAAGTATAACATATGCTCTTGAGGTATATGAGAAATTTCCAGGATTTGAGATGCTTTCTTAAAGCCACATGCAGTCAATCTTAGCTCTTGTACATTCAGGAGGAACACACACTAAGTCAAAATGATGGCTAAAAGCCCATCTTGCACTAATGTTAATCACTCATAGGAAATGAATACAAGTACGGGATCTCAGGGAAAGTAAAATGAGGCACACATGATCTTTTAGTCGCTGGGTTGTACTGAATTACTGCTTGATTGCTGGGGAGGTCTTGTAAGAGCACCAAAAGGGAGCTGAAGGCTGGAACCAGGGCATCAAAAAAGTGTAACAAAATATTGTGAGAACTGGATCAGGACAAAAGTCTTCCTGTGATTTGTTGACAGGCAACAAAACTCCCAACATAGCATGTCTCTTCCCCCCTCCCATCCCACCCCAGTTTCAGCCACAGTGCAAGGACATTTCCTTCAGATACATTGTTAGGTAGCCAAACCGGATTGGGTACGGTACACAAGTGCCATACACTACATGAGCCCTGATTGGCTGGGATTGTACAGTGAAGAAGAATGCTCAAATCTGGTACCTAAACCGTAGCATATTAGGGTGACAGCAGGTGCAACATTCCCATTCCATAAGAGATCACTAAGGTAAAGGGCATTTCATGGGGTTCCTTGAAAGTCCACTTTTAAGTCTCAAAAAATGTTTCAATGTAAACATTCAGTGCATGAGCTGGATGGGAATTTTCAGTGACTGCAACAACCAAAAAGTAGTGCAGGTCCTCAGAGAGAGAGAGAGAGAGGCCGGTCTGTATCTTCTACTCTTTGCAATCAATTGACAGCTAACAGATTGTTTTGCTTTCCAATAATAGAAGCAAAAGTAAATGTGACTGCCTAATGCAGCAGCCAATGCAAAGCACTTTACAAAGCTGTCACAAGCAGAATGAAGCACACTTTCCACTGTGAGTAATTTGAAGTGCCTCTTGCAAATGGTTGTACTCTCAAGTCAAACTGAGTTCATGGCTGCATATTTCCATATAACCTGCATTTATTTCTTTGCAACATTGAGTACATTTAAAATCTCTGACTGTTCTCAGTGTGCTTCAGAACATTCTTATGCAAATTGCTCAAGGATCACACTCCAAACTGTTTGTTCTTTCATTCTTGGCACATAGTATCAATCGATAGTGGTACCATCTTTGTAGAAAATAAAGTATAGCTCAGATATGCAATTAGATCACTGGTTAACAGGTTGCCTTACTGTGAAGGAAGAGCTTAGCTTCAGGTAGTGAATTCTGGGTAGCATATTTCGCTTCTTACTCACACCACTCCACTATTGCATCCTAGACAGGTCAGAAAGCTTCCAAAAGTCATTATTATCTTACACATTGTGGCCGGTTGTGGATGTTGGTGCAACAGACTTGCTTGCTGGGAGAGGAAGGTAAAACCGCAACAGCAAATACCATGAACAAGGACATCTCAGGAGACAGGGTGGAAAGATAGAGTGGAAATCTCTCTCTTGAAGAGATTTGAAGGTGAGGACATGTGTTGAATACATGGAGAGATGGGAAGACAGAGTTGGAACTGCATAGCAATGGTTTGTAAAAGAAACACTGGATATGGTCTGGTTGTGTTGTGCTTCCTGGGAAGAACCAGCATCTAGTTAAAAGCAGTCCTTGTGGCCGGGGCCGGGGGGGGGGGGAGAGCATGCGTATACAGGACAGAGAGAAACCTTTGTAAAGCCCTTTTGTATATAAAACCTAACATTGGATTAGAAAGCGATCTTATTTGTAGTGTTAGAAACTATACAGTGTGATGCATGGGGTGCATATTCAAGATTACCTAATCTGAATTAGCAAAGTGGTAATTGTAAGGAAGAATCTTGCATGACTCTGTTGGTATGTGGTTTCTTCTGACACTAGCTAAGAACAAGAAGTCAGAGTGACTTTTCTTTACTGTATCCTCTTTATTCTCTCTGCTTGCCATGCTTCAGGGAGATTTTCTGAGCTTTCTTTTCTACTGCAGCCATGATCAAACTACTCCACAAAGTTTGGGAGCTCCCTTGAATGGCCTCCAATATAGCACAAGGAGCTTCAGCAGGGACAAGAAATTCTGATTGCCCTCTTTCGTACACAGAAGCAGTAGGCTGTGGCATGATTGGGCACATCCATACATAGGGGAGCTTTTTGGATCCCCGACTATTACTTTAAGAGAGTGCCTCTTCTGCAGTATTTTCCTTCTCCTTAATGGGTCTGCTGAAATTACTTTGGGGATGTTGTTGAACATGTGCATACGGTTTGTCTCTACTAGCGTTGCCTGCTGATCTGACAGCTACAAGAACCTAATACAGCACAAAAATGCATGTACCTTTACAGTGCATTTTACACCACTGAAGTGCATACACAGTGGTGAGGCAGATGGTGTTTCCAATAAGTTATTCATGAAGGATTTGGTGTGCATCAGCACTTGAAAGAATTAAGTATCTCACTTGCCAGTCAGATCCTGTTCAAATCATTTTTCTCTTTGTTTTGCATTTAAACATCAAAAAGGATAAAGTTGGAGTCCAATCCTATTGTTGATCTCTGCCAAAATGGCTACTGCTGCATCCTGTGGTGGGGGAGCGCAGCCCAGGAGTCTCCTCTGGGTAAGGGAATAATCATTACCTTACCTGGGGGTAAGCCTCCATGGTGTGTGTGTGTGGGTTCTACTTGAACCCTTTTCACAGTCCCACTGCTACTGCCAATCCGCCCACCCTCTGCACCATCACTGCACTGTTCTGTTCTCCCCACTCCATTGCCACCTAGTTTCACTCTTCCCCATTCCATTCTGCATTCCCACCACCACTCCAGCCTCCCCGGTTCTTACCTGGATTGGTGGGTGGCTCCAAATCCACTGGCACCAGCAGTAAGGCTCTGGTCTTTCCACCAGCACCCCTGGCAGGGCGCTGAATAGTGCACTGTGGGAACATCTTTTACAGCTGGAGCTGGGCTGCTTTATCAGGCAGGCAGTGGCAGCTGAAGAAGTACTACAGTGATGACTGGCTTGAATAGGAGTTATCCATTGAATAGGATTTATAAAGAAGATCCCACCTGTATAGTTTCTCTAGACATGCAGGGAAACCTACATTTCTAAGCATCTCTGGCACCTCGAAAACTGCTGTAACAATGTTCTAACTATCAGGGTGGGAAAGATAGGCAAAGGTTGATCTCCTTCTCAGGGTGTTTCAGAATCTGGTAAAATCACTGTTCCCAATCATCATTATCATCATCATCATTGTTATTTATGTTACTGTTATGTTCCAAATGCCTTCATAGATGGGGTCTGCATTTAAGACTGTAGTCAAAATACCCTGTTTTACAAATGCGAGTAAGTTAGCAAATGTTCCCATTTGATTTAATGTGAGGAAATTAATTTTGCCATTGACCTTTTCTCTAATGAGATTTGCACACTTGCTCAAAGGTAAATCAGAAAAATTCAAGTGATCTAGCCTTTTAATCTTCATCTAATCATGTTTACATTTAAAAAATTTTGGTTCACCATTCACCTCTTCCCAGTTGGGGTTTTTACAGTACCAATCTTCCAAGTAGGAATGTCTGTTCCTTCACTATTATTGTCGGTTGTTCTAATGAAGCTCTGCAACACTTATCAGGGATGTTGCCTAACCAGGAACATCCAAATCCCCTTTGAATTCTTGGTTTAGTTGAAACTCGGTGACAGCTCTAATTCTAAGGCCATGGTCATTTTTCTGGGTCCAGTTCCTGCAGGCTCTGTGGCATCCCTACTCAGAACCATAATGATGCCCCACTTATGCCTACAACAAATGTGAAGTGTTTGGGACTGAACAGAGGAAGTATTATTCACAGGTGGGGAAGATGTTCTATTGTTGCATACTCCCCTTGCACAACATTGTACTCTCACTCACTGGGTTTCACTTCCTGGGTTTCTAGCTTTTCACTAAACTGGGAACTGAGGAACCAATTGAGTAGACATTTCCTTTAAGGCAGTGTTTCTCAAACTGTGGGTTGAGACCCACTAGGTGGGTTGTGAGCCAATTTCCAGTCATTTCAATATTTTATTTTTAATATATTAGACTTGATGCTACCATGGTATGTGACTGCATCTGGGGAAATGTTACAGACCTGTACTTTTAAAGGTCTACTTTGTATATTCTTTTAACAATTATAGTAAATGGGACTTAATCCTGGGTATGACTGTAGCCTAGGATTGTTAAAAATTTCCCTGCTTGATGATGTCACTTCCGGTCATGACATCGGTTGTGGTGGGTCCTGCAGATTCTCATTTTAAAAAGTGGGTCCTGGTGCGAAAAGTTCGAGAACCACTCCTTAAAGTTTAAGGAATGCCTCTACGCATACACATTTATGCATATGCACCACTCTTTTGGTTGTGACATCAAGTGATAATTTGCATCTGTGAAACAGTCATTGAATCAAAGTATGCAGACAAGAACATACATGTCACCACAAACACACAAATTCTGTTTCACATATATGCAGGGGGAAAACCATATATTTTGTGATCTGTGATAACTCAGTCTTGTATACAGATTGAGAAATGATGAAAATATGTATGTGAATCAGACTGAAGTTTAGGATCAGGTTTTTGGACTTGCCAGTATATGATTTCTATTTCAAATTGCTGGACAAAATAGGATTTAAATGCAATTGTGAGGGATTAGTTCGACTCCGCTAAATAATCAGACAATGAAATGAAGACTTAACTAAATGATTAATGAAACAATTACTCTGACAAAATCTCAGGCTAGTAACAGAGTCAATCAAATTAAGTACAGTGCTTTCTTTATCTCTGTGAATGACAACTATCAAGTTCAATGGTATTTTTGTGGACCATCTGTAAGAGCACAAAATATCTCACAGCTGATTGTTGAGCTGGTGCAGGCTCCCTGTACCAGCTCAGGAGTGTCACAAATGTGCCATAAAGCATTTGTGCTGACTCATGAGCCAGGCATGTTGGTACAATGATGTATGCTGGCCTGCCCATGCCAGATCCTATCCCACACAGGCCGGTGCAGGTGAGTGTTGGAACAGGCAATATAGGGGGTGGGAGAGGTTGGCAGGAGGGTGTTCCAGGGGTGGAAAGGGGGCATTGCGGGTAGGGGGAGGGCAGAATAGGGGGGAGATCAGGTCTAGAAGGAAGTGGGGTCAGTGGCAACAGCACATCACATCTTTACCCTCCTCTTGGGTGGGCTTTGTTATACCTGGCTGTCCAATCTGCACCAGCTAAATAGCTGTAGCCCCATAGGGGTGGCTGAGGTGTTACACAAGGTGAGGGGGAAAAGATCCCATTACCTTCAGGTGACCTCCAGCAGCCTCCTGACCTGCTCAGGGTACATTGCAAGCCATGCAGCCTGTCTGTTCTGGCTCAGGTTAGGATTGTGCTATCAGTCTGCAATGCAAGTTACATTAAGAAGGCAGCACAGACGCTATCAATTTTTGAGCAGAAAGGACTGCTTCCTTTTGACATGCATCTTATTAAAAGTGACAGGGCTGAAATTCAATGCCAACCTTCCTAATTAGGGGACCTTGAAGACCTTAGCCTCTAGGTTGTTTAGGCAGAAAAAGTATTCGGTCACACAAGCATATTTTATCTTAACTGCATGTATACTTTGTCTCAATTGCAGTTATTAATGCAACCCTTTTGCTTGGGGCAAACACTAAGAGTAGCATTTGTATTCAAGATGATTGGTACCTATCAGTGTAAATTTGTGTCTCCTATGCAAGATGCATCTTCTGAACTTTTCAAAAAGAGCTGGAAAATTGGATGGTATTAGCAAGAGCCTTTCAGTTGAGAAATGTCAATAATGTAATTGTCTTGAGCCCAGTACACAGAATTGACTTGTTGAGAGTTGGGTGACTACAAAAGCATGGATGAGATCTGTATCAGATAGTTACAAGTAACCAAGTTTACAGAGAAGGGCTTGTACGCAGGTTCTGGGGTCAGGAGGGTGTAGAGGAAATCAATGTTCATAAATAGACTACCAATTTAGGTTTTAGACTCTCTGAAAAAAATGAATTGCTTTGTTTGTCTGCATAGCTTCCAGCTCTAACAATGTCCTGTGATGCTACTGAGTTAATCTTTGGGGACCTGAAGCACCCACTGTTGAATCAGATTGGACTAATCTTGGTTTCAAGAACTGCCCTTAAAGATTGGACCAATTTAATTTACCATAGAATTTACCCTCCTGCCTTCCACACATCAGCACAGTGGCACTCTGGGAAAGTAGTATAACTGGCAGCTGTTTTCATCCACTTCACTGTCAACAAAAGCAGGCGGTAGGAAAATATGAACAATTTTCACAATAGAAGGAAGTAAACAGACAACAGAAGGATATATCTTGGGACCAATGCTTTTGAACTTTTGTATTATTAGGTAAAGTCAGGCATTAACTACGGAGTTGTCAGGTTTGGGGAGGACATCAAATGAGTTATGATGGCAACATTCCAAAGTACACTACAAAGAACTCCAAGAAGGTCTTGGTAAACTAGATGAAGGGACAGTGAGATGGTTTGCAAGATTCTGTTTTATTAACTGCAATTTAATGAACATGAGGACAGAAACATCCTGTCTGTGCTGATGGGGGTCTGAATTGTCTTCAACACTGCAAGAAAGGAACCTTGAGGTCATAGAGTAAAACCTATCAAAAATATATGTTCAGTGCACTGTGGCTTTGAAAACACATGAACAGCCTAATCCTAACCAGAGCAGGGCCAAGTAGTTCATGCTGTATCCTATGCAAGTTAGGAGCAGGCTGGAGGGCTCCTTGACCTTATCCTGGGTGATGTTCCAGCCCAGCCTGCCCAATTGGGCTACTTGAGTCTGCACCAGCTGAATTTTTGAGAAGTGCTAGAGGAAAAGACTCAGGAGAGGAAATAGGATAAAATGTAAGCCACCACCACCGATCCCGCCCCCTCCCAGGCCTGATAATCCCGTCATGCCATTCCCTGCCTCGTTCCACCACCTCCCCACCCTCCCCCTGCCCTGTACCTCTCAGAGCAGCTCCTAGCTACTTCATTGAATGCAGCTCCAGATCCGGCACTAGTGGGAAAACTCAGGCCTTCCTGCCAGTGCAGCCTACTCACTGGATGCTGCAAATGTGCTTTACAACATGTTTGCAACCCCTAGGCTGGCACAGCAGCTGCTGTGCTAGTAAAGGATAAGGTTTGGATTGTGCCCAAACTGTGTGATTAAGGGTGCATTCCTGGGTTGCCCTTGGGCCGGCGTGCCAGCCCAGGAGTGTCGTAAACATGTTGTAAAGCATGTTTGCACCTCAAGAGTTGGGGAGGCTGGCGCAAGGATGCACACCAGACTCCCATGCTAGAGCAAACCCCTGGGACCAGTGAGTTCACATTGGCTGAGTCAGGCTGACATGGGGTTCTGGGGAGGGTGGAGGGAGGGTGGAAATGGGGTGTTCTGAGGCGGAGCGCAGGTGGGCCCATGGGCAGGTCAGGTTCAGGAGGGGGTGGTGGCAGGATCTGGCACTTACGCCAGATCCTAACCCCACTCCTGGGTGACCTGGCACAGTACTGGGCTGCTTGAATCTGCACTACCTCTTTAGGTAGTACAGATCTCATAGCCCTATTGGGTTGCTGCCATGTTACATGGGCTAAGAGGAACTAATTCCTTTTGCCCGGGCTGAGCCGCAGCCAGCCCCAACTCTGTGCTGGATACAGCACAGGCCTATTGGCCTGCCTGTTCCAGTGCAGGTTAGGAGTGGGCTGTCTATGACCTATTTAAGGATCAAATTAGTTCCCAGTGTGATCCTTGCATGCTTGGATTGTGTTTTGAATAAGACCTTTAGGGAGTACAATACAGACAAGGGTTTCAGCATGGGAGACTAACTTTTGCTCCCATCAGGGCCCTGCTTCTACTGGGCTTCCAAATGGCTGCTATTTGAAAACAAAACCACAGAGAGAGAGAGAGACAGAGAGACAGAGAGAGAGAGTTCAGAGTTACTAAATGCCAGGGTCAGGATCACTAATCTTGTCAGGGTCACTTCTGCAGAGTGACAGTGACCAGGTAACAGTTTACAGGGCAACGGTTAGAAGGCTGCAAAGTGGCTAAACCTTCTCCCAACCCAGCAGCTTTTCCCCTTCTAGCTGAACCTTTGCAAGGGGAAAGTAGCATGAGGGAGAAGTTTAAGCATCCCCCACCCACTGTTTCTGCCTCACAAAGCCCTTGTACCGCTGTGCAGTGTCTGCTCAACATGTATTTAAGAATGCAATATGATTAAGGATTACTCTTTAGCACACCTTGAAAAAGTTTTCCTGGAGAGTTCGCACTGAAATGAATGGGAATTATACAAGAGCACTTTTCACCGGATTGTGCCCTTTTAACAATAGTGAATAAATGCATAAAATGTTAATCCTTCCCCCTTCCTTTCTTATCTCTTTGTGAGTTTTTGCCATTCTGCTGCGCTTAATGTCCCTCTCTGCGGGTCACTTCTTCCCATCCACATTATTCCATGACTATGAAAAATAATTACCCCATTTTAAAGTGATTATCATTTTTCTGCATTGTGTGTGTTAATCCATTTGCTTTAAATAGATTATGAGTTTTTTCTTTCCATTAATAGAAATAGCAGCATTAGAGACGCTGTGTTTATCCTATTATTGACTCTGTCTTGCATTTTGGACAATGCCACTCCATTACACTTCCAATATTGCTGAAATCAAATTCTTTTAAAGACAAAATGTTGCAAACCACACATCATTACAGAAATGTCAGAGATAAAGAAGTACAGCATCTGTTTGAATTACAACATGTTTTTATTAACAGTGGTAAAAACAGTGGGAGAATACAACAGAACAAAGTAGTAGTAGTAGTGGGGAGGGGACCTTAATTCACTGAAGCCCCTGTGTTCAGGAAATGTTCCAGAATTGGTTCAAGTCTGTTCCAGAAAAAACTGGGGAAACTGAATTATCTTGAGAGATAAATTGTGTCTGGAGGAAGAGAGTAACGCTCTACTGCAGTGTCCAATTGTGAGTCCTCCCTATTTGTTCCTTTTTCCTGACTGAGATCCTTGGAGAAAAGGCAGGATAGAGATGTGGTGAATAATAATTCAACAGTCCTCTGTGAGCCCATGAACTCTACCTCCTTAACGTAAGGAAAGGGGAAATGCTGAGTTTGTATTGGATCCAGAATTGAATTGGGATTAAACCTCCATTACAGAATGATCTGAGTTTGATCCTAATTGAATCAGAAAGATTGGATGTGATGAATCTATTATGTGAATCCATCCTGTTTGGGATTTTCTTTAACCTTTATTTAATTTTTTTTTAAGTCCACATATTTTATTTCTACAATTTGTGTTTTGGTACTAAGGACCAAAGCAAACATGATGCAAGAGATTCATCACTGGAACCCCCTATGTTAACTTTTTCATTTCTAACTTTTAAGCTTTTGTGACCTTAAAGGAGGATGTCAAATTTGTTTGGAGCAGTCGGGCTGCTGGAGTGGGCATCTTTTCAGCTGCATTTTTCCTTTTTCCCTGGGATCTGAAGCTGCGCAGTCCAAATTTGCTTTGCAGGGAGACACTGTTCCCCAATCTACCCAGTATAGGGTATAAGGATAGGCAAGCTCTCCATTTAACCCTTGTAATAACCCCCATCCCTTCATTTCCTAGTGCCTTTTAAACCTCTCTGTAATCCTCTCCTCCTTCCCCATTGCGTTGTCTCTGGCATAGAAAACTCAATCCAGCTAGTAACTCAACTCTCACTCTCTTTATTTTCTAAGATATGAACAATCAGGCATTCATAAATTGTGTGGCCTCTCACCCAACCCCCAAACACCTTCCCTTTCAACACAACTTACCCTTCATAACTGCTGTGGCAGTAATTCCTGGAAAACCTACTTTTCCATGGAGCACCAGGATGTTTTCTCCTGGGCCTTAGAACTGAATGCGCAAGAGGGAGAGAGAGAGAGAGAGAGACAGAGAGAGTTTTGATGAGATCACTTGAATCTTTGAGTAGCTATCAAATATAACATGATAGAACTTTCATTTGTGAAATGCAGAGAGTTTTTCAGGGGAATGGGGTTCACATTAGGCTGGTACTCAACACGTATAGAGGAACTGAGCAAGAGACATACAGGTATGTGAGAATAAGAACTTTGCAGAAATGATCGCCATGCTTCTTTCGCTTGCCTTTAGTGCTTCTTTAGATGCCTCTCTCTGAATTTATATTCTGCTCAAATATGATAGGAGGATAACAAATTTAATTGCTTCCTTAAAAAAAATCAGACTCGTTCTCTATAAACTGTTTCTGGAAAGGTCAACTGATGTAAATGTCTCCTTTCTTATTTTTCATTTAATAATTTATTTAACACATAGTCGTACACATGCACATGCAAACACACAGCTCATTCAGTTTCTCCCTTAGCTCTCTTTTGAAAGAAAGCAGTACAGGTCCAGCCTATTTGCACACAGATTTTTTATACACGGATTTGACTCAACACAAATGGCCCCTGCAGGTGAGAAGGAATGTGCTGATTCCTGGAGAAGGGGAAAATGCAGCCCTTTAAAATCAGTTTAAAAAACTGAACAGTCCTTTAACTATAGCCTCCTTAATGGGGGGAGGGAACTGGCTGACAATCCATCAATCCTTCTCTCCCCAGTGGATCCCCTCCCTTCCCCCTGAGCACATGAAAGAAAGGTGATCCCTTTGCATTGGTGAAGGGAGGGGCTGCGTGAAGCACTTGGAGGACTACTGATTGACGGATTGTTTTCTTAATGACTCTTTGAGTCAAAAGGTCAGCAAGGCTGTTTTTCAATCACTGGATCGAAGAAACTGTTTTTTAAATGGATTTGCTATAGTGCGTTTTTTGCCATCCAAGTGAGTGCTTGGAATGGAACCCACGCAAATAATTAGTCTCAACCTGTATTCACCTCCCAGATTCATTAGTAAAGTGCAGATCACAAGGAAAGTGTAAGAGGTGTCTTACTGCTAAGGATGCCTGGGATTAGATCCAAAGGTGGCTGACCATTCCCAAAATACTATCAATTTTGAGCAGCGAGCTTGAACTGCCATGACTTGTGTACACAATATGTTATCAGTGACACTCATCCTTGTTCAGGCAAGCTATATTTATCATGTCTGTCCTATGATTACTTGAGATCACTCTGTACTAGAAAGATTCAGCCAAAGAAATGAATGGCTAGTTGAAATCAAGATTCAGTGCCTATCGCTGTGTCATTGGTCCTTTAGGTTTGCTGCCAGTTCACAGTGACCTAGCAGCCACAATTTCCTTGTCAAGGTCCAGACTCATCCATTTTCCTTATCTGCCCTCTCTTGTCCAGCCTCTCTAGTATTCTTGTCTCCACCTCTCATTTTATATAGGATATAGCCATTCTGATTGTAAGTATTTTTGAGGTTTCACCTGTTGAATTAGTTTGTGAATAATTGAATTCCGTCTCCTGTACCCTTTTCTCCATCTCATTTATCCCTCTTTCAGGATCATTTTTCTCAGTCCATTCTCTGCATTACACTGTATGACTACTTCAGTGTCCTTGCCTCAGGGCTCTTGGTCCTTTAGCTTCTTTACACTAAAGACTAAAGTCCCCCGCCTGTTAGTGCTGGGGGACTTCAATGTTCATGCCGAGGCCCCTGTGGCAGGTGCAGCTCAGGATTTCATGGCTACCATGACAACCATGGGCCTGTCCCAGAAGATCTGGACCCCAACACATACAGCAGGACACGTATTGGACCTGGTGTTCACAGCTGGGCATGGGGGCAGTGATCTGGATGTAGAGGAGATCAAGATCACTCCATTGTCATGGACAGATCACTTCCTGGTAGGGTTTAGGCTTGTTGCGACTTCCTACCTCCGCAGAGGCAGGGGACTGTTTTCTATGGTCCGCCCCCGGAGGCTAATGGATCCTGAAGGTTTCCTGAGGGCCCTGGGGGATTTTCCCACTGCCAAGACTGGCGCCTCATCTGTGGCCCTGGTCGACCTCTGGAACGGGGAAATGGCCAGGGCTCTGGATGAGATTGCTCCGGAGCCACGTCGCAGACTCGGAGCGGCTCCTTGGTTCACTGAGGAGCTGCGAATGATGAAGCGGCAGGGCAGGCATCTAGAGCGACGGTGGCAGAAAACTCGCAATGAATCCAATCGAACACGGAGTAGAGCTCATTATAGAGCCTACTCCGTGGCAGTGGTAGCAGCGAAGAGATCGTTCTTCTCTGCTACTATTGCGTCTGCTGATAGCCGTCCGGCAGAGCTGTTCCGTGTGGTGCGGGGCCTCCTTCATCAGGCCCCTCCGGTAGCCCAGGAGGAATACACGGTCAGCCGCTGCGACGTGTTTGCCCAACACTTTGCAGATAAAATCAATCGTATTCGTCGCGACTTGGATGCCACATTGACAATGTCTGATGATGTCCCCTTGGCAACTGCTTGTCCAGTGTTGTGGGATTCTTTTCAGCTTGTGCAGCCTGAGGATGTGGACAGACTCCTTTGGAGTGTGAGGCTGTCTGCCTGCCTGTTTGACCCTTGCCCAGCTTGGCTGATTAGAGCTGTCCGGGGGGGACTGGCTGAGTGGACGGGGAGGGTGGTCAATTCTTCCTTGGTGGAGGGGACGTTGCCGCTCGCCTTGAAGCGGGCGGTGGTTCGCCCCCTCCTGAAAAAGCCCTCCCTGGATGCCACTGTGTTGAATAACTCCCAGCCAGTCTCCAACATCCCGTTTCTGGGCAAGGTAATTGAGCGGGTGGTGGCGACCCAACTCCAGAGGGTCTTGGATGAAGCGGATTATCTGGATCCTTTTCAATCTGGTTTCAGGCCGGGCTTCAGAATGGAAACTGCCTTGGTCGCCTTGATGGATGACCTACGCCGGGGACTGGACGGGGGGAGTGCATCCCTGTTGGTCCTGCTGGACCTCTCGGCGGCTTTCGATACCATCGACCATGGTATCCTTCTGGGCCAACTGGCCGAGTTGGGAGTTGGAGGCACTGTTTTGCGGTGGTTCCGCTCCTACTTGGAGGGTAGGTCCCAGATGGTGGTGCTGGGGGATGCCTGTTCGACACCCTGGCCTTTGAGGTGCGGGGTGCCGCAGGGTTCAATTCTGTCCCCCATGCTATTTAATATCTACATGAAACTGCTGGGAGAGGTCATCCGGGGGTTTGGAGTGAGGTGCCATCAATATGCTGATGACACCCAGCTCTATCTCTCCTTTCCTCCAGATTCCAGGGTGGCGGTTGAGGGCCTGTCTGGAAGCAGTAAGGATCTGGATGGGGGCTAACAAGCTGAAATTAAATCCGGATAAGACAGAGGCTCTCCTGGTTCGGAAATCCTCGATGCAGATGCTGGATTATTGGCTTGCTCTGAATGGGGTTGCACTCCCTCTGAAGGAGCAGGTTCTCGCAGCTTGGAGGTCCTCCTGGACTCGCAGCTGATCCTGGATTCCCAGGTGGCGGCTGTGGCTAGGGGGGCCTTCGCTCAGCTTCGGCTGGTGGGCCAGCTGCGGCTGTACTTGGATCGTGCAGACCTGGCCACGGTGATCCATGCCACGGTGACATCGAGGTTAGATTATTGTAACGCGCTCTATGTGGGGCTGCCCCTGAAGACGGTTCGGAAACTGCAGTTAGTGTAGAATGCGGCAGCCCGTGTGGTCACTGGAGCTAGGTGGTTTGACTCTGTTAGTCCGCTTCTCCGGGGGCTACATTGGCTGCCCATTCGTTTCTGGGCCCAATTCAAGGTGCTGGTTTTGACCTTTAAAGCCCTATACTGCTCTGGGCCAGGATATCTTAGAGACTGCCTACTCCCGTACAATCCGGCTTGCCCTCTCAGGTCATCAGAGAAGGCCTTTTCACAAGTGCCGCCACCCAAGGAGGTCCGGGGGGCGGCTGCAAGAAATAGGCCTTTTTGGTAGTGGCAACAACATTATGGAACTCCCTTCCCCTTGACTTAAGAATGGCTCCCTCTCTTGAGTGTTTCCGGCGAGGCCTGAAGACACTGCTGTTTACACAAGCCTTCTGATTCTTTGGCCTTTTAAATATTTTTTACACATTTTGTAGTTTTTACAGGCCTGATTCCTCTGTAACTTGCTCTTTTGTACTATTTTTATTCTGTCTTTTAATCTGACTACTGTTTTTGAAGGTCGCTGTTAATGTGTTTTTAATGTTTTTATCTGCTATTTGTCTTAATTTATGTTTTTAAAATGTGTTTTTTATATGTTGTTAGCTGCCTTGGGTCCCTTTAGGGAGAAGGGCGGGATATAAATAAAGTTTATTATTTATTATTATTTACACTATATGTTTGCCCTGTGAGAGGTTGTAATCCCAAACAGGCTATTTTCTCTTGTCTCACAGAAGGTGGACTGCAATCTGTTTAGTTCTTTGAGCAGCTGAACATCCCATGCGATCTCACTGGCACCCAATAAGTGTCACAGGCTTCAGTCCTATAAATACAATTCAAGATAGATCATTCATAACTTCAGAAGGGCAGTATTGCCCTTGTTTCATCAGCTGACTGCTTAGATTGTGCATGTGGCAAGTTGTATACTTCAGTGGGAGTGAGAGGGCACTATGAACTTGACCTCTTACTCATGTTATGCAACCTGAGTGAGAATAGCAGAACAGGAGTGATGGCTGGGATCCATATAGATAATTACTTATTCCTTATTGCATTGAGGAGGCATTGCTGTTGTCCTGTTACTTAATTTTTTCAGTTACCCCAAACCTCATAATCTCACAACATATTTGAGTCAATAACAATTTAAAAAATAATTTTAAAATTTGATTATGGAAATAAAACAAAAGGAAGTCATAGTTAGGCCCATTCAAAGCTAAAGTGGCTCCTGAAGCAGAATAGAGTCTGTCCCCTGAAAAACCTTCACATTAGTGTCCACTGCTTCCCTTTGCCCCATGATGCTTTGTTTTACAAGTGGCAAATTCACAGCTAAACCATAAATTACCATGCTGGTATCTCTTAGTTCAAATTCTATGGATAATAAAATAGTTGCCAGGATGCATTTTTTCAATGCATTATTCTAAGAGTCAGAAAAAAAATAAAATATGCCTGTTAAGTTATAAAGTGGTTGTGAGCCACTATGAAAATGTTCCCTTACAGAAAAATAATTAGGGCTTGCAATCCAATGCATAGTTTCCTGGGAGCAAGTCCCACTGAATTCACTGAGGCTTACTTCAAAGTAGATACACATAGGAATGATATATTTCTGTACAATTTATTTTAACTTAATAAAACTTTTTAATGTGTACATTTATTAACGAAACCCAATTAACTCATCCCCAAAATCTCTGTGATAGGGCCTGTGCATCTAGAATTTCAGAATAATTTTAGGAAATTATTTCAACCAATCTATTCCACATAACCTCAGAGTTGCATGTGGCATCTCTCTTTTAATTCAAAAGCCATCATTGTTACAGTTTGCTCTAGAAGGAATGGAAAGTGGTTTCTCTTGTGTATTAATTATGTTTCAAAACACAGGATTGACAGAGGTCAGTGGACAGCCCTGAATATAAGACTACTGAAATTTTCTGAGATTCTGCTTCCAGGGCCATGATTAGGAGCAATAACATTACTTCTTTACAATAGCAGTTTCTTTGGGGATTTTCTAGAAGAGCTTTGAAGATGAAGAATATGTCAAGATTATTCACACCTGGGACAGCTGAACAGAGAAGAGGGAATGCTCAACAGGCAGAAACACTGAAAACACTAGATAGAGTTTGTCACGTTTGCTGTTTTGTTTTAAGAGAATTTTGCTCATTCCAGAACATCTCTCTTTAGAATACAGTAGACATTGCTTGTCAAAACTGGCCAGTGATTGTTGGAACTGTTGTATATATTTATGCTTGTATCTCAAAGGTGCA
Source organism: Tiliqua scincoides (assembly GCF_035046505.1). Lineage (NCBI taxonomy): Eukaryota > Metazoa > Chordata > Lepidosauria > Squamata > Scincidae > Tiliqua > Tiliqua scincoides. The sequence continues at coordinate 111,041,828 of NC_089823.1, forward strand.
TAAATTTCGTTGTGCTGTAGCACAATGACAATAAAGTTACTACTACTACTACTACTACTACTACTACTACTAAATAATAATAATAATAATAATAATAATAATAATAATAATAATAATAATAATAATAATACAGGTATTTATATACTGCCTTTCATGGTCGTCAGATTTCTCCTCAGACTTTATTTAAAAGCGGTTTACATAGGCAGGCTATACTAAATCCCTATAGGGATTTTTACAATTGAAAGAAGGTTCTATCTTTCAAGAACCACAACATTCAGATGTTTCTTTCTGATCTGGTTTCACATTCTGGCCTCCATCCTCCCACGCTCAGAGCAGATGGAATAACTTGGCTCAGATTGTCAGCTGCTTCAAGGTCGCACGGTGCTGGTGGCCTTGAACTGGCGACCTGCGGATGTTATCTTCAGGCAAATGGAGGCTCAAACCTCTAGACCAGACCTCCTGCCCAGTAGGAACTGCTCCTACTACAGTTCCCTCCCAATCTGTAGGAAACGTACTCAGCTCCAATGTATCCATTATGTTTAAAATGTTGATTAGAGAAACCCACCCAGAATGAACTTAATATTAATCTATTAGCTTATTTTATCCATTTTAAACTTTTTTAAATCTTGCATTTACTGTTCATATTTTATTGAAATATTACAATAGAAAAATGGCTAGGCAGTTCTCCCGGTCTGAATGATTGCCCCATGAGGTCTTTCACACTGCAAAAAAAGTAAGCAAGGACACACAGACACAGACAGGCTCAAGTCTGCATGTGTAGGGACTCAAGTCAGTGCTCAAATCATTGCATGAGTCAGCGAAAAACATGTGATTTGTGACTTGGACTCGAGTCACCTGACTCGAGTTCTTATCCCTGAGCCAAATCTTGGAAGGAAGGAAGGAAGTCTGTTCTTGAGGAGCATACCACACATCTGAAGATGCACCAGAAGATATTAATATACTAATGAATTTTTGCTCACTAGGAGAGAAGAATTAGCACAAAATTCCATATTCAGTTCAAATATTATTTTGTATGAAAGCAGGAGTTACTGGGAGCTTGGAAGAGACAGGAATAGCTTGTCACAGCAATATACTGGCAGGATATCATAGGGAACTTCATAAATGTTATTCACAGGATGAAGCCCTTACCAGGGAACAAGTGGGTCTTATGCAAACTCAGAAAATAAGAAAGAGCACATGTGATTGCCACATTAAAATCAGACATGAATACTGGGAGGCATAACAGGAGGATTTACTGTGGGCATGGACTGTGAGCAACAGTGAGCATGGAAGGGCCTGGCATACCATCTGAGTCTGATGGAAATTCTGTGGTCTTGCTGTCACTTGCTGTATTTTGTATTCCTAAGAGACAAATAGAAAAAAAATATTATTAGTTATATAAAGGTCACTTCATGTATGAAGTTTTTGTAGCTGAAATGAATTTTTGCAAAAAAATTTCAGTTTGGTGAGTTATCATATTTCTCAATTCAGATTTCTCATGAATGAAGTTAATAGAAAATTGTATATGACCAATGTAAGATGTATATAGGTTGCAGTCAAGATAACTATTCCAGACCTCCGAGTCACTTAACAAACTCTTATGCTTCAACGAATTAAAGAAAGAAAAATCTCCTGAAAATTCTATATTTCATACATTCCATGACAGGCTGATTTCAGGACAAGAGATGACTTGGAGTATATGCCCTTCCCCTCTTTCCAAAAGCTGTGGAAGTGAAATCATCTCATTTGTCATTGCTTTTTAAAAAATGAATTCCGGCACAGCAAGACGTGAAAATAACTACAGTGCATTCTTTTGTACTCATGACACATAAATAGTATTGCTTTTGTGTGTGCAACGGAGATATTTTATTTGTTGAAAATTACCTCTGAGATAGATAGAAAAAATGTTATTTTGAAAGCTTCTGGCAGTTTTTGTCAATATTTATTGGAATTTTATTCATGTATTCATTTTCTTTCCTGCCCAATGCCAGTAGCTGTTAAGAACTTAACACTTTTACAAATATTAAAGCTCATACTACCTCATCTCCAGCTATGAAAGAGTAACTGAAATTTTAGGAAGTCCTACAGTGTGATGGTTAGCAAAAGGTTAAATATTATAATAGTTGTAAAAAATATTTGTGTGAGGGGTGCCCCAAAAAGGGGGGGTCTCTAGGGGTCACCTGGTGGGGTGCCCAGGGTCAGCTGGATGGTCTCTTGGAACCCCTGGGTGGGGTGTCTGCCTCCCTGGGGTTCCTTGCAGGGGAAGCCTCAGACCAAGCCAGGGGGAAGAGGGTTCACGACACCCTTGTCCTCCTCCCTGGAGGCAGGATCGGAGGCCCTTGGTCTTCAGGCAGGGGCTCCAGCTTCCTGCCTTCCCTCTCCAGAACTGCCTGTTATCACAGGCTTCACTGCTTTTATCCTCCCCAGCCACATCCTCGGCTCCTCCCCTTCCTCCCTCTCTAGGCTTAAAGGGGCCCTGACCCTAACCTGCTTCCCTCCTCTTTGGTGGTGAATGGTGACCTGGCCCTGGTCACTGGTCTGGTCAGGTGAGCTCTGGGGGGGGGCGGTCTCTCCCACCCAGGTGCCCTGCATCTTACCTGGTCAGCTGGACAGGTGGTGGTGACGGCTCTGTGGCCAGGCGGTTCTGCCCCTGGCCTGCAGCCAGGTAAGGCAGGGGTCGGATAAGGGCTCAACCCCTAACAATCCTATCGCTATTTTAGGTAATAATACTGATGATAATTTGTTCCTCTTAATTTCCAGACAGTCCAAATCCAGAGACAAAATACTTTTAAACAAAATGATCCACATTATACCTTTGATCCGTGCAATCTTTCATTTGTGGAAAACAATTTGTGATGCAGTTGCTTCTAGAAATTGTTGAGTAGATTGGCCTCATTCAGACAGTTGCTGCCACAATGAGAATACATTCCCTTTGGGTTTTTATTAGAACACCAGAATTGCCATATCACTTAGAATTGCTGTTAAGATAGCAGTGTGTTTTATGATTGATATACAGTTGATGAGAGAGAGGCTGTGGAGTAATGGGTATCACAAAGGTGCTGTGAAAATGGTGTGCACCCTTGGGAACCCCTAGTTCGTAATCTTTTTGTAAGTGTTAGTAACAGGACAGAAAACTCTATGAATTGGGCTATGAAAGAAACATGAACTCAATTCATACACTTTCCAGGTCAATGGTTGTCTGTGTGTGGTGGATCAGCAGGGAAGCACATGTCCTTTCCTTCTACATGTCCATGATATGAAGAAAGAAATAGCAATTCTACTGTAAGAATCAAAGACCTGTTTTGTGCAGCTATTTCCTCTTAAGAACAGAGGTAAAGAACAATTGCTCATAAGAACATATAGGCCTCTGTTTGGAGTGCTCACCTTACATTACCATGTGGTGCATTGTCATGGACTCCTCTATGACATACAGGGGAATGTTAATCTTGTAACTACCATCTTGACAAAAATTGATTCTTTAGTTTATCGAAGAATGAATCAGACTACCCATTTACCCATTATTTAGTGGTAACCACAGTGTGCATGTAACCACATTTTAAAATTTGTATTATTGGTCAGGCGACTCAAGTCCGAGTCACAAAAACATCTGTTTTTTGCTGACTCGCGTACACTTGAGTCATCTGTGTCAATGAGTCTGGCACTGGCTCAAGTCTGAAGCCACTGACTTGGCACTTGGTCCCCAAGCATGCAGACTCAAGTCTGTCTGTATTTGGGTGTGCTTGCTTACTTTTTTGCAGTGTGAAAGACATCATGGGGCCATAATTCAGACCAGAAGAGCAGCAGAGAAGTTCCAGGCAGGAGGCAGGGAAGGGTTAAGGGTGCTTTTGCTTAGAGTAGTGGGAAGGCAGGAGTGAACCATCTTGTCCATCTCTGAAGAAACCGATGATCATTGGATGAAGGATGGGTAGTCTGATTTTTTTCTTTGGATGAAGTAGGGCAGAGGGAGGAGCCCAAGGGGGTTCTTGCCTTAGGACTGGCTGAAGGGGGAAAAGGAGACAAGGAAGCCAGGGGAGAGAGGCGGTTTGTAGCAATCACACTTTCCAACCTCATGGCTCCTGTGGCTCTGATGTTACTTGGGAGGAGGAAGTGTTATTGAATGACCAGCCACAGTGGGAATACTTCTGAGTAAATCTGCAAAGGATTGGATCGTACTGGTAAGCCTCCCAGCTGCTGCACATGATCCTCCTCCCTTTTGCTGCTTCTATCCTCGCTCTCAAGCAGTCCATTCCACCCCCTCCTGCCTTGTTTATCTATGGGAATGGAACAGCAGGGGAGTGTTTAAAAAGAACTCTCTCTCTCTCTCTCACACACACACACACACACCCTAGCAGCAGCTCTGTTTTTTTTCATGGAGCTATGACTGATTTTTTTAAAGGGAAAGACTCGTGACTTGAGTCTTTTCGAGTCGCCAAAATGTTCTGGGCAACTTGAAAAGTGAGCCTGTTAGGACTCATTTTCGAGTCGAGACGCAGGGGATGGAGACTTGTGATTTGACTCAAATCAAGCCGCACTGGACTCGCCCATCCCTGGAAGCTGGTCATCTCTATCATCCTGCCAAGTGGTGAGAAGGTTATTGCTCCACTGTTTTCTCAAATTTTGTTTGAAAATATGGTAAAATTCTCCTCATCTCTTGGCAAGAGAATGCAGAGAGTTATTATTATTATTATTATTAACAGTATTTATATACCGCTTTTCAACTAAAGTTCACAAAGCGGTTTACAGAGAAAAATCAAATAACTAAATGGCTCCCTGTCCCAAAAGGGCTCACAATCTAAAAAGATGCAAAAGAATACCAGCAGACAGCCACTAGAACAGACACTGCTGGGGTGAGGTGGGCCACTTACTCTCCCCCTGCTAAAAAAAGGAGCACCCACTTGAAAAAGTGCCTCTTACCAAATTAGCAGGGGTACAAATTAGCAGTTCATTCAGATACAGTCTATTCTTTCTTCCCAGAGGAGTTTGTAATGTGGATAATCTCATCAAAGTGTAAGGAGGGTTTTATTACAAATCAGGTACAAGGTGTGGAGTAAAATTGTTATTGGTGAGACATTTTTGTCTGTGATTCAAAGCTGTTAATATGTGCGCCATGGTAAGTTACCAATGTTAGCAATAAATTCTATGTCCACTGGCTAATCCTAACCACATAGGAGAAGAATGTATGTGCTCAGGTATCCCCAACCAGGGCATCATCCTGTGACACCTAATCACACAGGCATGTGGTTCTTATGAATTGCTGTCAACTTGCAGATGAAATGCTACTTTAAATTAGTATTTTATCTATGTGTTGAGGAGCAAGTAGTATGACCTATTCCATGTGATATTAGATAGTGGCAGGATAGTGGCCAAATGAAAGGAAGCTCAAGCTCCTTCTGCATAGGATGAGAAGGCGATCAGATATAATGTCTGAACCATCCCTAAGGAAGTACTATAGTTTCATTTATTAAGAGTGGGGAGACAGAATGTTACAATTTAGCTTTTATCTAATTTCATATTTTATATTTGCACCCACCCAATAGGTTCTCTTTATTTATTCTAAAGTGGGGTTCAAAGTGGATTTCTTGTGTGTCAGTTGTGTCAGTATTCTTATTTTTTCCACCTGAAAAAATACATTTTGCATGATGCTGCTCTGTTCTGTCTCATAACCTTAAAATCTATTGTGCCAAAAGTCACAAAAAGAACTTAATATATTGAACCACAGATGCCAGGACAATAACTTTTTCAGCACCAGTTATCAGTTACAGGGAGCTCCCTCTTGCAGCCAGCCTTGCACAATAGAGACGTACTAATCTAAGTATAGTGAAGACTTTGTTTTAATCCCCCCCCCCACCATCTCTGAGGTTTTCAGATACTTTTTCAAATATCATTTGCCAGAATTCAGAATTTCCCCTAGTGCCTCTAGGGCTTTTTCAGAATCTAATGTGTTTTAGCAGCAACACAGTGTAACTTCCAGTTTTCAAACTCTCCTTTAAAAAAAGCAATGAACATTTCCAGCTGACGTTTGTGAATATAATCGAGCTGTCATGTATTAGTTTGCTGTGGTACTATGTAGTTTTACCTTTGCTGTTCAATTTGTACAGTTGGGACTGAATGCGAGTTATTTTGTTTTAAAAAGGAACTGTGGTAATTTTTCATGAAAACCTAATATCCGGCCATGTATAGCATAACTGTTCAAATTTAGCTAATCCAAACTCCCCCTTTAATAGATGTATAGCTTAGATAGCTGAGATCACTGTGAGTTTTCTGTTCACCTAACACTGAAACCATATGCTGTCTGGCGTGGCTTTGGAATGCAAGTTCTCAGACAGTTCAACTGGCTAATCACTTTGTATCACTCTAGTGACATCCAAAACAGAGTGTGTATATAAAGAGAGGTGGCTATTAGGGGGAGAAAATATTCCTGAAGGGTGTATGATGCTGTGACTTTTGCATGGGATGTGACTGTGCCGTGACCAGACAGATGGGTGGCTGTAAATGAAGTATCTGACTATTCCCCATGAGATGTATGAAACCATGTCCTTCCCTAGATGTTCTGTCATGGTAGTGCACACAATTAGCTACAGAATATTAGTTGCCCTACTGGATACATGTCAACATCTTTCCATAAAATAGAGTAGCAATACAAATCTATTGGCAGCATCAAGACATCAGGCTATAACAGAATACACAGTATAACTGGTTTGCAGCTTCTGGTTTCTTTGTATTTTTCAGGGTGTTGATTTTTTTGAAGGAGAAAATGGGTTGCCTTAATCACAGATATGACACTACTCTGAGAAGAGAGGACATTCTCTAGCAGTAGCTTTTGTATTCCATTAAGGGCAGCAAATGAGAAGGGAACAAGAAACCATGAAATTCTCCCACAAATGCTTTATTATTGAAATTAATGGGAGGTGCTTAAGTGCATGGTACTGAATATGGCACAGTTCTGGGTCATTTCAGTGAGCATTCTTGCAGCATTCTTGTAAAATTGTAATGAGGAGGCCGATGTGGTATGTGTGGGTGCATTGCAGGACATGATACAGGTAACCTAGTATCAATTATTAAAATTCTAAACTCTAGATTTTATGTCAGTAAGTCTAGCTAAAACAAGACCACATACAAACAATGAGGAGATAACAGACTGGACATAATTTCTTAGAGGGATGCAAAATTTCAAAACTTTCTCAAACAAAAAAAGTAACTTCTAACAGTACATCTCCCCTTCCCCCCCCCCATTGAAATGGTTTCACTTGGCCTGCAAATACAGGTGTGCACCACTTAACCGTTTGCTTAACGACAGATTGCATATATGATGGTGGTCAAAGCACAATAAAGATGCTCTTAAGAGGCAATCGCATCTCCCATACCCTGCAACAGAGTGTCTGTTTACGCAACAGAGAGGCTCTTAATGCAAAGAAGAAGCAATCTATCTCTAGTAGCCTGTGCAGCCAGATAGTGTCTGTTTACACAGCAAAGGCACTAGATTTAGCTGAATGTTCACTTAATGGCCTAATTGCATAACAACAGCAATTGGAGAACGTATCCCCATCGTTAAGTGGTGTACACCTGTATTAGGAGACAGAGATGGGATTCCTAGAGAGACTGAACAGGGCTTATCACAGTCATTTCCTTCCAAGAGATGAAAAGACTTGTCAGGAGAAGGATGTTAATTTTCACAGTGAGTAGCATGCTTTATATCAGTGGTTCTCAAACTTTGAGGGAGCTTTACTCCTTCAGTAAGTTCTTGCAGGGGAGGGGCTAGGACAGTGACGCAATTCCCAGGATCGCGTTGCTAAGGGGGGTGTTGCTAACCCTGCACAGTGCTGGCAGAGGCTTGGAACATTCGCTAAAAGCGGGTGCGAAGCACCTCCTGCAAAACAGAAGTGTTTTGCACCCACTTTTAGTGAAAGTCCAAGCCTCAGGAAGCGCTGTGCAAGGCTGCGCAGGGCGCCCCGCACCTCCTGTAGCCTGCTGCAGCCCTGGCTTCTGAAAGTAAGTGCAAAGCACCCCCCCTTGCCCTCCTTAGCAACACAATCCTGGGGATCATGTTGCTGCCTCCCTCCCCTTCCCCCACCCCTTAAAGGGACGGGGGAAGCATTACACTAACTGGTGGGTTGTAACCCACCCGTTTGAGAACCACTGCTCTATTTAAAGTCTAGGCGGGGAGGTTAAAGGAGACAAATGAAGCAAGCAGACAGTTGCAAATGCAGTGAGTGCTGCAGCCTTACAGAGTGATCAGAGCACAATTTCCCAGGGATTTACTCAGGAAGATGTGGGCAATTTGGGGTGGATAAGATATGAAAAGAGGTGAGACCTAATAGGCTCAAACCCAAGCCCCTGCAGCCTAATAGCATGATCCCAGGGCATTTTTTTCTCTGAAGCAAGCCCATAGAATCCCACGAACCTTATTCTCAGAACAATATGGTAAAAAGCCAAGAATAGTGAAAGGGGGGGGGAAAGAAAAGTTCCTGTCGAGCTCTAGTATTACTTTTATGTAGGTTATATTTACTCTGAAAAGATTGAAAACAAAACAGTAAAAGAAAGATGGGAGAGAGAAAGGGGGAAGGATGCCAACATTAAATAGGGAAAGCATGGAAAAGAAAGTTACAAAATTAGAAAAAAGAAATAGGAAAAAGGAATTTAAAGATAGAGAAGAAGCAAGAAACACACTGAAAGAAGGGGGCAGAGAAAATGATCAGAAAAAAACTTGGTAGCACATATAGCTTTGTCCTATGTGTCCAATTAATAAAACTAAAGAAATCACTCATTGTTGGATCCAGGTAGCTGTGGCAACATTTTGTTGTAGACCTTTTATTGAATACGGGCATGCGCTGCTTAATGAGCTTCTGCTTAATGACAGACCGCATATACAATGGTGATCAAAGCGCAACAAAGAGGCTTTTAATGAGGCAGTCGGGTGTCCCATGGGCTGCAGCAGAGTGTCTGTTTACACAACAGAGAGGCTCTTAATGCAAAGAAGAGGCAGTCTATCTCCAGTAGCCTGTGCAGTCAGCTAGTGTCTGGCAGGGAGTGTCTGTTTACACAACAAAGGCACTAGATTGGACTGAATGTTTGCTTAATGATGTAATTTCATAACGGGGATCCTGCATAAGTATCCCTGTCATTAAGTGGCACACACCTGTATTTAAGTAACTTTAAGTGAATTACTGTTTGCATTGTATTCTTAGTGAGTAATTAAATAAAATGTGGATACCTGTATTTTCCTTAAAAGCTCTGCAGCTAAAAGGACTTGGTTATTTTATGACTGAAAACTTAGAGAAGAGAGCCTGGACCTTGCCCCCACCACCCCCAAAGGTACAGGCTCCTGTAGTTACAGAGCAGCAGATGAGGCTTGTGCAGGAGGCAAATTTTTGCCCCACATTAATGATGATAAGGAGGGAGTGCCAATTAGATTTTAATCAGTCAGGCACCAAGATATCTTGGGCTACTCCTGCTCACCAGATAACATGGTAAAGAAACATACACTTTTTTTTTTTGCAAGCTTTCCTGTTGCTTTGCTTATTGCTTTGAACGTTTATTGCTCCTGTCATTCTGATTTGCTTGCCTTTATTGTTTAGTGTTTAACTTGGAGCATTGGCTTTTTGTTGTGTGCCTGCTGTAAATCTCAGTGAGCACAGGATGCCTATAGAAATAATGCACTCCTATCTTAATGGGAATACTGAGGCACTGGACCATATTTCCCAATGGCTCCTGCTATAAGCTGTGACTCTGCTTGGAAATGGAGGGAAAGGCCTTGATGGAGGGAAATGACAGCAGTGGACCTCCCCAGCCCTGTGCCCAGGGCCTGGTGCCTCCCGCAGCTTATCACAGCCACCCCCTGCACGAAAATCCCCCCCACTCACCTGATGCTCATGGAGCCTCGTACAACCTTAGCCCACATCAGGGGAGCCTCTCTGAGGTTTCCCAACGCTATAAACTGTGCTTCTGGAATATCCAGGTTCAAATCTCCACTCAGCCATGAAGCTTCTGGGGTAACCCTGGACTAGCTACTCTCTCTCTCTCTCCTTACCTCACAGGGTTGTTGTGAGGACTAAAGGAGGGGAGAAACCATGTATACCACCCTGAGATTCTTAGAGGAAGGGACTTCTACTGAGTCCCTGCTCTCTGCTCACCCTTTGCCTGTGGGACTACTCCCCCCATTAGAAAAGAAAATGAAAATAACACACATATACCCTTCTTAATGTTTTAAACAATTGCAATGTTTAACTTAAATATACTTAAATATTTCTATTTAAGTTTAATGTTTATAAGTATAAACCAGAATATTAAAATGTTTCTATAAGGCCTTTCCAACTCTGAAAATTACATCTGTTGATGAATCCTTTATTGCTACTCTTATTGCTTATAAATGTTATTTGATGCTGTCTTGTACTTGCTGTATTTTAAATTGTTTCCATGTAAACCATCTTGAGCTTTTATTATTATAATAAAGAGAAGCAGTCTAAAGATATACAGTAGTAGATTATTGTCTACTTGGAAGTAAGCTTCGCTGAATTTCAATGAAACTTACTCCCAAGTAAATGTGCAGAGATTTCCAGCCTAATGCATTTTAATAACAGCCACTATTCATCATCAGGGTAGGTTACCTGAGCCCAAATCATATGAGGTGTGCCACCATTCCATTCATAAAGGTGAGGAACTGTAAGATTGTAGCCCTTTTGTGCAATATATGTACCCACAATGACTTATTTTCTCTCCTTGATATGATATGAGGTATATGATAGGAGGTATATGATTTTCTCTCCTTGGTATGAGTTTAAATTAATCATGGAATGACTTAGCTTTGCAGATGCATCCATAATTTGTCAGTTATGTTTCCTGCACTGTAGAAATTGATACAGCTTTTATGAGGAAAAGAAATGTCCTTATACTGTCTGGAGTACATTTGCATTACGCCTTCTGTCCTGCATCTGGTTTCAGGCACTGGCTGCAGCGTTGTGTGAAATGGTTCTGCGAAGTAGGGTGCACAATTCCTCAGGGCAGAGTTTGAGGCTAGTTGCAGAGGTGGAGTAGCTGTTCTCAGTGTGACACCACTCCGTTTGATGTTGTAAATTTTGTGCTTAGCAAAGGTATGTCCTGCATGGTTCCCTGCTAATCAAGTGCTCCCTCACCTTCTCATTTATTATTATCATTTCTCCATGGTGGCAAAGACCTGTCATAGCCAAGACATTCCCCCCTTTAACTGATCCACAATTGATGTTCTCAAGATTTGTCACAGCAGATTTCCTACCTCTCTGCACATATCAGATGAAAGATCTTTCAATATTTTTCTAAAAATTGAAATATTACTGGGAGCTATAATTTTATTTTTCAGAGCAGTGGCGGTTCAGTCTTTTCTCCCTGTGCTGTTTTTCCCATCAAAATTGCCACCCCCCAAAAATGCATCCTATGAAAGAGGAAGCTGAGGGATGGAAGCAACAGCGGACCTGGGCCCTGTGCCGCCCAGGGACACAGGACTGCAAAATGCCCTACCCAAGAGGAGACTTACCACGTTATGGAGCCTCATACAACATCCCCTGGCCTTCTGAAAGCCGTCTGAGGCCCCTGGAGGGCTATTAAACAGTACTGGTTTTTGTTGGAAAACTGGAAGTACTGTTTAACAGCCCTCCAGGGACCTCAGAAGGCTTTTGGAGGCCCAGGGGACACTGTGCAGGGCCTCCCCAGCACTCAGAAGGGCTCCTGAGAATGAGTGGTGGCGGGTGCAGAAAGACTGTCCCCACAGGCATGGTGCCCTGGGGCTTTTGCCCCCCTGACCCCCATCCCCCGGGACCACCAGTGAATGGAAGGGCACAGCTATGGGAGAAACAGCAGTGTGAAGTGTTTAAATTTGGTTGCAGCACCACCTGCAGGATTCTGGAGGGCAGTGAAATGGCCAGTCACCTGATTGAATTGTGACTTGCCCATATAATGGTTTGCATTATGGTAGGTTCCAGATGGTAGGTTCCCATGATTCTGTGCTCTTAAGGACACAGCCAACTTTGGCTGTGCTTGTACAGATTCTCTTTACAAAGATAACATCAGAGATGACAAATATTAACAAAATGTAGCCATATTAAAATGTAGGGCTGTGTCAATATAAACAGCAGATTTGTTTGTTTTCCTTTTTTAAAAAAAGTGTAGGTGTTGCAGTTTGTGTTATGGTGCAGCTCTAACTTTCTTTACTTTGCATTTTATATCTGCACCTTAGTGGCATTACTGAACTATTTTTCCTGGTTCAGTGTTAGTGCCCATTTTAACAGCAAAACAAACTTGGAAATTATTTGCACATCATTTCATCAGTCAATCAGACACACTAATTATTCCTTGTCCCTTTCTCAGGGAGGTAGTGATGTCATCTTTGGGGCCCATAAACTAAAAATAGTACCATGCTAATGCAGAACAATGCAGTCCGATTAATTATTCATAAACACTTATTTGTGTGATTATTCTGACTCTCAATGTAAATGATGCTTGTGAGTTGGAGTTCTTCTGTTCATGGAAGAGCTAAATGGCCAAGTAAGAGCCATTATGCAGCCGGAAGAGCCTGGAATCTCAACAGTGCAACTGGACAAAATGAAAGGAATAGCTTTGAACAGCCTTTCCTTTAGTAATCTAAAGTGCATACTTTGGGGGGGGGGGGCTCATATGATTGACAATTACAGTCTGTTCAATAGAATTCAGAAATACCTCTTCTTTGAGCTATGCATGTATTTCAGGGTGATCACACAGGTGAAGATCCTGCCTTTTTCTCAACCATGCATATTAGTTTGTGTCTATACAATTAAAATGTGTCTTTTTCTACATTACGATTATACCAGCCTCTAGAACGTTGTTCTATACCAGCCTCTAGAAAGTAGGTATATGTGTGTTTGTACAGATTGTCAGGTATCAGAACCTGGTTATTTGACCTGACTGCAACAGCAAAGCTCTTTTCAGATATTCAGTAAAGGATAAAGTCTGCGTGTTGGGGAGTGGATAGCCTTGCAGTAACAGGGTTCACCTCTGACTTACAGGTTTACAATGGAATGTCCGAAGAGAACCCCTGCATATACTGTACACGCAGGAAGTCTACAAACAGTCTAATTAATGGACTTGGGTCAGAGAAGTAGCTTGCCACCATGATGCCATTCATCTCTTACACCGGTTAGTTTTACCCCACACTGAGAATAAACATGAAGAGCAGGGCTATAGTGGCCAACAGAGACTGAAATCAGGATTTCAGTCAGAAAAATCAGGATTTTTTCTGGTGCAAAACTTCCCTTTGTCATGAGCTTACCAAGAGGCCTTAGGCAAGTCACTTTGTCTCCACCTTAATTCACCAGTTGCCATATAGGGATAATAACACAGGCCTACACATTTTTTAAAAAATTTGCCAAAGATGTTTGAATGAATTTAGGATATTTTGGGGCTGCCAAATTCAAAAATGGAATTGGTTTTGTTTGATCAAATTGGCTCTAGTTTAGAGGGGCATGGCATAGCCACCTTATATGCAATTCAAGCAGCTTTCTCATGGCTTTCTCATGAAGAAGGTGCTTAAGGTGGCTATTCCGTACCCCCAAAACTAGGGCTAATTGGGCAAAAAAGATGTCATTTTTGGATTCGGCACCCCAAATATACTCAAGAATAGGTCTAACTTAAGACAACAAAATGTGTGTAGGCCTGTGTAATAGATACCTTTCTTTCAGGGTTGCTGTAAGGCAGGACATCTCAAATGAGGGTGTCACGACACCCTAGCCTAGCCTAAAGGCCCTGACCTCTTCCCCCTAAAGAGGGAGGCAGCGATGCAATCCCCAGGATTGCACTCCACTTCCAGTTTTGCAGAGGCGGAGCACAATCACTACACTTCACTTTCTAAGCTTTGGGGAGCCCTGCGCGCGGTCGCACAGTGCTCCCCACACCCTTGGGAGGCTGCTGCAGGGACTGGTAAGTGCATGCCACGATCCTGGGGATCACACGATCCTGGCAACACAATCCTGGGGATCACATAGCTGCCTGCCCCCACCCCCATAAGGGCTTACTGTTTGAACCACTGCTGTAATGATTTCATTAAGATAATACCTGTGAAGTGCTTTGCAAACTCAAATACTATGCAAATGTTTATTATTTGAAAAAAGGTTGGCAGCCAGTCCCTTTCATTAACAACCAGCTGTTCATTGCTGATGCAACTGACTTGCCTTGTCTGCTAACACTGTTAGCATTAACAGTGTTAACAGTTAAGTGTTAACAGTTATCTAGATCAGGCATGCCCAAACCCCAGCCCAGGAGCCACTTGCAGCCCTCAGGGACTCCCAATCTGGCCCACAGGGAGCCCCCAGTCTCCAATGGGCCTCTGGCCCTCCGGAGACTTCCTGGAGCCCGTGCTGGCCTGACGCAACTGCTCTCAGATTGAGGGCGACTGTTCAACCTCTCGCATCAGCTGTGGGATGAGAGCTCCCTCCATTGCTTGCTGTTTCACGTCTGTGATGCAGCAGTGGCAGCAATGGAAAGGCCGGCCTTGCTTTATACAAGACCTTTTATAGGCCTTGAACTATTATTGCAAGACCTTCATTCATTCATATAAGTTCCATCTCTTAATATATTCATTTATGTAAATTTATTCAAATTTGAAATGCAAATTAATTTGCATTGCCAGGCCCCTGACATAGTGTCAGAGAGATGATGTGGCCCTCTTGCCAAAAGTTTGGACACTCCTGATCTAGGTTGTGGTGTAGTTTTCAGCCTCAAAGGTTTATCTCATGCCAGCATGGACTGTATAGATTGAGATCATACTTTTTGCTCAAGAGGAACGCCATTTGTGCCCATAGCCTGTCTGTTGTCCACGTGAGGAGCAGTAGCTGTTTGCCACCAACACATAGCTCACCTCTGCACCTTGTGACTAGGGTTGCCTCAACCACAAGGCTTGTTGAGCTCCTTACCTAAGGCGGAGGTCTGGGGCAGGCAGGTAACTGGCAGAGAATGCCCTAAACCCTGCCTGCCCCCCAGCCCAGCAGCCCTATCATCTCTATGTTCAGAGTGTGGGGAGGGCTTGCCTTCTCTTCCTCTAGCTCCATTGCTAGAGGGCAGTGGGTTAGGGTAAGTGGCAGGTGGGTACACATCAACCTAGTACATACCATCAATAGTGCATTTCAGGGATGCGCATGTTATGACTTGCTGTGGGCCTCCCTGCCTGAGCCCAGATGTAGCACACCTGCCAGGTATTGTGGCTTGCTAAGTGCTTCACAATATGTGGCTTTGGCATTATCTGGCTGGCGGCATAAAGAAGAGGGATACTGAGCTTCTGGTGAGCCACAATGCTTGTGTGGTGGATGGCCCTTGGTGTAGTAGGTCACAAATTGTACAAGCTGGGCCTGAAGAATGCTCAGTGGCTGATGATAGTAGGGATGATACCCTCTACCTTGTTCCATATATGTAGCTGTGTCGGAGATCCATGCAACTGCTTAGTGTAGTGGCAGGTGGGTACACATCAACCTAGTACATACCATCAATAGTGCATTTCAGGGATGCGCATGTTATGACTTGCTGTGGGCCTCCCTGCCTGAGCCCAGATGTAGCACACCTGCCAGGTATTGTGGCTTGCTAAGTGCTTCACAATATGTGGCTTTGGCATTATCTGGCTGGCGGCATAAAGAAGAGGGATACTGAGCTTCTGGTGAGCCACAATGCTTGTGTGGTGGATGGCCCTTGGTGTAGTAGGTCACAAATTGTACAAGCTGGGCCTGAAGAATGCTCAGTGGCTGATGATAGTAGGGATGATACCCTCTACCTTGTTCCATATATGTAGCTGTGTCGGAGATCCATGCAACTGCTTAGTGTAGTACTCTCTGGTGCCTTTTTCTGGACCATGTCATGATAGACTTTGGGGATATCATGGGGCAAGTGATCATGACTACTGGTCACAGGATATCTGTAGTGGATGTGTAATTTAAAAAAAAAAAGTGACAGAAGTCTCTCATAATCTCTGGTTCCTTTAGTGCTGATTCATTATAGTCTTTGTCCCAATGTGATTGATAACTATTCTAGCCAATGGGGGCAGTGCTTTCTGAGCCAATAGCTTTCGTTTCCCATCTACTAGATTAAAAATACAGTAGAACCTCTTTACGTTGACCACCCAAGGGACTGGGGGAAATTGGTTAACATAGCGAGGTGGTCAACATACAGGGAAAAAAGGCATTTAAATATTATCATGTTTAGCTCCCAGGACAACAAATGCAAGGCCAAGTTATTATTTAGATTGGGTTTTTAAAAAGTTTTATTGCAAATATCAATGAGAATTGATCCTCTTGTGGTGCTTACTATTTATATCATCTATATATCAAGAGACAGAGAATAAACAGCCCACAATCAGTGATTAAAAACACCCCTGAAAATTCATAAACTTAAAAAAATTGTAAGTTAAAAAAAAAATACTTGGTTTCATAGCAGACAGGCAGACCAATGCTATCCCTTGCCAGCCCATAGCATGTAGCATGTTACATAGCCCCAACAGCTAAAAAAAACCCAACTAAAACACTTTTTTACTTAGGCTGCCTGGCCTCTACTGGGTCTCCTTAGATTCACTAAATGCCAGAAGGTGTTTGATACGGTCCCTCATTAAAAACTATTGAGAAAACTCCATAGTCAGGGAGTAAGAGGACAGGTCCTCTCATGGATTGGGAACTGGTTGAGGACCAGGAAACAGAGAGTGGGTGTCAATGGGCAATTGACAAAAAAAAGTGGAGAGAGGGGGAAAGTTGAGTGCCTCAAGAATCTGCCCTGGGACTGGTGCTTTTCAACATCTTCATAAATGACCTGGAAACAGGGATAAGCAGGGAGGTGGACAAGTTTGTGGATGACACTAAACTTTTTTCTGAGTGGTGAAGACCAGAAGGGATTGTGAAGTGCTCCAGAAGGATCTCTCCAAACCCGGAGAATAGGCAACAAAATAGAAATTTTAAGTGTAAAGTAATGCACTGGTGCTGGGAACCAAAGTGAAAGGACACTGGCTTCACTATGCACAAGGAACCTCATGTCCCTCACAACTTGGTACATGTCCAGGTACAATCGGCAGCCAGCACAAGTCTGTTGGCTGTGTGCAGTGTGCCCACCTATAAAAACCCTTTTGCACACGTGCTAGCAGGCGTAGGGGAGGGATTGTTGCATGGCTTCTTGCTTTTCCAACATGGGACAAACCAGACAAAAAACAGGCCCACAGTATCGTGTTCAGTAGGCAACTTATGGAGGGTAAATTAATACTCTGCTGTATTGGAATCTGGAAGAACTGGCGAGAAGGTAGATTTGGTGTCAGCAGTGGCCCCTTTAAGGGTAAGGCCTGGGCATCCAGCAAGAGTGTGCTGCACAGCTGCAGTCACTGGAAGGCAATAGGGCCCTCAGGGATATAAGGAGCACCTGAGGCAGAAAGGGTTGTTGGGTTTTGAAGGAGTGCAGGTAGGAGAGGAGACTGACTTGGCTTATTGAATTTGGAATCTGACTGTGGATTGTGACTGGACTTTGGCCTTGGCCACCCTGATGGATTTGACTGACCTACCTGGAACCTGACCTTGGACTGTAACTTGGCTTATTGGCTCTGGACTCTGATTTGGTAACTCTAATTGATTGGACTGGTTTACTTGGCATTTGTGGACTGGAACTGGACTCTGACTTTTGCTTACTGCACTGGTGAGTTGCACAAGGGGGACTGATCAGCCTTAAGCAGGCAGGAGGCCCAGTGGATTGGGATTTGGCAGAGCATCTGCTCAATGGTTGAAGTGGTCAACATACAACTTATGGAGGTGGTCAGTATAGAGAGGTTGGTCTCCCATAGTGTATATGCAGTGTCTGTCCATACTGTGAAAATTAGGTCAACTTAAGGAGGTGGTCAACTTTGGAGGTTCTACTGTTTATATTGCTTTTTCAATTTTTTTGCCGTATGAGTGGTATTACTGTGCATAGAAGCCTGAAATATTATAGTAAGAGTCAATCCACCCATTAGATAGGGCAGTGAACTTCAAACCATAGCCTATGGTGTGCCCAACAATTACATCCTGGTGCTGTGCAGCAATGTTGAAGCCTTATTGTTCCAACACAAAGTAACCCGTTTAGAGCCATGAATTTGCAGGGCCTCATGCCGGGAGACAATTCCACTGTTAATCACCCCAGGAGGTTCCTGGTGAAATCGCCTCCCTGGCATGAGGCTCTATAAATTCTTGGCCCAAAAATGGGTATCTTTGCCCCGGAACAGTAAGGCTTTGGCATCGCACCTGGACACAATCATTAGGTACACGAGATCTGGCTGGAGTTTGAAGGCTCATGAGATAGCGTACTAGGTAATCAGAGTGAATTGATTAAGGTGATAGATATTTGGACTGATTCCATTTAACCATTTGCACTGAGGGTCATTTGTTTAATTTTCCCCCACAAAGAAAGTTCCCTGAGTGCAGTAAACTAGTATATGTGGGAGAGGAATACTTCTTCCTAAACCTTTTGCTCAGATATGCTCTTTTATGATATGCAGAGAATTCTTAATTTGGGAAAATATTCGGAACTGTGACACCTCCCAATTCGTCAGAAGTGGTATAGTTCGCTCTAGCGTTTTGAAATTTGCCACCACATTCTGAGTGACATATGCATATAGCAAAATGAAGTGACAGAGAGGACTGGTTCTGCCTTGGACTGAATGGGAGGGGGGCGCAATTTGAAATGCTCCTCTCTGTAGAAAAAGTATCTGAAATAAAAATTTAGTACAAGTTTTCGTTCTGCTGCTCCGGCTTTCCACTTGAAGAAACTTTATTTTGTGTGTTTGAGTGTTCCACTTTGTTCAAAAACGTGAATCTTCCCCCTCAGGGTGAAATGGTTCAAGCCATGTTTCCGCCTTGCAGTTCTACCATTGCACTTAACTGCATGTTAGACCTGGCTGTGAACAGCAGCTTCTGGAGTGCATGTTATCTGTGCCTATAACTGGTACCTGCTAAATGTGGAATATGTGAAGCTGCCCGGAGGCCTTGACTCTTTCTAGTTCCATATGTCCCTGGAATTCTTCTAAGGAGGTGTTGTGCAGGAAGGCTGTGTACTAATTGCTTGGAGAGGGTAAAGAAACAAAAAGCATGATGCGATATAGAAAACAGAGTTATGTTAGTCATGCTCAAGTGGGTAGGAGACTGTTTTGGATGAAGATCAGTGGAATAAAAAAGCAAACAACCCATAAACTGCCGTGACAACATGTTTCCACAGTGTATGCTCCAGGGGGTGATTTAAGTGCCCTATCGATGTATTGGTGCGCTAATTGGTAGTGATTATTTGTTGCAGTGCTTTGCTACTCTGCTGAACAAATAAAGCTGAGAGAAAGAACAAACAGTATCTGCTTCCCCGAGAGGGTCCACCTTCTCATTTTTAGTCAAGCATTATTATCGTTTTATTTCCCTGTAATTTGAGGGCAAGTTCAGTGAATAACTGTGGAGGCCATTAAGAGCTGTCATGGAGAATTTATTTCCTTTTAAATGGAAGGTGGAAGCAGTTCAGCAGGAATAGGGTGGCTTCGGTGTAGATAATTTAACCTTACTGGTTTTGTGTGTGTGTGTGTGCGCTTCTAAAATGAATGCGTTCATTGTTTCATACTATGTCTCCCTGGGCTGTTGTAATACTGGTGAGGAAGCTCCTTCTGTTACTACTGTCAGAAATAAAATTTAAGAAAGAACCAGGAGCGAGAGAGCAAGTTCTGTCTAGTGTTAGTGGTTACACTATATTTCACTGTTAGGGTCAACAAAAATATGGTAAAACCCACAAGGGCCTGTAGGAACTACAGCTCCCAGCAGCATTGTGCTTTCACTCTGGAAGGAGGACAAATGAACTTTTCCTCTAGAAATTTGTCCAATCCCTTCTTAAAGGCATCTAGGCAAGTTGTCATCACTGCTTCCTGTGGCAAAGAGTTCCAAAGACTAATTACATGCTGGGTAAAGAAATATTGGCAGGGAGGGGGTGGCTGCAAGACCTTGCCACTGCTCATTTTCTCAAACAAGAAAATATTTTTTTAAAAAAGCCCCACCCACAGAAGTGGGCTCTAAGGCTGCAATCCCAGCCACTCTTTCCTAGGAGTAAGCCTCATTGACTCTAATGGGGCTTACTTCTGAGTAGACATGCACAGGAGCAGGCTGCAATCCCAGCCACTCTTTCCTGGGAGTAAGCCTCATCCACTGTAATGGGGTTTACTACTGAGTAGACACACACAAGAGTAGCTCCAAGGCTGCAATCCCAGGCACTCCTTCCTGGGAATAAGCCTCATTCATTGTAATGGGGCTTACTTCTGAGTAGACACGCAGGATGTCTCCTCTGCTGTGGAAGAAAAGCCTCTCCTGGCACTGAGTGGGGAGCTGCTCAGAGAAAGGCGGGCTGCAAGGGCTTGCAATGGCTGAGGAGGAGGGCAGCTCAGGATTGGCTGGTGGTCAGCCAGTGAAGGGCCTTGAGCCATTCCTACAGAAAAAGCCAGGAACCTGCTGGATGCTGATTGGCTGAGCCTGCTGGAGAGTTGGGGAAGGGACAAACAGGGAGCTTAAGCCTGCAAAGCAGGCAAAATTGAAAAGGGAAACAAATGCGGGGCAGGTGGGGGTGGAGAGGAGGGCAGTGAACTCAGGGGGTGGAGGGAAGCAGCCCGTCCTCCCAACTCATGGGGCTTTGGAAAAAGCATCTGTTTTCTTTAAAGTGACACGCAGCTTCAGCGCCCCTCCCCAGGCTGCCTGGCTCAGCACTGCGTGCCCACAGACTGCGCTGCGTGCCCTGTCTGGCACGCATGCCATAGGTTTGCCAACACTGCCCTGGCACATAAGTACACCCCAGGGTTTATTGACTGGGTCTTTTGCATAGAACTTGTTACCTTGGTAGGTGCAGAGGTTATGTGCAGAAGATCTGGTCCACATGAGGAGAACAGAACCTGCTCGCAGGGATGGGAACCACAATCATGCCCAACATACTACATCCAGTGAAGCATTCGAGCCAGCTAACTAGCTCGGCCTTTTTCATTCTAACCTAGCTAGCCTTTCATGGTTAATAAGGGAATCACTTTTCAGGCATTCTTCCATGTATAAAGAACAATGTTGAAAATTGTATTGTGATGGCAGGTTCAGCTCCCAATCTACACATAGTGATGAAGGAACATAGATATAACCCTGTGCTTTAAGAACAGGATCTTCCATATGTAAAAGGTGCCAAATTGCATTGCACCCACTTTCCTCTGGTCCATCAAGGAGCACAACCAAAAACAGGAGTTTGTATCGCTGCAATTCTCATTTGGGGTTACAGTGGAAAAACTAAGAAGGATTTATCTTCTTGTCCTATTGATTTATTTCCATAGTGTAATGAAAGCAGCAAGACAGATCTCTATCCCAAGAATACAAAATATGTTGACAGCAGGGTAAATAACAGAGAAAGCAGGGTAGGGGGATCAAAAACTTAAGTGGTGGTTTAGGAATGAGAGGGAAGGTAATAAGTGATGAATATGCACAAATGAAGTTACATGAACTTTGACTGCAATCCTATAACAGTTGCCTGGGAGTAAGGTCCATTTAACACAATGGGATTCTGAGTAGACATGCATAGAATTACACCAGTGATACTCCAACTTTTCCAGCCCTTGACCCCTGTGGCTGTTGGCCATGACTCCCCATCATATTCCTGAGGGCTGGAAGTGACATCATTAAACAGGAAGTGGCCAGGAATATTAATTATATTAATATTAATTATATTAATCATATTTATTTTATTTATTTTTCACATTTTTATACCACCCTTCCTCCAAAGAGCTCAGGGTGGTATACACAGCTGCTCCCCTCCTTTTGTCCTTACAACAACCCTGTGAGGTAGGTGAGGCTGAGAGAAAGTGACTGGCCCAAGGTCACCCAGGAAACTTCATGGCTGAGAGGGGATTCAAACCTGGATCTTCCAGGTCTAAGTCCACCTCCCAAACCACTACACCACCTAATCATATCATTAATTAAATGCAGATCTTAAAAATATATTAATACACAGCAATATACATGCTTTATAAATGATCAGCTGCTGATCACTGTTGGAGTAGGTAGATGCTGGTTGGCAACCTTCAGTCTCGAAAGACTATGGTATAAGCCTGCAGCACCCGGTATTCCCAGGCGGTCTCCCATCCAAGTACTAACCAGGCCTGACTCTGCTTAGCTTCTGAGATCAGACGAGATCGGGCATGTGCAGGGTAACAGTTAGGGTGAAAAGGTAGATGCTGGAGTAGGTAGATTTTGTCTGGTCCAGGACTCCTCTTTTTTTCTTTTTTTTAACTTTGTAAGCTTACCAATAGAATTGTTTTATCAAATGAACTTTGTGAACACCCCGTCTGACCAACATTACACACACCCACCCCTGTGGACCCCAATCCAACTAGTTATTTCTCCCATTCTCCTTGGATAGGATTGAACCCTTTATTAATTTAATGAAATTAAATTTTTCCAGCAGCTGGTGGGGAAAATAAAAATAGACCATGAAAATATATCAGAGCTGATAAGGGTTTGGTTAGGAGGCTGATTGGTCTCCTATACTAGGAGGTGCACATCTCAATCCTATGAATGTGTACTCAGAAGTAAGTCCCATTACAGTCAATGGGGCTTACTCCCAGGAATAGGATTGGGCTGGCAATCACTTCATCAATGGCTGATAAGTATTCCCTTCAAGTAGCAAGATTCATCACTTTAAAAATACAGCCTTTCGTCTTCAGTCAAACAACAAGATTTATAAATCACTTTAAAAACTGTTCCCTTTTTCTGCTCTTGGCCAAGTAAAGTGTGTGCTTGCCTCTCCCCCCTCCCTTTGCCAACTGCATGGAAACAACTTTAAGAGCCCTGGTGACTGGTAAAATAGGAAGCGTTTTATTTGGGGACAGAGGGGCTCGCATTCTGACCAGGAAAGCTGGTGTGACTGTATTGCTGCAAGAGGACATCCCGCGCCTCCCCTGTGTGTTCGTGGTGCCTCCCCAGGGAGCTGCACCTCACAGTTTGAATAACACTGGATTACACCGTTCATCTTTCTCTCATCTGGGGATGAGAATGAGGACAATTAATTTCTTCTTCCCATTTTCTGTGCCCTACTGTGCACTTTTGTTAAGAACCATGTTAATGCCTCCCTTGCCTCTGTAGCCTTTTGTGTGTTCATGTGCTATTAAGTTTTTGAAAATCCAACACAAATAAGGCTTTCCATTTCTGTATAGCTGAGCATGGAATTATTTCCAAATAGTGCTGCATGAACTGACTAGTCTATATAAGACTAGTCCAATGTTTCTCAAACTGGGTCGGGACCCACTAGGTGGGTTGCAAGCCAGTTTCAGGTGGGTCCCCATTCATTTCAATATTTTGTTTTAATATATTAGACTTGATGCTGCCATGGCACGTGACTGCACTGGGGGAAAATGTTACAGGTCTGTACTTTTAACAGGCTACTCTATATGTGCTTTTAACAATGAAAGTAAATGGGACTTACTCCTGGGTAAGTGTATCCTTACTCCTAGGATAGTTAAAAATTTTCCTGCTTGATGATGTCACTTCCAGTGATGACATCACTTCCGGTGGGACCTGACCGATTTTCATTCTAAAAAGTGGGTCCTGGTGCTGAATGTGTGAGAACCACTGGACTAGTCTATATAAGACTAGTAAACTCATTAAAAAAATTAATCTCACTCAAATAGCTACTTGAAGAACATTTTTTTCTTAATTAGCAGCTTTTAGTGTACACTGGAAATGGGTAACTAAAGTATCCAGTCTTACTGCCAGCTCTTCCATTTCTCTTGAAAAATTAAGACACAAAGTGAGCCATTAATTGGCCAGCTACATCCAATCAATGTTAAAAAAAACAAAAACATCAGCCCAGCATATATTATGTTTTCTTCCATTGTATTTATTAAAAACAATGAAGGGACACTTTCAGGTAACTGATTTCTCAGAGGATTGGCTAACTCCCTTGTTAAGCAAATAAATATTACTAAAGATTCGCTTTGACCATTGATTTCCTCATTTATTTTTATAGATTTTTCAACTTGTAAAAAGAATTCCGTATGCACAATTTTTAGGGCCTTAGTAGCTGGTATTAGAGAACTTTCTTTGCCTTAAGAGTCCAGGGAAAAGCACATTTAATCATGAAAATCATAAAATTCAGTTTTAGAACAGTAGAAAGTTCTCCTTGGAACAGATATGAAAGCCAAACATGTCACTAAATAAATAAAGAGTTGAAAAAATAAAGAGCTGCAAACACGCAGAGCCCAATCCTGAGCTCTGCGCACTGGCTTACTGCTGGCAGGTACTGCCGGAAATGTGCCACAAGGCACATTTGCAGGGCCTAGCACCTGCCCAGCACCATAGCTAGCCCAGCGCAAGACCATGCTGGGTCAGTGCCAGTGGGAGGCTAGCGGTCCGCTAATAGGCCATTGCCCGGACTGCCTGGCAGCAGAGAGGCCAGTGGGGGTGTGAGGGGGAGGTGGGTAGAGAGCGGAGAGGAGGCGTGGCAGGAGGTGGTAGCAGGGAGG
Source organism: Tiliqua scincoides (assembly GCF_035046505.1). Lineage (NCBI taxonomy): Eukaryota > Metazoa > Chordata > Lepidosauria > Squamata > Scincidae > Tiliqua > Tiliqua scincoides. The sequence continues at coordinate 111,066,327 of NC_089823.1, forward strand.
GAGGGGGCAGGACTGGTGAAGCCGAGCTCCAGAGCCCCTTGGCTCAACACGGAACTTTGTTACTCTACACCCACTCAATAGCAGGTGCAGAATTGAGTAGCCCCATTGCAGGGCTACTCTCCTTATGCGGGGAAAGGTACAAAAGTCCCCTTCTCCCAAGGAGGCAGCAGCAAATGCCTAGGGTGCATTGGATGTTGCGGCTGCCATTTTGATGTTTTACCTCTGCTGATGGTTGGGGGCTCTGAGGCAGCACTGGCTGGTACAGGCCTTTCCACCCTGACTCTAGAGCAGTGGTTCTCAAGCTTTGAGGGCGCTTTACTCCCTCAGTAAGTTATTGCGGGGGAGGAGCTAGTGCAGTGACACGATCCCCAGAATCGCGTTGCTAAGGGGGGTGCTTGTGACTTACTTGTGCTTGTGAAGACAGGGCTGCAGCCTGCGGAGGTGCAGAGGAGGTGAGGGGAGCCCTGCGCAGCCCTCCACAGAGATCTGAGGCTTGGAAAGCACCTCCTGCAAAATGGAAGTGCTTTGCGTCCGCTTTCAGGGAAAGTTCCAAGCCTGGGGGAGCGCTGCACAGGGCTCCCCGCACCTCCTGCAGCCTGCTGCAGCCTTGCCTTCACAAGCACATCACAAGCACCCGCCCTCGCCCCCCCCCATACGAACACAATCCTGGGGATCGCTTCCCTGCCTAAACATAAGAACAGCCCCACTGGATCAGGCCATAGGCCCATCTAGCCCAGCTTCCTGTATCTCACAGTGGCCCACCAAATGCCCCAGGGAGCACACCAGATAACAAGAGACCTCCCTCCCTGGTGCCTCTCGCCCCTTAAAGGGATAGGGGAACCTTTACACAAACTGGTGGGTCGCGACCCACCAGTTTGATAACCACTGCTCTAGAGTCATTGCAGATGCTCTTTAGAGCTGCAGGCCAGTTCAGCCGTTGCTGCACCAGCAGATCGCTCTCAATTAATTAGTTAATGAATTGGACTCAGAATTTTCCCCATTGGCATCTATATGCTGCTGACATCATTGACTCAGGCAGGTGTGTCAAACATAAGGCCCGCAGGCCGAATGTGGCCCCCAGAAGCAATTTATCTGCCCCCATTATAACTGGGCTCTCCCAGCATGATAATTGGGCTCTCTTATATCTTGAAAATATGAACAAAATATGTACATTGTCTCTTCTGTCATTTTCAGCTAATAATGTTTTAAGTGAGAACAAGGCGCTTATTTCTGGCCATCTTCTGCTTAATGTTGTCACTTCCCAACCTTTGACCCTCTCTATGAAATGAGTTTGACACCCCTGGACTAAAAAATCTGCAGGCATTCACCAATGTGTGTTGTAGTCATGCTGTGATACTATAAGGGCATTCATTGAGCCAAAACAAGAACTTGTACATTTAAACAACAGTTTTTTCCACAGCCTTGATCCTGCAGAAACCCAGATAAATCCCTTTTCCTGCTTTGGAGAAATATCAGAGTATATGCCATGTGATAGATCAGGGGTGCCCAAATCCCGGCCCTGGGGCCACTTGCAGCCCTCAAGGATTCCCAATGCGGCCCTCAGGGAGCCCCCAGTCTCCAATGAGCCTCGGAGATTTGCTGGAGCCCACACTAGCCCCACACAACTGTTCTCACCGTGAGGGCGATTGTTTGATCTCTCACTTAAGCTGTGGGATGAGGGCTCGCTCCACGCCTGCTATTTCACGTCTGTGATGCAGTAGTGGCAGCGAAGGAAAGGCCAGCCTTGCTTTGTGCAAGGCCTTTTATAGGCCTTGAGCTATTGCAAGATCTTCATTCATTCATATAAGTTCATCTTTAATATATTCATTTATGTAAACTTATGTAAATTTATTCAAATTTTAAATGTAAATTAATTCTTTTTTCCCCCGGCTCCCGACACAGTGTCAGAGAGATGATGTGGCTCTCCTGCCACATCTTTGAAAAACTTTGGACACCCCTGTGATAGATGGTCAGTACCTATTGCCCAATTTCCCACTTAAAATATCCTACAAAATAGTTTTCTGGAAATTCACTTGCCCTTTTACCTCCTAGAACAGACACACAGGGGAGTTCGGACCTTATTTCTCAAGATCATTAGTCTGAGGAGTGACTCAGACTTAATTTTTTTAATTAGTTGCCTGATTCTTTTTTGCTCCTTCTCAGATGGTTAATCCATGTTCGTCCTTGGGGTACACAGGTATCACTTTATGCATGTAAATTGTGACTCCACAGAGTCTCAAAGGAAAAAGGTTTCATTAGAAAAATATACTGTGCCTTACATGCCACTGCTATTGGTGCACTTTGAAGTTGACAAATGTTTTCACATGTGCATTTAGAAATAATGCACAGTATGAGAACCAAGATGATACCCAAAAAACCCTAACATTATAGGCCACTTTCTATAGAAGTAAAGATTCTCTTTACATGACGATCTGCTCTCCAACCAATGGCTAGCTAGTCATGTATACCTGTGTACAACAGTATTTTTAAGCAGCCCAATTCTAAATTATGGTGGTACAGCCAGGCCACATGGCCTGCACTGAATCCAGTGCAGCTTAGGATGTGGGTGGAGATCTTTTCACAGTAAGGAGATATATTTCTTCGTACTTTAAGTAAAGACTCAGCCACCCCTATGTGCCTCCTAGGATCCACACCAGCTGTATTCCTGGCACACATTTGGGAAGCCCCATGCAGGGCTGCCTTGCCCGGGATGTAGGTTTGGATGTGGTATGCACTACCACCGCTAAACCTGCCCCTTCCCTGATTCCATTTTCCCCTCATTCCACCCTCCCCTGCCCAAAAACACTCCCTAACTGCCTCCAACACACCCACCACCCTCTCTTAGCCCCTTCATAGCCTGGCACAACCTTAACTGTGCTGGCCGGCACTGGGGTCAGATGTGGTTCTGCGGAGCTGGCTCAGGCCTTTATGACAGCTCAGCCCACTCACAAGTAACCGCAAATCCGCCTTATGGCATTTTTGGAACACTCTGAGCCAGCGCTGAGATGGTACACTCAAGCACAAGTTTGGATTGTGCTGTGAGTGACATAAATTTTTCTGTTTTAAAATTATTGGCTTGAGTTTTCTAGTGTTGTAAATTGCCGCTCACCTTTACAAATACTGCAGTATGATTTATGTGTACTTGGTGCATTCGTGTATTGCCTTTCTGCCAGTGCATTTGTGATAATTTACAATTTAAAATGACTTGGGGCACAATCCTAATCAGGTAAGTCCTATTGTTCAATGGGGCTTACTCTCAAGAAAGTGTGGTTAGGATTGCAGCCTTACTCTTTAATAGATAAAATACAGAAGGCAAAAAGAACAGATGAGAGAAGAGGAAAAGATACCAGGTCAGGTTTCAAGTCTTTCATAATGTTAATAACTGGAACTTTACAGCTAAGACCTTGTAGATTAATGAATGAAAGTGAGATGAATTCTATTTATGGCAGCATTAAACATGATCAAAGAAAACAACTCAACAAGATTGTATTTCCTGATGGTACCCACTGGGTTAAATCCTAAGAAACATGCCCAGAAGGCAGTTCACGGAAACAAACTTCCCCACCACCTCCTTGGCGCAATCCTCTGCATCTACAGAATATTCGCTCCAGGGTAAAAGTTGGAGGATCCTCCGGAACAGGACTGTATGGATCACAGAGGGCTGCAGAGTTAAGGGGAGATTGGCAAAAATTCTCTTCCTTGTACAGATGAAAATGTGTTCTGTTTTACTTAGGTAGAACGTTCAAACAAGCTTGCTAGCAAATGAATAAGCAGAAAAAAGATCATCTACCTACCTGCCTCAAAAAATCATCCAGAAACATTTGGATGGGTGCCTCCTTGAAGTGATTTAGGCATATGATGCCTTGTCTTAGGGCAGGGTGTTTGATCCACTGAATTCCTTACTGTTATCTGATTGCCATGCTCTAGTGGATCCATTGGCACTGAAAACAAGGTTGCTGTCAGTCTAGTATAACTGGGAAAAGATGCAGACAGAATAATTGTGTACAAATACTTTTTTTAAAAAAATAATTTGTATCAAAAAATAGACTAATAGCAAAATGTAAGTTGGATAAAAATACTATTGGCAAAGAACTTTCCTGTAATTTTTTTTTCCTTTCCATAATCATTTTGACACAGTTCAATTGAATGAGGGATCCTAGGTCAGGGAATGTGTAGTGAAATATGTTCTGCTGAGTGATGGGTTTGGAATTTTGGGTCAATGTTTATGCACTTCAAGTTTCTCTGTTGTCTCTTTAAGGATAAAAAGTTGCTTTCTTTGTCTTCCCCTCACTGTACAAGGGAATGAACACACACACAGATCAATGGCTATCCATTTAGTCTTCAAGGCATTGATTCAAAGCTGCCTAGCTATGTAAAGTTGACTTAGCAGGTCTTATGGCATGGAATATATGAATTCTCTTTCAATTTTTTCCCCTCAGCTGGAGATGCAGCACTGTTTACCTACTCTGCGTTTAAACATAACTATTGCTCAAACGTGCCATGACTCTTATGGGCCTGTTGTTGTATTGCTCAAAATACATAGTGGCAAGCTTCTGAGCATAGTGACTTTGGTGGTATGGTTAATATGAAAGTGTGGCTGCAGGGTGAATGGAAAGGGAAGCATTTTTATTTTTTTATGGAGACTTCTTTTAAGTGAGAGAGTGTGTGTTGAGGGATGAGAAGTTTCACTGCAGCCAAAGTCACTTTTATTATTTCTGCTATGACTATTTAAGAGTTCCAGTGGCTGTGGCTACAAGATGACAGCAATTTTACTACAGCTGCTTTTCTTAAATAAGAAAAGCCCCACTGGCTCAGGCCAAAGGCCCATCTAGTCCAGCGTCCTGTATCTCACAGTGCCCCACCAGATGCCTCAGGGAGCACACAAGACAATATAACACCTGCGTTCTGTTGCCACTCCCTTGCATCCGGCATTCTGAGGTAGCCTACTTCTAAAACTAGCAGGTTGCATTTACCCATCATGGCTTGTAACCTGTGATATGGACTTTTCCTCCGTAAAGTTCCTCCGTAAACTAGGTGGCAGCAATCCCTCCCTTCACCAGGAGCCCCAGCAAGGGGGAAAGAATGGAGAAGGTGATAATCACTGCCATTTAGCCTTCTTTTACGTGCTCAGGGGGAAGGGAGAAGTGAAGCCTGCAGAGAATGATTGATGGATTGTCAGCCGGCTGCCCTTTTAAAAGCATCTAGGCTAGTTGCCATCACCACATCCTGTGGCAAGGAGTTCCATAGATGAATTACACGGTTTCCCTGAACATGTGTTAGCAAATTCATATGAACGGAAGGACTCTTGCTCTGCTTTCTTGTTGAAAATGGAATGTTGGAAAGTGATGGTGTACCTTCCGACTGAATAGAAAATTTGTATTGTTTGCTTGTTCAGTGAACATGCTGTGGTTTGCAAACTGGGAACTAGCCAAAGGAACCTATGTTCCCCCTTCCCTATCCAGGGTGAGTGATCCCCATTATTTCCTGGTTAACTTTAAACTATAATCCCCATTTCATTTGATTAAAGATTGATGGAGAGTGCAGGTGTCAATTGGTATTTCTGCTTGAGAAATGATTTCCTATTCATTCAACAATGTCCAATGAAAAACTTTTAAAAAACTCAATGCAGGCTTATACTTGGAACGACTTGGATGTCTTTCATTTTTGACTAGTGTTAAAGGCAAACAGTAGTGTAGGAAGAAAGGTGCCTGGTTCTTTGTGATTGTGAAAAGTGCCTATTGTGCAGTTCATAAATTGAGTATTATTGGCAGAGGAGATGGTTATACATTACTGAGTTCAGCAGTCTAAGAGACCTGGCTGCGGAGCTGTCATTAAAGTGAATGCTAAATGAGGTTCATTTGGATTAGCTCATATGCACAGGCCAATGATTGATTTTCACAGTCTGGCTAACAGAACATTTTTCTAGACTTTGATGCAATTACATTACTATTATGATCTTTTCAATTTTCCCAAGTATTATGTTTTAATAGAATCTTTGAGGCTCCTTGCTTCTGATAAAGCTTGATTTAATTGGATCTGAAAATCTGTGCGCAGGAAAGTTCACCTTTTTTTATTTTATGAGTTGCAAATTGACTCTTTTTCTTTCTTTCTTTGCCCAACTCTTAGGTTTTTACAAGTGTTGCACTGGACTTAGGCCACATAATTCAGTTGGAAAATTATATCATTGAGAAAAAAAGACAAAAAAAATCTGTCCAGATAAGATTTAAAGATCTTAAAAAGATCTTAAAAAAAGATCTTAAAAAGCCTCCAGATTAAAAATGGAGTGCAGTTTTGTTTTTTCTTAATTCAAAAAATGGAGCATCTTTAAAATTAGTTGCTTTTATGTTTGCTATGAAAAAATTTAGGTTTTTATTACTCAGGGCAGGAGGTATGGTCTAGAGCAGTGGTCAGGGAACAGGGGTAAATTACCCCAAATGGGGTAAAAGTGAAAATCTGGGGGTAATGAGGAGGTTGCGCTGGCCAATGGCGGAACTATCGGCATAGCAGCAGTTATTACGGTCCATTATAGCACGGACGGCCAGTGTCAGTGTGTGTCAGTGTCACCGCATCCTCCTTCTCTGCTCTGCTCCCCCCCCGCTCTCTCAGTGGACTGCTCCAGCGTTTACGTGTATGGCGCAAGCGCTGTAGAGAGAGCGGGTACCACCTGATCCAGAGCCGCCATCTTCAGTCTGCCTGCGAGGAGTGTCAGACGAAGAAGCGATAGGTAAGGTTGCCTTACCTAACTGTGTGCGGGCGCCGGGCGGGGAGGTAGCGGAGGGAGTCAGCGCACCCGCTCTCCACCCACTCCAGGGGGCCAGCAGCGGGCTGGTGCGCTGTGTGCACACCGCCCGCTGCCCTGCTCCCTTCCGCTCACCTTCAGATGCGGTGAGCGGAAGGGAGCAGGCGATACACTCAGGCTGTATCCACAGCCTGCGTGTATCGCAGCCGCCCGCTCTCTCCGCTCTGTGCGGGAGACTGGAGCTGCCCGGCGCTGTAGTGATGATGTCATCACACAGCGCTGGGCCGTCAGTGTCTCCCGCCGAGCGGACAGAGCGGGAGGAAGAAGAAAAGCCGCGCCGACCAACATGGGATCGAGGTAAGGTGAGTATTGTTTATTTATTTTTATTGGGGGCATCGTTGGGCTACCTATACTGGGGGGATCACCGGGCTACTAACTACCTATACTGGGGGGTCATCTGGCTACTGACTACCTATACTGGGGGGTCATCTGGCTACTGACTACCTATACTGGGGGATCACCGGGCTACTAACTACCTATACTGGGGGATCACCGGGCTACTGACTACCTATACTGGGGGGTCATCTGGCTACTGACTACCTATACTGAGGCATCACTTGGCTACTGGCTACCTACTGGGGCAGCTACACCTCTGTATGGGGGATTCTGTTGTATGCAAAAGACTTGCGAAGATACTGTCCTCCGGGGGGGGGCAAGTTGAAAAGTTTGCTAGGGGGTGCGCTGTTTGGAGGAGAGGGGTCGGGGGGCCTGGTGGATGTATGATTTCCTTACTTTCAAATCAAGGGGGTAACGTCTGCGTTTATAAATTTTTGGGGGGGTAAGAGGTAAAAAAGTTCCCTGACCCCTGGTCTAGAGGGTAGAGCCACCGTTTGCCTGAAGATAACATCCGAAGGTTGCCAGTTCGAGGCCACCGGCACCGTGAATGGCGAGACCTTGAAGCAGCTGACAAGCCGAGCCAAGTTATTCCACCTGCTCTTTGGCTGCCCTTCAAGTGAGAGATGAAGGAGCTGCTTGTTAGCCTGGGAGGAAACTGGAGGCCAGAATGTGATACCAGATCATAAAAGATTCAGCTGAAATGTTGTGGTTCTTGAAAGATAGAACCTTTCTTCAATTGTAAAAATCCCTATGGGGATTTAGAACAGCCTGCCTATGTAAACTGCCTTGAATTAGAGGAGAAATCTGACAACCAAGATAGGCGGTATATAAATACCTGTATTATTATTATTATTATTACTATTACTATTATTATTACTACTACTACTACTCCTCCTCCAGAATTGTTTGGTTTATGTCAGAGCAAGGCTGGGATCTTAACAAATCAAAACCTAGAGAGTGTACTGTATTCTCCAATGGAGTCTGAGCTCCATATTGGGAGAACATTTCCATCTGGATTTGGAGGGGGTATTCTCTGGATCAGGGTCCTTGAGGTCAGTGGCTGAAACCAGGGATGAAGCTGGACAAGCACAACATGCAGCTGGCAGAATATACCTGTACAGGTTGAGTCTCATTATTTGTGAAGGTTCCATTCCAAGAACTCACGTGGACAGCAAAGAACACACTATAGCAAATCAATTAAAAAAATTATTATATTAACAGTATTTATATACCGCTTTTCAACTAGAAGTTCACAAAGCGGTTTACAGAGAAAAATCAAATAACTAAATGGCTCCCTGTCCCAAAAGGGCTCACAATCTAAAAAGATGCAAATGAATACCAGCAGACAGCCATTAGAACAGACAGTGCTGGGGTGAGGTGGGCCAGTTAATCTCCCCCTGCTAAAAAAGGAGCACCCACTTGAAAAAGTGCCTCTTACCCAATTAGCAGGGGTCAAGGTCTCTTCGCTCCAGTGATTTAAAAACAGCTTTGGTGACCTTTGTAATGTACACAGAGGCCATCAGTCTCTCACCAGGCGCTTAGGCTTCACTAGGTGGCAGCAATCCCTCCCTTCACCAGGAGCCCCAGCAAGGGGGAAAGAATGGAGAAGGTGATAATCACTGCCATTTAGCCTTCTTTTACGTGCTCAGGGGGAAGGGAGAAGTGAAGCCTGCAGAGAATGATTGATGGATTGTCAGCCGGCTGCCCTCTCTGGCATTATTAAACAACTGTTTTCCTTTAATTTAAAGGACCCTTCTCATCAGCTTTGATATAGAAAAATCTGTGGAGACTTAGGTTGCACCTGTAATTACTTGTGTGACTGTCTCTGCAACAGTCAAAAGCAGTTTTTTAAACTGATTTTAAAGGGATGCATTTTTCCTCTTCTCCAGGGATCAGCACATTCCTTCTCATTTGCAGGGGCCATTCCTGTTGAGTCAAATCCATGTATAAAAAATCCTTGTGTAACAAGGCTGAACCTGTACTTTTAGATTGTGAGCCCTTTTGGGAGAGGGAGCCATTAGTTTGTTTGATTTTCTCTATAAACCACTTTGTGAACTTTCCGTTGAATAATAATAATAATAATAATAATAATATTTCAGGGTAATCAGATGAGGGCAGAAGGCCCAGAATTTGTGCGAGATGTGACCAGTCCAGAGGCTTCATACTGCTTGCCAATCATATGTGCCAGTGTGGCACATACTTATTCCCTTCCATCTGAATGTAAACAGTTCATGATAGCTTCTTAGGCTAGATCCATGAATCCCAGCCTGGGATACGTGTACCCCCGGGGTACTTGCCAGGATCTTTAGCGGTACTTGAAAAAGAATTGAATATTGGCAGAAAAAAGGTCTGTATTAGAATGCCTTGTGGGGATAATATGAGGGCTATAATTAATGGAAATGAGCTGCCAAGGGGAACGCAAGTGAAAAAATGTTGGGAACCAGTGGCTAGATTATTATTCTGGTTGAAGCCTGAAGTCCATGACTGCTAGTTTCTGTGAAAACAAGATACTTGTTGTAGTATAAATATCTGCCAAATTCTGTAATGTGAATTTTGACCTACCCCCTATTGTCTGAGGGCACAGGTATAATCTGACTCTCCCTGGACTGGTTCTTGAGTACTTGGTACTTTTACTTAGAAGATGCCTCACCAAAGAGTAGGAAAGCCATTCAAGAGCCTTTTTTCAAGGTAAGGAGGGGGTGAGCTTCGTGCAAGATCAATGTCCTGTGGAGAAGATTACTTTTAAATTACACTGGTAAATTGGTGATGCAAGAGGATTGAAGACACAATAAGGGCAGAATTGGGCAGTTCAGATAGGGTACCACCCTACCTGAGGGAGTGTCATCCTTTGTTTATGCTCCACCAGTTGCAGCAAGGGGTATAATTTGGACTGTGTAGGATATTTAATGCAACGTAAATTTGACCAATAAAACAACTTGAATCAGAATATGTTTTGAGCCCTGCCCAAATAAAATTGGTCAGATAAACTGCAAGTGAAATAATATGCATGACAATATAGAATAAGTGATCTTCTCTGACACCATTCTGCAGCTAATATTATTATTCCTGGGTCCCTGTTAAAGATATAGGCTATGACAGCTGCCAAAACCACAGAAAAATGTATTTTAAGCAGTTCGGCTAGTCTTTACATATAATCTTAATGAGATCTCTTTTACTCTCAAAAGAACTTTGTGAAATTGTTCTGGCTTGTCCTGAAAATGTATGTTTCAAACAGGAAGCATAGAGATAGAGACATGGTCCTAAAACCAAAGACTCTCTCTCAGCAGCTCCCAGGCCTAGACACCTTGACTACATTACAGTCTTCTAAGTTTCTGTAATGAAACTTTGTGGTAGTTTCTTCTTGAAGATAGCTAACTAATATGAGATACATTGGCTGTATGGAGGTAGGACATAAACATCTCCCTTTGTTCTTCTCACTATTCAAAATGGAAAGTATGGAGTCCAATAAGAAAGAATTTTAACAGCTCACTACTTAAGGCCCTTAAAGTCCATTTTTTGCTTGAAATGTTTGTTACTCTGAACTGGATGGGTTCCCACTTGCAAACTCCCAAAGATTAGAAAGGTATATATTTATTCATCATACTTTGAAGAGACTTCAAATTACAGGAAAGGTCAGTTGATCAAAATGTAATTAAAGTGGAAGAATAAAGTTAGGCTTCTCGTTGGAAAGGCCATAGCAATAAGAGGAAGACACTATTACAAAACTTTTAATATGACTGAGAAATATAAATCTGGGAGCTCAACATCATGCTGGAACTGATATTACTTGTTCACGAAAACCCAAACAGAAAGAAATTTTGACTTGCTCCTCCCCCTTTTTAATTTCCTTGAATCCTCTCATGAAAAGGCTGCTAAACTTTACTTGTACCACAGCATTTCATTGGGCTGAGTGTCATCACCGTATGTGTATCATCTAAATTCTCTTGTGTTCACTCATTATGTATTTATATTTTCACTTTCTCTGCTTTGCCTTTTTGTTTAATGGTATGTCTTTTGTTTTTTAATTCAAAAATATTAATAAATAAATTGTTGGGGGGAGAGGGAGTTAAAGAAATATGAATTTATTATTTCCACAAACCACAGATCTAACTTTTGGCTCATATGGAACATCTGTTCCAAACAGAGTTAGTTGAAAGGAAACTCATATTCCTTCCAATTTGTCTCATCCTCATGACCTTTGATTTTCTCATAAAGTGAATGGCCAAAGGATTAAAAGGTATTGGATGGAGAAAGCGACTGTGGGGTTCCATTCAGAGTTAGCTTTGTGGTCCTCCCTGGAATTGCCATCTGTTACAGAGACCTCTCCTTACTATAGATTTATGCCATGGGTTTGGACTATTTGGATTTATTACTTCCTTTTTCATCTGTGGGATATTTTACTGAGTTGATCAGCAGGTGTATGTCCTGATCAGAGCATAATGAGATGATGAGGTCTGTTGTAATGTCTTTCCTTTATAAGATCCCAAAGCACCAAAGTGCCAGGTTGTAGAGTTCATTATCCACCCAGACACTTAAGAGCACATCTAACCTCAAGCATTCAGGCCAGAGAGTCAACTAACTTCTGCTTTAATATCCATTAATTGAAGAACATGTACATGGACATACTATTTCAAGTGTAAATGCACATATTCAACCTCTGCAGTTCGCAGCCGCAAGAGTTCATTAAGTCAAATGCTCCAACTCTAATTCCTTGGCTAGTAATAATAATGCTAGATGTTATGAATAGGTCAAGAGAGATGATTAAATCTTATATTTGGTGACCAAGGCTTCTTAGAGACTTGAAATTTTTCATTCATGTATTAAGTAGTTGAGAAAGTAAAACAATCTTCCTTTTCCATGTATTTTTCTGTCTGCTTCTTCCAGTTTCTCTTGATTGTCTGGACATTGCATGTGATTGAGAAATGGTCAAATACTCTGGCAGAATTATACAGAAGTAGAACTTGCAGCAACCCTGTGGAGTTGGTCAGTGTGTGAGATAATGATTTTTTAAAAAACATCTGTTTTCCTTCCTTATGTGAATTCTGCTTAGCAATAAACAGAGCAAATAAAAGTAACTTCCTTTCTAGTATCATCCAATGAGTCTTATTGTATTTAAGACGTCTTTCCAACTGATGCACTGCATTGCATGTTACCTAATTTTCACTGGGGCCCTGTCTGGAGATATGAAGATATCTGAATTGATGCATCCAAAGAAATTTCTTTGGAATTGCTTCTTAACACTGAGGAAGAAGGAGATGTTGCCTGAGCATAACGAGATTATAAGAATTTGAAGAAGGGGAAGATGGTCAGGTGATCTAGGTACTTATTGTTTCTGGCCCATTTGATACAATTAAATATGTGTCTTCCTAAGACAGACATTCAACCTGGTGGAAGGGAAATGAGCATGTTGGCTTGCCACACCTCCCCTGCCAATGTACTCTATGGCCATGTCCCTGTTCTTGCTTCTTTAAGTGGCAAGTACTGAACCAAGGGAAAAAATGTAGCTGCATTCTAGAAAAGAGCTACACTCCAGTTACCAGCTACCTAGATAAATTGCAAGAGCTGATTAGAATAGTAGCACTGATTATATCTTGAGGCCCTTTATATGACAGGTGCTAATTGGGTTAGACATGTTTTAGTACAAATGAACATTGAGATCACCTACATTTCCAGCTCCACCTCCCAGCCATCCACTTTTATGGATTTTTAAGTGTTCTACTTAATCAGAAGAAAGCAGGCATATCAAGATCAAGGCTCAGAGCTTTTCCCAGATTTTGTGGGTCCTTTGGCTCTCTCTCTCTCTCTCCAGTCTTGACACCATTTCTTAGGGTTTTATTTTAATGGGAACCAATGTCACTTCAGCTCCCACTGTGAGCAGCTACAAGAGATTGGTGTGAGAAACTGTTTTTCTGATTAATAGTGAGGATGGCTGCTGTGAAGAAACCTTATTCATGCCAGGGAAGGAGAACTGAGACACACCAGGGATCCTGAGCTCACACAGGGTAAAACAAAACTAAGTTAACTGTCCCTGGAATTATATGGCTTCACAAGCAGCAACAAGCAAATCTTCTAGATGGGGTAGATATATGTACTCCAGTTAGTTATTGTTCTTCTTCTTCTTCTACTACTACTACGATTTAAAAGCAAGATTAAATAAAACATTTTCAGCGTAATTCTATCTAGTTTGCTTCTTTCCAGGACTATGCATATCAAATTAATAGTCATGACTTGAATGCACGATCAATTTCTGGATTTTTTCAAGGTGCCTACCATTATTATTCTGCAGAAGCAGCCCAATATCTTTGGGTGCCTAAGGCACCAAATGCCGCCACCACCACCCCTTGCCTACCACTACGTCCTGTTTCCACCGCCCCTCCTGCTCGTTCACCACCTGGTTTGGTGGTGCTACAAGCACACTGCCACTTCATTCTCTTCCTCCTATTTGGAAAGGAGGGCACAATGGAAGAATAAATATGAAAATGTGGAGAAGAGAGTGGTGAGCTAGAGTATCACTAGGGATATTATCTAGACTAGGGGTGCCCAAATCCTGGCCCAGGGGCCATTTGTGGCCCTTGGGGACTCCCAATCTGGCCCATGGGGAGCCCCCAGTCTCCAATGAGCCTCTGTTCCTCCAGAGACTTGCTGGAGCCGGTGCTGGCTCAATGCAACTGCTCTCATTGTGAGGGCGACTGTTCGACCTCTCGCGTGAGCTGTGGAATGAGGGGTCCCTCTGCCGCTTGCTGTTTCATGTCTGTGATGCAGCAGCAAAGGAAAGGCCGGCCTTGCTTTATACAAGACCTTTTATAGGCCTTGAGCTATTGGAAGACCTTCATTCATTCATGCAAGTTCCAGCTCTAACATATTCATTTATGTAAATTTATTCAAATTTGAAGTGTAAATTAATTCTTGTTTTCCCTGGCCCCCGACACAGTATCAGAGAGATGATGTTGCTCTCCTACCAAAAAGGTTGGACACCCCTGGTGTCTTTGTTCCACACCACCCCCTCCCTGCCTGCAAATATAGTGCATGGCCCCTGGAAGTGACCGGAAATTATGTCATTGCCAGTTACTTTCAGGTTTGGAGATGCACAATGGACCTTCAAAACAGGCTCAGAGCGGGCAGGTGGGTTTTTCAAAGTGCACAAAGAACATGTGTTTGAGCTCAGCCTGTCAGACTAAGGGCACAATCCTAACCCACTTTCCAGCACCAACATAAGGGTGATGCAGCTCCAAGGTAAGGGAACAAACATTCCCTTATTTTGAGGAGACTTCTGCAAGTGCCCCCCAACTGCAGGATGCAGCACACATCCCACTGGCACTGCTATGCCAGTACTGGAAAGTTGGTTAGGATTTGGGCCTCAGACGCCTACCGCTGTTTTGAAGGTCTGTTGTGGGTCTTGCTGCCAGCCTGCTGGGAGCCCACAAAGCCCCAGAGGAGTTTCTCCCAACACCCCAGACCATAACACTGCACAGTTTGGAAATCCCTGCTCTAGGCTCCACATGAGTTCTTCCATTCTGCCCCCTTATACTTTTTCAAACACAGGCTGTGCTTATGAAAGAATGGGAGCTAAGGCAGCAGTAGCTCTTGCTTCCCAAAATCAAGGCTATTGCTTCAATCTTCCTTATGGACAGACTAGCTACTACTACCGTGACTTTCTTCCTCAGATTCCTGTTGCTTGGTGAAAGTTTTGAACATGTTGATACATGATCACAATTCCCCCCTCACTGAATTATATTTCCAAGAATTCCCTATGGAGAAAGAATGACTGTGAACTACAGGAGTGGACTGTAGCCTCTAGTTCCACTCATGTCATGCCTGCTAGAGGTTCGTACTATGGAATAATCATGATCTTAGTGGTTGCTGTAAAGAGTGACTTCCTAGTCATCCATGCGCTTTCTGGCACACACTTTCCCTTTTGTGGTCACTGGGCTAGCACAACCTAGAACACTACCCAGTATTACCCATGTTTGCCACTGCTGCCTCTGCACACACACAAAAAAGTAAAGAAAAGAAACCCCCTTTCCTTGCTCTGGCATTGTTTCTTCAAACCCAGAAGTGTGAGTCTTCCAGATTGATTTAAAAGGTTCACATGAATGAACTCCTTTATTTGTAAACACATAAAACCTGAAGTTTAGGAGGTAAGGAGGCAGACGATCCGCTTTCCACTCACTCTTAGTGGGTGGAAAGCAGAACAATTCAGATTGGATCCATGACAGGTTGGATGGAAGTTTGAACTTGGGATAAAGGGCACTTTGGATTCACTGGCCTCCCCTCCACAATCCACTACTGATGGACTCCCCATCACCTAGCCTCATGGATGGGCCGTCCCTTGTAGTCACAGTTCTGGAATGAGGAATGAGAAGCATTTGTTACCTGCCAATGAACCCTGCAGTAAAGAGCAACAGTGGCATCTACTATTGTTTTGGCGTGCTGGTTTGAACGTGTAGTTTATTTTTTGTTTTACTGTTTAACTGCAGGCTGATTGCAAGCAGCCTTGGGTGCTCTCTGAACAGAAATGAGGCTTATAAATATATAAGCCAAAATCCAAAGAACCATACAACACATTTGCATGTTCTGGAGGTCTTTGGTTCTATGTTCCTTGAAGAGGAACCCTTCACCCGTGCCACATCACAAGCCTCTTTGAGCTGTTTCAAAAGCAGTTTGAAATGATAGCCTGGGGTCTGTGACTGCTATTTAAAAACCTTTTCATCTTTTTCAACTTCTTCCTGGTATTCTTGGTTTCCAGGTAATCTAGCATGTCTAAAATAGCTCTTTGAAACCACATTCATAGCCCAATGCTAACTTTTGTGCAATACATTTAGGGTGCAGTCCTAACCCCTTATGTCAGTGCTTTCCAGCACTGGTATAGCGGTGCCAATGGGACATGTGCTGCATCCTGCCATTGGATGTCACTCATGGAGGCCTCCTCAAAGTAAGGGAATGTTTGTTCCCTTACCTCAGAGCTGCATTGCCACAGTGCTGGAAAGCACTGACATAAGGGGTTAGGATTGTGCCCTTACTCGTGTAACTACTGAGTTGCATCACTCCATGCCAAGGCATACTTATCTGTCCCATGTCTTGTTACCTGCCCCCTGTGTGAATTCAAATGAAAGGAGGTTAGCTGGAGAAACAAGAGACCTAGGACCCAATCCTATCCAACTTTCCGGAGCCAGCCCCGAGCTAAGGGAACAAACATTCCCGTACCTTGAGGAGGCCTCCATGACTGCCTCTCTGCTGTCCATTATGCAGGGGATGGACAGAGTGGATAGGGAGATGCTCTTTACACTCTCACATAATACCAGAACCAGGGGACATCCACTAAAATTGAGTGTTGGGAGAGTTAGGACAGACAAAAGAAAATATTTCTTTACTCAGCGCGTGGTCGGTCTGTGGAACTCCTTGCCACAGGATGTGGTGCTGGCGTCTAGCCTAGACGCCTTTAAAAGGGGATTGGACGAGTTTCTGGAGGAAAAATCCATTATGGGGTACAAGCCATGATGTGTATGTGCAACCTCCTGATTTTAGGAATGGGTTAAGTCAGAATGCCAGATGTAGGGGAGGGCACCAGGATGAGGTCTCTTGTTATCTGGTGTGCTCCCTGGGGCATTCCTGTGAGATACAGGAAGCTGGACTAGATGGGCCTATGGCCTGATCCAGTGGGGCTGTTCTTATGTTCTTATGCTGCAGGATGCAGCGCACACCCCACTGTCATGGCTACACTGACACTGGAAAGTTGGATAGGATTGGGCCTCTAGTTTCTGCAAACTGGCAACCGTAGCAAAAGAGACCCTGAATATTTTGAGGACTGTGATTGAGTTTGTCTGATCTTGAGAGAAAAGATAAGAAGGGGCAAGTATTTATGTATAAGAAAAGAGAAAAGTAGCAGCAAAATTCAGCACAGAAATCTTTTTTTTAAGGGGAAAAAATATCTTAATGACAAAAAGTCTCGTCTACAAAATGAGAGCCCTTTGGGAACTCAACTCTTTTTCAACATAGCGTCCAATTGAAACAGTACTTGAAGGACTAAATTGTTTCAAAAGGGGAATGTCAGGAAATTACTAAGGAGGCTGTTTCACTAGGAACCAGAAGGTGAGAAGAGATTAGGGAGACAGAGGACAAGATGGATAGATATCATTAGCACTGAACTGAGGGGGCTATAAAAAAGAGGTAGTCTGGAGTCTCCAGAGCTTATATACCACACAGAGAACAGACTGTTAAAAGCTTGTGAAACTTCCACAATATGAACTCTGCAAGGAATGAACTGATAATGACTATGAAGACAACATTAATATATTCTCTTCATAAAATGCTACTTGTTCTTGTTATCAGAAAAGAGCCTAGGTAATGTTCTTGTGTTAATGGCTGCATTGATCGGCTCTGCCACAGTGGCAAGCAATACTATCTGAAGAAGCAACACTTGCTTGGTTTGATGGTTCCATAAAAAATAACGTACACAGGAAAGTGTAAATGTACAAGCAGCAGTGGATTCTTAATTTATGCAAATGAAATGCATCATGATTCCGCCTTAAACAAAAATAAATCCTAAATATGTTAATTGAGAAATATAGGTCAGAGAAAGAGTTTTCTGTGTTGGTATTTTTGGTTTCTGGACAGCTCAGGAGAGGAATTTTTCTGATCCAAATCTCTGAAACTTCCTGTTGTCTCATGGTCTGGAATGTGGGGGGGGGGGCAAATTCCATCCACTCCTTATAAGCTTACATTCGCCTGAATTCATGGAAACTCCATGTAAAGACATACCTTGTTTTCTATGTTGTGCAGTGCTGATGGAGTCCCTCCATCTTAAATCCACATGTGCACATCTTTTATCGAGTGAAATTGACAAGCATTCAATGCTGTCTTCTGCTCCTGAGCCTCCTCTTTGTGTGTTAAATATACTGGCATGGTTGCTGCTTCTACTAAGTATAGCTATGTGATGTTGACCTTCTATGTTCATTGCTTTAATTAAAGGTGCAATCCTAACCCCTTATGTCAGTGCTTTCCAGCACTGGCACAGCGGTGCCAACGGGACCTGTGCTGCATCCTGCAGTTGGGTGTCACTCACAGAGGCCTCTTCAAAGTAAGGGAATGTTTGTTCTCAGAGCTGCATTGCCCTTATGTCAGTGCTGGAAAGCACTGACATAAGGGGTGAGGATCGCGACCTAATTGTTGGCATCCTTCAGTCTCGCAAGACTATGGTATCAAGCTCTGAATGGTGGTTCTGGAACAGAGTGTCTTTTCCAGTGCGCAAAGCCTGGGTAAAGTAGATACGGAGGATAGACTGTTTCCCATGCAGCAAATCCCCCCTCTCCATGTCGCTGAAATGGTCCAATGGAAAGGCAGAAGCCAATACGGTTGGTTCCAGTGGCATCATAGGAGTTGCCAGAACGTGACTATGTTCAGCCAAGAACTGCCTCAGGGACTCCGGCTCCAGATTTTGCCTCGAGGTTGACTCCTGAAGCCTTTTCCATAACTGGATGTAGCCACAAGGCAGTGGAGGTTTGGGATCAGAGTTTTCCTTCTCTCAGATGAGCTGCCTCCCCAGGCTAATGAGTCCCATCTACCAGGTGGCTGTTTAGTCGCCTCTTACGACAAGTACAGCCAAACTGTGGGCCTATTCTGTGACCTAATACATGCCTAGGAATAAAAATAATAATAATAATAATACAGGTATTTATATACCACCTTTCTTGGTCATCGGATTTCTCCTCAGACTTTAATTCAAGGCGGTTTACATAGGCAGGCTATACTAAATCCCAACAGGGATTTTTACAATTGAAGAAGGTTCTGTCTTTCAAGAACCACAACATTTCTGATGGATCTTTTTATGATCTGGTATCACATTCTGGCCTCTATTTTCCTCCCACACAGGCTGACAGCGACCAAAGAGCAGGTGGAATAACTCAGCATAACTCGGCTAGGCTTGTCAGCTGCTTCAAGGTCTTGCTGTTCATGGTGCCAGTGGCCTCGAACTGGCGACCTTCAGATGTTATCTTCAGGCAAACGGAGGCTCTACCCTCTAGACCAGACCTCCTGCCCAGGAATGACCTGGTGTTTGCAAGGACATACTGAAACTCATTGCATGCATCAATATATACACCATCACCCTCACTCCGCTCATAATACCAGTGGTTTGGTACCAGGTTATGGAGCAGGTAGCATGCTAGAACACGGAAGGAAAAACAAAAAGATGTTTTAACTACAGTGGAAGCTGAAAGCATATCAACAAGGTCTTGCTAGTAGTGTGCATCAATTGGTACTATCAACCAATCTTTATTGAGTCAGGACTGCTCATACAAGTGTGAAGCTGAATTTGCACAAGTGTTGTCAAGAAACAACTATTTGCTTCTTCTGTTGGCATGTGATTTTGATAAATATAGACAAAGCCCTGTTGACAGAAGGCAGTCTTATTAATAACATTATTGATCTTGAACACAGATACCTTAATAAAAGTGGGTCTACTTGGCTAATTGATATATCAACTAAAGGAATACAGCAAGGATTTAAAAAAACCTTTTGTTTTAATATTTTTAATGGAGTTATTACACATTTCAAGGAGAATTGCTATTTTACCCACAGATATAGTAATAATCTTTGTCTTGCTGTGTCTTGCTGATGACATGAGCCTGATTTCTCCAACAGTACTGGTCTCATAAGAGTCCTGCTTGATCAGGTCAAGGGTCCATCTAGTCTAGCTTCCTGTATCTCACAGTGGCCCACCAGATTTGTATGATACCTGCTGTGAAAGACTTTTCAGGTTGTGTTTTGAGAAGGAAACATGTTGACTTATTTGTGTATACTGGGATTCAGAGAACAGCACAGCTGGTTTTGTGTCCCTAAGGCAGAGGACATAGCCTTGTGTTTTTACAAAAAGCAACATCCCTATGCCATATGGACAGTGAATCTTGACATTGTGGGAACTTTCCAAAACATTCTGTTAAAAGACACGAGATTCTGCTGTTCAAAGGGGCAAAAAGGAATCCAAAATTCCACTCAACTTGCCCAAATCTGTGGAATGCTTAAAATAGCTCATTGGATTCCAGACTTAATTTATCACTGAACCCTTCCAAGTTAGTTCAGGATAGCCTACGTATTAAAAATGAAAAACTTGACTTAAAATCAGCAATGAAACAGCAATAAAAAATTTGTAAACTTTGCACGCTCAGTCAGGCAGTCAAAAATGCAGCATTTTGCATTTATTAAAATTTAGGTCCCAATCCTATCTGCCTGCCCATCCACCCATGGTACAGTGGAACCAAAATGGCCACCACTGTATCCTGCAGGGCAGGAGAAGCAACTGGAGGTCTCTACAGGGTAAGAGAACATTGGTTCCCTTACCCCTGTGTAGCGTCTCCACAGTCCCTATGAGTCTACTTGTGTCTGCATCAGCGACATTGCTGGTGCAGATTTGAGTATCCCATGTTGGGCTTTCAGGTGCAGGACAGGGGACAGGATGTGGTGGCAGCCTCTGCCACCATGCATTCCCCCTCCCGAGCCTCAATTATCCCACAGACTGTCACCCAGAAACACCCCTTCCCCACCTTTCCCCTGCCCAGGACTGCCTTCCCTCCAAGCAGCAGAGTACTCGCTGCTTGTAGGTGCCCAGCATCCTCCCACCAGCATGGAGGCTCAGCACTATCTGGCAGCCCACTATTGCCTCTTTTTTCCTGGCTGTTGCAATGTGCTTTACGGCACATTAGTGATGGCCGTTGCATGGGCAGCATGTGTCCAAGCGGCACTGCTTGGGTGGAGGGTCAGGCTGTTAGTCTCTGAAGACCTTACAGTGCTTCCAAATAGGTAACAGAGATGACATTCTATCAGCCAGAAAAAGCAATCCAAAGGCCAGAGAGCATTATGAGCCTCAGGGTGACCAGTGAGAAAGTTCTTAATAATAATAATAATACAGGTATTTCTATACCGCCTTCCTTGGTCCTCAGATTTCTCCTTAGACTTTATTCAAGGCGGTTTACATAGGCAGGCAATTTAAATCCCTGTAGGGATTTTTACAATTTGAAAGAAGGTTTCTATCTTTCAAGAAACCACAACATTCAGATGTTTCTTTCTTGATCTGGTCGCACATTCTGGCCTCCATCCTCCCACGCTCAAAGCAGATGGAATAGCTTGGCTCAGCTTGTCAGCTGCTTCAAGGTCGCACGGTGCCAGTGGCCTCAAACTGGCGACCTTTGTATGTTATCTTCAGGCAAATGGAGGCTCAACCCTCTAGACCAGACCTCCTGCCCAGCTCCTGACAGCTCCTGCTCCTCCTCCTGACCTCCTCCTCCTCCTGACCTCCTCATAAGCTCCTGACCTCCTGCTCCTCCTCCTGACAGCTCTTCTGCTGTCATTCTAATTCTGTAACCTTTCATAGGGCCTCTCCCATTTAATCAGTGAACAAAATCAGAATGAAATAGGGGATCTATAACCTATGGAGGTTCCAAGCTGTTAAAAGTATTTATAATTACAGTATCAAAATCAGGCCATTATGCACATTCCTGCTCAGTGCAACTTCCATAAAAAGTGGCATTTTCTTCCAGCTACAGTTTCCAAGCCATCTCGAAGGCAGCACCAGACAGAGCGCATTATGTGTAGTCATTGATTCATAACTGTGTACATGTTATGTTGCGGCTCTTCTAGGTTTATAAACAAATTCAGTATCCCTGTGTTTTTGGTTTTGTTTTTTGACTAACCAGCATGCAACAAATGTGTAGTCCAACCTTAAAGGGCCATATAAGAGAGAAAATATTTGACTCCTTAGGAAGTTCACAACAAGTGTTTTAAAAATTGAGAGTACAATCCAGACAAAACTCAGTACTTTAAAATCCCATTACTTCTGACTGGAGAGTTCAATATGTGCTTAATGCCTTCCCCCACCCACCCATTACAATCAGTTCAGCTTCAGAGAGCTGAAGATTCTTTCTCTAGTCTACGCAATTCTCAATTCTTCCCATGATTCTGTAGTTTTTGAAACAAAAAACCACCCTATTTTGTTAATTTGCCACCTGGCAACAACAAGCAGCCAGCAGATGAAAAAGTACAGGCTCCTTTCATTCTGTGTGGACAAAATGAAGTAGAAAATTAAAGATATTTGTCTCTCTTATTCACCTTTTAAAATTGTTATTAACAAATTTTGAAATACAAAGGAGATGATAAATTTATTGTTCAGGCTCCAAGAGTAATAAAGAGCGAGAAAAATGGCCCGACTCATGCGTGTCCATCTCTCGCGGCGCATGTGACAGTTCAGCTGTTCGGGCATATTGCTTGTCTAGTTCAATGTAGTTGGTTTTCAGTGTAATATTTTGCTTTTGTCATCCACACCATTTGGTAATAAGGCTGCGATCTGGAGAGGCAGATAAACAAAGTTACAAGCTGCACACTTCGCACCAATTTAATTCCTCTCTCAGAAATGATCCTTAGAGCAACTCTGATTTGCCAGTGGTGGCAATATCATAAAGCACAGAGCAGCTAACCATTAGACACCAGTCAAGCTGTGGCGTATGAGTTCTACTTTTTGCTGTAGGCTACCAGTGAGGAATGGGAGGGGGCATGCCAGGTTCTGCCGAATGACAAAACTCAAGGCTGCCTTTGGGGCTTTATTTGTATTCCTTTATTTTTGGGCTTATCAACAGCAAAGTGCAAAGGAAAAAGGATCTTAAAAGTTCCAGAGATTTGTTTGTCGGTAGCATCACTAAGGGGTGCATACCAGGTGACACCTTCGAGGGGGTGACACCACTCGTTGCCAAAAGTTTGGAAACTTTTTGGAAAGTTTGTACTTATGAATAATGCTATCGTGCAATATATCATCGGAAAGGCAATTTCATGCAGAATGTAGTGAAACAAACCAAGTTGAATTATCCGTATGCTATCAATTGTTATGGCCATTTAGCCAGAAAAAAAGTGTTTTTTTATGTAACGAAAAGTGGATTTTCTTAACTCAAAACTGACTAATGAGACTGTTCTGAGAGCCAATGGGGTTTTATATGATACTGTGGGGAACCAATAAGTGTTAGTATGAATCGGCTCTCATTTCCATGTATCAGCAAATACTAGAATTCTTATTCAGTTGTGTGAGTGTCATCAAGTTGACCACTGAATTTTTGTTGCTTACTAATTTGTTGGGTGACTTGTATTGTTATAGATAAAAATAAAGTAAATGAGGGTTACACCAACCCTAGTAATGCCACTGCATTTAGGCTGTGTGTATGATATTGCAATCTGTATGGTCTGGTATGGGAGGAGGTCCAACATGGGAGTGACACAATGAGCTCTTGCACTGGGTGGTGCAAACCCTAGTGATTCCATCTTGTGGTGACTGAGTGATATTCAGGCCTCATGTGGGGCTCTAAGCTGGAAGGGTGTTTAGGTTCCAGGGTCTTCCCTGTCTGACATGTCCTTTGGGCAGTTTTCTCCCAAGTCTTGCCTTGACCTCTGTTGCAGGTGGATGCAGTTTAGCTATACTAGCATGGCTGGTCAGGGCTTCTTCTGCAGCTCCTTTGCTGCCTCATTGTTGAGCCCATGGCAGCTGAGGATACACAGATGGATGAAGGCTTCTCACTGTTCATGTTCCCCTTGCTTCCTATTGCTTTGTTTAGCCATCCATTTTCTCTTCCTTTCACTCTGAGTCATCTCTGAGTGTATTGCTTACAGCTGGGGATAAGTGACTGACAATGGATCAGCTGGTTCTTATGCAGTGAAGAGCAGAGCATAAAGACACCATTGATAAAGGCTATTTCTGGTAGCAGTTTCTAGACTAAATGATTGCTAAGTGCTCTTTGACTTTTGGGGTCCTTTTTGTCCCCATTTCATTATCTCCACTGTCCCCTTGATGAACTGAGAATGTGAGACAGTATCTCAAGGAATTGAATATGCCCATTTTGGTAGTTATTTTGTGAGAGTGATATGCTGATATTCAAATCACTTTGCATTTGCCCACTACTAAATTCTGGTACTTGTATGTGTTACTGGATGACGAATCTATGTTCAAATTTGCTGAGTTTCTGTCCCATTATTGTGCTGGTGGCAGAGTTTGACTCCATCAAAGAAGAGATTTCCTTTCCATAGAAGGAGCAGGATTTTACTACTGGATCCAGAACAGGGCACAAGTTAAAACACTCTCTGGTGTAGTCTGAGGATATCACAATACCCCAGACTCCACATATGTACCATCATCCCACCTTTGGACCTCTGTCACCTTTGGGACCTCAGAAGCAGAGGAGATGACTAACCCATGCCAAAATGAGCCGAAGATGCCATGCATGTTTGGCAAACCAACATCTTCCTTCTGTCAGTTTCAGTTTAGTGGAGGAAAACAGCAGTGACACCTGCTCCAAGTCAGAACTCTGCTGAAGCTCCAAGAAAGGGCAAAGCTGAAGTTTGTGATGCTCTATTTGCTACTTGATAGATACAGGTGCAATAGCAATTCTACAAGCCCTGCTGAAAAGTGCATCGCTACTACAGGTTCTCCTGCTTTGCCCCTGATCCGGTAGAGTAGACCCTTTCTTATTTCGACCTTGACCTTTACTTTAATGCGATTTTTGCCATCCACATGAGTTCTGGGAACGGAACCCTCGCAAATAATGAGACTCAGTCTGTATGAGGATACGTGCTCTTGAGAGGGTGGATTTGGAATTAGTCTTAGCACTTTTATCTTGGAAATGGTGATATTAAAATAACAGATTTCTTCAGGAGATTATTGAGCAAGAGATGTAAGTAATGCTCTTTTAATGCTGTTTTGTGTTTCAGGAAGTGAGTCCTGTGTGAAGCAGCTGTGTGAAGTAATGATTCTAATGTAGATGTGTTCATGGTACTGTACTCACCAGTGTATTAGGTCACAGCCTAGTGTGTAATTGACCACCGCTGCTGTTACTCCTCCCGCATGGCAGCGGTGGAAGATTATGGGAAGAGCTACTCCCAAGAAGATGAGCCAGGTTGTGACTCATCCCTGGGAACTAACCCATCTTGTTGAAGAAGGAGTCTAGAGTAGGTTGCCTTGCCCTCTTGTCCTCTCCGAAAGCATTTCCTGGTAGCAAACCATTAGCCCTGCATGCGCAAAAAGAACCACTGTGACTGGCACAGAATATTCTAGCCAGAATTTGCATCTCCCAATGTCTGAAAGCACAGTGCAGACAGCTGTACTTTTCTGCACTGAGCTTTTGAATGATTTTATGGATTTTAACCTTTTTCTATTTTACAGTACTGTAAAAAATTACACCCAGGACAAAGAGTGCTGTAATGAACCAGTGTTATAGGAGAGCTGTATAGGAATTGCTTACCAGTCAACAGATTTATTGAATGGTGGTCTTTGTTTCTGATATTTTGGAAGAATAAATATGATGACCCAGTAGAATTCCATTTTCTTGCTACTAGGCAAAGATGCACCCATTAAAGTGGTGTCCTCATATATTTAGCAGAGGGAGAGGAACTGCCCTTTTCAACCCAACATGACGTGTTTTCCAGTGGCTGTTGCTGGTGTCTCTTCTGCATCTCTTTTTAGACTGTGAACCCTTTGGGAACTATCATTTCTTTGCTATGTAAACCACCTTGCAAACTACATTTTGTTGAAAAGTGGTATATACTTATTAATAATGATGATGATAGAACCATTTGTATATCTATCCTTATTGCAATTTCTGATTTGTCTGGTTTGAGTATTACTAAAGCTGCGTGTATTAGTTTTTAGAAATGCAGTTTCAGATTATGCTGTGGAGGAGATGATGTTGCTCTTAGTTTCTAGCGAATTGCAATTTGTATGTGACGGCACATATCTTCTGCAAATGCTATGTATAATTTCTGATTAGCAGTTATAGACATTGTGATATGATGGTAAAGAAGACAACAATATCCCAAAATGCATATATATATATAAAAGAAATGGCTCTGTATAAATCCAAGGCATAGAATCCAGTTTCCTTGCAGAAACTATATAATTCTGGCTGTTACCCACAGGAATTGCTTGAGACTTGTGACACTAGGTCTATTTTAATGGAAACACCATGATTGCTATTTTAGAAGGAAAAAAAATGCATTTTTGATGTATTGTTTGGTTTGCTTTTAAGAAGAAATGGGCTGAAATGTCGGCTGATACCCTGGAGCATGAGAGCTCTTTTGAACTATGAGGACTGTGTCATGTTCTATTTTCTTGCTGCCACATGCTGGCTAAAAGGGTACTCAAATGAACGGTTTTGTTCGTGTCATGTTCCTGGCTGGTGTAAGTAGGAAGCCAATGCTGCTCTTTTACTTGACTCCTCAAGGGCTTCAAGAATATTGGAGAGGATAGCATGGATGTATGAGACTCAGCTAGGTAGTGCCACTTCTGCACTGCTTTAAGTTTTGCTGCTAAAAAACGTCTGGGTAACACAAAACATAATCTCATTGCCTTGCTAGAGACAAGGCAATTGATGATGTAATTTTCCCTTTTCTTTCTCACAGTGAACCATGTAGATATGTCATCACCTGATTAGTTTGTGAATATTTTAATATCCTGCACTTCACCACCACCCCCGACAGTAATTATTTATCAAGAATGCTTCTGTTACATGGTTGGTGCTAGAGTAACAATGCCTGTATAGTGATATTTTTTTTTTGGGGGGGGGGGGGATATTTTAGGCTGGTTTTCTTTAAGCAGAAGATAGGACATCATTGCTTCTGGTCATTGTGTCCTAGCCAGCTGGATCCACACCAGAAGTAGCAAATTAATCCTGGGATGAATTTCAAATGTTCCTGCCAGTTACTTACTCCTCTCTCAGAGGAAACGCACCTGCATTCACCAGGTGTGCTCATTCTGCTGTGTGTTTTTGAGCCAGAGAGAGAATGTCTTGGGGCTGGCTGGCTTCTTAGTCCAACTGTTATTGTTAAGATTATTGGTATACTGCTTTTCACAGTAATGGGCAAGTCAGGCACGACGACTTGAGTTGAGTCATGAGTCTCTGCCCCCCCCCCGTGACTCGATTCAAAAACAATAATAAAGGGGGCACTTTCTGAGTCGCCCAGAGCATTTTAGCAACTTGAACAGACTCAAGCCATGAGTCTTTCCCTTTCAAAATCAAGCCGCAATTCCATGGAAAAAATAGAGCTGCTGCCAGGCTCTGTGTATGTGTGGGTGTGTGTTGGAGTTCTATTTAACCACTCCTTTGCAGTTTCCATCCTATCTGTAAACAAGGCTGGGGGTGGGGGGTGGGACAGACTGCATGGGAGCAGGGACAGAAGCGGCAAGAGGGAAGAAGATCACGTGCAGCAGCTGCAAGGCTTACCAGGACAACCCAATCCTCTGCAGCTCTACTCAGAAGTAGTCCCATTTGTGCCAATCATTCAATGGGGTTACCTCCTCCCAAGTAACAACGGAACTCACAGAAGCCATGCAGTTGGAAAGTGTGATTGCTATGAACCTACCCCCGCTTCCCCGCCTCCTTTTTCCCTGGGCTTCTCCAGCCAATTCCAAGGCAAGAACTCCCTTGGACTCCTCCTCCTGCCCTCCCTAATCCAAAGGAACAAATCAGACCACCCATCCTTCATCCAGTGATCATCCATTCCTTCAGAGATGGGCAAGAGAGCCCACTCTCTCTTCCCTCCCTCCTGCTCAGATGCAGAAGCAAATATTACCCCTTCCCTGCCTCCTGGCTGGAAGCTCCCTGCTGCTCGCCTATTCTGAATGATGGCTCCACAAGGTGTTTCACGCCACAAAAAAAGTAAGTAGGCACACCCAGACACAGACTTGAGTCTGCATGCGTCGGGACTGAGTGCTGAGTCAGTGGCCTCAGACTTGAGGCAATGCCCAAGTCGTTGGCACAGCTGGCTCAAGTATATGAGTCAGCAAAAAACGCTGATTTTCGTGACTCTGACTCGACTTACCTGGCTTGAGTTCCCATCCCTAGCTTTTCAAGAAAAAACGAAAACATCAAACAGATCACTAAACCAGTGGTTTCCAAACTTTTTACTACTGGGACCCACTTTTTAAAATGACACCCACCTTTTAAAATGGGACCCACCTAGCTTTATGAGATTTAAAAAAAATAAATAGAAGGAAAAAAGTTTCACATTACCAACCGCTCAAGACTGTTTTTATCCTCTTTCCTATGGTGGGGAGGCACCTTCTGGAGCATTGTTTCACCGCCAGGTTCATCCGATTGGGACCATTTGGGTGGCTTTGCATTCTCCTTCACCTGGCCTTCAATTAGAGATGAGGCATGTTTGCCTACTTGTGAGTAAATGTGCTCACCATAGGACATACTGAGTCATATGTCAGCTTCTTGAGTGTTTTTTGGGGCTTCCATTCATTGAATCAGGATCATTCTGGAGGTGTTGCATTCCTCTCGGCCTATCTGTTGAAGTGGACTGAGGCACAGCTATTTACCTGTGAGTACATGTGCACATGTGGCTCAGTTTCACTTTCCATATTGCTCAATACATATTCCTTCTGAGCTTTCAGCTTGTCAGTTTCACGACCCACCAAAAATCAGGTCTTGACCCTTTGGTGGGTCATGACCCACAGTTTGAGAAACACTGCATTAAATAGTTTACATAGCAAAAGAAATGAAACAGAGAGTGCCCTTTCTTAAATCCCATTCTGAAAAAGACACAAAAGAGACACTAGCTCAAACCACTGGAATGCTATGCTAGGGTGAATAGAGACAACTACATGTTCCCCCCCCCCTCTCTCTCTGTTACGTGAAAGGTATATTTTGCTCAGTTAGCAGGGGACTGTATAGTTCTTACTCAGGCAGAATAATAAATCTGATTATTTGGTTTTGTAATGTCTAGCTGTTTTTGGTGTCCAGCATACTTGCAGGTAGCCTGGTAGAGACAGCCATTCCTATTCAATTCAGTGTACAGCCCAGCAGGATATTCATCACATGGGGCCTGATATCATCTGATGTAGCTGTTAGATGGCAGAAAATGTGCACAAAAGTTATGGAAGGGACCTGTTAGCTAACATCACCCTTAATGTGTGCACAGAATTATTGTTGCTGTTAATGGGAATTTTACATCCGTTCCAGCACAACATAGGGAAACACACAATGAAGTTTCATGACCAGGTGATTTAGAATGAAGAAAAGGCAAACAGAAGCCCCACATAATGGCTTTCTGTTCAGTTCAGCTTCTAATGGAAGGTTTCAAAATTTGACTGCTCCTCTAAATAATATACACCATGTATATTAAAACAATAACAAAACAAATTCTGAGATCTCAGAGAAAATTCAGCCTAGATGTGTCTGTCTCTTTGACATGCAAAGTTTGTACGAAGGGTTGTCAGGCCCTCACCAGCTATATCCTCTGGGAGTTCTGCTTACCTGTTTAAGCTCTCAGTCATCTCATGGTGACTCTTCATGATGTGTCTCCTTATGACATTGTACCGTAATATTACTGGCATTTTTATAACAACTCCATAGATGTGTGAATAATGATAATACATTATCTCCATGCTCATTTCTTCCCTTATGGATGGTTTAGGAGGACAATTGATCTCTCTGCATTCAGTTATCTGGAAGTGACTTGCTTTTCAATATGGGAGTGCTGGAAACACCCATCAGAGCATCACAACCTCACTCTGGCATTGCTGTATCTCTTGTTTCCTTTATTGGTAAAATACCATTTCTATGTCATCACTATACAAAAAAATTGATTGCGTTCATGGTCATTATCATTGCTTTGATATGCTGTTACCAAAAGGGCTGTTTTATTTAGGGGGAATTATTACACTACCCTTTTTGGAACCTCAGGATCGCAGGCTGGATAACAAGACGGCGTAATGCAGAGAAATTCCCTTTAGCTTAAAAAGAAGACTGGGAGAAAGATAACTTTTAATAAAAGATTAAAGCTTTATTACAAAAGCACAAAGGTAAACATAATGCACATGGAAAAATGATAAGTATATGTTCCTTGGTCGTAGTACTTGAATCTAGTGTACCTAACTTTCATAATGGTTGCATGTAAAAAGTATTTGGTGCATCCGAGGAAATTAGAAAAAGGAAAAGTTGTAGGGAAGGATTTTAGGGGTCCCTGGTCTGCCAAACCCAGTTGCTGACAAAAGATGGGGAAAGAAGGGAAAGAGTTTCAGGCGCCAGAAAGTTACCTGTGCTGTAGAGCAGCTGGGGGGGGGGGAGTCCTGTGTAGAGGTCCCTCACAACACAGATGTGTTGTGACCAGAACTGGACACAATACTCCAGGTGTGGCCTTACCATAGATTTGTACAACGGCATTATAATACTAGCCGTTTTGTTCTCAATACCCTTCCTAATGATCCCAAGCATAGAATTGGCCTACTTCACTGCCGCCGCACATTGGGTCGACACTTTCATCGACCTGTCCACCACCACCCCAAGATCTCTCTCCTGATCTGTCACAGACAGCCCAGAACCCATCAGACTATATCTAAAGTTTTGATTTTTTTGCCCCAATGTGCATGACTTTACACTTACTGACATTGAAGCGCATCTGCCATTTTGCTGCCCATTCTGCCAGTCTGGAGAGATCCTTCTGGAGCTCCTCACAATCACTTCTGGTCTTCACCCCTCGGAAAAGTTTGGTGTCTGCAAACTTTGCAACCTCACTGCTCAACCCTGTCTCCAGGTCATTTATTAAGAGGTTGAAAGCACCGGTCCCAGGACAGATCCTTGGGGCACACTGCTTTTCACTTCTCTCCATTGTGAAAATTGCCCATTGACACCCACTCTCTGCTTCCTGGCCTCCATTAGTAGTTGGCAACCTTCAGTCTCAAAAGACTATGGTATCGCGCTCTGAAAGGTGGTTCTGGAACAGCGTCTAGTGTGGCTGAAAAGGCCGATTCGGGAGTGACAATCCCTTCCACACTGGGAGCAAGTGCAGTCTGTCCCTGGCCTGTCTCCCTGGCTATGGGCCTTCCTTCTTTGCCTCTTAGCCTCAGACTGTTGGCCAAGTGTCTCTTCAAACTGGGAAAGGCCATGTTGCACAGCCTGCCTCCAAGCGGGCCGCTCAGAGGCCAGGGTTTCCCACTTGTTGAGGTCCACTCCTAAGGCCTTCAGATCCCTCTTGCAGATGTCCTTGTATCGCAGCTGTGGTCTACCTGTAGGGCGCTTTCCTTGCACGAGTTCTCCATAGAGGAGATCCTTTGGGATCCGGCCATCATCCATTCTCACGACATGACCGAGCCAACGCAGGCGTCTCTGTTTCAGTAGTGCATACATGCTAGGGATTCCAGCACGTTCCAGGACTGTGTTGTTTGAAACTTTGTCCTGCCAGGTGATGCCGAGAATACGTCGGAGGCAGCGCATGTGGAAAGCATTCAGTTTCCTCTCCTGTTGTGAGTGAAGAGTCCATGACTCGCTGCAGTACAGAAGTGTACTCAGGACGCAAGCTCTGTAGACCTGGATCTTGGTATGTTCCGTCAGCTTCTTCTTGGACCAGACTCTCTTTGTGAGTCTGGAAAACGTGGTAGCTGCTTTACCGATGCATTTGTTTAGCTCGGTATTGAGAGAAAGAGTGTCGGAGATCGTTGAGCCAAGGTACACAAAGTCATGGACAACCTCCAGTTCATGCGCAGAGATTGTAATGCAGGGAGGTAAGTCCACATCCTGAACCATGACCTGTGTTTTCTTCAGGCTGATTGTCAGTCCAAAATCTTGGCAGGCCTTGCTAAAACGATCCATGAGCTGCTGGAGATCTTTGGTAGAGTGGGTAGTGATAGCTGCATCGTCGGCAAAGAGGAAGTCACGCAGACATTTCAGCTGGACTTTGGACTTTGCTCTCAGTCTGGAGAGGTTGAAGAGCTTTCCATCTGATCTGGTCCGGAGATAGATGCCTTCTGTTGTAGTTCCAAAGGCCTGCTTCAGCAGGACAGCGAAGAAGATCCCAAACAAGGTTGGTGCAAGAACACAGCCCTGCTTCACGCCGCTTCGGATGTCAAAGGGGTGTGATGTGGAGCCATCAAAGACAACAGTGCCCTTCATGTCCTTGTGGAAGGATCTGATGATGCTGAGGAGCCTGGGTGGACATCCAATCTTGGGGAGAATCTTGAAGAGGCCATCCCTGCTGACCAGGTCGAAAGCCTTTGTGAGATCTATGAAGGCTATAAAGAGTGGCTGTCGTTGTTCCCTGCATTTCTCCTGCAGTTGTCTAAGGGAGAATACCATATCAGTGGTGGACCTGTTGGCTTCCTGGCCTCCAACCAGTTCTCAATCCACGAGAGGACCTGTCCTCTAATTCCCTGACTGTGGAGTTTTTTCAGTAGCCTTTGGTGGGGGACCGTGTCGAACGCCTTCTGAAAGTCCAGATATATAATGTCCACGGGTTCTCCCGCATCCACATGCCTGTTGACCTTTTCAAAGAATTCTATAAGGTTCGTGAGGCAAGACTTACCCTTACAGAAGCCATGCTGATTCTCCCTCAGCAAGTCCTGTTCATCTATGTGTTCATCTATCTAAAAGGCAAAAGGGGATTTTCATGTAACAATGCACACATCCAGTTATACATATAGAGGTTTACGTATGAGCAGAGCCTGCTTCTAC
The DNA here is from genome assembly GCF_035046505.1 of Tiliqua scincoides. Classification (NCBI taxonomy): domain Eukaryota; kingdom Metazoa; phylum Chordata; class Lepidosauria; order Squamata; family Scincidae; genus Tiliqua; species Tiliqua scincoides. Next base: position 111,098,934 of record NC_089823.1, read on the forward strand.
TCACTTCAGTGTTGACTGAACAAGATCACTCTTCCTAGAGGTGCGAGATACAATGGAATATTTTGGTGCAGGATTGTGTTTGTAGAGCTATTAACACAACTGCTGCTGTAATGTAAATTTAGAAGAAAAATGCCATTTTGAATAGTTGAATAATTTCTAGCAATCATGATGTGTTTGTGGCTTTTTTTTCCAAATAAATTCTTATTTTCTGTTTTGCTAGTTGCAAGAAGACTATAATGTTCCCAGATTTGTTGCATTCAGCTAAATTACATAAAAGTGCTTGCAAACTCTGTTAATAATAATAATAATAATAATAATAATAATAATAATAATAATAATAATAATAATAATAATAATAATAATACAGGTATTTATATACTGCCTTTCTTGGTTGTCAGATTTCTCCTCAGACTTTATTCAAGGCGGTTTACATAGGCAGGCTGATTAAATCCCTGTAGGTATTTTTACAATTGAAAGAAGGTTCTATCTTTCAAGAACCACAACAGCCCAGATGTTTCACTCTGTCTGGTTTCACATTCTGGCCTCCATCCTCCCATGCTCAGAGCAGATGGAATAACTCGGCTCAGCTTGTCAGCTGCTTCAAGGTCGCACAGTGCCAGTGGCCTCGAACTGGCGACCTGCAGATGTTATCTTCAGGCAAATGGAGGCTCTACCCTAGACCAGACCTCCTGCCCTGTTCACCAATATGTATTCATCACTGTGTTCCTTAGAACTTGTGATTGCATTGTTGTAGACAAACAGAATTATTTAACTCTCTGAAGAGTTTAACTGCTCCTAAATGAAGTTCCAGGCCCACAGATTTGATCGCAGTATTTCTGTATCTGAAAGTATGTGAGATTAATATACATGTGGCTTAACATGTCTTGGTCTTTGGCCTTTTTTCCGCTATGCATTCATGTCAGTGTCTTCTGTTTCACTTTAGTTGGATGAAACTGGAAGTGTTAATTGCTTTCCTGGCGGAGAAAATCCTGAGATTTTAATTCTGCTGTACATCTTAATCATGATCTTTATTCTCTGGGTCATGTTCTATCAGAGAGAAGCTGTATGTTACCTCCAAAACAGACAAAAAGAAATTACTTACAAAGTATCAGTGCTGAACTTCTTGTCATTTTTTTCTTAACTTCCCCTTAATATTGCAGTTGCATCTCCCATGCTTGATGTGTCTTTGTCCATTGCATTCTGTCACATCTCTCTATATTATTTGTGACTTGTCATCATAAAGAAAATATTGTATTATCAAAGCCAAGTTGAAAACCTATTCATTTGTTCTTTCTTTCACAACCCACCAACAATCAGGTTGCAACCCAGTTTGGGAAACACTGCTGTACTCATGTAAGAGTCACTCCATTGTGCACAATGGGACTTACTTCTGAGTAAATATTGCACTGCACCTTGTTGCATGTAAGATAAATGTGGAGCACATTTTCCTTCAGTGATGAGTAAAAGAAAATCAGGTGAACCTTTTCAAAAGATTATATATATTTTAATGAACTGAATTGTCTACTCAACATACGAATGGTATTTTTCTTGTGAATTTAATATACTCTGAAATTTATCTTGGGAATTTTGCTTTAGGCTTATATATCAACAATATGAGTTTTTAGAAAATAGCCACTCTCACCAGTAGCTATTACCCTGCACATGCCCGATCTTGTCTGATCTCGGAAGCTAAGCAGGGTCAGGCCTGGTTAGTACTTGGATGGGAGACTGCCTGGGGAATACCGGGTGCTAGAGGCTTATACCATAGTCTTTCGAGACTGAAGGTTGCCAACCATTATTGATTAATAAGAGGGTACAAATTGATAAGAAGAGCATACGAAGGAGTTGGGATCCACAAGCTGAAAAAAACAACATAATGTTGACTTCCCTTGTGCCTTAGAAGTGATTGCTGTCATTGTCACAGAGATAAGATAACAGAAAATATCCCCCATTGGATGAGAGAGGTGGTTGGTGAACTTAAACGAAGAGTTATTCATTTAGCAAGCTATGATCTGTTCTCCTGTTCTAGCTGTAAGTGCCTTGTACTCCATTAAATGAAATTAGCTGCTGGATAAATAGTTCCCTCTGACTCACTCCTCAATCAGAATAATGCAACAGCTCTTAGAAGTTAGAAAGGCCTCTCTCTTTGTTCAGATTTCTCCCACAACAAACTGCTGAGACAGGAAGTATGGCTGCAGCGCAGGCTTCCAAATGAACTGCACAGTAAGATATGATTACAGTTCTCTGGTGACCATCTTTCCCTTGTCAAATGAAGCAGTGGCGTTTCAGACACTTTACCTTCAGAGAATTCTTTCTATATCAGCTTGTCTCCTAAGGAATTGCTGCACATTTGTCACAAGACACAGAGGATAAATGAATGCACATCAATGGATAAAAAAGGACACCCCTCTGAAAGCACTTACAGAACACTCAAGGGATTGGAGGCTGCTGCTCCTTAGGCCTCAGTCTGGTTCAGTGAGCAAACCTCAAAACCAAACCAGTTTCCACCACAACATCCTAGAACTCATGCAACATTTCCTGCATGTTGCAAGGGCAGATCGGTAGTGGTTGGTGAGTTGTTTTGCAAACAATGGTTTTAAAACCATTTAAATGGAGTAGCCTGTACATTTATCATCTTGGATTATATCAAGAACTTTATGACCCTACGCTGTAATCAATTCATAGAAGTTATTTTGTAGCTGTGACGCTGCAGTTGCTACTTTCTTATCAATGTGGCATACATAGGTGCTGAAAGGGGAAGTGATGGTAGCGCGTTGGTAGACTAAAACTTTAGAACTTGAGCTCTAATATAGGGTTTGGAATTGCATAAAGGAAAAAAAATGGTATGCAGGCATTATTCTGGCATTATTAATCTGCATTAATCTGGCATTATTGTATTCCCGGCATGGGCATGAAGGTTGAAATTGCTGCCCACTAGCACTCTCCTGGGTACTGGAACCAGCAGGACATTAAGTGCTCATTGTCAGAACAATCACCCTTGTTGGACCTAGAAGGTGTAGCAATCTGGAGCCAACTGCTAGAATGTCTAACAGACACAACACTTAAAACTACAGGCGTCCCCCTATAGCAGCAGGAGATGCGTTCCTGCTGCTACCATGGAAGCCCGAAACCATGGATAGTGCTCTGTTTCTCCTAATCAGATTACCCTTTCACACTCATGACTTCGTCTCTTCATTTATAAATTTATTGATTGATTGATTTGGTTTGGTTTGATTTGATTTGCAATCCGCCTTTCTCCCTGGAGGACACCCAAGGCGGCTAACAACATTAAAAAGTCATAAAATACATTAAAACAACACTAATAAAAAGGTAAAGAAAAACCAGCAGCAATAAATGATTTGCAAAAGGCAGCTTTTTCTTCCCTTTGCTTTGGAACACTTTGGAAAAGAAAGCAGGCAACGAGAACCTAGACATAGCTTCTGGAGGAACACTAGAGGAGGCAACAGTGAGGTGTTAACAGGAAGTGGACAGCAGAGGAAGCAGGCAGACAGCAAGAATGCAAGACTCTGCTTCCTGGTAGCGTTCTCACCGTCTCCTCCTCTAGCATTCCTCTAGCAGCTACAGTTCTAGGTTCTTTCTGTTTGCAAATGGTGAGTCATGAGCATGATGGGAGGGGATCTGAGAATCGTGAGTGAAACTGCAGACATGCTACCCGTGGATAATGGGGGGACTACAGTATGAAGGAGAACCAACCAAGCAAACGATCATGTTAAAAATAACCAGGTGCAATGGCCATTGATGGGAGAGCCCACTGACAGTTGCCGGTCAGGCCGATGGCAAGCTCTTCTCAATCCTCTTCAGTGTTGCAAATGCTTATGTTAGAAACTTCAGGCAAAGACTGATTCTGACGTGCCTGGATTCAAATCTCAGATATTTAGTCATTTTAGGGCCCAATCTTATCCAACTTTCCAGGCCTGATGCAGCCGCAATGCAGGGAACATTTTCCCTTAAGGGAAAGGGAACATTTTCCTTATCTTGAGGAGGTGTCTGTCACTCCTCTCTCGCAGAATGCAGCTCACACCCTATTGGCATGGCTGCATCCTGAAAAGTTGGATAGAATTGGGTTGTAACTCTCTCTCTCTCTTGCCTTCCATTCCTTATCAGTAAAAGAGACATGATAAGCACCTGCATGCAGGGCAGATTTGAAGGTGCATGGAAAGCTGTGTATCTGAGTATACTAAGACGCAAAGCTTGCAGTCTGTTACAAATTTGTAAAGCCAAAGGGCTATGGGGTACTGGACTGAATCATAAGAGTTCTACAGATATAAGCAGGATATGGGTGGGTAGCATGCAATTATTCTTTTTGTAATAGACAGTACAGTCTCTGAAACAGAGACACCTGCATTGGCTCGGTCATGTCGTGAGAATGGATGATGGGCGGATTCCAAAGGATCTCCTCGATGGAGAACTCGTGCAAGGAAAGCGCCCTACAGGTAGACCACAGCTGCGATACAAGGACATCTGCAAGAGGGATCTGAAGGCCTTAGGAGTGGACCTCAACAAGGGGGAAACCCTGGCCTCTGAGCGGCCCGCTTGGAGGCAGGCTGTGCAGCATGGCCTTTCCCAGTTTGAAGAGACACTTGGCCAACAGACTGAGGCAAAGAGGCAAAGAAGGAAGGCCCATAGCCAGGGAGACAGACCAGGGACAGACTGCACTTGCTCCCAGTGTGGAAGGGATTGTCACTCCCGAATTGGCCTTTTCAGCCACACTAGACACTGTTCCAGAACCACCATTCAGAGCGCGATACCGTAGTCTTTCGAGACTGAAGGTTGCCAACACAATAGACAGTAAAATCTATTTTAACTGCCGGTGAGGCTTAATGTCTGGTAAGGTTACCTTTCTCTAAAATATAGTCATTACAGATTTACTTTCCTGAGCTGCTTGTTTTAGAATATTAGCTACTCACTGTCTGCGATGGTGGTAGAAAAGATTCTGCAAACGTTTTCATGTAAAAGAGCAGAGTAAATGCTGTTTATCTTGCTTGAGATGAGGCTTGTGCAGAATTGTAGCTGGAAAATCTTTTAGCAATGTCCTTTAGAAGAAATCTGTGTGTTGTCTGCCAGCTGTTTCTCTATAAAATGCATTAACAGTACACAACTAATTAGTCCTGACCTTTTCCAATATTCATCATGCCACTGCTTTATTGTCCTGAAACTCTGCTTTCAAGAGGATGCAGGGAATCTTTGAATGGAGGGACTGTGGCTAGGTTGTACATTTTAAATGAATGGTTTCACTTTGTGGTGGCTTCAGAAATCAGTCTCCATGGACATACTGCAAACATTTTATGTTGTCGTCAGCTTTATTACAATGAATTTTGCAGTGAGATAATGAATAGTTCAGTAGGAAGGGACTTTGCAATCAAACCGCTTAGCACGCATACTTCAGTCTGTTCTCTTCCAGACACCATATCTTTATCACTTTTTTAAAAAGAAGTTTTTCAAGGAGGCAAAGATTGGACCTGTAGAAAGTAAAGGGCTGTAAGATGTTTTTTGTTTGATAAAGCATACCAGACCAATGGGACCAAAGACTTCCTTCCTGAACTTCACAGACATCAGCAAATATTGGCAAATATTTTTTGGTTCTGGAGGGATTGTTCCATGATCAGCTAACTATGATTCTTCTCCATCCCTTCCTCTGTCTGTTTCTCAGCTGCAATATGACAGATGAGAGTTAGGCTGCAGTTGTTGGTTGAAACATGCACGTGAAAGAAGTGTATAGCCTATTATTGTATGTTGAAAGAGGCACCCATTTTCTGCTGTACTGCTTAGACGAATTAGTCCTGGGGGTAACTGGCCTTGTAAATAAACATTGGGCCAATGAACAATGAAAGTAGGAGCACTGAAATGTCTTCTGGAGAATGACTGGAGCGCTGGTGAGCTGGCTATTTCTGTACAAGAGCTAATCACATACTATGCAAACGTAGCAGTTGACATGTAATGCAGGTAGGAAATACAGATGTCTTGTTCCTCCCTGGACATAGTGTGAATATAGAAAGAATGGGGCCATCTTACTTACAGGACACATGCTATGAAAAGGATGGCTCAGTTCACTTCCTCAAAAATAAGGAATATCCACTTTGTAATTCACAGCTGGAAATATCTGCCACTGTGTTATTGTTGGCTACCTGCCCCATCCATTTGAGAAGAATCTCGTGTACTGCCTGCATGGAACTTGTAAGGTTGTTGTGGTAGTCTTGTTCTGTCGCACATCTTTACCAGTCTGTGGATCCATTTTGGGAAATTTAAGGCAGTCAAAACTAGCTATGCTTTGCTGATGTCTAAACTAATCCATTGTGTTCAGACTAATCCCAGTAGATATGCACATTTTTCAAGAAGGGGCAATAGTGGTGAGAAGGTAGGCAATCCATTTGAATTCACCTGGGAAGCCCTTGCTAAAGGTTTAAGATAAAGGTACCTTGCTAAAGGTAAAGATAAGAGGAGACTTTCTTAGTAAGTGCCCTGCCTCTTTTTGATACTAGACAATGTGTCAGTAAAAAATCTCATGCACATTTAATCATTCATAACCAAACATATCTAATTCTCTGCAGCTAAAAGCTTCAGCATCCATAATTAAGTGATAGCAGCAGACTAGAACTAGATAAATGTGGAAATGGACAGAGTGAAAGCTTTAATGAATGTTTGCCTTTTTATTGAAGTACAGAAGGTACGAACAGGGTGTTACATTTTATCCTGGAAAATAAAATGAACTGCTCTTTACCATAGCTTGCAAGCACAAACAAATAAAAGGTTTAAATGATGAGAGCAATGGATGGGGACACATTAGAAAAAGCTTCTGCCACAGATCATGCAGAAATTAAATCTGGCAAAGGCAACTGAACGAAGTACTGTAAACAGAATTGGACTGTCATGGGTCTACGGTTATTGACAGAAAATCTGATTGGATATACCACCCCATCTGCCTACCTTGGAATTAATGATAAATACACTGAATTAGTTCAAATTCAAAAGTCAAAATCAGAAAGGGGCTTACGTATAATTACGGGAGTAAGTGATACTGAACGCATTGGTACTTGCATATGAGTAAAAATTCTTAAAATGGTGTGGCAAGTTACCAGTAATCAACTGTTCTTAAGTATACACAATCTCCTGCATAAACTAAAAAGGACAAACTAGCAAAGACATCTCCTGTGCCAGTTAAATCACTTACTTTGGAATGTTTCGCTCGCTAGGATACATACCAATAGAACTGAATTAGGAGGTCTTGGCTACACCGTGTGCAGCTTACCTCATGTGCCAGAGTTCAAAAAGAATGCACCTTCTTACACTGTTCTTCCCCTGCAACTCATTCATACTGCCTCTGAACCTGGAAGTAGCATATAAGGTCTTCATGGAATTGACTTCCAGTCTGCAAGCTCAAACATATTTACTAGGAGGACTTGCTTCGGTTGCCCTGAAACTTCCCAGTTCCTCTTGGCTTCCTGTCAGTTGGTTGTCTGAACAGCTTATGTGTGAATGTGTCTTATACTGAGTCAAACCACTGAGCCATCTAAGTCAATGGCTGTACTCACTGGCAGCAGGTCTCCAGGAAGGGTATGCCTTCCACTCCTGCTTGTGGGCTTTGCAGAGCATCTAGTTGGCCATTGTGAGAAGCAGGACTTTGGTTCAGATGGGACTTGGGTCTGATCTAGCATTTTGATTTATGTTAGATATATTTATCCTTTGCTGACTGGGCAAGAGACACTTTTCAAGTGGCATTCCTCTTATATTTAGCAGGGGAAGAGTAACTGTTCCTCTTCACTCCAGCACAGTGTCTTTTCTCGTGGCTGTTTTCTGGTGTTCTTTTGCATCTTTTAAGATCGTGAGCACTTTTGGGACAGGGAGCCATTTAGTTATTTGACTTTGTCTGTCTGTAAACCGTTTTGTGAACTTTTTTGTTGAAAAGCAGTATATAAATACTTATGATGATGTTCCTAAGACACATATATTCTGAGCCATGGTTTTTCAGGCCAAAACGTACATGCAAAACCCTGAGCACTTAACTTTGTTTTACTCAATCAAAAAAATGAAAAATCACAAATGAATTCAACAGGAGAATGAATGGATGACTTTTCAACTGCCCAAGCCACAGATCAGTATATATTTAGAAAGATTAAATCTGGTTTATTTGTTTTTAAATGCAATAGATTTACATAGCATTAACTGCCTTCCCTTAAGATAATTTATGTGCAAGGCACTTGGACCAATGCAGAGACCAGGAGACCCCAACACTCCATTCTTTCCTTCCATTGTTAAAACTGGCTATTTAGTGTTTTTGTGAGCTCAATTTCTTCTAGTTGCCCAAATACAATGTCTTGAAAGTGTTTGCTGTTAGCTCCATTTGTAATCAATTAAAATACCTTAGATTTGAACTAATAGAATAAATAACTACCATCTGTATTTTTCCTGTCATTAGCGAAATCAGATTTCACTGAAATAACATAATGCTCTGGAATTAGTTAGATTTTGTAACTGGTTGTCTGATTCTGATGAGAGGTAAATGAAGTGATTGGTGCGTAGGTAGTGCCCTATTGACAGCTGGTGCATTTCAGCCTAATTCCATTTCCATCAGTTGGAGAATCTGCCCCTAAGGATCTGAAGTAGTTAGTGTTTTCGTTTCTGTTGAAGCAAACACAGTATCTTGTGTAATTTCCCTCATGATGTTAAAAAGAGTGTTTTTGAAATAAGGCATGCTACAATTTAGTGTATGGGGACATTATTCCTGTCTTCCCCCGCCCTTCTGCAGGATTCCTAAACATAGAGAGGACAGAGGAAGCCAACATAAGATGGATAACTGGGCATTCTAACTGAACTAGGAGCACAATCCTATACATACTTTCCTAGGAGTAAGCCCCATTGAACATAATGGAATTTATTTCTGAGTAGACATGCATAGGGTTGTGCAGGAAGAGGATATTATTACTTATCACTGCTCGTTAATGATTGCTATGCTTATCTTATCGATTTTTAAGTTCATAATTAGAAGACTTTCATTTCCTGGCATCTGACAGTCTTGTATGTAAGCCGCATAATGAGGAATTTTTTTGTTTTGCATTTATGTATCACCTTTCCACCCCCCAAAATTGGTGCCAAGACAGCTTACAATACAACAACCTAGATCACTTATTACACTATAAACAGTTGCTTGAAAACAATAAAGTAGCTGTGAAATCACAATCACAATAAAAGAAAGAACAGCTTTAAAACACAGTAATGCAGTCAGCAGTCCAGGTTATACCAGAATTAAACAAAACAAAACAAACTCTTTGCTTTCCAGTGGAAGATTGATACAGACAGGTATATCTCTCTTTCAGGAGGGAAATTCAGAGCCTTGGCATGACTACAGAATAGACCATCTTTGGGGTCCAATCAAATGTGTTCCTGATGTTGGAAGGATGCACACAGGAGGGCTTCCTCTGCTGATCTTAATAAGGAGGGGCATTTTTATAGAAGACAGTCTGTAAACAGTCCTGGGCTTGAGAGCTTTAGAGTTTCCTGTCATATGATCACACACTTGCTGGTAGCAACAAAATTATATGTGAAGGAGAATGGCAAATGGCCATTTGTATCATATTGGAGTCATATAATTATGTGGTAAAAGGCTATGGCTGTCATATAAAAACAACCTGAGCAGAAGTATCATGACTTTTTGGAAGCATGGATGCCATGCCTAGTACACATATGAAAATGAACAATCGGTTGGTAGACCAGAGCCTTATAAGATGACCTGTCTTTTACTTATTTCAACATTTGACATTTTCCTAAGCTATATTCCCTGTATGGGTCCACACCAGTGAGCAGACTCCTTTTCTTCTAGCACAGTGTCATGATTGCCATTATCAAACTTCCAGGTCACCAAGCTCTGTGCTCCATGGAGCTCCACTTTGAGTTTTGAGGTCATGCAGCCACCCAGCTTAAGGGGAACACTGTTCATAAGTTGTTTGGAACAGAGACAGTTGACTCCTCTGAATCTCCTTCTTAACATAGGGACATGTAAACATTGGTTTTGGAAAAACTGGAATTGAAATTAGTTGAAAAAGCAGGTTTAAGATTGCTCCTGTGATCAATCATATGTTGTCTTGCGATAAATTTTACAATGATAGGAGATGTTTGGAAGTAGCGTTCTCTTCCATCGGCATGAGTCCCCAAAGTACACTACATTGGTTTCCTCTGAGTAACACAAGCAATCAGTACAACTGGTGGTCCTGAATTCAGGATGTTGAATGTTTGGCATATCCCATATCAAAGCCTTTCCAAATAGTGGCACACCCTTTCACCATTACACTTGTACAATCACATGTTGCCAGTGACATTTTATGCAGTCTTTCTTTCTTTCTTTCTTTCTCTCTCTCTCTCTCTCCCTCCCTCTCTCTCTCTCTCTCTCACCATTCCCATGCCGGAGCAAATGCTTACAAACACCGCACTCAAATGTTCAATATGTAAAACAATAATTACAGTCGTAATAAGAAGAATAACCCTATTGGGGGGGAACTATTTAGACCATGTGTGTACACATGGGATTGTGTGTTAATAAATCACACTGAGAAAGATGACTCAACCTAGAATGGTCTGAGAGAAGAGAAAAAAGGCTCGTCTGTGTTTATTTACAATTCAATACAACTTTGCACAGCTCCCCAATGCCATCTATCTTTTAAATATTTAATAAAATCTTTGGGTAACTATGTTGATTCTTTTGAGTAAATAGTATTTGTTCCATGCATTCTGTTTGTTAGTTACTTGGAATAGAATCAGAAATCTGGACAATATAGATACAGCAGGCCTCTGAGACAAGCTTAATCTGGAAAATTTATGTGAGACAGAAGTAAAAGTGCTGTTGCCTTCCATATTCTGTCAATGACTCTCATGCTAGTTTCATTGTTTTCTGTTCAGTTAGTAGAGTTATATCTACTTATGCTTGGAGAAGCATATGGAATGGAAGCAAAGTCTTCCCCCTCTTAAGATGTGAGGGAAGAGAGGGTAGATGTCTTAACAGCCATCATTACTAAATATTATTTAAAAGCTGTCAGAGCCAGCATTTGCCTTCAGGAGTTGTGACATATGGTCAGAAATGGTTTGAAGATTTATTGCCGTCTCTGCTGGATGAGTTTCAACATGTTCTCTAACAAGGTTCTGGGTCCTCTCTCCTTGGCAAAACCCTTCAGAAACTGTGAAGCATATAGCAAATAGACAGAGAGTAATGAGGTTCAGATGGCTTCAAAACAGACTTTAAGTAGGGATTGCCTACTCAGATGAATGCAGCACAACCGATTAAGATTTCAGTTGGGCCAAGATTCCCCCCTTTCCTGGAAGCATTTCATTGTTAACATCTGTAAAATTTAGCGTAATACATTTAATATATTTGAATGTAAGTATAATAGTACTACTTTTTGTGCTACACATCGAATTTGAATGTAATACTAAATACAGAATAGGGCAGGGTTTCTCAAACTTTGAGGGAGCTTTACTCCCTCAGTAGGTTCTTGCGGGGGAGGGGTTAGGGGTTAGGTTAGACACGATCCCTAGGACTGCATTGCTAAGAGGGATGAAGGGGGGTGTTTGTGTGTGACTTTTTACACTGTAGGGCTGCAGCAGGCTGCAGGAGGTGTGAGGAACCCTGCGCAGCCCTTCGCAGTGCTCCCCAATGCTTGGAATCTGCAGAAGAAGTGGGCACAAAGCACTTCCATTTTGCAGAATCCGTTTTGTAGAATATGTATCTGTGGCTCTGTCTCAATGCAGGTCCCTCGGACCCATGTTGAGCCAGACTTAGCCCAACCTGATCTTATGCTCCAATCACCTCTGGAGGGCTTTCTGAAGCCCACAGATGCTGTGGGCAGATGCACATGGCCTCTGCAGGCTTCAGAATGGCTGTTATGGCCAGAAAAACACTACTTCCAGCTTCCCAAGGGTGAAACTGATGGAAGTGATGTTTTTATGCCTTTTAAGGCATTCTGAGGACTTAAATGCCTTAAAAGGCATAAAAATGTCACTTCTGGTTTTCTGAAGGAAATGAGAAGTAGCTTTTTTGGGCCATAATGGCCATTCTGGAGCTCTCTGGAGGCAATCGGACCACAGCTCAGGTTGCTTTTGGAGGGTTTAATTGGGCCAACTCCACATATTTCCTTATCCTCGGTTTTCAGTATTGGCCGGGGGTCCGAGAACGAATCCCTCACAGATCCTGAGGCCCCACCTGTATATTTTAATATAAATAAATATGCTAAACTCTGTCAGATTTAAACACATCCTGTCTTTCCTTCAGCATTCAAAGCAACTTTCAAGGTGCGCGTGTGCACCACACACACACCAATTTCCCCCAAATGCCCTATTACTTGGTAATTTTGGAGGGATGTTTTGCTAGAATTAGTTCTCAGTCATAACTTTGACCTGAACCAAAGTTACCTCTTCAAACTTCACCACCCTTTTTAGTTGCTGCAAAGTGAGGTGTCCTTGATTTGGGACAACTGAAGTACTTGCCCCATTTCCTGGTGGTGATTATGTCACATAGTGTTACTAGATACTCCATTTCTTTTGGTATTTTTCCTAAACAGTCACTAGAGTGAGGAGAGGAAGCAAGACATTGCTATCATAAGCACTTCAGACGTTACCACATAGCAGAATCTCTTTAGCTATGTTATATCATGGCAAAGCCAACTCAGACGAGAACTGGAAACACTGCATTCTGCTCTTACTCTGATGACTTGTGGATAAAAATTAAAAGTAAGATAAGGCAGCACTGGAAAATGTTGCACAGCCATCACTGAAACCATGAACAGACATTGGCAGCAACAAAAAAAATCTGAGAAGTGTGTATGAAACTTGAATCCTTCTCCCAATGCACCACATTAAAAATGGGTGAATTAATGAGATCGTTCATGTCCACCTTAGGAGTTGTTCTTAGTACATTTAGTTTAGGTTACTTTCCGATAATTTGTGCACTTCCATAAATTGTTCTATATTAATAGAGCATCCCTAGTGATAGTGGAATCAAATGAATTGTGCACTTCCTTTGGAAGTCATCAACCATAGATTGTTTGATTGAAGACCTCTGAGACTTAAGGTTGAAATGCAAAAAATGAAAAAATGCAGGGGTAATTCACAGACATTCAATAATAAAGGAATAAACAAGAATAAAGTGTAGAATTATTCTCTAAATGCTGGTTTTTGGGGTAGGTTTTCAAGAGGGAGTTTATCTCCTTCCTTTAATGATATTTAGTTAGAGTGGGTAGAGAGAAGGCTTATTGTTTGATTGAAAGACATTGGATCTGTTATACTCAGTACACTGTGGTTAGTTGCCTTGGTTAATCTCCTGTCAAAGCTCTGTCAAATTCTACTACAACAAAAGAAAATTCTCCGCTATAAAAATGAACAAAAGAAATGTACTTTTAAAATGAAAGATGAGAGTCTCTAGTGAAAACAAACCCCCTACGGCTAAGGTTATAAACTTGTTGAGTGCCAAATGGGAACAAAGTGATCAATTAGAGCACAAGGCCAAAGGTGAAAGACAGGGCTGGAATAGGACTGAAAAGAATCTATCTTAGCTGTGGTCTCAAGGAAGCAAAAAATAAAAGTTAAAATTTTCTTTCTACTTGCCCGATATTTTTTTGGTCCTCAGGAGGCTGCAACAATACTTTTCTAATTCCTTTTTTCGCTCACACACTGCTGCAACTTTGCCTGTGGAATTAAATATAAAGCCTGTCTATGAATATGGAAAGATCTACTGATCTCCAAGTGTGAAAGGTATCAGTGAGACATGGCACAGAAATGTTTTTCATCCCTTTCTAAATTTTGCATAAGTTGAGCGGTCTTTAGGTTTGGGCAGAATAAATGCTCCAACTTGAGGAGATGTGTTCCCTTTTGGGAGTAAAAAAACCGCAAGGAAGCATAATTCTCAATCATATCTTCAAAGGCAACTTCAAGTTATAAATCATACAGCTTACAAGATGGAGTTGTAGCCACATTACAATAAAGTGTCCTTGACTGTCTTTTGGATAGCAGTAATTTTGTTGCATGCCTGCCATTTACGAACTTTCTTAACCTCTGTGTTAGGAGGGATGGTGCCTGGGAAGATGATAAGGCAGGACTCCTCAGATGTCTTGTGATGTAAGTTTGCCAAAGTATAGCTATCTCACGGCCCAATCCTTTGGACCACTGCACCACTAGAGCTTGCATTTTGAGAGTACGGTGTGCTTTACGGCGGCTGCAAACGGCGACCTGCCATTCTGCGCAACTGGGCTGCCACCATGAGTTGCAGCAACCCAGCAACCTCCAGAATGTGCTGGTAAGTTAGCTTGAGGGTGAGTGGTAAGCAGGAACGGGGCAGAGACTGGAGTGGGTAGTGGTGTGTGTTGAAGTTGGGAAGAGGAGGACGGTATTGTCAGCAGCAGCTCTGCTGATATCCTATGCCTAGCTTTGGATAGGATTGGGCTGTCAGGCAAAGATGTTGAATAACCCCTAGCCTTAGTTGCAGCAGGTTATCAGTGGCCCACTAGCTTAATGCTGATGATACACCTTTCTATAAAATAAAGGCCTAAACATTTGAATTCAGGGTCTTATTTATTTAGTGAAAATATGGATTGCCCACCACTCCTCTCCTGAAGAGAGACATCCAAAATACTTGCAGCAATAGTAAAACAACAGAATAACGACAAAATTCCAACATAAAATGTAAAACACAAGAAGTAATCACAACATAACATAACACAGCATCGAAAAAGAGATAGACCCAAAGCAGTGCAAAACTAAAATATATGTCCTAATAGTAAAGAGGATAAAGGGGTTTTCAGCTGCTGCTGGAACACAGGCCAAGGGAGCCACTTCACGGGAAGCCAGTGGCAGGTTCCAGGTACAGAGTGTTCACCACAGAGAAGGCCCTCTCTCATGTTGTCTTCAGCTCATTCTTCAGTGGTGGAGTACCTGTAGGAGAGACCTCCCTACTGACCTTTTGAGGATAGGCCATTTCTTAACCTTGGTACTGAGCCATTTAGGGCAGCCGCAGACCTCCGCAGCCTGGCACCCTGGGCAAAGCTCTGTGATGGCGCCCCCTGCGGGCTTTCGCCACCCCCCATGCAGAAATTCAGCCCCCCTACTCACCAGAGGCTCACAGACCTTCTCCCACGCCGGGAAAACCTCTGTGAGGTTCCCCAGCGCTATAAACTGTGCTTCCTCCACACTGGAAGCACAGTTTCCACCCCCGTCGGGAGCCTCAGAGAGGCTTCCGTGGGGTCCTAGCAGCCGGCGCCTGGGGCATATGCCCCAGGGAACTCTATGCCAGGCACGCAACTGATTTAGGGCTGATGATGGTAACAACCATCATCGTCAATGGCACCTGGAAATGGACAGGCAGCCACTGTAGCTTACAGAGCAGCAGAGTGACTCATCCCCCCTGCTGCAATGCGGATAGAACTGAAAGCAATTTGCTCCAAAAGCGCTCTTCAGCATTTACCTTTGCTGATTTTAATATACAAAAAATTATCCAGATGTGCTAATATGCGGTGAACATTAGCTGGATTGAACCTTTGCTTTTTTGGCTCTGAGTGCAACTCAAAATGACTTAATGCTGGGCTACGCATTATGGTTGCCACAGCAATTGACATTCCCCCCCCCCCCCCGTGAGCTTTCAAAATCTGTTTGAGTACTTACACAGCCTTCATTTGAAAAGAGTCTGAGAAAGGCATCTAAGAAAGTAGATTTTAGTCAATGGAATGAGTGAGCAAATGCCATGGTCTTGTTTACTTGTGGAGGAATTGTTGTTCAACCTTGATGTAAACTCTTGTTCAAATTAACTGGGAAATAGCAAAACCTTTCACATCTATACAATTTGTAGCATTGTAGAGGATCTTTCTGCCCTCATTTGTTGGGGTGTGGGGAAAAAATGTGGGGTGTGGGGAAACTGGGGCCATTGCACACTGCGGCTCCGTGTTTACAGAGTTCAGAAAACTCACTGATACTCCTGTTTACTCCTTGGTGTTTTGACTGGGGGATGGAAAATTCCCTGTGAGAACTGCAGTATTGGTGGTCACTATTTGCACAACCTGGCTTTTAT
This sequence comes from Tiliqua scincoides, assembly GCF_035046505.1. NCBI lineage: Eukaryota > Metazoa > Chordata > Lepidosauria > Squamata > Scincidae > Tiliqua > Tiliqua scincoides. Next base: position 111,114,991 of record NC_089823.1, read on the forward strand.
GCCAAAACCTGATCCAGTGCTTTGAACAATACAATTCCCCCAAGCATGTTATACTGTTTTTCTCCATGTGCAACTCAGACCTCATATCAAACCAGGTAAAGGTCATGTTTATGAAATACAACTGGTGTGTGTTTGAATACGGCTAGTTGCATGCACAACTTCTTCTTTTTTTATTGCATTCTCCAGAGATAATTCTTGGGTGGGGGCTCTGGCCTTTGCATGAGAAGAGTGCACTCATATATTCACGTCCATCTTCTCTAACTGCCATAGTGTCAGGATTCTTTCTTGGGGATTGAAGAACTCTGCCTACAGCTTGCTGTGATAAACTACCTTACCTGCAGTAATGTTTCCAGCAGCTGGTTATAAAAATTACCTGTCTGTGGTTTCCTGTCACTAGATTTATAATTTATTACAGTTATTGTTACACATCAGCAAAACAGCTAATGTGTGTGTATCTGTAGTCCCAGATGGAATTTGGCCGCTACACCAACCCTTTGGGGAGAGAGTGCAAAAAAGTCTATATTTGGACTAAATTAATATTTCACACTGTGCAGGGCAAATGTTAGGAAACAGCGGTAGGACAAAAGAGGCTACTGAAAAGTCTTGCTGAGAAGCGACGTACTATCAAATAGTTCATCTAGTATGCCTGCAATTAGCTGACGCGCTATGAGTTTCTTCAGTGCTGTTGTGGATATAGAGGGCACAACTGCATGAAGGGAGACAGGAGGGAATTGGGTTGTACATGGGAAGTCTGCAGCCATTTTAGTGAGCCTGGCTGCCAAAGAAAAGATTGTAACGATGGAAATGGCTTCCTGCCACATGGATGCTAGACAGGCCTACTGATCGAAGACTCAGGTGCTTTTTGACTTACCTCATTTTTGGGGGCAAGAGGGTGGAGTAGGAAGAACAAAATCTGTCTTTGCTAACTGCGCAAAGAGGCACTTTAAAAATATGGTGCTCCTTTTATATTTAGCAGAAGAGCAACTATCTCATGATAGCATTCCTTTCCCCCTCTCCCCAGTTATTTCGTAGTCTTCCTTTTGCAACAAACCATTTGTTCAAAAGTGCAATGTATTGCTGTAAAATTGTTATTATCATCCCCATTTACAACTGGAAAGCAAGTTTGAGTAGGAGTGTCTTGCCTAAGGCTACATCATGAGAACAAACCATTTGTTTATTTTGCTACGTAATACATAGATGCCTCTTTTCAACCACAAAAGTTCACAAACCCACTTTGTGAACGTTTGCTGTTGAAAAGTGGTATATAAATATTATTAATAGCAAAGTCACACTTCGTAGAGTAAGGTAAGGTGTGTGCCCAGGAAGGTTCATTGTAAGTTTATTGTGAGGCCCCTACCCACACAAATCTGGAATTGACCAGTGGAAATTAAAAAAAAAAAAAATCTGCTATCTGGATAGGACCTGGCCTTTTAGCTCAAGAGACACAGTTCAGAGTAGGTTCCAGGGTGAGGATCATGTGCAGAGTCCAGTAATTTTTGGCAAGTATGGGACAAAGTCAGGATTTGGGGGGGTGCGTGGGATGAATCTGGTGGTGGGGTCAGTAGTTATTAGCAGAGTTGGGGTGAAGGCCAGTGCATAATTTGTTTATTCACCTAAGGTTTACAGCTTTTTTAAAAAAAAGCAGAAAAGACAGAAATAGCCTAGCCCCTTTTTTGGTAACTACCCTAAAAGTAAAGTTCCTCCCCCAAATAAAATAACTAGGGATTTTTTTTCTACTTGGTTGGCAATGATAGTTGATATGGCCCAGGGGTGACATCAAGGTTAGCTTGGCATTGGCCAAGGGCCCACCTAGACCATGCATCCCTTGAATCTTCGGTATGGATGGTAATGGTATCGCTCAGTCTGTCATCAAGATGTGGGTGACGAGTGCCGCACGGGGCCCACTCAGGGCCCATTCCATAAAACTTTATAGAAGAGTGTTATAAAATTCAAAGGAAAGAAGCCAGCATGTTCTCAAAGGCCAGGTAGCAATGCGACAGCTTGGACCTTATTGCGTTTGTAACCAATTTCACTACCCTGCTCAAAACTTGAAATACAGAGCAAATCCACTGATCTCACTAGCGTCTGCAAGGTATGAGTAACCCCAACAGGACTGGCTCTGTCAGTGTTCAGTAGACTACTCAGGCAGGCAGATATTAATTCATTTTTAATGTTAGGAAAATACAGTCATTAAAAAGTACCTAACACAAAATGCCAGAAATGCTTTTAACATTGCACAAAGTGCACTCCTTTGCCGAAATAGCTTGTTACTTTTGGATATCTGGATCGGGAGATGCTGAACTATTAAATAATTAAAGTGGAGGCTGCTTTTTCAAAATGTAGTGTTTCTGATCAGAAAAATAGTTTCAACAAGCAACACTGTTGAATAATGCAAGATGCTGCTAATAAGATAGTCTAGAAGAGCCATTTGTTATTCTGTGGAAATGACTAGCCTTTCGAGCAAGTAAAAGGCTCCCTTTGATTTGAAATTTCATAACAAACTTGTAGGAGCGCTGCCAGAATATGTGACATCATAAATGTCACATAAATGTTCTGTTCCCTCCAGCCCACTCTTCCCTGTGGCATGGATATTATATGGGCATGGTCAGGCTGCATGCTATTATATGCCCTGAATGATCGAAATGCTAATACGATCAAGACCATTTTGGTTTGTCCAACCTGTCTGAAGTTGGGATGGTAGGCTCTATGTGCTGACAGCCATAAGCCACCCAATTGTTTGACAGATATGATAAGAAATGACTGAACAGTACTGCAGTTTAAAAATGTTCACTTCGTTTTTTTCCCCATGGTTATCTACCTATTGAAGGCACTCATCATACCTTCAGGTTATTTTCTCTCTGGTCACTTGAAGAGCTTCCAAAAATTTGAGTGCATTCTAGAAGACTTGCTCTTCCTTTTTTGTTCTAAAGCTGATCCGTATTTCTCAAATGGTTTCCTTTCAAAACCTCAGTGTAAGTTCATTTGTTTTAATTGTGGGCGAGTGACTGTGATACATGACAGGTGCAGATATCCTGAGAAGTGCTGGCAGCTGTCCTAGCATTCAGAGCCCTTCCTGGCAGAGAAGGGGCAAGATAGGAAGCCTGCTACCACTGCCCGTAGCTGTGGCTGAAGATATTTTTGCTTTCCTATGGGGCTTGCTTCCACGTAAATGTGCATGAGATCAGAATTTGGAACAACTGCAAGCAAGAAGTGCAAGATTTTCTGCAGGAATGCCTCCATTTTGCTCTCCCCGCCCAGAATGGCTCCAAAGGGGAGGGGGAGGGGCTGCTTGCATGCCACAGTGAGGTTCCCCACACAACTTAGTGTTTTGCACCCCCTCTAGCTACGCCACCGCTTGTCATTGCTTACTAAGAGCATGCAAAACATGTGTAGGCATAAACCCATTGAACTTGGTGGAACTTACTTCTGAGGAAACATACCAAAAGAACCGTTTATTCAGCTGTGCGAACATTTTTGTTGAAGAGCGGTATATGCATTTTCTTAATAATTACACTAACGATAGGATCACCGTTCAGTGACTACAGACTGCTATTCATAGGCAAAGGATCAGAGAAGAAAGTAATTTATTAACCTCTTTAAACCCTCAAAATGCAGTTCTAAAAAGGGTCTGGTTTGTGTTTTGTTGACCTTTGCTCTGGTCTGGGTGTCATACGTTGATTTGAAATTTCATCTGTCCCCTTTAGTCAGTAGCTGTGCCAAAGTTTTGTTTAATTTTCTGAGGGGGACCACAAACGCCTTAAATTGGATTGGATTTTATCGTGAACAGTGCAATTTGAATTACACAGAAATAAATGAAATAGAAGCGCTTGGATTGTGTTAAATCCTTGAGAGCGTTCTATATTCCTCTTGCAGTTTTTGCACGTTAAATGGATGAAAGATTAATGTGTGTTGCTCCCTTCTTATAAACACATCAGAGGGTTTCGAAGGAAGCAATACTGCAAAGGGAAAAAGTGGTAGGGAGACTTGTATCTAGAAAGATAATATCTAGCGTTTGGTAGTGCTTTGAGTGTTCAAACTGATTCACATGAACCCTCTTGTTTTAATCCTTACAACGATACTGTAAGGTAGGTATTATTATCTCCATGTTGCAGTTAGGGAGCTGAGGCTGAGAGACAATGGCTTGCCTAAGACTACATCCACCACAGACAATAACTTCAAACTAGGGAAGCCTTGATTTAGCCCCTATACTACACCAGCTCTCAGTGATGTTACAGTTGTAGCAATGAACTTTGGGGAAGGGGTTGTTTGTGCAACAGGAAAAAAAGAAACAGTTCTGCTGTTGAATTAAAATAAAAGTATGAATTGATGGGTTTAAAGAGATCTGATACTAATACAACACCCTGCTTTTCCAGCATGTATGCAGTAAAATCACCTTCTTCCTGTTGTGGAAAAGGGTTAAAAGGAAAGACCAAGGAAAAATGTGGTTGGATCGAGGCAAAGTTTAAGCAAGCACACTGTGTGAGACTGTAGAATATGTTTACACATTGAACCCGGGATTCTGCATGCAGCACCTGCACTCTGTGTCTTGAGCAAGAGTCCCTCTGTTTCATAACCATCATGATACACTGAAGCAGTAAAATGATCTTGTCATCATTTTACTGCACCTAAACATAGGAAACAAGGATGTTGCCAAAGTGTGTAAATCCTTGGCTCAGAACGTAAACCAGTGACTTGTAATGCTTAGCTTAGAAACAAGGAAAGCCTAAGATTTTGATCTTAGCTACAGAACAACTCAGCTATATTCTACCCATCTTCCTGTGAATCCCTGAACCTTGATGATGTCATGGGGGGGGGGACCCTCATGGAGTTTGTTTTCATTAGTAGTTAGGCTCAAAATAAATGGAGCTATTTCCTGATTTGTGGGACAACAGCTTGGTTTGCTGAGTGCACTTACAAATGGCTGTGTGTCATACATGGCTAATAACAAGTGAATCAGGTGTGTATGAGAGGTCATGCTTGTTAACTAGCAAATGAGAACCTTTAAAAGTGTCAATGGCTATCTTATATGTTTAGGAAAGGGAGAGCAATTATGAAACTGTTTTCATTCGAGTGCTATGTCTTTCCCAGCAGTTGTCTCTGGTGTCTTGTCTCCTTGTATCTTTTTGTCCAGATTGTGAGACCCTCTAGGCTAGAGTGCCATTTTCTTATTCCTTTTGCTATGTAAACCCCTCTGAGAACTCTTTTGTTGAAAGCAGAGCAGTAGAAATGGCACTGTGTTAACCAGCATGCTTGGTTAGCTGGCATCTCCACCAACCTGAGGCAGCAGGCCAAAATGCCAGTTAACTGAGTTTCCTGCTTCACAAAGTGTTGAGTGAGAAAATTATCGACCCTCCTTCCCACTTCCCTGACAGGGGATCCCTTTGCCCCCTCCTTTCTGGACAGGGCTCCCTTTGCAGTACATTTCCATCCTCATGCCTTCCTCACTAGGGCCATACCTAAAGGGCCTTCATGATAAAGGAATGTGGTACCACAAGGAAGCCCTTCCAGGAGAGGGAGCTGGGAGGCGGGCTTGTATAAACTTTGTGAATGAGCATTTTTGGGTAACTATCAACCCGTTTTCAATGGGTGTCAGTTAGCAAAACTTCTACTGTGTGTAAATAGACTCAATAAGCACAATGATAACAGGACTGCAGAACTGAGGGTCAGGAAAAAAAACTTTTTCAAAATTTATGGTGGTTTTATATGAATTTGGGATGCTGATTTCAAAAGTGGCATCAGTTTTGCCCTATCATGTCTAGTTTCAGAGATAACAGCATAGTCTCATTAAGGAATAGTTCAAGCAGCTTCATTACGTCATGGCTTCCTCACGAGGAAAGCTGCTTGGATCATTCATGAGACTACGCAGTATCTCTGTATACAAAACTGTATGCAAAACATTTTTGAATCGGCACCCCATTGTATACCCAAGGTCTACCTTTAAGGCAGCAAAATGTGTGTTGGCATGTGTAATGTGAGGAATGTCGAGAGATAGTATCCCTTCAAGAAATGAAAACAGTGATCACTATAATATAACATAGTGCATCTCTTCAACCCATTTTTGCCCACAGGTGTACACATTTGGTCCCTGTTGCATATATGCAATGTTGAGCAGAAATGGCTTAATAACATCAGCATCTCTCATGCATCTCTTTAAAACTTCCCCGCCACGGCTGGACAATCATGGCGAGATTCACAGCTGCAAGACAATTTCGGTAAATGTGTCTTTAGTTCTTCTGCTTGGGTCGAAAGACAATTAAAGCTAGACACACTGCTGGTGTTTCGGCTTCAAGAAGCGAATCCCCTGAGTTCTTTAGGCAAACCCAAGCACAACACAGCCCACTTAAAAAGCTGGGAAAGGGAAGTTGGGCTCTGCTCCAAATTTACAGTCTGACATGGGATGCTTAGGCCTGTTAGAATGATTAGACATACTCTGATTCACCAGAGTTGCACTTTCCCCTTAAAATATTAATGTCTTCCATTACAGTAGAACCACATCAAAAACAACTACAGAAGGGGATCAAGGCTTGTCACATCATGACATTTGCTTGCAATTTCCTCTTTAATTTCAGTCCCAATAGCGCCCCATCTACGTTCTTTTTTTCCTCGGTTAACCTGAAGCCCATCTCTCAGTGAGCAGTGTATTCTGAATGCTGTTAAACTCATTTTAACTGTATGTTGCTAGATGATTGATTGCCTAATGGGTTCCAATTTACTGTTGAGCTCCTTCTCAGGCATGGTAAGTCTGTGACAAGTGTTTAGGTTGAAATTACTTCTCATCTTTCATTTATATAATTTTGCTGTAAAGACTTTCATAAAGTATGAAAAGATACAGAGCTTGGGTGTACAACTTAATCCAATCATCAATATGTATTTGTAGGTCCCAGCTAAAGATTTTAGTGGCCTCTTCTATGTGTCTCTGCCTATTTATTTGTCCTCTGCAAAAGTAAGTAGAACAGACAGTGGATCTTGTTCAAAACCTCAGGCCAGTTTTGAAAGGACTTTGATCCCTGTGGAAAGTAGAAGCATGAGCACATGGCAGCTGTTCATGCACCGCGGTCCTATGCATATTTACTCAAAAGGGAATCCTATTTTGTATTTTGTAAGGCTGTTTACTGTTTAGAATTGCAGTCTTAGAGCCCAGTCCTAACCACCTCCATCTTTTGCCATGCAGCAGAGCTACCAGAGCACATGCTGCATGCAATTTGGGGTGGGGGGGGGGGGGAAGAACCAGACAGCCTGGGAAAGGTAAAAATTTTTCTTACTTACCCCCCCAGTAGGCCACCTGGTTGCCAATGGGTCTCCTCGAACACATACCCGCTGTTTTGCTGGTGTATATCCGAGGAGTGCCAGGGCTTGTGTTGGGCTGGAATAATAATAATAATAATAATAATAATAATAAATACAGGTATTTATATACCACCTTTCTTGGTCATCAGATTTCTCCTCAGACTTTATTCAAGGCAGTTTACATAGGCAGGCTGTTCTAAATCCCCACAGGGATTTTTACAATTGAAGAAAGGTTTTATCTTTCAAGAACCACAACATTTTAGATGGATCTTTCTGATTTGGTATCACATTCTGGCCTCCAGTTTCCTCCCACGCAAGCTGACAAGCAGCTGCTTCATCTCTCACATGGAGGGCAGCCAAGACGCTTCTTCGCTCACAGCAAAGAGCAGGTGAAATAACTCGGCCTGGCTTGTCAGCTCCTTCAAGGTCTCACCATTCACGGTGCCAGTGGCCTCGAACTGGCAACCTGCGGATGTTATCTTCAGGCAAATGGAGGCTCTACCCTCTAGACCAGACCTCCTGCCCAGAAGAGGGAACAGGGAAAGCATCCTGGTGCATGCTATTGCTGCTGGGATCTACCCCCTCCAGCCCCTGAAACACCCTCTGTGCTCCCTGCTGCCTGCCCTGAACCTTTCTGGAACTGCTCAAAACCCACCCCTGCCAGCTCTTTACCTGTTCCAGTGCATGCTGAGTCCATATATGGCCGGTGTGTGGCACCTTTGGCTGTTTCTGCTGGTAACTCAAATATGCATTACTATTGCTACTAAGGGTTCAAGAGTGGGCTTGGCCAGGTGGATCCTCTGATGAATTTGGCCCTTAAACCTGGCCAATCCCCAATTCCACTCCTGCAGAGATTGCCCTGCTTAACCTCTAGAACAGGGGTGTCAAACCCGTTTCATACCGAGGGCCGAATGGCATTCATGATGCCTGCTGAGGGCCGTAAGTGATGTCATTAAACAATTGATAACCAAAAATTAGCACTTTTTCTCACTTAGGAATTCATTAACTACAAAGAGAAAACACACAAATCTTTATCATACATCAAGATATGGGAGAGCCCAATTTTCGTGGAGGTATCCCTTTTAGCAATAACACCTCAGCACTGCTCAGCAGCTGAGAGCCTGAGGGCCAGATGAAAAGCTTCCGGGGGCCGTATCCAGCCTCCTGGCCTTATGTTTGATAGCCCTGCTCTAGAATTTTTGATCAAAGTGGCAACAGTGGGTGTGAATGACAGCTGAACAGGCTACATTCCTAACTCCAGCTTTCCATCCTAAGGTAGTTCTCTGGCATATCTGTTCCACATCCATGTGCCATTCTAAGGCCACAGGATGTGGCTTGGTGAACCATGTCCAATCCTGGGAATGCATACCTAAAAGTAAATGCTTCTAAGTTCTGTAGGACTTGCTTCCTGGAAAGGAAGTCCGGGACTGCAGCCTAAGTGAACAGAAGGACCAATGAAATCAATATTAATTAGAGAAAAGATGAGTGGGTGCTGCGCTATTTCAGCACGTAAAAAAGAAAGTACAAGGCTTTTGAGATCTGTGGAAAGAAGTTTAAAACTGCCATCCCACATGGTTTTCAACCATCAGAACAACAGAAATGTAGATTCAGTCAGCTCTGAAGGGGAAATAAATGAGATCCACAAATAAAGGAGAAATCTGCAAATGTATCAATTACAGGAAAATGGAAGTTTGCAAGAGAGGCATGATTAGAAGAGCATTTTAACATTGATAAGTGAATGTCACATACGGTTTTGAACCAATAATCTAATTCCAAGGAACCTCAGAGCTAAATTCATTCCTGATAGATGCTCCCCCTTCTCCACTGGCACTTTCTAGTGACAAATGTTTTTGATTAGCATATTTCATTGAAGCAGGGATAGAGGAAGCTCTTGGCTCTGTTTGCTGCTTAGAGCAGCCATTTTCTACCGCTGTGCCATGGCAAATGGTCTGCAGGTGTGCCTCAAGAGTTTGGGGGAGGATCACTTGTTAATAGGGCCAATGGGGATGTGAGCACCCCACCAACAGCACAGTGTGCCTTGTCAATTGTCAAAAAACTGATGGTGTTCCTTGACAATTTTAGCACCTTGTCAGTGTGCCGTGAGATGAAAAAGGCTGAAAATCACTGGCTTAGAGGGTGGTATGTAAGCCTGTTGCCCTCATCCAGGACCTCTGGATGTGATTTATGCTGGCAAAATTACGGATGAATGAAAGCCCACACCAGTTTTGTGGAGGCTAGATCTACGAGTATCAATGGCTTATGAACTAAATATACCTTTCCATGTTCAGAAGCCTTGTGGCCTTGATTGCCAGATGCCGGGACAAACAAGATGAGAAGGCTATATCCCTCCTGCTTTGGAACTGCTGAGTAGCATTTTGATGGCCTCTGCTAGAAATGGAATGCTAGGTGAGATGTCAGAATCTAAGACTGCCTTATGAATGTATATTACCCAGCAGATGGTGATAGTGTTGGGTTTGATAGCAATAACCTCCTTTTTGGCAGTGCCGGTGAAGCACAGGTATTCTCACCACAGCCTAGTTTTCCTTTCCTGTATGTGTTATATGTGGGAAGAGGTGCAGTTTGTTGTCATTGTGGTGACATTCCCCTTATTTCTTCCAGGAAAAATGCTTCTTATTTTCAGCCTAATGCACATGCTTTTCCTTACTGGCATTTGCTGAAGGTGGGTCTCAATGGGAACTAGGTGTAGAACATGCTTTATACCTCACTTCCTCTTCCCCTCTTGTGCCTGAAGTAGAGAAGGGAACTCTGCTCATAATTGGTCCTCTCTTGGACATTTTCTCTGTCCTTTTCTTCTTCCTATCTGTGGTTACACATAGTGCACGCAGGTCAAGCAATTGTCAACCCACCATTCACACACAATAATTTATTCCAAATCAGGGGAAAAAAAGGTAATTTTGGGTTCTTCCATTGCAATCTTCTGGCATCTAAGTCCTGGGACATTTTTTATGCTGAGTTCCCTTCCCTACAGGGTGACCAGATGTCATAACTGCAAAGAGAGAACAAGGCACACCAAAATGTAGAACTTCCAAGAAAAATGTAGGACATTACAAAATAGAAGCTAAAAAGCACTCATATATTGATTTCATGTGGTTAATTTAAAACACTATATTACTTATTAATAAATTTAAAACTATATTATATATAATTTATTATTATAATTTGTTGTTTACAAGAAGGCTATGCGCTGCCTACAGGGCTGCTCACAGGGAAAAGGAGGACATATAAGCCCTTTTCCAGGACACAAAGCTTAAAAAGAGGACATGTGCTGGAAAAAGAGGACATCTGGTCATCCTGCTTCTCTGAGCCTCATCTCTGCCTGGAATTCAGTCTTCACATTACCACTGGAAAGTCAGTTGCGGACTGTTGTGCAGTGTGGCAAACATCCTTGCAACAGTTGCAGTGATTGTGTGGAATCAATTTCAGAGGTTCTTTGACAAAGCAGTTAGAAAGTCAGTGATTAGTTTTAAAGGAGCAGTGCATAGAGTCACCTTTACAGTGTGGAACAAGCAACGATACCTAAATCTTACTTGCGTGGAGAAGAATTCTATTTGTAGTTTCCCATGTTTTTCCCATAATGATTCTCCAGTGTGGGTGAAAAGATGGTATAGCATGTGGCTGCTCAACCTCTAGAGCAGTGCTTCTCAAACTTTTAGCACTGAGACCCACTTTTTAGAATGAGAATCTGCAGGACCCACCGGAAGTGACTTCATCAACAGGAAGAGTTTTATCAATCTGAGGCTGCAATCCTACCCACACTTACCCAGGAGTAAGTCCCATTTACTATCATTGTTAAAAGCATGCACATGGTAGCCTGTTGAAAGTACAGATCTGTAACACTGGCCCAGATGCAGTCAGAGGCATGGTAGCATCGTCTAATATGGTAGCATCGTCTAATATATTAAAAAATAAAATATTGAAATGAATGAGAACCTACCTGAAATTGACTTGCAACCCACCTAATGGGTCCCGACCCACAGTTTGAGAAACACTGCTCTAGAGACTTTGAGATATCTGGTGACATGACTTGTCCCCAATAATATTTCATAAGAAATTGCACCTGAAGAATAGTAATGAGACCCAATGTGTAATAGATGCATGCTTATTCAGGCAGGAGGTCTGGTCTAGAGGGCAGAGCCTCCGTTATCCCGAAGATAACATCAGAAGGTCGCCAGTTAGAGGACACCGGCAGCTCCCTGAACGGCTGAGAATGACCTTGAAGCAACTGACAAGCCAAGCTGAGTGATTCCACCTGCTCTTGGTGTGAGCAAGAAGCGTCTTGGCTTCCTCCATGTGAGAGATGGAGCTGCTTGTCAGCCTGCATGGGAGAACTGGAGGCCAGAAGTGAGACCAAACCAGGAAGATCCATTCTGAAATGTTGTTGGTTCTTGAAAGAGAGAACCTCTATGATTGGAAAAGTCCCCTTGAGGGATTTAGAAACGCCTGCCTATGTAAACCGCCTTGACTATAGTCAGAGGAGTAATCCGATGACCAGAAAGGCAGTATATAAATACCTAGTTGTTGTTGTTGTTGTTGTTATTCCTAGAAAGCTGCCTCACAGCACGTTTTTCAGGTCTGCCCTCCATTTGCTTCTGAGATAAATAGCAACTTTAATAATCTCAATATTTTCTGTAATTGTAGATGTTTTTGGTCTCTGTTGAATTTTCATCCAAAAGCAATCAAAATATATTGGATGACTTCCAGCTGTAAACTCAACAGCAACTTATCTGTTCATGCCAGTGGATTCCTCCCCCCCCCCCCGCTGCCGCTGAAGTACTAAAGAGCAGATGTTGCTTGGGGTTTTTTTTGGAGCCTTGTATTCTGTTTGGCAGCCTCCGTATTAGTAATATGAGCTTTTATTTTCTGAAGACTGTAATTGCCACAATGCTCTGCGTTCTATAAGGACAGTATTATCAGTGGGATCAATGCACTGATACAATCTGTTCCTTATGTTGCTGAGATCATAATGAACTTTCAGAAGGAGCTGCGTTTGAGTCCCACATTGATGGTGGAAATACTGATTGCAAAGTGGCTGTACACTTTGTGATTCTAAAGTGGAGGACACAAACAGTCCATACAGAATTTAGAATGAATTCATTAAGAAAATGTGATGTAACATGTGGTAGGAATTGGAGAAGAATGAATGTAAGTGGCAGTGCAACAAGATTGGCATGAACTTTCTGGGCTCAACTAGATGGAATAGAAATGAGGGATTCAAAGACAGTCCAATAAATTTTGCAAATGGTGTTCTACACAGATAGCAAAAAGACCACAATATGGGGGGGGAGGGTCTGGCATATCTGTGGCTCCCATATCCATGGTTTCTTTTAATGCAGATCAGATCCATGAGGGCCCCTCGCATGCTCTCCAACTTCCCTGGGCCTTCCAATGCCTCCCAAGGCATTAAAAATGTCACATCCAGTTTTATCGTAAAACTGGAAGTCACTTTTTTGCCCTTTAGGCATTCTGAGACCTGCAGTGGCTGTGGGCCATTGTACCCAGACTCTGTGAGCCTCAGAAAGCCTCCAGAGGGCAGGGGGGAGCGTCCATGGTTATACCAGTTTCAATTAACCATGGGGGGGTGTGTGGAACAAAACCCCTATGGATATCGGGGCATGCCTGTAAATGCAACGTTTGACCATTTGCTGTCCTTTAATAATACTCCAAAATCTGTGACTTGAAGCAGGTTACCACACCCTGTCTAACAATAGGACCAACCATGATTTTCTTACCCATCATATTCCCAGGATTTTATCCAAATTGTGTTGTATAAGAAATACTTTATAGACAGGGTGAAATGAAAAGGCAGTCATTTGATGAGGTGGTGATTGGTATCTCTTTTATCCTTTCTACAACCATCCTTTTGTTACATTACACTGAAACCAACCTGCATTTCCCGCTCCTTGAACTTGCCAAATCTTACTTTCAAATGCAAAAAACCAAAAAACAGCTCCCCTCCCCCCAAACCCCAGAATTTAAAGATGTACAAAAGTGGAATCTGTTTCTTCTGCCTTTCTATATCCAGGCATCACGACCTATCTGAAAAAGTAGATATGCTATTTTTGCAGCATAAATCCTAAATATAATTGTGCAGAAATTGAATATCATTATCTTTTGCATCATATTTTCCATTCCCAAACACAGTATAAATTAATGTAGTATATATTATTGCATGTCTGAATCATTATTACATATCTAATTGCAGGTTGTGCAATTAAGCTGCCAATTTCTTGGTGGATCTTATAATCATATTTGCAAATCTGCTGTCTGTTCACAAGAGTAATCAGCATCTGTGTAGCTTTCACTCCTTACCTGCAATATGTTATGTGCAGTCCTACATAATTCTGTATAATCCCATGGGTTTCCCACTGAAGATTATTATGGCCTGTCTATAATGTTTGGGGGGGGGGGGGTTGTTTGTTTTAACTAAACAATGAAAAATATTTCAACATGAAAAATCCACACAGATTTTGCAGCCTATACTCTCACAACAGGAAACTGACTTTCCTTTGTTCAGAGAATAATGTGACCCAGACTTAAACAAACAAACAAAACTGCTGAAAAAAATCTTACAGAACCAACAGAGAGTATTTTGCTTATCTAGGTATTTTTCCTTTCTCTTTTTGGCTCTATAAGTGTAGGTCCTCCACCACAGCTGTTAAAACTGTCTCTGTCCTATAACAAGATAGAACCTACCTGAAGATGTTAGGGATTGAACTTTGGATGTTCTCCATGCATAGTGGACACTGATTGATTGATATTTGTAACCTGCCTTTCTCCCACTGATAGGGGTGTCCAAGTTGGCTGACATAAAGCTCTGGTTGTTCTGCCATTGAGCTATCATTCTGTAACTGTGTTATGGGAGTCTAATTAACATTGAGTTCACTGTCTGAGCCCCAACCTTTTTTTTTTTTTTTGCCGAGATAAGGGAAATAGTTTGCCCAATCTCATCATTCAGTTCTTTCTCACTCATCAAAAACTTGTTTCAGCATTTGCAAAAGTCTAACAATTATCTCTGAACTGTTTGAGGGTGACAGATCACTCCCACACTCACAGTCTGGTGACCCATTTAATTTACTTGAGGGCTCAAAATGTCAGTGTGCTAACTTCAGCTTAAAGTGGCAACGAGATATTTGACACAAACCCTTCTGGCTGGTTTTAGATTCAGTAAGTATATATACATTTTTAAAAAATCATTAGCTTTGAGAGTTCTCAGTAGAGAATTCTATACTTTCACAATTCATTTCTGTATTGTAAAATGAAATTTTATCTTAAATTCATCTTCTCCTTAAATTCATCTGTCTCCTAAATCTGCCATAAGAAAACCTTTTCTGGAATAGACCATACGCCCATCTAGTCCAGCATCCTGTATTCCACAGTGACCCTTCAGCTACTTCTCAGAAACCTTGATGCAGGGGAGAAGGCATACTCTCTCCTGTCATTGCTCTCTTGTAACTAGTATTCAGATGCCCGGTAAGTGTGTACAGAATTGCAGCTTTACAGCCCAATCCTAGGCATGTTTACTCAGAAGTAAGTCCCATCACAGTCATCCCATTGACTGTGGTGACATCCCATTGACATTTATTCCCAGGTAAGTGTGCATAGGATTTTAGCCTTGTAGTATATGATATTATTTTTAAAGAACCTGTTTGCTCTTTTTCATTGGGGAATAGTTGATATTAATTTCTGCATTTAACTTTTCCAGCAAAACCATACAAAAGATCTGATAGTTGTCTAGTAAATATTCTAATAATTAATACATTGGCAGTGTAATCTTGTACATATCTACTTAGAAGTAAGCCCCACTGAATTGATTTAAAAGGGCATACTCTCTAATAAGCATGTATAAAATTGCAGACTGAATTTACAAAACTCTGTTGTACAAGGCATATTTGCCAGTTTCTGATATCTAGCCAAGATTTATTTTATTTACTGCCAACAAAGGACAGCTGGTATTATTTTGGAGAGGTAGTTTGAAGTTTGTTGGCCTTCCCAGTAGAGAGTAAGGTAGCAGCATAGCACTGCTTCCTTGAGCAGAGACATTCAGCAAAATATTGCGTAACCTGAGAAATGACCATCAAAGGCCTTGATCCTTTGCTTAGGAAACAGCTATTCAGCTTTCCCCTGCTGGATGCATGGAAGTTGATTGAAGGGTTGAAAGCTCTTCTGGGATCAAGAGGAGACAGCATGGCTATCAAGAGTAAGATGAGACACTTTTGACTAAAAAAGGGAGCCATCTGCAAAAGAAATAAGCGCTTCAGGCAAATACAGGCATAGGATTTGGTTAATGGCATGGCGCTTCAGGGACACAAAGAGTTGTCTACTCTGTGGGGATGGTCAAACTGTGTGACAGGCAGTGAACTCTTTTTCGTCTGCTGCCATGGATTACCTTTATCTTGGCCAGATAGTTGCAAACACAGGTGGAGGCCTCGGAGATGAAAAGGAACAGAAGAAGAGCAAAGCAGCTTATGTGCTCATAGCCTGAGGTTTATTGATTCGGCTCACTTGTACTTTGGGTTACGTACACCACCTGGACTGTCGGATTGCGCTTGCATTGGAAGCAGTACGAAATCTATAAAGCGGGCAACATGTTCATCAAAATATATATATTTAGAATCAACTATCTATACTTCAGGCAAGTCAGGGTGCTGCTCCCAAGGCACAGACATTCAGACTGGGAGCCAGACAAAATCAGTTTAGTGCCAGCATTGTCATAACCAGCATCAGGAGTGACTTTTGCATGACTGGCCAGGAACATCCATGCTGAGAAAAGGTGGTGCCAGCTGGCTCAACAATTCTTGGGTGTGCTTGATGCAGCTCTGGGAGGTTACTGAATAAGCAGCAGCAACAGCAAGAATGTGGAAAAGATGGAGGTGACCCAGCTTTTTACAATCAAAATCCCAGGAAACATAGTGGCTGTTGTGGAGTAAGCTCATCAAGATGTTCCCCTGTCCTGATGGCCTTTGATGGCCCATCTCCAGTTGGAGATGCTGATTGTTCTGCACCTGCAAGGGGTTCAACAGAGGGCTCCTTGATTGCTCAGGCGGCCTGTACTTCAATAACCATACAGTTCTGGACTGACTTTACAAGGAAGTTAGTGAGGGAAGTCAAGACAGAAGGCCCCTCTTTTGTGATCACTAATGAACTTATTTACTCTGAATTCAGGAGGCTCCCAGGATGTGCCTTAGTTACAGGTTCAAGGGCCCAATCCTATCCAATTTTCCAGTGCCAGTGCAGCCATGCCAATGGGGCATGAACTGTATCCTGTGGTTGAGAGGCAGTCACAGAGGCCTCCTCAATATAAGGGAATGCTTATTCCCTTATCTCAAAGCTACATTGCAGCTGCACCGGTGCTGGAAAGTTGGATAGGATTGGGCCCTAAATCCACTAAGGGCCCAATCCGGAGCACTTCATGTTGGCTCACTGCCAGCACTCACTGTCACATACGTGCCATAAGGCACACCTGTGACTGTTATAGCCAGCTCAGCACCGAAGCTGGCCCAGTGTAAGTTCGTGCTGGGCCAGCGCTGGTCAGAGGCTGGCGGTCTGCTGCCTGGCACTTGCCCAGAGCACTTGGCGGTGAAAAGGTGAATGGAGGTGTGTGTGGGGGTGTGTGTTCTGGGGCAGGGAGAAGGCGTGGCGGGAGAGGAAGCAGGGTGGGAGAGGGGACTGGTGAAACTCAGCTCTGCTGGATCCAGAGCCCCGTGTCAGGCCCCACAGCCTGACGCAAGGTGTCTTGCCTCTGCGCCGGTTAAATAGCTGATGCAGAGGCGAGAATCCCCATTGCGGGCCACTTCTCTTACCCAGGGGAAGGGGGTGAATGTCCCCTTCTATCGAGAAGCTGCTTCAGGTTTCCAAGCATGCTCAGGATGCCGCAGCAGCCATTTTTGCACCACGGCAGCCCCACACACCGGGCAGCTTAGGACTGGGCTGGGAAAAAGGTGCAGCTGATTATAGCATTTTCCAAAGGCAAGACTTTTCTAAATAATAAAATAATAATAAAACTTTATTTTTATCCCGCCCTTCTCCCTAACGGGACCCAGGGCGGCTAAAGCCATCCTGTGGGGGGACTAGGCAGAAAGGGTTGCTTTGATGAACAAAAGTTTGGTTGTTCCCTAAAGCAGTGATTTCCAACTCTTTTCATCTCATGGCACACTGACAAGGCTCTAAAATTTTCAGGGGACACCATCAGTTATTTGACAATGAACAAGGCACACTAAGTTGCTGGCATGGGACTTGCATCACCAATAAATTATCTTCTCCCAAACTCCAGCTACACACCTACTGACTATTCACGGCTCACCAATGTGCCATAGCACCCCAGTTGAAAAATTGCTGCCCTAAATGCTGTGAGGGCAGCTGGTCATTTTTTCACAGTACACTTTTTCTGCATCCTAAGTGCACATGACATGAAACCAGAGAGATATAGCCCTGTGCTATAGGGTATCTGAGGTTTAGTCTCTTGGCAGGGATTATGTACTGGGTTTTGTGTGTTGTGGTTGGCTGGAGCATGTAGTCTGTGTCCTGTAGCCTGTAATAGGAAGGTGAGTGGGGCAGATGGGGTGGTGGGAGTTAAAGATTTTTGGGGAACTATTCCCCTCCTTTTGTTTCTGTGAGTATTTTTGTCCCTATGCCTGATGTTGGCATTGCATTTGGCTGACATTTGGTTTTGTCCATTGTCTAGAGGTAGTTTAGGCTATGGCATCCACCAGCTCCATCTTGCCCATGGGCCTCCCACACCAACCTATGTGTTCATTTCATACAGAGTCATGTCAGTGTACTGAAGCATTGCTTTGTGGTGGGGGGGGAGGGGGTCATCTTTCAGCAGGCCTGGAGCTGTTATGGTGGGGTTCGTAGTTATGCTGGTATCCAAGGGCATGCCCCATGTCCTATAGTATTCAGACAGGCATTTCTGAGGTCAAGGATTGGAATTGGTTGGATAATGAAATAGCCACCTTTCCCCCACAAATATCTGATAACTGCTTCTTATGTTATGGTGCTACCCTTCATCTTAGAGGACTGTCATAGAAAACTATGTTTTTGTATGCTTATCCTATGATGCAACAGTAGCATCCAAAGGTCCACAATCATGACTTGTCACTCTCCTGTATGCTGAACCCTCCTTATGGCACAAAGAGGTGGATGCTTTTGATCCTGGCTTTTTCTTCCCCCTCTCTTCCTTGGTCCCTTCCCCTTCTTTCTTCTTACCCAGGTTTGTCATAGTGTTTGTTTCATTCATGATGGATTGTGTTCTGTAAATGCAAAACAAAAAACATAAAGCATTAATAACAGTCCACATATAATGGGGGACCAGAAAAAAGAGGATTTGTGGCTGGTCAAATGCAATTTCAACAAATGAAAACAGACACAAACAGTATGATTTAGCACCAGAAACTAAAGCCGATACAATGCTATTTTTTCATAATACACCCATTGTGCTTTCATCCCATATGCCTAAACTATTATGGCATTCTTTCTCTGTTTAGTGTTCCTTTTCCCCCCAGTGTTATCACAGCTGGTTTACTCAAAAGTAAGTCACATTGTGTTCAATAGGGCTTACTCCCAGATTAGTATGTTTGGGATTGCAGCTGTCAGCTCCCATGGAAGTGATCACTGGGCAAAATGCACATTTTATGTGTGCAGCTAGATTACATAATCTGTGCCCTCTCTGGTTCTCCTTTTCTCCAGTAGTGTTACTCCTCATGCCATTGTATGTGACATGTCTACACTTTGTGCAAGGGGTGCTTGTTACTGCTCCCTAGATCCCCATCAAACTGTGACAGGAGCAAAACACAAGTGGCAACACCTTTGACATCAGTGGGAAGAGAGCATTTCAAGATGCCATGGGTGCAGCACACTAAGTCAAAATGCCTCATGTGGTAGTCATGCTAGCAATCTGCGGAAAACTTACAAATGGATTCTAGGCAGCTTTTCTAAAAACACTTAACCAGGAGTGTCCTTCCCCTCCCCTGTTGTTAAAATTTGGGAAATAATGTGTACTTCTGCAAGGTTATTTTGTTGAGAGCTGAATGCCTGAAAATTCCCCAAAGGCAAAAAGAGATGCTGCTTGAAGGTGGTGAGGAAAGATTCCCTGACCCTTTGTTTGAGTGAAAAATAGGAGGAGGACACAAATCTCCTGTGGGCTATTAGTTGGTGGAGACTGATTTCCATATTAATTGTTGATATACAAGGGGCCGTGCTGAGAGCGGAACACCTTCATCCTGCTGTCAGAAAAGGCCAGAAGAGATGAGTTGCACTGGGCTGCTTTGTGTTTTATTACAAATGTGTGAAAAGTAAAATCATGTTGGGCTTATGAAAGCCACTGACTCTTTGCACAGAGGGTAGGGGAGAAATTTATCATCTGGAAATGAGCCTGGCATATTAGGGATGGTGCCTGTAGAATGGATTCATTTGAATCACAGTGCTTTGAGTCATGATTTAAATAATCACGATAAGCAACCAAATTAAAGCATCGATTGAAATCAGTTTCATTTATTTTGAAAGTCATACATTTCCTGAGCAGGTGTGAATTTTAACTGGTTGTCCAAACAATTAAGGCATACTGGTTTGCAATTAAGTTTTCAATTAAGCCGCTTTGGGTATTTGCTTTGGCATGGGAAATGCAGGATATAGATCTTTTAAATTAGTAAAATAAATAAGTTGATGGCATCCTTCAGTCTCGGAAGACTATGGTATCACGCTCTGAATGGTGGTTTTGGAACAGAGTGTCCTCTCCAGTGTGCGAAGCCTGGGTAAAGTAGGTATGGAGGATAGGCTGTTACCCATGCAGCAAATCCCCCCTCTCCACGTCGCTGAAATGGTCCAATGGAAAGGCAGAGGCCAATACGGTTGGTTCCAGCAGCATCGCAGGAGTTGCCAGAATGTGACTGTGTTCAGCCATGAACTGCCTCAGGGACTCCGGCTCCGGATTTTGCCTCGAGGTTGACTCCTGAAGCCTTTTCCATAACTGGATGTAGCCACAAGGCAGTGGAGGTTTGGGATCAGAGTTTTCCTTCTCTCAGATGAGCTGCCTTCCCAGTAGGCAATAAATAAATAAGTAGATGCTGTATATAACCTAAAGACATAATTCAAAACTTTTCTCCATTCAGCCTTTTGTACTATAAATCATGTGTGCATACAGACACATGCAAGGGTATAGAGCATGATTCCTCTGTGTTGGGTCCCTGGAATCCTGGATCCAGGCTTGCCTCTTATTTATGACATCATTCCTTGTAAATTGATGCAAATAAATAATGTTAGCTCATCCAGGATCTGTTTTAGGCTGACAACTCCTACAGCAAATCCCTTCAGACTAGAATTAAGTCAGGAATTGGAATCTAAGGAAGCAGGCGTGGAGTGGGTGGAGTGTCTTCATTAGAACTTCTCAACAGCTCCAATGGGAATATTAATGGTTTTTAAATGGAAAATCAAGGCTAAGCTTTGACTCTTATTTTTAATGAAAGCCTTCATTGGAGCTTGTCTGCAGTGATTTTATCATAAATCACTTCGCTTCTGATAGGACCACATACTGAAAAAAAAATGTATTTTGTTCATTATAAGAGATTAAAATTAGGATCACCACACAACAAAATGGGGAATTCATTTTGTGACACCATCATATTAAGGGAGATAATGACAGCGGAAAACAATCATGGAGTTGAACAGCATTGTGTCTGTATTGTGATGATTAGAATGGCCCATATTCAGAAGGAAATGGAGCATTCTGGACAAAAATGAAGCATGTCACAGGGCCTACAGTAATAGAAGCTTTTGTAGATGTAAATGTTTTGCTTAGCAAAATCACTCAATTCCAGGAACTTTTTTTTGGCTGCATCTATTGACTTAGAAAAACCATTTTCAGATTAATAGTATGAAGATCTAGAGCAAGGGTGTCCAAACTTTTTGGCAGAAGGGCCACCTCATCTTTCTGACACTGTGTCGGGGAATTAATTTACATTTCAAATTTGAATAAATTAACATAAATGAATATATTAGATATGGAACTTATATGAATGAATGAAGGTCTTGTGATAGCTCAAGGCCTATAAAAGGCCTTGCACAAAGCAAGGCCAGCCTTTCCTTTGCTGTCACTTTGCTGCATCACAGATATGAAACAGCAAGCAGTGGAGGGAGCCCTCGTCCCACAGCTCATGCGAGAGGTTGAACAGTTGACTGAGAGCTGAGAGCAGTTGCATCAGGCCAGCGTGGGCTCCAGCAAGTCTCCAGAAGGCCAGAGGCTCATTGGAGGCTAGGGGCTCCCTGGGCAGCAAGTGGCCCCAGGGCCAGGGTTTGGGCACCCCTGATCTAGAGGGTGGTGGAAGGGTGGAAAAAGCCTGATTCTGTGCAGCAGATCTATGTCTCTTGTGACCAAACAAATGCAGATCAGGAGTCACATGCAGTGGCCCACTGGGCTCAATAAACAACCTTTTCTTCAAGCAGCAAAACAGGCAGTCCTTAATGAACTTCTATACATGGCATTTGGGCTGCATTCTGGTTTGTGATCTCAAGCTGTGCCATGTTGTTTCAAAATTTATGTAGAAATCAGCCCTGCTGGAATTTACTGCTATGCAAGAGTGCTTTGGATCATCTAAGACTGAAATCCTATGCACCAGTGGTTCTCAAACTTCCCGGGAGATTTACTCCTGGGGTAAGTCTTTGCGGGGACGGGGGTGAGGGCAGTGAAGCGATCCCCAGGATCACACCTCTGTGGGGGAAGGGGGGCTATTTTTAAACTAAACATATGTGCTCTGTGGGTCTGGGGGCGTGTGGAGGCCCACGGAGTGCTTGCAGGGCTCCCGGAAATTCCACTTCCACGAAATTCATCCAAGAAACCGGAAATTCCACTTGTGACATGGTTGGAAACTGTACTTCCAGTTTGCCAGAAACTGTACTTCCAGAGCCCAGGGAAACTTCAATAGGGTTCCCTGGCGTATCGTGGAATCACGTGAGGCTCTGTGCGCTCCAGGTAAGTGGGGCAGCAGATTTGTGCACGGGGGGGGGGCATCGCAGACTTTTGCTCTGGGTTGGAGAGGTTCACCATTGCAGTACAATTCAGAGCTTTGACTTCTTGATTGCAAGGGTAAATATAGGAAAGTTTGGATCTTCAAAAGATCCTATAGCTTTGAGTCAGGGTGAGGAAACCTATAAGGTGATATAGACAGCAGTCATTCCATTCTTCAAGGGAGGAACCTGCACTAAAATGAACGTGGCATATTAGGATAATTAACTCCTGCTGCAGAATATATAGCTATCAATAAATTGTGGCCCATTTTAACCCATAGTGCTTTATCTCATGGCTTATTGGGAGTATTCAGGCAATAAGGATTACTTTGCTGTTATTCACAATGTCATTTCACTGATTAATTTAGTCCACATCCCTGCAGAAATCTTTAGGAAAGAAATGTATTCAATAAAGCAGATAAGAGTTCAGGTCTGCCGTGAAATCTATGCAAGATAATCTCCTTTTGTTTTTCAGGCCATTTATTCATTTTGGAAATTTGATAAAGCTTTGGTTCCAGCAATATATTGTGTTAAGGATTACATAATATATTCATTTTTTGACATCTTTCAGACCTTCAGACTTCAGGCTATTAATTTTAATTTTTTTATGAGGTTGTGACTATTGGCATATGATGGAATTTAATGACTGCAAAACAAATACTCACGGCTTCTGTTCATTGTTCATTCTTTTTTAAGTTTTTAGCAAAGGACTTGTTCAGAACATATCACTTTTTTCCCCCCCAGAAGCTGTGCAATAAAAACACTCAGTTTCAATTGGTTGCTTCTGGATGATAGTCTCAGGCTTTGGATGTGGGAAAAATACTTGACCTGATAAATGCTGACCTCTAGACATTTTAGAAAAGAATAGTGAGTCCAATTCATATGAAATCACCCAGCTCAGGAGAGTCGGCATTAATTAGAGTAATTGCAGCTCAAACTTCCAGTGACTAATGGATATCCTATTTTTTTGTGACCCTGACTTCCTTTGCCTTTAATTGGGGTTTTTACATTTTGCTCCTCCAAACTCAGATGTAATTGCATTCCATTGACCTTTTCACTCCATAGACTTGTTCTTATTTTCTTTGGAATAAATGGGAACTGTGCCATTAACCTGAGTGAGAACAGGTTGGAGTCCTATGAATTGGCAAAGGGCACACTTTAAATGAAAATAAGATCTCTTCATTCAGTATAAAAATGTGTGTCCACAGTTTGTGACTGTGCCTGTTTTGGGGAAACAAGGAGTAGTTTAGATCTGTCACAGAACAAAATACCATCTAATTTAACAAACAATTTAACATGAATGACAAATTATTTTCTTTTGCCAGATTTATTGCTACTAATTAATTTCTATAAGTTAATTTGTATTCAAATGCTATACATTTACCAGGAACAGGATCCAGATGATTATGGGGTGCAGTGCTGTAGCTAAGGCATCTGGTAGCACAAACATTTTTAATACCCCCATTATACACACACCCATTTTTAGCACACCCTATTCAATATCTTAGAGGCCTCTGAAGGCACTTCCAGTTTTCAGTGAAAACCAGAAGTTCCTTTTGGAGGCTTCCCTCTAAGATACTTCCTCAAGGCATGGTACCCTCAAGGCATTGTATCCCTGCCCCCCTTAGCTGTGAAACAGATCAGGTGATAAACAAGGGATGATCTAGTACACCCCACACTGGAACATAAGTCACACTAACACTGCATGATTTTGTTTTGTTACCAGTTACAGGAGATCAAGGCCAGAAAAGAAGTTTACCTTTCTGTCACACTTATAGGCTTCCCAGAGGCCATTGTGGCTAATGGACTATTGTGGGAAACAGAATGCTGGACTAGATGGGCACCTGACCACATTCCACAGCACTTTTCTTATGTTCTCACATTCTTTCGTGCAATCATTCACTGAAGTTCAGAAAGAGGATTCAGGATTGTTTTTGCTCTTTCCACATATGAACTTCACATGTGTATGAACCTCTATGTGTACAGCTATAGATGTACTGCTGAAGTGTACCTCTATGTGTACAACTGTACATGTAAACAATGTAAGCCTTTCAGCGATTTTTTGATTGTGTGAGAAACTAATCATATACACAGTTTGTATTTATAGAGCCTCCATTCAAATATTTGGTAAATGTTTGGTGAGGGGAATCGGGTATAGTAACTTCTCTTCTCCTGCACGTGTTTACTGAATGTTTGTGCAGGGCTAAATTTTTGTAAACAACAGCATGTTAAAAGTTTATCTCAAGTGACCCAGAATTAATTTCCTTCTCAACTATGGATTGGTTTAGATCAGGGGTGTTCAAAAATTTTGGTAGGAGGGCCGCATCATCTGTCTGACACTGTGTCAGAAAAAAATAATTAATTTACATTTCAAATTTGAATAAATTTACATAAATGAATATATTGGAGACGGAAAATGAATGAATTCAAGCCAGTTTATGATTCCATTCACATTTATAAGGGGCGATAATCCAGCCAGTTCATAAGTGATCTTCAAGCCAGTTTTTGATTCCGTTCACACTCATAAGGGCGGGGGATATGCCAGCCAGTTTATGATCTCATTCACATACACAAATGGGGGGAGGTCGTTCAGACACATACACCTGCCTGCTCGCCTGCCCCCTTGCCCTCCCTCCCTCTCTTCCTCCCTCCCTCTTTTGCTTGGGCAGTATGTGCTCCTGCCTGGCTGCCCATCTGCCTGCCAGCCCACTTGGCTGCCTGCCTGCCTGCTCATCCAGCTGCATGCCCACCTAAGCACCCTCCCTAACTCACTAGGGTGGCATGTGCTGCTGCCTGCCTGCCTGGCCAGCCAGCCCTCCCTCCCTCGCAATCTCTAGGCGATGTGCTGGCTGCCCTCCCCCCAGCGCGCGGGATCTCTCTCTCTGCTGCGCTCTCCTGGCTCCAGGAGCATCCTACCTATGGGCAAGGCAGGGAAAGACGGGCCTGGCATGCACGCAGGGTCTTCTATAGTGGGAAGTAACATGAGACCTGCAAGTCTCATGTTACCTTCCCACTATAAAAGACCCTGCGTGGCTGCTGGGCTTGTCTTTCCTCTGCTGCCACTGAGCTCAGCGGCAGCGAGGGAAAGCAAGACTCACGCGGTGGGCCAGGACAGCTGGGGTGAGGGCTGAGTGCCCACTGAAAATGGGGACACCCCCCGGGGGCCGGATGGGGACCCGCAGCGGGCTGCAAGTGGCCCATGGGCTGGGGTTTGGGCAGCCCTGGTTCAGATGATACTGTCTGAGCTGTCCCCGAGACAAACGGGAGCAATTGAAAGTGGGGAGGGGTTAAATTAATATTTAACAGCCCAATCCTGAGCTGCCTGGATCATGGGGCTGCCGTGGCACCAAAATGCCTGCAGGCGCCACCACCTCCTCGGGGGAAGGGGACTTTCGTCGCAATGCGACGCAATTTCGTTGTGGTGATGGCATCTTGCCTGGATGCCTTTAAGAGGGGATTGGACAAGTTTCTGTAGGAAAAATCCATTACGGGTTACAAGCCATGATGTGTATGTGCAACCTCCTGATTTTAGAAATGGGCTACGTCAGAATGCCAAATGCAAGGGAGGGCACCAGCATGTAGGTTTCCTACTGTCTTGTGTGCTCCCTGGGGCATTTGGTGGGCCACTGTGAGATACAGGAAGCTGAACTAGATGGGCCTATGGCCTGATCCAGTGGGGCTGTTCTTATGTTCTTAATCAGTGTCATTGGTCCGTTTTTAGTTGAGGAAATTGTACTTCTTGTTACATAAGAGTTGCATTTTTTTTTCTGGTTTTTTAGCCATAACTTTTGATAGAATTGAGATATTTCGCTCCGGTTTGTTTCATTGCATTCAGCTATAAATTATGCATTGAATGGTATATAACATGATGGTGTTATTTGTAACAACCACGATTTCAATGATTTTGGTCATTAGTTTTGTCTCACCCCACACAGGGACTGTCCCCGCCCTTGCTAGCTACATCACTACATTCACCCATCCATCCACTTACCTTCCTTCCCTGCATGTCTCTGAGCATATTGTACATGTCTCATTTAAATCTCACAGCAACCTCAGTTGGACTGAAAGTAGTCTGAGGGCACTTGGGGAACTTTTAATGGCTAAGCAAGTGGTTGAATCTATTCAAGAGGCTTTATTCAAGCACCCTTAGGCTGTCTTCGGATGCTAGTCCTTCATCACGGCTTGAGAAAAGTAACAGTGATTGTGCTTGATTCTGAGCATTCTTTGGCTCAAAGCACTTTGTCAGTTAACATTACAGGTCTGGGACTGCACCCAAAGAAAGTTAGTCATGATTAGGTCTCTTTGGAATTAATGTTGTTTAAATTGGTCACAGTTAACTTTCATTTTTATTTAATAATGCCTTGTCTTGACTACTCTGCTTTAGTTAGAGCCACTGGTATCTCCACTGTAAAAAGCTGCCATTGGTATCTGACCTGATTTATTCAGTCTCTATTCACTTTCTTTATGAATAAGGCTGAAGCAGTATGTACGACTTCTTAATTCTTGTTTGAAAACCATTTTATGTAACCTTTCTTTGTGGGTTTGAGATGCCAACACAGCTGCATCCGCAGTGCTTCCAACCTCAATTCATTGCCTGGATTGCAACAGAAATACCATCTTGTGTATCATTACATAGCGAGACTCTTCCCCAACCCACCTTGCTTTATGAAGAGTTCTTAACTCAGGGATCAGCCAGGTCAGGCCGCAAAATAAAGGATTATGTAGTGGGGCTTTTAGCGAACTAGTAGGCTCAGCACTTCTTATTTAACTCAAAGAGAAGGAGGCCTGCCTGGGGAGCTAATACTTCGTCACAGCCTTTGGGAAAGGTGCCAAAAGAAAATTGTATTTCAGAGGAGAAAGGAGGACCTGGTATTCCACAGGATGGATAATCCCTGAAAGCTAACAAGGAGTAGTGTGGCCAATAGAAAATGGCTAACATCAGGTTTTTAAATTCAGCAGGGACAAGGCTTTGAATTAGGGTCAGTTAGAAAAGAAATCAGAGTCGGAGAATTACAGTTCTACTGAAGCTGAAATGTAAAGCTTTTGCCTTTCTTCATTGTGCATACCAGAGATCGGAGGCTTGGGAGTCACCATCCATGTTTCATAACTAGTGGTGTATTGAAGGTCTGGTCTAGAGGAGGTCTGGTCTAGAGGGTAGAGCCTCCATTTGCCTGAAGATAACATCCACAAGGTTGCCAGTTCGAGGCCACCGGCACCATGCGATCTTGAAGCAGCTGACAAGCTGAGCCGAGCTATTTCCATCTGCTCTGAGCGTGGGAGGATGGAGGCCAGGATGGAGGCCAGATCAGAACGAAACATCTGAATTTGTTGTGGCTCTTGAAAGATAGAGCCTTCTTTCAATTGTAAAAATCCCTCCGGGGATTTAAATAAGCCTGCCTATGTAAACCGCCTTGAATAAAGTCTTGAATAAAGACCAAGAAAGGCGGTATATAAATACCTGTATTATTATTATTGAAGGTATGGCAGGTAGGGCACATGCCCTGAGTGCCACTCGAAGGGGGGGGGTGGCACTAAGCAGTAGCTTCCTGACCGATTCTCGGCTTCTGGTGAGCTGCTGCAAACCTCCAAGCACAGTGGAGCTCAGGGGCCTGCAGTGGCTTGGCAGCAGTGGGTGGGAAGGCTGGAGAAGGAACATCCAGATTGCAAAGCTGCAGCCGCCACTCTTCTCTGAATTTGGAAGTAATGTCAGGCATAACATCAGGTGGTGCTGTGCCACTCTTCTGAAATGAAAGCAGCAGGAATGCCAGCAACAGGGGCTGATGACAGCAAGCGATGGGACGCATGCATGAATGAGCCATCAGATATCAAACACCAGCAGCAGAACTTTCATATCATCCGATATAAGCTTGCACATAATGTTTTTTAAAGGAGACAGTTCACATTTGGGTTTAGTTTAACGAAAGATGGATTTGGAGGTGAAACTCTGCTTGGATGAAATTTTAGAGGGAACCCAAAATAATTTCTATAAAATGAATGAAATTCTTCAGAGGAGCCCCACACATCCATACTCAGACTTGCTGAAAACATTAATGCAACTTATATGTCATGCTGTGCTATGCACAGGACCATAACTAGGGCAGAGCCTGAGGGGCACCTGCCTGGGGCACTACGCCAGGAGGGGGTGAATTGCTGCCCGTCACGCTCTGCCCTAGTTATGGAGGAGGCACTGGTGGCTTCGTGTCGCCCATTCCTTCTCCTGTGGAGGCTCCCCTTCAAGGAGAAGGAACAGGGATGTGAAACCACTGCACCAAATGCTCTCTCCTCTGGGGAGAACCTGGAAGTGATATCACATGACACATTGCAGTGTCACTGCCCTGGATGCTTGGGCAGTGTGTTATGGCTCTGGTTGTGCACATCATTTTGTTTCAGTGGTACTAGTTGATAAAGAAATTCTTGGTTTATTAGACAAAGCTGATACATTTTGGGACTGGAACTGCCATGAAATTTCGCGAAAACCAAATTTTGGGGAAGGTTGGAGCTCCCTTGGGCAGGTTGGAAGGTTCAGGAGAAACAGCCAAAGAATTCCACATCATCACCTGTTTCAGGACTACTTTTTTAAAACCTGGGTGGAGGGATGGTGGACCAAATGGGAGATGGGGCCCAGAAGGGGGAGGGCGAGGATGGCAGCAGCCTCTGCTGCTGAATCCTGTGTCCAGGTCCTCTGAGAGGAATTTTAGCATGGGGTACAAAGTTTCTTTTGGACCCCTTTGCAAAGGGGGGAGGGGTGAAACAGAACGGGGGAAGGTGGTGATGGGCAAGCAGAATGGGGGCCAGGAGGGGGAAACAGGATGGGGGGAAGGTGGAGACAGCTGGAAAAGTCTTTGGAGCCCAGGTCTACTAACCCATGTGGCACTGGAAGCTAGATACAGTAATATGGAAAACCAAACACACTCCTAAATCTTTCTAAAATCTTTTAAATATACAAAATCATGCAGTAAATGACAATCATCATATTTAGGCTCACACCAGAATGGGAAGTGTCTTATGTGTACTAAAACTCACTTCTGCAGCAGCTGTAGTCCGCCAGCTGTGTCCCTGAGCTCCTATACACTCCTTCATGGTTAGCAGATCCACAAGCCAAAGAGCTCCTGTAGCAGGCTAGTTTCCTCCCAGATCTGACACTGTTAAGCAGTGTCATGTATGTATTCCTCGGCCCAGCATACATGGTTTGTCAGTAGCTGCAGCCGCATGCTTGTGGTAGTGTCTCCAGCATCCCGTGCGGGCAACAAGCCCTAAGCAGATAGGAAAATGTCAGATCCCAGGAAATTTCTGGGCCCTCTCCTTTGGCTCTTCGGCCACCTTTTTGACCCTGGGCCGGAGTGCAAATTACCCCCTTTACCCCCCTTTTCTAGGTCCTGACTTTGCCCCTTCCTGTGCCAGAAAACTCAACATGGGCCTCCTTGGTTCTGTGCCTTCTAAATAGCAAGGGTCGCTCTGAGAAGACCCACTGCTGGCTGCGGAGCTTGACATGGGGTAAACATTAGTTCCCTTACCCCAAGGAGACTCCAACAGGTGCCCTGGCCCCACAGGATGCTGCGCTGGCCATTTTGGCACCACTGCTCCTCATGACAGCTCTGGGGCTTAGGACTGGGCTGGGAGAAAGTTATGATCTTAAAAAGTGAAAATGATGAGATGCCCCCTTTAATTCTGTGCTGTGTATAACTGGAATATTCAGTTGGTTTGTATCTTAAGTTTTCTTTCCACCTCCAAAAGAATTTGTTCCATAGGTGCAGATGGAAGGAAATGTGAGGATACAACCCTATATATTTCAAGGATTCTCATTGCTAGATAAATATTGACAAATTATAGTGAATTCCAAGACTAGGAACACATGGGGGAACTAGAGAAACTGACTTATGAGAGCAGATTAAAAGAGCTAAATATTTGTCATTCTGCTAAGCAATAACTAATGAGAACATAAATCTATGAATGTTGAAGGGTATAAATGCCAAAGAGGGAAAAGAATAATCTAAACATACCAGTTGTGTAATTGAGATCAGTGGAATGAAATTAAGGAGAGGACTGCTGTGGTTGAATAACAGAAGCATAAATAAAGTGGAGAATAGCTTCAAATTCAGCTATTAACTTCAGGGACA
Organism: Tiliqua scincoides; assembly: GCF_035046505.1. Taxonomy (NCBI): domain Eukaryota; kingdom Metazoa; phylum Chordata; class Lepidosauria; order Squamata; family Scincidae; genus Tiliqua; species Tiliqua scincoides. Next base: position 111,145,413 of record NC_089823.1, read on the forward strand.
TTGAGAAGCAGACAGTACAAAGCGCTGGCACGTGGGGCATCCCTCTTCATCCCAGGATAGCATCATTTCCAGTGGCTGCTTGCTGGCATTTCATTTGTATCCCTTTAGTTATTGAGCCTTTTTGGAACAGGGGACCTATTTTGCTACAGAAACCGCTTAGTGATTTTTTTTTTTTCTAATTGAAAAGTAGAATATTAGTATGCTTAGTAGGAATGATGATGATGATGATCCTTCAGTGGCAGATTTGTAACTAAATAATAAGTGGTTTGGTACATACAGGTTGACCCTCGTTTTTTGTGAGGGTTCCATTTCCAGAGCTCACACGGATGGCAAAAATTGTGTTAAAACAAATCCATTTAAAAAACAATGTCCCTTTGCTAGGCAATTTAAAAACAGCCTTGCTGACCTTTGTAATACATCAAATGTATTACATGTAATTACATTGATTGTAATACATCAAATGTAATACATCAAGCAGATAAGCAGTCTCTCTCCAGGCACTTAGAAAAACTTCTATTTGAAGCAGCGATATCTCCCTTCACAGGGAGCCGCAGCAGGGGGAAAGAACGGAGGAGGTGATAATCACTGCCATTTAGCATTCTTTCACGTGCTCAGCGGGGAGGGATCGCTTGCCTTGGAGCGAAGCTGTTCTAAGTGCTTGGGAAGAGAATGATTGATGGATTGTCAGCTGGCTGCCCTCTCTCACATTAACAAGGCTATTGTTAAACGACTTTTTCCCTTTAATTTAAAGAGCCCTTCTCATTGCATTGAGATAAAACTGCAGGTAAAAGATCTGAGGGTAATTAGGTTATACCTGTATTTGATGTGGAAGCAATTTTCACATTGGGATCTTTGGGGTTTGCAAGTTGTTTGATCAGCAGATCTTTAAGTCCAATGTTCTGGCACAACTGCTCTTTGGTATCCCTATCTGAATATCAGCTCTTTCCGTCTTAGTTGAATGTGTTCAATCCATGTTTCTTTATAAGATCTTTGCAGTACCTCACTGCTTTCCTTACATAGCATTGTACCTCGAAGCTGGCCTGCACAAGATTGAAACCCTGGCCTGGCTTCCTGAGATTTTGGCTAAAGTTCGGTTTTGAGGCAAATCGGAGCATCGTGCTTAGTAATATCCTTGCTGATGTTACTTTTTCCCCAGATCTAGCTTTATAGAAGACTTCAGTTGCTTGGTCTATTGCCTGACCTGCTAGGAGGGTTATCCATTCCTGCTGCTTGCAACCTTATTTGAACCCGTCTATTTGAGAGAAACAGGATTTACAAGCTGCAGCCCCTAAATCATGTTCCCCTTTGTATTATAGTCTTTTGTGGCCCTCTGATTTGAATTCAAGCTGTCTAGCTTTTATATATTCACCTCAGATTTGTAGAGCCTTTACGTTGGCCAGGTTTAATATCATAATAATAACTAGGTATTTATATACCGCATTTCTGGTCATTGGATTACTCCTATGACTTTATTCAAGGCGGTTCACATAGGCAGGCATTTCTAAATCCCTCAAGGGGATTTTTATAATCATAGAAGGTTCTCTCTTTCAAGAACCACACAACATTTCAGATGTGGTCTGGTCTCACTTCTGGCCTCCAGTTGCCTCCCACGCAGGCTGACAAGCAGTTCCTTCATCTCTCACATGGAGGGCAGCCAAGACGCTTCTTCGCTCACAGCAAAGAGCAGGTAGAATAACTCAGCTTGGCTTGTCAGCTGCTTCAAGGTCTCACTGTTCAGGGAGCTGTCGGTGGCCTCGAACTGGCGACCTTCTGATGTTATCTTCTAGCTAAAAGAGGCTCTACCCTCTAGACCCGACCTCCTGCCCAATATCATGCCTACGAATGTGCTGAGAACAAAATTTAATTGGTCATTGAAGAGTTCCCAGTCATGTTCTTGTGATCTAACCTCAATTGAGTCTTTGACCCATGTGCTACTTTATTGCCCTCTTATTCTGATCTACGTCAACAATTCCTATTCCCATTTCTGGAAAACTTTCAAGAATCAGATATTGACATTGTTCAGTATCTGTTGGATAGAAGAAATGAGTGTTGCTCATTATATGTTGCGAGATATTTGTTCTCAGTGTTGTCTAGGCATAAATTTTTATGTATTTCTGCTCCCCTGCATAGTGGTCTTGTTTTATTCCTTTGTTTATTGTAAGGTTTTTTGTTGGTATTACTGTCATTTATTGGAAATTGTTTAAAAGTTTAATGAAATAAAATAAAATGTTGTTTGATCAGGCCTGCAGATATTTTGTTAAGGACATCTCATATGTTGTGGCCTTTCAGGTGTTCAAGAGTCCTCCTGTTTTTGCAATTCCAAGTGGGCAGCTCAAACTAAAGGCTTACCGAATAAACGCCTGGTAGACAACCAGATATAGCCAGAGGGTTGCGCTTGTCTTGGCAATGTACATATGTAAACTTTCCTTCAATTGGTATACTACTAAAGTAAATTCAAGAAATCTCTTAAAAGAGTGTTTAGAAGCAACTACTTCTAAGAGAGCATTTTACATTTCCTAAGGGTGCAATCCTAACCCCTTATGTCAGTGCTTTCCAGCACTTGTATAGCGGTGCCAATGGGATGTGTGCTGCATCCTGAAGTTGGGTGTCACTCACGGAGGACTCCTCAAAGTAACGGAATGTTTGTTCCCTTACCTCAGAGCTGCATTGCCCTTATGTCCGTGCTGGAAAGATCTGTACAGATCTGTACTTTTAACAGGTTACTCTGTATATGCATTTAACAATGATTGTCAATGGGGCTTATTCCTGGGTATGTGTTGGTAGGATTGTAGCCTAGGATTGTTAAAAATTTTTCTTGCTTGACGATGTCACTTCGGTTCATGACATCAATTCCAGTGGGTCCTGAAAGATCCTCATTCTAAAAAGTGGGTCCTGGTGCTAAAAGTGTGAGAAACACTGGTCTAGCACATTAAGATTTCAAAGTGCTGCACACATTTTCTCTGCAGTCCTTCCAATATTCCTGTAGTATATTATTACCTCCCATGTAATAGACATCACTCTTGGGTATTACATTTTTCCATCTCTTCATAATTTAACATAGCTTAAAAGCATACATCACACAAAGGAATAAAAAAATATGAACTAATAACAAAACAAAATTATATTTTTTAAAATATATTCTCTGCACAAAAAGAAGTACACAGAAAACTAAGCTCTGGATTGTTTTGGAAAATGATAACTCTAGAAATACTGTTGCTTACTACATTCCAACTGCATTCATTATATCCCCTCTCTTTTATTACTAGTTATTTTGCATTGAGACATAGAGGATAAAAGGAAAATTACGAGTAAAATGAACAGTTTTGAAAGGCATTCAATTTGGTTCTATGGCTGTACTTTTCATTACCAAAGCAATCTCCTAAAAGCACAATCTTTCTAAGAATTAATCTATTCCCACCATTTGTTTCCCAACTGAACTGTTTTATTTGCAATTCATATTTATTTGTTCCCAGCATTTTCTGTCAAAAAACATTTTGCTTTGAAAGATCCTAAGACTGCACTCCACCATAGGGTTAAGTGTGCTTCAGTTCACTGATGTGCATAAGAGAACCGTTTCCAAAATAATATTTTATTGTAAATTCTGTCTTTGCAGTTCAACTTCATAACTGTGATCTGGAATACGGAATAAGGAAATTAACAAAATACTATTATGCTGTTTACAGCACAGTCCTATGCATGTCTACTCAAAAATAAGTCCTGCTGTATTCAGTGGAGCTTACTCCCAGGAAATCATGTATAGGATTTCAAACTTAGATATATCCATATTACATTTAGGGCGCAATCCTAACCCCTTATGTCCATGCTTTCCAGATCCGTGGATCCGGTATCCACTATTTCAATTATCCACTATTCAAAAATTCCCCAACATGATGCCCCCATCGCACAAATTACTTACCTGCTGATGTTTGCTGCCTTCCCTGGTCTCGCTGGCTGTTCACTGACTACAAAGTGGAAGCAGAAGACACTCATACTTTTTGAACCTTTATATAAGATTCCCCCCATGTTTGTGGTTTTGTATCCATGGGTTCGACAGATAACATCCTAGTACATACAAGGATATGGGGGGGACACACCTGTATTGTAATTATTACTATGTGAAACATCACCTCTTTTGAAAATATTAATGCAAATAATATTTTAATGGGTGGAGTCAACTATACATGAATTAATTGATTGAAGATTGATTGAAAACCTCAGTTTATCCTTGTAACAACAATGTGATGTGGATTAAGCTAATTGTTACTGGGTTTGCTTTTTAGAACACAAGTTCACCCAAGGGAAATATACATATGCAGGGGTTGAATGCAGTGGCCAATGGTACAACTCAGTGGAATTGCATCTAAAATAGAAAGAAGTGCAAGTAAAAGTGCAAAATTAAAGATTTTTTTTGTCGGGGAAAGATAATAATACAATAGGGCAGAGGGAATCAAAATTAAAAGCAATGTAATGAATTCACTAGTCAGTCACACTAGTGACTAGGCCCAAGATAGAAACATTTTGTAGGCAGAAGAAAGAAAGAGAAGATAAAGGGAGCAGATAATGGCTTAGGCAAGGAGAATCAGGATTACCCAAGGGAAGATTTGGGCTAGAAAATGGGGAGTTTGTAATAGCAGGAGGAAGGAAGAGAAGATCTGGGGAAGAAAAAGGCAAAGAAACAGGGGAATCCTCCAGTGAAAGACCAGGGCTGAGTTGCAGCTTTCTGTTGCCTGAACTCAGGTTGCAGGCAAGGAATGAGCCTCGTGATCAGGCTGTGATATCTTCACTTCACTCACTTGTGGTGAGAACATTTTTCTCTGCCACCATTCAACCAAGGCCTCAAGCTTCTGAAGGGAGACCAATCGGAAATCAAAGTCTTCCTTGTTTTTCTAAGTCTTGATGAATCAGTTAGGTGACACTGTATGCTGAAGGGCTAGGACAGGTCTCAGGTCTCCTCCCTCAAAGCATTCAAGTGCTCAGCACACACTAAAAAGGAAGCAATAGAAGCACTATGTGTGTCATCACTTTGACTGCATCCAAAACAAGAAGATTGAGGGGGCTTTGTGGGTCAATGTGGAACTCCTTACTTACCCCAGGACAATGTGATGGAATCTGGACTAGATGCTTTTAAAGGGGGTTTGGATGGGTTTATGGAGGAAAAGTCCCATCACAGGTTCCAAGTCATGATGGCTGCAAGCAAACTCTGGGTTTTAAAGGTAAGCTATCTTCAGAGGCATACTCCCCATGCAGCAAAACGTAGCTTGTGCCATGGGCGTGAACTGGAGAGTCGGCATAAGAGCATGAGCTCCAATTGCTTCCCTGCTCGGTTGGTTGAAATTGCTGGCCGAATGCTGAGCACCCCTTCACACTTCAGCTGCTTCCCGACTGGGGAAGCAGTTGGAGCACATGTGCCCTCTCAGCAGCCAGTCAGGTGATTTTGCGTGGCTGGCTGCGAAGAGAGCCCTCACGCTCCAACTGCTTCCCAACTTTGTGGTGTTATGATGTCACGGCGCTGCTGTGGGTGCCAGAAGGCCTTGGTATGCCTCTGGCTATATATGAATGCCAGTTGCAAGGGAGTGGCAATAGGTACAAGTATTTTGTTGTTTGTCTGCTCCCAGAGTCATTTGGTGGGCTACTGTGAGATACAGGAAGCTGGACTAGATGGGCCCTTGGCCTGATCCAAAAATGCTCTTCCTCTTATATAATGACCACTTGCCAGAGACCAAAATCACCTAACTATAACTGCTGATTTGAGTTGGAAGCATTGCAGGGAGCATTGCAGCTGAGGTTGTCAAGATTAAGCAATCTCCCAATTTAATCTTCTTCTACTTCTACTTTAGCACTTGTCCCGTGTGGTGGCAGGGTCTGCTATTTTGGCTCGGAGTCTCCATTAAATCTCTCAATTTTAATGTGAAGCAAAAAGGCAGGGGAGTGCTTGAAAGCAAACCCAGGGGGCTAGGCTGTAGTCATAGCTAGTTCCAAGAAGGGAAGGAAGGGAAGGGAGCCAAGGCAGCTCTTCCAAAGAAAGAGGAGCATATTGAGGTGAAGCACAAAAGGATGGCAGCTTAGTGGGCATTGACACGCTAGAGCAGTGGCTTCTTGGTTGCATTCAGGGAGGAGCAGCAGAAAGGAAGGGAGCAAAGTGTGAAAGAGAGCAATCTTGTCCTGGGTGCCAGAGGACGAATCCTGTCCTGGGTGCCAGAGGATGACCTTCCATTTAAATTGCCGAAGGCATTGGGGTTAACTGCTGTTGAGAAGCAGAATACGGGACTAGACAGACTTTGATCTTTATCCACTGTGGCAGTCTGAAGCTCATCGATGTGCAGGCAAATACAAACAGCGCACAATGAGTATGTAGAGAGAGGCATGGAATTGCAGTGGCAGCCCTAAACCCCCACCTTCCACAAACATAGATATATCTTGTTAACAGAGTTTACATGGCTGCAAAAAGTATGCACATAGATTTTTTCCATGCATTTCCATGCAAACTTCCATTTCAGACCGCCACCCCCATGGGTACCAGGAATCCACAGATACCAGGGTACCACTTAAAAAAGGTGTAGAAAGTGAAGAAAAAACCAAAATAGCTTCCCTTACTGTTGTACAACAACAATGCTGTGTTTTGAGGGCTCCAGGCAGTCCTCTGAACTCTCTGCAGCCTCTTCCAGGATGTGCAGAGGCCATTCTCTACACTAGGCTCACCCCAGAATGCATTAGAATGCAATGGTAGAGGAAGCTATTTGGGGCTTTTTTCTTTATTTTCTACTCCTTTTTCAAGCGAAACCCTGGTATCCAGGAGATAACTGCAGATAACGGAAACAGCGGGTGTGGGGGGGTGGACACTTGTATTGCAGTCTTCAAACATCTGACGTTTATCCTATGTGACTCTTACGTTAAGCAAGTTTGGCCACCCTGGTATAGTGCAAGAGAGAACAAACTTGAACAGTTCACCAAAGTAAGTGTATTTATTCAGCCGTGAATCTCTGGGTGTTTGATAAACCTATGTTTCTTGCTTGCCTTGGTCTACAAAAGGTGGAGATACCTGGCAGGTCACAGTGACTGAAAACCTGCACTGTACATTTTTGTTTGCACTTTAATAACCATCTTTAGTTCACCATCATATATATATATGGTGTTCCCAGGTAATTTGCTCATCCAGGCACTGACCACTGTTTTTCTTCAGCAAAGTGGCTGCTTTATGTGCCCAGGGCCTAGACCAGGTTGCATCAGTCTAGTATAGAACTTCCATACATTTTAATCCAGCATTGACCCTTTTACCCCAATACATAAATAGTAATGACAAGTTTCATTTTTGGTATGCTGGGAACACCACAAAGCATTCAGCCTCACAGATTCATGCTAAAATGTTTTGACAGCATGCAGGATCATATTAACCCAAGGCTGAATATTTTTTGTGCAGCCATTAACCGTTCTGAATGTTTTGGGAAAAAGAGACCGAGATGACACAGTGAAAGGGAAGGAGAGAGGAGCAAAGACCAAGATGTGAAATTAATTGCATTGCCTGAGCTCTTTAGAGCATTACTGACTTCCTGTGTGTAGCAGGTACACATTAATTAGGAGGCTTAAGCTGCTGGTGACCCATGTCTGTGGTTTGGTGGGATTTAAAGGTGATTTATGTTACTTGTTGAATGTTATTCAGACTAAATGGATAAATTGGGAGGAAATAAGGTTTCTGTTTCTGTTTGTGCCAATGTGCCTAGCACATAAATGTATGAGATCAGTCTGCTAAATCCCTTCTTACTTGTTTAATAAGGTCATCACCTGCTGTTCCTATTACTGGGCCCATTCATGTTTGCATTAAAGCACTCAGCATATAGACAGTTAAGGCTACACCTTGAACGTTAAATAAATTTGATGACTGGTGATCATCATGGCAGTAAAGGAAGGGGGGAACAAGTCTGCTTCCTGCACAAAATCTTTTTAGAAGACTTCATGCAAGGAGCAACATACCAAAGCAGTGTTTCTCAAACTGTGGGTCGGGACCCACTAGGTGGGTCATGAGCCAGTTTCAGGTGGGTCCCCATTCATTTCAATGTTTTATTTTTAATATATCAGACATGATGCTAGCATGGCATGTAACTGCATTTGGGAGATGTTAACAGATCTTTTTTTTTTTAACAGGCTACTATGTATATACTTTTAACAATTATAATAAATGGGACTTACTCCTGGGAAAGTGTGGGTAGGATTTAAGCCTAGGATTGTTAAAAATGTTCCTGCTTGATGACGTCACTTCTGGTTATGGCATCACTTCTGGTGGGTCCTGACAGATTCTCATTCTAAAAAGTAGGTCCCGGTGCTAAACGTTTGAGAGCCACTGTACTAAAGTGTTATTTAATGTCAGGTGCATTCAAAGACTAATACAAAGCTTTCTTTGTAATAGCATGTTTCATTACATAGCATATTTCATAGCATAGCATGTTAATGGCATATTTCATTAAACTAAATTACCTAGTTGGAAAAAGCTATGTAAGTCTGACTTTAAATTTTTAACATGCCTGTAAGCATTCAGCCCCTGAGCACTATGAAGAGTTGCAGTGCTTGTAGCCTTTTGATTAAAATTCAAAGACTAACATATCTCCCGGGGCAAGATGTATGCGTTGTCTGCACTGAGTATATATCCACCTACCCATGGGCCGATATATTCCCTGGAGGGAAGACCTCCAGGTTTGTCACCTACTGGTCCTGCTCCTTTATCTTTAACCACAACCTGACATTCATCCATTGGTATAAGAAGCAATGCTTCCCCCCCCCCCCAAATGGAGATAATGTGGGGGGAAAGTTTCACATCATTAATTTCAGGCCTGGGACCAAGGCAAGAAAAAAGAATGGCGACCCTAATGAGCCTTTTTCTTGGTAGATTTTTATTATATCTGTGAGTAAATGAAAGACAACTCCCTCACCAATCCTCAAGAAAATTATTCTGATTTATATTAGCCACACATACAGACATGCCCCTATGTACAAACCAAACATTATCTACGGTCAATCCCATTATTTGCACACTGCATTCTCATGTATTTGCTTATCCACAGGCACAGGAGTGAACCATGTGCCATTTGCTGTTTGTTCTTGGCTATCCACTGCCATTCTGAAGTCTCTGCTGTCTGTGGCCATTCTGAAGTCCTGTTCTAGCAGGTGCACATTGTTCTTGCAGATCCTTATTATGTCTTTGTTTTTGCCAAGTAGTGGGTCTGTTTTTGCAGAAGTCTTGTGACCTTCTGGCTCAAGCATTCCTCACAGTGCAGCATTTCCGATTCTTCTGCAGTTGGGCTACTGGCATTATTGGGAGGTTATGATTACTGGCCTCTGATTGCCAGATGCAGGGGAGGGCACCAGGATGCAGGTTGTGTCTGTTGTCTTGTGTGCTCCCTAGGGCATTTGGTGGGCCACTGTGAGATACAGGAAGCTGGACGATGGGCCCTTGGCTTGATCCAACGGGGCTCTTATGTTCTTATGAGGTTAGCTAACCCCCCTCCGTACAGAGTAGTGACCATTTCCTGAGGTAGTGTTACACGTGGATGTTGCTCTTCATAGATCTGATTCTGTGATTTTGAATTATTAAGATAGAATCTATGCTCAATTTTCTGCCGTGTATAGTGTACAGCAAAGAGGATTCACCGGAACCTAACTCCCATTTGCTCCCTTAGGATCAGTGATTTGGTAGCTGCTGAGTTTTCAGGAACCTAACCCCTGCAGATAACGAGAATTGACATTTTTGCATTTTTTATTCCACCTTTTTTCTAAAGCGCTCAGCGTTCCTGTATTTTTGCCCATCTGTGGTCAGGCTATTTATCTTATAGCCTGTTGAATAGATGAATATTTTCATTCCATCCAAACTCTTGGTTTCTTTTAATTCCATTGCAATCCGTTCTACAAAACTGAATTTGTGTTTTGTCACCAGGAAAAGAAAAATCTGAATTAGTCTGCATTCTACAGTGACATAAAGTGTGTTTTTCATTGGATTGATACAAGGAGGGAATTGAACTACAAGGGTGGATTATTCATATTTTGTCAACTGTTCTTTGCCTTTGAAGCACCATTAGAGACTGATATAACTGATTTCAGCAAATGCCTTTCAATAAATTTTTCTCAAGTTTCCTAGCCACATTGTTAACATTACTTGTTTGAAATAGCCATTCTCTTTAAATCTCTATATTTTATTGTTCTGTGAAATCACATCAGTACTGACACACTCTTTAAACTGCCAAAAAAAAATGGATTTATAAAAGAAAATTTGTTGCTTTTAAATAGTTTCTAGACACTCTGGAGTTAAGCGTTCAAGCAAGTTTTTTTTCTCTCGGTATGTTTCTGAAAAATATGATTGGTAAAAGACGTGCAGCTGTTTGTCTCTGAAAGGCGAGCTTCCCTTCAAATATTCATGAAATTCCTGCTATTGCATTTTAATTTGCTTTAGAAAATTGCCTACTTTGTTATTCATTTTTGGTTTGCATCGCAGTTACTTTGCCTTAGATTGGTTTCCAGTTCTAAGGAAGATTTCCGATGACACAGGGACACTGATTTTAGTGTTGGATTATAAATTGAATTCCTTTCATTAAAAAAGAAGTAATTTATACTGTGTAACGAGGATGTTTTTGCTAATGTGCTGGATTTCTTAAGAATATTTTGTGGGGCTTTAGATAATCCAGCTATGTGAATTTTCAGAGGCAAATTTCAGTCTAAATTATTAGTCTTGATATTTTTTTGACACGTCTACATGAATACTGCAACTGGAGCAATTTCAATAGGGAAATCAAAACTGAAGCCAGAAGAATATCAAAACAGTCATATCATTTGAATGCAACACAATTCCTATAAAGAGAGAAAGACATATACAGAAATGAATTCCTTGAAGTATGAAAGAAATGTAGACTGATGTTTAACTAATTACCACCACTTCCTTCTCCAGAAAATTATTCCAATTTACAGTATCATTAAAAAAAGAAAAGGTTAGTATCAGACTTTGGCTTGTACATCAGCAACCATAAACTTTTCAACTTGTTTAAACATATCGGGCAACCCAATCTTAATCTGCACTGGTACAGCCAGGTCACATGGCCTGCGCTGTGTCCTACGCAGGTTAGAAGCAGGCTGCAGGTCACCTCGGGGTAAGGGGACTTTTCCCCTCTTACCCTGTATAACGCCCCATTCTGCCCTATGGGGCTGTTCAGATCTGTGTCAGTTGTTTAGCTGACGCAAATCCACGTCTGCCATTGCTGGGAATGAAGGTTAGGATACGGCATGCAATGCTGTCGTTGTTCCACCCCCTCCCATATTTGATCAGCCCCCCACTCTGCCCTTCCTTGCCCAGAAACACCCTCCCCAGCCCCGGAACACTACCCTCTCCCATCCCCTAGCTCGTCCTTGTATAGCCTACTTCTGAGTTGCACTGCGACACTCAGCACCAGCTCAGTGCAATCTTAGGATTGTGCTCTGAGTCAATCATTTGTGGCCTTAAAAGAAAATTGGTGTATCCTGCTAGCTACAAGTCCAGATCAGGAGCACAGATCAGGATTTCCCTGGTTTGGATTTCACCTCTGCCATGAACTCTCCTGGTAATCTCAGGCAGGCATTTCAACCTCATTCCCCTATCTCCAGTATGGGAATAACAGTACTTCACTCACAGGGCTGTTGTAAGGACTGCATCAAGAAAAGCTGCTCCCAGAGGGGAGGGAGGGAGAAACAAGCTGACTAAGGGAAACAGCATTTCCAGGAATGTATGGGTGCAAAGGACAGGGCTCTGCAGCCCTATATTTGGCTCAAAAGTCCTTCTCCGGGTCGAGGATGAGGCTGGCGGTCTGCAGACCTCACAGAGGGCTTCCTACCCAGGTTAAGGAAGTTGTTGGCAAACCTGGTGATGAAAGTACTCATCAGGTGGAGGAAACAGAGGGGTGAGGCAAACCTCTTCCCATCCCCAACTCTGAGACCATGGCGGAAGGCTACTGCAACTCCAGATGGTCAGGAAATTCAGAAGGAGTGACAGGTGACATTGCAGTGGTGATCCCCCCAGCAGACAGAAAGGACATGAGAAGTACAATTATTATTAAAAGTAAAAAATCAACTTTTGCAAATCTTCTAGTGCCTGGTTATCTAGAATCATCTATGTCTTTTACTGGGCCGGAGGACATCTCTTATAAGGAAAGGCTAAAGCGTTCGGGGCTCTTCAGTCTAGAAAAAAGGCGCCTGAGGGGGGACATGTTTGAGACATACAAAATTATGCAGAGCATGGATAGAGTGGATAATGTTCTTTCTCTCACACCAGAACCAGGGGACACCCACTAAAATTGAGTGGAGTTGGGACAAAAGAAAATATTTTTTACCCAGCATGAATTGGTCTGTGGAACTCCTTGCCACAGGATGTGTTGATGGTGGCTGGCCTAGATTCCTCTAAAAGGGGATTGGACAGATTTCTGGAGGAAAAGTCCAACACAGGTTACAAGCCATGATGGGTATGTGCAACCTCCTGATTTGAGATGTAGGCTACCTCAGAATGCCAGATGCAAGGGAGTGGCACCAGGACGCAGGTCTCTTGTTGTCTCGTGCACTCCCTGAAGCATCTGGTGGGCCACTGTGAGATACAGGAAGCTCAACTAAATGCACCTTGGCTTGATCTAGCAGGACTCTTCTTATGTAGAGGTGACTGGGAAGTGGGTATTTACAGGCATGATTTCATTTTGCTAGCTGCTCACCTGCGGCATAAAGTAAGAAATTTGCATCTCTTTAATTGACTTTAGTTTTCTACTATAATTTTGAGGGGGGGGGGAAATTATCTGGCAGGACATCAGTCGAACACTCAGGACTGTAATTAAATTTTGTTGGGAATCAGAAATGGAGCACATTGCAAACTTTACTGTCAAACTTCAGCGTATATTTTTGCTGTAATTGGCAATTATCTGTAAGGAGCAGTAGCTTTCTGACTGAGCAGTTGATGACATTTCTTGTAATAGTAACAATCTTTCCTTGCTTCCCAGCAATTCACCACATTTTGATCAAGTATTGTTAACAGAGTATCTCTGGAGTACTTAAGGGGTATCAGATATACACGTGGAGCTAAGTGCATGAAATGGCTTTCCCTGTATTTATAATATCATCATTATTATCATCTTCATCATCATTCATCTGCTTCTTTTTTTCCATCATGGGCCTCAGGGTGGTATGCATGGGATTCCCAAATGGTCTCTTGCCCAGGTGCTGACAAGACCTCAAATTGCTTAATTTCTGCAAGTTGGTTGTACCATGTAACCCAGTTCTTGTCCTTCTATGAACAATTACAAATCACCATGTGAATGCAGAACGTCACCCTTCTAATAAATGAGAACAGGGAAGTCCTAGCTTTTCTGGTTCCACATGCATGTTGAATCCTTCCCAAAGCTTCAGCCACGATTCATATTTCTGATTACATGATGAAACGGACATTGCCTGCAGAATTGAGTGAAAAAATGACACATTTTCCCTGCACACTATTGAGTAGTGAAGTGCAGTCAATTTGTGTAAATCTTGTTTAAAAAAGAAAAAAAAATGCATCAATTTCTTGATGACATTTTTTTTTTAGATTTAGCCAAAAACAAACATCTTATAGATGTGATCAAGGACTGTACAAGAAGAAGCCAGGCTGACTGAGGAAAGTAGGTCTAGTGGTTAGCACTCACACACTCCTTTATGTTTTCCACTTTCCCTTTTTATTAACTGGAAAAAAAATGGCAGCTCTGTCCACTGCCCCCACCCCAGATAAAGAGAATTAAAATTTCCTCCTAGGACAGCACATAACTCCAGGGGTTCTTATTTAAAATCAAGACCACAACAGCATCTGGAATGGTCAGAAATGACAAGCCTGTGCATTACCAGTGAACATAGACTAGGCAGACAAGGAGTGAAAGGATGTTAGTAAAAATCCAAAAAATTAGGAATTAAACCAAACTGAGATTGGAAAATTACCAGGAGGCTGATGGAAAATGTTTGTCTGAACGGACACAGAGAAAAAGGTTTGATCAAATTAAATCAGGGCTGGCCAACCTTTCAGCTTTGGGGCCTTTAACTATTTAAGGCTGCAATCCTAACCACACTGTCCTGAGAGTAAACCCCATTTAACAAAATAGGACTTACTTCTGAGTAGACCTGGTTAGGTAAGGTAAAGGTAAGGACCTTTAACAATTGTGTAGAGGAGAGAATTTCAGCAGATGCAGTTTTTCAACTGATATGGCAAGCTTCACCTACTGAAATTCCCTCTTCTAAGGTCCAGGTTGGCCACCCCTGAATTAGATACAACAACTAATGACATCCAGCAGATGCAGCTTGGATATTACTCAAGAGCAAAGCACACAAAACCCCCAACATGTTGCTGTGCTTGAAAAGGTGACATTTTGCATGCTGGCTTGGAGTGAAGAGCAACCAAAACAAGTTTAATTCCCTCATGTGTCTAGCTAAAAATAAAGTCCTAGCTAGGTGCATTTTCTCAAGAATCCCAGTCCCTGCACTTACTGGAGAGTGAGTGTGACTTCTGCAATGTGTGATTAGCATTAGGTTGCATAGCAGATATCGCAGAAACAAACATAAGCATTGCTGTGTGTGAACTCAACTGTTCTTGAGTTTGTGTAGTCTAGGCTTGATAAGGTTATCTGATTGGAGGAGTGGAGCCGACATGACTTCTCGATCGCACATTTTCACCTACTGCAGATACTAGAGTATAAGTCGATCCCATAAGTCGAGGGCAGGTTTTGAGCAAACAAAAAGAAAGAAAATTATGGAATTTTCTATAACACTTGGATAAGTTGGGGTGTGTGTATGTGTGTTAAACTTAGGGGGCTGTCTGACTATAGTTTTGTCTAATTTTATCTGAGGCCAGATCCTGAAAAATAGGATCTGAAAAAATAGGATCCTGAAAAATAGCTTACCAATAACTGTTACCTAGGAACTGTACAGTCTCTGATTTATTAAAACACAGTAAAAGATCATAAAGACACATTTTTATCCATTAACTTTTAAAATACTGTTCTTAACAACTTCTGAATAAGTGCAATAAGGAAAAATAGGCAAAAATGGGGAAAAGACAGGACATTCATCACAGGAATACACTTCTGTTATGAGTTCAGAACCAGAGATTTAGGTTTTCTTTTTCTCTTCTTCCTAGTCTGCGTGCTAGGACGTGAAACAGTCTGACACTCAATGTGGCAAATTGATGTTTGAGAGTGCACGGAAGTGGCATCAGCATTGGCCAGGTTTGGGATTTTCTAAGGGCCAACCCCATCAAAGGCCAGTCTGATGCTTAACCTCTTAATATCGTTGACTGTTGTAGTGTGTAGTGCATCATCTGGGGGCAAACTGGGGCACCATGGGACTCAAGTGAATGGCTTTGGCCCTGAACCCCCTGATAATAGCACTGAGTGTGTGCATGCATGTGTTGCCTTTGAACCCACAAAGGCAGCGTGAGGTTTGTTACCCAGCGTGCAAGATCCAATTACACACCAAGGGAAGATGCAAATAACAGCTTGTTTATTGCTGGTACTAAAGCAAGGCAGCAAGGAGGCCAGTTGCCTCAGATCATGCACAAGTGTAGCTAGACGCAGCTAGCTTTTTATACTGAGGCTGTGTTATCGCTATAACAAAGGCACTGGGTGAGGGATGGCACACAGCTTTTTGCTAACAATCATATTTAGACGAAAGCTTGAGTCAGTGAGCTGATGTAAAAATGGTTTTACTTTGGCCAGAGTTTAGCGAGAGCTCTTGGCTCACAGCATCACGTGGAACAAGAGAAAGCATAGGGAAGTGTCCACCCTCATTTGCACACTGGAATAATTTACATTGTGAAATTCCCCCTTCAAAGGGACCTTGCACCCAGTGGAATCACAAGATTTCATGAGCGCAGAGCAGCTCAAGCGATGGAAGAAATTGCTGCTACTTAATGCACTGCAAAGAACCTCTATATTATTCTCACATGTTGCTGCAGGATGCAGTGAAGTAGTGAAATCCAATTGAAAGGTGACAAGTGCTTAGATCACAGAGGCAGAGGATTCCAGTGGAAAAAAGGAATACATTTGTCTACGGGACTAGACGTGAACAGAAAGCAGTTAGCACTTCTGAGCATGATATGCTTTTATCATAGTATTGACAATAAGGCCGGCAGATTAGTGGCGCAGCAGCTTGTTGGAGTCAGCTTCAATAACAAGATACGTAGCCAAGCAGCTTCTCGGAGAAGCAATTCTCCTTAAGGTATGACCCTGCTGCCCTTCAGATAGAGAGGAACAGATGCTGGCAAACATTCCTTTAAATAAAGAGAAGCTGTAGCAAAGCTTAAAGTACTCCAGTGGTAGATGTGTGTGTGCATATGTGTGAGGGTTGCACCTGAAAAGGATGGTTTCATTTGGTTGGAATGTAAGCTGTTGGGAAGCATTACATGACTGCTAGATCCACTACATCAGTAGTTCTCAAACTCTTGGGTCGTGACCCACTAGTTCATGTAACGCTTCCCCCGTCCCTTTAAGGGGCTGGGGAAGAGGAGAGGCAGGGAAGCAATCCCCAGGATCGTGTCCCTAAGAGGGGGGGCAAAGGGGGGCTTTCACTTACTTGGTCTCAGTAAGAACTGCTGGAGGCTGCAGGAGCCCAGCACAGCCCTCTGCAGGGTTCCCCGAGGCTTGGAATCTTGAAACAGAGCAATCACAAAGCACTTCCTGTTTGCAGGAAAAGCATCTCTACCCTTACTGTGAATTTTATGCTAATTGGCCACAAAAACATATAGCAGGGCCCTCCCTTGGAATATCACATTTATGTAGACAAACCCAAATGGTTTTCTAATCCTAAATCTCTAGCTTGTTTTCAAACAGAAGTGAAACATGGAGAGAACCAATATTTTCTAAGAGCAAAAAATGAGTTCAGCATTGTTACAAGTATGGCTATTACCAGTTATTACATGTATGGCATACATGACACTGATATGTATGGCTGACACCACAAACAGTCCTTATTCTTATTCTCCTCTTTGTCTCTTGCTAGTAATATCTGTTAAACCAAAAAATGTGGTTAAATCTGTTAAAAATGTAGTTAACAGCCCAATCCTAGGCATGTCTGCTTAGAAGTAAGTTCCATTAGTGTCAATGTGGCTTACTCCCAGGAAAGTGTGGATAGGATTGGGCTGTCAATCTGTTAAACCAGGGGTGTCCAAACATTTTGGCAGGAGGGCCACATCTGTCTGACACTGTGTTGGGCCAGCCTTTCCTTCTCTGCCACTGCTGCATCACAGATGTGAAAAAGCAAGTAGTGGAGGGAACCCTGATCCCACAGCTCAGGTGAGAGGTCAAACAATTGTCCTCATGCTAAGAGCAGTTGCATCAGGTTAGCTTGGGCTCCAGCAAGTCTCTTGAGGGCCAGAGGCTCATTGGAGACTGGGAGCTCCCCGAGGGCCTGATTGGGAGCCCCTGAGGGCCACAAGTGGTTCCCAGGACGGGGTTTAGGCACCCCTGTGTTAAACCAAAAAATATGACACAATTGCATTCCAAGAATTTCCACTGCCTGCTTGCTTGAAATCAGTTGAAGCAGAGCAGGGCAATTCTGAGCATGGTTCACATCTCTTGTTTACCTATGATCGAAGAGAAGGACCCATAGGGTTGCCCTTTTCAGGCACTATACTCTCTAGTTTTACCTGCAATTTAGCTGAATGCCTCTGAAATTGTAAGGATCACTTTAGGCTGAAGGTCCCTGCGATGTTCTTGAACCAATTTCATTAGTTGAAAGCCTCTTGATTGGACTAACTAAACTTACTACACTGTACAAAGCCCACAGAGGACTGAACCTGATAAATGTAAAGTGCAGAAATAATTTAGACTTCCCATCTAAATCTTTGGCTAAAATAATAATGCTTCAATGTTCCTTTAGGGTGTACTGATTAATATCTTGTTAATGAGTTAATTGGAGTCTTTTCAGACTTGAATGTGTTCTATTTAATTATGTTTGTACTTTTTGTTCCTCCGCTCCTGGAGGCTTGATGTCAGGTTATTCGATGCGCTCTGATGCTGATGTTTGTTCTTTTATTTTTTTTATTTTTTCAAATGAAATTAAATATTTGCCAGGCTACATTGCACTGAGGATATTATTCTGTGATGGTTTTCCAAAATGGTGATTTAATGCTGATGTGTACACTTTTTCTGCTTCTCAGTTTCCTCATAGTGTGATACAGGATTATTCAATACATGCTCTGAAATAAAACGAAATACGTAAAATGTATTACATTCAATATCTGTGAATATTTATTCTAGCAATTGATTATCCCAAATGAGGTTGTTGTTTTTAGTCCTAAACCAACTGGTTCATCCACTGATTAATATCAAAGTGGATATTCTGTGTAAGTACCATGTATTCTGTGTACACTCTTCCCTCTTTATAAGTACATTCACTATAAAAATTTTCACTTATCCATACTGCACATATTAAGACCATCCCACTTTATCCATACCAAGATTTTCAGTATAAGGTCCAGGAACAGTCTACCTCCCGTTTTACCCATTGGGTAGACTTTTCCTCTGCTTTGAGCTATAGAGACAGAGAAGGGGATGAATTTGCTTTGCTTGCCCAGGAAATAGTTCCAGGAGGTCTGATTGAATTTTGGATCTGTCCCCTGGGTAGGACAGAGGTCCATTTTTTGGGTGTACTCCTGCAGACTTTAGGATATGTAGTATTCAGGTCCCTCAGATGACAGGCTGCTGCTCATGAAGAGGCACCCTCCTTCATGTGACAAGCACTATCTGATGCGTAGCATGTCCCCCTACTTCCAAGGCATATGTGTTACACATTGCTTTTTACAGGGTATCAGTGTTTGTGCTGTCATGGCACCAACACAGCAGCCAGTGATGACATCCAGACTAAGTAGTCAGTAAGTAGCTCTCTGCAAGGGTCAGATCAATACGCTCTAAACTAGGAACCTTAACGTTAACAATTATTTTAAAAGGGAAAGGAAATACAATACTCTAGGCAATTAGTGATTTGTCCACACATGAACCTTGAATACCTTGTACATTTCTGATGGTGCACAAGGAAGTGCAACAAAATTGATCCAGATTTTACTGTGCTGATTATTTTGCTGTTCCTTAAAACAGAGCAGTACTTCCTTCCTTCAGGGAACCTTTTCCATGTCAATTTATCTGCCAAGGAACCCCTGTGTGTAACAGATTACTAGAGTGAAGAAATTGTTCTAAGCAGTGCTAGCCAGGCCTGTCCCCATCATTAACTCTTTGGGAAATGAGTACATTACTCAGGAGAGAGTTCTCTCCTCCATATATGTCAGCTTAAGTGGGTGGGAATAGGACAGTGGTACTCAAACTTTTCCAGTCAGTGGCTCCCTTGACCCCCATGGTTGTTGGCCATGACTCTTCATCATGTTCCTGAAGGCTGGAAGTGACATCATTAAACAGGAAGTGGCCAGAAATATTAACTATATTTCTCTATGGTTTCCGTACAGAGTCTTCACCTACCTAATGTTTATGCCTAATAAAGGTTGACTTGAATTGACTATTAACTATATTAAAATTAATTATATTAATCATATCATTATCTTAAAAATCTTTTAAATATATTATTAAAAATATCTTAATTTTTTCACAGATCTTAAAAATATATTATTAATACACAGCAATATACATGCTTTATAAATGATCAGCTGCTGATCACTGTTGGAGACAGGATGCTGGAGTAGGTAGATTTTGTCTGGTCCAGGAAGACTCATTTTTAACTTTGTAAGCATACCAATAGAATTGTTTTATCAAATGAATTTTGTGAACAACCAGTCTAACCAACATTACACACACACACACCCCTGTGGACTCCAATCCAACTAGTCATTTCTCCCATTCTCCTTGGATAGGATTGAACCCTTTATTAATTTAATGAAATTAAATTTTTCCAGCAGCTGATGGGGAAAACAAAAACAGACCATGAAAATATATCAGAGCTGATAAGGGTTTGGTCAGGAAGCTGATTTGTCTCCTATACTAAGAGATGCACAGCCCAATCCTATGCATGCCTACTCAGCCAGACTTACTTCTAAGTCCCATTAGAGTCAATGGGGCTTACGCCCAGGAAAGTGTGGATAGGATTGGGCTGGCAATCACTTCATCAATGGCTGATAAGTATTCCCTTCAAATAGCAAGATTTGCTATTTAAAAATACAGCCTTTCCTCTTCAGTCAAACAACAAGATTAATAAATCACTTTAAAAACAGTAACCTTTTTCTGCTCCTGGTCAAGTAAATTGTGTGCTTCACTCTCTCTCTCTCTCTCTCTCTCTCTCTCCCCCCCCCCCACTTTGCCAACTGCACGGAAACAACTTTAAGACCCCTGGTGACTGGTAAAATAGGAAGCGTTTTATTTGGGGAGGGGGAGGAAAGCGGGAAGGTTTGGAGATTGAAAGGGGGAGGGAGGGGGTTGAAAAGAGAGATTTCACTTTGATGGGAAGTGATACCAGGCTGGGAACTAGGAACCAATGAGACAAGGATCAAGGAGGGTTTCTTTCTGACGGTCAGCAAGGACAAGGACTGCAAAATGAGCATGCTCGGTACTTGCCAGATGGGGGATGGAGTCGGAGCTTTGGAAACAACATGCATCGAATACAGAAGGTGGCAGCCTCGGAGTGGAGGGAGAAGAGGGTGGGGCGGCAGCAGTCACTCTCGGAGGGAGCAGCTGAGCAACTCCCATTTCTTCAGCTTTAAAAAAAAGAAGATGGCGGGCTCGTATTCTGCCCAGGGGTGTGACTGTATCACTGCGAGAGGACATCCTGCGCCTCCCCTTTGAGTTCCTGGCGCCTCGCTAAGGAGCCGCGTCTCACAGTTTGAATAACACTGCCATAGGACAATGCCTTTATTATAGAGAAGTTATTCTTCTCATTAAATGTTTGACCTATGGTTGATTGGTGCTGCTACTGATCACAAATTTAGGGTCAGAAGTCTTAAACCTTATGTTTTTTAAGACTGTTTTCAATGTGTTCAGTAATAATATCTTTGCAGGCACTGGGGCTACATGATGCAATGGTTCCATTGTCATATTCAAGAGCTCCACACACTGAATGGGGTTCACTGTTGTATAGGGAATGTACACATGGATCTTCTTTTCATAAAATAAATTTCTTTGTCATTTGCTAGCAGTGTTCAGAGTCTTGGCATATACATGCATTTGATCTCTTGATCGAAGTGGCAATTTTTATGCAGCTTTTCATTGGCATGCTGTTCGTCAAAGAGGATTAATTATCTGAAAATAGGCCTGTATTGAGATTCACAGGAATTTGTTTTCATCGCATAAATAAATCTATATAATTGCTCAAATAAATGCATATGCCTATAGCATATAACAGAAGATTCCTTGAACATCTGTTAAATATGGTATAGTGGTCCTATTTAGTTATAAATTAACATGCCTTAGTGACTCTGTCAGCTAATAAGAATACCCTTTTCTCCTAGAAAATAATTGATGTACAAATGGGAAAAGCTGATTAAAGTCAAGGAGTTAAATTAAAGCTTTCCACTGAATGCTTTAAATCATTACTTAAGTTGCCCTAGATTCAGCATAGTGTAAAAAATGATAATATAGCTCTGCGGAATCAAGCAGTAATCTATGTTGTACTCATTCACTGCCAGGATGATAGCAGCATGTTTACTCATGAGGCTATGGCACTGATTGATCACACTTTCACCTTTATGGACTTTGTTCACTATATTATCTGTCAGCTTCATCTAAAACTGCATCTGCCCCTGATGCAGTCCCTTGTAATGAAAATTCACGCACTTGCCTTTTCTGAAACTCAGTTCACTAGTAAAACAATTGACAAGGCTTCAGTTTGATTGTGCCATACTTTGAATGTACTTTGTCAAACAAGTCTTTGATCCCATTTTGACTCTAAACTCTGCGTCGAATTAGCCTGAAATCACCACTTGTTGGTTCTTGCCAACAAAATCTTCACCACCAGTCACAGATTTGCGGTTTGACACAAGGGATCTCCCTTAAATAGACAGAGGACATGACTTGACAGAATATGGAATGTTTTAAAGATATTTTAAAGATTCATGTAAAGATCAGCATTCAAGGCACTCACATTAGCCTGGTTGCCTCTCATTTTCCTTCTTTTCAGAATCAGTTTTTCTCCACAGTCAAAGAAGTGCATAAAATATTGGGGAGAAAAAGTTGGCCCTCCTGTCTCTTTGTCCCCAAACACAAGATTCATGTGTTTTAAAGATCAGCATTCAAGGCACTCACATGAGCCTGGTTGCCTCTCATTTTCCTTTTTTTCAGAATCTGTTTTTCTCCAGTCAAAGAAGTGCATAAAATATTGGGGAGAAAAAACTGGCCCTCCTGTCTCTTTGTCCCCAAACTGTTTAATCCAGTTATGCTTGCTTCTGTTTTTGCATAGAGTGAAGGTCAACGAGACATGATAGCAGAACCCAGGTTCGTTGCTGAACATGTGAAACTACCTTCTACTAGCTCATACTGTTGCTCCATCATTGGTTCAGCATTGTCTGCACAGACGGTGGCTCTCCAGGGTTTCAGACAGGAATTTTTCTCAGCCCTATCTGGAGCTGCCAGGATTTGAACCTAGTGTTACGATCCTATACTTGTCCCCAGGTCTACTGACCTTAAGCTCCTTCCCCTTATTGGGTAATTCAAGTCCAAGGAAAAGAAGAGAAGAGCTGGATGGGGTGGGGAGTGTTTAGTTCCTTCATATAAAAGACAAAAAGCTAATACAGTTGCAGAGTATCCCACTTTATTAAACACATCAAACCCCCAAGCTTAAGTTTACAGAAAGGCCATTAGAATGGTTAATAGAGAAGCATACATTCACATCCAATATGCGTATTGTAGTTCTCCAAGAACAAGAGGTAAGAAAGGTCCCACAAGAAACTACTCCAAGAGCTTAGCTGCAGCTGACAATAAGGCTCTTTACCCAAACTCCTTCTATACTCTCAATTCTTAACCCAATCAGTTGACCAGCGTTCCTTTCTCTATTCACTAATCACTGAGTTTCACTCAGCTGGTGTAAGAATAACTCCAACGCAGGCAGAGCTGAACTGCTAAAGGGCCAGCACATTACACCTGGAATCTTCAGCATGCAATGCATGTGTTCTACTAATGAGGTACATTCCCTCACCTTGTCCACATACCTGTCCCTTTCAAGTATAGAGGTTGGGCTCTAACTATAGCATCAAATGAGGTGCATGGGTGAGGGGAGCTATACCCTTCCTTAACTCCCAACGCTCAAACTCTTCTTTTTCTTCCAAACTCTTCTTTCTTTCTTCTCTTCTTGGTTGTTGTACCGGAAATGTTAGGTACAACAGGTAGAGAAAAAAATGTCTAGGGCAGGGGTCGGCAACCTTAAACATTCAAAGAGCCATTTGGACCCATTTTCCGGAGAAAAGAAAACCTCGGGAGCCACAAAACCCTTTTGACATCTAAAATGAAGATAACACTGCATATATAGATTTTTTTACCTTTATGATCTGCTGCAAGCTCCCCTTCCTGTGCTAACCAGACAATATACTTATTGTCAAGATAGATATATCTTGACTGAGGGTCCAATCCTATCTAACTTTCCAGCACTGATGCAGCCCAGACTTAAGGAAACAAATGTTCCCATACCTTGAGGAGGCCTCTGTGACTGACTCCCCACTACAAGATACAGTGCATGCCCCATTAGAATGGCTGCACCGACACTGGAAAACTGGATAGGATTGGGCCCTGAGACGGCACTCTGAGGCACACACAGGGTGACCAGATGTCATAACAATAAAAGAGAACAAGTCACCCCAAAATGTAGGATATTGAAAAAAAATGTAGGACCACAAAATAAAAGCTAAAAACACTCATCTATATTGATTATATATTGATCAATATATAGATTATATATTTATTATATATTGTATTATTGATCTCATGTGCCTAATTTAAAATTACTTATTATTGAATTTAAAACTGTATTACATATAATTTATTAATTACAAGAGTGGATGCGTTGCCTGCTCACAGGGAAAAGCAGAACATTTAAGTTCTTTTCCAGGACATGGGGCTAAAAAATAGGACATGTCCTGGAAAAAGAGGACCTCTGGCCACCCTGGGCACACACTGGGGCGGTGCATGCTAAGACGGCACCCTTGAATTTAGCACTCTTCATTTTCCCCAGGTCAACCCCCATCTTTCTTGCTCCTGAAAGAGCACCCCTTTCTAAGGCTACCACAGCCCCATCTCTGCCTTCCTGCTCCCCATGGCACCCCAGAAAAGCAAGGTAGGAGTTACACAGGCAGCCCTTCCACAGCCTCCCTCTTCCCCACCCACCCACCCTTGTAAAGTCAACACTCCCCCCCTCTCCCACTGCTCTGCCTCACCTATTGCCCTACAAGACAAAAGTGAGGTCATCCCCATTGCCTCACTGTGCCAAGCCCCACCCCACAGCTGTGTGCACAGGAGATGCCCACAAGGGGACTGCAGGCACCTTCTGCCCTCTCCTGGGAGCTGCCCCTGCCTCCCCCCACCCAGGCAGCCCTGCCTGGGCCCCCCCTCCTGCCTCTGCATCCCCCATCGACCCCCCACTGGAAGCCCACCTGCCTGGCGCCCCCACCCCTTGCCAGCCACACTCAGGGTGGCAGGAAGCCAGGAGGGGAGCCTGGCTGCTGTCAGCCACACTCACCATATACACAACGTAGAGGGCGCACAGTGCATTACGGGAGCAGGCGAAGCCCCAGCACACCATCTTCCCAGGCAGGAGTGGCCAAGCCCCCCTTTCCCTCCCCTGCAGCACAAAACAATCTCCCGCTCCCCCCAAGGGGAAAGCAGCAGCAGCCCGTCCTGCACAAAACAATCTCCCCCTCCGCCCAAGGGGAAAGCAGCCTCCGCCCATCCTGCCCCTTTAAATCCCAGCCTGCAGGAGCCAGAGCAGCAGCTGCCTGTCCTGCCCCTTTAAATCCCAGCCTGAAGGAGCTAGAGCAGATGGGTGAAAGAGCCGCATGCGGCTCTAAAAACACAGGTTGCCGATCCCAGGTCTAGGGCAACAGACTGTAGGGAGCAAAAGCAGAATTCTGTTGTACTCACCCATGCAACCATTTTGATCTTAAAATCAGACCCTCATGAATAGGGCAGATCCATGAACGCATAGCTGTCATGTCATGTTTTTTATTCTATTAGTTCACTATTGCATACCAGGGCTACTGAGAACTGGCACTGGGCCCAGGGCAAGATGCCTGATTGGGTCCCCCTTTCCTAAATTTTCCTGCAAACTAGATACAACTGCATTTTTAAAACATGTTTTTAACTGACAATTTTAACATAAAATGAGCAAGACTGAAACTAAATGAAAAAATCAGAGCAGAATATTTTCCTTACTTTGAGTAGTGCATTTCTTTTCTTCTGTATCAGCAAAGTTCTACTCATTTGCTTTTTCTCCTTCTAATACAGGTGTGCGTCCCTTAACGACCTTCCGGTCAGCAACAAGTCGTATATGTGACTCGTATATGTAACGAGTCGTATATGGTCAGGCGGTTGCACTCTCCAAGCCTCCAAAGCTGAGAAGTCTGTACTCTGCCTCTGTGAGGCTCAGAATGCCTCAATCGCAGGACAGTTTCCGGAAAAGCTTCCAGAGACAAGGGGAGCAGCCCTTCCCCTCTCCTTTAGTGACTTTGCATAGTGTCAAGCCCTGCTTGACGACAGGGATGCAAGTCCACATCCCTGTTGTTAAGCGGTGCACAATTCTAATGCACAGGTATCTGAGAACTGGCTTTTACCATCTCATTATTATGCAATGATTTTGGAGCAAAGCCCAGATGAAATAAACTTGCCTGACCCTTTTTAATTTTTCATTTCTTTTTCTGTAAGTTTTCCAGACTTATAGTTGTACTGTTAATTCCACCTTCAAACACTGCAAAAATAAATAAATAAATAAAATGCAGACTTGATGCAGCACCATGTGTTCAGGACTCACACTAAACTAGAAGAAAGGAGCTGACTTTTGGGGCTTGGGAATTCTGTGAACTGAACTGGGTGACCTACTACTGAGACCCAGCTATTCTGGTCTGAAGATGTGAGTTTTACTTTCCCATGTTTGAATTGTATGAATGCATATTGGTGCTTATGGAAAAGACCTGGGCTGCATTTCCACTATAGCTTTAATCCACTTTCAATGTACTTCAATTCCTCCAAAGCATTCGGGGGAAGTTGAGAAACGAACTGTTTGTTAAGGAATCAAAGAGCTGTAGTGACCCTTAACAAACTACAGTCTCCAGAATGCATTGGGGTAGTAGAAGTGCATTGAAAGTGGATTAAAGCAGTAGTGGAAACGCAGCCCTGGGTAGACTGAGATTGAGGTACTCAAGTTTATTTTTTAATACATTTGCGTTGTACTGTGTCAGCAGTTTTCAAACTGTGTTCTAGGCTCACCAGATTTTGGTGGTTCATGAAACTATGTGCATCAAGGGTTAAATAAGCTGTGACTGTGTGCTAGGCTATATGTATCAAGGGTTAAATAAGCTGCTACTTGGGGGGAGCACTGCTGCCCATCACCATTATAGCCACAGACCTTGGCATATATAAATCAGGCAGCAGCCTATAGGGTCTCTAAAAGTTTGAGAACCACTGTACTATATAGTTTTTTTGTCATGGCTTGGGCCCCTTGGAGGCCTGGACCCTGGATATTTTGGCCCCCCCCATCCGCCCCCTCCTCAGGCCTGTTGCAGACTGGTTTTTTCTTAATGTTTGGGGCCACCTGTTCCCATGTTCTCTGTGTGTGAAGGACAAGAAGGTTGTTAAACTTGGTTCCTGTAGAGCTGAGGGTATGGCTAAGCAAAGGTGGTGAAGCGTTTAGATCAAGGTCTTCTAGTTGCCCAGACCAACGAGCAATCCTGGCCCAAAAGCTTCAGCTGTGGTCAGGGAGCACCACCTGATTTGTGTTGACATCTTAATATAAACACACATAGCTCAGAATATTATTGTAAAAGTGGAAAAACAGCAAGAAGATGACAGAGGAAGCACTTATACCCACTGCTGTTTCCAAGGTTCTGCGCTGCATGTTCACTACTGGAGTGTAGTTCCACTCAAAGTTCAATTGAACGTCATACAACTCAGTTTCCAGTAAACATGCATGGTGTCTGGATGTTGTTGAAAACAGAGGATCCCCCGTTTTCTGTAGAGGTGTGAAGGTTTTGTTAAGAGAGATTGGGCTGCTGAGGAGATTTCTACTGAGTCACTTAAATTGTATAAGAAAAACAAGGCACCCCAAAGATCTCAAAAGACATGGATGCAATTTTCTGGAAAACAAGATGCAACAGAGGACTTTGATTTCAAAGGAGCTGTACAATGGTGGATGTGCTATCATGCTCTTCAACGTTTAAGAGTAATTATAGGCTGTTTGATATCACCGCCACTTTGATGTTCTTCATTATGAACCAATAAATCTACCTTCCATAAACAAAAAGCACTGTGGGAATCATTAGCTGATAAATGGATATAATCATCTTGATGAATTGCTAATTTGTAATCTCCAAAAATGCCAACCCAAGGTTCATATTGTTTAGTGGACAGGTGTGTTCTTCCTTCTTTTTTTTTAACCACTCTGACCTTGCTTTCAAAGAGACCAAGTCCTAGACTTTATAGGTGACTTGTTTCTGTCTTATAAACACGCTGTAATAAATTGCATTATACAGGCTTTCCTTGCTGAGCTGTAGAAGTCAGGACAAGCAACTGCACTTTCCCCTATTGTAATATTCTTCATTTTCCAGAATTGTCTATGGTGTGCAAGTGAACACACTGCACAATTATGATTTGTAGAGAGGACGAAAGGCTCACAACAGAGATGATGATATATTAGGATTCATAAATGTACTGTTCCAATTTAAAAGAGAAAGATTGAGGAAGGATACAGCAGGTATGTAGGTTCAATGGTTCCCAACTTTTTTTATTTGCATACCCCCTGGCAGCTTATTTCCATAAACTGTACCCCTCATATTGGCAAAATGTTTGTAATTAATATATTTGCAATTAATTACGTACAAATATATTTGTATATTAATTAATGTAATTAATTAATTAATTTGTTATTTCAAATTTATGTTTTCAGTTAATGATCCATATCTGATAATACATGAATTGATGAAGAAACTAGCAGTTGCTGGGGCTTTTGCAGCCAGGTAGACACCTTCCTTCCTGCCTTGCCAGCCCTGCAAAGCATTCTGATACAGACCCGCCTTTTCTCGTCATTATTCAGTTCTTTTTCAAGTACCCCTAAAGGTTCTGTCAAGTATCTCTGGGGGTACACATACACCTTGTTGGGAACCACTGATGTAGGTGAAAGCAAAATCTTTATACTTCCTCACCAAATGGAAAAGGTGCAAAAGAGAGCAACCAAAATGATTACTGGGCTGGAGCACCTTCCCTATGAGGAAAGGCTACAGTGTTTGGGCCTCTTCAGTCTAGAAAAGAGGCGCCTATGGGGGGACATGATTGAGACATACAAAATCATGCAGGGGATGGACCGAGTGGATAGAGAGATGTTCTTTTCCCTCTCACATAACACCAGGACCAGGGGACATCCACGAAAGCTGAGTGTTGCGAGAGTTAGGACAGACAGAAGAAAATATTTCTTTATGCAGCGTGCAATTAGTTTGTGGAACTCTTTGCCACAGGAAGTAGTGATGACATGTAGCCTAGATGTCTTTAAGAGGGGATTGGATAAATTTCTGGAGGAAAAGTTCATTACAGGTTACAAGTCATAGTAGGTATGTGCAAGCTCTTGGTTTTAGAGGCAGGCTGCCTCTGATTGCCAGAAGTAGGAGAGGGCACCAGGACCCAGGCTGTGTCTGTTATCTGGTGTGCTCCCTGGGGCATTTGGTGGGCCACTGTGAGATACAGAAAGCTGGACTAGATGGGCCTTTGCCCTGATCCAGTGGGGCTCTTCTTATGTTCTTATGTCCCCACTGCATTTCTTTTTTTAGTTCTGCTTAGCACTGGGAAAAATTACTCCAGTGTTAAAAAGTACTGTAAATGTGACAAGAGATGAGGAAATGGAAGGAATCAAGGACATTCAAGGAATCTTGCATGATTGGCAGAATTTGTTGCAGTAAAATTAATTCAAAATGCAGGATGGAGTTTTGGTGCCGTACCAAAATGTGAGTTTCAAGCTGAATCAAACACCCCAATCTGGTTTGGCATTCCTTGAATGTTTGGACCTGCTTTACTGTGTCAAATGGTTGATGTGTCATTTTCTTTGCCTGGCTTTACTCAGTACAGGGGGCACAGTATTCAAACTCATAGACCCAAGGGCAGAACTTGATGGCAGTGATCAAAACAAAACCATTCTGCAACAGTAGCTAATATGGACTTTTTTTAAAAAAATGAGGAAGTTGTCTATAGTGGGGGTGGAGGGAGCAATATTTAAAGACCTAAGTCCAGAGGAGACATGAAATTCAGACCTGGATTTCCTTTCAGGTTGATCTTTAACGATAAAGGTCAAACCTTTGCCATTAAACAAGTTGAAGGGCAAGAATCTATTACATTTGGTTATTGATTCTGAAGGCTCTGAACCTTGCCAAGTATTGGAGGCTGCCAAGAACATAAATCCAGGGATAATAATGAAGATAACTTGCAACTTTTAAAACCACTTCTGTGTTCTGTGCTCAGAACACATACTGTGTATGCAGTTCTTGAGATGGAACTTCCCATTTTTTAATGTGTTCCCTTCTTTTTCTTCATTTTCTTGGTTGATACTGTGAAAATATAATTAATATAAGCTGTACATAGTGGAAAGGTTAGTGTTAGAACAGCGTGAAGTAAAAATGTCCATGTCTTAGGAAATCATCTTTAAAGATGAACGCCACTGGCTATTTGATCTCCCTGTAACGGAACTTTGATCTGTTGCACTATCAAATAATCTAATAGAAAGGTTGGATTTGGATTAATATACTGCTGGAAGAAAATGAGAAACCATATAATTGCAGATGACTTTCTCTGCATCATATGTGACATTTTCAGAATAAATTACGGTACCCTTTCAAATGCGTGTGTAGAGATACTGGGTTTGCAGTGTTCTAATCCTGGCAGTTAAATATGGCATGAAAATTGGAGTTTGCATCATGCATTCAATTTGTATCTTGCTGAACTGCAAGCTTTGGATTTAGGAGTAGATAGTGAGAAAAAAGTTGCCTTGACTCATCGCAGTCTTCCAGTAGCAATGATTGTCAATACATTCTGGTCAGACAAAAAATACTTCATGTACTGACTTTTGAAATTCATGGCGTTGAATGTAATGGTAATCATTGGTTTAGATCGGGGTGTCTAAAACTTTTTGGCAGGGGGCCACATCATCTCTCTGACACTGTGTTAGGGGCCGGGGAAAAACAATTAATTTACATTTTACTTATATGAATAAATGAAGGTCTTGCAATAGCTCAAGACCTATAAAAGACGTTGCACAAAGCAAGGCTGGCCTTTCCTTCACTGCTGCTGTTGCATCATAGATGTGAAACAGCAAGCTGTGGAGGGAGCCCTTGTCCCACAGCTTACGCAAGAGGTCGAACATTTGCTCTCACGCTGAGAACAGTTGTGCGGGCCAGCGCAGGCTCCAGCAAGTCTTCCGAGGGCCACAGGCTCATTGGAGACTGGAGTCTCCCTGCAGGCCAGATTGGGAGTCCCCGAGGGCTGCAAGTGGCCCCCGGGCTGGGGTTTGGGCACCCCTGGTTTAGATTGATATTTCTCAATGTATGTTCCCTGCTGTATCACTTTACATGTTCGACCTATTGTGAGTACCACTGGATGTCATCACCAGCTACTTCTGGATTGGGACGCTAGATGTAACATAACAAACACTGGTAAGAAACTCTGGATGGACAGGAGGGCTTTTTTGAGCATGCAGAAAGTGTGCACTGACCCACTGAGCTGAGCTTCCTACTGCTGCTTATCACGTTGCATTGCTGGTCTCACTGCCAGGTGATGGGGGTCTGGAGGCACCACCCGTACCACCAGACACTACCTCAAATACTACCATTGATACTAGTACCACTGGTTGAGAAATACTGGATTAGAAGGTTTTAAAAGGAGAGAGATTCCTGGAGGTCAGGGTCTATTCATTACTCATGATAGCTAAGCAGAAGTTCCAAGGTCAGAGACAGATGTTTGTCTGCCGCCACGGCTTGAATGATGTAATTAACTAGAGAAAAATATGAATCTTTTAGCAGTTTTTCAAATAAAATTCTAGATGTTATTCTTCATACTATTTGTGAAGGGCTGGAATGAACATCTTTGCTGTCGTCTCTGTTTTCGTAACTTCCCTTTGAGGGTTTTGCAAGGACAACTGGGTCAGGACTTGCTGTAAATTAATGTTCCCCATGGGACTCATAATGAAGAGACTGTTAACTAATTATCAGTCTGTTTTGGAAGGCATTCATTTTTTAATTGACCTCAAACCTCTAAGGGAACAAAAGGTGTCTGAAGAAAGATGACTTTTTCTGTTGAGGGCAAAGAGATGAGTTGTCTTCCTCCGGTCAGGGTGGAAAATAAAGCATTAGTTTCTTGGGACTGGGGGACCCAAAGGGATGTACTTGATGATCTCCATACACATTTAAGATTCCAAAAAGTAGTTGGTGCATCTCATGAACAGGGTACAGTATTGATAGTCATCTGCTCATTCAGTAACCATATTTTGAGGAAATATTGCCTCCATTTTTTCTTGTCTGAAAACACTGCTGGAGAATGAATTTAAATTATCCCGTGTATGAGTTGCTGCATAAGTAGGCAAGTTCAACTGTGCAATTTAAATGCCAGATTCATGTTCAGGAAGGCAATGTGTCACATTGTTATATCCTACAGAGAAGTTAATTGCAAAGCCAGAAGGATGCCCAATAAGGTTGTTCACTGGGAACAACTCTTGGTCAGAGAAATGATATTCCAATTTGATTTACTTGAATTTTGACTGTCTGGTTTGTTGGCTTCTGGCATTAAAAAAAAAAAAATCCTGGAAACCACTACAATGTGAGATGCTGTTCTTAAACCTCCAGTGATGTTCTGACCTGTATCTTAGAATATACCCTATCAGTGGATGGCTAGAGGCTTCTCAAAATTGTTTTTCCTGTGGTGCTGCAGAAGGAGATCCCACAACAGCTGTTGTAATCTCCACAGTTCCCTTTATTGTATCCAATGTGATAACGTTAGCATCATGTAGAATGACTGCTCTAGCAGTAGGGAGTCATGGATGCAGACTGCAGGCTGGCTTTCCTACATTATGCTACTGCAGTATGTACTGTCTGAAAGCTCTCTCCTTTTGAGCTCAGTTGTGCTGGCATGAGACTGCCATAAAGTACTACAGCAGTCAAATGAAATAAGCCTCAGCACTGTTACATAGGGACTATTTTACAGTTTTCTCATCTCTGTTCTCTCTCTCTGCCTTCATTCCATCCCAGTCCTGTTACAGTTTGGTCACTGAGAGCCCAATCCTGAGTGCACACCTCTAGCGCTCCGCCAGCGGTGTCATAAACATGCCGTAAAGCATGTTCGCAGCCGTCAGCACCAGTCCAGTGCCGGTGCTGGCACAGACCTCGTGGCCCATCGTTCAGACTGGGTGAGCAGCAGGGAAGTTCCAACCAGGAGGCAGGGAAGGGTTAATGTTATGATTTTGCATTGAGCAGGAGGCGGACAGGCAGGAACAGGCTCTCTTGTCCATCTCTGAAGGAACTGATGGTCATTAGACTAGTGAGGGGAGAAGGGGGGGTGGCAGTTCCTAGCCATCTTGGAGAAATGCACAGCATGGCTCCTGCAGGCTCACTAAATGACCAGCCACAGTGGGACTACTTCTACTGGTAAGCCTCCCAGCTGCTGCGTGTGATCCTCCTGCCTCTTGCAGCTTCTGTTCCTGCTCTCTCCCAGTTTGTCCCACTCCTCCCACCTTGTCTACTGTTGGGATGGGGGAGAGTCTTTAAAGAAAACTCACACAAACACACACCCCCAGCAGCAGCTCAGGTTTTTTCCATGGAGCTGCGTCTGACTGTTTTATGGAAAAGACTTGGAACTTGAGTTTGTAGAATCCGCAAAATGCTCTGGGCAACTTGGAAAGTCTGCCTGTTAGAGCTTGTTTTTGAGTGGCATTAGAAGGCGCTAAGACTTGTGTCTCGCGTCAGGCTGCGCTGGATTGACCCATCTCGGACTTGCATAGAAAGCTAAAGAGTTGGTGCTGATGACTCCAGTAACTTGTAGCAGGAGTAAGGATATCAGATACTGCCTCTGGTTTCACGGTTCTTTCATGAGTACATTGCGGATCCAAAGTTGATATTATGTTTACAATGTTCATCAGCAGTCTTATAATGCTGATAAAAGCGATAAATGGTTATAATAGTGAAAGCTCATGCCTGCCATTATTATATCCGGACATAAGGTATGCAATATCTGCATTAGCCATAGGAGACAAGCAGAGGAGCAAGGTAAGCTTCTCTACCTTGCTTTTGCTGAGCTTAGCAAAGCATTTTACATTTGTCACTTGGTCATAACTGCTGCCACAAAATTTATGCACCACAAAATTTACGCACCACAAAATTTAGCCTCTGGGTTTGCAGAGAAGGCAGAGCACTGATGGTGCAGGAGAAACTGAGCTGGATTCTGATTGCTGGAGCCCTGGTTCAAAATCCCACTGGAACGTTAGAGAGACCCATAAGAGAGACGCTTACTATGTCGCAAGGCTGTTTGCAAATGTGACTTAGGAGATGTTGACATGAATGAGTGGAAAACTCTGACAAGCAATCAGAACATCTGGCATCACAGATTCTGGAATGGCATTTATGATAAGAAATTTATGACATCAGATGACTTTTATAACTCCAGAACAAGTGTGATTACAAGAAGCAGTGTGTCAGTCATGACCTTTCCACTGAATAAACAATTAGCAAAAGGAAAGTAAACCTCAATCCTGAACCAAGTGTACTTTGAACATTTCCAGCAGGGTGTAAGGGAAACAAAACCTTCTAAATAGCCACAATTTAGAAATCTATAATGTGTTAGCTGTGGATCAAGACAGAGTTTATTCATAATGAGAAGAGACTCCAAATGCTTGCCCAAAGTGTTTCCCGCCCCCCCGCCCCGATTGGGTATTACCTGAGAAATTAGGTTGGTTTGGGGAGCTTGCTTATGTTTTGAAGCATCTGAATTGAGAAAAAAAAATTGCCACACTCATCCTATATAATGTAGGATAATATATATATCATCCTATATAATAAAGCCAGTGATGTCACTAGGCTTCACCTCACCTGGTGCAGGAGGCCAGCGCATCACCCCCATGCAGTGGGCAGGGCAACACCCCGGGTGGTGGGCGTGGCAATGCACCATTGCCATGCCCCCATTAGTGTTTTGGCTGTACCTTTTGATATTTCAGTGTGGTTTGTTTCATTGCAATCTGCATGAAATTAAACATTGATTGATATATATAACATGATGGTATTATACCTACAAACTGATTTTTGTTATTTTGGTCACCAGTGGTGTCACCCTCCTCGCCCCGTGTGTCAGCTTACTAACACCTTATTGCAGCAGTTTAGCACCAGGACCCATGTTTTAGAACAGGGGTGTCCAATGTTTTTGGTAGGAAGGCCACATCATCTCTCTGACACTGTGTTGGGGGCCAGGGAAAAAAAGAATTAATTTCCATTTAAAATTTGAATAAATTTACATAAATGAATATATTAAAGATGAACTTATATGAATGAATGAAGGATTTGCAATAGATCAAGGCCTGTAAAAGGCCTTGTACAAAGCAAGTCTGGCCTTTCCTTCACTGCCACTGCTGTGTCACATATATAAAACAGCAAGAAGGGGAGGGAGCCCTCATCCCACAGCTCATGGAAGATGTCAAACATTGCTCTCACGCTGAGAGTAGTTGCGTCGGGCCAGTGTGGGCTCCAACAAATCTCTGGAGGGCCAGAGGCTCATTGGAGACTGGGGGCTCCCTGAGGGCCGCATTAAGAGGCCACGAGGGCCGCAAGTGGCCCCAGGGCCGGCGTTTGGGCACCCCTGTTTTAGAATGACAGTCTGTCCAGGAACCACCAAAAGTGATGTCATGGCCAGAAATGACATCATCAAGGAAACTACAATCAATCAATCAATCAATCAATCAATCAATCAATAAGGAGATGCCAGCACTGTTCCATCAAGTGAATTTTCTCTATAGCCTGCCTGCAATACCCCCCCCCCCCCAAAAAAAAAAAAATCAGTAGGGTTTTCAGCCCTACCCAGTGCCCAGTTCAATTAAAATTCTTATGTTTATACCATATCACTGTCAGGATCCATTGGCTTTGCAAGTCTAAAAAAGAAAAAAGTTCACCTTATCAGCTGACGCTGTTGCAAGGCAGATAAGCAACTCAGAACAACTCGGTACATAGGGATGAGGGTTCACAGGCTTTTATTTGAATTGTATACAATTGGTCCACAGGACTCATGTCCAAAGCATGGACCCCGGTCTAACTGTGTCCAGAACTCTTATACAACTCTTGGCCCTTTGTCTGAAAATCTAGACTTCCCATTCGCTGACAGTTTGACATCATAAATGGGGCTAATTCCTAATAGGATATAGATGAAATACCATTTACATAGAAGATAGAAAATAGGTGGGCAACAAGTGAGCAAAACCATTGATTGGTTGTGATTTACATACAGGCAGGGTTTCAACTTAAAACTTAGCCAAAATTACACTATTTCTAAAAGTTTTCAAAAACCAGTAGGGTTTTCTGTAGCATCCTCATTAAAGAGAACACAAAAACACTTAAACATGGGTGTGAAGACCTTATTTGGTAGAACTTCTGACCCATTTATTGGCATATATTCCCTTCAGACCCTTCCTAATTAGGATGGTATTGCTTGAGCTACCTATCTTATCTCTTCTCCTGGTTTTAGTAAAACACTGCGGGTCCCTTTGCAAATTTGTTAAGCAAAGTCCAGTTTTACTAACATCATTCTATATGACTATTGTGACCAGTTACTTACATTGGTATTGAGGGATCTACAGTGGTGTGTATACTTGCAGATAAGTGAACTCTTTTCTTTTAGGAGTTACCTAACACCTGCTAAAGTGTTATCTCTTTGAGCTAAGGCTTCAGCCAGCTTCTTGTGATTCTTCATATATTTTAACATAAAAAAACAAGCCAAACTTTCACTGCATCACATTTTCCTTTTCAACAAATCCTTCTCCCGTTTACCTTCAAACAAGTTACTCAGATTTCCTTACATTACATGCACTAGGCAAACTGCTTGAAACATCTCTCTCTAGTGCACCCCCCTAGTGACACCACTGAATACAGCAATGTTTCTCAAACTGTAAGTCAAGATGCACTTGGTTGCTTGCGAGTCAATTTCAGGTGGGTCCCCATTCATTTTAATATTTTATTTTTAATATATCAGATTTGATGCTACCGTGGTATGTGACTGCCTTGGGAAAATGTTACAGATCTGTACTTTTAGCAGGCGACTGTATATGCTTTTAACAATGATAGTAAATGGGACTTACTCCTGGATAAGGGTGGGTAGGACTGCAGTCTAGATTGTTAACAATTTTCCTGCTTGATGCAGTTACTTCTAGTTATGACATCAGTTCTGGTTGGTCCTGACAGATTCTCACTCTAAAAAATGAGTCCAGGTGCTAAAAGTTTAAGAACCATTGTAATATAGGATAATATACAGGATGAGTATATAATAGGATAATAATAGGATGAATGTGGCAAATTCTTTCTTTTCTTATTGTGTGTGTGTGTGTGTGTGTGTGTGTGTGTGTGAGAGAGAGAGAGAGTGAGTGTGAGAGTGAGTGTGAGAAAGAGAGAGAGAGAGAGGATACTATCCTGTGGAATATTCCAGACTTGGCCCTATTTCCTTCTTTCTGTTCACTTATTCCTTGTCTAGACAGATATTGTTGATAGTGTTTTGAATGTAACACATAAGAGACTCAAATCCTGATGCTGATGGCCATTTAGGGGACGTGGTGGAGGTCTAGGCATTCTGCTGCAAAGCGTGACCTGTATTGAGGCAAGTAAGACTCTGTGGGTGGGGAGTGTCAGGCAGGGGACAGAATGGGGCAGGGAGGGGGAGGAACAGGGGAGTTTCTGGGTGGGAGTCAGAACAGGGAGATGGTGGATCCTGATGGCACTGGCATGCCCAAGGATCTTATCCCCCATTACTTTCCTCATTCCCTCTTCCTTACTCTCCTCTGCTGATGTGAAGAGACCCCTTGGGGCAAAGATAAGGGAAGATAAGGGAATGAAAGTTCCCTTGCCTCAAGGAGGTCTTTGAGACTGTACCCCCTTCCCCACAGGATGCAACCCACAGTCTGTTGGTGTGGCTGAGTCAGCTGAGTGGGGTTAGCTAGTGCTGGGCTGACATTGAAGTTACCTCTTTGTATTATATGAACTAGCCCTGAGCCATACTGTTGCCTTTGTCTTGCTACAAATGCTGGTGGCTGAAATATCTTGAGGATGTCATTAAGTCAGTGCATGCATTTAACATTTACCCATGCTAAGCAAGAATTAGAAATCGTCAAATTATTATTTTATGCTTTCACACTTGTGTAATAACCTCAGGTGGAATAATATAAATTATGGAATTTATGATTGACTTTTAGCTGGGCTCAGGGTAGATGCTATCAAAACCAAGTACACTATAAAGAAATATTATTCTTGTAATTGTAAAATTTATAGCACAAATCATAAGA
Organism: Tiliqua scincoides; assembly: GCF_035046505.1. Taxonomy (NCBI): domain Eukaryota; kingdom Metazoa; phylum Chordata; class Lepidosauria; order Squamata; family Scincidae; genus Tiliqua; species Tiliqua scincoides. The sequence goes on from NC_089823.1 coordinate 111,183,105, forward strand.
AAGTCAGATAAGTTTATGTGATTAAGCTCTGCTCTAACAAGGGTACCATTAGCTTTAATGACTGTGGTCAGAGCTTTAGTAAGAATTCAGCAGTGGGGGAAATAGAAGGCTAATTTTATAGTTTGCTCATTTATCTAGAAAGCAGCACATTTACTTTATATATGCCTTATATGTCATTTTCCCAAACACTGTAGGCCTTAGCATTGTGGATCGATCACAGTGTCTTGGAAGCCACTTTCCTTGTTGACGTCAGTGGGCTTTCCAGGTTTAGTGGGTTTAAAGTTGTATTTCTAAGCTAGGACTGTTGACTCTTTGGGGCAGGGTCCTGTCTTTCCACTCTTTATAAAGTGCCCTGCATAAATTAATTTTTGAACCATTTAAGTTGTAATCATGCAAATATAGGGGGGTGGAGTCTACTACATTCACCAGAGCAGATCTCGAACTAGTGACTTGAAAGATAGGTCAGGAAGGGATTTCATCTGTGTGCTATCAAATAGCTTTGATTAAAAAAAAAGAGAGAGCTTCAAGGATACCTGCCATGGTGTGTGTCCTTGTGCATCTACTAGGCTTAGAGCAAATCGAATTCCCTTATCTTTGTAAAAGCTTCCAAGTCTGATTTGTCCTTTGGTTTGTCTAATTACAAGCCAGTGTGGTGAAATGGTGAACATGCTGGATTTGGACTGGGGAGGCTCTGGTTGGAATTCCCACTGTTTCTTAAAGCTCACAGAGTGACTTTGGTCTGACCACTCCCTCAAAAGGTACTTGTGAGAATAAAAGGAGGGGGTAGAACATGATGTGCTACCCTGAGCTCCTTGGAGGAGATATGTATGTTAATTCCTCTGTCTTTGCTTGCCCTGCGCCACCCTGAATGGCATGTGAGCTGAAACTAACTCGCTCTCCGTCTGTTTCATTTTTTTTTTCTCCTCTGGTGAACTGGGCTTGTTTTTATTGTTCCTGTTCAGAATCTGTGCTTCCAAGTGCACCTCGCAAGCAGTTTTCTCTGTGTTGCATAGTTCCAAGTATGTGCCCTGGTACCAAATTCAACCTTAAAGCTTGGCAATATGGAGCAAGTGCAGACAGGTGTGAGATTACAGCGGCGCTGAAAAAAACAACTGGAATTGAATGCTAGTTGTTGAGTTTGTAGCAGATGATTGGCTTGATTTATATAATATGGGCCACAAAAGGCAAGAGATGTAAGTCAGCAACTTTAGTCAGAAGTGGTTCAGTGAGTTGGAGCAGGTCACTGTGAGCTGCGGAATGAATTCATGTTTGTCTGAGCATAGTGCTGGCGCAGCATAATTTACTGCAATCAAGCTTCTCTATGGAGACACCCTTTGGGGCAAGGAAAAGCTAATCAGCTGTATCCGATGCCACTTATGCCATATAATCTCTGCTGTAAGTACCAGAAGAATATCAAGCATACGGAGTTTCTTAGAGTAGCAAAGCAGTGCATTTGTCATTGGTACAGTTGTAGCTGGTGAAATAATTAAGGCTTGAAAGTATCCCAGTCAATAATGAGATACCATTTTAGAACAACACATTACAGGGCTGTGAACAGAAAATGAGTGGGATTGGAACAATAAGGAAGTGATACAAATGTAGTCAGATCAAGAATAAAATTGTTAATGGATCAGCCTCATGGAAGATTGCCGTCATAATTCTCTGATGTATGCTTAGAATTCAGCAAGAGGTTGTGATTTACTATCAAACACTGGAGATGGAAGACTCTTGAAGCCAAACACTGGAGCCATTTGCAATTGTATTGCACTTCTTAACATTTAGCAGCTGCATTATTACAACTTCAGTAGTTCCAATATTAGTTTGGAAATGTCAGGCTTCACAGAAACTTTCTCCCCATCTCCAGAGAACTTGCCAGCATTGAATAGCTTTATGGGGCTGTTTTCTCAGTGGCTAGGGTGATATTCCTAATAATAATAATAATAATAAAACTTTATTTTTATCCCGCCCTTCTCCCTAACGGGACCCTTCTCCCTAACGGGCGGCTATTCCTAAAGTGATGTTCCTATATCCCAATACAGTATTTACAGACAAATTGGACCCTAAAGTCCTGCTGTGTCCCTGGGTATGCACTGTATACACAGTTGTGGGATACAATTACAGTTTGTAATGAATCTCTTTCTCTCTCTCAGGGTCTTGGGTTGGTATCCCAGCTATCTTTGGCCAATCAAAGGCCATTCCCTCATCACATGACCTTGACCATTAGTGTTTTCTCACAGACTAGCACAACCAAGAAGCTGACTGTGTTGAATTTGGTGACAACCCTCACTCAAGTGCAAATGAATTAAAGGTTGATATAATCACTACTCTGAGCTGAAGGGCCATCAGGATGTGAGGTGGGGCATAGGCCAGAGGGCATAGGCCAGAGATATCCCCTGGACATGTTAGATAATATTTCTTTACCCAGCCTATAATTTGTCTGTGGAACTCCTTATCACAGGAAATGGTGATGGTATCTCGCCTAGATGCCTTTAAGAGGGGATTGTACAAATTTCTGAAGGAAAAGTCCGTCATGGGTTACACGTCATGATAGTTATGTGCAAGCTCCTGATTTTAGAAGTAGGCTACCTCAGAATGCCAGATTCAGGGGAGGGCACCTGGACACAGTTTGTATCTTGCTGTCTTATGTGCTCCCTGAAGCATTTGGTGGGCCACTGTGAGATACAGGAAGTTGAACTAGATGGGCCTTTGGCCTGACCCAGCGGGCTCTTCTTATATCGCCATCTCACATGCCTCTGGGAAGGGGAGATGAAAACTAAGATGCATGGATCTTTGTCCTGTTGTGGAGATGTTCACACCCAATGGCATCCTGACCTCCAGGCCAGAAGCAGAGCTCAAACAGCAAAAGCTAATCCATGGCACTGTGTTCACAGCTTGATTATTACATTGTTTATGAAATTGAAATATCTCTTCTGCCTTGAGACATTTAAGCACCCAAGAATATGTAAGCTGTTGGCTTAGTACTGTCTTTTCTCTGTATCATAAAAGAGCATGCAGAGATTGTAACCAGCATGGGTTCTATCAAAAGCAGAGTTTGCATCTGTGTGCGAGTAACGCTAATCACAGGCGCAGGTAGTTTCTTACATTTCTTAGGGAGGATGGAAGCATTTTCTCTTCCATGCTGTAAGCCAGGCTAAATATTTCTGACAATCAGAGTACAGTGCCAATGGGAAATTTACAGTTCATGTAATAACAGAGCACATTTTAATTTAATGAAATAAAGAACGGGCTTCCACTTGCTCTACTGTCAAAGGCATTGGCATGGTGCATCCAGAGATAAATCTGGGAAATTAAATACAAATCTTTCATTACCTTTTCCATTGCTTTTTTTTGGGGGGGGGGGGGAGCATAAGCATTAATTAAACTCCTCGTTGTGTTCTTCCTTACAATGATGTGTTTTCAATGTCTGTCAAGGAATCAGACATCCTTTATGGAAATGCACAACCAGCTAACACTACCAAAAAATGCACTCTGTGGAGTGAGAATGGATATGAGGAAAAGCAGTGACACTCAGGCTGATATGTAGGCAAGCAGAAACTACGGGTGCAATCCAAACCTGCGCTGGAGCAGGCAAGCCAGGAGGCTTGCGCTGCATCCAACACAGGTTTGTGGGCAGCAGCGGCTCAGCCAGAGGCAAGGCAAAACTCTTCCCCTTACCCCTGGGTAAGGGCTGCTGACCCCAATTAGCCTCCTCAGACCTGCGCCACCTCTGGAGGTAGCGCAAGTTCGAGGAGAGCGGAGCGGCTTGAAGCCGCTCCGTTCTCCACAGGGACAGGGGTTGGGATCCGGCATAACTGCCAGGTCCCAGCCCCGCCTCCAGCTCCCCATGCGCCCGCCCCCAGGGCTGCCCATCGCCCGCCCTCCCCCGTCCAGAAATGCCTCCTTTCCTCCTCCTCCTCCCCGCCTCCATGCCTACTTTTGCTGCTTGTGCCAGCGCGAGCACAAGCTCGAGGCTGCGGAGAAGCTGTGGCGGAGGCTTATGCCAGGCTTCCCCGTGAGGAGGCGCAAACGTGCCTTACACCCAAGGCACCTTTTGGATTGCGCCCTAAGTATCTGAGAGTGAAGTGTCTAAGAGACTGAGCTGTGACTCAGGACTGTCCTGAATTAAATCTAATCTCTGCCATGAATGCACTAGGTGGCCGTAGCCGCTCCTCAGCTGCAATAAGGAGATAATAATACATACGTTGCTGCCAGGGTTGGGGAGTGAGTAGTGAAAATGTGTGTTTTTTGCTGACTCGTGGACTTGTGAGTTGCACACGTAGAAGACTCAGAAAAACACTCAAGTCAAGGACCTCCAATCTCATTACTCGCATTCCACTCCGACTTGAGTTGCGCTCCAATGAACACGGGTTGCACCACCTCCCTCTTGCACGAAAAAACTCTTGCGTTCATCTGGGAAGCCATTTTTTGCATGCACAAGCTCCAGCACCAGCAACTAGCAGGGTATGCTATGTTCACACATTACACTGTGTTCATATATGTCTTTTCCTGTGAACGGCTGTGTATGCATTCATTTTAGAAGCCATCAGAAGGACCTCTTGAAATTAAAGGGTATGGTTCACTGTGTATGCATCAAAAAGAAGAATAATTGTATGTTCAAACGGACGAAAATCATGTATATACTATACAGAGACTGTGTGTGCATTGAGAGGAATGTGTGAATAGGACTCTTGTGTCATCGTACTATATTTGCAAATTTGTTTGTGAAAAATATGCAATAGATTATGACACTTGGTTGCTGTTTTTATGGAAAATTCCCCTCCAGCTATAAACATTGCTTAATTCATTGGGCTGGGGAAATAATTGACTGTTGGGTATGGCACAAGACATATTTTATATAAAATGACAGTATTTAAATACATGGAATCAATTTACATCTGACCAACATTGACTTGATTGTATATGTGAGCTGACATGTATAGTTTGAATACATTCCTTCATAATCTGCATTCATTTATTCTTGCAGGGGAACACTTGAGAATCTGCCCTCAGGAATATACATGCTGCACATCAGAAATGGAAGACAAGCTCAGCCAGCAAAGCAAACTGGAATTTGAGAACTTGGTGGATGAAACAAGTCATTTTGTGCGCACTACTTTTGTATCTAGGCATAAGAAATTTGATGGTGAGTACCATATTATTTTGCTTGCTCTAGGAGTCAAACTTTGCCACCATCAGCTTCATATAATATAGTTGGGTTGTTGCATTTCAGATTGCAGGTAAGGCATTTTTGAATACTCCCCTATGCAAACCGAAACAATCCTGGCACATATAATATTGGCATCTCAGAGAGATGGTTAGGCTAGAACTCTTCTGTTGGGCTCACTAGTTTTATATGTACCAGATTTTTTTTTTGGTATGGGGAGCATTCAAACACTTGATCCTCCGCTAGCAAACTGAAAATTACTCTCCAGCCCTTGATAATCATCTGAGTCTGCTGTTGCTGTGTTTCAGCTCTACGCAGCTGAATCTAGGAATCTCTTGTCCTTGGCATTTCCTTAGAATACTATGGTTTATCATAGAAGATCAGTTATCCAGAACAACTGTTAATTGTGTTTTCCAGGCAGTTGAATATCACATTCAGTTGTTGCCCTGCTAGGACAGCAACTTACTTTAAAGCTGGCATCCCTTATTTGTGATTATTGCTTTTAATTACAGTGATTGGAAAGTCTAGACTGCTGAGAGCTTGAACACTTGTCTACTGTTTAAAAGAATGAGCGGAAGAAAAAATAGATCTATTTCACTTGATATTTAATGCCTCTTTCCTCTAATGTAAAATGGATGTCTGACTGAATGGTTAAGTTTCCATTTGCAGAAAAAGAAAAAAAAAATTAAAAGAAAAACCCTAAGAGCTTGATTGCAGCAAAGTTCTTGCTGCTGGGTATAGCATGCTTTTCTAGTTGGTATACCACTGCTGTTTCATATGGAGTGAAATATGAGATTTGGGGCCAGAGCCCTTGTTACCATTTCTACAGTTGTGCCACCAACAAGATCCTGTGGTCATATCTGACTTGTAGCATTTATTTTTCACCATCAGCAACATTTCACAATTGTTAGGTGGTTTTCCTTGGCAACCCACAATAGTGCTCATCCCCACACCAGTCTTCCTTATCTGTACATGTCCCTCTCTTGCTCCAGGGCAGGAGCGGTTAGTGAGAAGAAGTCATTGAATGCCTTGGCCAAATGCAACCAACACACTCTAGAGCAGAAGAAGAAACATGGGGCTCAGCTGTTTGGCCATACTTGGCCAAGGTGTCCAACAACCCTCCCCCAACATGCTTTTCTCTCCTGCTCACTATATGAACAGCTGTTTAAGCTGGCTCAGCTTATTGGTCATTCTAGCCCAGAACAGCACCATTGACCTGTGCCACATCTGCTGTTTTCCAAACACTGTAGGTCTTAGCATTGCAAATCAGTCCTGGAAGTAAGTCTCACCTTGATATCAGTGGGCTTTCTAATGTTTCCTGAGGGTCCAATCCTATCCAAATTTCCAGTGCCAATGCAGCCATAATGCAGCCCCAAAGTAAGGGAACAAGGATTTCCTTATCTTTAGGAGGCCTCCATTACTGCCCTCCTACTGCAGGATGCAGCGCATGCCCCTTCGGCATGCTGCATCTGCACTGGAAAGTTGGATAGGACTGGGCCCTGAGTTAAAAGTTGCCTCTGTAGGCTTTTACAGACTATGAGCTCTTTGGGGCAGGGACCTGTCTTTTCACTACATAAAAGAGTCGTTCATATAGATGGTATAAAAATAATAATATGGTACAACTTGTATCTGTCTTGGTCCATACTTGCCTTCAATTTAAAGCCAAAATGCAAAGGCCAAATGAAGCTGGTATGTAAGGAACACCAAAATCTTTTGTGATATATGTAAAATATTAGTGTGAAAAACAGAGGTGCTGCAGCCCTGTTTCTGCTTTTCATTATGTCCCAGAGAGAGTACATACAGAGTTGCCGCAGTGCTGTGTTATTCCCTTTGCAGATTTGTTCAAGGTTAAAGGGCTAAGGCCAGATGACCAGAAGGCAGGTATATGCAATACCCCCTAGATCAGTGGTTCTCAAACCTTGAGGGGGCTTTACTCCCTCAGTAAATCTTTGCAAGGGATGGGACAAGGGCAGGGAAGTGATCCCCAGGATCGCGTCCCTAAGGGTGGGTGAAGAGGGATGCTTTCACTTACTTGAGTCCCTGTGGAACAGGAACTGCTTTGTGATCGCTCCATTTCAAGATTCCGAGCCTCCGGGAGCCCTGTGGAGGGCAGCGCTGGGTTCCCTGCACCTCCTGCAGTCTCCAGTAGCCCGCATTGGGACTCAGGTAAATGAAAGCACCCCCCTTTGACCCCCTTAGGAACACGATCCTGGGAATCACTTCCCTGCCTCTCCTCTTCCCCCGCTCCTTAAAGGGACAGGGGAAGTGTTACATGAATTGGTGGGTCGCGACCTACCAGTTTGAGAACCACTGTCCTAGATGGTAGCAGCTGATTGCAAGATAAGGAGCAACTCCTTCCAGGAGTGGACAAACCATGCCCATTTTCATGGTCTTACTCAAAGTAGCTTAAAATATATTATTCTCCCAGTATAGTCATAATGCTATCATCTTATTATCACCAATTCCCCTGCATTGTAGCTTTGCCGAGCAGCTGTTTTGCAGCCCAGCCGATTTCTTTTTTAAGTATTGCTCTATCAGCAGCTGAAACCAACCCCACCAGAAGGGACTTTGCCGTGAATGTTAATGAGCAGCCAATATCTGTTCAGTGACATTTCTTAACTAATCCTCAGAATCACTATAGGCACATTGCAGTGAGGTTTTTATTTATGTACAGAATTTGGATTTTTTTTTTAAAGAAAAAAATTAAAAGAAAGCTAGTTTTAATCTTTCTTTCAAGACATTTCTGTCCTTTTTACACATGTAATCAAAGTGGTGTGCAGCTATCAAATATTAAAACATTACATCTAAAAATACAACAGTAGAAACACTTGGCAGCACTGAAACCAATATGAAGCAATTTAGAACAGCAAAAATCCAAGACCCAGACTTTGTTAGAGCAAAAATAAAAAAAAAAGTTTAAGACCCATTTAAAAGTGGGGGGGGGGAGAGAGAGAGAGAGGGCTTGCTGGATCACCCCAGGAATGTGTTTCTATAACTTGGATAATACCACAAGAAGGTGATATTGTACACACCATTCAAATAACTGGTAAGAAGACCAGGAAAAAAAAGACCTCAGATGTCCAGAACCTGGGCAAGTTGGGCTAGAGGTCTTCAAGATGAGACTGTTTCCAGTTTTATTCTACAGTAGTGTGTGGAAAATACTCTCCATTAAGTGACTTCTTCACCAAAGCAGCTGGCTTTTCATTGTATCAAAGACCAGCCAAATAACATAGCTGTATATAAGGCTTTGAAAATGCATGCAGATGTTGCTGCTACAAACCTATCTGAATAAAGAAGACAGGGGGCCTAGCCTCCATATTACTTGAAAAACAACTATAAATGGAATCATCAGCAAGCCTGCATGGTTTTTCATCAGGGAGATAATGGAAGCTACATATCCTCTTCCAGTGGATTGAGGGCCCAATCCTGTCCAACTTTCCAGTGCTGATGCAAGGCTGTTGAAGTGTTGGTGCATGCCAATGGGGTGTGCTCTGCATCCTGAGGTGTGGGATGGTTGTGGAGGCCTCCTCAAGCTAAGAGAATGTTGGTTCACTTATCTTGGGACTGTTATCCTGCACATGCCCGATCTCGTCTGATCTCAGAAGCTAAGCAGGGTCAGGCCTGGTTAGTACTTGCATGGGAAACCGTCTGGGAATACCGGGTACTGTAGGCTTATACCAGGGGTGCTCACACTTTTTTGGCTCGAGAGCTACTTTGAAACCCAGCAAGGCCCGGAGATTTACCAGAGTTTTTTTTACAATGTTCGCACCATCATAACATATAACATTTATGTGTACAATGTATGTTGGTGTACCTTGAGCCCCACTGAGTATAACAGGACTTACTCCTGAGTAGACATGCCTAGGATTAGGCTGTGAGGCTGCAATCCTAGCCACACTTACCTGGGAGTAAGCCCCATTGAGTACAATGGGCCTTACTCCCGGCGTTTCCTCCCAGAGGCACCTGAAGGGGGGGGGTCGGCACTCCACGATCTACTCATTTTGCCTCGCGATCTACCGGTAGATCGCGATCCACCTATTGAGCACCCCTGGCTTATACCATAGTCTTTCGGGACTGAAGGTTGCCAACCAACCATTGCAGCTGCATCGGTGCTGGAAAGTTGAATAGGATTGGGCCCTGAATGTCTTACTTGAGGCATTCAGGGAGGAGGAAACATCTACCAATACCATGTATCTACCTAATGAAGGTGTGAGGCAGTCTTGAGTCACACTGGATGGTTTGCATATGCTTTCATTTAAGTTGTTTTCAGGAATCATTCATCTTGCTTCCTGTATCTAGATATCAAGGAAGGGAGAGATGGGCTTGAGATGCGCTGAATATCTTTTTAAATATCACCATCCAATTTTTATGCATCTTTGGGTCTCCTACAGTTTGATGTAGCCCCCCTCCTCCTTTGTTCTTTGTTCACAATAAGAATGAACATTGCAATGCAACATGTTGTTCTGCAAATGAAAGACACAGTCAATTCTGTTGGCCTTTGCATAACTTGATAGCTAGAGGTACTTCTTTAGCAGGCACTGGTGTCTAGTTCTAAAATTTGGACTGCAGGTACTTGTGCCACAGTGGAGGCTAAAACCAGAGGCGAACTATTTTGTAAGTCTTGAATCTCCTTAGAGAAGGGGAACCATTATTTATACATGGAGTTTCTCTGGGTTGGTTCAAATGTCACCCATTCATGTGAAAGGAAAAGGATGTGTATGACAGCAAATTACACAGCATTGTTTTTTAACTAATACTTTATTACACTTTATATTGTTGTTGCTCGGCTTTGGAGCTTGCCCTGAGTCTATGGGTATTTGTTACCCTGGAATAACAATAAACAGAAATATAGGTATCTTACACAAGTGTGAATTTCAGTGATTATAGATGTTATGGAAGGGATTTCAAGGCTTTTTATTAGTTCCTGCTTGCCATGTGAGTGCTTCTAATGGTGTCATCATAGTCAGGTGTCTCAAATTTCAGCTTTGCAAGAATTTATTGCCATTCATTCCCCAAATTTTATACCATCTGTGGTCTCAAGCCTATAGACAGAGTCACATTAGAGAGAGAGAGGTAGAGAGAGAGAGAGAGGGAGGGAGGCAGTAAAAGCCTCATAACACTTGTTTGATTTACAGTACCTTGATCTTTTCTCATACAAATACCCAAATGACATAAACAAAACATCTCTTTTCCAGGGAAAGAACAATAAGATAATGCCTCCCACCCGTTTGGATATATGTGAAAATAAAGGCTTCCTTTAGAGAGAAGTAGCAAGGAACATTTTTCATCATAGCAAAACAGACCTGCTCAGCATTGTTTCCCACCAGGTTGAAAGCAGCACCCCAGCTATGTGTTGATTTAACAGTTTCCAATTCCACCTTTCCATCACTTCTATACCAAGTATTCGAGGCAGCTTAAACACATGCTTTGAATAAAATTGAGTTCAGTACGTATGAGCTTTCACATGACTATTTTCCACCCTAAAACAAGCCAATAGATTCTCTCACCTTATCCCTGATATTTACTCTGGTCAGCCCCACCAGTGGACCAGTCCCCTGTCCCCATCCTCATCCCCCCCCCCCAGCTCAGCATTTTCTTCCATTATAGCAAAAGAGCAAACCACCTCCAGAAGCTCCCACCCTCCTAGGTCAATCTGGGCACAAAGCAGGCAGGAGTCTTCATACCACATGATTCTTCTCACACGCAGATCATTTGATGGCAATTATTGATGTATCATGTGACTTTTCAGGTGCTTGACAGCTCTTCTATTTATAAATCCTGGATAGACAACAAAAATAGGAGGCTTATAGATTGCTTGATGTGTTGCAACATAATACATAGATGATGTTTAGTTGCAGAGTTTAGAATCTAAAGACGCCATCCTATCCTGTGCTGGAACAGGCAAACCAAGAGGCTTGCACTGTATCCAGCGCAGGATAGGGTCCCAAAGTGGCTCAGCCAGAGGTAAGGGGAAACATTTCCCCTTACCTCTGGGTAAGACACTCTGGCCCCTTTGGGTCTTCTCTGAGAGGTGGCACAAGTCCGAGGAGAGCAGAGTGACTTGAATCTGCTCCGAGGATCCCAGGATAGCTGCAGGATCCCAGCCCCACTTCCCGCTCCCCACCCGCCCACCCCCAGGGCCGCCCACTGCCCACCCTCCCCCCGCCCACCCCGGGAGCTGCCCACCCTCCCCTGCCCCAAAACCTCCTGCCTCCTTCCCGCCCACCCCAGAGTCTTGCATCAGCTGAGCTCACACAGCCTCTGTCAGTGTGGAAGCTTATTCCAGCCTCCGCAGGCTGGCGTGCCTCTGCGTGCTGGCCTTGCTGACTCCCTAGGAGGTGCAAACATGCCTCATGGCACATTTGCAACCCTCCTGGGCCAGTGCAAGTGACTTGCGTTGGCCCAAGTGCCTTCTAGGATTGCACTGTAAAAGTTGGTGGAAATAACTTAAGAGTACCCTCAGGTAGCTGCCAAGGGCACAGTGCCCCAGGAAGGTCCACTGCTGATGCCCGCCTTGGTTTCCCATGGAAGGACTGGACCCAGCTGATGGATGGAAGGAGTCCCTCTTCTTAACTTGGCAGTGTAGTGGGCTTTTATTGCATTTGTGACTGCAGTAATAGAATCAGAAATCATGTTCTATCCAATGGCTTGTTGTACTTGCCACTTTTTCCAAGAATGCACCTTATTGCTGCTGCATCTCACTGTTCTGTGCCTGGCAGTATTATAGAGATGGGGATTTTGGTGTCTATCTGTAGGTAAGCAAAATTCAGTAGGTGAAATGTAGTCAGTACTGATCCCTAGAGGTTGTCTGGTTCAGGGAGGTTGATGATCACTTGGGCTTTGATTGTAAAGTCAACCTCAAAGTTTTTCTGGGTTTGAAGAGGCTGGGCTTTCCAGTTTCCTTGACATCCTCAGGGATGCCAAAGAGAAGCCCAGACCATCAACTGATGGTTTGCAGCTTTGAGTCAGGGTGGGAATATACAGTGCTGCCTACTCTAGGTTAGATGCCCATATAAAGGGAGAGGAGTTTTGAGGCAAGGCTCCCTGCAGGGTCATTCAGGTACAGATGTGGGTACTTCTGCCTAACAATGGACTGCATATATGATAGTGGTCAAAGCACTACAAAAATGCTGTTAATGAGTCACACATCCCTATTGCTGAAGACAAACACAGGACAAAGGAGAGTACTGTTGGGAGTGGTACAAGTTTGTGTGCAGCATAATGATAGCAGGTGTCTTCTGGACTTATGTGTGATTGGGCAAGGTGGACCTGCACTGTGGAGATGTCACAAAGCAGCACTGTTCATGATAATATTTATCCTACAGTGGATACCAAGTTGGATCTCTTAGAAAAGGAAGGCATAGTAACCAAGGTAGTCTGGTGTGAGTAGGCAATTCATATTGTTCTAGTTATTAAAAGGGGAGCTGTTGGGCGCTGTGGAGATGTCAAGTTATCATAAACCCTGTTTTGCGTATATTGATGACTTATACTGTATTTACAACCAGGAGAGAAATGGTTCAACAATATTGATTTGTCTCAGGCTTACTAGCACATGGAAGTAGAAAAGGATTCTGAGGCATGCCTCCCCAGCAACACTGCAAAAGGGTTGTGCCAATTTAACAGTCTAGTGTTTGGTATTACATCAGCTCCAGCTACCTGGCAAGGGGCGATGGATCAGGTTTTTCAGGGTATCTCAAGAACACAGTGCTAAGTGGATGACGTTATTATGACAGGAAAAGTGATGAAGAACCTTTGAAAATCCAGCAAATGGTACTGAAATGCTTACAAGAGTATGGACCATGAGCGAACAGTGCAAGATGTGAATTTTTAAAGGAATCAATAAAACACTGTGGGCGCATTATAGATGCACAAGGCTTATGTCAGTCAACATAAGTTTCAGAGAAAATAAATGCAGTGCTGGAAACTCACAGCCCAAGGATGTTTCTCAACTTGAATCACGTCTTGGGTTAGTTAACTGATATAACCGATTTATGCCCACCATGGCAACTGTATTGCATCCCCCAAACTGTTTGTTACATAAAAGTCAAAATGGGCTTAGTTACAGAACTGTGAAGAAGTCTGCCACTTAGTAATTACTTCATTTTTCTTTTTCTTTTTTCCACTGTCTTTTCTGCTACCCCTGTCACTTCCTGGCTTGTGGTGTTGCTTCCAGTTTAATTCATGCTTCATTTCCCTCTGTGGATGACGAATAAAACGTCTCTTTCAAATGGGCATCTATCATTCATCTGGCTCAAATGCTTTGAGATATTCTTTTAACATGGATAATTAAAGTACTGATTGTCATAATCTGTGTTCTCCTGTTGCCACAGATCTTTTGAAACCAACATTCTGTATTCATTACAGCAAAACAACCATAGATCACAGAACTCAAAGTTTATCGCCAATTAATGTAGCCATGTTGTTAGGGAGAGCTGGCACTATTATCACTTATCAGTATTTCAATTCACAGACCTTTTTCAGATCTCCATAAAAATGTTCTATGATTTGTTGTTGTGGTTGTTAAATTTAACTGTGTGTTACTGTTTATGCCTTTGGTTATCCAATCCAAGCTGTCTCTTTTATTCCCAGTGTTAGTGTGTCAGCCCTGTTGGATTGTCATTTTGGGACTGTTTATATGATGACCCTTTATCCTTCGAGAATCTAAAATTATTCTGTTAAAGCCTAATGAAGAGATATCATGTTTCTAATCTTCTGCCTGTAGTAGGAATATCAAGAGCTTTGTTCCCCTTCTTCTTCATATATTCCCCAATTCTTGCTCTTTTCTTGAGGTTAAGTGCCCCATGATCACCTATATCAAAACTGAACAATTATAACGTGCTCCATGCAGGGCTGCCCTGGAAAAATATTTGGAAACTACTGTTGGCCAAAATGCTGTGGCCAGATTGTTGCTGGGAGCTCAGTGTAGGGGCCAGGTGACACCTTTGTTTTTCAATCAGCATTGGCTCCTGGTTCTGTTTTTGGCACAATTCAAGGTGTTGGTCATTACCTTTAAAGCCCTAAATAGTTTGGGGCCATGATGCCTTCCATATGAGCCTGTCTGAGCATTAAGATCTTCAGTTGGGCAACTTACAGCCCAGTCCTTACAGTGCACTGAAATGGATCCTGTGGGCACCAGGCTAGCACCGGGAATTTCCTCGGGTTAAGGGAGTGTTTGCTCCCTTACCTTATGTAATGCAGCCATGGCGTCAATGGGTCTCCTAGGATCTTTGCGCGCTTTTGAGTGGGAGCACTCCAAAGGAGGCCCGTATCGGGCTGCCTGCGTTGGGAGAGAGGTTAGGATACTGCCATCTCCACCCCCTTCCCGGGTCCAGTCCTTTCCTCCCCCCACCCTCCCTCTGCCCTGTTCTGCCCACTCCCTGCCCCTCCACCCCAAGATGTCTTATCACCTACTGGTTGGCCATTCATGCGGCGCTGAGGCCCCTTCTCCCCAGGTACTGGGTGCTGTGTGCTGCGGACATGCCTTACGGCACATTAACAACATCCAGCGCAGGTGCTAGGTCTCAGCTCTAGTGCTAGGCCTGGTTTAGGACTGGGCCCTTAGTCAGCGGTTAGTCTGGCAGTGATCTGTAACAGACTCTGTTCTCCTGTTGTACTCTCATGCAAGCATGTTCTTCTCCAGTTCTGTGAAGGCTTGTGAAAATCTGTTTTTGTTTGGACAGGCCTTTGATTGTTGACTGGGTGTTTTTCTGTTTTAGTGGTACTGTTTGTGCTGCTGCTGTGTCATATGACTTTATGATTCTTGGTTTTATTGTTGTATACCATCTTAATTATGCTAATAATATTAAGAATATTTATATACGTCTTTTAAACAAAGAAGTTCACAAAGTGGTTTACAGACAAAAAATCAAATTATTTAATAATGATGAGGATGATGTCTATATCAACATTAGTGCTAGGCATACTAAAATTTGCAAACCTGCGTTCCCCATTGTTGCAAATTCTGGTTTAGACCTAGCCGCAGCTTGTGTTAACAACATGTGAAACCTGAACATCATCTTTAGCTTTGAAATGGGACAAGTGGGGCAAATCACATATGAGATGGGAAGAGGCAGAGGAGGGCAGAAAGAGGAAGGACTACATGACCCACATGTCTTGTGCTGACAAGAGCTGGATTGTGATTAGGAGAGCAGGACCATTGCAAGCAATGAATCATGACATAGTACAGTATATTGGTACTATGCAAGGACAGAATCAGCACTACATTTGCATAATCAGCCAACAGAATTGTATGGTATCTATTTTGCTTTGTTTCCTTGGCAGAGGAAGATATGAGGATGAGTACTGGTATAGTGTAGATCCTTTACATTTCAGAAGCTTTATATATTGAACAATCTAAAAGAGAACTGACTAATAAAATTATTTATCAGTATTAAACAGTGGTTTATCTATGGTATTGCACCAATGAGTAAACAGATAAAAAATCTTTTATTTTAAAGCCAAATTTCTCTTGATGAATCCGGCCACAAAAGTAGTTTGATGGTCAGTACTAGGCTCTCGTTTTTGTTCTGAGCTGACATCTTCAGTCTTTGATCTCAGTATATTGATGGGATTCAGTGTGTCATCTCAGAGGTTTTCCCTGTGAAATATTTGTGGACCGCATACGAAAATAAATACTCCCATGTCCTTTACAAAGCTACTGCTGGCAGATAGCTTATTAGTTGGAATGACTGATTTATACTTTGCCCTTTTCCATTCAGTGTGTAATCTATTTGTTTTATGTCTTTGGTACATGGTGCTGTTTATCTCAGAATGGTGGAAGTGACCATTTGCTAGCTTTTAAAGGGACATATTTTAAACACCCTGGTGATGAGGCTTTGCATAGTTGTCCCAGTTTACAATTAATACAAAATGTTCCTTTGTGTACATCACTGCTTGTCACAACAGTGTGGACAAAAAAAAATGTAGAAATAATTTTAAGATGGAAAATCACATTTCCAGATCAGAACTTGTTAGTGAATGTTGAATGTATTGATAGGCGTATCTGAAATTGCTTATTCTGAACAAAATGGATTTTGTAAATTGCTTCAGGCTATAGGTGGTGTTGGGTATGTGGGTTCTTTTGAATGAATGAATGAATAAACCTTTATTAGGCATAGAGGGTTCTTTTGTTTTTATGGTACTGGCATACATATTCTCAAATATATACACAATCCTTTCCATTTTGTTGAAGAGATGGGTGTGTTGGACATTCTCCCCCAACCATAACAAAGTAAGGTTTTCACTGATATAGTTTTATCAAGTGAAGTGAACTTCAGGTATTCTAAGCATTTCACAAGTGCTTTAAGATATAATATGTTAATGTCAATTTATCTGAGGGTGCAATCCTAACCAACTTTCCAGCACTGACTTAGCTGCAATGCAGCCCCCAAGGTAAGGCAACAAACATATCCTTAGCTTGAAGAGGCCCCCTTGACTACCTCCCCACTGCAGGATGCAGTGCACACCACATTGGCACAGCTATGTCAGTGCTTGTAAGTTGGTTAGGATTGCACCCTGATACAACATCTGTCTACATAGGTAGAGATATATCAGTCACCTGTGTTGATCACTCCCCCCCCCTCTAAAATGGAACTCTCTGTGGCACTAGGGTATGTAAACAGAAACTATCAGTTTCAGGGCTTCAAACGTGTCGTATCCTGATGGCCACAGCTTGTGGGGACAGAAGCCAGACAGATATGAACAGGAGGTACAGTGACATCTATTGCAAAGCTAGTGGAAGTTTGGTCAGAGATCTACCTCATAGAGATAGCAAGAGGCAAAGGCAATGAATCCATCAAATACAAGATCTGAAACACTGCAGACAGTTCACAGGCAAACAACTTGTTCTGACAACCTCCAGAGTAATGGCACGTGGAGTGCTTCATCGGTAGCCATTTTGGGAGCCCTGCTGCAGGAGATGGCAGCACTCCCTGACCATCATTGGACTACGCAGCACCTGTTGAGGCAGGTAAGGCAGGTGGAAAGAGTGAGTCTTCTCAGAAAAAAAGGGAATTTTTCTCTGCAGCAGCCAGAGATCTGGTGCAGGTCTGAGGAGAACCATTGCAGGGCAAGAGCTTTTGGAGAAGTAAGGGGTAATTCCCTTTCCTTTCCAAAGCCTCCCAATTCCCCTCCCCCGCTGAATCTGGCATCTGCTATCACCACAGGATCCACCCCCTCATGCATCCTCTTCTTACCACCCCGTCCCCACCCTATTTTGCCCCTGTCCTGCCTTACCTTCCCCAGCAGGTGCTGCGTAGTCCAATGATGGTCAGGGAGCGCTACCACCTCCTGCAGCAGTGTTCCCAAAATGGCTACGGATGAAGCACTTCTCTTGGTGAAGCGTGATCACTCTACTTTCAGTTTATGGAGGCTGGGGAGCCCTGCAGACACTTGCGCAGGGCTCCCTGCATCCCCAGGGAGGGCTGTAGCTAGGGGGTCCAGGTGGGCTTTGCCCCCCCTGAGCCAGGAGTTTGCCCCCCCCCAGCATTTTTTCCAGACTTGTCATGTAAATGTGGTTGAATGTCCTCCAATTTAGCTCCTGTTCCTTGAGAGCTCAGCCCCTCCCTGCAGGCAGCCTCCTCCAATTGGCTCAGGCTGCTGTTGCTCAGTAACTCACCTTAGCAGCCAACCATAGCAATCTGCTGATAGTGACAGGACACCAGAGAGGCAGGCATGAAAAAGCCTGGAGGGAATGTGCTCAGTGCCTTCCATTTCCCTCCTGGGAGCTGAGTGACTGTGCAGGCACTTGCCAGGATTCTGGAGGCTGCTGCTGACTCTGGTGTCATTTGGGGGTGAGCAGGGAGGCGATTTTGGATGCACCATTTTGGCTGTTTGGGCCAGGAAGGGCCTTTCTTGGGGGGGGGGGAGAGGAAGCCATGGGTCTGGAAATCTGAGATTTTAGATGGACCTTTTTCTGCTGTTTTGGCCTGTCCTCTTTCTGTCTAGCCTGGCTTCATTTGGGGGTGATTTGATGCCCTTTTTGCAACTTTTTTTGTGCACAGGAGAAAAGAAGGCTTGGTACTTCTGGCAGGGATGGGGGCGAGAGAGAGAGAGAGTATAAAACAGGGTCCTGGAGGGCTCCTTGGAAGTTATGACCTCTGGTCACCCTGCCCCCATCCAGAGCACATGGAGAGCGGGGCTGGTCAAGAGAAGCTACATGGAAGTTTGGGAGATATTTCTACTTGTACTGGCAGAGGGGGTAGGGAGGCTGCCATTCTACTGTGGAACATGCTAATTAATTACTAAGAAGGTATTGCTGCCGGGGACAGAGAGAAATGTTTCTGTTTGGAGAAATCATGGTGGAGTTTTTGCTTTTCAGGCATATTTTAAAAATTAATGGCTGCTGTTTGGGGCTGGGGAGACCTTTTTCTGGTGAAGAAAGCATGGAAAACACTTGAGCTAAAGAGAATCAAGAACTTAAGTGTGGAAAAGGTTCTAAGCAGGGGCGAATCCAGGGGAGGCCATGGGTGCATACCTCCCCAATTGTTCTGCCAGCAGGAAAGGGCACCCACTGGGATGGAGAGCAAAATCGGGTGTCAGGGAAACACCCACTGGGTGGGTGCCAAGGAGATTGGTTGGAATGGGAGCCCAGGTCTTCCCACCCAACAAATAGCCACAGAGACTATAAGCTTAATTTGGAACCCAGGTCTACCCAAGCAGGTAGACCTGGGCTCCAAGTCCAGCAAATAGCCACAGAGGCCTCAGGGAGGACATGATTGAGACATACAAAATTATGCAGGGTTTGGATGGAGTGGATAGAGAGAGATACTCTTTTCCCTGTCACATAACACCAGAACCAGGGAACATCTACTAAAATTGAGTGTTGAGAGAGTTAGGACAGATAAAAGAAAATATTTCTTTACCCAGCTTGTTAATTAGTCTGTGGAACTCCATGCCATAGGAAGTGGTGATGGCATCTTACCTAAATGACTTTAAGAGGGGATTGGACAAATTTCTGGAGGAAAAGTCCATCATGGATTATGAGTCATGATAGGTATGTGCAAGCTCCTGATTTTAGAAGCAGACTACCTCGGAATGCCAGATGCAGGGGAGGGCACCAGGACACAGGTTTTGTTGTGCTGTCTTTTGTGCTCCCTGATGGGCTACTGTGAGATACAGGAAACTGGACTAGATGGGCCTTTGGCCTGATCCAGCAGGACTCTTCCTATGTTCTTATGTAGGCTGTAAGCTCAATCAGGAGCCCAGGTCTACCCAAGCAGGTAAACCTGGACTCCAAGTCCAAGTGGGAGCCCAGCTCTACCTGCCCAGCAAATAGCCACAGAGGCTATAAACTCAATCTGGAACCCAGGTATACCCAGCAGGTAGACCTGGGTTCCAAGTCCAGATGGGAGCCCAGGTCTACACAGCAAGTAGAAGTCCAGGCGGGAGCCCAGGTCTACCCACCCAGCAAATAGCCACAGAGGCTATAAGTGGTCTACCTGGTTGGTAGACCTGAAGCCCAGATCTATCCGCCTGGTTGACCTGGGCTCTGAAGGTAGTGCTCATGGCCCCCCCCTATACAAACACTGGATCCACCCCTGATTCTAAGGAGATTCAACTCTCAGAAAGATAAGAAAATTCAACTCTACTAGGTATATTCAATAATTCGAATCTTCTGTACTTTGCTTTTTAAAAGTAATGAATATTGTAAAAAACTAATGTTCCAATGGCATTACTGTATTTGACTTGCATATCTTTCCTCTTGCTTTTATGTAAATAAATTTTATTTTAGCATGTATCAATGTATCAGCGATGTGTCATCGGCTAATGAAAGGCTTTCAATACAAGCAAATATTACCTGCATCACAGTGATGTTTTATTTTTGTAGGGATGCAAACCTGTGTATTGTGCTGGTGTATAAAATGAAAGGATATGTTGCATGTTATTTCTATGTAGACAAATACATTTTACATTGCATACAGAGATGCATTGATTCTATGCAAATTATTGTTACATTTCTTTACAGATAATGAATGTGTGTTTCAATAACCCCCCCAAAAAATTTCTCTTCATGAAATTTGGGGGAGTTACGGGTCTTTGATGTTTCTCTGCACTTATCCCTTCATTTTGCACACCAGTATAGATACCCAACATAATTGCCCCCCCCCCTGAAAAAATAGTTGCCCCCCATCTCTAGAAGCCTGGCTAAGGGCCTACCCCCAGAACACTGCTGCAGGGACTGGCAAGTAAATGCCAGTCCCTGCTGCCCCCTGAGCAACACAATCCTTGGGGATCACATCGCTGCCTCCCTCCCGCCCCTGCCCCTTAAGGGGTCGGAGGCCAGGACCCTCTGGTTGGGGTGTCTCCGTGCCCCACTTTGAGAAGCCTTGCACCAGTGGGTTAAAGCTTATGAATGGGCAAGTTTATCATTTGACAAACGCTAAATATCACATTGCCTGATTGTCTGTATTGACCCACACCTTATGTTTCTGATATTAATATACCAAAATAAAAATCAATATTTGGAGTATGTTACTGACACAGGACAACACACCTTACAAATGCATCATTTTCAAGCATTCATCAAATCCCAGATGCCTCTGTCAGGTTGAATGCTTCTGTGAAATAACAAAATTATCTGTTTTGAGGCTAACATTTGATCATCACAAACTGGAAGACCACAAACCTTCAAACTAACTGAAATGACATATTGAGAAATAAAAAGGGAGAGCTGTAATAAACCTTAATCCTTGGAATGGTTTTTTTGCTGGACCCTTAATAGCTCTCCTGGAAACCTTTTAATTTATACAGTGCTGCATCAATATTCTTTCGTTTTGACTGTATGATGTAAAGTAGCCATCCACTGTCAACATGTGGCAATGAAATTGTGCAGCATTGACCAAGCTGAGCATGCAAAGAAGAAAAAGAATAGTTTGGAATTCTACTCATTCAGAGTCTGGCTAAATGGATGTTTATATATCTTGCCTACAGTTCCAGTGGGACTCCCTGGAGCCCCGCTGCCATTTGCACTGCCTCCCCTGAACCCCGCCAGAGCACAACAGAGGTGGAAAATTTTGGGCAGCCCATTGGTTGCCTGATAGGCTGCCCAATTTTGGCCAGCCTTTGGTGCACGACTACTTACCAGCTGGTTCAGCATGCCAGAGTTCCATGCTGTTTTTTAAGCCCCACCCACCCTGTGCTCGGTCTGAGATTAGCTGATTACCCTTTATGGGGACCTGGTAGGAATTTTTGCTGCTAACCTGATTGGCCTTGGTTGGCAGTTTTTTCATCTACTCCAGACTGGCATTTAGGGTCGGTTTTTTTTTTTGTTGAGGAGTTTGTTAATGTTGTTTTGGGTAGGTGGTGTGCTGATTGGATAGTCAGGAATGGGGGCTGGTGTAAATGCTAAGCAATGTCAGGAAGTGAGAGGACTACTTTGACAACATTTGTCCAGGATGGTGAGGTTGGCTGGCAAGCCCCCTGCCTGGTTTAAGCAAAAGCCAAAACAGAGCTTTGCCTGTGCAGGTTGGTGATGTCTGGCTGCCTTGACCCTTTGGGGTTGGCAAGGATAGGCTAACTCAGTCTTGGATTGGGTGATGCCTTGCGTCAGGATGTGACACCCATTTGGGTCTCAGGGTGGTAGACAGCTAGTGCCGTTTCCCCTACAATTAGTGCCAGCACACTAGGGCTTTTTCTTAGTTTTTCCCTGTTGCAGGTTTCTGATTATACTTAATAAAAATTATTAACTCAAGCCTCTGTCTTGCACACTCTTTGGAGGGGTGCAGGTGTAATCCAGAATTCTACATGCATTCCAAAATTTTCTATAGGAGTATTGACCTCTCCATTCAATTCAACAGATTGTTAGACAGCTGAGCTAGATATAATGTTTTATAAAATTATTGGTACTATTTGAAAGAGGAAGAGACAAAAGAGTGTGCATTTTTGTCCGACTAAGCATGGTTTTTATGTGATTAATCTTTTTTCTTCTCATAAATTGTAAATTAACTGTTTCAATTATCTAATAATTGAGCAATTTCTAAGATTTAATGTGGAGCTGAGATGAGATTCCCCATTAGCTAACCCTTCCTCTCCCACATGGCTGGTTCCCTCCTGAATCTGCACCACTGGCTTGGGTTTGGGCTACCATTTTGATTCAGGGTTTCAGGTTTCATTGATAGACCATCTACTCTGTTGGTAAACTGCATTTGAAAAGAAATGTGCAATTAAAAATAATATTATTACTTGCTATAAACTCGCCTGTTTTTAAGTGATAACTGATGGTGATAACTGATAACAGGTTGGCAGCCAAGGGGAGCTAGGTAAGCAAGCTACTGGTTCAGCAGAGGTTCAGCAGAACTGTTTATGAACTGCTTAGCCCGAACGAATGAATTATGCGAATTATGACTTGCATCAACCCTTGGACAGGCTCCACTGTCTGAGTCAACACTTAATTCACCAGATGAGATCGTATTGACTCTTCATCTCTGCTGGCTGTTTATCTTAAGGCTGTTTATCAAAAATAGCTGTTTATCTTAAGGCTAGCTGCGGCAATGGGCACATGGATCAAGCCTGAAGTTATTTTAGCTTGCAAGGTGCCTTAGTGGTGCATGGAGTGAGGTCACCTGGGTCACAGTTTCAGAGTCTCAGGTACCTGTTTCTTATATCATACAAGGAGGCTTCAAACAGCTATTGCAAACATGCTATTTTGCACAATTGAGCCACTGCCAACTGCCTATATCCTATCCCCTTTCCTGGGCTTGATCTGCCTTCCCAGATAGGCCCACTCGCACTTGTGCCAGCAAATTTCCTGTTGCAGGTCTGAGCATTCGTGCAGCAGAGGCTTATCCTTAGGGAAGCGAACAAGTGTTTCCATAACTGGAGGAGACTTCCGGGACTCCCCCTCCCCCACAGGAGTGGGGCTCCAGTGGCACACTCCTGTGGCATGCCTTCATCTGCAAGGACGCTTGATAGGATTGTTAGGATTGATGCCTTCATCGGCAAGGACGTTTGATAGGATTGATGGGATTGTGCTGCTAGTATCTTATTTCGTAATCTGAAGTCTGCATAGTGTGCAGGCACTAATTCAGTTACAGTGATGCTCATTTGCAATTGGACATTTGACATGACAAGCATTCAACTGGGGTGGTGGAGGAATGCAGTCTTCTCTGATGATTATGATGATCCACAGAGACAGAAGACAATGCCTATTCTGTTTTTGTACTGTGCGGGGTGGTGGATGCAATATTGGACTCAGTTTCTGGATGCTCATCCGGTTCCAAGCTGAACCTGACTCTTATTGTTATGTGAAAGTTGGTTTGTCTAAAAGAGGAGCTTTAAACCTGTTGTTCCTCCCCTTTTTGCAGCAGGATACTCTTCAGGCCACATGCGTGCAAGATTCTTGTTGCTTATGTGAGACTATAAATGCACCTGTGATCGAGAAGTGTGTGGGCACAACCAAGCTTTCCTATAAGTTTCCCTTACTGTGATCCCCACCATGTTACCTTCACTCTTTAATCCTCCAGACATGTGGTTTTAATTGTTGTGGTAACTGATGATCAGAAATAGGGCTGACCCATCTATGAGACCAATGGAAGTGGTTGCCTCAGGAAGCAAATTGATAGAGGGGCAACCATATCTGTCCGCCTGCTTGCCTCCATTGCTCCTCCTCTTCTTCCTGGATAGGAAAAGGAAGAGGGGATAGAAAAGAATGGGAGGGCTGGAGAGTGGTGAGCTAGACCTTTGGAGAGTGAAAAGAGCGGAGGGTTGGCACATCAGTGGGTAAGGGGGGCAGCATTTGGCATGCCATCTCAGGCATCAGGACATATTGGGCAAGCCCTCCTCAGAGAGGATCTTTACATTTTGAGCCATAAGACTGATATAAGATATGGCAAAGGCAAAGTGATGTATAAAACTGATACTAGTGTCAAGATGCTGAATGTGAAATGGTACAGAAAAGACTGGATTGGTTTCCTTCCTCCACAGAAAGTATCTTCGGTTTTTTGGGCTGGGTGCCGTGGTCGAGCTTTTTTTTTACCTAAGGAGCCTAAGGATTCCTTTCTCCAGAGGTAGGTGGAGGAAGACTCCTTCCTGGAGGAAGAAAACCTTGAAATCCAAGCCAACAAATGTACAACAAGAAAAGTCATCTCAGGATTTGATTTGTTGAAGCAAATTGCAAAAAAAAGCTCTGATTTCACGTGATAAACTGTTTTTTTTAAGTGACTTGCTTCAAATAACAGATAACAAGTTAGGTTGCATTCCAGTGATTCTGCAAACCTGTGCTACTGTTGGAGGCCCTCTGAAGGGAACCTGGGCTATCTTACGCTTTAGTCCGAATTGCATTTAAATGGAAGTTAGTTCAGCTGAAACCACTGGAACTTCCTTCCAAGAAAACTTGATTACAATCAGAAGTTTTGATTTTGATACCTTAAGATTAATCAGTGATAGAAATTTACCTTTTGAAGGTTGCTTCCAGCTTGAAACTTTAGTGAACTGCTGAAAATCACAAAGCAGGTGTCGCTTCCGCATGTGGTTATTTATACACACATACAAACACTCAACATGTAGTTTTTGAATGGAGTCATAAAATACTTTTGACTGTCTTGAAAGGAAAGGATTGTGAAGACAATGTTCTCTTTGGTTTGTCTAGTTCTTAATTGAGAATCTAGTTCAGATTTGATTACAGTGGGCATTGTCTTTCATGAAATATTTTTCAACTCATGTTCACTTTGCCTCTGTTATTTCAAAAGAGAAGCAATTTCCTGAGTTAAAAGGCAGAATCTGTATTTAAATAGAATGCTGTCTACAGTACAACTGGAAAATTTCATTTGTGTGGAAGGATAATGCAGTTCTATACACTTTCATATGCTGAATCAAGTACAAAGTAGAATGCTTTTTACTTAAACACAGTTCTTAAAAAAAAAAGTGAATTCCAACTTTGACATCAAAGTCTTGTGATTGGGTTATGTTGTTTAAAAAATCCACATTAAAAAGGAATCTAACTCACATTTCACTTGTCCATAGTTTCTTTCTTTAATATGGACTTTAAAACTTTTTTTCTGAGAGATGATTCCACTGGTAGAAATATCTACCTGTAGTTATATTTGTGAATCATTGCATTGTTGAAATACTAGACTTGCTCCATCCAAAGAGCACTTATTTTGTCAGAACACAATTGCCAGGAACTCATTGATAGGACTCAACCTTAGAACCAAAAGGTAGAGCCCCAAAAGACCAAAGGCAAGCCCAAACCCAGACCACCCAATTGGAATGAGGACTCCAGACCACAACCAGATGAACTGCATTCCTGGTCAGCAGATGGAAAACAATCAGGAAGGTTCAAATGGGTCAGATGGGTTGGACAAACTGGCATAGGTAGAGGGGGGAGGCAGGCGGGGGAGGGAGCGGGGAGGCGGGACCAGTGGAGCACCGGATCCAAAGCCTCCATGTCAGGCTCACCATCCAGCTTGATTCACCGCTGATTCACTTGATTCACTGCTGACTTTTTGGTCATAAATCACATTATCTTAAACCTTGAAGCAAGGAATACGTTGGGGAAACATTCCTGAAGGAATCTCAGCTCTATTTTTATTTTCAGACTTTACAGGTCAAACACAGCATAGTAAATTTAACTTGGAAACAAACAGGCAACCCATTCAGATTTGAATTACATAATTCATGGGGTATGAGCTTGGGATATGAACTGGCTTAAAGATAGGGCTGCTTCATTCTGGGCCAGGCAGATTTTTGTATTGCCAAGGGCATCTCCACATATAGCACGTCACAGTAGTCAAGAAATTATCTGACCATACAAGCCTTTTGTCTCCAGGAAAAGGTGCAGTTGGCAAAGCAGCCAAAGCAAAAATAACACACCCTTGACCGCAGTTGACAGCTGAATGTCTCATAGTGTTGTGGATCAAGGAGCACTCCCAAACTTTGAGCTTGCTATCCTCTATATCAGGGGTGTCCAAACATTTTGGCAGGAGGGCCATATCATCTCTCTGACACTGTGTCAGGAAAAAAAGAATTAATTTACATTTCAAATTTGAATAAATTTACCTAAATGAATATATTAGTGATGGAAACTATTTGAATGAATGAAGGTCTTGCAATAGTTCAAGGCCTATAAAAGACCTTCACAAAGCAAGGCCAGCCTTTTCTTTGCTGCCACTGCTGCATCACAGATGTGAAACAGCAAGTAGCAGAGGGAGCCCTCAACCCACAGCTTAGGTGGAAGGTTGAACAGTCGTCCTCATGCTGAAAGCAGTTGTGTTGGGCCAGCACGGGCTCCAGCAAGTCTCTGGAGGGCCAGAGGCTCATTGGAGACTGGGGGCTCCCCGCCGGCCTGATTGGGAGCCCCCGAGGGCCGCAAGTGGCCCCCGGGCCGGGGTTTGGGCACCCCTGCTCTATATCCAGATCAGTAGGCCATCCACTAGCATCTTCACCTTGTCTGGATGGAACTATTAACCTTCATCCAATCAATTTTTGACTTCAGACAATCATTCACAGAGGAAACTACAATACTTAATGAAGAGGAGAAGGACAAATAAAGTTGGGTGTCATTAGCATGTTTCATGCCCTCAGATAATGTCATCCAGTGGTCTTATATAGATGTTAAAAAGCATGGGAGACAAATTGGACAAGAGAGTGCCCAATCATGCCAACTCCCCATGTTCACATCAACTCCCTAAGTTCATTCTCTGTTCCCTTGTGCCTTCTTCCATTAGTTTCCTCCCACATTATGTATGGGGAGCTCCATATCTGCAGATCCTGTAACCATGGATCCAGTTATCTGTGGATTGAGTTCTGGCCTTAAAGGCATTAAAAATGTCACTTCCGTTTTCTCCGTGAATCTGGAAGTTGCATCTTTTCTATTGTAGAGCTCAGTCTGAGCCTAGCAGAGGCCGGGGACAGATGTCCCCGGCCTCTGCTGAGCTCTGATTCCCTTCCAAAGGCACGGGGAGCAGAGCTCCCCCTGCCGCCGGAGGGGGTAAACCCCCTAGACTGCAAGGGTGGGCATTCACCCATATTCATGGTTTCAGCTATCTGCAAGGGTGGAGTAGGTGTTCCAGATTGGAAACCCCGCAGGTAAGGGGGTATGCCTGTATGTATTTTAAGTGACTGTTTAGTATTACTCAGAAACTATCAAAATATGTGTCCATTAACATTAATCTTGATGGCATAATGCGAAGCTAGTTAAAACGTTGTAAGGAGCATAAAATACTTTTGGCCTAAAGGACTTTTCAAATGAGAACAATTTATTCCCAGTCATCTTCTGTGAAATAGATTCTTGCTGTTACTAATGTAAAAACATGCTGCTAAATGTTTAGATTGTGCTATTAGCTGGTTAGTGGTTGAACCCTTGCTAATGAGTTGCCAAGAACTGAAATCATTAATTTCTAGAGAAAAAAAGGAAACAACAGTGTATATACCTTTTGAATTTGTAACAATGATTTGTAGACACAGTAAGCTTATTGAGATTTGCAAATAAAGCAGTCACAATAATTTATAGCGAGGAAATGGGATCTGGATGGGGAATGGAAAGATTTCCATTAATAACCTTTGAATGTTTTTTTGTGCAAGCTGTTTACAGCTAACAATGATTAAAACACTATATGTTAGTCTAAGCCAGTGGTGCTCAAACTGGCAGCTGGTGAACCACCATTGGAACTTAAAAGGTTCACTTTCCCCTTAAGAGAAGTGACCCATAAATGGGTGTCCTGATGGCACCACAGCAATCATGGCACCGCAGGCACCCAGAAGCATTTCAACATACCTGGGGAGGACTGTACAGCCTCCCAGAGGGTCCTGAAGACTTGCAGCCCCCTCTGCGACCCTCCCCTCCACAGCGATGGGCTCCGATCTGTAGTTGTAACTCACTTCTGGTTTGCAGTCAGAGCTCCGGAGAGCAGAACTTCAGAAACCAGAAGTGGGCTCTGATTGCAGACTGGAGCCCACTGCTGTGAAGGGAAGGCTAACAGAGGGGGCTGTAAACCTCCAGGACTCTCCTGGAGGCTGCATAGTTCCCCCACATATGTTTAAATGCTTTTGAGTGCCTGTGGCACCGCGATCGGTGAGCTGCCATTGGGACATCTACCCATCCCAGCCCCACGCCCACAAGCACCCCGGTTTTCAGACCTCCAAAGAGTTTGAATAAGTATGTATGTATGTATGTATGTATGTATGAATGAATGAATGAATGAATGAATAAATAAGCAAGCAAACCATGAACTGTTGAAATTTGGGGATTTTATCTGCCTGTGAGTCACTTTTTTCTCTTCTCATACCACTTTCTCTAAACTGAACACATCCTTTAAAAACTAACGTGGTCTATTACTCACAAAGCATTGTTGGGCTGAACGTTTTGCTCCTTTCTGCCTGCACAAGACCAAGTGAGGGGAAGGCAGCCCATTGGTGCTGCCAGAGTGGTAGAGGTGTTTGTTTTTGTTGATAATAACATAAAAACACCACATTTTTGTGTTTCAGATATTTTCAGAAATTAAAATACATTACATTTCCATTTATATAAACAGGTGGAGCCTTGGTATCTGTGGGGGATCTGTTCTCTGACCCCCCGCAGATACCAAAAATCATGGATAAGCAAATCCGTGGTTTTCAACCCTTTAAGCCTTTCAAAGGTGACTGGAGCGCATGGCTCCATTCGCCTCTGGAGGGCTTTCAGCGACTGTGCACATCTGGCAGCGAACTCTGCATTCTTCAGAATGCCTCCTAAAGGTGTAAAAAAAATGCTACTTCTGGTTTTTGGAGGAAAACCAGAAGTGCCTTTTTATGCCTTTAAAAGGATTCTGAGGGCAAAGGCATAAAGAATCATTCCTGGTTTTCCTCTGAAAATGGCAGTAGCTTTTTTTCTCTTCTAGGAGGCATTCTGAAGCCTGGAGAGGCTGCAGGCGGATACTTTGGGAAAGTGAGATCTCCCTTGATAAACCTTTAGAGATTGGGCTGGATACTGCACAATCCTGTCCATGTCTGCTGAGAATTCAGTGGGACTTGCTCCCAGAATTGCTTCCCTAATGAATTCTCTCTCCTTGTTTATTTCATTGCAGGACTATTGAATTGTTTATACACCCCATGCTATTGACAAGAAATATATGGTTAGTACTTCAAAAGGAGTCAATCACTGTTGACTCTGGAAATGTTTGATTGCTCCCTTTGGAGCAAGTCACTGCAGACATTACAATAGTCTGCTTTTTTGTACCTGGATGAAAAGCCGTTTGCTAGCAATGCTTTGGGAATTATACAACTGGTATCAATAGATTTGTGATCTTTTCCCATTAGACTTTAGGCTTTTTCGCCCCTCCCCAAAAGGATGTTTGCCTCCTTTTGCAATCACTTCCCAGCCTGATAAGGTGAAGACTAGGAACTACATGCTACTTTCAGCTACTTTTTATATTCCCTGGTAATATTATCACCTTCATGAGTATTCACAACATTCACTAACAAAAACTAGGGAGTAATTCTGCCCTCCTTTGTTTGCTTTCAAAGCTGAGTTTTCCTACTCCTACTCTGCCAACCATCTAGTTTACCATTTTTAACACCTACAAGCTGATGCTGAAATTTGCAATGGGACAAAAGTGGATCATGTAAGACATCATATATTTCTATAAGCAAGGATTTTACTTCTGGGGGAGAAGTTTGAGGAATGGTTTAGGAACTCACAAGCCCTATGTCTTGACTCTTCCCATATCTACCTAAATGTGGCCCTCCTATAGCCTTCTAAGAGCACACTCTTATGCGTATCTGCTCAGAAGTAAGTTTATGTTACTCAGTGGAGATCACTTCCAGGCAAGTTTGTTTAGAATTGAAGCCTAAGAACAGTATCAGGGCATGCCACAAAGCATCAGGTTTTACACACAAGGTAAGATGTCACAAAATGCTTCTTTCCATACTTCAAGTACTGCATTTTTGGAATCTGTGGAATACTGTGTTAGAACTAATTCTCCCATGTTCCTCTCTGAAACTCAGCAGTGGACCTCCCCAGCCCTGCACCCGGAGCAAAGGTCTTCAGTGGCACCCCCCACGGGCTGTCGCTGCCCCCCGTGTGAAAATCCACTCCCCCTACTCACCAGAGGCTCACAGAACCTTTCGCAACCCAGGACTGCATCATGGAAGCCTCTCTGAGGTTCCCCAATGCTATACACTGTGCTTCCAGGAAACCAGAAGCACAGTTTCCGACCTCTTCAGGAGCCTCAGAGAGGCTTCCGTGGGTTCCTAGTGGCTCACGCCTGGGGCATTTGTTCCATCAAACCTAATGGCAGGTCCGCAACTACTAAAACTGACACTTGATCTTCTCGAATAACTGCAAAGCCAGTGAAACTTACCTTTCTGTTCCTAAGATTTGGGACAAATCTGAGACTTGCTTTTGTCTAGCTAGGAACTTTGAAAACTGCATTAGTTCAAGGGCTTTCAAAAATGGTCTATGTAAACTCCAAGACAAGTACCAGTATTTGCAGAAACGGGGAATGACACATGATGTTAGAGTCTCACAGTAAAAGGATTTGCTTTACTGGGTTTCGGTATGTGACAGAACTGCCTGATTCAGACAAATGAGCAGATAAAGCCAGTGGACCATGAGAGGGTCACTGAAAAACACTAAGACGTAAGACAGCTTTGATTGGATTGTGAGACAGCTTTGAGAGGAACTATCATTTCTTCCAAAAGCTGCTTAAATAAATAAACCCCTAGCTGCTCATTTGAACCATTTTCCATTGCCAAGGAGTCTGTTTTGGTTGACATCTTTACCTTTTTGCTGTTGCAGCATCTTTCTCTGCTGTGTACCCCAGGGACGTGCGGTGCGGGTGTGGCAGGTGAGGCAGAATCACCCCATCATAGTTCATGGAAAAGCAGTGCAGCTGCCCTGCCTGCTTACACCTGAGCAGGATCTCCTTAAACCAGCTTTCTCAGGTGTAAGCAGGCAGGGCAGCTATGTTGCTTTTCCATGGACTACAATGGGGTGGTTCTGCCTCACCTGCCACACCTGCACCGCACATCCTTTTTGTACCCTAATTGCCAGCAAATGTTATATTAATGGAGAGACTAGGCTTCTTTTTACACACATGCATTAAACATTGTGTGACAAGTGTTGGTGGTCGAAAACCAAAGCCCATTGTCATATGTATGACGTAAAAGGGTTATATTCATGACACACATTCCCCCCTCCCCTTGCTTTTTGAAGGCACTGTGCTGGACTTCAGTCCTATACACTTACCTGAGAATAAGTCCCACAGAACCCAGTGAGATTTACTTCTGAGTAGACATGCATAGTACTGCATAGTTGAGTTAGAGCCCAATCCTATGCATAACTACTTAGAAGTAAGTCCCATCAGAGTCAATGGGGCTTACTCCCAGGAAAGTGTGGATAGGATTGGGCTGTTAGTAGAACCAAGTCTGAAGGATAATTAATAGAGAAGTTTCTTCCAACTATGACAGAAAAGTAACCTTTGATTGGTTCTGGCACAACATTATTTGTGTTATTCTACTCTTAAGAAAATGATCCATTGTATATAGATGACCACCACTCCCCCACCACCACCAAACTCAGTTGTTTTTTACAAAACCCATAACAAAATATTGTTTTTCTTAAACCCATTCTGAAATAATTGTATTACTGATTATTTGCTTGGAAACACAATGAGGCCTGGAGACATCCCCACAGCCTATCACTGGGTTTTCTCTTTTCATTACACCAGAGATGGGCAAATCCAGTGTGGCTTGACTTGAATCGAGTCACAAGTCTCTTTCCCCTTTAACTCAACTCAAAACAAGTCCTAGCGAGCAGACTTACCCAGTCGCCCAGAGCATTTTGGAGACTCTAAAAGACTCAAGTCCCGAGTCTTTTCCGTAAAAAAAGTCAACCACGGCTCTGTGGAAGAAAATGGAGCTGGGTGTGTGTGCAAAAAGTATATCCTAAAACACCCCTTCCCTGCCTGCCTGTCTGCCTGCCTGCTCACTCAACCAAAAGGAACGCTGCCTTGGGTGCTGAGAAAGCACAAGAGAGGAGAGAACATGCAGACCAACTGTTGACCGCCATTTTCAACCACTGTGCCATGGTACACTGGTTTGCCACAAATGGTCCCCAGGTGTGCCATGGGAATTTAGGAGATGGTCATTTATCAATAAATCAGGAGATGGTCATTTATCAACAAATAGTCTTATATTAATTATCAGACTATTGGGGGATGTGAGCCCCCATTGACAGCACAGTGTGCCTTGTCAATTGTCAAAAAGCTGATGGTGTGCCTTGACCATTTTAGTGCCTTGCCAGTGTGCTGCAAGATGAAAACGGTTGAAAATCAGTGTGTTGCAGTGTGGAGCAAGCAATGCAGTGAGCACACAAGCCATGGGTAACTCATTTTCTGTCACTCTAGGAACCACATTTCCCGGCTTCTCCCCTTTTCCTGCTGCTCCCTACTTGCAAAAACCCACTTGTCCCAATGACCAAAACCCCCTTGCCCTGTCCATGAGGCTCCTCCTCTCCGCTTCTCTCTCCCAGAGACACAAAATCAGGACACATCCTCCATCCAATGGAGAGTCCTGGGGACAAGAAGAAACACCTCCCTCCCCCATGTTCTGGACATGTGCAGCACCCAACTAGTTACTTCTTATGGTATTTACTTCATGCTATTTAACATCTACATGAAACCACTGGGAGAGGTCATCCAGGGGTTTGGAGTGGGGTGCCATCAATATGCCGATGACACCCAGCGCTATCTCTGCTTTCCTCCAGACTCCAGGGTGGTAGTTGGGGGCCTGGAGTGCTGTCTGGAGGCAGTGAGGATCTGGATGGGAGCTAACAAGCTGAAATTAAATACGGATAAGACAGAGGCTCTCCTGGTTCGGAAATCCTCGATGCAGGTGCTGGACTATCAGCTTGTGCTGAATGGGGTTGCACTCCCCCTGAAGGAGCAGGTCCGCAGCTTGGGGGTCCACCTCGACTCACAGCTGCTCCTGGATTCCCAGGTGGCGGCTGTGGCTGGGGGGCCTTCACTCAGCTTCAGCTGGTGCGCCAGCTGCGGCCGTACTTGAATCATGCAGACCTGGCCGCGGTGATCCATGCCACAGTGACATTGAGGTTAGATTATTGTAACGTGCTCTATGTGGGGCTGCCCTTGAAGACGGTTCGGAAACTGCAACTAGTGCAGAATGCGGCAGCCCGTATAGTTACTAGAGGTAGGCGGTTTGACTCTGTCAGTCCGCTTCTCCGGCAGCTGCATTGGCTACCCATTCGTTTCCAGGTCCAATTCAAAGTTCTGGTTTTGACCTTTAAAGCCCTATACTGCTCTGGGCCAGGGTATCTTAGCCTACTCCCGTGCAATCTGGCTCGTCCTCTTAGATCATCAGAGAAGGCCTTTTTACAAGTGCCGCTGCCTAGGGAGGTACGTGGGGCGGCGGCAAGAAATAGGGCCTTCTCAGTAGTGGCACCAACGCTATGGAATTCCCTTCCCCTTGACTTAAGAATGACTCCCTCTCTTGAGACTTTTCGGCGAGGCCTGAAGGCCCTTCTGTTTAGACAGGCCTTTTGAGTTCTCGGCCTTTTTTTAACATCTTTTAATATCTTTTTAAATACCTGGTTACAGGCCTGATTCTTTTATGATTTGCTGCTCTATGCTCTTTTTACCTGACTACTTTTATCTGACTACTGTTTTTATGTTATGTTGTTAATATGCTTTTATCTGTTTTTAAATTATGTTTTTAATTTGTTTTAACCTTGTTGTAAGCCGCCTTGAGTCCCTCCGGGGAGAAAGGCAGGATAGAAATAAAATTAATAATAATAATAATAATTCTGCAACCAGTAACTTCTGCAAGCCGATACCCTTAACCCCCCCCCCCCAAATTAACTGTTTTCCTCCACCCCCAGTCCCTGTCTCTGCCTCCTGACTGAGTATAACGTACCCTGCTGCTGGTTGCTGCTGCTCGTGTGTATCTGAATGGCTGGCTTCCAGATCACTGCACAAGGTCTTCAAGGTGACATGGAAGTGGAGCAACATCAGAGTTCACAAGCAGCACCCCCAAGCTGTGTCTGGGTGACTGGAGTCGTCCAAATCCATGGTGCTTTCCAAGTCAGTAGCCCCAGACTCAAGTGTTTGCCCGATTCTTTGAAACATGTGACTCAAGTCTGCAAGTGTCAGAGAAAAATATGTGTTTTTGTGATTCAAATCACTTAACTCGAGTTCCCATCCCTGCATTACACAACAAAACCAGGCTACAGGAGCAGGAACAAGAAGGCCTTGTGAGGGACAGCTGTACCCATGGGACCTTTACGAGTCTCATGACTCTGCTGGGGCAGTTTCCATGGATTTTGATGTTCCAAGTTGATGATTATATTCTCCACTTCTCCTGATGCACAGGATGTTGCTGCAAAGTAATGGAGGCCCTGCCATCAGGTTTCCCTGTTGCTGTCAATCCAGATAACATCATATGGGAAAAGAAAGAGAGCATTATGAGTTTGGGCTCAATTCAGAATGGGTGTGTTGCAGGGTGGGAGAAAATCTTTGTGTTCACCTTTGGCAGACCCTCCATGAAAAGCCTAATGCTACCAGTAGCTTATACATACTGATGGACCTTTTTGAATGACAATCATCCACAGGCAAATCCAAATCAATCTTATACGTGTTGGTAGCACTGATATTGCCCAGGGACATTTTGGAGCAGATATCATTCCAATCTTCTCTTGCAAGCGTGTTTATTCCTCAAAGCTTATTTGTATAGTTTTTGTGAATTGTATCAACATAAACTGCCCCGGGCATGTATAGATGTGAGAACTTCATACGATACTCTTCAAGAGAGAAGCCTTAAATCAATACTTGTCCCCAATTTGCCTTCACAGTGCAACAGGGGACCTAGAACAAAGCGGCAGGCTTTTATTGAAAAGGGAGGAACATTTTGCCATAGAGCTAAATAATTTTCATTTGGGTGACTGGACATTATAGGTTGAGCCTGTTTATCCGTGGATTTTATATCCACAAATCTGGCTCCACACAGGTCTCCCAGACCCACACTGAGCCAGACTTGGCCCATCCTGATCTCTCCGAAGGTGACCGGAGCTATGCTGTGCCTCTGGAGGCCTTTCTGAAGCCTACAGAGGTTGTGCGCACCCACCTGCGGCCTCTGTGGGCTTCAGGATTGCCCTTACAGGGAAAAAAGACAGCGACTTCCATTTTCCTCAGAAACCGGAAGTGACATTTTGCCTTTTCAGGCACTCTGAGACTCAAGTATGTCTCACCCACAAGAGCCATTCTGAAGCAGATGCACATGGCCTCTGCAGGCTTCAAAAAGCCCTCCAGCGGTGACTGGAGCACAGCTCCAGTTGTCTTCAGAGGGTTTCAAGGTGCTGAAAATGTGGATTTGGTTATCCACAGTTTTTGGTATCCATGATGGGTCCAGGAACGGATCCCTCACAGATACCAAGGCACCACATGTACCGTATTTTTCGCTCTATAAGACGCACCTGACCATAAGACGCATCTAGTTTTTAGAGGAGGAAAACAGGAAAAAAATATTTTGAACCAAATATTGTAATAAAATATGTCTCTCCGCTGCTCTGTTTCCATGCTCCTTAGCATATTTTACTACCTCTAGTTTAAAAGGAATTTTATATGCTAGCCTTTTCTGCTTTATCATCCTTGCACTGATAGAATGAGGTACTGTAGTATTTTTCTGCAAGTGCATTGTCACTAAGCGCTGAACATTTGCATTACCATTGAGCGCCTGCATTTGCATTACAATTTGCATTTGCATTACCATTGCATTTGCATTACCATTGAGCGCAGGCAGGACCCTGGTCAGGGGCAGAAGCACCTGCCAAGGAGGCTCTGCTGCCCTGAGAACGCCTGCAGCTTTGCAGTATTCGCTCCATAAGACGCACACACTTCTCCCCCCCCCACTTTTTTGGGGGGGAAAAGTGCGTCTTATGGAGCGAAAAATATGGTATATTGAAACCAGTGGAACACAAAAATCACAACTTACGCCCCACTGAAAGCAACAGGACTTTGTCAGAATTTATTTTAGTTGAGTTTTGACTGAAAGGTATATAAAGGCTGCAATCTTATATTCACTTGCCTGGGAGTAATCCCCATCAACATCAAAGCAGAGCTCCCCTCACTTTTGGAGAGTTGGGGTGTGCGCCCCGGACAACTATGTGACCACACATGGTCGTCGGTTATGCGATACCTGCATGAGTCGGTAAGTCACAAAGTGGCACACAACTGTACTTACTTCTGAATAGACATGCACAAGATTGTACTGAGTGCACTGAACTTTGTAAATTCTGGTGTAAATGCTGGATGGTGTTATTTTTAAAATGTAATGTGCCAATTGGCATTTGGAGGAGCATCAGGCATTCAACAGTGTTAACTTCTGTAACTTCCAGTTTGTTAATAACTGATGAATGGCTTTACGTGCATGCAGCACAAAGTGAAGGATTCTGTTTAATTTCATTTTACTTACAAGCTGTTCAGGCACGTAAATCAAAGGGCACATTTCCATTAAACAGCACCATCCTGCTATACTGCATTAGCACATTATCAGCAAGTGTCGTGAATGTCATTCATGTTAACGGAGACTGTGTAAGGATCTGGTTTTGTATTATTTCACACAGAGCTAACAGAGAAAAAACGGGCTTGGGAATGTCAGGTGAAAGATTGGATCTTGGCTTCATAATAGGCTTTGGGTCTTTCTATTATCACCAAGTGTGGTTCTGTATTTGAATGCGCATAGCTTTTATATTAGCCCTTGAAGAAGGATGCCTTTTTTATGAGATCATAATAGAAAGGAAGGTAATGTTAATTGCACATTCTGCATTTTGACATTGATTCAAACATTTTGAATTCAAATGTAGCAATGGGAAGAGTTGGGAAAGCTGTGTGTGTCAAACTCTTTCTGGAAATTGAAATCTTATAAGACAGATGGTGTAGATTATGCAAAATATAGAGGAAGGATCAACTAAGCTAAGTACAGCATGTGAAGACATGAATGATGTACTTCCAAGAATTTTTGGCAGATTTGTACTTTGAGGTTGTAAGGGTGCAATCCTAACCAGCTTTCCAGGATTGAGGTAAGGGCAATGCAGTTCCGAAGCAAGGGAACAAACATTCCCTTACTTTGAAGAGGCCTCCATGACTGCCACCCAAATGCAGAATGCAGCACATGGTCCATTGGCACATAGTTGCAATCCTATTTTACTCAGAAGTAGACCCATTGTTTTCCATGGATGTCATCCTTAAGTAATGGTGCACTGAGTTGTAGCCTGGCACTTTGTTTCAAATGGAAACGAAGATTACATGCTGGTGTTTTTTTTTAAACAGACATGGAAAAAAACAGTACTGGAAAGTTGGTTAGGATTTGGGCCTAACAGCGCAATCCTAACTTGTGCTGGAACAGGCAAGCCAGCGGGCCTACGCTGCATCCAGTGCAAATTTTGGGCGCTTAGTGGCTCAGCCCCGGGCAGGAGGAATTGCTTCCTCTCACGCTGGGGAGAGTCAATACAGCCACAATGTATTGGATTGTGTACCTACTTGGATCTGTACCACTGAAATCGGTGGCACAAATTTCAGCTGGCCAGGGCTGTCCGGGAGTGGGGTTAGGATCATGCATAACCATCGGATCCTGACCCCACCTCCTGCGCTTCCCCGCCCCAAAATGCTTCCCTCCCACCTCCTCCTTGCCTCCTCTCTGCCCTCCCCAGACACCTGTGTCAGCTAAGCTCGGCTGGTGCAAACTCACCTTCCCTGGGACCTGCCACTGCGCAGACTGGCCTGCACACATCCCTTGCACTGGCCTAACTGCCTCCAGAGTGGTGCGAAAGTGCTTTACGGCAATGCAACTCTGAGGCAAGGGAACAAACATTGCCTTACCTTGCAGAGGCCTCTGTGACAGCCCCCCAACTGCAGGATGCAGCACATGTCTCACTGGCATAGCTATGTCAGTGCTGGGAAGTGGTTAGGATTGCACCCATGCAGTGCAATCCTATCTTGCACTGGAACAGGCAGGCCAGGAGGCCTGCGCTGTGTCCAGCGCACGATACGGCACCAAAGTGGCTCAGCCAGAGGTAAGGGGAAGAGCCGTACCAGAGGTAAGCCACTGCAGCCCCTTTGGGTCCCTTGGATTTGCATGCACATCTCCGGGGCCACCCTCCGCTCACCCTTCCCCCACCCCACAACGCCTCCCTTTCTGCCTCCTCTCCGCCGTCCCCAGACTCCTGTGTTGGCTGAGCTCAGTTGTTCCTCGTTGTTTGTCTCCCTGCTGTGAATTGAATTGCACACCCCCAGTTATGTGTTTTATGTTACATGTTACATATAGAGCCTCTGGCTTAACACACCTTAAAGAAGGATTTGATTGATGGTTCTATTGGTATGTTGTTTACAAACGCTTACTCTGATAGTGTTTAAAAAAAGTTGTGAAGACCGCAATTTAAAAAGTTAATGAATAAAAATGATTCTTAGGATCTTTTACTATGTTTTTAATAAATTAGAGACTGTACGGTTCTTAGGTAACAATTACTGGTAGGTTTTTTTCTTCAAGGTCCGACCTCAGGTAAAATCAGAAAAAAAAACTATAGTCAGACACCCCCTTAAGTTTAACCCCTGACTTATCCAAGGGTCACAAAACATTCCATGAGTTTTGGCTCAAAAACCTGCCCTCGACTTATCTGTGAGATCGACTTATGGGTGGGTGTCTGTTGTGTTTTTCCCCTGCTGCCATAACTATTTTTATGTTGCTGCTTATTGTACATCTCATTTGTGCCTTGGAGTAAGTGACTGAGCCTAGTGTTAACCATTCCCATAGTTCCTCATTGCAAAAAGGCAACAGTGCAGGACATTTGCATGGGTTAGACCAGGGCTGTCAAACTCATTTCATACCGAGATCCGAATGGCATTCCTGATGTCTGCTGCGGGCCGGAAGTGATGTTATTAGGCAGGAAGTGATGTCATGAAACAACTCTTAACCAAAAATAAGCACTTTTTCTCACTTAGGAATTCATTAACTGCAAATGACTGAAGAGAAAACACGCAAATCTTTATCGCATTTCAAGATATGGGAGAGCCCAATTTTCTTGGGGGCTGCCCTTTTAGCAGTAACACCTCAGCACTGCTCAGCAGCTGAGAGCCTGATAAAAGGCTTTCACAGGTCACATACAGCCCCTGGGCCTTATGTCTGACACCCCTGGGTTAGACTTTTCACTTCCCTTGGAAGTTTCTTTTTTGCATCAAAAATGTTTATCTACAAAAATATAGTGTACAATGTGGAGATATTATGGTTCCTGTCCTGTGGTGCATGATGTTTATAAGCAGGGCCGGCCTTAGGAGCTGCAGGGCCAAATTGGAAATGCTTTTGCGGGGCCCCCTCTAATTTTGCGGGGCCTCCTCTACTAAGTTTTTTTGGCTCTTGAATGGAGCCAGACCAATAAAAAAAAAAATTGTTATTTCAGGGCAGGTAAACAGGAACTCATGTACCTTTAGTGGTTGTGAAGAATAGGTACTTTGGAGATCAGCCAGAAGGAGGGAGGGAGCAAGTGTCCGACCCACAGTGTTCCCTGACTCTTGCCCGTCGCCACCCTGCCCACAGCAGCCCATTCCAGAGCGAGATGGGTAGAGGATGGTGCCGGGAGATGTGAGGGTAGGGAATGAGTAAGGGGTGCTTGCTGCCAACTGCATGGCACCAATTTCGAGCCAACTGGAAGCAACGGTGGGCGGGAGTGGCTTCCAAAGTGACCCAGTTTCAGGGCAATTGGAAGCCGTATTGGATGAAAGGGCGGTGCAGGGCCCCCACCATCTGCAGGACCCAATTTTGCGAAATTGCCCCCGTTTCCAGAACTTTGATAGATAAGCAAAGATAAGGAAATGCAATTATACCAGCCACAAACATCCACTGTGTTTCATTGTGATCCTTGGGGTTCTGATTAGGAGAAAGGAATACATGGAATTTCTGTTAGAATATGAAGCACGGCAAATTAGTATGTTGAAAGTAAAAGTGATGATGTCAATTTTTGTTAAGGGAAAGGACCCACTTTACAAAAATGTTGTAAAGAAGTTAATTGTCATATAAATTTGTCTCATGAAAATGCTGCTAGGAGTAACCTCTAATTATAAAAATAATTAAAGTGAAGCACCTTTTCTCATAAAGCGGCACAAGATGAATCGCCATCCCTGCCGAATGCTTTCCATTCATTTTCACCGCTTTGTCAGTTTAGCGACAATAATATTTGCGAGGAAGGGTGTCATAAAAGGGGCCAAAACTTGATTAGGGAAAGGGCAACAGGCGCATGTAACTGCTGTGGAAATGTGTCAGTTGTTATAGGCTCTGACTTAGCAAAGTACAACATGGAGTGTGGGCGCTTCATTTCTGCTTACTCAAATGCCTCAATTAGTGGTTCGCAAACTGTGGGTTCGTGGCCCACAAATGGGTCATGAGCCAATTTCTGGTGGTTCGCAAAACCGGCCGGTTAGATTAAGCTATGTACATCAAGAGTTGAACAACATGCTTCTTGGGGGTAGCATTGCTGCCCATACACCATTATAACCACAAAGGATTGAGAGGCTGGTAAAGTGACACTTTTTTTTTTAAGGTAGGTCCTGATACTAAAATGTTTGGGAACCACTGGCCTATATCATTTGATGATTGGCCTTCAAGCTGAAGGCAGCTATCAAATATTTGGCAAATATTTGCAGAATACTCAAATAGTTGTCAAATGTGCATTGAATATTAGATAATTGTATATCTGGAGAATATTTGACACTGCACCTGACTGGACAGTACTTCTCTAAGAAACCCACTTACATGGGATTAGTGACGCACACTTTCATGTCCCAGTCGTCTTCCAGTGGGCCTCTCCAATTCCTGTAATCATGTGAGAAGGTTTTCAACTGAACTGCCCCATAGCACATGCTTCTTTGAGCATGTGTGAGGGGGAAGTTCAGAAGAGCCTCTGCTGCACGGTTAGAGGAATTGGAGGGCCTGCCATGAGGAGAACCAGGAGATGCTTTACCCTCATCACACACAAGGAGTCCAGTTAGAAAGCATTGTTTAGCAGTCCTGGTGGCAAATATTCAGTATTAGCATTTGCAGAGGAGAGTTCTGAAGAGACTCATGGGGAGAAAATTTGTTTCAGTGCAAAGCAACCAAAAAGCCATCTAGTCCTCTCCACGAGGTCAGTGGTCTTGTGAAAGCTTTGTCCTGAAGCAAAGCACTTGTCAGAATTTTGAAAATGTTCCTTAGCTATTCACTCTGTGTACTACAACCCCATGTAGAACAGCATTTGTTCCCATTTGTCCCTTGTCTCTCCCTACCCTCTGCTCCCAACTCTTCCTCCATTGCCTTTGTCAATATTTACATTGTAAATTACTTGAGGTTAGCGACTAGGGTTCCGTCCGAAATTCCATAATTTGCTGTATACATGGAAGGCACTGAAGAAATAATATTTTCAATATGCTTCTTCATATAAAAGTCACAACTTTCTCTCCCCCCCCCCCACATAAGAATAATTGGAAAAGCCTGAGGGAAAAAAATCTGCATTCCAAAACAATATGCATAGAAAAATAAAAATGTTAGCATGCATGAGAAGTTTCATTTAAAATAGGCTGTGACACTGCAGGGGAATATCTTGTATAAATCGTTTAAAATAAATAAAATGAATAATTTCTTTTCTAATAGAGTAATAAACCTATGGGGAGAAATCTCCTAGCTGGTGGTGCTTTTGCCATTTGAATGAGAACCACTGACACTGTTGAAGAGGGGGCTCTGGGGGATTATTCATAGTAGATTATGCACAAAGAAGTCTAATGAGCTAACTACATATGGCATGCCAACATGTAAAAAAAAAAGTGCCCAACACCTGACGCCCTTCCCCCAAAAGCACTTCAGGAGAGAGGATGACTTCAGGGCAGATAAATGATAGAAGAGAGGTGGGTGCTTAACCTATCCCCACCCACTTTGTCACTCTAAGGTGGCATTTGCCCCAGGAGGGTTCAAAATGCATAGTTGCAAGACCTCTGTTGGTAATTGTAGGCATTCATTTCAGAATAAAGAGAAGATAAACCCAAACAGTCGGCTTTGGAACTGTAACCAAGA
The DNA here is from genome assembly GCF_035046505.1 of Tiliqua scincoides. Classification (NCBI taxonomy): domain Eukaryota; kingdom Metazoa; phylum Chordata; class Lepidosauria; order Squamata; family Scincidae; genus Tiliqua; species Tiliqua scincoides. The sequence goes on from NC_089823.1 coordinate 111,225,286, forward strand.
TGGAGCCTATGAGTGTACCACTCCCAGTGCTTACCTCCAGCTAAGTTCATCAATTTTTTTTTTTAATTTTTGAGAATGACAGCCTCCATCTAAATAATGAGACTTTGTTTTTAAAACAGAAATTGACATAAAAAAAAGAAAAACGAACAAAAAAACTGGTGAGGTGACAGTTCCTCCAAAGTACAGTACAGTAGTGCTCCAGACTCTGCCCATCTGACCTGCACGGATTTGCATACTCAAGAGTTCTCCTGCCTTGAGGGTGAGCTTTTCATAATCACAATCGCCTTTATACCTGTTGTATTTGGGGGGGGGAACACTATCTGTTTAGCCATTGTGTTAGTAGTAGAGAAGAATGCTTAAAGAGGATAAGAGCATAACATCAAGCGTTCATGAAAAATATCTACTCTAAGTTACTGATTGCTCTTTTAAAGTAGCCTGCCACAAACACAGAAGCTGAAAGTGGGATTGCTTTTCCCAGGAGCACTTCAGGATAGTAATGAATAAAAAAAACAACACGTAAGACATTGGGCAAACCTCAAGAAAACATGCAACTCTGCTCTACAAAACCCTGGTCCTTGTTCTCCATCCACTTGTCTGCTGCGATCCCTCCTTCTAGTCCTTCATCCACCTATATCACCTCTATGTCTGCAGTCCCAGGTAGCCTTTGCCATGTTATTGAAACCAGTTCAATCTGACAGTACAACTGCTTTCTCACCATGGATACCCCCTCTTCCCCATGCCACTGCTGCCTCATTTGGTGTTCTGTCTAGTTCTTTTGCCTGCTGCTATCACCTCTTAGTGTAGTTATGTGAGTGTGGTGTGGTAAACATGGCATTTATCACACCATTATAACCACAGAAAGCGATCAAAATAATATCCAATGCAATTCTTTTCTCTAAGATTTCCAGTGGGGCCCGGTTCATATCCTGGTGTGAAAATCCCTATGAATTAAAAATGCAAAAATAGTTTACTCAGCAATGCAAGCCTCAAAAGTAAGTACCATTGTGTTCACTGGGACGTGCACTCAGGTAAGCGTGTATAGGAATGCAGCCTTGCTGAAGTGTTTGTCTTGGAATGGACATTTGTGCAACATCTGTTGCAAAATCACTTTCCAGTGTGTCTTTTTTCCAAACATAACAATTTGCATTTGAGGGGGAAAAAATGTCTAGCTAACATTTTTAGGCTCAGAGTTCCAAGGCAAATCTTTACACTCATTGCATTTTTTAATGTAATGTCATTCATTGCATGGAAGCTAACCATTCAGCTGTGTTTGGTGATCGGTGCCCCCCTCCTCTACACTTGGAATGATTATAATTGTTTTTTTAAGAGGAAGTCTATTTTCTTTTTGGTTGTTTTGCTTGTTAGTAAGATTTAGTCCTCAATCTTGCAAGCACATTGTTAGACCAAGCTTGATTCACTGTGGAGGAACACACTGCGGGCTTGTTTTAAAGAGCCTGCTAGAAGAAACAAAATTTAAAAAAGTTAACAAAGTACTATTGACAAGCCATCATTCCACGCACAAGAAAACATCAGCATGAAATGGATGCAGATGTCCATTTGCATTTCTATATCGTAGTTTATAAAAGCCTTTTGTAGCAGTAACCGTTTTTTAAATACATCAGACAGCAGCAAAATCCCCCAAGTAAATAAATAGGTTCTGCTAATGTATACATTGATGGGAAAACAGTCTTTATGATCCATTGCTGTTTAGCTTTACACACATTGAGAGGTTTCTCATTATCATCAGCCCTATTGTACAGATTAGAAATGAAGTTGCATTGAACATGATTTTCAGACCCAAATTTATTGTGGCAGAGTGATCACATAATTAATTCGTGCCCCCACCCATCATTTTGCTATGGCACGTTATCCTTTTTCTGGAAGTGCACACATATAGTGATCATGTACATGAAGGACTATTTAAAGGCATTTAGGGCCTTTTTTTATTGTGAGCCCTTTTGGGACAGGGAGCCATTAGTTATTTGATTTTTCTCTGTAAACCGCTTTGTGAACTTTTGTTGAAAAGTGGTATATAAATACTGTTAATAATAATAATAATAATAATAATAATAATAATAATAATAATAATAAATCGTATCTAACTTTCCATCACTGATGCAGCAGTGCCAGTGGGGTATGTGCTGTATCCTTTGGTGTGGGAGCACTTGTGGAGCTTTCCTCAAGGTAAGGGAATGATTGTTCCCATACCTTGGGACCACTTTGAGGCTGCATCGGCGCTGGAAAGTTGCATATGTTTAGGCTACAATCCTATCCACACTTTTCTTGGCCCTACTGAACACAATGGGATTTATTTCTTAGAAGTCATGCGTAGGATTGTGCTCTTGGTTAGTGCATAAAAATAATGGGAGGAAAATCATCATGAGGTGATCATTGTCATGTTGGAACAATTCACACAAGAATTGTGCAACTAATGGCTCAGATTGGATTTAGCAACAAATTATAAACTTTGATTTCTTCTGCTTTATCCAATTAGTATCTGAGATTAAATTTAGGGACTAATTATAAATGTTGTCGTCCACACAATGTCAGACAAAACAAGCTCGCAGTGTAGTAAAGTGTTGGTTTTGGATCTGCAACAGGGAAACTGCTGTCCAAGAACCACAAGGTCAAAGTTGTGGTCATCTCCTGCACACATATGGAAGTAGTCTAGTGATTCTGTGGATGCTGGCTATATTCTCAAATTCTGTCATCATTCATTTGTAATTTCTTAATCTATTTGTGAATTTAGTGGTGGCTTTGGTTTAATCAAACAATCATATTGAAAGTGATACTCTAGGTATCTTCCCTACTCTAGGCCACTCTAGGTATACTTAGAAGAGCAAATCCAATTCAAGAAAAACACTTTCAGAAATTCTTATAATAGAATGAATGACTGCAGATGTACTGTAAGCTGACGCCACCAACTCACTCTTGCCATTTCCACAGCAGGTTTAAATGCCTGAGCAAATAGCATGTTTGTTGTGGAGTGGGTTACACACACACATATTTGATTGCAGCTTTGTTGACCTCATTTTGATGGGACATTAACTTCCATTAGACAGTTCACTTGTATCTCACCTGAGATGTCAACCAGGTGTCTATAGCAAGAGCTTCACTGAGTGAACAAAAAATGCAGCTGAGATTTGCCAGAAGATCAAGTCCAAGTGTTTGTTCTAGAGTGCATAGCAGAAATAGTTTTAGTGTAAATAAGTGGTGCAGGGAAGCATGAAATTGAGAGAACTCTAAAGGCCCCTGGGAATGGAAGGCTTCTGTTACATTTGATGCTCTTGCCCTGGTGATTTGTCTTTAAAATGGGTTGGAATCAGAGAGGAAATCAAGAAATACCCCATATACAGTTCCTTCAACTTTTTAGCATATTAAATTGACGATATTGAGGAAAACAGATGCAGGACCAGAATGCTGTGTCTCATCACACAGCTATTAAAAATAAAATCCTCCACAGTTTGTGTATCTCTTAAAAATATAAACAGCCACTTTGTGGTCAATTGAAGACCCTCACTTTTAAGACATGATTCTTTTCTAATTTTTTTTTCTCTGACATGTTTATTCCTGTATCTGTTACAGATTATTTAGATGTGAGAGTCGGTTTACATGCAGTCAGGAGGTGTGGATGTTGCTTCTAGAACAACCTCCAGGTTTTGGTGGACAAAGCCCTCCATTGCCCCCCTACCTACTGCATTGTCATTTGTACTAGGAAGGCGTACCAGCAGGCAATGTGTGGTTACAGTAATACATATTACTGCTGCCTTGTGTTGACCCACCCTGGGGCTTACAGCATGTTAGGAGATGCTGCTCATTTTTGGTGTTGCCACATCTGAAGCAGCAGTACCATTCGTTTCCCCATATGCTCCAGTCCTCTGACATGACCTTCTAGATCAGTGAGACCACTTAGGGCACTGGGGACCCAGTAATTGCCCAGGGTACACTCTTGAGTTTTGTGTAACTTTTCTCAAACTGGCTCCACCACAACATGCAGACACTTGCTTCAGCTACAGTGGCCAAAGCAGTATCCCTCCCCAGTCCAGTTGTGATGGTTTAGCCACTACATCATGCTTTCTACAAGGCCAAATCATTGGCATTGTTCCCAGTAAGCCACATCTGCACTGCAGCTCATGTGCCTCCAAGGTATGTATAGTAGCAGTTGAGCAGAGACTCAACAATATCTTGCCTTGAGTGCCTGCCTGGGACTGCAAAAATAGAGGGGGAGTGGTATCAGATCTCTGCTAGGGTAACAAACACATAATAGGTTGGCTGTGTTTGCCTTGGTAGATTACAAGTTGTGCAGGGCTCCAGTAGGGCATCGCAGAGCATCGGCACCACTGTGTACATGGCTGCTTATGCTTTAGGGCAGTGTTTCTCAAACTAGTGGGTCAGGACCCACTAGGTGGGTTGTGAGCCAGTTTCAGGTGGGTCCCCTTTCATTTCAATATTTTATTTTTAATCTATTAGACTTGATGCTACCATGGTATGTGACTGTATTTGGGGAAATGTTACAGACCTGTACTTTTAACAAGGTACTTTAAATATTATTTTAACAATGATAGTAAATGGGACTTACTCCTGGGTAAGTGTGGGAAGGATTGCAGCCTCGGATTGTGAAAAATTTTCATGCTTGATGATGTCACTTCCGGTCATGACATCACTTTCGGTGGGTCCTGACAGATTCTGACAGATAAAAAGTGGGTCCTGATACTAAATGTGTGAGAACCACTGCTTTAGGGGAAGAGAGAGGGATAAATTTCTATTCTCTTGCTTAGGGTCCTTAGTGTTGGTTTGTATGTACCAGCACAATGTGCAGAGTTAAGCTACTAAGTTCACTCATGGCTCCACAGCCCTGAAAAGGAAGATAAACCTTACATCGCCAGTTACGAAGCAAGTTAGATTTAGAATAGAATAGAATAGAATAGATTTAGAATAGAACTGATTCTTTCCCAGTTTGAAGAGACACTTTGCCAACAGTCTGAGGCTAAGAGGCAAAGAAGGAAGGCCCATAGCCAGGGAGACAGACCAGGGACAGACTGCACTTGCTCCCGGTGTGGAAGGGATTGTCACTCCCGGATTGGCCTTTTCAGCCACACTAGACGCTGTGCCAGAACCACCTTTCAGAGCACGATACCATAGTCTTTCGAGACTGAAGGTTGCCAATACTAATACTGTAGATTTAGAATGAGGGCACTTTCACAAATAAAGTGTGGAATGTTTCTTTGGGTGATTTCTTTTCTTTTAAAAACTCCAGATGTCAACAGGTCTTGGACTTCTGTTAAGTCCTTTCCTGCTGCCTTCTAAACCTCTTATTATGAAGGACTCAGTCAGCGGGAACAAACCAAAATAAATTCAGGACTCAGTGAATTTTGCTAAACGTTTATGCCCCCCTCCTACAGGTTTAATGACATGAGCACAAAATCAGCCCTGACAAAGGCTGTGGACTGTAGCCTTTTGTGGTTCATTCAGAGTCTAGTCTGCTCACTTCTTTCTTACCTGTGGTGTATAATTCACAAGACTATAATTCATTTGGCCATTTTGTGGCAGGCTTTCAATGAGTTCAGCAAATATTTCTCGTTTTCCTGTATGATTCTTTTTTCTCTCTCTCGATGTTGATGCTATCTTTTAAATTAGGCAAGAGGATCTAGAATGTAGTACATGCTGAATGCACTTAAGACACAACTGATTATTACCTGATCTTGTTAGAATTTGTCAAGTAAAATGAATTGTGTAATTATCAACCAAGTCCAGGTGTCGTCAAAGGGAGGCTTGTACTTTGCGCCTGACTTTGTCCAGAGACAGCTGGTACTACATTTCTTTTCTTGTCTTTTGATATTTTCTGCATAATAGGAAATTGGGTGTTTTTGGGGGGGTGGTTTTGAGATTCTCTTTCAAAACAGAATTAGCTTCAATAATATGAACAAGGACATGGCTGTTGTCAGGTGTGTTACAAAAACACATCTTTTGTGGAATTCCAACACCTTGTAGCTGACGTTGAAATGAATGCAGTAAAAGCCAGACAAAGTTGATATAGCAATTTAGTTGAATTATAACAGATCTAAAAGAGATGATCAAAACAGGTTTGAATAAAGGCGTGCAATGAACAAAGGAGGCAGTTTTCATTGCTTTGGGTAATGAGGTCTAGCAGTTGTTCTGTGTTCTTTTTGCTCCATTGTGTTGCCAGCCAAGCTTCCCACACATCTGGAGTGTTCACATTTCATTGCTAGGAGAGTTGTGCCTACTTTGTATATTAAAGTGGATGCACTCGTGTTTTACTCCCATGCATACTCCAATGCATTGCACCAGTGGCTCTCAAACTTGGGAGTAAAACTACCAAGGTAAGTCTTGGCGGGTGAGGGAGCAAAGGCAGCCACGCAGTCCCCAGGATCGTGTTACTAAGGGGGGTGTGAAGGGGGGGGTTTGTACTTACTGAGGGCTGCTGCAAGCTGCAGGAGGCATGGGGAGCCCTGCGCAGCCCTCCGCAGGGCTCCCCGAGGCTTAGAATGTTGGAAAAAAGCAATCAGAAGCCACTTCCTGGTTACAATAGTGAAACTGGGGAGAACTGCATGGGGCTTCCTGCACCTCCTGCAACTTGCAGCAGTCGTCAGAAAGTACAAACACCCCCTCCTTCGCCCCCCTTAGTGATGCAGTCCTGAGGATTGTGTTGCTGCATCTCCCCTTTCTTGCCCCTTAAAGGGACAGGGAAAGCTTTACACATGCGACCCACCACTTTGAGTACCACTGAATTACACAATACCTGAAACACCTATAACTACAGTATCCTACCAGAATGTATTTTTGTTAGGATAGGCATATGTTCCCTAGACATGCACAACATGCAACCTGTTCGCTACTGGACATAGCCAGCAGCCATCTATGGAAGCCCACCAAAGTAAATTTTTGCTATCTGCCTAGAATAAGGAAAGGGGGGGGCATTTTGATGCCAAAATACAACACTTGGAAATGCACAGGCCATCATTGGTGGCTTTGTGTGCCTGGATGGGTCTCAAGTTATTCAAGTCTATGTTTTCATTCAGGGGTGGGGCGCCCCAAGTTTGAATGTTCTCTTGCGTCAAGAACTCCCTCTTTGTGGAACGATTGGCAGTAGTGAAGAATGAATCTGGCTTTGTATGGTCATGCTAATTTTCCCTAGGCAGGAAGCTGTTGGCTTTTTTTTATATATAAATAATGTTGGAAAACATTGAATCATATAATTTCCCACTTCCAGTATGACATTTTACAGTCTAGGAAGGCTGTGCCATTTCTTAATATGTAGCTCAACTCTGAGAGGCAAGGGAATTGCATAGCTGTGAGATGGGAGACAGATATGGTGAAGAATGGTTAAGGGTCATCAAGATTGATGATACAGGTCAGGAAGATCTCCAAAGAGTAGTTGTGGGAGATGGAGTCATTTTATTGCGCCCTCTGTGCTTCTGATCCAGTTTTGTATTATGTCAGTGTTTAGCAGAGGCCTCAAACAGTAAATTCCAAGGCAATGTCATATTTATTAGATAGCTAAAACTTAGTCATCTTTGAATGTGTGCTTTAATAACTCCCAGTTCCATAATAACCATCCAAACATGAACCATCATTTTGTATTATTTAATTGAAATGAATTTCAGGCTGTGCTCTGAATTCTCATATTCCCACCTCACATAACAGTTCAGAAGCTGAACTATACCTAAGAGTTCTTGCTAATTTGGAGATTCAGGGGACTAATAATCTGTCCCATCAGTCTTTGTGGATGTGACTAATTAATTCCACACTTTGGAATGTTCCAAAATCCCATTAGCAAACCAAAGAAATAGAAAAATGGGCATTTTTTTTCCTCCATAGCTGCAGAGATCCACATCATCAGGGCCACAGTCCCAAAGAAAATATTGTACAATCACTAGACACTTGGGCTAGGATGAGGGAAACCCACATTCAAATTCCCATTCAACTGCACAGCTGCCTGGATGATCTGGGTGACCTCTGTTACAAGTCACTGTGTTTCAGGGCGCAATCCTAACCCACTTTCCAGCACCGACATAAGGGCAATGCAACTCCGAGGTAAAGGAACGAACATTGCCTAACCTTGAGGAGGCCAACGTAATTGCTCCCCAACTGCAGGATGCAGCACATGCCCCACTGGCACAGCTATGCCAGTGCTGGAAAGTGGGTTAGGATTGCGCTCTCAGTCTAGTCTGCCTCACAGGCCTTCCAAAGGTGGTATGCCTGTGTCTAGAGTGGCCCATGTCTGACTGCAGATGGAGTTGGCTTAATTGAATGCCCTTCTATAAAAAAATTCCATGTTCATATAAAAATAGGTAACTAGTTTTTTCACAACTGTATGTGTAGAGGCTAGAAAATCAAAACTCACCAGCCAATTTTCTAAGAGAAATTTGAGGCTGTGGCAACTCATGCAGCCATAAGAGGGGATTGGGCAAATTCATAACGGGTTACAAGTCATAGTAAGTATGTGCAAGCTCTTGGTTTTAGAGGCAGGCTGCCTCTGATTGCCTGATGCAGGGGAGGGCACTGGTGCGCAGGTTGTGCCTCTTGTTTTGTGTACTCCCTGGGGCATTTGGTGGGCCACTGGAAACAGGAAACACTGTATACAGGAAACTGGACTAGTTGGGCATCTGGCCTGATCCAGCAGGGCTCTTCTTATGTCCTTAAGAGGACAGGGCAGCCACAGGTCTTCACATGCCCAGATAGGCCTACTCCCTGATAAATGTGTGAGGAAGCAGTGTGGATGTGCACATCATGCCAGCGCACTGTCACTTAATCACATGTAGGTTGCTTCTTCTGAATTGCCCCCACTGTGTGGTTTAAATAATTTCAGATGAACCCTCCCCCCCCCACATACACATGTAATTAGGCACACATGTGCACCTACACTCCTTCTCATATTTATGAGGGTGATTATTATCCAAATTGGCCCATGGCACTTGTGAGGCTAAACAACTGGCTTGAGCTCCACAAATATTTGCACACATACAAGACTGTATGCAAACTCTTTTACTCTTCTTTTTCCTGAAAGAGCAGTTTCATATGACAGACAGTATTCTTTGAAAATTCTGGAGCATTTCCAAGATGACTTGTGACATAGCTGGCATGTTTGGGGGCTGAGTCAGTTCAAACTCTGGTGCCTGCATGTTGCAAGGTAGATCCACAAATGGAAGCAGCTTTCCGCAAATGGAACTAATGCAGATCTTGATACAGCATCATGAGACACATTTTGATGCACATCATCAATCAGTTCACATGTGCAACCAGGTATAACTAGAGCCCTTAATCTTACCATAGAAAATAATCATTCTTCCCTTGAGTGTAGAATATTACTCACCTGCTCTCTCTACTTTATTCATCTCATGCTACAATAAACGTGTTAGGGCATAATCCTAACCCCTTATGTCCGTGCTTTCCAGCACGGACATAAGGGCAGTGCAGCCCTGAGGTAAGGGAACAAACATTCCCTTACTTTGAGGAGGTCTCCATGAGTGACACCCAACTGCAGGATGCAGCACACATCCCATTGGCACCACTATGCCAGTGCTGGAAAGCACTGACAGAAGGGGTTAGGATTGTGCCCTTAGTGTTTAAGAAACACTATGAGTGGAAAAGTAAGAATTCCTTTAAATAAGCAATAGTATGTATGATTTGTTATTTGAGGGGCATATTATTATTATTTTTTCTTTTTTATATATGGGTTGTTGCAATTGTGTTTTAATGCTTTATGGGGGGGGGACTTTAACTTTTAAAGGCTGCGCTTTCTGCCACTGCTCAAAATCTTTCCATTATGCCTGTTTCAGAATTGAATATTATGAATGTCCATTGATGATATCATGCAAAAAGATTTAGTTCTTTCAGTATAATGTTACACTTTACTTGATTCATAATGATACACTTTACTTGACTGTGCAAGATATTAAAAAAAAAAAAAAAATGATGAGCCCAACTATGTAAGTCCTGAGTGGTTCTAGCATCTACTTTGAAGTCCAAACTTATTGGCACTACTTCTGGGGGAATGTAAGATTTATGCATGTATATTTGTCTCAAATATTTAACTTTCTTCATTGATTTTTTGCTTGTATAAAGTGGGAAACTTTTCTTCTCTCCTTTTCTCTTATTACCTGTGACAGTATATGCCTCAGGAGACTCTCCGTCCGCTGGGTAATTTCATCAGTGTCAGCACGGATGTTAGCTAGTGGCCTTTACTCTGCAAGTTAGTCTTTGTCAAAAAATTCAAGCAGACAAGAAGCCAGTACGTGGGATCTATAGATTGTGGAAATGTCCACACTGTACATTTCTCTGTAATAATTTGGAGCTTTTTAAAATAGATATGCACGTTACAAGCAATAGTTTTAGAAAAAAATTAAATTTTATAAAACGATTATTTCCAGCTTGCCCATCATTATTAACTTTCAGAATCTATAAGTTCTGTGGCCTAAACTGGTGCCTTAGATTGCACTTGGGAAGTGACGTGTGACCCAAGCTTATGGTCATTGGAGCCATTAGTCTGATTTCTGCTTTTTTCCCCTCCCACCTTCTGTGGTGAGAAGATCATAGACACTAGCAGAATTGTGTACATTCATAAGCATGTATGTCTGGATAGACATTAGTTCATAGGTATAACGGCAAGCATGTGTAATCCTGAGTCAGGCTCTGCTGTATGCAACATTGATAGTACTGCAGTTATCAATATCTAAATTGCCACAAGCTATCTGGAATTGGAAATAGTGCTGTCCACATCACTCCCTTGTGTATCATACATGGGGCATAGAAATCAATAGACTGGCCTGTGCATGATCAGGTTTTATTGAGAAAACCATTCAAATTCATTAATGTCATGAACTCTCTTGAGCTCCAACTGGAAAGGCTGCTGAGACTGTTCAGATAGCAGTTTATGATCACAAGTGAAGCCAGCTGTCATTCAGAAGATCTTTCAGAAACAAACCTGAACCTTCTAGGTTGAAGCCACCTTGGTACTAATAGTCTTCTGCTTCTCAATCCTCACCTGAATGTCAGTTTTATTTACACAATATGAGCAGTGCAGTTTCTTAACCATGGCCTCCTCGATCTTAGTGCACTTACTTTGGCTCAGGCAAGTGTATATAATCCAATCCTAAACTGCCTGGTGCCCAGAGGAGCAGCAGTGCCATGACAGTTGCTGGAGTCTCCTTGGGGGAAGGGGACGTTGTCCCCTTTCTCTGGGTAAGGGTGCAGGCCCTGAGGTGGGTCTCCTCCAGTCTGCCCCAGCTATTTTGCCAGCACAGACTGGAGTAGCTTTGAGTTGGGCTTTTCCGCCCCACTCAGAATATTGAATCCTGCGGAAAATGCAGTCACCAGAAGTAAGCATTTCTGGAGGAAAAATCCATTATGGGTTACAAGCCATGATGTTTATGTGCAACCTCCTGATTTTAGAAATGGGCTATGTCAGAATGCCAGATGCAAGGGAGGGCACCAGGATGAGGTCTCTTGTTATCTGGTGTGCTCCCTGGGGCATTTGGTGGGCCGCTGTGAGATACAGGAAGCTGGACTAGATGGGCCCATGGCCTGATCCAGTGGGGCTGTTCTTATGGTAGTGGCCGAGCCCTTAGCATCATTCCAGCCTTGTACTAAAGAGACCTAAAATGATAGCCAGAAGCAGAAATAAAAGATGGCTAGGGAGTGACACAACTATAGACCTTTACTACTTTGTAGGTAAAATGGTTTTACTGATCTTCCAGAAAATGAAAGAACTTTTTTTTCTTTTCTCATGAATCCAACAGGAAGCAGGGCAGATTCAAGCTGCCATGAGTCATGCAATTATTATAACACACATCAGCATAAAAGAGGAAGAGAGGAAGAGACCAATCCTGAGCTCTTCAGTGCCAGCGGAACCGGGACGGGAGGGGGGGTGGGATCGGCCGAGCACAGTTTCTCTTTCAGACCAGAGCAACCACCACCATTTTTTCCTTGGTGGCTCCTTGAGAATGGCCGCTGTTTCATCTGACACTGCAGCTGCCAGAACAGCAAGGGCGGCAGAAACGGAGTTGTTGTCTTTCTCAGGCACACAGTGAAGTCTGTCTAGGCTTGCCAACTCTTGTTGAAATCAAAGCCAAATCTGGTACCCGGTAGGGCCTGGGGAAAGTGCCCTCAGGGTTAAAGGACAGAGGCCAGTGCTAGGCAGGCCTGGTGGAACACAGTGTGTTTTGACAAATCCAAAGTTGGAAGCTTGGAGATTTGGCAGGGTTGAGAAAATTGCAAAAGCTCAGGTGTACAGTTTCAGATGACAAATAAAAAAGCTCTGAGAAAAAAAGAATCAACAACAAAAACCAGTCCAGTGCTTTCTGGCAGCTGACCCGAAAGCAAGACAGATAAACAGTTACACTTATTTTTTTCTTATTATGAACATCAGAAACTGCCTTCTACGGATCCCCAGTCCATCTAACTCAGCCTTGTCTATGCTGATTGGCAGTAGCTCTCCAGGGTTTCAGACAGGAGTTTTTCCAGCCCTACCTGAGAGATACTGGAGTTTGAACCTGGAGTGTTCTGCGTGCCCAGTAGTGACTTGAGAGCTAAAGCTGCTCAATAGGGAGGTGCTGCATTCCCAAACTGCACACCTGCACAATTTGTGACCCACCAGCCATGTTCAACAGCCCCAGTGGGACTTGTTCAACCTTGATCTTGGTTGTACTGCCTTCCCATGACTGCATAATCAAGAAGGTGCTCACATACTTAATGGAGTTCAATATATAGCTGAACCCATTCATTTTTTTTTCCAGTGAGGAAGTTTGAACCATGTGTTCAGTTCTTCTGTTTTTAGATGAAAGTGACTTAGAAGTGTTTCACTTTGGCTGAATTGTGCCCTTCCTCTTTACTCTTTTATTTTAAAGATGGAGGTGCTATAAGTTTGAATTCCATTTCTTTATGTATATAATTACTGATTTTGTCACTAGAAAAAGTCAGCTTTCTTTAAAAAAAAACAAAAAACTTTGGTTTAATTAATGAAGTAATAGGTACTTATTATTGCCCAGGGTATCTCTATCCTTGAACCTGAGAAATGACAGGAGGGCTATTCCAGAACATTCTTTTGGTTCTTAAAATCTATTGCCAGAGTGCAAAACAATGGCAGCTGCATCTGGTTTGCGAGATAAACTGGGCAAGGGGGGAGGTTTGTTGAAATAATAAAAATTATCATCATCATAGCAAATTGCCTGTCAGATGCTTGCATTCATTGTACCTTCTAATATATTTTAGCGCAGGAGAAGCTGATAAATCATTTGCACCGCGGGATTAGTCTCTCTCTCTCCCTCTCTTTTTTCTGGCAAGCTCTTTGTTATGAAGAGCTATTAGAAATGGAAACAAATGACATTCAAACTCCATACTTTCTAGAAGTTTCCATCAGCAACTACTGATTGCTGCTAAGTTGTTCCAACTAGCAACAACTTTGCTAGTGCTAGGTCTGGCACTTACAACTTGCTGCACAGTAAGTTGAATGCAGTCCCATAGCTATGGGTTGTGGCCTTCTAGGCATAAGAAGCTGCTTGTGAAGTTCTAAGCAGGCAACAGGTCCAACTGTGCAATCCTAGGCATATCTACTCAGATGTAAGTCCTGTTACTTTCAATGGGGCTTACTCCCAGGAAAGGACGTGTAGGATTGCAGCTCACAAGTTCTTGTAGTGCTGTGAGGTGGAAGAGCTGGGAGCTCATTTGGGCAGCCTACTTAAACATTAAACTTCAAAATCATGGTAAAACAAACAAACAAAAACTACACCTTTTACTTTAAAATGTCTGCAAATATAGGTTGAAATCTTATGCCAATGCAATAAATGTCTAGAAATGCAGTGAAGGAGAAGAAGAAAAAATGAAAAGCTGCAGCCACACCGCTCTTGATCTGCAGAATCATATGGCTGTTCACTCATCCCTCCCCCCACAAGCCCGCTGGCCTGTCACCAATATTGATGTGCCCACTGGCCCCCATTGAGCATGCAAAAGCAGCCTCTGGTGCATACATCTATCTTTCATGAGTTCTGCTGAATGTGAGGGGATCAGAGACAGCACTACCCCTTTCATTCATTCAGTGTACACACGAAGGTGGATAGATTACTGGTAGATAATGAAATTTCAAACATAGTACCAAAACAGTTTGTAGAAGGATGCTCCAGCAGCTTTTTAGTCTGCTGGACTTGCACAAGAGCTTCTAGGAGATTCAAGGTGTATGAAAATAAGGAAAAACCAGGGGTGGGGAGGGGGTGGACAGGGCACTGACAGTACACCCCTGCTATGAACACTAATCCTCAGCAGGAATTTGGTTCTTTTGCTCGTCCGACTCTCACCTGACTGTAGTCAGACTCTCAGGAGCAGGTAGTACCCATGAGTTAGATACTACATTTGGGGACTCTATTGGCCAGCCCTGCCTTACACAAATACTATAGCTCAATTCCAAGAGGAAAATTGGGCATCATGCAATTCCATTCCATTGAGCAAGGAGGAAAGGCGAACAAGCAGAAGAGGACTCAAGTCCAAGTCAGACAGCAAAGTCAATCAAAATGTTAAATTCTAGTAGGAAAGGAGCCAAGATGCTCCTTTCCCCAGCCCAGTCCAATTCAGTCCTGTCTTTTAGGGGAAAAGCACTATCAAAGGTTTCAAGATACCAGTCCAGAGATGTATTTACATAGCAGCAATGTTTTTCTTTTTTTGAGGGGGCTCTTCAGGTAATCATCTACTCTTCCCCACAGATGCATTAGATAGACCTCAAATACTCCTCGCATTTCCTCCTACCTCAGAAGAGTTCGCTCAGCAGCAATATACTTGGGAATTTTGTCCTGTTTTGATATAAATGCTCTTGTCTCTACACTACCCACCATCCAGACACAAATAGATATAATCAACCTTCTGGGTTCCAGCCTATTGGGATTTTGCCCCAGGTATGAACAAAGACTGCATTGCACATGACTTTTGAACATATGTGGCCAACAAGTACACTAAATAACCTGGCTTCTTGCAAAAGAACAAAGCTATTCCTTATGAGTATGTTACAAGATTTGTTAAAGACAAATACCTCTACATTTATGAGAGAGTTCTATACCTTGCCAAACCCTACAAAAAAGCCTATGCGTAGAATTATTGCTACAATGATGGAGAGTTCTGCTTTTCGTGACTAACAATGAATACAGAACTCTGAACATACTGAACTGAAAAGCCAGGATACCTTCTCAACAAACAAATATCATCCCAACTAGAAAGACAAGCAAGTGTGGTAAGAAAACTGCCACCAGTTACCACCCAACAAGATAAGCACTGAAACTTTAGGCATGGAAGTAGTCACATACCTTGGATGCTTGAGGTGTTGAAATCACATGAACTGTGCTGGGTTTGACACCATTTGCTTTGGGTCACTTATAGAGAACAAACCTGCTTTCCTACGGCCTCTGTCACCATTTGGAAGGGAACCATTGTACCCCAGGATGACGACCTCCCCGTATTTGACGGGCTCCTTGTTAGGCGCGCAGTGCTCATCCTGGCTGGGAGAAAACGTGGGGCCACCGCCATGATAGTCCCATACATGGGACGCAAGACGCGGCCGCATGTCCTTCGGGCGCACTCAGGACAGCAAGTGAGCGACGGTTGCGTCCTGCGCTCACGCTGCCTCAGACGCGTCTCCTCCTCAAAGGCTGCCCCCTCACTCCTCCATATCCCACAATCCTCTGCTCCCTCTGCTTTCTCTGTTAACCACAATCCTCTTCTCCCTCTGCTTTCTCTATCCACCACAATCCAGCCCCCCCTCACTCCTCCATATCCCACAGTTCACTCCTTCCTCTGCAATCCTCTCCCTCCACAACCCCAGTTTGGCTGTACTTGTCGTAAGAGGCGACTAAACAGCTACCGGGTAGATGAGGCTCGTCAGCCTGGGAAGGCAGCTCATCTAAGAGAAGGAAACTCTGACGTCAAACCTCCACTGCCTTGTGGCTACATCCAGTTGTGGAAAAGGCTTCAGGAGTCAACCTCGAGGCAAAATCCGGAGCCGGAGTCCCTGAGGCAGTTTGCGGCTGAACACAGTCACGCTCTGGCAACTCCTGCAACGCCGCTGGAACCAACCATATTGGCTTCTGCCTTTCCACTGGACCATTCCAGCAATGTGGAGAGGGGGGATTTGCTGCATGGGTAACAGTCTAATAATAATAATAATAATAACTTTATTTCTACCCCGCCTTTCTCCCCGAAGGGACTCAAGGCGGCTTACAACATATTAAAAACAATTTAAAAACAAATAAAAACATATTAACACATACTAAAAACAGCAGTCAGAGTAAAAATAGGTAAAAAGAGCATAGAGCAGCAGCAAGTCGTAAAAGAATCAGGCCTGTAAAAAAAAATATTAAAAGATGTTAAAAAAATGTTAAAAGGCCAAGAACTCAGAAGGCCTGTTTAAACAGAAGGGTCTTCAGGCCTTGCCGAAAGGTCTCAAGAGAGGGAGCCATTCTTAAGTCAAGGGGAAGGGAGTTCCATAGCGTTGGTGCCACTACTGAGAAGGCCCTATTTCTTGCAGCCGCCCCACGTACCTCCCTAGGCGGCGGCACTTGTAAAAAGGCCTTCTCTGATGACCTGAGAGGGCGAGCCGGATTGTACGGGAGCAGGCGATCTCTAAGATACCCTGGTCCAGAGCAGTATAGGGCTTTAAAGGTCAATACCAGCATCTTGAATTGGGCCCGGAAACGAATGGGCAGCCAGTGCAGCCGCTGGAGAAGCGGACTGACAGGGTCGAACCGCCTACCTCCAGTAACCACACGGGCCGCCACATTCTGCACTAGTTGCAGTTTCCGAACCGTCTTCAAGGGCAGCCCCACATAGAGTGCGTTACAGTAATCTAATCTCGATGTCACTGAGGCATGGATCACTGTGGCCAGGTCTGCACGATCCAAGTACGGCCGCAGCTGGCGCACCAGCCGAAGCTGAGCGAAGGCCCCCCTAGCCACAGCTGCCACCTGGGAATCCAGGAGCAGCTGCGAGTCCAGGTGGACCCCCAAGCTGCGGACCTGCTCCTTCAGAGGGAGTGCAACCCCATTCAGCGCAAGCCGATAGTCCAGCACCTGCATCGAGGATTTCCTAACCAGGAGAGCCTCTGTCTTATCCGGATTTAATTTCAGCTTGTTAGCCCCCATCCAGATCCTCACTGCCTCCAGACAGCGCTCCAGGTCCTCAACCGCCACCCTGGAGTCTGGAGGAAAGGAGAGATAGAGCTGGGTGTCATCAGCATATTGATGGCACCCCACTCCAAACCCCCGGATGACCTCTCCCAGCGGTTTCATGTAGATGTTAAATAGCATGGGGGACAGAATTGAGCCCTGTGGCACCCCGCATCTCAAGGGCCAGGGTGTCGAACAGGCATCCCCCAGCACCACCATCTGGGACCGACCCTCCAAGTAGGAGCGGAACCACCGCAAAACAGTGCCTCCAGCTCCCAACTCGGCCAATCGGCCCAGAAGGATACCATGGTCGATGGTATCGAAAGCCGCTGAGAGGTCCAGCAGGACCAACAGGGACGCACTCCCCCTGTCCAGTCCCCGGCGTAGGTCATCCACCAAGGCGACCAAGGCGGTTTCCGTCCCAAAGCCCGGCCTGAAGCCAGATTGAAAAGGATCCAGATAATCCGCTTCATCCAAGACCCTCTGGAGTTGGGATGCCACCACCCGCTCAATTACCTTGCCCAGAAACGGGATGTTGGAGACTGGCCGGTAGTTATCCAACACAGTGGAATCCAGGGAGGGCTTCTTCAGGAGGGGGGCGAACCACCGCCCGTTTCAAAGCGAGTGGTAACGTCCCCTCCATCAAGGAAGAGTTGACCACCCTCCCTGTCCACTCAGCCAGCCCACCCCGGGCAGCTCTTATCAACCAAGCTGGGCAAGGGTCGAGCAGGCAGGCAGATGGCCTCACACTCCAAAGGAGTCTGTCCACATCCTCAGGCTGTACAAGCTGAAAAGAATCCCACAACACAGGACAAGCAGTTGCCAAGGGGACATCGTCAGACACTGTCAATGTGGCATCCAAGTTGTGACGAATACGATCGATTTTATCTGCAAAATGTTGCGCAAACACGTCTATCCTCCATATCTACTTTACCCAGGCTTTGTGCACTGGAGAGGACACTCCAACTTGCCATACAGTGTCAGCCCAACATGGGAAGCAGCAGTTTACCGGTTATAAGTCTTCACTCGATTGGCGTAGAGCGTGACGCCGGGGCTGCTGCTGACCATGGGAGAGATCATTGCATCTCATTGGGCAGCTACTGCCCGCCTTAAGCTGGGCAGTCCCCAGCCAGTAAGGTACTGCCTCGCCATGGTCCATTAACCTCAAGGAGTGCGTGGGGTTTAGGGTGAAAACCGATAAGCGGATTGACAGCTCTGCACCAGGCAACAGAAAACAGAAAACTCCTGCCCTAAAGCTGGGCACCTGGAACGTAAGGACAATGACACCTGGCTTCTCTGACGACCTGCAAGAAATGGACGATGCATGCAAAACAGCTGTCATCGACATGGAGCTGAGCAGACTGCAGATGGACATCGTCGCCCTTCAAGAGACGAGGCTGCCAGATTCCGGATCTGTCAAGGAGAGAAATTTCTCATTTTTCTGGCAGGGAAAACCACCAAACGAAACCAGGGAACATGGCATTGGCTTTGCAGTCAGAAATACCCTGCTGAAATCCATCATCCCACCTTCTGCAGGAAGTGAAAGAATTTTGTCCCTGCAGCTCCACTCATCAGCAGGACTTGTCACTCTCATCAGTGCATATGCACTGACTCTGTCATCTTCAGCAGAAGCTAAAGACAAATTCTATGATGACCTGGCCACCACTATCAAGAAAATACCAGAAAAAGAGCCATTGTTCATCCTCGGCAATTTCAATGCTAGAGTTGGTGCTGATCATAGTTTGTGGCCCACTTATTTAGGCCAGTTCAGCACTGGGAGGATGAATGAAAATGGCCAACGCCTGCTAGAGCTTTGCTGTCATCACGGTCTCTGTGTCAGCAACACCTTCTTCAACACGAAGTCCCAATATAGAGTTTCTTGGAGACACCCAAGATCAAAGCACTGGCACCAGCTCGACCTGATTCTCACCAGATGCTTCAGCCTTCCCAGCATCAAGATCACATGCAGTTATCAGGGTACTTGCCTGTGACACTGACCACTTCCTGGTGTGCAGCAGAGTGAAACTGCAAACTAAGTGACTGTATCACACGAAAAAGGAAGGAAGACCTTGCATGGACACCAGCAAGACCTGGGATCAGGGGAAAGTGGAGGAATTTGCACGAGCACTTGAGGAATCTCTTCCAGGCCCGGCCGATGCAGATGCATCCAACAGATGGGAACATTTCAAAAATGCCATTTACAACACTGCCTTGTCCATATTCAGCAAGAAGACCAACAAGACAGCAGACTGGTTTGAAGCCAGGAGGAGGAGTGAACTCTGAGGAGTTGACACCAGTCATTGAGGACTAGAGGAGAGCTCTAGCAGCATACAAAACCTGTGAGCGCAACCTGCAGGTCCTCCGAGCTGCTTGCAGCAAAGTCCAGCAGACTGCCAGGAGATGTGCTAATGACTACTGGCTCCAACTCTGTTCCCAGATACAGATAGCAGCTGACACGGGCAACATCAAGGGGATGTATGACAGTATCAAGCTGGCCGAAGGTCCAACACAGAAGAAAACTGCCCCTCTGAAGTCTGCCACAGGCGAGGTCATCCAGGATTGGGCGCAGCAGATGGAACGCTGGTTGCAGCACTACTCTGAGCTGTATTCCTGAGAAAATGCAGTAACAGAGGAAGCACTGAACAACATTGAGTGCCTGCCTGTGTTGGAGAAGCTTGACAGTGAACCAACCCTAGCAGAACTTCACATGGCCCTGGACTCCCTCGCTTCGGGCAAAGCACCTGGGAAAGACAGCATCCCTGCTGAAGTCCTAAAGTGCTGCAAAGAGATCATCACCACTGAGCTGCATGAAATCCTCTGCCTCTGCTGGAGAGAAGGTGGAGTACCACAGGATATGAGGGATGCAAACATCGTCACGCTGTACAAGAACAAAGGCGACGGGGTGACTGCAGTAACTACCGCGGCAGTTACTAGCGTTGTAGGAAAGCTGTTTGCCCGAGTTGCACTGAAGAGGCTCCAGGTACTTACAGAGAGCATCTATCCAGAATCGCAATGCGGATTCCGAGCCAACAGGTCCACCGCCGATATGGTATTCTCCCTTAGACAGCTGCAGGAGAAATGCAGAGAACAATGACAGCCACTCTTTATAGCCTTCATAGATCTCACGAAGGCTTTCGACCTGGTCAGCAGGGACATCCTCTTCAAGATTCTCCCCAAGATTGGATGTCCACCCAGGCTCCTCAGCGTCATCAAGTCCTTCCACAAGGACATGAAGGGCACTGTAGTCTTTGATGGCTCAACATCAGACCCCTTTGACATCTGAAGCAGAGTGAAGCAGGGCTGTGTTCTCAGGCCGACCTTGTTTGGGATTTTCTTTTCTGTCCTGCTGAAGCAGGCCTTTGCAACAGAAGGCATCTATCTCTAGACCAGATCAGACGGAAAGCTCTTCAACCTCTCCAGACTGAGAGCAAAGTCCAAAGTCCAGCTGAAATGTCTGCGTGACATCCTCTTTGCCGATGATGCAGCTGTCACCGCCCACTCTGCCAAAGATCTCCACCAGCTCATGAACTGTTTTAGCAAGGCCTGCCAAGACTTTGGACTGACAATCAGCCTGAAGAAAACACAGGTCATGGTTCAGGATGTGGACTCACCTCCCTGCATTACAATCTGTGCGCACAAACTGGAGGTTGTCCATTACTTTGTGTACCTTAGCTTAATGATCTCTAACACTCTTTCTCTCGATACTGAGCTAACAGACATATTGGCAAAGGAGCTAGCACGTTTTCCAGACTCACAAAGAGAGTCTGGTCCAAGAAGAAGCTGACAGAACATACCAAGATCCAGGTCTACAGAGCTTGCGTCTTGAGTACGCTTCTGTACTGCAGCGAGTCATGGACTCTTTGCACACAACAGGAGAAGAAGCTGAAAGCTTTCCACATGCGCTACCTCCGAGGCATCCTCGGCATCACCTGGCAGGACAAAGTTCCAAACAACACAGTCCTGGAACGAGCTGGACTCCCCAGCGTAAGCTATAAATTTCTTATGGCTCAATCCTATTGATTGTGTTTATATTGTATTGTATTGTGTTCCTATTGTATTGTGTTCCAAACAATACAGTCCTGGAATGAGCTGGAATCCCTAGCATGTATGCACTGCTGAAACAGAGACTCCTGCGTTGGCTCAGTCATGTTGGCTGGATCCCAAAGGATCTCCTCTATGGAGAACTCGTGCAAGGAAAGCGCCCTACAGGTAGACCGCAGTTGCGATACAAGGACATCTGCAAGAGGGATCTGAAGGCCTTAGGAGTGGACCTCAACCGGTGGAAAACCCTGGCCTCTGAGCGGCCCGCTTGGAGGCAGGCTGTGCAGCATGGCCTTTCCCAGTTTGAAGAGACACTTGGCCAACAGTCTGAGGCAAAGAGGCAAAGAAGAAAGGCCCATAACCAGGGAGACAGACCAGGGACACAGTACACTTGCTCCCAGTGTGGAAGGGATTGTCACTCCTGAATCAGCCTTTTCAGCCACACTAGACACATTAGATCATATCTAATGTGAACTGGCCTCCAGTTTTTATACTGGCAGTGAGGATGCACTAGCTATTGCCAGTAGTAGCACTATTTTTCCCTCTGTTGGATGCAAGCCCAGGAGATGAATGGCAGCAAGTAAGCACACTTGGAGCTACGTATGCAATAGAGATCCCAAATTCTGCCAAATCAGAAAGCTGCAGATGTAACTTTATGTGTGTATTTCTTTCAGAGTTCAAATGGGAGCTATTTGAAATGGGAACCACCTTCTTCAGCATCCACCCTCTGTTCCTCAGTTGATTTACTATCCCAACTAATTCATTTCAAGCACTGGCCTATTTACTCTGATAGCTGCACATGGTGGTGGGGGGAGACATAAACATGGTGATAGACCGAATTGACAGGTGTTTGAGCAACTGCTGTATATCATAGCATTTTACTTGATGAGGAAGGTTTGTTGTAGCAAGTGGAGTGTTAGATATTCTCATGATAGGGAGTCATCTCAGCCTTGCCACTTGGCACAGGCCAAGGCACTTACAGGATGCTTCAGTTAATTTCCTCAGTGACAAAGCAGAGAATTGTTATTTCATAAATTTGGAGTAAAGCAATTGAATTGACAACTCTGTATATTTTCCCCATTGGCCAAGTGATCAGAATAGTTGAATGACATCTGAAACTTTAGCCTGCTGTGGGGAAACACAGAGTTTGAGATGTGGGCATAAAGCTGTCAGTGTTTCCATGAAATGATGGTTATAAAGATAGATATGCCCAGAAACTGGTTTAACAGTAATTCTTAAACTTGTAAATCCAGTGCAGGGTGGACTAGGGATCGCTAATTGAATTCAGAACATGGTAACCTATCTACTTAACATTATTTCTGCCCAGTCCTATCCTTTCTAGAGCCAATGCAGCTGCAATGCAGCCCCAAGGTGAGACAACAAACATTCCCTTAGGAGGCTTCCATAAGTGCCCCCACTGCCGGATGCAGTGAGGCCCTGTTGGGATGGCTGTATCAGCACTAGAAAGTTTGAATAGGATTGGGCTCTATGTCAGTTTTAAACTGTTATAAACTCCTAGTGTATACCAACTGAAGGCTGTGTACCAAATGGCTAGAATACTGGATTTAGGGGCAAGTTTCAAATTCTCATTCAGTCAAAAATACGTCTGCATACATCTTCCATACTAACTTGCAGGACGGTTAGAGTGAAGGAACTGAGAATTGTGCAAAAGAAATCCTTTTTTTTTTTGTAAAGTTAACCTAAAAATTATAAACAAGTTACAGTACCACAAACAAGGGATATTAGGGCCTTTGGGTAGCTTTTACAATGTTCTACATTGGCACTTATTTCACAGCATAACAATATGACCTCTTTTTAAGATTGTAGACTTTGTTTAAGCAAGAACCAGAAAGAAAAAGAGAGCGAGTGGCAGACTTACATAGCCTAACTTGATTTTTCCCTCTGAAGTTCTACAACTCACCGTTCTGTTTGTAGAAATCACATTTCAATTGCATTCCCAACAGACCTCATTTGTTTCGTAGTAGTCAATACGTTTTTTGAACACTGAAATGGAAAGTGTAATGCTGCAACTGGGACTGATCTTCTGTGGCTTGTTAAGTCAGGAAGAGAGGTCAAGCTAAGGCTATTTCAGGAACACATCCATGTTGGCATCCTTCAGTCTCAGAAGACTATGGTATCACACTCTGAATGGTGGTTCTGGAACAGTGTCCTCTCCAATGCGTGAAGCCTGGGTAAAGTAGATATGGAGGATAGCCTGTTGCCCATGCAGCAAATCCCCCCTCTCCAGGTCGCTGGAATGGTCCAGTGGAAAGGCAGAAGCCAATATGGTTGGTTCCAGCGGCGTTGCAGGAGTTGCCAGAGCGTGACTGTGTTCAGCCGCAAACTGCCTCAGGGACTCCGGCTCCGGATTTTGCCTCGAGGTTGACTCCTGAAGCCTTTTCCACAACTGGATATAGCCACAAGGCAGTGGAGGTTTGACGTCAGAGTTTCCTTCTCTTAGATGAGCTGCCTTCCCAGGCTGACGAGCCTCATCTACCCGGTAGCTGTTTAGTCGCCTCTTACGACAAGTACAGCCAAACTGAGGGCCTATTCTTATCCCCCAGCCCTCAGGGGGAACAACAGCTAGAAACAGAAGTGATGGCTACATTGGGCAAATCTCCACCAAAATCTGCTGAGGATTCAGGTACATCCGTCTTAAACATGATCTGAGTTCCCTCTTCTGGAATCTCATTTCACAAGTGCTCTGATGATGACACACTGCATCCTTGTTAACTTACAGGCAGAGTTCAAGATTTTTGTAATAACTTATAAGCAACAAAACATTTAAGAGGCTAGTTCTAAACTATAAAGACCTGGTTATAATCTAGACAACTAAAGTCAAATATGTCTTAAAGATGGTCTTCCCAATGTGTCCTGTTGCAAACTCAGATTCGTCTTGGGCATCCTACCTTCTATCCAGACAGAATGCATTTGGAGTACTGGATCTTGATTGCTGCCCTAAGTTATGGAACTCCCCATCCCACTATATATTCATCAAAGTCTCGGCTGGAATATTTTACAGAAGCATTTTTCAGCTGACTTTAGGGCTCAGGATTCAGCTGGGAACGGGTGGGGAAATGTCAGTTACTTTCCTGAAATTTTATTCTGTTTTTTTTTTGTTTTTTTTTTGCAAAGGGGGAATCTATTTGCTTGGGGGTTTTGTTCCTTGCCTCCAAGCTTTTGAAATGGAACAGGCAAATTTCTCCAGCAATTAATCAATCTGGGGGAAAAAGCTCTCTTAGAAGCATAACATATGTGCATCCTGCCCCCTCCTCCCCACAATAAAACCATTTCCACAAACAGCCCCAATCCCTTCTGCTTAGTCAGTGCATGGAAATCCTATGAACTAGCTACAGCACAGTGCACTGTTTTCTTGGATTAATGTTGCAGAAGGAAACAAGGAAACCTGCCCAGAATCCTTGAATGGCACCAAAGAGACATTATGTCAAATAAAATGCATATTGTTCAGAGGTCTAGAAAACAAGAGCAGAAGTGCCCTGATATAATGTGTAATTAGGGAGACAAGGATCAGGGCTTTAAAGTGTGAGCTTAGCTAAACAGATGTCCAAGTAGCATTAGCAAGTCAAAATGTCTCTAATTACACGTTGGCTGAAAAGAGGTTTGAAATCCATGGCTGCCGCTGCCTGCAAATGAGTTCTAATCTAAAAATGGTTTGCTGGTATTTGTCACCATGCCTTGTGTACTTTCCCTAGTCCTAGCTTTAAATTCAAATTGTATACTCAGCGCAGGGGGAGAAGAAAGAATGGGAAAGAAAGTTCATGAACAGTCAGAGGACATTAAAAGGTTTGAATACATTTACTGATGTATTTGACAATAGGGCACGTTCTGTGTTCCTCTTCCCGGCCACCTTCTGCCACATTGCAAATAAAATAAAATAAAAGCAAGAAATCTGGGGCCAAACAATGTATTCCTTAAAACATATTGTTCAGCCCTTCAAAAAGCAGCTCTGAATGGGATAAAATTTAGAACACAGAAGCAGTTGGAAAGTAGATATGCTTAACATTCTTCGCTTGTAGCTTCATCACTCCCCCAAGCTGCTCTTCCTACTCTCCTCCACCCACACCACACCAGCAGAATTCAAAATGCTTCTTGTTACGCTAATTTGCTTGGAAGGAATGGCGTCCCTCTGCCAAGAACCTGGAAGTGGGGGGGAGGCGGGCGACGATGGAAGGACATCTTTTGCCTTGCTCCTCCCCTGCATGAGGCAAGCTTGGTGAGGTGGCACCCTGTTAAGTGTAAGGATCGTCTGGGTGTAGTGTTTGCCTGGCCATTTGTTGGTGACGGCTTCATCCTTAGCGTTTGGTGTCCTATCCCACTCAGCTATGAGGACAATCTGAGATTACCTGGTTGTTTTGGGGGGCCAGGTACAATTTTTTTTGTTTGTTTTTGCCTGATTGAATGCTGGCAATGAGTTTTTTACCCAGGTCAGCTGCTACTGGAAGGTATAGTGCAGGAAAGGCAGCAGGAGTATGTGTTTGGTGGACTGCCCTGGCTAACCCCCTGATGCTGCCATTACCCCCAACCCAGCTGACCCTGAGCCTCTTCCTTTTCCAGCAGCACTGCACTCCCACTTTGAAGTAGCCAAAGCACCTTTGGGGTATGTTTCTACACTGGAATTTACAGTCTTTTCTCATATTTTATTTTGCCTTGTGGTTGAGGTACACTGTGCTATGGCAGGCTCAAGGCTTGTGTAATCTTTTTGTCTTTACTAGCATCCTCAAACCATAGTCAGTCACACAGTAGCAAGTCACAGACCAGTTCAGGGCCAGAGCCAGGCTAAATTGTTGATGGGGAGGCGCAGAGAAGGGATACAGAAGTCATGTATACAGCTGGAGGATGTATATGTTTCACTTCTACCCCCATTCTCTCTGCTGCTACCACTAATTTCTGCCCATTTGCTTTCATGCCAATGGCCTCCGCAGCAGCAGGTGGGCAGCACTGGCTCCCGGCTGCAATACCATATAAGAGCTGGCTGGCTGCACCCTGCCTGAGGTTAGCAGATTCAGTGCTGAACTTTCAGCTGCCTTTGCAATAGCCGGAACTTTCCCAGGAGGCAGGGCAGGGTGACAGACTCTGAGCTGATACCGCGTTTCCCCAAAAATAAGACACTGTCTTATATTTTTTTTGGCTCAGAAAAACACACTAGGTCTTATTTTCGGGGTAGGTCTTTTTTTTTTTTTTTTTAATGTACAACAATGCACAGTCATTCATGTACAAAAATATACCTTTCAAAAATATCCCCTCAGCACCCAGGAGATTGCCTGCCTGCCTGCCTGCCTACTCAGAAGTCAGTCCCTTTATAGTTAATGGGACTTACTCCCTAGAAGGTGTGGAGAGGGTGTTCCCTAATCGCCCAGGAGGATGCCTGCCTGCTTGTCTACTCAAAAGTCAGTCCCTTTATAGTTAATGGGACTTACTCCCTAGAAGGTGTGGAGAGGGTGTTCCCTAATCGCCCAGGAGGATGCCTGCCTGCTTGTCTACTCAAAAGTCAGTCCCTTTATAGTTAATGGGACTTACTCCCTAGAAGGTGTGGAGAGGGTGTTCCCTAATCGCCCAGGAGGATGCCTGCCTGCTTGTCTACTCAGAAGTCAGTCCCTTTATAGTTAATGGGACTTACTCCCTAGAAGGTGTGGAGAGGGTGTTCCCTAATCGCCCAGGAGGATGCCTGCCTGCTTGTCTACTCAAAAGTCAGTCCCTTTATAGTTAATGGGACTTACTCCCTAGAAGGTGTGGAGAGGGTGTTCCCTAATCGCCCAGGAGGATCCCTGCCTGCCTGTCTACTCAGAAGTCAGTCCCTTTATAATTAATGGGACTTACTCCCTGGAAAATGTGGAGAGCCTCAGAGCCCAGTAGGCAGGGTTGCCTCCCTTGCTGCTTCCCACCTCAGCGTCCTCTACCCAAGGCAGCACAGCAGGAGCTTTCTAGGTGGTTCATGGGAGTGCAGCATTCTGGTCACATTGTCCACCCACCCCACCCAAGGACCCCCCCGCCCCCCCCCCCGCCCTGGCCCAGATCACAACTAGATCTTATTTTCAGGGTAGGTCTTATATTTCAGCAATTCTCAAAAAAAACAAAACAATAGGTCATATTTTCGTGGTGGGTCTTATTTTCGGGGAAACACGGTAGCTATTTTCCAGTTCCCAGCTGAACATGGCTAAGAGTGGGGCATCCAGTCAAAACAAATAGTATATTTTGTATTGTTTCTATCTGCATATATGGTATGCAGACAGAGAACCAATTTAAAAAAAAACAAACTTTTTTAATGCAAATACTGTATATAAATGCAGGCAGATGTAAAGTTCCTGGTTCAGTGATCAGACTCTCAACCATGATCAATGTTTTGTCTCTCCCCAGCCCCCACCCTGCACTACACCACACTGTTCTTCACTAAAGTTATCATGTACTGTATTAATATTTGTTCACAATGTCCAGAGGGATTGTGGGTATGAGGATTGTTGATTTATATGAACACATTCAGACAAGATTCCAATACAAATCATTCTGGGGGGGAAAGCTGTTTTCCTACCATTTATGTGTCCAATTCAATACATCTTGGTTTGGATTCATACCACTGGGAATGTTGGACTATATTCTAAATCTCCTTCTTAACTGTACCACCATCTGGACTCCAGGCAAATGGTTGCCAGTATGCCTTGGCCCACTTCTAATTTTGGTGTTAGGAGAGTCAATTTATTGCATGTTGTTGCGGGCATTTTGGCAGCTCTGCGAAGCTTGCTAAACGAGAAGATCCTATATTCATATTGACATTGTTTGCAGTTGGTTTGTTTGATCCGCTTTTCTGGATGGGAAATTGTGGGGGGAGGGGGTTGATAGTTTCCTATTTTGGTTTCCTCACAGCTGTACAGAAACTATGAACGAATTACATTGTAAGAGGAATAATGTGCCTTGAATGAACAGACAAAACAGAGAAATTGTATAATTTTATGTATTACTCCAGAATATGAATCCAACACTAAATAGATCAAATTATTTGCGACTTTCCTGCTATAAAGGGAAAACAGAGGATAGTTCTTGGGTTGGAGGGAAAGATTCAGTCGAAAATCATGCTTGTATAATGCAAATCATACTGAAATATATCTACGATGGACCTCACGGACTGTGCTATCAGGATTTCAACGACTGCTATCCTAAAGAGCAATACAGTACTTCCAACAATGCAAAACATCCATTCCTTGAAAACCAAGCACTTTTTGAAACAGGAAACACAATAGGAGATAAGGCAAGAAACTGGTGGTAATTGACCAGAATACACTGCTCTCATTGACTGCTGAAGATATTGATCAAGCAGTTGCATAACTAGGGGTGCTCAGGGGTGTGCTGTGCCCCTGGGCAGCACTCCTTGGCACACCTCAATCATGTTGATAGTATATTTATTCAAGCCTAAATTTAGCTTGATCCTTTCTCTCTCTCTCTCTTTTTTTTTTTTTACGTTTCTTGAACGTATTTTTAAAAATCTTAATAAGTAAAAAAAGACAGGAAATGCCAAACTTCCTTCCTCTTTATTTCAATATTGCAATTCAGGGTAAACAAATTGATAGAAGGTTCAAAAAAAGGAGATACTTCTCCTTGTAGTTCATAAGAAAGAATCCTAGGCACACTTACTTGAGAGTCCGCAGGCCTGTTTCCAGGTTCCATGGGTTTTACACCAAGGGTCTTCATGGGTCTCTCTTCATGACCTAATGAGTCATCATGACCTAATGGGTCATTACCATGGACTAGGCACCAGGGTAATGTTACAGAGGCCTCTGAAGAGAACCTTTCTACTGAAGGGGAGATTGGAAGAGGGGGGTTATGAAGTGCCTCAACTTAGAGGGTTGTGATATTTCTGCTGTCACACAAAGATGGACACTAGGGCTTTGAACCAGGCATTGAACCTGGGAGCTTAAAACGCTGCACAAAAAATGCAGTCATGATGTAATCATTCATATGCTCGTATCAAGGCTGATTTTTTTTTTAGCTGTGTTTTAGCAATGTGCACAGGGATGTTGATAACCTAGAAGTGGTGGAGTTGCAAATCAACTGAAAGAACTTAAAAAAACAAACAAACACAACACACAGAGCAAACTGCACATGTTCCAGTTCTGGGATTAATTTTAAAACTTGTCTTACTTAAACTGGAATTCAAGAGAAGAATGCAGGGCAAATCATAACAGAAAAAAATAAAAATAATTGAAGTGGGGGGAAGATTTCTTCTCTAATTAGGATAACAAGAGTAATAAATGAAATTAAGTTTTATTCTTAATAGTTAGAAGTAAAAGATTTCCTGCCCCCAGTCCTACATATGCTTACTTAAAAAAAATATTTTAAGGGAGTTCACTGTTGAAAATTGCATGTTCTATCCAAGCAAAAGTCTGTTAAAACTTTAGAAATTAATCTTGCTGCCAGGAAAAACAAAGGAGACAAATCTACTAAGATTGATCAGGAAGCGTTAAAGCAAAATACCATGTTTTAAGGTAGACAAGGAAATGTACTTCTGCTAGTTCAAAATGATTGTACTCAGGAGAGTAATTTTGGTTTGTTGGATAAAATAATTTCTTGTAAAACTTAATGACAACTCATATAAGGGGATTATAGTGTTGGAAGTTCATGCAAATCACAATTCCTGTACAATTATTTTTTTTTAATTGAACATGTCTGTGGGAAATGTGGTTCATGGCAGTTATTCTCTAAGCATTCATTAAAAAGAATTTGAGTTGAGTTTTCAACATTTGAAAGAAAGACTGGCTGTTTCCCATGGAGGCTTTTGAGAAATATGATTTGTCCTCTTTTGGAATACCCGTAGTCTTCATTTAAAGATCAAATCGAATGGGTTACATAAAAAGTGGTGAGGTGACATCTTTATTGGACTGCTCTTTTGTGCAAGATGTGATTGAATTCTGTTTGCCTTTGACAAAAATGAAAGCCCTCTCGAGCAAATGATTGGAAAAGTTATTTTGCCTGCTTTTAAAAAAAGGTTAAGAATTTATTTTAACTAAGATGAATGTGACTTTAAGCCCATCTGACGATCAGCCTTAAGAAAACACAGGTCATGATTCAGGATGTGGACTCACCTCCCTGCATTAAAATCTCTGCGCATGAACTGGAGGTTGTCCATGACTTTGTGTACCTTGGCTTAACAATCTCCGACACTCTTTCTGTCAATACCGAGCTAAACAAACGCATCGGTAAAGCAGCTACCACATTTTCCAGATTCACATAGAGAGTCTGGTCCAACAAGAAGCTGACGGAACATACCAAGATCCAGGTCTACAGAGCTTGCGTCCTGAGTACACTTCTGTACTGCAGTGAGTCATGGACTCTTCGCTCACAACAGGAGAGGAAACTGAATGCTTTCCACATGCGCTGCCTCCGACGCATCCTTGGCATCACCTGGTAGGACAAAGTTCCAAACAACACAGTCCTGGAACGAGGTGGAATCCCTAGCATGTATGCACTGCTGAAACAGAGACGCCTGCATTGGCTCGATCATGTCGTGAGAATGGATGATGGCCAGATCCCGAAGGATCTCCTCTATGGAGAACTCGTGCAGGGAAAGCGCCCTACAGGTAGACCACAGCTGTGATACAAGGACATCTGCAAGAGGGATCTGAAGGCCTTAGGAGTGAACCTCAACAGGTGGGAAACTCTGGCCTCTGAGCGGCCCGCTTGGAGGCAGGCTGTGCAGCATGGCCTTTCCCAGTTTGAAGACACACTTGGCCACAGACTGAGGCAAAGAAGGAAGGCCCATAGCCAGAGGCACAGACCAGGGACAGACTGCACTTGCTCCTGGTGTGGAAGGGATTGTCACTCTGAATCGGCCTTTTCAGCCACACTAGATGCTGTTCCAGAACCACCATTCAGAGCGCAATACCATAGTCTTTCGAGACTGAAGGCTGCCAACTAACTTTGATTGAATCTGGGGGCAGAAGTAGACAATCAACTGCAAACAGGGGATTCCCCATCTTATGTTTGCCACCAACATACAAAGCAGGTGCAAGCAGGTCAGTGTCGGAGAAGAAGGCATATTTAATTTTTATCCCTCTTCTGCATTTTCCCTTTCCCACAGCCCAATCTTATTCATTCTACTCCCCAGATTGATGAAGCAGTTCCAAAATGGTTACTGCTGCATCCTGTGGATGAGTCTCTTACCCTGAGGTAAGCCTCCATGGCACAGAGGGGTCTACTTGGACCTGCAACAGCTATTTTACTGTCCATGTTGCTGACAGCATTGACCTTCACCACAGGATTGGGCATGGGAAGGGAGCAGGATATTGGTGGCACTGGAACAGCCAATCCCCATCTTGGAACCTGCTCCACCCCCACCACATTTTGCCCCCATTCTGCCCTTTCACCATCCCACCTGGCACCCCTTCATCTTACCCCTGCCATCTTTCCTCCTCCAATGAGCAGAACTGACAATGATGGGGTGGGAATGCACAGGCCTTCCTATCAATACACCCAGCAGCACCCCAAATGGTGCGCTAACAAAGTGCCTTTTGTGACTGCTGCAGAATGCTTTATGGCAGGCAGGCTCATTGTCACTGGAAGCTGAAACCTGATGACAGATGGTAAGACACTTTCTCAGATATGTTCCCCACTCCCTCACCTTTCTTTCCTGGGAAAAGGAGTTGCAGAAGAAAAGCAGGAGGGATATGAAGAGTTAAAAACACACCCACCTGCTACTTTCCTTCTATAAATTCATACCTGTGCCTGGATGCTGGAAATATACATGGGATTGTTATTATTAGCTGCCAAACAACTAGTTCTGGGCTGAGCGAGCACCCGCACACCATCTAGAAATGTGACTGCTTTTATTTCTTCTCAGAATAGCTCTTTTTGCCTGAGCAGGATCTTCCAAGTTAAAGTGCAATTTCATCTTTTAAAAAAATATGTTGAACCAATGCAGTATCCTTTTACAGACAAGGATTCTTTCTTTTGGTGTGTAAATTGGAAATAGTTTTGGCTATTCGAGGGCTATTCTGAAAGTAAGTACCTCTTGACTGTTAAAAAAAAACCAAAAACAAGGCTTAAGGAAAACTCAGGAATATTGCTCAGGAATGTTCTTCATGGAGGGGATGAAGAAGCTTGTCCCAGGACATGACAGTTGCCTCAATTCAGATGGAGATTGCATGGGGAAGTAATGTGGCCATGGTATTTAACTTCTGAGCAGTATTAAATTATTTTCCTTAACATCCAAGTGGTACTTACTTTCAGAATAGCCACCGTAGTTTCAAAAATTTGGATAAGCACCTATTGATTTAGAAACTATTTGACCAATTGAATATTGCTTTTGACCTCAGAATCCTTCACAAGTTTCCATTGGTTTGTCTGTTTAGTGTTAGGAAGTTAACCATACAAACGGGATGGAGTCAGCGTGCACGAGGATTTTTTGTTTTTTAAATTTTTGGAGGCATGCTTACTAATTTGGTAGCAGTTTTCCCCCAAATCAGGCAAAGATCCATCATGGAAAGAAATACCTTTGCCTTTGCAAATCAGGCAAAGAGCTCCCACCTCTTCCTGTCCCTTCATTTTTTCTTGACATTTAACAATTGATAATTATATGAATAATCAGATGAATAAAATGGGGGTCCAGATGTGGTGCTTCTCCTTCTCTTCCTCCTGTATGGCTCCAGTTATGAGGCAGCTGCAGGTGTGAAGTTTGTGAGAACTACCAGATTTGTGTTGTCACCTTATCTTAGACATCTTTGGGCACAACCCTAACCAGGTCTACTCAGAAGTAAGTCCTATTGTGTTCAGTGGGACTTACTCCCAGGAAAGTGAGGTTAGGATTGCTGCCTTTATTTTATTATTGATTATGAATGTGATTAGAGTGTTTTTTTCACCCCTGCAACTCATTTTTCTTTGCAACTTCTTCTTCATTTCATCTTATCTTGGAGTTTTTGCAGTCATTTGAAGCAAACTTATAAATATGGAAAGATGGGATAAAAAACACTCCAGATAAATATAAAAGATATATTAGCAGAAATAAAAGGAAGAATTTCAGCAGGTGGTGTTTCCTTTGTCACAGCATGCTGACCAACCCTATTCAGTTTATTCAGTAGGAAATCTGGTTAACAATCTTGACTTTTCTAACAAATCCTTCTGTATGGGAAGTTAGGGAAGCATCATCTTGTTCTTCACTTCAGGCAGCAAAATGTCTTGAGCCAGTCCTGGTCAGTTCTGTGTGTGTGTGTGTGTGTGTGTGTGTGTGTGAGAGAGAGAGAGAGAGAGAGAGAGAGAGAGAGTGAATGTCAGAAATTATGTGATTGTCAATAATCACATGGAAAAGTTGACAAGCCCAAGATGTATTTTCTGAATGTCCAGTATTCAAAGATAGACTGGCAAGTTGTGATAATCACCTAAGTGCAATTGTCAACACTTATTAAGAGGCACTTTTTCAAGTGGGTGCTCCTTTTTTTAGCAGTGGGAGAGTAACTGGCCCACCTCACCCCAGCACTGTCTATTCTAGTGGCTGTCTGCTGGTATTCATTTGCATCTTTTTAGATTGTGAGCCCTTTTGGGACAGGCCATTTAGGCCATTTAGTTATTTGATTTTTCTCTGTAAACCGCTTTGTGAACTTTTAGTTGAAAGCGGTATATAAATACTGTTAATAATAATAAATAAATTGCCATGTGATTGGCAGCAGTTTTGCTGTTTCTAACATCCACTGTAAAACACACATAGTTATACAGTATACAGAGCTGTCTATATCCCATTTACTCTGATGATCTAAAAGTACGATGCCAATCTCAAATGCCTCTGTCTCTGCAAAAAGATAGAATGTTTTAGTTCATTTTAATGCAAAAGTAAAAGCCTCTATTACTACATATTAGAGAAATAAAACCTTTCACTTACACGTTGATATTTTAGAGTTGAACTATAATAGTTAACTAGAAAAATGATGACAAGTTTTATTTAAGAATACTTTATGCTGAATTCTCATATACATTTGGGAGTTAGGCCAGGAAGCAGTTGTAAAGTGGAATAACAGTAGATTAACATTGGGTAAACGCTTCTGGCTTTGGGTTTAATGATGCATGTGGGTATGAATATACTATTTTTGTCTGCACTTACATTATAACAGGTTGAATTGCTTTTCAGATTTGCATTTCCTTTCATTTATTGTAGTGTTCAAACCTCAAACCGAGGTTTTGTTATTTATATACACAGAAGCATATCTGCGTAGGCTTTAGTAAAAGACATAGCAGTCTTTTTTTCTGGTGGCTGAAAAGGATTAGGGTATTGTGTTTACACAGATAGAAGTTACACATCTCGCTTTCTGATTGAAAATCAATAGTATTTTTGGAGGTGGAGAGAATGTGGATTTGTGGTGCCCTAAGACTCACTCGCTATGGGCGTTGCTAGGATGGCGTAGTTATCACCCATGTAAGGAAGATGTGCATAAATGGGCAAGTGTATACAGTTGTCTAAAGATAGATTTGGCTAAGGATAAACATAGGAAAAATTTATTCAGCAGCCCAGCATACTTAAACCCTGATTCTAAGGACATAGTAATCTCCCAAACATTGTACGCGGCAGCTATATTTACACTTCATAGAGCAGCATTTACAGAAGGTACTACAAACTTTATCTGAGCTGTTGTCAGAAAGTGATGAATGAGGTTCGTGGTTTGTAACCTCAGTACTTATCCCTTGGGTGCTATTGGCCTCCTGAAAGCACTTTCTGCAGGTTGT
This sequence comes from Tiliqua scincoides, assembly GCF_035046505.1. Lineage (NCBI taxonomy): Eukaryota > Metazoa > Chordata > Lepidosauria > Squamata > Scincidae > Tiliqua > Tiliqua scincoides. Next base: position 111,260,202 of record NC_089823.1, read on the forward strand.
CTGTTCAGCCATAGATTTTATTTCTGCTTGGGAAATAGTTGCCCTTCCAGTCAGAAGGGAAACAGTACATATGCCACAGTCCCTGCATTACCAGGCATGGAGTGCATAACTTCATAAAATAAGTGGAAAATTGGCTGCCTGGGATTTCCGTTTGAACCAAGAGGAGGAAGTAATCTCTAGCTCCTGTGGGGAAAAAAAATAGTGGCCCAAAAAACATACTGTAAAATGTTTGTGCACTTAAACCAGTTTGAGGAGCAAGCGCCTGTACCACCCGGCTCTGCTTGTCCCAAAGGGAACACCCATGTCCAATCACAACCATGAGCACCTGGCATTTCCACCAGTGATCCTCCAACCAATTGAATCTCATGAGCAAGTTTCCCGCACCCAGTCAGTAAGCACACAGTTCAGATGAAGTACAAGATATTTATTAAAAAGAAGAAAAGTTCTTCTTTGTTAAAAAGTTTATTTATTAAGAAGAAGAAAGTTAATACATCAGGAGCAGTGATCTATACAGGGGCAAGCCCAGGGAAATGGTAAGTACCACTACAGCTGGAACATAATAAAGCTATCGGGTCTATTCTACTTAAGGTTCTATCCTACATTACCAAGATCCAGTCTGATGCCCTGTTCAATCCGATGTTCAAAGGAGAGCTTTTGGCGGCATTTGCCAGACGCAGAGCATGCACCTCAGTGAGGGCTAGCTGATTTTTATAGCAATCTCCTCTTGTACCCGATGTGGGATCTGGATCAATACATGTTCTTACCAAATTTGCTGACTCATGTCACCCCACACTCCCAGTACCCAATCACCTCCGTCCCATGTTCCACACAGAGTTGGCTCTTCACCAAATTGGATACACCTGGGAATGTAATTCTCACTCAGTTACTATCTCCTTTTCCAAGGCCAGAGTGACTTAGGGTGCAATCCTAACCCCTTCTGTCAGTGCTTTCCAGCACTGGCATAGTGGTGCCAATGGGACATGTGGTGCATCCTGCAGTTGGGTGTCACTCACGGAAGCCTCCTCAAAGGAAGGGAATGTTTGTTCCCTTACCTCGGAGCTGCATTGCCCTTATGTCCATGCTGGAAAGCACCCTGGATTGCGCCCTTAGTTATTTCACACTTCTGCTCTGCCTTGCTGCACTTCAAAGTTTCACCCTTTCATAGTATTTACATATCACAGGGACCAGAATTCTGCCTATCAATAAAACTATTACAAATATACAGGAAATTATGTAACATAGTCATGTCAGAATGGTACTGTTTACTGATGTTAAGATCAAAGCAAGATGTTATCTCAATTTTCCCAGCAACTTCTTTAATTTATCAATTCTTCTACATTCTTATCTAAAATAATATTTAATTCCCAAATAATATCCCTTACCTTCATAACATTCAGACATGTTGGTGGTTTCAAAATGAGCCCATTCACACAGTCAACCAACTGGTTAGTTAGGGTTAGGAAAGTGATCTTCATGTGTTGTGAGCTTGTTTATTTCTTCTGGCAAAGAACCATGAATCCAGATTTCTTTAAACCACAGCTCTGTGGGTGGGACTGTGGTTTAACCTGTGGTTAAATGCCGGCTTACCAACTCTGGTTTCACATCTTGGTTCGTAAGCCAGGATTAAATCACAGTTCCCGGCATTGCATGAACAGTGGGACCATAATTTAAGAAACCAGAATTTCCAGCTCCACAAGCAGAGGGACAGGAGTGGGAAGCACATGGGTCAGATGGCATTTATGACTGAATAAATCATTCAGGGTGCAATCCTGCTCTGTGTGTGCTGGCTCACCACCGGCGAGCACTGTCACAATTTTCCGTAAGGCACATTTGCGAGCATTACTGCAGGCCCAGTGCCAGAGCTAGCCCAGTGTGACTGGGCCAGCTCCAGCCCTGGGCCCGTAGTCCACCACCCAGCAGCTCACCCAGACCACCAAGTGGCGGAGAGGTGAGTGGGGGCAGGGGGAGATGGGGGGCGGTGTTCCAGGGTAGGGGGAGGTGGGGGGAGTGCAAGGAGGAGACTCAGCTCCACTTGATCCTTAGTCCTGTGTCAGGCCGCATGGCCTGACATGGGACTCCTTGATTCTGCGCCGGCTGCCTAGGTGCTGCAGAATCGAGTAGCCCTATTGTGGGGCTACTTCCCTTACCTTGTTTTGAGGAGCTACTGCAGGCAGCCTGTCCCTCTCTGGATCCTGCAGTAGTCATTTTGGCACCACAGCAGCCTCGCACGCCAGTCAGCTCAGGAATGGGCTGTCAGTTATCTGAACTGACTGATAGAGAGCAACTGCCTGAAAAAAATAACTTGTAGCAATTACTGATTTATCTAGGATTGGACCGTTCCAGTGGGGTTATTTTTTAAATACACCTGTAGCACAACATGGCACAAAAACTATCAATTCGCTAAGAATTACAACTTTAAAAAAATAGACAAGGGGAAGAAATCTGCCTCGATGCTGTGCCAAAATGGAGTCATTTGTTATATGTTAACCTTGATTTAGTTTGAAAGCTGTTGGAGTAATAATATTTATAGTGGAGTTTAACACAGAGAGAGAGAGAGAGAGAGAGAGAGAGAGAGAGTGCACTTTGGTCTAAGGAGGGGATGCAAAAACACACCGTTTTTATTTCTGATGAGAAATAGAACCCCTTGGGATTGGAAGTACAGTGGTGCCTCGCTAGACAAAATTAATTAGTTCCGCAAGTTGTTTCGTATTGCGAAAATTTCGTCTTGCGAAGCACGGTTTCTCATAGGAATGCATTGAAATTTAATTAATGCGTTCCTATGGGCAAAAAAAGTCAGAACAAAGTCAAATTTGGTTTACAAAGTGTTTATTAAGTGCTCTTTAAAGGCATACATACTGTACAGAGGATTTCAAAAATTTCAAGCACAAAACTTCAACTTTTTAATTTTAAAAATTCGTCTTGCGAAGCACGGCCATAGAAAAAATTCGTCTTGTGAAGCACGGCATAGAAAAATTCGTCTTGCGAGTCACCAGAAAAAATCGCAAAAACGCTTTCGTCTTGCGAGTTTTTCAGTTTGCGAGGCATTCGTCTTGCGAGGCACCACTGTATTGATCTAGGGATGCTATTGGTTCTTAGAAGTGAGGGAGAGTGGGCAGAAGTGTCTGCCAGTGACATTACAGAGGGGAAAGTTAGTGTGGGGGGCTATGAGGAAAGACCTGGAAACAACAGAAGAATAGGTCCTGTTCAAGAACAGTGCCTGAAGAACAGGGAATAAATGGATATCTTTGTTCAATAAAGCATTTTTATTGGTAGTGTTGCATCAACAGTGTGTTTCAGAGTTCAGTCTCCACAAACGGCCACCACAGATGCCTTTTACATTTCTATCTGACCCCAAAGCAGTCAATAATCTTGTGATGTACAGTTTTGGGGAGGGCTCACAAAGCAGTCTCAGTTCACGTGGAGCCTTGTTGGTTCGCCCTGTGGACTGAGGAGGGCTGCCGGAAATGCTCCCGGAATAGTTTGCAGTGCGCAAGAGATTCATGGCTCCCGAGCAGGAGTTCTTCAGCAAATGGATCAATATGGAAAGAGAACCCCGAAGGCAGAAACTTTAAGAAATCACTGATTTAAAAAAACAATCACCGCGTGGTTTATAAAATGCCAAAATATGGTCTTCAAAATACCAGCTTCAGGAAGCAACAAAGCGACATGGTTCATTAGAGAGGATTTTAAATAAGGCAAACTTGTAATCAATTTGTTATACACTGCAGTTTTTGGAAGACAGAAGGGGGACTGTAAACAAACTAGTAAATATGTATGAGAGAGTAATTTGGATGGAAGCTGGCGCCCATGAAAGAGGCCGTGAGTGGTGGCTTATTGTATGTCACGGTTATAGATGCTTCTTTTGTGAGAGTGACAGGAGAAGAGGGAGAGGAGAAGAGAGAGACCCAGCTTCGTAATTAACTTAAATTCTGACAAACAAACATCTGTCTGACAAGAATCTGCTGGGATCAGAAGAGATGAAAAGAGAATGCATTTAGATATTTCCCACATAGTGACTTCAGCAGTTCTGGACAGTTGTATAGATCTAATTGCTCCAGACCCTGAGGCACAACCTTCTCCAAGAGCCCACCTCCATGCAGATACTCAGACTGCAGCCTCCAAATATGCCCACTTCACCATTCGCTAACTTACTGATCCAAGCTGGCAGACAACCTTACAATGTCCCCATAGGCAGAGGGGGGAAAGGGAGGAAGATGTGCCAGCATGAATTTTGTGTGTTTGTGAATCCTTCTTCTTCTTTTTCCCTCCCAGTCAGTGGGCTGATGATGTTTCTCCCAGCTGGAAGCAGGTAGGGGAAACATCCCTATGTCTTCCTTCTTCCTTTCCTGGCCTGTCAGTGGGGGAGGGCTGCCCAAGAACAGATCCCTCCAGGACCATGGGCTTTCTGGCACATGCCCTGGTAGGCCTGATTGCTGAAGCCTGTCCTTCGTTGTGTAGCAGGAAGTCCTAATGATTTCAGTTCAGTGCTTCCTGTACAGATTCTTCTCCTTGGTCAGAGTTCGCTACTGCATTGCCACGATGACCATCTACTGAGCGGTCAGGAAGGATTTGTTTGAAACAGCATTTGTTTTTGAATTGATTGTTTCTTTTCTATCCAGACTATTTGACATGTCTGCTTACTTCTTATGACATGCAGGCTGTAAATGCAATCTGCACAATTTGTCACTTCCTGCCACACATCTCACCAACACATACCATGGTATGGTAGGTACTAGACAACCCCCTAGTCCTGCCCTGTATTTGCAATATTTCTCTGCCCAGACAGGCAGAGAAAACGAAAAGGTTTTGTGTGTCCCCCCCCCGGCCCTTGGAAAGCTACCATAAATTGCTAGTAAGATGCTTTTGGCTTGGTGGATCAGGTGTGCAGACCTGATTCCAGCTTTCTTTGCATAATCATTAAATGACTTTCCCTAAAGCAGGTTCATAATATTCTGAGATGCTGTGTTGGCAGACGGTGAAGGCTGATGGTTAAGGGGTTTGTAGAGATTGATGTTGTACTTCAGTGCAAAACCGCAAAGACTGAAAGTAGTCTATTTCAACTTAATTTATTTACCTTATTAGTCTAATTTAAAAACATATACAGGTATGTGCAAGTTACCTAAGTGCTTGTCAGTCACCCCAAAGCCTTTGCATTCACTGGCTCAAAGACTGGAAGCAGATGTATTTACATTGAAAACCACCAGTTTAGTATGTCAAAAGACACTGCAAGTAAAGGAGTTTATATTCTGAAAATTTAGCAAAGGATTTAGGGAAAGGGAAACGGTTACAGGGTTTCAAAGTCATTGATATGACCCTGAAATAATTAACTAGAAAACAATGAAGCCAGGGCCAAGTTCTTACCGGGTCAGTACCACTTCAGGATTCAGGCCCGGCATAAATTAAAAAAAAATCCCTGAAGGGAATTAGAGGGCAGGTCCTCTCCTGGACTGAGAACTGGTTGAAGACCAGGAAACCGAGAGTGGGTGTCAATGGGCAATTTTCACAATGGAGAGAGGTGAAAAGCGGTGTGCCCCAAGGATCTGTCCTGGGACCGGTACTTTTCAACCTCTTCATAAATGACTTGGAGATAGAGTTGAGCAGTGAGGTGGCTAAGTTTGCAGACGACACCAAACTTTTCCGAATGGTGAAGACCAGAAGTGATTGTGAGGAGCTCCAGAAGGATCTCTCCAAACTGGCAGAATGGGCAGCAAAATGGCAGATGCGTTTCAATGTCAGTAAGTGTAAAGTCATACACATTGGGGCAAAAAATCAAAACTTCACATATAGGCTAATGGGTTCTGAGCTGTCTGTGACAGATCAGGAGAGAGATCTTGGGGTGGTGGTGGACAGGTCGATGCAAGTGCCGACCCAATGTGCGGCGGCAGTGAAGAAGGCCAATTCTATGCTTGGGATCATTAGAAAAGGAGAACAAAATGGCTAATATTATAATGCCGTTGTACAAATCTATGGTAAGGCCACACCTGGAGTATTGTGTCCAGTTCTGGTCACCTCATCTCAAAAAGGATATAATGGAAATGGAAAAGGTGCAAAAGAGAGCGACTAAGATGATTACGGGGCTGGGGCACCTTCCTTATGAAGAAAGGCTACTGTGTTTAGGCCTCTTCAGTCTAGAAAAGAGCGAGGACATGATTGAGACATACAAAATTATGCAGGGAAAGGATAAAGTGGATAGAGAGATGCTCTTTACACTCTCACATAACACCAGAACCAGGGGACATCCACTAAAATTGAGTGTTGAGAGAGTTAGGACAGACAAAAGAAAATATTTCTTTACTCAGCGTGTGGTTGGTCTGTGGAACGCCTTGCCACAGGATGTGGTGACGGCATCTGGCCTGGATGCCTTTAAAAGGGAATTGGACAAGTTTCTGGAGGAAAAATCCTTTACGGGTTACAAGCCATGATATGTATGTGCAACTTCCTGATTTTAGAAATGGGCTTTGTATCAGAATGCCAAATGCAAGGGAGGGCACCAGGATGCAGGTCTCTTGTTGTCTTGTGTGCTCCCTGGGGCATTTGGTGGGCCACTGTGAGATACAGGAAGCTGGACTAGATGGGCCTATGGCCTGATCCAGTGGGGCTGTTCTTATGTTCTTAAGGTAGAAAATCATATGTCAGGGAAACCACAAGGCTAGAACACTTGCCCCTCATGGGTGCTTTCTAAGTGGAGAACAATTTTGTATGGAAAAATATTCAGTTGTCTGAACCTCCTTTAGTACAGCCCAGTTGCAGGATTGCCACCTCAGTGAGATCTGGGCTCTGAAGTAAATTACTTCAGAGCGGGATAAAATGTCATGGATTAAGTCCCATGTGTTAAAACTAGGCCTGGCTTGGAGTAAGACCACAATCTGATTGCCAGCTTGATTTTATGGTTTCTAAATGTGCATGAAGCAAGATAACTCTAATGTCAGCTTGATTTGAAGCAGGTAAGAGCTTCTCTCTCCTGCTCTTTTGCTCTTCCCCCTCTCCCCTGGCCTCCTTCTGGCATGTTGATGTTTGAGGTCAGTGTATGTTGTCAAGATCTATCACAGCCAGTGCTACTTAGAATTATCTTGCTTCAGTACACTTCTTTGCTATCTAGGGTCTCAGAAAAACAAATACTTGTTATAGCAGAAAGCTTCCGGCTGGCACATATTTTTTGACCACAGTTGGCTGGCTGAATTACATCTGACTAGTGAGCATGCTGGGGTTTAGCAAATCTATTCCTTTAGGAACCAAGAAGAATAAAAATTAATGTCCCTCTTGAAACAGAGTGGTACAGATGGTTTGACGTTATAGCTGCCTTTGAACACCAAATGCCAAACTGCTTTCATACCAAGCAACGACACTGTAAAAGCTTAAATACAGCCTTGTAATGGAACACAAGCAATGGGCTAAGCGCACTTGTGTTACACATCACAGCACTGAATGTTTACTGAATGTTTCTACATTCACAGTTCTTATAATTGGAATCAGGGATATTATATGCTGACTTCTATAGCTGTAAAATTTGGTTGTCTGATCAGATGCATCCAAAAACCTGAAACTTCTGAGTCACCTGGTAATGTCACAAGATTGCCACCCTTGAAAAATTAAGGGGAAAAAAATTGGTACCAGGGTGATGCCAAGAAATGAAAACTTGGGACCCAGCAGCACCCTGGTCTGAAATTAACCAAGGAGCCAGTGTAGACAATACTTCTTTCACCCAATCAGTTTTGTGCATTAAAAGACATACCTGACTGCCTCCTGACCCCTCCTCTCGAGTCCATGTGAGTCAGGGTTAGTTTCTTAATTGAGTGTTTGTGGGGTGTTTCATCCAAGTCACCTCTCTTATCTTTAAAAGGAAGTTTAGCAACACATGTAGAAGGGTAGTTCGAACAAACTGTCCCCCCACTTGATTAAGGAAACTAACCCTGACTCCCCCAGAAGGGAGGGGAGGAGCCTGCTTGTATGTCCACCATGAGCATGCAGGACTCTTAACACATGGGGCTGTTTTAGAGCAGGGGTCTCCAAACCTTTTGGCCAGAGGGCTGCATCAAATACCTAGCATGGTGTTGAGGGCCAGAAAAAAATTTTAAATATAAAATTTAAATAAATAAATTAGAGGTGTAACTTAGATGAGTGAATAAATGAATGAATGGGCTCATTCATTCAACCTCTCTGGCCCTCAGAACAACCTCCAGACACAATCAGAGCACAATTCTGGTCATGTTCAGTTGAGTGGGCTAGAGGCTTTCAGGGGACAAGAGGTTGGCCGCGGGCCGGATAGAGGCTTACCGTGGGCTGCATCTGGCCCCCGGGCTGGGGTTTGGAGACCCCTGTTTTAGAGGATAGAAATATCATCCTTTGCCACCTGTCCATCTGAGACGAAGGGTCTTGTTTCTCCAAACAGACAACCCTATTGGAGAATGTATTTGTAGCCTCCCTGTAATTAAGCTAATGCTCAGACATATTAATGGTTCTAAAACATTGTGGAGATGGCGCAATAAAGAACATCATGCTTAATTATCATTGATTCTGTCCTCAGGTACAGCATTTGTTTCTTTGGAGCAGTATTGCTCAAACTGTGCTCCATGGAGCCCTGGGACTCTGTGAGATCCCTTCAGGACTTCTGCCAGCAGACCACCATAAGCTCTGCCGCATTCTCTGGTGTTGCCCTGTGTTTCTCTTGGCTGCCAGGAGCTCACAGTAACTCCTGCAGAGCTCAGCATGGTGCTGCATTATGCAAGTGCCAAAACACTGAGTGGCAGAGCACAGGCATGTTTCTTCATGCTCATAGCAGTCATGTCTTTCGTTGTACTGTCTTCAAGGAGGCCTCCTAGGTAGGAATTTTGGGGTGCAAATCCAGATTTCACATCCAGGCAAGATTATGCGCAGACTCACTTGGGAGTAAAGTCCACTGAAATGTGTTTTGGAGTGTGTTTGCCCCCCGTTTTGAGACAAGAGAAAATATTTTGTCCGCTTTAAGCATAAAAAAACAACACCTTGCCACTAACTTGGAACTCAGACAAAATGATTGCCGCTTGCATCAGGAGGTGTGCTGAATAAGCAAACCGGGCTCCTCTTTGGACTAGACCTCCTTGGGATCCATAGGGATGAAGTAGATAGTAAATGCTACCCCCACCTGCTCCACCAGGTCCTTTGATTAGATTTGATACTCCTTTTCTACCTCTAGAAACCAGGAATCTAAAAAAGAAATTCTGAGCTTGGCACTGCCTCTCCACACATGTGCTGGCCATCTGGGGCTCTCCAAGACTCTGGACATGCACTGGCAAAGCCCCCCAAACTCCTTTTAGGAGTGCAAAGGGCTCCAAAGACAGAAAAATTTCAGAGCATTGCTGAGCCAGGTGTGGGGCTTATTGGTGCATTCATGCTGCCCTCATTATCCAGTACTATCCATGAATTGGTAATATCTGCATAAGGCACAAGCCCATTAGCTGATTCCAGAAGCCCTTTAGTTCCTCAAATATATTTTTGAGAGTAAAGATAGAACTCTTTGGGGTGTCCAATTTTGTCTCCACAAAAATAGGGGCAAAATCTGTAAATAACTGTTCAATGTATTATGTATAGTAGTCTATAATGAAATGTGAACACTCCATAGAAATTATGATTAGGTGGCTATTCTGAGCCTGGTGCCAAGGCATTCCTATATTTTGAAGCTAAGCAAGACACTTGTGCTTTCTTAACTCTCAGAAGGTAAGCTTGAGCCCCTTGCCATCTGGTCACCAGCTTTTCCTTCCTTCTCACCACATGGCCACATGTCCTTTCAGTCTCCTGCATCTGCATAAATATTTATGCTGACAATGAAGCTGGAGACCTAACTCCAGGTAGTTGATGTTACTTTTCTCTGACTTTTCTATCTTTGTTTCTGTTTGAAACTGCATATTTCAGCAAATGACCAGTGGAGAAGAGTCTCCTTAGCCCTTTCAGCCATTTTTTCCACTAACAACCACCACTCTTTGTTGTCTGACACATTTTATACTTGTGATCATGGTACTGCGTGCATACCAGGTGAGCATGACACAGACCAGACTTGGGGTATTTTGCTTTGGTTGATGGCAAGTTGCCACACAACTTTGTCAGTCTCGCATGGGATGGCTTAATGTCATTGAAAATGCCAGTACATTGTTTCAAAGGAAACTTGTTTCATAACAAGGCTGTTGACCACATGTGGAGAGAGAGAGAGAGAGAGATGGCAAAGAAGCATCATGTCCAATAGACCTTTAGGGAAACAGCCAAACATAGTTCTTCACAGCAATTCCTTCCCCCTCCCCAGCCCACATTAGCTGGCTGTGTATTTTGGAAAAAACCTTGTATTTTGGGGGAAAAAATTAGCATCAGCTATACGGTAATTGAGGCATAGGCCTCATAAGCAATAAAGGGGCAGGACGGAGCGGGGAAGGGTGGTGATGGGGCAAGGGATGGGAGGATCAGAGGGGGCAGGATCCCAGCACTGACATGTGCCACTTCCTATCTCCCTTCCTGAGTCTTATCCACCAACACAGGGCAGCATGGACATGGACTTATGCCCGTGATGGAGCTTATACAGGACCTGGTTGCCCTATTGTGGCCTCTGGGGCTTACCCTGGGCAAAGGGACAAATGTCCCCTTATCTCAGGGACACTTCCAACAGCCAAAATTCCCATGCAGGATGCATTGCTGGCCATGGTACTACCGGCAGCTGTTGCTATGCGGGAATTTGCACTGGATTAGGCTGTTAGTGTATAAGGGAAAGACAGACTGCAGCTATACCATATATATTTTTCCTCCTTTGATTAGTGTTTGTAGATTTTCAGTACTTCTCATTCTTCATAAGTAAGCAAATGTCAGCTGTTATTTTCCCCATGTACCCACTGTATTGTGCCATCGGCTTGAAAACACGAAGCACTTACATTACAAAACTGTGTATATCGAAAGAGTAACTTATTGAAATTAAAATGAGACCAGTAGGCATTAAAATAAGCTGATAAGCTTGCTCTTCTTTTGAGCAAAAGAGACAAACAACTTGATTACCAAAGAGTGGAAAAGCATTTGCACAGGAAGTTATGAATCATTTCTGGGAATATATCCATACATAATGTGTTGTACTATTTTTTTCTTTTAAAAGAAACACCATCAAAACCTATCAATTTTCACATATGGCCGTTCTGCAAGATCATATTTTTCTGGTTACAAACATATCATGGATTGCCACTGGTGATCAGATTTTCTCATATGTCTAGTGATCTGCATGTCTCTTGATTTCCATCATCTGTGTATGTATTGAATACATCTGTATATCCAATGAAGTTTGCGGATGACACCAAACTGGGAGGAATAGCAAACACAATAGTAGAAGCCTTCAAGAAGACCTAGACAAAATGGAATACTGGGCTGAAATGAATAAGATGAAGTTCAACAGGAATAAATGCAAAGTTCTGCACTTGGGCAAAAGCAACCAAAGATGCAGGTATAAAATGGGAGATACATGACTTGGCAGCACTTGGAGTTGCGGTGGATCACAGGATGAACATGAGTCAGCAGTGTGATACGGCTGCAATGAAGGTGAATGCAATTTTAACCTGCATTAACAGTACCGTAGCTTCCAAGTCACAAGAAGTTGTGGTTGTACTTTACCCTGCACTGGTTAGACCTCACCTGGAATATTGTGTCCAATTCCAGGCACCCCACTTTAAGAAAGATGCAGCCAAACTGGAGCAGGTTCAGAGGAGAGTGATGAGGATGATCAGGGGGCTGGAGGACAAGCCCTACGAGGAAAGGTTGAGGGAACTTGGCATGTTCAGACTGGAGAAGGCTGAGAGAGGATATGATCGCTCTCTTCAAATACCTAAAGGGCTGTCATATGGAAGAAAGGAATAATGTATTCTCTGAAAGTAGAACTAGAACCAGTGGGTACAAACTGCAAGAGATGAGATTTTGATTAGACATCAGGAAAAAATTCCTGACAGTAAAGGCGGTTCGGAAGTTGGACAGATTGCCGAGAGAGGTGGTGGACTCTCCCTCACTAGAGATATTCAAGCAGAGGCTCGACAAGCACCTGTTGGAGATGCTCTGAGAGGATTTCCTGCCTAAGGAAGGGGGTTGGACTAGATCACCTATTAGGCCCCTTCCAACTCTATGATTCTATGTTTCTAATGGCAGACTTAAGGACTGAATTCACATTGTATTCCAGCACTCATATCTGAGCAGTCTTTTCCAGAATAAATGGAAAACATATTATGGATGAAGGTTGTCAATATTTCTTTTGAAGGCAGACTTAGGTATCTGAACAAACTTGAAATCAGTCTGACTTGATCCTTTGAAATGGATAGATTTTGTACAACTGCGTATATCATTACTTTTGTTTGTATAGTGCTATAGCCACTGCAAAACTTGTAGAGCAAAATCATGTTATAAAGGGGAAAAAGTGATATGACTCTTAGATGTTCGTGATCTGATCACTTTTCCAGTTCCATAGCTAATTTGAAAAGAAATGGGTTTCATCAACAGACTGTACATAATGACCAAGCACCACTGCAATCAGTGAGGCAAATTAGAATTCAATCCTGTGGGCCACAGCACTGGCGCTTTATTGGCACAACTGGCATGACTGTTGCAAAAAGTACTGTAAGGCTGTTTTGTGCCAGCATTACTGGTGCACCACTGGCACTGGGAACAGCATCAGTCGGCACAAGGCCACAGCACCAAAGGAAGGCTAGGTAATACTTAGGCTGGGAATAGGGATTTTCAGGGTAGAGGGAGGGGGCAGCGCTGGGTGGAGGAACAAGGACCACTGCTCAGAGCTCCAGGCGAGCACCAGGTGGCAGACTGGTAAATCAGGGCATGGGGGGAGGTGTTCTGGGATGGTGGAATGGTCGGGAGAAGGTGTGGTGGGGGGAGGGAGCGAGGCGGGACGGGGTGGAGATGGCAGCAGGCCCTGCCACCATATCCTAAACCCTTTCCCATCCCAGGAGGCCTGACACAGGTCTCTTCAAATCTGTGTCCGCTCAGTAGCAGGTGCAGATCTGAGAAGACACATCAGGGTCTCCTGGCCATTACATGGGGTAAGGGAGAGTAATTTCCCTTACTCCGAGTAGCCCCAGCAGTGCTTCCCAGCTCCATTGGATGTAGCAGTAGCTATTTCAGCACCGTTGCAATCCTGGAGCGCCGGGAAGCACATGATTGGGCTGCAAGTGAGTTAGCTGCAAATCTAACTGCAATGCCCCATCAGGCATAATGATGTAGTTAAAAACAGGTTTGCTTCTCGTGTGCCTTTTTTCTGATTGTTTGACTTCTGGAAATCACTTTTTTTTTTTCCTTTACAGCAGGGGTCTCTAAACTTTTTGGTCAAAGGGCTGCATCAAATATATGGCACGGTATTGAGGACCGGGAAAAAAAATTAAATCTAAAATTTAAATAAATACATTAGAGATGGAACTAAGATGAATGACTGAAATGAATGAATGAATGAATGAATGAATGGGTTCAAATGTCCAGGATTTGTCCAAGCACCAATACAGCCTAAGAAATAAACCACACACACTTAAATGGACCGCCATTCCCTCACCCCACAAGCACAGCTTTGGTTATGTTTGGTCAACTGGGCCAGAGGCTCTCAGGGGATCAGAGGCTGGCCGTGGGCCGGACAGAGGCACTCTGTGGGCCACTTCTGGCCCCTGGACCAGGGTTTGGAGACCCCTGCTTTACAGTCCCACAGACTAGAAATTTACACTTTTATTTTCTGGAAAATCTTATGGAAGATTTCAGAAATTTCTGCTTTATAAATAACATGTGCACCTTGTTCAAAAGAATAAAATCTGGTTTGTGATCACAATTTCTTCATTTAAAGCTCTTTGTGTTCTCCCTCAAAGCACATCCAAACCATGGGTTGATTGCAAACCTGGTTAACCTTAATCATAGTTTATGTCAATAATGATCCACTGCTTACGATGGGGAAAATTTTCTACCAAGGAGTAGCCAGTGGTTTCCAACCTTACCACTGCTGTGGCATGCTTTGAACTCACAGGAGCACCATGTGGCCTCTTCTTCCCAGCTTGCAGGGCCAAGATTGTGCAATCTGGGCCTGGCGAACTGGGAAAAAAAGGCTGTGTGGTGCCCCTATGAGCATGCCACAGCACCCTGGGGTGTCAGAACACACACTTTGGGAGCCTCTGCATTAAGCAATTATTGGGAGGAGGGATTTATTAAAAAAGTTCACAAGTCGGTTTGAATGCACTTTACGTGTTGTTAGTTATAGATGTATAGAGAAATCAATACAGAACTGTCTGAGGAAGTTGGACATGACTGAAATATGAATACTAAATTCATTATTATTTGATTCTCAAAATCCAGATGTTGAATGTAAATTGGTATTTAAGTCTTTAAAAATAATATTATTAGCCTGTATATTAAGTGACATCTCTTTTCTCTTCCTCAGGCCATACTGATATACTCTTCTGTATGTCATAACATTGTTGTTGTTTTTATTCAGCCATTTATATTTAGCAGCTTGGAAAAGACCAAAGGATCATTACATTAATATGCTAATTGGCAGTTTAAAGTGTCAGGGAATGATTAAAGTCTTAAAATATTTATTCCTCTTTGGCCTTCAGCTAACATAGGGAAAGAGAAAATAACTAAAAATTTAAAATGTTGTGGACTGCAGAGAAAGTATACTGTAACATTTATCCATGATGACTCTGGGCCCAATCCTGTGCTCGGCTGCACAGCTCTATGCCACTGAGCAGTGTTGCAAACATGCTGTAAGGCACGTTTGCCAGCCTCACCGCCGGGCTCCTGCCGGTCCTAGCCCAGCGCCGGCTGGTGCTGGACTAGTGCGGGGTGGTCGCCCAGCTTCTGTGGCTTGGGGGTCTCCCGGACCACCGTGCCATGGAACAATAGGCAGGGCGGGAAAGAGGCGTTCCGGGGAGGGGGGGCTGGTGGGGGCGGAGAGAAGGCAGGGAGGAGGTGTGCTGAGGAGGCGTGACATGGGGAGGGGGGCGGGCTGGAGGCGTGCCAGGGGGAAGGATGTGAGGTGGGTCTGCAGAGCTCTGCTCCGCAGGATCCAGGGCACTCATGTAGGTCTGCACGCCCTACAGGAGTGCCTTTACCTGAGTAGGGGCTGTCTTTACCCATTGTGGGGCTGCTTACCTTACTCGGAGTAAGGGGATGAAAGTCCCCTTCTCCCGAGGTGCCTCCCGCTGTAGCTCGGGAGACACAGGATCCAGCAGCAGCCCTTCTTGGTGCCGCCAAGCCTGGGTGCCCTGGGCAGCTCAGGATTGGGCTGTCACTTGGCCTCTGTAGAGCTAGATGGTGTCACTGTTCCTTTGGATGTTGTTTACTAATGGATTATAAAATTGTGTGTTTGGCTTACTTGCTTTTTTGTTTAGATACTTTTTATGTATGTATGTATGTATGTATGTATGTATGTATGTATGTATGTATGTATTTGGTTGGCTGGCTGGCTGGCTAGCTGGCTGGCTGGCTGGCTGGCTGGATGGATGGATGGATGGAACAGTAGGCGGGGCGGGGAGGAGGTGTTCCGGGGAGGGGGGAGGCTGGCGGGGGCAGAGAGAGGGCGGGAAGGAGGTGTGCTGAGGAGGCGTGACGTGGGGAGGGGGGTGGGCTGGAGGCGTGCCTGGCGCTGGCTGGCTGGCTAGCTGGCTGGCTGGTTGGTTGGTTCAATGAGTGAACTGGCCCTCATTATGATGAAGGGGTTCCGGGTAGAAGGAAGGAAGGACCTCTGTGGAGTGCATTGGGTGTAACCCTACATGATGCTGGAACTCTGTCAGCAAAGGTGAGGGCAACCATGAGTATTGGAAGAAATATTTTATCCTGATCACAACATTTTTTTTCTATGTGCACTGTTTTGCAATTCAGGGAATTTCAACCATTCATTTAAGTGAGATAATGCAATTGTGCAAGGCCGAAGAGGAGCTGAATCTGCCCTGATGACCTCAGCCCTTGAAATTCAAGCATGTTCTTATATCCATAGCCCCCTCTCTTCCTCTGCACAGCCCCATGTGAATTGTATTTATTGGTCACACTTGAATGTGACAGAGATATAGATATAAGAAAGAAAGCAAAACAATGTTCTTCAGATCAACACATTTCTTGAGAGGTGACATCACATGTATTATTTGCACTACTTCTGAGATAGCATCACATAATCTTTCCAGTGACAATACTGTGGTGGTCGTGCTGTTTTACTGACTTTATCAGAGGCTCCAGTGCTTCGTATCTTCACATATTTTTTTACAAATGCCACTCTTACAGCAACACTTCATCATAATTTATAAAGGTTAAGTCCAACCACCAAGTAATTTAAACTCAGAGATAATGTTTGGAGAAACTTTGGAGAAATTATATGCCAGTTGCTGAATGATTGTTTATCTATACAACATACTACTCTGAACTTTTCGTTTCCTAGGAAGCTTTCTGTAATCTGCATTTTGGCAAAATGCAGCAAAAACAAGAAATAACTATATAGATATATACACTCATGATAGGATTTGTTTTGATTGAAAGGTACAGTACTGAGGGAAAAATACTAATCGGATTATATTTTTTTAAGTCTATGTTTTTTCTCATCTATATGAAGCATATATAGGCATAGGTGTGTTGCTTCTGTTTTCCAGACTGGTTACACGTCAATACTTTTACTTAAATAGCAGATGCATGAAACAGATGTTTAGGGGGAAAAAATGAAAAGATGATTATAATGTGCATCTGATTAATATATCTCTAAGCAGAATGCAGGTCACCTTTGAGTGACCCTTTTCTTCAGATTAAATGCATTTTGGTCTAAATAATAGCAAGCCTTTAATTTAATCAACTTTTGCCTTCAGACTGCCAGGACTCAAATGAAAATGTCAGGGGCATTTAGGCTGATGAACCCTCACAGCTACTGCCGCATTCCCATTAAGGACAGGAAATGACTGCATGCGTGACCTTTTGCTTCGTCAAGTTATACTGTCGTCTAAAAAATTACAAAAGCTTCATGAAGTTTTCATTAGAGCCTTTGCCAATATACACAGCCATTTCTAATTTAGGCCCTCCTGCCTCAGCAAATAAACATTGAGGTTCAGGTTTGGGTGTGTGGTGCTGCACTAGGACATTGAGAGCCTAATCCTATCCAGTTTTCCAGTGCCAGTGCACATGTGCCAATGGGATGTGCACTGTATCCTGTGGTGGGGAGTCAGTCACAGAGGCCTCCTCAAGGTATGGGAGCATTTGTTCCCTTACCTCGGGGCTGCACTGTGGCTGCACCGGTGCTGGAAAGTTGGATAGGACTGGGGCCTGAGCTGGCTCTATGTATTATGTTGACCCAGGTCACTATGCACTAATGTAACACAAATGGGCAGAGTGTGCTGTTGCAGGTAGTGAAACTTGAAAGCTGGAGAGAATTTGAACAGAATTCTTGTATGATGACTCTGACAAAAACTTTGGAGAAAGTTCCACCTGACCCATCTGCCGCCAGCACATTTTTTTTCCATTTTGATCTTCCTCCATTCAGACCCAACTGACTGCAGTTGTGCTGCTCAACCACAAGGTAGTACATGGACTACAGTTGCCTTCCCTACTATCAGCCACACAGTGACACTTGACACCTGCGCCCCTCCCTGTCACACGCCTTCAAAGAAGAATGGAGAATCTCCATCCATCAATTGCAATTCACTGTCCTGCTTCTTTAAAATTCACATCTGTACTCAGGACAGCGTCATTAATGAGGTTATTGTGTGGTGTGTGTTATGCCAGGTGTGAGTGTGTGTGACTTAAACTCTTGAGCAGCCCAATCCTATGCTGGACTGGGTTGCCGGCCTGAGTGCTTTGCAACAGTGGAATGGAGTTCCACTGTTGCAAAAATGGGTACCATGGAGTGCAAAGCGCTCCATTGGTGACTATTTTGGAATTGCTGCCACAAGAGGTGGCAGTGGCCCCCAAAATTGTCAAACCTCATCCTGCCCGCTGGAGCAGGCAAGACAGCATCGGGGCAGAGAGGAGGCGAAATGGAGTGGGGAAGGGGTGAAAGTGGACAAGGAAGGGGAAGAATGGAAACAGGAGGCTGCGGGATGATGTGGATCCAGCGACAATGGCACATGCCATATCCTATCCCCTCATTTTGCAGCCTCCCACCCCCTCCTGTCTTTAGACTTGTGCCAGCTACAGAGCTGGCACAGATCCATGGAGACCCATTGCAGAGTGAGAGACCTATGTAGAGGTATGGGGATTTAAATCCCCTTTCCCCACTGAAGCCTCCCAATTCACCACCACCCTGCCGCTAGATACAGCACACTCTTTTTCAGCATGGCTGCACCAGCGGGGTGGGGGGATAAGACTGGGCCCTTAAAGACTTAAAAGTTAAAATTTATTTTTTAAGGGAGAGCCACTGTGGTGGAATAGTTAGAGTATCAGTCTAGAATGAGAAAGAGTATGAGCTAAACTCCCTGCATGTTACTCTGGATCTGAACCTTGATTAGGAAGAATAGGTGCAAGCCTGCTCACTTCTCAGTATGTTCACATGTCTTATCACCATTCACCTAAAAGAGGAAGATACTCGTAGATGGAAACAGGGCTAGAAAAGGACACATGGGTTTTCTGAGTTATCAGCAACAGAATGGACACCTAGGTGGTGCAAACAAGTTAGGAGGGAATAATATTCTGTAAATGAAAGAATCGGCTCCCCTTTTGCCTTGCATGCTGTGTTGATGTGCTGGACTTTTGTGAAGAAAAGTGACCCAAAGGAGAAACCTGCCCAGCTCCAATTCCATCAGCTGTCACTACTTCCAGAACCTAATGAAAAGTAATATGGGCAACCACTTTTGATTATTACTACTACTATAAACTACTACTACTCTCAATATGCCAATAGGAGCCCTGCAAGGACTACAGTATATGTGCTGGACTCTTTTCAAGCTTTGAATGAACACATGTAGATCAAGAGTGGAGCATGCTCCTCTGACTGTAGCCTGTTCTGAACATCTGAACAGAGCTTTAGTTTGCTCCAGTTCATTGTAACAAATTTTTATGAAGACTGCTCCTTTAGCTCATATATCACACATGGGTTCCAATACATTTAAACTACATCAGTTGTGAAGGGTGCACAGGTCTGCACCTTGCTGATTTTTCTCAAAAAAGGACTGCAATCCTTTCCCAAGTGGACCTTGTGAGGATTTAAAACAGGGGGTTCTGCACGTACCCTTCATTAGTGATATGAAGAACTTCTGCACTCCAGTAACAGAAACTGATCCCTCAATTTATCATAAACAAACAACAGGGAAACCAATGTTACCACGAAAAAATGCAGCTAAATTTCATGGCACTTTTTCCGTAACACTTTATCTGTGATTGATTGGCAAAAAAACTCTGGACAGGAGAAAATACAAGGAAATGTATTTAAATATTGAGTTGCAAAATGTGAATTATGAAACAACAGGGCGACTGGGACAAATTGATTTTTCTGTCCAGAAAATTACATTGTTTAGAGCCAGGGAATGGAAAGAGGGATTTCCCTGGCTTTCCTTCAAATACTCAAAAACCTCTGCTTTATAAAAATGGGACATTTCAATTATTCTGGCCGATTGTCACAAGGCAAAAACTATCATGGGGATAGTTTTCGGATTTGCTTCCCCTGGGACCTCAGAGCAAATGTGATATTTTACGTGGTTACTGTTTGTTGACCCTTGTCCTGTAGAAATTAATTATGCAAGGAGAAAATAAACCTGACTACAAAGCAATAGTTTTGAATTTAAAGGCAGGGAGAAAAAGAATGTCAATCTTCATTGAAAGCTAAAGAACATTTTTGGCCTGATGCCTCTTACTGCTTCATGTAATTTAATTTATGGATCTCAACGAATTGGGACTATGTCAAGAAGTTCCTTTTCATGTGTTTGTATCATGAGCAAACTATGAGTTTCCAATGCACCACCCACATTACTTCCACATTACTTAACAGAGCATGCCAGGGCTCAGTTAATTAATTGCATGGGAAGGTTATCCAAACTGATATGCATGCATAGTTTTGGACAAACCTCTGATTTGGGGTGGTTTGGCTGAACCTGTCTCACATGCCCTGGTACCAGGTAATTGGGGGGGGGTGCATTCTTACCATGCAAATCTATGAAAAGGGCCTGTGGTTTGATGAAGCATCATCTGATCCAGCCCAATGTTTTCTGTCTTAATTCAAACATAAAAAAACATCCTTAAAATCAGAAAAGTCCCTGTTGCAAGAGGCGCTACATTACATTAGTCTGGTCCTCCATGAAGCAGAATCCTCAGCGGATTGTACCACTCCAGACTGTAGATGGGAGGTGATATTTTTGAATATTCTTTGTCAGTGGTTCTCAGACATTTAACACCAGGGCTCACTTATCACATGCCATGGTAGCATCAAGTCTAATATATTAAAAATAAAATATTGAAATGAATGGGGGCCCTCCTGAAATCTGCTCTTGACCGACCCACAGTTTAAGAAACACTGCTCTACATAATAAAAACTCACTGTAAGTAAAAAGAAACTAGCACATTGGAGACAAGCTTTCTTGCTTTTGATGTCTCTAGTTGTGTAAATATAATACAGGCATGCCCCTGTATCCATGGTTTCAGTTATCCACAGATACTATGGATACCAGGGACACGTCTTAAAAAGAGAGGGGAAAGTTTTTAAAATCTCTTGTTTTACCAAGATATTTAAAACTTTCCCTTATCTTTTTAAAAGCGTCCCAAGTATCCATAGTTGCTGGTATCCACGGGGGAGTCCAGAACAGAACCCCAGTGGATACCAGGGCGCACCTGTATAAGCATGATAAAGCTGGTAATAAGTAGAACGCAGTGGGTCCACCCAGTGGTACCACTACAGAGGACAGTGCAAAAGTCAGAGAGCCAAATCCTACCCAACTTTCCAGCTGTAGTGTAGCTATGCCAAAGGGTGCGCACTGCATCCTGTGGTGGGAGGATAGTTATGGAGGCCTCCAGCAGTTATGGAGGCTTCCAGTAGGTAAGGGAATGTTTGTTCCCGTGCCTCAGGGCTGCATTGCAGCTGCACCGGTGCTGGAAAGTTGGAAAGGATTGAGCCCAGAGACTGTTATTGCCAACAATTGCATTGTGAGGGTAAAATGGGAAGATCTGCATGTGCTCTGAATGAAAGGCATGATAGAAAATCATCATCACCAGGGCAATGGCCCTGCCAGCCAACCTGTTCAGACATGTTCCTCTCGTCTGTCAGCAAAGTTCAGACAGGTTTGTCTCTTTTGTCGATTCAGTGTATCACAAGCCAGAAGGATCTTATGGAAAAAAAAAAAATACATGGGAAGATTTTCAGACCCTTCTAAACATTTCTGGTGTGAAGAAAATGTTTTCTTTCCATAAGATTTAAAATAAAATCTCCCAGAGACTTTCCCAGAGACTCTGAGAAAACGAGAGCTTAAAAACCCCTTGGTCACCTGACGTAATAAGACCAAATGCCAAGTTCTGACCCTCCACCCCTTGATTTTAACAGTTTGGAATGAGCAGATGCTTTCAAACATCTGTCATTAATTAGGCACAAACAAAGCATACTGTAGAGAATGTCAACTAGGAGGCAGGAATTCTTTTTAAACTAACAAGATGCACTTTCAATCTTTCTGAAAAGAAAAAACGAAGGATTTCTAAACATTTTAGCTCCTTTATCTGATGCTCTGGAGTTGTATTTAACCTTGTTCCATTTAAGTGACCAACTGAAATGCTTTCTAATCTGATGCCAGAAAATGACTGAATGTCTCTGGAAATGCCATGATAAAGAAGAAAGAGACAGAAAGGAAGATTCAGTACTGAAGGAAAATGACAACTTGGTCTAGAGGGACACTGTCACCTTTTGTTAACTTTATCAAGGCACTCATGAAAGTGATAGATTTCTCCACTGTATTGATTCGTTTGTTTGTTTATTCATTTAAACACCCAGTACAATTTCTATTCCTTTGTGCGACAAAATGATTTGAAAGATAATGTTAAATGCCTCTGTGTTAGTGCCACAGCTCACGCATTCTCTTCTTCCTTTCTTGTTCCCTCTCCCTGACTCTCTTTTTGAAGTTTATCTTCTCACCTTTATAGTAAGGTCCATGGGTAGAAACTACACATTATACTGAAACCACCTGAAACAAAGCTCTAAGCCCTTCATTTCCTCCCAAAGGAGGAGCGACATGAGTAAAGAGAGTGATTATCTCTTCCTCTGCCATTTCTTTTTCCCTTAAAACTTTTCACCTGCTGCTTAGACACCCATTGGTGTTTTGGAACCATGATTCTTTCACCAAGGGCAGTGTCAAAGGTCAACTTGGTGGGTCTGGCTGAGGGACCACATTTATTGGAAAGCTCACCCAGCCAACTTCTGAAGTTCCAGTACTTGGTGGCACTGGTGACCACTGGAGGG
Source organism: Tiliqua scincoides (assembly GCF_035046505.1). Classification (NCBI taxonomy): domain Eukaryota; kingdom Metazoa; phylum Chordata; class Lepidosauria; order Squamata; family Scincidae; genus Tiliqua; species Tiliqua scincoides. Next base: position 111,282,580 of record NC_089823.1, read on the forward strand.
GAGGCAGAGCCAGGCTTTGCCCCAAACCCATAGCAATCAGGTGCCAGGCTTGTGTATTGCAAACACAGGCCTGGATCCCCTCAAAAATCAACACTGCTTGGGGAAAATTTGAGGGGAAAAAGAACTAGCAGGAGGAAGATGAAGTACTCCCTTCTGTTTTGTCCTTCACTCCATACTAATTGTTTTCTCCAGAGAACACTTTGCAGAGGAAAGTGTCCTTCTGGGATACTTACGCATAGCTGCAGCGATCCTTTGCCCAAAAGAAAACATGTCACTCTCCATTTTTATAACATGCATAATCACTATTCAAGGTACATACCAAAGATGTGACCTCAAGGAAGTGTATATGTGTCTTTGGGCTGTGACTGAACAATATTGCGATGGTAAATCTGAGGGCATCACTGTATATAGGTGATGACACTTTCCAATACTCAGATCTTTGCATTTACTACTAGGCAGAACATTTTTTTTACTGTGCTTGATCTTAGGTAGCTGTTGTGATATTTTAATTGATGTGAATGTGTGCAGACCAAAACTATGCATATTTGTCAAGTTTGTAAATTCATTAGAGAGATGCAAGTTCTTCTCCCAACTACCTAACCCTTGGTTTTAAAAAAAAAAAAGGTCAAGAAAGACCTTTCAACATTTGAAATAATTAAGATTATATTCTCAAATGTACAGTAGGAAAAACGTATTCTGAAGTATCTTACAATATTGACTAGAAGATATATGTAGTTATTTTGCAAAACCTAATCAAAGCATCTTCTGTTTAATTTGCTGATACAGAAGCTACATTTTTTTTCTAAGGGACGCTAAGTGTGCTTTGAAGATCTTTGATCTGAGCTATTCATCAGTTCAGGTTTAGCGAAGTGTATTAACATACAAAGGCATCAAGGTCTTTCAAAGATCAAGTCATTTATCTAGCAGTTCGTGTTTATTTTCAATATGGTCGTTAGCAGCAGGGCTGTGTTCAATACATTTTTCATGAATGTAGTAGGCTAAGCCCTAAGGAAACTTATTTGGTTTACAGTCTAATGGTGAAAAGCTATCTCAGTAAATAGGGTAAAACATTTTGTCTTAAAGTGTCCAGAGCTAAGGAGAATTTGAAGGATCAGATGTCAAGTCAGAGACAGTTATCAGTCTTTGATTTAGTATTCTCCCACAGCAAATGGGACACTTGTCAGGTCTAGATTAGAATACAAATAACACATTTCATCTTGGATGCATTTGTATGTGAACTATGTAAGTTCAGGATTGGCCTTTTTATCTGCAGGTTCAGGACCCGTGGATTCAACTCACTGTGGATTCCGAACATGTGCTGGACAGCCAGACCTAAGCTCATGGACAGGACCGGAGTTGTTCTCCAGTCACATGCAGGACTCTTTCTGAGACACACAGAGGCCATGCACGGCCTGTGCAGACCTCAAAACACCTCCAGATGGTGACCAGAAAACATATCTGGTTGTGTCTGGAGGTTCTATAGATTGGCCCGTGGATTTGCTTATCTGTGGGTTTTGTTATCTGCTGGGGGTCCAGCAATGAATTCCCCCCTTGATACTGAGGTCCAACTGAGGCTATGATGCAGCTAAAGTTACTATTACAGTTATGTTCCACAAGCAGAATTCTGTAACAAAATCTACCTATGATTTAGTCCCACTGAATTAGCCCATCCATTAGGTCAGATGAGGCAGGATGCTTAAAGTGGCAGATGATTACAGGCAACGCCCTGTGTCCATCTCTGGAGCTGCCTCACATTGCCTCTGCTTAACTCCTCCATGGTTTTGGCTGTGCTGCCCTGTTTTCAAATAGAGCAGCAGAGTGGGCCAGAAGATGGTGGCAGTGAAACTGGAGGAACTGGGAGGAGGTTGTCATTGTCATCCCACTGCTGCTATATTGCTGGCATCCCACTCCTTTCCTCCTGACTGGGAAAGGGAGGGGGTCCAGCCAGCTCGAGGGATGTGGCATCGGATGGTGCATAATGAACATAACAAAAGAGTGGGGCAAATATCATGGGTGTGCTGCCTGGTTGTAGGGGTGCTTGAAATTTGGAAGAGCAAGCTTCTGCAATCAGAAGGAATCATAAAAATCAGAGGTATCATAAAAGTGTTGTTGTAGCCTGATCCCAAAGCCAATTAACTCCGTAGCCTGTGCAAAAAGCAACCTTGGAACACTGTTCGCGTGAAAGTAAAGGAGAAAACCCTCCTGGCTTCCCATGCTGGGCAGTCTTTCCAGCTTCTGGAGATCTATCACTGAAGGAGCCTTCCTGAAGAGAAATGCAAGATGTTGTCTAGCCCTCCATTTGGTGGACCAATCAGTGTGTTTCCACCTAAAGGGGGAGATATTGATGGCTAGGCTCTTTGTATCATAAATGAGAGTGACAGAGTCTTTTCCAGAAGCTGCCTGTAAGATGTTACCATCTGGCTGCACATTGGGAGTAACCCTTCTATTTGTAGTTCTGCTCTCCCTATCACACGCCAAAGGTTTCAACAAGTTGTCTGGCTGAATGTTTTTATCCTTCTCCTGGAGCAAGTCTGTAATACACTCAAGCTGAGTAGTTATTACCTGAGTATCTCAGCCATGAGGAAAGTCTGGTGTATTAAACAATCAATGTCCTTATTTTCCCTAAATTTATTAATGCTTGATAAGCAACTAGCCACTTGGGTAATCTTAGGGGAAGTTTGCCTTAAAGAGCCCGGAGTCTCTGTGAGAAGAGCCTCCAGATGGTCAAAGCTGTTCTGCTTCTTTAATGGCGACTTTGCTGGTATAAAGAAATCATCAAGCTTGGATTGTTTGCTTGCTGGAAATAACTTTTCTCCCTCCTCACCCTCCTGAAGGTAAGTCCTCTTCTGTCCCATGATACTTCTAACTCTTTGTTTTCAGTTGGAATAACTTACAATTAATTATCTGTCACGTGCCGCAGAGTCTTCAGACAAAGATTGTAGCCAGCTGCAAACTCTTATCATTGTTTTTCCTGTGTCGAGGTCATTCCAGTTTTTTCTGTTCCTCTGTGCTATTCTTATAAGACAACACCTGGCAGCAGATGAAAGAAGCTTCTTCTGCTCTTATTAAGGAGGAAAATAATAATATTAAAAAGGCCTCATTGCTCTCAGAGCTGCTCACAGAGCATCTGTATCAGCTGCCACCGGAACCGGAACCGGGAGCTGACAGACGGGATGACAGAATTTGGGGTGTGTGGGTGGAATGGTGTTTCTGCCACCATTTTGGCTGATGGATCAGCAAAGGCAACTGCATTCAACAGACATTTCTTCACAATGCCTTGGATTACAGGGTTAGGTTGCAGGAGCTGGAATGCAGTATCCAGTATTGAGTATCCAGACTCCCCCCCCCTCAAATCCCCCCTTTTCCCTCTCATCGTGTTTCTCTGACTCCAGTTCCCAACCCTGTCTTTTACACAGTCAGCTATGAAGTGCAGTTCCCAAACTTCCTGAGGGCTAGTAGAGTTGTAACTACTATATCTATAAATATCTGAAGGGCTCTCATGTGGAAGATTGAGGGCCCAATCCTATCCAGCTTTCCAGCGTTGATGTAGCTGTGCCAGCAGGTTGTGTGCTACATCCTTCGATGTGGGGGCAGTTACAGAGACCTCTTTGAGCTGCACTGAAGCTGTGTCAGCACTGGAAATTTGGATAGGATTGGGCCCTGAGTGGATTTGTTTTTGGTTGCTTTGGAGTTAGAACCAGTTCAATGGGTTTAAATTAGAACAAGGGAGATTTCAATTAAACATTAGGAAGGACTCCAGAATGGCACAATGTCTGCCTCAGGAGATGGTAGACTCTCCATTGTTTGAGGTCTTTAAGCAGAGGCTAGATCCCACCTATCAGGGAAGTTGTACCTGTGGACAGCCTGCATTGGCAGGAGGTTGGACTTGATGATCCTGTCTGTCGCTTCAGATTCTGTTGTTCTGCTGACCTAGATGGACTAATAGTTTGAGGCTGCAGGTCTATCTACACTTACCTGGGAGTAAGTCCCATTGACTACAGTGGAACTTACAGTAGACATACATAGGATTGGGCTCTAATGCAGCTTCATGCATTCCAGAGGGATCCAGCATTGCATCTGCACAACTGCATGTCTTATTTAGCTGTATGCAGACTTAAACTTATTTTGTTCAATTTGCAAGAGTATAAATATTGGAATATCGTCCCAAAGAGTGTTGGGCCTGCTAGGATAATGTGCAACAAGTTACTTACTTGGAAGTAAGCCTGATATATCAATGGCACATTATTTTCGTTGAAGGACCAAGCTGCCCATTATTTTAAGCCCATTATTAGGACTGACAGACTTTTTTTTTTTTTTTTTGACTGAGTAAATGGCAGCTGGATCAGGGGCTCCTACAGACTGAGAACACAGTATGGGAGTAGGAGGTTTTAACTCTACCCTGGGTTAACCGTGATTAAACATTGGCTTTTGGTACCAATTAGTTTATTTCTCCCACCTTAGCAGATAACACTGTGTGAGTGAGTGAGTGAGTGAGTGATGCAAATCTGTAACATTGTGGGTAAAGGTGGGCAGCGCAATCTTAACCAAACTGCTGTGCCACAATGCAGCGGGGTCAGAAGGGCCACCACTGTATCCAGCACTGGCAGTGAGGCCTCAGGGTAAGGGGATTATTGTCCCCTTGCCCTAGGGAAAGCCCAAGCAGCCACTATGGAGCTACTCAGGGCTGCACCAGCAAAATCACTGGTGCAAGCATGTGCAGCCCCTTGTCAGCAGGTTAGGCCTGGGAGGGGGGATAGGATCCAGCAGGAGGTCTGCTACCATCCCTGCTTCATTCCTGGACCTGCTTCCCTTGCACCTGCACCACCCTCCCACCTGTTTCACCTCTTCCCACCTTCACGTCACCCGGGAACACCTCTACACCACTCAGTAGTGCACTTACTCATCTCAGTGCTTACTGCCTCTCCCACCAGCATGAGAGGCCAGCACACACCCACATTAGCCTCTCTGCCAGCACCATCCTTCACTTGGTGGTCACAAAGTGCTTTCCAGCACTTTTGTGATGGCCGTTGCCTGGGTCCATTGCCAGGGTGTCTGCAGCTGACCGGAGACCTGCGTTGCAACACTGGTGAATTGGGCTGTAATTCTCTCTACCCCATGTCACAGTCTCCAACCCATGGGGAACTCAATTTGACTGCTACATACTCAGTTAAAAACAGGGCCATCAGCCCTAATAATGGGCCTGACATCACATGTAGTTTTGCCCTGGATGTGTAGAGCATTGCAACCGTAATTGTTTATGGTCTGGTTCTCACTGAGATGATAATCTGTGTTCAGGCTATACCACTTTCAGCTGCAGATGCTGGATTGCTTGATTAAGTGCTCCTGCATACAAATGATTCCCTAGACATCAAAAATTGACATGTTGGGAAAAGGTTTCTGGCCTAACCTGCTCCCTGACATGCCAGTTGTTTGTCTGCAGGGATTTTTTTTTTTCCTATGAGGAAATATCCCATTATGTCAGCCTTTTCCTGTAATCTGAAGTCCAGACACATTTGCTGGTGCATGGAGAGCTAGACCTAGGAACCCACAAATTGAAAAATCAGTGTTTCAGATCCAATTAATGGCAGGTATCATAGCAAGTGTGTTTCCTTCCCTGTCCCTCCCAATCTTTCAGTAACCATGGGGGTATGGGCAAAAATCCTCCTCCCTCTTTAGATTATTCTATTATAATGGGAGATGAAGAGCACTGGAGACATTCATGCTGATTTACCGATATGCCAATGAAACCATTCAGGCTCTGTGATGTGTCATTTTTCACTGCCTGCTTATCAAGGTGGTTCAGCTGTGCCCAAACCAGGCCTCATAATTGCTTTAGTTGCTCATGGCAAAGTTACATCAATGTCAGGTGCTAAATGACTTTTGACTGTTTCTTGTCAGATGAGCCTCTGAAAAGAACAGGATGAATTTCTATATAGTGGCGGTATATCCATCCTGACTTTAAAAACAGACATCCACCCCCCCACCCCTAGGAAAAGGTGGGGGGGGACAGCAGTGGGTAGTTGACTGTTTTGTCTTTATATGCAAAAGAGAGACAAAGACAAGTGTGTGTGATATTTTTGTTAAGCTAATTATTATGAGTGATGTGTGTCTCTCAAGCCAAATCCATCCAGTGGATGATGTGGCAGACCATCCAAGTGCTAGGTAAGATTTCCCTGCCTGCCTGGGGCTGCAAGAACCTGGGGGAGGGAACCTGGCACCTCTGCTGTCTGAGTTCAGCTCACAAATCAGATCATAAACCTGAACTCACATAATGCCTGTGGTCATTTGGCAGAACTATTTTTCTTTAAACTTTGCTGGGAAGGTGTCCTGCTTTCTGCCACCCCACCCCGTCTCTATCTCTAATGATTCTGCATTTTATCCTTGCACTTTGTAACACCTCTCCACAAAGGCATAGCTATTGCTGCCCCTGCACACATTTTGTTATCCATAGTGATGCCTGAATTGGAGGAACAGAATAAGTTTGTCTTTTCGGTAATTGGTAGTTTTTGGAATGAGGAAGCTTGTTCTTCCTGCTGAGTTAACAGCTGCTGGAACAGATTCAGGAGGAAAGCATGGCCCTTCCTGCTGCCCATCAATTGCCAGAACACACTTGAGAGAATAGTTACTTGCCCTTGTTAAAGGGTTGTTGTGTAGAGGGGTATACACTGTGAGTGTGCATTTATCCAGTGTTTCTCAGAAAGCTTCAAATGACTGAACTGCTGACAAAGTGCGAATCATAGGTCTGCTAAAATATCCCATCAGATGTTCATGGGTATAAGTTAACACCCCTTTTCCTTACACCAAGGATCAAACCCTAAAAACAGAGGTTCCCAAAGTGTGTGCCATGAGGCTCCGTACTCACTGAGGCTCCAGGGGCACCACATGGCCTCTTCTTCCTGGCTTGCTAGGCCAACAATGTGGGAAATCTCAAGAGAATAGTGTGAGATTCTCACAAGATCTTGCACTATTTGCTTGAAATTTTGCATGATATCAGCCTAATGAGTTGGAAAGGGCACACAATGTCATTTGGCACCACAGGCAGCCCTGTGAATACAAAGGGTGGCACAAACCTAGTGAGTTTGGGATCCACTACCTAAGAACATTTCCACTTTCCACCTTATTAAAGGCTCATCTCCTCATACTGTCCATTAAACTGACCATAAAAATTTACATTTTTTGAAAAAAACAAAAAACATTAAAGATGATTTCATGGGATTTTTAATCCCTTAGTGAATGAATCTGGCTGTATTTATTGTGGACTAGCTGCGCATCGATTTCACTCAGCAACATTCACAATCTGTATAGATATAAGGCATCTTAGAAGATAGACTGAAGCAGTACAAACAGGGACAGCACCACTACCCAAAAACAGCGACTGAAACCAGCAGATACCAGAAACACATTTATTTGGATGATTAATTTTTAGAAAAAATGTCCCAACACTTTTGAGCAGGTGCTCCTCATCAGAGGACAGAAAATATCAGTATATCCATATTACTTTCTTACAAAACTTAAAGTGTCCTTGTGAGAGATGTTTCTCATTTTGGAGCTAGTTTTGTAAGAAATTATTAATGTATATTGCAATGTTTGTAGTTAAAATATAAATATGATTAAGACCCCTGCCAGATCATACCAAGCCCAGAACGTTGCTTCACAGTGGACAACCAATGTTTTGAGGAAGCCCACCAGCAGCATATGACTAAAGAAGACAAGTGATGGGAAAATCCAGTGTGGCTTGACTTGAGTCGACTCGCCAAGTCACCACCTCCGCGACTCAACTCGAAAAAGAATCCTAATAGGGGACTTTCCGAGTCTCGAGTTACCCTTTAGTGACTCTATTGGACTCAACTTGAGTCCCCCCCTTAAAAAGCCAGCTGCTGAAAAAAACTGGACTGCTACCAAGGAGTGTATGTGTGTGTGTCAGAGTTCTCTTTGAACACTCTCCTGATGTTCCCACCTATCTGTAAACAGGGCAGGAGGGCTGGAAGGAACTGTGAGTGAGTGGGGACAGAAGCAGCGAGAGGCAGAAGGAGGGTCATGAGCAGCAGCTGCGAGGCTTACCAGGATGACCCGACCCTTGGCACCCCTACTCAGAATTAGTCCCACTGTAGCTGGTCATTCAATGAGGCTCCGTCCCCCAAGTAGCAATGGAGTCTAGAAGTAGCCACAAGACTGGAAAGCAGAATCGGGTAAAAGAATTTTCTCCAACCTCCCTGGGCTTCTGGCAAGAAACCCCTTGGGCTCCTCTTCCTGCTCTCCCTCAGCCAATTAAAATATCCAAATGTCCATCCTTTGACCAATGATCATCCGCTCCTTCCTTCCTATCAGAGATGAGGAAAATAGTTCACTCCTGCCTCCTCCTCCCTCCCAGTTCCAATGCCTCCCAGCTGGAACTCCTTGCTCCTCGTGTCAGAATGAGCCCCGTGAGGTTTTCCATGCTATGGAAACAGTAAGCAAGCACCCCCCAGACACAGGCAGACCCAAGTCAGCACGCATGGGGACAAGTGCTGAGACACGGGGGCCCTGACCCAAGTCTTTTTCAGTCTTCCATGTGCGCCACTCGAGAGTTGCCGAATCACCCAAAATCACACATTTGTGCAACTCAAGTCCGAGTCACCAATTTGAGTTCCCGACGCTGACGAACGCATCCTGCATCATTGCCCTCAGGAAGAATTATTTAGTGGTACATTTTCTCTGAACCTGGAGGTTCAATAATGGCAGGTATTTTAGACCTAATCTTTAGGAATTGTTCTAATTTGACCATCATTGCATGATCCCCAAATAAATTAATTTTCCAAATAAATTAATTTGCAGAACCTGAGCTGATTAGTGCTAAGTAAGAATGATCACACGTCTGTTTTAGAATTTTATCCTTACTCATGTATAATATAGCTGATTCTGACATATTTTCATTGGCCACAATCAGGGGTATCTCTTACGTACAGCTTGTCCTATATTTAAGGGAAAGTATATTTATCCGGGTTATTTTTGCAAATCTCTAAAGGAGTGGGACTCAGTGGCCTTCTGAAGAATCAGCCGCTGTGGTAATTTCAAAGCTGGTCCCACTCTTTAAGCCAATACATTTTCTTGGAGGCACAAAATAACTGAACAGGAGCCAAGCAATTGAAAGCATCCTGACGCTCACTCAGCCAGTCGCTCAGCTTTTGCCCTGACTTTTCCCCAATTAAATGTCAGCTTTGCCCTTTGTTCAGATCTTTCTTGGGGAATGTGTCACTCTCAGAATTCAGAGAACAGTAGCAAAGATGACAAAGGATTCAGGAAGCTTTTCATGTGAGGTTAAAAGACATGAATATGCTTAGCACACAACAGCACGTTAAAGGTGAGTTTGACAAGTTGATAACTGTCTTCAAAATAGTTACAGAAGCTGCCTTGAATGATGGAACAGTTTTGGTCTTGATATCTACAAAGGGCAGGAACAGGAGAGAAGGTTTCTAATGCAAGAACATAGGTTGTGGGTTGTTATTAATAAAAGGGGAATAACCACGAGAGCAATGGGACAATGGAACCAATTCAACTTCTAAATTCCTATGAGTTCAGATCCCATTACTGCCTGTTTGTTAATGGCAAGGTTGTTAACACTTTAGGCTAAGATCCAAGGAAGTGAGGGGAGAGAGAGAGAGAGGAGGTGAAGCATGCAGACTGTTTCATTTGCTTTTGCAAAATGATTGGTAGTGTGTGTGTATTTTTATTTTTTTGGCAGAAGAACTCATCCTCCACAACTGTTTAGCAGGGGCATTCCCTGTTTCCTGGCACTTGTCCTGGAAAATCACCACCTCTGCTTTGTCCCTATTTGGGGGATTTGAGAATCCCTAGTTATAATGCTTTTAGGGTGAGCTGCAAGCTTTATCTTTCTTGGATTTAGTTCACTGTCGAAAGAAGAGTCATGTGTTGGTGGTACATGTTAATAGATGCACATGAACTCTAAGATTCGTGCAGCATGCTGCCTGCAGTTCCTGAGATATATTTTGAATTGTGACTTTTGAGTAAATCTGTAATGAAAAAACAGCAACGCTCAATTGACTCTTGCAAAGCAAATGAATTCAGCATCCAAGAGACAGAGTGGTGCCTTCAGCAATGTGTAGGAGTGGGGGAACAGATAGTAATCTTTGGTATGAGAAGACGGGTGTTATAAGTACAGATTTTGCAAGCATTCTACCAGAAGAACCTGAACAAAAAATTGCAAGACTAAATCATCTGCTTAATGTTTGTGAGCAAAATTAAAGTGAGCACAAATGGGTCTGCTGAAGTTTGAACCTTTGCCAGTGAATTGACCCCTCACAAAAGTTCTTTTTCTTTCTGTACTTTGCCAATAGTTGATGCACACAAAAGTTCATCATTTTGAGGCACTTTAAAAAGTTTCATACAGGCAGGCCAAGCAGCATTCGTGGTGCCTGTGAGGGCCGGAAGTGACATCATTAAGCAGGAAGTGATGTCATTAAGCAGATGCTGGCCAGAAAGCAACCTTTTGTACTCACCCAGGAATTTATTGACAGAAGAGAAATGACAATGGCAAATGACAGAAGAGAACACAGGCAAATCTCTATCAGATTTTCAAGATCTGTGAGAGCCCAATTATCATGTGGACCACCTTTCAGCAGCACCGCTTCTGTTGAGGTGTCACTTTGCAGCTCAGCAGCTGAGAGGTACTTTGTAAAGTGATGCCTTAGCAGAGGTGGCACTGCTAAAAGGATAGCCTGCAATGATAATTGGGCTCTCCCAGTGCCTTGGCAGTGCCTCCGTCTGTCACCCTTCTTGATCTTCCCCTTCTCCTGTAGCATTACTTGCCTTCTGACGCTTCTTTCCATCTCTCCCTCCCAGAGCCTCCCAGAAGCGACAGTGCTGAAAGGGCAATGCTGGGAAAGCCAAGTTATCACATAGGCTGGATAGAGCTCCGCAGGCTGTATCCAGGCTGCAGATCTTACGTTTGACAGCCTTGCATTAGAACCTTTGTGAACAATCAGACTGATGGCGCACAATGGCTGGACCTTTTGTGGACATTCATTTGAGATGTGCACCAAAGATCAAATCAGTTTCTGACCAAATACTGGGATACTCGTGCATCCCTGAAAACAAGTGCATCCATATTTTTGACTGTGAAATGTTATGGAATGAATGTAAATTGGTGACTTCAATGTTATGAATAATTTACTATATTAATATATGGAATTTGTTGTCACGTTGTGGTGATTAGCCACTATGGGAAACAGGATGCAGAAGTAAATGGGCCCTTGGCCTGATTCAGCATGATTCTTCCCATGTCCTAATGTTTATGGATATGAATTCACCTAACAAAAACCACCAATGCAGTCCTGGCTGTGTGGGCGATAACCTCCCTCATGTGCATATTACTATTTTGGCTGTCAGACTTGAGTTGCAGTGCTATTTCAGATTATGCATAGATGAATCATACGATATTCAATAGGATCTACTTCCATTTAGCTCTAGAAGGTCTGCTGAATGGGAACTCTTATTGTAAATTCATTTAAACTCTTGTTTAGCCATTTGCTTTAAATCAATCATATAGACCAGAGAAATGAATTCAAGCTGGTAAAATATATGTTTTTTCTCTGAAACTAGGAAATACACGTTGGCTCAGTGGATGTCAGCGTTATGTCATCTGACAGCATAAATGTTAACTAGCTTTGTGAAGGGGCGAAGAGAATTCATCTTTGCTATCCAGTGTTATTTAAATGAACTGCCAAACAAATCTTAATAGGTTGTATTAATGTAGTCAGTGAAATTATTGTGAGAACATCACATATCTGACTTCAGAATCACAAAGCTCTTTCCCCAATAACTCACTTTGGTTTTGCTCATGATTTCTGGCACCAGAGGGAAAGTTACACATGAGAAACAAATGAAAGTACTTGAAGCTGTGTAACAGAAAATGGCTATTTGTAGGAATACTTTTGTTACTGGTTTGCATTTAAACACGCATACCATGCACACATGGGGGAGAACTATAAGGGGAAAAGAAAGGATGTAGGATATTATGTGGGTTTTCCAGAGAGACCTGGGGTATGAAAATGGGGATGTTTTGGTTATATTTCTATTATTATTATTTACTATTTTTTCTGAAACTTTTTACCAAATATGTTTAATTTCAGAAAAAAATAGCAAATAGTTCAAATACATATTATTTGCTATTTTTCTGAAATTACATTAAACATATATGGCAAAAAGTGGAACATAGGCGGAATATAAATAAATAAACAAGGGCACAATCCTTTCCAGCACCAACATAAGGGCAATGCAGCTTCAAGGTAAGGGAACAAACATCCCCTTAATTTGAGGAGGCCTTAGTGATTGCCACCCAAGTTCAGGATGCCCCACACGTCCCATTGGCACAGCTATGCCAGTGCTGGAAAGCTGGTTAGGATTTGGGCCTAAATAAATAAACAAACTTTAAAAAAACACATACAGGGCGCAATCCTAACCTTTCCAGCACTGGCATAGCTGTGCCAATGGGACATGTGCTGCATCCTGCAGTTGGGTGTCACTCACAGAGGCCTCCTCAAAGTCAGGGAATGTTTGTTCCCTTACCTCAGAGCTGCATTGCCCTTATGTCAGTGCTGGAAAGGGGTTAGGATTGCGCCCTAAATCTCCATCAGGGGAAAAAAATTGGTTCACTTCATGGAATTTGAAGACATCAGTAATGCACAAGAAAAATAAATGAGAAAACCAAAAGCAATAAGTCTGTTGGTCAATAAGAAACTGTATTATTGGCTTGAGCTGGCCCATTACTAGTCAGGGCAAACTGAAACCAAATTCTAGACTTTTCAGAAATTGTCTTTGCCTAACCAAAAATGTGAATCAAGGTAATTTTTTTCCTGAATTTGGGGAGCATCTCACACACCCCTAGGAGTGGAGGCCCCACAGATTACAAACCCCTGCTCTAGCAACTGTGCACATGGTTGCAATGCCATCAGCAGCTTTTCACAGTTCTTTTAGTGTGATGACAAGGTGGTCTATTTTAAATAGGCCACAACTCTTTTGCATAGCCACCCTGGCAAGGAAAAAGAGTTGTCTGCAGTATGTGGATGTACCAGGTATTTTTAACAGACAAGAAGGAGAAAAAAAAAGTAGTTGTAAGATGATAATAATTGCACATGCTGCTGTATCACATAGTGCGTGGCAGCAGCACATCTGTTCTTGACAATGCTAGTGGAAAATTAGCAGCATTATGGTCACACACAATATATTCCTGTTTTTCAATTATGTGTTTTACGATTGTGCATTGGTAATATAGTCAGTCATATTTTCTCATGCTTCATTTTACTGCACAGAAAGCACAACCTGCACTCTGCATGTCTTTAAAAAGTTGGAGGCTCAGGGTGGGGGAGGCAGCTTGTTTAAGTTCAAGCTTGGAGAGAAAAGCACCTGGTGATGGATGCTGGGTTGCCCAAATAATGCCCCTGCAAATGATAATGCACTGTCTTCCTTTCAAAGAAAAGCTTAATATGAAGTCTGTTTAAGAGCATTATAAATATATACAAAAATCATAAAAAAGAGTTTGCATAAATCCATAGTCATTCTTCTTCTCTTTGAATCCGTTATGAATCTCATGGTTATCTTACATTTGGTGGATAAATGGTAACTGTACGCACTCCAGATTTCCATTTGTAGTTATCTTAGGCCCATTCCTGAATGCCTTAGAACGGATTATAAATATTGTCTTTTATTTAAATCTGCAGAACAACATGAGTCAGGAATCCCGAGTTCTATTTTCAGTTCTGCCGCAACAGTGATGTTTACAGTCATAAGTTGGGGGAGCGGAATATTGATAGTTTATGATTGCATTACCTTTTTATGGCTGTAAACACTACTTTTGTGACTTGCCTACCACAGATTTTGCTGTGAGTGAAGCGTCAGGTAAGATAAAGCCAGTTAATTATTGGAGTTTTCAATTTCCCAGTCCTGCAGGAAGTCAATGATAGATAAGGCCATGAACTTCAGTGTTGTAAAATATTTAAAAGAATATACATATATACCAGATGCTGAAGCTTAAATACTTTGGTCATCTCATGAGAATGGAGGACTCTTTAGAAAAGACCTTTAGAAAAGGGAAAATCCATTATGGGTTACAAGCCATGATGTGTATGTGTAATCTCCTGATTTTCGAAATGGGCTATGTCAGAATGCTAGATGCAAGGGAGGGCACCAGGAAGCAGATCTCTTGTTGTCTTGTGTCCTCCCTGGGGCATTTGGTGGGCCACTATGAGATACAGGAAGCTGGACTAGATGGGCCTATGGCCTGATCCAGTGGGGCTGTTCCTATGACCCTGATGCTAGGAAAGAGTTGAAGGCAAAAGGAGAAGGGGACGGCAGAGGATGAGATGGTTAGATAGTATCACAGAGGCAATGAACATGAATTTGGACAAACTCCAGAACTTAGTGGTAGATAGGGGGGCCTGGAGTACTGTGGTTCATGGGGTCATGAAGAGTCAGACACAAGAGATAAGCAAGTACCATACAGATGGCTTTCTCCGGAAGGTATGTTGTTTCAGTATCAGACACAGAGCTATAATATGAATTCAACAATGAAAGCAGAAAACGTCTTGAGCACAGTGATGAAAGACGAGATAAGAAAGGAAGAGAAATTGAGAAGAAAAACTAGGAGAATATAGATTAGAAATGGAATCAGATGAAAAGATACCACATGACTTAGAAACAATCGATGAATCAGAGAGGGAAGAGCCTAGGGGAGCGAGTAAGAGGTGCTCACCAGTAGCAATAAAGAAAAGACAAAAAGACAGGAAGACTAATAAAAAGAAATGTGATGACTAAACGAAGTTGGAGCATCTATTCAGTCAACATAGATGGTTTAAATTCTCTCCAAAGAAGAAAGAAAGTCTTCCTTCAAATGCAAAAATTAAATATGGATATAATTTGTATACAAGAAACGCATGTCAAAAATATGAATAAGGCATTGTTGGTGAATAAAAAATTAGAAAAAGTTTTTGTAGCCTCAGATGAAAAAAAAAGATTGAGACCAAAATTAATATATGCATCACAAGATGGAAGAATATTGATGGTGGAAGTACAAAAAGAAAAGGCAAGAGTCTTAATTGTGAATATATGTCCCAAATGAAAATCAGCAAGAATTTTTTGCAAAGCTATATAAAGACACAAGAATTAAAGAATATGAACAGTGTTGTATTCTAGGAGACTTTAATTCAGTTTTTGATAGGGAAATGGACTCAACATTGTCACAAGCAAGAGAAAGAAAGAAAAAAAAGAGAACACAAATTCTTAAAACTTTTTTACAATTAGCGGAAGAGATGTACTTGATAGAACAAGATATCCAGAAACTAAAGATTACATTTTCTATTCACATGGACACCAGACATGGTCAAGGATTGATGCTATTTGGATACCAAGAGATTGGACAAAAAGTTTAGTAGAAGTGGAAATATTACCGAGTATACTATCAGATCAGAATCCAGTAATGAGTAAATTTGAAACTTCCCAGAAACCACCCCAATGGAGATTGAATATTAACAGTTTAAAGAATGAAAATTTTAAAAAGAGTCTGAAAGAAGAAATAAAATATTACTTCAGAGATAATCTCACATCTGATATTCCAATGGCTATGGTCTGGGATGCCAGTAAAGCTGTATTTAGGGGATTAGCAATAAGGGAAGGCACAAGAAAAAGAAAATAAAAAGAGAAAAAGTATGTAGAACTAGAGAAAGAATTGAAACGGCAAAACAAAATGCCATAGCAATAGAGATAAAACGGAGAATGAGAGAGACACAACACAAATTGACTATTTTGTTGACTGAAGAATTAGCAAAGAAACTTGTGCTTGCTCGACAAAATTTCTTTGAAAATGCCAATAAAACTGGAAAGTGGTTGGCTTATAAACTAAAGAGAGAGAAAATGAAAACATATATCTATGCATTAAAGAATGAAGATGGAAGAAAGATTACAAATGTAAAAGACATGACAGATATTGCCAAAAGATTTTATAAAGAACTATATATGGAAAAAGGGATTCCAAATAATATTCAAAGAGATTATTTACAAAAAACCAATGAATTGAAGCAAAAATAAATTTTAAATCAACCCATATCTGTTAGTGAGATCTCAGAAGCAATTGCTAAACAAAAAAATCACCTGGAAGCGATGGATTACCAGCTGAATTTTATAAATGTTTTGAAGAAGAATTGTTGTTATCATTTTAAAAAGTGATAGAAGAAATACAGCAAAAGGATAAAATCCCTGAGACCTGGAAAGAAGCAATAATTACAGTTATACATAAAGAAGGATCTGATCAAGAAGAGATTCAAAATTATAGACCAATCTCACTTAATGTGGATTATAAAATTTTTGCAACGCTATTAGCATCAAGGTTAAAAAGGCTTTTGATAGATATTATCCATCAAGATCAAGCAGGGTTTTTTTTACCAAGAAGACAAATTAGAAACAATATGAGGAAGATATTGAACTTTTTAGAATATTATGAAGTACATCATGATAAGCAAATGGCGATGTTGTTCATAGATTTTCAAAAAGCATTTGACAATGTGAACTGGAACTTTATGACTTTACAACTTCAAATGATGGATATAGGAACTCTGTTTATAGATATGATCAAAGCCATATATAAGAATCAGATTGCTAGAATTAAAATAAATGGAGAACTTTCAGAGGAGATAAAAATTGAAAAAGGAACCAGACAGGGATGTTGGCTTTCTCCGCTGTTGTTTATAGTGGTTATGGAAACATTTTTGAATCAAGTGAGAAAGACAGAAGAGATTAAAGGACTAAAAATAAGAGGTGAAGAGTTTAAAATCCAGGCTTTTGTGGATGATATTATGGTGCTTATTGAAGAACCATTATAATCTGTTAAAAATTTGTTGGATGTGCTGCAAGAATATATTGAAGTGACAGAATTGAAAATAAACGTCAAAAAAAAACAAAAATGTTAACAAAGAATATGAAAACACAGAGAACACAGGAGCTGGAGGAATTAACAACTTTTAAAGAAGAAAAAAAATATTTAGGAATTCAATTGATGAAGAAAACAAGTACATTAGTGAAAGATAATTACCTGAAATTAATTGAAGAAATAAAAAAAATCTGATAAAATGGAAATAACTACAACTTTCATTGTTGGGAAGAGTTGCTACAGTGAAAATGAATGTTTTGCCTAAAATAATTTTTCTTTTAAAAACAATCCCGGTAATTTTGAAGCAAGATATATTTAAAGAAATTAATCAAATTGTCTCAAAATTTATATGGCAAGGAAAGAAGCCAAGAATTCAAGTGAAGGTTTTGCAAGATGTGAAATTAAGAAGAGGTATGGGACTTCCTGATTGGTTTTTGTATTATAAGGCAGCGGCACTATCTTGGATTAAAGAGTAGATTACATTAGAGCAGGGGTGCTCAAACTTTCAACTTTAGAGATGCTGGACCTTTAGCAAGTGTATAGAAGAGAGAATTTCAGCAGGTGTAGCTTGTCATCTGTGGGATGACAAGTTGCACCTGCTGCAATTCTCTCTTCTATACACTTGTTAAAGGTCCAGCATCCCTAAAGTTGAAAGTTTGAGCACCCCTGCATTAGAGGATCAAAGAATCCTTAAATTGGAAGGACATGATCTTGAATGGGGATGGCATGAATGGGGATGCATTTGTCTGGTATGGAAAAGCGAATGAATATAAGCGATTTAGTACCCATATATTAAGGAAAGTCTTATTATGGATCTGGATTAAAATACAAAGACAGATGTATGGGAAAATCCCCCAACGGGTGGTGCCGTTGGAAGCATATACCCGACCAAATTTATTAGAGACAACAAAAATGATAAGATATGAAAATTTAGTAAGAAAAGATGGGAAATTAAAGACAAAAGAAGAATTGTCAAGGCGAGGAGTGGAGATGAATTGGTGGACTCGCCTACAATTAGATTCAAGATTTGGGAGAGATAAAGAAGAAGGTTTTTATATGGAACAGACACTATTTGATAGACTATTGCTAGAAACAAAATAAAAATATATCCAAAAAATGTACATGTTTTATTAGACTTTGAGATGCAAGAAGAAACAGTAAAACAATGTATGATAAAAAGGGCGCAAAGCATAGGCCATAATATCACAATAGATCAATGAGAACAGATCTGGAAGCATGATATCAAACTTACTAGAGCAACAAATCTCAAAGAAAATATATGTAAAATGTTTTATAGATGGTACATGACACCAACAAGATTGTTAAAAATGAAACAGAATATATCAAATAGTAGTTGGAAATGTAAATGTACAGAAGGAACGTTTTATCATATGTGGTGGACATGTAAAAAATGCAAATTTATTGGAGGATGTTAAGAAATCTAATACAAGAGATTGTTGGATTTACTATTCCGCTGAAACCTGAATTATTTTTGCTCAATATTACTTTAGATATTATAGTTAAAGAAAACGATGTGTACCTAGTTATTATGATTTTAACTGTGGCAAGGGTCTTATATGCTAGATATTGTAAGGACTTTAGAATACCAATGAAAGATGAATTAATAGAGAAAATAATGAATGTGGCGGAAATGGACAGACTGTCAGAAATTTTGGACCAACAACGAAAACCGACACAAATGGAGCAATGGAAACCCTTTTATGCTTGGTTGAAAATGAAGTTTTAGAAATATATGACAGGGCATTTAGATGATCGTATTATATATATACATTATATTTGATATGATATGATAGATGAATGACAAATGAAAGGTGATATTAAGAGGTAAATTTAGAAGAGGAAATTGATTAGGGATATGTAACGATTATTAATTTTAGTGATATATAATAATGATAAATGATTTCCTGCACCCTTTTTTTGTGTATGTAGTGAAGTGTCACCCCTGGGGGCTGGGGATAAGAATAGGCCCTCAGTTTGGCTGTACTTGTCGTAAGAGGCGACTAAACAGCCTCCGGGTAGATGGGACTCGTCAGCCTGGGAAGGCAGCTCATCTGAGAGAAGGAAAACTCTGATCCCAAACCTCCACTGCCTTGTGGCTACATCCAGTTATGGAAAAGGCTTCAGGAGTCAACCTCGAGGCAAAATCCGGAGCCGGAGTCCCTGCGGCAGTTCATGGCTGAACACAGTCACGTTCTGGCAACTCCTGCGACGCCGCTGGAACCAGCCGTATTGGCATCTGTCTTTCCATTGGACCATTTCAGCAACGTGGAGAGGGGGGATTTGCTGCATGGGTAACAGCCTATCCTCCATACCTACTTTACCCAGACTTCGCGCTCTGGAGAGGACACTCTGTTCCAGAACCACCATTCAGAGCATGACACCATAGTCTTTCGAGACTGAAGGATGCCAACAACTAGTGAAGTGTGTTTTCTTTTTCATGTTATGTGTTATGTGTGTTTGTTTATATTTGTTTTTGGAAATTAATAAAAAAAATTTTAAAAAAAGAGTCAGACACAATTTCATGACTGAACAACATCATATATACCAACTTCAGTGAGTGCTGTACATTGTAGCAATGAATTGTGTAGCAATGTTTGATAAAGATATAGGCCATAATGCTGGACCTTTCCACTTGCAGGCCAACCTTCATTCCCAGATACAGGCATGCCCTGATCTCCACGGGGGTTCTGGAACCCCCAGCAGTTACATAAAACCATGGATACCAGGGAACATCCCCCACACTATGCTCTCCTTGCCTCCAGAGGGTCTTCTGAGCCTAGTAGAAGCCTCACACATTCTCCCACGGCCTTTGCCAGGCTCAGAATGACAAATACAGCACACACACACAAAAAAAGTGACTGAAACAGTGAAAAGGTGACACTGAAATGTCACTATTTATTTATTTATTTTGCTATAATCTTCATTTTGAGCCTGGTAGAGGCTGCGGGTAGATGCACATGGCCTCTGCTGGGCTCAGAAGGAGTTCAGCTCTCCTTCCTTCTGGAGAGGGTGCACATGGGGGAGCGTAGACCTGATCCATGGATAAGTGAAATTGTGGATACGTAATCCACGGACATGGGGGCACCCCTGTACATTTCCACCATAGAAACATGTAGGATGCGCAGCCTTTGATAGCATTCTGCCAGGTGACATATCAAGGACATCTGCAAAGCTGCAGTAGTCATTCACCAGCCTTTAAATAAATTGCACAGAAAGTAATCAGTGCTATCGATGCTGCAAATCTCCTGAGAGAATTCAACCCTGAATTCATCCCTGAAGCCACTGAAATTGAAGGCAGAGGCATCTTGCCTCCTCTCTTGCACTAGGCGAAGTGGGAAATTCCTAGTACCCCACTGGGTGGTTAGGGGAATGGGGGAGGAACCAGCATGACTAGGTTGGCTGTTCACCTTCCCAGACTCGGTTTGGCTGAGCCTCTCCATGATCCCCTTTCACCCTACTGTTGGAGTAGTCTGACTCTAGTAAGTTGGCATATAGATAGCCAGGTAGGAATTTTTTTTTTTTTTTTTTTGGTTCTTCATCTGATTAGCTTTTGGTGAGTTATTTCATCTACCCCAGACTGTTCTAAGGATATGGTATTGTTAGCCAAGTGGTCAAGACTGGTAGGCTTAATGTGGGATAGGGAGAAGGAATATGGATTTGGTTATGGGTTTGGTGTATAGTGCAATTCAGCTTCCACAACAGCCCCTCTTGGAGGTTAGCATAGAGAAGCTAAGTAGCAGCATAGCCAGTCTACAAATTTGAGTCACAGTGGGAATGCTAAACCCTATTTATTCTACTGGGATTTAAACAGTGTAAAACCGAACCCTATGCATACTTGCACCCTAAGCCAAGCTTGACCTATTTCTGAATCAACAGGGGTTGAGACAGGTTGTGGGAGCTCTGGAGCAAAGCCCTATTTAGTGTTTACTCTCCCCACCTCCAATTTGCCAATAACAGATGGTGGACAGCAACAGCAGGCAATTGCTTCTCTTAACCTCCCCAATGGTGGTGGGTTGATACTGAGGATTTAGCAGGTTGTTCCAGCTTGCTGAGTTCTCCTGTTGGTGGGGGCACTCAGCCAGGGATCTCACTGACCTCAGACACCCCCTCCCCATGAGTAAGCATACATGGGACCAGACTGCATGTGTATCTGCTATTGCATCCCAAGCCACTAGAATAGGAAAACATAAATTGTACAATGGTTAATTCAGAATTCTGTCTTGCTGCCATAGTTTCATGGACAAGATTTGTTCAACTACATAGGAGCAGAGCTTGAGTAAAAATGGGAAGTGGCTGACTGTGGTGAACCTTGCACATTGTCATGTTGGCATGGTGCAGTTAAAATTGTTCTTCCTGGGGATGAGCATTTTTGCATGGTGAAATGTATTCAGAAGCATGAAGCTCTGTGATGTTGGGCTTAAGGTGAAACAGTTTCTAATCATTTTATAATGAGAATATAATCCCAGAAAACTTTTCATTCACAAACTCAGGGATTTTTCAAATACCTGGATGTAGTGAGTGTACTTCAAAAGGACAAAAAATAATTACTTTTAGTGACACAAATGTTCCCATCTGTAAAAGTTCCACAAAAACATGAAGAATTGGAATTAATAGAATATGTAGGAAAGGGTTGTGTTTGTGTCTTTTTAAGGAAGAAAAATTCATTTGTTATCTCAGAAATTGTTCCTCTTCAGCTTCTAAGGTTATCAGCTATTCTGAACCATGTTGTGAAGAGAGCAAGTTTTTGACTTTTTTTTTAAAGGTTGAAAGCTTAATTTAGGACGATAACTGGGTGGCTGATTTGCTGAGCATTCATGAATGCTACAATTAATATTATGTGTTCCCGCCCTCCCCCCTTATAATCATTTCTGCAGGAGCTTAACTAAGCTTAGCTGAAATGAGGTTTTGTAGAGTTTCTCTTTCTCTGAAACAGAGTTAAGTTTGAGACATGTGGTAACATTAAAACACATTTGAACAGTTTCCGCCCTAGCATCCTGGTGGGCAGCACCACATAAGAAGAATAGTCACGATAGCTTGGCTTCCTTGGCCTGGCATTCTTCAGTAGCCAGCGCTGCCAGGGAACCATATTGCAAGGGGAGCTGTTGTGATCCCTCTGAGACGTCCCTCACTTTCATGATAGGGTGGTGGTGATTCATTCTGGGACCTGGCGAGAATGGGCCAAAAGAAAACCTTAACACAGATAGGTTTATTTGACAAGTGTGAGAGCACATTGAGTCACTGAATCCCTTACTCAAAAAGCTGCTTTGACTGCCCTATAAAATGGGGTATAAATTTGTAAATAAATAAATGTAAAAGAATGATGCACAAATGCTATAAATGAGGTACAAAATGTAGAACATGACCTCAAAGATTTGTTTGAAAAAACATTTAGATCCTGCCTTCCTTGCAGAGAAAATGCAAGGAGGCTTACTGCAACAACAATACATTGAACCATTTCTATTAGGAGAATAAAGGAAAGAATTGCACGGAATAACCACCCTTTGCACCCAGCAACCCAAAACTCAGTAGTTGCAGCTGCACTGAAACAATGCTAGATTTTTCCAAATGTCTGAGCAAGACTCTACATGCACAGACATCCCCCAAACATAATTAAAAAGATCCACATGCACATTTTGACGGCCCCTCTCAGCATACTGTTCTCTTCCTAATCAGAGAGGTGTGTCATCTGAGCCTTGTGATTTTAGAGTTTAGATTTTTTTTTGGGGGGGGGGGATGTGATAATAGGCTGAGCTAGCCTTATTATTTTCTTAGAGGCATTTTCTTATTTTTCATATTTTTTAAAAAAATTGTTAAGGAAATTTCAAAAGAATTTTTTCTTATTTCTCCTCCCTGAAGTAGCAGCTGGGAAAAGAAGGCCCTTGAGCCCAATGGAAGAATTTGCTCCTGGCCAGATGAAAGATACTTAGGTTAGGTTAAGAACTGGGAGAAGATGATGCTCTTTGATTCTTGTTGATTAGCTGCTAAAACACTTTTTGGAGTTTGTTTCTTGTGTCAATATTGTCTTTGTTAAAGGAAGGTCGTAAAACGGTCATAATTTTTTTTTTTTCTTTTTAAAGCTATAACTGTAGGCAATCTACCAGAGGTGGTGTGGAGGATCTCTGCCCCCCCCCATGCACGTATCTGCTCAATTAAAAGCAGAATGGCACACCAAGAGAGGGATGACTTTAATTGAAGGGGGTGGCTCAGATAGTATCATCTGAATCAGCCCCCAGTCTCATTAGAGGTGATTAATGGCCCATTCCTGTTCCACAGTTGCAGAGCAACAAGGGCCACACCATCACAGCGGCTTCTTCACTGGCAGCTGCTGCATGGCCAGTGGTGCAGCAGCTCAAAAACCATGCACCTTGGTAGAGTGGTGACTAGCCGCTGGCAAATGGATGGATCAAGGTGGGACGGGACAGGGCGGATTGCAACAGTAGTGGCATCCGCCCTATTATGAACCCGTCCCTGCCCAGACATGCCCTCAGCAGGTTCCTCAGAGCTACTGCCAGTAAAAGAGCTGGAGTAAATCTGAGGTGTCCCATCAGAGACCATAATGTGGCTGGGAATACAAGTAAAGTTTTCATTTCTTATCTCTCCCGACTGGTCTAGTCCCTGATCCACACACTTGATGCAGTGGATGCTGCACTGTTAGCCCTGAGTCCAGCGCACCAGCCTAGGATAGGACTAGGTTGTTAAACTGCCTCTTTGTTTGTTCTGCTGGCAGTATCTCCAATCTTTGGTTGACTAAAAAAAGAAAAGGGGAGGGAAAGGAACAGGAAAATTCCACTTGTTGAGACTTAGAAACTTCAGCCAGCCTGAACTCTTTTTCAGCAAGCAAGCAAAGTACGTGCAACCCATTTTACATGCTGTGTCCCATGAGTTTCAACTTGCATTCAGATTGTTTGCAAAATCTAGCTCCTGAATTTAAAAACTTTACCAAACTGCTCCTTCCCATAGTCTCCAGCTTACATGCCAACCCAAATACACTTCCACAAGCTTGCGACAAGATTCATGAGCTACATTTTGTAGCCGTCACTATGCCTCATTTGCGGTTTTGAAACTGCGAAATTTTAGAAATTGGGTGCGACGGCCTGCACGACCCTCCCCTTGAATGCGGTGTAGTCCGTTTATTGCCCCTAGAGGTAGTTAAATGGTTATAAACCCATCCAGCCACTTAACACCTCTCAGTCTTCTCCAGTTTCAGTTACCAATTGCTCTCCAACCATGAGAGCTTTCAGTCCTGGTAGTCAGGCCAATTTGGTAAACCCCTCGAAGCCGTGCTCCAGCCTGAGCCCCTCTGACTCGGCTTGAACCTAGGAGCAGATTCCTGTTCCTGGGGTTTCCAGTTTCCAACTCAATCTCTCTATCTGTAATAGATAGGATTTATTGAATATAGATTTAAAGAATAGTTATACAGACAACACTGCATCAGTCATAGATTTCAGAATTTAGGGTAGAGCATATCAATACAATACTCAGCACTAATAAGACAATAAAGAGCTAACTCTAACTATCACTCACCAAAGTCTTACATTTCCAGAGTCCAGTCTAACCCATCCCTGCTGCAGTCAAGGCGGGTCCATCTTGTTAGAATGGTCAAAGTTCTGGCCCCGTTAGCCAGAGACAAAGCTGGAACAAAGGAAAGCTCTTTCCTTTCACCTTTATAGGTCTCCTGACCCATCCACTAATTAGAACTCAGATCCAGCCGAACATTCTAGGGGTGGACGTGCCACAAGCCTCCTTGCTCATGGTGGAATCCCCCCTCCCAACCTGAGAAGTTCACAGCTGTACCTTGTTCTTAATCAAGTTGGCCTTGGAACCAATTTAGTAGCTTGGTACCATATCTGAGGGCCTGGTGAAGCGGCCTCTTCCACAGTTCTCCCAGATCTGGTATGCACTAATTAGAAATTGGTTATAGCTAGGCCTTGTAACTCAGGCCGAGCAACATGGCTACAAGCAGAAGCTTTCCTTATTCTGATGTTACCTGATCACCAATATTCACTTTTCTGTCACATTGGGTTGTGAGGGTCTTTTCAGAAATAAAAAATTTAGCAAAAAAAATTCTTGGCAAGGAATCCCTGGCGCTGTTGTCTGTGCCAAATGCAACATCTATTAAGGTTTGCCTGTATGAAAAGAAAAATTTATATTTTAATGGATCTGTTTTACTAGTTTTTGCTGGGAAACTACATTTTCAAATTACTTTGTAGGCACATTTACAGATAAACCAAGGTTTCATTGCACATACATGCATGTCAGAATTTCTGTCTTAAATGTCATAAAACTTATGGCCCTTGATTCACAGCCCAATGCTTAGCTGCCCGGGCGCCCAACCTCAGTGGCACCGAGAACGGCTGCCGCCGGATCCTGCGCACCTTGGGCTACCGCAGGAGGCACCTCAGGAGAAGGGGACTTTTGTCCCCTTCTCCCAGGTAAGGGAAGCAGCCCCACATTGGGGCTACTCACTTTACCACCAACCAAAAGGCCTGCATGAGCAGACAGGATCCAGTGGAGCAGAGCTCCACTGGACCCGCCTCCTGCCTCCCCACTCCCTCCCCCAGCACGTCTCCTGCCTGCCCCCGCCTCCCCTTCACACACCCCTCCCCCCTCCCCAGAACCACCTCACCCCTCCCCGCCCCCACTTACCATGCTCAGCGGGAGCAGTGGGGGCTGGGCACCTGCTCCACACTGACCCAGCACCAGTCCAGCACCGGCCAGCGCTGGGCTAACACAGGCGGTAGCCCAGGGGTGAGGCTTGCAAATGTGCCTTATGGCACGTTTGCAACAGTGTGCAGCGGCACGAAGCCGTGGCACCAAGCCCAGGATTGGGCTCTAACTGATTACTGGAACAGATTCCAAATCATATTGGCATAATATTTCAGCATTTTTTCTCAAAGACTTTTATGTTCCCCATCTTTTATCTGTCATGTTGTTGGTTGGGGGACTGTAACATTATAGTGTGTACTGTAATGTCAGGCTATCTGTTGGTCCTTATTTTGAGGCACAAGGTGTTCTTTGCAGAAAGCAGTATGTACCAAAGCAAATGTCTAATTTTCCTCCTGTGCTCAGCAGCTTTTGCAATCTGGCACCTTCTTACTCAACCTGTTATTTTCAGTGTGAATAATTTCAAGCTATGCATTTGGCAGCAACTGTTACCCTGCACATGCCCGATCTTGTCTGATCTCGGAAACTAAGCAGGGTCAGGCCTGGTTAGTACTTGGATGGGAGACTGCCTGGGAATACTGGGTGCTGTAGGCTTATACCATAGTCTTTCGAGACTGAAGGTTGCCAACCATGTATTTAGAATTGTGGACCTTAGGTTTAAAGTTCTCAGCTTCTTCACAAAACCTAGCTTACTTTGTTACTACTGGTGAAACAATGACTTAAGGAACGCAAGGCTGCTACTGAAAATGCAACTCCGTGTCCAGTTCTTTCCCATTTACAATGTGTTATACAACTTAGCCTGTATTCTGACACCAGTACGCGGTGCTTTGCCTCATTTCCAACAGCATCGGTCAGTGATGTGAAGCAAGGAAGCTTACAGCATAATGCCATCCAAACACTATATAAAGTTGTAATACGCATTAGAGTGACTGCCATTTTCCATCAGTTGCCTTGCACTTATTTAACATAATTCCACTCTGAGATGGGCTTAAAGGTTGCACATATAATGATGCATATCACTTATACATGGACCTCTCTGTTCATGCTGGATAGACATTGCATACATTCTTAAAGATGGTAAAGACTAAGGGCTCAGTTACTCTCCTCCATCCCTCATCTTTATCAAGGGCTGCTATCCAAAACAGACCAACGGTTGTGTGACTGTCACCAGCTTGTATTAACCCATTTCTGCCTGGCCCTGCAGTGTACACATTTGGTCCCAGTTGTGTATATGCAACATTGGGCAGAAATGGTTTAAACTGAGTATGGTTTGGTATGTCACTGCAAAGGCCCGAGTGCAATGGCTCTCAAACTTTTTAGAGGCCCTAGAGGCAGCTGCCTGATTTATAAATGCCAAGGGGTGTGGCTGTGATGGTGATTGGACAACAGTACTCCCTCCCCTAAGTAGCAGCTTGTTTAACCCTTGATACACATAACCTAATCTGCCCTGTCAGTTTTGCGACCTACCAAAATTTGGGTCACAACCCACTGGTGGATCCTGGATCCACAGTTTGGGAGCTGTTGCCCTAGTGCATCCATCCACAGTGATGTGCGAAATGCCAGTCCATGAATCAGCATGCACCTGGCAGCAACCACTCAGTCTTCCTAAAGGCATGCTACTTGAACTGGAATTGAATATGGGTGGAGTGCTTTTCAGTGACGATCCATGCTGACAGGTGCATGTGTGTGTGTGTGTGTGTGTGTGTGAGAGAGAGAGAGAGAGAGAGAGAGAGAGAGCAATGCCTGAGATCTTAGGCTACTACTGCTCAAAATGGGCAGTTTGTTAGGACAAAATGAGCTTTCAGCACTGGCGGATGAACCCTTAAGTACATAATGTGCACAGCATCACAACATTATTTTCCCTTCTGAAGGCCGACTGGACTTTCATTAGCTTTTTCATTTCATTAGCAGCTATTAAATTTGGCTCTCTAGCACTTTCCTCGAAAGTGCAAGTCTCTTTACTGGTTAATAACAAAACCCAGCATTGTTGTCATGTTATTATGAAGCTTTTGAAAGCCTAGTGCAAATAGCTGTAGCTCAGTGGTAGCCACTCAGCCTCCCATCTATCCCATTTTTGTCTTTCATGTGGAATTGTGATTCCTGGAATACATGTTCATTTGCTTAGGAGGAGCTGAGTGCTGAGAGTCATTTTCCATTCAATGAAAGGTCTCTTGGTTTTTATTTTTCCAGCATGTATTGAAAGTGTAATGTAGCTCAGCCTTAGCATGAGTTCAAGTTATGAATTGAATTAGCAGCAAAAGCAGTTTAAATAATGTATCTATTTGAAACTTGAAGGGGAAAAAAAGATTTAAATAGGGAGAGCCCAGAATTTTTGTAGTTTTAAATAACCCGCTAAATGGATTTCTTTTCACAAGCATTTGCTTTTCAGCTCGCTCTCTGCAGGGCTCAGGAGTTGAGGTAGGGAAAACACAGTTTAAAAATGATTTCCAAATCATTCCACTATGTGCTTCATTGTAGAAATCAAAGCTTCAATAGATTGAATGTTCAGGGTTTGAATGTCCCAAGGGTCTGTCCTTGACTACTAAACCTTTCACTCTAGTTACGTGTGACTTGTGTTGATAGTCAAATAGTTTTTAAATGATTAATAATGCAGATATGTCAGGCTCTTGGCATTGCACTGCTGGTACTCAGGTAGTTTACAGTGGAAGTATTCTGTGTGGTACAAACCTCTATATGCTCACTCAAAAGTAAGTTTCATTGTGGAATGTTCCATTGTGGGATGGATGTCCATTGAGGTCTCCTCCCAGGTGAATGTGCAAAAAATTGCAACCACAATGATCTAGGGCAGAAATTTTCAACCACTGTGCCATGGCACACTGATGTGCCATGGATGTTCCGCAGGTGTGCCACAAAAGTTTTGGGGAGGGACATTGTTAGTAGGGCTCATGGGGGATGCGAGCCCCTGCTATCAATGGGTGTGCCTTGTCAATTGTCAAAAAACCGATAGTGTGCCTTGACAATTTTAGCGCCTTGTTAGTGTGCATGAGATGAAGAAAGTTGAAAATTGCTGCTCTAGGAGATGGGAGGGTCAGTCAGAAAAGCTGAAATGTTTCCCCCCTTTTATTTAAGGAGGGCATGTGTGTCTGCAGCCATCTGTGTTTTCAATTTTGCATTGGGTTTATTATCATTTCTTAGTAAGAAGGCTATTCTTATAATGGGTACGCAGCACGCAGAGAGAGAACCTGCATTTTGCAACAGTCCCATGGTGCAATTGACACCCATTATATTCCCTGCAGGAGGAATTCCCTGCTGTCAGTGAGGAGAAATTGTGCAATGTCAAGGGTGGGGAGAAAATATTATTCTCACCACTGCACCACAACGTTGTGCAGCACTTCACTTTTCCCTTAGAAGTGCATGGGATCCATTTACTTATATGGCAGAAATAAAAACAGTGCACTATGGGACACAGAATTTGAAGCCTAAAATGGCTCCCTCCCCTGGTGCCCTCAGGGGATGAACAGCAAACCTTTTGATAACTTTAAGCACTATCTGTTCTGTTTCCTGGTCACATGAAAGTGACATAGGGCATTGGGAACTGCCTTCTAGATAGGGGTACTTACTGAAGGCACACCTGCCAGATTCTGAGGTTCTGTTGAACCAGTTATGTTTACCAGAGTTGAACTCAAAAGATTGGACACTTCCATTGTTCTAGTATACGTTTCCAAGATTTTGCAAGCCAAGTGAGAGGGGATTTCCTACACAGTAACTGAACAAATTGAGTTTAGTTTCTGGGCATGAGTTTCTGGAGTTGTTTGGCAAGAGACAATATTGGGGAGCTACAACTGTGTGCTGTTGGTTGCGGGAGCACACAATCATAATCCTTCTTGCTTCCCAACTGCTCAATCTGTATATTTTTAAATAAATACATTGAACACCAAATATACTGAACATGTTTTTAAAAATTTCCTCTCCTCCTAGGCTGCTTTTCCCAAAAACTAAACAGCATACAAGAAAAAGTATCACATGTACCCAATCTACTCTTTGTACAAGGCTTCTGTAAAAGGGTTGCCCTGATATGTGCCTTTTTTCCCCCTTGGGAAATTCTGGCACATGAAATAGCATTTTTGCCTTGCTTATTTTTGAGTTGCTCAATTACTTCTACTTGATAAAATATCTCCTAAGTTCCTGGAATTAAATTGAATTGGCTTGAATTTGAATTGGCTTGCTTGCAACCAGCTTCAGACCAGAGTTTTCCTACAACCTCATTTTCTCTTCCCAGTTCCAGAGGAGGCTGTCAACCAGCTCAACAGCTTAGTCAGCCTCAGATGTCCAAATATGGGCTGGGGGGCATGCAAGGGGTATGTTTGCTGGGCTGTTATGATGAACATAACAAAGAGGCTGAAAAGTGTGTGTGTGTGTGTGTGTGTGTGTGAGAGAGAGAGAGAGAGAGAGAGAGAGAGAACTTGTGTAACGTCAACTAAAGAGCAAAACTCAGAGAAAGACGCCAAAGACAAAACTCAGTCGATTGATATTGGTAATTTGCTAGGAATTGTATGAGCAGTTAACACCCAGTGGATAATAAGCTGGCGTGGGATTCTCATAGCTGAACAATTAATGCTACACTTACAAGACAGGAATAATTTGAAGAGTTGGGAGTGTGCATTTACACAAACTTTCAACTATGTTGACATGTGCCTCTATGAATGGCACTTAAAAATAGTGACTTATTTTAAACTGAACAACAATTTCTCTTTAGTTGAGCTGAAGCCAAACAGCTGTTTATATACTCCATAAACTTTTCCAGGTAATTTCTTTCTGTTCCCCCTACAGTGAATATGGAAGATTTGGTTCTGTTTTGTACCAACAGGCAGTTTTTATTCTATTAACTTTATTATTTTTAAATTGCAGAATAAAAACAAGCAAAAAGGATATTTTAAAATATGATTATTGAGAGTTTATCATTGAAAGTACCAGGTAGTTGCTGTCCTTTCTCCTGCCATCTTCACTCACTGCAGCAGTGATGTGTCAAGTGGGACAAACTAAGATTTCCAGACAAGATTCACATAAGTTTTCACTGCAGATTCTTTCCAAGCCATTTCCTCTAATACTCAAACTGCAATCAGTAAAGCTACTCAAGAATAAGGTTGAAGATGTTGTAATCAGATGGATGATTCACTCATTCATATCCTCCTCACATGTTCAGTGAGTATGTGAAGGGAGCTTGGGACCATACCCAGTGGCTCTGACACCAACAGTGTGCTCACTAGTCCTGTACTGGTATCCACATAGTTACCATTGGTGTGAAAGTATCTTATGGACATATGATTCCTCAACGCAATCAGGAATCCTGATTGCTCACTGGTTCCCAATTGCATAGAGAATCCATACACATGTGCAGCTGTGTGCATGTGGGGCCTTTTCACAGGAACACCAAGATATTGGGGGGAGCATGGCAAGCAGGTGTGCTTGGATCAAGTGCAGGCTCAAAGCTTTTAGTCCTGTTTCCTTCACCTTTTTGGTGAACATAGCTGGTGTTGAATGAACTAACAGTTCTGTGGTGAAATCAAGTAGCAACCAAGATACTCTATTAGCATTGGTGCAGTTCTTGGGCACACTCTGTTCAGGAGTGTGCAACACTCCTTGCAACACAGGAGGTGATGTCATCCGATGGTGTCACTGGGTGTGGTCCAGTGATGCTGGTGGTGGCATGATTCCTTATCTTCTATGTCTATGTCTTTGGGCGTAATCCTATCCTGTGCTGGAACAGGCAAGCCAAGAGGCTTGCGCTGTATCCAGCGCAGGGTGGTAGCCAGAAGTGTCTTAGCCAGAGGCAAGGGGAAACTTTTTTTCCTTACCCTGGGTAAGGGCCGCTGGCCCCTATGGGTCTCCTTGGACTTGCACCACCTCTGGAGGTGGCACAAGTCAGAGGAGAGTAGAGCAGCTTGAAGCCACTTTGTTCTCCCCGGGAACGGGGGTTGGGATCCAGCATAACTGCCGGATCTCAGCCCCGCCTCCCGTTCCCCAGCCTGCCCCTGGGGTTGCCCTTCCCCCGAGCGGGGACGCTTCCTCCCCGCCTCCCCCCGCTTACCTTTTCCTCTTGTGTCGGCCCAGCTGGGCTGATGCAAGCATCCGAGAGGAAGCCAGCATGGAGGCTTTTGTCAGCCTCCGCAAGCTGGTGCTTCTTGGACCGCCAGCCCGACTTCCTCTCAAGGAGACGCAAACGTGTTTTATGGCACGTTTGCTACCCTCCCAGGCTGGCACAAGGGACTTTCTAGAATTGCGTCCTTTGTCATTTATTCAAAGCTGTTCTCATAACTCTCACCTCATACCACAGGTTCAGATGCCTCGCTTTGAGAAAAAGTGCCCAGGTGCCTCTACTTTTAAGTTATTAGATCCTACCTTTTGCAATTTTCCATTTACTCAATTAGAAACAAAAAACACCATGCTGCCTCAGTGCAGGAAAAAAATGCTTTGTAGAAGATAATGAAATAAATCAGTCAATATCACTAATTACAATTAAAGGGCTGAACAGATGGTCTGTGCGTGGCTGGGAAGTAGTAAGATGGAAGTCAGCCCATGTGTTTGCTAAGATGGTTCTGCTGCAAGAAAACACACCTGTTTGTTTTCCTAATACCCAAAAAAGTTGAAAACAGTGTATATTTATTATTATCTTGCAGTTAAATTACTCCATAATCTCTCAGTCCCCATTGTATCCTGACAGGTAATTAGCTTTCAGCATCTCCAATTTTTGTTTTCTTGGAGCAGAAGTGCTTTCTCTCACGGGTCCCATAATGTTAATCATGACATCAGAGTGGCAAGGTGATTTTTCCAACTTGCATAATCCTGTTTGCACACCATATGGCAAATACATTCCACCTAGAAGCAGAAGGGAGAACCGTGTTGTAACTCGGAGGCCACAACGATGCCTTCTGTTAAACCAAATAGCCTGGCAGGCAGAATTCAAATGGGATATTGTGCCATGTTCTGGTTAGCAAGCCATGCTTCCATCACAACATCCTTACGCAGCTGTATGTAGTGAAAGCACGTTCAAGACTACAAAATATGGTTTAGGACTACACTCTTCAGTGAAGGACAGGGAGTGTTTGGCTTCAACCAAGGAGACCCAGTTCTA
This sequence comes from Tiliqua scincoides, assembly GCF_035046505.1. NCBI lineage: Eukaryota > Metazoa > Chordata > Lepidosauria > Squamata > Scincidae > Tiliqua > Tiliqua scincoides. Next base: position 111,315,273 of record NC_089823.1, read on the forward strand.
ACCCCCATCAGCCACAAAGCTCAGCAAGTGAACTGTAGGGCTGTTCAGAAGTTGAACTATACCTGAGAACATCTGGACAGACACCAGATCCTATCCTTCTTATCCACAGCCTCCCTGCCCCCTTTTTCTCTTCAGATTTGCATCAGCAAAACCACTGGCTCAGGCCTGAGGAGAACCATTAAGGGATTTAAATCCCCTTTCCTTTCCAAAGCCTCCTGTTCCACCCAGCCCCTTTGCACTGAATACAGCGCGTGCCTTTTTGGTGCAGCAGCACTGGTGGGGGGGGGTAGGATTGGACCACGACCCCTTAATTTGAGCCAAGCGCTCCTTCTGAATTGTCCCATTACCGGAATTTCTTTTTGTTGCTTTCCTTGCTTTCCATTCCTTTAGTGGCTATCCATGGAATGGCTTGTTCAGCAGTTATGGGAGTTTATTTCAGGCTTCCAGATATTTCACTACAATGTGGGGGAATGAAGTAGTTCTAAACATATTCATTTAATTTAGCTGTGAGGAAAAGGTGAGCAGTTAAAGGAAGGATTTCTGTTCTCATTAACTTTTTTTCAGGCTTTCATCCTCAATGAATGCCGATGTGAGTGGAGGAACAGACTCCACCCACAATGTACACATGGTTATTAGAACGTCTGCAGGGAGTTCCCGAATGTACACTTGTGTGTGTGGAGGGTCACTCCCTATGATCAGGAGCCATTCTAGTTAAAGGAAGCAAATGTCCTACTTTGGACCTGCACCACTGTTGCCTCTCTCCTATAGTGTGTCAAGTGCAAAATCCTGCGTGCAAAATCATTTTAGAGTTACATTTCTCCATTGTAATATGCGTCTTAGTGACTGTCTTCATCAGTCACTACTTGCACAAACTAGTGCTGGCACTGTGCATGACCTCTCTCCATAAAGCCTAACTCTCTATGGCTCTTCTTTGCCCTCAGTGGTGCTGTATCTCAGACCTCTTTTATTTCCTCTATGGGTCTGAATAATACTCACCTAGTTGCCCAGAGCAATACTCAGTATTTGGTGATATATAGTGCCACTCTTGTTGATCTGAATGAGTTGTTCATACTTGATCTTGAATCGGCAATAAAGAAAGTACTTTGCCCTGTTCTCTTTTTTTTTATGGACAGACTTTAATCAAACCAGCCCTTGTACATAATCCTTTTTATTAATCTTTAGAGCATTCAGCAAAGGAATAGATGTAGGAAGCAAAAAGGAATGAGCTTGAAATAATAGGTTTACAAGAGGGAATAGCTGGAGACACATTTGACATTTAAAAGAAATATTATTTAACAAATTAAAGAAGCTTAATACAGGTGTGATGTGCATAGCTCCATAGCGTATTCTTCTTGTCATTGTGCAATAATAGGCATTGATTTTCTTTTCTTTATATCTGCCACTCTGTCATTTCCCGTGTGCCCAATTTTGTTTTTTTTTCCTATTTTTTTTATTTTCCTAAAACAAATATAAACAAACACACATAACACATAACACAAAAAACATAACAGACTTCACTGCACAAAAAAGGGGTGCAGGAAATCATATATCACTAAAATCAAAAACCAATAACTCATTACATATCTTAATCAGTTTCCTCTTCTAAATGTACCTCTTATCATTTTTCATTCATCATTCATCTATTATATCATATCATAGTATATATGTAATACAATCATCTAAATGCCCTATCATATATTTCTAAAACTTCATTTTCAGCCAAGCATAAAATAATTTCCATTGCTCAATTTGGTGTCAGTTTTTGTTGTTAATCCAAATTTTCTGAAAACCTGTCCATATTCCTGTCCAATAATGAATTTCCGTTCATTATTTTCTGTGTGGCCCGCTTTCTGAGCGGCTTTCTGTGCAGCATGGCCTTTCCCAGTTTGAAGAGACACTTTGCCAACAGTCTGAGGCAAAGAGGCAAAGAAGGGAGGCTCATAGCCAGGGAGACAGACCAGGGACAGACTGCACTTGCTCCCAGTGTGGAAGGGATTGTCACTCCCGGATTGGCCTTTTCAGCCACACTAGACGCTGTGCCAGAACCACCTTTCAGAGCGCGATACCATAGTCTTTCGAGACTGAAGGTTGCCAATACAATATACATTATTTTCTCTATTAATTCATCTTTCACTGGTATTTTACAATCCTTCCAATATCTATCATATAAAATCCTCACTACAATTAAAATCTTAATAACTAAATACACATCTTTTTCTTTATCTATAACATCTAAAAATATACTTTTTAAAAAAAATGTATTGCTCTAATAAGTTTTATATTATGCTTCCAGATCTATTCCCATTGATCTGTTATGATATTATGGCCTATATTTTGTGCCCATTTTATCATACATTGTTTTGCTATTTCTTCTTGCATTTCAAAATCTAATATAAACATATACATGTTTTAAAGTATATTTTTCTTTTGTTTCTAGCAATAGTCTATCAAATGGCTTCTGTTCCATATAAAAATCTTCTTATTTGTCTCCCCCAAATCTTGAATCTAATTATAGGTGCTTCCACCAGCCCATCTCCACACTTTGCCTTGACAATTCTTTTTTTCTCTTCTTCCTCACTTTCCATGGCACATATCTCAAAATTCTAGCTTTATTATCATCTACTGTCCATTTCTCTTCCTGTGAAACCTTCAGTAATTTATCTCTGTAAAAGATTCTGATGGATTTCACATGAATTTTTCTTGGTAATTTTTTTTTTTTCAGATAAAAAGTGCTCACTCTTCTCACTGAATCCAATTCTTTAGGTATCTTCTCCATCAGTGTATCAATCCATTCTAATATAAATCTGACAATCTGTTGCGACATATCTTCTCCTTTCTCTTCTGGAATATTTTGTATCCTCACCACTCGAGCTGCGCTATCCATCTGACTTTCCATTAACATTGTCTCTGCATCATGCTGATTTTCTCCTATCTCTGATATTTTAGCTTAGTCTTTTCTTATCTTTTTTCCCAATCTCTCAATCTCTTGTTTGTCTTCTTCTGATATAATTTTCACATCTATCAGGTGTCCACTAAGTTCATCTAATCATTTAATTAAAGCAGGGGTGCTCACACTTTTTTGGCTCGAGAGCTACTTTGAAACCCAGCAAGGCCCGGAGATCTACCAGAGTTTTTTTTACAATGTTCGCGCCATCATAACATATAACATTTATGTGTACAATGTATGTTGGTGTACCTTGAGCCCCACTGAGTATAACAGGACTTACTCCTGAGTAGACATGCCTAGGATTAGGCTGTGAGGCTGCAATCCTAGCCACACTTACCTGGGAGTAAGCCCCATTGAGTACAATGGGGCTTACTCCCGGCGTTTCCTCCCAGAGGCACCTGAAAGGGGGGGGTCGGCACTCCGCGATCTACTCATTTTGCCTCGCGATCTACCGGTAGATCGCGATCCACCTATTGAGCACCCCTGAATTAAAGCATCCATGCTGTCTTGGGTTTGTGCAGATTGATTTATTTGTTGCTGTACCATTGCCAACAGTTTTTCCATGTTGTCTTGCATAGTCTGTTTCCAATCTTTCCCTTTTGCTTCCTCTTGTACTAATTTTCCAAATCCCATCTCCGATGCTGGCAAACTTTGAACTTCCTTTCATGCCATCTTCGTTCTTCCTTCCTTTGAAACTCAAATATCTTTTGTTTGCAATGCTGTTTAAGACCACTAGATGTCCTCAGTGTATTATCTTCCTTGCTCCACTTATAGACACAAATCTAGTTCTTACAATGTCTTTTAAAATCCACTAGATGTCACTAGATGTCACTGGTGCACTGTTTTTGTTTCTGTTCTCTTATCTTATTTATAGTTATAGCCTTGGCAACCACATTCCTCTGTTCACAAGAATCTCAAAACATCCCATTGCTTTTTCTGGCAATCCCAAACAATAGTATCAAACCAAGGCAATAAACGCTCCAATGCACAAACTTTATCCAAGGAGAGTTAATTTATAATCCACCGAAGTTCACAGTTATAAAGTTGTAATTATATTTTCATATATCCATAACGAGCTTGGCAAATCTCTTCTACGATTTCTCCTCACACCGATAAACAGCTGAGGGGGGAAGCCTCCCCCCTCCTCTTCTTTTCATGGCAAAAAAGAACCAGATCAGGCAATCAGTTACTCAGTCCACGCCAGGCATACACAAATGGAATAACACTTACTTAAGTCTTACTTAAGTCTCTCCCTGCTGGGGCCTTCAGCTTGATTCAGCATGAATTCTTCACCATTGCTGCCAGATGGCAAAATCTCCTGGGAAAGTCCCCCTGGCGGGGCTTATCTCCTCAGGAATCATGCCATCACATGGAGGAATTTGTATCTCCTGACAAATATCCCCGGGTCACCTTGGATCCGCAGTATTTGGGGAAAAAAGTGCCTTTCAGGAGCTCAAGAAAGGCACGTCTGTTCGGCGGCTGGCTGGCCCCTCCCCCTTGTGCTCAATTTTGGAGGGAGGATCTCCATGGAGCCATTTAAATAGATCAGTCCTTTCAAACATGCTGATTCATGTGGGAGTCACTTTCCCATAACGCTATCTCTTTTCGTCATGATGTGTGCATGAATATCACAACATTGTGGATGGTACTGATCATGCTGGTCTTTCCCACCTGCTAAAGTGGGAGAGTATGAATGTTCCAGTACGGTTGACATCTCTTGATGATTTTGATTTTGGCAGACTTCACAGACATGCAATCTCACTAGCTGTCAACTACTAATCTCCATTGCCTGTTACCTATCAAATACTATTAAATTAAAAATATTTATATAGTATTACAAGTCAGTTATCACATAAGTCAAACATTAAATATTTTATACCATCTGTCAAATTTGGCATATCAGTGATTTTCAAGATTTCTTCCGGGAAACCTCTGATTATATGAAAGCTGGGTCCCATAATGAAAAGTGCAGAAATGATAGAATGCAGATATACAGTTTGCTTATCACTGTCAAGCTACCTTGTTAGATATGAAATGAATATTTGCCCTCCCAGATCTGAAGACATTTGCAACATCAACATTTGCAAGCAGAATATTTAGGGAAATTTCTGGATCTAAATTCACTTTAGCTCTGGGGGGAAAATAACAACAGGTGTGTGTGTGTGTGTGTGAGAGAGAGAGAGAGAGAGGTGTCTACCAGAATAAAACTTGGAAGAGAGAAACTTGGAAGAAACCAGAGCAGCTGACAAACCAAAATGAAACCCTTGTTAATAACAGAAATCTAACTACAAATAATAAAAAATAGTGAAGAGCAGCATAATACAATCAAACAATTAAATAATCACAAATTTGAACAGCACTACCCCATCAGCCCATGCCAAAGACATCCCTAATACAGGCCTGAGTCACTTAACAACCATTCGCTTAACGATGGACCACATATATGACAGTAGTCAAAGTGCAGTTAAGAAGCTCTTAATGAAGCAATTACATCTCCCATAGCCTGCAGCAGAGTGTCTGTTTACACAAGAGATAGGCTCTTAATGCAAAGAAGAGGCAATCTATCTCCAGTAGCCTGTGCAGTCAGCTAGTATCTGACAGGGAGTGTCTGTTTACACAACAAAAGCAATAGATTGGACTGAATGTTCACTTAATGACCTAATCACATAACAATGGGGATAAGATAACGTATCCCCGTCGTTAAGTTGCGCACACCTCTAATTGGAAGTTTGTGGATGGCCTCAACGCTGTCATGACTTCAGTCCATTGTAGATCAACTAACAGCAAGTTCTTGTTAACTCTTACCTTGTTTCAGCTTTCTCTCTCCTCTTCTGTGTGTCTAATCATATAATTTGAAAGCGTCTGACACTCACAGAGCCCAAACCTTTCACTGAAGCAGAATTCCCCTATGCCCAAATGTTCATAGCACATTTGCTCATACCGTTCACATCACCAATTGCTATAAACAGAGAGCAGAAGACCAAGGTGACCTTGGTGGCTGGTTAGCAGTTAAACATCATTTGGAAATGCTGTTTTCTGAAATATTATAATAGCTGATTTACACCTTGGTACACAATGTCGTAAGAGTGACACATCTTATTAAAGAAGGCTTGAGGAGGGCAATATTTTCCCTGCTGCAGCAAATATTCTTTTATCTCAGAGTCATATTTTTTAAAAGCAGGAGACATCCTAAGTTGGGAATAATAGCAAGAGTAAATGTGTTGGCAAAATGGAGTCACAGAAGAGGAACCTTTGTAAGCAGCTAGTAGGAAAGTATTATGTTGTGCTGGGATCAAAAGGATAAACCACAGAACAAGATCAACACTCAGATAGCAGAGCTGAGATGTTGCATTAAAGATTGAAAACCATGCAGATCCTTTATGTGATAATAGTTGTCTGATTGTATTTCTAGACAGCAAGCAGAAAGCAAGGAGAAACAAATTTTTATCTCGGCAATCTGAGTGGGTCTTGGGAATGAAACTAACCAGTGCTTCTCAATTATTAATACTGTGAAACAAGAAAACACACAGGTTCTCCCAGCGCCGGATAGATGAAAACATAATAGATGAACCAGGTGAACCATCAAAGAAAGGCACTCATTACACCCAGAAAGCTGTCTTTTCATCAGTGTCACATATTTGCAATTAATTATAACTTGTGTCTTTTTTTGAATTGTAGAAATGTGTTGGTTACATCGTTAGTGCTTTGCTGAATTTTCACACTTACACATTTTCAAAGCAAAGATCACTCCCTTAGTGATCCTTTCTTTTTTCTTCATACCAGTTTGCAACCCTGATATGCTGCTGCTTTTGTATGTGTTTTTTTCCCCCTAGATAATGAGAGATCATGACAAGTACATTTCGGAATCCAGAGAAAGAATAACTTTTTTTCCTGAGGGTTTTCTAGTTTTGCTCTTATTTCCTGAATTTCCAGCTTAATCCTAAACTGCCTTGTCAGTAGGACTGCTAGGCCTATGCCACATTCAGTGCAGATCAGGAGATGGCTGGAGGTCTTTTGGGGGTAAGGGAGATATATTTGCCCTTACCCCAACTAAAGCCCAGCCATCCCTATTAGGCTTCTCAGATCCATGCCAGCTACTTAGTTTGCACAAATCTAGGAAGCCCAATGTAATGGTAGGTGGGCCAGGAGGGGGTTAGGATATGTCATAGGCCTGCTCCACCAGTCCCACTTCTCTCCCTGGGCTGATCTGCCCTTCATTCCACCCTCACCAACCCAGAAACATCCCCTCCCCACCAGTGGCATAGCTAATGATCGTGTAGCCCGGTGCCATACTCAAAATGTTGCCCCAGAAGTGATGTCACAACTGGAAGTGACATCACGTCTTGGCTTTTTCAAAAGTGAAGAGGCATCTGTCTGCTATCTGGAGTCAAAGAAGATTTGTAGCCCCCCCTGACAAAATCAAATTAATTAAGTAAATAAATAAAAAGTGTGCCCCTGATAGGTTTGAGATACTGTATTGGGGTGAAGAGGGATGGTTATTCTTCTCTTGCTAAATATAAAAGGGGCACCTCTTGAGCAACAATCAGTCTCATAGGTCAGTTTTGAGTTAAGAAAATCCCCTTTTTGTTCTCTGAGGCAATTGTTTTTTTTATTTTCTAGTTAATTGGCCATAACTTTTGAAAGAATACAGATATTCCAATGGGGTGTGTTTCATTGCATTCTACATTAAATTGCCTTTCCAATGATATATAACGTGATGGTATTAATCATATATACCAAGATTTTCACAATTTTTGTCACTAGTGTCAAGCTCAGCTTGTTGCCCCCTAAAGCTTGATGCCCAGTGAAACTGCTACCCCCGGCACCCCCTTAGCTACGCCACTGCTCCCCACCTCTTTCCCCACCCACCTGAGTCATCCCATGCAAACTTACCTGCACTGTCTGGCCAATCCTTGGGACTCAGCATTGGCTGGGCAGCACAGTCCACTATACGAGTGCTGCTTACTCTCAAGACGTTGCTAAAGTGCTTTATGGCACATTTGCAACACCTTTGGCTAGCGTAATGGCCACTGTACTGGCTGAAAGGAAGTGAGGATTGTGTTGCCAATCTCCTACAAATTTAGGAGCGCTTGCCCATTTGTAGCTGATTCTTTAACAAGATACATCTTCAGATGAAAAAAAATATATTACTGAATTTATCAATCTGACAATCAGGAAAATATTATTTGCCTAAAATTGGATGAAATATTTGTTACTTAACTTTCCATAAGTGGTGTGGCCACCAATAGATCTTCTCAGATCTACATCAGCTATTTGGCTGGCGTAGGTCTGAGGAGAGTCAGACTGGAGAGGGGTTTTCGACTGGGAAAAGGGAGGTAGGATCTTGGTGGGCAGAACTGCTGGCCAAATCCACTTCCTTCTCCCCTTGAACTGCCTCTTGCCTGTCCCAAAACACCCATTAACCATCCCAGCTTCCACCTTACCTGGTCCAGCATAGCCTGGGTGAACTGCTGGTGTGCGTGGGGCCTCTGACCGTTTGCTGCAGTGGTCCCACAGTGTATGACAGCTGCGTGGCTTTTGTGGTACCACACTGGAACTTACTACATCAGATTGTAAGATCCACTGCTGTAAATTCCTGATCGCAGGAGTGGTTTGTATTTTTCTTTTCTGAACCAGACTTCGTTATTGCTTTCATTTGTCTCATAGTTGTTGTTGTTTTTTTAATCCTGCTATTTTGCATATGAAAAGCACAAAATAGTTAGGCATATGTAATATTTGGATTGGGATGTTGGGTTGCAAACAAACATTGTTTTGTTGGCATTGTATTGTCATGAAAAGTACTGTTGGCACAGTTAAGTCCAAAACAATTTTTCATTTTCAATCATCCAAACTACATATTACAACACTCATCAGCAATAGTTTCATATTAAGGATATTAAAAGTCCTTTTTCCATAGGCTTTTATGGGAAACTTTCTGGTGTTTTGCTGTGGTTGTTAGGAATGCATGTGTTCACTCAACCTCTGACATTTGCACATAGGGCTGGGGTGGATCTGTGTCTAAAACCCAGAAGAGCTGCCAGTCAGTGCAGACTATACTGAGATAAGGTATTGGTGGTCTATCTCAAAATACAGTAGCTTCAGACACTGCTGTGTTCAAGCCCACATGTGCAGGACCTTTGCATTCTCTTTTGTGAATGAAAAAGCTCTGCACACACTAACATCTATCCTTTGGAAACTCCATGTGGCCATTGGAATTTCTGGACTGCAGCAAATGTCCCATATGTTTATGGGACAATTTAAAAATGTGGCTGTTACATGAATTCCTTATGTTGTTCATATAAAACGTTCCATAAAATTGAACACATGGACATGAACACTAAGAACAAAGTGTTTACCAGTCATCCACAGAACCCTCCCTTGTTGGACCAGGAGACATGCTTGCAAACTGCACTGTATTAGGTTCCCAAGACTTGAAAAGAGATGTCCTTTTCAGGTCTTGATTTCTGCATCCAGAACTACATCTCAGCTTCCTGATGCTACATTGAGACTGACATGTACAGTAGCTATTGGTGAGAGCTATCAGTGGGGTTACACAAAGTTGTTCAGAGAATGGAGAGCCCATTTCTTCATGTAGGCAACTGAGAGAGCCTTATTGAGCAGCTAAAGCATGTACCGAGAATCTTACATGCCCCTGTTGCATGTATATATTTCTGGTTTGGAACCATGGCCAACAAACATGCTCTGTGCTCAGGTAGAAAGAAAAATAGCAAGGACTACTTTGGATTAAGTCAAGCAGTTGTCAAAATGGTGATCGTCATAATTATGAGATGGATCTCATAGTTGTCACTCTGGTTCTGTGCCATTTTAAGCTACTTGTCAGGAAAGGAGTTCTACTGGGACTTAATCCTGAATATGTATGTGGAGGATCAAGCTGTAAGTCCCAGGCTCAAATTTCATCACCGGCTAAAGCTTGCCATCCCTCTTTTTAGCAAGACTTCCAATAGCATATAACGTTCGGCTTTATCGTCCTTCGTTTCTAGCCTTGAATATTAACCAGTTACTTTGCATTCTAGCCATGCGTGTTTCTGATGACAAGAAATTCCTTGTGTCCTGCAGAAAGCTAATGAAGTTCTTGCTCGTTTTTTCCATCCATACCCTCAATTTACTTTTCCCTGCAGGATGTTTTAGATTGCCGGATTCTTTCTTAAATCCCCTTGAAGAACACTTCAGGGTAATGTTTTGTTCTATTGGCAGCTCTCTTATAACATCTGAATGAAGCTGAGAGCTGTCTAATATTCAACTATTTTATGCCCATCATGTATTGTTTGAATCATGCTTCCTACTCTCCCCAGTGGTACAAAGCTCCAGGGCAGGTTTACAGAGTCAGTTTTTTTTAATGGGAGAAGAGATAGAGAGATTGCAAAAATGCTTGAGACATGTTGCTAATCTTCTCTAAAGTCTTTTGGCCTCCCTTGACATTCCTCAGCTGTGTCACCTAGGACGGGAAAGCCAAACATTTGTTTCAGATTTCACATTTGGCAAAAAGACGTGACAAAGTGGTATTCACAACATCTCCCTGATATGGAAACTTTTGGTTTTCCTCAAAATTCTTCAGCTGCTTCATCTATGGACTGCATAATTAATATTTGGAATAGGTTGCCCCAAGGTGTGGCAACAGCCACGAACTGAGATTACTTTAAAAGGCTATTAGACAAATTAATGGCGGTTACATCTGTCAGTGACAGATAGGGCACAATCCTACCCTACACTGGAGCAGGCAAGCCAAGAGGCTTGCGCTGTATCCAGCGCAGGATAGGGGCCCAAGGCGGCTCAACCAGAGGCAAGGGAAAACTTTCCCCCTTACCCCCAGGTAAGGCACCTTTGTCCCAATGGGTCTCCTCGGACTTGCACCCCCTCCTGAGGTGGCACAAGTCTGAGGAGAGTGGAGCAGCTTCACACCACTCCAAACTCCTCGGGAACGAGAGTTGGGATCCAGCATAAGTGATAAGTGGGATCCCCACCCAGGAACGCCTGCCTCCCGCCCAGTGGCATAGCTAGGTCATTTGACACCCGGAGCCCATAAATTTTTGTCACCCCATAAGACATATTTATTTATTTATTTAATTATTAATTGATTATGAATTCATTCACATTTTTATACCACCCTTCCTCTAAGCAGCTCAGAATTTGAAATGAATAATAATAGTGACCAGAAAATAAATGCAGTGAATATTTCCCCACAAGCAATGGATGAAATTGTGCATCAAATGCTATATAATATGATGGTATTATTCGTAAAAGCCACAGTTTTGGTCACTAGGGTGTCACCCTTCCCCAGGGTGTCTTATTGGCCTGTTTTGGCAGTGGTTCTCAAACTTTTAACACTGGGACCTACTTTTTAGAATGACAGTCTGTCCAGGACCCACTGGAAGTGATGTCATGGCTGGAAGTGACATCATCAAGCAATAATTATATTTAATTTAATAATTATATATAAACAAATAATTATAAACAAATAAACAATAAAATAAATAATTATAAATAATTGAATGGTTGGCAACCTTCAGTCTCGAAAGACTATGGTATAAGCCTACAGCACCCAGTATTCCCAGGCGGTCTCCCATCCAAGTACTAACCAGGCCTGATCCTGCTTAGCTTCCAAGATCAGACAAGATTAGCCATGTGCAGGGTAAAGCTTTACATTATATATTTATATATATATTTATAAATAATTAAATTAAAGAAAAACAAATAATTAAATAAGGGGAAGCCAGCCCTGTTCCACTAAGTGAATTTTCTCTGTAGCCTGCCTGCAAGAACACCTCCCCCCCCCACAAAAAAATCATTGATACTTTCAGCCCTTCCCAGTGCCCATTTCAGTGTAAATTCTTATATTTCAAGCATAGCACTATCAGGACCCACCTGGCTTTACAAGTCAAAAAACAAATAAAATGGACCTTACAGCTGAAGCCTCTGATTTATTCTTTGGGGGAGGGGGGTTGCTGCCTTCTGGAGCATTTGTTGAGTTCCACTTTCATCAGATTGGGACCATGTAGCTAGCCTTGCATTCCCCTTTGCCTGACTTGACCAGGAGCCAAGGCACGTTTGCTTACTCGCGAGTAAATGCGGCCGTGTGGCTTACTTTCACTTTCCATAGGGCCCAATACATTTGTCTGCTTGGCGGGGGGACTTCCTTTTTGGGTGTTTTTGGGGGGGCTGCTTTCATTGAATAGGAACCATTCTGGTGTCATTGGATTCCTCTTAGCCTGCCCTTTCCAATGAACTACGGCAAGTTCGCCTATTCGCAAGTAAACACACGATATGGCTTAGTTTCATTTTCCATAGGGTTCCATGCAGTTTTTGGTTTCTGGTTTTGGCCACAACCTTTGATGGAAAGGAGATATTTCAATCCGGTTTTTTACACTGCATTCCGCTGGAAATTCTGCATCCAACGTGTGATGGGGCTACTCCTAACCTCCGCGATGTTAGCGATGTTGGGGCATTTGTGGTGTCACACCCCCAAGGGTGGTAACCAAGGAGGACCGCACCCCACCCCCGCTAGCTACGCCACTGCTCCCGCCTTCTCCCCACCCACCCAGAAGTTTGCATAGGTCCAGCTGGGCCAACGCAAGCCAAGCTGAAGAAGCCGGCGTGGAGGCTTGTGTCAGCTTCCGCAGACTGGCATACCGCTGAGTGCCGGCCTGGCTTTCTCCCGAGGAGGAACTTGTGCTGGCCCATGGGTGCCTCAGGATTGCACCCTTAGTCACTGATGGTATCACAAGAGAGCTGCTGTGGCTGGTCCAGTCTCTAGCCACACCCAGTAGCCCAAGGTCCATTTCTTGAGAGCACCATGGCCAGTGCTCCAGACACTGGAGACACAAATGCTAATATTATGAAAGATTAATTTGGATTACAGAAGGGATGGGGTGAGTTCTACTAATTGCCCATTTATTCTATTGGCACTGAAACCTTATTGCAACCATATTCACACAGCATATAACTCAGGGCTGGCCAAATTTGCTTCATGTAAGAGCCACATATGATAAACTTCAGATGTTTGAGACACACAATATTTAAAAAGCACTTAAATTCTTAAATATATTTAGTCATGATGAACATTAAACATATGTTTTGGACTCTCAGTTTATACCCGATAAATAATCATAAAGCTTGAATATTTTTTTTTACATTTTATGCTAATTGTGATGCAAAAAGGAACTCAGCCAACATATTTCCATGAGCTACATATGATATGTCAAGAGCTGCATGTGGCTCATGAGTCATGGTTTGCCATCTCAGTATAGTTTAAGGTGGTTAACCTTATGTGCTACTAAATTTCTGAGGCTCTAGTTATATGTACAGTCAGTTCTTGCTATTTGCTAGGGTTAGGTTCCTGAATAACTTAGTGGATACCAAATCATTGAGCCTATGGGGAAAATGGGGTTAGGTTCCAAGGAACTCTCTTCAACATACGTTCTATGACCTTTATGAACCTAATCTTAAGTTGAATTCTATGGGGCTCGGTGATAGCGAGGGCTCATCTACATCTCCAACATCTGATGCTTCCTCCCCCAAGCTGGATATTCCTTGATATGTTGAAGGTTGTGGCGATGCTTATGGTAATTTCTCTGTGCTGGCTATTCCTCGACTCATTGAACGTTGCTGGCCCAACAACCAGGCTTTGGAGATCAGCAATGGGGAGGGGGATGCCTCACAGGTCCTCCTCCTCCTCCACCTGTCTCTTGGCTTCTTCCCTGGGCTTGACCCAACCCCAGAGCAGCCCACAGGTAGCCTTCCAGAGATCATCAGCCTCTCATCATTGCCAGGGTTGTGATGGTTCAGCTGGAATCCCTGAGATGGTGCCCAAGGTGGTGGGGCAAGTCTGGAAGCGGATACAAATGTGTCTGGCAATTCTGTTCAGATCAACACCAATGTCCTTTGATATGGCACCAGCACAGTATTAGTGGATAAAGTTTCAGATAACTTGAGGTAGGTGGCAATTCTGCCTCTCACAGATAGGTGAATTTGCAGATAACGAGAACTGACTGTACTATCTTTGGATCAGTGGAGGTCTTCTCTCTTTGCTCATGTTCGTCTTCTGTTCTTTGTGATCCTCTTTTTCACCTTGTTTTGTCAGACTCCTGCTCCGTGGAAGCTTGTGTCACTCCCTCCTCTTGACCTTTTCAGTGCAAAGTTATCACTTCCTTTGGTACCATTCAGTGGCCTTCCAACAAGTCTGTTTTGACCAACTATCATGTTATTTGTCCTTGGTCAAGTGTTGCTTATGCCATCAGAATGTTTATAGCAGCATGATCTTTAGAGTTCATGGATGTTTACGACATAGTTACATATTACGTAATATACTGTATATGCAAAAGTTATGACATAGTTTTGGAGGCACCAAAAGGGGTGTCTGAGTTCACTCCAGCCTCAACCTTACTTGAAGCTGGAGAATCTCAAATTGTCAGGCCTATCCACCAGCCTGCTTCAGCCATACTTTTTGGTTAATACACATTGTCACACCCATAAGTGTACTCTACTACATTCATCTAACATGGAAGATGGGTACTGTCTTCACTTCCTACTTGTGAATGGCTACTGTCTTCACTTTCTACTTGTGGATGGGTGCTGTCTTCACCTCCTACTTCCTAGAAGCATCTGGCAGAAATGGGAAATGGGGAACAGAATGCTGGAATAGATTGCACTTTGGTTTCACCCAGCTGAGTTCTTCTTATGTTCTTAATTAGGATCCTGGCCGCCCAATTCACTTCAAATGTTGATCAAAAATTCAATGGCAATTGTTGAAGGACATACTGGAGACTTATGGGTCTCCACTGAGGTGTGGAAGTGTGGTCTTCACTGCTGACTTCCTAAGCTGCAGCGGCAGGCCCTGTTTTCTGCTGTCCACAGCAGCCTTTGCCAGCATTCTTTTAAAGTGTTCTCAGTCCGCATTATGCATGAAGCTTGCCTCTGGGAGACGCTTCTGTTTGGAGATGCAAAGCAGTGGCAGTGCAAATCACTTGGCCAACTTGCAACACCACTGCCACCAGTGCTCAGTATGCAGGTCTTGGTGCCCTGGCTCGGTGGACCCTCTGAGGAAGGGCATCAGCCCTACCAGTGCCCAGCCTGGCTGATCCCCAATGCCACCCTTGTAATGTACACTGGCATGAATATGAGTCAGTTGTTCACAACCTGTTTATTTGGCACTTGATTCGCAACAGTGGCTTGATCTGCATGGTCCACAAAGTCAAATGATAAAGGACTGTACTATTTCAGCTCACAGATAGATGTGGGATGAAGCATTGTGCCAAATGAAAACTACCTGGCAATGGAAAACTAGTACCTCAGAGGAAAGCGTTCCGATCTAGTTCTTTCTCTGACATACTAACGTCACATTGAAAGAGTGTTTTGTTTTTAGAGAGAGGAACATTCGATTCTGTAACTCTCTACCTGAAATCTGTAGCTACCTGAAAGCTGAAGCATGCAGTTTGGTGGACACACAAACTTGGACTGAACATGTATACTGAGACTAATCCTACACCCTTAACTACCTGGTACTACGTTTGAGTAGATATGAATAGGCTTGTGGTGTGAATCACTTTAAAATGAGGTGTAATTTGATAATTTTGAGCACCTTGTCAATGTGCTGTGAGATGAAAAAGATTGAAAATTGCTGCTATAGCAGGAGCAGTGATGTCATCAGCAGGAGCTCTCAGTTTAGCTGTTTAGTGCCGCCAGAACCACATGCTCTCCACTCCATCTCCATATTCCAGTCAGTTTTGGGAAACCGGCCTCCTTCTTTTATCACCTGGAGTGCCCACAGGCTCGGAGAGCATTCACACTTGCAAGATGTAATGCTCTTCCATCAGCCGTGTTAGCGGGCAGGTTCAGTGGTATTCCCTACTCGGAGAGGAAATGCAAGTGTGGTAGGGATTGTATTGAGACCATAACACATACCCTTTTCTACTGCCCACTTCATGACGTTTCACGCAAGAAATATCTAGGCCCTTTGCTAACTAGGATGCAGGGCTGGGAGGACTCAATCATGCTTCAGTCTCTCCTTTCCACACCTGACTCTGAGACCCTTGATAGGGTCGCTTCCTTTTTATCTGGGGTAATTGCCAGGCAGAGCTCTGGAAATCAAGGCAGCATGTGAGGAAAAGACTGATGTCTATGTTGTGTTGTCTTTGTATATTTTTGTTTTGTTTTGTTCTTTCTCTGTATTTTATGCCAATAAAGGTCTTACTGAACTACTGAACTGAGCTCTCAGTTTGAAACTTTTTCAAAGAACCTTTCAGTCCAGTCCTATCCCTGGCGGCTCCGCCAGGTGCAGCAGTGTCCAAATGGCTACTGCTGTATCCACTGGCACCAACAAAGCCACTGGAGCTTTCCTCAGGGGAAGGAGACTTTCATCCCCTTCCCCCGGAGAAAGCCTCAGGCCTTGCAATGGGGCTTGTCAAGTCCGTGGTGGCTATTTTGCTGACGCAGACTTGAGAGCCTCCATATAGGACTTTGCAGCCTAACATGGAGGATAGGATATGGCAGAGTAGGGTTCCACTGGTCCCACCCCCCTCCCAGGCCAGTTCCCCCTGCACTCCACCCTCCCCCACCCAGTTCTGCCCACTCCCTGCTTCCTTCCACCCCAGAAATGCTCACCACCAGCCAGCTAGCCCAGTGCTGGCAGCCCCTCCTCTCTGGGTGCTGCAGATGTGCCTTAGAGCTGTGGTTTTCAAACTCTCTGGGAGTTTGAATACCATAGTAAGTGCTTGCAGCAGAGGGAAGGGAGGCAGCGGGGGTGAGAGGAATGCAGTGATGCGATCTCTGCCCCCCTTATGGGGGTAGAGGCCAGGGCCCTCAGGCTAGGGTGTTGCGATGCCCCATTCTGAATACCACTGCCTTACAGCATGTTTGAAACTCCCAGTGCCATTGCTGGATCTCAGCGCCAGCATTGGGAGCCTATAGGATTAAGACTCTTAGTCCAAAAGAAGCATCCGGCTCAGCAAGAGGCAAACCAAGAAATTTGTCTAGGGGCATACGTTAGTATTAATGCATTTGTTAAGGCCATTACCTTACCCAAGGTCTACCTGAGATATCGTATGTAGCTCATGTTACATTAAGGCTACATTCCTAGACAAATTTACTTGGGATTAATTTCTTCCAAATACAGTGGGACTTACTTTTTGAATATACATGCATAGGCTAACACTCTAACATACTTTCTCTATTTATCGGGTGTATTTTTAATTCATTTTTTTTCCATTTTTGTACAGTTTTTAAAAACATGATTGCAACCTACTCAAACAATTTGGGATGAGATGAGCTAGATTTTCAAATGAAGCGTAGAAAGTTTCAAAGTGGGACTAAGTGAATACACTCCAAAGAAGAAATGTGAAACTGATTTTTGTTATTGTTCTGTAGTGTTCATGGGGTGTGGCTAAGGGGTGTGTGAAGACAAGCTTCTGCACTTCAAAATATATCATTATACCACTGTGTGACATATCTGAGATGATTCATGTTGCTCAGCAAAACATTCAATTCAGCTCTCCAAAATTAGTCAAATGGCATCCACAAAGCTTTAGGTGATACCTTATTTCCTTCTACAGGCAGGGGGTTGGACTAGATGACCTTGTAGGTCCCTTCCAACTCCATGATTCTGTGATTCTAAAATGTGCTGATCCAGAGAATTGTGTTTTGACTTTGTATTGGGGACTTTGGAGGCGTTTGCCCTGTGACTCTTCTCTCTAGTCAATGCCTCATGTAACATAATAAGAACATAAGAAGAGCCCCACTGGATCAAGCCAAATGCCCATCTAGTCCAGTTTCCTGTATCTCATAGGGACCCACCAAGTGCTTCAGGGAGCACACAAGATAACAGACTCAACCTGCGTCCTGGTGCCCTCCCCTGCATCTGGCATTCTGGGGTAACCCACTTCTAAAATCAGGAGGTTGGTCATTACCTATCACGACATGTAATCTATGATGGACTTTTCCTCCAGAAATTTGTCCCTCTTAAAGGCATCTAGGCGAGATACAAAAGAAAATATGTCTTTACTCAGCATGTGGTCAGTCTGTGGAACTCCTTGCCGCAGGATGTGGTGACAGCATGTGGCCTGGATGCCTTTAAAAGGGGATTGGACAAGTTTCTGGAGGAAAAATCCATTATGGGTTACAAGCCATGATGTGTATGTACAACCTCCTGATTTTAGAAATGGGCTATGTCAGAATGCCAGATGCAAGGGAGGGCACCAGGATGCAGGTCTCTTGTTATCTGGTGTGCTCCCTGGGGCATTTGGTGGGCCGCTGTGAGATAGAGGAAGCTGGACTAGATGGGCCTATGGCCTGATCCAGTGGGGCTGTTCTTATGTTATCTTCCTGGGAATAAGAAGTGTTTTCCTTTTTTAAATCTGGCTTTCACCTATCCCACTCAATCTGTTGGATAGGTTGTTCTTGCCTTAATTCTGCCTGATTTTTTTGAATCACAAAGAAATTTAAGGGGAGGAATTAATGAAATATATCTTCTTGGTATACGATCAAAGACGGCAAATTATCCCAGCTACCTTGGAGGGCTGTTACAGCATAATGTTCACAAAGTGGTTCAAAATTCTTAGATGAAAGATAACTACAAAATGTTATCATGAATGCAAAATCAAAACTCAGCAAAGATAGAGTCAATATTTCTGCAACTGAACAGCATTTTAGTAGTAGAAACTTAAAATTCAGGTTGGCTACTCTGAAAATACCTAGTAGCATAACATTTCTTCTTTAAAAACATGTTTGCAGATGACCAAAATATTCACAAGTCTGTATTTCAAACTGGGAAAGCTGCATATTCTGTAATTGTTTTTTGACAGCATGATGACCCTATGGGGAAGGGGCCAGAATTCAAGATCTGTGGGTACCAAGTGTTCTGGCAGAGCTCCATCCTTCCTACTCCACTGCCTCATCCTTACTCTCAGAGTTTTCCTTATCCCTGACTGCTTCTTCCAGGAGTTCAAGGAATTTGCATCAATTTTTACAGGCAATACAATGTTGGTATATTGGAAGTCTAGCTCACCAGAAAAAAAATAGCCTGGCTGAGGTTTTTTGCTTTCAAATCAAACTGCTTTTACATTATGCTCCTGCCCAAAACTGAAGGACTCAACTCCTTGGTTTCACCATGATGCTTGCTCTGAGTTGTACACCTTGACTCAGAAAAATCCTCCTCGGGTGCTGCCCAGGTTAACAGACTGGTTTTCTGTTGGGAGTTGTGTTTGTACCACAATGTCTGTTTCAGACTTTGCACTACAGTAAAGCTAAAACTGACACATCATGGTGATTACGATGGAATATCCATGTATGCGGAACCTAAGTCATTCAAACACTTAAAATGACATGACACATAGAAGGACTGTTTCTGTGACTGGAGGATTACACAACAACTACCCTATTCGGCTAAATGAACTTGTTTGTGAGCCATATAAACACAAGGTGAGCAAAATGGGCAAAGAAAACTAGAGAAATATATGCCACTTGTGAAACACATGACAAGGGGAAACTCTGAGCTCAGCCATCAACAGAAAATGGTTACTGTCACTTGTCTATTACAGGCAGCCCATATTCAGTATTGTGCTGTGCAAGTGAAGAGAGATATGTACTGTACATAATTTCTTCATGCAGTATGAAAAAAGTGTTTTAGAAGAAGTATTTTAGCAGGGGGGGGGGAAATTACCATTGGGACTGACTCCTGGCATGATGGCTGCTTAATTGCCTAGGTGCTTAGAGTTCAAATCCCCAGCTAGCTAAGCCTCAGGTATCAGTGCCCAGCAATTTGTTAGCATTAGCACAGCTGGGAAGTTCATAAAACATGTATTAGGGGAAAGAAAGGGAGAAGGAGTATGTTTCTTATCATAGTATTTATTCTGCATGCCACTGACAAATATGTTTCCGGATACACGGTAATGCAAAAGATTAGGGGTCCAGTTCAGCCAAAGTTAAGCCCATCTGTCTCCCATTGATTTCAGTGTGAAGGAACTAAGAACACTTGTAGCTGCATTAACCTTGGCTGCACTGTGCCTTAAAGCACACAGTTCCCTTCCTGTTCCTGTACTGGGAAAGAAAAACCAGCTGATCTCATTTTCCATATGCAGCAGGATAACACTGGAGATTGGCTTGCAGGAAACATTCTATGGTATGATGGCCCTCTAAAGAAGAACAGAGCCTTTTTTCACTCAAGGTACCAACTCTGTGGAGTGCCTTTCCTAGGGACAGTCACCTAGTCCCTACACTAACCAGTTTCAGACACTGAATGCAAACCTGTTTGTCCTCAGCATCCATTGGCATCCACTGAATTTAATGCTAGTCCAGGCGTCTGCACTTAAATACGTATGAACTGTTTTCTTCTTGCCACTTGGTTTTAATTAAGTATCTTGTGACTTTTATCATAGTTTGTTTTAACTGTGGTCAGTCTGCCCTCATTTTTTGTTCAATGCTCCCTCTCACGGTTCAGTAATCAATAGCCAGAGGTGTTTGTTTCTGGTGAGTAAGATAGGATTACAGCCTATATCTTATTGAACACAATGGGCTTACTTCTGAATAATAAACACCTCTATCAATATCTCAAAGAATAGATTACCGGAGATTGTCCATAGTTCTGTTTCTATATCTGCAAAGTCATGAGGAATTGGAAACAATGGTGACACAGAGTATTTCATGTCTTAGTGCACGGTTCACTGTGAGCATGGCAAATCATAATACAGAATGAAAAACATATTTATATTGCCCATGATAGTAACTGCAGGCTGAGCCTTGTGGAGTTTAGCATAGTTCTCCATATATTTACTCAGCCCAACTGAGTTCAGTGGGTTTCTTCCCAAGTTAGTGTGTAGGGACTGCAGATTTAAGTAAATTACATTCAGTGGATGACTCTTTTTTTACTGATACATTTTTTCAAAGTTTATTTTGAACGATGCCCTGGGCTGGCACAAGTCCCTTGTGCTGGCTCCTGAATGTTGCGAACAGTAGGCTACTTGGGAACAGGCTGAGTTTGTGCTGGCCCCGGCAGACCGGCACGGGGGTAAGACAGGGCAGAGGGAGGGAGGAAGGAACGTAAGTGGGGATGAAGCATTTCAGGGTAGAAGAAGAGCGGCCTGGGGCACAGATTGGGCTTGGGAGGAGAGTGGGGCTGGCTGCGGTGGCGCAGGAAGGATCCGAATCCCCGTCCCTGGCCCAAGTTGCTTTACTCTGGATACTCAGATTTGTGCCCACAAAATTGCAGGCAGAGATTTGAGTACCCCCATAGGGCTACCTGTGGCTGCTCAGAGTAATATGACTAAGATCCCCTTATCACAGGTTGCACCCTGGGCTGCACCAAACCTGCACTGACTAGTGCACAGGCCAGTTGACCTGCCTGTTCCAGTGTAGGTTAGGACTGCACCCTGAGTGGAATGATGTTACAAAGTTGCATAGCTAATCTGATTTAGCAATGTGATCACTGCTGAAAGAAAACATAGCTAATTCAGAGTGAGGCAAACTCTTCTCAATTGGCAAATTTTGAAGCAATTACCAGAAAATCACAGAAATGGAGCAAGCTCTTCTTGACTCTGTAGAAACAGTTTGTGAAAAAACAGTGAGTATTTTTAGCTCACAGAAATTAGAAGTTAATGTGTAGGCTTCTTGCAATCTATTTCTCATGTTCTTATTTTGGCCACGAACTAGTCTGTGCGTGTGAGAATTACACCACAACGAAGAGTCTATCTTTCCACCCTATATCCAAATGAGAACTTTTTACAAAATGAATAGCAGGATACTGGCATGGTGAGGAAATAAATAGCAGTTGCATTGGGTGCGTGCCAGCTGAATGTGCAGTGGCATGAAGATGTGCATATTTGGTCTGCACGTGCGATTGCAATCCAACCGCAGAAGCCTTGTGCAGAAGCTCTTTCTGCACCCTTACTTCCTTTGCTGGTAGGGTACATGGTTTGTTTGTTGATTTTCACAGTAATTCACAATGTGGAGTTTGATTGATACGATTTGGTTTTCAGAGTGAAAGCTCAAGCCATACAGACTATAAATTTTTAGACTAAATGGAACTGATCTGCCGTATGTTCTAGCCAGGGACTTTATTGATCCTCCCTCTGAACACCTGCATAGTCAGATAAGGGTTTGGGGTTTGCATTCGAAAGAAATATTTTGTGTTCTCACCTTCAAGGTCTTAGATTGTCTTTAGCACCCCAAATCACAATTGTATGTTTTTTATTCTGATTGAAGACTTGAAGCTGGGGAAGACAACTTCTTGCTTATAGCCCTCTAGACTCAGGTCAACTGTCATCATCTAACATTTAATTACTGGACTCCATTGACTAGAAATGGGTATCATGAGAAATGGTGGCTTTGGCAGGCTTGTGGAAATGAAAGTTAAATCATTACATTGTGGGCAGTCTGGCCAGCGGAACATCAGTAGTGTTTTTTTCTATGGGGATTCCATTGGCTTATTAATAGAAAACACTGTGAGAGAGGAAAAGGCAGACATCTTCAGTAAGCTTGTGTAATAGATTTGGGCACACCTTATCCACTGCTACTTAAATGCAAGACTAAACCAAATACAATCATTGTGGGGAAATTAAAAATGAATCATTTTAGTGATTTTCAAGTTAGAGGCAATTTGATGGAATGATGTTATGACTTTGCACAAACTTCGTAGAAAAATCCACCTGGTCCACCCACCAAGAAAGCTTTTTGCTTTCACATTCATCCCTTTTGATCCAATTAATTATAGTTCTGTCTGTCAGCCAGAAGGTGGCACATGGACTGCCACTTACCTCCCTACTGCAGGTGGCACTTGACCACTCCAAAACCCTCATGGAGAAATTTTTGTCAACTGCAATTTGAAGCTCTCCCCTCCCCCATCCATGCCTGTAATTAGGACTTGTGTGTGATTTTGTGTACATGTTCTAGGGCAGCCATTTTCAACCACTGTGCCGTGGCACACTGGTGTGCCGCGAATGGTCCCCAAGTGTGCCGCAGGAATTTGGGAGAGGGTCATTTATCAATCGGACCATTAGGGGATGTGAACCCCCATTGACAGCACAGTGTGCCTTGTCAATTATCAAAAAGCTGATAGTGTGCCTTGACTATTTTAGTGCTTTGCCAGTGTGCCGCGAGATCAAAAAGGTTGAAAATCACTGTTCTAGGGACTAAGTATTTCTTAAAATCTTTAAAGACAAAGTTAGACGTTTTTTGTTTTTGTTTTTTTTTACAGTGTAATTATGTTCAGGTTTACTAAAAGGTAAATATCACTGTCTTCAGTGAAATTTACATCCCGGAAAGAGTGGATAAGTTTGCAACCTGGTAGTCCAATCCTATTAGGGCCTTACACCTCTGGAACAAGTGTTCTGGCAGCATAAAGCGCTTTACAGCTGTCACAAAAGGAGACAAGCCATTTGGTCCAAACTGACTGTTTCCACAGATGACCAGATCTGTATGCCAGAAGACCATGATAGAATGCTGGCGCTGGCAAGTCAGTGCAGGGGTTCAGAGGGGGGCAAAGAGGGGTAGAATGGGGCAGCAATGGGGCAGGAAGGAGGGCTTATGGAGGCTGGGAAAGAGGTGGCATTGGTGGCAATGGTTCACACCAACAGCCTAACCTCAACCTTCTGTCCTGGGTCCCCATAGACTTGTGTTACCTGTGGAGCTGGCACAGGTTCAAGTAGACCCGGTAGTCCTAGCACAGTCTTGCCCTGGGACAAGGGAACAAATGTTCTCTTACACCAAGGAGACCTCCATTCATCTGCATTGAATGTGCTACTGTTTTCAAAGAAAGGATCAGTAGTGCATACAGTACTATTTAACACAGACCAATTTAAGTGTTCTAAATCTTACACAACATAATAGGATGAACACTGTAACTGAAATTACTTCAGCAATTACCATTATAAGAGCATAGGAAGAGCTTCGCTGGATCAGACCAAAGGCCATCTAGTTCAGCTTCCTGTATCTCACGGTGGCCCACCAGATGCCTTAGGGAACACACAAGAAAACAAGATACCTGCATCCTGTTGCCTTTTTCTTGCATTTAGTATACTATTGCTGCCTCTACTACTAAGAACATCATAGAACTATGGTACAGGTTCATTATGCTTGAGTTAAACTTTTGCAAAAAAAAAAAATCTTTTGCAAGAAAAGAAAAAAGAAAATCCAGGCATATCCCCTTTCAATAAACATTTTTTCCCCATGAATACACTACTCCTTAGTAATACCTAAACCAAGAAATGTATTCACTCACTGTAACATTGCTTTTACAAGCCACACAATGGGAGTGCCTGAACATAAAATACATCTTAATCTCATATGACAAACCACTCTAGTTCACATCAATATAAAATAAATATGTTGCAGGTAGCATTAAAAATGAAGGGAGCTGCTTATTCTTTAATATCCCTTTAAGGGGATAGGAGGACAACTGAAACAACAGCTGCAGTATAAGGTCCAAGTTTATGACATTACATTGTGTAGCCAGGGCATCTGTCTTCTGAATAAGACATTCAGCAGGAAATTCCACATTCAGCAGTATATAACATGACAGTATTACTCCTAACCATCATGATTTTAGCGCGTCACCCCCCAGTGTGCATCACCCCCCGTGCGCGTCACCCCCCCTTTGCATGTCACCCAGTGTGGTCCGCACCACCTGCACCTCCCTAGCAACACCACTGGCTTGCATGGTGCATTGAGGCGCCCTGCAAACTTCTCACCCTGCAATGCTCCCATGAAGTGGGATTGCAGCCAGGCAGCAATTCTCCTCCAGAGAAGAAAGGAAGGAGGATGTGCTCAGAGCATTTCCCTTTTTTCTCCAGTTCACCGCAGCCAATAAGTCAAGAGAGCCCCTGTGAAGAGCAGAAAGGGCCTTGCAAAATGTCGTTTTAAAGGAGAGATTTTAAAGAAAGGAAACACAGTTAATGGGCACAGAGGGAAGGATGACTCAAGCGTAAGTGCTTAGCAGAATAAGGGCAAGAGGGAGAAGGAAATAAAGGTGAATGATAGCAGGCAGCCACATGCCCTAAATGAAAAATCAAAGCCGTTATTAATAACTGCTCTGTCGCAACTGGACAGCATCACAACTTTCATTAAAGCTTGGTTGGCATATTGCATCTTTTAAGGCACTGCCTTTTAATCTCATTTTGGGAAGACTAGCCCTCCCCCCTCCCCAAGTTCAGATAAGCTGATTTGAAACTTAATTCTCCATTCTTGAGCCAGGTAAGCGGACGTACCAATGGCTAGGTGTAAGAAAAACCCAGCAGAGGTCTGGGATGGTTTCCATCAAGGATATTGTTCTCTGGGGAAGCTAGACAGTCATGGGACTCAATATACATTTGAGAGAGGCATGCTGTGTGGGATATATGACTGACAGTTCTGGGCAAAATGGAGGATGCGGAAGGCTGGTTCCTTCCTTGGCCAATCTCAGTATACACAGAATGCTGTAATTTAGGGAGGAAGGAAAGGTGTTGTGCATGACACAGAAGCACCCATGATTTGCTGCATGAGCTTCTGGTGTGGTGGGTAAAAGAAGATGACAGCAAGGCAATTTGTACTGGGAATGGACTGGTGATAAACCCAGTGGGCCAAGAACTCGATGTGGAGCCTGTGTAATACATCATACTCCATGGGAAAATAGAGTGCCATGATTTCCTGAAAATAACATACACAAAGAGTTTTATGTATGATGGTCTTCTAATCTCTTCCTATTGTAAAGCTTTTATTATAATATAGTGCATATGGATGAAAAGATCCTAATAATCTTGATTTATTAAACTCTTTATACTGGCAGATGGGTTAAAAACACACAAAATGAACACAGTGGTTTTATTTTTTTTTAGTTCTGTCACTGTGTGACTTTTGTTAAACCTTCCCTCTTGCTTAAAGAAATGGGAAAAAAACAATCTTGTGCTAATCTCCAAGCTGAATCATTGCTCAATTTGAAAAACTCATTTTCTGAAATATCTTGAGTTATGTATTAAAATGCTTCAGCTGCAAAGAAATAATGACTAGTAAAGATTATTATGAATGAATGCAGGTTTTCTTCCAGTGAAAAGAAAAGTCAAAGGAAGCAACACTTTCTGCGCTTCCAGATCTTGTGGGGTGTCAACAAAGATGTGTAAGAGAAACTGCAATTTGGACTTCAAATAGGAGGAATAAATGCTGATGATAGTAAGTTTGGTCCGGTGAAAATATTGGTAATTTGCATCCAATTGGAACAGATAGGCTGTTTGCAGCTCTTGGATGTCCATCTCAGTGGACATTCTGTTGAAACAATGAAGTATGACAGCATCCACACCTAGATGGTTCAATGGCTACCCCATATCTGATTTCATGGGAAGGGGAAAATGGATTTGGAAAAGACGTGCCTAAGAATGTTCTTCTTCTGAATGTTCTTCAAATTCCCTTCCTCTGTTGTCCTTTATGTTTCAAAATGGACAGTTCTCTCACAGCTCAAAGGAGCCGCTGGTGCGTTTGCCTCACGCTGGCTATCAGGACCCAGAGGGGCCATGTTGTCTGAACCCAAGTGGTGTTCTTAGTGGGGACTCACTTGACTGGTGATCTATAATCACTTCTCTGGAAGTAAGTTCCATTTAATGCAATGGAACTTTCTTCTGAGTAAACATGCATAGGATTGCACTGTAAATGTCTCTGCAGGAGTAGGCTCCAAGTGCCCATAGCAACTCTAGAGAAAGTTGACTATTTTATTTATATTTCAACACATCTCAGAAAAAACATCCTTGAAAATATAGCTTAACAGAGATTTATTTCTGTAATCAGAATTGTTGACTGCAAGATCCATAGTTTCTGACTCAAATTCCACGTTTTCTGACCGATGTGTCAGAAAATGGAAGGTTTTAGTGACTGAAAGAAGCATATCAATTGTATATGTGCATAACTGAAATATTTATAAGTTTATTTTATTTGATGCAGAAGATGGAGGTATCCGGGGCAATAAGAGAGAGAAGCTTTGTTGTACATCTGGCCACAATTTGCAGGGGCATTGTACTTGGCAGACTTTTAGTTTGGATCAAATACCTGAGCAGAGGCGTACCTAGAGGGGGGCAAACTGGGCAACACCTCCCGGCACTGTGCCTCTCTCATACGCCAAGAACCACACCAAAAGTGGCTGCAGAAGCACAGCCGCTCTTGGCACGGTTCGGTGATGCTCTGAGGGCCGCCCCTCCCCTCTAGTGAAAGGGGAAGAGAAGGGGGCCCTCAGACAGTGGCCGGGAACTGCACGCTGCTCTGAGGTCTGTCCCCTGCCACTCCCCTTGCATTAAAGGAGAGGAGAGCAGGGCGGTGCTCAGCTGCAGAACCCAGCTGCAGCTGAGCACTGCCTCCACTCTTCTCCCCTTTAACACTAGGGTAGGGGGAGGAGGTGGATCTCAGGGTAGTAAGAAGTGATGTGCGCCTCCTCCGATTTCGGAGGAGATGTGTGCCGTTTCTCAGGCTCTGAGAAGCTTTCCGCGTCCCTTCTGAGGGGCACAAAAGGCTTCCTCATTGGAGCATTTGGGGGCAACCAGGACAGGCGAGCTCCACTTCCAGGAGGTGGGGGAAGTGTACAGCACTTCCTCCTAGGCGCCGCTTCTAAGTGGCTCCAAAACGCTCTGATCAGGCTGCCTTTTGCACCCCTCAGAAGCAAAAGGGGGGATCAAAAGGGGATTGTAGGAGGCAGCCCCACAGAAGTAATTGCAATGATGATATCGTCAGCGCAATTACTTCCAGGTCAGGGGTGGAGGGCAAGAAAAGGGGGTGTAGGAGCGGAGAAGGGGGGGTTTCTCCGGGCCCCAGAACCCTCAGGAATGCCTCTGTACCTGAGGTGTTCCTAATTCTTCAACTTTTGAAAGTGCATTACTTTCTAAACATCAAGTCCTAAATGTGTTGCTTTTTAGGCATCTAGTTAAATGCACTAGTAGAGCTGTCATCACTGACATTGCTACCTGTGCATTTTGGATTGAAGAGTTTTACAGCAGCCTGACTGATTGCTACACTTATTTTAAAACTTTCATTAGAAATTCAGTAAGAGCCTACATGCAGTTTATGTGAAGATAGCATCTAGAGCCTATTGAGGTTCAAAGTTTGGATGAATGTGTGGAGGTTGGGGATAGACCCAGTGGCCAAAATCTTAACCTCTCCCTCCACTCATTCACTTCATATAGGTAGGACACCTCCAGAGGCTGCCAACCCTCTTTGGCATAGTTGGATAACTGCGAAGGGCCCACTAGTATCATTAGAATTTGCATCACCTTTTGCAAGAGCTCATTGCACTACTCCCATGATGAACCTCCTCCCGTACCATACAGAATAAATTACAATATAATTCATACTGTTTAAATGCAGTAGCATCACTAGGGTTGGTGTAACCCCCATTAACTTTATTTATGTTAATATAGAACAATACAGTTCACCCAACAAATCAGTAACCAACAACAACAAAAAAAAAACAGTGGCCAACTTAATGGCACTCACACAACTGAATAAAAGTTCTAGGATTAGCTCTGATATGTGGAAATGAAAGCTGATTTATACTAATATCTCAATGGTTCCTTGCTGTGTCATAACAACACCTCATTGGCTCTTGGAACAATCAGTCTCATTGGTCAGTTTTGAGTTAAGGAAATCCACTTTTTGTTACCTAAGTTATTTTCTAGTTATTTGTCCATAATGTTTGATAGAATACAAATATTTATATGTGGTTTGTTTCAATGCATTCTGTGCATAATTATGCTTTGAATGATATATAACATGATGGTATTGTGAAAATACCAGGATTTTCACAATTTTAGCACTGGTGTTGTCACCCACCCCATGCGTCACCCGGCGCAGTCAGCACCCCTCTCATGCTCTAGCAACGCCACTGGAAGGGCCCATTCCTGAGACCAGCTCTGTGCTGTTATACTCTTGTGCATATGATCTGCCATTCACAAACAGGGCTTCTGTTCACAGGTGAATTTCACAGTGTCTGAAATACTAGTTTGAATGTTACCCTGTGATTCTGTTACCAAAAAGGCTGTTTTGTTTAGGGGAATTATTTATATTAGCCTTCTGGAAACTTTTGGGACCATAGGCTGGATACAAGACAGCGTAGAGCAAAGAAATCCCTTGTTTAGCTTAATGAGGAGATTGGGAGGAAGGTAACTTTCAATCAAAGGATTATATTTTTATTGCAAAAATACACAAAGGTAAAACATAATACACATGGAGAATCGATAAGTATAGATTTCTAGTACTGGTCTGGTGTACCTAACTAGTGGTGGATGCGTGTGCTGTGTATTTTGGGTGCATCCGAAAAAGAATCAGAAATGGACAGGAAGTAGGGAGGTATTATAGGGGTTCCTTAATCTGCTAAACCCAGTTGCTGACTAAAGATGGGGGAGCAGGGAGGAATAGGTAGGGAAGAAGGGGGGAAGTTTAGATGCAACGATATATTTACCTGTCCGGGGGGGGGAGAGTTGGAGGAAGAGTCTGGCCACTCCGGCCGGTGGGCAGTCAGAGAGAGACCGCATGTGCTCTGAGTTCTCTCTTATAAGATTTGTCTTGGGCCTGGAAGTTGATCTAAACTGACCGGAAGTATCCCAGAGCTGTGGGCATGCTCAGTAACACACAATGGTACACGTGGAGTATGTAAAGAAAAGGTGGAAGAATCCAGAACTCAGTTTGACTCTGGGGGAGGGGGAGTAGCTTACTTCCTGTTGCTACAGGATTTGAGGCTGGAGGTGGCTTAATGGCTGTAATTTAGTTAACAATAGGTGGTAGACTTTGCTGCCAAAGTCCTCCTCCTTTAAGGTGTTTGCATATTCAGTGATTGACTTAAACAATAAAGACATTTCCAGTGTCTCTGGAGAAAATGAGTCTTCCCAGACTGACAATCAACATGAGAGATGAGTGAGCTTAAGATTTGACTCCTTTTGTGGCCTGAAAGAGAAGTTTTAGGCCTGCATTTTAGTCCAAAATACATAACTAGATATAAAAACACAACTTGGAAGGGAAAAAGGGGATTTTCACGTAACAATTCCATTGTTTGACCAAAAATGGAAGCACTGGAACGGTAAGATTCAGTTCCATGCTGAATTAAAAAAAAACACAACTGTCCTATTTATGACTAAAACAACTTGAGTGTTGTATTTTACACTTCAGATGAACTGCTTGTGACGAATGGAATATCGCCCACATCTTGCTGACTTTCTTCAGATGACTGTAATGGGACTTTTCATCACGGAAAAGACACCTTCAGATGTTAGTCCCATTTAGGCTCCAGTAAATTCCTTTGGACTGGGGCCTGCGTTTTACTCTGTAAACTCTGTGCATGTAGATATATTTTATAAATAACAATTCATCTCCCCAATCAGGACACACAATAGATTGTGTAGGAATTAATAGCTGCAGAGAACAGAGAGTTGTCAACCCTTACAAGGCAATTGAGGGTGTGGGTCTTTTGTCTCTACTAGCAAAGGAAGATGTAGGTTAAGAGCTTTAGCAAGGAATGAAGGTTGCCATCCATTTGATGACTAGGTAATGAAGTGACACACGATATTCTCTGATTGCCCTCAATTAGCTTATGCAAAGTGGGAATTAATTACCAGTATTGAAAAAAGATTCACCTTTGTCTCTCATCTTAGGTTCTTCCCTATATTGAGTGTTTCTTGGGCCATATTAATAGAAGTCTTGTAAATTTGATGGCAGCTTTAAGTCCCTCTCCCCCTGCTTTCCTCTCCTTCTCCTGCTTCTCCTTAATGACAAGACTGATCCTCTTACATACCAGCAGCAGTTTAATCAATCGATAGATGGGGTAAGCACTAAATAATAGCCCGTGCTCTTTAAAAGTATTAAACCTGCCTCACTCTTCCTTGGTCCTTTGCCATCTAGAATTGCTGTATTCAGAATGGCTAATTTGGTCCATTTGCTTTGCGACAAAGGATGGCTGTCCCGAGTCCTTTTAATGTGTCGCTATTAATCAAGTTGATAGCTTGCCCTGGAAAGTAAATAAATAAGCCAAATCAAAACAGCCTAGAATGACATGACTGGTTTCTGTGTTTTCTTCTGTAATGCATCAGGAGGTATGCTTAAATCCTCATTACACAGTAGTGGGTCATTATCCCAACCAGCTCCCCACAGTGGGGATTGGCATATGAAATATAAGGGAAGTAAGGCACAATCTTTTTTGGGGGTTGGTCCTTAGTATTTATGTGCCTATGTGCCTTTTCAGTGTTCAAAGTGCTTCACGTAAATTATGTCAGTAACCTTATGACACCCCTTTAAGATCGGAAGGACTGCCTACTAGTGCTTGAGCCTGCTTAGACATTCTGATCATCAAAAGTGGTACCCCTCTGGGTCTGCAGTTTGGTGATTGAGGAGAGGGTTAACTTAGAATGCCCTCACTAGGGAGGTTTGCCTGGTGCCATTTTTGTTTGCTTGGGCACTGGGATGAATACTGGTTTTACCTCCAGTGTTGGAGAATTTTATTTAAGCTGCTATTCTGCTTTTGCTACTTAGTTTTTGGAAGCACTTGATTTATTCCTTTTAATTCTGTGTGCTCTCCGGAGAGAACTGTCTGAAGACTGGCTTAGAAATATTTTAAATAAACTGTTAATGACAGTCAGCATTATTATCAGCCCCATGTTACAGATCGGGAGCTAAGCCTGAGATAGAAGCCCTTATTCACAGAATACTCCCACTCCATGATAAGTCAACCCAAGGAAGAGGAGCTGGACTATGCCTGCAGGTCATGCTCCCCGATGCTAGCACATGTTTCTTAAAAACTTAAGAAATATAAATCAGCTTACTTCAAGCAGCACAAAATAAATTCAGACCCCTTTGCCGTCTTCCAAGGGAGGCAGAAGAACAGAGGGTTCTCACCTTCTGCTTCTGTGAACTTCCAAATTTCTTCACTTTCCCTGACCCTCTGGGTGCCTGGTTCTTCATCTCCCCACCCACTAGCCTCATTCTGGTGGTGGCAGGAGATAGGCTCTGCCTCTGTCATGCAGCATGCCAGGTGCAAGTAGACCTTTCCAAAAGTATCTGTGGATGTCAGTAGCAAGGAATAACCATGTAACAGCACAATAGTTAAAAAGAAAAGAAAAAAACCTCCAAAGTTGCCTTGCTAGATTCCAAGTCCAGTATATTTCCCCCCCACACTTACCAGTCATAAACTTCCAAGAAAAGTATAGTGATGGATGACTATTCCCTGTTATTTCTCTTTAGCATTTCATAGTTATTGCCACAATACCTCTGATTATGAAGGTCCCAGTTTGTTCTTCACCTCCAAACAACTGAACAGTGCTACAGTAAAACTTCTCAAGATATACTGTTATCTTAAAAAATAAAAAAAATTGAGTGATTGAGTTATGGCTAATAAATTAATAACTGAAATATATATATTTTTTAATTTCTAAATTTTTGGCCATTATCTTAAATTTTTGGCCATGACCCTGGATCCTTTTGGAGTGGATTAGAAAAGGAAAGGTGCCAACAGAATATTTTGTTTACTTGCATAGAGACGGAGAAAGGAAATGTATGTTGTTGCAGGCTGTATAAATATAGCACTGTAAACTCCATAGAGGCTAAATTATTGTGTTGTGTTGTGTTGTGTTGTGTGTGTGTGCATGTGTGTGCCTGTGTTTTAAGTGATTGAATGCTTGGTTCTTTTGTTATGTGTTCAATAACAGAGGCCAATGCATAGAAGCTTACTGCAACAAATTGAAAGAATTTAGATCTGCGTAGTTGAATATATCCCAGCAGTATAATTTTGCTAGGCACAGAAAAAAATTATGGGTTTATGTTCCTTTACTGCTTTACTTTATTTAATAAATACTGAAGGTTTATTGGGGTACAGTCCTCAGTTGGGGGAAATAATTCTGTGGGAATGCAGGCTGATCATAGACTGCAGCATAAGAGAGCACTGTTAGCAGAAAAGTATCTGGCTGAGAAAACAGGGCAGGTTGTTATATAATAACTAGGGTGCACCTCAGGAAGGATCGATAGATCTTTTCTTCATCCCAGAAATACATGAGATAAAGTAGCTCTGAGTTTCAGGCAGACTGCTGGGGTTTGCAGGGGGCCTTGTACTTTGAGCCCATTTTGTCTTCAGAAGAATGTATTTATATGAAACTGTTTGGTTTTTAGCTTTCCCTCTGGTGGCTTCTATGACTTTGAGTCAAAAGTGACACTAGAATTTGTGACACCTACTGGGAAGAAGGATAAAGGGCCGGCAGAGACCATCACTGTAGGACTGATGGAAGATTTTTGCTGCGTGAAATTTGAAGCATGAGGAACAACATAACACTGGTACCAATGGTGAAAAAGACGTGCTTATGGATGTGAGGAGGAGAGGAATATAGATGGGGAGAGTTTGCCACGGTGCTGACTGACTGGATCCACTTTTGGATCCAGTTTCCCTGTGGATTTTTAACACAAATTCATGTGCAGTCATTAACATGAACATGTATATGCACATCCAGACACCTGTACGTGTGTACCAAGTAAATGTGTGAATAGCCCTTTAGACCATGAGGTATGGGGCGTTTTAGTGCTGCCTGGTCTGTGCTACCTATGGAAATAAAGCCAGAGTGGAAGGATGAGGAGATGTACATTTCTATTTCTGAATTGTGTGAATGTACCTGTAGCATTTCCGCTCCTCTTCACACATGATCTGGAAAGACAGTATTGCTCATATGTCCTCTCACCACTTTCCCAGTTTTAAAGGTGCCACATTCTCTTCATGTTAAGCATTTGTGGGTCAGGATCCACTAGGTGGGTTATGAGCCAATTTCAAGTGGATCCCCATTCATTTCAATATGTATTTTATTTTAACGCTAATTTTTTGATGCTACCATGGTATGTGACTGCGTTTGAAGAAAAGTTACAGATTTGTACTTTTAATAGGCTACTACAGTGTTTCTCAAACTGTGGGTCAGGTCCCACTAGGTGGGTCACGAGCCAATTTCAGGTGGGTCCCATTCATTTCAATATTTTATGTTTGATATATTAGACTTGATGCTCCTGTAGTATGTGACTGCATTTGGGAAAATGTTGTACATCTGTGCATTTAACTGGCTATTCTGTATGTACTTTTAACAATAAAAGTAAATGGAACTTAGTCCTGGGTAAGTGTGGGTAGGATTGCAGCCTACGATTCCTAAAAATTTTCCTTGATGATGTCACTTCTGGTCATTACATCACTTTCAGTGGGTCCTGACAGATTATCATTCTAAAAAAGTGGGTCCCGGTGCTAAATGTGTGAGAACCACTGGGCTACTATGTATCTGCTTTTAACAATGCTAGTCAACGGGGCTTACTCCTTTAGGATATTTGGGGATTTTTTAAAAACAGATCAGCCACTGTTTGGGAAGATAAGGAGGGCTTTATTTTAAATAAATTTTTTAACTTGTACTTATTGTAAACTTGTAATTTAACTAGTTCATTGATTTGGTTTTGTTGTATGAAGGGGCTAAACATTTTCCTGCTTGATGATGTCACTTCTAGCCATGACATCACTTCCAGGAAAATCGCTTCCAGTAGGCCTTGACAGTCCTACTTAAAAGTGGGTCCTGGTGCTAAAATGTTTAAGAACCAGTGTGTTAAGGAATAGTCTGGGCATGCATTTCCATTGTATCGGCAAAGAAACTAGGGGGAAGCGAATCCTACTTGCATGGATCCCTGTGTGTTCACTGTATCCTTTGTGTGAGCACCATCCACTGTTGGAGTAGTTCTCCCTTCTCTTAGCAACTTGGATTTAAATCTGAAATAATACGAATTAACTTTTTAAATTGCTCCTCCTCTGTCTTCTGTCACTGACCTGTGACTGGGAAAGAGCTGATTAAAACTACCTTTTAGATGAAACCATGAAAGTAACATAAGTAATTTTAGTGTCACCTTTAGTGGCCTGACAGAATTGCTAAAGTGAAAAATGAAATTCTAGCTTCAGGTAAATCCCAGTATGTCTGAGAAATTTTAGCAACTAATCTCTGTTTCCAAACGACATGTGAAACTTGGCATGGATATTGATGGCATTTAAGGGTTGCTTTCCTTTAAAAAATGTCCCCAAAAATGCAGTGTTAGTTTGTGTGGCTCATGCACTGTGTTCAGTGTTATTTCCTGTTGTTCCAATTTCAGTGTTGCTGACTGTAGCAATTTAAAAATTGCTATCTCCTCTGGTACAGAAAACACAGTAGTTTCCAGGGTCCCTCCGACATAATGTGCTTCTATAGTCCATTTGTCATTGACATAGTAACAGTAATGACTTTATATTCTTTTTCTGTGGTGAGACAGTCTCTCTTTATGTACAGATAATAGTCATAGCTAAAGGAAAAACATTTTGCTGCTGTCATCATAAGCGCATAAAAACAGCCATACTGGACCAGGCCACATCTCCATCAAGTCCAGCAATCCGTTTTCCACAATGGTCAAGCAGATCCCTCTGGGAAGTCCACAAGTAGGGCATGACGACAACAGCCATGCCCTGCTGTTGTCCCCAGCAGCTTGAAAAATGCACAGTGACAACTGCACAGGAGATCTTCCCTGTGAATTATGTCTCATGTCTGTACTAGGTGGTCATGCATCTTTCATGCCCTAGTATGTATCTGAAGCTTAGATTGCTCTGTGGTCTGTACTATCCTGTCTCTATCTGTGGCTTAGGGCCCTGTGGTTCTGCTAATCATAGGGCCAGTATTGTTAGAGATGTTGGCTAAAATTCACCACATTACCCTGGAAGTAAGCTCTGGGAACATGGTAATGCTCATTTCCAAGGGGAAGTGAGATAGAAGTCTCAGACTCTTCGCTAGCTCAGATTAACTGCACAATTCTAAATTTGTTTACTCAGAAATTAGTTCCACTGTGTTCAATGCTGCTTAGTCTTAGGTAAGTGTGTATAGGATTGCAGCCTAGCAGCATATTCCTATTCTCTACACAGGTGGAGTACCCACTCTACTGGCACAAGTGAATGTGCCGTAAAGCAAGTGACAACAGCACAGTAATTAGTGGCGCCAGTGGGAAGGCCTGTGCTGTCCCACTGGTGCCAGATCTAAATGGAATGCATGCCAGAGAAGGTAAAGGCTGCTCCAAGCAGCACAGGGATGGGGTAAGGGGGAGGGAGTGTGTAACAGGGCAGGGGAAGGGCAGCAACAAGGTCAGGGGGTTGGTGGACGGGATCGGGCTCAGGAGGGTGTGAGATTGGTGGTAGTAGCAGTGTGTGCTGTATCCTATCCCCTTTCCTGGGTCAGATACACCAAGATGAGGCAATGCAGACTTGCGCCAGCTATTTAGCAGATGCAGGTCCAGGTTTCCTCACTGTGGCAGCTAGGGCTTACCCTGGTGCAAGGGGACAAATGTCTGCTTACCTCGAGGAGCTCACCAGCACTGAAACTTCTCTCATAAGATGTAGCGGAGCCCATGCTGGCACTTATTGTATTGGTGTATAGGACTGGGCCGCCTATCTCTCTCTGTTGAATTCAAAGGAGTTCTGAGTTGCTACTAATAATTAGGAGAAATGAGACTTTCCCATTTATTCATACATGTGTTTGTGTATAGATATATGCATGCATGTCTACTGGATGTGAAACAAGATAAATTCCACAAATCTCACCCCAGTCAGCAAACTTATACACAGGAACATTTTCCAGATGGTAGGCACTTCTTGCACCTTGGAGGTCATCTTAAAAAGAACTTTGTCTTGATTTTAATTAGCGGGTGACATGGTTATGTTTCCTACTTGTGGAGAAAATGCAGCATTACTTCCCTCTGTTCTGAAGTTTGTATTTCCTCAGAATTTGCATTCCTCTGAGCCATTTGGATGAAGGCCAGCCAAAATATTTTCATTTCAGCAAATCAGCTCCCTGCTGTTTTACATCTCAAGGATGTACTGAAAGGTACTTTAAAATCTGGAAACATCAGCAGATCATGCAGCCGTGATTTCTCCCCACCCTAGAAGGTGTATTCTATAATCTAGAACATTTACCTTTCATTGGTGAATTGCCACTGAGGTGGAACATAGCTTAGAAATTCAGAAATGACAGGTAAATCCTACTGATTAAGGATGTAAGAAGAGCTGTGCTGGATTGAACCAAATGTCCATTAAACCCAGAATACTCTGTCTCAGGGAGGCCAATCACATGCCTCTGAAAAGCCTACAAGCAAGGCAAAAAATACTAATGCTTACCTGTTGTTGCCTTCCTTAAAACTGTTATGCAAAGGTATACTGCCTCTGAACATAGAAGTTCCTCCACATAGCCACCATTTATTTTCATTTATGTACTTATCCAAACATTTGTACTCTGCCTTTCTGGCAGCCAACAGCATTTTAGCTCTTAATGGCACTTTAAAAACAACGTTAAGGCAGCTAACAGTATTTTACAAATATCCAAGGTGTAAAATAATTAAAAAGAACACCTATGTAACACAAAAACCACAACCAACTCAGCTACATTGGAAACTGACTGAAGAGCAGCGAAGCAAGAAAACACACAAATACAAGTAGACAGGGAAATGAGCCCGATCCTGAGCTCTTTAGCCTAGCAGTATGAGTGTACCGCTGGTACCGGTGTTGCAAATGTGCACATCTGTGACACCCAGAGAGGAGGGACCGCTGGCACTGGGCCAGGGCTGGTTGGTGCTGAGTCACAGCAATAGTAGGCAGTAAGCAGTATTGGGGTGGGGGAGACTGAGAGTGGGGAGAACGGGGTGGAAGAGGGCGGGGCGGGAGTAGAACTGGCAGAGCTCTGGCAGAAGTCCATGTTGGACCAGAAGGCCTTTCACGGAGTCTCTTAAGTCTGTGCAGGTAAAATAGCCAGCATGAACTTGGGAAGCCCCATTGTGGGGCTTGGGGCTTTCCCCGAGGGAAAGGGACGAGTCCCCTTAGGATATCTCCGGTGGCTGCTGTGGGGGCACAGGATGCAGTGGTAGTTATTTTGGGTGCTGGTGCACCCAGCGGTGGCGCCCCCCCTTTAAAACTGGGCTGTAACAAAACTGTTGCTTAAGCTATTTCTGCCCACCATTGCATATACGCAACTGGGATAAAATGTGTACACCTGTGGACTGGGCAGAAAAGGGTTAAACAAAGAGGTTTCTGCCAGATGACAGAAAACCACCAATGAGGAAGTAAACTGAAAGAGAGTTCGAGTTCCAAAGTTTGGGAACAGATCCTGTCACAAGTCTTCCTACTTCAGAAGGCAGAGTGGCCTGGAGTGGAGCCATTTGATGTGGAGCAAAGTGGTTAGGCTGTTCAGGAACAGCACTACTGTACACCCACTGACCTTGCAATTGTGAAGTCCTGTGCACAGCCTGTCCCCCCCTGTGCACAGCCATGGAGCCCACTGCCAGAGTCACTTGCACAAACAAGTAGCATACTGCCAACAAACCACCTGCTACAGGTAGCACTACAGCCACCAAATAAGCAGCAGCCTGGTCCTGCAACTATTTACACCTACTCAAGGCTTCCAATGTTGGCTTCCTGGTTGCCTGGAAGGAAGAAGGGGGGGGCAGGTTCTGGGTTGGAAAGGGGGAGGGGCTGCATGTGCCCATAAGGCAGGTTCCAGTGTAAGTGAAAAGGAGACCATGCTCTCAGTCTGATAAATAACTAATAGCAAAACAACAGCAGCAAAGGTTTTGTGGTCTGACAGCAGACTGTTTACCAAAGTGCTGCTAACCTCCGTTGCAAAAATGTCTGATTATTCTAAACATCATGTGGAGACCAGTGAGAACAACACATAATGAGGCAGAAATGTGGTTCCCCATGTGAATGTAGGAGTGGGAGGAGCAAAGGCCATTGTTTAACCCATTTAAAAAAAATTTGAAAATAAGCCCAATTTGGGCAGTGAAGAATGAAGGTTTGTGAATGGGAAGAACTGTTGGTTCAAGAGTTACACACCCTCTTCTAGATACGGGCAACCCAATCCTGAGCTGCCTGGAGCACAGGGCTGCCATGGTGCCAAAATGGCTACCACAGCATTCTGAGCGCAACCAGGCAGCCCGTGGCAGCTCCTTGAGGGAAGGGGACTTTTGTCCCTTTCCCCTTGGTGAGGGATGTAGCCCCACAATGGGGCTACTCGACTCCGTTGCAGCTCTGGAGCTGGCGCAAAATTGGAGACTCGCATGTCAGGCTGTGCGGCCCGACATGGGCTCAGGACTGCTGGAGCTGAGCTCCACCAGTCCCACCCTCCTCCCGCCCTGCTCCCTCTGCCAGCATGCCTTTCCCTTTCCTCTTCCTGCCTCCCCCCCACCCCGGAACATGTTCCCCCTGCCTCCCCCTACACCCTCAGTCACTTCTCCACTGACAGGCAGTCTGGGTGATGCAATGCAGGCCCAGTACTGGAGCTGCCTCAGTGTGGGCTCGTGCTGGGCTAGCTTCGGTGCTGGGCCTGCGGTAACAGCTTGCAAATGTGTCTTGTGGCGCATTTACAACATTGTGCACCAGCAGTAAGCTGGCACACACAGGTCTGGATCTAGCCCCGAGTCTCCCCCCCCCCCAAAAAAAAAATGTTTTCCTGTTTAAGTTACCTCAGTGTAGGCAGGTGTGGGAAAATATATTGACCAAGGCAATGTGGATTCTGTCTTCAGAAAAACTGATGTAGATATATATTTTTAAGTATGACTGAAAGATTTGCTGTAATACGCTAGCGATGTAGGTAACTGAGTTTACACTGTAAGACAGAGAGGTCTTCTGCTAGAAGACCTTTCCTACACTTAGGATTCTTCTATGCACTTGTTCAGGTTTGGAGTGACTGTTTCCACTTGAAACAAGTACACAAACTACAAGTTGGCACTTGAACCCCAACAGGTGTCCTCCTTCAGGTAAAGAGCAGCAAGATAAAGTTGATTGCTTTACAGAAAAAAAGTGGTTTGGGTTTTGTTTTGTTTTTTACTCTGACAAGGCTATAAGCAAAACTGAACAATTTTCCTATTTTTTCTTTAAAAAGTAAAGTACAGGTACGCGATTATTTAACAAAGGATCGCATAATGATGGACTGCATATATGGTGGTTGTCAAAACACAACAAAGAGGTTCTTAATGAGACAATCAGGTCTTCCATAGCCTGCAGCAGAGTGTCTGTTTACACAACAAAGAGGCTCTTAAAGAAGAAGCAATTTGTCTCCAGTAGCCTGTGAGGTCAGCAAGTGTCTGGCAGGGAGTGTCTGTTTACACAACAATGGCACTAGATTGGATGGAATGTTCGCTTAGTGACCTAATTGCATAACAATTAGGAGAACATATCCCCATTGTTAAGCAGCACACACCTGTAAAATGCTAGCCATGTTTCATATATACAAGCTGAATCTGCTTTTCTTTTTGCTGAAAGCTAGTGATGGTGCTGGCCTGTTTGTACATTAAAATGTTTATGAAGATGTGAAAACATCCATTGAAAAATGTTTCTCTGGCTTGCTAACTAAAGCTCAGTATGAAGATCTCAGTTAACCCCTACAGGCCTGACCTTGATTGTTTACGTCTTCTATTACACATTTTTGCAGTATAACTATGGAATATAAATCAAACCAGCTTTGGGAGCTAAAAAGGTTTTTGCATTTTAACAGTGATGGGAAAAAAGGCACAGGATAAACCTTCTGTGAGGAAACTTTTAAAGGTGTATCTCATGCCTTTCTTTATCGGTGTTCCTTTTTACCTGAAAGTGTATTTCAATAAGATTATTTTTACTTTTAAGACCATTTTATATTCAGAAACAGAACCGGAAAAGTGGCCAATTTCAGAGAGACTGTAGCATAGCTCTATTCATTACTACTGCATTCATTGAAGGATCAGGAAACAGAAGTTTTGTCAACCAGTGTGAAAGCTCTGTATAACAGAAGGCTTTTTGAAGCTTGATATTAATATTTTTACTCATCTTTGTCTTCTGGGAAGATACATGTTATGCAGGGGTTCTCAAACTGGGAGGTTATGATGCCTCAGACAGGGATACCCTATCTCTGCCCCCCTTAAGGTGTGGGGCAGGGCAGGGCAGGGCAGGGCAGGATAGGACAGGGAATGTGTCACCGCGATTGCGCTGCTGCTGGGAACAAAGGGGCTTTTAAAAAAACTTACCTCTGCCAGTCTCCAGGGCAGGGGTGCTCAATAGGTGGATCGCGATCTACCGGTAGATCGCGAGGCAAAATGAGTAGATCGCGGAGTGCTGACCCCCCCCTTCAGGTGCCTCTGGGAGGAAATGCCGGGAGTAAGGCCCATTGTACTCAATGGGGCTTACTCCCAGGTAAGTGTGGCTAGGATTGCAGCCTCACAGCCGAATCCTAGGCATGTCTACTCAGGGGTAAGTCCTGTTATACTCAGTGGGGCTCAAGGTACACCAACATACATTGTACACATAAATGTTATATGTTATGATGGCGCGAACATTGTAAAAAAAACTCTGGTAGATCTCCGGGCCTTGCTGGGTTTCAAAGTAGCTCTCGAGCCAAAAAAAGTGTGAGCACCCCTGCTCCAGGGGATGGAGGGAGCCTGTGGAGCCCTCTGCAGGACTACCTGTGCCTCAGAAAAGTGAAAAATAGCTATTGCGAC
This sequence comes from Tiliqua scincoides, assembly GCF_035046505.1. Taxonomy (NCBI): domain Eukaryota; kingdom Metazoa; phylum Chordata; class Lepidosauria; order Squamata; family Scincidae; genus Tiliqua; species Tiliqua scincoides. The sequence continues at coordinate 111,356,689 of NC_089823.1, forward strand.
CCGGTTCTGATTTGCATGACTGTGATTACTATTTTTAGCTTTTCTAAGGCATAGGGAGCCCTGAAGAGGATATGCCACATATATATATTTGCCCCCCCCCCACAAACACTGCAAGAAAGTTTGAGAACTGCTGATGTAATGGGACTTTTCTCTTGCTCCATAATCAAAATAATTTAAATGGATCCTTTCTGAGTATGTCTTGTTTTATTTATTTATTGTAGGGGTCCACCCCTGGAGGAGACTGGAGCAGGCTTGTTCCATCCCCAGTTAGGCCTCAGATTGGCTGAAGGGGGAGGGGGTTCCAGCACCCTTGTCTTTCTCCCTAGCAGAGCTGCCAGACCTGGCCTAGGAGCAGGAGCTGTTGACCTCACAGCTCCCTGCTTCACTCTGACAGCCTGTCATCCCTGGCCTCCCTGTTTTATGGAGCAAGCCTGCCCCCTTTGGCCCCTCCCCGTCCTCCAGGTGGGGCAGAAAAGGCCTTTCCTGTTCCTGGCTTGTTTCCTTCTGTGTTCCTTGTTTGCCCTGCCAGCTCTCTCTGGCTGGTTGGGGTGAGCCAACCTGCTTTGCTCCCTTCAAGGGCAGGGAAGCCTCCCCACCCTGGGCATGGGGTGCCTGCTCCAGGGTAAGTCGGGGGTCAGGGCATCTGGGAGGCTGATGTACCTGGAGACGTGGGGTGGAGGGGGAGAAAAGGCAGTTGGAGTCCAGCAGCCGGCCCATAGGTGTTCCACTCTTTCTCCTTGCCCTGCTGCAGCCTTCTCTTTATCTCTTCTTTATCTTCTCTTCTCTTTATTGTTGTAATTACTTCAGACCACTGTTACCCTGCACATGCCCAATCTTGTCTGATCTTGGAAGCTAAGCAGGGTCAGGCCTGGTTAGTACTTGGATGGGAGACCGCCTGGGAATACCGGGTGCTGTAGGCTTATACCATAGTCTTTCGAGACTGAAGGTTGCCAACCATTTTTTAGACCCTTCAAACACCTGCTAGAGAAAAAAAATTATCCTGAATGTCTAAAACCTTAGGGCAGTGGTATTCAGACTGGGGCGTCACCTATGCCCCAGCCTGAGGGCCCTGGCCTCTGCCCCCTTAAGGGGTGGGGGCAGAGGAAAGGCAGCAACGGGATATACTCACCAGTCCCTGCAGCAGCCTTCCCGGGGTGCGGGAAGCCCTGCGCGAGCATCTGCAGGACTTCCCAGCCTGCAGAAAGTGAAAGTGGAGCAATCATAAGTGAAAGTGGACCCCCTGCAAGCACTTACTGCAGCTTTCCAACTCCCAGAGAGTTTGAAAACCGAAGACTTAGGGTTGCAATGAGATACCTGTGAATTTATTTGAAACTACTGAGGGCTCACCTGGTAGGTTCAAGATGAAATGTGGTTGCTACTCGTTAGCTTTTAGGGCAGGACTCTCAAACCTTATTATACTACTGTAACAGAGATCTACATTATCAGTGCAGGCAGGCAGGCAGGCAGAAAGTAACCTTTTATACAGTACTCTGAGAATGTGGGTCCAAATGATAGTGAACCAGTCTTTGAATCTTCTGTAACCTTCCTGACTGTTCAGAAATGCTGCCTTTGTCAGATGTCCCAGCAGCTGGAGGAGGTCTCTTGCCCAAGGGTTTCCTCAGTGAGTCAATGAAATGATTTATTCATTTTCTCATCCCTTCCCAGATTCCACACTTGATTGTAAATTTACTACCGCCTTTTAACCAGTGTTGAAAGCCACTTTATGGTACTTCCTCTCATTACTATGTGAGCGTTTGATTCATTCTATGAAAAGCAAAGTCTGTTTTTCACAAATATCCAATAGAAGGAAATAGGATGCCACTTTCCAATTCTTTTTTTAATACTGGTGCCAGATTTTTCTATCCTAGTCAGTGAGCCAATTTAGAGCCTAATCCTGGGCTTGACATGACAGCTTACCACCAGTGCATACTGTCGCAAACATGCCATAAGGCATGTTTGCAAGACCTAATGCTGAGCCAGCGCCCGTGCTAGCCCAGCACTGGCTGGCGCTGGGCGGGCCCCCAGCCTCTGCCACTCAACAGTCGCACGGACCACAGAGCCACGATAAGTGGGATTGGGGGGGAGGCGGGGAGGAGGCGTTCTGGGGAAGGGAGAGGTGGGGAGAGGGTGGGGAAGAGGTGTGCCAGAGGAGGGAGCAGGGAGGGAGGGAGGTGGATCCAGAGCTTTTGTGCGGGGCTCCACACCCTACATGAATGGCCTTCCCTCACTGCCAACCTTTTCCTGGGCAGTGAATCATTGCGGGGCTACTTCCCTTACTCGGGAGAAGGGAACGAAATTCACTGCCTGTGGCTGCCGTAGACACACTGCATGCGATGGCAGCCATTTTTGGTGCCACCGCAGCCACGTGCCACGGAAGCACAGGGTTGGGCTGTTAGATGCCACAAGGAAATGTAGGCTGCAGTCCTCACCACACTTTCCTGAGAGTAAGCCCCATTGAACAAAACAGAACTTACTAAGTCCCGTAGGGGCTCCCTATAGGTGACCAGGCATGTGGCCATTTCTAGGTCTGCTGTATGTTGTTGTGTCCTCTCTTTAATACGAAGATTTTGTAGCATATTTAGGTGTATAGCTAAAGTTTTACTGCTGAAGTTTTATTCCCAAGTAATTATCCTCTTAATTTCCATTCTGGGAATGTGTTTGAATTATACCTGAAGATTGTGAAGGCTAATTCAGTATAAACTTATATCCCAAGGAACTTATATCCCAAGGAAACACCACTGAAAAGGAAGTTCTTCACATATACCTAAGCTCCATTGCTCTAGTGGAGCTCTTCCTCTGGGTAGAATAGATCTTCACCACCTACTTTCCTTGGAACATAGCCTATGTTCCTTGGAACATAGAACTTTACTAGGCCTAATCTGAACTCATTTAAACTGAATATTCACCAAGGGCTTTTGTGAAAGCTATATGGGAGTTCTGTGTGAAAAAAAGGTAACCTGGAGGAGTTCTTAATAATGGCTTTGATTTTTCATTTAGGGCATGTGGCTGTCTGCTATCACCTCTGTTTCCTTCTCCCTCTTGGCCTTGTTGAGCTATGCACTGCCTTACGCTTGAGTCATCCTTCCCTCTGTGCCCATTAACTGTGTTTCTTCTCTTTAAAATTTCTCCTTTTAAACTGACATGTTCCAAGGCTCTTCCTGCCCTTCCCAGGGACCTTCTAGGCATATTGGCTGCTGTGATTGGGGGGTGGGGGAGGAAATGCTCTGAGCACACCCTCCTTCCTTTCCTCTCTGGAGGGCAATTGCTCCCTGGTTGAACCCTGGCAGCGTTGCAGGGTGGGAAGGTAGGAGGGGGAGGGACTACAGGGGGAACCAAGGGCAAGTCAAGCTGAGCTGGTGGGAGAAGTGAATGGGGAGATGAGGGGGAAATGTGGTATGAAAGGGTGAGCTGGGGGGACAGGAAGACAGCAGTGTGGGAAAGGTGGAGCTAGGAGGAGAGACCCATGGGGTGGGGGTGGAGTACGCAAGTAAGGGGGCCAAGAACTGGGTCAGGTCTCAGGATGTAGTTGAGCTGGCCTCAACAGTACTCAGCAGAAAAGTTGTGGAAGAAAGGTTGGATGTGCTAGAAATTAAGTAGCAATGTATTTAAGTGTGTGAGTACTACCATAGCTGTATGATCGCTATTTTTACAGCATTGTAGGAAAGCAACCAATCTTTTTTGAAATGCGCTAATAGGTACCCTCCCCTGGGGGCTGGGGATAAGAATAGGCCCTCAGTTTGGCTGTACTTGTCGTAAGAGGCGACTAAACAGCCATCGGGTAGATGGAGCTCGTCAGCCTGGGAAGGCAGCTCATCTGAGAGAAGGAAAACTCTGATCCCAAACCTCCACTGCCTTGTGGCTACATCCAGTTAAGGAAAAGGCTTCAGGAGTCAATCTCGAGGCAAAATCAGGAGCCAGAGTCCCTGAGGCAGTTCAAGTCTGAACACAGTCACGTTCTGGCAACTCCTGCGACGCCGCTGGAACCAACCGTATTGGCTTCTGCCTTTCCATTGGACCATTTCAGTGACGTGGAGAGGGGGGATTTGCTGCATGGGTAACAGCCTATCCTCCATACCTACTTTACCCAGGCTTCGCGTACTGGAGAGGACACTGTTCCAGAGCCACCATTCAGAGCGCGATACCATAGTCTTCCGAGACTAAAGGATACCAACAATAATAATAGGTACCATCCCATTTTTCATGACTTTGTTGTCTAGTCCAGCAGGCAAGAGTTGGTGGTGTGATGGAGTTAGATCCTGAGATGCAATAATGGGAGAGCATCATGAGCTGCCAGAGTTTGTCATCTGAGTCTAGGAATTGTGAATTAATTAGCCTATCTATTGAGGTGTGCTGTTTTGGTATAAGATTGTGCAAAGGATTGCTGTATCCCTTCCAAATCCCTCGCCATGCAGTAAAGATGAATACCGCTATTAAAAATAGGGGGGGATCATTAATGCTAGTTCATTGTATTGACACTTTAAATCTGCTGTGAGTCCCACATTTCCATAATCTCTCTTTCTCCTTTTCACTGGAATTTAGAATAACAGTTGCCAGTGTGTGTTTCACGCATCAGGGTTTATAATCAGCATGAAGTTTATAGTGCTTAAGAAACCAGGATCAATGGAATTGTGGTTCAGTGTACACAAGTACAGTAATACTTCAAATAATGCAGGGGATACATCACCAAAAAGACATCAAGCATTGTGTGAAACAGTGCTATAGGAGACATTGTTCAAGGCAAGAAATTGGCACTGATTGGCTCTGCAATCCTACAATGTTCTACTGCCACTGGCTACAATAACAGTCAATCATGCCAAGACAAAGAGTTCTGTAACAAAGCAGTGTTATGGGAGGTATTACAGTATGTGATCAACCTCAGAATGCAACATGTGATTTGTAGTCTTCGTGATGCAGACAAGAATGCAAATAGTTTAAAATATCAAAATATGTCTATTGAGGGAATATTTGATCCAAATCACACTTTTAGCAATCATTGATGCTAATCAACTAATCAAAAGTTAGCACTGGAGTCATGTAACATCATCCTGCAAGCTAGCAAAGGGTTGGTGCTAAATATGAAAAAATTGGTGGTGACAGTACAAACAAAGAAATAAAAATTGCAAAGAGAGCATCCTTGCAGTTTCACCACCTTTTTTGTGACCATATGCAAGAGGCAACTAGAATCATGGAAAGTGCATGTCAAGTGGATCCAGGTGTGCTGAAAATTGACATCCAAAAGCTGTAAGTAGAGGAAATCTACATACCCTCCAAAATGGCTGGTGATTTACATATAAATGGAAATAGTTTAAAAGGAAGATACTGTACAGGAAGATGTACAAAACAGTATCATGCAAATTTATTGTGGTTTCCCCTTCAAACAGCTTCTTTAAAAAGAATCCTCATTGCATTTATTGGTAGTGGGTCGCTTTGTGTGATTTAACACATTGCCTTCCTGCTTGTCGCATTTCAAAAAGCAGGTATCATAGGAGAATAGTGAGGGTTTGACGTGCCCTTAATAAATTACATCTTTTTTTTTTTTTTGGTGGCAAAAGCCTTTACCTGCCTTTTAAAGACTGCCTACACCTCACATGGCTACAGTCCTGGCAAAAAAAAGGCTCTTAAGTAGATACACAGCCCAATCTTTATCCACCCTGGAGCAGGCAGGCTGCCTGGCCTGCCCCGTATCCAGTGCGGGATTGGGGCTGCCTATGGCTTTGCCCAGAGCAAGGGGAATGCATTCAGTAGTCCCAGTGGGACTACTTGGATCTGCGCCACCTTAGGAAGTGGCTCTGATCCAAGCAGCCCATGACTGCTCCGCACTGCCCAGGTTAGGATCCAACACAAGGGGCCCACCTGCTGCCTACCCTCCCCCTGCCCTAGAATGCCTCCATCCCACCCTTCCCCCCCCTCCCCAAGCCCCTGCGCTGGCCTGCCTTGGCTGGTGTGGACTTACTGGTCCGCAAGCCAAGCGGGGCTTGCGTCGTTCTCCCTCCTCGAATGGTGGCGCAAAGTACTTTATGGCAATTTCACAACATCTCTGGGCCGATGCAAGGGACTTGTGATAGCCCATCCAGGGGGCTGGATTGTGCCCACAGTTATTTTGTTAATGATGCATCACTTGTATAACATCTCTGTGCTTAGGAAACAAAATCTCAGCTCTGTTTCCAGAGAGCAATATTTGTATGCAAAGAACACGACTCAGATTGTAAACTTTCAAGAAGAGCTGCTCTATTCGAAGCAAGTCTATATTCCTTGAAGAATACAGAAGAAACATCAAAATAAGGGGGGGCACTCCTTGTAATTTCTTCTCCTTGCCAGCCTCAAGCACAAGAAAGACCTAACCTTTTTCAAGTACTTCTTTAATAACATGAATCCAATGATGTTAATTTTGCTCTGCTCCGTCCAATAGTAACAATATCAATATCCTGTTTTTAAACATCAGGAAGGTTTTTGTGTTGAGGTTGTACATTCTTCAATATATCATTGCCAGGCTAGCTGAGGCCTCTAGTTTACTCACTCAGAAAAATGTCTTCCCTCACACTTAGGCTTGTAGCCCATATTTGTGGAAAACAATTGCAATTGAACAAAAACAGTTTTAACTCCATGACTCAAAATTCTGCTGATCGGTAACATTGTCATTGTGGCCAGTTGATGTGTTTGTTGGTACCTGCGCAAACACTCATGGAAGTGCGGAGTGGCCCACTAGTAGTAGGCTTGTAACCTGTAGGGTTAGTTTGGAGATACCAACTTTGTGAATTTTTGCCTCCACACAGGGATGATACTGCACCTCTTTGGTTTTCTTGATCAGAGTTGCTTGAAAAAAGGAAGCCAGGATGATACAAATGGTGGAGGCACATGGACAGCTCTCATGTGGAGACACGAATTAGTTTTTGGGGTCTGTGATTCTCACTGGGCTAAAAAAACCACCCAGTGGCCCTGCATGGTCATGTATAGGACATCAGGCATATGGAATGAGCTTGTTTCTTACACATGAAGTTCCTTTTGCTGAGTGAGATCATTCTTCTTTAGTCTGTAGCTGGCGCTTAGCTGGGGAGGAGGTAATCCTCTCAGCCAATAACACTAGTGTAGGTGCCACTGGAGTCCATGTGTCATTCATAATACGCTTCCACTCTTGGTGATTGGTAGTGATATTTTTAGCCTCATTGATGGTCAGTCGCTGGTTCCTTAGATCTTCCACAGTGTTTTGAGGAAGATCATGCTTCCTTCATGTTCTGCCCATTGCTGCCCATTGAACCCTCAAGTAGGTGAGACCATTGGTCCATCCATGCTACAATAGAGATTAAATTAGAATAACATCATGTCACAGTTTCTGCCCTGTAACCTGAAATGTAGAGTACAGGCAGGGTCCCCATATCTGCATAGGTTTCATTCTGCCCCGCCGCCCCCAAGGATATTGAAACTGCAGATATGGGAGAATCCTATATAAATAGTGCCCCCATGCACCCACTATGGTGCCTAAAAAGTTACCGTTAATGGGGCTGGGAAGTGTAGCAGGTCCCCCTGGATCTGCAGATAAGTGATACAGAGCCAAATCTTATCCATGTCTACTCAGAAGTAAGTCCTATTATAGTCAATGGGGCTTACTCCCAGGTAAATTTGGATAGGATTGCAGCCACAGGTGCTCATCTATATAGAAATCTCTATCCAATTAAAAAAAACAAAAACTTGGCTCTTCTAAAATTGTTGCTGGACTTTGCATTTCTTGTATCTGGAGAATTAATGAAGAAATACAGAATACCATTATGGTGTTACTCCAGAGCCTGCAGTCCAAAGAGGTTTGTGGGGAAGATTTTAAAATGCAGAGGGGTTTCTTCCTTCTTTTAAGAGCAGCTGCATAAAATTACCGTAAAGTCCTCTAGGAATGCTTCTGGGACATTGTGCACTCTTCTGCACTAAAGATTCTTGGACTCTCATACAGGAAACAGCAGGACTGTTTTGATGATAACGATGAAGAGATCAAGGTCCTACTTGCTGAAAAGCACTGCCTTCACCATGCTCATCAGAACGACCCGTCGTTAACAGCTAAGAAAAATATCTTCAACAACATTCACAGGACCGTACAGAGCAAGCTCCGCAAGATGCAGGACTCATGGTTGAGTGCCAAAGCAGATGAAATCCAGACATTTACTGATAGAAACGATGCCAAACGGTTCTATGAAGCTATCAGATCCTTGTATGGACCTCAAAGAGCTCCCCTCTACTGGACTCAGATGGCGTAACTCTCATTACTGAGAAGACCCTGGTTCTACAGTGTTGGACTGAGCACTTTCAAACCGTACTGAATCATCCATCCTCCATCAATAATGAGGTGATTGACAGAATGACCCAGACAGATATCAACTACAGCCTGGATGTTCCACCATCAGAGACTGAAACCCTGCAGGCCATTAGCCAGTTGTCCAGTGGCAAGGCCCCAGGATCTGACGCGATCCCAGCGTCAGTTTATAAAGATGATGGTGCAGTGCTTGTCGATAAACTCACTCAACTGTTCCAGTCTTTCTGGAATCAAGGATCCATCCCTCAGAAACTGAAAAACGTGTCCATCGTACACCTCTACAAGAGGAAAGGAAATCGACAAGTCTGCGATAATTACAGAGGAATATCACTACTCTCCATTGCAGGCAAGATCCGTGCACGAGTGTTGCTGAATCGCCTAACTGACCACCTGGAACAGGGTCTACAACCCAAGACACAGTACGCCTTCCGTAAAGGGCGTGGCACTGTGGACATGATCTTCGCAGCCCGACAGCTCCAAGAGAAGTGTCAAGAGCAGAATCGTGAACTGTACACCACCTTCGTGGATCTCACCAAGGCTTTTGACACTGTCAGTCGCGAAGGTCTGTGGCGCATCATGTCGAAGTTTGGGTGCCCTGACAAATTCATCCTGATGGTGCATCAGTTCCACGACGGCATGATGGCTCGTGTTCTGGACGATGGAGAAGCTTCAGAGGCCTTTCCCGTCACAACCGGCGTCAAGCAAGTGTGCGTGCTGGCACCGACCCTGTTCATTATAATGTTTTCAGCCATGCTGTCAGATGCCTTTCAGAACAGTTCCTTGGGAGTCAGCCTGAGATACAGGACTGATGGGAAACTGTTTAACCTGCGTAGACTCCAGGCTGTCATCAAGATAAAGGAGACTGTGCTACAAGGCCTTCTTTTTGCTGATGACTGTGCCCTGAATGCTGGATCAGAACAGGAAATGCAAGCCAGCATGGACAAATTCGAAGCAGCATATGACAACTTTGGTTTCCTCATCAACACAAAGAAAACCAAAGTTTTGCACCAGCCTGCTCCGAAGGCCCAAGACCGAGAGCCCACCATTATAGTGAAGGGACAAAAGCTGCAAGCAGTGGACCAATTTACATATCTTGGCAGCACCCTCTCCCACGCAGTGACAATTAACATCGAGGTCAACTGCAGAATCACCAAAGCAAGTTCTGCATTCGGCAGACTACAGACCAACATGTAAAATTGCCGTGGAATAAGCCTTGCTACAAAGCTTACAGTCTACCGAGCAGTTGTGCCAACTACTCTGATGTATGCCAGTGAGACTTGGACTGAGGCACACTAGGCAACTGAACCACTTCCACATGATGTGCCTCTGCAGACTTCTGAGGATCCAGTGGCAGGACAGGGTGCCAGATACAGAAGTCCTCTCCAGAGCAGAACTGCCGTCAGTTCACACCCTGCTGATGAAAGCACAGACACGCTGGGCAGGTCATGCTGTAAGGATGCCAGACCACCGCATCCCTAAACAGCTCTTACATGGTGAGCTGTCTCAAGGAAAGCGATCACATGGGGGACAAAAGAAGCGATATAAAGACACACTGAAAGCCTCTCTCAAGACCCTGGATATTGACACCACCACCTGGGAAATCCCAGCACAAGACTGATTGACATGGCTTACGCTGATCCACCAAGGCTGTCAGACATCTGAAGCCAGAAGGACAACCATAGCACAAGAGAAGCGAGCACGCCATAAAGCCAGAGCTGCAAATGCTGCAACAGTGGTGCCTACACATGTCTGCCCAACACGTGGCAGAACATTCCGTGCTCATATCGGCCTTATTAGTCACCTGCGGGCACACAGTGGACAGTCCACAACCCGTTAGATGTCAAGGTCTTCTTCGAAAACGATGGACAAACATCATCAGGACCTTCAAGAATGCCTTGCTCTATGCATAGGGCAGGATCCTGCTTTGGTGGAAACCAAGAAGTCCCCTATGCCTATATAATCTTTTCAGACACATAAATGAGCTTGCTGGATCACAGCCCGAGTGTGTCTATGTCTGTATTTTAAAGCCGATCTCAAAAGTGTATTTTTCATTTGTATTGTGTTGATATTTAATACAAATATATTTTTCTTAAATATCAGCAAGATATGTTCCCATATGCACACACTGAAAAGGTCAAGCCGTACACAGAAACCTACTTGAAAATTCAGATTGCCCTTGCTGAATCTGGGAGAATGTGTTACAGCCCAGTTTTTTGCATGTCTACTCAGAAATGCTCTATTGGATTCACTCCCAGGAAAGTGTTGCAGCCACAGTTTCTTGAGAAGTTATCATTAAAGATGCAGTTGTTCTAGAAATAGGTTATACATGTTCATTCACTAAAAGAAACCACATTGGCAGTTTTCAATGTACTTTGCAATTGTTACCTGACTTCTCACAAAACCTAGCAAGGTAGGTTAGCTTTGACAGTGTGCCTGTCATATAGGACTTTGATTCATTGTCTTCCATGACCAAGCCCAGCATAGTAAACACAAATGCATACTATCCCTCAAGCCACACAGTTCACTTAATGAAAATATGTGTCACACTTTTTTTCTTCCCAGATAAAATGTCAGCTTGATTGCAGAAAGGCACCACAGATACTTACCTATAAGTCAGTCTCACAGATAAGTTAAGGGCAGGTTTTTGAGCCAAAATCATGGAATTTTCTGTGACCCTCGGATAAGTAGGGGGTTAAACTTAGAAGGGTGCCTGACTATAGTTTTGTCTGATTTTACCCGAGGCCAGATCCTGAAAAATAACCTACCAGTAATTGTTACCTAAGAACTGTACAGTCTCTAATGTATTAAAAATATTGTAAAAGATCATAAGGTACATTTTTATTCTTTAACTTTTTAAATTCTGAACTTCACAACCTTTTTGTAAACACTGTCAAAATAAGTGCACTGTAAACAACATACCACTAGAACAGTGGTTCCCAACCTGGGGTACATGTACCCCCAGCGGCACTCAACAGAACCTTTCGGAGTGCTTGAAAAAGAATTGAATAATGGCAGAAAAAGGCAGGTAGTACTCCAGAATGCCTTGCAGGACCAGCAAGGCAGGTAGGGAGGTAGCTAGTTGGCTGTGAAAGCTCCACCAATAGCTAACTTTTGGTGATCAATTCATGCATGAATCAGTGACTGAAAACTAGCACAGTAAAAAAGCTGAAACATAATATGGAAAGTGATCAATCACCAAAAATTTCTCAGGACACTAGTGCAAAACAGTGCAAAGGCAGAGTCTACTATTTTTCAAACAGATAAATAGAGAAAATACTGTGATGAATACGTGAAGTATGGGTTTTCATATAGAGGAGATGAGGGCTTATATTAATTACAAACATTTAGCTAATATGAGGGGTACAATTTATGGAAATGGGCTGCCAAGAGGTATGCAAGTGAAAAAGATGTTGGGAACGACTGCAGGAGAACCGTGAATCAAATCCTTCTTAAAGATGCCTGATGTGTTAAGCAGAGGCTCAACATATAACGTACAACTGGGAGTGTGCAATTCAATTCACAGCAGAGAGAAGCAACAAGGAATTACTGTTGAATGCAGCTGCACATAACTGCAGCCCTATTTATTCAGAAGCAGACCCAGTGCTTTTTTTGTAAAAAAATAGGTGCAGGAACTCACAACTTTTTATTTATTTATTTATTTTTAAACCATTTTTTATACATGCACGCGCGCACGCACACACACACACACGTCCATCCCGTGTGAGCTCCCTGGTAGCTCTCCTGCCACAGCTGGAGTGAATCACCCCATTTTTTTTAGGTGGGGAGGTGCTCCATTGGGCTATAGGAAACTCTCTCCATTGGGCTATAGGAAAGCCCAATGGGACCTGAGGGAGAGTCAGCATGGCTTCTGTAAGGGTAAGTCTTGCCTCACAAACCTTATAGAATTCTTTGAAAAAGTCAACAGGCATGTGGATGCGGGAGAACCCGTGGACATTATATATCTGGACTTTCAGAAGGCGTTTGACATGGTCCCTCACCAAAGGCTACTGAAAAAACTCCACAGTCAGGGAATTAGAGGACAGGTCCTCTCGTGGATTGAGAACTGGTTGGAGGCCAGGAAGCAGAGAGTGGGTGTCAATGGGCAATTTTCACAATGGAGAGAGGTGAAAAGCGGTGTGCCCCAAGGATCTGTCCTGGGACCGGTGCTTTTCAACCTCTTCATAAATGACCTGGAGACAGGGTTGAGCAGTGAAGTGGCTAAGTTTGCAGACGACACCAAACTTTTCCGAGTGGTAAAGACCAGAAGTGATTGTGAGGAGCTCCAGAAGGATCTCTCCAGACTGGCAGAATGGGCAGCAAAATGGCAGATGCGCTTCAATGTCAGTAAGTGTAAAGTCATGCACATTGGGGCAAAAAATCAAAACTTTAGATATAGGCTGATGGGTTCTGAGCTGTCTGTGACAGATCAGGAGAGAGATCTTGGGGTGGTGGTGGACAGGTCGATGAAAGTGTCGACCCAATGTGCGGCGGCAGTGAAGAAGGCCAATTCTATGCTTGGGATCATTAGGAAGGGTATTGAGAACAAAACGGCTAGTATTATAATGCCGTTGTACAAATCGATGGTAAGGCCACACCTGGAGTATTGTGTCCAGTTCTGGTCGCCGCATCTCAAAAAAGACATAGTGGAAATGGAAAAGGTGCAAAAGAGAGCGACTAAGATGATTACGGGGCTGGGGCACCTTCCTTATGAGGAAAGGCTACGGCGTTTGGGCCTCTTCAGCCTAGAAAAGAGACGCTTGAGGGGGGACATGATTGAGACATACAAAATTATGCAGGGGATGGACAGAGTGGATAGGGAGATGCTCTTTACACTCTCACATAATACCAGAACCAGGGGACATCCACTAAAATTGAGTGTTGGGCGGGTTAGGACAGACAAAAGAAAATATTTCTTTACTCAGCGCGTGGTCGGTCTGTGGAACTCCTTGCCACAGGATGTGGTGCTGGCGTCTAGCCTAGACGCCTTTAAAAGTGGATTGGACGAGTTTCTGGAGGAAAAATCCATTATGGGGTACAAGCCATGATGTGTATGCGCAACCTCCTGATTTTAGGAATGGGTTAAGTCAGAATGCCAGATGTAGGGGAGAGCACCAGGATGAGGTCTCTTGTTATCTGGTGTGCTCCCTGGGGCATTTGGTGGGCCGCTGTGAGATACAGGAAGCTGGACTAGATGGGCCTATGGCCTGATCCAGTGGGGCTGTTCTTATGTTCTTATGTTCTTATGTTCTTATGAAAGCCTATACAGTAGTTAAAGTGTTCAGAACAAATATATAAGGTCTTCAGCCCAGCTGGTGGCCATCAGTGCCTCAAGTGTTAGTTCCAAACACTTTGAACCTAAGACCTCTGGTGGCTCAGTGGTTAAATTATAGATCTGTGGAGCCGGAGGCCTGGGGTTCAAATCCCACTGAGGAATTTTTTTTTTTTAAGGTGGGAAGGTGCTCCATGGCTGCAAAATATAAAGGTTGGTTGCTAGTTGCCAAAAGGGGGGCCAGTTGAGGCTGCAAAACTCCTCAAAGTTCAGTCCCAGGCAGGCTCTTTTTTTAACCTTTTTTTTTTAAGTCCCAGGTAGGACTTAACCCACAGCCTCCAGCAGGGGGCTCACTCCAGGAGCTTAACTGTGGGTTAAGTCCTAACTGGAACTTAAAAAAAAAAAAAAAAAAGGTCAAAAAAGAGCCTGCCTGGGACTGAACTTTGAGGAGTTTTGCAGCCTCAACTGGCCCCCCTTTTGGCAACTAGCAACCAACCTTTATATTTTGCAGCCATGGAGCACCTTCCCACCTTAAAAAAAAAAAAAAATTATTCCTCAGTGGGATTTGAACCCCAAGCCTCCGGCTCCACAGACCTATAATTTAACCACTGAGCCACCAGAGGTCTTAGGCTCAAAGTGTTTGGAACTATTACTTGAGGCACTGATAGCCACCAGCTGGGCTGAAGACCTTATATATTAGTTCTGAACAGTTTAACAATAGGCTTTCCTATAGCCCAATGGAGAGAGTGCTGGGCTGTGGAACACAAGGTTGGAGGTTCGAATCCCTCCCTAGCCAGCAGTGCAGAGCAGGGTGGTGCAGGCAGGGGAAAAAAGGTGGGGGCAAGGAGGAGGGGGGAAAAAAAGTGCCGGAACGCCGTTCCGGTGCGTTCCATTACAAAAAAAGCCCTGAGCAGACCCATTTCTTTCCATGGGTGTTATTCTTAACTAATGGTGCACTGAATTGTAGCCTGGGTTTTTGTTTCAAATGGAAAGGAGGATGACTTCCTGGTGTTTTAAAAAAGAGACCTCTGCGGAATGCAAGCATTTGCAAAACTTAAGGCGCAATCCTAACCGCTTATGCCAGTGCTTTCCAGCACTGGCATAGCAGTGCCAATGGGACATGTGCTGCATCCTGCAGTTGGGTGTCACTCACGGAGGCCTCCTCAAAGTAAGGGAATGTTTGATCCCTTATCTCAGAGCTGCATTGCCCTTATGTCAGTGCTGGAAAGCACTGACATAAGGGGTTAGGATTGTGCCCTTAGAGAAGGAGGCTCATTTAAATTCAATGACATTCAATGGAAGTCTCAAATGAAGTGAAAAGGTTAACTTTGGCTAGCGCTTTCCAGGGGTTGCCTTGGAGATAAACAGCCCTCTAATTATCTCTGCATTGCCCCTACCACTTGAAAAGCAAGGAGCTGAAAAGCTGTACCCCCTGATCAACCTTGGAGATAAGGCGAGATGATTATCCAAGCTTGATTTCTTGGCAAAAATTTCTTACCCTGCAGGTGAGTATCTACGGTATCTGAGATATATTTATTTTGGGTTTTAATGGACTTGATTTTAAAGTTTTCTGCCTCTCTATAGACAGAATTTACTTTGTTTAAAGATAAGATGGCCATTATATCCCTAATTATGATGTTTTACAATCACTCTTGAAAAGGAAGGCCAGTGAGGCTTGTGTGCAAGTGTCAATTGATAACAATGAGAAAAATGATTCACTGGAGTCCATTACAAACGTGTTGAGCATTTGAGGTTTGTTGAGTGGTCCACATGGCTACTTTGGAGACAAAGAGATTAAGGAATAGGGGGGAATTATCAGCAAGAATAAGATTTGAACAAATGGGTCAATGAGGCACAACTATCCAAAAGCTTGTGCGGAATAAATCTGGATAAAGCACCTAGTTGAAATATGAGGTTTTCTAAACTACATTTTTTGGTTCACTGGAATCATTTATGTCCTGTGACCTAAGAAAGAGATTACATTTTCTGAATTATTTTATCTGTAAACAAAACTGTGTGAAAAATGATTTGTAAAAATAAAAGAAGGAGAGAGCAGTGCATACACACAAAAAATTCTTTGTATCAGCATGAACATCGAACTGGAAAATTGGACTCCATCATATTCCATATTTCTTTTCTATCTCAGGTGATGTCTTTTTCAAAAACAGTTTTCCTTTGCTTCTTGTTGTTTTTTTTTTTTAATGTCACTGAAGATAACCATCAGAAAGAAATTCACTCCAGAAGATATATAGTCCTGTAACATTCACTGACGAAAAAACAATAGGCATGGATCACATCTCTGTTTCAAAGTTTATTTTCGTTGCTCAGATTTATTCACACTCTACCCTTCTGTGTCAACATTCCTCACAGTATTAAAACCAATTAGGCTGCAATCCCATACACGCTTATCTGGGAGTAAGGGCTACTGAATTCAGTGGATTTACTTCTTAGTAGACATGTGTCGGATTGTGCTTTTAGTGTGCAAGCACTCTTCCACAGACCACCACTTAAACTCAGGAAAGGCTCCCAGAGAATGAAGGCCTGTGTTTCCATTAAAATAAGAACTTGGCCACTACAGCTTGATAATGTTGTCAGTGGCTGGTCTGAAAGTTTCTTTTCTCATTTGACTAGGTCTCCTGCTCCCTATGATAAGAGAGATGTGCAGTCATGAAGCATGCATAGTCCTGACCGCTTCCTTGCTTCCAAGGAATTCTGGGCATGCCATTTAATCATGTGGGGGAAGGCAGTTCATCTGAACTTCTCCTCTACATATGCTGGTAAACCTGCTGTTAAACTATGCTAGCAGGATTGGTTTGGTTGAGCCACTGATCCAGACCATTCAAGGGAATGCCTCAAATTCCCTCCCCCATATTAGGGGAACCACTATGATATGTCCACTCAATGAGCATATACTTTTTTTTTTTTTTTGGAGGGGGGAGATGTTTGGACCGATAAAGCATTGCCTGAACTAGGCCAGTATTATTTATAAGCTAAAATGTGCATCTGTGCTACCTAGGCAGTATCTGGGAGTCTCTCCATGATGCTATTAAGAAAGGTAAAATTCACAGTAAGGCAAATCTGTGAGGTAGCTTTCCTGTGCAGTCCCCATTGAAACAAACAAGGGCGCACAAGGGTGGTCTTGCCCTACTTCCAGTTAATTTCCATGAAGGACAACTTCCTGAAAAGTTGTGCTCATTGTAAGAAATACACAACAAGCTTTATGCCTGGCCAAGCCTGGCCAAGCCAGCCCACTTTGTATATAACGTTTCTGTTGGCCCAAGAGATCTTAGATATATTTCATCATAAATGAAATAGACCAAAGAGCAGGATGTGACCAGATTACAAGATGATCAATGCAACACGAAAGCTTTTACAAAGATCATTTAAAGCAGTTCGGCAAAGTGCACCTCCCTATTAAACTCATTAGGTATATCTCCAGAGACGACTTAGCAGAGCTGTAGTAAGGAAATAAACATTTAGAGCAAGAAAGGAAGAGAGCCTGATCAGAGGTTAAGAACTCCATAAAAATGTAATAATCAACCAAGTATAAATATTTTAAACGTCTTTGATAATGATGGATTAAGAAAAATGACCCAAGCTATAAAAGAATGTATCAGTCTGAATTTTGGAGTGCACTTACACCCACCAGCAGTTTTGAAATGTTAATGCAGTTTTAAATGTGGGGCACCAAGACAAAGAATGGTTGAACTCTACAAGAGATATAAAATGAAAATAGTAATAATCTTCTATCCTGGCTTGGCAGTATGTTTAACAAAGTCGATGCAAATGTAACATGAAGACTTTCAAGAGTACTGTCATAGTGAATCAGAACAATAATTGGGAAGAGATCCCAAAATTCCAGTTCCGGTGGATAGTTTTGCCATTCTTAGATCCTCTTTCACCATGGCAACAAGGGCTCTGTCAGTCCTCATGCCCCTTTCTGTCCATAAGCTGAGTGTGTTTTAAAAGTGAAAGGGGCTGTGTCAAAGGGTGGGTTCACACTTGTTCCCCACACAGGTACTTCAAGTAAGATGTGCAGCAGCTACAGGTACAGCTGCCACATGGAGTTGCCACCTTACAAAATTGCCTCCATGTTTGCACTACTTGAGTATGAGTCATATAAAAGTATCAGCTATGGCCCAATGGATTTGTTTATGCAGCCACTGTAAGTGTGTTCCAGTTCTTAACGTTTGGGCGGGTGAACTGATACTTTGTTGAACCGATAGCAATCACGCAGCAGGTTTGTCATCTCCCAGCTCGGCTGGTATTTATTTATATCACAGTGAGAAGAAAAGGACAGCAGGTTAAGACCTGGCATGTACCTCTATCATCTTAGAAGTGCTGGAGTGGCTGTGTTATATGGGAAGAGTTGACAGATGGCTCCGTCCCACATCAGCATCACCCACTTGACTTGCATCACTTTATTCTTTCAGCTATTTACAATTATAACCACATTTCAAATTTTGTCCATGTGCTTTCTGCTTTTGTCCAATTTCACTCAACCTTCCACGATGATTGTTGACGTTCTTATCTTAATTTTTTCTTTTATTTCTATTTATTTAGGTTTTGCATGCATTTGCATGTGTTACATAGTAAGTTACTTGCATTTTTCACTGGCCAAAATGCATTTACAAGCTAAATAAGGCTATGCTTTGACAAAGTTCATCCATTTTGAACTTTCACCCATGCTCTGGACCCTGACGAGACAAAAGTGTGATGTATTACTGTAAAATTATATCGTCCCCATTTACAACTGGAGAGCCAAGCCTGAGAAGGAGTGTCTTGCCTAAGGCTACATCATGAGAACTGATGGCAAAAGCCTGATTTGAACTGTGGAAGTTCAGATTTGCAGCTCAGTCTCTTCACCATTATTCTACAACACCTTTCAATATTATCTTACAACCATTACTGATTGTTATACTGCTGGTAAACAAGTTAGTTATAACTAGGGAACTTGAAACAAACACAATTGTGTAACTTTCCTGTAAAGGGCCAGGTTTCCAAAATCACTTTTTCTCATAGAATTCAGTGGAACACTCTAGTTGCCAACTCATATCATGCATATGTGTGTTTGTGTATTTGTTTTAGTTCTGCTGAATTTTTTCAAAGGCTTGCCCAGTTGCCCAGGGCCAAACTGAAATGGATGTTGAAATATTCTACTAACAGAAAAAGCAGTGCCAAATGATAAAATATTAATTCTGTTACTTTGTATGCAGATATGAGTGAAGCAAAAGCAATTACCCCAATTTTAATTGCTTCATAGATGAATACAATTATGATGTTACTCATTCTGTTGGTAGTTGATGGATAAAATAGAATCCACATCCCACAATCATAGATTTCATTTAAAAGTAAACCTTACCAATGTGAGATATATTAAGGCAATAAACGGCTAAGAGATTAAACTTTCATAAACAGTAAGAGCTCATTGTTTTGTAAATGAGTGTATAATAAACATCTTGGTAGTGCAAAGAAAACCATTAAAGTGACTGGGAGCCTCGTGCTTTTGGAAAACTTTTGATTTATCTTTTTAATCATTTGTGAGTGCATTGTATACAGCAATTAAACAATGAAAATGGCTTTCTGTGTTCCCTCCATCAACTGTCAACATTTGAGAAGAAAACGGGAAATGTAAAGATGCAGCTTGGTACAAATGGTGTCATGAGTGAAGACGTACTTTAGTCCTAAATGAGTAGAATCTGTAGAAAAATAGTGAAATTGGGTATCATAAATAATTAAATGCTGGTAGATATTTTTTTCCAATGAGTGTATTATTTAGCTTTCAGACTTCTTGCTTATACGAGTATTTATAGGATTGTTGTCCCAATGTTTGTATCATACTAATAAACCAGCACACTGGGACAGGAGAGCGCTAAAGGATGTAGATGTTTTGTTTCATGTTCTGAATCGGTTATTCTCAGTGCGAGTTGGTGCTGCTTTGCTGCTATCCCCCACACTCAATGGAAGTGAACCGACTGAAAGTTCACTATAAGCAGAAGCTTCCATTTTGGCTGTCGTCATTGTGTGACGCCCTCATCCATTCTGGGACAGAAAATGGTGCCCAGCAAGAACCAACGTCCGGAAAAGGACTGGCATTTCTAGTACTGCTATCTCCATTCCCAAAGGTGGCGATTTTTCCAAAGAAGGAAAGAGTGCAACACCACAGCCACTCCAGTAACCCCCATCGCCTGAAACTTTACACAGCTGTCATGGGTAATCCATGAACTTTGTGATGTTTCCATTTTCGCTAGCAATGAAATCGCAGAGAAAAACTTCAGATCAACCATAAACTCCTGTAAGAAACACAGGGTGAACCAGAACCTATCAAATACTTTATATTAATACAGTGGTGCCTCGCAAGACGAATGCCTCGCAAACCGGAAAACTCGCAAGACGAAAGCGTTTTTGCGATTTTTCTGGTGACTTGCAAGATGAATTTTTCTATGGCCGTGCTTCGCAAGACGAATTTTTAAAATTAAAAAGTTGAAGTTTTGTGCTTGAAATTTTTGAAATCCTCTGTACAGTATGTATGCCTTTAAAGAGCACTTAATAAACACTTTGTAAACCAAATTTGACTTTGTTCTGACTTTTTTTGCCCATAGGAACGCATTAATTAAATTTCAATGCATTCCTATGGGAAACCGCGCTTCGCAAGATGAAATTTTCGCAATACGAAACAACTTGCGGAACGAATTAATTTCGTCTTGCGAGGCACCACTGTACCAGATAACATTGGTGACTGTACAGATGGGTTTTTTTTGCTACTTATGACCAAAGTACATGTTCCAAAATGTGGCTATGTGTATGTTTTTCTGCCTATGTCTGTCTGTGTGTTTTAACTTCATTAACAGCTGCAGTGGGGGGAAATTGACATTGCAGTATGCAAAGAGGGTTAAGTTAATAATGATTTCCAGTCACACTGCATTCCTAATCAAACTTCCTTTCCCCAAAGTTGCTAGCTCCAAAAGGGTAGCTTTCAATGGAGCCAGTGGGATCTTGCTTGCTTGGGATAATAGCTAGGGGTTCATTTGGGGGAACCAAAACATACAGGAAAAGGGTTAGCATCTTCCTTTCCTGCATTTTCCGTTCCCAGACCTATGGGACACCAATTCTCATTATAAATGCTGTTTACATTTTAAAACTCTCTCTCTCTCTCTCACACACACACACACACACACACACACACACACACACAGAGCTATGTGTGTTTGATGTAATGCAGTGGTTCTCAAACTCTCTGGGAGAGTTTGAGAGCCACTAAGTCTTTGCTGCAGGCAGCGGGGGCGGAGGGGAGATCATCTTCTGGAGGGCTCTGTGCTGCATGGGGAGCCCTGCTGAGACTGGCGCCAGGATCCCTCAACCCCTGGGAGGCTGCTGCAGGCAGGGGTGAGTGGCAATGCGCCCCTGTGCCCAGATCAGAGGCGTGATGCTGAGCATCAAGTCTCTGCCTTCTCCCCGCCCCTCCCCTCCCCTTAAGGGAGAACTACCCAGGGCTCTCAGGCTGGGGTGTCGTGACCACTGATGTAATGTGTAGCTTGGCCTTTAATATAATGAGTGACTAGGGCCTGCAGATAGCCTGTTTTTCAAGACCGTCTCACATCTCCGGAGTCTTTCTTTTATGGACATTAAGGGATGCAAAACTCAACTTTTGCCCTTTATACTGATCTATGTCCCTTAGCTTTGAAGGAATGTAAATGCCAGCAGGTGAGCAATCTGTATTTACCCTTTCTTAATCACATGACAGGAGTCAAATTGGGCATTGACTGACATCCTCTATGAAGGATTCATTTATAAAGCATTGGCACGGTTGAAACAGAAACAGTCCCTTTCTCTTAGTAGAACCCAGAATTAATATTCCAGTAGTTTTGAGGTGCATTTCCGAAGTATCTCTCTTATGACCATAAGAAGGATGTCTTTGAAAGCCCAACAGTGAAATCCTCTCACATGTAGCCACTGGAATAGACATTAATAGTGATTGAAACAGGATTGCATACATTTTTTGTTGTGTTTTTTGCAGACCTGAAATCAACTTTAGGATAAATTGAAATCCAGAATTTTTCAAAATAAAAGTGAGTACTGTGAGGTATTGATTTTCCACAGGCAAAATCAAAAATTTTGTGACTGAAATCCCCCCCCCAATTGTCTCTCCAATTCATCTGAGCTGTATGGAGTGTTCTGCAGCTTGGCAGTTGTGATTAGTGAGCTCACAGTGGCTGAGGGGAGGAGGTCCAGGAGGAGCAAAGGGCCTGAGAAGGTTGCAAAAGGGACATAGCAGAAAATCATGGCAGAGAAGGCTGACCCCTGACAGAGACCCCACTTTCACTTGACGTGTTTTCCAATAAAAATATCTCATGAGGGATGGAGATCCCTCATGAAAACAGTGGTAGGGACAAAGTCCTAAAGCGCCCCTCCCTCCATTATGTTTTTTGTCCTGTTTCAGCCTCCCAATGTTGTATTTATCAAAACCAAAAAGAGGCAGCCGTTGTCAAAGCCACTCATTCCAAAGGGATTGATACTAGAGTGGTTGGAGAATTCAGATTCCCAGTGTTCTTCCTCGGGCCAATCAGTGTTCTCATGATGATAATGGGTAACTGCTTGTATGGGGGGGGGGGAGATTGGAGACACCTGGCTCAGAATCAGAGGAAGGCCTGACCGATCCCTGCTTTCTTCTCACCAGATGTATAAGCCTCTGGGGTCACATGATGCATTCCACACTAAAAGTGGCAACCACTAATTTTAGGGCCAGAACAAATATACAGGTATGTGGGGGAATTTACTTGCTTGAGATATATTCACTTGGAACTTGGGATGCTGACTTGGGAATATAGGAACTATATACTACGGAACTATAACTATAAGACCAATCCTATCCAACACTGGCGCAGCAGGGCTGCTGGGTCCATGCTGTATCCATCATTGGATTAGAGAAGTCAGGAAGTCTCAGGGTAAGGGAACATTTGTTCCCTTACCCTGTGTTGTGCTCCACCCTGTGCTCAGCTCCAGCTTGTGCTCATTGTGGCTACTCAGAACTGCGCCAGCTGGGATGGGCAAGAGGATGTGATGGAGGCCTCCTCTGCCACCCCTCCCCCTCCTGTCCCCCATTCCATCCTCCCCTTGCCTCAAAACACCCCATCTGCACATCTGGAACACCCTACTGCCATCCTCTCTTCTCCCTTGGCACAAAATTTCCTTGTCCCAGCAGCCGTTGGGTGGGATGCAGCGCCTCCAGGATGGCACAGGCCTTCCCACCAGCACCACTTACAGGGTATCAAAAACGCTTTACGATGCTTTTATGTCACCCAGCACCAGGGCTGTGACTGCAGTGCTGGCACTCTCATTCAATAGGATTGGGTTGTTTACTCACTTGTTTTGTGGGGGTTTTCTCTGTGAGAACACAATCAAACATTCATTGAATTGAGTTGTTCACCTGTGGTAAATCCCAGTTCTGTTCCATCCCTGTCCATCTTGTGGAAGTATTCAGGGCCACTTCCGTACATGCACACATAATGTATTGCCATGTGACTTCTGCTGCAGTAGGGTGGGGTGGGGTGGGGAGAGGGAAGGAACCCTGTCAACTGCATGGAAAAGAAACCGTGGATGAAAATATTCTTATGGAATTACACTCAGTCTTTTAAACCATGTGAAAACAACAAAACTACAAAATCAGAGTAATGCTTGTTCTGCCTGTTATGCCCCTTTCCTTGCCTAACACTTAGTACTGCAATATATAGGGCATGATACATCCTTGCAAATCCCCATACCCCCACAAGCCACAATATAATGGAATGGGGGACGGGAAATTAAGAGAGGCTGACGCATTGCACCTTTTGCCTGATTAGATGCTACAGGGATGTAAGCAGGAGACAGAAGCATGAGGCTGGTGATTTTGGAAGCAGCTACACATCTGTCATACTGTAGGGAAAGTGGGTTATAAATTACAGAGAATCCTTAAATTTCCAGACCAATGCAGGGAAGGGGTATCTGTTAATGCTGAAAGTCAATTACATCTGAGTGCATTTGTGGCAATGCACATGCACAGATATGACTAGTTTTCAAAGAGGCAGACAATGTCCATTATTTCTGAGGTCTCCGTAAGAGAGATCCATTAAATTTGAGGGTGAGCTGTATCTGTTAGTAATAGTAATTACTATGTAATTCCAACCTGTGTTGTTCAATCCAGAAAGCGGCTTTTCTCTTTTGAGTAGCTAGCATAAGCAACCTCAGGAATGACTTAAGTATAGTTTCCAGTTTTGCAGACAGCTGGCAGTGCTTGTTATCTAAATTAGGAGGAAAAAAGGAATTTCACTCTTAAGTTTATCTTTTGCATACTTTAATCATAGAGTTCATTTTAATAGAACGTACTCCTTTTGTGGTCTGTTTGTTTTATTTCTGTCAATGCTGTGGTAGGTTTAGTAATGCCAATAATAGCAGATGAAGATCCTTTTGTGGGCTCTAACAACTAGCTGATTAATAGTTGCTATGCTCCTCAGTAGAGAATATATTGCAATTATACCACAAAAAGGCTACATTAAAGTAGCATTTCGCTTCTAACTGAATCCCCACAAAAAACAAGGGAATTCAGAGTTTAACTGTGAAGCGCCTGTTGTCATATTATAGACTGAAGACTTCTTTCTTGAAGGCAACATTTGCTAAGGTTGACTGCAGAGTTTGTTTCGTTTTGGTTGATATATGGCAGTCTGTCTTTACATTATGCTTATTTATTTATTTATTTCACATTTTTATACCACCCTTCCTCCAAAGAGCTCAGGGCGGTTTACACAGGTGCTCCTCCCCTCTTTCTTGTCTTCACGACAACCCTGTGAGGTAGGTGAGGCTGAGAGAAAGTGACTGCCCCAAGGTCACCCAGGAAGCTTTGTGGCTGAGGGGGGATTTGAACCTGGATCATCCAGGTCTAAGTCCACCTCCCAAACCACTACACCACCCTGGCTCTTATTGAGTGAGATCTACGAATACGTTGAGTTAGATCTACAAATGATTGAATTCACCACAGACACCCGTATATAAGTCGATCCCACAGATAAGTCAAGGGCAGGTTTTGAGCCAAAAATCATGGAATTTTCTATGACCTTCAATAAGTCGGGGGTTAAACTTAGGGGGGTGTCTGACTATAGTTTTGTCTGATTTTACCTGAGGCCAGATCCTGAAAAATAGCCTACCACTAATTGTTACCTAAGAACTGTAGTCTCTACTTTATTAAAAACATAGTAAAAGATCATAAGATACATTTTTATTCTTTTTAAATTCTGGTCTTCACCACCTTTTTGTAAACACTATCAGAGTAAGTGCACTGTAAACTACATACCAGTAAAGCAGTGGTTCCCAACCTGGTATTCATGTACTCCCAGGGACCTTTAGGGGTACTTGAAAAAGAATTGAATAATAGCTGAAAAGGGCAGGTTGTGCTCCAGAATGCCTTGCAAGACCAGCAAGGCAGGAAGGGAGGTAGCTAGTTGGCTGTGAAAGCCCCACCAATAGCTAGTTTTTGGTCATCAATTCATGTATGAACCAGTGATTGAAAACTAGCACAGTAAAAAAGCTGAAACATAATATGGAAAGTGATCAATCACCCAGAATTTCTCAGCACACTTCTGGTGCAAAACAGTGCAAAGGCAGAGTCTTCTGTTCTTCAAACAGATAAAAAGAGAAAACACTGTGATAAATACATGAAGTCTGGGTTTTCATAGAGAGGAGATGAGGGCTTGTATCATTACAAACATTTTGCTAATATGATGGGTACAATTTATGGAAATGGGCTGCCAAGGGATATGCAAGTGAAAAAGATTGGGAATCCATGAATCAAATCCACCTTTAAGGTGTCTGGTGTGTTAAGCCAGAAGCTCTACATACAGCATTGAACCCATAACACATAACTGGGAGTGTGTAATTCATTTCACAGCAGAGAGTTGCAGCTGCATATATTTGTAACCCTTTTTACTCAGAAGTAGACCCACTGCTTTCCATGGGAGTTATTCTTAAATAATGGTGCACTGAATTGTAGCCTGGGACTTTGTTTCAGATGGAAGGGAGGATCCCAAACTGGTGTTGAAAAAAGACTTCTGCCAAATGCACGCATTTGCAAAAAGGAACCAGGTTGCAGCAGCAAAAGGAGGACAATGGAGGAGACTAAAAGGTTAACTTTGGCTGGAATTTCCCAGGAAAGTTACTATAGAAACAAATGAGTCTGCTTTAGCAAGCATACTTTTTAATGATCCTGCTTTAGCAAGAAACTTTTCAGAGTTGAAAAGCTCTGCCCTTTGATTGACCTGGAGATAAGGCGAAGTGATAATTGGAGCTTGATTACTTGATTAAATTTTACATACTATAGGTGAGTATCTACTGTATATCTAATAGGACTTGTTGATATATCTGGATGACTTCTAATGGAACCAGTGGTAACATATGTTGGGCTACACCTCATGGCTGTAATCACTGAACAGCAATTGAGTGGTGAAGAAAGCTACCATCCTATGTGTAACACTGGCAGAAGTAGTCAGGATAGATTAGAAAATGTAGACACTTTTGTTTTACTTTGAAGATGTAGCAGAAAGCAGAGAAGTATAAAGGGTGATATCCATTCTCATTGGCCTCTAAAAACTCCTGAGTGTTAGAGGAAACTATCACTTTTCATCAATTGGCTAATTTTTTTATAAACAGGGTTTAGGGGAAGCAGTAAAAAGTTGAGACCTTGAAGTGATACAGGTCAGGCAGAATTGTATCACATGGTTTTGCGGAATGTGTGATAAACTGCAAAAGAGAAACCACCAAAGCAATAAAAAGCTGGTTGCATGTATGAGACTTTAGTCTCTATATAAAGACAAATGAGCACTCATGGCTTTCAAACACAATAGAATATCCTATCCCTCATAGCATTCTTCCTTACTTACATGTGAAGGGAAACATCAATTTTCTTAATGTGAATTGAAGTGTGTTTGAATATTCTGTATACTGCAGTGGAAGAAAGGACAGAGAATGAAGATTCTTCCTTGAATTTGTTGAGGTTCAGGTGGCAGATGTCACATGGGATATTTGAGGCAGAGGCCTACAAAGACCCACATAGTAAAATATGTTTATAAAGCTTTAAACCATCAGGAAATGTAGTGGTTGGATCAGTACTATAAAGAAATGCACATTTCCTCCCAGTGAAAAGGATTCTAAATTGCACAAATAACTTGGCTTCATAATGGCTTCATAAACACCCAAGTTTCTAAAATTCTACAGTCCAGCCAAGGATATATGTCAGGCACTGAAGCAGATGTTTACCCCTGTGCTATGTATTTTTCCTAAATGAGGAGTTTTCAACAGAAATTCTTTTAAGCCTTAATTGTTCATGTAACACTCCCTTCTATTCCTTGGAGGTGGAAAAAATTATATGATTCCATCAGCAGTCTAAACTTTTTTAAAAGAAAAAATATGCTTCCATGTTCTCATCTCTATACAAATGAAATAACCTTACAAACATGCAGTACCGGTTACTGTTGTGTGCCAGAAGTAGTGACTGTACATTTTCTAGCTGTTCACATGATGCTGGCCTTGCTGAGAAGTGATCTGAAAGTTTCAGATTTCTCCTCGGACTTTATTCAAGGTGGTTTACATAGGCAGGCAAATTTAAATCCCCGTAGGGATTTTTACAATTTTGAAAGGTTCTGTCTTTCAAGAAACCACAACATTCAGATGTTTCTTTCTTTGATCTGCTCGCACATTCTGGCCTCCATCCTCCCACGCTTAGAGCAGATGGAATAACTTGGCTCAGCTTGTCAGCTGCTTCAAGGTTGCACGGTGCCGGTGGCCTCGAACTGGCGACCTTTAGATGTTATCTTCAGGCAAATGGAGGCTCAACCCTCTAGACCAGACCTCCTGACCAGACCAGACCAAATCACTTCTTCTTTCTTACCCAAAGCTTATGAAGCATCAAATGGGCAGAGAAGCAATCTGGAGTCCACCTGTCCTTCCCTTCCCTTTTCTTAGTGGAGCAAAGCACACGGGCTTCCCTCCTCCACTTGGCTTCAGTTTGAAAAGAACAGAAGCACCAGGTGCTTCCCAGCAGTCCTTGAACAGCTCCTGTTCAAACAGAAGCCATGTGGAGGAGGGAGCAAGGCTGCACATGGAGCTCTGGCAAGTAGAGGGAAGTGTGGTGGGGGTTCTTCCCTTCTCCCTCCCTGTCCACAGTGGTGCTTGCTGGTCCACCTCTCTACCCTTCTCCCATCCGCATGTCCCCTGCGTGTGAGTGATGGCAGGGACAGAAAAATTAGGAGTCAAGCAGTGCAAGGTCACAGGCCACCCCTGTTTCTATACAGTTGCTTGCAAGGATGTGTTTCGATCATTGCGTGCCGGATTTGAAGGCCTTTCCAGTTGAATTTACAAGCGCTCAGGTGGTGGGAAAGTCCTTTCAGCTTCTGAGTTGGGGGAGATAAGAGAAATACATTCTGTCACAAATGTCCTGCCAGAATTATATATTCCTTGGGTGGAAAAAGGTGCCTGTTTTTGAATATCATAAAATTTTATACCCAAGTCATTCTTTCTCAGACTGGGGGAGTACATCTTTCCTCTTCAGCATCGCTGCTGGAACAGAGCAGCAAAAGAGAACAGACCACACAGCAGCAGGGTATACAGGAAAGCAGATAATGGTAATGTGCCAATTTTCTCAGCTGTGTTGGGGAGAGGAAGTAAATCTTGTCTCATGGCTTTGATTCAAATGCAACTCGATTGTTGCTAATAATTAAAATTTTACTATACCAGGATGAACCTGTGGGCAGAGTGAAGAATGGGTTTTGGCTGACCAACAACACAATCTTGTAAAGTTTTGGCAGATCAGAGTATGGGAGGGGTGTGTTTTTGTGATTCAGGCGATTTAGGTGGGGGTTAAGTATAGTGGATCAACCCCATTTCATCCCCAAATACCAGGCTTGAGAGAGCTTGGGAGCTGGAAAAAAAGCTCCAGGGATATGCATCTGCCATGTGGAAAACGCATTTGTATAAAATGTTAGCAGCTTGCAGCTGAATGATTCTTTTGTTATTGTACCAAAATGCTCACCCACATCCTTCCAATCCAGGTTGTTAAGGCTTCCTTAGTTTAAAATACTTGGCACATTGCTTCAGAAGTCTGGTTTAGAAGGATGTACTAAAGAGAAAATGCATGCAAAAAACCCCCCCTCTACATTGGCAAATGATCTGTCAAGTGACCCATGAACAAAATCAAGATTGAGTTGCCCTTTGAAATAAACCTATTTGAATTTTATTATCTCCAGAGCACCTTGTGTCTCTAATCTTGTGAAAGGTTAGTATTCCATCCATCAGAGCAAGATTAGAGCACTAGTTGATGGCTGTTCTTGATGATAACTGAATGCAGCAGTTGGGACCAGAGGAAGGAGATTCATTACCATCAGCCATTCAGAGGAAGATTGGGTAAACAGACACTTGGGGGGAAAGCAGGTTCTTCAGACAGGCCACCTATATCCCCAGGTCAGGATGGCAAAAATCAGAGGAGCAATGTGTCACTGAGGATTTAAACCTTTAACAGCAGCCCAGCTAAGGCAGAGACATCTTATTCCCATCCGGATTTATTTTTTCCCCATGGGCTGCTGATTACTAGTCTGAAAATACTGCTGCCTCTCAGCTTGAAATATTAATGATTCTCAAGACTGCTTATAAGGCAGGAGGTAGAGAGACTAGAAACTATCTTCTTTCCCTCTAAATAAAGAAATAAATAGATTCAAGCTTGATAGAAGCATGCATTCAGTGATGTTACAATTAGAGCAGTTAACAGAAGAGCTTCGGCACAAGCGTGCCAAGGGCAAGCTGTTTGATATTAACTTAAAAATCAAACCTTGCATTTTTAATTCACAACTCATTTTCTTTTAGTCTTGTGTAATCTACTTTTTGTGACAGAGTATCCTGAAAGTCCAACTACTGTTCGAAAGCTGAGTGTGAACTCTGAGGCACTGTTACCAAAAAGGGCTGTTATGTTTTAAGGGGAATTATTATATTACCCTTTTGGAAACATCAGGATCGCAGGCTAGATAACAAGACAAAGAATGCAAAGAAAATTCCTTTTTAGCTTGAAAAGAGACTGGGAGAAAGATAACTTTCAATAGGATTATATTTTTATTGCAAAAACATACAGGTATACATAATGCACATGGAAAATTGATAAGTATATGTTTCTAGTACTTGTGTCTAGTGTACCTAGCTTCTGGTGGTTGCATGTGAGCAGTATCTGAAGATCTGAGAAGATTAGAAAAAAGGGAAATTTATAGGGGAGGATTTTAGGGGTCCCTGGTCTGCATAATCCAGTTGCTGACTAAAGATGGGTAGAGAAGGGGAGAAAAAAGGGGGGGGGAGAAGGGAAAAGGTTCCAGACGCAAGATATAGTTACCTGTCCTGAGGAGCAGTTGTGGGGGGTGGAGAGTCCTATGGCGGACCTCTGCCTTAAGGGCAGCCAGGGAGAGAGAGAGAGAGCACATGGCAGCCTTCTCTTTTAAGGGTTTTTGCTGACCTGAATGCTGACCTAAATGACCCGGATGTGGCCTAGAGCTGTCCTGGATGCACATGCTCACTACACACAGTGGGACAGGTGGAGCATGCAAGAAAAACAGGATGATCAAGGAGTCAGCTATCAGCAAAGGCTGGCTTCCTGGGCGGGGGTAGCTGGCTGTTCAAATCTGCATACGGTACTTAAGAGTGAGTAAGCTGCAACAATAGGAAACATTTAAACAACGATTTACAGTGATTGAGACAACAATTTGCTCTTTAGACTTTGCCGCTAGAGTCTTTGCTGCTAAAGTCTTTGTTGCTGTGTGCCTGGAGAGGTAGAAGTGGTGTAAACTTGTGACTTTTACCAGGGTTTTGGAAATTGGGCTTGTTTGCTTGGCCTGTATGATATTTTAGTCCATAATAACATAACCAGATATAAAAATCACAAAAGGAAAAAGGGGATTTTCACGTAACAGCACTATTGTTTCATTGGCCCTCTTCAACTTTCAAGCTTTAATTTACGATGAAATCCCCAGTACACGGAGTGACCTGATGTCTACCTTTTAAAAGTTTGCCTTCTCAGACATATCAAAATGAAGCCAAAAGATTAAAATGCTTGCAGTCTGGTTCATTTGTTCCAGTAAACTGGTCCTGGGATTTTTGCCAAATCCCTGTCTTTCTGCTCTTTCATATATTCATTTGAGATATTGCAAATGCACGACGCTTTGAAAGGAAAAAAAGAAAAGAGCTCCTTGAAAGCACTGCCCATGAATAGGTGAAGCACTTCCAAGTTGAAACTTTCAATCCTCTACATATTCTCATGTACCAGTAGGCCACTGTCCGTATTATGTTAGCATGAAGTGGGAACAGTTCCATGCATCTATGCCTAAAAGCTTCTTAAAGATTAAGGCATACAGTGATATCTAAGGAAAATGATATGGCTACTGCCAAGATGGTTTTAGAACCAGAACATTTTTTAATGTGCTGAGGTTATCCTATTATAGTTTGATGCCTAATATATATTGTATCATTAAGAAAAGCTAGTCTCTCTCTCTCTCTCTCTCTCTCTCTCTCTCTCTCTCTCTCTCTCTCTCTGTGTGTGTGTGTGTGTGTGTGTGTGTGTGTGTGTGTGTGAGAGAGAGAGAGAGAGAGAGAGAGAGAGAATACCAGATCCTGCAGGAGGCACCTTGGGAGAAGAGGACTTTCGTCCCCTTCCCCCAGGTAAGGGGAGCAGCCCCGCAATGGTAAAGGCACTTGTGTAGGGCGCAGAGCCCTCCACGAGTGCCTTGGATCTTGCGGAGTGGAGCTCTGCAGACCCGCCACCCTACCTTCCTCCAGCATGCCTTCAGCCCGCCCCCTCCCTGTGTCATGCCTCCGTGTCAACCCTCCCCCGCCCTCTCTCCGCCCCCCCGCTGGCCTCCCCCTCCCCGGAACGTCTCCTCCCTGCCCCCGTTCCTGCTTCCGTTTACCGTGCCGCAGCTCTGTGGTCCGGGAAACTGCTGAGCCGCAGAAGCTGGGTGACCACCCCATGCTACCCCAGCACCAGGCGGTGCTGGGCTAGCACAGGCAGGAGCCCGGAGAAGAGGCTCACAAACGTGCCTTACGGCACTTTAGCAACAATGCTTGGTGGTACGAAGCCATGCAGCGGAGCTCAGGATTGGGCTCCTACTCTACCCTCCCAATTTCATGTGTGTAGACCAGGCCTAAAATGCTATATGACAATACTATGCTGGACATTATCACCACTGTTAACACTGGCCAGGAAACTATCTACCAAATAAAATACAATATAACTTGGAAGTTAAAAAGCAAAAGTGAACATAACACAGTTTGGCTATCCTGGAGGGTAACGTGCCTTTGTTTCCACACTGTCCAATGAACACTCGAGGCAACAGATATGGGAGAAAGGGCAACTTTATTTCATGTTACCAAGAGAAGCAGAGGCTGAGACCTGCAGCATCCAAGGCAGCGAAAGCCCCTGTGGTGCAGGGAGGGACCTCTGGGCGGTACCAGAAACCTCTGCCCCCAGGCGGGCATGCACCCGACTCCGAGTCGCGCCCCGCTGCTGGGACGGCGCGTCTCATCCATGTCTATCCCTTAAGGGGAAGGCAGCCGGACCGCAGACTGCACCACCTCGAGCCGCTGAGCCTCTGAGGTGTGTCCCGTGGTCCCGGCCAGGGCCCTGTCTACGTCCTCATGCCGTCAAGCCCCTGAGGACTGAAATAGGGTTCTGCCCTGCCTATGCTGGCTGAAGGTGCATGCCAAAGTCCCATTCACGCCTCCTAACCCTCACCACCTGCCACAAGGAGGGGTCAGCCTAGCGCTTGAGCCCCCCCCCGCTCCCAAACAGGGGGAGAAGCAACTTAAGGCTGTCCTGCAGGTCCTTAAGAAAGATGCCTGCGCCTTTCTCCGACAAATGACCACACATCTACTGACAATCAGCCTGAAGAAAACACAGGTCATGGTTCAGGATGTGGACTCACCTCCCTGCATTACAATCTCTGTGCATGAACTGGAGGTTGTCCATGACTTTGTGTACCTTGGCTCAACGATCTCCGACACTCTTTCTCTCGATACCGAGCTAAACAAACGCATCGGTAAAGCAGCTACTACGTTTTCCAGACTCACAAAGAGAGTCTGGTCCAACAAGAAGCTGACGGAACATACCAAGATGCAGGTCTACAGAGCTTGTGTCCTGAGTACACTTCTGTACTGCAGCGAGTCATGGACTCTTCACTCACAACAGGAGAGGAAACTGAATGCTTTCCACATGCGCTGCCTCCGACGTACTCTCGGCATCACCTGGCAGGACAAAGTTCCAGGACAAAACAGTCCTGGAACGTGCTGGAATCCCTAGCATGTATGCACTACTGAAACAGAGACGCCTGCATTGGCTCGGTCATGTCGTGAGAATGGATGATGGCCGGATCCCAAAGGATCTCCTCTATGGAGAACTCGTGCAAGGAAAGCGCCCTACAGGTAGACCACAGCTGCGATACAAGGACATCTGCAAGAGGGATCTGAAGGCCTTAGGAGTGGACCTCAACAAGTGGGAAAACCTGGCCTCTGAGCGGCCCGCTTGGAGGCAGGCTGTGCAACATGGCCTTTCCCAGTTTGAAGAGACACTTGGCCAACAGTCTGAGGCTAAGAGGCAAAGAAGGAAGGCCCATAGCCAGGGAGCCAGGCCAGGGACAGACTGCACTTGCTCCCAGTGTGGAAGGGATTGTCACTCCCGAATCGGCCTTTTCAGCCACACTAGACGCTGTTCCAGAACCACCTTTCAGAGCACGATACCATAGTCTTTCGAGACTGAAGGTTGCCAACTATAACGCCCCTGTACAGGTAAGGTAGCGAGAACACAATTGCAAGATGCATTACCGCGCTGCCACCAGCGCGAGACACCAAGCCACCAATGCCCTTGGTGATTTTCCTGCGCCTCCTTTCAGTCTTAGTGCAGCAGAAGGCCCTTCGCCATCCACAACGCTGCAAGAGGTCTGACCAGACCAAGGCGGTACCAGGCAGCCATGCATAAGGGTGCTGATGTCCTCATGGTCTCTGCTCATCAGAGCCAGACCAGACATCCTGCAAAGGTCATTCTCACCCAGGTGGAGCACCCAAAACGTCCAGTGGGTGGTTCACATTCAGTAACTCCATCAACACGGGCAGCAACTGGCCCCATCTCATCCCCTTCTTGGCTAACCAAGTGACCTGCACTGCTGGGCTGAGGCCCAAGTGCAATCTGAGGGGGGTTGCAGCCGCCCTCTTGCAGGCCCAAAAGACCATGGAGTGGCTGCAGAGTAATACGCGTACAGGGCTACCACCGTGTCCTGCAAAATGAAAGCAGAGATGTTAATGCAAGGTATCCCTGCTGCTGCTGCCACTGCTTAACACGCGCCCTGGGCCATCACAGCGTCCTGCAAGATGAAAGCAGAGAGGTTATAGCAAGGCATCCCCTCCAACGCTGATCCCACACAGATTGGGGAATGCCCGGAACGCCAGAGTCACTGAAGTGAACCGTGCAATACTGGTCGTGAATGCCATTGTTCACCAATGTCCCGTGGGGTAAGACACTTGTTGAATGAGGCGGTATACTCCAGGGGCCTTCTTAGGCACCACCCCCAGTGGAGAACTTTAAGGTCAGGCGGGGGAGAGTAAGAAAAAAGGGGGACCCAAACTTGCCCCAAACCCACCCCTTGGTAATCGTCCTCTAGACTGTGCCCTCCATGCCCGTGACTGACTTCAGGTTATGAGCTAAACTCACGCCGTTGGGGTGTGGCAAGTGGATACGGAAACCCTGAGTGAAACCCTCCCACAGGAATGCAGCTGCAGTGCGATCAGGGCACTCGCGCAGCTCAGCCATCATCAGCAGCCTAATCAGGCTCGTCTTCTTTGGAATTGGATGCGTCACCTGCACCTCCTCCCTTCTCCTGGCCTGAGCCTCGGCGCCTAGATCTCCTGTCCCGGTAACCCCTCGGGCAGGAGGTAAGCGGGTGGTCGGCACCGCAGTCCACAGTTGTGCAGGAACGTACAACTTGACCTAGAACAGTGCCCCGAGGAGGCATACTCATAGCAGATACGTGAGGGTTGAACCCGTCGGCCTGGCGCTCCTGCTTGAGGTGGCCCCTCAGGGCGCCGTCCTGTACTTGAGAGGGGCCCGAATGCAACACTGCCATCGCTTGCTGTGGAAGAGCCGTTTGCGCCATACCACTCTGCTGATATGCAGCCTGCTGGGCAGCCCAGCCCTGCGGCGAGGCTGGTTGTCAGCCCTCCGTTAGCCGTGTAGCAACCAACTGGCAGTGGGGCTGTGGAGTCTCCCCAACTACCACGACAGGTGAAGGCTGAGGCAATCTTGGTTGCCCCTCTGGGCCATCCATCACGGCCCCTGTGTGCCCTCGCTGGATGTGCGGGGCAGCGCAACCTCCCAAGACTTCTGCCACCCCAGCCAAGCCTCTCCCTCCATACTCACCCGTGTATGCCCGGGCCCCCAGACTGGGGACGGGAACTTCGACATACACAGATGGAGCCGCTGCTGCATCGTTGTCCGAAGAGGCCTCTGGAGATTCCCTTGCTGGGGTCAAAACTGGGCCTGCAGTAGGCCTCGCCTCAGCCACTGGCGTTGCCGCTGCCGTAGACCTGTGGCTCTCCAAGGCTGAAAGTCTGTCCAGAATCCTTTGCAGAATGTCGGACAGGGAGGAGCATGCGCACGTCTCGGGCGGGGCATTGCTCCCCACTTGGGAAGTACCTGATGAAAGCACCATCCCCCTTGCAATGCCATGATCTGCGCAGCCATGTTGTCCAGACCAGGCGTGGGGACCACCTGCCCCACTGTGGAAGCCCCCGCATCCCCAACTGGCACTGCGGCAGCGGGTGCCCTGCAGTTGGCTTGACGCTGAGACCTACGCATGTTGACAGAAAGACTGAAGCAAGAAAGAAGGAGCTATCCACAAGTATGGCGAACCAGTAGTGTGCTGGAACTCACGACCTGTTGTTATTCCCACGGTGCCCACGTGCCCAAGGAGGAAGAGGGCTGGGTCTCGTCCCCTTTTAAAAGGTCCGCCGTGGCTACCAGACCCCGCCCCCTTCACCTCCCCCTTGGGGAGGGACTAGACTCTCGTGTCCCGGCCAGGCCAAACAAACTCCGACCACCTCTTTAAATGGGTGATTGGGATAATGAAATTATGCCTATGTCAGTGAAAGTGACAACTGTATTTTAGATGCTAGGTTACATAAGAACATAAGAACAGCCCCACTGGATCAGGCCATAGGCCCATCTAGTCCAGCTTCCTGTATCTCACAGCGGCCCACCAAATGCCCCAGGGAGCACACCAGATAACAAGAGACCTCATCCTGGTGCCCTCCCCTACATCTGGCATTCTGACTTAACCCATTTCTAAAATCAGGAGGTTGCGCATACACATCATGGCTTGTACCCCATAATGGATTTTTCCTCCAGAAACTCGTCCAATCCCCTTTTAAAGGCATCTAGGCTAGACGCCAGCACCACATCCTGTGGCAAGGAGTTCCACAGACCGACCACGCGCTGAGTAAAGAAATATTTTCTTTTGTCTGTCCTAACCCGCCCAACACTCAATTTTAGTGGATGTCCCCTGGTTCTGGTATTATGTGAGAGTGTAAAGAGCATCTCCCTATCCACTCTGTCCATCCCCTGCATAATTTTGTATGTCTCAATCATGTCCCCCCTCAAGCGTCTCTTTTCTAGGCTGAAGAGGCCCAAACGCCGTAGCCTTTCCTCATAAGGAAGGTGCCCCAGCCCCGTAATCATCTTAGTCGCTCTCTTTTGCACCTTTTCCATTTCCACTATGTCTTTCTTGAGATGCGGCGACCAGAACTGGACACAATACTCCAGGTGTGGCCTTACCATCGATTTGTACAATGGCATTATAATACTAACCGTTTTGTTCTCAATACCCTTCCTAATGATCCCAAGCATAGAATTGGCCTTCTTCACTGCCGCCGCACATTGGGTCGACACTTTCATCGACCTGTCCACCACCACCCCAAGATCTCTCTCCTGATCTGTCACAGACAGCTCAGAACCCATCAGCCTATATCTAAAGTTTTGATTTTTTGCCCCAATGTGCATGACTTTACACTTACTGACATTGAAGCGCATCTGCCATTTTGCTGCCCATTCTGCCAGTCTGGAGAGATCCTTCTGGAGCTCCTCACAATCACTTCTGTTCTTTACCACTCTGAAAAGTTTGGTGTCGTCTGCAAACTTAGCCACTTCACTGCTCAACCCTGTCTCCAGGTCATTTATGAAGAGGTTGAAAAGCACCGGTCCCAGGACAGATCCTTGGGGCACACCACTTTTCACCTCTCTCCATTGTGAAAATTGCCCATTGACACCCACTCTCTGCTTCCTGGCCTCCAACCAGTTCTCAATCCACGAGAGGACCTGTCCTCTAATTCCCTGACTGTGGAGTTTTTTCAGTAGCCTTTGGTGAGGGACCGTGTCAAACGCCTTCTGAAAGTCCAGATATATAATGTCCACGGGTTCTCCCGCATCCACATGCCTGTTGACCTTTTCAAAGAATTCTATAAGGTTCGTGAGGCAAGACTTACCCTTACAGAAGCCATGCTGACTCTCCCTCAGCAAGGCCTGTTCGTCTATGTGTTTTGAGATCCTATCTTTGATGAGGCATTCCACCATCTTACCCGGTATGGATGTTAGGCTGACCGGCCTATAGTTTCCCGGGTCCCCCCTCTTTCCCTTTTTAAAAATAGGCGTGACATTTGCTATCCTCCAATCTTCTGGCACCGTGGCCGTTTTGAGGGACAAGTTGCATACCTTAGTCAAGAGATCTGCAACTTCATTCTTCAATTCCTTAATAACCCTTGGGTGTATGCCATCAGGGCCCGGTGACTTATTGATCTTTAATTTATCAATGAGGTCTGAAACATCTTCTCTTTTAACCTCTATCTGACTTAACTCCTCGGTCAGGAGGGGCCGTTCGGGCAGCGGTATCTGCCCGAGGTCTTCTGCCGTGAAGACAGATGCAAAGAACTCATTTAATTTCTCTGCCATCTCTAAGTCTCCTTTTATCTCCCCTTTCCCTCCCTCACCATCCAGAGGGCCAACCGCTTCTCTGGCGGGTTTCCTGCTTCTAACATATTTGAAGAAGCTTTTATTATTCCCCTTAATGTTGCTGGCCATGCGTTCCTCATAGTCTCGCTTGGCCTCCCCTATCACCTTCTTACATTTCTTTTGCCACAGTTTATGTTCCTTTTTATTCTCTTCATTAGGGCAAGACTTCCATTTACGGAAGGAAGCTTCCTTGCCCTTCACAGCCTCTCTAACTTGGCTGGTTAGCCATGTGGGCACTCTCCTGGATTTAGTGGAACCCTTCTTTCTTTGCGGTATACACCTCTGCTGGGCCTCTATTACTGTTGTTTTAAGCAGCCTCCATGCACTCTGGAGAGACTGGACTCTTTTTACCCTCCCTTTCAACCTCCTTCTAACCAGCCTCCTCATTTGAGGGAAGTCCGCCCGTCGGAAGTCAAGGGTTTTTGTTAGAGATTTGCCTGGTATTTTTCCCCCAACATGCACGTCAAAACGGATTGCAGCATGATCACTGTTCCCCAATGGCTCAGTAACGTTTACATCTCTAACCAGGTCCTGCGTACCGCACAAAATTAAATCCAGAGTCACCTGTCCTCTGGTGGGCTCCGTGACTAGCTGATCTAAGCCACAGTCATTTAGCATGTCAAGAAATCCGGTTTCCTTATCGTGACCAGAACACAAATTGACCCAGTCAATATGAGGATAATTGAAGTCCCCCATGATTACAACCCTGTCCTTCCTTGTCACCTCCCTGATCTGTTTCCTCATTTCAA
This sequence comes from Tiliqua scincoides, assembly GCF_035046505.1. Taxonomy (NCBI): domain Eukaryota; kingdom Metazoa; phylum Chordata; class Lepidosauria; order Squamata; family Scincidae; genus Tiliqua; species Tiliqua scincoides. The sequence goes on from NC_089823.1 coordinate 111,395,103, forward strand.
GGTCCCCATCAGATTTCTGGTCTGGAGGACGATAGCACGCCCCCAGTATTACATCGCTGCACAAACTTGGTAATTTAACCCACAGAGATTCTACGGTGGAGTCGGACCCACCTTCAATCTCTACTTTGCTGGATTCTATCCCTTCCTTAACATAGAGGGCCACCCCACCTCCAACACGCCCCTGCCTGTCCCTCCTGTAGAGTTTATAGCCCGGGATTGCGGTATCCCACTGATTCTCCGCATTCCACCAGGTTTCCGTTACGCCCACTATGTCAATATTTTCCCTTGTCACCAGACATTCCAGTTCTCCCACCTTTGCTCGTAGACTTCGGGCATTCGCATAAAAGCATTTATACACGGAATGCCCCAGGATGGGCTGCTTATTCACTCCTTGGTCCCCGCATCCTCTCATTGTGCCAAACCGTCTATCACATCCCATCACCCTACCTTTCCCAATTTCTTCTCCTACCCTGCCTTTGTCTTGTTGTTCTCTAACCTCCCCATCCTCATCCCATAGGGATGAGGAGTCCCGAACCGGATGCCCCTCGGCTCCTGTCGGCCTTCCCCCAGGGATCAGTTTAAAAGCTGCTCTGCCACCTTTTTAATGTTATGCGCCAGCAGTCTGGTTCCATTCTGGTTCAAATGGAGCCCGTCCCTCTTGTACAGGCCCCGCTTGTCCCAAAACGTTCCCCAGTGCCTAACAAATCTAAACCCCTCCTCCCTACACCACCGTCTCATCCACGCATTGAGACCCCTGATCTCCGCCTGCCTAGCTGGCCCTGCGCGTGGAACAGGTAGCACTTCAGAGAATGCTACCTTTGAGGTCCTGGCTTTCAGCTTCCTGCCTAAAAGCCTAAATTTGGCCTCCAGGACCTCCCAGCTACACTTGCCCACATCGTTGGTGCCGACATGCACCACAGCCACTACCTCTCCCCCAGCACTGTCTACCAGCCTGTCTAGACGAGAAGTGATGTCCGCAACCTTCGCACCAGGCAGGCAAGTCACCATGCGGTCCTCACATCCGTCGCAAACCCCCCTCTCTATGTTTCTAATAATCGAATCCCCCACTACAAGAAGCCCCCGACCCCCCTCCCGCCGAGGAGTATCCCGAGTGTGCTCGGATACGGGCCCATCCCCTGGAGAAAGGGTCCCCCCTAGGGGATTGTTTCCCTCTTCTCCAGGATGACGTCCTCCAGTCCCGAGACTTCCCACCCGGGCAGCCGAGGAGCTGCACGCCTGAGGTTGGGACGAAGCCTGATCGTCCCCAGAAGTCTCCCCACGGTCCTCCTCTGGCTGCCTGCGCTTCTCCAGGTCGGCCACCAAGGCTTCAAGGGAGCGGACGCGTTCCCTGAGAGCCTGGAGCTCCTTGCATCGAGGACACACCCATGACTTATGCCCCAGAGGCATATAATCATACATGTGGCACTCGATGCAGAACACTGGATAGCCCCCACCCTGCTGCTGGCTGTCTGACTGCATAGCTTTTTTTTGTTGTTGTTGTTTTATTTAGGGGTCCTTTTAAAAACCGTACACTGGATAGCAGCCCTTTTCTCTAGGGAAGAGGAAGGGCAGCGTATGGGGCCCTGGCCTCCTCGCCCTGCTGCTGAACTCGCCCAGATGCTAAACTCTTGTGCCTTACCTGGCACTTAATTCCCGAGGCACTTGGTTCCCAGAGGCCACACGCGTCTGCAGAGAGCCTCACGCGATGGCCCGCCTAGCTTTATACTCCTGGCTGGCTCCTCCCCCCTCCTTCCTTCCTGATTGAAAGGGGGCTGGCCTTCCCAGGTGAGTTTACAAAAGCTCAGGAAGGCAAATGGCTGCTGATGGGCGTGACCTACTCTGCAGGCTCCTGAATGGACTGCTTGGATTAGCCTAATGGGGCTCTTAATGGGTTGGGAACTGGCCCTTCCTAGGTCCTTTCCCTCCTAGTTCTGTTCTCTTAGGCTGGACTGTTTTTGTAACCTCAAGCTAGTTTTTATTTGGGTTTGTTTAATTATTTATTGCTCTCTAGATCCTGTGTCCCAATTTACTGACCTGTTTAGGTTATGTTCTAACTTAGATTAGGTTTAACCTGGGTTAAGTATAGGTTTAATTTAAACAAGTAGAAAACCTGCTTTCCACTTTATCCTCCTCCCTTCCTTCGATTAAGTGCTACCTTAGGTGCAGCTAACTTTCAAGGTTGACTGAACAGTATAATTTCATAATGAATCCTAATGTTTTATTGCTTAATGGGAACACACGCTTAATTACATGCTTGGTAACTTAACATCTAGCACTTAACATCTGGGACCATGTAGGGGACAATAAAATTATAACATACTGATGATGATGGTTTTTACTAATATAGAAGGAAATGTATAATTTGTGACAACTAGCATTTTGTTGGCTTGGGGGTGCGGTGTGTATTGTAAGTTTTGAACTGTAATGAGTACTAAAATGACTTTTCAAAACTTGTTTGGTTTCCATTCAATAGCATAAATTACATCAGTTGGCACTTTGCTTTGTGTTTAAATGTATATATGTATATGCATTGTCAACTTGTACCACCCTGTCATGCCTCCTAAATATCCCTGAGTCTGTAACAGAGTATTTTGGTCTTTGCATCTTATACTATGAGTTCATTTGTGCCCAGCAATAGATTCACACCTCTTAATGCTAAATAATGTGGAAAAGAAAGACTATGGAATTTGCTACAAGGGACGTGTGCATGTTATCACTTAATTTATATTATTTACAGCGGGGTTGTACGGAACGCGGGGTTGGGGCTGAGTGCGACTCAGCTCGGAGCAAGGGGAATGCAGTCCCCTTACCCCGGGTAATGCCGCAGCAGACCCAGTTGGGCTACACGGATTTGTGCCACCTAAAGAGGTGGTGCAGGTGCAAGAAGCCCGGAGCTGCTCTGGGCTACCTGGGACCAGGTTTAGGAGGTGCAAGTGCCAGACCCTGGGCCCCACACCCACTTATTCACCGTGTGCCCATAGGCCAGCCCGCCCCCCCCCAAATATCTCCTTCCTACCCTCCCCATGCCCAGCCAGACCCCCGCACCAGCCTGACTTGGCTGGTGCAGGCTTACCGTCCCGCTAGCCCAATGGGGCTTGGGCTGGCCTCACTCCTCCAGAGTTGTTGCAGAAGTGGCTTATGGCAGTTTTACAGCACTCTTCAGCTTGCGCCAAACTTGACCAGCTATGGGTGCCTTCTGGATTGCACCCTTAGTTGAGTAGTGACGGAAGCTCATAACTTTTCTTAATTTAGACCCCTGAAAGTCCTTTTCATTATACTGCTGAGTGGTAGAAAAACAGAATCTGTCAGCATTGTACCTTGATTCAAAACTGACTCTTTGTTCATAAGAAAACTGTAAAAAGGCTAGCAGTAAGGCAGACTGTAGGCCCAGGTTTTAGGAAAGGATATGCATGCCATCGTCCAAATAATACCTTGTGGGAACTTGGCATTCATGGGTGCAAATATGCACATCAGTTGCGTGTTTGTGTTCTGAAACAACCCTTTTGGGGAGAGGGAATGATCATCAATAGAAGGTAAACCATGCATATATTTGCACATTAAAATGTCTTGTGTGCACGTACTTCATTTATATGGTGGTATGTATGCCCTTCTCTTAGCTCACAGGTCTGCTTCCTGCCATGTGTGGAAATACCTGGCTAGTCCAAATGTCTGATTTGACCCACAGAATATGTAAAAATATAACATTTTTTCCTTTGCCATAGTGGGAGACACCATTGTAATATGTTTTGCAAATATATTTAAAGTTGACTTTAAAACATGTCCTAGGTTGGTAAAAGAGTCCTCCTTTATTATTATTATTTTTTTTTAAGATGTCAATAGCAACAGTGGCATCTGCATGCCTATTCTGGAATTTTACTCCCTTTTTCATAAGATTGGCTCTATTGATTTGTCAAGTGGATTGTCCTCGCATCAATAAATATGCCAGTAATTTGCTTCAGTGCCTATTTATAGTGGGGAAAAAATTGTAGAGTTTAAACAGGTATCTGATTTCTTCAACTTTCGATTTGTCTAACAAATACCAATAAAAAGAAGGATGTTTTTACAGTCTCACACAACTAAAATGAAGATTAAGTGTATGCACCTGTCAGGAAAATGCCACACAATATTTTGCATGCTGTTCTACTGCTAAATACACAGGGCACACAAGACCGCAAAATGTCACCCCCCACACACACCCAATTTTCTGTGAAACTTCTGATTTTCTGAGAAAACAGGAAGTGCAATTTTTCAGCATTTGGGGGGCCGGTGCAGCAGTCCCTGAGCTGGCAGAGGGCGTTGCAAATGTGCCGTTAAGCATATTGCAACACCCAGAGAGGAGACAGCGCCTGCATCCAGCTTGCTGGCGGCCAGAAGAATTAAAGTTTGCACTGGTTTGTGGAGGGGTGTGGAGAGGGTGGTGAGGAGGCAAGGAGGGGGTTTTCAGAGCAAGGGGAGGGCAGAACAAGGGGCAGATCAGGTCTGGGAGGTGTGGGAAGAGTGGCGCAGGCTCAGACTTAGCTGGTGGAGGTCCAAGTAACTCCATACAGTAGACTAGGGCGTTACTTGGGGTAAGGAGAAAAATATCCTCTTACCCCGAGGAGAACTCCAGCCAGCTCCCAACTAATGCTGGATCCAGCGGAGGCCATGATGCCCTACTGTGCCAGCACTGGTTAGGATTGGGCTGCCCATCAATACAAATAACAGCAGCTTAATAGTAGCAACAAAGCATCATAGAAAGTAATTAATTTTAAAAAGCAACAAAATGCAGTACATACTGGCAGCTGCCAACCCCTGCAGAAAAATACTCTCCACCCCAAATAAGAAGGGGTGGGGCTCTCTCACTGGGTGGTCAAGATGTTCTGAAGCTGCCGCCACCATTACCCAACTTGCTTTTGTTGCTCTCTCTACTACCAAAGATCTTCCACCCTCCCCCCATAAATGCCAGGTAGGGGGGAGTGCTGGTAATTGGGGTTCGCATGGTGGAAATACTCCCCACCCCAGAAATAGTTCAGGTAAGGGGTATTGAGGGTTCCTCACCAGTCTGTCTGGACAGTCTCTGTGTCACTGCTGATGTTCCTACCATTGTTGCTGTTGCTAATGGTTTTGGCCCTCTCTCGCCAATATAGTTTGCACCAATTGGGGAGTAGCTGGCACTGTACTTGCATATGCTACCTAGAATTGTTGTGATTTTGTTTGTTTTCCCTGGTGTAGGATCTGGTTGCACTGATTCCTCTGTTACCACTCTTACAACTGCTGGCTCTTTCTGTCTTCTGAAAAAAAGAGGGTTATGGGGAAGCTGGTAGTGCTCTCCACAGCATTAGTGGGGCTTCAAATCCCAGGTTAAGAGCCAAGGGCAAAAAAGCACCTAATGCAACAAATATATAAATAAATAACAAGGGGTCAATGGTGCAAATTAATTGAAGGAATGAAAAGCTGTGGCAAATTGTTCATGTTCTAATTCAGCAGTGAGAGCATGGATATAACGGCAAGATTGTTCTTTTGCAATTACAGAATCCCATATCTGCAGATTCACTTAGTTGTGGGTAGGGTCTGTGGGCCCCACCCTGTGTGCACCCAGTCCAGAGGCAAGGGGAGCTCCGTTCACCTCAGGAGAGTCCTCTGAGTCCAGCAGATGTCAGCTTCCCCAGGTCCCCCAATGCCTTATAAGGCATTAAAAATGTCACTTCCAGTTTCAAGGAGAAACCAGAAGTAGCTGTTCTTTTTTTCTTTTTTACTGTTGGGCTCAGTCTGAGCCCGGCAGAGGCCATGAACAGATGTCCAAAGCCTCTGCTAGGCTCAGAGGACTCTCTGGAGGCAAGGGGAGTGGACCACACCTGTAATTTTAAGTGCTAACATGGTAAGGGGAAGATGTGTAATGAACCGAAACCTGTTGCAAACTGCAAATGCAGTGTTCTGTACAACCTTCAGAACAAAACTGAATAATGGATTATTCCATCAGATATGTGCAGTGGGGTCCAGGTGTGGGGAGACAATGCACACGCACTCTTCCCTCTTAAGTTCAGTCTCTGAAACACACTCTTTCTTCCCCCTCCAGAATGAATGAATGAATGAATGAATAAATAAATAAATAAATAAAGCTCAGTCTCTGGGGGACACACACTCTCTCTTCCCTTCCTCCCTATAATTTTTTTAAAATATTTTTTTATTTTTTAAGGCAAGCAATAAAAAGAAGGATTTTACTGGGCTTTTGATGGGTAACCATAACTGAATAGTGAGTCATATTTGTGTGCGATTTGAATAGGATGCAGTGAATTCCAAAATGGGTGGTCTGCTATGGAAAGGAAAATACACTCAAACAGAAGTTTGAATTTCATTTCAACAAATATATTGGATCCGAAATATTATTTCCATTTCTTTCTACGTAAAGTGATTGCAAAAAAGTGGTTGTGTCAGTGAAGAGCTTTCAAATCTATTTCAAAACATGCATAATTTAGTAAACAGTGTGAATTAAAGTCTGCCATACACTGTTGGTCTTGCATTTATTGTATGAATGATATCTTCACTTTGACCTTGGCGGCATCAGTGAAATATCTGAAGAGGTGGTTGATGTTCAAGAGACAGGCCATAAAGCAGGGAGTTTTCCCATCAAATGATTGAAATATATTGGAGGAAGAAAAACAGTCTTCAGATCCAGTGCTTGTTACACATGCAATCTGTCTTATCAGCACAAAATGCATAACAGATCTGAAAGCACTGGGCAAATCTGTCCCTAATATATCACTGCTCAGAAAACTGGTTCTTGCTTGTGTCTGAAACATTAGACTGGAATTTAAAACAACAATTCAATAAGAAATTAAACTTATTTCACACCCTCTGGGGCTGTAAAACTGCTAAAAAGTACAATTGGCATATTCATATACCAGTATACACAATATTTTCATAGGCTTGGCTAAAGTTGTCTGGGACTTTTTTCTTTTAGAAATGACTCTAGAACAGCCATTTTCAACCACTGTGCCATGGCACACTGGCGTGCCACGAGTGGGTCGCAGGTGTGCCACAGGGCTTTGGGGGAAGGTCATTTATTAATAGGACCAATGGGAGATGTGAACCCCCACTGGCAGCATGGTGTGCCTTGTCAATTGTCAAAAACCTGGTGGTGTGCCTTGACCATTTTAGTGCCTTGTCAGTGTGCCATGAGATGAAAAAGGCTGAAAATCACTGCTCTAGAAGAATAAGAATTTTGGCAGCATTTCATTTTTTTCTCTTTCCCTTTTCACAATTTGCTGTGTTGCTCCATTTTCTTCTTTCTATTTCTCTCACTTCCTATTCTCCATTTATTAGTTCTTTGTGGCGGATGCTATTGAGTATGATTACGTATTAAAGTTAATAATTTGATTTTCTAATCTGTAGCTGTATTTGTCTTTGAGGAGAAATATGTACAGTCTTTACAAGATTAATGTTCCAATAGCAGACCCGCCCTCATTGCACCCCGGGGTAGGTTCGTGACATGCCACTCCTCCACATGCCACCCCCCCTCCAGCATGCTCCCCCCAGAATACTCACTGAGGCTCACAGAGCCTCACGTAACACTAAGCAGCAGGCCTAAAACCTTCAGAGCAGGGGTGCTCAAACTTTCAACTTTAGGGATCCTGGACCTTTAAAATTGTGTAGGAGAGATAATTTCAGCAGGTGCAGCTTGTCATCTGTGGGATGACAAGTTGCACCTGCTGAAATTCTCTCTTCTATACACTTGTTAAAGTTCCAGCATCCCTAAAGTTGAAAGTTTGAGCAGCCCTGCTTCAGAGGCTTCTCCCGCTGTAATACTTCCAGTTTCCCGGCGAAACCAGAAGCGTTGCTTACAAGAGGAGAAACCTCGGAAGGCTTTTTGCCTGCTGCCGAGCCCCGCACAGGGCTTCACCTGCCCATAGAATGGCTTGGACAGGTGGGCAGAGGCGGAGGCAACGGGGACACAGCCAGTGTGGTGCTCGGGGCTTTTTCCCTCCTGCCCCCACCAGGTCCACCACTGAAATGTTCATGTCATAAAGCCAATACTCTTAATTCCATATATTGGTGAATTTATGACCAAATCACACTACCAGATTTGTAGGGAAAAAATGGTAGACTAGAATGATTCAGGGCTGTGTATATCCATGATCAGGCTATAGCGTTTCTGTTGGAATAAAAAAGGCATGGTGAGAAATGCATGGTGCTCAGAATCTTAAGAGTAGCATGTTTTGCCTTCCTGATGGATGCTGGGATAGTTTGAACCTATATTACATTCAGAATCCTGTAAATGAAAGTCCTTGAATTAAACTGTGAGATAGAATACCGTCTCTCTGAAGCTGATATCTGTTTATTGATGAATTTGTCCAAAGTGAGATGGGCCAACAATATTTACAGTCCATTGGTACTTCAATTTGAGGATGGTGCCCCAAGAACAACAACAACTACTACTACTACTACTACTTCATTTTTTCAGAACCTGCCGTTTCAATAGAGTACTTGATCTCATCTTCTCTTGCCCATGGGATCCATGAAATTCTGATTTGTTGCCATCTTCTTCCCCCCCCACACCCCTACCTAGAGAGAGAGAGAGAGTACCATCAGTGTATGTGATGCTTTCCATACGATGAAAGACAGATCCCTGATATTGATCTAGATATCAACACAATGTAGATAACAGAGAGAGGGAAGGGGGATGAAGGCAGAAGTAAATGGAAAACATATATGATTTTTTTTAACTTTAAAAGTTTATACTTACCTTCTGTCATGACATGGTCCCAAGCTGGCTCATCCAAGCACACACTGGTGCTGCCACATGCAGATTGCCAGCTCACAGTAGGATTGGGCCATTACCTTTTTAGACTTGTTGGCTTGGGCATATCATTGCTGCAGTATTCATCCTCTCATATTTAGTAGTCAAGAGCTGGAACACTAACAATTCAATATCTGAAGATGTATAAGTGAAAGGAGTATTAGTGCTTAAATGATTCTTAAAGTATAAATGGATTTGCTTTCATAGCAGTTCCCTTAAACTTATTTTTAAAATTAACAGATTTGTGATTCTCTGCTGGTATGAGTAATCCAGTGCTCTATGTTTTCTCAAAGGATCCATTTGCCCAGGTATCCCCCCACAAACATGCGTGACACAAAGACTTGGTTGAAACAGGGCCATGATTTATTCCATAACAAAGCTGTGCAGCGGTTGGTGCAATGCAACGGGTTCTATCTGTGCTCCGCCCCCTTTAGTGCGGGCACCTAACTGGGAGGAGACAGTTCCTGTCTGAGTCCTCCTTTGGGCGAACCACCTTGGCTCAGAACCTGAGCTCGCCCAAGGCTCCCCCAGGTTCTTCGTCACCAACCCCTGGAAACGGGGGTCAAGCCAGCTGAATTGTTCTGCCCACCCTGAGCCGGGGAACCACGAAGGTGAGCATCCCAATTCCATTTCGGGGTCAAGCCAGGCTGCCCCCCATCTGGGTAGCCTCGAGGCTCAGCACTGGCCTTAACCCGGCCTGTTGCTTACCTGAAGGTAGACACCAGTTCCCTATTTCTCCTTCCGTTCCCGCACTACCCTGCCACACAGGGGGCTAGCCTGGCACTTAGCATCCCCCTGCCCCATCTAAGAGTCCCTGCAGGACCCGCTGCAAGTCTGACAGGAAGATATGGTTCCCGACCTCTGAGAGAGCACGCCATCTCCCCTGTAAAGGTGAGGCAGACAGCTCACTATATCTGGGTGGCGAAGCACCAGGCTGCCAGCTGCCAACACTGCCCTCCCCAGGTGCGCATTCATCGTTCTTCTGGCTCAGTCAACTCCAGCAGGGCTTGTCAACTCCACACCTGACGCGGAAGCAGATCCAACCATACGATGATCAGGCCAGGCATCCAGCTTCTCAGTGTGGTGAGGTCTTCTGCCGCCTGCTGCCTCAAGGACAGCCCCATCCTCTGGCAAAGGTCATTACTGCCAAGGTGTATGAGAAGCACCTGGGGAGGAGGTGCTCCCTGTATACACTTCCATACCATGGGCAGCAACTGCCCCCACTTCATCCCTCGTCTGGCGGCCCACTGCACTGAAAGCTGTGCTCCCAGGCCCAGCTGAGATCCAAATTCACTCTTCAGCGCTTTCTTGTGAGCCCAGAAGACAATGGAGTGGCCACAAATCAGTGCCCTCGCTGGCAGGGAAAGGCCCAGACCTAAAAATTAAAGAAGGAAAACAAAACAGTGTAAGTAAACATGAACAATCGGGCGATAACTAAGACGACCCACCTGCCTTTGGGGCACACGTAGCTCTTAAATGCCCGAGATCTCCACCTACCTATTCTTTTGATCTCTCCACTATCCCAAAAAGCTCTAACAAGGTCAAATCAGCTGTAAGCACTGCAAGATGACACTCTAATCACCTAGCATGTGGTGGTTTAAAGGTTTGCTGGTTGACAACCAACTCTACTGCCTGGTTGTCATGCAATAAATGCACCGAGGCTTGTTAAATATTCCCTACCCACAGGTGTGCACCGCCACCAGTGGGAACTGTTCCACAGGTCATCTCTCTGGTGTTCCTATCCTCAACCAATGCATTGGGCCATGCAGCAGAGCACCACTTGCCCCTGAAATAAATGCTAAACCCCTAGCTACCAGATATGTAGGACTGCTACCCTGTCCGCCACAAGGATACCTGTATTATGAAATTCCAGGAACTCCTGCCAAGTGCACATGTCCTCCCACATCTCCCAAGGCACATACAGATAATAATGGGGTTTTTCCACCCCCTTATGCTGCTTATAACCTCCGAAAGAATATCACTACTGGGGCTATTACCCTGCAAGCAGAGTAAATGCCTGACAACACCTGCAGGTCCCTAAGGAACTTAATGAACCTGGGTTCCTACTTTAAGCAGGCCCTACCTGCCTAATTACCACCAAGGGCAGCAGCATCCGCCTTCAGTGGCAAGCTGGATTCCCAGAAAGGTAAGGGTGGTAAGCAGACCCTCCTTCTGGTCAGGTGGGCCAAGGGGAGGAAGTACAGGAATCCTATAGCCCGTGTCTAAGTTGCAATAGTAACGTGCCAATTCTTTATCAGAGTAGCCCTGCAAGTGTGCCACCAGTGCAGGCAATATGAATCAGGGTGGGTCCCTGTCTGGGAGGGGAGTTCTCCATCCTTCCAGCCCTGGCCTGCCTACAGCCTCTGTCCCTGTCCGAACCCTGATGGTTTGGAGCGCAAAGACTGCATGCTTGCTGTTACACTGGACTCATGAGTGGGAGAAGGTGAAGTCCGCCCTGCTACATTTTCCTGTCAAAACACAACAGTAGCAAGAGCATAAGGGTTGACCCATCACCCCCCAGTCGCACCTGCGGCCTGGGCTGAGACATTCCTTGAAATTAAATTCCCACTCCTGGGTTGATTGTCCAAATTAGCTTAAGTCGGGATAATGATCTGGACCCCAGGTTCATCCTGGGGGGTGCGCCAAGCGAGGGCAGGAAAATGTGATGCTTGAAATCTAAAGAGTTAAACCAAAGCAAGCACAGGTATTCCTGTATATTCCTTCAACATTCTAAATGTGTTAAATATTGAATATTGTGGCCACCTTGGCTGGCTACGTCAGTATAACCACGGCAGCATATATAATCCATTGAACGAGTTGTTCCAATTCTTGTCCATTTTCCATTTGTGAATCAGTTGTGGGCCTGGTAAAAGGCACCATAAGAATTCTAGCCATGAGGAGTAAGCTCATAGGGGGTGCCGGAAACTGAGGAGACCCCTCTGAAAGGGAGGGCAGTGGTCACTGCAGACCCCGGCAAAGGTGCCCCTGTTCTTTGATTCGCAGCAGCTGGTTGCTCTGGACCTGGTACTGAATGTGGGGATGAGAGATTTTTGCGTCATGGGTGGAAATCCCCATCCCAGCCAATATTGCATGGAGGGGGCAGTGCCAGTGCTGCAGCAGGCAAACTGACTCCATCCCTCTCAACCCAGCCTCTGACCCCCGCTGTGCTATTCCCCTATCTGTTTTCACCCGTTGATGCAGTGAGCATTGGTTCTGCAACACCAGGTGCAGGCTGGATATTTTGAGGCTTGTTCACTTCCTGGTCATCCTTCACCCAGAGCCAGGCTGAGTTGTATACCTGTGTGATCTCACCTCCTGTGGGTGCTGGTGTCTGCGCTGAATTACCAGGTGCTGGCTGGGTCTGCCGAGGCTCACCCTGTTCCTGGGTCCTAGCACGTGCTGACAACAGCCTGGTCATGGTTTGTTGCTTCTCGACTCTCCAGGACAGACACTGCTGGAGCTGTAAGTGCTGGCACTGCGTGTGCTGGTGCAGCCTATGCTTGTGGATGCTCACTTGGCTCACAGCTGCTGCAGGGGCAGAAAGAGGTTTAACTGGAGGCTGCCGCTCACCTGGCTTCTCCAAGGCTGTCATTCCGAACGAAAGAATCTGCATTAGGTTAGCTCCACTATCCTTCTGATTAGACGTTCGACTGGGTGGGGGAGCAGCTGAAATGTTGCCCATATCCCCAAGTCCAGTCCCTCAATATGCTCCCTTTCTCTAGCGCCTCCACAGGAGCAACTAGTGCTCAGAGAGCGTAATCCTGTGCATGTCCACTCATGGGCTTACTCCCAGGAAGTAACAAGACTGCAGCCTCAGCCTGGGAGCATCTTCCTCCTCATCTGAAGAAGAAAGAGGCGTAGGGGCTGGAGGGTGCTTTCTTATTCCTCTGGGCATGGTTGCCTATAAGCAATATGAAAAACACTGAGCTACACCTTTGAGACAGAACCCCCTGCAGCCCTTATCACCAGTCGCCACCCCTTCCAAGCTGCCTCCCAGCGCCTATCCCCAAGTAATAGAGAAAAAGGGGAGAGGGGGGCTGAAAGGCAAAGGGGCCATTCTCCCTTCTCGCACCATGCTACCCACGTGCCTACAGGTGCCCCAGGAAGGAGCGTGGCCACTCGCTGCCTTCCCCCCAGTCGCTCAAATGGGAGACCAGTGGGGACTCACCGCCACGCACTGGCGCAACCCGGGAGGCAGCGTGGCCATCTGCTGCCCTCCAGCAATAGGGAAAAGGGGAGCAGAGGAGGGAGTGAAGGAGCTTATCTGAGCCTTCAGGGCAAGAGGAGATGGCGGGGAGCTGGTCCTCTCCTAGAAGCTCCTCTCACTCCACGCACTGCACCACGTGCCTCCTACGCCTGGGCAGGAGTGAGGCCGCTCGCTGCCTTCCCCGCCACCGCCCAAACAGGAGACTGGCGGAGAAGCTCCCAGCCAAGTACCAGGGAGAGAGTGCGACTATCTGCCTCCCTCCCCACAGGCGTCTGAACGGAAGGCATGTGGGGAAGCCCAGGCTACCCGCCCGCATCCAGGCGAGTGGCTGGGAGGGAGTGCGGCTGCCGCTGCCCTCCCCGCAGCAGCCCCAATGCAGGGCCCAGTGGGGAAGCTCAGGGTGCGCTGGCGAGGTGCTCTTCTGGGTGGCCACCCCGCCCAGGAAGAGCCACCCCGCCCAAGGAGAGAACTGAGGAGTAGGAGAAGGCAGGGTGGCTGCCCAGCCGGGGATAAACAGTGCGGAGGAGGAGGCTGAATAGAAAGGCCACATGGGTGCCGCCCGGGGAATCAGCAGCAAAGCTCCGCAGCAGCTTCCAGAGGAAAGCTGCAACCCACCCCTGGTACCAGATTCCCCTCCCCAGCCCCTCTGGCCTGCCACGCTGGTCCCTCGTCGCCTCAACACTGCAGCTCCCTGCTGCTCCTTCCACTGTTACCGAGGAACCAAGAGGCTGGGGGAAGCATGGGCACCAGCCTTTAAACTACGCGCCCCAGGCTTGCCCCTCCCCACACGTCATGCAGGGGAGGGAACCGGGCAACTCCCTTTCCACCTGCAACCACAGCTGGAGGGCTTTTTCCAGTGCAAATCTAAGGGCCAGATTAGATGTGACCCTAAACACATAAGTGAACCTTCTTTTGTGTGTCTGTGTGTATTTTTTTTAAGTAAATAGTGCAAGGAGGAGACACTTAAACTGCAAATGGGGGGTAGGGGCTTTAGTGGGATGTGTTGCCATGGTTCCAATGCTGATTGTGCCCCCATGCCACTTTTATTAAGGAACAGGCTTCTCAAAAAGAAGAATGGAAACTTTGCTGATATATTTAGAGTCATGTCTAGTTTTACCTCTGAGATTGCATTGAACATAATGGAACTTGCTTCTGAGTAGAATTGAGCCATTACCTGTTCTCAAAATTCAAAGGCAATTACATTATTTGAGCAAATGTTTCTCCCTTAAGGCAGTACATTAAAGAGTGCAGCAAATGTGATTCGCCGTAATCATTGTCATCATTGTTATTAGTTACTTAAACATATGCTTCTTTTTTTGCTTAGAGTTTTTCCGAGAACTGCTGGAGAATGCAGAAAGATCCTTAAATGATATGTTTGTACGGACATATGGCATGCTGTACATGCAGAATTCAGAAGTGTTCCAGGACCTCTTCATAGAACTGAAACGGTATTATACAGGCGGCAACGTGAACTTGGAGGAAATGCTGAATGACTTCTGGGCTCGGCTATTAGAGCGAATGTTACAGCTCATAAACCCCCAGTATCATTTCTCAGAGGACTACCTGGAGTGTGTCAGCAAGTACACAGACCAGCTCAAACCTTTTGGAGACGTACCCAGGAAACTGAAAGTTCAGGTGACAAGAGCTTTCATTGCCGCAAGAACCTTTGTTCAGGGGCTGACCGTAGGCAGAGAAGTTGCTAACCGAGTATCCAAGGTAATGGAAATGCTTTCTTTTGGTTGCTAGTTCTTGCTTTTAAATTGCTCCACCAGAGACTTGAGCTCCTATTTTGCACTGCCATTTTTGTGTGCAACTTTCAATCTATGTCACTTTTATAGCTAAAAGGGATGTTTGTTGGTGTGTGACTGTAGCAGGTTCCATCCCTTGGACATTGTCGGAATGATAGCAGTACAGTCGAGATTTAGGACGGAACATTTGTCAATATTTATCTAGCAGAAAGCCCTTCGGAGAAAACCCAGCAGTGCCAGTTTGCAGCTCCCATGCCCCTACCTTTGAGTATTATCCTATTTCATGATCAGTTTCATTTGGGAGGCAGCAACTGTAATATATTTAAGCACTGTCACCACCAAATTTGTGTAATGCAAAATTGAAGGGAAATTTTGAGGGCCGCGTGAAGGTGAGAAATCTGTATCTGTATCTAAGTGTCTGGGTTTTAATATTTGTTGGTTTGTTCATTAGTTCATTATTTTACACACTGCCTCTCCAAATGCTTGAAACAAATTCTATAATTAAACTCATTGATTTTTTCCCCCCTTGGGGGATATCTGTTTAGGTGAAGCAAAACCATCTCTCCAGACCAAATATTATTTTGGTGAGCACGACAGAGTTTGTCCAATTGACTGTGAACTGATCAGATTGATCAAGCTGAGAAATAATAATAATTCTTATTATCATTTCTAGAGGTTCCATACATAAATGGAACATTAACTGGGTTCCATACATAAATGAGAATAAGTTATAGACTCTGTCCTCAGGCTTACAACCTAATGCACAGATGGGCAGGTTTTAGGGACTCCTGTGGGTTGGGGCAGCTACCAAAAAAATGGCAGCTTGGAGAGGCAAAGCAAGTTGGAAAATAATGGGTTGGTGAAGCCTGTTGCAAAATGATGGTTTTCACAATAATTTGCATTTTGGGTGGTTTTTATGCACATATAAAGACACGCAAAGCCCATTAGTGCCGTCTACTTGATACTTCTCTCATAGTCTAAGCAAAGTTGGGGTGTGATTTGAACCTGGATTCTGGGGAACGGGGGGGGGGCACAAGAAAAAAACATTCAGGCCACTCAAAGCAGGAGGGTAGAAGATTTGATAAGTATGTGCACACCATGATTGGACACACAAGGGAAGGGGAATGGTGGAGACAGGCAAAAGTGGAAAATCGGTTCGAGAGTGCCAGAACAAAAAGATGTTAACAGTCATTTACACCTATCTGTGCCTCTTTATTGGTGATATTCTGGGAGAGGAGGTCCAACTTTTCAATGGATTCTTTTCCTCTGTCAGCCTTGGGGGCCAGAGTGTCCTTTCTACTCTGTCCTCTGTCTTTTCTGCACTATAAGCAGATGAGCAATGACTGAAAGAACCTGTGAGCGCAGTTGCCTGTGCCAGGTTACTGGGATTCTCAGGCAAAGCCATGCATTGGGCCTCCCATAACATCACACCCACTCCCAATGGCACATTAAAAGATGCTGTCGACAGAACCGAGGATTCAGGGATTGACCTGGTCAGGTGGTTCTCTGATGGGTGTGGTCCCTCAGCCAAAGCCTGACTCCTGATGTCACCTTTGCCTGTGAGTAACCAGGATGATTTCTTTTCGTTGTTGATTCCCATTTTTATGTTGTCTATTATCTTATGCGGAAGGAGCTTAATCATTTTGGAAAATCCTTGAACAGGTTGTAAGGCGTTTTCTATAACGCTTGGGTTGCTGTGTGCATACTTTCTCCAAAACGGAATGCAATCAGGTTACAAAAAGAAGAAAAGAGCTTCACGTATGAAGATACATTGATGTCTTTTTATCCATGAAGAAATTCCCTGATCCTGCAGGGTGAATAATGTTCAGATAATTGGTGTGTGTGAGAGGTGTTGCTGTGTTTCCAAGTTTACAACTGGGCTGACTGTTTGAGGCTTGATAGACCCAATAGCCCCATTATGAATTGGGTCTGGAAGCAAACTGGTAGCCTGTGAGGTTCTTTCAGTACTGGCAAGTTTTCTTGTTTACTGCTTGGTACAAGTTAGCAGCCTTGCTGTTGTTTTCTGGACTGATGAAGGCCCACAGAAAGTTCAGTGCAATAATCTAAGCTGGACATTACCTGCACATGGAGAACTGCAGCCAGATCTGACTGGCATATCACCCAAAGTTAGTTACGTTTATATTTAAGCAGCATAACATTTTATCTTTTCACAAATATATGTAGTAGGCAACCTTCAGTCTCAAAAGACTATGGTATCGCGCTCTGAATTGTGGTTCTGGAACAGCGTCTAGTATGGCTGAAAAGGCCAATTTGGGAGTGACAATCCCTTCCACACTGGGAGCAAGTGCAGTCTGTCCCTGGTCTGTCTCCCTGGCTATGGGCCTTCCTTCTTTGCCTCTTAGCCTCAGACTGTTGGCCAAGTGTCTCTTCAAACTGGGAAAAGCAATGCTGCACAGCCTGCCTCCAAGCGGGCCGCTCAGAGGCCAGGGTTTCCCACCTGTTGAGGTCCACTCCTAAGGCCTTCAGATCCCTCTTGCAGATGTCCTTGTATTGCAGCTGTGGTCTACCTGTAGGGCGCTTTCCCTGCACAAGTTCTCCATAGAGGAGATCCTTTGGGATCCGGCCATCATCCATTCTCACGACATGACCAAGCCAACGCAGGCATCTCTGTTTCAGCAGTGCATACATGCTAGGGATTCGAGCACGTTCCAGGACTAATAACTCTTAGCGTTTGTATTCAAAGCATTCTACATACATGAACTGAGTAATCCTTATAATAGCCTGAAAACTCAGACAGCTTATCCCCATCTGCTAGATAGAAAACTGAAAGAATCATCACTTGCCTTTAGCCACAGTAACTGAGGTGATATTTCAACCAAAGTGGAGACTTCACAGTTCACATTTTTAGCAATTTCACGATATCAGCTCTTCCCTTTTCTCATGTATTACATCTTTTCATTATAGAAATCCAAACCTGTATGCTTGAACGCTAAAAAGGAAACAAAACATGTAAATGTATGACATCACCATCCCATGAGAGTAGACGATTTGATCCATGGTTTCCTGTTAAGCAGTGTAGTGACACATTGGAACAGATGAAGGATAACATCCTGGTTGTCATTTTACATGCATCGATCATTGCAAAGCCTTTTGTTATGAGGGTTCTGGTCAGCAAACATTTGTGCAACTAGAAAACATCATTGAGATAGACAGATTTTTACATTTGCTTTCCCATAGAAAACCTTACAGCCCCCCCCCCCCAATCATGGCATTAACAAATGCACATAGCAGATCTCTTGCAAGCTGTTCCAAAATAATACAAGTGTAGGCGGCATTCAGAGTACTGAATAGACTAACACAAATTTTCCCTGCTTACATTTTTTTTTACCTGCTTACCAAAATTTTTCCTGCTTACCAATAAAAGTGACTTAGGGCCCAATCCTATCCAATTTTCTAGCAGCTGCAGTGCAACAAATGTTCCCTTACCTCGAGGAGGCCTTGAGGACTTCCCCCTCACCACAGAATGCAGCACACACCCTGTTGGCATGGCTGCATCAGTGCCGGAAAGTTGGATAGGATTGGGCCCTCAGATGGATTTTGGCCCTGCAGTAGTACCAGCATTTCAAGAGCGAGTTTGATTATCTTTGGTTGCAATTCTATACACATTTGCCTGGGAGCAAGCCCACTTGAACACCATGGGACTTAATTATGAGTAGACATGCCTAGGCTGGCTCTGGAAGTCTGCTTCATGTCAAGGGTGCTGCGAGGGGGATGAGGCTGGTGCAAGCTGCACCAAGTGACACCAATTTCGGGGGTGACACATGGTCACTGCACAGCCCAAGTCCACTCAGTGGGCTGCTTCAGCCACTCCAAGTTACTCCTTTGTGTTCTTGTGAGCAAACGAAGAAGCAACTCGTAGCAGCTGAAAGAGCCAGGAAAGGGTGTCACTCTCCTTACAGGCTGCAGGGAGGGGTGACACCCCCTTGGCTGTCCTGTTTGGTGGCTCAACCTCTGAGCCGAAGTGAAGTGGTTTGCAAAGATATGTCTTTGTGAAGACATGGCTTAGGCTCAGAGCCAGAGCTGCTGAACATAACCAAGAAAGGGTGCCTTTCCTGCACCAGGTGACAGCAAGGTAAACTGTGTCACTGCTTCCTGTTGTTCAAAACTTTCTAATCAACTGATCTCGGAAGTCAGAGGGATAGAAGAGTCCATGAGGAGAATGCATTTTGCTAGCCTGGTGTCAGATTCATTTGTTTTAAACCGACCAACAACTGTACAGCACAAATGCTGCCTCACCCCACTTGGGATAGTTTAGTGAATGATTTACAGCTTCATTCTACAACACCTGCTGAAATGAATTACGTACGTAAAACCAAAGGACACACACAGACCACAATAACTGAAGCGCCTCTAAGTGATCTAAGTGATCATGGTGGTGGTACCCATTCAGAACTTAGAAGACCCATGGGAAGCCATTCCTTCATCCTTGGGTCATCCATATTGCAGTGTCATCAAGCTTCTTCATTACTGCACACTGACATTTGTGTCTTTCCACCTGAAAGACTTCCTTCTCTATTTTCCCCCAACATTTAAGTCTAAAATGGTAGTCTGAAAGTGGCAATTGATTAAAGCATAATTTATATTCATATAACAGAGTATAGCTGAGTAGCTAAGAGGTTGACGGATAAAACTGAGAATATAAAAATCAGTCAGCTGTCATGTTCCTCCTCCCACTTCGTGTTGCAGATCTTTGTAATCTACAGGGTGGTGTTCAGAGGCAGGACAGGAGAGATGTGGATGATTTAGTATCTTTGTGATTAATGAAATTTCCAGCAAGGAATTTGCCTTTGACTGTGTTTTTTCTTTGTCACTGCCTCTTGACTTTTACTTTGAGAACTTGTGACAGCCCACAAGTTTGACATATCTTTAATAAAGATAACTGAGTGTTTGCAGTTCTTTCAGGAAATGCACTCTATTGGTGAGGATTTTAATTTCCACCATGTTGTAACACTTCCAGAGACAAGTTGTCAACTAGAGGAAATAAGAAAAAGCAGAAGCGGCACTTTTCATAGGGCTCCAGTTTTCACAACAATATCACCAGCAGTGCTGCTGGTGTGGTACAGCAGCTATTTTGAGGGCTTTGGATCAAAGAGTTGAGATCCCCTCTCAACCTCGAACAAGCTACGAACCCTCAGTGTAAGGTATCTCATAGGGTTGCTATGAGAATAGAATGGAATTATCTCTAATGGTTATTCTCAGGGATAGCCCAAGTCCTCCTGATTCCTGAGGCAGCATGCCAGATGCTGCCCCCTGACCCAATGATAATACCAGCCTCCGCCTTCCTCCTGCCCGCCAATGTTCTAACTCCACTCTCCTCCCTTCCACATTTTCTCTTCCTTTCTGGACCCCTCTTCCTTTTTCAAATCAGAGAGTAGAAGGAAAAGAAGGGGCAGTAGGAGGGAGACAGAAATGGGTGCCCTCCCACCAGTCTGTTGCCTGAGATGACAGTGGCCTCATGGATTAGGTGGCCCAGGTGTTTTGCTGTACTCCTCTGAGCAAAGATTATTACTATGATAAAAATAAATACAGGTGGAGTCTCATTATTCGGGTTCCGTTCCCTGAATGGCAAAAATCGCACTGTAGCAAGTCAATTTAAAAAACAAAGTTCCTTTGCTCACAGCTTTGCTGACTTTCGTGATGCTAAAACAGAGTCATTAAGATGACAATCCAACAGTCTCTCTCCAGAAAGCTGTCTTTCTGGAGAGCTCCCCGCAGTTTCAGAAGTGAAAGTGGAGTGATCACGCTCCACTTCTGCTTTAGCGGAGGCGGGGCACAATCGCTCCACTTTCGCTTTCAAAGCTGCGGGGAGCCCTGCAGAAGGTCGCGCAGGGCTCCCCACACCCCCGGGAGGCTGCAGGAGGCTCAGGTAAGTGTAACGAAGCCCCTGCAGCCCCTCTGAGCGGTGCGATCCTGGGGATCGCGCTGCTGCCTCCTCCCTGCCTCTAGGTTGCCCCTGCCCCTTAAGGTGAAAGTGGCTAGGGCCCACAGGCTGGGGCATCACGATGCCCCAGTCTGAAAAGCCCTGCCATAGCCCAAAGAAAGCGTACACTGCCATTGCAATGCTGCAAAATATATGCATTTTCTGACTGGAAAACAATAACATATGAAACAGGCATTAATTTGCCTTCAACAATGATGAGATTCCCTTTTAAGAGCTCCCATTTATATACATGACTGCAGATTGTGACACTGTAGGTGAAGCCTTTTTATTCCAAGGAAAGACTTAACAATTAAATTAGTACAGTGGTTCCCAAACTGGTCGGTCATGACCTACCAGGGGAACTGGAAAAGAGCCATTCCCTTTTAAAGGGAATGGCAAAGAAATTAGCAGGAATATGATCAGAACTATTGTGCTGCTGCTGGGGAGGGAAGGGTTTTTTACACTTACCCATGTCTGCTATGGTTGCTATGTCTCTCCAGAGGGTCCAGGAAGCCTGCAACCCCCTCTGCAGCTCTGCCAGCAGCTTCAAATTGCTGCAAAAAAGAAAAAAAACCACTTCCAGTTCCTTGATGAAACCAGGATATGGTCCCGTCCCCCCCCAGCATTTTGAAGCTGCTGGGAGGGCTGCATTGGGGGTCAGAGGGAGACCCTCTTTGGACTTTCCAGAGAGCCATAGCAACCCCCAGGTAAGTGTAAAAAACCCTTCCCTCCCTGACAGCGGCATGATAATCCCAATCATGTTGCCCCCTCCCCTCCCCTCCCCTGCAAATGCTTACTTACTGAATCAGCATCTAATGATATGTGGGTGTTTTTCTTATAAAGAAACTTATTTAAAAGTTTTCTGAGCACCTGATGCCAATTATGCTGCTGTCTTGTTTCAAAAACTGGCTAAATCAATTTTTGTCCCTGGGTTTCATTAAATTATACAGATAGCTGATTTCTTGCCACAAACACAGGGCTTTATGGGCAGAGCGAAACCAATGCTGTAATAGAATTAGAAGGTAGAGGCAAGGTTTAGCAGTGAAAAATGTGCCCTGCTAATTGCCAGTGATCACTTCGAGTTGCTGCCTGCCAGCCTGCTGCTTTTTAAAGATACCGAATCAATATTCTCACAAACTCAGTTTTCATGGTTTATAAATAAGTATTCACCCTCTTTTCTGGGAGGGGGGGGGGAAGCTAAAAATAAAGGTCAATATCAAGTGTCACGCTGATTCAGAATATAATTACGGGGATGGGGGGGAACAAATATGACATGCTGATTGAGCAGGTAATTAGGAACCAAAACAAATAGTATATTAATGCTGGAAAATGCAATTTGAAGACAGTGATAAAGTGCTATGTGTTATGTGCATGGGATGGAAAGGGAATTATGTCCTACAATGGTACAATATACAGTACACCCCTTGCCATCCTGTGTATCGAATGCATGCTGCCTGTTCTCGGCCAGGCATATAAAGTAAAACCAGCTTAGGTTGCTTCCACTCCCCGAAGGTGAGTATCCATTCTATGGATTGTGTGTATGTGTATAAATGGCTGTTGTGTGTAAAAATGAGAGCGCTTATGTACTTGTGTATACACACCAAGAACGTTCTTTGTGTGTGTGTATATACACAAGTACATAATATTTGAGCCTATTTTTAAGACTTAACAGGGAGACAACAGAACAGACATACACATACAAACAAGATTGCAAACATATTATTATTATTATTATTATTATTATTATTATTATTATTATTATTATTATTATTATTATTATTATTATTATTAACAGTCTATGCAGGGCTGGGTTATAATCTGCAGTTTGGGCTCTAACCAAGATCTTGGGAATCACAAAGATACTGCCGTAAGATTCTTGCTGTTCCTAGCAACCTTGTTCTCTGTAGCTGCTTTATTTTTATTGCTGTTGTTGTTAAAATACGACTTTTCAATACCTCAATAGATGGTTCCCTGTCCCTAAAAGGCTCCCAAGCTAAAAACAACACAGAAGTGTTACCAGCAAAACCCCATGCTGGAGTGCATAGTTTAAGGACTAGACAGGCAGACATACAGGCCAATCCCCATGCCTTACCCCAGCAACAGCTGTCACAAAGGTGTGGCAGCTGGGAGGGATGGGAGAGGTGCTGGTGGAGAGGCCAGTGCTAATTGGTGCTGTACCTCTGTGCCAGCGGGGCCAGCACCAGGAGCATGTGGCAGTAAGTATCCCACAGAAGGTGTTTCTGGGTGGGGGGAAGGTGAGGAGGGGGTGAAACCGGACGGGAGGGTGACCCGGGGCGGTTCAAGCCTGGGAGGGGGCAGGCAGCCTCTAACACTGAATCCTATCACCTCTCCTGAGCCTTGGAGCCCTACATGGGTCTTCTTGGTTCTGCGCCAGCTAAATAGAGGGTTCTACCTGGAGCATAGAGAAGACATCATGTGGGGTGGACTTGAGTAGAAAATCTCTCCAAAAATAACCTTGATTGTTTTACTGTGATAACTTTATTTCAGTAGGGGTCATGTAGCAAAGGGAAATGGGTGGTTTGTGAGTTAGTGTAAACTGCCTAGTGTTTGCAGGAGAGGGGGGTAAAAATTTAATGTTTAGGTTTTCTCACCATCAGAGTTTCTCCAGAAACCATCATTAAGTCCCACTACAATTAAATGAGCATGAGGGATTTGAAGAGTATATGACCAGGCAGAGTCACTTCTTGATCTTTTGTCAGGCTTTCCAGTAACTCTTTCTACCACCTGAAGGTAGCTTTTAACCTTTGGAACATGATGCTGCTGCAGTATGTATCTTCAGTTCCTATTCATGCTAGTGAAAGAGCAAGCAGATTG
This sequence comes from Tiliqua scincoides, assembly GCF_035046505.1. Lineage (NCBI taxonomy): Eukaryota > Metazoa > Chordata > Lepidosauria > Squamata > Scincidae > Tiliqua > Tiliqua scincoides. Next base: position 111,418,610 of record NC_089823.1, read on the forward strand.
CAGCTACAAAATGACTCAAAACCTATGAGTTTTGAAAACCTATGAGTTTTGAGTACAGTTGAAAAGCGCACATCAAAAGTCAAGCGTTCAGGGGTTTCTCAGAAATCAAACTGCGTTGCTACACAGACTTGCAGAGTGGCAACAGTAAAAGCCAAGAAGTTGTGATTTAAACAGTTTTAGAGTTTTCTTTCTTCTTCTGTTTTTTTGCAATGAATTCTCTGGTGAGGAAATGTGATAAAACGTACCACCAATGAACTGGAGCTCATCTGATCCCCACCATTGACTCTCCTGCTGACACTGCCAGATTTGAACATAGTATAGTTCTTCTGTGATTAATCTTACAGCAGCTTTAGAATTTTTGCTGCTTTAGCATGATGGAGGGAGTGGGGGGGGGGTGAAGTGAGGAAATGCAGAAGAATCAAGCAGAGGATGGAACAGGAGATTTAAAAAGCCAGAAGGTTAAACTGCACTCTGAGATGTAAATCATTCTGCGACATGCTGACTTTTCCTGAACTACCGGAGTTGCTGGTTATCTTTAAGGTGTTTTAACAGACTGCCAACAGAAGCAGTGTTTTGCAACCATGGCTTGATAAGTCCTACGTATACCATTTCTTATACAGATCTGAAGTAAAACGAACAATGGAGTCCCCTGTCGTGCCTGCGTGGAGCATTTTATTCAACAGGATATCTGATTTGGGTAAAATGGTAATTCCTTGGAATAGTAATGATATTTGAAGAAGTTCTGTATTGAAGCTGTTGCTTCAGGCAGAGTCATCACATCATTTATTTCAAGATTACTTTTCATTTTCAGGGCAACCATTGTCCTTTCAAGGGGGCTGGAATGGAACCTGGGGGAAAATAACTTGTTTTGCCCTTCCTCCTTTTTGCATAGTTTCTTATTTAATTTATTTAAATGATTTGCATTCTGCCTTTTCCTCCGAATAGAACTCGGTCATTGTTTCACTGATCAGCTAGTTTTTCATTGTTTCATGATCAGTGAGTTTTTCCAGTCCCATTTCTCCCCCCCCCCATCTCGTCATCCTCAGGTGAACCCAGTCAGTTGGAGATCATGTAGTGAGTCTAATGATGTCACTGATGGCAAATGTAAGTCAAGGCAGTGGTTCCGGGAGTGGTCAGATAGATTATTTTCACCAATTGGGGTGCATTACTGCTGCCAAAGGTGCTATCAAAGTGGCAAGAGAGGGGAGAGAGATTACCCTGCCTCTCTTCTCCTCCTTTAAACTGTCAGTTTGCTAGGATGTGACCACATCATGAAATACGCTCTGAAAAAGTGCTTTACCAAGAAAGAGGGAGGAATCACACCTTACATCACCCAGTGATCTGATCTTAAACATCTATAATTAGAGGTGTTGAATGCCATAGGATTTCAGCCTAAGTCTTACTGAACTCAGTAGGCTTACTGCTGAGTATAATAATAATAATAATAATAATAATAATAATAATAATAATAATAATAATAATAATATTACTATTATTATTATTAACAGTATTTATATGCCACTTTTCAACTAAAAATTCACAAAGCAGTTTACAGAGAAAATTAAAGAACTAATGGCTCCCTGTCCCCAAAGGACTCACAATCTAAAAAGATGCAAATGAATACAGATAGCCACATAGAAAACATAGTGGCACATAGCCACTAGAAAAGACACTGCTGGGGTGAGGAGGGCCAGTTACTCTTCCTCTACTAAATAAAAGAGGAGCACCCACTTGAAAAAGTGCTTCTTATCCAGTTAGCAGGATTAATTAATAGCACCATTTTCAAACACCTCTATTTATAATTATGTTCATTTAAAATTTTGATTAGAAGAGGGTCACAGAAACCTACTTAAGTACCTTTAAATAGAGCAGGGTCTTTTATGATTTTTTTTTAAATTAAAAACCCCCTCCGAAAAGGTTATTTAGGGTGGATCTTCTCATTGAGCACCTTGGGTCACTTCAGAGAGAAAGGCAGGGTAGAAATACAGTAAATAAATAAGTAAACCAAAGATAAGCTCCTGATGAGCCCAAGCATTCCCTGAAATACAATTAGCAAACCACCAATCTCAATTATAGGAGGTTGGTTAAAGATGGAAACAGCTTTGTAAATCAGGCCTCAGGTGATCATTTAAAATGGTTCCTTTGGATATTAACAATCTGAGATCCCAGTTGGTAGTAACACCTGGGGCCATATTTTTACCTTAGTTTTAGGAGTCTGGCTGTCTTGATTCGCATGAATGGACCCATCATGGTGGTTTCCCCCGCTGCGTAATTGAGGTCTTGACGACTGCAGCATTTGGAATGTAATCAGAGTTCGGTGAAGGAAGTGAGAGACAGCGAAGAGGAATTTTTGCAGTTGGATTTTCAACAGAGAGCAAGTAAGAGAAGACTGTGAGATGGCGGATGGTGAAGTGTCTTGGGGTACAGTGGCTGTGCTGCCTACAAATTTGGTTGTGCAAATATATATTTGTAAATACAGAGATATTACAGAGACAGCAGATATTACAAACAGTCCAATTCTAACTAAATGCTGCCTGTGGGGCAAAGTAGCAGGAGCACAGGCTGCACTGCATCCTGTGAACAACTGGAGGCCATGCAGGAGTGGAGAGGTAAGTACAAATTTCCTTTGCTTTCCCACCCCCTTTCCTGCATTGTCTCCAAGGAGTCTACCTAGACCTGAGCCCGTTCACTAGCTGGTCAAGTTAAAGTAGAGAAAAGGGGGAACAAAATGAAGGACATGATATGGGTGGAGCAACTGTTACCCTGCACATGCCCAATCTCGTCTGATCTTGGAAGCTAAGCAGGGTCAGGCCTGGTTAGTACTTGGATGGGAGACCGCCTGGGAATACCGGGTGCTGTAGGCTTATACCATAGTCTTTCGAGACTGAAGGTTGCCAACCATTGCTGCCAATACCCGCCCTCCACCTGCTCTCAACACGCCCCTTGGGTGTGTTGATCATATATATTACCTTGGCCCAGGGCTGTGTTTGTATGGCCGATTAGTTTTACATAAGGGCCAATCAGAAATTAGTACAAATGAATAATGTGGCTTTATGTGTTTTTTTATCTAACTAGTTCAATGGAGGAGACTTAAATTGTGGGAAACTTTGTAGGGGATTAGGAGATTTGCTCTTTGCACCTCCTTAGTTCCCACTTAGTTCTTACTGTCAATGCTTTTTAAAACACATGTGTGCACATGGGAGAAAAACATCAGTGTGCAGGAACCCAATGTGTTGGCTAATGGCTCGTCTATGCAATTCACCAGTGAAAGGAAAAGGAAGGTGAGGGGAAAGGTACACGACAGTTTAGTAAAAAGTGCTCAAGGAACCAAAAACAAGGGGTTTGAACTGGAATTATTTGAATTAGCGCATACACTCTTTTTGTAGGGGGAATCTACCACTGACAGTCACGTGCATTTGGGCCTTAAGGAAAACTGTTAGAAGAAGAGGGGGAAAGAGCGGAACTCCTTAGAAGAAAAAGGGGCAGAGTGAAGGGGGGAAATGGGGGGAGGGAGTTGAAGAGAGATAGATTAAATGGGAGAAGAAAGAGAAGGCTTGGAGTGCAGGGAAGGAAGGAGAGGAGTTAGGGCCCAATCCTATCCATCTTTCCAGCCCTGGTGTAGCCACAATGCAGCCCCATGGAAAGGGAACACATGTTCCTATACCTTAAGAAGGCCCCAGTGACTGCCTGTCCACCACAGGATGCAGCGCACACCCTACTGGCACAACAGCACCAGCCATGGAAAATGGGATTAGATTGGACCAAAAATTTCAGAGATTTATAGGAATAAAAGAAGTAGGGTCCAGCTCGAGTAGAGGGAAGGAGGCACGTCACGGTGAAATGCAGGATATTGGCAGAGCCATTGTCACCAAGATCCAGTCTTGGTGGTCCCAATCTCCTCCCTGTTCCACCCATGTTCTGCCCTGTTCCGTCCAGCCCACGCCGCCCTCTAGCTTACTGGCACTGCCAGGGGTGAAGTGCTACCCCACCTCTTCTCTGGTTCTACTGCCTCTTCTGACAACACTCAGAAAATGGCCACCATCAGCAAGCTGCATGCAGCGTCAGCAGCTGTTTTACGACAGTGGAACTCTGTCTACTGTCATAAATCTCTCCATGCACTGACCCAATCCTATTTAGGATTGGGCTGAAGGATGCTCTTATTGAAAAGGTATTACAGAGATGCTCTTATCCAAAGTAGTCTAAAAACTGTTGTGCTATTCCTGGCTTCTTCATTATTTGGAGAAATAGGGAGTGCTTAATAATGCAATAAGAGACTCGTTGAAGTATTTGGCAGCGGTTTGGGAAAGCAAAAAACAAGGCATGCTGTCACCTTGTCACACCTTCTAGAGATCTTAAAATAACCTTCAAGGAAGCAACCTTCCCTCCACATCAAATGCAGGGAATGGAAGCTTTAAGGATGTGTTTGGAAAGCACCTGCTATCCCATCCGTCATGCGTGACATGTACTTCGCTAGGAGAGATAAGCACTTTACAGGTCTTTCATCATCTCTCCTTCCACCAGCCCTAACCCCTCCCTTTCTCTCATGCCTTTTTTTCTGAGAGCGAGGCAGAGAATTCAGACCACAGGGTTAGCTGCTGTCAGAAACCTCCCTAGAAAACCTTCCTGCCTGAATCTCTTTGGGGAGTCCTCAGGCTATTTCCTAGCCCAGTGTAATAAACTACAAAAAAATCTCTGAACTCTCAGATTGAATGCATTATTACTGTGGTACAATTCATTCCGTCTAAGCTTTCAACCTCTAATACTAAAAGGGAATACACTGTCTAGAAGATGCTATTCCTATCCTTTTATGCAGTAGCACTGCAAGAAGAGTAGCAGCCCGCCCGCCCTTCCTTTTCACTGTCTCCTCAACTAACAGAGAAGGCTGTGCCAGTCTCCTAATGCAGCAAAGTTGTCAAAATATTGATTAGTGCGAATACTGAGTTTACAGGGAGTTGGGTTCCCCTCCCTTTATATTTCTGGCTGAAAATAAAAAATGAGAACAGTGAAGAGACTAATCTGCCCAGCAGAATGAATCACAGATATTTTATTCACAAAAGGAAGATGAAACAAAAATTAGCCCGCTTTTATCATATGCATCAAGAGATGCCAATTTTTCTTGGTCTGTGTAAGTTCTTGATGACAGTGAAAATTGCAGGTTCAGAAAGGGAATTACAGCAGAGAAACTGTGCAGGGGGGCAAAGCAGCACTAATGTTTCAACGGGAATTAGCACCCATCCCACCTCCTGCTATCACTAGCTCAATGATACATTTGTATTTGGATATTCAAAACCTACATTGTCCATGCTGGGAACCTGAACAACCAGCCCCCAGTTTTCCCATTATGTTGAGAATGAAGGTTTTTCTTCTCAGCTTGAGTTCTGAGTGAAGCAGAAGCACAGCTTACATGTTGGTTCAGGGAGCAGGTGTAGAGGGATGATTCAGCAGAATCAGCAAGCACCTGGGACAGGCACACCCTGGGTGTGACCAAGCCAGTACTGATTGGCCGAGCTAACTATATAAGGTTAGTCTGATGGAGCCTCAAGTGCAGCAGTAGGGGAGTTGATGGAGGTAACTGTGAACTGCCGCCAGTGACTGAGGAGGCTGGATACTGTATGTATATGATATTACTGACTTATGGACTGAACCTTTGACTGTGTATTATTGGAACTGATTTGGACTTGTTATACTGGAACTGACTGCTCTCCGTACTGACTCTTGGACTGTTTAATGACTACTCTGAATGTGATATCCCTTGCTCAATACAACTGCTGAAAGTACTCTGCTGCATTTGATGTGTTTTCTTGCAACCTGCTCACATTGGGACAAGACTGGGAACCTACACCAATCCTCTCATAATTTATACAAAAACCTTTAACCTTAACATTTCTTTCCTTTTTAAAAATTTTTTTTGAACTGTTATTGAATGTGGGAATAAGCATTAATGCTCTAATAAAAGAATTAATTAAATAAATAGAGGTGGAAGAGCTGATCACATGGATCTCCACTAACTCAGGTACTCTGGGCTTTAGAAATAGTTGGGCTAAATAGTTGGTGCAGGTCTGTGTGGACCCTTGCTGTGGGATTCGGTCAGGGAAGGGGGTTGCATCAAGGTGGCCACTGATTTGGTGGCTGCTGCCGCCACCGAACCCACCTCCTTCCTAGACCCACTTTGCCCTCCTGCACCTCTCCTGCTGACTTACCTGCTCCAGTGAGTAGTGGGAGAAGCTTCTATACAGGCAGGAGGGTGTGGGTCTTCCCAACAACACTCCCAACAGCACACTGAGTAGTGTGCTGTCAGAGCGTCTTTGTCCTCAAAGGCAGACTCACGTCATATCTAAGAGATTACTAATGTAAGGATAATTGTGACCAGGTTTGCTTAAGACAGGAACAGGCATAAGTAGTGCACCAGCCAAGCCTGGACTTATGCACTCATGGGCCTCAGCCGTCAACTGGACCTGTAGGGACAATGGTGTGTGACCCCGACCAGAACAGATCGATTCACCATCACCTTGCAAGATGTACATCATTTCCGGGAGAGCAGATGCCCGAACCATTTTATAATAACTGTCAGTGTATATACCTATGAATGCTTTGCTTAACCTTAGCTTTCCTTTCTTCCTCCCCCTCCCCCCACAACTATTTTCCTTTTGCAAGGAACTCTGTTGTTTGGACTAGTACTGCCACTTCCTTTACAAACCCCACTGCTGGCTGAAATGGCAGAGAGAGATAAAGATCCTATATTATACCAGTAAATAGAAGATGTCTGTATAAGCAGGTCAACCATAATGTAAATATTTCTCATACTAGTGTTCCTTCCATCAGGGCCACTGACAACTGTGTGGGAAGCAGTCGTGTGATGCGGCCTATCAGTTTGATGGGATCATCCATACATTACCGGTAGGGAGCCAGCCAGAAGCCAAGGAACTGCATGGTCGTTACCAGTCTGCAAAGGCAATGTATGACTTTAGCCTAAGGAAGAGATTGGAGAGGCTGTACCTTACCAAAAGGAGCAGTGTCACTTTAATTTATTGTGCCTGATTATAACCCATGATAGAATACTCCCAAGGCAAATTGCAAACTCTGTACAGGGTAGAAATTTCACTGTGGTTTAGTTCTCAATAACTTAGAGTAGTATCATTTCCTGTGCTTAACTGCTGTCAAAGATGGTAGGATTTTTCACACCCAGAGCTTAAATTGACTTTGGCTTATACAGTCAGTCAACAGTCAACAAAACCTTTATTAGGCATAAACATTTGATAGGTGAGGACTCTGTACAGGAATCGTAGAGAGTATAAACCTAAGTAGTACACAAATATATGTATATGTGCACACCTATGTGTACACACAGATACAACGTACATTACATTTTACAAACAAACATGAATTATTTAAAAGACAGAAACAATCAGTTACAGTGAGGATCTTGCCAGAATATAGCCTACTCAGTGATTACTTGGTACAGAAAGCTTGGCTCGATTCAGAATACTCAAATTTAGGAACTGTGTGACTGATAGGGTTGTATGTTCTACATCACCTGCTAGAAGGAATTGAATTATATCTTTCTCAGAATGCCCTGTTTTGGGATGGAGCAAGGGAGAGAGAAATTGCTGCCTTAGTACTTGATATCTGGGACAGTGCAACATGATGTGTGTGGATGATTCTACTTCGCCTAAATTGCAGCTACATAAACGATCTTCCCTGGAGGCATTTCTAAAATTGCCAAATTTCTAAATTTGGCTTATACCAGTCCATGAAGCAAATGTAAAACCGGCATGGGCTATGACAGGCATTCGATGGTTTTATTCCACGTTCTATTCCATTTTAACAATATTCGCACCAGGCACAAATAGTATGAGAGGGGCTCAAAGGTGCATTTTAAGCCTCAGGTGTGAAAGTGTCCAAACCCTGTGGCTCCAGCCGGTAATTCAAACATTGTCTCAATGCCTGATTGCATTAAACAGAAATAGCATAGAGGTTTTGCAAAAGCTTTGCAGGGCTCTCTTTTGGGACAGAAGAAAGCAGTCTGTGCTCCGTTAGTGATGAAAGGAATATGCAGCATTGTTTTCCTCGTACGAGGAGGACGAGGCTAGAGAGTTGAGATCAGCTCTGTTTCTCTGATTTGAGGCTGAAACGAGACTTTTAACACAGTTGTGGGTCTGCTGCCAAAAACAACCACCCTACCTTTCCTCTCACCAAATGACATCTAGTGGTGCGAACATGTAGCAAAAATCTCTGGACAAATGGCACCCAGCAAAGTGATTCAGGGCTCAGTCCTATCCAATTTTCCAGTGCAGATGCAGTGGTGCCAATGAGGCGTGCACTGCATCCTGTAGTGGGGAGGCAGTCACAGAGACCTCCTCAAGGTATGGGAACATTTGTTCCCTTACCTCAGGGCTGCATTGCAACTGCACTGGTGCTGGAAAGTTGGATAGGGTTGGGCCTTCAGGTACCTGGAAACTTGTAGTGCAATTATAGGGCATCATATGTTTTGTAACAGTCGGTATTACAAGGAAAAGGAGATGTCAGCAGGAGACCTGAAGTGATTGAGCTGGCTGCTCTTTTTCCAGTTTCAACAAGTACCCCCGTTGCTATGACAATGGAGATGCCCTATCCAGGGATTTGGGGGGTAGGGGGAAAGAAGGACTTTGGGGCTTGTGGCTGGATTTAAAAGCCCAGACACAAGCTGAAGATGAGGCAGGAGGACAGATGCTGCCAGCTGCTGTAGCAGAATCTGGTGGGAGGAGGCACAGACACAGGGTTGTCAGAGAAGCCTCCCTCCATGGAGAAGGGTCTGTGTGCTGCTTAACCCCCTTCCCAAACATCCTCGGAAGCTTGGTAGTCTCCCCTTTGGGCACTGTCTAGACCAGGGGTCTGTAAACCTTTTGGCCCGAAGGGCCACATCAAATATCTGGCACAGTGTCGAGGGCCGGAAAAACAACAATTAAATATAAAATTTAAATAAATACATTCGAGATGGAACTTAGATGATTGAATAAATGAACGAATGGGCTCAAATGTCCTGGATTTCTCCAAATACAAACACAGTCCAAAGCACACACTTAAATGGACCCCCATTTCCCTACCCCACAATCATAACTCCAGTTGTGTTTGGTCAGCTGGGCCAGAGACTCTCAGGGGATCAGATACTGGCCGTGGGCCGGGTAGAGGCTTGCTGCGGGCCACATCTGGCCCCCCGGGCCGGGGTTTGGAGACCCCTGGTCTAGACCCACATCTGTTTGGCTTCAGTAAGGTGACTGCAAAGTGCCTTCGGACTACACCCTGTGACGAAGTAAACCTCTGTATGTTTAGAGATGTGCATCTGCCCTTCGTACTTAGACACTCAGCATAGAAAAAAAAAGAACATAACAACCTGCATTGCTGCAGGAAGCCAAATTATGGGTGAAGAATTTCTATAAGCTCTTATCTCAGGGGTAATCCAGGTTGTGCTCACTTTTTCAGCCTGTTTCGAGTAACAGTAGGCACACAAGTTATGTTCACAGGGAGATGAAGAGAGAGAGAGAGAGAGAGAGAGAGAGAGAGAGAGAGAGACTATGAGGCAATATTGATAGGCACGCTTCACTTTTTAAAAAATGGCATTATTTATCTGCAGAGGCTGTTTATTCTTCTGTACATGCGGGTGTGCGGTATCAATCGGCACTTGAACAATAGCAGTATTGTGACAATACGCAGCTGTATTAAAAGGAGATGTTGTCAGAGGAGAAGGCAGAGCTCGGTACCGTAAGCTGATCTCTGAAGAATGTTTTGAACATGTCATCCCATCTGCAGAGATTCAGTAGTACAAGGACATTCCCTTAGGCAGTATCAATACAGTATTGAGGTACATGAGCCAAGATGCACATCACAAAGAATTTTAATAAAGCTTGACAGATATATTGCATTAATAGTACTGATGTTGGTGAGATTGGACTTGCACAGTCAGGTGTTTGTGTGTGTGTGTGTGTGTGTTCTCAGTTGGCAAGGATGTGACAAGGAAAAAGCTTACATTTACAGAAATTATTTAAAAAATTACAAATATTACCCCTTGTATTCCTTTGATCAGTCTAAGGATATAATGAGATGTTATAACTATGTGACTGCTGCAGAAAATGGCAGCCATGTGCCTTTCTCTCTTCCCACTGAGAATGTCTACTCGTAGAACAACTTAACCATGTTTGGATGAGAGTCCTCCTGCCACCTATTCTGACAATTTTACATTGTCAAGTAAGATCCAAAACTTTTCTTGTAAAACTGTTTTTGTCAGCCAGTAGTTCTGCTCTCTTCCTTACTTGGAGCATCCTAATTCAGGACTGAGGCCAAGGAGGCAGCTCTTAGTAGGGTGATGATCTAGAACAGGGGTGCCCAAACCCCGGCCCTGGGGCCACTTGTGGCCCTCGAGGACTCCCAATGCGGCCCTCAGGGAGCCCCCAGTCTCCAATGAGCCTCTGGCCCTCCAGAGATTTGCTGGAGCCCACACTGGCCTGACGCAACTGCTCTCAGCATGAGGGCGACTGTTTGACCTCTTGCATGAGCTGTGGAATGAGGGCTCCCTCCACTACTTGCTGTTTCACATCTGTGATGCAGTAGTGGCAGCAAAGGAAAGGCCAGCCTTGCTTTGTGCAAGGCCTTTTATAGACCTTGAGCAAGACCTTCATTCATTCATATAAGTTCATCTTTAATATATAAATTTATGTAAACATATGTAAATTTATTCAAATTTTAAATGTATATTAATTCTTTTTCCCCCCGGCCCCCGAACACAGTGTCAGAGAGATGATGTGGCCCTCCTGCCAAAAACTTTGGACACCCCTGATCTAGAACAGGACTGTGGCAGAAGCAAATGGTTAAAGTCCCTTCCCCCAGCTGTAGTCTCAGTTTGGTTCAGTTCTCCTATGTGGGTGGTTTAATAAAAGAAAAAAGAAACATACAGCTTGGGTGGCATGTGCTTGGAGTAATGTCTAGTTTGACCCTTAGAAAGATTGGGTGTACTTTTAGAATGGCCAGCATGAATCATGTTTCTGCTACACAACTCTGTTCTTTGCCTGCTCTATATCCCATTGCCTTCCTTACCCAGTCTAACCTTTTCTTCCCAATTTCCTTAATTCTGCTTTCCCTCCCAATAATCACAAATTATTTCCAAATTGCAAATTAAAACCAATTAGATATGAACTGTAACTAAAAAATAAACACACTCTCCTGCCCCTGTGGAATTTGTTTATTTTTATGGAGCTTTTGACTATGACATCAAGGGCACAAGACCACACCACACTGGCCTCAAAATTGATACCTTCATAATCTGAATTCCCATCCTTTATGAACACATGCCCGCATGGTAGAATCTATGATTTCAATATATTTGTGCTGCCAACTTCAAGAAACCAAATACAGGCACTTATTTAACATGCATGCAATCTTGTTTCCTCACTATCCCTTGCTTGAACCTCTTTCGTTCAGATTTATGAAGCTCTGCCCTTAACAAGGGCAAACTGCCAGGACTTTTAGTGTTTCTCTTGTGGATACCGATTCGAAGAAGCCTGATTCTTTTTCCCATAACTACCAGAAGCCAACCGAAATATATAATAAAAATAGAAATAGACTGCAATCTTAGGGTATTATTAAGAAATATTTCCAAATGGAACCATTTCATGGGATCATTTTTTTGAAACCTCACTACGTAATAGAAGGCCATTAAAGTGGAATATTAGTTGCACATGTCATCGGAACCTATAAAAAAGTATAACAACAACAACAACAGTATTTATATACCGCTTTTCAACAAAAAGTTCACAAAGCGGTTTACAGAGAAAATCAAATATCTAATGGCTCCCTGTCCCAAAAGGGCTCACAATCTAAAAAGATGCAACACCAGCAGACAGCCACTAGAAAAGACACTGCTGGGGTGAGGTGGGCCAGTTACTCTCCCCCTGCTAAATAAAAGAGGAGCACCACTTGAAAAAGTGCCTCTTAACCAGTTAGCAGGGGTTATAAAACACTTACCAAATAATCCATAACCAGTCAACCATAAGTACAATATGTAAAATATTACTGTCAAGGGGAACATCCGCAAAGGAGTCAGTAAAAGGCAAGGATGGGGAATAAAAGAACTAAGAAAACTGACAGGCTTACATCTTTTTTCCTGTTATTACAAATGAAGTAGAAATCGTTTCGGGAGCCAGCCAGCAGTGCTCATCCTCCATTTGTTTTAGCAGAACTTGCATAGGATTAGACAAGGACTGCATCTTCATGTGCTGCAATCTGTGCTTCGATAAAGATAACAGAGATCAAATCAAAACTTTATATATGTTGCATTAGTTGCAAAGGGTTAGTGTGCATGCATTATTGGCCTGTTGCCTCTTTACAGTACACAGGAGTGATAATCAGGAAAGAAGTTAGCCCATATTTCTCTGTATTTTAAAAGGATAGGTGAAAATTATTTTGGACCATATGGATATTGCTACCTATTAAAATTCCTGCATAAGAATACACTGCTAGGCAATTTCCCTGTATAGCAGAGATGGATGACGAGCTGGCGGCTGACTGGATTTCTCACTTCTTATATTATCACTTTGTCTGGTAGCAGTGCCAACTCCACAGACTTGCACATACCAAGCCACCTGGAAGTTCTTTCCAGGTGAGGTTCACAGACCCTTCTAAGCAAATGGAGCAAGATGACTCAGGCCCAAATCCTAACCAGCTTTCCAGCACTGACATAGCTGTGCCAGTAGGGCATGTGCTGCATCCTGCTGTTGGGTGACAATCAAGGAGGTCTCCTCAAGGTAAGGGAATGTTTGTTGCCTTGCCTTGGAGCTGCATTGCCCTTACTTTGGTGCTGGAAAGTTGGTTAGGATTGTGCCCTCAGGCACCTAGCAAAGGTGGTTCCATGAGTTCAACAGGGGATCATCCTTTACAACCTGGCCCAATAGTTCCACTTCCCCAGTACTGCAGCTGTACCCTTTCCAAACATTCACACACACCCCATTTCACTCCTTTCTTCATGTGGATTTTTTTTAAACAAAGCAGGAAATGCAGGTGGTGTGTCGCCAAACTTCTAGTGTCGAACTTCCCCTACTTCCCCCCTGCACCTTTGTAAAAACGAGCCTTTAAGAAAACGATGGAAGGAACCGAAAGTCCAGACAGCCAACACTTTATCTTTTGGCCAGGGTGATTGATGTAGCTCCCTTGTTCCCAGGAACACACAGATGGGGAAAGCTAATGCTTCAAACCTCTCAAGATATCCCTGTCTGAAAGTATGATTTCAGGAGGCCTTCCTTTCATGTCTATACAAGCCATGCCGTATGCTTGGTTCACGGGCAGAAGCACATGTAGTGGGGTTCTTAGGTTTGATTCTTATTGAGGTGCTCTAGGTTGCCATACCATTTCCAGCTACAGGTGGGGGCTCACGTGATTGAATGTTCTGTCACAGAAAACAAACACTCCCTGCACTTAGAAAACTAAATGTTAGGTAATAGCCTAGATAGAACCAACTAGGCCAGAGAAACATTCTATCATATGAGTCCTTACCTACAGTCTGCAGTGGTAGAGCCCAGAATAGTCAGTGAGGCTAAAGTCTGAGAATGATATGCTTGCCAAAATAATTTCATCCGGGGCCGAAAGCTATCCTATCATTACCAAAGTGTTAGTGTTTTGTTAGGGGCTGCAAAATCCCAGGATTTGTTTCCATTTAATTGAAAATGCTTTTTAAAAAACATGTATTTGTACTCTTTTTATATATAAAAAGAGTTTTTGCAGCTGTTGTCTATCATAAGAAAATAAAAGTACCTGATGTCTGCACATCAATGAATGCCAGCGTTTAATAGTACTGGCTTCCGGGATTTCCCAACGTGAGAGTATGCATCCCAGTGCAACCAATTGCTTTATGATTGTGGTCAAAGGTATAGTGACATTTGGAGAGACTTCTGGCACGAAAGAGGCATGCACAGTTTGGAGCGGTTGTCTGAAACAAGCTGGCGGTCAGGGCACTGTGGAAGGAAAATAAATCAGTAATTTTCAGTCTTCCATCTCTGGGCTGTGTGTTTAGTGGATCAGAAATGGGCATTGGCAGGTAGAAGCCAGAGGGTAGCCAAAAGCAGCTCCCATCAATATTCATATGTCAGGGGTTGCAGCGACAGGATGTGGAAACCGGCTGTGCTTCTGCAGCAAATGAAGCCAAATTATTTGTGGAAAGCCTCCTTTCCAGCAGTAAATAATTTGAAGCAAATATCCCTTATTTAGAAAATGAGCAGTGGGAAGAAGGGACCCCACACCCCAGATCCTAACAAGAGTGCTTGACAATTATGGTCATTATAAAAATAAATATTTTTTTTTAACCCAGCACTTTTAAAGAGTTCTTTTTAGAAAACTACATTTGCCTTTGATTCAATGACTTTTCTTAATATTTCTTTACTGAAGTAGTTATGGAACTTTTCATTTGTTTTTTTCCTCCATAAACTCATGATGGGTTGCCGACGTTCACTGTGACACAGAGTTTAAAACGAAACTGGCAAAAAGTTACTGCCTCAGTAAAATAGCATCAGTTACTCTCTCAATGTTCACTGGCTTCCTAATGAGTCTCATCTCCAACAGTGTGGTTTACTTAACAAAGAGAGCTGACTTGGGGACCCTTTCATAAATGGTATTGTGGTCTAGTTGGAAAATATATCATGTTTTCTTTGTTTCACTTTCTCTCCCTTCCCTTCCCTTCCCTCCCTCTCCCTCTCTCTCTCTCTCTCTCCTCTCTCTCTCTCTCTCTCTTGCACACACCCACCCACCTTTTGCATATCATTAAGTTTTGGTTCAGATTTGTCAGGCTCTTGTATTGGATTGAAGTGCTCTTTCATGATTCAATTCCGCCTGTCTCCCTCTCTCTGCACAAAGGCAATGGACAAGGTTTTTGAGAGAGAGCTGCAAGTGGTGTGATAGAGTAATGCTTGCTTGTGCTATGATCACACCTTTTTTTCCTTCAGCCTCACAGTTGTTTCTGGGTAACCCAGTTTTGTTGATGCGTACTGCTTCATAACTTGCCACACTTATTTCTTGAGAGTTGGCTGCAATACAAAGGCACTAACCTGTACATCACAGGCGTCTATGGCTTAATCATATGAAATTTCAATTAGAGCTATACCAGATATTTCTGTTCAATGATCAGGTAACAAATGGTATTGAATTTTAACAATTGGTATTGGATTTTAGGTAGATTCTCCCCTCCTCCAAAGAAAAAGTGATTTAGATTGTGTAAATCTACCACTGCGCCATGGCACACTGGTGTGCCATAAATGGTCTGCAGGTGTACCGTAGGAGTTTGGGGGAGGGTCATTTATTAGTAGGGCCATTAGGGGATGTGAGCCCCCACCACCATCACAGCATGGTGTGCCTTGTCAGTTGTCAGAAACTGGTGGCGTGCTTTGACGATTTTAGTACCTTGCCAGTGTGCCATGAGCCAAAAATGTTGAAAATGTACGTGTAAGGTAAATATTTCCTCTGTGAATACTGTCACACATGTTTCTGCTCACTGGGGCTTCAACGTTTCTCCATTAATGACATGGACAATCCTCTCCAATTGGGTATGACACAACTGACAAGATAACATGACAATGCTATGTAATCAGTCAGATTTAACTACATGATAATGTCACAGATTGTAATTAAAGGCTATTGAGAGGGAACGCGCATGAAGGGAGTGTTTTGTGGAGTTCTCTCTAATCAGGGTTCACGTGAGTGGTATGATGTCATAGTGCTACACAGCCAATCAGATTTGGCTGCTGTCTGGATAGTTAATTGTCCTGTGCAAAGATGGCTACTTGCTATATACGTCAGTTATATTCAGATTCAGAAAGTGATTCAGAAAAGGAATCAGTTTACCAAAAATAAAATAAATTAAAAATAAATTGAGGACTCTCACTGTTCACTCTAGAAACTGTCCATTTACCAATGCATGAAGGCCCATATTGTAGCTTGAAAGATCTAGTGAGGCATTATGTCTTCCACTTCTGTGCAGGTGCAATAGAAAAATGTTACAAGCAATACTTGTACTTTGTCTAGGCTATGTTTAAATGTCTCAATCCATTGGACTTGCATTACTTCCTTGAAAGACTATTCCACAGCCTAATAGATCTCAGTGCAATGTAATTTTGTGTCAGAATATATCTTTAGAGGTAGAGATGTATTAGCAGGTTAAAAGATTTATTTCCGCTCGGTTTCTTCAAAAGGAGAGTAAAACCCATTCCTTTTTCCTCCTCTGCATCTGTCACAGGAATTGCTGTTCATATTTCTCACTGGGGAACAATAACCACACACCCCTAAACAAAAAAGTGAAACATTTCACAGCAAGGCTGACCTTTGAATCCATTTACGTAAAAGAGAGTTTGAGTCAGAATTACTTTGCCACGTCAATTTCCAGAGACTTCAGTAATTTAGCCTAGCTAATTCATTAACAGCCCAATCCTAACCCATACTGGAATGGGGGGGCAGCTGGTCTGCCCCTTATTCAAAGCTGAGTAGGGCTGCCTGCTGCTCAGGCAGCAGGTGGGGCAGCAGTCACAGAGACCTCTTCAAGTTATGGCAGTGGTATTCAAACTGGGCCATCGCAACTCCCCAGCCTGAGGGCCCTGGCCTCTGCCCCCTTAAGGAGCGGGGGAAGGGAGTGACGCAATCCACATGATCATGTTGTTCAGGGGTCTGCAGGAACTGGGATGCACTCACCAGTCCCTGCAGCAGCCTTCCCGGGGTGCGGGGAGCTCTGCGTGAGCGTCTGCAGGGCTCCCCTTGGCTTCAAAAGTGAAAGTGGAGCGATTGTGCTCCTCTTCCACAAAACTGGAAGCCCCTGTCCCCGCTACCTCCCTCCCCTCCCCTGCAAGGACTTACTGTGCTTTTCAAACTCCCAGAGAGTTTGAAAACCACAGGGTTATGAGAACATTTGTTCCCTTACTTCAGGGCTGCATTGCAGCTGCACCGGTACTGGAAAGTTGGATAGGACTGGGCCCTCAGTTACCAATTTGAATTGCCATGAAGTCCTTGTGGGTCATTAGACAAAATCATTAGACCAGAAAGCCATTACTAGTGGCTCAAGAAAACACTAGTCTTCTGCCCCAGGTCTTGTACTACTAAGGCCCCAATCCTATCTCCCAGCATCTTACACACTATATCCAATGGTGGGGGAGTGTTACCAGATGATGTGGGAGAGGTAAGTAAAAATACTTATATAATAAAAGTGCAGTATCCTGTGCAATTGGTTCTTTTTCTTTTAGATGGTGGTTCCTTACTATGTTCCTTGCTATATATGGTTTGATGCAAACGCCTTTAGGTAGCACTTTTATCTCTGACTCTGATCTGCCCTTCACCATTTCACAGATGAAAATGGGGGATACATGCTTTTAACACTCCTGGTCTTAAACCAAAGACCACTTTGTGAGCTTCACTTCCTCCACTATTATATAACATTGAGGTACATTTATCCTGCGACGGCCTGTCCTCCATTGATTTAAAACCCCAGGACAATTATTCCTTTGCTTAGAGAAACACTAGAAAAACAGCATTGTCTTATGGATAATGTGTTCAAATGCACCAAAACTGAACAGGTCAAACTATACAGCAGCAGCTGCAAAATGTAAATAGCAGGATGTGGATTGTGTGAAGTACTGCTTTTCTAATGCCACCATTTTCCAGCATGTGCCCTAAACAGGATGCATTGATGTCCCACTCAGGCTGCCATCGTGTGCATGCTCACATGAAAGTAGGTCCCACTGTCACCAACTTCTTAGTGAACATGTACAGAATTATGCACAACTTCCAGAAACCTGGATTTGGGAAATGTGCCCTGCACAACTCCAGCAACACAGAAACTCCAACTCCAGCAACACAGAAACAGCATGTTAATAAGGCACCCACAAGAATTAAGGACAAAAGAGGAACAGTTTTCCAGGGGAGGAACTAAAAAATAGGAACTCTCCCTGGTAAATGATGAATAAATAAAAATATAACCAGCACTAAGTTAAATGCATATGTTCTCTACCCACTTCTAGAACATAAGTGCTTTGTTGTTCCTCACATGCTGTACTTTGGAATTGGGGAAGTTCAAATTAGGGGCAGTGGGAAAGAGTAGATTTAGGGTCGGGATCTGTGATCGGAAGGATGGTGAAAAGCTTGGGGCTTACATCCATTCTTTTCTCAGTAGGCTGAGAGACTGGTAACTCAGAAGAGGCCAAGCGATATTTCTTTTTTAACATTACTTTGTTTTAGACATGACATTTAGACATTTGTTTAGGAATCATGAAGGCAAAGTACAGTACCCAAGTTAGCACAACTGAACCTATTCATGCTTCTCTTTGGCTAAGGTCTTCAGCAAAGCAGAGCTCTGGTGGGTAAGAAGGAGGGTTCTCATTGAGCGTATCATAGGTTTGTAAAAACTAGACTCACAAACACTTCCCAAATTCTTTGAAAGCTTTTTTCTCTTCCTCCAAGAACACAGAAACAAAGACAGGAATTTTGCTTCTCCTGGTGACAGAAGTGGATTGTCCTCAGCAACAAATGCTCTAATTGTGGATGATGGGACCTGGGGCTTCTGGAGTGTGTAGGTATGGGCGTGAGGATTGCAGGTGCTCTCTTTCTGCCGTCCGCACCCTCCCCATCATATTTTTGCACACATTTTTAATAATGTCTGCACAGAGTTAAAGACGTTTTGAATATAACATCTCTTTGTAAGATTAAGGCTACATAAGAGTAAATCCCTTTCAACTTAATTGAACTTACAGCACAAGCCTATCCATGTCTATTCTGAAATAAGTCCCACTAAGTTTAGTGGGACTTACTTCCAGGTTTAGTGGGACTTACTTCCAGGTAAATGAAATAGGACTGCAACCTTACAAACATAATTCCTTGGGTATGCTTGGGTTGATTCCTCGAGTTGCTGCCCCAACTGGAGGCTTACCAAGTTATTAAGTGTAGGCTCCTGGATATCCAACTTCAGGGACTGCTATCTGCAGCTAAGAAGATCTTAGCTGCAGATAGCAGCTAAGCCGCAGATCCCGTTGACAACCAGTCAACCCACTACGTACCTCTGTTGGAATGTCTACAGAAACGAAGGGCCTTCTCGCAAACTAGGTGTAATGTTATAACTTCAACAGCGATGTATGGGAAGTTCAAATGGATTCCATACAGCAACGGGTGCTGTTCGTGTGCTCTAGGCAGAGCAGAGTCGCTTGTCCACATGATTTTGTATTACCCAATGTATTCAGATGCCCATATGAAGTTTTCAGAGCTGGTGTTGTCGAAAAAGAACGTAACTCTGGAGTGTGAGATATTGAGATATATTTTGTTAGTTAGTGACCCTGGGTTAGTGGAAAAGGTAATTACCTTTCTGAAATAAGTAGTGAAGAGTAGTAGATCAAGACACGGCATATTGGGGGCTCATTAAATGTTTCATTGTTGTAACTTGTATTTAAAACTGTTTGCATGTATATGCCAGGTTCTGCTGCTGCTTTCTGCAGTGAGATTTTGGTGCTGGCCTTCTACCAGTTACTGGGGCATCATGGTTTGGGGTTCTGTACTTTGTCTCCTTTGTTTGATGGGTTGAATTCACTGGAAACTGCCAACTTGTGGTCTCATATGCTTGGACACTTGTGTGCTTAATAGATTTCTGAGGTACCACCAGCAATTCCATTTACTTTTGGCAGGGAGTACTGGAGGCACTATGCCAGTGTTTTCCCAATTGTTCATATATGACATGTTGGCACATCAGGTGCTTGGCATTAATGTGACATTGTGCATGTAAACAGCAGCCTTCTTGCTGAAGATGTAGTGCTGGCCGTGTCTCCTCACCTCAGCCCATCTTTGAGTGACAGCTGTGTCCTGGAAAGCTGGCAGGATGCTTTGTCAAGAGACCCGGCACTATCGATGAGAGATTAGGCAGCAAAGGGATCACAAAGATGGTCATTCAGGGCTGTGGAAACTGGCCAAAGCATGGTGATAACAAAGACTTCATCCTTTGTATAACTTAGGTAGAGGTTAATTCAAGATTGATTTCTCCCAAACAACACTTCTAAATAGCAGAGGTCCATTCTTTTTCCCTGGGTTAAAATGGGAGGCAGACCATTTCTACAACTGAAAAGATTTACTGCCAGTGTATGATAAATAAGAATTGCCTACCACTATTTTTTGAGCCCGCCTCCCAAAGGGGAAAAGGCACGTTCAAGAAGTGGGTCACAAAGCAGTCCCCTCTGAGGACTTTTCATTCTGTGGAATCTCTCTAATGAGCCAGTGACATCTAATGCAGAGACGTGGAACAATATTAATAATCGTTAGTATTTATTTTGCGTTTTGAGTGTTCAAAGCATTTCACATATTTAATCTTGTACTTCCTATAAAACCTCACTTAGATAAGTATTTTATCCCTGTTTAGGGGAGCTGCAGCTGAGAAGCACCATGTAATGAGTTCTTGGCAAGATTCAACCGCAGAACTTTTCAATTTGTAGCCAGTCATGATGTTGGCAGGAAAATGTGACTGAACAAGGCACTCCACTCAGCGTAGAGTGACAGGGGCTGTAATAAGGAAGAGGGGTACGGATTTAGGAGAGGTTTACCCCCAAGGGCGGGATTTGAAATCTCCAGTTTCCTACTGAAATCTAAGTTAATGTATACTGTTCATATACTGGAGAGATTCCTCTCAGCCAAGGTGCATGCCTTTTAAATGTCTTGACGAAAATTTCTGGTATAAATCCCTTTCACCTGTTCACTTTCCTACTTAAAACATTGATTCCCCCCCCCCCCAGTCATGTTGAAATGTTTCATAAAAGAGCTAGCCAAGTTTTTAAAAAATGTCATTTCAGGATTCTGGAGAGTTGCAGTGCCCTGTTTTCCCATTGGTGACAGCTAGGTCAAGCCCTACTCTGCTCCGTCTGCATTTCTGAAAGCCTCAACCCTTGTGATACTGTGGGTTGTGTCACTCCAGATGTCAGTAACATCATCCTCATCGATGACAGCATCAGTAGCTGCTGGCAGGGTCGTGATGGCCACACTAATCTCCCACCATAAGCCTTCTTCCTGAACAAGTTATTGACAAAGGATGGCATCCCATTACAGGAAGGAGAAGGCACTTTATCACTAAGAAGAAACCCCAGATAACACTAATGGTGAATAATGTGACAACGTTTTTGAGAAGTCTTTTTCTCAGGGTCATCTTTCCAAATTTTCATGTCTTTAGCCCATTATTATTTTATCATTCCCCCCACTCAATTCCAAATTCAGCAAGCTCGTGTTGTATTGATAACAGAACTGAGAATGTTGTGGATGTATCAAATTGTACAGTGGGAGGTGTTCCCATGGGCCCCCCACCCAGTCTGCTAAAGGGGGTAGAAGACGGCTGCTGCTGAACGCAAACCATTCAATATGCATCTGTCTGTCTGTTGGGTGAACAGCAGTTGCGTCCAACCTCTTGGGAATGTGTGCCACAAATCATGCCCATCATCCAACCTAATGCCACTTGAGTACACACACTATAGTGCCTGTGCAGCCTGTTTTCATCCTGATGTAGTTTTGCATCTGGTCTTTACAAACAGATATAGAGCAGGCAACTGTTTGGCATGGGAGAAGCAAATCAGCAGGCCTACCAGCAGGCCTGACTATGTTATAACCAGGCCCCTGGGCCTTTCCTTTATGAACACAAATGCTACAGGTCCTTGCAATCACACAAGCTGCAGGTTGTCCACCCAGTGTCCACAAAGATTTATTTCGGGCACAAGCCCAACGAGGTCTACTCAGAAGTAAATCCTATTTGGTTCAATGGGGCTTACTCTCAGGAAAGTGTGGTTAGGATTGCAGCCTTAGAAACACTGATCTTAGTTCAGTTTGTTTGTTCAGCCTAGGTTGTGTTTGTTCACTAAGCTTCATACATGGTAATACTGATTCATTGCTAAGTCTTGATTTACCTTGTATATAAACATATGAAACTGCCTTATACCAAATCAGACCCTTGGTCCATCTAGTCCAGTATTATCTGCACTGACTGGCAGCAGGGCTTCAGGCAGACATCCTTCCAAACACTCCTAAAGATGCCAAGATTGAGCTTGGAACCTTCTGCATGTAAAGCTTGTACTTAACCACTGAGCCCCAGCAACACTCTGCATCGTGTATATTCCTTGAACACATGGAGTCATGGCTGTCAGTTGGATATGCTGAATTTACTCAAAGCTCACTGAATGCTCTTATTAATTGATTCATTCACTTTACTGTCATCCTTACAAATGTTTCCAGCATATAAATAGCATGAAAATGACCATTTGCAATATTGTGTTGCAGCCATCAATTAGAAGCAAGTTGCAGTTATGGATGTAGCCAGGATAAGATTTTCTACACTGACTTGGAAATTAGTGATGAAACAGGCTGTGGGCATAAGTCTAGTCCTATACAATGATGTGACCTGAGGAAGATATAGAGCACAATATTGCTAGACGAACTATTTGTAGCAAATACCTGGTTAGATTATAGTAATGCTTTTGTAAGTAAGACTGTCACACTCTAACTAATGATGCAATACTAACTCCCAGGTTAGGCTGGCACAAGTCACTTGTGCCAACCCAGGGGTGTTGCAAACGTGCCATAAGATCCAGCGGGGTAAATTTGCATTGGCTGGGCTTGGCCGACGCAGGGGTGTGTGGGTGTGTGGGGAGGGAAGGGAGGAGGTGGAGAGGAGGCATTTCGGGGCTGGTGAGGGCAGGCAGCAGGCAGTCCTAGGGGTGGGTGGGTGGGGAGAGGGAGGTGGAACCAGGATCTGGTGGTTATGCTGGTTTCTGACCCTGTTTCCAAGTGGCATGGAGCAGCCTCTGCCTGCTCCGGTCTACTCGGATTTGCATCACCTCCTGAGGTGGCTCAGATCCGAGTAGACCCTTTGGACCAGTGCTGCATGACACAGAGTAAGGGGAGAATTTTCCCCTTGCCTCGGGTTGCACCGATTCTGGCACTAAACTTGTGCTGGATGAAGCGCAGGCCTGTCGGCCTGCCGGTCTGACTGCTCCAGCCCAAGTTAGGATTGTGCCCTAAATTCCCACATGGCGATGTAGTAATGCTGGCGCAGTCTACATTTCAATTCATGGGGGAATTTCAACTGCTGGAGGTCTCCTCTGGTTAAGTGAACATTTATCCCCTTGCCCCTGGATAAGCCCCAGCAGCCACAATGGGTCAACTTGGACCTCTTGCCAGAGATATCACTGCCACAAGTCTAAGTGTATCCATTTTGGCATATCAGGCCCAGGAAGGGGGATAGGATCTAGTGCCACTGCTCTGGATCTGCTAGCTCCAATGGGAAGGCCTTTTACAACTGGTGCTGACTGCTTTACACTTTGTGCGACCCTGGTAGGATTGGGCCTTAGCTTCTTTTGCCATAACTGACTAAACTTAGAATAAAGCCCAATGTTCAACTAAGTCCTGAATAGCTACCACTGATGGCTAACGGACAAAAGTGAGCCTTAATTTATAAACGTAGTCCAGGGAAGACAAAACCTACTGCTAACTGCAGGCACAGAGCTCACCAGTGTAAGAAGGCAGGTTTAGTCCCTGTCCATACTCCTTAACTTAATAACAACCCAATCCTGAATTTTCCTGCACTCAGGGCTGCAGTGGTGCTGAAATGGCTACCACTGCATCCAGCTGGGCTGGGAAGCAGCCCTGAAGCTACCCGGGGTAAAGGAGCTTATGCTCCTTTACCCTGTGTAACAGCCAGGTGGTCCTGATGGGTCTCCTTGGACCTGTGCCCACTATTGAGCAAGTGCAAATTTGAGGAGACCCTTGTAGGGTCTCTCAGGCCCTTTTCTGCCCTACTTCCTCCCCCGCCGCACCTCCCCCTACCCTTCCCCCACGCTGGAACACCTTCCCCCGCCCAGACCTCTCTGCTGCCCGGTGCTTGTCTGGAGGTCCGGGTGGTGGTCCCCTGTCTGCTGGCCAGCACTGGCTCTGCATGGACTCATGCTGAGCCTGCACCGGTGCTGAACCTGCAGAGACTGTCGCAGGCGTGACTTACAGCATGTTTGCAACAGTACGCGCTGGCACTGGGCCGGCGCACATCACGTAGGATCAGGCCCTAAGAATGACCGCCTTTCATGACAATGTGGAAAACGTAACTCCATAAATTTAGGGGCCTTGTTCTGCTGCCATCAAAACTGATGGTGGGGAAGAGGAACTGTGTACACTGCAAGGATTATACCACTTACTACAGTGGTTGCTGTGTAGAATCCCAACCTCACATGTACACATTCTGTCCATCATCATGACAGGCATTTTGTCGAGTCTATGCGAGAACAATAAGTAGAAACCTTTGCCAGTTAATAGAAACAAGAGAGTGGCGATTCTTTTAAAATCTTTTTTGGGCCCAAAATTGAGGGTGGAGAGGGAATTACCTTGCTGCACGTGCCTCTTCCAGACTACCAAGGCCAACTGAATACAAAATAATCAGAAGAGACAGCTTTCTTTTCGGCACAAAGGCACTTGAAAATGATCCAAATGGAGCTGCATCTGAAAATTAGTTGCTCATTTGCTGACAGCTTTAGATCACAAAAATACAGTGGACTGTTTCTGAATGCATCTCTTGTAGCCTGTATGCTAATCCCATTTGTATCTAATGCTTATGCAAATTTGGTTTTTATGTAAATTTTTTTTCTCTGGCAAATTGGACTTGTATGCAAGAGGTCTGAATGCATAAGATCCAATATAAATACACACAAGGGCAAAGCAATTAATTCAAAATGAGTTTGCTAGTCTGATAGACATCGGATTCTGTGGCAACTGTAAGGCATTCATTTGAAGGTTAGGATTTGTAGATCTGTCTAATACTCTGAAGGAGCCTTGTAAAATCAGATGCTTGTGAAAGCCTATGTTAACATGGTGTTCAGGACTGTAAATTTCCAGAATTCTGGAAATTTACAAGCTCTTCATGTCACATACATCCCTTGCCAATAACAACATCTTATAGCCCTATTTAGGAAAATGTATACAATGCTTAATTATCAGTTTGCAGTTCTCAGAATGGTCATGTCCAGAAGGTTGGTTGCTTTTATTGTACAGTACTTTGTTAATTAAAGGTGATGTCTTATATCCCAGATATGTTTAGCACAACAGCCTCCAAACACTGGTTTAAGATCAAGTTGTATTGGATTGCACTTAGGACATTGCACCAGTTCAGAGCGAATCAGTATTCTGGCACCAGAACCAGTATTCCTGCATTCAGTGGCTTGTTTGTTTATCTTCCAAACAGTCATGAAGTTCTTCCTTATCCAGAAAATATTTTGAGAGCCATGAAGTTTTAAAATGGTGTTCTATTGTGCCATGTTTCTATAGTTATACACATATTATTTTTGGTTGTATATTACCTGTGATATGCCTTGGGTCTCTCTGTTTTGGAGAAGGGCAAATAGTGATGGTGACAATGTGCACATATTGCATACTAGGTTGTGGTAGTGGCTGAACCACATATTGCCAGGGAGTGGTGGGTGCTACTTTTCTCGCTCTGCCACTTTGCACCCAATTGAAAGAGGCTATATTTCTGTATTTGAGAGAATGACAACCTTCTAATGACTCCCATGTTTAGAGAGAGGCGTACATTTTGCCTCATCACAGGTGTACCCCGAATTGCAATCTGTTCTCATTCGGTTCAATGAAAACCACTGAAAATGGAGCCAGCTCATTATTGGCCTTCATCTGTGATCATGGGTAATGTTTTTTAATGCCGCACAAGAGTATGATAGGACCCTGGGAACTGATTGCGATTACTAAAAAGTGTATTTGTTCAAGTCACACCAAATCACCATGACTGAGGAACAGAGCTTTCTAATCAATCATATTTCTTTTGTATGTAACTAAATAGGCCATGCAATGTTGGACGCTTCATTTGCAGAGGTTGACTCACAAAGCAGCAATAGCAACAACAGGAAAAACTGAATGATAAACAGCATTACAAAATGTAAACGTGAATTAGAATTTGGTAAACTTGTAAATCATACAAATACAGATGTATATATTGCACTTCTTTACGCTATTTTTTTTTTAGCTTCACTTTAAAATTAGTTCTCCTTTTCCCTGTAGCTCAGTGAAGTAAACCATAAGGGTATTTTAATTGTCAGTTGTTTCTAATCTTCCTTCTGTTTAAACAAGAATCACTCACTTATTTGTTTAATTGAGCCCACGTATACCCCAACCATGGACTGATTGAGCTCATGTAAACCAATATGCCTCACTGCTCTGATTGACAGATGTACAGAAAAAAGGCTTGCTTTGGAAAGAAAAGAAACTGACCTCTGTTGCTAGGTTGGTGGAGCTGCCAGATTCTCAACCGGAGGTTCTCTCAGGAAGACTTCAGAATTTTCATGCATAATATACTTTCCTGGAACTGACAAAATTGCATTTAAAAACCTTGAGAAACAAAGATAAAGAAGTTTTTATCATTTGAAACCAACTGCTTACATGTTGGATGCAGGGACAATACCATATTAATTTAAAATAGGCTCTTCTTTGATCCAGGTTCTTTCAACTGGAATGTCAACTGCTGATTCATTAGACAAACCACTGGTATGAGCACTGTAACATGGGGATCACACTAGATTCTCTCAATCAGCCTTGCAGCGATCTGCAAGGTAATGTTTGTGAAGAACTCTGAGGACTTAGGAAGAGCTCAGTGCACCACTGGTATGATTCACTATATGGCAGTGGTTCTCAAACTTTTAGCACTGGGACCCACTTTTTAGAATGAGAATCTGTCAGGACCCACCGAAGTGATGTCATGACTGGAAGTGACATCATCAAACAGGAAAAGTTTTAACATCCAAGGCTACAATCATACCCACATTTACCAAGGAGTAAGCCCATTGACTATCATTGTTCAAAGCATATACATAGTAGCCTGTTAAAAGTACAGAGCTGTAACATGTCCTCAAATGCAGTCGCAGACCATCAAGTCTAATATATTAAAAATAAAATATTGAAATGAATGGGGACCCACTTGAAATTGGCTCGTGACCCACCTACTGTTTCTCAACTGCATATGGTATTGAATGTAGGAATTAGCTTTTCATTAATCATTGTGCTAATGATGCAAATGTGAAAAGCTACATGTTCCAATTGGAAATAAATTTAGCTGAGTTTGCAATATATTATGGGTTTTACAGTATGTTGATATAGGACAACATTATGTATGGTGCAGAGTTTCAAGAAATTGTTTTTGTCGTAGAATAGCCCAGTGTTCTTTGCCCAGTGTCTTTGCGAACGATGCAGCTGTCACTACCAAACTCTGCCAAAGATCTCCAGCAGCTCATGGATCGTTTTAGCAAGGCCTGCTAAGATTTTGGACAGACGATCAGCCTGAAGAAAACACAGGTCATGGTTCAGGATGTGGACTCACCTACCAGCATTACAATCTCTGCGCATGAACTGGAGGTTGTCCATGACTTTGTGTACCTTGGCTCAACAATCTCCGACACTCTTTCTCTCGATACCGAGCTAAACAAACGTATCGGTAAAGCAGCTACTACGTTTTCCAGACTCACAAAGAGAGTCTGGTCCAACAAGAAGCTGACGGAACATACCAAGATCCAGGTCTACAGAGCTTGCGTCATGGACACTTTGCTCACAACAGGAGAGGAAACTGAACGCTTTCCACATGCGCTGCCTCCGACACATTCTCGGCATCACCTGGCAGGACAAAGTTCCAAACAACACAGTCCTGGAACGTGCTGTCCCTAGCATGTATGCACTGCTGAAACAGAGACGCCTGCGTTGGCTTGGTCATGTTGTGAGAATGGATGATGGCCGGATCCCAAAGGATCTCCTCTATGGAGAACTCGTGCAAGGAAAGCGCCCTACAGGTAGACCACAGCTGCGATACAAGGACATTTGCAAGAGGGATCTGAAGGCCTTAGGAGTGGACCTCAACAAGTGGGAAACCCTGGCCTCTGAGCGGCCCGCTTGGAGGCAGGCTGTGCAGCATGGCCTTTCCCAGTTTGAACAGACACTTGGCCAACAGTCTGAGGCAAAGAGGCAAAGAAGGAAGGCCCATAGCCAGGGAGACAGACCAGGGACAGACTGCACTTGCTCCTAGTGTGGAAGGGATTGTCACTCCCAAATTGGCCTTTTCAGCCACACTAGACGCTGTTCCAGAACCACCATTCAGAGCGCGATACCATAGTCTTTCGAGACTGAAGGTTGCCAACTCAGTCCAGTGTTCATATTATAGGAGGAAAGACTGGGGGTTGTTGTAACTCATTTTGGCCCGGCCCACAGGTGTACAGATTTGGTCCCTGTTGCGTATATGCAACGTTGGGCAGAAATGGCTTAATTAAATCCACAAGCTCCACCCCCTCACCCAGTTTCAACCAAAGTGTGGGTCTCCCTGAAGCCTTCAAAAACAGTAGCTAAGAAATTAGCACAAAAGGTAAGTGGGCTTCTTTGGCCTCCTGTAATTCAAGCTCTGCAGTATCCCATTGATTTCCAGCCATTTTGAAACCCAGTATTTGGTGATGGGCTAGAAGAAGGTAAACCAGTTGAAATTTAATCCACACAAGACAGATATGATATTGAACTGTGACCAGTTCAACCTGTTCTGGAAGGAGGTTGCATTTCCCTTAAAGCAGCTGGTTCACTGGGAGTACTCCCGGACCCAGTATTGCACCTGGTTGTTCAGGTGCTAGAGAAGTGCCAGCCACATCTTTTCTTGAGTTAGTCACATTGTACTGTGTGCACGGTATTCACTGCTGCATCACATTGTGTTTACTGTAACATGCTGTACTTGGGGCAACCTTTGAAGATCATAGTGCAGAATGCCTCTGCATGCTTGCTGGCCAGCACATGAGGCATGGGGAGTACATCATGCTATTGTTTGATCTGTGGCATTGGTTGCTGTTCTCTTTCTAGGTGCGGGTCAAGATGCTGGCTCTAACTTTTAAAGCCCGACATGTCTTGAGACAACCATATTTTAAACACTGTCTCGTCCTGCCCCATATGAAATGGACCACCCCTCAAGATCAACTAAGAGGGCGCTCTTGTGTGTCCTGCTGCTGGCAGAAATGCATCTGGTGATGGTGCATGAGAAAGCCTTCTCTGCAGTGGTACTGGATATCTTGCCCCAGGACGTGAGGCTTTGTCCATCTCTGCCACTGTTTCAGCAATGACTTAAGATTGTGTTTTTTGTTTGTTTGTTTCATTCAGTTATCGGGGCCTAATTGTTGTTGCTGCTTAACTGGGGACTGCTTCTGTAGGAAATTTGGGTTGTTGCTGCTTGTTATTAACTTTTTGTGTAAATTTGAGTTTATGTTTATTGTATTTTGTTTTATGTTTTTAATATGATGTTAGCTACATTGAGCACTTCCCTATTGGGACAGGAAAGGCAGGATCTAAATATTTTATTATTAATAATAATTGAAACTTGTGATGCATGTTTACATAATATTATGTGAATGTTATACTGAAAACATGGAAACTGCAGGTTTAAATTGTCTGAGTGAGGCTTCCATTCCTGTAAGGTAGATTTCTAAAGGCTGCTGATCCGGAAGCTGGTTTTCCCCCCTCAATATTTTGTTTCAGAATTGTGCAGTGATTGATTGCTGAACACTTAGTTCTTCTGGATGACTGACAAGCTGACAAGATGAATGTCCATCACTGACAATTGTTTTTTCATGCGATGGATACCATATTTTACTCTGTGAAATGCTGCCAGACTTCCAGGAGGAG
This sequence comes from Tiliqua scincoides, assembly GCF_035046505.1. Classification (NCBI taxonomy): domain Eukaryota; kingdom Metazoa; phylum Chordata; class Lepidosauria; order Squamata; family Scincidae; genus Tiliqua; species Tiliqua scincoides. Next base: position 111,448,304 of record NC_089823.1, read on the forward strand.
CCTCCCCTTCCTACCATCCAGGCCCCCCACCTGGTTGTGAAAAAACCCACCTTTGGCATGGGCAGAGGTTAGAGGGCAAGGCATCTGTGTAGTTTTGAGCGCTGGCACCTCTCATTTTAACCACAGCAACCATTTTACATGCAGCCTAGCATCAAGATTTGGGGAGATGCTTGTCATCAAACTGTCTGTGTTTTTCCATAATCCCCAAGATGTAAATAAAGACAGGATAGCAAAGGAGAAAGAAAATAAAGCAAAACCCCTGTGCTGTCTTTGAAGATCTTCTCACACTTTCTCAGTGGGTCACCTCTTAAGTTCATAGGAAACCCCTGCTTATGGAGTCAAGCCATTTGTCCCTCTAGTTCAGTATCTATACTGACTGGCAGCCAGGAAAAAAGGAGAATTCAGACAGGATTTTTTCCCCCTATGCAGAGAATAGCAATGTGAGATTTTCTGTATACAAAGCACATGTTCTGTAATTGAACTCTGGCCCCTCCTGGTCTTAGGACACTGGCATCCAACCTGTCTTACTGCCCCCCCTGGAGTCAGCTGTACTTCCACAATTTCCAGGCAGAAGGGGCAGGAAGAAAGGGAATTATGTCATCTGGCCCAAGGACTAGAAAAGGTAATTTTGTTTAACCTCAAGATGTTACTCTTTCTATTGAAGAAATGTGAACCATTTCCTCATGCCCTAGATATACTTTTTTTCCCCTTGACAAGTGGGAAATGGCAAGTGGTGTCCATATCCCTGTGATTCTTCTTTTGTACAAAATGGTTCTATCTACCGCAGGTGGCAGTTAGCCTTGCTTGTCCCACTTTATCTCGATTAAAGTCATGGGAGGAAATCATGTATCCTGGGGTGCTGTTGTATCTATACCCTCTGTCACCATTACACCATTGAGTGGGCTGTACCTGCAGTTATAACAAGATTGTGTTTAATCCTTTCAAGGTCAATGAAATGGCAAGGCTCTTCGGCAGTGGCTTTGTCCACTAAATGCACACAGCTCTGTTTCCCATTAACCAAAAGCTGCATCAGCCGAGGCGGTCTCTCCCTTGTGTCATTGGGAAAGCAACCGACTTAAAGCCCTGCTTGCCCGCCCATGCCTAGCTAATGAAGCAAGCAGGGAATATACAACGTAGCAGCATTTCAGTAAAGATGGCACTTAATCTATAAAATGAAAAATATGTCATGGTTATGATGACACAGCCCAAGCAAACATTACTCAATACTTGCGCATGTGTTAGTGGAAATCATTATCAGGAGAATGATTGCTTAAATACAGAAGGGTAAAAGTCAGTAATTATTAACTGAGAATCATTTGCTAGCTTGCCAAGATACAAACCTGTGAATATTTATTATCCTGGAACAAAAAAAAATCTTCTAAACAGAAGCTCATGCAGTTTTGACTATACAAAAGTTTGTGCAACTGCTGTGCCTTCAATGCTTATTGTGATTAAAGCAGCTCTGGATGCCTGTTACAATTTATGACTTTTTATATTCAGAGTTAAACCTTCACTTTCAATATATCTAACCCATTTTGAAGAGCCCTGGTAACTGTTCTCGGTGGGTCCTGAAACTGATACTGTAAACCTGTGCATAAAGAAGCTGTGCCTTACACCTTTCCTAGGAGGGTATCAAAAGTGCACGGGTAGTTCTGTACCATATCGAAAGCTCTAAGATCGTAGCTAAGAAGAAATCTCAGCTTGAAGAATGAAAACTTGCTTTACTAATCTGTTTGATGTAAATATCAGAAATGCACATATTTCACTTTGAATAGCAAACATCCATTCCTCAGAAAATCTGTCTCATTGTTGGCAGCTATTGTCAGAAGTCGACCTAATAATCTTGTTCCATTGTTTTTGGGATTCTACCCATTGCACCTAAAAGATATTAGAGGGTGCTTTTGTGTGTCACAGAGTTTTTGAACTGCTGCAGTAAAAGTCCAAGTGGAAGGGATGTCATCCTTTTAAATTCAACTGGAACTCCTTACATTGCCATTCAATTTGATAATGTGCAATAACTGCATAGTCTTCCCCAGTCTTTCCTTGCTTCTGCTTCCATCCCTTCCTGTGTTGCCTGCCTTGTGTCTCTTGTAGATTGTGAACTCTTTGGGTTAAGGATGTGTTCTTCTCATCCTATGTGAAGTGCTGTGACCATGGATTGTGTGGTGATATTAATAACAGTGAGTGATATAGCAGATTCCTAATCCACTGTTCATATTTTCTTCTTTGGATAACTTCATGCATTGCTGTCATTGTGACGATTGGCACTATTACCAGGGGCAATACTCAAGTACAAAAAAAATCAAGCATTGCCTATCACATGTGAAGGCACATCTGTGTGCTTATGTCCCTTTCAAATACTCAAAAGCGTCCATCAGAAATGTGTTAGGACTCCAATATAGTGGCGTACTTGGGGTTTTCCTGAGTTAATGGAAGGATGGCAGATCAGGTAAATCATAAAATGGGTGGCTGGGGCAGGTTGCTGCTATCTGGTAGTTTGGCACACCTTGGAAGTTTAACAGCCCAATCTCCTCACCACCACCAAAACGCTACACACTGAATCCTATGGTGCGGGGACGACGACAATCCAAAGGCAAACCAGAGTTAAGTAAAAAATTGTTTACCCATAATTCCCGGAGCCACCTTTAGGTCTCATTGGACATATGCTACCTATTTTGTTTGTTTACGTCGGAAGAGGGAAAAGGGATGGGAAAGTTTTCTAAAGAGGTGATAATATCCAGTGTGCACCATTGCCGCTGGATCCACCCCCTCCTTTCCCAAAATGCTCAGTTCCATCCCTCCATCCATGATCCACCACCCCATGTCAACTTGCGTGCTCTTCTGCAGGTCTCCAGATATGGTGGTGGACCACTACTGCTGTCACCATTTGCAGCAGTGGCTCCACAATGGCCACCAGCAGCACATTGCATGTGCTGCCTTATGGCCTGTAATGACAGCGGAACTCTGTTCTGCTGTTATAAGTCAGAAAATAGGATTGGGCCATAAACATCATAAAAGAGCTGAAGGATCTTTTGTGGGGAGTTTCATGTGGTTGTATCTGAATTATTTTTTAATGACAAAATGTTGCAAGAAGTGCTGTTGCAGTGCATCCAGTCTTGCAGGGCCCCTGATCAGGGTTGGCCCAGTCATGAGGCAAGGTGAGGCAAGCTGCTTCAGGTAGCAGATGGGCACAGGTGGCACCTTGCACTCATCAATCACCTCTGACGATGCATCATTTTGACTCTGCTTACCTCCTCCATGGACTTTGTTCTGTTTTCAAATAAAGAAGTAGAGTGGTCCAGAAGAAGGAATTTAGGAAAAACAATGTCCAGCTTCTAAAAGAGGAAGAGGAGATCATGGCAGCAGAGCAAAGAACTTGGAGTGAGCAGGTAAGAAGAAACAATGAGTAGACTGGGGTGACCTGCCTCCTATACCACTGCCAAAGATTGTGGCAGTAGAGCTGGGGGAGGTTGCTGCTGCTGCTAGAGTTCCATTGCCACCATCTTCCCTGATGGGATATCCCATCACGACCACATCTTCTTGCACCCTTCCTCCTTGCTGGGTTAGACTGGGAATTTGTCTAACTGTGGGTGCAATCCTAACTCCTTATGTCAGTGCTTTCCAGCACTGACATAAGGGCAGTGCAACTCTGAGATAAGGGAATAAACATTCCTTTACTTTGAGGAGGCCTCTGTGAGTGACCCCCAACTGCAGGATGCAGCACACGCCCGATTGGCACCACTATAGCGGTGCTGGAAAGCACTGACATAAGGGGTTAGGATTGCCATGTCAGAGGAGCAATCAGCAACAGAAAATGTATTCTAATGCACATGCCAGTAAAAAAGGGGGGGAAGAATTTTGTATGTGTGTGCATGTGTGGCACTGGGGTGTTGGCTCTCACACACCACACTGCCAAGGGAAAGGTTGGCAGAATTTGTGGTCTGGGGTGGCACATCCCTTGCATTTCAGGCAGCAGATTAGTTGGGGATGCCCCTGATTGTATGTGTTATAAAGGTGCAATCACCAAAGCAGAGAAAATACCCACATTCCCCACTTCACTTCTGACATCCCACTTATGATGTGGCATGAAGTGAGGCAACTGCTGCATGTTTCACCTTGTGCTCAGGCCCAAACCACACATCCTATATTTCAGCTCATTTTCAGGGTCAGGCATGTTGTAAGCAAGCAACTGAATTATGGTTTCGCTGAAATATGCTTGAAGTCAGCTGTGCTTAAAGCATCAGCAACAACCTTGTGATATAGTTCAAAAGCAAAGCTGCATATCACAATGCTACAGAGGGGGAAAAAAAGAGCTGACGTCTCTTGGAATTCTATCACTGTTAGATAGTTTCAAAGTGGAAAAGGAACCATGGGCATCCCAATCTGTATCTCAGCAACTGGTGTACTAGATGTACTTTTGTCTCATTGGCATTCACAAGCTTTCCCCACAGATTTATATCACCTTTTGTCCCTGGTTAAAGGGGTAGAACAGATATTTATGTTTTTAGCCATGACGATTCACCCAGAAGCTGCAGTTTTTGAATCGCCTCCATATACTATATGCAACCTTTTCTTTACAAGGGAAATAAATCAAAAGCTTTGGAAGCTTTATGTTAGGATAGTCTGTTACAAATGGGGACGCTCCCACTTACAACTGTGGTTGAAACGATTGAAAAATGTAACATGGAGAGCTTATTCAAAGGCAGCTGATGGAATTTATTATCTCTTTTCTTGAAGCAGTGCGATATCTACCCTTCCTCTCTGAGCTGTAAAACAGGATTGTGAGTATACTTTTCCACACAGCGAGATTGTATATGTGACTTCTCTCATACAAGATTGGTATTCTTCAAGGCTGTCAGTGTGCTGCCCTTCCTGTCCACTTGAGGTGCCACTGACCAATGGTAGCAGAGATGGACAGCAAACCAACACCCTCCCCATTTTGGCCTCTCCACTGGAGGAGTAGCTTCAGCATCCAAATTATGCTGGCACGGTATCACATAGGGTGCGTCCATTGGTGGGCAGACTTCCGCGCTGGCAGAGCAAGGCACATGGACATAACCTGAAATATTTTAAGTATAGGATTAGGCTGACAGGCTTATAAAATATTTGACAGCAAATATATATTGATATTTGACCACAGGAAAAGGATGGATTTTGGAACCATGTAGGGGACGTACTGCCTTGGGAAGGGCAATTTGGAGTAGAAAAGCCATGGACCGGAAATTAGCTGCAGCGCAATCTATCTTGTGCTGGAACAGGCAGGCTAGGAGGCCTGCGCTGTATCCAGTCCAAGATAAGGTCTCAAAGTGGCTCAAAGAGACTCTTCTCCTTACCCCCAGGTAAGGCACTGCAGCCCCAATGGGTGTCCTTGGACTTGCGCAACTTCCAGAGGTGGCATAAGTCCGAGGAGAGTGGAGTGGTTTGAATCCATTCCACACTGCTTGGGAATGGGGGCTAGGATCCCCCCATAAGATTCCCCCATAAGATCCACCCCATAAGACCTGGGTTCCAGCCCCACCTCCTGCTCCCCTCCTGCCCCGGGACCACCCTCAGTCCACCCTCTCCCTGCCCCTGAACACCTCCCTCCTGCCTCCTCCCCACCCACCCCAGAGCCTTGCATCAGCCAAGTTCAACCGACACAAGGCTCAATCTCCGTGACAGGACAGAGGCTGGATTCAGCCTCCTCAGGCTGGCAGGCATCCCGAGGAGGCACAAATGTGCTTTACGGCACATTTGCGACCCTCCTGAGCCAGCGCAAGGGACTTGCACTGGCCCAAGGATGACTCTGGGTTGCACCCTTAGTTGCTTCCTCCCTCCCTCCACTGCTTCTCCCTCTTCCAAAGCAGCTTTTCATTTAAAAAAAATGAGATCATGATCCAGGTGCATGCATTTATGTGTAACATGCAGAGTTGGCCCTAGAGATTTGATAGCAGAGAGATTCATATAGGAGAACCAAAGCCCTCTTCAATGTTATGCAACCTTGAACAGCATCTGCAGTTACAGGGGTTCAGGAGCGCACCTGCAAACCCTGTCCCTGGCACCAAGGTATTCAGTAGCCCTATCTCTCCTTGAGCATAGCAGAGTCTATAAAGACAGATGCTATACCCTGAGAGAGACTCACTGGGCATTGGGGAAAGCTTGGGCAGTAGAATATCAGTTATTCAGACCTCACTTGTCTATACCTTAGTAGCATCTTGTGTGACAGGCAGCCCAATCCTAACGTGTGCTGGAACAAGGAGGCCAGCTGGCCTGCCCCATATCCAACACGGCATTGGGGTCAGCTGCAGTTCAGCCCAGGGCAAGGGGTATTCCTTCCCCTTACCCTGGGTAATGGCACAGCAACCTCAATGGGGCTACACCTTAAGAGATGGCGCAGATCCAAGCAGCCCAGAGCTGCTCCAGGGTTAGGACCAGGGTTAGGATTCAGCACTTGTGTGAGGATCTGGCACTGGCCTCACTCCTCGCTTACCCGCGGCCTGCCAATGGGTCTTCCCACTGCCCGCCCTCCTCCACCGCCCCCACCCCCCAGACCCCCATGCCGGCCTGATTCGGCTGGCGCAGACTTACCTTTTACACTGGCCCATGGGGTTTGGGCTGGCCACCCTCCTCGCTTGGTGGCGCAAATGTGCCTTACAGCACGCTTGCAACACTTCTGGGCCGGTGCAAGGGACTTGTGCTGGCCCATCTCCCTTTCGGGATTAATGTAAAATAACCTTAATGTTAAATCATAGTCAATCATGCCACTCCCATTTTGTTGGCACTGCTCCAACAGCACCAGCCAGAGAGAAGACATCTATTGCTTCTCTGGTAAAACAGTATTTTTCTTTCAAGCCTTGCCCATACGTTCAGTGAGTATGTGAGGAGGAAATGGGTAGCTGCCAGCTGGCCCTTCCCCCAACAGCTGCCTGTCCAGTGTTAGTGAGAAAGGGGCCCTTTCTCACTAATGCTCAGGTTTTATGCCAATAAAGGTGGAATATATGGACTAATGCTCAGGGCCAGCCCATCAATGAGGTAGATTGAAGCCATCGCCTCAGGCAGCAGACTGGCTGGGGGGGCAACCACTTGCATCCATCCGCTCACCTCCACTGATCCTCCCCCCCCCACTTCCTGGATTGGGAAAGGAAGAGAGGGGAGTGGTGGGCTAGAGCAGGGGTGTCCAAACATTTTGGCAGGAGGGCCACATCATCTCTCTGACACTGTGTTGGGGGGCCAGGAAAAAAGAATTAATTTACATTTAAAATTTGAATAAATTTACATAAATGAATATATTAGAGTTGAATTTACATAAATGAATATATTAGAGATGGAACTTATATGAATGAATGAAGGTCTTCCGATAGTTCAAGGCCTATAAAAGGCCTTTTGCAAAGCAAGGCCAGCCTTCCCTTCACTGCTGCTGCTGCAGCACTGACGTGAAACAGCAAGCAGTGGAGGGAGCTCTCATCCCACTGCTCACGAGAGAGGTCGAACTGTTGCCCTCACTCTGAGAGCAGTCATGTCAAGCCAGTGCAGGCTCCAGCAAGTCTCTAGAGGACCAGTGGCTCATTGGAGACTGGATGCTCCCTAAGGGCCAGATTGGGGGTCTCTGAGGGCTGCAAATGGGCCCCAGGCCAAAGTTTTGGCACCCCTGGGCTAGAGGAACAGACAAGGGGGGCAGCATTTGGCAGATCACTTTTGGGGCCAGGAGATTATGGGTTGGCCCTGCTAGTGTCAAATGTGTGACTGCCAGAGGTCATGTCCAGTAGGTGCACCAACATTGGGAGCATGACCAACAGGTATAATCATCTTCCATCTCATATGTTCACCCAGGGAGGTGCCAAAAGAAGAAACCCACTGCCTGTATTCTTATTAAATTGAACTTGTTCCTGAATCAAGTTTTGACCCAGATTTGAGACCAAATCAGGGAAATGCACCAAATGTTTCTTTCACTTCTTATATGCCTAATAAAGGTTTGTTGTATGTTGTTGTTTCTTTCACTTCTCATCGTTCAGGCCAACCATTTATCAGGAAAGTGATAGAACTGGCAGACATTTCTGTGTGTGCAAAGCAAAGGGGGAAAACAGATTGTAAGTAATTATTTCTTTGTTACGTAAGTGATGCAGTTTGTCCACCTGGACGTCTCGTTGCTGGCTTTGAACCATAAAGTCTAAGGTAATATTTGTCATGTTTACTTCCTAGCAGTTGGCCGCCTGCAGCCATAACAACAAACAGCTGAAGTGAAATGTGCTGTCAAGCAAAGAGTGGGATGGGAATTTGAAAAGAACACCTGTGTCTTGTTATTGCAAATCATACCCACACTGGACTTCTAATAGACCCAATAATACAAATTTAGCTACAAGCTATAAAACAAACTGAAACATCTGTATGTGCCATGCGGTGCTAGATATTGGAAGGTGGTAGGATGTCTGACACTTGCTCTCAGACTTGCTCTTGCTCTCAGTTGGTGTTTTCAAGACTGTGGGTTTTTCCCCTGCCTTTTAAGTTCTTCCTGAGTGCTTAACCATTTAAAGCAGGGGTGTCAAACTCATTTCATACTGAGGGCCGGACAGCCGAATTCATTGTGCCTGCTGAGGGGCGGAAGTGATGTCATTAGGCAGAAAATGATGTCATTAATCAGGTCATAACCAAAAATAAGCACTTTTTTCGCTTAGGAACTCATTAGCTGCAAATGACAGAAGAGAAAATACACAAATCTTGATCGTATTTCAAGTTATGGGAGGGCCCAATTTTCATGTGGGCTGTCCTTATAGCAGTAACACCTCAGCACTGCTCAGCAGCTGAGAGCCTGAGCGCCAGATAAAAAGCTTCCGCGGGCTGCATCCGGCCCCCTGGGCCTTATGTTTGACATCCATGATTTAAAGGATCTTGACGTTTTGTGCAAAAATAAAATAAGATAAAGGAAGGTGTGCTTTGCAATTATTTAATATAAGAGCAGAAGTCATTTGAAAACAGATTTTATAGAAAGATAAGTTAATCTGCACATACAGACAAAAGAAGGACAGCAGAAGTACAACCCTTGAGCAACAAGGTTCACAGTTGCGGGAGGAGATAGGTTTTCTGTTTGTTTGTTCTATATACACACTTAACTAGGAGTTAGTACCATTAAATTCAGTGGGTGTATTTCTGAGAAGACATGCCTAAGGTTGCACTCTTAGACTTTAAAACTCTTCTTCGGGGAACAGAAAATGTTGATTTTGTGCCCAATCCTAATTAAAGGCTGCCCACAGGGCTCTTTACCTGGCACGAATCTGTGTAGAGGCAAGGGAATACATTGGGGCCAAAAGAGAGTGGAGGATATTGATGGAGCTATCGCCTCCGATACTTGCCCTCTGCCCACCCTACCCTACCCCCTTGAGGCCCCAATCGCTGCTCTGATTGCCCAACCCTACCCAAGGATAGAATTGATCTTTAATTTCTTAGATTCTGCTTGACTATCACATATCCATAGCATGTGCTTTTGCTTTAACTTTCCGCTTCTCTTAATTTGTCAAACAACTGTAAGTTGTTCTGCAGGGCAGATTCTATGTTATTATATGATGCTAACAGGTTGAGTTATTTGCAAGGGTTCCGTTCCCAGAACTCAGGTGGATGGCAAAAACCGCATTAAAGTAAATCCATTAAAAAAAAATGTCCTTTTGCTCAGTGATTTAAAAACATCCCTGCTGACCTTTGTAGTGCATCAAGCAGACAATCAGTGTCTCTCCAAGCGCTCTTAGAAAGGCTTCACTTCAAGGCAGCAATCCCTCTCTTCACCAGGAGCCGCAGTACGGGGGGGGGGTGGGGTGGAGGAGGTGATAATCACTGCCATTTAGCATTCTTTCACAAGCTCAGGGGGAAGGGAGGGGTCACTTGCCTTGGAGTGAAGTTGTTCTAAGTGCCTGGGGACAGAATGATTGATGGATTGTCAGCCGGCTGCCCTCTCTCGCATTAACGAGGCTATTGTTAAATAACTTTTTTCCTTTCAAGAGCCCTTCTCATAGCGTTGAGATAAAACCACAAGTGAAAAATCCGTGGATATTTAGGTTATACCTGTATGTCATTTATATTTATATGTGTACGTGTGTGTGTGAATGTATGTATGTGTGCATACATACATAGTGTGCTAGACTGCATGCAGAATTTCTTCTATCTTGCAAATCTGTAAATGCAGAATAAGAAAATCAATACCAAATTTTGATTTTTTTTTTTTTTTTTGCAAAATAATGTACCACATACACTTGATCATTTAACACAAGAATGACTATTGGCTGCCTGGCAGTGAATAACCTATATCCAGCCCTACCTATATCCAGCCCCCATTATCCATGGAAGTGGCAGCAGTGGAAGGGGTAGCTTCATCTGCAATGAATGGCACTAGCCCATTCAAAAATATTAGTAGGTGGAAGGCTGATTTTTATCAGAAGCCTTTTAATGATGCCGTGCCTTGGCAATGATCTATTTTGTGGCAGAGTTTGTATGAGTAGCTGCCCTCTGAGTTCTTCTTTACTTTCTCCAACCCAACTGTGCACCCAGGGAATAACTTCACCTTGGTCAGGAATCCAACCCCAAGCAGCTTGGATAGGGAAAAGCAGCTGGGATAGGGAAAATGTCCCCTAAAGTGAATCATTGGGCCATCACTGATTGAATAGGCTAGCAGTGAAAGGAGATCTGTTGGAACAATATACCTATTACACTTTTCAGATCACGACATATAACAGAAGTTTTAAGGCAAGGAAACATTTTTCAGATATTCCTGTTCAATTGTGCAGTTATACCTAGAGGTGGATAAAAAGCTTTTTTATGTTCCAGGAGGCAATCAGTTTATGCCCTGAAGCATAAAAAGGTGTTGACTTCTTGTACCTTTTTGACCCAAGGCAGATAACATCTGAAGTTTTTGCTGTTTGCACAACTGTCTTAATCTTTTTTAGGCTCCTATCAGGATATTCCCTTCAACAGGTTTTTGCAGGTAGTCTATATTCGTTAGCTTGACGATATTGAAGTGCTTTCCCAGGAGAAGAGGGCACAGCATTGGCAACCTTTTTCATTAAGAACTTTTTAACATACAGAAATGGAAATGGCATCATTTATTTTGTTATTGCAGTGTCCTATACCTGCATGGACACATTAAAATGGAAGTATGTACTCTGCAGTCTTCTCATCTGACGACTCGGTATGATATCCAGTAAACAAGGACACACACGGGCACACGCACCAATAGAATAAAAAATATTTTTAATGTATTATTCACCCATCTCTAGGGTTTCACTGCTCTTCTCTATTACTCTGCTTCCTATATAAATAATTTACTGGTCTACAAATAGAGCAACCCATTCAGGTTGCAATTCAGATTATACATGGAAAACACGAATTATCCACCAGAACTCTCGTAATCAGACCCCTTCCTGAAGAAGCTGCATTACCATAATGTCGATCTTCTTTGGAAAAGCACGCCATCTAACATTCGTTATTGACAAAAGTTTTTCTGTGGTACAGTGTTAGGGAAGGGAAAGCATGTGTTTGTGCGTGTACATGCATGCACATGAAAACCTGGAAAAGGTACATCCATCATATGGGCAAGCAGACCTTCTAAAAGCAACCTTTTTTAATGCCAATAAAGGTTTTCAGACTTGAAAGCAACCTTCATGCCTGTGGAAAATTTCTGTGTCTTCCTTTCACATTCAGGCCCAGCAACCTTCAAGCAAGAGTGCCATGATACAGTTCACATTTGATTGACCTTGGCGATTACTTGGACTATTTTTCTCAAGGCTCATTGACTGGCAGCCTTCAATTATCCTGCTCATGATGGCTTTACCAGCACTTATTCAAGGCATGACAGAATGCTTGCCCAATTTTACTTATAAGGACAATAAAAAGTAATATTTAAAAATTACAGTATCTATTCTCCAGGGCGTCTTGTAGGAGGTAGGGAAATCCACAGAATCTTGTATAACTTATCAATCTTCTCTTGCCATGTTTTGTTCTTAGGATCTCCCAGAGGCCTACATAGTGCTACTTCTCTCTCTGTTCCTTCAAAGCTCACCAATCTTGAAGCCTTTGCCTTAAGCCATTTCTGCCCAACGTTGCATATACGCAACAGGGACCAAATGTGTACACCTGTGTGCCAGGCAAAAATGAGTTCACCCCCTAATGCCTCAGTCATAGGAAACTACTCTATATGAGTGAGCCCATTGGTCCATATAGCTCAATATTGTCTACAGTGGAAATGGCTCTCCAGGTTTTCAGGCTAGAGTCTTTCCCCACCCTACCTGAAGATGGGCATTTCCAAGCAAAGCATCTGCTGTAATACTGAGCTGCAGCCCCATTTTTGATGCCTACCTGAAAGGAAGGCTAAGCACATGTAGGCTACATGTTGGCTACATGATGAAGCTGTGTTTGCTCATAAACAATTGCTCATAAACCCCTAGCTAATAAACATGTTCGTTCATTTCCTTTCCCCTTCTTTGTTGTCTCCTCACCTCTCTCAAAATTTATATTGTAATTTAAGCTCCATGATGCACAGACCGGCTTTTGGGTATGTATTTACTCTTATATTATCCTGTATAAGTGCCATGTGCAGTGATCGTGCTCTCTCTTTTTCTCCCCCTCTAAGACAGACATACATACAGATATTCTGCTTATCCTGCTTTTCTTCCCAGAACAATTGCTTCCCAGAACAAGTCTATATATAATTTATATAATTATATATAGACTTGTATATATATATAGGGTTACCAGATACAAAGTGGGACAGAGTGTCTATACCTTTAACCATTGTATAGAAGAGGGAATTTTGGTAGGTGCAGCTTTTTAAACCCTTCCATGTTGAGCTCTGTCCCACTTTGTTTCTGTTAACCATATATAGGGTTACCAGATACAAAGGTAACCCTTCATATCACTAGTTCCCATCCTGTGGTCCATGGACCACAGGTGGTCCCCAAGACCCTGATGAGTGGTCTGCAAGGTCTCAGATGAAAAAAAAAAAATCCCCTTTGATCACTTCCAGCCTCTTGCTGAGTAAGCACTCCCCCACTGATCACCAGAGGGGGCAGAGAACAGACCGTCCACAGCTGGCAGCGAAAGCAGCAACCCAAACATCTTCTCCATGAAGAATAAATCTAAGAAATCTCTAATAAATCTTCTCTGATTATTGCAAGTTTAATTGTATATTTTTGTGTACTGGGGTGGGGGTGGGGGTTGCATGTAGCACACGACAATTCCAGTTTTTGCCTCAATGGTCCACGGGCTCCTAAAGTTTGGGAACCACTGCTATATAGGGTTAGGCACCCTAAAGGTATAGGCACTCTGTCTGACTTTGTATGTGTCTTGTAACCCTATAGATAAAGATAGATCAATCTTTTTTTAAAATTTTAGAGGCCACCCCTTTGGGCATGATTTTAACTGGAACGTCTTCTAGGAATTTTAGAAATAAATACAGAAACAATAAATCAAGGTGAAGGTGGAGCATGAGTGTGACTCTGTAGGACACCTTGTGCTCCTTATATGATGCAAACATTTGATTTGGTGGCCCTGTCTGCCATTCTCCCCCAGATGCCACTACTAAATTGAGCATTTTAGTAGAGGGAGGACTTGGTGAAAATAAGCTATTATTAAGGTAATGGAACAAAGATCCAGCAACTGAAAATGGAATACGGTATATTGCAAAACATATTATCACTGCCCTGATGCCAACATCTAGCTAAAAATGGCACCCACGAGAGGTTCTATTACAGCCACACAGCAAAATCAGAATTCATACATTGTCTCCAGAAGTCCCTCTGCTTTTCCTGTCACTTTCCCACATCCTGTGTGAAGTAAACCACCAGTGTCTAAATTTTCCATAGCACAAGCAATTTGTCAGTTTTGAAAGATGACACTAATTCCCAGAGCACTTTTTTTAGACTTTGTGCAGTAGTTACTGCACCTTCTACTTTGTCTCATATGCTGCATACAAATTAGTTCCAAGACAAGACTTGTGCAATTCTCATCTCCTTCATATTAATAAATGCCAGGAGTAAAGTTTCAGCTGGGAAATTCTGGATAGTGTGAGTTGGTGGGGAAAGCTACTTACTAATTTTGACTTTCACTTTTTTAGTTTTGTTTCTTGAAGCGGAAAACAAATTGTACCATAAAACGCCGATACATATAAATTATGAACTTCAACAAGGATGTGAAGAGAGATGTAGAATAATATGTGAATATTCTTCCGCCCCTTCTCCTGGAAAACTATCTTCTTGATAGTTTTCTCAATGCAAACAATTTTTGAGACAGGGCAGCATTCAGTCATGTGATTCTCAGCATGGACTGAAACATTTCATTCTTAAGGGTTAAAATGTACTTGTCTAGCCCAAAGGCTGGCTTTTAGATTTTCTCATCCTGGCCTTCCATAACAGGGCTTGTCAGCATTTTGTCTCCATAGGTGAAAAGATGCTTTGACAGCTACATTGGCTCCTGGTTCATTTCCAGGCACAATTTGAGGCGCTAGTTTTGAACGTCACAGTTCAGCTCAGGACCTGGGTATTTGAGGGGCCACCTCCTTCCTTAATAATCTGACCTGTCCTCTGAGGTAATCAGAGGGGTCCCTTTTAACCGTGTCATCATTGATGGAGGTGAGGGGGATTGCAGTGAGGAATAGGGCCTTCTTGGTGGTGGCACCCCAACTGTGGAGTTCCCTCCCTTTGGGGTTCAGAACTGTTCCCTCTTTTGATAGGGCCTTAAGACCTTTTTACGGGAGGGCTTTTGATGTCTGAAATGATGAGCTGACTTTTAAATTGTAATGGAATGTAATTTTAATTTGCTTAATCTTCTTTGCCAACAGTCTGAGGCTAAGAGGCAAAGAAGGAAGGCCCATAGCCAGGGAGACAGACCAGGGACAGACTGCACTTGCTCCCGGTGTGGAAGGGATTGTCACTCCCGGATTGGCCTTTTCAGCCACACTAGACGCTGTGCCAGAACCACCTTTCAGAGCGCGATACCATAGTCTTTCGAGACTGAAGGTTGCCAATAATAATGTGATCCATTGGCTGTTTTATCTTGTCTTTAATGTTTTATTGTATATCTTTGGAGCTATCTTGAGTGCCTTTACCAGGGGAAGGTGGGATATAAATTCATTAACTACTAAACAAATATGACTGAGTACAGGTGCACCATTCCATGCTGGTGCACCTGTAGAAAAGAAATAACTCCTTACTGTATTTTTCACCTGGTTTCATTGAATTCAGAAGTGTAAGCTTCTGGTTTTATTTAAAGGGATGGCTCAAGCGATCCCTGCAAATACAGCTAGACGACCTGCAGTTTCAGCTTTAAAGAAACTGCACAGGTGGCAAGATCAGGAGGTGAATGATTCACTTCTATCTCGGGTGAGTGGGAAACAGATCATCATGGCTTTCATCACTGGCAAGCTGGAGGGTGGCAGCAGCAGACTCAAGGTGAAGTACCATCAATTCTGCTGGCGTTCCCCTTTCCTCATGGCTGAACCAGCAGTGATTCAGAAAGACCTGCACTCAAATACTTAGGGTGCAATCCTAACCAACTTTCCAGCACTAGCTTAGCTGTGCCAGTGAGGCATGTGCTGTATTCTGCACTTGGGGGGCAGTCACGGGGGGGGGGAGCCTCCTCAAGGTAAGGCAACATTTGTTCCCTTAACTTGGAATTGCATTGCCCTTACCTCACAGCTGGAAAGTGGGTTAGGATTGCACCCTCAGCCAAACATGGAGCTCACTGGGTGACCTTGAACCAGAAGTGTGGGGAGATGAACATGTATACTTAATAATGTTGCATCCTCATATTGCAAGTGGGGATGCTGAGGCCAAAATAATGGCTTGCGTGTTGCCTCTAGTCTTGTGAGTTTATGTCAGATGCACAAACTGGTTTGGACCAGGGTTTTCCTGATTTGTAGTTCGGTCTTTTACCTAATGTCACCTAGTGGAGGGCCAGTTTATTCCCAACAACAGGAGAGACCCCATTGCTGTCAGGCTTCTAGTTGAATTTCCTATTTATAATGTAAGAAAATGTTAGCCATATGCCAGGAGCCTTCACAGGAAAGCAGCGTACCACCAAGGGAAGAAAATAAATAACAGATCCATTTGTGATAGCATTTGTTTGCACATGCAAATATAAAACAGATTTGAGGTTCAGCTGTGTCTGAGCATTCCATTAGTATAGTTGTATATTTTAGCCAAATTACTCCTCTAAGACCTGCAGTTAAGTGATTTGTAAATAACTCTCCTTGGGGTGAAAAGTACTATAGCCTATGTTACTATGGAGATTGTGGAAAAAGTAGGTGTGAAATCAAAGCCTGCTTTCATGATCTGAGGGAGTAGATGTGAAAATCTTTAAAGGGTTTATTCAATCACTGTGGTTAGAAAAAGGTGGTGCTGTTTATTCATTGATTTCTCGGAAGTGTGATTTCCAAATGAATTTGGGGAGCAAGGGAGAATGGGCACCTGCAATTCTGTGATTATTAGCCACCTATATATAAAAACCTTAATGGGAATTCTTATCACTTCTAAACACTGGACTTACAAACAAGACTATTTTAGTGAAAGAGAGTCTTACCAATCTAAAAAACGTTAGGTGAGATTATAGCTAGAAATGTTGTTAGGTGTTTTGTGAAGTATTTTTGCGGGATTGTAGGAATCTACACTGAAGCAATAAAAATACCCTTGTTTAAGCAGGGGGCACCATATCTAGGCACTGCAAACTAGAGCAGCCTTGGTGCCCCATCTTTGTGCTGGCTGCCACTTCAGGTTATATTTACAGCCAATGATGCAGTTAGGATGAACCCACACTTATGTAGCATGTTGGTGACACATAGGCCAGTGGGGCAGGACTAGACAGTCCAAAAATGGACTGAAATGATTATTTTAAGTATCAGTTTGGAATGGGGGGGAACCAGTCTTCTTTGCCCATCTGCCTTCTCTTACTCTCTGAATTCAAAAAGGAAAAAAAAAAAAGGAATGATATGGGAGAATAAATGTTGAGAAGAGGAGTGGTTGACTTGGACGTTGATGTTGCTTGGTGTTTCTTACCTATGTGAATAGGTGAATGTGTTGAGGCTACCTTGGGTGGTGATCTCTGTGCTCTTCCAAGTAACCTGTAAACAGGACCATAGTACTTGGATTTCAAGTTTAATTGATTTAATGGGAAGATATAACTGATCATCATGCATTATTGTTTTTCATGGCTATGATACTTTTAATGTAGTGTCTGAAAGGATATTGAGCTTTATGTCCTACATCTGCATTTCCCAAACTATGGGTCACAACCCACAAGTAAATTGTGCCCCATTTTTTGGCGGGTCACAAGCCCGCAGAGACCAGGATGCTGCAAGGTAAAATGGCAGATGATCTGGAAGTTGCTTCCACCCTGTGTCATTGTCCATGTTGTGCTGGATTTCCCAAAGTGTGCATTGTACCATTGAATTGTGATACACAGGTTGGGAACTGCAGTGCATGGTGACACACACGTTGAGAAATATGGTGTGACACAGCCAATGATGTGGATCACATGTGTATGACCAGAAGTGACTTCCAGATTGTCCCCCATTTTACCTTGCAGGGCCCTGGATCTACCATAGATGATGCAGTGAGTTGGAAAGGTAAGGAGTTTGGGAATCCTAGATCAAGGCTACTAATGGGGAGGAAACATGCCTCATCCAGCTGAGGCATTGCCACTTTAGTATGTATCAAATCACTCTGGTCTAATAGCATTTTCCATTTGTATTGCTGAGTTCCCAAGAACTCCAAGTACAGAGGGCTACTTAGCTAAAGGTGAAAGATAAATCAGGTCAAGAGTGAAAGTGACAATAGAGGTGCGGCTGGGAGAGGTTAAAATATGGCATTGCTCTGGTGCCTACAAAGGAAAATATAATGGCTCAATCAAAAATTAGGTAATGGGTTTTGCAGGTGACATTTTGTCTACTCAAGTTGCCTGTGGGGTATAGAGAAAGGGCAGAGTTGATTGGAAGACAGAGAAAGTACAAAGATCGAAGTGCAGTGTAGCCTAGGGGGCTTGTCCAGCCATCACAAGAGGCAAAGAGAAAATTAAGGGTACAATCCTATACACACTTACCTAGGGGTAACTCTCATTGAGCTGAATGGGATTTACTTCTGAGTACTCATCCATAAGATTGTGATCCAGAGAAGGAAAAGGAACTACTGTGGATTAGACTTACTGTATACTAATTAGGGTATTTTTTTTCTGTGTCAGGTATTCTCAGGGTGGATGTTAAAGTAAATGTTGTAAAGCCCTTTTGTAAATTAAGAAGAATGCATAGGGAGTAAAACAATTGTTTCTGAGAAGTCTCGCAAAGTCTTCATATCATCAGGGAACCTTCAAAGCACCTGTTGATATCATACTAGATGAAGCTTCTCCAAATTTTGTTCAGAATGGGAGACCTTTTTTCTGAAGTGCTTTTAATGTATATGTCCAACATTAACAATAGATAAGTCTCTTAGATATTGCTGGATATATGACTGCTAATCCCAACATCCCCTGTGTCTGCTGACTGTTACGAAATTAAACACTCCAGAGAAGACAGTAAATAGTACAGGCATGCCCCCTTATCTGCGGGGTTCTGTTCCAGAACCCCCCCCCCGTGAACAGCTGAAACTGTGAATACGGGTGAACGCCCGTCCCCACAGTCCAGAGGGCTGTCCCCAAGCACGTGGGCTACACTACATTCTCCTTGCCTCTGGAGAGGCTTCTGAGCTCAGCCGAGGCCACGGATGTCCATCCCCTGGAGGGCTTCCCTGGGCCTCCTAATGACATAAAAGTCAATAAAAACATCACTGGTTTTTTCAGTGAAACCGGAAGTTGTTTTTTTTTTTTTCAGCTTCAGAGCCCAGACTAAGCTTGGTAGAGGCTGGGGATGGATGTCCTTGGCCTCTGCTGAGCTCCCCTTCAGAGGGGTCGCACAGGAGAGCATGCACTAGGGGGGCCTGGGCCCAATCCATGGATAAATGAATCCATGGACATAGGATCTGTGGATTTGGGGCCCCCCTGTACTGTGTTTTTCACGAATCCCTTCTTTTAATTAATGCATTGGCAAATAAAATCAATTTTGAGTTGGTGCAGCAGAATCAGGGTGTTTTGATAGGCACCCTTCCACAGTGGCGAACCTCCCATTCATTCCATGGGACAAATGCTCTGGGCGTGGAGCCTCACACACTTTTAGGACCCTGTGGAAGCCTCTCTGAGAGGCTTCCCCAACCTCAGACAGCTTCCTCAATGCAGCGTGGGGTCATACGAGGCTTCGTAAGCTTCAGATAAGGGGAGGCAGCAACATCCCGTGGAGAGGGTGCCATGGTGCACCTTTTCCCAGGGCTGGTGCGCAGGGCTGGGGAGGCCTGCCACTGCCCTTCCAGATGACCATCAGTCAGACAAGCCACTACACGACATGGGATGCAACCCTGCTCACTCTACGTGCAGGGAGCTAGGGTGTGTCACCTTCTTCTAAAGTCCTGTTTCCAAAATGTGCCCTGGATGCCTTTGCTGAAACTGGTGAGGTATACAGTGCAACAAAGATATTCCATTCCAACCCACTGCCTCTTTTTTTTCTCTTAACATTCTATCTTATCTAGTACAAAATGATTCCAGTGTGTGAGAGATAGAAAAACCTTGTGTGCTTGGTAGGTCCAAAAATTGCTCCCCTCCCCACCCTGAAATACCATGTATTTGCTAAACCAAAGCATTTTAAACCTCTTGCATTGTTCCTACTTTAAATGCTCAAATTCATAATCTACTTAATTAAAGAACAAAATAGAAGACTGCTTGTTAATTCCATCCAAGTTCAGTACCCCCAAGGTGACCACTTGGTAATTTTCTACCAATCAGATGTCTCTGTGTCCTCATTAGTGTATGAAACCTTTGAGGGATGGAGGTGGGACATTTGCCCTATTAACGTACATCAATGACTGCATCCTGAATTAATTGCAGACTCTCAAGGAAAAAAAATCAAGTGTCACAGTGGACAGTTCAGGAAAGACATCTGTTCTTTGTACAGCTGCTGTCAATGAGGCAAGGGAGAGAGAGACAGAGAGAGAGCAGGTGTGGGGAAAGCTGGTGGTTGCTGCTCTGGGAGTTTGTAGGTGAAAGGATGGGCAGGATCAGTCAAAGTGTGTTAAAGAGGAGAGCTATCATTGCCCACAGTTGGAGAGAAAATACTGGACCAGATGCCCCATTGTTCCTTCTCAGTATGACAATTCACGTGAAAGAGAACAGCGTTTTATATGCAAGGAGGAACAAGGGATGTGTAGGTAACAAGCAATTAGCGGATCAAAGGGTAATTAACTAAGTTCTGAAATAAAGTTGTGAAGGTGACAGAGGCAGCTAAGCAGGGAATTGTAACAAGGAAGGTATCATTCTCTGTATAGATACGGAAAGGGTTTCCTGAACCATCTACCAGTGCTTACAATAATATAGTCTACTTCCATAAACAATAGTAACAGTGATATTTGTTTCTTAAAAAAGGATAAGCTACTGTACAATAATGTCAAACATGAAATAAAAGACCACAAAGCTACCAACCCAGAGGCTTTCAACTGAAGAAGGTAAAAAAACAAAAACAAAAAAACACAGACACAGAAAGGAGGACGACAGAGACATAAGGGGTGTTATGGTCCATTTAAGAAACTTGAAACTTTTTAGACCCCCCCCCCCCCATTTAAGAGAACAATGTTTTAAAATATTTATCAGGGTATCTACCTTCCTCTCTGGGAAGAAGCATTGTAGTAAATAACCCCCAGAATTTATACAGCATTGTTCAACATGCACTGTAGTTCTAGTGGTACCAGGATACAGGTATCTTGTGGTCTTGTCTCCCTGAAGCATCTGGTGGGCCACTGTGAGATGCAGGACGCTGGACTTTTTATGTTCTCATCCTTAAACCACCTTTTAAAAGAAGACAGTACATTCTTATGGATGGGGAAATGAGAGTGGAAGCACAGTGGCATCTTTAGTGAATCTGTAATGGAGGTGAGTTTTGAACTAGCGACTCCACAGCCCATGTTTTAAGTACATCTACATGTTTTTGTAGCATGTTTCTGTTGGCAGATGTAATACTTACAGGGAGTTTCAGGGTCTTCGTGTTTGGGGGACACGATATCTAGCACTATCCCACATACACTGTGTTTAGACCACATGGGATGAGGGCCCCCTCCACTGCTTGCTGTTTCACATCTGTGATGCAGCAGCTGCAGCGAAGTGCAAGTCCTTTTATAGGCATTGAGCTATTGCAAGGCCTTCATTCATACAAGTTCATCTTGAGTATATTCATTTATGTAAACTTATGTAAATTTATGTAAATTTATCAAATTTATCAAATTTTAAATGAAAATTAATTCTTTTTTCCCCCCGGGCCCCCAACACAGTGTCTGAGAGATGATGTGGCCTTCCTGCCAAAAACTTTGGACACCCCTGGTCTAGATCAGGGGTCTCCAAACTTTTTGGCCAGAGGGCTGCATCAAATAACTGGCATGGTGTGGAGGGCCAGAAAAACAATTTAAATATAAAATTTAAATAAATAAATTAGAACTTAGATGAGTGAATAAATGATTCAATGGCCTCATTCATTCAAACTCTGGCCCTCAAAACACCCTCCAGGCACAATCAGAGCACAGTTCTGGTCATGTGCAGCTGAGTGGGCCAGAGGCTTTCAGGGACAAGAGGTTGGCCGCGGGCCGGAAAGAGACTTGATACGGGCCGCATCTGGCCCCTGGGCCGGGGTTTGGAGACCCCTGGTCTAGATAGCTCACTTTTGCTCATTTGGGAATGAATCATATCCTCTGTGCTACTGTGATTACCAGTGGCATTAAAAAACTGTTAAGGTCTGACAGGCTGGAGGAGATTTTGGTTACAATGAGTACTGTACTCTGGAGGTCTTATGTTCTGAAAGGTACAGTGGCCAATCAGTGACCCATCTAATTGTGCTGATTATTTTTGCTGATCTTGGAATTCAAGCACTGTCAGTGCAGACAGATAAACACATGCTCTGCTAGTTTGCCCATATTTTGTAAATCACATCAGTTCCACACTTGATGTGGCAAGGGAATCATTGTCTGAACAACAGCATTTTTATTCCACTCTTCCTTAAAGGAGCTCATGATGATGTGCATGGTATGTGTCCCCATTCTATCTCCACAACAACCTTGTGCACTAGGTAAGGCTGAGAGCTAGTGAAAGGTCCAAAGGCACCTGGTGAATTTCATGACTGAATGGGAATTTGAACTTGGATCTCCCAATCCCTAATCTGACATTTGAATCGTATAGAGATTGTACGTATAGGCGTTTGACACGGTCCCTCACCAAAGGCTACTGAAAAAACTCCACAGTCAGGGAATTAGAGGACAGGTCCTCTCGTGGATTGAGAACTGGTTGGAGGCCAGGAAGCAGAGAGTGGGTGTCAATGGGCAATTTTCACAATGGAGAGAGGTGAAAAGCGGTGTGCCCCAAGGATCTGTCCTGGGACCGGTGCTTTTCAACCTCTTCATAAATGACCTGGAGACAGGGTTGAGCAGTGAAGTGGCTAAGTTTGCAGATGACACCAAACTTTTCCGAGTGGTAAAGACCAGAAGTGATTGTGAGGAGCTCCAGAAGGATCTCTCCAGACTGGCAGAATGGGCAGCAAAATGGCAGATGCGCTTCAATGTCAGTAAGTGTAAAGTCATGCACATTGGGGCAAAAAATCAAAACTTTAGATATAGGCTGATGGGTTCTGAACTGTCTGTGACAGATCAGGAGAGAGATCTTGGGGTGGTGGTGGACAGGTCGATGAAAGTGTCGACCCAATGTGCGGCGGCAGTGAAGAAGGCCAATTCTATGCTTGGGATCATTAGGAAGGGTATTGAGAACAAAACGGTTAGTATTATAATGCCGTTGTACAAATCTATGGTAAGGCCACACCTGGAGTATTGTGTCCAGTTCTGGTCGCCGCATCTCAAAAAAGACATTGTGGAAATGGAAAAGGTGCAAAAGAGAGCGACTAAGATGATTACGGGGCTGGGGCACCTTCCTTATGAGGAAAGGCTACGGCGTTTGGGCCTCTTCAGCCTAGAAAAGAGACGCTTGAGGGGGGACATGATTGAGACATACAAAATTATGCAGGGGATGGACAGAGTGGATAGGGAGATGCTCTTTACACTCTCACATAATACCAGAACCAGGGGACATCCACTAAAATTGAGTATTGGGCGGGTTAGGACAGACAAAAGGAAATATTTCTTTACTCAGCGCGTGGTCGGTCTGTGGAATTCCTTGCCACAGGATGTGGTGCTGGCGTCTAGCCTAGACGCCTTTAAAAGGGGATTGGATGAGTTTCTGGAGGAAAAATCCATTATGGGGTACAAGCCATGATGTGTATGCGCAACCTCCTGATTTTAGGAATGGGTTAAGTCAGAATGCCAGATGCAGGGGAGGGCACCAGGATGAGGTCTCTTGTTATCTGGTGTGCTCCCTGGGGCATTTGGTGGGCTGCTGTGAGATACAGGAAGCTGGACTAGATGGGCCTATGGCCTGATCCAGTGGGGCTGTTCTTATGTTCTTATGTTCTTATGTTCTTACAGCTGTGGGTACAAGCTGATGTGGCATATATTTGTAGGGTTTTGTTTTATTCTAAGAAAAGACTCCACAGAGCAGCAAATAAGTTTTCTGCGTGACTTGTGCTGCAGTGCAGATGCATTACTTTCAGAAGTTGGGAAGAAATTGTGAGTCTGTGCACCAGTACTGAGAGGAATACACTTTCCATTGTGCATTTTTCTTTGAAATGATTGTACCTAACATCCGACAGGTCATATGGTTGGCCCAGCACATCAAACATTTAAGTTCTTGCTGTAATTTGAGGTTTATGTGTGTTTATGAAGTGAATGTGGATGTATGCAACAAGCCCACACCAAATCATTTCCTGAAGAAGTGGCTACAATTTCAGAACACACGCATCTTAATTAGAGCAAATTACCCCTGATGGAATAAACAGGCTGCTAAAGATTGGAGTGGGGTTTAATCTCAGTGCCATGGGGAGGGCAAAGCTATTCAAAAACTGTCTTTAAATCATAGAAGCCCCACTTTTGAAGTGGTGAGCTAATAGAACCAAGCAGGAAATAAGCCTGATTAGCATTTTGCAAGTAATTGTGAACACAAAAGATATATTAACAATAAAAGCCAAGACTTATTGTCTGCAATGGAAGTTGACACTTGCATAAGAGAGAGGAGAAAAAAGTAAATTAGATCCATTAAAATGACATTAAATAAATTAGGATATTCGTTTTCTTGTACGTTGCTTATCATTTTCGTTTTTGGGAAATATGACTGGAGCTCTCAAGAACTTAATTGGTGTGTGTCGGGGGGGGGGGTAAGAATGATTTTGATGGCCTGTGACATGTTTATGTATGTTACTCTGTTGTTCTTAATTCACTGCACAACAGCCTCCACCGCACTTCACTTCAACGCAGCAATGTTTGTAATAAAATAAAAAAGAGGAATACATTAGGTTTATCTCAGACAATTTAAATTCATGTCCTCGGGGTCTTTCTGTGCAAGATTAAGTTGCATTCCTCTGCAGTACCAAGAGAAGGGTTGTGTGGGTCTCAGTTTTTTGCTCTCCAGAAAAATGCAGCATCAAGTCTAGGCTGCAAAACTCCCTTTCATCAGATATCAGAGATATTTCTACATCCTTGGTGTCATTATTACAAAATGACTTGAAGTGAAGATAGCTATTGAAGTCAGAAATATAATGCTTTTGAGAATGAGGGTCAAACGAAACGTTCCTTTAGGCATATGATTGGGCATAGCGTGCTGGTTTACTTTGCAGTAATGAGCCGGATCAAGACAATGGCATGGCAAGGAAGAGTCAATGCTCTGCCCCAAATCCTGATCTAGATTCTGCCCCCACCCTACTGGGCAGTTCCTATTTACTGGGGGGTAAAGGTCCCATAGATGCCTATGTTAATTTTCCTCCTATAGCAAATAGCAGCTGGGAGAAGATCTGGATTGGTATGGGAAGTAAGGGGGTATGGTATGGGGGGGGCAAAATGTTTAAGTCCCCTTTCCTTCTCACTATGGTCTTGATATTTGACAGTGCTGATTCATCTGCTATGTAAGGAATAAAAACCAAGCACATTATATCCAGTCATGCGCTTGGAGCAACATCTAGTTTCACTCTCCTTATTGGTCTCATAACTAGAAATGAATCAAGTTAATGGCAGATATTGATGACCTGAAGGATGGCAGATGGAGATTTATTCTGTCCTTTTGCCAGCCCCTGGCTCTTGCTATATAAGGGAACTACAGAGAAACCAGACTCGCTGGGGATTGATTATGATAACCATATTATTATGGGTTATTTTTGTACCATCATCATCATCTCCTTCCAAGGAGCTTAAAGTGGTTCACACTGTTCTTTCTCCTCTCACACTTTATCCTCACAACAAGCCTGTAAGGTAGGTTAGGCTGAGAAACCAGCCCAAGGCCTGTTCTTTGTCTGTATGATCCTGAAAAAAGCCCATGGCACCAGCTGGCTTGAGCAGGTCAAGTGACACAGCCTGACTCAGTAAAAGTTCTAAGATCAAGTTTCCTCCCTGGTCCTGAACAACTAGAACAGGGGTGTCCAAACTTTTTGACAAGAGGGCCACATCACCTCTCTGACACTGTGTTGGGTGCGGAGGAAAAAAAGAACTTCAAATTTACATAAATTTACATAAATGAATACATTAGAGATGGAACTTTTATGAATGAATGAAGGTCTCGCACTAGCTCAAGGCCTAGAAAAGACCTCGCGCAAAGCAAGGCCGGCCTTTCCTTTGCTGTCGCTGCTGCTTCACAGACGTGAAACAGCAAGCAGCAGAGAGAGCCCTCGGCCCACAGCTCGTGCAAGAGGTCAGACAGTCAGCCCTCATGCAGCCCTCATGTTGGGCCAGTGCGGGCTCTAGCAAGTCTCTAGAGCACGGATTTTCAACTTTATTTGTCTCACGGCATACTGACAAAGTACTAAAATAGTCAAGACACACCATCAGTTCTTGGACAATTGACAAGGCACACCATGCTGTTGGTGGGAGGCTTTCAGCCCCCAGTGGCCCTGCTAATAAATGACCAACCTCCAAACTCCCATGGCACACCTGCAGACCATTCACAGCACACCAGTGTGCCACGGCACAGTGGTTGAAGATGGCTGCTGTAGAGGCCCAGAGGGACATTGGAGACTGGGGGCTCCCCACAGGCCAGATTGGGAGTCCCCAGGGGCCGCAAATGACCCCCGGGCTGTGGTTTGGGCACTGCTAAACTAAAAGATCTACCATTTCTGACTACAATATTTTATCCACCCTTCACTTTATTCTCCAGTTAAATAAATTGGTTCTCAAAAAGAATCCCTTCCAGGAATCAAACTGCAATAGAGAGAGCATAGGCACTCTAAGTTCTGCAGGGTACCTCCTGCCCACCACATTGTTGCTTTCTTACTTCAGAAAAATAAGTGGGGGGGGAGCACCACATGGTGTCTGCACAAAATTTTGTTTATTGGGCAAAAGTTGATTTGCTAATGCCTTAAGGACGTGGGAGATGAATACAACAAAATTGTTATCTTAAGGTAGTGCAGGCTTACATGTCAAAGCCACTCTATGCATGACAATTGCAGTTCCATGTCTGTGGGAATCTGGCTGGAGTAGAACTTGCCTTTAGGGATGAATTGTAAAGCAGAGGAAAGCACCAAGTAGTGAAGAACTAGTTGTTCACCAACTGGCAGTAGCCATAACCTTCCTATTTCCTTCATTCTATTATTACTTTGTAAAATGCAAACAAAACAAATTAGATCCATTGAATTGGTGACCTGTTCCATTCAGGAGAGGCAAATGGAGTGGGAGTGGAAATTGGTTCCACCTCTTAGGAATGTGGTGCTGAATATATTTGAGAGAAGGAGGAGGGCACAGCTGGTGAACTTCAGTCCAGTCCTCTGCATATTTATTCAAATTAAGTCCTAGTGAGTTCAGTGGGTCTTACTTACAGGTAAATGTACAGACACGTCTCACAGCAGAATCCCATGCTGGCCTACTTAGAAGGACACCTTAAAACCTATTGTGTCCAATGGGGCGTACTCATAGGAAAGTGCGTACAAGATTGTAGCCTTACGGCCTAATCCTACCCAACTTTCCAGCACTGATGTAACTGCAATGCAGCCCTGGGGTAAGGGAACAAACGTTCCCTTAATTTGAGGAAGCCTCCATGACTCCCTCCTCCCGCCCCCCCCCCCCGCAGGTTGTAGCACATGCCCTGTAGGCATAGCTGCATCAGTGCTGGAAATTTGGATAGGATTTGGCCCTTGGTTTCAGAGCAGTGCACTCTGAAGTTAGTCTGGTGTGACTTATCCCTAAGTAAATGATTAAGGGCGCAATCCTATCCTGCACTGGAACAGACAAGCCAAGAGGCTTGCACTGTATCCAGCGCAGGATAGGGGCCGTAAGCGGCTCAGCCAGAGGCAAGTGGAAACATTTCCCCTTACCTCCAGGTAAGGACTGCTGGTCCCTATGGGTCTCCTTGGATGTGCACCACCTCTTGATGTGGCGCAAGTCCGAGGAGAGTGCAGTGGCTTGAAGCTGCTGTGTTCTCCCTGGAAACGGGTTGAGATCCGGCAGTTATCCCAGCCCCGCCTCCTGCTCCCTGCCTGCCCCCAGGTCTACCCAACGCCCTCCCCCCACCCAGGAACACCTTCCTCCTGCCTCCTCCCCGCCCCCCTGCTTACCTCAGAGCCTTACTCTGCGCAGCCATACCGATGCAAAGTGCTTGGAGGAAGCCAGCACGGAGGCTTCCGTCAGCCTCTGCAGGCTGGAACTTCTCTAAGTGCCGGCCCGGCTTCCTCCTGAGGAGGCGCAAACGTGCCTTATTTGCAACCCCCCTGGGCTGGCACAAGGGACTTGTGGCAGCCCAAGTCAAGGACTGGATTGCGCCCTTAATCATGTGAACAGATTGCTGTCTGCGGGCTTCCAGGTAAACATACTTATCTAGAAATAAGTTCCATGAAGTCTCAGAAGTTTAGGATTAGGACTGACATGTAAAGGAACACATTCAAAACAATTCAAGTATTAGAAGAGGCTGGGTACATATGGCATTTTCTCTGCTCAGTAGGCCCACATCTTATGGCCATCTATGCAAATATGCCCCTGGCTTCCGTGATTTTCCTTTGGTGTTTGCATTGCAGCCTTCTTAATCTCTCTCTCTTAGCCTGTGAACTTCTCAAGAAATTAACTTTCTAATTGTAGCATGGCTCAGGTGTGCAGTGTGCTGACTCAATTCATAATTCTTTGTGTTCCACCGATGAAGTTTTGTTTAACCAATACTTGAATGT
The DNA here is from genome assembly GCF_035046505.1 of Tiliqua scincoides. Taxonomy (NCBI): domain Eukaryota; kingdom Metazoa; phylum Chordata; class Lepidosauria; order Squamata; family Scincidae; genus Tiliqua; species Tiliqua scincoides. The sequence continues at coordinate 111,476,607 of NC_089823.1, forward strand.
TAAGAACAGGAGTTCTACAAGCCAGATGTTCAAATCATTGTCTTGGAACAACTGACGGTCTCCAAAAGTTCTCAGCAGTAGAATATTAGCATTCTCTTTTATTCCGAACGAGTGCCATGTGGTTTGCCAAAGCCACCGACTCATTTCGCTTCAGGTTATTAATTATTCAAGTTCCATTCATTTCTTTTATCTTTGCAGTCTGAAAATGCTTCAGTGTGTCAGTGAAGGGAATCACATTAGTTACAAGGGCGTAGATATAAAACAGAGAATTCTCCATACTCAGCAACGCATCCAGTTCAGATATCCAGTTCAGATAAGATATTGGAAGTGGGTTATGTTCCTGTTTCTTAACTGAGCTGAATGACAAAAGGGGCTGTTCACTATTCAGAGATGCCTTCTCTTGATTTGTTCTAGAGCAGGGGTCTCCAAATCACGGCCCAGGGGCCAGATGCAAGCCTCTATCTGGCCCGCAGCCAGGCTCTTGTCCCCTGAAAGCCTCTGGTCCACTCAACTGAGCATGACCAAAACTGTGCTCTGATTGTGTCTGGAAGGTGTTCTGACTTCCAGAGAGGTTGAATGAATGAGCCCATTCATTCATTTATTCACTCATCTAAGTTCCATCTCTTATTTATTTAAATATTATATTTAAAAAATGTTTCCGGCCCTCAACACAATGCCAGATATTTGATGCGGCCCTCTGGCCAAAAAGTTTGGAGACCCCTGTTCTAGAGGAAGATCCAAATTATACTGTTGGCTTTTGTATTGTCGAAGGGAGGCTATCCGTAGCTTCACTGTTCCAGAAGGCATGCTGAAACTAAAGAATGATCAACATAAGACCTCAGGATCAGACCTAATCCATTGTGGAAAGCACCTCCTCCGTTACAGTGCAATCCTATATGTATTTACTCAGAAGTCCCACTATATTCAGCAGGACTAAGGTAAGTGTGCACAGAATTGCAGCCTTTCAGGCTGTTACAATATGCAATCTAGACTTTTTTTTTTTAATCACATGATTCAGATCCTCTCCTTGCTACCTTTTTTGTTGGTTTTGTTTCTTTGTTTAACATCTAGCCCAAAGAAGAGTTATGGTGAAATATTTGCTCACTATTTTGTGATGATTCAGTTGGTCTAAAGCAAACAAGGTGCTGCACTACTAGTGTTTTGAATTTTTTTGGGTGGCCCAACATGACAACCAGCCATTTCTATATTATTTTGTTTTCAAGCATAATCTTCTAGGACACATGAGAACAAATACAATAAGGTTTCAGTCCTTGCTGATTGACTGAGAGTGCAATCCAGAGCACTCACTGCACCTGCACAAGCCATTTGCGCTGGCTGGGAATGTTGCAGACATGCCATAAGGCACACCTGCATGAGCCGGTTAGGCCAGCATGAGGACATGTGCTGGCCTACCAGCACTGGATCCACCCGACTAAAGGTAAATTTGCACTGGTTTAGGGAGGCTGGTGGGCCAGTGTGCAGACCGGGTCTGGGAAGGGGGTGGGACTGGCCTCCGCCACTTAGGCCAGATCCTAACCCCCCTCCCAAGCAGCTTGGTGTTACATCAGGCTGCTCAGATCTGCATCAGTGATTTAGCTGGTGCAAATCCAAGTAGCACCATTGAGGTGGCTGCCGCATGACCTAGGGTAAGAGGAAATAAATCCCTTTACTCCAAGTTGCATGGAATCTACCCCCTACCCTGCACTGGATATAGTGCAGGCCAGCTGGCCTGCCTGTTCCAGCGTAGGATAGGATTGGGCTGTACCAGCATTTGTATGGACCCAAATTACATGGAAGACATCTTTGGAAGAAACAACCTGCTTTTCTACAGATAAATAAAAGAAGAGAGAGGAACCAATGGAAGTAATAGACTTCATCACTATGCAATCTAACTAGTCTCTCTGTACAGAAGGGGAAGCAGGAAAAGTTAGGCCCCACCCCCACTTATTGGTGACCCCACTTTCCCTGAATGCCTGCCTCCTTCTTATATTCTTCTTCCCTTTCCTAACAAGCTTCATATTGACTTTTCCCCCTGTTCCCAACCCCTCCATTCTTCTCATTTCTGCTCCTTCTTTGTCTTCTCTCATACCTTCCCAGATCTTTCTGCCATCGGCTTTGTAATTGTGGTTTGTGCATCCATAAAGTGAATAACAGATTACCATGTAGTGTGGAATAAACTGTGCATGTTTAAATTGAAGAAGCAAAATGTAGATGTATTAGAGAACAAGCCACTTCCATCGACAAACTCTACTTATACTAATATTTGAGACAGGTACAGGTTGACAAACCTACTTATGAATAAATTTGATCAAGAGCATGTTTAGAAACAAAAGAATAATCCTTATACACCCCTTATACGTCATATAAATGATATTGAGGGACAAACTCACATTACTTTATCACTTTATACACATGCTATACAGCTGCATGCATGTTTTTACTTTGTTAAATAGTACACATGGTACAGTCCAGACCGGGGGGGGGGGGGGAAATGGATTTTATTCTTTTGTTTCATGGTGATGAAGACTTCCTGGAGCTTTTGTTTGACTCAGGAAAAAAAAAAATCTTTCATTGTCACCTATAAATTCTTCTTCCTTGGTAAACTAGCAGTGGTGGAATTACCTAATCCAGATTGGATGACGGTGGAGGCAAAGGATTGAAGCCACCCTCCAGTTGATCCAGATTTTATTCATGCATGCTATTTAACCAAACTCATAATTGAGTACTATGTGCTTAAAGAAGCATCTGCTCTGACCCTTGGACAATAATCCAGTTACAGTTAAGCATTTTTAAAATCCCTTTGCTTTCAATGGAAGTGTTAAGCACAACCTGAAATCTCTTCCACTGAAATGACACATAATTTTGGATGATCCCCACTAGGAAATTGTTAAGATCCTTTAGGAAAAAAAATGCCTATAATCCCCAAAGTCAGTGGTTCTCAATCTATGGTGCTGCAACACCCCAGCCTTAAAGGATGAGGAGGGGGAATGGAGCAAAGTGATCACCTGGATTGCGCTGCTTTTGAGGGATGCAGGGGCTTTCCTGCACTCACTGGAAGCTGCAGCAGACGCTCAGGGATGTAAGGAGCCCTGCATGAGCCTCTACAGGGCCCACTTAAGTGCACAGACATGCAAAATAACGATCATAACTCACTTCCAGTTTTCAGTGGTGAAACCAGAAATGGGTCGCGATTTTTTTTTGACACTTCGCGCGCTTCAAGGAGCCCTGCAGAGGCTTGCACAGAGCTCCCCACACCACCAGGAACTTGCTGCAGCCTCTGGTTAGTGCAGGAAAGCCCTTGTGCCCCTTGAAAGTGGCACGATCTAGGCAATCCTTAAGCTGCCTTGTGTGCCCGTTGGGCAAAAAGGCGGGGTATAAATTAATAAAATAATAATAATAAATAAATAATAATCGCTTTGCTCCATTCCCCCCTGCCCCTCAAGAACTTACAGTGGGGCTCAAATTCCCAGAGAGTTTGAGAACCGCTGCCCAATGTGAGACTATGACTATGTGTTGATTGTGAAATCAACAAGATCCATTATCACGTTTAAAAGCTATGAGGTTCATGTAACCTCAGGATCAGGCTGCAATCCTATACACGCTTACTTAGGAGTATCTCCTACTGAACTCAGTAGGACTTCTTAGTAAACATGCATAGGATTGTGCTGTTCAGTTAGTTTTTTTTGTTTTTAATTGAGTTTTAAGGTATTCTGTTCGTTCTCAGAAACTCTAAACCAAGTGACATAGATATACATTCTGTTGACTTCTAAGAAAATAGAAATCAAAAGGAAGAGCTATGCCGGCAAGCACTCAGTGCCAAGAGAAATACTGTAAATGAGCTTTAACAATGCTAAAAAGAGAGTCCCAAAATATACCATGCGAAGTGCAAAAGAAGAGCATGCTGAAACAGAAGCTTTTGGAGAACAATATCAAACAATGCAAAACATGCATTAGAAACTCTATTAAGTGGCATGCATATTCATACAAGCTGTAACTTTGAGAAAGAACTCCAAATTGGCATTATATTTCACTGTCCAAACAAATGTATGTTCCCGCTGTCACATCCTTTTGTACAAATCTGTCTAACCATATCTCATATGTTTTAATCACAGTATAAACTGCAAAGTGCTACATCTTCAGACTCAAATAAGCCAATCGTGCCTCTTTAATTAACTGCAATGATTTTAATTGAACGAGAATAACAAGAAAACAAAATGATAACCAGAATGAATCAAGATTCCATAGCGCTTGAAATGAAGTGCTTGTTTCAGTTCACGGCTGAGCCAGATTCTTTGTGCAGCTGTTGCTCTTGGTACATTTGCACAAGGCACGACACATCAAGTTGCACATCACACCTTCAAGCCCCAAGGTATATTGACCTGAGTAGCAGACCCTGACTAAAGGATAAGTAGCTCAGTTGAACAAGATGACAAGGTGCATGTCTCCAATTGAGAACCCAATCCTATCCAATTTTCCAGCACTGAGGTAGCTGCAGTGCAGCCCTGAGGTAAAGGAACAAACGTACCCTTACCTGGAGGAGGCCGCTATGACTGCTGCCATACCACAGGATGCAGTGCACGCCCCATTTGCACAGCTGCATTGGCCCTGGAAAGTTGGATAGGATTGGGCCCTCAGTTACCTGGAGAATTCAGTTCACAAAATACTTTATTGGAAAATCTCAATGTTCAGTTGTTGCCAAATTACGTGGTAAGGACTTTTAAGAGATCTGCAAGAATTTGATGAATGGGGGAAACACATTCCTTTTACATAAAGCTACCCAGATCATGTGGCTGGGAGCTAAGCATTTCCAGTCCATTATTCATTCCAGATGCAACAGCAGGCATACTACAGATTCCTCTTTCTTCTCTCTCCGGATCAGGCAGAGTTTATCTGACAAACATTTTGATGTGAACTCACGGGAGGCCTTTAACAATTTGAGATAAAGCCGTGCAAATTGCATTTAGGGCAGTGGAGTAGAAAGTATCTTTGTGTCAACTCGCTCCCATGTCATACTGAGAACATTGTCACTAGATCAGACATTTAGACCCAAAGTGGGCAAAAGCAGCGGATGTCAAATAGTGGCGAAGCAGGGACTAGGAAGAAGACCAGAAATGTGCAGGTGCAGAACCTGGTGAGCAACCTGAGCAACAGGTTGCCCACAATGACAGAGAGAGAGAGAGAGAGAGAGAGGAGGAAGCGATAGTTGTAGCAACTTCCCAATTCTTAACATTTTAAAAGAAATATGAACAAACCTTCAATCAGGGTTAGCGTAGTTATACATAGTCCTGTAACTTTCCTTCCTCTTTATACTCCATGCATACACACCATCCCACTTATCTTTTCAACATCTTCTGTCCTGAATTTTCAACCAGTTTTAAATTCTCTTTCCCACATCCATAGAGTGATGTTCACTGAGATAATGCAGACAGATCTCTTGCAACATGGGCATGACCATTCATTTCCATTAAGGGGATTCATCCATGCTCTCACAACTTTGTGTGTGCACATCAGGTCCTTTCATTAAAATGAAGGGGATGGTAGATTAATTGGAGCTAAAGGTCCACGTTTGCAATATTTTAATCTAGATCAAGAACATCTGTATAGAAGCATTTTCAGTGATAGTGAGTACTTTGGACTCCTTTCCTCAATAGTATTTCATAATATTACAATGAATGATCATACTGAGTTTTATACCTAATTGCAATGAGGAGCATACAGAATGGAAGTGCCCCCTCTAAACTCCCCATTTCTGAAACAATGGTTCTGCACGATAACATTTTGTTGAGATGTTTCAGGAGCGATCCTTGTGTGATTAAAAATCATTATTCCATTAACTCTCGTGCCAGAAAAAGAATTAATGACTTCATGAATCATAATTAAAGCTTCTAGGTTTTTGGCTTGGAGAAAGCTGAAGATTCTATGGGTCTGCTTCTTATCTGGCTTCATGCTTCATTTTTCATCTTGTATTCATTTTAACATGGATCTCCATGCCTCTCTATTTCATTTCTCTGCTACTCGTACTATCACAAGGCGTATCAGAGCAGAACAACAAATACAGCTTTATATTGAAGCTTTGTTTTGCTAAGTTGTGGCAAAAAAGTTCAGGTTTTAGTAAGCAGGTGCTAACAGGATCACACTTCTGTTGAGTTTCTACCTGGGGTCACCCAGCCAGGTAATCGAGGTTGCCTCAGTTCCCAAACTGGACTAGAAAGTTTTGAGTTTGCATAGCTAAATAAGTAAATGATTCCCTGCCCCCAGAGGGCTTACACTCTTAAAAAAGCTACAAAAGAGACATTAGCAAAGACACCATGCTGGCGTGATCAGGAATTGTTGCTCTCACCTTGCTAAATATAAGAGAACACCATGTTAAGAGGTGCTTATTTGCCCATTTAAGGAGGCAATGGGTATATGTCCTTTGGGAATAAAGGCTTTTGACCCAAACCTTTAGAACTCAACCTTCATCAAAGCAGGCATTGACAGCGCAATCCTGTGCATGTCTGCTCAGAAGCTAGTCTCATTGGTTCAAAGGGGCTTACTCCCAGGTAAATGTGTTTAGCTAACACAGGTAAATGTGTTTAGGTTTGCAGCCATAGAGAATCCATTGAGAGTGGATTAGGGGTTCTTATTAGCACGGTAAGGTTTTCAGTGAAGTGAGATCTCAAAGTACAGTGCCAGACTATTCATATGTATACATTGGCAAAAGGCCACTGCTCAGCTGATGCAGTTTTGCTCTATGTAGCACATCTCTTGCAAAACTTGTATCTCATGGGGTTCCCATATCTCCTCAAATACACATAACTGTACCTCCTACCCATGTCCTACAGTAGGTGTTACAGAGTATTGCTCTCCCAAAGAGGAGGTTAAGAAGAGCTGTGTGCAGAACTCATGAATGATTGAAGTGTTTGCATGTTCAACATGACACAATGCTAGCTGACTGGTTTATCTCTGAAAGCAGATACACAGAGTGGTGGCTACTACTGCTGAAATCATTCATGTGGGCCCAGTTTGTTTATGTCATCCTTTTCAGGCATGCTGCTGGTGGTCTATAATGAATACGGCAATGTGATAGTAATCCCCATTCATATACTATGCCAGCTCCAAAAGAGTAGAGGCTAATGATTACTTTGTCTGACCAAGGCTGGCTCAGACTTTACATAGCCGGCACAGTTTCTTCAATGACCCTGTGTTTCCTGCAACAAATATGTAGACAGTAGATGACACACCATTGTCTTTCAATGACTGCTCAAAGCGAAGCCTTAGTTCGATCACAGTTGAAACATGGTTGGTTAAAGATGCTGCATCTGACAGGCTATAGGTTTGGTCAGAGTATCCCTCCATTACTTCAGAATCTATATGATGCAGTGAGTAGCCTCAGCCGTGGACTTCCACAGCTCTATGTCCAGTTCAAAGCTCCACTGTGGCACCCCCTGCGGGCTGTCGCTGCCTGTTCATGCAGAAATCCCCCCCCCCACTCACCAGAGGCTCATGGAGCCTCGCGCGATCTTCAGCTGAGTCAGGGAAACCTCTGTGAGGTTCCCTGACGCTTTAAATTGTGGCTCCGGGAAACTGGATGCACAGTTTCCGCCCCTGTCAGGAGCCTCAGAGAGTCTTCCACAGGGTCCTAGCAGCTGGCACCTGGGGCTTTTGCCCCAGAGAAGTCTATGGGAGGTATGCAACTGAGTAGCCTGTTATGTTATTCATATATTACTGCATGTGAGACTTATAATTCCTTGGTAACCTGAAGAGATAATATTCAAAGATAAGAATCACCTTACACCACCTTATGTAAGTCTTGATGGGGGCAGGAGGAAGGCAGTGACACGATCCCCATGATCGCGCTGCTGAAGGCACAGAGAAGTCTTTCCCTAGCAAGTCTTACCTGCTGCCAGGTTCCGGGGGTTCCAGGGAGCCCTGCTGGGGGCTCAGCAAGGCTCCCCACATCTTGGAAATAGTGAAAAAATGCAATTGCAACCCACTTCTGGTTTCATGTTTGCAACCCAGAAGTGGGTCGTGATCACGTTTTTCAATGTTTACAAGCTGCAGGGAGAACTGCAGAGCCCCACGTGGGGGCTCCCTGGACCCCCCGGACCCTGGCAGCAGGTAAGGCTTGCTAGGGAAAGCCCCCTCTGCGCCCGCAGCAGCGTGATCCTGGGGATCGCATCACTGCCTTCCTCCTGCCCCTGCCCCTTAAGGGTGCAGGGCCCAGGGCTCACAGGCTGGGGCGTTGCGATGCCCCAGTTTGAGAACCACTGCCTTATGCCATTCAATGTATATGTAGGAAAACTTTCCAGAGAAACTTCAGTAGTCCTACCAAATTTGTTTTGGCTTGCATACATACAACATACATACAACAAACCTTTATTAGGCATATAGTTTTACAACTAATATCTCCAAACAGTCATGTATGAAGGTATATGTTAAAAGAGAGATAAGAAATAAGGGTTAAAACACAACAATTTGCTTACACAGTTACTCCTAGTTGCTTAGAACCAGCAGCTTAGCCCGTTTCATGTTGCTCAAATGTAAAAATTTAGCAACTGGAAGGGTCACGAATTCGAATTCACCTGCTAGCAAAAGTTGTAAAGAGGTGATCTCAGAGAGACCTTTTTTGTTTCCTGACAACGAGGGGAGATGCTGGTCTCTGAGCACTTGATTAAAAGCACAGAGCAGAACAATGTGTGGAAGAGGGTCTACTTCTCTGAGGCCACAATTGCAAACTCGTTCTTCTTTCGGGGCATTTTTAAACCTACCAAGTAGGTCATTAGAAGGCAACACGTTGCATCGGGCTAATGTAAAAGCCCTCCTTGCAAAGGGGCACTCTAAGAAGGTCAGGTACTTTGGTTGTTTACCAAAAGTATTGTTAAGATGGAAATTTAGGGGCGAACATTTTTTTTGTGCTGCAGCCAAAATCTCTTGCCTTTCTATGTCAGTTAGTCTTGTTGTCAAGAGCCTGATAGAAACCTCAAGTGTAGCAGCTCCTTGTAGATCTTCCTTGAGACCCATTTGTCTAATTTTCTTATTGAATAGAGCTAAGCAAGGAGACAACAGCGAGTCAGTCAATAACCCCTTTAACAATGGGTTTTGGTCAGCCCTGAAGCACACTTTGGCCCAGTATTTTAAGAAACTGGACCAAGCTAGAAACTCCAGCCTATATTGGCCTGTCTCCAGGCAAAGTGCCGCGAAGGGAACGCAGTGCGGTACACCTAAGATTTTGTATAGAAAATTAGAATGGATCTTTTCAATCGAGTCATTTAATGCTGGCATCCAAACAGGAATGCCATACAAAATTTGAGGTGTAACTTTTGCATTAAAAGCCTGGAGAGCAGCTGGAATGAATGAGTTACCCCAAGAGAAGAAAAAACAAGTAATAGCCTGAACAGCTAGTTTGGATGAGTTGATTACTGTAAGACGATGGGAAGACCAGAAAAGCCGGTAGTGAAACCGGAGACCAAGATACTGAAATTCCTTGACTTGTTGTATTGATTTACCATTGAAAAGCCAGGACTGTGGTTTCCAAGAGTGCCCAAACACCACAATCTTGGACTTTTCATAGTTTAGCTGGAGGGCGTTGTTGGTAAAATATTCTATGCAGGCGTTAACCAGTCTCCTTAATCCTATTTTAGTTCGGGATATCAGGGCCATGTCATCAGCATACAAAAGAAGAGGGATATCCACTGAACCTAATTTGGGGGAATGCGTGTCAAAGTTTGCTAGATAGGGAGCCAGATCATTAATGAAGAGATTGAACAGGGTGGGAGCAAGAACACACCCCTGCTTGACCCTCTTGTTGATTGGAATTGGGGCCGAAAGGCCGTCCCTCAGAGATAATTTCACTTGGCATGAGGTGCTTAAATGAAGGGCACGAATTAATATTAATAGCCTTTTGTCCACTCCCATCTTCTCAAGTTTATCCCACAGTCTATCTCTATCTATGGAATCAAAGGCCAACTTTAAATCTAAAAAAGCCACATATAGTCGGGATTTATTTTGAGTCCTTTGTTTGGAGATTAGGTGGGATAGTACCACACACTGATCAATTGCAGACTTATTTGGCCTAAAACCCGCTTTCTCTGGGCCTATGATGTTACGGTCCGAAATCCAGACAGAAAGTTTCTTAAGTAAATGGGAGGCATACATTTTCCCTGCCAGGTCTAAAAGGCTGATTGGCCTGTAGCTGGGGGGAAGCTTTTTATCCCCTTTTTTGAAGATGGGAACCAAGATAGATCTAGTCCAAGTGTCCGGAAGTACCCCAAATTTATCAATTCTAGTGAAAAGTTCTGCAATTATTGGGGCCCACCACTCTGGTGCTTCTTTATAAATATCAGGAGGAATTGAGTCTGGTCCTGCTGCTTTACCCAGCTTTAACTGATTAATGAGTGAAAGAGCTTCATCCACTGAGACTGCAGGCCAATCAGGTAGATCTAGCGGGAGTGGCATATTAACAATGGAGATAGGTTTAGTTTCATCAAAGAAGATGGATTTAAAATGTGCTTCCCACATTTTAGCTGGAATTGCTGTGAAACCAAATGAGTTTTTATAGAAACAGCCTGATATAATTTGCCAAAAAATTAAAATGTTTTGGCTTGCCTTGAAATTCCTCAGATGTTTTGCTTTGAGAAGACAGTTCCAATTTAAGTTCAAATTTTTCTTTCAGCAAAATCCACTCAGGGTATGCAGGTCCCTCCTCCTACCACCTGAAAAATGTATCTAACCGTCTTGAAACTTTTTGGATATTCTTCAAATTTTCTTAGCTGTTTTTCCAACTGAGGAAACTCAGATTTTCTTCAAAATGTGCTTTAGTTGGAATTTCAGTGGCAACTCGCAACATTGCTATAAAGACAAAATAATTTATATGACCTGTTATACACAAAAGTGTGATGCAGCCATCATCAGATCCATCCGAACGCTAAAAAAGTGGTGTGACAAAAAAAAAAAAATAGAGATCTTACAAAAATATAATCTTCACTCCCTGGGTCTTTACACATATACACGATAAAATTCCGAGTCATATGGGAATAATATTTTCTGAATTCTTTGTGAAGAATAAAAATGTCACCAAATAATAAAATTGAGTAGTTTGACATGGAATGATGTCCTCCTAATAAAGTAGAACATTTTATATGTTTCATCCTAGCAGTTTTCAGCAAAATATGATTCCTTGCCCAAAGGCAAAGAAAGATTAACCAACTCTGTTCAGCTGCTCAGCCAATAACTCAGCTGGAAAGGAATCTAAAGAGCAAATTGTAAGCTTCACAAATGCAATCAGTTTATCAAGGTCAGATAAGGACAAGCACATGAATGGATAGAATTCAGGATAAAAATGGAATAGATACTGATACAGTATGATTAGGACAAAAATGAGGCCACCTGCTGAATCACAGGGCTGAAAGACATCAAAATGTGCAGTGTCACAACAGCACATTTACTGACTGAAAAACCCTGCTGTTGAGAAGAAATTAGTCTTACAGGAAACAAAATTATTTCCATTTTCCTTTATTAAATGTAAAATAAAATTATCTGCCAGTTCAGAATGGAATGGTTGTAGATAACAATTTTTCCCACAGAGCAATAGTAGACCTGTAAGCAATAGTAAGCAACAGTAGTAAGTTAATGCAAATTGTTCAGTGCTATAGATGGTACTATGGTGTGATGGCATCTCAGCAAGACTCCACATTCTTTCCTAGTATTGATTTCCTAGTTCACATTTGCTAATTAAAAGGAGAGAAAAAATTCTGTATGCAGATTTACCATCCACCAGACAATTTTTAGATTAAAAGAGCCAACAGAGGGACTGTATGTGGAGATGGACTTTAATCCTATTGCACATTAAATGCTTGCTTTGCATGCAGATAGTCCTATGACCAATCCCTGACACCTTCAGGGAAAGATATCTGATAACATGGCCTTGGAGAACAATGGACATTGAGTATAGACATGGGGAGGGGGGAGGTGAGAACAGAGACCAATGGTTTGACTGTTTAGTTTCATATTATTATTATTCATTTGGTCCACATATTTAGCAAATAGGAATGAAAAATTATTCTTTCCTATTAGAAGTGAGGGCTCTTACGGTGAAGGACACAAGAGTATTGTAGTTGGGCCTGTATTGGAGTCGCTGATGTTTATTTCATCCCCTCAGCCACAACAGAACTGCACATTACCCAGAACAAATACATGTCCCAAACCTGCATTTGCTGAAATAATGCACATGTTGGAATGGGAGCATTTGAAAGGGGAAATCAGCCAGTGAAAGAGGAGGTGGCTTACACTTCCAGCTATGTCAATCCTCCTCTTCCAATTCCCCCAGGCCATTTTTCATTTTCTTGCAGTCTGGCTAACTTAGAAAAGCGGGCTAGAAATGACTGAGGGGATTTGCTGGAGAGAATCAGCAGTCAGGAAAGGATGTATCTCCCTCACGTCTCCCCCATCCCCATTATGTCCCCCATGCAGCATCTACTGGCATAGGGGCTGCTGAGATGGCAGGGCCTTCCTTGCACAGGTGTACCTGGTAGTATGCCCAGCTTTACGAGAAGATAGGATTGGGCCATTAGTATTCAATCCTATACACACTCACCTGGGTGTAAGTCTCACTGAACTCAGTGGGGCTTACTTCTGAGTAGGCGTGCATAGTATTGTGCTGTCAGGGCCCAATCCTATTGGGTTCCTGGAACTTGTGTTCCGATGGCACAGTGTGTCTTATGACTGTCACAAAAGATGACGCACCATAGAGGCCAGGCCACTGGCACAATTGGTTCAGTGCAGAGAGCGAGTGGGAGATGGGTGGGCGGAACTGGGCAGGGAAGGGAAGAAATAGGGTGGACAGCATGGCAGGGAAGAGGGAAGATCGAGGCTGGGAAGGGGGCATTATCAGCAGCAGTAGTGCTACCAGTGTCCCCTTTCCTGGCCTTAATCTGCCTTCCTGGGTCCACTCAGATATACACCAGCATAACAGGCATAGGTTCAAGTAAACCCATTCAGGCACTGAAGGCATACCCCCAGGCAAGGGAACAAATGTTCCCTTTCCCAGAGGAGACTTTTGGGACTGTTCCTCCTTTAGGATGCAGCATGTGCTCCAGTCGTGCAGCTGCATCTGTGTGTGTGTGTGGGGGGGGGATTTAGTTCGGATTGGGCTGTTTGATTCTGATTGGTGAGTGATAGATTGACAGATTGTTTTTGCTTTTACCTGAGCTCATTCTGAATTGACCTGGCAAGGCTTACCCATCACAAAGCAGGATGCCCAGTTTACTGCTCACATTTTCTGCCTAATGCACAATCTGATGCAGGCAAAGATGAAGGCGAGAAAGACGCGGCAGGTTCAGATGCAAACAGAGGAGCAGCTGGTGATGCCAGGCCCAGTGGACGGCTGTTGCTACATGATAATCAGGTGTCAGATGTCTACTGTGCTCGCCAAATTGTTACAGTCGGCACGTCCTGTCAGAAGATGTTCTATAAAATGAAAAATAACTGGTGAAATAGATCTTAAGTGCCTATGAAACTCTCCGACATTAAAACTGTTACTCAATGGTATCAGCACTGAGAGGAGAGCAAACAAGGATACAATTCTAAAAGAGCAGCTAAGATGGGTCAGTGAGGGATGTAAAAAAAAGGAAAGGTGGTGGGAAAGGGTTTGATTTTATTTTTTTTTGCTCAAAACAGATGCCACTATCAAATATAATTGTAAGCTTTTAGTTTTAAAACACCTCAAGGAATTACTGTATGCATCCCGAAGAAAAGTACATGTTAGTGACACCGGCAGCGGGTCTCTCTCCCCCTCCTTGTGTCTTCAATGGAGAATGACTAGATGTTAAGAAGAGTTTGGAAAAGGAGGGAAAGAGACCCAAACAGAAGAACAGAAGAACAAGCTTTCATATGTTGACATGGAGCAGACTGGGGGTTAGTACCTATGCATTCATCACCATGGATTCAGCAAGGGTGTGATAAGTTCTGCCATTCTCAGCTCTAGGGGTTGGGGTAAGCAGACCATGCGAGTGGCGTCACTACTGGCATGGTCTGGCATGCCAGTGACGGTGCAGTGGGTGTGGACCACACTGGGTGTTACCCTCATACTGCCCAAGCCGCCATTCGATGAGTTTCTGTCCGCTCACGCTCTTGCCGACAATTGTGTTTTTGCAAACTTCTGGAATGCAAGTTTCTCCAAGAAAGTACCACGCTGGGTGGCACCCATGCCAGGAACACCTTTGGATATATTGGTACACACCAAGTACACACCAGGAACACCTTTGAACCATATTGGTACTAAGACTGTGATCAGCTTTCTCTAATTTCAGTAATTATCTCACAGTTCTCACATTCAATGCAGCTGCCCACATTTACAAGAAATATTTACCTCACTGAACATTTTTGTTCCCTTAGCTCTGTGGTTCCTCAACTTTTTTGACTGGTGGCTCCCTTGACCTACTGGGCCATTGGCTCCAGCTCTCTGTTACGGCTACAATCCTATACATTGTATAGTGCTGTGGGTTTTCACAAGAATTCTGTGGCTCCCCTGGTTGATTTCCTTGGCTCATAGTTTGGGAACCAATGTGTTAGCTGGTACTTCTTCCTGGTACCATTCTTATCCTTCTTCTTTGTCTATACTGTCGTTGGCTTCATTTTCTTTCATTCACTCAGGATCAACCTCTTGATCCCATGACATCATGGGGAACTCACTCATCTCACTCCATCTATTACATCGCCCCAGTACTGTAGGCAAAAGGGTACCAGACTGTCACCTTGTCAACACCTGGATAAGGCAGAGCTATTAGTTCATTTCTTGCTTTTTTGTCATCTACATTTTTTGTGGCCTACCTTTTTTAAAACTCGGGCATTTTGAGTGTTGCTATGCATTACCAATAAGCTCTCAGTCAAGAAAATTGCCCTTTCAAATTACCATTCCCAAATAACAGAATTCAGCAGCATGTTCCTGAATTTTAAGCTTAAGGCGGCGAGAGGGAGAATGGAGAAAGCATAAAGCCAAGAGTCCAGAGAGAGGAGGAATCTGTTTCTCAAGCTGCTCAGATGTAAAAATCAGCCACTCCTTCAGTTTGCTTTAGGAAGGGTTTTTTTTTTTTTTTTTCCCCCCCTTTAACTTATGTATGATCTTGCAAAGTGCATCCATCTTTTTTCTCCAGGGTAACAACACTGATTAAATTAGAGTGGTCAGTACAAGGTAAATTTTTTTAAAATGCCCATAGAGCAGAATGTACTACATTAAAATAATTTAGACATGGTGAACTGCAGTTAATGGGGTTTGAAGTTTTGTTACCCTCTCCATTTTTATTTTTATTTTTTGCCTGAAAAGCTAATGTGAGTCCATAAACTGATTCTTCTTGTTACATTAGCCATATATATTTATGTCATCTGCACATGGCTTTTAAGCTTGTGCTTCTAGTTTCTTGCAAATAGTGAAAAATGTACCACATATATCTTGGCATTTGAAGACTCTCTTCCCTTCTGTGCTCCTTTTAAAATCTCTTCTGGGATATGACCCTAATATATGAATTTGAATTATACCTCCACAGCTGAAAAATGCAATAAGTTATGAAGCGAGCTAACACACTGCTTAAGGCACAATCCTATCTTGCGCTGGAACAGGCAAGTCAGGAGGCTTGCGCTGTATCCAGCACAAGATAGGGCACCACAGTGGCTCAGCCAAAGGTAAGGGGAAACTCTTCCCCTTACCCCTACGTGTCTCCATGGACTTGCGTCACCTCCTGAGTTGGCGGAAGTCCAAGGAGAGCTGAGCGGCTTGAAGCCACTCCGTGCTGCTCAGGGAACAGGGTTCGGATCCATCAAAACAGCTGGGTCCTAGCCCTGTCTCCCACTCCCACCTGCCTGCCTGCCCCCAGGGCCACCCCCCCACCCCTGAACACCTCCCTCCCACCTCCTCCCTGCCCACCCCACAGCCTTGTGTCGACTAGGGCAGAGAAAAATCAAGAAGCCTCCCAATCTGCCCCCTTCCCACTAAATAGTGATTCCTTTTTGGCATGCCTGCATCAGTGGGGGGATAGGATTGGGCTTTAATACAGCAGAAGGCAGCTCCAGTGACCCAACATAGGGATAACACCTATCTTATACAGGGCTTAAGAATTACAACAAAGAAATGCCTGTCATATGGTTTGTACGATCAGAAGTGCTATCCAAATGCTCCATGTCATCCTCATCCTCATCATCACATATTACCTGTGATAATGCTGTGCCTGGTCTTCCACCATGTGTAATGGATATTTGGATGGCGGGTGTCTGATTTGGCCCCGCAATACCTTCCTTTCTCAGGAAAGCATGCTGAGGCAGCCGTGGTAGCGTAAGCCACTCTCTGCACAACTGTAGCTTGATGGAGTTCAGGCAATCTAATGCAAATTAATCATGCATTAAACCAAAACCTCATGAATTATTTCATATTATTTTAGTAATCCTCTGTTCACTTATTCCATTTATGTTCTAATCTGATTTATGTTCTAAGTTTTGTGGTATCTTGGGGAAAGCAAAAAAGATGACAGTGTAATAACTCTCCTACTTCCTTAGTTTAAAAATATCTTATTCTTTCTGCATAAAATTTAAATCAAATTTAAACCAAATAATCCAGATATAGCTGAGCATGATTAATCATCTATATTACATTGTAAAATTTTGAAAAATATCTAACTGTATTCGGGGACATAAAATGTGCCCACTGTAGAATCAGAGTGGGGAAAAAAACCCAAGAGTCATCTTGTCTAGCCATGGACAATTACGTTCCTTCTCCATTCTTCTCCATTCAACACAACCAGAATTCAACAATTTCTTTGAGCAATGTGTCCATTTCCCACGCTACCCATTCTGAACCATAAGAACATTCAAGATCTATCCAGTGTTCACTTCTGACCTGTAGCCAACCAGATGTGCTTAATGCTCATGAACAGGGCATGATAGTGATAACCATCTGCAGTTGTTTGCCCAGAGCATTGTGGTATTCCAGAAATGAAGGGTCCGTCATTGTTAAAAACCACAGAACTGCACTCCCATACCTAAACACACAGCCCAATCCTAACTAAATGTCTGTGAGCAATACAGTGGTGCAGGCAGGGACCTTGCTGTATCCCATGGGGAATTTTGGCTGCTGGGGATCTCCTTTGGGTAAGGAGACATTTGTCCCCTTGCCCTTAGGTGAGCCTCAGAAGTCGCTATGGGTCAACTCGGACCTGAATATCGAACGAGTGATATTGCTGGTGCAATTCTGAGGTGATCTGTGCCAGCACATCATACCTGGGAAATGGGATAAGATACGGTTTGTGCCAACGCTGGTGATCCCAGGCCCAATCCATGCATCCCCCCATCCCCATTGCCACCCTCCCTTGCCCTGTTCCACCTCTCCCCCCTCCCCTGCACCAGTCATACCTGGTTCAGTGGGTGTCCTTGCAACCACTAGAGCATGGGGGAAGACTTTGGCTTTCCTGCCAGCATGCTGGTTAGAACTGCTGTTGCAAAGCGCTTTATGGTACTTTTGCGACACCGCTGCCAACAGAACACAATCACTGCATGAAGTACATGAAATTGACTGCACCCTTAGACATTCCTACTGAGAAAAAAAAAATCCCATCAAAACCCAATAGGACTGACTTTCAAGTTGACGTACTTAGGTTTTGTCTGTAGGTACCTCATTTTGTCTGTAGGTACCTCATTCTCTGTGCCGCCAGAGGCAGAGCGTGGCAAGCTGTTACTCTGCTTGGGTTCACACTTTGAAAGATGCTTTGAGGTCCAGGTTCTTTATGTTAAAATGGTTACCTTTTGTGACATGCAAAAATGTTTGTTTTTGCAGGAACTTCAGATTTAATTATTTCCAATGCACTGACAACATTCATGACTTGGTTATATTTGGCTTTGGGTTTCTTGAAGCTGCCTCAGGCTTATGTTTGGGAGTTTTAAAAATGTACGTAAAAATGCAAGTTTCCACAGGACAGTTCGGATAACATAATCAAATCCGGGTCTCTCTTTTCTAGACATGTGCTGAACCCATGTTTTAATCTCAACCCCTTCTCCAGCCAAACAGGAGAACATGTTAACATGTGCAGCCAGCGGCATTGGGATCTTTTTCTGGGTGGGGCCAGCCCATACTGCAGGAGTTTACATGCAAATAATGCAACCACATGAATGGAGTCAATTTCACAGGTATTTCCCATGCTAATAGCAGGACTTTGACCCAGGGCCTGAGCGACATAGCCCAGTGTTCCCCAAACTGTGGGTCGGGCCCCACCAGTGGGGTCATGAGCTGATTTTTGGTGGCTCGCAAAAAGTTTTTGAAACACTAAAAAAAAACTTTGCAAGCACCCTTGCCCTGTTTGCAGAGGAGAAAATATTCACTGGAACGCTAACCTGAGGTAATAAGGGAATCTTCATACCCCCAAATTAAAATGTCACATCTTCCGATTTTCTCTGGTAATTGGTGTGCAGTAGATCACATGTGAACCCAGTTTCCGCCTATTGTCTTTGGAAGTCCCTAACTACACTTTTTGCTCTCATGGTCTGCCTTCTGATTATCCTGGAACTACTGTGAAGGTTTGGGGAACAGTCCTTGAACTCAGTTTCTAGGGAGAGTCTAGCAAATGCCCACTCACATGTACTATGTGTAAGGTCTCTAGCAGCCTTGGGGGCACAGGACCCAATTATTATTATTTATTACTAATAAATAAATATTTCTTTCTAGATAATTTTTTTTTTTTGCTAGTGAGTTACACTGAATTGTCATTTTAATAAATGGGCCCAGGTGCTAAAAAGTTTGGGAAGCACTGACATAGCCCCCTCATTTAAGAGTGTTCTTGGACTGTTAACTTCTGATCCCCAGTGAAGTTTAGGGAGCACATAGCAAATGTGAAAACATTACAGCATTATATAACCAATCAAATGTGGCTGTATGGTGACATTAGTAGGTCAAATGAAGATACTGAGAATGTGGTCAGTATTTCCTGTATGATCCCATGGGTGATTCTAGTTTACTGAATCACTGATAGTGCAATCTTATCCATGCTTACTCAGAAGTAAGTCCCACTGTTTTTAATGGAATTTACTCAGCAACAAGAGTACATAGAATTGTTGCATGCTGATTTTCTTCGACCTATGTAAGTGAACACTTCTACTCACTTTTGCCACTTTCCCTTAAAAAAGAAAAATCAAAGGACAGTTAGTTACTCATTGATGTGTTTGGCTTGTCCTACAATTCTACACCACACGCATTTCCATAAGAAAACAAAAAAACAAAAACCGTGTGTCAGTCTTCTCCATTGCAGGATTTCTATGCTTTGTTTTATTCTTCATGGCTGTCATGGTCTAATTTTTAATCTTGTTGTCCATTTCATTAAAAAGTACACATAGTTTTTGTGTTCCTTTTTCTTTTTTTAAAAAACAACCCTTTGATGTATGATTCATGAATTTCTTGTTTTGTTTTGGATTTCACTACCTTGTTCCAGTGACTAACATTAATTTATCAGCATGCCAACAGGGCTGCACTTACAATCTGCGGATGATGAATTTAAAGAATGAACATCACTTTCGGAAGAAAATTTTTCATCTTCTTTTACTCTGTCAAGGCTTACCAATTTATCATGGACATTTCAAGACACTTTGACGAGAAGCTGGAGCCTGCTGAGATTACTGTTCTCATTAATGCCTCTTCTCTATATCTTTTTAAAAAGATTCAAGCGGCCCACTATGACTCATGTCCACAGGCTCTTCCTCTGTTGTTGCTTCTTCTATTATATAGCAGGGGTTGGCCAACCTTTCAACTTTAGGTCGAGTGCTGCTGGTGAGTTTGAGAACCACTGGTGTAGAAGCAGAAATTTCAGCAAGTCCAACTTGTCATCTTACTGAAATTTCCTTTAACAATTGTTAAAGGTCCAGGAGCCTTGAAGTTGAAAGGTTGGCCACCCTGTTATATAGTAATGTTCACCTTCCATTAAAACACAACTTGGTTTATTGCACAGTGGTTTATTTCTGTGTTCATCACTGGTCATGACCATCAGCGCCATCTTATAATCCATTTTAATGTCGTGTTCCCCCCCCCCCCCAAAAAAATCAAAACTGAAAAGCCCTCTTAGCTACCTATTTCTGGTAACTCATTCCAACCAACATACCACCTCAAAAAAAGAAGCAAACAAACAAAAATCAAAGCTCATGGACTCATTGTTGAACTTAGTTGAAACAATGAGCAGGAAAAGACTGTTACTTAATTTAAAAAATATACAGAATAGCATTTTATTGCACTTTATTACAATATTTCTGTTGCATTTTAAAATCCAAAGAATATTATTATTTTAAAAAAACTCACAGCCCAATCCTGAGCTGCCCAGTGCACAGGGCTGCAGCAGCACCGAAAATGGCTGCCTTTGCATCCTACACACTCCAGGTAGCTGGTGGTGGCTCCTCGGGAGAAGGGGACTTTTGTCCCCTTCCCCCAGGTAAAGCGAGTAGCCCACAATGGGACTACTCAAATGGGAGTTCCTGCCCCACTCCCTCCCCCATTATGCCTCCTCCCCGCCTCTCCCTGCCCTTCCTCCACCTCCTCCTGCCCCAGAACACCTCCTCTCCCCCACACCTCCACCTACTTCTCTGCTGCTCGGCAGTCAGTGTGACCGCCAAGCAGCATTGCTCTAGCACTTGCCCAGCACCGGCTAGTGCTGGGCTGGCACTGGTGCTAGGGCCTGCAAACGTGCCTCATGGCATGTGTGCAACAGTGCATGCCGGCAGTGAGCCAGCACGCAAAGCTTAGGATTCGACCTTCAGTCATTCTTGCAACAACCCTGTGAGGTATGCCAGTTTTAAACCCATGTTGCAGATAACAGGCTGATGCAGAAGGAGTGGTTTAATGCCATATAATGAGTTCATTGCAGAGATAGGGACTTACAGGTTTACAGTGCAGTCTCTTGCCTGCTGCTGCACTGACAGAATGCAAAGAGTTTACCAGTTTGCACAAGTTTATCAATTTAACAAGGGACAGAGAGTAGTCTTACTCTCCCTCCTCCCCCATCCGTGTCAATAATCATCCACAGAAAGAAAGTTGAAAGACGCAGCTGTGCTCTGTTCCTCCATTTAGTCCATTCCAGCCTCCCAGATGTTTTGTAGGTGCATTATTCTAACATAATTTCTATTAAGAAATGTGTGCTCTGCATGTTTCCCCATCAAAGAGTATGGGAATCACTTAACAATAGTGCCTCCAAGTTTTCAATTTGCATTTTCATTGCACCTGAGAATGCTGCTGTATGAGAGAACATTGACTTCCACAGACAAAAATAAACCCAAAGAGCTTTAATGCTTTGGCAAGGCTCCAACATTTCATCATTTCATTCTCTGAGACTCTTATGGGCCATAACTCAAATTTAATGATCTGATTCATTGAATGATAAAATCCCAGTGTTTGGGTAGGTTTCCTTGTTGTAAAGGAAAAATGTCTTCACCTCTCCTCAAGTAGCCTCGGCTGCCAAGCCACTTCTGACAGATTGAAAACACCAAGGTATGAGTCAGAGTCACTTGGGGGACATACAGAGACCTGGAGGTCTAGATTTGAATTTATCTCCAGCCAGCATCCAATCTCCAGTAGGAAAGCAAAGTTCAGACCAATCTTGGTTATCGATACCTCTTCTTTGGTGATATTGAGTAACTCCAGAATGTTTACCTGATTTTTTCTTCTGCAAAGCAAATTCTGAAACCCAGATTGCTCTGGGATGGTTTTCTACCTGATATACTTATATCTAGAACTTCATCTCTAAATTTTAGATCTTCATTCATCTCAGGTGTTCATGGAATCTCCAATGTCAGCCTTGGGAAGCCCAATCCTGGCCTTCCCCGGTGCCCAGACTAGCAGCAGCACCGAAATGGCTGCAGCTGTATCCTGTGAGCCCAGGACAGTTGCTGGAGTCTCCTTGGGTGAAGGCAGTGGTTCCCAAACTGTGAACTATGGCTCCCTAGGGACCCACAGAAACCAGCCAGGGGAGCCGCGGAATCCTTGCAAGAAACCTGTTTCCATACACAACATATAGGATTGTAGCCCTAATGGGAAGCTGCAACCAGTGGCCCAGTAGGTCAAGGGAGCCGCTAGTTGAAAAAGTTTGGGAGCCACTGGGTTAAGGAAATGTTTGTTCCCTTACCTCAGGTAAAGCTCCAATGGCCTCAGTGGGTCTCCTTGGAGCTTCACCAGCAATTTCGCATAACTGAAGAGGCCTTTGTAGGGCCTCCAGGCTCAGGAGGGGGCACTGGATTCAGCAGCAGCTTCTGCTGTTGTCTCCACCTCGTCCCAGACCTGACCCTCCTCTCCCCTGCCCTCCACCAGCCCAGCTCCGCCCTCCCCCCACCTTCCCCACACCCACCCCATGTCCTGAAAAGTCGCACCACTGGCAGGCAGAGAAACTTACTGCAGGCTGCTCCTATAGTGCAGGGGTGCCCAAATCCCGGCCCGGGGGCCACCTGCGGCCGTCAAGGCTCTTAATGCAGCCTTCAGGCAGCCCCCAGTCTCCAATGAGCCTCTGGCCCTCCAGAGATTTATTGGAGCCCACACTGGCCTGACGCATCAGCATGAGGGCGACTGTTTGACCTCTCGCGTGAGCTGTGGGATGAGGGCTCCCTCCACTGCTTGCTATTGTCTGTGATACTGTAGTGGCAGCAAAGGAAAGGCCAGCCTTGCTTTGTGCAAGGCCTTTTATAGGCCTTGAGCTATTGCAAGACCTCTTTCATTCATAGAAGTTCACCTTTAATATATTTATTTATGTAAACTTATGTAAATTCAAGTTTTAAATGTAAATTAATTCTTTTTCCCCCTGGCCCCCGACACAGTGTCAGAGAGATGATGTGGCCCTCCTGCCAAAACCTTTGGACACCCCTGCCATAAGTGGGTCTTCCCGATGCCCAGAGCTGAGGCTTATCAGGCCTGGTGCAGTTTTTGATAGCAGTTGCTGGGGCAGCCTGGCAGCCCCCAGCAGTAGCTCAGCATAAGATGGGGCCCCAAGTCTTTTTGTATGTCAGGAAAATGCTATGGTGTTCCAGTCCAGAAGATATTGACTTGGAGCTCAATCCTGTGCATATGTACTCAGAAGTAATTCCCATTATCGTCAATGGGGCTTATTCCCAGGTTAAGTGTGGATAGGGCTGCAGTTCTCTAGCATCTCCCCTCCTGACATTTACTCATTTCGGGAAGAATGATTGTTTCAGCTCCATGATTCTCATTTAGAGCTGATGACCCATTATGTTGACTCCCGATAGTGCCAAAGCAGAAACATACCTCAGTGCTTCTCAAAACACTTCAGATTAACAAATTGTCAGAGGATCTGTCAGTCATTGCATCTTGACTTTACCCACACTATTCAAAGGCACTTTAATGGCCAGTTATAGCTTCTTGATGATGCCACCTATGCATCCAACACAAATAGCAACAGCACATACAGAGGAAACACCCCGACCTAAGGATGTAGATCAGCCATTTTCAACCACTGTACTGAGGCACACTGGTGTGCCGCAAATGGCCAACAAGTGTGCCGTAGGAATTTGGGGGAGGGTCATTTATTAATAGGGGCATTGGAGGATGCGGGGGATGGAAGCCCCTCACCAACAGCATAGTGTGCCTTGTCAATTGAAAAAAAACTGATGGTGTGCCTTGACAATTTTAGTACCTTATCAGTGTGCTGTGAGTCAAAAAAAAAAGGTTGAAAATCACTGATGTAGATAAAGAGGTACGCACACCTTTCTCTTCCCTGGAGTGCAGCACACAGCTGCCATCCTCCATGCCTCTTCTGTTTCCAATGAACAGCGGCACTGCAGAGGAGGGATGATGTATACCAAATGCATCGTAAAGAAAATGGAATGCTCCAAATTGCCTTTCTCTGACCACTTGGGTGCTTTGTAAGTACTAGATGAGTGGGGAAAAGTGATTTGAAGATGCAGCAGCAGCTTCCCCCCCCCCCTTTTCCCTTCTCCTCCAGCAGGTCTGGGGGAGAAGGGGACTTCCAAAGCTGTAATCTTATGACTTGATCTCAGCAACTCAGACAAGGATTGGAGCAGCCAGCAGAGCGGCAGGCTGGAGAGATCGGCAGTCAGGCTGCAGGCTGCGTTTACTGCCCTTCTGACTTTGCCACTCCACACAACTGTTTCTAATCATTGATTGCTTCTTGGTGAGGGTGACTCTGATTGTATGCCTCCTTCCTTATACTTTGCTTATCCCTCCCCCAATGCATGACGTATTTCATGGCTGGTCACAACACTGCAATGTTAATAGAGTAATTTGGGGAAGAAATAATCAACCAATAGGGCTTAATTATCAGCCCATGTATTATAAGAGTGAGACAAACTTCTGTGTCACCATGCAGCTTAGAGTGGCATTTTAAACTCTATGAGGTAGGTTAGGCTGGCAGTTAGTGTCTTGTCCCAGGTCACCCAAGGAGCTGTACAGCTGGGCAGCGAACAGGTCTGACACCCAGCATGGTGCCCTTTTCTCACTCTAGATAAGCTATTGTAAGCTTTCAAAAGTTATTCTTAGCCTTTTTGCCTTTGGATTCCCTCCAATGATACCATATTCCAGCACATACAATCATATGCACCCAAATCGCACACATCCTAACAAGTTGTTCAAACTTTGCACGACCTTGGAGTGAAAGGTGTCACTTAAACTAAAGAATGCAACAGAGGTAGACTTCATTTCCAGTTGAATCCAAGATGTTGGAATTATGAATGGCTCAACATCAAGTAAGCAGGTTAGACTGTCTTCTGGAATATCTGGAAAGATGATGAAGAATACCATTGTGAAGGAGCTATATCCTTACATGCCCATGCTTGCAAATCTATCCTCCATGGATATTCCTACAAGGAGGAAAATAATATTTCTGTTGAATCAGCCCAGATGTTGTGTTCCTCATTTCTAGTTTCGATCAGCATTTTTTACAGAACAAGGTTCTTTGAAAGAGAGTAGCCTTAGGCTTTTGAAGACGCTGATAGATTCCTATAGGGAGAATTAGTCATTTCAAGGTAGAATGCACGACAGACTTGGTGCCTGTTTAAAATTCAAAGTCAACTTCATTTTTATTGTACAAATATTGACTGCATTCAGAGGAATTCTAATCAGCACGTTCCAGACAAAGAAAAAGTATAGATTAGAGTTGCAACCTCAGAAGCTCTTCATGTGCTCCTTGCTTTGCCCACTAGGTTGTCGATGTCCTCTGCAGATAAAATGAATGAATCTGTATAGTCTGAAGGCACTGTACAGATATCCCGAAAATTGCTATCTGCTAAAAAACAACAAAAATATGAGAAAAGGAATATATAGGCATTTTGTTATTTTGATTTTCAATGTCATTTCAATGTCATGTAACAATTTCATTATTTATGTTGGTGCAAATATTTTGGCAATGAGATTCATATTCACAAGTAAATTCCAGGTCAAATGTGCCAGTGGCTATTTTCAGTAAGAAAAATTTGGTCTCTTGAGGAAGAGTATTTAACTTGAGATAATCAGAAACATACAAGCCTAAGAACTGCATGTAATTCACTAGAGCAGTGTTTCTCAAACTGTGGGTCAGGACCCACTAGGTGGATCGCAAGCCAATTTCAGGTGGGTCCCCATTCATTTCAATATTTTATTTTTAATATATCAGACTTGATGCTACCATAGCGTGTGACTGCATTTGGGGAAATGTTACAGACCTGTACTTTTAACAGACTACTATGTATATGCTTTTAACAATGATAGTAAATAGGACTTACTCCTAGGTAAGTCTGGGTAGGATTGCAGCCTAGGATTGTTAAAAAAAAATTCCTGCTTGATGATGTCACTTCCAGTCATGACATCACTTCCAGTGGGTCCCAACAAGATTCTTTTTCTAAAAAGTGGGTCCCGATGCTAAATGTGTGAGAACCACTGCACTAGAGGATTGCCACTGGAATATCCTGTGATATCTTGTGCTCTCCATCCCATCTGCTTCTGCTCTGCTGTAATGTGTGGAATGGCTTACTGTTCAGAAAGTCTTCACCACATGGACAGCCAAATCCTATGCTGGCTGTTGGTGACATGGTACAGTGGTGCTGAAACGTCCACCGCCACGTTTCAGCCCAATAGGGCCAATGAGCCAACTGGAGGAGGTCTCAGGGTGAGAGAACATTGGTTCCCGTACCCCTGTCAAGACCAGGCAGCCCCTATAGGCTGCCCGCATTACTGGTGCAGATTTGAGTGGTCTGTGTAGGGCTTTCAGGTGCAGGAGGGGATAGGATTTGGAGGCAGCCTCTGCCACAGCACATGTTTCCCTCCCAGGCTTGAACTGCTCCCCAGGCCACCCTTTTCCTACCCAGTTCTCCTCCCCCCCAACTTGGTAGCCAGTCTACTGCCTTGGGCTCCTGATGGCCATCCAACTAGCACTGGCCTCTCTGCCAGTGCCTTCCCTCTCCTGGCAACCAGCAAGTGCTTTATGGCACATTTGCAGTAGCCGTTGCTGAGGCAGTGCAAGGCCTGCCAGCACTGCCCTGGCGTTGGGTTGGGCCCTGAGAGCCTCTCCATCTAGGGACATGAATATGAAGTGAGGGCTTCGAGATCTATGGCATGATGGTTATTAATGTGAGAGAACATACAATTTGGCATTTTCAGTAATATCCTAGAAGTTTTTGAACATTAGCTTCCTATGATTAAAAGTACGTGTTGTGGAGAGGGAGCAAAAATGTGTTCTCAAGTCCCACCTCTGCAGTGACATACGTAGTTTGAAGCCCCACCTCTTTTGAGTATAGTGTTTGTCCAGTAAACACTGTATCCAGCAAGAGATCCTCCACATGTTCTGGAATGCTGGACATCCAGTTATTCCAGATCCCAGTGGGGATCTCTCTCTGGGTACAATGTTTGTCATTGCAGACAAATGCTGTGCTTGTGATGACAAAGAGTTTCAAGTGCATTGGTGCCACTGCAAGGCTTGTTATGCTCTCGCTTCCTCACCACATAGATTTTTAATCATGCAAAGGTAATATCTGAAAAATGTTACTATAGCAGATATACTGAGTTAGATCCCAAGATCTCCTTGCACCTTATTGAATATGAATGTTGGGTAAGTTATTTGAAAGCAGCCCCCTGTTAAAATCTCCCTGCCTGTGCAAAGCTGGCATAAGGCAAAGTCTTCTAGATGAGGTCATGGTAGCTTTCCACAATCAGGAAGTTTTTGACACTCACATTCAAGCAAGCAGTTTCCCACACGCATACCTGCAGTGGTGCACAAATGTGACTTTTCACTAATTAGAGACATTTTAATATCTTGCTGCCATTCTTTAGTGGATTGGTGATAGAAAGGGTACTGTTGGATTGTCACGTTTGCATATAGATAATGCTGTGTTTGGCTGAAATTCTTCATTTCTCAAACATATGGCTCACTTAATGAAAATTATAGTTATGTTCAGTTAGAAATGTCAAAATACCATCTTTGAGATCTGTTGTAGAGACGCTACTCTGTGCTCCAGTTTTTA
Organism: Tiliqua scincoides; assembly: GCF_035046505.1. Lineage (NCBI taxonomy): Eukaryota > Metazoa > Chordata > Lepidosauria > Squamata > Scincidae > Tiliqua > Tiliqua scincoides. The sequence continues at coordinate 111,504,054 of NC_089823.1, forward strand.
CCCAAGTCTATAGCCTACTTCACAAGTTATCTCCACATACAAACATGTGCAATGAAGAATGGGACTGTGCCTGCTGGCTCTGCCCTTGATGTCATTGCATTTTACCCCTGAAGCTCTCATATTCAGTGCAATGTCTGAAAGGAGAACCGCTGCGCTCCGTCACTCAGGCGGAATGCACTGATGTCGGAGTGGGGACCAGTGGGCGCAGCAACGTTTGGGACATAATCAATCAGTGTAGTTCCTTTCTTTCTGAATTAATGTGAGAAGCAGACTTGTGATGGTTAGGAGAGGGGCCCACTTTGTTTGGGCCCTTGTGAAGTACAGCCCAAGAAAAATCTGTCTCCCCTAATTAGATTATTTCTGTCACTAAGTAGGAACAACATTATTATTTTAGAAAACCACGTCAGGTGACAGAAAGCTGTTGACTACTTTTAGGCACCTTTATTTCATGTTTATCTCATGAAATCATCACAGGTGGCTCTGTTGTGGGTGCTGTTGCCTTTTGAGCGTCAACTGGCAGTGAGCTGTGAGAAAGCCGTATCTGTTGTGGTACCTGGCCTCTGGAACTCTGTTTCTCTTGAACTCAGGATCATTCCTTCCGTGTTGGCCTTAGACAAAGAACTGATGGCCTTTATGGTTTACAGTACATTTAATTTGGGTGACATTGTTTTTATTGGCTGCTTTTATTGTATCGATTGTTGGATTTTATGTAGTGGTGTTTTTTTTTGCTAGTTTTATTTTGCCTTACTATGTAAGCCGCCTTGAGCTCCCAGAAGGCTAGACGGGCAGAGTATAAATCATTAAAATTAAAAGAAAATAAAGTATTATGCAAGGGGATCATAATCATCCTCCTCTTCCTCTTCTGTTGTGAGACCCTTTTGAAACTGGGAGCCATCACCTCATTTATTTTGCTAAATAAACTGCTCTGTGAACTTTGTTTTGTGGTAAAGCCAGTATACTGTTAGTTTTGCTCTGACCAGAAGCAGCTTTTGGGGCCCTCCTTGGTTCACTTCCCACCCTGCCTGGAGATGCCAGGAATTGCACCTGCAAACAGGTAACAGGTAAGCACAGAGGCATAGTGTACAATGCTGAAGAGTCACAAGGTTAACAGGTCTTCAGCATTTTTAAAACCTGCACCCATGATCTTTAGGGATCTGTTTTGTGTTTTTGAAAGAAGCAGCATGGCTAGCTGTCATTTGATGAAAATCACTCTGAATGCAGAACTATGGACTAAGTTTTTCAGCGCCAAGTACCCCTGGGCTGCAGGGACAGTATTTTAAAGATGGTGAAGATGTAAATTCTGTGGAAATAACAACTTGCCCTGTTGCCAGTTTTTCTTCCAGTTGCTGTCACTGCGTTTCATGGGCATTGTTACTGACAGCTGAGACTCCAAATTGCCTTACAGTTGCTTGGAGGATCTTGTGAATTATTGCTGAAAACATAGTCCCCTAATATACTCCCTTGAAATGGTCCTATAGTGCACTGAGCAACACTGCAGGATAAATAAACGGTTTGGTGAGGCAAGTTTAAAATGAAATGCACCCATGCACACTTTTGCGGATAAATCAGGCTAATGTCAATACAGTGCATACTCAGTAATGAAATACTGGCCTTGTATGGATGAGAAATCCAAGCTCTACCTTCGGGTGTCAGAGAAGAGTACACGACGCCTGCAAGCAGAACAGAGAGCAGAAAAAGCCAGTGGATTGGGATAACCAAAATAAAGTGCTGCTTGACAATCCAAATAAATAATGTGTGTGATAAATAGGGTTTCTTATTACTAAGCTTGGGTAATTATAGCTTTTTAATGAAATTTTAATTAAATTTTGTGGCCGCTGAGATACTGGTTTAGAACACAGTTACTCAAGAGGCAGTTCAAAGAAGGAAAAAAAATCAAAAGGGACATGGCTTATTTATTTGTCTCACTGTATTAATATACAAAAATCATGATCAAGTCATCTGGGAGGAAGAAGCTGTTGAAGGAACTCTCCTGTGTCAGTAGAAATGGGAGCAGGTTTTTAGGAGGGCATATTAAATGACTTGGGTTGTTACGGGATCAATCCATGGAATCATGTACATTGTTGAGGCTACAATCCAATGCTCATTTACCTGGGAGTAAGTTCCATTTGACTCAGTGGTACTTTCTTCAGAATGGACCTGCATAGGATTAGGCAGAGAGTGGTTATGGGGAACTTGATGAGTACCTTTAAAAGCCACTGAATTGCTTCAGTGGCAAAGTGCCCCAAATTGCTTGACTATGCAAAATGCCCCCTTCCCCTTTTCCCTTCTGTATATCCCAGGAACTTGGCGGTGGAAATAAAAATCACTGATTGGTGGCTACTCCAAGCCAGTGGAACATGTCAAACTCCACTTGGCTGGGTGGGAGGTCAGAGAAGAATGCCTTGGTTTGAGTGTTTGTAAATAAGGGGGGAGGGGGACTGAACTTGGAGTTTGGTGGAGAAGGTTGCAAAGAGGTTTCTGGCTAGGAAAAAAGGTAATTTCAAATTACTGCAATGATGTGGAGTTGATACTGCTTTGGTAATAGTTCTGCCTGCATGCATGTTTGCTTGTCATCTACTCAAGCTATATGTTTGCAAAGATGCTTTGATGTAGGTTTTAATTGTGTGTTTTCTTTTTGGCTACAATGTTCTCTCTTACTTTTGGAAAGAGAAATTTTGTATAATGAAGTTCATGTTTAAAAAGAGATCTCGTAAGTCTCAAGTACTCTCTCTATAGAAGAAAACAGAACTTGCATGTATTCCTGTCCTCTGAGATCTGTTGTGAAGACAGATAGTGTACCACCACCAGATCACCACCACTTTGTGTTTTTTAGACCAATTATTAACCCAATCCTGAGCTCTGTGCATTGGCTTACTGCCAGAAGGCATGTTTGCAGGGCTTAGAGCCAGCCCAGCACCAGAGCTAGCCCAGTGCAAGCCTGTGCTGGGCCAACGCTGGTGGTCTGCTGGTGGTCTGCCACTTGGTGGTCTCCCGGACCACTTGATGGCAGAGGTGTGAGTAGGGGTGTGGGGGGAGGCGGAGACAAGACCTTCCAGGGCAGGGAGGAGGTGGAGGAGGCCAGGGAGGAGGTGTGGCAGGGGGAGGGAGGGGGTAGCTTGGCTCCACCAGATCCAGAATCCCATGTCAAGCCTCTCAACTCAACACAGAACTCTGTTACCCTGCGCCCGCTTGATAGCAGACACAGAACTGAGTACCTCATTGCAGGGCTATTTTCCTTACACGGGGGAAGGAGACAAAAGTTCCCTTCTCCCAAGGAGGTGGTGGCTGCCTGGGTATGTTGGATGCAGCAGCCACCATTTTTGTGCCATGGCAGCCCCTCACTCCACACAGCTCAGGATAGGGCTGTAAGGCTGCAATCCTAGCCACACTTACCTGGGCATAAGCCCCATTTATTATAATGGGACTTATTTCTGAGTAGACATGCATTGGATTGGGTTGTAACAGCCCAATCCTGAGCTGTCCAGGGTTGCAGGGTGCCGAAAGTGGCTGCCGCCTCATCCTGCGTGCTCCAGGTAGCCGCCAGCGACTCCTTAGGAGAAAGGGATTTTATCCCCTTCCCCCGGGTAAACTGAGTAGCTCTGCATTGGAGTCTACTCAATTCTCTGCCGATCCAAAGGTCAGCAGAGAATCAAGAGCCTCCGTGTCGGGTGATGATCTGGAGCTTTGCTCCACCAGTCCCGCCTCCCTCCCCCGGAACACCTCCTCCCTGCCTCACCCCACGCCTGTACTTACCTCTCCACTGCTCAGCAGTCCGTGTGCTCTAGCAGAGCTCTAGCAGTCAGCCCAGCAGTGGCCCACGCTGGGCTAGCACTGGCGCTTGCCTGGCGGTAGGGCCCACACATTTGCAACAGTGTGCACTGGCAGCAAGCTGGCACGCACTGTTCAGGATTGGGCAGTAAATCTGTGAGGACAAAGAGTAGGACCTCCTCTGTTGTGGTGACTCTGTCATGAAATATGTTTCTTTGAAAATGGCCTAGCTATTTTCCTTCCCACTTTTCAACATCAAGCCTTAAGTCAGAAGGCTTTTCCCACAGGTTGAATCTTGTAGATTGTTCCATTTGGATATGTATTTGCTGCAAAATTTTCAGTTTTCTTCACTATTTTTAGAGTATAAAAATAATCTAAAAATAATGCTCTGGTTCTTCCTACTTCTCAGGAAAGTGAAAAAAGCAAAGTACAGTAGTATAGGTCCAACCTTGTTATATATGGATTTTTTTATGCACGGATTTGACACAATGCGAATGGTCACTGCAAATGAGAAGGAATGTGCTGGTCCCTGGAGAAGGGGAAAAATGCATCTCTTTAAAATCGCAGTTTTAAAAAACTGCTTTACTTACTGTTGTAGAAGACAGTCATGCAAGCGATTACAAGTATAACCTAATTATCCATGGAATTTTTATATCTCGACAGGATGAGAAGGGCCCTTTAAAGGAAAACAGTCATTTAACAATAGCCTTATTAATGCAAGAGAGGGCAGTTGGCTGACAATCCATCAATCTCTCCAGGCCTCAGCTTCACTCTAAAGCAGTGACCCCTCCCTTCCCCCTGAGCACATGAAAGAAAGATTGCATTGGGAAAGGGTGTAATCGATTCACTCAGAGTGAAGCCTTTCTAAGTGCCTGGAGAGAGACTGATTGATGCATTGTCTGCCTAATGTCTCTGTTTTACATCACAAAGGTCAGAAAGGCTGTTTTTAAATCGCCTAGCAAAGGGTCATTTTTAAAAAAATGGATTTGCTTTAATGTAATTTTTGCCATCCACATTAGTTCTTGGAATGGAACCCTACAGACTCAGTCTGTATGTTGGAGGTGATGAGGGGTGGAATAAAAAAGAAATCTGTCCTTGGGCTTTGAGGCTGTTTCACACATGCAGTCATTGTATCCAGTTGCAGGTTGCCAACAAGAAAAATGAACACATACACGAAAACTAGCCTTTTTTGCATAACATACACACAGCCCTGGCAAGACGTCTATCCACAATTTTTAAAAAAATAAAGTTGCAGCCTGATGATTTCAGCAATGTGATCAGTCTAGGAGGATTGCTAGTTATTTTTGCTGTAATTAAAAAAAATAGAACATTTCCTGTTTCTCATATTTAAAACCTGTGAAAATGGGGTGGGGTGAGTCCTAAAATAATCAATAACACTCTTGATTCTGAAAGAAAATGTGTGGGTGAGTGAGTGACTCAGAAATGAAAAAAGGCTGCTTTAACTAGATAGGGCAGACTGAAACTAAACAGATGTGACAGCTCCCTAGGTTTAGCGTTTGCATATGTTTTCTGTCTCAGTGGTTTGTTTCCTGTTGTAAATTACACAGGACAGTGATTTTTTCCCAACGTGCCCTCCCATTCAAAACCCACATTCAGTCACCAAATTTCCAAACGGTTTCATTCGATGATTGTGCTGGTTCTTCAAAAATAATCACAGTGTGTGACCTCTCATAAACTGCTCTCTTTGGAATACAGATTCCACTGCAATTCCTAAATCTACACCTTTATTACTGCATAGATTTGTAGAGGCCTTATTATACACTGGCCAAAACAAAACATACAAACAACTTTGAGAACTGTACCTCATTAGTGATTGGTGAATGACTCCATAAGAACGGAAGCAAAAAAAAAAAAAAGTTGTCTATAGATAGTGAGAGACACAACACCTCCATTTCTGCTAGAAATGCCAGATCCACATTAAACTAGATTTTGCTATGGGACCTTCAGGGCTTGGAAAGAGTATGCCTCATAGTCAACACTGAAAAATGCAGAAGCAAGAGTTTACTGCTTTGCCACATGATACTCAAAACCAGCATCTCCCTGCATGCTTCTGCCACCATGTTTACTATTGTTGACAATGTTAACCCCAGGTTGCTAGAGGCCTTGAGGCAAAGTCCTGCACTGCCTCCCTCCACATTCTGGCATTGGCTCCTTCCACTCTTTCCATTGACCAATAGGTATGGGATTCTGGGGGCTTAACAGGTCAACTTGGTTAGGTAGGCCCTCTTCTGACGTAGGGCCCAATCCTATCCAATTTTCCAGTGCCGGTGCAGCTGTGCCAATGGGGCATGTACTGCATCCTGTGGTGGGGAGGCAGTCACAGAGGCACACTTGTTTCCTTACCCTGGAGTGCACTGCAGCTGCACCAGTGCTGGAAAGTTGGATAGGATTGGGCCCCGTAAACTCTCAGCTAGTGCCCAACCTGGCCAACCCCTGATGCTATTCCTGATTATCCCTCCAGGTTTCTTTTTGCTCTGGGCTTCTTTATTTATTTGGAGTCAAAGCCTGACTCCACCTGAGCCCACCTAATCCTGGTTAACTGTTCTTCCTTAATCAATTTTTTTTTGCTATAGAATTTACTATAATGCTTTTCTGTTGTGTTAGTGAAATTTGGTAGTGAATGCTGTAACAAAGGAACTTTTGCAAGTTTTCCTAATAAAAAAGCATGAGGCGTTCCTATAATGCCCCAGATTTATGAATCTAAGGGGTTATTCTATGAATGATGAAGCCTTACAAATTGCTTTCAGCCATGGTACCTCATTAAATTTTAACTAACAAAAATATATCCAAAGGAAATCGTAAATGTTAGTAAGGATGTTGAGGCATACAGATATTTCCTCATAAATGACGCACTTGTAGGAAAACGGCAAATGAAAATCTGGAAGCAACCAAAGCTGTATTGCCCACATAACCTATTTTGTATACATTGGCCTGCAGCCCAATGTTATTCATTCAGAGTCCATGCTTTATGCTCACAACCATCATGTAGTTTCATTAACAGACATTTTTAACCCTTCTAAGGACTTTTTTTTTTGTTATCCACTCTGTGTGTTTGTGCACACACTCAAATGCAGAGAGAGAGAGAGAGAGAGAGAGAGAGAGAGAGAGCAAATTACACTGCATTATAGCCTAATGCATTTAAAAGATTTGAATTATACTGCTATTAGTGGTTTGGCATGTTACAAACACACTGGTGATAAAATTTGAGAGCTGAAAAATAAACTTTCTGCCATAATGGTGCCTGATAATTTGGGAGCCAGTGAAAATGAGGAATTGTAAAAATGGCCTGATACTCAATTAAGACACATTTTAAACACACACTTCTGCCCACCTCTTACTGTTCAAATAGTATTAAGACTATAAACTCAGGTTAAAAATTGCAAGGATTAAAGTTGATTTTCAGTATTACTTCCATTGCACTTATGCCCTATGCCCACGGTAGGAACTGGAGAAGTGCTCCCATACGTGATGCCAGAGTTTATCAGGGATGAAAAACCACCTAGTGCACAAACTCAAGGAAGACCATCTAGTAACAATATAGGAAGTTACTGTGGTGTTGCTGGATACGTTATCCAGCTGAACGGCCATGGGTGTGACTGGGAAAGAACAACTCAGGGCCCAATCCTAAACTGGAGATCTGCTGGTGCAGTGGTCCCTGTGCCAGTTAATGGTATAGCAAAAATGCCATAAGGCATGTCATGACACCCAGAGGGTAGGTAGCACCAGCAGCGAGGCCTTTGGCACCCTGCCTGCCAACTGCTGGTGGATATAAGGTTTGCACAGAGTGGCGAAGGGGCATGAGGAGGGAGGGGAGGTGGCATTTCGGGGTGGGGGAATGGGGGTGGATCGGGCCCAGGAAGGGGATAGCCCGCTGTATCCTAACCCTCCTCCTGTGCCAGCCAGTTTGACACCAGGCTGCTCAAACCTCCACCAGCTAAATATCTCGTGGAAATTCGAGTCACCCCATAGGACAGGCTAGGGCAGGGGTGTCAAACATAAGGCCCAGGGACCGGATGCGGCCCTCGGAAGCTTTTTATCTGGCCCTCGGGCTCTCAGCTGCTCAGCAATGCTGAGGTGACACTGCTGAAAGGGTGGCCCACATGATAATTGGGCTCTCCCATATCTTGAAATATGATCAAGATTTGTGTATTTTCTCTCCTGTCATTAGCAGCTAATGAGTTCCTACATGAGAACAGTGTTTATTTCTGGTTTTGACCTGTTTAATGACATCACTTCCTATGTAATGACATCACCTCTGGCCCTCAGCAGGCATCATGAATGCTTTTCGGCCCTCTGTATGACATGAGTTTGACATCCCTGGGCTAGGGTGTTATTCGGTGTAAGGGGAAAAAATTTCCCTTAGACTGAGGAGATCTCCAGCCTTCTCCAAAGCTGTATTGGATGGAGTGAAGGCCCTGCAGTCCTGCTGCACCAGCACAGTTTAGGATTGGGATGTCAGAGAATGAGTCAGAGCCAAGATAAGGCCTGTGATTAAAACAAGTATATGCAATTGAGCTAGACAGTAGCAGGTACTAATAAAACATTTTATTATGAACAAGATTGGTCTTCCAAAATCTGACTGAAAATAAAGACATATCATTCTTCTAGAAGGTTGTTTCGTTTTCTCCTTTGCTTGTCATAGCCAGAAAATGTCACATTTTGGTAGAGGACATACTGGGTAAACCTGTTTCTACAGGGGAAAAAAAAACCACCTTCGCGCTTAACAGAATTACTTTGTTGGGTACCAAGTGGAGGTGTTGATTTTAGTTTAGCTGGGAAATGCAGTCAGAACACGTAGTGCTGGGCAGTGGAAGGTCAGATCGCATGTGACTATCTGTAGCATTTCAATTTCCTTCATTCTGTTTCAATTTAAATCGCCTGCTTAATTTGAACCTCCTCATTATTTCAGCCTTGATTGTGTTCAGAGTTGCTGCTTGTAGGGTATTTTACCGATAATAAGGACATATTTCAGGTAAATTTAGAGTAAGAAGCGATACAGTAAATCATTACTTACATGATTATAGACCAAAGCCAAATTAACTAGATCTTGGAGAGGGTGTTATTTGTTTTTAAAAACAATAACAGTTTTTCTCAGACCTTTCCCCAAAGTAAGATTTATTGTCAAGATAGCAGGGCAGCTCCTTTATGAGACTAGATTTTCATCTACAAATGAGGTGCACTCAAATAACACAAAAAAGAACTTGTACTTTTCCAAGGAAAATGCTTTCTTGCGTTTATGCTGGTGTCTGGATCAGTCGGCAAAGGGTTTATATGGTATCAGGGGTGCAAACGGTAGTATTGTGGGGACTTCGGAAGTTAAAAAAGGATAATCAATCCCCTTGCAGGATTTCTTTGGGGGGGGGGGCTGCATCTCTCTTCTAGTTTTGCTCGTGGTCTATTTCTACTTTATTTGATGTAATGGAGACATGGAGAAGTTTACTTATGGCACAAGAGAACCTACAGCTATTTTATACACATTTGAGGTGGGCCGAGATAGTTGCCTCAGGCAGAGTAGCAGGGCATCACCTCAGTCTGCTTTTGACTGCATTCAGGACCGCTGCTGCTCTTCCTTCTTCTTTTCGCATTCTCCCTGGGTTTCAAAAGGAAGGAATGATGTGGAGGAAAGCCATTGCCTAGAGCCTCTTGATGTGGGCCATGCAGGACTGGCCTTAGGAACTGTGAGGCCCAACTGCAAACATTTTTTTGCAGGGCACTGAGTTCACAGCCGAGGTCTGTAGAATCTTTAAGATAAAATTTATTATAGACTTATGGTCGAATGGAAAGCAATCAAAATGTGTGCTTTAAAAGTGCATGTGAGTTAATGCGCAAAATTGATCCAAGCACATTTTAATATAAAATTGAATATAAGACCAGAGTGGATTACCCTAGCAAAGGACCCCCTTAGGAGTGCCCAATTGGGATTAATCAGTCCAGTTGGCTTAAGCTGGTCCTGGGGCCACGACTCGACTCTCCTTCATGCTTCCTCTTCTGTTCCATTCCCCTCTTTCTTAGTCAATCTAGGAAGTACAAGAGGAACAGGGCAGCACTGGCAGAGGAGGACATGAACCACAGTGTTAGATGTAGGCAACCCTTCATGTCGACATACTGCCAGGTCAGGTAGAGCGGCCTTCAGACACAGGCCGATCTTGGGCCAGCCTTGATTTTACAGTGTACATTTACTCAAGAGTTGTGTTTTCTCTCCCTCACTTTTTCTCTCCCTTCCATGATCCTTTGTCTTATGCTTTTTTTCTCAATCCCATGGCAGACACTGACAACCAGAATTAGTTTTTCCTCAACCATCCTTCATACTAGACAAATAAAAGGCAGAACACGGCTACATTCTCTTGGATGTGTCTTGGATGACATCACCTCTCCTTCATTTCGAGCTGTCATTTTTATTGATTCTATCTTCATCTTATCTCACAAAGAAGAGGCAGTTTGGTGCACAGAATTATTGTTCTGTTGTTCTGAGGGAATGAGACATACCAAATGGTGACACCCTGGTCAGCAAGTAATATTTAAAGAGATCATATTTTGAACTGAGCAAGAAATGAAGGGCCAGCAACATTGGCTCTGCTCACTGACTAGCTTCCCAGGCAGAGAACTCTTTAGGAATACTTTCCTGCCTGCCCACTCACCCATCTAAACAGCAACTGAGGGCACAGTCCTAACCAACTTTCCAGCACCAAGGTAAAGGCAATGCAGCTCTGAGGTAAGGGAATAAACATTGCATTACCTTGAGGAGGCCTCTGTGACTGCCCCCCAACTGCAGGATGCAGCACATGTCCCACTGGCACAGCTATGTCAGTGATGGAAAGTTGGATAAGATTGCGCCCTGAGACTTTGAGCTGCTCAGTTGGTCAGTAACTATATGCTTGTGACCAGGGGTAGTGCAACCGGGTCTGCTACAGATGTCCCTTCTACTGCAGCAGGCTGAAAAAGAAAACAAAAAAGCCCCATACTGTACTCTGCCATGCAGTTCTTGTAAACCTAGAAGTGCAGGACTTCTGGTTTTATTTAAAGAGACTTAGGGCCCCATCCTATCCAGTTTTCCAGTGCCTGTGCAGCTGTGCCAATGGGGCATGCACAGCATCTCGTGGTGGGGCAGCAGTCACAGAGGCCTCCTAAAAGTATGGGAACATTTGTTCCTTTACCTTGGGGCTGCATTGCGACTGCACCGGTGCTGGAAAATTGGATAGGATTGGGCCCTAAGCTAGTGGTTCTCAAATTTTTTAGAGCCCTAGAGCCTGCTGCCTGATTTATAAATGTCAAGGGCTGTGGCTATAATGGTGATTGGGATAGCAGTCCCCTCCCCCAGTAGCAGACCCTTGATGCACATAGCCTAATCTGCCCTGTTAGTTTCACCAGCCACCAAAAATTGGGTCATGACCCACCAAGGGGTCCTGGACCCAGTTTGAGAACTGCTGGTGAGACATACAAAATTATGCAGGGGATGGACAGAGTGGATAGGGAGAGGCTCTTTACACTCTCACATAACACCAGAACCAGGGGACATCCACTAAAATTGAGTGTTGGAAGAGTTAAAACAGACAAGAGAAAATATTTCTTTACTCAGCGTGTGGTTGGTCTGTGGAACTCCTTGCCACAGGATGTGGTGATGGCGACTGGCCTGGACGCCTTTAAAAGGGGATTGGACAAGTTTCTGGAGGAAAAATCCATTACGGGGTACAAGCCATGATGTGTATGCGCAACCTCCTGATTTTACAAATGGGCTATGTCAGAATGCCAGATGCAAGGGAGGGCACCAGGATGAGGTCTCTTGTTATCTGGTGTGCTCCCTGGGGCATTTGGTGGGCCGCTGTGAGATACAGGAAGCTGGACTAGATGGGCCTATGGCCTGATCCAGTGGGGCTGTTCTTATGTTCTTAACTACAATTCCCAGAATGCCTTGCAGGTCTCTTGTTATCTGGTGTGCTCCCTGGGCATTTGGTGGGCCGCTGTGAGATACAGGAAGCTGGACTAGATGGGCCTATGGCCTGAGCCAGTGGGGCTGTTCTTATGTTCAAATTAAGGAGCTCCTTTGTTCACATGGTCCTTGTAAATAAAAGTGACAAATATAGCAACTTCTATAGGAAGTCTCACCCTTCTAGGCTTGTGTAAACTCTATGATGGAGCACGGTACAGAAATGGATTATTTGCTTTCTGCTCATTTTTAGTATGCTGATCCACCACCCTCGCCCCCCCCCCATCTGCTACTGGTGCAAGCTACATCAGGTTGCTGGGCCAGCCACACCTGTGTCATAGCTTATGCTTGGGAGTGAGCAGCTGAAATGCATAATGAAGGGAGACTTTTGGTCTGCTAAATCTTATGTTGCTGTTGAGAGTGGTTGAAAGAAGCCTTTACCTGTAACTCCGCTTCAGAGAAAGTGATTGAGGTGAGTGGAAGAAGGGGGCAGTTGAGATCAAGGGCTACACTGTGGGGAGAGACAGGAAAACTAGATTCAGCTGCCATGACTCCAGTTGCCTATCCCTACCTTAGCACAAACCTATGAGCTGGCACTCCACCTCTGCCTTCCTACCTTGAAATACAGTACATTGTTCTGTATGAATTCATCAAATTCTGTATGAATTCCACCATGCTGAGTTTTGTCATTTATAGTCATTAACATGTGTTACAATTCCTACTTCGGCCACAAGCAAACATTGAAAGGTAAGAAAATATTCATCCTTTGACTGTCCTGATTGTTGGACTGGCTGGGTAGTTAATGAAAGTAGCTGATCCATATGAAATAACCTTGAGTATGCCCCTTTTGATCAGTTGCAATGCTGTTTAAATATGATTATATTGACAGAGGGTGAAGCTGACATAATGTCATACTATTAAATAATTTTTGTTAATATTCTCCATTTCAATGGAAAGAAATGAAGTGGCGAATAAATTATTATTATTTTCAAGTAGTTACTATTTCTCTCTGGGTTTCTGCTGATGAATGAACTCATTTAGTGCTACAGAAATCATTTACATTTCAGCTTCTGTTCAAAAGAAGGGCAAAAGCGCAGTCACACCTTCTAAACATTCTAAATCATACAGACAAAACGGCTGCCTAGATATGTATTTTGTGTTAATTCATAAGGTCCCTCCTGATTTAGCTGTAATATTTGTGTGTGAGGGCCTGACTCTAATGCTGTTTATGGCTTGAAACCATTTTTGGTGACAGCATTTTAGGAGACTCAGCACATGATATTCATGGTTCATTAGAATTTGTCTCACGAAATCTAGATAGCATAACTGAAAGAATTATCTATGGCTAATCTTGATGTCTGCCTTTCTGTGGCAATTGATGTTGCCCTGTAGTTGCTATATTTGTCAATCTGCAAGATTAGGTAAAACACATTGTAAATCAATCCTCCAGAAGTGAGACTGCTCAGCTCTTAATGGAGAATGCCATAAGACTCTAACCAAAAATGCATTCCTGTGCTTGCACTGCCCTAAATTGAAGTGTAGAAACCTATGATTTTAGACTCAGGGGGAAAAAAAAACCTGAATCTTCCTTGGGTGAGGAAACACACCTTTAAATTTTGAATGTTTTTAATCTACAAATTGGTGCCTGAAATCTCCATGTGCTCCAAGCAATCAAAACAGGATGAATCAGTTGTAGGCAAAGGAGGCATTTGACCAAAATGGCACAAGCAAGTGATCTGTAACCTTGATTTGTAGGAGGAAGGCAAAAATAACTGAGACTCAAAAACTAATTAGACTTGAACAAAAGGACTATTTCTTTAAAGACCCTGTCAAGTAGGCTTATCCAGAGCAAAGTAGCAGGAACATAAGGGAAGTGAGATATCCTAGAACCATTCCCATCTGACAGGTTCTGATTCTGATGCATGTGCAGCCAAAGTGTCTTTCTTCACATGTACAGCAGAGTGAGAAAGTTGGTTGGGGAAATATTGCTGGGGAAAAAGTGTGGCAGCATAACTATCTACCTATGGATTTATACCCCACTGTTCTGATTCAAAAATCAGACTGCTCAAACTGGCCACCAATAAAACAGACATTTTTAAAATCTGCAATTAGATTAAAGGAACAAGCACAGACACACATCAGAATTCCAGCTCTAGCAACATACAGGCACCCCCCCCCCATCTGCTGGTATCGGCAGATTCAGTTCTCTGTGGTTCTCTGCACACCTGCGCCCATTACCTTCTGTTTTCTTCATTAGCAAGCAGGCATGAGCTTTTACAGACACTAGAACAGGAATGCAGCAAGCAGGCAGGTAGCCTGCGTGCCAGAAGGACATAGAATGTTAAGAGGAAGCAGGAAGCTTCCACTAATAGCTGAAGTATTTGTAGTGCCACTAATATCCCAGCCTCTGCCAGAGCCACACTCCCCCACCCATTGCACTAAAATTCCCAAATGTCATTGTCAGAACACACATCCTGAAAACAAAGCATGGAGAAAGTGAGCCAATTTAGAAATCTTGAAGTAAAACATTAAGAGTCATCCAGTGCCACTCATAATTCCCAGACTGATTCTGAATGAATCCGAGGGAAGTTTGTCCAGCGCTAATTTCATGTACATGTCACTTCATGAAAGATCCAGTGAGGATATTGTGTGAGTATGGAATGTCGTAGTATCAAATTGATGCACTTCGTGGGGCCCGGATGGTGTTCCAGTTTCAGCCTCTCCCTAAACAGATGGTATCATTGCTATGTTGTTGTGACACTTTGTGTTTGCTGCCGGCTGATGACTCACTGTAGTAAAATCCCAGGATGCTCAATACTAGGAAATAAGATTGTTTGGTGTTGTTTGCGACATCTAATTTTCCAACAGAATTTCGACAGATGTGACAATTTCACTGAAATCTTGTCAAAATAACATCAACACATTGACAAATTAAATCTGGCTCATTTTCATCCCTTTGGTATTATACTGCTTCATCTGCCATAACTGGGGATTTTATGTCAATGTCATTCTTGACAATTTGATCATTTTGGGTGGGAGATTATCAATTTGTTTGCCCTTCCTGATGGCTTGCTTTGCGGTCTCTGTGCTACTCTCTCCAATATATATTTCAAATAATTATAAGCAAAGGAAAAATGCCTGAAACAGATCTACTGTAGTTGGGAATGAAAAGAAACCCTAAGCACCAGAGCTCCCCGGAAGAGGTGAAATATCCGACCTATTCCAGCAGCTGGCAGAACAGGTTCTATACTTTATCATGTTGGCTATATATGCAGTTCTGTGCATATTTCTTTGGACATAAACCTCATTGAACTCAGTGGGCTCTTTTTCTGATTGAACCTTCACAGAAGTAGGTTGCCTGTTAGATCTTGGAGCACAATGTTTAACAGATAATATATTATTGCATCTCTGCATCTGAAAATCTCTGCATTTGAAAATGCAATTTACTTTTACTAGTAAATTAAGACTGCAGTCCTATGCACACTTACTTCAGGTAGGGCCCACTGAACACAATCAGACTTACTTCTGAGTAATCATGTATAGGATTGCCTTATAACTCTGAGGGCGCAATCCTAACGCCTTATGTCAGTGCTTTCCAGCACTCGCATAATGGTGCCAATGGGATGTGTGCTGCACCCTGCAGTTGGGTGTCACTCCAAGTAAGGAGTGTCACTCCAAGTAAGGCCTCCTCCAAGTAAGGAAGTTTGTTTCCTTACCTCAGAGCTGCATTGCCCTTATGTCAGTGCTGGAAAGCACTGATATAAGGGGTTAGGCTGTGCAAGGTCAAACAGGGCAAATGTCCAATAATGGCTATATATCGCTAGTGACAATGACACTATAACAAATAGTCTGAGTAATCCATAATGACAAATGGCCTGATTGCTTGTTCTGGATTTGAATGCTTATTTAACCCCCACCCCACCCCCCCACCCCAAAAAAAAACAGAAAAGAGCAATCTGTAAAATGTGAAAGTTGTCCAGCAGAAGGAGTGATGTTCAGTTCAGGAGGAGAAAAAGGACTAAGACGTATTTTGTTGACAGAAGAGATTTTCTCAAACATGTGAGAAAAATATTCTTTTGGTGCGTGCTTCCCAATGCTTTCTAATCCATGCTAATTTGCCAATTATAATAATAGTGACTGCCCTTTTTTTTGCTTCCTTATTTCGGGGACACTTCTGTGCAGGTTCTGTAGCCTAAAAGCTATTGAGACATGCTACTGGGAAAAGCTGTTCTTAGATAGGCATGTGCTTGTGTGGATTAGTGTCCTTCTTCATGTCTGGAGCCGCCAAGTCTCCTTCTGAGATTGGCATGAGCTTACCAATTGGGCAGCCAGACCTGTCTTTTTAGGTGAAGGGATGGAGAGGCCAGGTAAGTTCCATTCGTCCAGTCAGGTAACTCTATGACATCTATCATCAAACCTAAGTTATTTAAGTTCAGGCAAAGAAATGCTTTTGTGTTTTCTTCCAGGTCTACTATGAAATCTTATGCTAGTTTGTGGAAGGCACACCCACTTTTGAGTAAGTGTAGAGACTGGGATTTAGTGAAGTGCTGAAAGTTTATGTACTTTGCTCTTAAGTGGCTAGTAGCTACCCAACTTGCAGTGTTGGGCATTTTTAGTTACTGCATGCATTTTAGACAAGCTATTTCTTTGTGCCCATCCAACCGAGTTCAAGCATCCATCTGCTTGTTGCATTTTTTCTACACCCTTTTTTCCATTTTGTTTATTTCCTTTCCCTTTCCCTAGTCCATGTTCACAGGTTGTCATATCTGATTACTTACAGGCACTACTGCAATGTGAGCATTAATAAGAACTCTGGAGTTCCATTATTTCCTGTAAGGGTTTCTTCCCCAGACATCCCCCCTCTGCATGGTCTCCTTAGTCTGGGGTTGTGGCAGCATATAGAATTAACAATTTTTCTCCTCCCAGTCAGCTGCTTACCTGGTAAAAAAGGGAGAGTAGAGAGCAAGAAGGCATGCATAGGCACTCACCACTAGGTGCTACTCCTCTTGGTCTGTGGCCTCTCTCCACCTAACTTCTCTCACAGTAATACCTTCTATTTCTTTCTGTGTGGTTCGGTTGACATTAATTCTCCAATATTTCCTTCCTGTCCACTTGCATAATATGAGAGAAAATTCTACTACATATATTATTGCATTCCAAGGATAAGGCATTGAGCAGAATGTGATAAAGAGAGCAGAGTAAAGATTATTCAAAAGTTTCAGACTGAAAATCACAGCAGGCTTGATGAGTTATGTTGAGATCACTCTTCAAGCTGCATTTGGAGGGCAGACAACAGATATGGGTGGTATGGTGCCATTTCAACAGTCCAAATGTTGTGCTTTATTTTGAAAGACTTGAAATAGGTTTGAAACCCCTAGGGAAGTTTTGCAGCATCCCAGCCTGCAATATGCAGTACCATGGCTAGAAGTATAAACTCATCCGCTATTTCAAATTATCTGAAAATAGAAAATAATCTGTGCATGCTACGTTGGCCTTGTGTGTGGTTTTATTTTTGAAATCAGGGCACTGTGGCTTTATACAAAATGTAATACTGTAAATTAAGATAAACAGAAGCATTGATTTTGGTGGTCAGTCTGGTTAATGATATATATATTCCCCAAATCCGGAGCCATGGTCCACTGGACTATAATTCTGGATAACAACAATCACTTTGAAGTCAAAGGCTGCTTTCAGTCATCACATTTATGATGACTGTGTGATCTCACCCATGAATGCACAGGCTGACCTTGAACAAGTCATCCTCTCTCAATTCCCCCTGCCCAGTCCCAGATCACAGTTTCATGCAACAATGTGTAAATTAACAGTGCCCGGGAGCCACATTCTGTCTGCTCTGCAGAGTATGTGGCAGTGCACACCTAAATTTCATGAGCCCATGGTGGCAGCACTGAGTATTTCGCATCCAAATGTGGATATGCGGCCTCATAAACTCTATGGGTATTTTCACCTTACCTTACCCTTGAATCTTTCTTGCATTGTCATGTTCATGTCTGGTTGCTGTTCATGTAGGAAAGAAAACTGAGACTTTAAAGCCAATGAGCATTATGACCAATGTAGGTTTGGCATTCAAAGCCAATGTACTATTTTTTAATATGAATATATATACACTACAAATCCATACTGGTTTTATACCAGTTTTACCATGATGAATTTTCCCCAGGGTTCTCTGAGAATAGCTTGGTGAAGTTCTGAGGTTCTACTGTGAGAGACCCAGATTTCAGTGCAATGCTAAGTTGCTGGGGGCCCTGGGGAAAGCCATGTACAGGCACTCCACACCTACCCCCAATGATGCAGCAGGTACTACTACTGCCAAAAGCATGGAGTGTTCAGGGATAAGTCTGGCCAGGGCCCTCTTATGGGTGTGAGAACTCAACCAGGGTCTGATCTGGCTGATCCCCGTATTCTAACCTGGGGCTTTTGGGCCAGGGCTAGGTGTTTTTTGGAAGAAATGAGTCAAAGTTCAGGGCTGTCAGAAGAGACAGCTGTTTATTCAGACAGGAGCACCCCCAGGCATCCAGAGGTGCCTCCAGGCACAAGACTTACAATGTTTCTAGGAATACGACATGCAAGTGTCCAACAAGTCTGAGAGAGCCCAACACTGGCCAAATGCAGAGGCTTTTATATGCTAGGTGTTTAAGCCAGCTGCCTTATCCAGAAATCAGTGCAAATTGGCCCAAGATGCGCCAATAATATGCCTGGCCAAAGTTGGGATTCTCACTGTTTAAGAGACAGCTTATCACACAGGTGCACTGGATAATAATGGCCAGGCTGATAATGGCAAGATATGTTGCTACTATTCATGAGAGCTGGGTTCAGGAGGTAGACACTTCTTATCACCTTGTTCTCATAAGGTCATTGGTTTGTGTCAAATTCTCTTTGCTTCCCATGAGAACAGCTCAGCAGGAAAGCAGGCAGCTTCCAGGGACTGTGAGACCCACAGACAGGCATGCAAGATGGAGGATGAGCACTGGGTTTTGCCCTGGCCATTACACTCTGGTACTATCCCTGCTCCCTCTCCTCACTCACTACAGTTGTCTTGGAGGAAAAATGACTGTTAGATATGCCCCAAGTGTTCAGTGACTGGAGATGACTGGGAACATGATTTAAATCGGGGGTGCCAAACCCATTTCATACAGCAGGCCAAATAGCGTTCATGGTGCCTGCTGAGGGCCACAAGTGATGTCATTAAGCAGGAAATGACTTAAGCAGATGATGACCAGAAATAAGCACTTTTTTCTCACTTAGGAACTCATTAACTACAAATGACAGAAAAGAAAATGTGCAAACCTTGATCATATTTTCAAGGTATGGCAGAGCCCAATTATCATGCAGTCTGCCCTTTCAGCAGCACCACTTCTGCCAAGGCATCACTTCACAGCTCAGCAGCTGACAGCAGCTGATTGTGGTGCTGGGAGAGCCCAATTATCACAGGATAAAAAGCTTCTGGGGGCATAACTGGCCTGTAGGCCTTATGTTTAACACCCTTGATTTAAATTGCATGCTTCATAAACTGTATTGTGTACAGCATTTTATGAGTTTTAGAATGTTGTAATTCACCTCGAGACTTTCAGTATACCACAGAATAAATAACTTTTGACAACAATGGCTGTTTACAGTCAGGTAGTAGTTTGCATGCAAAATATTTCTTTGTATACATGTAATAGATGTTGTTATCACAAGATGCATGCTTGAGTAACAGTGCAATCTTGTGAATATTTGTTCAGAAGTAAGTCCCACTGTATTGAATGGGGTTTAATTCTAGGTAAATATGCCATCTGTAGACATTTCTTTTTTAAAGGAGAATTAGAAATTCACAATGGATAGGACTCTCAATGGCTGTTAGCTATGATAGCTGAATGAAATCCCCACGTAGAAGACACTGGCTCCAATCCTAACCAGCTTTCCTGCTCTGACATAGCTGTGTCAATGGGCATGTGCTGCATCCTGCAGTTGGTTGGCAGTCCCAGAGGCCTTCTCAAGGTAAGGGAATGTTTGTTCCCTTACCTTGCTGCTGGAAAGTTGGTTAGGATTGTACTCACTGGCGGTAAACAGCAAAGGATGGTTGTTACGTCTGCTTGTAGTTTCCAGAAGCATGAGGCTGTTCACTCTTGGAAACAGAATGGTGGAATAGATGGAAGATTACTTTGGGCCAGACAAGCAAAGCACTCAGTACATTGCTAAGGAAAATTCTTCCATGGTTTGCCACTTTTTCTTTAGTTCACTGTGAACCTCCAAGGGCACATGGTTTAGAATGTTGTTTGCACTACAATCCTGGTTTCAGATTTCCAAGCAGTTACATGTAGCTCCTTCCATTCACTTTTCAGTCCGTTTCTGAAATGACTCTGTGAATTCTTGCTTATCATTCAAGGAGTCATGTGCAACTGGAACCAGCTTTGGCAGCAAACCCTCTACCAGATTTGAACGCCATCTGAACAACTGTCATGGCCAGATGCACAGTGTTTCTGGAACAATATAGGGGTGCTTGGCTGCAGTGTTGCCGCAAGTGAAAAGTGAAGTCTCAAAGGACCAGTGCAGCAATGCTGTATTGCAATATGGTGCTTTAACAACAGTCCAGATCACAGTGTTGAAGATTTAGGATGGAAAATGGCACAAATTGATGTGCTTTGATGTTACTGACACTTACAGGGTATGTGCAGCAAAAAAATGATGTATCATCAATTTTACCCATTACTTCCTTGTGTGCTGCACTTCAGAAATAATGGTCTTTTAAGAAAATGTGTGGTGAATGTCGCCTCATCAGCTTAATAGAACAACTTTCTTTGTGTGTAACATGGTGCTGGCTGACTCAAGTCAGGTTGAGCAACCTCTCCATTCTGATCTAGGAACCCATACATCGGCAGGAAGAGCTTAGCTAAGATTTGTATTGGGAATACTGTGCGGTCTGGTCCTGATCAGGTCAAACAAATGGCCAGGCACAAAATGGCCAGCATCCGGTGAATTTGGCATCCACTGGTCCATTGACAAGACCATCTGTCACAGCCAAGAGAGGGCTAAGGGGATAGCTCTGGGTTTTCTACCTTTGAATGTACAAATAACAGCATTATAATCTGGCTAGCTCTGGCTAGTTTGATTCAGCATGCATTTTCTGTTTGAGCTCTAACAGAGGTTACCTGTACATTGCTGATAACCCATCTAGCCTCTGAAGATGTACAGAGGAACTGGGTAAACTCTCATGGTAGGGCCATGTCTAGATAAGTCACTTTCTGTCTGCCTCTGTCTGCAATCCTAACCACACTTTCCTGAGAGTAAGCCCCATTGAACAAAATTAGACTTACTTCTGAGTAGACCTGGATAGGATTGTGCCCTCTGACTCCAAGACCTGTTTTGTCTAATTCCAAGTGCCACTGTTGTCCATTGTTACTTTTCTCCTTCTTATTTTTTTTTCTTATTACTGCACTCTTGCTATTTTTTCTGAACTTTCCCATTTCCCACTAGAAGAAATTACTACCTTCTCTCGCCCTCGACATCTGTTCAGGGCTGTGGGTGCTAAGAGGTTGGGGAGGGGGTATTTGGAGCCAATTCCCATTCAGGTAGCAAAGAATTTACCCAGTTTATTTTATTTTTTCTAAAACATATGCAAGGGTGTGTAGGAAGGTCAAGTTCGTGGGCTGTGTGTCTTGCTTCTTTCCTGCATCACTGAGGCCTGCTCTAGATCACCAAAACATGTTACAAATTTGGTATTTTTTTCCAGAAGGAAAATTCTTCAGTGAACAATACACAGAGACATGACCACAATGAGAAAAACACTCATAAAACTTGTAGATTTAGCAGTAGCAGTGCCACTTGCATTTTAATTACTGCTTGGAGGCCTGTCTCAATCCTCTTGAGCAAGGGTGTCAAACATAAGGCCCGGGGGCTGGGTGTGGCCCGTGGAAGCTTTTTATCTGGCCCTCAGGCTCTCAGCTGCTGAGCAGTGCTGAGGTGTTACTGCTGAAAGGGCAGCCCACTTGAAAATTGAGCTCCCCCATATATTGAAATATGATCAAGATTTGTGTATTTTCTCTTCTGTCATTTGCAGCTAACGAGTTCCTAAATGAGAAAAAGTTCTTATTTTTGGTCATGACCTGTTTAATGACATCACTTCCTGCCTAATGACATCACTTCTGGCCCTCAGCAGGTATCATGAACACTATTCGGCCCTCTGTATGAAACAGGTTTGACACCCCTGCTCTAGAGCAGTGGTTCTCACACTTTTAGCACCAGGAGCCACTTTTTAGAATGAGAATCTGTCAGGACCCACAGGAAGTGATGTCATGACCAGAAGTGACATCATCAAGCAGGAAAATTTTTAACAATCGTCTTCTGTGACCCTACCAACACATACCTAGGAGTAAACCTCATTGACTGTCATTGTTAAAAGCATATAAAGAGTAGCCTGTTAAAAGTACAGATCTGTAACATTTCCCCAAATGCAGTCACATACCATGATATGTGGTAGACTTGATGCTAGACTTGATGTGATAGACTTGATGCTAATATATTAAAATATTGAAATGAATGGGGATCCACCTGAAATTGGTTCACAACCCACCTAGTTTGAGAAACTGTGCTCTAGAGAGACAGCGAGGATGACCCAACAGGTTAAAGGGTAGAGGCTGGTTGTTGAGCTGCTTCTGTTATACCTGATGATGGACTAAGCACTTAGGGCCCAATCCTATGGAGTGTACACTGGCTCACTGCTGGTGTGCACGGTTGCAAACATGCCATAAGGCACATTTGCGGACCCTAGCACTGGTACTAGCCCAGCACTGGGCAGTGCTCAACTAGCACCATTGGAGCACCGGAATTCCGCCACCCGGTGGTCGCACAGACTGCTCAGCAGTGGAGAGGTAGGTGGGGGTGTGGAGGAGAAGGCATTCTGGGGCAGGGGGAGGCAGAGGGAGGGCAGGGAGGAGGTGTTCCGGAAGAGGGAGTGGGGCGGGAGGGAGAGGGGACCAGTGGAGCTTTGCTCCACAGGATCCAGAGCCTCCATGTCGGGCTGGCTGCCTGACACAGAAGCTCTGAATTCTACACTGACCCTCAGGTCATTGTAGAATAGAGTAGTCCCACTGCAGGGCTACTTGGTTTACATGGGGAAAGGGGACAAAAATCTTTCTCCTGAGGAGAAGGCAGTGGCTGCCTGGAGCATGCAGGATGCAGTGGCAGCCATTTTGGGCTGCCCGTCCACAGCTGTCAGTTTAACTCCTTACACAAGCACAAGATTTACAACCAGGCACAAAGTATTAAATGTATTGAAACAAACAAAATCACCCCAGTACTTCCCAAGGGCATTTCCATCTGGCAACAGAACTCATTTTACTTTAAAAAATATGGGTC
Organism: Tiliqua scincoides; assembly: GCF_035046505.1. NCBI lineage: Eukaryota > Metazoa > Chordata > Lepidosauria > Squamata > Scincidae > Tiliqua > Tiliqua scincoides. The sequence continues at coordinate 111,527,122 of NC_089823.1, forward strand.
AAATTACTCAAAATGTCACTCAGAAGAACTAGCTGCTGCACAGCAGCCTGAATGGGTTTCATCACATTGTGACCGTTTATAATATCAATGATACGTGAGTTAATGAAAGAGTTTGAACTACTAGAAAGAACAATGGAAAGAGACCTTTGTGAACGAAGCCCATGATGTTTTTTATGTTCAATTCATCAGAACATCTGTATAAATTGTTATCCACAACTCAGCTGCACCATTGACCCTTGTAGCTGTATCAGCACTCAGAAAAATGGTGACAAAAAACACGTTCAAATGTATGTGTCATTTTCCTTGTTGTACATGACAGAAATGATTGTTATTTCAAATATTCTCTTTAATTGATTGGCTACAGTGTATAAGACATAGTTGTGCTGTATTTTTTTTTTTTTTTTTTTTTGCCATAATTGATGTTCAGCCTGATCCTATATGAAATTTACACCACTGGAACTAGAGTTCTGGTGACATAAGGCGCTTTACAACAGTTGCAAACATGAACCACAGTTGGAAGCAGGGCCTAAGAGAGGGGGGTAATTTGTACCCAGGCCCAGGGTCAGAAAGGGGGCCCAGGAGCCAAAGGAGGAGGCCCAGAAATTTCCTGGGATCTGATATTTTCCAAACTCACTCATACTCACTGCCCACATGGGATGCACATGGCACATGGCAGCAACTACTGCCAGAAGCCACACGTACTAGGCCCAGCAATGCATACATTCCTTAACAGTGTCACATCTGGGAAGAAGCTGGCCTGCTCCAGGGGCTCTTTGGCTTACGGATCTGCCTACAGTGAAGTAGTGGATGGGAGCTCAGGGACACAGCTGCGGGGCTACAGCTGCTGCAGAAGTGTTTCCCAACCCCACTGCCCTCCCCACTCTGTTTCACCCCCTCCCTCTTTGGGAAGAGACCCCAAAGAAACTTTGTATCCCCTGACAGAATTCCTCTTGGAGGCCCTGGTTGGAAGCAGCCAGGCTACCACTGTGAACTGCAGCAGCAGCAGATCAATTGTGTCCCCTGATGCCCCATTGTGTCCCCCTGTTGCCTGCACAGAAGATGAGAGGGAGGTGGGAAGTAGGTGGAATGGGGCAGGGAGAATGAACAATGGGGAGGAGATGGGTCAGAATGGGTCAAATATTGTTTGTTTTTTATTGTTTTTATAGTGTTTTTATCTGCATTTTAATGTACTGATTGTTAGCTGCCTTGGGTGCCCTTTGGGGAGAAAGGTGGAGTATAAATCAAATAAACAAACAAAAAACAAAGAAACAAGGACTGGAAGGGAACGGTATTAGTGACAGCTGTGCTGCTGATAGCCTATCTCCCTTCCAGGTCTCAGTCAGCCCTCCTGGGTCCACTTGGATGTGCCAGCAAAATTGCTGCCTCAGGTCCGAGTAGATCCATTCCAACACCAAAGCTTACCCCCAGGTAAGGGAACAAATTTGAGGTTTACCCTCCTTATCCAGAGGGGACGTCTGGGACAGCTCCCCCCCCCCCAGAATCCAGCTCATGCTCTTGTGGCATGGCTGCATCTGTTTTATACAATACAACAAGGTTTGTGCATGAAAAACAGTGGTTTTATTTCTTTAGGAGAAAAAAAAAGTCATGTTGAAGCTCAAAAAAATTCTGTATTTCAGAATGTATTTTGGAATTCTGAGTAAGGGATGCCCAACCTGTATAAGAATTTCCACAACATGAGTATATTGTTGAGAGTATTCTAACTAGTGATGTGGCCAAATTTCTAATTATCTGGTTTGGAGTACACATTTGCCTGGCATGAAATGCTTGGATAGTCTGAGAAGTTTGTTTACAATTAGAAATGTAAAATGAGGTTCTTTATTGATGTCATATTTATCCTGTCTGTTGTCCAAGGAATTCAGGATGGCATATGGTCCTTCCCCTTCTCCTCCTCTCCCCTCCCCATTTTATCATCACAGCAGTCCTATAAGACAAGTTAGGCTGAGAGTGTGACCCATGGTCATTCAGTAAACCTTCGAGGTGAAGGCATTTGACTTTGGCTTTTCCCAATCATCATTACATCACCCTGACCCCTACATCATACTGGCTCCGCAGGGATGAGGCATTCACAGAGACCGCTTTTTCATACAAGTGAAGGGTTTTGTTTTTTCCCCAGGTACTAACTGTTGCTCAGATGGAACTAAGTAATCACCCTCGAAAGGTAATTCTTTAGGCACTGGGTAACTATATTCAGGGTTCCCAACTATATTCAGGTACTCAAGACCTCCTAACACTTGAGATGGCATGCAAAATACTGCACCCGCCTGACCCAATGATGTGCCAGCCTCTCCTCTCTCACTCTCCAATGTTCTAGCTTAGGTCTCCCCTGCACAGTTCCTCTTCTTCGCCGTTCCTGTATTCATTTTCCAATCAAGGGAGTGGAAGGAGAAGGAGGAACAATGGACAAGTAGGCAGACAGAGATGAGCACCCATCACCAACATCCTGCCTGAGGCAGCTGCTTCAGTTGGCCTCAGGACTATGCTGTGGATCTTTTTGGGAGCTTTTTAGGAACTAGCAGCACTCCTGACCTCTTGCAGTCTGGTGCTGGTTGGAGGCCACCATCTTGTCCTTTTTCTTAGGCAGCAAAATGTCTTACTGTGCATTGACTGCTGGCCATGCCTGTTTCTGGCCTGTGTGATGCCTGCCTGCCTGCCCTCTTTATTGCCATCTCTTCCAGCTCCTTGCCAGCCCTCAGACCTGACTGCCTGTTATCTCCATTCAGTTGCACTGCAAACAACTGACATACTGATGTTTGTGTGAATCAGGCCTTTCCCCCACATTGAGAAGAACAATACTGGCTAGAACTAATGCTGGGCTTTCTTGACATGATTTGATGCAAAAATACTGCCAGCCGCACACATACCTTACATTGGCAGGGACTTCAGCAGGAACGGAGAGTTAATTAAGCTCTGAAAACGTCAGCCACACAGCAATGCTGTTTTTCTTCTGCTGCATATATAGCTGGTAGCTTTTCAGACCACATTGTGCATTCTGATGAAATAGGCTTTTTTCAATAACTGTTCACGACGCAATATTTTTCGTGGAGTGGAATCCTATGGTGGAATGTCAAATGGAGATGCACAGCTAGAGGCTAGGAACCCAATACAATCCCCATCCATTTTTCTCCATCTGTATGGGTGTGGATAAACCTTTTCACCCATATTCCATAGCAGACAGGACACATCTTGTCATCTGCTGTTGGGCCATTCGGCACACTCTCAAATTCTTGTTGCATGCAACTGTCTCTAAACTGGGGTCTCCAAAATGCTTTAACTAGCATTCCTTGTTTTTAACATACCTTTAGAAATGTGTTCTGATTACAAACACAAACACACTCCAGCTGGTTTTGAGTGGCTTTTTGTACAAATAGGGATCCACAGGTCAGGAGCTGGTAAATGTGATGAGAAACATCATATTCTATGTCAGCTTGTTTTGTGTAAGCATTGCTGGTTTACAGAGCATGATTTGGGAGATCTTCTGTTAAGAGCATGGTGTGTGGTCATAAAGAAATGAAACACTTATGAGAACTCCATACTTGAAGGGGGGGCAGACAGAGAAAAGTCCTACATGCTTGCTATATATCCAGAATGGGATTTTGGAGGAAGAAACAGGAAGAAATGATAGCCTGAGATTAGCATCCTACATACCAAGAGAAGGCTTTACTGCAAAAAGAAATAAGAAGAAGAAGAAATAAAAATAAGAAGGAAACCTTAATCAAATTACATATTTTTGTCAGCAAAAATGCACTGTCCCTTGCTGTATCACTGGACCATTGGACACGTGTGCAGAGGTTCGGCCATGCTAGGTCCCCTTGTGTGGGCCCAGAATGAATCACAAGAACCAAGTTGACTTCTGTGCTCCATTCCAGAATTTTGGCAAAGCTGAATGTTTTTATTCTGCTCTCCATCAAAACTCTGTGGTGTCAAACTAGATAACTTAACTCATCCCTACTCCAAATTCAGCTTTTCTGTGAAGGTGTTGACTTAACTCTTTAATTCCCACTGCTTCCAGAAGGAGTACACAAGACAATTTCCACATATCTTCTACCTTTTTTGCCTTTGCTTCTGTCTTTCCTTTTCTCCCACCTATCTTTTCCCCTGTATCAAAATTTACATTTTAAGCTGGCATGATTACCTTGCAAAATGCCATATCCATCTAGGGCACTAAATATATAATAAACAGTAGCAGTATATGAGTGCTTTTGCACTGTTATCTGTATTCAGTTGCATGAAAGAGCTGCTTTTGTCATCAAACAGTTCATGCATGTATGCTGTTAGAGCAATATATTTATGCAGTGACAGGTGACCCTGTTATGTCGAACTTGTACTGCTAAAAAATGGAGCCATCCAGATGTGAAAGGCCATTGAATTAGATCACTCTGACACCCATTACACCTGAGCTATGTCACTGATGTTTTCATTAGACATTAACTCAACAACTTGCACCATATGTTTACTGTAGTGCTCAAATACCCGGAGGTAAAAATAATTTTGTCTGCCGGATGGTGAATGTCCACTTCCTAACTTCCATGGCCATTTGGAGTAATAATTGGCTGACACTTTGATGCTGGTTTGCAGAGATATTATACATTTGGATCATAATAATTTTAAAGACCTCTGAGTCTTGGGGCTTCAGAAGCATGTTTGTATATCACTTCAAAAGATATTTTTTCAAGTCTTTCACCCTTATTCAGTTTGAGTCACACCAGATTGGAAATAGGGAGATGCATTTTTTGATAAACGTCAAATTGAAAATGTGAATAGTGTACAGTGCAGGCAGATGTACCACAGTACCACATAGGATAGTGTTTAGGGCAGTGGTTCCAAACTTTTAGGAGCTCAGGGACTACTAAGGCAAAATTTTGAGACGGTGGGAACCACATGCAACCTCCCTCCCACCCTCGCACACAAAAAGTACAATTAAATTTGTAATACATAAGAAGATTATTTAATAATTAATGTGATGGTTGTGCTTGCCTTTGCTTCACTAGCTGTGAAAGTCTTGGGTTTACATGGAATACATGAAACACATAATAATTCCCCCCCAACTCAGAGGTTTTCACACCCACCCAGTTCAATCCAGTCTCTTTTCCCCCACACCAGACCACATTATGCACAGCCCTTGCCTCTTTTAAGTGTGGAAAAACACCTCAGAAAGGGAGAGGGTAAGCACAAGGGGATTATAGACAAGTCATGCAAGGTAGTTAAATGAACCAACAAAAAAGCACACACATCCCTCCACAGTTCCTTTTGTTACACAGCCCTGGTCCTACTTCCCCCTCACTTGTGAGTCCAGAGCCACAAAACAACCACAAAACAACCACAAAAAAACAGCTGCCTACTCTTCCATTAGTTTGTGGAACTCCTTGCCCCAGGATGTGATGATGGTGTCTAGACTAGATACCCTTAAAAGGGGAATGGAGAAATTTCTGGAGAAGTTCATCACAGCCACAGTGTGACTAACAGCCGCATTCTAGGCATGTCTACTCAGAAGTAAGTCCCATTATAGTCAATGGGGCTTACTCCAAGGTAAGCATGCATAGGATTGCAATCTGAGGAGATAGGGAACTGGCCAAGTGTGGGGTGGGGGAGGGCTCCCCATGGACAAAGCTGCTGCTGCTGCTCTCTGAGGAGGAAGGGTACTTGGCTACAGTGGTGCCTGTTCTGCAACTTCTGGGATTGCTTCTCCCCAGGTGGGCAGCTTGCAGTAAGACAGCAGAAGTGCTGCCTGTTTCCCTCTCCTAAAGGGGTGCCAAAACCTGGTTGCCTGGATCCCTTGCTCCACCCCTGGGTGTTAGAAGAGCACATCCAGGGGGCCCAATCCTGCCAATTGGGGAGGGGGTACCAGGGCTGGGGGTTGAGCACACTGTTCTCTCCTGCTGCCACACTGCCTCCAACTCCCTTCCTCTGTGTTCCCTGGCCAGCTGGAGTCTGGACTCCCAGGGAAATCACATCCAGGGAAATCCACTCCAAGGGAAACCTCCCCTAGCCAGCCAGCCAACCAGCCAGAAATGCTTTTGGGAGCCTGTTCCTTCTCCTCCTCCTCCTCATTACTACCATTCCTCCCCTCCTCAGGCCCCCCACCTCTTCCTCCTCCTCCGGCAGCAGCGGTGGCCCCCCCGCCTGCCCAAGAGAGTTCCCAGGCTGGCTGCAGTCCTGATTTGACTCCTGACAAACCAGGCTATGAGGGCTCACCTCAAGGCACAGGGTCAAGGAATGGAGGCAGCAGGCTGGAGGCAGCGGCGGCAGGGCACCTCTCCTCTGCATGCAGCTGAGCCAGGAGGCTGCACAAACACGCACACCTTACAAGGCGCCTGTGCTTCACTTTTTCGCTTGTCTGGGTACTTGCAGACAAGGAGGGAAGGAAGGTGGAGGGGGGAGGCAGGAGAAAGAGAAAGGCTATGCTCTGATTGGCTCTGAGCTGCTCTGATTGGCTGCTGGAGCTGCAGAGGCTTTTTTCTTCCTGGAAGGGCATTTCCTTTTCTTTTTTCACCAGAGAGGTCGCGGACCACCTGGGAGGGCACTGTGGACCACCAGTGGCCCGCGGACCACGGGTTGGGAACCCTAGGTTTAGGGTGTTGGACTGAGATCTTGGAGAGCTGGGTTCATCTTCCAAAGTCTCCTGAGGCATACCTTGATCCAATTACTGTGTGTCAACATAGCCTTTCTGACATGAGTGTTGTAAAAATAAAAGGGGGACAGGCATCTTGAGTTCCTTTGAAAAGGGGTGAAGTGGAATAGGTATGTAATATATAAATAGAACCGTAAACAACATACAAATGCAATTCAGGTTACATCCAAGGTTACTAACAGCCCAACACTCTGCAAGATTGGGCTGTTGCGGAGTCTCTCTTGACAGCAGAAGACAGCACTTCGTTATAAAATGCCACTCTGTTGGTGGCTAGTTTGCACACACTTCTGCAAGATGCAGTAGCACCACAACTCTACTGCCAGACCCCTCCAGACCTGCCATACCAGGTGAGGTAGTGGTGGAGATGGGGTGGGCAAGGAGGAACAGGGCAGAGAGGCAGCAGGAGGGAATGGATCTGGTGGCAATGGAATGCGCTGGATCCTGTCCCCTTTGTTTCTTCTGCCCTTTCTTCTTTGAGGAGACTCACTGGCAAGCAGAAGGCTTATGGAGGGGTAAGGAAAATAATTCCACTTCCCCCTCCCAAGCCTTCCAATCTTCCTCCCTCTGTAGGCAGAGTGAGGCCCTTTCTGGCACTGCTGCATCAGTGGGGGGGGGGGGGGTGAGGAAGGATAGAATTGGGCTGTTACCCAGTAAATCATTCACCAGTGGAAGTCTGTTCTACATGAATTGGGGCCCTTACTGATAAATGTCATACACACAAGTATGTGGGAGTGCTCGCCAGTGTCATCTGTGAGCACGAGATTACTTTCAGTTGGATAAGTATCTAAATGCACCTCCCCAATCTAGCTAGCACAATTCATTATGTGTAACTATGCACAACTAGAAGTGGATTTGGTCACATTGCTTTCTTGACTCTTACAGTATTTATTTTGGGTGTTGCCTGCCTGTTGGTGGATATTATTACTTTTTAAACGTATAAAACTGCTTGGCACTGTACCAACAAGATAAAGCCCACAGGCTTGCAATGTAAATATGGCCAGGAAGTTACCTAATGGACGAGCAGTGGTGGGACATCAAGACAATATGGGCGGTGCCCAGGGTTTGGCAGGGGACCCCCATAAAAGTAATGTTCTAAATGAGTTTAACTTTTGAATATTCCTTCTGGTACTGATACTTTGTTGTGACAGGAAGTGGGAAAAGGACCTCTGTTTCTCAGCAGAAGGAGGAACAGCATTGCACAGGAACATGCTGCGTGGATAGTGTCCTCTCTCTGGGGCAGATGGCACCCGCGCACAGTTCAAACAAGGCTTGTGTCAGGTTGCCATCTGGCTCCTCCACTGTGGCAAGGCTTTCATGCTGTGAGACCATCTGGCTTCTCTTTTGGAGCTGCAAAGTGAATTCACAGAGAAAACTGGCGCTGTACCTATTGAATAAACCCAAGAATATGCAGCATTCCTGATGAGCACATTTTTACAGGACAAGTCGTGCAGCTGAAATTAATTGTATTCCTGCCAAACACACCAAGTTTGCCAGTGTGATAGTTTCCAATGCACTAGGCACACTATCGGGTAACACCTTCACAACAGTAGAACTTCACACACCCCTCCCCCAAGTGAATCCATATGAAGGGAACAGGGAATTGTGGAGGTGATTGCAAGATTGGTGCCTTCAGGAAATGGTCTGCAGGAATGAAGCTCATTCAGTGTGTAGGCATGCTTCTAGGTCTCAAGTATCTCTAGTGTATGCAGAGGAGTCTACCTTGGGTAGCAGCAAGACCGGCAAGGATTCAGAAGGCCCTTAACCCAACAGAACAAGTTTTACTACTTGACTTGGCTATAATAAAAACTCCATCCTCAACCACTGCAGTTAGAAAACTAGAGGCAGTAGCGTAGCTACAGGACTGGCGCACTAAGTATGTAGTGCAGTAAGTATTGCCTGTGGCCACAACATGCAGTGTAAGCAGCTCTTCTCACTTGCCATCGGAGCCATTCAGGCCAAAGGCGTGTGGAAGGGGCCGCTTACAGGGCAGGTTGCAGCACATGCAAAACTTACTGTGCTGCCCTCCTGTAGCGCACTACTGACTACAGGAGCCTAATTGCTCCAAACACTGACATGAGCCACAACATCCTTTGGCATACCTAAGAGAGGGCAGCTCAGTGGCTACAGTTTCTCACAAAGGGCTGTTTTGGTGAGAGGGGCAGGGCTGGCTCATCACTGAGATTCACTGAGGTGCTTAGGCAGCAGGCGCCCATCTCCATCCATCTACTTGCCTCCGCTGTCACTGCTCCTCCTTCCATTCCCTGGACTTGAAAGAGGGAGATTGAGCAAGAGTGGAGGACAGTGGTGAGCTAGAACATTCTTGTAGTGCACAGGTATGTTAGCATTGCACGGATATCAGAAGCAGGTATTTTGATTTATTCAAAGAGGGTGTGTCCAAGTGAAGAGACATTGATGAACTAATCTGTAGCTACTAGTAGGTGTGATAGAAATTTACAGTGTGGCAGGTTGAGAGTTGAGTTGGTTGAGTTGGCCTTCACATGCTTTGTAACTCCTACTGTTCCATGATGCTGTGTATGTGGTGTAAATTAACTGAGGCTATGATCCTGTTCATGCTTACCTGGGAGTAAGTGTCATTTACTATAATGGGACTTACTTCTGAGTAGACAGGCATAGGATTGGGTTTTCATTCTTATACAGAACTACTCTGTGACTATTTTCTTTAAAAAAAACAACTAAATTCCGTATCAGGGAAACATAAACTTAAGAACAGAAAACCTAAATTCCACTACTGAAAGATACTGTGCAAATGAGTTATGCTGCATCAGATGGCAGGGTGAGAGTTACAGATAATTCCCCACAGATTTTAGGGATTTTTGCAAAACTGGAGGCAATGCAAGCTGTGATGACACTGAGAGATAAAGGTGTTATTCATGAGACATATTTAAAGATATAAACGTATGGAGACAGGAGAGGGATGGCACCCAGTTACCGCCACACATTTAAATCCCCATTTCCTTCTGAAGCTTGGCCACTGCTTGAAGCAGCATGCTCCTTTTCAACGTGGCTGCACCAGCTTGGGGGGGAGGGGAGGTGGGGGAGCTTTCATTAGGAATCCTGCAGCAGTTACCAAAATCTACATCAGATGCATGATTCTGTAAGAACAACGGTTGTTTTCCAGCCCCTGTTGATATATGTTCTGATAAATTTCACCAGCAAAGACAACCTAATGCAGATTTCTTCCCTGAAGAGAGGAGGGTGGTGATCTGTCTTTGTAAATATTTATGATCGGTCCCCAGCTTTTTCATTGACAGAATACTTATGTTCTCCTTTCAATAAAACTTGCTAAACTGATTTATTCATAACCCTGTATAGCAGACATTGATGTCTTTATTAGAGCATCCTTAAACAGCACTGTGATGGTATCACTGGTTGGGCACTCTCACTTCTTGCAGTCTCTGGGGAAACTGGCATCTGTTCAGATGCATAGTTCTCTTGTAAGAGAAATAGCCAGAATCCTTGTGCTACTTAGAAGAGCACTCACTCAGGTATGTCATGCATTTCTAGTTGTGATGAACATTGGCATTTCTAGTTGTTAATATAAAACAGCACAGCTTATCTCACAATTTATTTTTTTTCTGTTTTTCCTGAACCGGAGAGTTGATTACAATGTTGTAACCTCCTTGTGGTGACTGACAAAAATCACCTCCAAGTGCAGTGCTTGGACTTGGCAGAGCTGGTATCATTCTTCACGTCATGATCAGTGGAACCATTAAGGAAAGGTCTTTCAAGCCTTACATCTTCCATGTGGACAACTGCCATGTAGAAGCAACTTTTGGCTGTCCCTTTGTGGGGCCTGTAACGTATGAAGCAACCGCTGAAAGTTCACATGTCAGTATTCCTTTTCAAACTATTCATGTATTTTTAACCAAACCTGCTTAAGAAGTCCCTCACATGTTCAGAGAACATCTGTACCAATTTCAAGTTATTGACTGCTGCACCTTCCATGTTTTAAAATTCATTTTTACACATCAGTCGGATTTTCTAAGGACATCAAAATGATGGTCATTCTGACTGAAGTTTTCTTCTCTCCTAGTCCCCCAGGATTGTGATGGAGGGAAGGAGGAAGCTAGCTAAGATTATTTTACAGCCAGAAGAGTCTGTGCAGGAGATGGTCTTCTGTATCCCAGCAGCCTGTTCTGGAACATAAAACTTTAAAATCCGTATCGAGTCTAATGCAGGGGTGTCAAACATAAGGCTTGCTAGCTAGATACGTGTTGTGGAAGGTCTTTATCCAGCCTATGTAATAATTGAGCTCTCCCAGGACCACTATCTGCTGCTCTCAGCTGCTGAGCTATGAAGGGACACATGGACAGAAGCAGCACTGCTGAAGGGTGCTAGGAGAGCAAAATTATCATGCGGACTGCCCTTTCAGTGGCACTCCTTCTGCCAAGGCGTTGGGAAAGTGAGAGGGAAGGTGCCTTCAAGAAGATGAGGAATGGTGCAAGGGAAGGGGCAGACCAAGACGAGTGAGAAAGGGAGAAAGGGGATGCTGCTGAGGTAGTAGGAGAGTTCAATTATCATCCAGGCCTCCCTTTCCGCAGCACCGCTTCTGCCAAGGTGTTGCACCTCTCAGCTGTTGAGCTACAAAGTGATGCCTCAGCAGAAGCAGCACTGCTGAAAGGGTGACCTGCATGATAATTGTACTCTCCCATATCTTGAAAATATGATCAAGATTTGCATGCTATATTTTCTTTTCTACCATTTGCAACTAATGAGCTCCAAGGTGAGAACAAAGTGCTTACTTCTGGTCATTGCCTGCTTAATGATGTCACTTCCTGCTTAATGACATCACATCTGGCCTTTGCATGTTATTTGGCCTGTATGAAATGAGTTAGATATCACAGGTCTAATGGTTCACTTCCAGTAATAACCTGTGGCTAGGTCAGTCTTTACAGTATTTGAGCCCCAGGAGAACTATCTCCCTGCCTACCGATCTCTTTTGCTGCTCCTCCTCCTCTCAGATGGCTCTCTGGGAAATAAAGTTTCTCCAAGCATAGCTGGAAACTTCACCACCACCTCAAAAGAATCTTTTGAGTGCTACATTAATTTTACTTGTTCATTATTGAACCGGATCACTGAAAATAAGCTTCTCTGAACCTATTTGGAGGGTTGGACCCAGGTTCAACTCCCTGATAATGAAAAAATGAGTAACAAAATAAACGAGTCTTTCTCAAATGAATGCCTACATGAATCAAGTTCTTAAATTAATGACAGCAAATGGAATAGCTAAACAAAAAACTGATGAATGCTTTTGTTCTGAATTTTAAAAACTGACACTAGTATGTATAAACATATTTGTTGCAAACAGAGCTTTGAGAAGGGGCTGTGAAAAGTCACATCATGTTTCCATTAAGCCACAGCAATTATAATTACTTTTATTGACTGAAACCAATTTTTCTAGTAGAAACCATGCTGAATAATTGCACCATTCACAGCTGATGTACATGACTGTTTCTCAGGCTTCTGATAGCTGAGCTGGCATACACTTTTTCTGATTTAAAATTGGAGGCACTCTTCCTTCCTACACCCCAAAAATGTAATTTCACAGTGTGCATGAGTAAGAATTGTTCATCTTCTGTGTTTCTGTGTGTGTGGAAGCACTGTCAGTTCTCCAAGATTGGCATTGGAGTCTCCAGATCAGAGGTTCCCAAATACCTCTAGGGGAGTTGGGAACCAGGTAAGTCTTTACAGGGGTTGGAAGGCGGCGCCAGCAGTAAGAACATAAGAAGAGCCCTGCTGAATCAGGCCAAAGACCCATCTAGTCCAGCTTCCTGTATCTCACAGTGGCCCACCAAATGCTTCAGGGAGCACACAAGACACAACCTGTGTCCTGGTGCCCTACCCTGCATCTGGCAATCTGAGGTAGCCTACCTCTAAAACCAGGAGCTTGCACATACCTACCATGATCTGTAATCCGTGATGAACTTTTCCTCCAGAAATTTATCCAATCCCCTCTTAAAGGAATCTAGGCAAGATGCCATCACTACTTCCTGTGGCAAGGAGTTCCACAGTTTAATTACACGCTGGGTAAAGAAATGTTTTCTTTTGTCTGTCCTAACACTCAATGCTGCAATATCCAAAGGGCCATTTCACTTACCTGAGAGGCAGCAGTAGCCTTTGGCAAGGTGCATGGGGCTCTCCGCCACCTCTGTGCGCCTCAAATAGAAAACCGGAAGAGGGTTCCTATCTGAGATAAGTGCTGTTTAGAGCAGCAGGGAGGCCTGCAGAGGGGACTGTGAGCCCTCAGCCCCCTGGCAAAGGCCACTGCTGTCCCCTAGGTACTGAAACGCCCCTTGGTTGCAGCAGCGATGCCATCGCTGCCATCCCTGCACTTCCCTCAAGGGCCACTTCCCTTAAGGGGGAGTGCCCTGCTTCTGGTTCCTCTGGTGGATCATTGGGGGAAAAAACTCCAAAGTTAGATTCAATTGGCAGAGCTAATGAGACACTATTTGGGGTCAACTTCCAGCCTCAACTTTGGGTCAACTTCCAGATAATTCTCTCACTTGTCTTTATTGGGAACAATTGAATACTCTAATCACACTGAATGCAAAAGCAGAACAAAATTATGTACCCTCAGTGGAGGCTGATTGGATAGAGTCAAGGACAAAGCAGTGAATCATACAGACACATTGTAGGCAACTGCCTGTATGGGTGGGTCCTAACTCTTTTGAGCTCACAGGAGCCTATAATTATTACGTTAATGTATTTCTTTCAGCACATCAGTAGTTCTCTTGTGGAACTCCAGTGTGACTTGGCATATAATTAGGGAATTACTTTTTTTCAGTTTAAGGAGAATATACTTTTAATATGTCATGATAGTTTTTCAGGTTCTTGACTAGTATTTTATTTCAGATACAGTGCAATTATGTTGCATTTTTCTGAGTTAACATGGGCCTGACTCATTTTCAGAACTCTGAACTAGTCTAACTTAACTCTGATCTTAAAGACTACATAGCTTGCAATGCAATTTTCTGCATTTTTACCTGGAAGTAAGTCCCATTGAACCTACTGGAACCTACTTCTGCGGAAATGTAACTGACCAGTCAAGGGGGATATCGGTTGGCACCAAAAACAGCTGGGGAACTTTGACAGACTTTGACAATTAGCAACCCAAGAAGTAGGCAATGAGAAGCCTGATGGATCTGAGGTAGCATACCAGATAGATCCTGTTGTCAGAGCCCAAGATTAAGAGGAGAAGCAGCATTTGTCCTGGAATCCAGTGTGGGCTGATAAAGAGGAATTCTGTTCACCTCCCTAAAAGGGTATTGGCATCCTAAGAGAAAGCAGAGGTGGAATTTTCTAGTCCAGAAGACTGTCCAGATCAGGTGATGGGTGATGTAGAATGAGGGGCCCATCTAAGAGAGGGTCAGCTGCCCCTCAGTCTTTCGAGGAAAGACTCCACAGAGGGAATAACTGAATAACTGAAGAGTCCAGAAGAAACAAACTCCAGGGTGGCAAACTCCATTGTGTTCTCCTAACCTAGGTTGTGTCACCTGAGCGCTACATGGTGCTTGGGCAGTGGGTATGTGATTGGGTGCATGAGTGTGGTAACATAAGCAACATAGCTGCTGTTTTCACTGCTGTAAAACAGTAAAACATTTTTCTTGTTGATATTATTGACTGGCAGTATACCCTTTCTAACAGCAGAGAATAGATTCTGTGGAGATAGACCCTGATCACCCTCAGGCCCCACTGTTGAAGCAGCTCTTTGTTTACCTCCAACCATCCTACTGTTAAAATGTTGTTCAGATTGACCCAAGAATGCAAGTGTAGGCACTTTCAAGGGAGAACTGGTGAGAGTGAAGGGTATTTTAACCGAGCCCTATCACCCATTTCTTCTTCTGTTCTTTGTGGGCCTCAGAAGACCCTTTGGAGATGAGGGGAACCCAGCTGCTGTCACCTCTAGAGGAGGAGCTCAGGAGGCCCATGGATCCAATCTGCAGTTAAGTGAAACCACAGATATGGGATCTGTGAATATGGCACCCCTATATTAACATTGAGGGGATTTGCACAAGAAAATACACAGAGACAGGGAGGGTTAAGCCCAACTGAAAACAGCTGAGCCCTTAGCGGTTAACTAATTAATATGAAGAGATTTTCATCTATCCATAAATTACTGTTGTTGGCAATTGATGGTCTCTTTCTTTCAATTCTTGAATCTTCCTCTTGTAGGCAAAATATGTCTTGTTTCATTTCAGATCCGGAATTAGTGACATATAACTACTATTGACAAGCCCTCTCTGTGTGAGATAGAAATATCTATGCTAGTGCATTGATTACACTTGGCAGGTGAACATCTTAAAAGTCCAGTTCTCCAGGCTGAAGCCTATTTAGCAGGGTATGTGTTTCAATTTGCTCTCATTTAAATTTCATTGGGTTTCCAAATGCATTCCCTTCTCTTGCTTTGTCAGTGTAGCTCATGATAGACAGATCCTTTGCATGAAGAGGGTTTCAGATTCAATTTATGCCCATTTAAAAGAATCTCAGGTAGCAGGACAAAGAGAGAACTCTGATTCTAAGCTTAGAGTAAGAGCAGACAGTCACTGGAAGGGCCAATGGCCTGACTATTAGAGCATAAAGATAGTTTCAACTGTTTACAGTCTATACTTTTGTTTCCTTAGTGCAATAATAACATAAAAGATTCATTCAACAGATTGGATTTACAATCCTCCATTGTCACTATTCACTATTAATCCTCTGATTCTGAGTCAAACTACACATTTTTCTTCATCTCTTGCTATCACTGAATGCATTTTTTTAAAAGTTTAAAAAGTAAAAAAAAGTTAACAAAGTTAACTTTAAGTTTAAAAAAGTTTTAAAAAATTTATGCAACAACATGACAAATGTCCCTTGCTTTTTGATTTTCAAACCAGGACATCTGCCCTAGGGAAGATACAGTGTAATGCTGCTTGAAGTTTCTATTAGTGACTAGAAGAAAATGTATAGTACTACATAAAAGTAGACAAGTTTGTAAATGAAAGCTGCTAAAGGCTGAAATGCTAAACAAAGGTCAAACACAAAAACTAAACTCTAAACCTATTGGTACCAACAAAAAGGATTGAGGCCTAAATTTATCAAAATCAGTCCCGTCCCGCCAAATAAGAAGAGTTGATTTTTCAGTGCATGGAAGAGGGTTACAATGGTCATGGGGTTCATATACACAACTGTAACTGGAAAAGATGTAACAGTGATTACAATTTTTTAAACCTACATCTAACCATGTCCAGTTTTGCATCACAACTATTGTTAACCTCTAATGTTCTAGAATGGTTACTATCATTTGGCACTTAAAAATGGAGAAAGAATTACCCCTCCTAACCTCCCTGGGCAGAGTACTCCAAAGATATGAAGTCACTATCAAGAAGGTTCTGCTTCTTGATTTGCTGCCAACCAAACTTTTGACAGTTCCACAATCAGGGTGTTTTTGGCCAGGCAGGCCAGGCAGGTTCATATGGGAGAAGACCCATATAAATCTAGTAATGCCCTTTGTTCAGAATGCACCTAGGCTGTTTCCCTTTTCTCCTTCTCACCGGCATTCTTCCATTCCCATTTTCCAGCCAGTCACTGGAATGTAATGCGTTCCCTTGGCTTTCAGAACATACACATACCAAATTCATACAGTACAGTTCATGACATAGACTAGATAATAACAATGAAATACAAGCTGTGTTCCTTTGTTTGCATCTGATTCTGGCTGTCTTCAACTGACACATCTTTCATCCTGAAAGATTGTTTAACTTTTTACTGGCTTTCAGAAGTGACCTTTAGAGCACAAGGTCCTATTTGCATCAGCAAGGTATTCATATGGGGTACTGAAAATACATCATCCTGAAAAAGCATTGCTTGAGCGAGCGAAAGGTCTTGGCCTCCCTATAAGAAAGACAGACGCTGAGATGCTACATGGTATAATTTAACAATAAGTCCTTGGTATGAAGAACTGTAGTTAGCAGCGTTACAGTGAAACAAGAACTTGGGTCCTGTGATTATCTGTGTTGGAACATCTTTGCAATGCAGATGAGAAAGGCGTATTTGCTGTGTTTGCAGGAGGCTTTTTAATGTCCAGATTCACATTAATTGCCATTGTGGAGCAGTGGACTAGAATGCCATGAAGAGTTATATTGGAGATGTCTCATTGATGAAAATACTTTATTCCAATTCCAAGGAGGATCGAGAGGTAGTTCATAAGTCATAAAATATCATTATCGGTTCCGGTTCAAGAAGACTACCTCGTAACATGTTTGGTAATAATCAAAAACAGTAGCGTTAAATGTCTTTAAGGCTTATTGGTGAGAAAAAAATAACACATCAGAATTTATAGGATATGTGGAGATCTGAATGTAATTATTTGTATGCAATTATTTATTGAAATGCTTATACGTGTCTTGCCTTTCCATCTTTTCAAGGTGACTGGCAATCACAATAAAAAACAAACAACTAAAACTAAAATACGAAACAGAGCAGCAAGGAGTAAATGAAATATCAAAGCATTATACATTCCAGACGAACTTGACTCAACTAGGTGAACTGTCATTCTTGAATGTAGTTTTAACAGAGATTATGAATGCAGTCTTAGTAAGGCCCAAATCCTAACCAACTTTCCAGCACTGGCATAGCTGTGTCAATGGGATATGTGGAGGAGGCCTCCTCAAAGTTAGGGAATGTTTGTTCCCTTATCTTGGAGCTGCATTGCCCTTATGTCAGTGCTGGAAAGTGGGTTAGGATTGCACCCTAATATATTGAGGATTGTATCCATTGTATACTTTTTTTGGTAATGTATTTGATATATTCTGTTAATTTTGGTCTATAATAATGAAACCTAATTTTCAAAACAAGGCAACAGAGAGGCCCTGGACGGCAAAAGAGTAGGGATTGTTTCTAAAACTTAAGTAGTACTTAGGCAGCAATCCTAAACACACTGTCTAGAATTACAGCCCAATCCTATCCAGGTGCTGGTGAATTGGGTCCACATGACCCACGTCATATACAGTTCTGCAATTAAGCAAGCCAGAGGTCTTCTCATGGTAAGGGAACATTTGTGCACTGGCACAAGTCTGAGAAGTCCTGTGTAGGGCTGCAAGACCTGGGCAGTAGGTTTAGATATGATGGAAGCCTCCTCCGTCAACTCTTCCCCCCTCAGGCCTGATCCACCCCCATTAGGCCCTCCCTTGCCCCTGCACTGCTCAGTGCTATACTTACCAGTGTCAGCAGCTATCGGGCTGGATTCAGTGCTGGTAGGAGGTGCAGGCCTTCGTGCTGGTGCTCCCTGCTTCCTAGTGTTTTACAGCATGTTTGTGATGGTTTGTGCCAGTGCAGCGGCTGCGGAGCTGGCACTAGTGACCATTAGGATTGGGTGTTTCGTCCCATTGAACCTAGAGAGAGCCCAATCGCGACCTCTGTACGCCAGCTTACCACTGGTGCGCACTGTTACAAACGTGCCAAAAGGCACACTTGCGGGACTTAGCACGGGCCTTGTGCCAGAACTAGTGCACCCCGAGCTCACGCTGGGCTTGCGCTGGTGGAAAGTTGGTGCTTCACCACTCGGCAATTGCCCAAATTGCAGGGAGGCTGCAGGGAGGTATGTGGGTCATGGGTGGGGAGGCAGGGAGGATGTGTTCTGGGATGGGGGAGTGGGGAGAGGGCGGAGATGAGGCATGCAGGGGGGAGGGAGCGCGGCAGGAGGAGGGCAGGATCGGTGAAGCTCAGCTCCACCGGATCCTGAGCTACATGCTGGGCTGCACAGCCCAACATGGAACTCTTTGATTCTGCAGCAGCTGCGGAACTGCCACAGAATCGGGTAGCCCCATTGTGGGGCTACTTTCCTTATCCAGGGGAATGGAACGAACATTCCCTTCCCCCAAGGAGCCGCTGGCAGCTGCCACGGCAGCCATTTTTAGCTTCGCAGCAGTCCCACCCTCTGGGCAACTCAGGATTGAGCTGTCCGTTCCGAGCAATTGTGCTTAGGACTGCTCTGTTCAAGTGGTAATATGTTTCATGTGTCCTCACCCCTAAAATGTCTTCTCTGATTAATTGCACTTTATCAAAATAAAAAAAAACAACTTGCACAATATTTGAAAATTACAAAAAAGCATGTACGTGTACACATATGAACACATATGCATGCACATTTTCCCTGGGCAGCCATACATTTTCCTTACTCTCTGAATTCTATTAAGTATGATTAAATAATGACTACATTATATGTAGTTTGATAAATAGCCATTCTTGTTTTAATGGGATCATCACATTGAGTTATGTGGCTTTTTTTCTACAGAATAGAGTGCAGTTAATGAGTTATATTTTCATTTTTTGACAAACGGTTGTCATAAAAAAGGCATAAAATGTACTAAAAGATTATCTGTGTACAAGTGCAATTCTCAGAAAATCATATATTTTAATTGAACAAGACATGAGCTAATAATATTAACTCACATACTTCACCCTGTTATGGAGAAAAATTAGTGGATTTTAACAGACAAAATGAAATTATTTGTACATGGATGAGGAGGCATAATAATTTAAGGCTGCTCTTGGGGCCAGTTTGCAGTGCCTGATTCCTCAGTGTAATGTTCTAGCACAGGGGTGCTCACACTTTTTTGGCTCGAGAGCTACTTTGAAACCCAGCAAGGCCCAGAGATCTACCAGAGTTTTTTTACAATGTTCGCGCCATCATAACATATAACATTTATGTGTACAATGTATGTTGGTGTACCTTGCATAACTGCATGGGCCAATATTGCACAACACAACATAATTAACTATAAACATTTTTTGTAATTACTTGAGTTTACTTTGATGACTTGCCCTGAAGTGAATCATCCAAGGATGCATAGCCTGGACAGTAGCTGCTGACAGCCAGCTTCAAGCACACTTCCAAATGTTCATCAGTCATGGTGGAACTGATGAACTTGGACTTAAAGGTCTTCATGTAGAAAAAGGCTGACTCACATAAATAAGTGGAGCCCTTCCTGCCTCAGGTGCTCTTATATCCCTGAGGGCCCTATTGTCTTCAAGTGGCTGCAGCTGTGCAGCACACTCTGCTGGATGCCCAGGCCTTACCCTTAAAGGGGCCACTGCTGACACCACATCTACCTCTCCACCAGATCTTCCTCGATTCCAATACAAGTGGGAGGGGGGAGCAGATCTCCATACAGACCAGTGCAAAAACAAGGGAAAGGTAAGTCATCCCCAGGAGAGTCAACGGGGCTCACTCCCAGGGATGCATGGACAGAAGAGAAGCCTGCCAGAGGCTCCTCTCCAGGACTACTCACTCCAGGACTACTCACTCCCAGGGAGCTCACTCCTAGGGCGGGACTCACTCCCAAGAATGCGTTTTGCCTGGCAATCGACTGGTAGATCGACTGGGATCAACTTATTGAGCACCCCTGTGATAGAAGGTATACAACCACCTAGAGAAAAAGTTTGTATAAGAGTGGAATGCATGGCAACTAACAGGCATCTTGGAGTTGGTTTGGTTGAGGCTCGATGTGTGTAGAACAGCTGTTCCTAAAGTCCTACTTGGACTTTGGGACCACAGTCTGCAGGGGTGGGGAGTGGCAGTGACACGATCCCAAGGATCGCACTACTGCTGGGGCCAGAGGGCGTTTTGTTTTTACTCACAAGAGCAAGTGCTGGTGACCCGGCAGTGTGGGGAGCCCTGAGGTTGCCTCTGCAGGGCTCCCAAAATCTGTAAACAATGAAAAAAGTGTAATAGCAAACCACTTCCGGTTTGTGCTCTTGAAACTGGAAGTGGTTTGTGATTGCACTTTTTCACTGTTTACAGACTTAGGGAACCCTACAAAGGCAGCCTCAGGGTTCCCTGCAGCCCCGGAATGCCAGCACTCGCTGTTGTGAGTATAAACAATCCTCCTCTGGCCCCAACAGCAGCACAACACTGGGGATCACGTCACTGCCATCCCCCTGCTCCACCCCTTAAGGCAGTGTTATTCAAACTGTGTGGCATGGCTCTTTAGGGAGCCGCCAGGAACTCAAAGGGGCCCGTCTTCTGCCCGTCATCTGCGCTTTTTTTTAAAGCAGAAGAAACGGGAGTTGCTCAGCTGCGAGAGTGGCTGCCGCCGCCCCACCCTCTTCTCCCTCCACTCCGAGGCTGCCGCGATCTGTGTTTGCTCTTCAACTCCAACCCCCATCTGGCAAGTACCGAGCATGCTCGGCTTGCAGTCCTTAACCCTCGCTGATCCTTGTCTAGTTGGTTCCTAGTTCCCAGCCTGGGATTGCTTCTCATCAAAGTGAAATCTTTCTTTTCAACCCCCTCCCTCTTCCAGTCCCCGTTTCCATCTCCAAACCTTCCTGCTTTCCTCCCCCTCCCCAAATAAAACACTTCCTATTTTACCAGTCATCAGGACTCTTAAAGTTGCTTCCATGCAGTTGGCAAAGTGGGGTGGGGGGAGGAGAGGAGAGAGTGGCACACACTTTACTAGGCCAGGAGCAGAAAAAGGGGACTGTTTTTAAAGTGATTTATTAATCTTGTGGTTTGACTGAAGAGGAAAGGCTGTATTTTTAAAGTGATGAATCTTGCTATTTGAAGGGAATACTTATCAGCCATTGATGAAGTGATTGCCAGACCAATCCTATCCACACTTTCCTGGGAGTAAGCCCCATTGACTCTAATGGGACTTACTTCTGAGTAGACATGCCTAGGCTTGAGCTGTGTATCTCCTAGTACAGGAGACAAATTAGCTTCCTAACCAAACCCTTATCAGCTCTGATATATTTTCATGGTCTATTTTTGTTTTCCCCACCAGCTCCTGGAAAAAAATTAATTTCATTAAATTAATAAAGGGTTCAATCCTATCCAAGGAAAATGGGAGAAATGACTAGCTGGATTGGGGTCCACAGGTGTGTGTAATGTTGGTCAGACTGGTTGTTCACAAAGTTCATTTGATAAAACAATTCAATTGGTATGCTTACAAAGTTTAAAAAATTGAGTCCTCCTGGACCAGACAAAATCTACCTACTCCAGCATCCTATCTCCAACAGTGATCAGCAGCTGATCATTTATAAAGCATGTATATTGCTGTGTATTAATAATATATTTGTAAGATCTGCATTTAATTAATGATATGATTAATATCATTAATATTAATATAGTTAATATATATTTAATATTTAATATTATATTATAATAAATATATTATATTTAATATAGTTAATATTTCTGGCTACTTCCTGTTCAATGATGTCACTTCCAGCCCTCAGGAACATGATTGGGAGTCATGGCCAACAGCCACGGGGGTCAAGGGAGCCACTGGCCGGTAAAGTTTGAGTACCACTGCCTTAAGGAGTGCTTCCCTGGCAAGTGGGTTGCAACCCCCCAGTTTGGGAACCACTGGTGTAGAAGCTATGTGTGATGGGAAGGATGATCACAGCTGTCTCTTTGCCCATCGTCCATGTAAGCATCTGTTCCACTTGGCCAGCCCAATCCTGTGCTGCCCACCAACAGTGCTGAGTGTCGCAAACACTTTCCTGCCAGCAGGAGAGACCCAGCATTGGTGGAGAGGCCACACCAGTCAGCGCTGGGCCTCAGCACCAGAAGGACGCCCAGAAGGAGCACCAGGCTTTGAGTATCCCTGCTGAATGGCAGGGAGTCTTTTCAGTGTGGTGTGAGATAGGGTGGAGGTGGAACCAGTGGCGTAGCTAATGATTGTGTAGCCCAGTGCCAAGCTCAAAATGTTGCCCCGGAAGTGATGTCACAACCGGAAGTGATGTCACGCCCGGACTTTTTAAAAAGTGAAAATTGGGAAGAACCCTCTTCCTCCCCCTAGCAGCTTGCCACCTACTTGCTCTGCTGCCTCCTCCCAGTCAGTGGCATAGCTAAGGCATCTATCTGCAATCTGAGGTCAAAGAAGTTTTGTAGCCCCCCCCAGACAAAATCAAATTAATTAAGTAAATAAATAAAAATCTGCCCCTGATTGGTTTGAGACACTATGCTGCTAAATATAAGAGGGGCACCACTTGAAAAAGTGCCTTTTTACCCAGTTAGTAGGGGTAATTGTATTATGATACATGGAAATGAGAGTTGACTCATATTAACACCTTATTGGTTTCATGCTGTATCATGATAATATGTCATTGGTTCTCAGAACAATCAGTCTCATAGGTCAGTTGTAAGTTAAAGAAATCCACTTTTTGTTCCATAAGGCAGTTTTGTTTTCATTTTCTGGTTAATTGGTCATAACTTTTGATAGAATACAGATATTCTAATGCTGTTCGTTCCATTGCATTCTGCATTAAATTTTCTTTCCAATGTTATATAACATGATGGTATTATTCATAAATACCAAGATTTTCACAATTTTGGTCACTAGTGTCAAGCTCAGCTTGTTGCCCCCCTAAAACCTGAAGCCTGGTGAAACCGCTACCCCCTGCACCCCCTTAGCTATACCACTGGGTGGAACCAGGCAGAGGGAGGGTGGGCTGGTTGGTGGATTGGGCCTGGGAGGGGAGCAGGGACAGCGGCAGAGGTTGCTGCCGGATCCTGTCCCCCTTCTGGAGCCACAGAGTCCAACATGGGTCTGTGGTTCTGCACCAGCCCTTGAGCTGGTGTGGACCTGAGTAGACCCATCAGTGCCAGCCACGCTCAACAGGATACAGTGGTGGCCATTTTAGTGCTGTTATACCACTGGGAACTGGGGGCATTTAGGATTGGGCTCTCAGTTGTCCTGGATATCTGTCCAATACATTATGTATTGGACATAATGCAAACATAAGCCCTACACTCATATAATATGTATAAATCTGAAATGTTATTTGTTTTTTGTTTATTAATGAGTTAATGACTATGAGCTTGAATCAACATGCACTGGAATTTAAGTGCATGTACATAATGTTAAGGATGTTGAAAGGTGGGGCACATGCCAATGAGCTGGGCAGCTGGCTGCAATCCTGCTCTCCACCACCTTAGAATTTACACATTTATTTATTTATTTACACCGCCCTTCCTCCAAAGAGCTCAGGGCGGTGTACACAGCTGCTGCCCTCCTTCTTATCCTCACAACAAGGACAAGGACCTACCTCACCTGTGAGGTAGGTGAGGCTGAGAGAAAGTGACTGGCCCAAAGTCACCCAGGAAGCTTCGTGGCTGAGGGGGGATTTGAACCTGGTTCGTCCTGGCTTTGTTTCCAATTTAACAAATAATAACTCTGTTATTGAATGTCCAAAGTCACTACAATAGATACCTGACATAATTCTAAAATGGATATCTAAATGTTGGGGAAGCACTTGGGTTTTTCAAATGACTTGCATTCCGTGGGGGACTGTTAAACTCTACACATGGCAAGTGCTCAAGGTAATGTTAAGAAATGTAGAATGCTAAACAGTGATAGAATAAAGAATGCAAGATGACCCGTCATGTTAAATTATCAGCGGCTTGTTGTAAAAGGCAAAGAGACTTGTGAAAATGCAGCGCTTTCTGAGATGGCGTTTTTATAGAAGATGGTATGAAGGGTGCTGCCTGTTTTTAATATCTGTTTTCATTTCTTGGTATACTTGTAAAATCCTGTCATAAAGACTGTTTATGAAATAGCTCTGGCCAAGTACAGCATGTGTGTGGCCCTTTAGTCTAAGTTGGAATTCTGCCGATCAGCTGTTTAGCAGGAAAGAGAGAGCTTGTAATGGAAGATCAGAAGATCATCAGGTGGATGATGTGGTGTTGACAGCGATTCCCTGTTTTGACAGCTGTTTGACAGCTCTGGGAAGGGCAGGGCTGGCTCCACAGCTGTAAGCAATCAAGGTCAATGGAGACCTGGATGGACACCTGAGCTTCATTTGCCCTTGATGGGACTTTGAATGGACATGGACTGAAGGGATGGCTCACCTGAGCCTAATTTGGAGCTAATGAGGTAGCTCACAGCTGAGCTGCATTTGGATCATGAGACATCCAAGGATAAAAGGCAGCTTTGGAAGGAGACAGAGCTACCCTGACCCAGGACCAAGAGCCGGAAGCTGGACCCTGACCCAGAGCGAGGAGCAGGATGCTGACCAGAGGGAGGACCCTGACCCAGAAGCCGGACACTGACCCAGAGGGAAACCCGGACGGACCCACACTGGGAGAAGGGGACTGCCAGAACTCTGCTGGAGGACACAGAAGAGAGGACTGCCAAGACCCTGCTGGAGGAGACACTCTGCTGGAGAGGACACTGCTGGAGAGGAGGAATTCTACTGCAGAAGATTGGAGTGGGAATACTGGATTAGGAAGACTGGACTGTGCTTTGGAGACGGGATTGGACTTGGACTGGAGGATTCAGACCTTTACTCACTAAGTTAAGTGGAGTTTTGGGGAGGGAAAGCTTCTGGACAAGAGGACTTGCAGGGAGTGTCTGTGTTTGTAGCAATAAATTCTTGTTGATTGCTATAAATAAGAAGTTCTGTGTTTATTCCTTTGCCCACCACAGCTGTGCATCTTGGAAAAGGGGGGTGTTAATTAGCCAAAAAGCGGGCATTAGAAGAGAGTTGAGATATTTGGGCGGGACAAATTGGCGTGGTCGGCAGGAGTCAAAAATTTGGCAGAACAGAGCTGAAGCCTGTAATCTTATGCACACTTTCTTAGGTAAGTCCCATTGCATTTAATGGGGCTTATTTCTGAGTAGATATGCATACACTTGCAATGTGAATTCAGCCCCCTCCTCCCACTCCAAGCAGCTAATCAGTGGGAAAGCAATTTTTTTTTTTCTTCAGATGATGCTCTGATACCACAGAGACCAGAGAGGACAGTATATACAGCATCTACATTTGTATGCAGTCTCCCTATGTGGCTAGTGATGCACCCAAAGAAGCCTGCTTTCTGATACATTTTGCCATAACAAGGTTAAACTGAAGCCACAGTCCTATGCACACTTTCCTGGGTGTAAGCCCCATTGAGTACAATGGGACTTACTTCCGAGTAGCTATGCATAGGATTGTGCTGTGAATCACTGCACAAGTTCACTGTTAAAAAAAATGCAGCATATAGACCCCCAAATGTCTAATTCATGTAGGTTAATGTTTAAAATGTGATGTGATCATCACAATATTCATAACTATAATAATAATTCTTCTTGTCTGCATGATGTGAATTTGATGCTTATTCTATTGTTCACGTGACATGGGAATAAAAAGAAGCAGCTAGTTGAGTAGTTTCAGATATGTTAAGAACACCACTTTTCTCATTATGTTGTGACAGACCTTTCTATGGTGGGTGGAAATAAAGCCATAATGTATGTGCAAGAATCTTGCCCAATATAGAACAGTCACTGAAACATTTTCCGGAAACAAACAAAGGGTTTAGCCAAGAAAATGTTCTCTAGGCTTCTATTTCAAAGCTAAGGTTACAGTCAAGGTTAATTTGCAATGTCAAGAAAGTGTGACCGTCATAAGATTTATTGACGATGTAAGGACAAATTAATGCAAGATTGGTGGCCAAGCTATTGATTCTTATCATGGGATCCTGCTGAAATGAAGTAATTATTTAATTAGACTTTTATGTATACTATAAATGGTTCCCAGAATAGAATGGCACTCAGTGTTGATGTCTGCAGTTCAATCTTCACTTTTGTAAGTGAGCAGAAAGACTCTAGGAATTGACTGAGGCTGAAATCCAATACACACTTAATATAATCCTATACACACTTACTTACCTGGGAGTAAGCCCCATTTACCACATTACACATTGTACAGTGTACACATTACACATTGCACAGTGGTTGAAAATGGCTGCTTTAAACTGTGCTTCTAGCAAACTAGAAGCACAGTTTCTGGTCATGTCAGGAGGCTCAGTGAGGCTTCCGTGCAGTCCTGGAGGCATGCAAGGCCCCACGCCTGAGGTATTTGCCCCTTTCATTCAATGGCATGTCTGCCACTGCTTCCAGGTTCTGGGAGACTCTTTGGGTTTCTGTGACTCTGTTTCTAGGGCAAATGTCTGTCAAATTGTCTGTCCCTCTTCAGCTGCCGGCTTTGTTACTACAGAAAGTTGTCCTAGAAACAGCTGCAGAACCCAGAAGAATTTTTCAGCAATTTTCAACCCCTTTACTCCAAACTCCCATGGCATACCTGCAGATCTTTCACAGCTCACTAGTGTGCCATGGCACACTCATTGCAAATCACTGGTCTAGACTGTAAGCTCCTTAGGGTTTGTCTTTCCACTCAATTCCAGGGGAGGCTTCAGAGAAATGAAGACCTGCAATTTCTTGCACACAGTCAAAAGAAAACTCTACAACTCTTTTCACCTAGCCGAAAGGCCTATGTGTATTTCTGTATGTGTGAATTAGCATCAGAAATTTATACATTCAATTAGAACAGGTTTTTTTTAATGTTCAGAAGTGTTTACCTACTCATAATAAACACCTTCCTTAAATAAATGCACACCTCCTTTAATTTTATTCCCTTAAATATTAACACCTTGCTTATTTTTATCTAAATAAATAGACTTATCCATAAATCTGTCCTATGCAGGCTGTATGAAAGCAAAGTATTATGGAAAAATGAGCTACCTTAAACTAAGAGTATACACACTTTACACAATTTATATACACAATTTATTAAGAATTAAGTATGTTCATTGTCCAGACTACCAGCTTGAATAAACTTGAAAGAAACCCAACTTAGCTACTCACTGTGCCGGTTCAGATTTCATGAGAAGTCATGGTTCAGCATAGCCATTGTTTATGAAACATGCTAGAATTGTCACCACAGTTGAACACCAGCTCCTGGTGTATTTCAACTGACCCTTGCTTGGCTCAGTCTCCACTACCTATTCTTCTACGAAGTTCTAAAATGAACTCCCAAACTCTTCCATTCTGAGAACCAAGTGACTGGGTTACTGTCCTCTTTCTTCTCCTGCCCAATGGCAAGAAAGTAGCTGACAAAGCTGGAAAGCAAGAGCTTCATCAGCTATAGGCTTGCCATTAGTTGGAAAGAGAAAGCGGGTGCTGTTAGCTTCTTCAGATATCTCTGGCTGTTCTTAAGCACAACAAGGACGATTGCAGAGCACAGTTCTACTCTCCTCTGCATCAATGATAAATGAACCATCCTTTGCCCATTAGCTACAAATGAATACATTGAAAGCAAACTGATGACAATGTTAAAAGAAAAACCTTTAACTGGTTTTTAAAACGGCTGGTCCATGCATGCACATTGCTGAATTCAGGGCCAACACAGCCATGAGGCCAGTTGAATCCCTTGCCTCAGGCAGCAGAATGAGGGAGAGGCAGCAGCCTAGTGAGCAGAGTCCTATACTCTGTACTCACCTGCCACTTGTCCTGGTCCACCACCAGTGTAGCTGCTCTGCTCAACCACCTCACCTCTTATGCATTTGAAAAGAAGGAACAGGAAGGTTTACCTCCTCCTGCTTCAGCTCCACTGCTTCTTATTGTAAATTGGTTGGCACACAGAATGCTGGGACCAGAGAGGTTCAACTCCCAGGATTCTCCTGGGTGAGCAACAATAGAGTGAGAGCAGGACACCAAAGATGGAAAGGTTTTGCCTGAACCCATTGGGCTGCTGCACTCTGGAGAGTATGCATGTCATGCTGCACACTGGGAGGAGATGAAGTGGGTAACAAAATTTGGGGGGTTGAGCATTGGAATTTGGGGGTGGGATTGGGTGATGAATTGCCTTGAGACATTCCTGACTGGATTAGTCAGCATTTTATTACTTGCTTGAGAACATGATAGGAACTACTCCTGGTTGAATGTGTAACTATTGATTAACAGGGATGGGCAAATTCAGCACTGCTTGACTTGAGTTGAGTCATGAGTCTCCTCCCCCAGTGACTCAACTAGGAAACAAGACATAACAGGGGGACTTGCCGAGTTGCCCTTTTGTGACTCTAAAGGACTGGAGAGGAGTTGCCCTCTTTAAAAAGCCTACCATGGGGGAAAAGGGTCTGCTACCAGGGTGTGTGTGTGTGTGTGTGTGTGTGTGTGTCAGAGCTCTCTTTAAACACTCTCCTGCTGTCCCTGCACATCTGTAAACAAGGCAGGAGGGGATGGGAGGGATTGCGTGAGAGCTGGGAGAGGAGGGAGGGAGGGTCACCAGAACAACCCAATCCTTTGCAGCTCTGCTCAGAAGTAGTCCCATTTGTGCCAGTTGTTCAATGACGCTCCCTCCTCCCAAGTAACAATGGAGCCATGGGGAGGAAAGCATGATTGCAAAATGCCTCCTCCCTGAGCTTGTCCCTGAGCTTGTCCCCTTGGGCTCCTCCTCCTGCCCTCCCTCAGCCAAAGAAAATATCAAAACTCCTATCCTTCATCCAATGATTATCAAAGGGAAAGAGAGTCCCCTCTTGTTCCATGCAAAAGCCAAACATTAACCCTTCCCTGCTGCTCACCGGGTCTGAATGATGGCGACACAAGGTTTTTCATGCTGCGAAAACAGTAAGCAAGCACACCCAGACATTGACACACTCAAGTCTGCAAGTGTGGGGACCAGTGCCAGTGAAGGGGCTCTTGACAAAAGTGTTTTGCCGAGTCTTCTATGCGCATGACTCAAGTGTAAATGAGTCAGCAAAAAATGTGCATTTTTGCAACTCCAAGTCAAGTCACCTGACTCAAGTTCCCATCCCTGTTAATTAGTTGAGAAGATAAGTAACTAGAGAAGCAGAAATGACATTTATGAATGCACATACACCTTAGACTTCAAAACAGAAAGCTGTGAGCATTTCCATTACTCCAGAATACCAAAGCCTGCGGTTTAAGTGCATTGCTCAGCAGCTTCTTAGGGACATATCCCAGAGGCAGGTTATCTCAGACCACAGTCATCATTCCATGGTGTTCTTGAGCACTTAAATATTTGATTAGGCTAGTTATCTTTTCATGTCACTTACATCCAGTTGATAAACTTCCTTTTTTAAAAAAAGTATTCTGTAAATAAAGATGTTAACAAATTATTGTACATGATTATACAATAAGGCACAATCCAGCAAAGATGAGTCTGCGGCACAAAACACATCACTGGATTTGATGTGCTTCCATTTTCTTGTGTAAATAGCAGTCAGATCCCCCCAGCACTCACCAGAGGCAGGTTAGGTCTATGGTAGTAGAGTAAGGGTCCTTAATTGTATCTATCCTGCCATGATCCAATCTGGATTTTCCCCTCCCTACAGTTGATATTTTCCAAGGAAAAAGGCTCCTATTGGTGCTAATCTTAATGTGATATAGAAAGAGCCCAATCCTTCTGCTTTTATCAGAAGAAACAAAGCACATCAGGATCAGTGGTACATTTCAGGTCAGGAGTAGCTTGGCCCTTAGGCTCAAACCACATGTTATGTGGAGTTCTGTGAATTTTTTCTTTGTGTTAATTTTACTCTAAAGCTGATTGGGACAAGTTTGCACCTGAACAGGAAATGCATGTGAAGAGAGAAACTTCCTAATCCTCCTCCTCAACATCCTTTTTTATATCAACCCGCCAATAATGCAACTTCTCTGTGATTGAACGAAGTGCCATTTACTTCAGTGGGCCATGCAGTGCAATCTAAATATTTACTCAAAAGAAAATATGACGTAGAAGTATTGATAATGGGACTTCCTAATGTTGAGGAAATCATTGCGTAAGAGCAGTGGTTCTCAAACTCTCTGTTCTTGCGTGGGCGGGAGGGGGAGGCAGCAGGGGCGGGGGGAGGCAGATACATGTACCCAAGCCCCTGCAGCCTCCCAGGGGTGCGGGGAGCCTGGCGCGACCTGCAGCAGGGCTTCCCACAGCAGTGAAAGTAGATGCGGAGCTATCACGCTCCACTAGAGGCGGGGGCGCGATCGCTCCGCATCTACTTTCACTGCTGCGGGGAGCCCTGCTGCAGGTCGCGCCGGACTCCCCGCACCCCCAGGAGACTACAGGGGCTTTGGTACATGTACCCAAGCCCCTACAGCCCCCCCTGAGCTACCTCCTCCCTTCCTCCAGGCTGCCCCTGCCCCTTAAGGGGGCAGGGGCCAGGGCCCGCAGGCTGGGGCGTTGCGACGCCCCAGTTTGAGAAGCTCTGCATAAGAGGGTTGACACCAATTGTGGTGCAAGTCATTTGAATAACAGTAGATATGTGAGAGCTATTCCACTTGATTAAAAGCACAGTTGGTGGTTTGCTATCCTCCATTTCAGAGGGTTTTGCTTCTCCAAAATCCAGTTCCTTGGTATATGTTCCTAATGTCACAAGACCTACCAGAAGTCCCTAATAGTACCAGATATTTTTCATTAGTTTCTTTCAAGGTACCTAATACCCTTTGCAAACTGAAAATGACCTAATATTCTTAACAGCTGTAAGCATCACTCTTAATGCGCAGGTTCCCATTTTCCTAGATTAGCCCTAGCTAAGTTTAACTAATGATAGCAGGCTTCTAGTAATCACTATGCCCAATCATTTATTAGGGGCTTATACTTTTTTCTACATTAATATTAATGCTTAGGATTAAGCATATTTTCTCAGAAATAAGTTCTACAGTATTAAGTGGGACTTACTCTTACGTAATGTGCAGAAGGTTGTAGCTTTACAGCACAATCTTACGGTTGTCTACTCAGAAGTAGTTCCACTCAGTTCAATGGGGCATACTCTTAGGGCAGTGTGCAAAGGCTTGTGGCCTTTCAGTCCTGACCATGGCCAGCCCAGAGTGTGCAGTGATGCCAAGACAATATGCATGGCATGCTGTAGGCCAGCTGAGGACCAGGTGGCCCAGGAGATATAAGTAAAGAAACTTTTTACTTACCTCTCCATAGATTCCCGGGTCCCCAATGGGTCTTCTCAGACTTATGCCAGTTCTTTTGCCAGGCTAAATCTGAAATGCCTCTGGGGGTGGGTTCTGGGGATTTCTAGTGTGCACAGTTATCACTGAGATGTATCCATCCCCTCCCACCTCCAAACCACCTTGGCCCAGCCTGATCCCCACTCTGATCCACCTCCACCACCAATTTATCGGCAATGGCAGAGGTTGTGGATGCCACTGTCACCCATGTACCACCTCTTGGCCTTTCCACTGGTGGCAGCTCTATGGAGCATCTGCTATACCAATCACCCACAGAATACAATAGAGGAATGCAAGATCTGCCATTATATCCCATTAATAGGATTGGGACATAACTAGAGGTGTTTGAAAGTAGTGTTATTTACCTTACTTAGAGGTAAGCCCATTTTGTTCAGTAAAACATAGGATGTAATCCTGTCTTACTCACCAGAAAAAAAACACCTCCAAGCATAAATCTCACTCTCCCTTGCTGACTAGTGACCACTTTATGTAGGTACGCACAGCAAAGAATAGTTGTAACCATAATGGTAAGCTATTCCCTAGATATAATGGGATATTATTATATGACCATTGCACTATCTATCATGTGAAAACTCTTGATGGTACATTGAAAGTCTCTGCATACCTAGAGTGACAACTGGGATATTTATAATTACCATTGTGAAACCTGTAGCATCTGCACAATATTTTGAATGCTCAGTGTATTGCCATTTATGCTAAAGTCTTTGTATAGTATTATGAGAGTGATAATGTATGGTTATTGCTCAGCTCCATCAGCAGAATTTCAGGCTGTTTACTATAGTCATGATGTTACACCTGAATGTTACAGGTTAGGGAATGTAATACCTGAGATCATAGAAGTATTTTAAAACATTGCTGGCTACAGAATTTTGCGACAGCAGAACTTGAGTCTTGCCAGTTTGGCACACTGTTAACTTCTCTGAAGGAAGCAGAAACAGGGTTGCCTTCTCTGCTGGACAACAGAACCATTTGTCATTCCTGTGTCAGGATGTTGGGGTTTAAATCTATCCATTGGAGAGGCACTGGTCTCATTAGAGTTGAGTTCAAAGCTCAGGTTGCGTGAAGATTGTTGGAAGGAGGAATATCTTGTTCAGCAATGTGGAAAGTTCTGGCACCACCAAATTGTGTGATAAGTGTCTTTGTTGATGCAGAGTGACATGGATGAACTAAGAATTATGCCTTCCCACATTTTAATTCTCAAAAAAGTCTTTACAGAAAATTGGGGAAGTAATGCCCCCATTTCTTGTTTGAGTTTGTCATACACTTTTAAATGTTTCTTTTCTGAGTCTTGGTGCTCATGTCTGACTTTTCTACAGCAAGCTGCTTTTCTGTACTAAATTCTCATATTAACATTTGGCCAATCCTGTTTTAATTAACTTCATAATTAAATTCTCTCTCCTCTGCCAGCTTGCTGTTTCAACCATTTCCTGAACTCTCGCTCTACCACTTGATTATCAACTACCCTCTCTCTTAATTATTTTTTCTTAATGTTATCTTATCTAGAGCTTTGGATGTCTAACCTTAACAGTGGTGAAGTATAATCCTAAGAATGTGTACACAGAAGCAACACCACTTGAGTTGAAGGGAGTATAAGTCAGAACCTTAACCACCAATTAATTGCTACATCTCCAAGGATAGCACTATCCGGAAGTCTTTTTGATTAGTACTCTAGCTTGCAAAAATGCACAAATGCTTTGCATGAAAAATAGTTCACAACTTTTTTGTCGACAGTGAAAATATACTATGATTCTTTTCACATAGGGAAGAAAAAAGAAAAGGAGTCTCAGTTTTCCAATCAAAGCATCTATAGAAATTGGTGTTGATTCAAAGTACCTTCAAATAAAAGGACTTTTAAAATACAGACCAGGCTACCTTCATAACACACCTGCTTCTTCCTTATATGCTGGCAGATTAATTTTTTTCATTCCACTAATTGGTTGCTTATTAGCCCTTGGTGTCTGTCCTCTTCTGCACCCCTTAAGCACTGATTCTTTTAAAAAACAGATGTGACCTTTTCATAGGCCAGCTTCCTTGCTATTGATAAACTGGCTTCAATGGTAGCTTGTAGTTTAGTCTACTTAGCAAATCAGTCTAGGCCAGTTTTTCTCAAATCTTTTGACTTGGACCACTTTCTACTCTACCTCCCGCCTCATCGGTAGACAAACACTAAATATAAGTTCCACAAATAAGCACATGGAAAGCTTGCTCCAGGATACAAGAAGCAAAAGACCAGGGCAGTCCCCTCCTCTCCATGTCTCACCACAGGGCTATTCAAGGTCTTTCTTGGGAGCATTTTCTGCTGATGAGAGAGAGAAATTCTTCATCTGCCTCATGATCCTCTCTCTCTGTGGATCTCCATTCTCCCCTCTCATATGTCCTATGATACTTCACCCCTGGGGTTCCCTTCAAAGTGTGACAGGCTAGAGGCTAAGCATAATCATTCCCTAATATAATATTTTCTGAAATGGGTGAGGTGGCATAGACAGACCTAGGAGAGGACAGGCCCTGTCTTAATGAGAAATAAAAGCAAGATAAATGAACTAGCTTTAGTTTAGCCTGTACCATGGTTGCAAGTACGCAGATGACAGAGAAGGTGTCAGATATCTGTGGCATCTCTAAACATGCCTGTGGTGGCAATGCCAACAGCCCTTGGTTTTCTTTGTCTACTGGGCATCAGAAATGCCTGACAGGTAAGCAGCAACCTCTACTCATAGCTCCAATGTAGCTGCTAACAAGACCTTCTTCATAAACACGGTACTGTATATTTCAGGTGTGCATCCAAGATGTTGATTGTACACCAGGTGGCAAACCCAGGTTTGTTGCTGCATTATGTCTGAAACATCACTGTCTCAAACATCTAGGGAACATGTCCTATGAAGTGGTTAATGAAGCAATTCCTTAACACACCAAATGGCTTTCTCACCCCAACATTTGATTGTGACAGGACAGGACAGGGACAGGATACCATTTATTCATTTATTTTGCTATGTAAACTGCATTTTGCTATGTAAATTTTACTATGTGCACTACTTCTTGTTGAAAAGCAGCATAAATATTCCTATGATTATACAATAGCAAATCTATATGATTAGATATTGTTAAAAACAACAGCAACAATAATAACTATCATGACAACATTGGTTGGTGATAGCAAATACAGGCAAAATCAGGGTTCTATTATAATATTATGGCTGGAGGAGACCATGCCTGGTAAACAGGGAGCAAAAAATTGTGAAAGAGCTATCTGATCTGGCCCAAGATTGAAAACAGGAGTGACATATTCAGAGACTCAGTAGCATAGCTACAGTGGTGCAAAATGGTAATTAGTGCAGATTCCTAAGCAACCCCTCTGACTCAATAGCTGCATATTGCTGCCTGAGTGGCTCTGAGAGCAAGTGGGAGGGGCTGCTCACACTCACATTCGAGAGCTTGCACTACTTACCATTTCGCGCCGCTCAAGTTACACTACTGGGAGACATGGAACAATCTCCCTCTTTTGAACACTGGGGATTAGTCACAGAGAAACATAGCACAAGCTAGCTCTAGATCAGCCCCTATCCGAGCCCCTGCACAGAAAATTGTAAGGTGGCTGTGCAGATTGTTAAATGAAATGAGTAGAAACAAACAACTCGGAAGAGATCAAGGATTGCCAATGGGAAAATGAATATTTTGTGTCAAGCAGGGAAGAAATTTAGTTTAAAATAAAAGAAAAGAGAAACTTCTTTTTTAAAAAAAACATCATTATTTGCTAAATGGCAAATGCTTTCCCTAATATTTGCAAAACAATCAGCGGGAAGCGACTGCATTCTGCGAAGATAATGAGTCAAGCAAGTTAGAGAGCATATGGAGCTGAAGAGTAGACTGTGTATCCCAGTAAACACAAACCTAAATGGGTTTTGTTTCTTTGATCAGAAAGGGACCATGGTTGAGATTCCTTTTTTGACCCTCCAAACAAAAAAAAAGTACAAATAATAAGAGTTTAATTTATTGTGTCTGAGTTTTTAAGACACAGCAAATTCATATGACCCTTTTTTTTGCCGTGCTTTGGCATGGGCTGCAGTACTCTCTTGAAAGCCATGCTGACCTCAGCACAGATCAGCTTTTGCCACTCAACTGCTGTGCTCAGCTCTGAATAATTTAGTATGTCCTGGGAAATGGAGACAGCAAATTGAGCTTTCTTCCCCAAAAGGTGATGCCAGCTCATCATAACCACAGCCATCTCTTAAGAGTCCCAGACCTGGAATTGGTGCACAAACTTACCAAATCTTGATCCTTTTTCCCTTGTGCAAACTCTGCCCCCAACCTCAGGTACCTCAGGTATCCTGTGATACGGGCATTCCAAATGGATGTATAAGAGAAATATCTATTGCAGAGTGGCAAAACCAGTAAAGGATAACCACCAAAGATAGGGACACAGTCCAATTCCAGCCAGCTCACAGATGTTTCTTTTCTGGTTTTTCTTTATAATCATGCAGGGTCTTTCCAGAAAACTTAGGTTTAAATTGCACAGAAATCATTGCTGGAGAGATATTTCTATCTGCATGTCTTGGAATTACTGATATCTATGCTAAATTAGATAATTAGCAAAACAATTATAGATTCCACAAGAAGGTATCATTAAGGGTTAAGTTTATTCTACGAAGTGCCAGTGGTGATTTTATTTCCTTAGAGCTGCTTTACCTCAGAAGGATAGCGATAGGAAATTGACATTTTCCCATTTTCTTTCCCCTGCCTTTAAACTCTGTAGGTCAGCCCTACCCCGGGATGCATCCGTGCATTAATGAAGATGCTGTATTGCCCTTACTGCCAGGGACTTCCCAATGTGAAACCTTGTAACAACTACTGCCTCAACGTAATGAAGGGCTGCCTTGCAAACCAAGCTGATTTGGATACCGAATGGAATCTGTTCATAGGTAAGAAGGGGAGTGAGAGGGAAGGGGAAAAGAATTATTCATGTGTAGAACTTCATGACAAGTTCAGGAGAGTTCAGCATTTGCCAGATTGAAAATGGAGTGTAGTGACGAAATGCCTTCATTTGTCTATCACTCATGCTCTTCGATCAAAGTTTTGAAGTTCAGTTGTAGCGATCGTTGTTCAACCATGGAGCTATTTTCGTTTAATTTCTTTCCAGTGTCATATTGGTATATGATGTCAAAGTTCCTACCTGAAATTCCTAGACATTTTTTTAGGAAATACGCTGCAAATGATTGGGGCTGAGTTTGTGATAACAAGCCTAGCAGGGAAGGGGGTGGAGGAGGAGGAGGGAAAAAAGCTGTGCCTCTGTAAGTAAAGTTGACTTGCTTTCAAACTGATCTGCCACTTGCAAACTTGAAGACCATTGATTCTTTTTCCTAAGTCCAGTATGACTGGAGGGAGGAGGGAGGGAGGCACTCCCTGAACTATCCATTTGACAATTAAAAGATCGGTCCCATAACTCCAGTTAAAAATAGTCTCCAAACCCTCTCCTTCCATACATGGAAAGAGAAGAGTCCACCACACTGAAAAGAAGGGAACTCTTTCATTTTGTATGGAGGTATGGTACACTGTAGTTCACACAATTCAGCAATATCTCTCCCACCCCAATACAAAGATTTCTGTTTGCCGACCAGCCAGGCAGCCTGAGTGGGAGAACAGAAAAAAAGCTCAACTCCAAACTGACATAATTTAACCAGAATAAAGAGAGAGAGGGGAAAAGGGAAGGAGAAGGTGCTGATACAAAAGTGCCCTTCAGCTGATTGAGTGCAGTGAAAGGGTGACAAGTTTCAAAAACTAAGCATGAGTAGGACAAGGCAAATATCTGATTCTTTCCCATTCTAAACAAATCCCATTTAGGTTCTGAGAGTGATTTTTTTTTTTCCCCTGCTACAAAAATAGCAGTTAATTTTCTTGAAATGCCTGTTTGTTCTGCCTTCTTCTGAAATGACTTCCCTCCACTGAGTAGCTTGGAAGAAAACAAATGCACTACGAGCAATAAGAAAAGCTTAGCTGTGAAGGACAAAAAAGGGGGGATAGAAAAGCTCTTGATACCTCTATTTCAACGGCCAATACACAGGTGAACTGGTACTGCCTGTGGAACAATGTGCATGCGATATGTTGGGTTTACTTCTTTCTTTACAGTATTTCTATCCTGTTTTGCCACCCCCAAAGGGATTATTATGACAGTTTACAACAGTTTTAATAAAACCTGGCGGGGTAGGGTTCCACAGCCTGGCTGCTACGACTAATAAGCCAGTCACTCGCTTTAGAGACTGGAGAAAATACCTCCTCCCCCAAAATAAAATACCTAAGTGACCATATAGACAGTAAGAAGCATCAGGGTGGAGTTTTCAGTCTGCTAAAGAAAATACAGTAAGCCAGGAATTCTTACCAGGGGAGGGGGGGTATCTGTCACTGTATTTCAGTTTAACCTACCTCATAGGGATGTTGTGAGGATACAACACAGGGGGAAAGAGTAGCAGGCGAAAGACAGGAGCTCACTTGCTGAAAGAACACATTACAGTTGCATTCAAGTTACAGGGGTCCTTCTGTAAGTAATTTTGTTTGTAGGTTCAATTATGTTGGTGAAACAAGCTAAGTAAGGGCCCAATCCTATCCAACTTTTCAGCTCCAGCGTAGCCATAATGCAGCCCATGGTAAGGGAACACATGTTTCCATACCTTGAGAAGGCCCCAGTGACTGCCCCTCCACCACAGGATGTGGTGCACAACCTTCTGGCATAACTGCACCAGCACTGGAAAATTGGATAGGACTGGGCCCTAAGCCACTTCGCAACACTGAAAATAGTGACCCTGTTGCTATAGCAAAAGGGGACACTAAATTTGGGAGTTCCTGGGGGCAGAAGGAAGAGAGGGTGTGAGGGGAGCACGCGTACTGAGGTGCAGAGTTTATAAGCTGGGGCTAGGAGCTGAGGGCTGCTCATATCTTTGAAAGTTTGTAAGTGTTCTTAAGAAACTCTTAAGAAGGCGAGCTTCTGTATGATGGCCTGTCCTCCTTGGACAAAAGGTGGGAGAAAATCGTACTAAGTGAATAGAGCTGAACCTCAAACAGGCTGTTGCTGTCAGACCCCTTCTAATGGCAAACATTATATGCATTGCCCATCATATGAAACACAATGTAATGTCTATGAGCTAAGTGAAAATGAAAAAGTATACAGCACTAGCGAGCTATGAAAAATTGGATAAAATGCATGAGCGGTTTTTACCTCTGGAGCCTGTGTTGGGAACCAGGCATGAAGAAAAAATATAATTTTGTGCATTAACAGTCTTTGCTTAGGCAAATGTGACTGAAAATGTGACTCTTTTGTTTGTTTGTCTGTCAAACCCTGACTTGCAAACCAAGAGGAAAACTTATCGAGCATGCTAGAAGAAAACTTTGATTTTTAATTATTGGCAGATATGAGGATGGGGAAAGGAAACACATTGTACTACCTGTCTTGCAAGCCAACCCACTTCTTCCAACTTATACGTCTGATTCATGGTCTGCCCAGACAGGAACATGTGAAGCTGTATATGGAACAAGTGTAGAAAACTGCAACATTTTATAAGGATTCAACTATGACCAAGACTCATGTTTTGATCAATTTTTTTTTTCCCAGTAGCTCCCCTTGCCTAAGTACAGTAAGAAATCATCACTTGTGCCTGTAGATGCATTCTATTTAATTTAGGATTTATCAACTTTTGTATTCTCAGGAGTAGTTCAAGTCTCAAGGGGCTATCTCCTCTATTATGGTGCTCAGACTCCATAATAAAGTTGACACCATCTAGCAGTGAGGGCTTCACAGTTGTGGAGCGCACTAATAACATAGGAATTACGTATGGAATGCCAAAGGGAAATATAACATTAAGGGAAGGCCTATGTCCATTTCTGACAACTGAAAATATTTTTTCTTTCCCTTGTGAGTGAAGTGAGGGGCAAATGGTTTTCTATATTCTCCACTATAATTTGGTAAGGTTGCCACAGAACATACAAAATAGCTTTGGCATCTTGTTCCAGTCCCCAGAGCAGTTATTTTCAACCTTTTTTGCTTCACGGCACACTGACAAGGTACTAAAATTGTCAAGGCACACCATGCTGTTGGTGGGGGGCTCGCATCCCCCAATAGCCCTACTAATAAATGACCCTCCCCCAAACTTCCATGGCACACTTACAGAGCATTCATGGCACACTAGTGTGCCATGGCACAGTGGTTGAAAATGGCTGCCCTAGAGGGTCACGTTTGTCCCACATCTAATTTATAAACATAAGAACATAAGAAAAGTTGTGCGGATCAGACCAAAGGCCTATCTAGTCCAGTATCCTACATTCCACAGTGGGCCCCCAAATGCCTCTGGAAAACCTGCAAGCAAGAGAGAAAATTGCTCCCCAGCCATTGCTCCTCTACAACTTTTGCATAGTTCTGCTAGATGTACCATTTCTTAGTGAAAAGATCTGGAGATTTCTTTCCCAAAATGATGCAGGGTCATTGAACTGTGGAAGATTCTCTTGTGCAGTTTGCCACAGTTGTTCCAGAGCTCATCCAGCTCTAGCTCAACTCAGGAGTTCTACTGAGTGGTTTTTAGTCTCCAAGCACCAGTGCTGATCTGATATATAAAAAGTTATGTTTTTAGTTACCATCAGCATAGTCTTTGTTATGTTAGTTTGCTAGTTTGCCCCTATGTTATTTTGCTTCCTATCCAATCATACGGATGTACAAATGGATTGGCCAACCCTGCTGTAGCACAGTCTTTGAGGCTGGCAGGCCCACTGCCTCAAACTTGGATCAGTAGTCTCCAATGTGTTGCTCCTTGGTGTTCCTTTTTACCATTTTCACTCATTTTCAGAACACATTTTCACTCACGCTGCCCTTTTCCTCACTGGCACTTCTCCCCTTGACCACTTAACTCAGCACCATCTCTTCCTCCTCCTTAGCAGATGGAGTTTCATCCAGTGGTACATGGTCTCAGTAGTGTAGCTAAGGGGGACAGGGTGGTACATTGCCCAGGGGACCATGCTTTCAGGGGGTCACCAACCCACACTCCCAATGGTGGACCCAAGGTGAAAAAAGCAATTTTCTGAGACCTTAGAAAAATACTTGTGATTGCAAAAGCTGGAAGTGCCCCAGGTGGCCCTCTGAGGAATTCTGAGGCATGGAGGGGGGTTACGGGTAGGTGGGAATTGACTCCAAAAGTCACATGACACATTCCAAGGAATGCATTAGTTTGCCGCATTTTCTTTTAAAATGGTGCAGGGGGAGTGCACAAAATGAAACAAAACCATAGCACCTGGTTTAGCACTTTGCCCCTGCTTCAAGTCCAGTCCTAATCATGTTGCCCCATGCACTATTTTGATTTAAAAAAGAAAAAGACAAAAACCGTTTCTGTTGGCTTTCAACATGTAGTTTGTCCCTAACGTTCTGTGCTGTATAACAATTCTATCTTTTTTTAAAATTTTTGTATGTTTGCTTAACGTATCACATTTATAGTATGATATCATACGTATGTATTTCAGATGACATACGAAAACATCTCAGTACTTTGGCACCTACATGTCACAGTAAAGACAAACATAACTCTTGTATTTTATCTTATTCGAATCCCTTGTATGTCAATAAAGGTTATTCTGATTCTAATCCCAATCTAAATACTCTTTTAAACCTGCACATATTGTTCCACTGCATAAAAATACTGCATTATATGACATTAAAATGTTACGTTTTCCAAATGCATCACTCTAATAATCATTTGAGAGTCACTTATAACCGGTATAATGAGATAATAACATTATCTTGGTAGTAAATCCCAATAATAAATTCTACATTGTTTAACATCATGCCTTATTATAGGCATAATTTAATAGTCCCATATTATCCAAGTCCACATAAACTCTATAAATGATAGTCAGTCTTTAAAAGGAGAAACTTTTTGTTTCCCATCTTGAAGATGAGCTTTCTCAGTCGCAGTAGCATTCCCAGAGGAAAGGCACAATGCAAATTCTCCTCTGCTTTGCTCTGGCCTCCCGGAATGGATCCAATGGCAGCGGGAGGGGCCTTTTAGAAAACGCTTTGAGGCGCCTGCAAAACTTAGTGCTATACCCTCCCCCCCGAACACTACTACTCAGTCATGTTTGTCATTTGAGCCGCTTTCCAAACACAGCTCCACCAACCCTTATCCTGACAGTGTTTTGTTTTCATTTCCTATCAGTATTTTCACCATCCTTTGTTCTACCTGTGGCAATCTAGATGAGCAAGATGCATTGCACTTGATAAAACTGATTTGGAATCTGCTTAGCATTATAAAGGTACTTTCTTAATTGTACCTCTTGCTTTTCCAAACTGGTCATTTTCCAAAGAACCTGAATAATAGGAAGCTTTTTTTTCCCCAGTTGGAATTACGTAGTTATCAGCAGGAGGGGGAAAACCCTCAAACCTCATAAAACTGATTAGACGAATAGTTTATACAAGCATACTGAGCCTGGACTATTACTCATATATTTTTTTATGCAGCGTGTACTGCAAGAATAAATATTTTTCAACTAAGCTTTCAGAGTCACTTTGCTTCTCAACCTTTTGTTCCATTCATGGAGGTACATCTTGTGTTATGATAGCAGCCTTCTCAAGTCCCTTTTGTTGTAGAAATTATTTATGTATACACCACTCTTTCTCTGAGGAGTTCAGCTCCCTTGTTTAGATTAAGCTAACAAATAGCATCCTGCTCAAGGCCACCCAGTAAGCCTCATATCTCAATACAGATTTCAACTCACATTTACCAAATCCAATCCCAGTGCGCTAACCATTGCAGGAAAAAGGATACAATCCTATCCTGCGCTGTAACAGGCAAACCAAGAAGTTTGCGACTTATCCAGCACAGGATAGTGGCCATAAGCAGCTTTGCCAGAGGTAACGGGAAACATTTCCTCTTACCTCTGGGTAAGGGCTGCTGGCCCCTATGGGTCTCCTCAAAATTGTGCCACCTCTTGAGGTGCCCTCTTGAGGTGGCACAAGTCCGAGGACAGCGGAGTGACTTGAAGCTGCTCTATTCTCCCTGGGAATGGGATTTGTGATCTGGCATAACTGCCAGATCCCAGCCCTGTCTCCTGCTCCCCACCCGCCTGCCCCTGGGGCTGCCCACTGCCCGCCCTCCATCCTCCCGGGAGCGCCTCCCTCCTGCCTGCTCCCCACCTCCCCCTGCCTACCTTTTCTGCTTGCGACGGCCCAGCTGGGCCGACGCAAGCATCCGAGAGGAAGCTGGCACGGAGGCTTATGCCTTACAGCACATTTGCGACCCTCCTGGACCAGCGCAATACAGGTCTGGATTGCACCCAAAGGCTCTCACAGCCCAATCCTACCTTGCGCTGGAAGAGGCAGGCCTGGTAGGCCTGCGCTGTATCCAGCACAAGTTTTGGGCTGCTCGTGGGTCAGCCCAAGGCACGGGGAGGCTTTGGGGCTACTCAGATCTGCAGCAGCTAAATTGGCACTTTTGTGAACAACGTTGGGTCGGCACAAGGGACTTGCGTTGGCCCAAGGGTGCCTTTGGGTTCTGCTCTCAGTTATCTTGCAGCCCACAGTGAAGATGAGCCTTTGCAAGCAACCCATTTTGTACAACTTGTATAAAACATGGGAAAAGCTGTTAAAATGGTCACATCCGAACCTTTCATTTCCTAGGAATTTTCCATTCATGATTTTCATTAGCCTAATAGCTAAAGACCTTTTGATACTTGTTTGATGCTTGATAGGCAGAGGAAATGGAGACTTCCAAACCGTTCATCAATGCAACTCCCCTGTTTCTCATTCCTCATTACTAAGGCCACAGCAAGAGGCAGGACTACCTTTCCAAATCCGCTTTTCCCAGAGGTATACTGGGGTGCCCTGGCGCCCCCAGGCAGGAATGGAGTGATGTCACGTATTGTGCTGATGTCTTGTGATGTTTCTTCAGAAAAATTGCTCCAGTGGTGGCTGTGAGTGCCCAAGCAGCAGGGGCACCTGTCACTTCTGGATTCGGGAAACAATGGGAGTGAGCACTGCAGCGAAATTGCCCAACTAGCTGCTGAGAGGGCGCATGTGCGCCAGTCACTTCCCTAGTCAGAAGTAATTGCACACATGTTTTCAGCAGCTGTTCAGGAAATTTTGCCCCAGCTGCTGCTGTGGCATGTGCAATTCAATAGCTTCCCAACTGGGGAAGCAATTGGAGCACACACACTGGCACCACCTCCAATAGGCATCCAGGACTCTTGCCCTGTCCTGCCCCAGGGCAGATACGTTCCTGGCATTTCCAAACCTGTATTCCCAAAGCAAACCCAGCCTTTACCTTCAGCAGAAGATTAAAGAATGCTTCACCTGATCCTGGCCTAGAAGCTGCATTTGTGGTAGAGAAAGAGCTTACTCATCTGTCAAGCTGAACCCAGCTTCTGGTCTGGAGGAGGAGGACAGATCAGAAAAATAGTGCCCCATTCTTGGATTACTGGAGTTGCCTTCTGGAAGGAGAAGATGAGCTCTGTGGTTCTCATGGAATGCTTGTTGCTTGTGGCTAGGCATCCACCAAGGCATCAGGAGGGGCAGGCACATTTTGCTGAATCTAATGTCCCCAAGTTCAGCACATTACATTTCCTGGGAGTGGCAAAAAAGCAGCCACTTTTGAGGAAAAAGTAGATGTGCTTGCTGAAGAACATATTTGGGCTGCTCCTTGTGATTTCAAGGTCCACAGCGAATAGTAGGCTTTGTAGTAGTAGTAGGCTCTTGACTTTGTTTGAAACTGCAGTCCATTTCTT
This sequence comes from Tiliqua scincoides, assembly GCF_035046505.1. Lineage (NCBI taxonomy): Eukaryota > Metazoa > Chordata > Lepidosauria > Squamata > Scincidae > Tiliqua > Tiliqua scincoides. The sequence continues at coordinate 111,571,267 of NC_089823.1, forward strand.
TGGTGTATTGAAAACTAAACCAGCCTCATCACAGTATGTCTTCTGTTGGGTTCTGTTTCTTGGTCAAGCTAATGTATGATGCAATGATGGAAGAATGAAACAGAACAGTAGGAACTGCCTATTTATATTGATAGATATAATCATAAGGAACCTTTTGAATAATATGGCACTCAAGGAAATGTCCACTTTTCTGAAGTGTCAAAGCTCAGTTAAATGTAGAGCCAATACAACTCTCCTGCTCGATAAGAATAAGCAGATAAAAGCCTTTTCAAAAAGAAATGAATAGTGCTGGGGGGTTGACTTCACACAGTGGGTGCCATAACAGAGGAGGTCCTACTCTGCACTTTTAGATCTAACCGCAGTAAACTAGACGAGGAAAGCTTCAGCGGATCTTAATGAGTGGGAAGCACTCTCAGGAGATGACACTTTAAAAAGTATACAAGACCAAGACTATTTAAGATTTTAAAGGTAAAAATTAGCACCTTGTAACCAAAAGGGTAGCCAGTGAAATTATGAGTGGAGTGATATGATCTCTTTTAAATATTCAAACCCATAAAGAAGCCTAAAGATCTAAAACTGTGTTATGCACTAACTGAAGCACCTCAGTCATCTTTGGGGCTCTCCCAGGTCTAGCCCTAGGAGCTGTGGGGCCCAATACAAAACATTTTTGTGGAGCCCCTATGGGCCCCCCACTCACCAGGATGAGGTGCAGTTGTGACATCTGACAGTGATGTCACAGCCAACTGCTTCTGGGGAGGGATTTCAAGCCAGTCAGACCCAGGGGCAAGCAGAAAGGAGGGCCGTCCAGTAGCAATGCTCCGCTCATCATATTGTCCTTGCTATGCCTCAGCATTGAAGATTCCATGCTGAAGTATCAGTTACAGAGCGAGCTGCCGGCTGCAGCTACAGATGCTTCACTCACCACCCCAATGTGAAGCCCATCTAGACATGGGCTATATTGGCCAAATTGCCCTGGGCACTTCCATGTAACAGCTCATTACAGCAATCCAGGTGAGAGGTGACTGCTGCATAAAGACCAAATATCAAGTGTACCTCTGAGTGGAAGGATGATGACTGTCCTTCCAAGGCTGTAAAAGTCAATTCTGCCCATGTATGCTTCCTATGCAGCCAGGATATCATTGAGATCCAAGAAGTTTCCTCCAGTTTTCATACCTGATCTTTTCGCAAGGAGATTAATCTTTTCCCCTCAGCAACTCCGTTTTGCCAGGGTCCAGCTTGAATATACAGGTGCATCCATGGATACAGTAGCCACCAAGTCAGTTATCTACAGATCTGCCCCCCCCCCCGCCCATTAACGTTGTTTAGATGTTTTATGTGCAGGCAGGCGGCTTCTTGTAAATGTTTGAAATACAGTGCAATCCTAACTGCACATTAGGATGTGCACATATGTCATAAAGCACGTTAGCGCCTCCTCAGGAGGAAGCTGCACCTGCGCACAGAGGCTGAGCCTCCGTGGCAGCTTCCCCCAAGTAAGTTCGTTGGCCAAACTCTGCCGATGCAGGGGTCTGAGGGGGCAGGGAAGAGGTGGGAGGGAGGTGTTCTGGGGTGGGGGAAGGGCGGGCGGAGGGCAATCCCAGGGGTGGGCGGGGGAGCAGGATTTGGGGCTGGGATCCGACTGTTATGCCGGATGCCAATCCCCGAGTAGCTTCAAGCCACTCCACTCTCCTCAGACTTGTGCCACCTCAGGAGGTGGCGTATGTCCAAGGAGACCCATAGGGGCTGCAGTGGCTTACCTGAAGGTAAGGGAGTTTCCCCTTACCTTTGGCTGAACCACTTTGGGCATCTATTCTGCGCTGGATACAGCGCAAACCTCTTGGCTTGCCTTTTCCAGCGCAAGATAGAATTGCGCCCCTAGTCTCTTAAAACATTCAGGCTGCCTACAGCCTACCTGTATGTTGTGCTATAAGTTTGTATGCCTATAGCATCCTGTAATTGTAAAAGAAATAAATATTTTTCCAGGATAAGCATCTAAACAACGTTAATAGGCATGGGGAGGCTGCAGGGGGGCACAGACATAGAGTTTGCCCATATCCATAGTTTCTGTATCCATGGGGGTCCCTAGAATGGATCCCCAGCAATATGGGGGTGTCACCAGGGCTCAGCCCCAGCAACACAAGCCTCCTCAGGAACAAGGGGCTACTTGAGAGGAAGGGGCTACATGGGAGCAAGGGGTTACTCAGGAGGAGGAGAGCTAAATAAGTACCACCTGGATCCAGCCCCCAGTCAGGAGGTCTCCCAGGGAGGAGGGCCTGAGTTCTCACAAGAGCTCAGGCCAGTCACATGGTCGGAAGGGGTGGAACTGGCTGGGCTGGCTGCTGGGTTCATAAGGAGTCCAGCAGCCAGAGAGAGAGAGGTGGCTCTTCCTTGGGCTCAGGCTCCTGGAGGAAGGGATTCCCGTCACTTTACCCGGCCTGTCTGTTACTGTGGAGAGGCGGAATCCGATCCTCCATTTGGAACATTGCCCCACAGAACCAGACAAAGGCAGGAAGGGGCCGGACCCCTGGGGAGCCTCTGGCTGCACCCGGGAGAATGGTGCAACACACCAGCAACCCCTCTCCCATCCAGGAAGGGGGCCCAAGAGGGAGAAGGCAGTGGCAGAAAAGGGCAGCGCCCGGGTAGGCCACCCAACTCTCAGGAGGGGGTCCAGCTGCCAACAAGCAGCACAACCCAACCATCAGGATTGCAACGGGGTCGTGAACCCCACTTGTTTGGGAACTCCTGTTAAATATTGGACTGTGAATGCTGACCCCTGGGAGCCCAGTGAATGTAAAATCCCTCACTAGAATAAATTGCTTCTGTGAAGCTGGAAAAAGGTCTCTGTGGTCCATCCCTCAGAGGGGTAAGTCTGTTGCATCATGTGCACCTTATACCGTAGCTCCAGACCACTCAGGGGGGGGGGAGAGGCGGGATGCTGCCGTGGACATGACAGGGGGGATGCCTGTGTTAATCTTCATTCAGCCTATAACAGCATTCGGGGACTGAATAACAGTATTCAGGCACTCATTCAAAGAATTAAATGTTGCCCCAATCCATAACTGAATGACAAATACAGTTAAATGTCTTCAGAATGCTGATACAGCACCTGAGATCTCAAACCAAATTCTGAACAATCACTTCAAACAATTTCCTATAGGCATAACCTAGTATTGAGGGCAAGATTGCTACCCTGCAAGTCTCAAGGAAAAGAACAGCTATCACCCAACACCACTTCTGCTGCCAGGGATGTTCAGAATCATCAAAGGATGATGTCTCCTCTCCACAACTGCTTGAGTCAGTCCAGAAGGATCTGATGATCAATTGTGTCAAAAGAAATGACAAGTTCACAGTCTCTCTATCAAACTTCAGACATACATTATCCATCAGGACTACTGAAGTAGTTTCTTTTCCAAACTTGGGCCTGAGCTCTGTTTGATACAGAGCTAGAACGTCAGTTTCATCCAGTAATCCTTGGAATTACTTTGCCACTGTCCATTTCATTACCTTGCCAGAATACAGGAGATTTTTATACAGATCAGAAGTTGCTTTAAACATCAAAAGAACATAAGAAGAGCCTGGCTGGATCAGGCCAAAGGCCCATCTAGTCCAGCTTCTTGTATCTCACAGTGACCCACCAAATGCTTCAGGGAGCACACAAGACAACAGAGCACACAAGACATCATAGTACATGAAAACTTTTAAAATATGATTTGGCATTTCATAGGCTCTTTCAGTGTGACCCAGACCTCTTTCTACTGAGATCCTGGCTCTGTCTTTTATACTTATGTGCTTCATAATTCAACTGGGTGCCAATATTTGGCCCAGAGATAATTTTCTGGTATTTTTCATTCATGAATCAATTGTGAACTGTTGATAGAAAATGTATTTTCAATATCATAAGTGTTCCTAAATAGCAGGAGGGGGTAGCTACATTTTGATTCATTGGTTAATTATTTCTTTTTACATTTTTTAAAATATTTGTTTGCTTCACACTTGAAGCAGTTGGGTAGAGAAGGGGGGTGTATCAAGAGCTCAGTGGGAAAATATGAGAATGCTCTAGCTCATCAGTCTTATTCCCAGGAGTTTCAAGTAATTTATTTTAAAATGGATGATTATGTTTTGGAAACACTTCTTTTTCATTTGCTTACAAATCAAAATGCTGACATTTTGCAATTATGAATTATCCCTAAATTGCCTTGCATTTCAAGCATAGCGCTAGAAGCAATGTCTACAAGCGATAGTGGCCTCGTGTTTACATTTCCTTTGTTTTTCAGTCTGCTACTTTGATGAAGTCTAATGAATGAAAATGAATTTTTCCATGCTTATTCCCTGTTCAAGGCCTATTGGGAGGTGAGGAAGTGTCAGTGACTCTATATGGGGTGCTTTGAGAAGTGTAGTTGTGCTTTAATTGGCATCAAAATGCTGCCACTAAAGTTTTGAATTAAAGCCATTTGTTCAGATAGTGGGATTCCATCATTAGCTTTACTGGACACTTGTGCATTTCTAAGCCCAGTTCAAAGTGCCAGTATTTGCCTTTAAAACCTTACAATTTAGGATCGGGCTACCTGAGTGACTCCTCCCCTGAATGTCTGCCCACTCAGATCCTCTGGGAGTGTGTTCATTCTCTACCACCAGCGGTCCAATGTTAACCTCTATTGGATAATATGTGGCAATGAAAAGTGGAAGCCTGGATTTTGTGGAAGGGACTTACCTTACCTTCTGCCTTTTAAGAGGCAGAATATTGTGTCATGCAAAATCATGAGAATTGCAAATAGGCTAAAATCAATTTTCTGTTTAAACAGAGAGCAGTGGGCCGGTTTGGATTATCATTTGCCAGCTGGCTCCTGAAACATCATTAATGAGTGAGCACTTGTTTTTCCCTTTCGCCCAGCATGCTATCTGATCCCCATTTAGTTGTGTCCAAATTAGGTTAAAATTTGCAATTAGATGTGACTTGGACATTCTGCCCATTCTCACATGACCATACAAAGATAAGGGCAGTGTGCAGGCAGATGTGGATGCCCTAACTTATGCATTGACAGGCTGGTCAGGTGATGATTTGAACCGGTCCAAAATATAGTGGAAGCAAAATGGTTAGTGTAGTGTCAAAGCCACAGTACTATTGTGTGCTTTGGAGCCACCAGCACAAATGACCAGAGGCTACACATGTGTGGCAGTGGCTTCCAGATATCCCACTAAAGCAGCTGAAGTGGTGGCAGATGTGGTTTGGGAAGCCAAACTGGGGGTGGGGAAGGGTAAGATCCCAGCTGCAGCAGTGCGCACCCAGATTCTATCCCCCTTTTCCCAGCCCAACAAGCCTACTGAGGCTCCTTGGATCTATACCAGCTAGATAACTGGTATAGGTCTGAGGAGACCCATTGGAGGCCAGGTGGTGGCCTTTTCACTTAATTTAAAATTTTTTTAAATATATCTTACCTGAGCCATGTGGCTGCCCCCCCCCCGCACCATAGCATGTAGCACATGCTGTGTGTTGCTGTTGGCTGGTGGAGATAGGACTGGGCCCTAAAACGTTCTGAAAGAAATAAATTAAGCAGGTTTTATGCCCCAACAAAGCTATGGGTACTGGTTTACCAAAGCTACTGTCCATTTCTAATGCCTGCCATGTTAGCCGTAAATAAGTCATCTGATACATGTGTGAAATCTAATAAGATCATTAAAGGCAGGAAGTTGCTGAAGTATATTTACCCATTTTGAGAAAGTTGGCACCTTGCTTCAGAAACAGGTTCTGCACCAGACAAATGTACATTTGTGTGATTTCAAGGCAGTTTTGTTCATCATGCATATGGAAAGGACACTTTGGGTTCAGTAATAATAGCTAGAGCAAAATACCCATTTTGTACCAATGAGAAGTGATATGAGGAGGGAGCTTTTGGAATGATATTTTAAAACTCCATTGGGAGTAGGTAGCTTTCCAGACCGTTAGCATTTAATTCAGGTAGTGTAATATTTTGTTTGGAAGCAAAAGCACCATGTGTGCTATTTTACTATGCAAACAAATGCACACAAAATTGGCTGACTGCAATTTCGGTGCCTTTCAGGTGACCTGAAATTTTTACTAGTTTGTAAACAGTTTGCAAAATATCTTTGTCCTTTATGCTGAGCTTTTTGATGAAGTACCGTCATCATCATTTTCACCCAGCTATTTCCCAAGGAATATTGCCAAGTGGTCTATTCATTTTTCAGGATGCTTAAGCTTGAGGAGAGGGCTGAAGCACACAAGTGCTTTTTCAATGGGAAAGTAGTTGGTTGGAATTTGAAGTTATTCTGGGTTTAACATTATCCCAAATTTGCACACTACGTAAAGGTGGTTTGATGGTCACTACTTCATCCATGTAATCCATGTCCCAATATTATGTTTTCCTGGTTGGTTATTAATTTTTTTTATATTGCAAGATTATCTTTATAAATACTACCTGAACTATAAGTAGGACTATATTTCTGTGCAATCCTAGACAGTCGCACATGCGCACATGCAGACATATCACTAGCAGAATTTCCTTTTCTTTTATTGGAGCAGGATTAAAGTCTTGACTAATCTTAAACTGGGTAAATGAGAGTGATGCTTTGTACATAGAACAACCACAACCTAGGGGCAACACAGTAAATTTGGATGCCATGGTGTCTCTTCACACAGTATGTTTCTTAAGAATACGGTACACCTGAGCTGTTTTCTTACAGCCCAATCCTGACGGTGAAGGTGTGACTGGAAGGCATTTCTGGTTCACTGGTGCAAACCTGAAATGCCTTCCAGTTGCGTTCGAGAGGCCTTCTGAGGCTCTCCAGCTGCAGGCTTGGCATCTACAGATGTTCAAATTCATGGATGCCAAACCCACAAATAAGGAGGGCCCACTGTACTGTTTCTTAAAGCACAACTGTGATAGTAAGCCAGAGTGAGATCATCTCAAACCAGTCAGGTTGTATAAGTTCATTTTAGGCAATTCTTAAAGCTATCCCAAATGGATGCTTTATGTTGAAGAACCAGTCATCACACAGTTTTGACACTACAGGTACAGCCTATTTATCTGCGTTAGTTCTGTTCCGTGACTCGGCGTGATTAACAAAAAACGTTGTGCTAAATCCCATAGAGCTGAGGTATTCAATCTGTACGTCCCACTTCCCTAGGGAGGCGTGGCTAGTCAGCAGGGTCGTCGTGAGGCATCTGGAGGACAGAGGTGGGCATAGCTGCTCAGCTTTTCTGTGGCTGTGAACGAGGTGGGTGGGGCAGCCTGGGGTAGGCGTGTGAAACATGGTGCGGGGAGGTGGGAGCAAAGGCTGGCTGGGCAGCATCGGAGGTGCTGCATCTCGTCAGCACAGGAAACACTCCTGGCAGGCTTCAAACTGGGAAGGAAGAGCAACTCAGTAAAGGAGGGAGCCAGACTGCTCTTAGTGGGGTGTGTGTGTCCAAATGCCCCAGCCTGCATTCCTCCATCTTGCCTTGGGGGAATGGGGTGGCATCTGCATCTTCTGGGGGGTATGTGTGTGAGCAGCCCCCATCTACTTTGGGGTGAGTTGTAAGCTTGCTCTGTGTGGCTGCAATTCTTTCCACACTTTCCTGGGAGTAAGCCCCATTGACTCAAATGGGACTTACTTCTGAGCAGACCTACATAGGCTTGGGGTCTGTGTCAGCTTAACGAAGGATCCTCACCTTTCTCTTTTTCCTCCCCCTTCAAAAAAGAAAAACCGTCACTCTTGATGGCTTTGTCTCCAAAAATTAATTAAAAATAAAAAATCCCCATTCCTTTTCAGTCATCCTCTTTTTCCTCCTGCCTCCTGGGGGGGGGGTACTCTGTTGGCTGATATTGTAAGACAAAAGGCAAAATCCCAGCTAGGGTATACTCAGAAGTAAGTCCTATTGTGTTCAATGGGACTTACTCCCAGGAAAGTGAGGTTAGGATTGCAGCCAAACAAGTCTCTAGGTCTCAGTTTGCATCAGTTTGCAATTAGCAGATACACACAAAGTCTTCCCTTCCCCCAGCAAATTCTTCCCTCCCTTTCCCAAACCCTCCAGATGTGCTGCTAACAAACTCAGGGCACAATCCTAACCATGTTTACTCAGAAGTAAGTCCTATTTTGTTTAATGGAGCTTACTCTCAGGTGAGTGTGGTTAGGATTGCAGCCTCAGAGTGCTGACAGCCTCAGTGTGCTGGCAGCTGTTTTTTGTTTGTTTGTTTGTTTGTTTCTAGTGTATAATTATAACACCTTCATCCCCATTTTGGGGGCAACTGAGGTAAGGTGTTGTAATGGGGAGCCGTGGCCAATGGCCACAAGGATATGGGGAGGCGCAAGCCGGAAAAGTTCAAGAACCACTGCCATAGAGTTACACAAGTACATCCTGCAGCCTGACACTTCTGGATGGAAGGAAACTAAGGCAGCTGTTCTCAGTCCCCTCCCCTCCTTCCCCTTTCACAGGTGGGATCCTGAGCTTGCTTGGGAGTCCTCTGTGTCCCAGGCAGCCTCCCAACAGCACTGCAGGTGCTCCTCCTCCTGCTACCACTCCTGCAGCCCTCCCTAGCTGCAGCCATCATGGAAGCTCCTCTGCTCCAGGACATTCTGGGACTTGTAGTCCGGCTCTCTTCTCACCCTCACCTGTCTCTCCAAGGCTCAGCAAACACTCCCGGGTTTTTTAAAGCAATTCCCTCTGTTGCTACTGCACCTGCCTGAGTGAGAGAGAGACCTTGCTGTACGTGTTCTGGCTACAGAGGTTTTTGGTTCCCCCCCTTCCCCTCTTCAGACTCGGCTGGCTCAGGGGCTCCAGGAATGTTACTGTTCCTTTGCAAGGGGAGCCTCTTCCAGGGCTCCAGGGCTATTCCCTGCCTGGGAGAGGCGGAACCTTTTTGCAGTGTTTTGGGCTGCCTGGAAAAGGATCCAGATGCCAGCTCAGGGCAAAGGAGGCAAAGGTGTGTGTGACTTTCAGTACCCCACCCAATTCTCGTTGAGACAAATCAGCAGATAAAAAATCCGTGGATAAATAGGCTGCACCTGTACTGTGAAGCTCCCTTCAGCCTCTTCAAAGGGTTTGCTTGCAATGGGGAAATCAAGGTGTTCTCACTCTCAGGCTAATTATATAAAGATGACAGTTGTGAGAACAACTTGATGGAAAATGTGCCTGCAAATTGCTTTTTCCTCTCTTTAATGAAGTATTTGCTCTGACTGGAGTTTTGTTTTTAACTGGATCATATTTTGCTGCTGGTCATGAAAAACCAGTCATCCTTAAAAGATGAAAGTATCTTTGTCCCAACCTTTAAATGATTAAATACAAGAAGTCAATTCACGCCAATTAGCCCGACTGCGTATTGCAAGCCAGGTTCTACTTACAGTGCAATATGACGGGATAAATACATGACCCATCATTCCCGAAAGCTTTTGTGCCTCCCACCATTAGTTCTTCCTCTTGCCAGGGGGAAAGAAAGGCTTTTCCATTGTTCCAAGGCCAAGCAATTCAAGATGATGGGGATGAAAGGTACTGTGCATTTGAATTGACACAGTGCTGCAGAAATCATTTTGCCAGCAATTAATATATTTAGTCTTGGGTTGATCTCATGTAAGGGTAAATTTGAGAATGAGGTATTGTATGAAGTTTATCAGTCTTATGAATGTTGGTGCATATTTTCTTTGTCTTGCCTGGAAAGGAAAATTTAATATACAGCATATTAAATTTACCTTTCTGCTCAAGACAAAAAAAAATTTCAAGTTTTCCTCAGCCATTCATAAGTGTGGCAAATGCCATACAATGCTTCATTCTCTATCAGATGATGAGAAATCGTCGGTGATCTGAAGACAAACTCCATTTGAAACTTTTAAATTCTGAAAAACAATTAGGAACTGCAGGTATTTCCATTGCTGCATTGTTAGTTGTCACCAGTAGTGAACCCTGTATCGACCTTATTTTGAGAACTGATTGCAAATTCTTTGAAGGGCAGATTTATTTTTTATGTCATTTGGATGTGCTATCTAGAAATAATTCACCAGACCTGAGCAGGGGCTTCGAGTATTATGTAAGAGGCACTGCAGTGTTTCAACCAGCTGTGAACATGGCCCTGTACTCCTGGAAGATGGTTTCGACAGATGAATGTTACCGGAAATAGGATAATGTGTTTCCCCATGTAACCATGAGCGCATGTTGGCAAATTCAACAGCATATCTGTGTGTCTGGAAGGGAAGTAATCATTCAGTATCTTTTATTCAGATCTGAGATCTATGGGAGCCAAATTCCAAAGGGATATTTATAAATATGAACTTTTTAAAATCATGCTATCATGTGCAATCTTGTACGGTTGCACTACTTATTATTTATTGGTTCTTCTGTATGTCTTTATTGCATGTTTCCTTGTGTACTATATTCTTTCAGTTTTATGCGGGTGGTGGAAATAAAAAAAACAATGCTTAGCATTAGGAATGAGAGTAGAGTGAAGGGGAATGTCAAATGGTGTTTGCGAAGGACACGTAAATGCATTGTAAAGGACAAGAACATTCACTTGACTATAGGATGGAGATTCAAAGGATCTCTGGGGATCTATGAATCAGCTGATCTGAGGGGCTAAGTATAGTTAGTTAGTTGGCAACCTTCAGTCTCGAAAGACTATGGTATCGCGCTCTGAAAGGTGGTTCTGGAACAGCGTCTAGTGTGGCTGAAAAGGCCGATTTAGGAGTGACAATCCCTTCCACACTGGGAGCAAGTGCAGTCTGTCCCTGATGTGTCTCCCTGGCTGTGGGCCTTCCTTCTTTGCCTCTTTGCCTCAGTCTGTTGGGCAAGCATCTCTTCAAACTGGGAGAGGCCAAGCTGCACAGCCTGCCTCCAAGCGGGCCGCTCAGAGGCCAGGGTTTCCCACTTGTTGAGGTCCACTCCTAAGGCCTTCAGATCCCTCTTGCAGATGTCCTTGTATCGCAGCTGTGGTCTACCTGTAGGGCGCTTTCCTTGCACGAGTTCTCCATAGAGGAGATCCTTTGGGATCCGGCCATCATCCATTCTCACGACATGACCAAGCCAACGCAGGCGTCTCTGTTTCAGCAGTGAATACATGCTAGGGATTCCAGCACGTTCCAGGACTGTGTTGTTTGGAACTTTGTCCTGCCAGGTGATGCCGAGGATGCGTCGGAGGCAGCGCATGTGGAAAGCGCTCAGTTTCCTCTCCTGTTGTGGGCGAAGAGTCCATGACTCGCTGCAGTACAGAAGTGTACTCAGGACGCAAGCTCTGTAGACCTGGATCTTGGTATGTTCCGTCAGCTTCTTGTTGGACCAGACTCTCTTTGTGAGTCTGGAAAACGTGGTAGCTGCTTTACCGATGCGCCTGTTTAGCTCGGCATCGAGAGAATGAGTGTCGGAGATCGTTGAGCCAAGGTACACAAAGTCATGGACAACCTCCAGTTCATGCTCAGAGATTGTAATGCAGGGAGGTGAGTCCACATCCTGAACCATGACCTGTGTTTTCTTCAGGCTGATTGTCAGTCCAAAATCTTGGCAGGCCTTGCTAAAAACGATCCATGAGCTGCTGGAGATCTTTGGCAGAGTGGGTAGTGACAGCTGCATCGTCGGCAAAGAGGAAGTCACGCAGACATTTCAGCTGGACTTTGGATTTTGCTCTCAGTCTGGAGAGGTTGAAGAGCTTTCCGTCTGATCTGGTCCGGAGATAGATGCCTTCTGTTGCAGTTCCAAAGGCCTGCTTCAGCAGGACAGCGAAGAAAATTCCAAACAAGGTTGGTGCAAGAACACAGCCCTGCTTCACTCCGCTTCGGATGTCAAAAGGGTCTGATGTGGAGCCATCGAAGACAACAGTGCCCTTCATGTCCTTGTGGAAGGATCTGATGATGCTGAGGAGCCTGGGTGGACATCCAATCTTGGGGAGAATCTTGAAGAGGCCGTCTCTGCTGACCAGGTCGAAAGCCTTTGTGAGATCTATGAAGGCTATAAAGAGTGGCTGTCGTTGTTCCCTGCATTTCTCCTGCAGTTGTCTAAGGGAGAATACCATATCAGTGGTGGACCTGTTGGCTCGGAATCCACACTGCGATTCTGGATAGACGCTCTCTGCAAGTACCTGGAGCCTCTTTAGTACAACTCGGGCAAACAGCTTTCCTACAACGCTAAGGAGAGAGATGCCGCGGTAGTTGTTGCAGTCACCCCTGTCACCTTTGTTCTTGTACAGCGTGATGATGTTTGCATCCCTCATGTCTTGAGGTACTCCACCTTCTCTCCAGCAGAGACAGAGGATTTCATGCAGCTCAGTGACGATGATCTCTTTGCAGCATTTTAGGACTTCAGCAGGGATGCTGTCTTTTCCAGGTGCCTTGCCAAAGGCAAGGGAGTCCAGGGCCACGTGAAGTTCTTCTAGGGTTGGTTCACTGTCAAGCTCTTCCAGCACAGGCAGGCACTCAATGTTGTTCAGTGCTTCTTCGGTGACTACATTTTCTCTGGAATATAGCTCAGAGTAGTGCTGCACCCAGCGTTCCATCTGCTGCGCCCGATCCTGGATGACCTCGCCTGTGGCAGACTTCAGAGGGGCAATTTTCTTCTGTGTTGGACCTAGGGCCTGCTTGATACCATCATACATCCCCTTGATGTTGCCCGTGTCAGCTGCTATCTGTATCTCGGAACAGAGCTGGAGCCAGTAGTCGTTAGCACATCTCCTGGCAGTCTGTTGGACTTTGCTGCGAGCAGTTCGGAGGACCTGCAGGTTGCGCTCACTGGGACAGACCTTGTATGCTGCTTGAGCTCTCCTCTTTTCCTCAATGACTGGTGTCAACTCCTCAGAGTGGGCTTCAAACCAGTCTGCCGCCTTGTTGGTCTTCTTGCCGAATATGGACAAGGCGGTGTTGTAAACGGTATTCTTGAAATGTTCCCATCTGCTGGATGCGTTTGCGTCGGCCGGGCCTGGAAGAGATTCCTCAAGCGCTTGTGCAAATTCCTCCACTTTTCTCTGATCCCGGGTCTTGCTGGTATCAATGCGAGGTCTTCCTTCCTTTTTCGTGTGATACAGTCGCTTTGTTTGCAGTTTCACTCTGCTGCACACCAGGGAGTGGTCAGTGTCGCAGGCAGCACCATGATAACTGCGTGTGATCTTGATGCTGGGAAGGCTGGAGCGTCTGGTGAGGATCAGGTCGAGCTGGTGCCAGTGCTTTGATCTTGGATGTCTCCAAGAGACTCTATGTTGGGGCTTTGTGTTGAAGAATGTGTTGCTGACACAGAGACCGTGATGACAGCAAAACTCTAGCAGGCGTTGGCCATTTTCGTTCATCCTCCCAGTGCCAAACTGACCTAAGCAAGTGGGCCATGAACTGTTATCAGCACCAACTCTAGCATTGAAATCGCCGAGGATGAACAATGGCTCTTTTACAGGGATTTTCTTGACAGTGGTGGCCAGGTCATCATAGAATTTGTCTTTGGCTTCTGCTGGAGACGACAGAGTCGGTGCATAAGCACTGATGAGAGTGATAGGTCCTGCTGATGACTGGAGCTGCAGGGACAAAATTCTTTCACTTCCCACAGTAGGTGGGATGATGGATTTCAGCAGGGTATTTCTGACCGCAAAGCCAACGCCATGTTCCCTGGTTTCGTTTGGTGGTTTTCCCTGCCAGAAAAATGAGAAATTTCTCTCCTTGACAGATCCGGAATCTGGCAGCCTAGTCTCTTGAAGGGCGACGATGTCCATCTATATATATATATATATATATATATATATATATATATATATATATATATATATATATATATAATATATATATATTATATATATATATATAATATATATATATTGAGGCTTCTCTAAGACCATGGCATTAAGTATGACTATAAATGAAGCATGCCGTGGTTGATTTATTGTGTATTTCACTAACATAAAGCGCTTGTATCCATGAAGTTGGAGGTAAGATCTTTATGTTACAACTCAGTTCCTGCAAGTTTGCTTTCTGCAAGCTGTAGTGAGGGACTGACACTGCCCTTCCTGTCCCAAAGCTTCTTGTAGCCTTTCCCAGCTCTTTCCCCTGTAAATTCAGAGGCTATCCACATTGTTATCTTACTCATGGTGCAATGTAAATGTTATACTTGTAGGTGACCTACCTTTGTTATACCAGATTGTTACTTTGGCTCAATACAATGGGTTGGCCATGAATTCTAACAACACAAATGATTATATGGAACACAAAGGGCCTAACTTGAACAGTTCTTGGGTGTTAGTTTCCTTGAAATTGGTTAGTTAACTTCTACTGAAACAAAAATGTATGTGCTGTGAATTCAGTGACTGAGTTCTGAATCAGTGGTTATAGGATCAGGGTGCATGACTGGAATCTTGCCTAATCTATATGTATGTTGAGGGGAGAACTGCATACACAACTGGACGTCTGCTTGAGGTGATACTGCAGCTGCTTATGTACCTGAAGATGCAAGTCAAGTGAAAAAGGAGTTATGAAGCTGAAAACTCAAAAGATTGCTAGATGTATGCACTGTGTCCACTTGCCATTGCACCACATTGCTTGTAGGATTATACCTTAAATATGACTCCTGTTGTAAGTGCCTCAGTTGGATTCGTGATATGGCTAAGAACATGATATTGTTTAACATGTTCCTGTGCAGTGTTGCTGCACTGCAAGCCCAGCTGAAACACATATACACTGTGGGGATAAACAGCACTTAGTTGCATTGATGATGATGATGATATTAATAATTTCTTTTTACATATCTTTTGTTGTTTAGTGGGTTGCAATCGATTGTTTTAAAAAATGGGTTCCAGTGCTAAAACGTTTGGGAAGCCCTGATCTAGACAATATGACCTGCTTCTCTCTCCCCACTAACTTCTACTGATAGAAAAATATCTGTGCTGTGATGTTATTGCACTGCACTACATAATCCTCACTGCACTGGCAGGAATTCAGGAAACTTGCAGCATGGAGACAGCAAGTCACATTTTTTGATCTCTAGACATTACTGGGGAGGATGAGAAAAAGAGTTTTTGGTTTTAGTGGTAGCCCCACCATGTGGCTCCAGCCAAAGTTAAGCTACCAAGCGTAGAAAATGGAGGTGGTATACTAGCTGCATGTCATTCAAAGATCCCACTAAACCTGAGAATTTATGCATCTCAAAGTCAACACACAATGCTGAGGGACAGTTGTATATAAGAAGCATTCAGAATAACAGATTTTAAAAGCTTTGCTATATTTCTTTTCCTCACGATCAGTTTAGCCATCTATTTTGCATCGCACCTGCAAAATATACGACAGCACAGTGTGCTATAAAAGTCAGTTTGCTACTTTGCTGAGATGACCTGCATAACTCACAGACAGCAAAGCATCAATAAAACCTTTATATCAGCACACACTATTGCACAGTATACAGTATTATCAGATAACTAGACTGACGTAATGCTATAAAGAACCAAAGTTTACTCTGGCAATGGAGTTTAAAGAAACAAGCAAACAACATTAAGATGACTATCAGTTTATCTTTAACTGTGGGAACATAAAAGAAAGTTTCCAAGGCAAAATTTTGAATCTGTGCTATAGCATTGTTAAGCAGGTGATAATAAATCTAGTGACGAATAAGGGTGAAGGGAACTGATAGGTGATGGAAGCATTTGATTCTGTCAACAGTTCCTATCAGCTTCCCCCCCCCCCCAACGTGTCACTTGGATTCATTTGTTGGATTGCAAATAAGCCGTGATAATCGCCCTGCAAAATTATTTTTTAAAAAAGAGATAAGAATTTTATAAGTACTTTTTGATATCCAAACAAAACTACTCTCAGAGCAGGGATGACTGGCTGGCGACCCACAAGCCCACCAAAGAAATTTCATCTGCTAGTCAGACTACATTTGATGTCAGGTAAAAATGAATGTTCCCCACATTTTAACTTTTTAAGTCTTCTCTTGTTAGTTTCTTTTCATATTTGCTCTCAGTAGGTAAACTAGCATTTTGTTTTGTAGTTTAGAGGGAGGGTGAGTGGGATCGTATTCTAAGTGGAGAGAAGGGGTGTGTATATGACCCAGGCTCCGGTTGGTTTTAAATCATCAGTTCCCAAGGTGGTGGGTTGCAACCCACCACGGGAACTGGAAGTGGGCCATTTCCCCTTAAGGGGAATGACCCAGGAATGGGTGCCCCAATGGCGCCACAGCAATCTCAGGGGCTGCAAGCCTCCAGGGCCCTTCGGGAGGCTTCATGACCCCCCCCCCCGGGTATGTTTAAATACCCCTGTGTCCCTGTGGTGCTGCGATCACTGCAGCGCCATTGGGGCACACACCCCAGTTCACACAGACTCATAGGACTTTGCTGTCAATGTTAGAGGCCAACTCTGTGCATGTGCCCTTTTTCTGTGTACAGAGCACACCCCCACACTCCATTGAAGAAGTCAGCTATACTTAACTGTAAATGAGCTTTATGTACAAATAAGAGCATGGAGTTCCAGATAAGGTGCATGGACACCAGAAGATGATGTCTAAATCAATTGTTCTTGCCAAAGGCTTCTTCATTTATTACAACTCTTTCCCTTGTTTAAGTGTAATTCTTACATTCATTCCCCTGGACTCCCTGGAGAAAGGAAAAGAAGGTCAATGAATGGATAGATCACTATGCAGTCTGTGCAGACTAAATATGAGTACAACATAAAGTTTTATAGGCCTACATCTAGCTAAGATTATGACATCCAGAGTTCTAAAACTTGTAGCATTTGATGTACATATTATGCAACTGTTCACAGGAACTGGAAGTTCAACAACTTCCAACATTGGTCTAGCAAGCTCTTACCACCTAAACCCCAGTTCATTTAATTTCCTGCCTGAATAGTGTAGCCATTAGTGATAACACTAAAGTTAACTTGTAAACTCTGCACCTGTGGAATATGTGCTCTGCTGGCACACACTGTTGCAAAAGTGCTGTCAAGTGTTTTGAAACAGCGCAAGCCCCAGGCATACCAGCGTGAAGGCCGTAGCCTTCCAGCATGCACTGTTGGCTAACAGTACGCCCACTGGAGCAGTCCAGAGGTGGGGGCAGGGAAGGGGTTGAACAGGGTGGTGGGGAGGAACAGGGCAGTGATGGGGCAGGGTGAGCAAATCAGTCCCTTGGGGAGGCAAGATCAGTGGCGCTAATGTACACCATATCCAAATCCCCTTTCCAGACCTGAACTGCATTTATGGATTAGTGCAAACTTGCACCAGCAATATTGCTGGCACAGGTAAAACATGACCCTCTGCAGCTTCTGTGGCTTATCCCTGGGCAGAGGGACAAATGTCCCCTTACCCTGAGGAGATCTCTAACAGCCAAAAATTCCTTATGGGATACACTGGCAGCCGTGCCAGTGCCACTTCAGCACTGCACAGGGATTTAGATAGGCTTGAGCAGTTAAATTTGGACTGAAAGTCACTTGTCTCTGCCAAAATGTGAAGATGCCTTCTGCGAATAAAAGAGATGGATGAGCAGGAGATGCGGAGTGCACAGAATATACAAGAAGACGATTGGCCGGATGCTTCCATTGTGCCTCCGAATCCAGCATGTCTTATAAATTATTTTGAAGGTCAGTGTCCCTAATGTAGGTGTTGTGGGACCTGAGATGAAATGGACTTCAAGACACTATCATTTCTTAAAGCACCAGTTTTCAGACCTTTCCCGTGACCTTGCCAGGAGATCGTTTTGTCTTGGAATTGTATTTAGCAGAAATGCCATTTGCTGCTGGTGGTGGTGGTGCCAGCAGAAGCATTCAAGAATAACAACGCAGTTCCCCAAGAAACAGGAGATGGGCTTGAAAAGTCATGGTATTTTAAGAGTAATGCACAATGAAACCTTTCCCTTTACCTCTTCATTCTGGGTCTTTGGGGGACAGGTTATCATGGGTTAATCTTTCTTTTTTTCCCTCCCTGAGATGCCATGAACCACAGCTCCACATTCAGACAAAGGTCATATATGACTACAGGGTCTGATTCCTTAGATGAAACAATAAATAATAGCCAAGATTAAGAATGTTGGGGAAGTTGTATATAACATTTTTCTCACTAACTAGGAAAACCTGCAGGACTCATGCTATTAGAAGGCAGCTCTAATATCTAGAAGGAAACTTCTTTGGGAGCATCCCTTCTGGTTGCTTGTCCCTTCTTCTCTTGAAAATAGTGGTAAAGGAGAGCAGGTACAGAATAACTGTTTGAAAAGCCTGAGCTGTCCCGCATTTCAGGTATTTCAAGCTCATTTCATGAGCTCAGCCAAGAACTTCCTGGGTAGCTTCTAGCAAATTGTTACCTATTAGCCTTTCCTTCCCCCTCCCACCCCCAATCTGTAATCTGAGGACAGTAAAGTAGACCTACTGGTCATAATATATGAACAGTAAGGCTGCGGTCTGATGTACACTTACTTGGGAGTTAGCTCCATGGAACTCTCTCTGATTTCTTTCCAAGCACACGTACTCAGGATCAGGCTCTACAGCTTGAGCTACACTGTATTGGATTTCTATCACTTATTAATCTTCTTCAGACTGCATATCTGTAGTGACAACATATTGATCTCAAGATTAGGAGTCAATATGCCTCTGTATGCCAGTTACTAGGGACCAATAGCAAGAGAGGATTATTGCCTTTCTCTTTGGCTTGTGAGCTTACCAGAGGCAGTTGATGAGCCACTGCGGAAAACTTGATGCTGGCTGAGATGGAACATTGGTCTGATCCAGCAAGGCTCTTCTTATGTGCAGATATGTACTGGGAGAAGTGGGAAAATGTGTCTGTTTGCCTCCCTCTCCCTACATGCATGCCAGCTATACATACAGATGCTATGCACTTACAGCTGCACTGCGCATGTATAGACTGCTCAGAAGTTATGAGACATACTGGGGTTGGAATTAGCAGGTGTAACTCCAAAAACCAGTGTTTCTCATACTAGTAGGTCAGGACCTACTAGGTGGGTCACAAACCAAGTTCAGGTGGGTCCCCATTTGTTTCAGTATTTTCCTATATTAGATTTGATGCTACAGTACAAAATTATGCATAAGAAGGATAAAGTGGATAGAAAGATGCTCTTTACACTCTCACATAACACCAGAACCAGGGGACATCCACTAAAATTGAGTGTTGGGAGGGTTAGGACAGACAAAAGAAAATATTTCTTTACTCAGCATGTGGTTGGTCTGTGGAACTCCTTGCCGCAGGATGTGGTGACAGCATCTGGCCTGGATGCCTTTAAAAGGGGATTAGACAAGTTTCTGGAGGAAAAATCCATTATGGGGTACAAGCCATGATGTGTATGCGCAACCTCCTGATTTTAGAAATGGGTTATGTCAGAATGCCAGATGCAAGGGAGGGCACCAGGATGAGGTCTCTTGTTATCTGGTGTGCTCCCTGGGGCATTTGGTGGGCCGCTGTGAGATACAGGAAGCTGGACTAGATGGGCCTATGGCCTGATCCAGTGGGCTGTTCTTATGTTCTTATGTACCATGGTATGTGACTGCATTGGGGAAATGTTATAGATCTGTACTTTTAACAGGCTACTATGTATATATTTTAAACAGTGATAATCAATGGGGCTTACTCTCTGGTAAGTGTGGTTAGGATTAAAGCCTAGTGCAGTGGTATTCAGACTGGGGCGTCACAACGCCCCAACTTGAGGGCCCTGGCCTCTGCAGCCTTAAGGGGCGGGGGTTAGGGGGGAAGGCAGTGATGCGATCACCAGTGACTGGGATGTACTTGCTTCACTTTGTGCATGCTGGGGAGCCCTGCAAACACTCACAGAGGGCTCCCCGCACCCTGGGAAGTCTGCTGCAGGGAATGGTGAGTATATCCCAGTCCCTGCAGCCCCCCTGAGTGACGCCTTCCCTTCGCCCCCGCTGCTTCCCCCCCACCCCCACAAGGACTTACAGCGGTTTTCAAACTCCCTGAGAGTTTGAAAACCGCTGGCCTAGTGTGTTAAAAATTTACCCGCTTGCTGATGTCACTTCCAGTCATGACATTACTTCCGGTGGATCCTGACAGATTCTCATTCTGAAATGTGGTCCCTGTGCTAAATGTTTGAGAACCACTGCTATAGAAGCTTGTGCACACATGGAAGTGTTCCCTTAGGGTTCTTTCATTTGAAGGATGGAGAAAATCCATTCAGCCCTCTAGAGTCAGCAAACTCCAGACCAAACTCCATTCACAGCTCTAGAGTCAGCAAAATAACTGATTAGATTGGATGCAGCACTAAATCACAAAGATCTGTTCTCAAGGCCTTCCCTGGAACAAATACTCCATTCTTAGAACAAATAGACTGGCGCTGCTTTGACCAACAGGAACTACTATACATGTGTGTAAACAGCCAATGTCTTTGGATTGTGCTTTGCATACAAAGCAAAAGGGGAAGTCCATGAATATTTTCAAAATTACTCAAAATTTCTCACTGGCAGATTGTAAAGGAGGAGGGAAAAACAGAAGCAGGATTAGAAGCCTCAAGAGCAAGTGGGGGGGGGGATTGACTCCTTAGAATATTATAAAATGCCAAAACTTGTTTTAACTGTGCCATTTGTTATAATAGTTGCGAAATGTTAAATAAATTCAAAACAAAAAGGATTAGAGCTAATTACTCCTAATTACACAAAACAGCTTTCACAGACCACTGTTTCCTATCACTCTCTATACAACCCCATCCCTTCTTTCCTGCATCTCTCTGTCTCTCTCTCTCAAACACACACACACACACCACTGAGCCAGTATAATCAGTTTCAGAATTATTATTCTTTTCTTTAATTCTACCTTCAGGTGCAATAGAGTGAAAATATGTATGCACTGAAGCATATTTATAATACTACTCAGGCTGGCAGGTGGGCTGTTAAATAAACATAATTGTTTTCAAAGTATTGAACTAGATTAGCATGGATTAAGGCATTCATTTTCAAAGCCAGGACAGGGAAATGTTTTAACTGTTTTGCGCATCAGCCTTGTACTTTCCTCCCCTGCACCTTCACCAATGCATATAAAGAAAGAGCATTTTCTTTCATTTTTCAATTTCACCCACACAAGAGAAAACAAAAAGTCTTGGTTAGCCTTCGATGGAGAAACAGATGCAGGCCATTTTTCTAAAAACAACACAAAACAGGTCTATTGTGTAGCCTGAGCAGGAGAAAAGGTGGTTGAGGAAAGATTAACAACCACAGCAACAAAGCAACACACCAATGCTATTTATTTAACACACTTATGATTTGGCTTTCAATTGAAAGGTACTGTACTGTAAATTTGTTATGCTTGGCATTTCCGCAATTTGCGAAAGGGTCTGATAACCTAATATAATGGATTTCAAACACCCTTCCATCATGGGCATCTTTCTGTATTCATTAATCTGCCAATAAAATCACGAAGTGGCGTAGCTGATGATCATGTAGTCCAGTGCCAAGCTCAAAATGATGTTCAGGAAGTGATATCACCACTGGAAGTGATGTCATACCCAGGCTTTTAAAAAAGTGAAAATCAGGGTGAAAACCCTCCTCCTCCTCCCAGCAGCAGCACCACCTCCAGGTTCAAATACTCAGTCAACCATGAAACTTCCTGGGTGACCTTGGACTAATCACTGTCTCCCAACAGGGGAGGAACCATGTACACCACTCTGAGCTCCTTGAATGAAGGGTGGTATAAAAATGTGAAAAATTTAACAAGTGTAGATGTTGTTACTAGCATGCAACTAATGGGTATGGAAAACTCCTTCTACCACCTTGAATTAGGGTGGTGAATTAAGCCTAATGGGCAGCCCAATCCTAAGCTGCCTGGCACGCATGGCTGAAGCGGAGCCGAAAATGAGTGCCGCTGCATTCAGCATGCCCTGGGCAGCCACCGCCACCTCTTCATGAGAAGGGCACATTCATCCCCTTCCCCTGAGTAAAGTGAATAGCCCCACAATGGAGCTACTCAAGTCTATGATGACCTAAGGGTTGGCATAGAATTTAGAGCCTTCATGTTTGGAGGACAGCAAAGCTCCACTGGTCTCATCTCCCTCCCGCCCTGCTCCCTCCCCCAGCACACCTCCTCCCAGCCCTCTCCCCACTCTCCCTCCACCTCCCCCACACCAGAATGCCTCCTCCCTGCCTCCCCCACAGCCCACCTACCTCCTCATTGCCCACAAGACCACTGAGTGGTGGAGCTCTGGTGCTCCACCGGTGATATGGCCCACAAACATACCATAAGGCACATTTGCAACAGAGTGCACTGGTGATCAGCCAGTGCACACTGAATAGGATTGGGCCCTAAGACCATAAAAGAGATTGG
Organism: Tiliqua scincoides; assembly: GCF_035046505.1. NCBI lineage: Eukaryota > Metazoa > Chordata > Lepidosauria > Squamata > Scincidae > Tiliqua > Tiliqua scincoides. The sequence goes on from NC_089823.1 coordinate 111,593,468, forward strand.
CTTTCGTTAACAGAGTCATATGGAGCTATCCAGCCCTTCACTTGGGCAGGCACAAGTCCCTTGCGCCGGCCCAGGAGGGTCACAAACGTGCCTTAAGGCACGTTTGCGCCTCCTCGGAAGTTGGCTAGGTCAGCGTGAAGAAGTGCACCAGCCTGCAAAGGCTAGGACAAGCCTCTGCACTGACTGACATACCAAGGCTTGCGTTAGCCTGGTAGGTAGGTGGAGGGGGTGGGGGGGGGCAGAGAGGTAGGCTTTCCTGGGTGGGGGGAGGGCAGGCAGGGGGGCAGCCCTGGTAGTGGGCAGGTGGGGAGCGGGAGGTGGGGCTGGAATCTGGCAGTTGTGCTGGATCCCAACCACCATTCCTGGGGAGACTGGAGCGGCTTCAAGCTGCTCCGCTCTTCTCAGACTTGCGCCACCTCAGGAGGTGGCGCTAGTCCAAGGAGACCGATAGGGGAAAGGGTGCCTTTCCCAGAGGTAAGGGGGAAAGTTTCCCCTTGCCTCTGGCTGAGCCGCTTTTAGCCCTTATCCTGTGCTGGATACAGCACAAGCCTATTATGTCCTAGTCTCCTGTAAAATTTCCAATTCCTTCCAGAATTAATAAGGATAAAGACAATTGGCTTTGTTCATCATTAAAGCCCACATCACATGACGTGAATGACTGAGGATTTATATAGCCTCTCAGAGCATTCATATTAGATGGGATGGATGTCTAAATAATGAAGGAAAAGGTATGGATGAAGGAATATTGGTGCTTGGTAGCCAAAGCTTTGTTCATCTAAAAAGAATAGTGTGACTTTGGAAGCTCTGCCAGTTTCCACAGTGGCTGCCCATAGAAACGCATAGCCTCATTTGCACAACTTTAAAACTTCTGGAGAAGAAAGGCAGCCAGTGTCTGAGTCTGCCAGAAAAAGAAAAGGCTACTTTTCAATATGCCCATTCATCAGAGTATTTGCTTTGCTGTATTTAACCAAAGGCAAAGATTAGAAAAGTCAGGTAGTTAATGATTTTGCCTATGCCCATGGAGCTGCTGATCCATGACCTCATTTTCATTAGGCTAGCATTTAAATTTCATCCTCATATTTTGAAGCTGTCATTAGCAATTAAATGACACAAAACGCAGATTAGGATCAGAAGAAAAGCAGTGCTTTGTGGCCGACTTTGTGGATGGCTGGAGTGCAGCCAGAGTACCAAAGGGCAGGGCCTTTCCTAATCCTCCGTCTAATAATTATGTCAGGATTAACTGAATGTATAAATGAAAGGAAACAAAAAAAAAAAAAGATTTGCTTTAAAAAAATATGCACTTGGCAAAGAAGAAGATCTAAGCTGCAGAACGAATGGCGTGCATTCTATTCAGATGTATTCAATGGTAGAGAAGAAAGCCATAACATTGGCAAGTTAAGGTGAGGGCAGCTGAAATGCCCCAGAACAAGGAAATTCAGAACTGAGAAATTCCTACTATCAGCAGTCAGCACAGTAGCCTTAACTGTGCCCTATGATATGAGGTTGTGTGTGTTGCATTCATTTCATGTTATCCCAATATAAGTTCTTCATGCATGCATTTGTTTGCATAGTTCAGAGCATCAAGTCTCCTTCCCACCCACCCACCCCTGCAAGATTTCAGTGTAGGAAAATGTGCATGTGAAATGCTCTTGTTTGCTCAATAAACCTAGATTACTGCTTCCCATTAATCCAGATTTTCCACATCGATTTAGCTCAGTTTAGCAGGGGGCATTCTTTCCATAATGTTCCAAAAGTACCTCTTTCATTTTGTTGCTGCCGTTTACATTACTGTCCACTATTTCTCTAATCCCTGTCTTCAAACCCGCATTTCATAGAGGGTGGGTCACTTAGGTAATGACATCATCATCATCATCATCATCAGTATTTATATTGCTTATAACATATATTGCCCCAGTAATTCTTACAACAGCCCTGTAGGGTAGACCAGTACAATTATCCCCATATTGCAGTTATAGTGATTGAGGCTGAGAGAACAGTAGTTTTCCCAAGGTCACTGGGTGAGCTTGTGGCTAAGATGATCTTGAATTGGGATCTTCCCAGCACACAACTCATACCCTGCTGCTACTCATCATCAGCTGTGAACTATCCTGGCAGGCAATTCCTATTTTAAACTTCCAGATGAAGAATTGAAGTTAGGAGAGTGAATCCCTTCAAGTCTGTGCTGAACTGGAATTTGAAGTGATGGGTCTTCCAAGTCTGCATTCAGCCATGTGTGAGGCATTACGCAGTTAAAACTTACCGCGAGTATGAAACTTTAATCACTGCTATTAACAGTACTTTTTGATTGCCTTCCTCCCTTAATGCCAACTAGAGTGCCTCTCTGCGAAATACCAAGTTCTTCTTGAGTGCTTGGGGCAGAATAAAGTATCATTATAATTTTATGTTGCAAAATAGGAACATATGCAATTACTTGTAATGTATGACATGATACATCCATAAAGACCCCCTGACATTTCCATCAGTACTGGGTACCTGCCATATCACCTTCAGAGAGAACTTCATGTAGACTGCAGTCCTACAGCAGTGAACCATGTGGTAGAGGGGAGGCTACTTGGCATCCATAAGGTTCCAAGTTCAGGCTCTGGCATCTCCAGCCGAAAGAGCTGGAAAAGACTCCTGTCTGAAACCCTGGAAAGCAGCTGCTAGGCAGAGTAGACAAAACGGAGCCGGATGAACCAATTATTTGACTCTGTGTAAGGCAATATCCTGTGCTGGGCTATATACATCCATTTCTGCAGAGATGAGGGCATTGTTACTCCCCAGAGAAACCATAAGGCAAGTGGGACAATCTCACTGTTTGTAAAACCACCAGCCCTCAATTTCCCAGAAGTCTTCCTTTTCTTTCAGCAACCTTAAGTGTTCTGGTAGTAGTGTTGGAAGGGGATGTACTGTCAGGGTGACCCACCAAATGAGGCCAGGGAGGGTGTGGCAACCGACAGCACTCATAGCCAAATAAGCAGCTGCAAGCCAAACACCTAATGCAGTAGAATGCTTTGCCTGTGCATGCCATTGGCTACTGCTTGACACCATCACATTGGTCTCAATGTATTTCCATGCTTGTACCCCCACTGCATGGGCCTGAAAACAGTGAAAGGAAACTCCAGAACCCAGCAGCTGGCCATATGAATGCCAAACACTTCTCAAACCTGGATGCCTTGCTCTATATTTTATCCAGATCAGAACTGTTCAATTTTTGCTGAAGTGAGTGATGGGCAGGCATCAGAGCTGGCCCAAGACTTCCTTGTGTCTAATGCCAAAAGCTGCCCCCTATACACAATGATGTACCAGCCTCTGCTTCTCCCACTCTCCAGTGTTCTATCTCAGCATTCCCCTCCCCTCCAGATTTCCTATCTGCCTCCTTTTTCCAATTTGGGGAGCATGTAAGGTGAAGGGGGGTAGTGGATGCTAGGAGGCTGACATAGGCACCTCCTTCACCAATCTGCTGCCTGAAGGGCCCAATCCTATCCATTTTTCCTGCACCGCTGCAGCTGCAATGCAGCCCCAAGGTAAGGGAACAGATGTTCCCATACCTTAAGGAGGCCACTGGAACTGCTGCAAAACCATAAGAGATAGTGCATGCCCCATTGGCACAGCTGCACCAGCACTGGAAAATTGGATAAGATGGGGCCCTTAGTTAATCTCATGGATGGGTCATCCTGGCTGGCATGGCTCTTTGCCAGTACTCCAGGCTGAATAAAGCAGTCTGTGAATACAGCTACCTCCCCTACCTCTGCCATTACATCATCTACTCAGTACCCATGAAGCCCATAGATCCTATGATCACCATCATCTTGACAATATCAGGTGGGGGAATTCAACCATTTGGTCACCTCTATTGCTCCTGTCCAAAACAGGTATCCTGAGAAGTATTTAATTCTGCCTTCCAAGTGGTGGAAGCACTGTCTGTGTATGTGCAAAGATTAAATTTACACCTCAACTGAGAAGGGGATTGATTATTCTGGAGTGCTAAGGGCATCAATAATTCATAGACATACTTTTGTATGATTTAGATCAAGATTAAGTCATTACGATCCATAAAATACATGATTAGTCTATCGCTGTCATGATTTATGTGTTTGGCGACATCTTGTGTAGAGATTATGTGCGGGCTTCATATGGTTTCCCTTCCAGAGTCGCTGGGTTCTTCCTTCAAAGCAAGATTAAACTACAGCTTAGCTCTCTGTGCTTCTGAAGACTTCAGTAATTCAGGATAAAGCCAAAGTTTATCACGCCTCCCTACTGTTTATGGAAATTCAGGCAATATTCACAAGTGATACTTTGGACGGATTAAGACACGGATTAAAAAAACTTACATAAACGTTTATGTGAGTGGTCTCCTCATGTCAGCAGTACATGTGTGAGGAACTCAGAACACAAGTAGTGAGTTTTGCTGTTGTTGCAAAAGAAAACATCTGTTTGAATTCCTCTATGACATTCTTGTGTGACTTAGGGTGCAATCCTAACCCACTTTCCAGCACTGGCAGAGCTGTGTTAGTGGGACGTGTGCCGCATCCTGCAGTTGGGTGTCACTCACGGAGGCCTCCTCAATGTAAGAGAATGTTTGTTCCCTTACCTCGGAGCTGCATTGCCCTTACGTCAGTGCTGGAAAGTGGGTTAGGATTGCAGCCTTCTTCTCACTACCCAGTGCTTGCACAAGTGCTTTCCCTAAGTGAAGCCCAATTCTGGATAAGTCATGTGTGTGTGTACTGCTTTAAACACACTTTAAGGGTAGAAACAGATGTTATATTTAAAGAGCAGTCACAGTAGATTCTTTACTCATGGTCTGAGCCTGGCTGCCTCATATTGTAACAGTTTGTACGGCAGATATACCTGGCGAAATCCAAACCTCTGGCATTTGAACAATGAATAGTTTGCAGTAATTATTATTTATTTTTCAAACTTTAAAAAAAGAATCAACATCTGTTTTGGGAGGTTACCTTTGTTGCTGCTGATCTTTCACTTTTGTTTTACGTTTTTGCCTCTGCGTCGGCTTCCTCTTGGACACTTGTGTCGGCCCGGCTGGGCCAATGCAAGGACAAAAGATAGGCGGGGGAGGAGGGAGTGGGAGGGAGGCGTTCCTTGGTGGGGGAAGGATGGGTGGGGAGTGGGAGGTGGGGCTGGGATCCAGCAGTTATGCCAGATCCCAACCCCTGTTCCCAGAGAGAACAGAGTGACTTCAAGCTTCTCTGCTCTCTTCAGACTTGTGCCACTTCAAGAGGGGGCGCAAGTCCAAGAAGACCCATAGGGGCCAGCAGCCCTTACCCAGAGGTAAGGGGAAAAGTTTCCTCTTGCTGCTGGCTGAGCTGCTTATGGCCACTATCCTGCACTGGATACAGCACAAGCCTCTTGGCTTGCCTGTTCCAGTGCAGGTTAGGATTGTGCTCTTAGTTTTAAAATATTACACTTGCTGCTACCATGGTACATTTCTGCATTTTGGAAAATGTTATAGATCTGTACTTTTATCAAGCTACTATGTATATGCTTTTAATATAGTCAATGGGGCTTACTCTTGGATAAGTGTGTATAAGATTGCAACCTTTGGGATGTTTGGGGAATTTTTTTTTAAAAACAGATCAGCAACTGCTTGGGAGGGTTAGGAGGGTTATTTTTTTATTTAAACAAGTTTTGAAACTTTATTGTAAACTTTTAATTTACTTAATTTGATTTTGTCACATGGGTAGTGTTAAAAATTTTCCTGTTTGATGATGTCACTTCCAGCCATGAGATCACTTCCAGGTTAATGTCTTCTGTTTTGGTGGGTCCCGAACAGATTGTCATTCTAAAAAGTGGGTCCTAGTGCTAAAAAGTTTGAAAACCAGTGCTCTAGAAGACACTGCTGCCGGCAAAGCTGCAGGGTAAAACGGTTTTAAAAAAACATCCTGCTGCTTCCACTCACCCCAATGTTGCTTGCAAAACTTCATTAGTGGAAGAACTCCTACCATGAGTGTAACTTTGAATGCATGGATATAAATATACCATAAGGATAATTATCCATTAATAGATGCACTCTTCTCATTTAAAAAAACAAACAAACCTACAAACAGGTTTTAGAAATGCTGTTGCAAAATGGTTCCTCTGCTGAGGGTAGAGGTGTGTTTGTGACTTTATAAATACTGGTCAGTTGATACTAGCCACATCTGACGTTTCCTTATTCAAACTAAACCACACAAAAATTTTCCCAAAGCCCAGTGTTTTCCAGTAAACTTACTGAAAAGTACAACTACAATTCCTGATTACTCCCAGCCAATCAGAAGCCTGATCAGGAGCAAATCAGAGCATGAAGGCTTCCTATTTCATACTTGTACTTATTTAAAAATGTATATTTTGCTTTCTGCAAAAATGTTCTAAGTCATTTCTGATAATCATTTAAGATGCTGTACAATAATGAAATAAATCAGAATAGTTTTGCAGAGTGGCAAATGAGGGACTGGCACCCAACAAGAAACTGGAGCCAGTCAGTATATGAATATGGGCCATGTATTGCAAACATTTACTGTATTGAAAAAAATCTTTGTTTGTAATTGCACATTTAAAACATCATGGATTGACACATGAAAGCCAGTGTGGATCATGAAAACATTAGCAATCGGGCAGCCCAATCTTATCCTTCTCAGTGCCTGGAGGAACAGCGGCACCAAAATGGCAACCTCTGTATCCCACTGGCACTAAGAAGTCGCTGGACTTTTGTCCCCTTCCACCGAAGGAAGTCCCAGGCCTTGCAATGCAGCTGCTCACATCTGTGCTGGCTATTTTGCCACGCAGACAAGAGAACTTCCATGTTGGGCTTTGCAGCCCAACACGGAGCATAGGATCCAGGCGGCATCCTTCCGGTGGTGCTGGCACTCCTTCCTCCAAGGATGCTGTAAACATGCTTTATGGCACATTTACAATACCCCGGCCCACTGCTGGAGCTCAGCGCTGGCACTAAGGGTCCTTAGGATTGGGCGCTAAATAGTCTCCACTTCTGGAATTGGAATTTTTCTTTGTAGGAATAAGTAGGCCAGCAATCCTTTCTGACGTTTACACTTGGTTTTCCTTTTTGATGCTGATGTTTCCAGGAGAGAAGTAAAAACCGGGTTAGTTTAAGAAAATGGAAGAAATTGCTGTATAAGCAGAAAAATTGCTCATGCACTTTTATAATGCTTTTTAATCACTGTAGCAGACAGAACAGTCTCTTGAGATAATGTTTAACAAATATTTCAGATGCTGGGTACTTCTAAGCGGTTGTCGTCTGATTTTCATAAAACATAATTGTATAGAAGGTTGCATACGATTGTAGACAAATTAACTTACATAGCATCAAAGAGTTTTGAATGGCTTAGCATATTTGTCCCTTGCGTGTTTGCATTTGCTGAAATAATTGAATCTGTGAGAATTAGGAGCCATTGCTGAGTTTTTCGGCAGTATTGATTATTACCCTAAAATAGCCTTACCTCATTAAAAAATAACATGTCCTCCTTGCTGTGATAGTCATAACTGGATTGCCCGTGATTTTTTTAAAAAGGCTCATGTACCAAATGCTACAGTTATATTTTAGTGTCAAAAATGACACATGTTCAATCAAAAGTTGGTAACATCACACACAAGGAAATAGATAAGGATGCTGCTTATATGGTTCACCTCCAATACTGCACAATATAAGTTGGCACCAATATAATGAGTATTGAAGACATATATAATATATAGGATTTTTAAAAAATGGTAAGGATATAATAAATAATAATAATAATAATAATAATAATAATAAAACTTTATTTTTATCCCGCCCTTCTCCCAAAAAGGGACCCAGGGCGGCTAACAACATATAAAACAAATTAAAACATAATTTCACAGATAAAAACATATTAAAAAACACATTAGCAGAACCCATAAAAACAGTAGTCAGAAGAGTCAGAATAAAAGAGCATAAAACAGCAGTTCTTAGAGGAATCGGGCCTGTAAAAAAGCAACTAAAAGATATATAAAAGATGTTAAAAAGGCCAGAACGTCAGAAGGCTTGGTTAAACAACAAGGTCTTCAGGCCTCGCCGAAAGGACTCAAGAGAGGGAGCCATTCTCAAGTCAAGGGGAAGGGAGTTCCACAACGTTGGTGCCACTACTGAGAAGGCCCTATTTCTTGCCGCCGCCCCACGTACCTCCTTAGGCGGCGGCACTTGTAGAAAGGCCTTCTCTGATGACCTGAGAGGACGAGCCGGATTGTACGGGAGTAGGCGATCTCTAAGATAACCTGGCCCAGAGCAGTATAGGGCTTTAAAGGTCAAAACCAGCACCTTGAATTGGGCCCGGAAACGAATGGGCAGCCAATGTAGCCCCCGGAGAAGCGGGCTGACAGAGTCAAACCGCCTAGCTCCAGTGACCACACGGGCCGCCGCATTCTGCACTAATTGCAGTTTCCGAACCGTCTTCAGGGGCAGCCCCACATAAAGCGCGTTACAATAATCTAACCTCGATGTCACCGTAGCATGGATCACCATGGCCAGGTCTGCACGATCCAAGTACGGACGCAGCTGGCGCACCAGCCGAAGCTGAGCAAAGGCCCCCCTAGCCACAGCTGCCACCTGGGAATCCAGGAGCAGCTGCGAGTCCAGGTGGACCCCCAAGCTGCGGACCTGCTCCTTCAGAGGGAGTGCAACCCCATTCAGAGCAAGCTGATAATCCAGCACCTGCATCGAGGATTTCCGAACCAGGAGAGCCTCTGTCTTATCCGGATTTAATTTCAGCTTGTTAGCCCCCATCCAGATCCTCACTGCTTCCAGACAGCGCTCCAGGCCCTCAACCGCCACCCTGGAGTCTGGAGGAAAGGAGAGATAAAGCTGGGTGTCATCAGCATATTGATGACACTCCACTCCAAACCCCCGGATGACCTCTCCCAGCGGTTTCATGTAGATATTAAATAGCATGGGGGACAGAATTGAGCCCTGCGGCACCCCGCACCTCAATGGCCAGGGTGTCGAACAGGCATCCCCCAGCACCACTATCTGGGACCGACCTTCCAAGTAGGAGCGGAACCACTGCAAAACAGTGCCTCCAACTCCCAACTCGGCCAATCGGCCCAGAAGGATACCATGGTCGATGGTATCGAAAGCCGCCGAGAGGTCCAGCAGGACCAACAGGGACGCACTCCCCCTGTCCAGTCCCCGGCGTAGGTCATCCACCAAGGCGACCAAGGCAGTTTCCGTCCCAAAGCCCGGCCTGAAACCAGATTGAAAAGGATCCAGATAATCCGCTTCATCCAAGACCCTCTGGAGTTGGGCCGCCACCACCCGCTCAATTACCTTGCCCAGAAACGGGATGTTGGAGACTGGCCGATAGTTGTTCAACACATTGGAATCCAGGGAGGGCTTCTTCAGGAGGGGGCGAACCACCGCCCGCTTCAAAGCAAGCGGCAGTGTCCCCTCCCCCAAAGAAGAGTTGACCACCCTCCCCATCCACTCAGCCAGTCCCCCCCGGGCAGCTCTTATCAGCCAAGCTGGGCAACGGTCAAACAGGCAGGCAGACGGCCTCACACTCCAAAGGAGTCTGTCCACATCCTCAGGCTGCACAAGCTGAAAAGAATCCCACAACACTGGACATGCACTGGATATCAGCATTGAAAGTGATGGTCTTAGAACCAAAGTATGTATAAGTTTAAGGGTGCAATCCAGAGTCACCCTTGGGCCAGCGCATGTCCCTTGCACCAGCCAAGGAGGGTTGCAAACATGCCATCAGGCACGTTTGCACCTTGTTGAGAGTTGGCTGGGCCGGCCCATGGAGGCTGAATTCAGCCTCTGCACCAACATAGGGAGCGAGCCTTGCACTGCTGACCAAGCTCAGCCGACACAAGACTCTTGGGAAGGATGGGGGGGGGAGAAAGGGTGGAGGCAGGAAGGAGGCTTCTGGGTTGGGGGAGGGTGGGCGGAGGGCAGTCCCAGGGGCAGGCGGGCGGCGAACTGGATCCCAGCGAACTGAATCCCAGTGCAAGCTAGGATTGCACTGCACATGTATTGCTGGCCCTGGCATGCTTCAGTTATCTTTAATAAATAGCAACTGGATCCTTTCTCTGTAGATTGGGACCATGATGAGGAAGGGAAGAAAATTTAATCCCCTCCCCACTATGGTCTGCATCAAGAGCAGGGTTCCCCTTGTAGGCTGCTGTATCTATGGGGGGGAAACTCCCATTTAGGCTTTTTTCTTACCAAATAGCAGGGTCAGGGCCCTCGATCCAGATCAGATCCATAGAGGGTGAATGGGTTAAAGCCTTCCTGGCCTGGACCATTATCCTGATCTGCAGGGGCACCAAATCCAGTTGCTATATATGAAAGAAAATTGAAGTGATACCTATCTAGATAACGACTTTTAAAGGAGTACACTTACTTCAGGTTGCAATCCTATATGCACACTTACCTAAGAGTAAGACCTACTGGACAAGTTTCTGAACAGAAATGCATAGGATTGTGCTGTTAATGAAGTACATAGTGATGAACTGGATGTAGGAGTTGTATCCGTAGGGTGTCCTGATTTTCTCTGGGAAACAAATATTCTGTGAAGTCCCAGAGCTGTAATGGGGCCTAACTGTGTCTAGGGCAGGGCGACAACGTGATGTTGCCCCCTGTGTCACCATACTGCTCCCTTCGCCACCCCATTTTGGAGCCAAACTTACACAGAGGTGGGCAGGAAGATTCAACATTCCTCCTGCTTTTGTGCTGTTTTTTCTTTCCCGTCATTGTTGTCTTTGCCACTGCTGCCATTCTTCATCCATAAATCACACCTGGCACCCCTCCTCAACTGGTACGCGGAACGCCCGCCCCTCCCACACCACCAAAGATACGCTTGTGTAAAGTCCTACTGTAATGCATGAACTGGCCACTAAGTTGATCTGGAGATGAAAGCCTGAACAGCAGCAAAAAAAGAAACCAAAGCAGGGTTTTCCAGATGCATGGCAGAGATGTGCTTCAGCCACTGAGTTCCATTCTGTCGCAGATGTGTCCTACAAAGTGGGATAGTCACAGCTTCAGGCCTCGCCACTTGCAGCTAAGGGAAAGAATGGTGATGGTGGTTCTAGAGACAAGACAAAGTTGTTTCTGCTGCTGTTTTTAAGGCAATTGACAGTGGTATGAAATGGAATCTCTGCACACTGTGTGTTCAAATCCCACTGCGGACTCTGGTCTCACAGATTTTCCAGGGGTTTGCAAAATCTGTCTGACTAGAGAAATTAGTGGTAGAAGTAAGTCGGTAAAACACATATCCTCTGAGTTTGCATAGCGCTTTCAACTCTAAATAATTATTGCCCACTTCTGGTCTGAGCTAACTACGTAAATCAAATTCTCATTTTTACTCAAGACATATCATTTGAAAAACCAGCTTCAACTGCAACATAGTTTATGCAGAGTATTACTACAGGTACATTGAGGATGATCTCTATAAGAGCTTCCCCCCCCCCTTTGCCCAGCACTCCAGTATGCCAGGCTAAGGTGGGAAAATGGGAGCACCTCATTGGCTGTTGCACAAGTGGGGGCGGGGCAGGCTGATGTCCTGAAGGCTGTGTTCCTTCTGGAGTCTGTCTGCCGGAATTTTCGAGCGCTGCCCACACTCTCATGCAGTGGCGTAGCTAGCGAGGAGCTGGGGAGCAGTCCACCCCAGGTACCAGCCTTGGGGTGGTGACACCACAAATGCCCCAACTTCACTAACATCACGGGTTACAAATAACCCCATCATGCTATATACCATTGGATGCAGAATGTCCAGCTGAATGCAATGGAAAAACCAGCGTAAAATATCTCCTTTCCATCAAAATATGGCCAAAAAGCTAGAAACCAAAAAATGCAAAAAAATGCTGCAAGTCCTAAGAAAAGGGAAACTTACCTTAGTCCTTCGGAAAGTGCAGGCTGAAAGGAATCCAGTGACACCAGAATGGTTCCTATCCAATGAAAGTTGCCCCCATAAACCATCCAAGAAGGAAGTCCCTCCCTCCAAGCTGACGAATGTATTGAGCACTATGGAAAGCGAAAGTAAGCCACACGGTCACATTTACTCATGAGTAAGCAAACGTGCCTTAGCTCCTGGTCAGGTCAGGCAAAGGGGAATGCAAGGCTGGCTGCATGGTCCCAATCTGATGAAAGTGGAGCTCAACAAATACTCCAGAAGGCAGCACCCCTGAAAGAATAAAACAGAGGCTGCAGCTGGTAAGGTCCAGCTTATTTGTTTGTTTTTATTTGTTTTTAGACTTGTAGCCAGGTGGGTCCTGATAGTGCTATGCTTGAAATACAAGAATTCACACTGAACCGGGCACTGGGGAGGGCTGAAAATCTCACTGATATTTGTGTGTGTGTGTGTGGGGGGGGGGTGTTCTTGTAGGCAGGCTACAGAGAAAAATCAGTTGGTGAAACAGGGCTGGCTTCCCCTGATTTATTTGTTTTTCTTTAATTCAATTATTTATAATGATTTATTTTATTTTGCTTAATGATGTCACTTCCAGCCATGACATCTTCTGGTGAAGTGGTGACCCACTTCTGGTGGGTCCCGGAAAGATTGTCATTCTAAAATTATTCTTTTAGGAATATTCCATCATGTTATATACCATTTGATGCAGAATTTCATCCACCGCTTGTGGGGAAATATTCACTGCATTTATTTTCTGGCCATTATTATTATTATTCATTTCATGCCATGACTATTACTATTTCTCAGTCTCACCTACCTCTCAGGGTTATTGTGAGGACAAAATAAGGGGAGGAACTTTGTACACCACCCTGAGCTGTTTAGGGGAAGGGTGGTATAAAAATGTTAATTGTGTGGGGTGACAAAAATTTATGGGCCCTGGATGTCAAATGGCCTAGCTATGCCACTGCCCCCATGAACAGTCTGAGATCAGCCTGTCACTCTTTCAGGGGGCCGGCCTGATTGCCTTGGCTTGTGATTTTTTCGCCTATCCCAGACTGGTATGGTAGGTTGTTGGGTTATATGTGTTGCACAATGTTTATAGTTTAGAGTTATTTGCCTTTGGTCACTTGGAGCCCAATCCTGAGGTCCGAGACACGGCTCTGTGCTGCAGACCTCAGTCACAAACATGTTGTAAGGCATGTTTGCGGGGCTCACCTCCAGGCTGGCTTCCACCGGAGCTAGCTGGCCAGCGCTGGACTAGCACGCAGCGGTCGCCTGGGTTCCGCAGCTCGGCGGTCTCCTGGACCTCCGGGCTGCGGAATGGGAGGCAGGGGGTGGCCGGGGGGTGTGGGGGAGGCAATCCAGGGAGGGGGGAGGCGTAGCCGGGGGTGGGTGGGAGGCATGTCCAGGGAGGGGGCAAGGCGGATCTGCGGAGCCAAGTTCCGCAGAATCCAAGGCGCTCGTGCATGGCTGTGCACCCTACACGAGCACCTTTACTTTATCACTGACCTTTTGGTCGCCGCTAAAGTGAGTAGCCCCATTGTGGGATTGCTTCCCTTGCTCGGGGGAAGGGGACAAACGTCCCCTTCTCTGGAGGAGCCTCCCGTGGTATTGCGAGAGGTGCAGGATCCGGCGGCAGCCCTCCATGGAGCGGCCGGACCTGGACACTGCGAGCAGCTCAGGATTGGGCTGTTGGGGAGGTGATGTGCAGGCAGGTTAGCCAGGGCAGTAGGGAATCTGGCATACATTTCAAAGTCAGCAAGGTCAGGGGGTGAGCCAAGTCTGCTCAGACTATACTTGTCTGAGTCACTGAGCTGGCTCGCAAGCCCCCAGGCTGGATTTGGCAGAGGCCTCTGGGGTAGTATCTGCTCATCCAGCTGACTCGTCCCCTAGGGGTTGGTGTTGATAAACTCTCTTGGGCAATGACCAAAGGGGCTTAGAGCCAGGATGTGATGCCTGTGTAGCCCAGGGGAAGTAGACAGTTAGCGCCGTTTTCCCTAAATAAGTAGGTGCACATGGGAGATGTTTTAGATTGTTTATGCCGTGCTGCAGATTTTCTGATTGTATTAATACAATCAGTGACCCTTTATCCCAAGCCTTTGTCTGGCATGCTCATTTCAGAGTTGCAACGGTAATGTATTACAGTGTATGCCAAATAAGGTACGTCAGATATGACTAAAGAGGACTATGCTTGGAATAACCCAGTGTTGTAGCTGTTTCTTTGCTAACAATCAAGATAATTGAATCACTTAAAAATGAAAAGCCATCTTCCAGATGGAAATGTGGTGTGATAATTGCAAAATCCATTACCCCCCCCCACATTTTTCTGCTTTGTTTAATTAAAAAAAGTCATAATGCCCACGTTTTTGACACTTGACAAAGAGTTGGCATTAAAATAGTTGCTTAGCCTGCTGATTGCGGCTTTAAATGCAACTGTTGGTAAAAATAACCATCATCTGTTTCTTTTCTACCCTTGTAATCTGTGTGCAGACTTAGAAGGTGGTAAATTGGGGGGTGGGAGTCATACAGGGCAGACAACAGTTTCTTCTGTTGGAAGAGACTTCTTGCCTAACTCTCTCTCTCTCTCTCTCTCTCTCTCTCTCTCTCTCTCTCTCTCACACACACACACACACACACACACACCTCAGCCTCTCTTCCAATCCCCAAACATCCATGGCAGAAGAAAGACAAGTGGCGCAAGAAATATTCCTCTGTCCACTGCTTTTAATCCTACAAATGGTCCACTTCTGCATTCACATAACCAGAAGACACATTATTAGGAAACATGTATTTGCAGTGGTGCCCTCAATTGAAGATATTGAGGATGCAGTCCTGTACCCACCAACCTGGGAGGAACTTCCATTACACTAACTATTGGGCAGACATGCCTAGGATTGCACTGCTAGACACATCACACTATGCCTCCTTAAGCTAATGTACAAGTGGAGTCCTGAAAAAGTTATTTAAATTTCTCCCCTCCTCTCCACCACCTAGATAACTTTTTCCTTTTCTCCATGCTGTGCTACAGAATGCAATATACACCACTCTGGTTCAGGGCCTGGGTGAACAAATTGCTCCGCAGACAGCCCCAAATATACCTGCTGTAGTGCTAGAGCGCAATGCCAATCAGGAATCTAGGATCAGAGAAAGCATTTTCCTTCAAACCTAATTAGTTCCCACTCACCCCTGCTTCCTCCATACAGATCCTTTAGGCTTTGAGCGTGGTCTTTAAAGTGTATAGCATCCCGGAGAGCGGGAGCAGAATTAGGGTTGGGGATGCATGTTGCTGGGGAACGTGCACACCAAACAGCATCATGCTTCTGAGAGGGAAAGAATTGGAGCTTGGGATGCCTCCCAAGTATACAGAAACTTCTCTCTGGGTGGCCTAATTTCACTTCCATACTGGTCAAGGTGGGTTCACCCACTTTACAGATTGTGTTGCTGCCTCCCCCGCAAGGACTTACAGCGGGGCTCAAACTCCCTGGGAGTTTGAGAACCGCTGCCCTATGGGAAAGCCTATGGGGATTCACAGGAGCCTATTGCATGTGTATGAGCCACTTGGAGTCACTCAATAGCATTTTCTAGCAGGAATTTCAGAACCAGTAAAGGAAGGTTGTTTTTTTCATACAATGCATAATTAACAAATTTATTAAATTTATTAATTTGTTAATTATGTAAATTTATCACTGTAAATAAATAAATATTGGACAGACTGCAATCAACTTTGCCCCACCTACCCCCAGATAGTGCACTGGCACTACTGCTACCACATATACTGAGAATTCAGGTGTCATATATATAAGACCACAATCAACTTTCAAATTATGACCATAAGTATATATATCACAAAGGTCTCTCCAATTTTATGATTCTACAAGTTAAACAAAAGCTAGTCAAATGAAAACCTTGTTCCAGAGATATGAGACGGAAAAATCCCAATCAGTAGTCCTTAATGGACTATTTTTCCATTCTTCCGGTGTTGCGCTTTCAAATGGGTTCTGAAATCGTTTCCAAAAAATTCTAAAATTGCCTTGAGCATGGTTAAGATTAGTAATTAAATTTTATTCTGCATCTTAACATTAGACTTGGGAAATATGTTCAGAATAATTGCAACTTTCCTGAGTTTGCTATTAGATTAGGATCCTAAAGGGTCCCATTAGTGGTCCTTAGCTGGGCTAATTGCCCTTTCATTGATGCCAGTGGAATTTCTGTTTGTGAAATGGGCCCAGCATAATTTGTAATGGGCAACCTTAACTGTACGTTAGTTCATTTTATAAATATTTTTAACTCAGTGCTATAGTTCTGCTCTGTGAAAAAGTAAAAACTCTGTTGTGTTGTGGTAAAGTGATTGCGGCCTCTGGGAACTCCTAGAAACATTGCTTTGGGAACTCAGTAGTCATCTGTCATTTTTTTAACCTGATTCCACACTGAACTGGTGATAAAGATAAAGAAATGCTTGCTTGATAAAGAAATGTTTAATACGTCTTCTCTAATGACTGCATGAAGCAAGAAAGAACCTCGGGTCCTAGGCATTTCTGGGGTGACCCCTCCCTCTGGGACAGCAAGCATAGAAGGCACCAAGGAATTTTGAGTCAATGCTTTCCAAATTCAGGATTCTGCTTTTGAATGCTTGTGACTCTTTGGATGCAATCCTAAAATGCCCTTGGGCTGGCACAAGTCCCTTGTGCCGGCCCAGGAGGGTCGCAAATATGCCTTAAAGCACATTTGTGCCTCCTCGGGAGCAAGTCACGCCAGTGCATGGAGGTGCACTAGAGCACGGAGGCTCCGCGCCAGATTGCCCCAGGTAGGTTGCATCAGCCAAGATTGGCTGACACGGGAGGTTGGGGAGGAGGTGGGGAAGAGGCAGGAGGGAGGCATTCCGGGGCAGGGGGATTGTGGACAGGTGGGGACCGGAAGGCGGGGCTGGGACCCGGCTGTTATGCTGGATCCCAACCCTGTTCCCTGAGCAGTGCAGAGCGGCTACAAGCTGCTTTGCTCTCCTCAGATTTATGCCACCTCTGGAGGTGGCATTGGGGCTGTGGTGGCTTACCCAGGGTTTCCCCTTACCTCTGGCTGAGCCACTTGGGCATTTATCTTGCTTTGGATACAGTGTAGGCCACCTGGCCTGCCTGTTCCAGTGCAAGATAGGATTGCACTGCATAGCATTATAAAGTCCACATGATTTTTGAAAATGATACCCTGTCATTTCACTCAGTGGAAGGCTTGAGAGAATCAATCTAGCATACGTGCAGCAGGAAGTCATATCTCATCATTCAGTTCCATTTCTAGTTTAATGTGTCACTGGAGTATATCGGTGATTTAATCTGCTCCAGCTCACCAAGGTCTCAGGCAGGGCTCTTCTTTCTCACAAGCCCACAAACATACATAATCAGGCAACTTTGATCAGCAGCTACACAGTTTTTTACCATCCTTTGTGGTGCCACTTAAAAGACATGCTAGGATTTGTTTAGTTTATCATCTAAGCAACCTTCTTCTTCAGAGAACACTGTGTTTTATGCAAGAGCATCTCTCTTCATGTTAATACTCTTCCCTCTATGGTATTTTCTTTTTTGCTGCTGCATATTGCTTAATCTGTCAGTAGTCAATCTCATGAAGGACCAAATGTTGGAACTTTGGGTTTGATTGTCAGTAGGTTTTTCATACATCATTAGATCAACAGATTGGGGGACCAGGTTGGGGAATCCGAACTCATTATGTGTATAAAAGCAGTAAGTATGATCTTTCTAATGCACTGTCCACTGTGTTTGGCAGTGGTTCTCCCAAATTATCAGGATAAGAGAGGTCCTTTCCAGGCCTCCTATTGGAAGTCCTTGTGAGTGAATTCCATGGAATTCAGTTTTCAAATGGGGGGAGGATCCACAGTTCTCAATCCTTGACTCATCTCAGTGTTATGGACCATATAAGACGTATGTGGGTAAATTAGGGCCCACCCATCCATGAAGCTCACAGCTCGAGCAGCAAGTGGTGGGGAATGGCAGATTTGCAATACCCTTCACCCTGTCTACTGCCACTTCGCTCCAGCGCACCAAGGACAGAGCAGCATTGATCTGCTTCTCTACCCATTCATCGCACTCCTTTCTCATGCAGTCCCTGTAAACAGATTAGGAAGTATGAGACCCTGAGAGCTCCTAATATATTTTGGAGTCATGGTTATCGATATTAGACCAATTTCAATTTCTTAAATGCAGCACACTGGACTTTTCACACACAGAGGCCTGGCTGGTGACATAAAACGGCCTGGGATTCAACAAAACACGGCTAATAAATGCTAATGGTTCAAGAAACCTTGAAAGAGGAGGCCTCCTGTCAAGTAGGCACCTAAATCCATCCAAATGCTGCAACCTGTATATTTGTAAAGAAAGCATATATTACATTGATACCATAGGCCTTCAATAGTTATTCCTTCAAAGGAAACCAAAACCCAAATAATACAGCCTCCCTGGAATGTCTCAGTGCTTGGAGACATGGTGTGTGAACACATCACAGAATAATATACACACATGCCACTATGCCAGAAACATAAAGCACTTAAACAAAGGGAACTAAAAGATACTTAAGGATAGCATTATATTATTGCTCCTTTTTTTTTTTCAAAACAGGCAAATAATTGAAAGGGTTAACCATGTCCGTACGGGGAAATTGTGTTTGGACACTGCCCTTGTTTTTACAATTCCTGCTCACATCCCAGCTGGTTCTAAACAAACAGCAAGTGCAGAAATTCATGCCCCTGTACACTGCAGACCGCAATACTGTTTAGAAAAATAATGGCATTTCTTATCTCTGAGTATTTGGAAATTGCTATGCTGCAGATGATGGCTCAGTTCAGATGTAATGCTGAACCATTGTCTGACACTATGCAAATAAGCCTAATGGAGCGATGGAATTACACTTGTCCCACTACCCTCTCCTCATGTGTCTCACACTGTAGAACAAAGCACAGGTCCCTGTAGTGCACTATTATTTGCTAATTAACTAAAGTTAGAACAAACCAAGATATCAAGCCATGGTTAGTTCCTGGTTGGTATTCTGGCTTGTTCTGACTCTAGTTAGTTAATAGACTGCAGTTCCCTGAGTCTGGACATAATGGAGAACTGTGCTTTGTTGTTAAACTGCCTTTGTTCCACCTGCCTCTTCTCACATGGGCAAGAAAGGAGGAGGGAGAATACACAGATTCCCATCTGCCTTAGACATTCATGTAGCTCTAAACCAAGTTTTGGATTGTGACTGACTTGGACTCATGTCATAAGGTTAGAAGTTTTATTCTAACCTGAATAACCTGTGTATTCTTCCTGAAGTTTTTCCATCATTCCATCCATCTTATCTGCTTTGCTAAGCATTATAGCCTAAGAGTAACTGCTAGTACAGATCAGAAAAGATGAAGAAGAAGATGATGACGATTAATGGTATGTGATTGTTTTTGAATTTCTAGAGGTTTTTCCTCTCCTACGAATCTTTGTTGCACCCCCTTCCCAGCTCCTCAAACCATTGTGAAGAATAAGCAATTCACCTAACATGTTCCAGTCTAGTCCCCTTCAAGCTCCCCTGCAGCCATACCACTTCAAACTGTGATTTCATCAGATCTTTTAAAATGAGCAGGTTTGGATATAATCAGTAATGGAGAAAAAAGGGAGAGAGAGAAAGGGAAAGAGCCTGGCTGCTGTAGGAAATGCTAGCAAAATTTAATACATCACACACTCTCCTTTAAGTTAGAATTGAACAACTGTCAAGCATTGTACTGATGGAAGATGCCATCTGTATTGAATTACTATAAGACTGCAGTCCTTCTGTGTTCTGTAGCATTTTTGACAAGTGGAAGAGTGATCACTAAGGTGTGCTGTTCAAATTCCACAGTAACCCACTGAACTTATGCCTGAAGCATCAAATGTGTTTACCAGTTTAAATATGCCATTAAAAAAAAAAATCTGGATATTTATTATTACATTTATGTTCCACCTTTCTTCCATGATGGAAATCAAGACAGTGTACATGGGGTCTCCTTATAAACCTCCATCCAAGTTTGAAGTTCAGCAAAGTGGTTGCGTTATGTGCCGTTAGATTCTAGGCTATGCTCAGGTATATATACAATGCATATTTAAAGTTTTATCTTTATTTTAATGCAAATTAAAAGTGCATTTTTCTTATACGTACAGGCGTGCACCGCTTAGCAACGGGCCACATAACGACGGACTGCATATATGACAGTGGTCAAAGCACAACACAAAGGCTCTTAATGAGGCAATCAAGTTTCCCATAGCTTGCAGCAGTGTCTGTTTACAAAACAAAGGTGCTAGATTGGGTGAAATGTTCGCTTAACAAGCTAACCACATAACGGTGATTGGAGAACATATCCCTATTGTTAAATGGGGCACATCAGTACACACATATATGATATCTCTCTCTCTCTCTCTCTCTCTCTCTCTCTCTCTCTCTCTCTCTCTCTGTGTGTGTGTGGGGGGGGAGTGTGGGTGCGCATTTATATCTTAAAATTAGCTATTTAATTTCTTTCTCAACTGTGCCTTCTTGGGTTCTTGGTGCAGCACCACTATAGGCTTGTTGTTCAACAGGAGAGTCTTGCTGTCATCTACAAGGGCTCATCTCCCACTCCAGGGTTCTTGTCTATATGAGTTCCAGTTTTGGGGTGTGTGTGTGTGTGTGTGTGTGTGTGTGTGTGTGTGTGAGAGAGAGAGAGAGAGAGAGAGAGAGATCTTACACACATGCATTCATATGTTGAAGTCAAGCCATCTAAAACAAGAATGATAGTGACCTGTGGAACAGGACTAATTGAGGACAGGCATGACAGAGATGGCCAGCTCAACTTGAGAAATGTTTCTTGGATTTCACAATGGATCATACAATCTAGTATATTTATAATGAGCTGCATAACTACTCATAAACCCGCTTGATGTTATAAAGAATAAATATTCTGAATTAATGAATTGCAAATTTTGAGCTGATCCGATGTATATATCAGGGAGGCATTGGAAATTACACGCATTTTCATGGCACAAGTATTCTGTGACTTCAACAAGATATACAGCGCAATTACGTTTCCCAAAATATAAGTATTTAAGAGTAACTTACCATATGCTTACAATTATCTGTGGCTACATTTATGATCTGTGATACACATATACATTTCCTGGATAGCAGCTCTTTAAAGATTTTCTATTTTATTTTTATGGTGTAAGTATATATTTTGGTTCTAGCAATTTATAGTAAGGCTTTCAAAATCCAAATAAAAAGTAGAAAGTTTAATTCAAGTAGCAGTAAGTAGTAATCTTCCTATACATAAACACCCAGTGTCAGTAACAACCAATAGCAAATTTAATAAACTCTTTATTACTCTAATGAAATGCTATATGCAAAGCAGTAGCAGTAGCAACTGAGATTCCATTTTTATAACACCTTTCTTTTACCAATTAGTATTTAAAGTAAGCTTTTGAATAACACATGATCCCTCTACAATGGGCTTGCTCCAACCAACCACTCCTTTCTCATCTAAGTTTCTTCTTCCATTTTGCTTTTTTTCAGTGACAAACATGGAGAAGAAGAGTGGCAGAGGAGGCACCTTCTGCCAGTCTTCTACCTGAGGCAACTCCTCAGTCAGCCTCATGGATGGTCCTGCACTGTCTAGATATCTGAGAGGCAAAGAAATTGATTGCATCTTTCCCTGAAGTAGTTATGATATACTTCAACCTACTTTTTCTTAGGTATCATGGTCATATGATTCAATCCCAAATGAAAGGTTTTATTCATTATGCTAATATTTTCTGCCCAGCTAATTGGATATTCTCTGTAGCTCTCACCTTGCTCATGTGTTTTATCATTCCCTTTTTTCCAAGCATCTCACATATACTCCTTCAGCCTTCTCTGTCTATTTTCTGCATAAGATGAAGTAGATGGTCTGATGCCTGTGAAAACACAGGCCACAAGAAACCAGGTAGTCTCAAGTTGCCACCTCAGTTTGTCTTACAGCGCAATCCTATCTTGCGCTGGAACAGGCCAGGAGGCCTGCGCTGTATCCAGCGCAAGATTGGGGCCAGAGTTGGCTCAGCTGGAGGTAAGGCCCTCTTTCCCTTACCCCCGGGTAAGCCACCACAGCCCCAATGGGTCTCCTCGGACCTGCGCCATCTCAGGAGGTCCGCAAGTCCAAGGAGAATGGAGTGGCTTGGAGCCACTTGGTGCTGCTCAGGGAATGGGGTTGGGATTCGGCATAACTGCCAGGTCCCAGCTCCACCTCCTGCTCCCTGCCCGCCTTCCCACCCCCCTGGAATGCCCTCTGCCCATCCTCTCTTTGCCCCGGAATGCCTCCCTCCTGCCTCCCCTCTCCTTCTTGCACCGGCCTAACTGATAGTTACGATTGTGCCCTTGGTAATTTTTCCTTCAGAAAACCCAGAAATTAACTAGTATGGTCCACAAATCAGAATAGACTCACACTTCATATATGAATGTTGTTACTGCAGCTGCACCAACTTTTGGTGTGGTAAACATGTAAACTACAAGTCGGGAATACCTGGTAGGTATCTGTGTGTTTGGAGATGTGTAACCACCTCTCCCCAGCGGGGTTGTGCGAAACATGGCGGCCACATAAAGAATATGAAGTAGGTCTGACAGTGCATAATAACCACCAAGTATTGAGAAGTGAGAAGGAAAGTAAGGCCAGTTTCTTAGAGAAAGCTAGTTTTGAACAGGGCAGTGGTAAACAGCAGCATTTGTCAGCGAGCAGGGAAAAATGAAATTAAAAACAAAACTATAAAATTATCTCCAGTGCTCTAGTTTTGGACAGGGTACAGCTGTAATGTATTATATCTAGCTGTGGGGCTGCTTGCACATTAAGCAGTACCCAGGTACATCTGTGTACCTAGGTATAAGTATTGTTATACATGTCCCATTCAGTTCAGGTGCAATCTGTGTACTGGTTGATCTTTAAACATGAACCTGAGTATAAATATTCCCACAGCAGGAACCTGTGGTATGGGGGCTGCAGATGAGGCAGAGCCACACCAGTGGACTCCACCAGCATGCTGCCACCACTGAAACTGTGATTGTGCAAACCCAAAGTGCGTGGGTAGTGTTTGCACACTCAGATTAAGCTGTGGTGCTTTTTGGATGACTCTAGTGGGGCGGTTCTTCCTCACCTACCACCCCACACTGCACACCCCAGTCCCAAGAATTGTGTCCCCAGGGACAGACAGCTATTCCCAAGGACATTTTGCACCTGTTTACAGTGTCATGTATGAACAGCCCTCAAAGTAGCAAGTATGAGACCCTGGATACATTCATTCAGTGATGGAAAATGCTCTCAAAAGTAATATTCTACTCCTGGATATTGTGCATGAACAAACAATGAGAAGTGGTTTGGATTTCTTCATGCATGCTTAGTATTTCCAGCCTAGAACTATGCATTGTTATTTGTTGATAATAATCTCCTCTTTGGCTTTTATCATAATGCCAGCTTGCTGTAGATCCAAAGGCTGAAGGTTATTTTTTTGTTTCCCCATTTCCCAGAGAAACGATATGGACTTAAATGCTGCGAAGACTGTGCCATACTGTGAGACCAACTGGCTGTGCAGGGAAAAGCATCTCTTGGTACTCTTGGCACAGTCCCCAACCTCATTGATAAACACCGCAAATGCTCAGTGTACTGAGCTCCTGGTTTGACCCAAAGTGAAATCCAGAGCACAAACCAAGTTTATCAAATAGGAAGACTTTATAACAAGATAGGTTTCTGTGAACAGTACATAAAATACTACAGAAGTTACAGCAGGGTTATGTAGGAATAAATCCAGAGCACAACCTTTTGTCTAGCATACAGAAAATAGGCTAGCTTTGCATCAAGGGAGCAATCTTACTATGTATATCTTTCATCATTGACTATCTTTTCTCAACAGTCAGGCCCTATTCTCCCAAGTCAATAGACGGATGTGATAAGGAAGGGTTCTTTCATAGCATTTTTATAATGAGAAAGTCTCTCTGAAAATTGAATCCAGGCATCAGGCTTGGCTTTGCATTTCCAGCTTTATGTCAAGTAGCCTGATCTTTCTGGTTTTTGCTGGCAAGGGCTGATCTACATCAGTATCACTTGGGGCAACTGCAGAGAGAGAAGAAATTGACTGTTTCAATTTGGGGAGGGCAAGGGATGTGGATGAGCCGCCACCACTACACCCAGTACATACATAGCAAGCAGCCTATACAAGGTGATTTCTCCCTCTTATAATGTCATGGTCAACCACCCCTCCCACCCATACGTAAGAGAATCTAAAGGCATTAATGGGCTAGAGAGAATGTGACAGCAATATGTGGCAATAGTGTTTCCCACTCTTTGGATAATTGGGGCCAGCACAAATGGTTGCCTCAGGAATCTGTTTGGTGGAGTAGCACCCATTTCTGTCCACTTACTTGATTCCACTGCTCCTTCTCCTTCCACATCCTGGACTGGGAAAGGGCCAGAAAGGAAAAGAAAAGATGGAGGGAAGGAGGAGATTGCTTAACTAGAACATTGGCACCTGGGAGGAGCAGAGGCTGGCACATCATCTGGTAATCGGGTAGCATTTTACTTGCTGCCTATAACATCAGGAGGTCTTGGGCTGACCCTGAGCAAGACTACCAGGAGGTTTTTTTTGGAGGCGGGTGTTGAAGTTAGAGGTACATGTTACTCAGCGAGCCAGCCAGCCAGCCAGCCAGACAGACAGACAGACAGACAGACACATACTCATACAGCAAGCCTATGCATGTCTGTTCAGAAGTAAGTCCCATTAAATTCAATGGAATTTACCCTTAGGGTTTATAGGATTGCAGCCTCAGTTTGCTTACTTGCAGTGGGTGAACATTCTCCTTGCAAGAAGCCCAGTTTATCTTTCTTCCTAGCCTCACTTCAACCACTTTACTCAGGAAATCAATGTTCAGGATTGGTACCAGGCATTCTCAGCAATGGTGTTACTTCTGGAATTTCCCTGCATCTGTCAGCAGTAGCATATAGTACATCAGAATATTCTGATGCATCCTAATTCCATCACTTAAGACAATGTCATTGTTCCTATGCTGGCAGAGAGAGTGTTGCAGACCCTCCCTATTCTGGAAGGCATAGGATGACAGATGCCTCCAACACAGTGGCTTAATATTTCAAGGCCCCTTTCTTGCCGCATTGTCATGCCCTGGCACACAGTTTGGGAATCACTGCTACAGTAATGTTATCTTGCTCTCAGAAACGGCATCCCATTCTTCATTCTAGATGAAGAAAAAGAGCATCAAGAGGTTGACCCCGAGGAACTTCTTAATCAGAATGTGTTGGGTTTTCCAAGCTTTTAATTCTGCAAAAATGAACATTTCAATTCAGTATAAGCTCGTGTATACTCGTAATCTTGCAGCTGTCATTTCATATCGCCATCCTGCCTTGTTCAGCAAAGTATGATGCAATACATAGCATATTAGTTCTCCCTGTCTACCTCCTCCCTGCTCTGCTTTGTGAGCATAACTCACAACACTGCTATGTGGGGTACTTGGTGCCGGTGTGGAGACTCTTATGCAGGCATTCTAATCAAAGACTGGATTTTTCCAAGGTCTTGCCATCTCAACAGGAGAGCCTATATGTATGGTAAGGGTCATCTTATAACATCCTGACATCACCCGAATAAGAGGATCAGCCTGAAAGTAACCACCAAGTCCAAAATGGTAACGTAAAAAACCTCTATATCACATTTTATTACATTAAGCATTGGTCATATATCATGATCACTGAAATCCTGAAGAGCCCCATATTTTTATATTATAATCCAAAGTCACAGTTCATACTTTTGCCAAATGTAAGATTATGGCAAAATTTCATTTCACCAGTCCTGATGAAACAGGTAGTTGGGTCATTTCTTGTAGAGACAGAATATATTGTTGTCCTTGTGTAGTGCTTACTCTTTTTCCTTTGTAAGCTAAGAGTTAATTGCTATGTCTTTGCAAGTGAATGAAATAAAAAGCCAACCTCAGCCAGCAGAAGGAGTAATCATTCTCGTTTTTGCTAACACTGTTGAAATTCCCTTCAACATCAAGCCAGAAATGTCTCTCCAGAGTCTCTATTTTAACGTTATTGTGTGATATTGGGCAAATCAGAAAGCCCAGACATCTACTTCTGAACTACATAATTGTTCACGGTGAGGTTAAAAGCTCTCAAGACGTATCTGCATTGCACCCTCATATACCTCAAGGGCCAGGTTAAGAGATGTATTGACGAGAACCCTAGTTTCCCATAATATTTAATAGTTCTCCATCAAACAACAGATATAATACTGTGAAGATAGGAGCCCCTAAATCTCTATGGCTCTAGGGCATCATATTCCTATAATTTGTCCTTTGGCTTCTCTGATGCTAGCTAGTTTCTAAACTCTACCCTTCCCCTTTATTTGTACAATACTGCATTATCTCTCTTTAGGTCACCTTTATAGGAATGGAGGATTTGTGTGTCTCTTTGCGGAAAATAATTTATTCATCAGTGCACAAACACACACACACACAAATCTTGAGTCTCTGAATTTACTGAATTGTTCCTTCTACATTACATTCATAATATAATAGATAATCAAGTTTGTGAAGCCAGTTGTTTTCCATTCTACAGTACAGCTCACAGATGGTGAGACTGCCCTATATTAGACACAAAATATTTGTAACAATAAATTCACGTTTACGAATTTTGCAGCCTGCTGTTATGCTAAGGAATAACCATTAGACTCAAAAGGTTAACTAGTAAATGAAATGCAAAACAATTACAATTATAACCCAATCTAACTGGGTGCTTATGGTGGCAGTGAGGTGGAGGAATTCTCTAGCTGAGCAGGGGATAGTTGGGGTGGATCTCAGTGACAGCACCACATGCCAGGATCAGATTTCCCTTTCTCAGCCTGGACTCACTCCCTGATGCTCCTTGGACTTGTATGCTAAATAGTTGGCGTAGATCCAAGGAGACCAATTAGTGACCAGGCGGCCTACCAGGAGGTAAGACAAAAATATTTTTATTTACCTCTCCTGGGCCGTCTGGTCACCCGTCCCATCATAGGGTGCAGTGCATGCTCTGATGGCTTGGCTGCATTGCATAAACTGATGGGGACAGAATTGGGGCCTATGGGTGCAATCTAAACTGCACCCTGGACCAACACACGTCCCCTATGCCGGCATGGGAATGTTGCAAAAGTGCTGTCAAAAGTGCTGCAAAAGTGGCTTCCTGCGCCGAGATGAGCTCAGGAGATAGTGAGTTTGCATTGGCTGAGCTCGGCTGGCACAGGGATCTGGGGGGCATGGAGGCCGAAAGGAGGCAGGAGGGAGGTGTTTTGGTGCAGGGGGAGGACAGTGGTGGGTGTTCCGGGGGTGGGCGGGGAGCAGGAGGCTGGACCAGGATCTGGCAGTTATGCCATATCTTAACGCCGTTCATGGGCAGCCCGGGGCCTGCTCAGATTTGTGCCACCTCCTGAGGTAGTACAGATCCGAGTAGCCCCATTGGGACTGCAGTAGCAAGAGGAAAAGTTTCCCCTTACCCCTGACTGAACCTCTGGCTGCCTGAAACTTGCGCTGGATCCAGCGCAGGCCCGCTGGCCTTCCTGTTTCAGCGCAAGTTAGGATTGGGCTGTAAGTTCACTTGAGTTGACATTTATTTCACTTTTCACTACTGTAGAATTATACTCCTACTTGATTTAAAATTCATGGCTTCGTGGCATCCTTCATCTATTACCTAAATCAGATTAAGTTCATCACTTCTATCCTCAGTCCATTAAGGTTTAATTTATTCTTCAAATCCTCTACAATCTTCTTCTGCTTTTCCATCCTCCTAAACTTATACTGTCAATTTCACCAGAGACGTAACTTCCCATAATTTTTTAAAAATATTCTAATATCAAAAAACCTTCCTTTTAAGATAAAGTTAACGCCCATACAAAGTCACACATGCTTAGCCATCAACAAGTATGGAAACAATAACTTCAGCTGCCCACCTTAGCTTCTGTGCCAGATAAGCCATAAACACTTTCTGCAGTTTCACATCTTCAGCTGAGTTACATTTTACTTCCATGCAACCACACTTTCCTTGGTTTCTTTAGCCAAACCAACCAACCAACCAACCAACCAACCAACCAACCAACCAACCAACCAAACGTTCTATGCTTTTCTTAACAGTGCAAACCTAACGTCTTCTTTGGCCAGTGCAGCAACGACTGCACTGGCCCAGAGTATTGCAAACATGCTGTAAGGCACATCTGGTTGGCAACCTTCAGTCTCAAAAGACTATGGTATAAGCCTACAGCACCCGGTATTCCCAGGCAGTCTCCCATCCAAGTACTAACCAGGCCTGACCCTGCTTAGCTTCCAAGATCTGACGAGATCGGGCATGTGCAGGGTAACAGTTGCTGTCTCTACAATGACTTGAGAGTCAGCTGCACCAGCAGGGATGCCTGAACTGCCCCTCTGGTGCTGACCCCAGGGCTTACGGTGCAAACAGGTAAGGTGCCAAGCAGTGCAGGGGCATGTGGAGAGTGGCAAGGGTGAGGGGGATTTTCTGGGCAAGGGAGGGCGAAACAGGCTGGATCAAGCCTGGGTGTGGGTGGGATCGATGGAGGCCTTCCTCCATCATATCCCCACAAACTCACTGGCCATCCCAGCTTTACACAGCGTTTCCAAGATTTGTGCCAGCTAAATAGCTTATGTGAATCTGAGAAGCCCCATTGGGGAGGCTGGGGTTCAACATGGGGTAAGAGGAAAAGTATCCCCTTACTCCAAGGAGACCTCCAGCTGTCTTTTAACCTAAGTTGGCTGTGCCAGTGCAGTTTAGGAGTGGGCAGTAAATCATGTAACCAGACCCAGGCTATGGCAGGCAGCCCAATCCTGAGCTGCCCAGAGCGAGGGGCTGCCGTGGCACCAAAATGGCTACTGTGGCATCTTGAGCACAACAGGGCAGCCTGTGGGGGCTCCTCAGAGGAAGGGGATTTTCGTCCCCTTCCCCAGGGCAAGGGAAGTAGCCCCACAATGAGGCTACTCAATTCTCTGATGGCTCTTGAGCCGGTGCAGAATCGAAGAGTCCTGTGTCAGGTTGTGCGGCCTGACATGAGGCTCAGGATCCAGTGGAGCCAATGCTCCACTGGTCCACCCTCCTCCTGCCCTACTCCCTTCCCTTGCCATGCCTTCTTACACCCTCCCACTGCCTTCCCCCACCCTGAAACGCCTCCTCTCCACCTCCCCCTACTGATCTCTCTGCCAGCTGGCAGACCGGGCAACCACCAGGCAGCAGACTGCCAGCCTCCCACTGGTGCTGGCCCAGCGCAGGCTCATGCTGGGCCAGCTCCAGTGCTCGACCAGTGCTAACCTTCACAAACATGCTTTACAGCACGTTTGTGATGGTGTGCACCAGCGGTAAACTGGTGCGCCGTGCTCAGGATTGAGCTCTAAGTTGAGAATAGTTGTTTAAACACAAAATGACAACACAGTCCTTCATGTACCTCCTCTTCCTTCCAGAACTTCCTATCCAAGTAGAAAGTGTCATCAAATATGTTTCAATTGCAGGTATTCTAAAATAAGTAAATTCAGATCCACTATAACAATCTTTAGTTTCTTGTTCTTTTTTAAGGAGACTGTAATGGTCAATTAACTAACACGCCTACTTCAAAATAAATGAAATAACATCTTGCAGGCAGAGAAGAACTTTCAGCCATGAACGTCCAGAATCAAGAGAGCTTCTGAAGGGAAGTGGCTAAGGTTTCAATCTTTCGCACACTTACCTGGGAGTAACTGGGCACAGTGGTTTGTACTTCTGAGTAAACATGCAAAGGATTGCTGTGTGAGGCTGCAATCCCTGGCACATTGACCAGGGAGTAAATTCCACTGAGCTAAATGGGGTTTACGACTGAGTAAGCATGCCTAGAATGGTGCGGTGAATCGGGAATCTCACTTCTGCCATGGAATCATTAGGCATGCCCCTCGCTTTCAGCTGTACCACTGCAATAAGGGGATAAGAACGCCTATCTCACAGGGTTGTCGCAAGGATTATATCAAGATGAATGTGCTGCACACTCAAAAAGCATTGTACTAATGCTAAGTGTGAGTAATATTGTGGAGCAGGATTGCTCAGACAGCCCACCTGGATATGAAGTGTTACAAGTACACAAGAGTTTGTGAATTTTTATTTGTGAAGTGAGCACAGCATGTAAGACAATCCCTTAGGGACCTTCCAGTGCTGTATTTCAGTCCCGGGGTGTAAAGGCAACGTAGCGGAAAGAAGCCTCGATGAAGACTGCTTGAAGTTATATCCGAGAATGATACATTCCTCCTCTTATCCCAGGCTGTAAACGTGTTAAGAACACCTCTGTTCTAAACTTTAAAAAAAAGTTGTTAAAATTTTAATCTGGGCGCTGATAATAAAAAAAAAACATTTCCTGGAGGAAAATCTGTATGCATTAACATTAAAAATGTATAGGGGTTTGTGTGTGCGGCATCCTCTGTTTAATGGAGCTGTCAACCTGCTTTACGAATGCAGTGAGAAAGGGATTCATGTTTGCTGCAAGGGAGATGCCATTGCTCTGGCTCCCATCAGTTGTCATCAGTAGAGTAATGGAGTCTTCAGCTCCTGAAGGCAGCGTTTCCTCACACCACAAGTATTGTAGATGCCATGATGTAACCCAAAGTGAATGGCTTTGGGGAGGGTCTGTGCATAGATTTCCATCAAGACTGTGCCTGTTTTGAGAGCTGCCACCCATTCTATTCCTCTTCTTGTTTTAAACTGTATTAAAGGCCTCCTTTTTAGGGATGTGGTCAACCTGGGTGGGGACTTTACCACTTCAGCCTGCAGGTGCAAATTCATATGACTGAATGCACCCCACTTAAAAAAAATCCTCTGCATAGAAAACTAATACATAAGGCAAAAAGTGTATCATGTGCAGTGCACTTTTATCTTGCGCTTGAACAGACAGGCCAGGAGGCCGGAATTGGTTTAGCCGGAGGCAAGAGGAAACTCTTCCCCTTACCCCTGGGTAAGCCACCACAGCCCCAATGGGTCTCCTTAAGTCTAAGGAGAATGGAGCAGAATGCCTCCCTCCCGCCTCCTCCCCGCCTTCCCCAGACCCCTGTGTCAGCTGAGTTCGGCCGATGCAACCTTCCCTCCCTGCATTGGTGCAGCCTCTGTGGGCCGACACAAATCCCTGCACCAGCCAATGCACAAGGAGGTGCAAACGTGCTTTACGGCACATTTGCGATCCTCCTGGGCCAACGCAAGGGACTTGTGCCAGCCTAACTGATAGTTAGGATTGTGCCCTTAGTCTTATCCCTAACATGCTACTTCTTTTGTGCATGGAATGTTTGTCTTGGAGGAATGGTTTTGATCCAGATTTCCACCCCACCCTCACTTGCTTTTAGTGATTGGGAAGATCTACTGGGATTGGGAGATCTACTGGGATTGGGAGATCTACTGAGCAATTCTATACACTTTTATTGAGAAGTAAGCTCCACTCTCTTCAATGGGGCTTACTTTCAGCTTAGTGTGTATAGGATAGCAGCCCAATCCTACAACCCAATCCTAATTAGGCCCTGTGATATCATAATGGCATGTATTACAGCCTACATGCCTTGACAGCACTAGTGGCCATTTTGGGAAGATGCTGGAAATGGTAGAGGCAGCCCTGGCACCCTGCAATAGAAGACAGCCTGCCCTGAGGCAGATAAGCCATTGTGGCAGGTGAGCAATGTGGGTGGGCAAGTGGATGTCAGAAGAGGGTGGGGAGGGGGAGGAATGGGGGAGTTTCTGTGTGGAGAGGGGACTGAGTGGAAGGGAGAATGGGGGAGAGAGGAAGTGGATTTTGGCAGCACTTGTGGGCACCAGGACCTTATCCCTGTTTTTCTCCCTCCTCCATTCCGTCTCCTTGGTTCTGTGACAGCAAATGGATGAAATGGGTGCAGTGGCATACCCAGGGCTTTTGGTGCCTGACGCCATGTAGCATCTTGATGTCATTTTGGGGGTTCTCTGCATGCTCTCAGCAGCTGGTTGGGCAATTTGTCCGTGCAGCTAATGAGCATTTATAAAAGGGTTGAAAATACTTCCCATCTTTGAGATACTACAGTTCTTTTCATGTACTCCAAGTTCGATTACATTTATGAATTACCTAGAATAAAACTCATACCAAAGCTAATGATGACAACGACAAGAAACTAAATATACAGTAATACATTTTCTGCATGACTTATGTATGATGATATGTATCAAAGAAAAAAAAATGTAAAATCATTTTCACAACTCTGAATCTCCTGTATTATGAAGTCCTGGAAAAATTAAATCAATTGCAGCATGCCACAGAGAATTCCAGATGAAGTCACAACAGTAAATACCAGCTCCAAACCGAACAATGAAGATCAAGTCTTTTTTCATATTGCATAAACTACTAGTGATTAAAGGCGCAATCCTAACCCACGGGACATGTGCTGCATCCTCCAGTTGGGAGTCACTCGCGGAGGCCTCCTCAAAGTAAGGGAATGTTTGTTCCCTTATCCCAGAGCTGCTTTGCTGGAAAGCACTGACATAAGGGGTTAGGATTGCGCCCTAAGTGTTTCTGGCTGCACAATAGAGAAGGATATAAACCTGACAACTGAGAGATAAAAGAATTTATTCTGAGCCTACATCAGAAATAGTGAACTAACAATAAGGCATCAAAGCGAAATATATCCTCTTGATGAATCTGCAGGTCACAGCGATATCATTGACAGTTGGAAAAATAGTTGCCACTACATGCATAAATGTCCTTAAAAAAAAAGAAATAAGCACCCTTGACTTTGTCACTCTTTAATTTACAGCTTACTGTCAAGACTTCCAAAAGTCTCATTCAGACAGACGTTCACTGGTGTCCTGACGAACCAGTCGTAGCAGAATCTGGTTACTGGATGTTGCCAAAATCTAGAGACTGTGGACCCGATCCTTTCCAACTTTCAAGGTCTGATGCAGCTGTGTCAGCAGCTAAGGGAATGTTTGTTCCCTTACCTTGGGGCTGCATTAGCATGGGAAAGTTGAATAGGATTGGGCCCACATTCACATGAATATCCCCCCATTGTTCTACTCACTTTGCATCAGTTGTAAATGGCATGCACATACAAATTCGGAGCAGCTGAATGCTTTCCCAGCCACCATTTCTGTGTATTCTGCTGAGAAAAATGGCACTATATAGACACAAGTGCCATAACAACTGATGTATGGCATTGTTGTTGGCAACCTTCAGTCTCGAAAGACTATGGTATCGCGATCTGAATGGTGGTTCTGGAACAGCGTCTAGTGTGGCTGAAAAGGCCAATTCGGGAGTGACAATCCCTTTGACACTTGGAGCAAGTGTAGTCTGTCCCTGCCAGGGATGTATGGCATATGTATTTTGAATGTTGTTACTGTACCTTGGTACAAAAAGTATCATTATACTACTGACAGACCACTCTTTTGCTAGGCTAATAGGCCCAAATGGTCAACTGGGGTCTTTCATTGGAGCAAGGGGTTAGGAGATGGTCTCCAGGCATGTATAGATCTCTTTTCAATATTTTGAAAATGATAACCACCAATGCTTGGAGAAGGCACACATGCCCAGTTAAGGAGAGATGGCAAATATGTGTAGAACAGCAGCTTTATAACGTAGAATAAACCAAGGCAGAGAACTGGAGATTGGCCAAAGTTTCCTTGGAGTACAGTTGCCATACCCCAGTTTCCCAAACCTAGACAATCTAATTTGCATGTGATGCCAATACTTTGGGAATGGTGCACATCATATCCATTCCTTATTGCATTTTTGACAACAATACAATGTTTTGTGTCTATGCCTGACAACCACCTCACAATGTGGGGAAGAATAAGAATAAGAATATTTTTACCTGATCATTTACTCATGACAGGCTTTGCGCATAGTTTCTTCTCTGACAACAGCAAAGCTTGTGGGAGAGAAGTGCAGCAGGCAGTTGTGTCCTACAGTCTCTGTCTTTGTTGTCCTGCCATACATGGCTCATATCTGCTCAGTTACCAGCATCATACTGGTGGGAGGACACCAGTGGAAGCACATATTTGCTCCTCCTCCCATTCCCACTGGTGAATGGGAGAATGGAAAATGAAGCAGAAAGGAATCCATGGATCCATAGAGTCTTTTTCTTTCCAAATCCATGGAGCAAGAGAAGGAGAAACAACAACCTAGGCACATCACCATGTAAAGGCAGTGACATTTGGCTTAGTGCCTCAGGTACCAGGAGGTCTTGGACCAGTCCTGCAATTGAATGTTCCAAATGGGAAAGGAGTGGTTCATTGGTTTTTTTTTCTCCCAAGACCAATTTTCCATTTTAACTGCAGTACTTAATACTGTCTTGAACATCTAGCATTTAACTCCCCAAACAAATGAATATTATACTAGACAGGTTGACTGTACCAACAATCAGAAACTGAACACAAAACAGCAGACTACAATGAAAACTATAATTACGATGTATATGAAATTGGTTAGTTATTATTATTATTATTATTATTATTATTATTATTATTATTATTATTATTATTATTATTATTATTAACATAGCTGCATAGTTAATATTAATATTAGCTGCATAGTGAGCAGTGTTGTCACAGATTGCTGACTGATTATACTATTGTCATCCCCATACATGGGGATTTTGATAGTGAAGAACCCCCCCCCCCCCCCAGTTTTCTAGAAGGACTTGGGTTTTTCAAAGTATGCAGGCAGGTTTACCTGAGCTTCAGGTATCTGTGAATCAATCAGTTTTTGATACCAGTTTTTTTCACATGATTACTGTATAATGAAATTGGTGTGAAATGTACTGTGAGACCTTACTTAGAAGAAAATATCAGAACACACCATCAGATGTGTGCTTAATTGATTTGTAGAGTTGAAACAGCGAACATCTGTGAGCGTAGTAGTGTAGTACATTAACAGTGCAATTCTGTGGATGTTCTTAGAAGAAAGTCCTATTGCATCCAAAATGACTTACTCCCGGGAATTACTCATAGGATTGCAGTATAAGAGACTTGAACTGAAAACAAGAAGCCTCTTAAAATCTCACCTCAGCTGTGAACTGACTAGTTGCCTTGGAGCACAATCTAGAGGAGCGCGCAAACTGCAAGTCCCTTGCAGAGGCTTCTGAGTGTTGCAAATGTGTGTTAAATAACGTTCATGCCATCATGGGAGTCAGGGAGGATGGCGCAAGGATGCGTGCTAGCCTCCCCACACCAGAGCAAGCCCTGGGAAAGGTAAATTTGTGGCAGCGGGCCAATGGTGCAGGGGTTTGGGAGGGTAGTGGGCGAATCAGTGGGCAGGCCTGTCCCAGGAAGAGGTGGGACTGGCCTCCGGCATTTAGGCTAGATCCTAAGTCCTCTCCCAAGCAACCTGGCCTAACTTCAGGCTGCTCAGACTTGCATCAGGCTGGTGCAGATCCAAGTAGCCCGATTGCAGTGGCTGGGCCAGTACTCGGGGTAAAGAGAAAAATATCTCCTTGCCCTGAATTGCACCACAGTCACCTCCAAACCCTCACTGGATATAGTGCAGGCTGACCAGACTGCCTGTTCCAGCACAGGTTAGGATTGGTCTGTTAGGCACACTACAAGCCTCACCCACCACCCACCTCACATATATGATACTAATACAGATCTACCATATAGAATTCTTGTAAGTATAATTGAAATAATACGTGAAAACTTTTAAAAAGTAGGATTATGGGAATCAAGATCATGAAGATGCCTTGATTTGGAATTAAGGAGAAAAGAGTGGGGCTTAGGTCCAGAATCATGTGGTTTCCCAGAATATGGGGTTAGACAGGAGCGGAAAAATCTGGAGTTAGTGTCTGCAGGAATGCCTAAGACACCTGAAAGACTGAACTAACATGGAAACTCACAAGAGTTTTCATTAGTTGCTTATTTTTAGAAGCCAAATACAGTCTGGTAAGCAGAAGATTTTGGCACTGCAGACAAGTTAATAATACACACAATTCTATTGCCACCGACTCTCGGCAGAGCTCTGATCCACAGGGGTGTTTGTGTGAGCGAGCACATGTCCAAAATGGTGCATTTTATTTGACTTTGTCTTTCTGTAAGAGAAAAAAACATTTCATTGTATAGAAACAACACCATATGTACAGGTAGAACTCCTACTCACTTTATGTGCAGGCAAACAAGCTATTTAATGCTGGCTGGGTAGAAATAGAAATGATCTGGAAAGCAGTGTTGTTATAAAAAGTGGTGACTGATTTAGCTTCCTGTTGGTCAAATTATTAAAGCAAGAAAGCAGCACTTTACTGCTTTCCTGACATGTCGGTCATAGCTGTGACTTCTGTTGTTGACTAGAACAATGGACAGCAGGAGAAGGCTTATTTCTCACTAAACAACTGGCAGCATGGCTAGGGTATGCTTCTTGAATGAAAGTTTAGAATCTGGACCAACGAATGACCCAAATAGATACCAGATTGTAGGTCTGGAAACTGGCCATAAGCCAACACTGCAACCCTTCTAGGGGTGCACAACATCTCTCTCTCTCTCTCTCTCTCTCTCTCTCTCTCTCTCTGAAGATTTCATGTGGGGTGGAGGCTCAGCTGCCTTCTAGCAGCACCTACAGTTTAACTCCTCCGTTTGCCCTGCTTTTATGTTTGAAAATCAAGTACAGATTTCTAAAAATGGCATGAAATCTAGTGCTTAGCCATTCAAATGCAACCCTGCTGTGCTTCTCCTGGAGCTGCTTATTGTTCAGAGCAGGGGTGTCCAAAGTTTTTGGCAGGAGGGCCACATCGTCTCTCTGACACTGTGTCGGGGGCTGGAGGGAAAAAGAATTAATTTACTTTTAAAATTTGAATAAATTTACTTAAGTTTACATAAATGAATATATTAAAGGTGAACTTATATGAATGAATGAAGGTCTTGCAATATCTCAAGGCCTATAAAAGGCCTTGCACAAAGCAAGGCTGGCTTTTCTTTTGCTGCCACTACTACATCACAGACATGAAACAGCAAGCAGTGGAAGGAACCCTCATCCCATAGCTCATGCAAGAGGTCAAACAGTTGCCCTCATGCTGAGAGCAGTTGCGTCGGGCCAGTGAGGGCTCCAACAAATCTCCGGAGGGCCAGAGGCTCATTGGAGACTGGGGGCTCCCTGAGGGCTGCATTGAGAGGCCTCGAGGGCCACAAGTGGCCCCAGGGCCGGGGTTTGGGCACCCCTGGTTCAGAGACATGGGAAGTGGACAACAGTACTCTAAGAATTAATGGGAAGGGCCATGGCTCAGTAGAACAGCATCTGCTTTGTATGCCGAAGGTCTGAGCACCTCCAGGTAGGGCAAAGAACAAACTCAACTCTGAAATTGTGGAGAGCTGCTGCCAGTCTGGGTTGACAGTACTGACTTAGCTGAACCTATGGTCTTACTCAGTATAAAGGAGCTATCTATGATTTTATGAACTGGATGAAAGTCTCTCTTTGTTAGGTCGAGCCCCATAATTATATCAAAAGTGCAATGCTGCCATAGTTCATCTCTGTCATGCGCTTTGTTAGTGCAATGTTAAATGTAGTTTGCACATGGCAGCATACCCTCTAGACCAGTGCTTCTCAAACTTTTTAGTACCGGGACCCACTTTTTAGAATGATAATCTGTTGGGACCCACCAGAAGTGATGTCATGGCTGGAAGTGACATCATCGGTTACCCCTGCTAACTGAGTAAGAGGCACTTTTTAAGTGGGTGCTCTTTTATTTAGCGGGGGGAGAATAACTGGCCAGCCTCACCCCAGCACTGTCTTTTCTAGTGGCTGTCTGCTGGTATTCTTTTGCATCCTTTTAGATTGTGCGCCCTTTTGGGACAGACAGCCATTAGTTGTTTGTTTGATTTTCTTGTAAACCGCTTTGTGAACTTTCCGTTGAAAAGCGGTATATAAATACTGTTAATAATAATCAAGCAGGAAAATTTTTGACAATCCAAGGCTGCAATCCTATCCAAACTTACCCAGGAGTAAGCCCCATTAACTATCATTGTTAAAAGTATATACACAGTAGCCCATTAAAAGTACAGATCTGTAAAATTTCCCCAAATACAGTCACATATCATGGTAGCTGTTATATAGTGGGTCCATGTGAGTAAAGGAAGGCATAGCGATAACTCACTATGTTCCATCTTCAGAGCAGAACCTGGCAAATGAAACACAAGGCAAACACCCCTGGCTTTTTATAGCTTTTAGCTCCGCCCAGACTTTCCATGATTGGTGCAGTTGAAACCTTAACTAGAGGGCCAATCGGATGGTAGGATTTTGATCCATCACCTGATTGGCCAGCCATAAGTCTGGGCCAATCAGTTATGCAGGATTTTGATCCTGCATAACTTACATACATAACAGTAGCATCAAGTCTAATATATTAAAATAAAATATTGAAGTGAATGGGGACCCAACTGAAGCTGGCTCATGACCCACCTAGTAGGTCCCGACCCACAGTTTGAGAAACACTGCTCTAGACCATATATCCCATGTGGCTGAAGAACTTATATCTAAGACATGTTGCTGGTCTTCTAAATTGTCTTTGCATGAGATTTCCAAAGCATTACTATTTATTGACCTGATTAAAAAACTGACTCCATTTTGGCTGTGTGAGATCTGTAATTTACATATGACTATCACATTGTCACCACTGCACAGTATAATGAATTGAGGCTTTTTGTATATTAAATTATGTTCACTGGGAATAGAAAAATACAAGAAACACCTTGTTTACAAAGGTGGCGTACTGATGAGATGGTGCAGGAGCAACATGTTTCACGTACATTATAGAAAGAAATAGAAACAGCAAATTCAGTTAATAAATCCAATAAACAGTAAGATGGCATGGTGCAAATAGAGGCTGGCTGCAATCTGCACTAAGTATTCCTGCAAATTTGCAAGCTTATTGCATCATGCAAACTGCTCTGAAAATGTTGGGTTATGAATGAGATGTCCGTTAAAGGGGCTCTCTGTCTCTTCATCCAGAGCTCAACAGAACTGGGTCTAGGAATGGCAGAACTAAAAGCAAGGACTTATATTTTAGTTACATTTAAGGGGTCTGGCTGAGATGCCTTTAAAAGGGGATTGGACAGATTTCTGGAGGAAAATTCCATCATAGGCTACAAGCCATGATGGGTATGTACAGTTTGAGATTAGCTGGTCACTCATCATGAGGGCCAGATAGAATTTTTTTTTTCTGTCATCTGAATTGGCCATGGATGGCAGTTTTATTCACCTACCCTAAACTGGCAAGGGAGGGAAGGTGTCTTCAGTAAGTTTCATGCATTAAAAATCAGACACTTGACCCAATAAAGTGGCCCAAGTTAAACCCAAGTGCAGTCTGGTGTCTTCATTGGGACATGCGAGGGTAAATAGAATTCCAGATGCAAGAGAGTGGCAGCAAGATGCAAGTATCTTTTGTGCTCCCTGAGGTGGGCCGCTGTGAGATACAGGAAGCTGTTTAGATTGACCCTGAGCCTGATCCAGTAGGGCTCTTCTTATGTTCTTAATCCATTGTTGAGATTTCCAAATGCCACCCATTTCTCTCCAGCTTAGTAGTGGAGGCACCCTCTCATGTTTGGCACTGCTTTCTGCAGAAAAGCACCAATTCATCTGGAAGCCCATGTGAAGAGGCCAGCAATTGCAGCAGTGGTGGCTTGGCAAAATGGCATGCTCCCACTGTCCCCTCCTGCCCTCTGTACCCTGTGCAGGGTACAGATAACCATCTGTACCCCAGATGCACCCAGATAACCTGAGGAGCCAGTATCCTCAGCCCCAAGGGTCTCACATTCCCCTAAGCCAATTTGCCATTGCCGAGTGTGTGCCTGGTGAGAGAGAATAGAAGAACACTGAAGTGCCAAGATTCAGGCTAGCCTCTATGGGACTGGTTCTTTAAGCCTTTCCATTCCCCAGCAAGGGGGTGGAACCTGCGAGTGAGAATGAGACCTATAAAAGTTACCACCAAGTCCTTGTTGAAACAAACCACCTTTTTTCTTGGACCTGTCCAGTCTGTTGATCCATTCTTCTCGCTTTCCTCCAGACCACTGCCTGCCCTGAATCCTGTGACTGCCTCTGAGCCTGTAGGTTCACTCCTCATCCAGACTGAACAGTACCTGAACTGGGTTTATGTGTCTTCCTGAAACATCATGCCTGTACATGGCCACTTTACTGATCACACTATACATGGGCATAATGGAGTACAGGTTCAGCCTATTTATTCAGATTTTTTTTATTTGCGGATTTGTCTCAACAAAAATGGGGTGGGGGAACCGAAAGTCACACACACCTTTGCCCTGCGCTGGTGTCCATTTCCAGGCAGCCCAAAACACTGCAAAAAGGCTCTGCCTGGCACAGACAGGGAAATAGCCCTGGAAGAGGTTCCCCTTGCAAAGGAACAGTAACACTCCTGGAGCCCCTGAGCCAACAAAGAAGCTGAAGAGGGGAAGGGGGGACCAAAAACCTCTGTAGCCAGAACACGTACAGCAAGGTGGAGCTCTCTCTCTCTCTCTCTCTCTCTCACACACACACACACACATACAGGGGCAGGTGTGGTAGCAACAGAGGGGATTGCTTTAAAAAACCCAGGGAGTGTTTGCCAAATTCCCCCCCCCCCCACTGAGATGGTGCAGGCAATCACCGACACAAGCAAGCCTTCCCACCAAGCAAAGCATGAGATTTAGCCTACAGTCCTCTCCACACTTTCCTGGGAGTAAGCCCCATTGACTACAATGGGGCTTACTTCTGAGTAGAAACACATAGGGCTGAACTCTTAAAAGCTCAGCATCCCATGTGAAAGAAGCCAGGCAGCTGGCAACGGGGATGGCTGAGAACAGAGTAGAGCGGAGGGGAGGCGATTGATAACAGCTGCCTTAGTTTCCTTCCATCCAAGAGTGTCAGGCTGCAGTGTATTTGCATAACTCTATGAAATTTAGCACAATTTTTGTTAATTGCTCCGAGTCCTGGAACGAAACTAATGCGGATAAATAGGCTCCACCTGTATTTGGCATTTGTGTGACTTTTCCTGGTTGTATATGTGCCTTTTGTAGTACAGAAGTATACTTGTATGTAGAGAAAACACAAGTGTAAGAAACAGCCATTAGTATGTCTGAAGCACAGCCATGAAATTACCTGCAACTGATAGCCTTCACATTATGGCTGAAGTTTTTGAAATCAAGGATGATAAATGACCTAAATTAAATTGGTCTGACTCCTGAATGGCAAAGGACACCATAGAAACCACTGAAGGGTAATAATGTTTTTCTTATGTCAGTGCCTATGTGTGAAACCCTTTGCACATTGAATGCTAAAATGTTTTCCAAATTTCACACCTTCCTGAAACAATCTTGGGCTGAACTGCACAGTAAGAATGACTAAACAGATACTTTCCACATTTTTTAAAAATCATATATACAGCTTTTCCCTTCAGTTCAGTGTGTATAACGGAATACAGGTACATTAAAAAATATACCTGCAAGAAAATACAGTCAGTTCTTGTTATCTGCTAGAGTTAGGTTCCTGGAAAACCTTCTGGATACCAAATTAGTGGATATGGAATCATTGGGCCTATAGGAAAATTTGGGTTAGGTTCTGTGGGATTCTTCTCACCATACATTCTATGAACTTTATGAGCCTGAATCTTAACTTGGAGTATATGGGTCTGGGTGATAGCAAGAGCTCATCAACATCGCCAACATCTAATGCTTCCTTCTCTGTGATAGATATCCTATGATGTGTTGACAGTTGTGGTGATGGTAATGGTGATTTCTCCGTACTGACTATCCCTTGATTTATTGAAGGTTGCTGGCCCAACAACAAGGCCTCAGAGATCAGCAGTGGGGAGGGGGTTGCTTCTCCTGTCCTCCTCTTTCACCTATCTTCCACCTGTCTCTTCCTTCCTTCCCTCAGCTTGCCTGAGCCCCAGGGGAGCTCTCAGGTAGCCTTCCAGAGACCGCTCATCATCAGCCTCTCATCATCACCAGGGTTGTGGAGGTTCAGCTAGAGTTCCCAAGATGGTGCCCAAAATGGTGGGGCAAGTCTGAAAGTGGACACAAATGTGTCTGACCATTTTCCATGGGCCAATGCCCGTTTGATGCAGCACTAGCACAGTATTAGTGGATAACGAGAACAGAGTCACAGATAACAAGAGCTGGTGGCAATTCTTCCCCTCGGAGATGAGTAAATAAGCAATTTTGCATATAAAGAGAACTGACTGTAATAGATGAGATAATTACTTGAAAAATAAGAACTCTATAATTGCAGTGATAATTACATAAATTATACAGTGTTTTTGCGTATGTGTGTGTTCACTATTATCCATGGTTTCCTGTATCCACCAGCAGCAGGAACCTATTCCGTGTGGATACAGGGGGATACCTGTACATGTATAGGAATGGTTCAAACAAACTGCTTCTCCAAGTGAATAAGTGAAAAAGAGTCAGCATGCTAGTAAGTGAGCAGAGTGTGCATGCTCACAGCCCTCTATAAGCACCCTGCAAATGGGCAAAGAGGAGTCAGTGGACAATGTATCAACTGAAAGAGCTCACAGTCTGTTAACCATTATACTAAACTGGCTCTCTCGGTTTCATTGGGTGGATGGCTTCTGAAGTCAGGTTTCAGAAAATAAGCCAAGTTATTTTCTTTTGAGGAAGTAGTCCAGTTGATTTTCCAAACCAGTCTGACATAAGCTGAAGGGAAGTTTCCAATTACAATTAATTACTCGTACATTCTGCATCTATTCTCTGGTGAGGAAGGAATTGAGGAACTGATACTGTTAACTGGTTCACACATGTAGATGGCACCAGGCTGCTCAAAGACTTCTAGTGTGATCTCTCCATATTATTAACCGGCTATGTATTAAAGGGCAATAAAAGGCCATAGGTAAAACAAAACATGATGTAATAAAATAAACATTAGGGAATGTTTTAAAGAAATCAATTTTAAAAGATATTTAAAACTTAAGTAACTGTGAAATGAACACATCAATTCACAGTAGCATCCTGGCATCAATACAGTCATGATTTGCTTCTAAGGTTTTGGGTTCCCCATTTCTAGTAATAGGCTCAACTACTGGATTTTCTCTCTGCAGCAATGAAAAATGCATTTG
Source organism: Tiliqua scincoides (assembly GCF_035046505.1). NCBI lineage: Eukaryota > Metazoa > Chordata > Lepidosauria > Squamata > Scincidae > Tiliqua > Tiliqua scincoides. The sequence continues at coordinate 111,636,457 of NC_089823.1, forward strand.
GAGATAATGGTATGAAAGGGCTCTCAAACAGACAGCCTCCAGGAGCTTAGGCCCTAGAAGAGATGCCTGAGAGCAGAAGGTGGAGGCACTACCTCGTCACTCTTTCACGTGTCCTGCTGCCCAAATCACATGTGCTCTGGTTTGGCTAGGGGTGCTGTGCACATATATTCCCAGCTGAATGAGGAATTACATGTACAAGATGCTGCCTCTATGGTTTCCTTTTCTGATCTAGCAGTTGGGGCTGAGTGCAGAGGCCTTCATTAAAAGCTAAAATCATTGTGATCAGTTGTTCAATAAGGGGAGTAATTCTGTCCCCAAATTAGCCAAACAACTAATGGGGGGTAGCCTTTAAAAAAAGTGCCTCACTCAGCTCCTTCTGTACCAGGCACACATCATTGGATTGGGATCATGGTATTTATACAAAAACTACATGAAACCAAAAGAGAGAATCCTGAAAGTGCTGGACTTAATTCAAAGATCTTGGGCCAATCAGGATATAAAATAAATTGGTCCAAGTCAGAGCTACTTATACCATATGGTACCTTATTGTATCTCAAAATACAGAGCCCAGAATTTGTGCAACTAGACTGGCTTGATGATGACTAACATACATCGATTCCTATGAGAAAGCAACACCGTTACACAATCCAAGGCTGAAAATAGGATCATTTCCCATAATGTGGAAACCCTGGTCTAGAACAATGGTCTCCAAATTTTTCCGCATGAGGGCCACATCATATATCTGACATGGTGTCAAAGGCTGGAAAATACATACATACATACATACATACATACACACACACACACACATACATACATACATACATACATACATACATACATATATGGAGAAACAATGCACAGTTTGATTGAATACAATGTGGGTGGGGGCAAAAGGAGGAGGGGAGCAGAGGGCAAAATTGACTTGCAAAGGAAGAGGAATGAATGATTTTGAAAAAGGATTGAAAAAGCATGAATATATACCACATTCAGCCACTAGAGGTGCTGAATGTAATGCAGTGTAATGGAATAATTACATTGCATTACATTCAGCACCTCTTGTGGCTGAATACTGTACTGGGAGACTGGCAAGTATGTCTTTTGAGCTATTTTTAGCCACGAGAGGCTGAGGAACCACATGGACCGGTTAAAATCCTCCCGAGGGCTGGATGTGGCCCATGGGCTGGGATTTGGAGACCCCTGGTCTAGAATATTGTCCACCTGAGAGATAAATACATTAATAAGAGTCAGGAAACAGAAAAGGAGCTAGGCAGTAGAAGAAGATATGGCAAAAAAGGGGTGTAATATTGCAGAAGAGTGCAGTACTAATTTTGTGTAAATATATCAGTGTTGCCAATCATACTTTACAGAAGTATAGTTGTCCAGATGAATTAAAATGTATCCGTTTTACCTCCTCTACTTTGCAAATTCACAAATGGCTAATTCAGAAACATCCCTACTCTGTTTTCACATTTTCAGCAATGGATGAATGTGTGTAAGGAAGCAAGCAAAGGCTTCTAGTGAGGAGAAAGGAGGAAGAGGGACTCCATTGACTTTATGTTGATCTCCATTTATGTGTATGGCATATTGTTGGGTAGAATGCCCTTCCCCAGGGCTACAGGACTGGATTGTATAACAGTATACATTAAATAAACATGACATGAATAAAAATATCCTTTGGATGGATTTCAAGGTGTGATAGATTCCTTGAAGCCCTGCTGTATCCTAGGTTACCTGCCAGAATGCTTAGAACAAAATCCAGTCCTTACTGAACCACATCAATAATCTCAAGGGCTGAATTATACCAATGTTTTTTGCATGTCTTTTCATACTCTGCGGTGCCATTTCAAATTGGGAGAGGAGAGGGAGAAAGATTCAGGGCGAAACTCAAAGGCCTGCTTGATTCCAAATGAAAGTACAAAAAAAGAACTAAATGTTAAGAGCATTTTTTTATTTTTTATAGCTCATAACAACTGCAATTTAATAACACAGAACAGTCACCCTTTTTTTAAGTAAAGGGGATTTGGGCATGGGACATGCATAGGAAAAGTCAGAGCCAGTCTATAAATGAGGCCAACTGAAACTGTTTCCTTAAGCAGCAGTTTAGCAGGGGGTACCCATCTTTGCCTGCCCACTTATCTCCACTTCTGGAAGTGGAGGGGGGGAGGTGACTGGTGGCCTAGAATGTTCTCCATACTTATTTTTCCTACTCCATTCCCTCCAACTCTATTCCTTCTTTTTGCTCTCCATTCCCACTCCCCGCTGGGAGTGGGAGGAGAAGCTGGGACATCCCCAAGTAAAAGTGAGGCAAGGCATACCACCTCAGGCTCCAGGTGGACCCAACCCAGCTGTGTGCCAGCCCTGAGTCCACTTAATTCAAGCCATTCATTCTGTGTGTACAACCACTGTGTTCATAATGTGTTATAGAGCAGGGGTTGCCAATCTGTGCATTGGGAGGCACCCCATGTAGGCATTGGGGGAGGCCTAAAAATACAGCCTAAAAACAGTGGCAGGAGACTCGACATGGCAGACAGAAAACCAAGCACTTGAAAAAGCCTTCCCACCCACCGTGGCCTTCTTACCACTATTTATAGGCTCAGTTCAGCCTTGGAACCCAGAAGTAAGTGGCTGGTGACATCATCGCATGATGCATTTTGTGTCATCACCATTTACTCCAGCACTGGGGAAGGTCGTCACCAGTTGGGTAAGTTTGGGAGGCGCTGACATAAGGGGACTGCTCTGCCTTCCCTAGATGGTGCCCCGGCCATAATGCTTATTTTGGATGAGAAAGTTCTTTCTGTCTCTTGGCTAGCTTGACTAGCCCATTGAAAACTGGTTGAGGGTCTACACTCATAACACAGGCTTACAAAATTGGGGGTCAGAAAAGTTTTTCCCAAACTTTATGGTGGTTTGATATGAATTTGGGGTGCTGATTCCAAAAATGACATCCGTTTTGCCCTATCACGTCTAGTTTTGGAGTTATAGTATAGCCTCATTAGTGAATGGTTCAAGCAGGTTCCTCATGAGGAAGCCATGGTGTAGGCTTCCCATGAGGAAGCTGTTTGAACCATTCACTAAAGAGGCTATGCTGTGTCTCCAAAGCTAGATGTGCTAGGGCAAAATGGATTTTTTGGAATCAGCACCCCAAATATACCCAGGAATTGGTGTAACGTTTAAGAAAGCAAAATATGTGTTGGCCTGTGTAATCTTTCCCTCTATAAAAGATATCTTGCATTTATGAAACAAGAACATAAATGCGAAGAACACATCTCTAGCTATGATAATAGCTTCCCAAGCTATTACCAAATAATGGATGTATAGTAAACCATTCCGAAAACCTTAAATGAAATGGAATGACAATGCCTCGCAATATTAAAACATGCTTAAAAAACAAGCAATACAACTGCTCACCTTTAACCATCCATCCGTATAACTCTGTGTTGCACTTGGTGCTGAAAATGGATCTAAATTAAAAGCAGCCACACGTCGCTAGCTTTATCAGTTTTATCACAGCTGCCTCAAGTAAAATATGGATGAGTGTTGAATAATACAGACGGAACAGTGTGAAGAAAACGAATTATAACCTCTCTGGTTGATACGGTCATCATTTTATTTGCACTATTGCCCCCCAAGCGGTATAATGTATTGAGGTAATCAGACCTTGCCCCTGGTGATTACACAAATACATAATTTGCCGAGTTCATCAGCCATCTGAGTGGTGGGTCTTGAAGGCAACAGTGTACCAATTTCATCTTCTGGTTGGCTCTCGGGAATTCAGAACACATACAAGCAATTTGTGCAAGTATGACCAGCCGCCTGCTGCTTTGGTTTCCCTGAGAGTTGTGGCACTGATTAATGGAATCGCACTTAGTTATATACATTTCCGCACTAATCTTCATGATTTAACACTTTGTAATGGGGGTATATTCGTCTAAAATGCATTAAGGTCCTTAAGATAGGAAATAACTTTTGAGTAATGCAATACAATATAAGTAATCTTTGGCTGAAAGAGAAAAAAAGCAAATGATAGCTTTTAAAGCACGTGTCGTGCTGATATTTTACAGAGTGGAAATCACATAATCACATAAGAGAGACTTACTAGGATCAGATATATTTTCAATTTTAAAAATAACGCTTTGGTTTAAGATCAGTCCGTATTAAGGTGCTTTCTTCATAATTTTCCTTCATGTTCCAAAAAGCATGGGAAACTGGAAATTAAAGTGGTTACTTTAATTTTCATGTCTCCACAAATAGTAGAGACTTCATATAGTCTTGTATATTATATTATTCTGATTTTCCAAATTAGGTCCCAAGCATTCGCATCTTACCTCGGTCTTTCATTTTGACATTGGGCTGGGAAGGGTTAGGCCCATGAAGAAATCAAACAGGTGAAGTTTTCCCAAGCACTTGTTAGAGATTCACATGAAGAGTGTCTGCCTGATGCATCTCTCCTGAAATAACCAGCACTGAATTCTAGAGTCACTTTGAGCTTTGGAAAGTTGTCCAGCTGATACCAGTTGCTCACACTTTAGCCAAAAGAGGTATCTGCAGTTAAAAGAACTTTTAAGGCGTGATCAACTCTTTGATTTCTCCAGAGCATTTAATATTGCAAGCCTATACATGTCTACTCAGAACCGCTGGGTTCAAAGGGACTTACTCACAGGTACGTTTGTATAAGATTTCAGCCTTATGGCGCAATCCTAGTGGGCAATTACAATGGCAGATCTCACAATCCACCACTGTAAGTGCAGCTGCAGCACCATAAAGATCACACCACAGTTGTGCATGTTGGAGCCACTGGTGCAAATGGCCAGTGGCTCTGTGCATCTGCCAGAGACTGTCCAACCTCTGAATCTTCAGTACTGGTAGCAGTGAATGAACATCTGTCAGGTCCAATAGCTACACTATCAGGGAAGAAACACTGTCTCACAAGTTGTAGTTTATGAGCAAAAGCAGATTTTTTTTTTTCTGCAAGGAAGAACCAAGTCTTATGCAGGAGTCATGATTTTTTTAGATTCATTGCCCAGTCTTCCTGAGGTGATGGGAAATATCTACCCAGATCATACTGTTTTTATAGTTGCTCCTTATCTTTTCAAGTGAAATTGTATTTGTGGCATAGCTTCTAGTGTTTGAAACACTGGAACCAAAGGTGCTGCAATCTGTCTCCCACCATTATCATTCATGTCTCCCTTCTCTAGGGATGTAGTAGTTATTAAAAACAGCTCTAGTGTTTCTTTGCTACAATGATGCATGTTTGAAAGCTTCAATGGAGTAACTTTCAAACCTGACCATGTGCATAGGTCAATGGTTCCTAAATGTTTTAGCACTGGGACCCACTTTTCGAAATATCTATCAGGACCCACATAACTGTATGGCACTTTAAAAAGTTTCACTTGACCAAACTGCTCAAGCCTCTGTTTTTATCCTTTTTACAGTGGGGGAGGGTGCCTTCTGGAGTAATTGTTGCGCTCCACATTCATTTGATTAGGACCACCGTTCTTGTGGTCTTGTGTTCCCCTTCACGTAGTCTTTGATAAGAGTCAAGGCGCATTCATCTACTCACAAGAAGCATGCTCATGTGGCTCAGTTTTGCTTCCATAGGGCTCAGTATATTTTCCTTGTCTGCTATCAGCTTGTCAGTCTTGTGGCCCACCCAAAATCAAGTCGCAACCACTGGTGGTTCCTGACCTACAATTTGGTTTCCACTGGTATATAGGTACACATGAATTTGGCCTACACTGTAATGATCTCTGTGGATGAAATAATATAGAGTTGTTATCCAGTTTTAATTTTCAGTTAAAAATTAATACTTTTGCTGGGATAGGACTTTTTTCCTGAAATGATTTAGGGCCCAGCCCTATCCAGCTTTCCAGTGCCGGTGCAGCCGCACTGCAGCCTTGAGGAAAGAGAACAAATGTTCCCTTACCTGGAGGAGACCTCCATGATCCCCCCCCCCCCCAGGATGCAGCACATGCCCCATAGGCACAGCTGCACCAGCACTGAAAAATTGGATAGGATTTGGCCCTTAGATTGTGCAAAGTTATCTTTTTTGATCCTGTCCTAAACAAATGTTTCCCCTAGTACAGTAGTGCAGATTTTTCCCTCTTCTGGTCTGCTCATTTTTCCCTTCTGGTTTCCTTGTATTGTTGACCTCAACCAATCTGGGATCACACAATGAACGATGTGATATCACAGTACTGTGCTGCCCAGCAAACTTGGCTAATGGATGACATCATGGAGAGCAAGTGTGGGCAGGGCAATAGAATTAAATCAGCCAGTCTTTTTACAAGGTGTGGTGTAAAATCAGCAAGAGGGGGAGGTGTGTTTTTTGGAGGGGCACTGCTGAAAAGATTTGTGAAAAATGATAGGTCGATTTTGGTTCTGATCTAAAATAAATCATTTGTGAAGCATCCCAGAGTTAACTGCATTCTTTTTAGTGAAAAAAAAAAATTATTTCTCACTCCAGAGCTGCTTTTCAAAGAGCACTGCTCTTATCTCAGGTTTTCTTATCCGAGAACTTGTATACCTCCCATTTTGTTACAGAATGCGTATGAATGGGGTGAAAAAACTCTCATGGTTTTTTGATCTAGTCTTAAGCTACCCATGAGGTATTATAAATGCCAGTGCAACCACCAGGCCTCTTTCCAGAGTTATTAACGTACGACAGTTTTACAGAGCAGCTCAGGATGATGACTTGAGCTAGGTGATAGTGGCCCGCTGAGTTGCTAGAGATACTTCCCAATATACCAAGGCACCCTGTGGCTGGTGCCAAATGCTGGTCTCTGAACTAAACTTCTGAATGGCATTGATATTATAGCATGCAGAAAACCCTTTCAAGCTCTCTTTTGGGAGGTAAACAGAAAGTACTACAGAGGGCAGCTGATTGGGAGAATTACAGTACTTGTTTCTAGATCATCATTGCTTGGGGAGCATGTGCTATTAATGCTTTGATTATATTCATTTGCATTGAATTTTTTTTTACAATGCATGTACAGTGTGATCATGAAATGTGTGGTGCCAGTGCTTCCTTTGCAATTAGTTTGCTTTTTTAGACTAAAAAAATGGGGGCTTTTGAGTTAAACTCTTGATAGTTGTCAGGAAATTGGATTTTTGTGGGTAAATTGTAAGAATTCTCCAGTGAATGCCATATTATTGAATTTAATAGAGCTGCAGCTGGTGCTGACCGTGGGGGTTTATAAATGTATGGGGGGCAGTTTGCAGATTTCATGTTCTGTGTGCATTGCTGTCTCCCGTCTCCCCCCCCCCCCCCACACACATATTTAGCCTTTCAGCTTTAACTGGTACTTTGGAAGTTCAGAAATGGCATATACAGTTTAAAGCTGGTTTTATTTTCCTTGTGTAAATATCTTTTTAGTTACAAGAAAGTGGATTTATTTGGATAAGTAAGTGTATGTATTCCCATGGGAATTAACATGATCTGTTGAATGTAATTGGGTGACAGCTGGGGTTAAGTGAGTCTTAAAGATTGGCAGGCCCAAGAGGAGTTTGTTTAGTCTGTTATCTCATCTTCTGTTTGGTTTGGTGGTTTCTCAAACTTAAGGAAGGATCTGAAGACCCAAAGGTTACTTGGATGTATAGATTGCGGGCATCATAGATGTAAATGATGAGCAGGGCTCTTCCTTTCTTTCCTTATCGATCAGCTCATAGTAACACCAGTGTTCTTACTGTGTTTACTACACTGCATATCGCTATGAAGGCTGAGCATTTACCAGAAAAGACATCTGGAAAATGGGAGCACAGTGAGAGCAGCAGGATCTGAGGTAAGAGGCACAGTAGGACAAGCAGGGGTAAGGGAGAAGAATGAGTGACTGCAAACAAAAGATAAAAGGGGAAAGCCAGCTCGCATAAAGAAACTGCCAACAGGTTGTCTGTCTGACAAGAAAGTGGTGATGACAAACAGACTGGACAAAAAACCTTAAAAATGCAGTACATTAAAGTGCATGGCTGCAGTATGGAGTCTTTTAAAAATGGAAAACTCCCCAAAACACAAGAAATTAGCTGAACCAGTACACAGCCATTCAGATCATATGTCAACTGTGCAGTCACTGAAAGCCCTCTTCAAATGGTATACATGGCATACCAGGAATACATGAATACATGTATTCATACATGTGTGAATACACACATACATACATATATACATGCATGCATGTATGAATACATACAGGAATACATGGCAGAGCCCCCAGCACTGAACCCCACTAATCCTTCCCCCCACCAATCATTTGCCCCCAAACCACCTCGCCATCCTCATGATCAGTGTTTGCCTACAGTGACAAATGCAGAATGCCGGGAAATTGATTTCCCCATGATTGCCACCCTAGAATCTTTCAGGGTGACAGTCACAGGATGATTCTCTTTCCATATTCAGCATTTGTCATTGCAGGCAAAAAATTGAACAGGTGGGATGGGGCTTCAGGTGCATGTCAGCAGGGGCAGAGCTTGTGCAACATAATTGTGGAAGCCTTCTTGGCAATCCTATTCATGGTTTTGGAACATCTGAAGAGTATTAAAGTTCACTTGTGGAGGCATATGGTGCTGTAGCATCTGCCCCGGTTTCTCATAAACAGGTTGTACCTGGGACTCTGGTGACTGAACTGGGAACCTTATGAACTGAGTTTGAAACTCCGCCTACTGAGCTACTGTGTCTGTTCAGCCCTCAAAACTGTCTTCAGACACAAAAAGGAATGGAGGTGCAACATTGGATCCTGTATGATGCTTTTGGATGGACCCGGCCTGGAATAAATTTTATCTAATTTATTTGATAAAATCTTACCTTTCTATTAAGAAATGATCATGATAATAGTTTCTCCCTGCTTGTTATAATTGGCTGTTCCCAATGAGAGTGGATGAAAACTTGGTGTTTGATGGTCCTGATTTGATGGTAAGTTTTCCAAACTACTACGACCAGAGGAAAGTCAAATTTGTCACTGGGGTGACAATGAATGACATTACACGGCATGTTCAGGAATGCAGACTAGTAGATGCATTGTTAATGCTGCTATATGATAAAATTAATGCACTATTCCCTGCTGACTTCCAGTTCTGTGAAGCCTATTAATATCAAGTATTTTCTTTAAAATACTTTTGCAACAGTAAACAGCATCCACCTATGAAGCACTGATATCAATACGTAGCTCCCATGGAGGGTCAGTGCACTGAACGATTTTTGTCTGGCAAAACCTGCTACTAAAGATTTCAAGAAACATTTACAGTGTAATCTCAGCAAGCTTAATATTAAAAGAAGTTAATGGAATTTCACCCTGTTAAAATTGGAGTGCAAGAGTTCACGCAGGCATATTTAAACATGCCTATTCATTTAAGCCCTATAAACCTCACTGCTGCTGCTACGCATTAATTACACATCTTGTGCTTGGCTCTTGTTTGTTCTGTGCGAATATAATGTGGCTCATCAGCTGTTCTATTTATCTTTGGGTAGAAACAGTTAGAAACCAAATTAAAATAGTTGAAACAAATTAAAGGAAGAAAGGAGGGGAGGGCATTTTAGGCTTTCTGCCTTCCTCTTTGAATGTGGCCTCCCTCTTTTCCAGAGTAGGTTATGCATCCTTTAAGTGTTTGTGATGTCATGTGATGAACAAGGGAAGAGGGAAGAGGATGAAGTGTATGTTTCCATTTAGATCTGACCCTCCCTGTCCTTGCCCTTTTTCTGCCTCATTTTGCTAATGACAAGTGCCAAAATGCAGTCCAGGGAGAGTTCCACTTTAAAGCAGAGGAAAAAGCAAGTTCACTGTAGCCCCTAAAATCAGCAAGCAAAGTCCAGAATGGAGCAGACTGGAAGTGGAAAGCATCTGGGAGCCACTCCCAGCTGACGGGGGACGGGGGAAATCTCCTCACATCCAAACTACAGCTATTATTGAAACCAGTCCCCACTTGTGAGGAGCAGGTGTTCAAATAATTAATTTAATACACAATATTTCCCATTTTTCTGAGCCACTCAGGAAGTTTCATTTGCTCATTTCACATAAAACTCCTATTGTTTGTTGAGAAAACAAAGGTCTTACCATTGCACTTGAAATTTGACTGACGATGTTACTTAGCAAACATTAATTTAAAAGTCTCTTCTTTCAAAAGGCCCACATTAAGTCTTCAACATCTATGCGCTCCTTTTAACTTGCCTATTTTTTCCCCAATGCATTTTAAAGCAATGCAGACTCTTCTTTTTTTCCACAACATTGTTTAGAATATTCTAAAAGCATCTCTGACTTCTCATATGCATCAGCAAACAGAATTATTAAAATAGGAAAGTAAAGACACCTCACTTGGGTTATTGAATGGAATGGCAAGAATCTTCTCCTAGCCCAGTTGCATGAGTAAAACCATTTTTAAGAGATGGGCATAACACCACAATTGTCTCTCTTTACACAAAAGATAACTGTGGAGAAACAGGATGTGGATTGGGGAAAACATAACTCATAGGAAGAGAATTAATGCTTTTCCCCCTGAGCTGGTTTCTGCCAAAAATTCTCCTTCCCAATCAGGTATGTACTGCAAATACTTGCTTTGGTGGCAAATAATCACTTTCAGGCCATGATTTTTTGGGGGAAAATGGTGCTGGGGAAATGTGTTAACACACCTCTCATATGCATCCTGGGCCCATGTAAGGTTTTGAAGTAGGCAGAGTTATTTTCAGTCAATGACATTGCTTCAGATAGTTGCATTAGTCCTTCAGGAAACCGTACCATACTAGATCACTTTACAATGCTGAACAGTCACACTGGTGCATTTTTCTTTAGGGTCAGTACAATGCCACTGTAGTGTTTCTGATTTGTGTGTTCCACTTTTTGAGTTTCTAGGACTGTAGCTTTGGGTACTCTTCATCCATAATGTAGACACTATTGGATTTGCTTGTGCACTTGTAGTTATACTGAAATGAAGAATGAATTCCATTCTCTGTTAGCCTTGTAGCTGCTGCCTCTGATGCAGTGAAGAATTCTCCCTTTTCCACCACAGCTTCTTTCCTAATGACAGTGTCTCTATATGATACAGCAACCCAGTGCACTAACAGTCTACCCCTGAAGGACTCAGTATGTGTCCATCAACTTTCATTTTCCTTGAAAAAGTGGAATCCTAATAACTTCAGCAAACTCCATGCATACCAGGACCCAGAAACAAGAAAAGAAGAAGCCATTCAGATTTTTGAAATTCTAAAAACAGCTGAAGTTGGGAAAGGAAATGGGAAAGCCTGCTGCATTTAAATCAGAAACAAATGCTTGGTTTGCCTAAACCCTCCTGAGAATCAGCAGAGCCACTAAGAAGTAATATATCTGGCATTTCATATTGGCCTATTTATTCAGCACAACGGGGAGGCAAACATGTTGCTTAAACTTGAAAGCATCCAGGTGTGACAGCTTTAGCTCTGTGAAGAACTCCTGTTTTAAAAAAAAAAATCTCCAGCAGAATAAATATAATCACCCCTTTTCTCTTCATGGCAGATCGGTTCAGGTTGCTGTCCTGAAACTGTGTATTACTGCATGGTAAAAGAGGAGGGAAGAATGCTGCAGCAGCTGCAGCAGCCAGAGCTGGAAAGAGAGAAGCAGAGAAGGATCAGTAGTGCTCCCAGAGGGGGGCACGGCACAGTTTGCAGGGCGTCTCAAAGCCCAGTGTAAACTGCCCCTTCCCCTCAACTTTGGAGCCATTCCAGGCAGCAAGAGCAACACGTAGGAGACATGTCCCCGTTGCTTTTGCTGCCTGGAATGGCTCTGAAGGCGAGGGGGGCAGGTTACGCTGGGCTTTGAGGTGCCCTGCAAAACTTTGTGCTTTGCCCCGCTCTGAGAACACTACTGACAAGGACCATGTTCCCCACCCACTTTTGAGAATTGAAAGGGGCTACAGCTCTGTAACAGACTGGATGTTTTGCATGCAGATCTTAGGTCACAAGCTGTGCCGGCCTGCTGTATTAAAAATGACATTATTAGTGTTTTTCTTTGAATGGAATTACCCTTGAGGAAGTGAATTTGTGCTTAGTTCATATTTAAGTTCTCTTTTAGCTGCCATGAGCTAGTATAAAGGCTCGTGTGGCGCAGAGTGCTAGGTCACAGTATTGCAGCTGAGAACTCTCCCCACGACCTGAGTTCAATCCCAGAGGAAGTTGGGATCTCAGTTAGCCGGCTTGAGGTTGACTCAGCCTTCCATCCTTACAAGGTCGGTCAAATGAGTACCCAGCTTGCTGGGGGAAAGGTAATATGGCTGGGGAAGGCAATGGCAAACCACCCTGTTAATAGCCTGCCAAGAAAGTGTCACAGATGCAGTGTCGCACCAAGGGTCAGTAGTGACTTGGTGCTTGCACATGGGACCTTTCCTTCCAGCATTTTCATTTGGCTGTTTTACACCATGCAGTCCAATGTATGTGGAATTTTCCACCATGCCCTTGGACTAGTTTAGGCTTTTCAGTCATTCACAGGACTGGAAGAACCTGGATATCCGCCACAAGGTGACAAAAATGTCATGAAACTGTTACATCAAAATTTTCAGCCGCAGTATTTACACCATGCATTTTTGTATCTGTTTAATATAGCTTGCAATGCCTGCTGGCCTCTCTGATTAGTAATGAAGTGAACTATGGACATGAGGAGATTTTAGAAATTCTCCCAGTTTTGAAATCCCTGAACCATTACAAGCGGAGCAAAATGTCTCGCTCCCACTTTCAAGTTCAACTCAGCTTGAGCTTCCACCCTCACAGCCTTCCCATATGCCAGTTTCCTCCCTCCCTTCTTTCTGACACATTCCCAACCTTGCTACAAAATTAGCATGGAAGGAAAAATGGCAGCCAGGAATGCAACTACAAACTGAGCCTTTGTGGCTACTGACTCTACAATGAAAGCTTCAGAGTATGCTCAGAACTTCCATCCCATCAGCAATGGAGACTGAGCATGCTGAGAAGCCATCTTTGCAGAGAGTTAAAAACCAGGGGAACCTCAAAAGAACCCCCAGCTTTGGCTAGCTGTCCTGGCTGCTGTTTTCTCTCACCTGCTATAACTTGTTAAGTTTTGAAAAGCAGGGAATTGGTAAGGAAAACTGGCAGGTGAGAGGGCTGGCAGCATTGAAAGAATTTTCACTGCCTGGGTCCTTCCAAGCATTTGAGAACTCTGGGGGGAAACCCCATACTATTTCCCAAGAATTCTTTAAAAGGACTCTAAAGGATCCAATCGATACTGAATCAAAATGGACAAATTTTGTCTATCACTATCTTTGATGGATAATAATAATAATAATAATAATAATAATAATAATAATAATAATAATAATATAGGTATTTATATACCGCCTTTCTTGGTCTTTATTCAAGACTTTATTCAAGGCGGTTTACATAGGCAGGCTATTTAAATCCCCGTAGGGATTTTTACAATTGAAAGAAGGTTCTATCTTTCAAGAACCACAACATTCAGATGTTTCTTTCTGATCTGGTCACAACATTCTGGCCTCCATCCTACAACGGTCAGAGCAGATGGAATAACTCAGCTCAGCTTGTCAGCTGCTTCAAGGTCGCACAGTGCCGGTGGCCTCAAACTAGCAACCTTGTGGATGTAATCCTCAGGCAAATGGAGGCTCTACCTTCTAGACCATACCTCCTGGAATTAGAAGATATTCCAGGGTTTTAGTAGTGATCAAATTGCCCTCTTGATTACAATAGGCTGCTACCATACTAACCTCACTGAGATGGGCAGCCCAATCCTGAGCTGCCCAGATGTGGGGCTGCCACAATGCCAGAGTGGTTACCGCGGCATCCTCAGCATAACTGAGCAGCCCGTGGCAGCTCCTTGGGGCTGTGCAGCCCGACATGGGGCTCAGGATTTGGTGGAGCCAAACTCCACTGGTCCCGCCCTCCTCCTGCCCAGCTCCCTCCCCAGCCATGCCTTCCCCTGCCCTCTCCCCACCTCCCCTCAACCTGGAATGCCTCCTTCCCACCTCCCTCCCACAGCCTCACTTTCCTTGCCGCCACCAGGCAGTCCAGCCGGTGGACTGCCAGTCTCCCACCGGTGCTAGCCCAGCACTGGCTTGAGCTGGGCCTGCTCTGGTACACAGTTGACGCTAAACCTCATAAACATGTTTTACAGCACACTTGCAACTGTGTGCGCCAGCAGTAAGCCAGCACGCTGAGCTCAGGATTGGGCCCTTAGAATGCTCTCAGTAACCTGTGTTTTGTTTCCCTTACTTGTCCAAAAACAGACGTGGACCAGAAATTATTTTGGCTAGGTTTGGTATCTTCCATAGTATTGGAAATGGTACGCACTCCAGGTGTAATCACGGAGGCTTTGGCCAGAGGTCAGTGTGCCTCCCTTGAAGTATGTGCTGTAATTGGTGAACTGTATCATCATTTTCATACTGTACGATCTGCCTGATATTCTGAAGCTACTTTGCTTTCCCTGCCTTTCATTGTCTTCTTATGACGACTCTGATAGTGACAGTGTTCAGACATAATTAACCTAGAAATGTGCATTATTGAGTTAGTAGTCTGCAGTGGCTCCAAAGGAGCTATTACAGAGAATCTCATATTGTAAATACATAATTATGGACTTGTTAAAGCAGACATTTATTTAGTAGTCCGTGCAGGCTCCTTAAAGTCTACCCTGCAAGGAAATCTATATTTAATGTAACATTGATCAGCAATTGAAAGGCATTAGGATGCTAATAATGAAATGTATCATAAACAATTGTGTGCTAGAAACTTTCGTGTGTGGTATACAAGTGCTTTGAGACGACCTCTCAGCCAATAAAGCTGTCTTTGTCTCTTTGTTTGCTTTCATTTAGAAATGACTCCTCTGATTAATTTCCTTTAATTGGCAATAAAAGATAGTATATTCTGAGCTGAAAATGTAGCCGAGCCAAGAATGGATTTTTAAAAGCAGAGTTCTTGAAGCAAGGTGAAGACAGGTTATGAACAAGGAAATGCTGCTAGTCCTTACATCATTGTGGCTATGCTTTTTGCTCATCAAGGTCAGAAAAGCTAAGCCCTTTCTTTACCTCTTGTGGTTGACTTGCCTTATTTTAAACCATTTTTTTAAAGCACTGGGATGGCCATTATTCAGGTTCCATTCTCCTTGCATAGTAATCAGAGAAACCTAGTGCCAAAGGGTTTAATTATCTCATTGTGTATCCTGACTTGTCCCAAGGTTTTGGGGTGGATAACAATATCTTAAACAAAATACCCACTGACAGTGAACTAAACATCATCATTTTCAAGTCTGTCCTATTCCTGTTGACCAAACCTAAGCTGAATAAAACTATCAATCCTGAAAAACACCTTGACTTTGGAAGGAGGCAGGGAGGGGGTGAAACGGGATGGGTGGGTGGGATGGGGAGGAGATGAGATGGGGGAGGGCAGATCAGGCCCAGGAATATGTTGGCTTCAGCGTCAGTGGTGCATGCCGAATCTTAACCCCCTTCCCAGGCCTGATCCACCTTCAAGGGTCAATGTAGACTTGCACCAGCAATATTGCTGGTGCAAGTATGAATTGACTCTACCCCAAGGTGGTCTCAACTCCCCTGCAGGATAAAGTGGGTGCCATGTCAGTGCCACTGTATTGCCAGATGGGGAATTACAGTGGATTGAGTTGCCCTGATAACATTGAGCTAAATGGATTGATGGTTTCACTTCGAATGAGGCACCATCATATGTTCAGAGGCAGCCAGAAGACTTCTTGATATGTACCCTTTCAATTATGACTTGACTGATAAACTTAAGAGTTTCATTCCCACTCAGTCTTAGAACATAGAGGTGGTCTCTTGTATATGCAGGCTCCAAACCATTCATGGCTTTGTAAGTAATCATCAGTACCTTGAACTGAGCTAACATGCTCCTGATGATCTATTTCAGTGTTTCTCAATGTTTGTCCTCCACTGTACCGCTTCACATTTGAAGTACCACCTATTTGAAGTACCACCCAAAGTAACTGGCGATGACATCATCGCCAGTTACTTCTGGGTTGGGAGGTCAGATGCAACATAACAAACACTAGCAAGAGGCTCAGGGTGGACAGGAGGGCTTTTTCGAACATGGAAAAGTATGCTCTGCACACCGAGCCAAGCTTCCTACCACTGTCTGTTGTGTCACGTTCCTGGTCTCGTTGCCAGGTGGCAGGTATCCAGGAGTCCTGCAAATACCACCAGACACCACCTCAAGTACCCCTGGTGGTACCCAGACCACTGGTTGAGAAACACTGATCTACTTCCATTTAGAAGGCAGGTCACAGCATCATAATTAGGGGCGCAATCCTAACCGGCAGTTATGCCGGCATAGGTGGCCCTGGAGGGTCGCAAATGTGCCGTAAAGCCTCGGCCGCGGCTCCCACACTGCTACTTGTGTCGGCGAGAGCGCGCCGACATAATCGACAAAGATAGGCGTGGGGGGTAGGCGTGCGGGGGTGTGGGGGTATGGGAGGGAGCAGGAGGGGGCATTACTGGGTGGGGAAGGGTGGGGGAGGGCGGGCCCAGGGGTAGGCACATGGGGAGCTGGGGGCGGGGCTGGGACCCGGCGGTTATGCCGGATCCCAAACCCCATCCCCGGGGCAAGCGGAGCGGCCACTTCTAGCCGCTTCTAGCCTCTCCGCTCTCCTCGAACTTGTGCTTTTAGAAATGGGCCATGTCAGAATGCCAGATGCAAGGGAGGGCACCAGGATGGGGTCTCTTGTTATCAGGTGTGCTCCCTGGGGCATTTGGTGGGCCTCTGTGAGATACAGGAAGCTGGACTAGATGGGCCTATGGACTGATCCAGTGGGGCTATTCTTATATTCTTATGTTCTTATGTGCTACCTCTGGAGGTGGCGCAGGTCCGAGGAGACCCATAGGGGTGCGCAGCCCTTACCCAGGGGTAAGGGGAAGAGCTTCCCCTTGCCCCTGGCTGAGCCGCTGCTCGCTGCAAACCTGCGTTGGATGCAGTGCAAGCCTCCTGGCTTGCCTGCTGCAGCGCAGGTTTGGATTGAGCCCTAGATTTGATATTTAGTATAAACTGTTCATATATCAAGAACTCTGATCATAATAAGTTAACAAAAATGTATAATGAACAAGTTTATGGTATCAGAGTGTTTCCCTACCCTTCTCCAGACTCAGGAGAAGCAACTATCATCTGAGTATTTCTGAGGCTCAGCATGAGAGCTACAAGTCACCATCACTCTCCTCCGATAAGCTAGGAAAGAAGACAGGGCTCACTGCTCACACAATTGTATAATGTCAGGCAATCCCCTGTCCTTCCTTCTGTTGCACATAAAGTTATGGCAAGCACAATTTTTCACTGGCTATGAAGTCCTGTCAAAAAGTGTAAACCCCTGAAATATACTGATGGAACATTCCTTCTCCCAAAATATGGATTGAGGGCCCAATCCTATGCAGTGCGTGCCAGCTCACTGCCGGCACACACTGTCGCAAACATGCCATAAGGCACGTTTTTAGGGGTTAGTGCTGGCCCAGTGCCAGAGCTGAGCCCACTCTGGGACAGCGCCAGTCAGAGGCTAGCTATCCGCTACCAGGCTCTCTGCATGAAGTGCCTGGTGACAGAGAGGTAAGTTGGGGCGTGGGGGAAGGCCACGTAGAGGGAAGGCGTGGTAGAGGAGGAGCGGGACAGGAGGGGGCAGGACTGGCGAAACTCAATTCTGCTCAATCCAGAGCCCTGCGTCAGACCTTGCAGCGTGACACAGGACATGTTGATTCCGTGCAGACCAAATCGTTGATGTTGATTCTGCGCAGGCATGTTGATTCTGTGCAGACTGCTGAATCAGGTAGCCCTATTGCAGGGCTGCTTTCCTTACCCGGGAGAAGTGGACTTCTCCTGAGGAGTCGCTGGCAGCTGCTTGGCATGGTCACGATGCCGCACAGCCATCTTTGGCACTGTGGCAGCCCTGCTTGCTGGGCAGCTCAGGATTGGGCTCTAAGTTAAGTGTTGGCATCCTTTAGTCTCGGAAGACTATGGTGTCACGCTCTGGAACAGAGTGTCCTCTCCAGTGCGCGAAGCCTGGGTAAAGTAGGTATGGAGGATAGGCTGTTACCCATGCAGCAAATCCCCCCTCTCCACGTCACTGAAATGGTCCAATGGAAAGGCAGAGGCCAATACGGTTGGTTCCAGCTCCGTCGCAGGAGTTGCCAGAACGTGACTGTGTTCAGCCATGAACTGCCGCAGGGACTCCGGCTCC
Organism: Tiliqua scincoides; assembly: GCF_035046505.1. NCBI lineage: Eukaryota > Metazoa > Chordata > Lepidosauria > Squamata > Scincidae > Tiliqua > Tiliqua scincoides. The sequence goes on from NC_089823.1 coordinate 111,654,621, forward strand.
GGATTTTGCCTCGAGGTTGACTCCTGAAGCCTTTTCCATAACTGGATGTAGCCGCAAGGCAGTGGAGGTTTGGGATCAGAGTTTTCCTTCTCTCAGAGGAGCTGCCTTCCCAGGCTGACGAGTCCCATCTACCCGGTGGCTGTTTAGTCGCCTCTTACGACAAGTACAGCCAAACTGAGGGCCTATTCTTATCCCCAGCCCCCAGGGATGCTCTAAGTTAATAGGTACTGTTACTGTATAGTATCTGTATTTGTATGTGATGAGTCACTATTTTGTTATTGTCTAAGGTGCTCTAGCTAGTATTGCCCATATTGTTCCATTAATCTTGCCAACACCACCATTTATTTTCCCACCTTGCTTATATCGACTGTAGGTATGTTCTTCTTGTTGTGTGCCTCTTTCTCTAATTGTTGCATTCTCCGCATTAACAATTAATTAGTAAATTCATCTTTTAGATTCTCCCGTGTGGGACAGATTCAGTCAAGGTTGGGTAGGTGGGAAATTTAATTAATCTATCAGCAAACTGGAATTTCATTAGATGTTCCTGGCTTCTACTTCCCTCCCCTCCTCTCCTTTTCTGATATATTTTTTTCTCCACTCTGTGCTTTTACTGAAATGTGTGGTTCTGGTTTTTTAAGGAAAACGAGAACAAAACAAACAAAACTACCAATCTCCAATACAGAAGTTATTAACTGAACACTTTATTTTTTCCAGGTCAATTAGTGCACGTTTTTGTTTTAAAACTACAGGGAATCAAAAAACAAGATTCAATTCAGACCCCAAGAGAGAAACATGCTGCATAAAGATGACCAAATGAATACACTCATTAATTTCACTGCAACTTCAGATGACTTTAAAAAAAAATCTCCCATTAAAAATAGGATCAGAAGTGAGGCTTTGTCCCCTTGCTAACTTTGAGGACATGTACCTTTGTGAGCCCCTTTTCCCTATTCCAGGCTGGCTGGCTGGCTGGGAATTGTAAGTTACAGTGAAGCTGCCAATAGTTAGATGTATAAAAGCCTGATATTTATGGCTTAAGAACAAAGGGTATTAGTGTGTGAGAATTCAATTCAGCAAGGCTAATCTCAAATGCAATTAATGTTCACATTCTTTATGTGTCCCTATGGTGGTATGTTTGCCCAAGGAGTTTATTGGAAGTGATACATTTAATTAAACTCCTTGAAACACTTGAGCAATGATATATTATTTGGGCTATAAGGTGTCACTTATGGAAAGTGGACAGCGGGACAAAATGATAGCATTTTAACATATTCTTCAGTCTTCAAAACCATTGAAGAATTTCAGATGAGAAGGGAATGGTGAACCAAGACCTACCTAAGGCACCATTTAGAGGAGGTTTATATAACTCCTTGGGTATGTTTTTAAAATGTGAAATACGTCATCTGTTTCCATGTCCATTCACTTTCCCGCTTCTCCATTCACGTACCAACGAACATACTTATGCAAACACATATGCTTCCTAGTCATGCATACATCCCATTCCTCTTTCATATACATTCCCACATCCAGCCTAACAACAGTACCACCTTTTATCGCTTAAACCCTTACCACTGACAGGAAGTAACTCCATCTATACCTATGACTTGCATACTGGCACACTGTATACATTTTATGAATTTCACTTGGAATGCTCATAAACAACATTCCATCACACCTCCACAGCTGGGCAAATGGCTCAGTGTAGTCTCACTTCTATCAAATGAAGCCAACATGCCAACAGGCAACAGCTTTGAAACTTCAGCCTTCAAGGTTGTTGTCATTTTTTCTTTGGTCAGATATTTCTGATTTGGGGAGGAAATTATCAAAGCTACTACTTTTTTGCAAAACTGTATTTGCTTTCATGCACTCCTTCAGTTCTCTTTCTATGATGAATGTATAGTAAATGCTCAAAAAAGTACCCCAAAAGCTGATTTTTACTTTCCAGATAGGCATATCCATTACTTCACAAGCATGTGCACACTGCATGCCCTCTAAACCAGGGGTATCAAACATAAGGCCCGGGGGCCAAATGCGAACCACGGAAGCTTTTTATATGGCCCTCAGGTTTTCAGCTGCTGAGTAGTGCTGAGGTGTTCCTGCTGAAAGGGCAGCCCTCGTGAAAATTGGGCTCTCCCATATCTTGAAATATGATCAAGATTCGTTCATTTTCTCTTTTGTCATTTGTAGCTAATGAGTTCCTAAGTGAGAAAAAAGTATTTATTTTTGGTTATTACCTGTTTAATGACATCGCGTCTTGCCTAATTCACTTCCAGCCCTCAGCAGGCATCATGAATGCTATGTGGCCCTCTTTATGAAATGAGTTTGACGCCCCTGCTGTAGACCTTTCCCAAAATAAACAAAGCAATCTAAATAGGAGTAAAACCGACTCCTTCCTCAATCTCATTTTCTGTGTTTAAGCAGCAACATCCAAATAAAGTGAATATTCCTTGTGTGTCCTCTCTCCTTTTCTTATAGGCTTATCTTTGTGGTAAGTCCACAAGTATGGTTTGTACTTTTTTAACAAATTCAATCACTCTACAGTGCTTTTTTCTTCCTCTGTTACTACTACTACTCAGCTGTGGTGGTGCTGGTTGAAGTATCAGTGCGAATTTGAGCAGAAACATCTTATTTCATCTACAGAATAAATAGCAAATTCATTGAAAAGTCAGGAGAGAACTCGAGACTATAGATCAGAAATTGCCTGGTGATCCCAGACTATTTTCCTACACATCCATACCATCTAGGAAGTGGGATTTATGTTCTGATCCAGTACTGATAATTACAATATGTGACATATTCCAACTTTCCTAAAGTCACTGTATGCCTGTTTTTTTTTTAAGAAGAAAAATAAAGAAGAGCCACAAAGGAGACAATAACGAATGAGGATTTATGTGCTAGTTGCAACCCAGCGTGGATCCATACATCTTTCTCCATGTAGGTGTGCCAGCACTTCATCAATCCCAAAAGCTGCACTGACAGGAGGGTTATAAGGTATCCTGCGGCCCCATTAGTTATACTGTCAGCTCATCATGCAGGAATGTCGAATTTGAGATGGGAAGACAATATTTTTGAGATCCCAAAAGGCACACCAAAAATGACTCCAGCCGATGGTGTTTCTGATCTGTTTCATTTTAGGTTCTGGTTCTATTCTTGTTCTATTAAAATAATGCGCGTTGGCAACCTTCAGTCTCGAAAGACTATGGTATTGCGCTCTGAGATATTATTATTAAAATAATATTAGTGTTGTAAACACACAGATATGGCCAAATTCCCCTGGGGGCTGGGGATAAGAATAGGCCCTCAGTTTGGCTGTACTTGTCGTAAGAGGCGACTAAACAGCCACCGGGTAGATGGGACTCGTTAGCCTGGGAAGGCAGCTCATCTGAGAGAAGGAAAACTCTGATCCCAAACCTCCACTGCCTTGTGGCTACATCCAGTTATGGAAAAGTCTTCAGGAGTCAACCTCGAGGCAAAATCTGGAGCCGGAGTCCCTGAGGCAGTTCATGGCTGAACACAGTCACGTTCTGGCAACTCCTGCGACGCCGCTGGAACCAACCGTATTGGCCTCTGCCTTTCCATTGGGCCATTTCAGCGACGTGGAGAGGGGGGATTTGCTGCATGGGTAACAGCCTATCCTCCATACCTACTTTACCCAGGCTTCGCGCACTGGAGAGAACACTCTGTTCCAGAACCACCATTCAGAGTGTGACACCATAGTCTTCCGAGACTGAAGGATGCCAACACAGATGGCCAAATATTTAAAAAAGTAGGATCCCCCATTCCTCAAAATCTAAATATTTTTTCTTTGCTTGAAAAGGCTTAGGGTGAATAATTAATAATTTTTTAAAGTGTAAAAGCCAATTCCACCATTGTTTCTTTATGCTGGTATGTGACTCACATATACCTAGCAGAGCTCTTGCTGTTCTTTTCAGGAGAGCTTGAAGGGGGGAGGTTTGTGAAGAGTGGATTGGTATGGAAACATTTTTGCATGTGTGAACAAACACAACACACTCAATATTGTTGTGCCTGGGACTCATTGTGTAGTAAAATGTTCCTTTTGTTCTCTGTGACTTTTCGGTTTACACTTTGTTCTGGAGCTAGGCTTTTTTGAACACTAGAGTAGATTAGACTTAAATGACTCAAAATCAGCTGATGTTGTCCTGCCCAAAGCACAGGAAGAATATGAAAGTTCAAATGTCTTGGCTATAGTCTTTTCAAGAGTTACCTGATTGATAGTATGCTAGCTGTGCCATGACAGAAAGTTCTAAAAGGGAAGGTGGTGGAGTCTAGGCAAGAGTGATATGATGCTTCCCTTTGTTTTTGAGGAGAGCTGGACACTCCAGTGGAAACACACCAGATCACACCAGATCCCTGAGTGTATCCAGGAATTGAGAGAGGCGTTCAGTTTGCACTGAGACAGAGTATTCCGCAAATCCTGAATAAGAAAGTGAAACTTTCTGAAATTATGGTAAATGGGCCTACTTCTTGAACATCCATGTTAGTTTTGGGACAAATGGAACATTTATCCAGTGTAATTTTTCCTTTGGCTCCTGATCGTGTAAAATAAAATTATTTTGCTGGTCTCTTTCATAATCTTATACACGTGTGCTAACAGTGCAATCGTATGCGTATTTACTCAGAATTGTTCCACAGCATTCAATGGAACTTACTCCTAGTAGGCAACCCAATCCTCCCTAATTCCCCCTGTAGCAATGCGGTGGCGTCAAAGTGACATCCTTTGTATACCATGAGGGAGTTTCATCATGTTGAGGCCTCCTTAAATGGTAAATTCCCACTGCCGCCATGGATCAACTCAGACCTGCACCAGTGATATCACAGGTGCAATTCTGCATTGGCCAGTGAAGGCGGATCAGGCCCTGGAAAGGGATTAGGATTCAGCAGGTGCTGCTGCCACTGAACCTGTCCTGTTCCCAAGCCTGATCCGCTCTCACCCCCTCCTTCATTCACCTCCCTGTTCCGGCCAGCCCCACGCCATTCCACCTCCTCCCTGCCTCTCTCCTAATCCCTTTGTGAATTTACTAGTGGCGGCAGGCATCTGTTGTCTGTCATCATATGGATCCAGCTGCTTGCGGCAGCAGCCAGGCCACGCCCGCTGGCACTGTTGCATTTTAAACAGCGGTAAAGCTGTTTACGCTGCCAGAACACTCTTTCCAGTGGTGTAAATGGCCCTTAGGATTGAGCTGTAAGTGTTTATAAGTGCAGCCTTAGTAAACTTTTGTCCTCTATGAAAAGTAATCCCACTTGCGTGATTTTTAATTTAGCTAGTGGTCTCTGCTAATTAAACTGTGCTTACTCACAATGCTACCTACAGAGAACAGAAGGGGGAGAAAATTCTTCTGTGTTGTAATTACTTCTGCCCAGAGAAGGTCTTCAAAGTGTTGGAACTTTTAATCCATACTCACATAGGGAAGTTATCCTGAAGGAAGAACCTTGGGCAAGAGGGAGATATTACAGTCTCTGAGATACCAATCAAGCTGTGACTCATCAGTAATTATCAGTTGAGACCAATCAGTATCAGCACCAATCAGTGTCAGCTGGGTCCTTGGAGTAAAACCTTGCATTGGGTTTCCTGTGGCACTACATCTGCCTCCCTCATAGCACATTGGGTGCTACCACTGCTACTAGTACTGAGGATTCAGGGGTCAGTCCGACCAGGAGGGTGCTATGATGGGGATGAGCCCAGGGCCAGTGACCAACTTGGGCAACCTTGACAGCACTGCTGGGGTCAATGCAACTAAAAGAAACAGGTAGTGCAAGGAGCTTAATCATGACAATTGGTTGGTTCACGTTTCTCTTCTTGTCTTGAAGCAGATAGCTTGGGTCAGCACCATCAAGCGGCCCACTTTCACACCATGTTCCGACAGGGGAGCTTGTCTGCTTCTACGCCGATTAGTAATACCATTGCATGAAGCAAACAAATGGTTCCTGCCACCTTCCTGTCGCTCTAATGCTCTGGGAAACAGAGCTGTATTCTCAGGAATCACGTATGCTGCTGTATCAGATACTCATGTTCTTATGTGAGACAGCTGGTTCTTAGCAATACCATAATATAATGACTCCAGTTTTCTCTTTCTGTATGAATTGTGTGCCTACAGCTGAACTGCTTTCATTAATAGTAATGGGAAACATTTGTATACATCATCTTGTGCACACTGTAAAAAAAAAAAAAAATAGACTCTCCATTGCTATGTGGAACAATGCAATGCTATCATCAAGCCGTGAAGGAAATCTATCAAATATTAACTGCAGATTGATTTAGCTTACTCAGAATTTTTCGTTGATATTGCTCATGAATGATTTATTTTGTCAGAGGGGAAGACGCTCTCTTAAATTATGAAGGAAGGTGAGTGTTAAGGAATTCTTAAGGGCAGAAGTGGGATTGTGCGGGACACCAGGTTCCTAAAGGCATCGCTTCAAACTCTCGCCTTTGCAAGCTCACTAACAAACAGCAACAAATGAAAGTATCAGAAATGGGAGAGATCTTTGCATACTAAGGGCCACACTGCTAAGAAAGCAGGGCAGTTATTTAAAAAGTGGTGCTGACTAGTTACTTTAAAAAGTCTTCACAATTTTAGAAATGCTAAACAGTTCTGTTCTAGTTCACCCTGTGTGCAACAGCATACACCAGCCATTTTCAACCACTGTGCCACGACACACAGGTGTGCCACAGGAGTTTGCGGGATGATCATTTGTTAGTAGGGCCACTGGGGAATGTGAGCCCCTGCTGTCGGTGTGGTGTGCCTTGTCAATTATAAAAAAAAAAACTGGTGTGCCTTGACAATTTTAGTCCCTTGTCAGTGTGCCATGAAATAAAAAAAGTTTGAAAATCGCTGTTATACACGATACATTTTCCAAAACTGGCCTCCTCAAGGCACACTTAGACCCCTAGGAACTCAAACTGAGCGGCTTTCAACGCCTCAGTCTCTGTCTCAGTCTCTACCACAATCTTACAGTAAAGTCATAATGGCCAGGTAGGAATGGGTTGAACCATTGAGTGCCACTTCAGAAATGTTTTGCTGAATTTGGATTTCTGCCTTCAGAATTGCCAAAGCTTCCAAATGGGAGTGTTTATTCCAGAACCCATAACAGAGTTTGGCACTGACATGAGGCCTCCGAATACAGACATGAAGGGCTTTGGAATATGATGCAGAAACACTAGGCATGGACATGGCATGGTAGTTTGAAATTTTCCTTGAACCCATGAAGCTGCCACTTTGAATGAGACCATTGGTCCATTTTTGGCTGGTGGCAGGAATTTGAATAGATCTTTCCTTCCCAGTCCTGGAGATGGTACTAATTGAACCTCAGCCTTTCTGAATGAAAAGCAGGTAGCTTTTCCTTATGTTTCCTCCCCTCTTTCATGCTGGTTTTTTCATATAGTTGTCAAACTACAAAATATGCCTTTGCAGCACATTGCCATGCACATGAAGAAATTTTCTCCACCCGACTACAAGCATTTTTTCTGGCAGGTAGCACCACATGGCAAGTTCTTCAAGTGGAGTAACTTACCACATCAGATATATATATTTTTTTTCCTACAAACCATTGCACACCAAGGTATCTAGCCCACTCATACAGGAAGGGGAATTGTGCTGCCACAGAAAACCTCTGGTGTAGGCAACTATGAATTATTTTGATATGACCCCTTGTGGCAAAGGAGTTGCTTTCAGTTGATTTCACTTTCCATTATGTAACTAGTTTGTTTCAGTTATGGCCAGGCAGGTGCCAGGAAAGGTCTATATGAGTTGTAATTGTTTCCAAACCCTTTTATATTGAGGCTTGTGGAGTTCTTATGGAAATAGCTTTGCGTTGCCATGTTTCTATCTATCTAAAATTGTGCATGCCAGTGCAGGAGAGTGAGAGTGTACCACACTTGCTTTTCAAACTGCAGAAATTCTGCTACCAGCCATAGCCATTGAGGGCCCAATCTTATCCAATGGGTGCCAGCGCGCAATGTCGCAAATGTGCCTGTGACCACCAGGTCAGAGCAGGCGCTGGCACAGCATGAGCCCGTGCTGAGCCAGTGCCAGATGGAGGACAGGTAGCCACCGCCCAGAGCACCAGGTGAGTGCTGAGCGGTGGAAAGGTGAGTGAGGACATGGGGGGAGGCGTTCTGGGGTGGGGAAAGGCAGGGGGAGGGTGTGGTGGGGGAGTGATCTGAAGCCCCACGACACAAAAAACTACTTTATACTGTGCTGGCTAAATATACTGCACTGGACACATAAGACTGTGTCCCAATCCTGCTCAGGTTCTTAGCAAATGTGTTAGAATAGCTTTCACTAGTGCCAGGCTTCATGGTAACTTTTTTTGCTGTCTCTCTAATAAGATTATTTGGTTACAGTGAACAGGGCTGGGAGGGCATTACAGGGGTGAAGAGTGGGTGGAGATGGGGGTGGGCAGGTAGGGTCCTGGGAGGGAGGGTGGGATCAACAGTGGGGTCCCCAGTTTTATACTTTATTTATATATTGGGGTCATGGCACAAAAAAGGCTGAAGACTCCTGCCTTAAGATAAAACATGCAAATGAAACTTCTGCATTTAAGGTTACATCTAGTTTGATGTAACCTAATCTGAAAACCACACCGTTTCCTAACAATCATTTATCTCTCAAAATCTAATATAATGTTTCGTCCAATAAATTACCTAAACATATGTGGAAGCAAAAAAGGACTTCTCATGCCATCATATGTTAATGAACAAAAGTGTACTTAAATAGGAAATTCCTGCATGGAAGAACTGGCCATGCAGAAATATCAGTGGTTTAATTTCCAATATTGAAAGTCGTGGTATTAAAATACATACATTTTATTCAGATGGTAAAAGCAGTAGACAGTGTAAGATTTGCTCCAAATGTTGTTCCCAGATTTCAAGAGGAGAAACAGACTGCTACCCAACATAGCTTTACCCACATACTAGTAATTTGTTGCTGAAAGTAAGTGGGGCTTCATAAGTTGTTTGCGTATTTTATTATAGGCATGTAAAATATATACATGGCAATAAAAGAAACTGTAAATGCTCCTTTGGGAACAGAGCAATATATAGTTTTTTTATAACGTCACAGAGGAAATGTATTTGGGTATTGGGTGGGAAGAAAAAGATTATGAAGATGTATGACTGCCGTCAGAACATTATTCTAAGGAATGGCTATGCAGTGTAGTGAATAGATCTAACCATATTTCATTTATTATATTTTTATTATTCATGTTGTTAGGTTGTTTTAAATCTTTTTTTCAATAGCATTTGACCTAAAGGAAACTTACTATTCACTTTTACACTTTTAAGTGATGAAAGGCCAACAAAACAGATATAATTTAAATCTAGCTGAAACAAGAGAAAGCATGTGGAAATATTAACCAAAAACTTGGAGTTGTGAACTAGATAGACCAGGCAGTGATGTGGGAAGAGAGCTGGACTCTCTGACCCTCAGAACAATTCCAGACATGATCAGAGTATGGCGACCTGGGTCTGGAGAGGCTCTGGGGTCCGGTGAGGCGCTGCCTCACCTGCCTCTAGTGAACAGTCATCCTCGCAAGACTAACCCTTGCAGTTAGAAGACTGAGAGCCAAATCCTAACTAAACCTGCCCTCAGGGTGCAGCAATGTCAGCACAGGTTTCTCTGCATCCCGCAGGCTGCCAGAGATCATGCAGGGATGAAGAGGTAAGTAAATGTTTTGTTTACTTACCTTACTTTACTCTCACATTGGTCTACTCAGACCTGTGCCAGTTGTTTAGCTGGTGCAAGTCTGAGTAAGGGCAAGGGGGTTATGCCAGGCCCAAAACAGAGTGGAGGACATTGGCAGACCCATCGCCTCCAACCCTCACACTTTGCCGGCCCCACCACGCTCCCCCAGGCCCCAATCTCCACCCCAGTCTGCCCACCCCCACCACTGCCATACCATCTCCTGTAGACTTAAATAAATAATTAACCGCCCAATCCTGAGCTGCCCGGAGTGCGTGGCTGTGGTGGTGCCGAAAATGGCTGCCATCACATCCTGTGTGTTTTGGGGAAACTTTCATCCCCTTCTCCCGGGTAAAGAGAATAGCCCCGCAATGGGGCTTTTCGATTCACCGTGAACCAAAAAGTTGGTGGTGAATGAAAATCCTCTGTGTCAGGCGGTGAACCCAACACGGAGGCTTTGGATCCAGTGGAGTGTTGCTTCACCAGTCCCACCTCCCTCCCTCCCCATTCCGTCCCCCGGCATGCCACCCTTGCCCTCTCCCCACCTCCCATCTCCCCATAACACCTCCTCCCTACCCTCTCTCCGCCCTCCGCCTGCCTCCCCCCTCCCCGGAACTCCTCCTTCTCCCACACCTTCATTTACTTCTCCGCTGCTCAGCGGTCTGCGCGACCACCGAGCAGTGGAGGTCAGGTGCCCGCCCAACGATAGCCCAGCACCAGCCAGTGCTGGGCTACCACCGGCACTCGCCTGGCAGTAAGGCCCACAAATGTTCCTTATGGCATGTTTGAGATAGTCCACGCCAGTGGTGAGCTGGTGCACCGAGCCCAGGATTGGGTTCTCAGTCATGGAATTCACTGTCAAAAGGAGGTGTGTTGGCTGCTAGTTAGCACAATCCCTTCAGAAATATTGTCTATTTTTCAAACATCACTGTACCATACCACTTCCAAATGCAAGTGGGGACCTCACATTTGCATGCATCCTTCAGCAATAAAACATAAAATAAAACTTCACATCGTACTTCCTGTCCTGAAAAACAATTCCTCTCTATCAGTACTGTTCAATTGTTTTATTGTCCTAGAATGAGTTTTACGTATATAGAAACTGTAGATGTCTGATTATGGACAATGAAATCCAAAGTGTTGTCAGCGTGGTACTTAAGAACCAAATAATTCATAATTATAAGAGTCAACTTCATAATCCACATTTGTAGATCGTCCTCTGCTTTTCTTTAAAAAAAAAAAATCAAGGAATAGTAAAATGCATTCTTATTGTTTTTTAAACATCAGTATGTCTCACCTGGGTGACAGCTCAACAAAAGAAGTACAAATTATCATAATAAGTATGAATGACTTTGTGCTGTAATGTTGCATTCGGTATACTCAAGTACTACTTTGCCTTCCAATATTTCCTTATCTTTTTGTCCCCACAAATGGGAAATTAATACAGGCTGTTTTTGTAATTAGGTACCGTATCACTAGTCCTTTAAAAAGACTGTTTATTTAATTTAGTTATGATTAGGTTTATAATGAACTTTTCCACGATAAGTAGCACACACAAAAAACCCAACTTAAATCATATTAAAGTAATTAAAATGTAACCTCCCAAAACATTATTTATCTTTGTGCTTTGCTTATCTTCCCAGCATTAGAAAATGCATACTGTTACACATTGCTAAATATTTGCAGTTGAAAGGTTTCTTTATTTTAAAAATCTCATGGTAATTAAACTGCAAGGTAGGCATTATGATAATGCCTGCTCTTATGTTTTCTAACCAATGTTTGCTGAATTGGTAGAAGTCAAAAGGATACTTTCATAAACAGAGAAACCAAGGAAGAAGATTTCCAAGGTGGGCCCACATCTAGAATCAGGGTGACTAGATACAGTGGAGGGCACAGTGCCAGTACCTTTAACTCTTGCACAGAACAGTGTATTTTGGCAAATGGAGCTCAACATGGAAGGGTTTAAAAAGTTCCACCTGCCAAAATTCCCTCTTCCATACAATGGTTAAAGGGACAGTCACTCTGTCCTCTGGTCACCCTGTCTAGAGTAGATCTGACTGTCATACTTAATAATAAAACGAAGCATTTGTACAGCATTTTTTAAATGTTCAGAGCACTTCACATGTGCTTATTATCATGATGAAGCCCTTACAATGACCCTGCAAGGTGCATAAATATTAGAATCTCCATATTGGAGCTGGGGAGCCAAGACTGAGACAAGGTGTCTTAACTAAGACAATCTAGGGCAGTGGTTCCCAAACTGGTGAATTTCGACCACCAATCAGGGAAGCACTTGTCCCTGCCCCTTTAATGGGCGGGGAGGGAGGAAGGCAACAATGTGTTCCCTGGGTTGCACTGCTGCCAGGGGTGGAAGGTTTTTTTTTTAATTTACCTGCAGCCAGCATTACAATCCTGGGGGATCCAGGGAGCTCTCCGCAGGGCTCCCCGTGCCTGCAGAAGACTATAAAAAAGAAAAAAAATGGGCACTTCCAGTTTCATCATTAGGGCTTCCTGGATCCCCCAGCACTGCAGTGCAAGCTGCAGGTAAGTAAAAAAATCCCCCTTCAGACCCTGGCAGCAGCACAGTCCTGGGGATCAACCCCTCTCCCCACAACAATTCCCCCCCCCACACACACACACACTTCCTCTACTCCTCAGGCAGATTTCCCTCCTCTAGCAGGCATCTGTGTGACTGCCAGAGCCACCATGAAAACACTGGCCTTCCCACCAGTGCACCAGCTAAGTGCACATGGCTTATTGCAGTTTTGTGACAGTACACAATGACGGAATGCGTGTTCTGCTGGCGCATCCTTTGCATTGGATGGGCCATAAATTTCCTTCTTGACTCCTGGGCTTAGTTTTGCATTTTGTCTCTGAATTTATTAAGGATTCCAATCATTTTCTTGCACTTTTCATTTTCTATTTATTTGGCCCCAGAAAAAATACCCTAAAAGTTATCCATAAAGAATATATTAAAATACAACAGTTTCACATTTTAAAATACTGCCTACTGTAGTATCTTATGTATTATGTAAGACCAGGGCCAGCCTTCCATGTCTTTGCTCTTAAATTTAAAACTTAGTAGCAAAAACTAAGCAAATAAAAGAAGATTTCAGTTTCTCCGCAAGAGTTAGTGAGCATATGACATATTCAGCTCTCTTGGGACTGAGGCTGGTGATTGGGTTTCCACACCCACCCTCTTTAATAGATGTGCTCATTATTTGGCTGTCCAAACTCAATTTTCTCACATTTTTTATCTTTGATGTGGGATAAGCAATGAGGTCCCAGAGGTTCAAAAAGACAATTAACAATTAGTAATTGCTTTGTGCATTTGTATTACCTGAATATTTGGAGGCAATTCCTGCAAGACTTACACAAGCCGACATCAAGGAATTATTGTGCAATGTGGGTATATTATATAGGAGAATGTGTAGGGTTGCCAACCAGCTGGGTTTCGTTTCTTTATTCAGCCTAGCTGTTTTCCCCTCTTTGCCCAGTTTTGCTAGAAGTGCTGGTTTGCTTTGAGCTATGATGCAAATTGTTTTTGCTTCAGTCCAATAATCTTGTAAAAATGCTGAGCTGCAGTCTCTAAAATAGTTTAGAAAACCTCAGTGATGTTAACCTTTCCCAACCCTCAAACAGGACTGCAGTGGTGCTTTTGAACCTTTCAAAATGGTGCTTTTGAACCTTTTGTTCTGTTTTGTTTGTTGCAGGTGGGTAAATAAATGGCTTCAATGTTGTTTTGAATATGCAGTCAGACTCTGGATAAAGGAATCTTTTGGGGCCTGAAAACCAGAAATACCTGTTAGAAGACTCAAAAAGGCCTTCTGAGGCACAGGGAGGCCGTGTGCGACCTCCCAGTGCCTCGGAAGGCCTGCTGGAGCCTTCTGAAAACCACTTCTGGTTTGGCAAAAAAGCAGAAGTGCTTTCCAGACATCTCTGGCAGGCTTTCTGAAGCTCAAAGAGGCCACTCGTGGTCTCCAGTGCCTCAGAACACCTCTGGATATAACCGGAAGACACTTCTGATCATATCTGGAGGTTCTTTGTGTGTAGATGCAGGGACAAATCCACGGGTTCCAAACCTGCAGAGGATCTACTGTACCGCAATCCAGTTTTAAACTGGATCATGGATTATACAAGACGATAGAGTTATATTCACATTTCAACCTTCAGCGATGGCTTTGGTGCCACCTTGGAATGGATGGCCTATCTACCTGAAGCATGTTGTTGGTCCTCCATCCACCATCACCATCACTGAGTGGTCTGCGTTCTGAACTAAGAAATCCATGTCCTTTTCTGCACTGAGGGGGACATGGTCCCCTATAAGGAGTCATGCTGATGTGCTAAGTAAAAGTTCAAGGGAATTTTTAAGACACTTGCGAAGATTCTGAAACAGGCATGTTGAAAGGTGTACAAGGGCAAGATTTGTAATGTTTTCAGGACCGTAGGCAGGCTCCTTAAAACTAAGCAAAACTTTGGGGTTGGAGTTAAGTGAACTGAAAGCAATTTGCATTCCATTTTTGTACTTGATACATGCTGACATATCTGACATAATAAAATGGAAAATGTCAATAGAGTGCTTCTTTATATTTCCCTATTCCTGCAGGTTTACTCCTGAGGTTCCTCCATTCCTTATCATTCTTAAGAAGGTGCTTTTGGTATTCATTTTCTGAATTGTCTAAGGGACCAAGTACCAAAAATACGTGCAATCTGTCTTTGCAAACATAGTTCAGAGTGACCTTCAGACAGGCAAGCACACACACCATGCAGAGTCCTCATCAAAAAATGATTTCCGTAGCTCGGCTCAGATGCCTGTGAGCTTTTCAAAACTGGATGAGATGGATTTCTAAATGATTTGGTTCCCCCAAACGCAGAATCCTTTACTCACACACGTTGCACATTCTTCCTAAATACCTCCTCTACCCAGAAGTCAAAGAAGCAATTTTTCACCTACGGGATGGAGCTGGTGTCATGAGAGTAAACAGTCAATTAGATGTGTCATCTTTTTTTGTACTCTGATGAACTGATTTGAACAGTAGAGCAGGCAGTGTTCAATCTGGAGCAATACAGTCATTCGGGCTCAAACCAATTTCAGCATTTGAGTTCCTAACCCAGAAGTATGGTCCGTGAATGTTACATGCCTAAAAGAGCTGTTCACATATTATATGTATCCAAGTGCCTGGATACAGCTGTCTGCACCTACACATTTCCATATGCATGGCTGTACCTGGGTTCATTGTATACACTGGACACAGATTTATCTGTATTTAATGGAATATGTGAATGAATGTACCCTGGTAAAGGGCACCCTTTACCATAATATTTCAGTGGCAGAGAAAGCCTTCTTAACATGTGTGATGCACCACACTGCTCAAGATGGGTTAGCATGTCTGAAGCACAATCAGGCTTCAAACGGAAGGAGACAAGGAATGGCTGGAAGTGAATTATGTAAAGGGCATCAGTGATTGAGTAGGGTAAAGAGTGGCCATTGTCATATTCCAAGGGGCGACAGCAGGGATTGGCCAGGTCTGGCCAAGGGCTCACCCTGTGAAGCCCATTCCTTACTCTCCTTCTGCAGTACCAATAGTAATGTGAGATTACTGAGAAACTCACAAGACTACTGCACCGGGCACCTCTGTCCCCAAATGGTAACATTGCCCAGAGGCCCCTGAGACATCACAGGGTCTCTAGAAGATGCCCCCTTTGCCTGGTGGGGAGGTGTCCTTTGGGATGACAGGGACTTTGCCCCAGAGCATCCAACAACCTGGTATTTAGTTCAGAACATTCCCCCAACAAGAACCTAGAATACAAACATGACAAGAAAGCATAAAATGGTGGTGTGGCCACTGACTATGAGACATATGGAATACAGGTCCGGCCTATTTATACACGGATTTTTTATACATGGATTTGACTCAACACGAATGGCCCCTGCAAATGAGAAGGAATGTGCTGGTCCCTGGAGAAGGGAAAATGCACCCCTTTAAAATCAGTCCTTTAACAATAGCCTCCTTAATGAGAGACAGAGAGAGGGCAGCTGGCTGACAATCCATCAATCCTTCTCTCTCCAGCAGACCCCTCCCTTCCCCCTGAGCACATGGTGATCACTTTGCATTGGTGAAGGGAGGGGCTGTGTGAAGGGCCTTTGTAAGCTCTTGGAGGAGGACTGATAGATGGATTGTCTTCTTAATTATTCTTATCTAACATCACAAATGTCATCAAGGCTTTTTTTTTAATCACCGGAGCAAAGAAACTGTTTTTTTAAATTGATTTGCTATAGTGAGTTTTTTGCCATCCATGTGAGTGCTTGGAACCCGAATAATGAGGCTCAACCTGTAGTGCATTATTTTCCAGAAGGTACAGCTGTTTGACAAACCCACCTTATCCAACCATCCCACATAACTAAGTCATCTGGGAGAAGCTGTTAGTGATTGCAGAGCCATCTACCAGTCATGAAGAGACTGTTCGTAACTCACTGGTAGACTTGGGTTTACAGGACACGGAGACCTGCAGGGTTTCCTACACAGGAGGCTCATGGACATTTTTCAAATGGTCAGAAGCTCCTAGTTGGCTGTGGTGAACATTAGTTCTGATAGGTGCTACAGTCATTCTCAGAATCCTGATCCATCTCTCCTCTCCCAATGCCACCATTGCTGCCTCAGCTGCTCACCATTACGGCCGTCACCAGTCCTTGCAGAAAGGTGCCAATGTGTTATTGTTTAGGGTACCTTCCAAAGTCACTATGTTCCCCTATCTGCTTTCTACTGTAGCAGCTCTCAGCTGCAAATAGCAGCTGCAAAACATTAGTCTCAGCTAACATTTCTCCATCCACGGTTCCTGTTTGAATCCTGGTTTGAAATGCTCTGTCTATCAGCACGCTTCTGGGTTTCTCTGCCAGCGTTTGCTTAATGGCGGCAGAACAGTTGCTTTTCTAGAGAAGACTCTGCTGGGAAGCCTGTTGGAGAGCCCTCCATGGTTTGGATGTGATTTCCTTAGGCTTTGCTCTACTAGCTTAAGATTTGTCATCCATCTGGCTCTCTGAGAATCCCTTGTATGGGGATGAAGTCCCTTCAGCTCAGTGTAATACATCCTCAAGCATTAACATAGAAGCTCTTTTGCCATGCTTTTAAAAATACTTGGATTATACCATAGTATTCTGCTTGTTTGTGCTTCAGCCACCTGTCTGGATTCTACCAATTTGATTTTTTAAAAAGTTTACTTTAACAAATACATACAGATTTTTGTTCATTGAAATTTAAAGGAATTTGGCACAAGCGATTCAACAGTATAAATTTCCTGCCAAAATGAAATATATAGTGTCACATCCTGGAATTCCAGGGACAATTTTGCCTGTGTCCTGGACAAAGAAGCCAGTGTCCATTCATAGTTCCTTAAGGCTGCAGTCCTATGTACACTTTCCTGGTGGTAAGCCCCATTGAACACAATGGGACTTCTGAGTAGAAATGGATACGATAGTGATGCAAATGCCATAACAACTAAAAGAATGTACAGTACATTTCAAGTATGGCATGGGGTGGTTCCCCCCCCCCCACTAGAAAACTAGACTTTGATGCCAGGTCCTGTGGTGTAGTGATTAATTTTGAAGTGCTGAAGCATTCCTTGTTGCTTTTATAACCCCATCCTATGTCCAAGCCACACCCACATAGTCA
Source organism: Tiliqua scincoides (assembly GCF_035046505.1). Taxonomy (NCBI): domain Eukaryota; kingdom Metazoa; phylum Chordata; class Lepidosauria; order Squamata; family Scincidae; genus Tiliqua; species Tiliqua scincoides. The sequence continues at coordinate 111,671,989 of NC_089823.1, forward strand.
CACCCCTTTCATAACCACATCAACAAGAACCCACGTGAGATCTGTATAAGTACTGAGGATTATTTCATTTTTAGTTACTTGATCAGTTGCAAAAGACATTCCTATGATCCTGTTGACAACTGCCCTCCTACTGTCCCTTTCTGAGCAAGCAATCATTACTTGTCCCACCTTGTACTCTTAGTATAGAACTGGTGTAGCATAGTGACTAAATGACTTATAAATCAGTTCAGTCCAAACCCCAGTTCAAATCCTTCCTCTGGCATGAACTCACTAAGGGTCCAATCCTGTTCCCCCACTAGTCCATAGCATGTGGGACCACCAACAGAGCACACACTGCATGCTCTGGTGGTGGTGACGGTGGGTGACCAGATGGCCTGGAAGAAGTAGGTAAAAATATTTTCTGCTTACCCCCCTATAGGCTGATTGGCCTACAATGGTTCTCCTTGGACCTGTGCCAACTATTTTGCTGGTGTAAATCTGAGGAGAGGCAGGGATTATGTCAGGTTGGGAAACCAGGGATAGCATCCCAGCATATGCTGCTGCTGCTGCTGGGATTCACCCACTCCAAACCTCAGAATATTCTGCTGTCCAACCTCCTCCCTGATCCTTTCCTGATCTTCTCCCTCTCGCCTTCAAACTGGCCTCCACCACCTTACCTGAACTAACACTGTGTCTAGGAGCTGCTTTTGCATGCAAAGGGCCTCCTGTCATTGTGTCAGGGGCCCTGCAGTGCATGCCAGCAGTGCCCCTTTTCCACCGCTGCAGCAGCACTTACAGTAGCAGACAAGGAGTTCCACTGCTGTAAGTGCCCAATAGGACTGGGTCACAAGTGGCCTTGGGCAAGTATTTGCTGCAGCTCCTCAGCTGTAACATGGAGATACTTATCTTACAGGCTGCTGTTGTAAAGCTTCCATCAACATAATACATGTGAAATGCTTTGCTCACTCGGTCATACAACTGATATCCATTGTTGGCCCATTGCTTTTCATTTCCATGTGCCATATTCTTCACTCCTCCACACTTTCTGGCAAAGGATGGAAAGAAACCAAGCCTAGAACTTCTAGAAGTAAAGAAGATTTCAAGGGGCCAGACTTTAGCCTTATTTGCAAAGGAATATATTTTCCTTTTCCCTACCATTGGGTCCATTATCTTGCTTTATTTGATCTTTTAACCTATTTTTCCTCCAAAGGATGAATGTCATCGGGGCAGCCTCCCAACCCATCAGAGTCCATCCAGTTTAGCTGTCCCTATCACTGGTGTAGCTAGAGGGGGGGTGGGGCACTAAGTTTTGCAGGGAGCCTCCCCGCAGCTTGCAAGCGCCCCCTCCCCTTGGGAGCCATTCGCCTCCATTTAGCCTCACCGCAGCTTGCAAGTGGCTCCTCCCCTCCCCTTTGGAGCCATTTGGGGGGGCAAAACAGAGGCAAATGGCTCCCAAGGGGAGGGCGAGGGGCCGCTTGCACACTGCGGGGAGGCTCCCTGCAAAACTTAGTGCCCCGCCCCCTCTAGGTACGCAATTCCTGCCCCCCAAAGGATAAAGAGAGAAGGTGACTGAGCGAGCAAGCATGTGTGTGCTCACCTGGCTGCCCCTGTGGATAAAAAGTAGTCTCCCACCCCCCCTTTCCCTTGCTTACCTGGAGCTTTGTGTGCAGCCTCCCTCCTCTGCACAATTCCTGTTTCAGATTAACAGGGGCAGCACATACTGGGCATATTCATCAAACAGGAAGGGCATGTTGCACAAATGTTTCTCCCACTGCAAAATATGCCCACTTGACCGATAGTTTGGAGTGCATAAAAAAGGGAGCAATTTGGTGGACATCCAGCAATCTGCCCCAACGTCAGCATCTACCCCTGCAGCCTCACCTTCTTCTTCATTGGTCCACTACCCCTGCTCTTTTTCAAAAGCTGTCTGCAGCCCTCATGGGCTGCTGATTTGGTGGCAATCTTCATTTATGAATTATAATCATTCATTGAAGACTAGCAATGATTTACTGACTTTAGTATTGAAACACCTTCTTATAAACAGTGAGATCGTCACTCAGCCATTATGTGAGTATGTGATGTGATGATGTCATGACAGCAACTGTTACCCTGCACATGACCAATCTCGTCTGAACTTGGAAGCTAAGCAGGGTCAGGCCTGGTTAGTACTTGGATGGGAGACCGCCTGGAAATACTGGGTGCTGTAGGCTTATACATAGTCTTTCGAGACTGAAGGTTGCCAACCAACCAACCGATGATGTCATCCAAGGCACATGAAGCCTATGTGCAATGCCTTCAGCGAGCGGCTTCAGTTGCTCTTCGTGATCCTGTCACATAGCCAAAGCTACTGACAGCTTCACTGTATCCAGGAAGCAGACAGCCAGTTTTGAAAATTCAAGGCTGAAGCATCAAGTGATCAGGTCTGTCAACAGCAGCAAACTGGCATGAAATAGTTAGATTTGGCAGGGCTTTAGGGATCTTTTCAGTTCCACTCTGATCACCTCTACTTTCCACCCACATTGGAATTCAAACCTGGAGAAAATTCAGCACACCACCAGTTGCATAACAATAAATATGTTATCCCATAACTGTGGAATGTTCTGAAGCACCTTAGAGAGGCATTGGCCAGGGAATTGGGAGTAGCCTGAAAAAAATAATTCCAGTTTTATTAAAAAGCACCTGAGGCCAACAATATTTGCTCAAAGCCATACAATATGAGCTTTTCTCCTGTTATGTCTTTGAAATCTAGTCAAAGAGAATGTCTCAGTGGAGGTGGAACACACACCATCACCTGGTTACAACTTTTATAAAAAAAATGGTGTCTGGAGCCTTCTGAAATATTTTCACTAAATTATATCATGCAACAGGGAGAAAACAAAGTTGTTCTTAGAGTCTGTTCCTGAAACAGATCAGTCCCTAGGATTCACAGGGTGTACGATGGAGGTTATTCTGTATTTCTCCTGTTGAGAGACGTTTTCTCCTGGTCACCCAGAGGAAACCAAGAAGCTCTGGTTACATCCTGTTAGTCATTTTATCAGCACAAGCATGTCTCGGAGAGATACGCAGGCAAATGAAATTATCCACGGAGCTGGAGCAATCCCAGGAGGCTGTATAACTTTCAGTGCTCTCCCGCCCTCTCTTTTGCAATGCATTGATCAGCATGCATCATTATCTCTTCCTGTTTGATGGAGAGGAGATAAATCATTTATTTTTCAGCTAGATTGATTTATGCGCATCTTCCATTTTAAAGGTAATTAATTTCATATGAAGTCATTCGCTCGCTGTAGCATCCAGACACTTGAAATATTGATGCCACATCTTACTGTTATGACGGACGGTCTATCATTTGTCATTTGAAGATGCTCAAAGTTTGTAAACATCAACAAAAGGTTTGGAGCAATAAAAAGTACTGATACTCTCTAACTAGCTCTCTTCTTTTCTTTCATTGTTCTCCCAGGTCATTTTAACAGTGATTTGGGGAATTTTTTTTTTTAACCTACCTCTGCATTGTGAGAGCTTTGGCTGTTTGAATGAATCATCCAAATGTATTTGCTATGTAGGTGCCTTCCACAATGCATGTTGTCTGTTTGGGTCCCTCAGAGTTCCCCGAGAATCCTCAGAACCACCCTTTCCCCTCTGTAAGGCTCTCGATTGCCAATGGTCTGAATTTTGAAGTTTTATTAGGAGGAATGTCTCAAGTAGCCAGCTAATATCATGGATTAAGATAGGGCCAGAGACACATTGGCTCTGGACCCTTGCATGCAGGGAGGTCTGCCATGCCTCCAGGTGGTGGGTTGTTTACCTGGTGGGTTGTTACAGGAGCTGCTTCCTTCCCCTCCCAACCTTGGATGGCAAAAGAAGAGGAATGGCTAATGCTACGGACCGTTAACACAGGGCCACCTGGGAAATTTGGCCAGGAGGAGGTGGAAATGCCCACACAAGATGGGACAGTGTGTATTTTTCATGGAAAAGTGAGATAGTCTAATAATTAAAAATTCTCAACTTCATGGTTGTGATGTATTTATCCGGTAGTCAATAGAGTAGCCCTTTTTCCAGCCAAGATGCATTTTCTGTGTCTCCTGACTTTTTAAAGAGTGTGTAGGTTTAGCTATTGCTGCATAGCCAAGTGATTTGTTCCCCTATTTTCTCCAATTTGTTCTCTGCTACTACACATTGCTGAAGTCTTTGCTCTGTCTTGCACATATTCCTGTAGCAGGTAGATGAGTCAACAGTTTCCTTTTTTAAAACCTAAAGTGTTTAATACAGCATTTACTCTCACAATGGCCTTTGTATAGAGAATTGTTGTAACACAAACACCTTCAGCCGCACTTTTTATCTGGGTCGGTCATTACAGGGACCAGGAGGATGTTCTTTGCACTCAAGTGCAAAACGTTTTAAAAGGCATTCATAAAACCTTCTGCAAATGCAATACAGAAATGGTGTTTTAGCAGGGACAGGTCCCAGAAAATAATAAACAGGGTCTATCGGCATGTATGACATGCTTATCATATGAAAGGTGTCGGCAGTTCTCAATCTTCTGACCTCCGTCTCCTCAGTGGCCGCATGTTGAAGGGTTACCAGAAGCCATTTCCAGGTCACGTTCAGCCCATGACCCACTTCTTTGGCCTTGTCACACCCCAGAATGCCAGTAGTTTCCGCAAGGCAATCTGGGGTGCAATAAAGCTTCAAAGCACAATAGGGAAGAGCTCAGTGAGCCTGCCACTTGAAAGAGTGTTATTGAGCCTGCCTACAGAAGAATTGGTTTTGTTATAAGCCATTTCACATAAAGTTGCAGTTTCCAAGAACCCGACGACAATTTTAAATGAGGACTTGTTGTAAACAGAAATTTATTTATTTATTTAAAAGATTTTTTTTTTATCCTGCCTTTCCTATGCCAGAGGTGGCTTACAATTCAAATTAAAATATACGATATAGAAAACAATAAGTAAAATCATAATAAGGGAATACAACTAATTGGAGGAGGGTAACTATTTATAGTCAAAGGCACGGGGGGCAGACAAATGACACAACACAAATACAAGATAAAAAAAGACATTTGGAAATGTCCAGGGGTCAAGTGCAATTCTGTGATTCCAACTCAAGCCAGTCTGTTTAAACGCTGACTGTATTCCCATCAAAGGATACCCAAACCAACGATGAGATTGTGCCATGCTGCGCTTTTCTTATTGATCAGGGTCTGTTTTCATCCTAGTAATGTCATTAGCACAGTGAGGCAAGTGTGAAGAAATTACCTTGCATGGTGTATATGTGTGTTTTTCTTTCCCTTCCTCCCCCAAGAAGGGATGTCAAAATAACAAATAGATAAATCGTATCTGTCGTATTGATCTGTGGATGTCTTGATGCACAACAACCCTTGAGAATACAAATGTGCTTTTTAGAGTTACAGTTGAAGTTGTTGAGCACTTAGCTGGATGTTAACCAAAAAAAAAGTTTTCTTTTTTTCCTCTAAACCTCATGTTTATTTGCGGTCTTGAGCTCTGCGGAGAATAAATGCAGCAGGCTGAAGCAGGGTAGAACAGATGCTGGATTGCTGTGAGCAATGTGCAGTAGGTTTCCATATTAATCAAAAAGCTAGAGGTAGGAAGAAAATCAATAGTACCCGTGCCCCTGAGTTTGATACCTGCTTAGCAGTAGTGCCATTGGAATTTATTACATGCGGTAAAGCTGGCAAGAGCGTGAGCTCTCTTGGTTATTCAAGAGAGCAAAGAGGTAGCCAGCATGGTGACTACTAAACAGTCTGCATAATTTTTGCTAGCAAATTTTTAAGAATACACCCTGTCCCAAAAGTTAACCGAGGCCTGAAGACCCTGCATATTACAGATCCCAGTGTGCATTAGACAGAGACCTGTTGGCATGGCTTAGCAGTGCAAAGACACAGGCAGAGAGCAAGATCCATACAGTTCACAGGGAGAGAACTTGGGGCACATATTATTTCTGCTCTTCGATACCAGATGTCACAGCGAAAAAAGGAATTTTCCTACACACTCCATGGATTAGGAGGCTCTCACTAAGCTGGTATTAAGGCGTGAACAATATGGGTTAGACTCCACAGCCCTTCTTGCTAGCTCAGGTCTCATTTTTCAATTTTCTGTGAACACGCTGACATTTCTGCAGATGTGTTGACTTTAGGGCTCAACTGAGTGTTCTCCCATGACATTTTTTTGGATGAAGAATGGGGTTTGTGGGGTGTTTCTGTGAAACGTTTCCTGAAAAACTTCTCAGCTGACTGTTTCTTTGTTTCTGTTTGCAGACCTGTGAGAATCCCTGCCTCCATTTTAAGTTAGCCTTGCCTTCAAATGGTATTCAGGTGTCGTCGTCCCCATATGCACAGGTCCATTGTCCACGTCTTATCCGTGGTTTACAAATTCCCCCATTGCGCAAATGACTTATCTTTGCTGATAGCAGCCCTCCTATCACTGTCTCCTATGTCTCTCTGACTCTGTGCGACAAATGCTAACAGGAAGTGAGTTGGAGGGCTGAAAACAACACAACACTGCTAAGTGTCACATTGTTTTCAGTGCTTCTCCTCTGGCTGTTTGGCCTGGTGGCCCCCATGTACCCAACAGCACTGTGACTCTCACCACCATAAGCCCCCGGTATGATTGGGTTGAAAATGTACTAAAGGTGGGATAGGCAATTCTTTCCTTCACCTGCTGGCCCCCAATCTACCTTTGTTGTGGCTGAGCAATGAGCTGAGTTTTCACGCATTTGTCAATATGGGTAAAGACAGTCTGGGGTTTTGACAGCAAAATCCTACCTACCACACCTGTAGACACAGCTTGCCTCCATGTACCGATCAAACATCTGAAGGGAATGTGCACATATTCGTGTCAGCATGCATTCTTACCCCCAACATTGGAGAGTCTGTGGTCACACACATCTATAGCAAGCTGGTCTTAGGGTGATATGGCCTATGTCGTGACATTGCACCCCATTTTCTAGGGGCCCCCACACTGGAGTAGTGGACGGATCTCCCACTACTGCAGCCAGCATCAGGCAGCTTGGGAGGGCAGCGCAACAAGCCGAGTATGGGCTTGCTCACCACACCTGGGACTGTTTGGCCTGAAATGGGCCTCCCAGAATAAGTTGGCAGAGATGTATCAAGTCACTGCCAACTATTTCTGAGTGCCATGCTTTGTGTGTAGCATCAGAAACCTCTGTCTTGCCATGGCTGCAGTTGCCATGGCTGCCTGGTGCGTGGGGGACTGTGCATGAGCACTCTGCATTGGGCCCCACCAGTCCTGAGGCCAGCCTGACCTAATACCCATTGACTCCACTTCCTCTGAATGTTTGAACGGGACAGGAATCTTGTGCACTAATTTTGTACTGCCTGGAAGAAGCAGTGAAGGCAGCAGAGTTAACTTGAGGAGGAAGTTTTAAGCATGTGTGTTTTTGCCCCATCTGGATGAATTAATCAGTGGCTCCTGAAGGACTGTCTACATTGGGCTTTTTAGTGTTAGAAGTCTCCTGAGGACCTTATTAGTGCTAGCTTTTCCAGCACCAGTTAGTATGCTTTTAGTATTCATTTAGTACTAATGCTTTTCCTACTCATTTAAAAGGGAACATGTTAGTCTTCTCAAGGACTGGAGGATTTCTAATTCTAAATATAGCTGAGTGCAAATATGAATAAAGAAATGGAATAATGTAGGCTGTAAAGACTTCTACACTTCTACAAACATGCATTCTCATAAGTAGATTTGTATTACACAGAAACGCCTCGGCATGCATGGGGTTTTCAAGCACACTAAGATATAATTAATCCTCATTATGGGTTTTCCAGACTGTATACAACAGTGTTTATTTGTCCTTGGCCATTCAGGGAGTCCGATAATATATGCATCTTCATCACCTCTGCTAACTGGGCAGAGAGTAGTGGCTATCTTACATATTTATCAGAGTGAAAGAAACCGTCCATGTTCATCCAATATTTTATTTATTTTAACAGTGTTTTTCAATCAGTGGTACAAGTATCACCAGTGGTACTTGAAGTTGTGTCTGGTGGTACTTGTGGGATCCCTGGACACCTGCTGCCCAGCAGCAAGATCAGGAATGTGACACAACGATCTGCAGTAGGCTTGGCTTGGCAGGCAGAGCTCCAAAGCCTATTTTCCGTGTTTGAAAAAGCCTCCCATCCATCCTGAGCATCTTACTGGTGTTTGTCATGTCGCATCTGACCCTCCAACTCAAGTAACTGGTCATTGCCAGTAACTTCCAGTGGTACTTTGAATAGGTAGCCAAGTGAAGTGGTACAGTAGAGGACAAACACTGATTAAAAAAATAAAGTTTCCTTACTTTTCCAGAGTTCAAAGTTGCTTAAAATGATCAAAATGCAATAAAAAGAATATGAAAGAGTTAGAAAATTTAGCTGAGAGCTATCAATTCAGATTAAAAACCAGCTTAAAAAGATATGTTGTTGGATAGTGGCAAAAGGAAAACTGCAAGGAAGGGGCACTACCAAGTTGCTAAAGTGTTCTTTGGGGATGGGGCAAAGTCCTGCAATGGATCCCCCATGGTACATTGCGCCCTGCATGCCCCCCCCCCGGTTACTGATGGGTGACAGGTGTCAGTGGCAGGTCCTCCCATGCCATACCTTATATCAGAGGTGTCAAACATACTGTAAGGCCGGTGGGCTGGATATGGCCCACAGAAGTTCTCCATCTGGCCCATGTGATAATTGGGCTCTCCAAGTGCTACCCTTTCAGCAACACCATTTCTGCTGATGCTCTAGGAGAGACAGAGATGGAAGGAGACCTTGGAAGGCAAGGAGTATTATGGGGAGTCAACAACCCAGTCCTATCCTGCCTGGTGTCCAGGGCTCCAGAGGTGCCGAACGGGCAGTTGCTGGATCCTCTTGGTGCCAAGCTAGTGCCAGGAGTCTCCTCAGGAGAAGAGAGCAAGTAAGTCTGCCACAGCACCAATGGGTCTCCTTGGCTCTGTGCCTGCCATTGAACAAGCGCAGTGTTGAGGAGGCCCATTTCGGGCTGCCTGGTCTGGGAGGGACAGGATATATCTCTACCCCCCCTCCTGGGCCCAATCCTCCCCTCCCCCACCCTGTTCCATGCTCCTCCCCACCCTCCCTTGCCCTGAAACACCTTGGCCACCTGGTGGCAGCGGAACTTGCTGCCAGCTGCTCCCGCAGGGTCCTCGTCTGGTGTTGAGCCAGCACCAGCTGGCGCAGGCCCAACAATGGCAGCCCCTCCTCACCGGGTGCTGCAGGCATGACTTATGGCACATTTGTAACACCCAGAGTCGGTGCTACAGGCTTACCACCGGCGCCAGGCTGGATAGGATCGGGCCCCAAGAAGGGTGAGAAAGAAAGATGCTTCCAAGGCTTTGGGAAAGCCCAAGTATCACATAGGCCACCCTTTCGGCAGTGCCAGTTCTGCTGAGGCATCACTTCGCAGAGCACTCAAACAGAAGCAGTGCAGCAGAAAGGGTGACCTGCATAATTGGGCTCTCTCATACCTTGAAAATATGATCAAGATTCATGTATTTTCTCTTCTGTCATTTGTAGCTAATGAGTTTCTATGTGGGAACAAAGTGCTTATTTCTGGTTATCATCTGCTTAATGACATCACTTCCTGCTTAATGATGTCACTTCTGACCCCAGAAGGCACCATGAATGCAATTTGGCCCACATCTAAACCACCTTGAGAATGTTTTTGAAAAGCGCCATAGAAATACATAATAATAAATAAATCTAAATAAATAAAAAACTAATACGTTCCGCAACTGGCCAAGTTTATTAAGGTTGCCTAGAAAAATCTTCTACATGTTTTCATCTTTGGCTTCACTACTTGCAAGAAAAGTACTAATGACTGAAGCCAGGATGAAAAGGAACTGTGAAAGGAATCAGAGCATAATAAAATTATGTCTTTGGTATCACTAGATGTTATGGGAGAAAGAAGAGGGAGGTGTGTAGGGATGCGTTTTTTCCATCTAGTTCTACATGGGAAAAGGGTCATTCATTCATTAGATCATTCATTTATATTTTGTTTTACTTATAAAGCTTATAGATATCACCCTTTTAGCTCTCTTTGTTGCCCAATAGTTGCCAGCACTAAGTATGTTAAAATCACTCACAGTAATTTCCATTCTGAAAATTGCTAAGAATAGCACAAAACAGATTTTTGAGCCTTTTAGCTCCATTTGCTTCACATATGCTGTATTTACTATTTGCTACATTTTTCAGGAATGAAACCAGGATTTTAATTATATTTCTGCAGAGCAGATGATGGTATAAAATATGCTAAATAGCATTCTCATTTATTTCCCCAGTTTGGCTCCAATCTACACATTGTGTTAGCAACTGGTTGTAACTGGAGTGAAACTTAGTAAAATCTTCAGTTTAAAAACAATAACCATTGAAAGAGGGAAAGGTGCTCCATTTCACATCTCAATATGGCTCCTGTCATGAACGCTTCTACTATGGCTGTGTGAAAAAGTCTGTTGCCATCTGCTTATCTTTTCCACCCAGCTACAGGGTAAAACTCTGCCAAAGCCTTTGTGCATACAAAGGTTTTAAAAATGCATCATGTTGAAACATGCACAATGTGACCTGCCCCACCTCCTGGTCACTGTGTGGTAGCAGGAGTCTGTACGAAATCACACACACACAAACTTAGACACACAGATGACTTGGTTGCAGGCATTTCATGTTTTTATGCTTTACTTTCCCTGGAAGAAAGAAATCAATTTACTAGGCATGCTTTAGCCTCTTGATAACTATATGCACATACAGGCATCTGTCACTCATTTGACAGTTCGGGACAGGAGCAGTGGTGAAAAGTGGAAATGGTTGAAAGCGGAACCCGGTCTTTTTTTAGTTTACAAATGTTGCTTCCTGTGCCTTTTTAGCTAGCGAATTTCAAATGCCTTTTTTATCTTGCAAATTCCTTCTGCCACACAAAGATTTTTGCAAATGGACTCTCTCTCTCTCTCTCTCTCTCTCTCTCTCTCTCTCTAGCACACATACCAAAACAGTTTGAATCACCATGTCATGTGCAAATCAACACTGCGGAGGGCAATTTTAGCCTTTAGAACAGCAGAGAGAGGTTGAAAGAGAGGAGCATGTGCTGAATGAATGACTTCCGGCTATGACTGAAATGTGTTGAAAGAAGGGATCATTGCAAAACGAACCATCAGAAAGCTCTGCTCTGCTGTATCCTGAATGACACCTGGGACTGGGCTGAGAAGCAGGTCACAGGGGGGTGGGGGATAAAGGAGTAATTTTACTTATCAGTGATTGTTCTGAGGCAACAGCAGAAAGCAAACAAAAAAAGGTAACTATTTCAGCTTCTTCTCCAAACAGGAAGAGAAGTAAAGGCCCTTATAGGAATTATAGTATGAGGGCCGCTGCAATGGAAGTACAGCACTGTATTCCTCAAAAGGCCTACAATCCCATTAGCACCTTCATCCCCCTTCCTGTTAGGGGAAGAATGTAAAATGGCTCTTATTTTCTTTTTGGCTGCCTCAGAACACTCCCTGGTAAATTATTTTCAAAGAATTTCACACAACCCGAAGTTTTAGCTCCCGACATATCTGAAGGTCATAGAAAATTCCGTGATTTGGGGCTCAGAACCTACCCCTGACTTATCGGTGAGGTCAACTTATACTCAAGTATAGCATAGGAATACTGTTTTCTCTAAGGGGTCTGCTCTGGTGCATCATCATGTCTCACCACAGTGCCACCTCCAGAGGTTCCGTGATGGTGTCATCACATCATTGCCGAGGTTCCACAGCCTCACAGGTTGTCGAGTTCCACAGCCACTGGGCCATGCACCTCAGATGGAACACTTCCTACAAGCTTCATAGCTATTGTGGCAAATAGGTTTTCTGGATGATGTAATTGCCTCTCTGCAGTTCCAGTCTTTTTCTAGCATTTGACAATATGCGGGTTTAACTTCCACCCAGCATCCCACCAGTTCAAGTCTGGCCATGGGTTTGATTCTTGACAAGTGTTGTCAACCTGGCAATATATTACATGAGACTTATGGTCCTTATTTCATGTTGCACAATAACTTCCTTTGCTAACAGCACAATCCTAAGTTCTGTTGGCACTGGCAGAGTGAGCACTCCTCTCTGACCTGAGAGAGGGTAGATCATGTCCAGGAGGGGATAAGGTTGGCAGCACTGGTGCATGCTGTGTCTTATTCCTCCTTCCAAGCCAAATACATGAGGCAGCTCAGATTTGCACCATCGATTTCACCAGTGCAGGTCTAAGTAGTCCTATAGCGGCAGCTGGGGCTTCCCCTGGGACAAGGGGATGAATAGTCCCTTTACCCTGAGGAGACCTCTAACCTGCTGCTTGCCAATACTAGATATGGCATGGTCTCACTGAATCAGTGTAGGTTAGGATTGGGCTGTAATTCTGTTTTCTGCATTTAGGAGCATCCCATTTATTACCTGAAGTTCAATTAGACTCTTTTGGAAGGCATCCAATGTTTCTGGCATTCCAAGAGTCCTTTCTGGGCAACATCTGGCAACCCTCTAATTGAACCACCTTTAGAAAATTACTCTGCAACCAGTTCTAAAGGGAAGTGAAAGGCTAAGTGGCAATGCCAAGTGTGGTTTTGCAGAAGGAGAAGCTAATGAGGTATGAACAGTCCAGGACTATTTGATCATGGTTCTTATCTGAGCTATGAGGTTTACACATGAAGCCTCCTAGCTCTGCAGTGCATTTGCATCAAGTGACGTTGTTCCATATGGTACTGACTTGCACTCTGATCTGCAAGCATCCAACTCTTAGCATGGACTGTCTCAGGAAAACACAGCCGAACTGTTCACTGGGCCTAATAAGGAGCATAGATAGTGATGAAGCAATGCCCTAAGAATATGACTGACTGTAGTCATTTTACACCGAAAGAAAGAAAGAAAGAAAGAAAGAAAGAAAGAAAGAAAGAAAGAAAGAAAGAAAGAAAGAAAGAAAGAAAGACTTGTCTGCTTTCCATTTTCACAAGAGACAACAATGAGGAATACAGGTGCAACCTATTTATCCACGGATTTTTTAACCATGGATTTGACTCAATGCAAATGGGGTGGGGGAACTGAAAGTCACACACACCCTTCTCTCCTTTGCCCTGTGCTGGCCTCTGCTCAGTTTCCAGGCAGCCCAAAACACTGCAAAAAGGCTCCGCCTGGCACAGGCAGGGAAATAGCCCTGGAGCCATGGAAGAGGTTCCCCTTGTAAAGGAACAGTAACACTCTTGGAGCTCCTTAGCCAGCAAAGAGGGGAAGGGGGCAGAAAACCTCTGTAGCCACAGTACATGCAGCAAGGTGGAGCGCGCGCTCTCTCTATTTCTCTCTCACCCTTTCTGTCTCACTCACACACACACAGGGGCAGGTGCGGTAGCAACAGAGGGGATTGCTTTAAAAAAACCCAGGGAGTGTTTCCCAATTCCCCCCCACTGAGATACTGCAGGCTCTCCTGCTCCAGCCAACACAAACAAAACAGCCCAACAAGCAAGTCTTCCCAGCAAGCAAAGCATGAGATTTAGGCTACAATCCGATCCACACTTTCCTGGGATCCTGGGATCCACACTTACTTCTGTGTAGAAACGCATAGGACTGGACTCTTAAAAGCTCAGCATCCCACCTGTGAAAGGAGGAGGAGGGGGAGGCGAAGGAGGGGAGGGGATTGATAACAGCTGCCTTAGTTTCCTTCCAGCCCCAAGTGTCAGACTGCAGTGTATTTGCATAACTCTATGACATTTAGCACAACACGTTTTTTGTTAATCATGCCGGGTCACAAAATGGAACTAATGGGTATAAATAGGCTCCACCTGTACTTGTGTGGCATTTAAAGAAAAGTTATCAAAGTGGGTTGCATAGCAAAGGGAATGAGAAAATGGTTCCCTGTCTCAAAGGGACTGACAAGAGAAACACCAGCAATGGCCACTGGAAGAGATGCTATACTACGATGAATAGGGGCAGTTGCTCATCACTTTAAAAGGTGCCTGTTAGCCCAGGCAGCAGGAGTTAAAATAATTTTAGTTAACATAAAGTGGGAAATATTGTTGTGAGTAATGTACACCCCATGGTGTTTGGACAGTAGGAATTATAGTGTGGTAAATGCACTCAGACAGCAAATTTAGATCATCTCTACCCTGCACAACCTCATATTTCAGGAAGGGGGCAAGCACTCTCACCACTAATTCAAGAGAGGGTTTTTAATCTGCTGAAAGGAGTGCATATCCATATACCCTCTGTATGATTTCAGTTTAGTCCTATAACAAGGACTAATGCTAATAACTAAAGGAAATGCATGAAAAAGTCATGAAATAGGGCATGAAATTGACAAGAATGGAAACCGCTTACTGTCTGGCATAATCAACTTCATTACTCCTGCAGCAGTTGATGATTATAACATGGTTTGCAATGACAGTTACATTACTGATTGTATGTTCAGTAACTATGCAAAGTATCATGTGACACACAAAAAATGTGTCAACCATCTTGGCTAGACCAGATATAAGTACAAATCCCCCCCACTGTTGATTTTCTCCCATTGATCTTCCCCACTGCACATAGTTAGATTCCATCTTTGGTGGTCATGACAGGGAAATACAACAGGACAACAGTTATAACCTTTAAAAGCAGGCTTACTACAGTGGTCTCTAAAAGGTGGTACCCATTATCCCTGATAATGCCTTCCTAGAGTTAATGGTCTAGGAAGCCTGCATGCAATTATAAGTCAATGAATTTTGTAAATGTATCTCCCAACTTTTCATAATGCTCAAAGTGGCTCACGCTCACAATTAAGGTGGCTCACATCCACAATTAAAAATAGCTAATTTAATTATTAAAGAGCAAATACATAAATAAAAATTAAACAAAAAAAAACATAGCTAGCAGCAGCACACACCATTTAAAACTTCCTTTGTCTGACAGCACACCTTCAAGATTTATACTCCTATCTTGGCCTTGCACAACTGCCTAAAAGTTGAAAAATGAGCACAGATTGAGTGCATATGCCTGGCTCCATGTGGAAGGCAACAGGGGAAAAAGTAAATGTTATTTCAAAATGAGCAAAGGGCGCAATCCTAACCAACTTTCTAGCACTGGCATAGCTGTGCCAGTGGGGCACGTGCTGCGACCTGCAGTTGGGGGGCAGTCATAGAGGCCTCTTCAAGGTAGGGCAATATTTGTTCCCTTTCTTCAGAGTTGAATTGCCCTTATGTCAGTGCTGGAAAATTGGTTAGGATTGCAACCAAAACCACCTGCCCTTGAGGGAACCCCAGTTCCCTGTTTTGCCTCTTGGTAAGGCTACTTTTAATGGAGTATCTTGAAGGACAACATACAGCTGCTTGTATATTAAAAATGTACTTGAAGCAAATGTTAACAGAGCATCATTTAATTATTTTTTAAAGTGATATTGAATCAAGAACATTACAAGTCCTTTCTATGTACAACTGCAGCAGAAAAAAAAAAATCAGCTCAACGAAAATACCTGAGAAGCGATGATGAGAAGCCATAAAAATGAAAAGTGGGCTTGGAGGGCTGATTTAGGAGGAAAGATTTCAAAAGATAAATATGTATACTTCAGGCAAATATTGACTGAGTAAGTGTGTGACAGCTGTCTGAAAAGTATTTGAAGGATGTAAACATTAAGGGGAAAAAAGTACAGTTGAATATGATCCCTATAAATGAGGATATCTGGCCAAAAAAGAGTCAGAAAAGAGCAAAAAAAACTAAGCTAAAAAAACTAAGCTAAAACTAAGAAAAAAAAAATTCCTAACTCTGAAGTGCATTTGATGTGAGAGTGGAATGATGACAGCTTCAGCACCTGAGCCATTTTAAAATTGGACTGGAAGCAGCACTGGAGAATATATACAGCACGTAATAATTCTGTACTAGCAAGGGAATGAACTCGCCGCATGAAAAAAAATTTTCTTAACTCTAATTTCTGTGATCGGAAGAAGATAAAATGAACAGTAAATTCTGAGGAATTTTTCCAAGGAAAGCATAAATTAGAGATGAAATTTCACAGGATGGTTTGCCATTTGAGCATATCTCATCAAAAGGAAGGCCAGAGCGATACGTTTGTATGAATTATGCTAATACTCCAAGCTGCAGATTACGTGGGGGAAAAAATTATTCATACAAATAAGCCGTTATAAAAGTTTAAACAGAGGGTTATAGCAGGCACCAGCTGTTCGCGTGAACCATCAGGGTAATTCTTGACAAAGCAGGCTCCTGCCTGTGGCTGTTGATAAGAATTCATCATGCAACCTGACAAGGTATATGAGTGCCCTGTGATTTCATAAAAGCTGATGTCACATTTCATGAAGACAGATGTTCAATGACCATTAAATTTGTACAAACCCAGTTAGGTGGACAACCACATGTTGGCTTCTATGGGGTTCATACAAATAGGTCCTTACAATGATGAAGCAAAACAAGATCCTGGTTCTAATCTGCCTCTTTTCTGTTGCAGTTCAATCTCTATTTGTATACCTCAGGATAAAACCAACCTTACTCATAGCAAAGAGGGTAGCAGTTGTGCCAGGCATCACGCTTTAAGGGGGCAACAAGCTGAACTTGACACTAGTGACAAAAATTGTGAAAATCTTGGTATTTATGAATAATACCATCATGTTATATATCATAGGAAAGGTAATTTAATGCAGAATGCAATGAAACAAACTGCATTGGAATATCTGTATTCTATCAAAGGTTATGGCCAATTAAGCAGAAAATGAAAACACAACTGCCTTATGGAACAAAAAGTTGATTTTTTAAACTCAAAACTGACCTATGAGACTGATTATTCTGAGATTGTTCTGTTATTTATGTTACTGATATGTTGCATTGAGATGTTATTATGATACAGCATGGAACCAATAAGGGGTTAATATGAGTCATCTCTCATTTCCGTGTATCATAATACAGTTACCCCTGCTACCTGGGTAAAAAGGCACTTTTTGAAGTAGTGCTCCTTTTATATTTAACAGGGGGAGAATAACCGTCCATCTTCTCCCCAGCACAGTGTCTCGAACCAGTCAGGGGCACACATTTTGTTTATTTACTTAACTAAATTGGATTTTGTCTTGGGGGGAGCTACAAATCTTCTTTGACCCCAGCAGATAGATGCCTTAGCTATGCCACTGGCTGGGGGGAGGTGGCAGAGCCAGTGGATGGCGATCTGCTGGAGGGAGGATGCAGGCTTCCCCCCAAATTTCACTTTTTAAAAAGCCTTTCATTTGTGACATCACTTCTAGGGCATCATTTTGAGCTTGGTACCCAGCTACACGATCATTTGCTATGCCACTGCCCTTACTATGAAGCAGTGACTTCTGGAGCAAAGTTGGGATGCTAGGGTTTAAAGTGAAGGCAGGGAGATGAGCTCTAACATTGAACATGTTCTACTTGAAGTGAAGAGTTGGCAGATTCACTCCAAGCTACTGAACTTCCTCCTGGATTCATCTCAAACCCCTTGTCTTCTACCCTACATCCTATCTCAACAATTTACAACCTTTTGCATTTCACATCACACTGACAGGCTGCACTCTATTTTTTGGCAACTGACAAGGCACACCACAATGCCAGGGAGGGTCCACAACCCACAAAAGCCCGATTAATAAATTAATCTCCTCCAAACATCCACAACATACCTGTGAACCATTGGCAGCACACCAACTTGCTGCAGCACATCGGTTGAAAGTCACTGTCTTGACCCACGCTGAAGCCTGACCTTATCCCTCTGAATGCTACCAGAGATGTCCAGGGTGGGGGACAACGTGCCCTGGGTGCCTTCTAAGGCCTCTGGAATGCAAAAAAAAAACACACCAGAATTGACATTCTAAGGCCTTCAAGAGGTCTTAGAAGGCCTTCAGAGGCCCAAAGAAGCCACAGTGCAGCTCTGGTTACATTTGGCAGGTACAGCATGCCCTGACCTGCAGATTTGTTTATCCTCAGGTTTCAGCATCCACGGGGGTTCTGGGAATGGAACCGCCGCGGATGCCAAAGCATGACTGTATATAACTGTCTTCATTCTGTTTGAGGGGCATAGATAGAGAAAGAAAAGTCACTTTCTTAAGGATTTCTGTAGTGGCAAACAGTTGAACCTCTACTCTCATTTCTGAACTTCCAGCACACTGAGTCTCTGTCAGAGTGGACTGAATTAAATTATGTTGACTTGCTAATGCTGTAATAGATTAAGCCATGAGTGGGTTTTGATCTTTTTTTAAAAAAAATCTTATTTATTTCTACAAGTGGGATGTGTTTTCTTGAACATGTAAAGGAGTGTGCTGTGCCATTGTCCAATCCAATGCTGAAAACTCACTGCTCATCCACAAAAAACTCATTTCCTTGCTATCAGCTAGTACAAGATGGCAAAAGCCTGCCAATATTTTTCCCTCTTTATGGCCAATGTGGTAGGAGAATGATTTCTTGAACCACTCTATGCAGAGGGAGAGAGACAAGCACAACGGGATTGATGGAAAATCTTTCTTCATTGTAGTCTGAGAGAAGAAGCAAATATACTCTTTTGTATTATTCAGCTAGTCCTTTTATTGTTTTTTTTCCCCAGCCTGTTTGGCTGAAAGTATACTTGACAGTTCAGCAGCTTACAAACACCTTTTTTTCTTTTGTGATGGTGATGGGGGGAAGATCTCTAGTGTATTAAATACAGTGTCTCCAGTGTGCACACAAAGATCTCATGCAAGTGGTTCTCCATTCATTTAAACATGGAAAGTACTCCCTTGAAGACTGGAAAAACAATATTTCATATCCTTAGATACTGGCTTTGCTTGGTGTTTTTTTTTTTTTTTTCCAAGGGACAGCTAGTAGCAATATTTAGTGGGCAAGCAAAATATTTAATCCATATTTTGGACAAACTAGGTGTGGTTTTAGACAAGTTATTTGACCCTGCCTGTGTGTTTGTTTGGTTTTTTTTTTCCAAATAGCAGCTGTGAGAGGAGGGGAACCAAATCCAGATCAGGACTGGGATGTAGGACCTGAACTTAGGGAGATACTTGTCTCCTGTTTGGAATGGCTGGGGGAGGGGTTCCAGGCTGTCTGCTTCAGGAGGAAAGCTGCCAAAGAATTTAGAAACAAAATAATGAAAGTTCAGCCAAAAGCACTTCTTTATTAATCCCTATCAAACTCAAGCAGTTTGTGATGCTAAGGATACAAATACAATTGAGCTGCATTGTGCATTAATGCCCAGAACAAGACATGTTCATCTCCCATGTAGAGATGTGCTCCCAGTGCACATGTGGTCCCAGTATAGGTACAGCCTACACATTTTCCCTTGCTTGAAACATTGATGATACGTTCAGTGTCAGGATGTTTACCTTACTGGTGTTGTGCCTATCATTAAAGCCCAAAGTGACACTTAGAGCTCAGGTATATTATAAGAGTTCTGAAAAGATACAAAATCCACTTTAATCCTGGAATCACATTTCTAGGAGTCCCAGCAATCAGTCATTATACATTCTGCAAATACACCACAGATGTTGGGGGGGGGGGAGGGCTGGATAGAGCACATGCTTGGAAGTCTCCAGTCCTAGGTTCAATCCTTGGCATCTCCAGGGAGGGTAAGACCACTTCTAAAACCTTGAAAATCCCCGCTGATCAAACTGTTCAGTTTCAATGATACTTCTATTGTCCATTTGGCCTCATATAATGAAAGACATGAATATGCAGAGGCCCTTCCTTTCTCTTCCTCCACTGTCCCCATAAGTCATCCTAATCGTATGGGGGGGGGGTGTTCTGTCAAACTGCTCCCCTACACATGTTGCTATACCTGCTTTAGTAGGAACAGTTTGAATTAACACCCCCCCACACACACACACATACACATGTCCCTACTAGTACAAGTACCTATATCTCTACATGCAGGAGAAGGTAAAGGATAACAGGAGAGGGTAAGGGAGGAGCCAGAACATGAGCATTAACATCATCAAATGTGTGGGGCAAGGTAATTAAAATATTGTCCAAACCAACCATGCTGATTGGTAACACAGTCCTGAGCTTCCCAGTGTGTGGGGCTGCTTTGGTGCCAAAATGGCTGTCGCGGTATACTGTGCTCAACCAGGCAGTCACCTGTGGCTTCTCGGGGGGGGGGGGAAGCCCCGCAGTGGGGCTACCCAATTCTATGGTAGCACTGGAGCTGCCACAGAATCGAAGAGTTCTGTGTTAGAATGCACAGTTGCACACAGGGCTCAGGATCCAGTAGGACAGAGCCCCACCAGTCCTGCCCCTTCCCCCTGCTCCCTCTCCCCACTACGCCTCGTCCCCACCCTCTCCTCACCCTCCTCCCACTTCCCTCGCCTCCCCCCACCCTCTAACACCTCCTCCCACCTTCCCCCACACCCCCACTCACCTCTCTGCTGCCAGGCGGGCTGGACAGCAGAACATGGGCCTACCTAGTGCTGGAGCTGGCCCAGCGCAGGCTCACACTGGGCTAGCTCTGGCACTGGAACTGCAGTAAGGGGTCACAGATGTGCCTTTTGGCATGTTTGCAACAGTGTTCTGAATTGAACCCTGAGCTCAGTAGAAGACAGCTTCCTAAGTGAAGGGAGGAAGCTCAAATGTATGCAGTGGTGTTGCTAGGGGGTGCGGGGGGTGCGGTCCGCACCGGATAACATGCACAGGGGGTAATGCGCACTGGGGGGTGATGCGCACTGGGGGGTGACACGCTAAAATCACGGTGGTTAGGAGTAACCCCATCATATTGTATACCGTTGGGTTCAGAATTTCGAGCAGAAGGCAATGCAAAAAATCAGAATGAGATATCTCCTTTCTATCAAAAGTTATGGCCAAAAGACTGGAGAACAAAAAATGCATGAATCTCTATGGAAAGTGTAAGTTAGCTGTGTCGCGCGTTTACTCATGAGTAGGTGAACTTGTCTTAGTCCTTCAGAAACGGCAGGCTGAGAGGAATCCAAAGACACCAGAATGGTCCTGATCCAATGAATGCAGCCCCCAAAAACACCTGAGAAGGAAGTCCCTCCCTCCATGCAGATGAATGTATTGAGCCCTATGGAAAGTGAAACTAAGCCTCACAGTCGCGTTTACTCATGAGTAAGCAACCGTGCCTTGTCTGGTGTGGAAGATCAGGTGAAGGAGATTGCAAGGCTAGCAGAATGGTCCTGATCCTATGCACCTGGAGCTAAACAAGTGCTCCAGAAGGCAGCCTCCCCCCCACTAAAAAGGATCAAAAGAGGCTTCCGCTGATAAGGTAAACCTTTTTGAGACTTGCAAAGCCAGGTGGATCCTGACAGTGATCTGGTTTAAACAAAAGTTCTTAAATTGAACTGAGCACTGGGTAGAGCTGAAAACCTTACTGGTTTTGGAGGGAGGGGGTGTTATTGCAGACAGGCTACAGAGGAAATTCACTTGGTGGAACAGGGCTGGCTTCTCCTTATTTAATTATTTGTTTTACTTTAATTGATTGATTGATTGATTGATTGATTGATTGATAATACAGGTATTTATATACCGCCTTTCTTGGTCATCAAATTTCTCCTCAGACTTTAATTCAAGGCGGTTTACATGTGCAGGCAATACTAAATCCCAATAGGGATTTTTACAGTTGAAGAAGGTTCTGTCTTTCAAGAACCACAACATTTCAGATGGATCTTTTATGATCTGGTATCACATTCTGGCCTCCATTTTCCTCCCACACAGGCTGACAGCGGCCAAAGAGCAGGTGGAATAACTCAGCATAACTTGGCTTGGCTTGTCAGCTGCTTCAAGGTCTCGCCGTTCACGGTGGCCTCGAACTGGCGACCTTCGGATGTTATCTTCAGGCAAACGGAGGCTCTACCCTCTAGACCAGACCTCCTGCCCTAAATTATTTATTTAGGACCTCCTGCTCCTAAATTATTTATACTTATTTATTTTAATTTGCCTGATGATGTCACTTCCACCATGACCACTTCTGGTGGTTCTTGAACAGATTGTCATTCTAAAAAGTGAATCCCAGTGCTAAAAGTTTGAGAACTGCTGCAATAAGGTATTAGTAAATTGACACCCAAGGTGGGGGACACCACTAGTGACCAAAATCACTAAAATCACAGTTTGGAGGAATAATACCATCATGTTATATATCAATCAATGTGTAATTTCATGCAAAATGTGTTCTATCTTTGTTCTATCAAAGGTACAGCCAAAAAACCAGTGGGGGGGCGGAGTGATGGTACATCACCACTTCTACCACCTGGGGTGTTTCCCCACCCACTACATGGGGGGTGACACACTAGTATTCCGCATCCCACACCAGGTGTCACAAACCCTAGTGATGCCACTGAATGTATGAAGCTGTGCTCATCAATGAGATCTTGGTTCAGGGCTTGTGCTTGCAGAATATATAAAACGTTAATCCATTCTCCCTGTAATTGCTCAAAGTAACCTATAAAGCATTGACAGGCATCTTTAGATGAGGTGTATCAGGCTCTTAGCACAAAATAGCCAGGAGCAAATGAATAACAAGCAGTAACGTTCATGGGCACCTGCAAGGTTTCGTATATCATATTTGTGAGTTGGCATTTTGGTTGTTAGCCTGATCCAGCAGTACTCACTTAATGAAAGACGTATCAGTCACCCTAAGCCTTCAGGTCTGAAATCATGCTTGATTCGCACGTCAAGAAAGGCAGTCATGTGACAGCCATTTGCTGTAAATAGGAGTTCAGTTTCAAATCTAAAATGAGTGCCCTTTAAACCAACAACAACAAAGTCTTGGATGGGTCCTAAAAGTGACTTCAGTTTCATGGAATTTATGTGCAGTAAAGGGGAACCAGGCTCATTTGCTTCTCTTCTTGAATTATGTTTGCAGATAAAAATATATTCTATTTTATAAAAATGTGGAGAATAAATAAAGTAAATATTCTGATGTCAGGACTGGAGGTTTAACCTTTCTGTGTATTAAACAGGTGAACAGTTCCATTTTAATTGAGGAATTGTTTAACGGAATTAATGAAAGCCAGCATTTTATATTTACTTATTGGAATATTTCATTTCCATTTTAACTCAATTGTTTTAGCACTGTAATATCTTTGAAACCTTAATGATTATTTAATTAATTAAACAGCCTAATCCTAGCATGTTTGTTCAGAATTAAAGCCCACAGTGTTCAGTGGAGCTTACTCTCGGGTAATTGATTGCAGCCAGAATTGCATAAGATTGTCCTGTTAACTTTAATAGGAAGGCTAAGCACATGGTAACTCTCTCCTTTTGGAAACAATAGACTTCAAGGTACATACATTTGCCTGGATCACATTATTTACAGCAGAATCCTATGCATGTTTACCCAGAAGTGAGCCCCACTGAGTTCAATGGGATTTACTCCCAGGTAAAGTGTACAAGATCTCCCAGTGTACAAGATCACTGGCGTTGCTAGGGGGGTGCAGGCTGCACCGGGTGACACAAAAACGGGGGGATGACACCACGACTGATCAAAATTGCTAAAATCTTGGTATTTTTGAGTACTACCATCATGTGGAATGTCAATCAATCAACAACCTTTAATGGCATCACACAGAATAAATAAATACAATCACAGATATGACCCACAAATTAAAACCGTAAAATTACACACACTAAAACCCCGATTGGGACTGTCTTAACTATTGGAAATAAACACCTTTGCAAGAAACTTAGCTACAAGAAGCGTAATTTCTTGCGAAAAATCATTTAAAAGAAACGCTGCAAGAAGGTTAGGGAGACCAGAATAACTAGAAATAACAGGACTCAAAAATACGCGGCGAAGCTTACTAAACAAGGGACAAACACAAAGAAAATGAGCAACAGAATCAGGTTCTATGCCACAATGGTTGCAACGCCTTTGGTCAAAAGGTACCCTAGAGTATCAACCAGTCAGCACTGCAGAGGGAAAGATGTTTAACCGTGCTAGCATAAAAGCCCTCCTCTCTAAGGGATTCGTGAGGAACTGAAAATAAGAATGACCATTGGCAAATGAAGGGAAAATTCCATAATAAATTGGGGAGCACACCCAGTTCAAATGGGAGGATAACCATAGATGTTCAGATTCCCAAAGACTGTCATAAATGAGGGATAAGGCCTGATCAAAATTACAATTCATAAGTGAATCCAAAGGAATGCCTATAGAGGCTAATTTGGACACACAGTACTCATACCAGGCAGATTGAAAAGGATCCTTCAGAAAATGAACAAGAAGGGAATCAGAGACAGTCTTAAAAAAAAGACGTAACCAAAATTTAAAAGTGAATTTCCAAGCCCATATTGAAGGGAGATGTACACCCAGTTCGAGGGACAAAGTAGACAATTTAATATAATTAGGAACCCCCAAGATCCGTCTATAAAAGGAGGCGACCAACTGATCAACTTTATGAGACATGGCATGGATCCAAATAGGAACCCCATAAAGCAGGCGACTAACCATTTTAGCTTTAAAAATGTGAAGCGCAGCCAGGACATACTGATTCCCGGCTGTATGATGAAATTTGGCTATTGCGCCGATTAGATGTGAAGAAGAGGCCATCACGGAGTTCCTGTGGCTAGACCACTTAAGTTGGTAATGTAGAAGAATGCCAAGATATTTAAAAGTTTTAACTTGTTCAATGGGCCTATTATTAATTGCCCAATGAAGGGGCCTCCAGGATTTGGAAAAAACCATAATTTTAGTTTTTTCCTCATTAATAACTAATTTATTGCGCAAGCAATAAGATTGAAATAGCACAAGAGAGTGTCTAAGACCCAAGCTGGAGTCTGAAAGAAGGGCAGCATCGTCAGCATATAATAAAATGTCAATCATATCAGTGTGGAATGTCATGCAGAATGCAATGAAACAAACTACATTGAAATATCTCTATTACAGTGGTTCTCAAACTTTTAGGGAGATTTACTCCCTAAGTAATTGCGGGGAAGGGGTGAGGGCAGTGACGCAATCCCCCATGGCGAGGGGGGCGCTTTCACTTTAACATAAGTAGGGTTGCTGGAGGCTCCAGGAGGTACGGGGCGCCCTGCGCAACCCTCCACAGGACTCCCCGAAGCTTGGAATATTGAGAAATAAGCATTCACAAAGCACTACCTCTTTGCGTTCACAGCCAGGAAGTATGAATGCTTATTACTCAACATTCCAAGCCTCTGGGAGCCCTGTGGAGGGCTGCACAGGGCTGTATGCACCTCCTGAAGGTGCATAGCTTAGGTATGCAGCCCTACCTACATTAAAGTAAGTGAAAGCATCCCCCTTGCCCCCCTTAGTGATGCGATCCTGGGGATCATGTTGCTGCCCTCACCCCTTCCCCCACTTGTTAAAGTGACAGGGGACCCTTTACCCAAACCGGTGGGTCACAACTCACCAGTTTGAGAACCACTGCTCTATTCTATCAAAAGTTATAGCCAAAACGCCAGAAAAGGAAAACACAACTGCCTTATGTAAAAAAAAAAAGTGGATTTTCTTAAAACTGACCAGTGATACTAATCGTTCCAAGAGCCAATGAGGTATTATTAGGACACAGCAGGTAACCAATAATGTGTTAGTATGAGTCAGCTGTCATCTCCATGAATTGGAGCTCATTCTAGAACTCTTATTCAGTTGCATGTCATAAAGTTGGCCACTGGTTTTTTGTGGGTTACTGATTTTTTGGGTTACCTGTACTATTATATATTAAAAATAAATAAAGTTAATAGGGGTGACACCAACCCTAGTGATGCCACTGCATTTACGCTGTGCATATGATATTGTAATTTATTCTGTATGGTCTGGTACAAGAGGAAGTCCATTATGGGAGTGATGCAATGAGTTCTTGCACCAGGTAACCAATCCCTAGCGATGCATCTGGAGCTGTTCACCCAGTGTTGCATTGTTAGTGTATTTTATTTGTTCCTCTTCATTTTTAAAGAAACAAGTTAAGGTGTTCAGGAAATGTTGCACTGTTTGTGTATTTGTTCCTGTTCATTTTTACAGAAATAAATACTTAAGTACATATCTTTAGGCTATGTGCATGATATTGTAATTTAACGGTACAATTTTAATGATGCAGGAGCAGTGTGATGAGGTGGAGGCAGGGCAATGATGCGTCACCATGCCCACTGCCAAAGGCGTTGCTCCACCCATTACAGGTAGAAGGTCCATCATGGGGTGGCCTTCTGCACTAGGAGACACAAACCCTAGTGATGCCACTGTACAGGACTGCAGCCTCACTCACTTTTTATTATGTATTCATTTTTATCCCACTTTTTAGTCTTTTATACTTTGTCTTGCATCACACCTGTGCGAAGATAATTCAAGCAAAACACCCAGCTATTCAGAATGCTCACCAATAGGGCTGAGCGTTAGCAGAGCTGAGGGATTAAAGCAGTCTCACACAGAGCAAACTGACTTTTGTTAAGTGCTCTCTATGAACAAATAGAGAGGACCGCAGTTACAGTTACACAGGCAGAAACAACAAAATAGGAAAAGAAGCCAAAGCAAAGTCTAGTAACAGTAGGAGAGCGCAACTCACAAGTCTTTAAACCAAGCAACCAACTCTCCCTGCTGGTGGCACCCACTGTGCACCCACTGTGCACCCACTGTTGTTACTGTACCATATACAAGTCTAGCTCTTATGCTGCTGCTCTTCAGACACTGAAGATGCTGGATGTAGAAAAAGGAAAATACTAGTGCTGGACTGACACAGGTTCTGATTTAAAAGGTTCTCAATACATGCATTGTACACATGCACTATACATGCAGTGTTTGCACAGCAGTGGCACATGACCTATGAACAGTGAGGCTAATAACAGTGAGGCTAATAACAATAAACAGTTGGGCTATGCCAGATGCAAGGCAGGGCACCAGGATGAGGTCTCTTGTTATCTGGTGTGCTCTCTGGGGCATTTGGTGGCCTGCTGTGAGATGCAGGAAGCTGGACTAGATGGGCCTATGGCCTGATCCAGTGGGGCTGTTCTTATGTTCTTATGACCTGGAAGGAGATTAACAGCCCAATCCTGAGCTACCTGGAGCTTGGGGCTCCTGCGGCGCCAAAAATGGCTGCCGTGGTATCCTGTGTGCTCTAGGCAGCTGCCACCTCCTCAGGAGAAGGGGAGATTCACCCCCTTCCCCTGGATAAGGGAAGTAACCCCACAATGGGGCTACTCGACTTTTTGGCAGCTCTTGAGCCACCACAGAATCAAAGAGTCCCGTTTCAGACCATGTGGTCCGACATGGGGCTCAGGATCCGGTGGAGCTGATCTCCACTGCTTCAACCCCCTCTTGCCCCACTCCTTCCCCCTACCATGCCTCCCCCTGCTCTCTGCCCACCCTCCCCCACCTTCCCCCACCCTGGAACGCCTGCCCCTGCCTCCCCCACACCCCCACTCACCTCTCTGACACCCAGCAGTCCAGGCAACTGCCTGGCGGCAGTACACAGACCAAGTACCGGAGTCCGCACTGGGCTAGCTCCGGCGCTCGGCCTGTGGTAAGGGCTCACAAACATGTGATACAGGGCTCAAGATCAGGCCCTAAGTTGACATACAGATGCTGTCCATGCAGGAGCCAGCATGATAAACCTGAATTGGAAATGGTGGAACTTTGCACAGAAAATTTCTTTTTTAAATACCTTTTTGTTTTATTAAAAGCAAATACAAAAAATTGAAAAGTAAAGATATTGCAAATTGTGTGGCAAGTGCGGAGATCTTGGACTACATTTCTTGTTCTACTACAAAATCATACAAAAATTTAATTATCAAATCTTAAACAGTCTACACATTAAAGAGTACAAGAAAAATGTTTTTCTCACTTAGCATCTTGCTTAGTGTTTACCTTGACTCTAGTCTGCAAATTAAGAAAATCTTTTTTTGCTACCTCCCCACACTAGTTCAGAACTATTGATAGCGGCTGATTTATCACATTAGAAACAGAAGAAATGAGGTGTTGGATCAAAAAGATCTCCCTTCCACAGTCTTTTCTTTCCCAAATTCAATAGAGTTGGAAGCTGACATGAGTCCCAGTGTATTCATAGATGCTCCATAATTCAGCATTAGTTTTACACTGTCCCATTAAAACATCTCCGATTCTCACTGTGTATTGTAAGTCAGTGTTGTGAGGTTTCATTCATTTTCTTTCAAGAGGAGAAATGCCATACCATCATTTACCAGTCATGAAATCTGCACTGGAGGAGATAGGAGAAAAAAGGCATGGAAACATAGCCTGTGATTTCTTTGTTATGTGAAGGTGATAACTTCCTGACTTTCAGAGGAGACATATAATAATGTCTCTTAATGTTATGATTCTACCCATTAAATAGGTAGGAACATGTGCAGCTGAACTACTGTACATTTTCTGAAAATCTCATTTCTACATCTAGTTTTTAAATTCAGCAAGAAAATGGTTTAAGAGAACATTTGTGTCACGCTTCTCATGAATATGTGACTCAGCCTTACAGGTCTTTTCACGGTTATGTGAACCTCAATGTGACGGCACTGAGATTTTGTCCAGCTGATAGGATAGTCAGTGCTTAAGGTAAGAGGAAAAAGAAAGTGGGTTGGTTACATTTCAGATTAGGCCAGACTGCATAATACCTTACTGAAAGTAAGTGGAATGATTTTAGACCCACTTGAAAAAAGGGAATGGCATCCCACCCTATCCTATTGCACTTTGAGTGCTGGGCATAGCACTTGTAACAGCACACCAATTTATAGCATGGACTGCTTGGTACCCAACTAATACCAATAGCCATTCATTTATGTCTGTATGGGCTAGCTACGGACCTCTGCATCCCCGCACGTGGGGCAAAGCTCCGCGATGGCGCACCCGCGGGCCATTGCTGCCCCCCCGGGCAGAAATCTGCCCCCCTGCTCATCAGAGGCTCACAGAGCCTCGTGCAACCTTCTCCCACACCGGGAAAACCTCTGTGAGGTTCCCCAGCACTATAAACTGTGCTTCCAGCAAACCGGAAGCACAGTTTCTGCCCCCATCAGGAGCCTCAGAGAGGCTTCTGTGGGGTCCCAGCAGCCGGCGCCTGGGGCATTTGCCCCAGGCAGGTCTATGGTAGGCACACACCTGGTATGGGCTGAAAGCACATGATACAACCCCCTTACCGAGGCTAAGCAACATAAGAGCTAGTCAATGCCTGGATGGGTGATAGACCTGGGAGTTCCACGTATGCTACTGAGTTCCACGCTGTAAGAAAGGCTGACTCTAGATGTCTAGATTGGATTGTTTTGATTAGGCATGGAAATGATCATGGTTCTGTGACCTTAGCGTTCCTCCCCAGTTTGGAAATCTTTCCTGTAAAGCACCTTCTTGGAGAAAAGAAAGGAGTCGGATTTTTCTAAGTTCCAGGGGTGGTGCAACTGCAGGAACCAGGAAGTTTCACAATATTGTTAGTTGCCTCCTGGAGGCTGTCATGTGTTCCAGGGTCCATCCACGAGACTGACTGCTACGATCCCTTCAGGCAGTGGGTTGTCAGGAGAGGCACCTGTCTATTCTCTCACCTGCACCTCCTTCCCCTTGCAGATGCTCTCCTCCCCTCCCCTCCACTCTTCCTTCTCTTTTACTCTATCCCTCTCTTCCTTTTTCAATGCAAAGAGTGGCTCACCACCAGATAAGGGGGGCTGAATTTGGCATGCCACCTCAGACTGCAGTTGGGCCAGGCTTGGTTCCAACACAAATCTAGAGGCCTGCAAAATTCTGTGGCATTTCTGTAAAGGATGGTTAGTTCACAAGGCCTTATACATAAAGCAGAATATTGCTGTCCATCTAGTCTAGAGGTGAAAAAGAATTCTACATTTTGGAAGAAAAGAATGTTCTTTTTTATGTATCAAAAGAAAGGACCACTGCCTGAGCATGCCCGGAGGTCAGACTGCAAGATAGTTTATGCTGGCAGATGATTGATTCGCAGGCAGGGTCTACCGTGGTCAAAGGTGTACTGTAAATACAGTGGCATTTACGTCACCGCCCCATTATTATTATAGTACATTATGCAACATCCAGGGTATGGCACCATGTAATTAGACAAACGAGTTTGTGTAACCCCAGCAGAACTGCAAAACAGATCTTCCAACAGACAGCATCCAGCTGCATTTTGTAAGGAACGCCGAGCATAAAACATGGCTTGTACCTGTACGTCATGGCAGGAATCCAATATTTATCCCCTGTTTGTATTGCAAGGAGATGGGGTCCTTGGGGTCAGAATGAACAACTGCTTTAATTATAAGATCCCAGTACATCACATCCAAGTTTTCAAGCGCCTGGTGCAGAAACTCCAGTGTATACCCCGAGGGTTCATTTCGATCAGCTTTCATTTTTATGATGGATAAGTCTATGTAAGAATTGTCTAGCAAATTATCTGTTTCAGGTGTCGAGATAAAAGGAACATTTTCTTCTCTGCTGCATAAAGAAAGAGTATATGGCATCTATTATTAATGAATTTTTTAAACTCTCCGCTGCCTCCCCCCCCCTTCAGATAAGTATGGCAGGAGATTGCTTTATGCAGAGAAAATTTTAAACTTGTTTCTGACTACTGCTGCTGGAGTTTTGATTTATTTAGAGAGTGGCCATTGCCCCCAGTTCTGTCCATCAGCCCCTCCTATACTACTTTGCCTCCACTGCCTCCATCGCAGGAAAAAACCCCTCCCCACAACGCACTGATAACTGTACACTTCACAGTTCACATATCTGCCCACATCATTGACCATAGTGGTTCAATCCTTGGGCTCCCTACAAGCTCCTTTAGGATTTTGGCTTCCCTCCCCCATTTCATTTGCTATATAAACTGCATTGTGAGCTTTTTAAGGAAAAAACTGGTGTATAAATATTCTTATTTATTTTGCTATGTAAATATTCCAACTATTGTGTTGTTTCTCAGTGAAGGATGCTTCATACTGTACAGGCGGGTAAATAGTTGCTTGCTACCGGCAAAGCCAATCCTGGCTACCTGGTACATAATCTTGTTTGATGTATGTGATTGAATGTGTGTGTGTTGCACAGAAAGCTGTACAGGGTCACCTTTAGAAATCAGACTGCATGAAGTGGCCTTGAGCTATCATTGGACCAAGGCATTCCTTAATGACCAAGTACTTGGCCTTCACCTTTCAATTCCACGATCAACTGTGCATTTGCTGGAGACCTGCATTATTTCTTTCCTCCCTCTCTCCTGCTAATAGCCCATTCAAGTGGCTTCAGCTTGTGTGCCAGCTGTGCAGCAGTGCCCTCTGTGCACCTATGTAAGAAGCACATCTGGTTTCCATTGTCCCTTCATGAGACATTTGCAAGACCCTGAAGCTAAATTATCACTGGCAGGGCTGTATTGTGCAAGGATTTTTATCTGGAGCCTAGAGATGCTTGCCTTCTGACGGTTGACTGCTTTGGTCTTTTAACAGAGGCTATGCTTTTGGTAGCAGACAGATTGGCGGGACCATTCAACATCGAATCAGTGATGGATCCTATTGACGTCAAGATTTCTGAAGCCATCATGAACATGCAAGAAAATAGCATGCAGGTGTCTGCTAAGGTACAGAACACATTCCTTCCACAAAATGCCTCAACTAGATAACAAATTGTAGTACTGTTGTCTAATTTCTTGAGGTTATTTGTTGTTTTGCTTGTGACATCCAACCTCAATTCTTTAGTTGCTAGCACAGATGGTTTCCTAACTGGGTTGGTCCTGTGTAGGAAGGCCAGCTCAAGATATTTTGGTGTCTGAAGCCAGTTGCCAAATGCTGCTCTCCTCATTCTCGCCTCCCACTCCCTTACAAGGCAGCACAGTGGCAGTGGTGACAATGTTTTGTGAATAGCTGCTACTGAACCTTCTTCTACATTGAATTTTAAAAGGGGAAGCGGTGGAGAGTGCTGGGTTAACATGTTGCCTCTCCTCTTCTTGGAAGCAACAGCAACATAGCAGCAACCTGGTAAGAGGGCAGGGAAGCAGTGTAACACCAATTTTCCACCCTCCAAAACATGTTGCCCTATGCAGCCCACTTCAGGTAGTGTCATGGATGAGTTGGCCCTATGTTTAGGGGGTGGACTAGGATGTGGTGCTTGAATGAACAGGTAGTCTTGAATTGGCAACTGGAGTATGTCAGGTGGAGTTTCCACTCGTGCACCATCATGCAGCTCTGGCTAAAGAACGGAACTGCAGCAGGGAGACCAACCACACCAGCCAAGGAAGCAGCTTTCCACCAGTTCTGGAGTGGATCAGGTGGTACTTCCTACAAATGCCTCTGAGCCAAGCTGCCTTGCTGGTCTTGACAAACAGAAGATTCTGCCATTCCTGGGTTGTGGTAGTTGTGAATTGTTTTCATCTTGTCCCACACTCTGTCCTTGTCTCTTATCTTCCTCAATGTAACTAGATCAGACAGGGGGCATTATGTTAAAAATTAAATTCAAAAGTATTTGTCAAACTTGTGTCCTTTCATTTTCCAAAGAGCTATGGGTCTTCTACATAGGATTTATTCCATTTTATTGTCACAGTTTTCCAGTGAGGTTGATTAGGTTATGCTGAGGTTAGAAAATACCCAAGTGAGCATCATGGCTGGACATGTATAGTGTGCATTGCATTGGTTCTCAGTGTGTTTTATGCACATTTTTACAAAAAGCTGGAACTAGATCGTCCAACCCATATCCTCTGAGTTCCAAGCAACCACAATTATAAACAAAAAGAATATCTGGAAAGTGCATTTCTGCATCTCCTCTTATACATATGAAAGCCATGTGGCTACAAACAACAGGACTTTATTTATTTGGTGCAGGTTTCAGCTTCCTACAGGTCTTCCATTTCAGTGAAACCTTTTCTGACAAGCTCTTGCTAACTTGAAGTCAGAGAGAGGTCATTCATGCCACCCTTAATCACAAGCCTGTAATATCAAATGTGATATATGAACATGACAAATGGTTGTTAATCTTGATCCACATGCCAGATGTCCTAGGTGAGCTGGGCTTATTCAAGTTCAGTTTGTAACATGTGAGAGTCTTCTTATATGGGACTACATTTCAAAACGTACTATGCAGAAGGCAACAAACAGCCCAATCCTACCTATATCCCTGCATGGTGGTGTGCCATCACAGTTTTTGCTGCATCCCATGGGGGTTTTATGGCTGCTGGAGGTCTCCTCAGGGTAAGCCCCATCAGCCACAATGGGGCAACTCAGAATTGCGCCAGCTGTAGCAATGGCGCAAGTCCACGTTACTCCATGCAGGTGGATCAGGAAAGGAGTTTGGGTTCAGTATGTGCTGCTGAACCCTTCAGATCTGCCCATTTCCCACGCTGTCTCCTCCCCATGCCACCCCTTCCTCATTGTTCCCCATTCCCTGCACTGGGCTTACTTGCTACGGCAGGTCTCCTAATACCTATCGATGAATACAGGAAGACTTTGACCTTCATGCCAGCACGCCGGCTGCTATCACTGCTGCAAAGTGCTTTACAGCTACCTTTGAAACACACATTCAGCCAATGCTTGTGCTAGTGAGGATTGGACCATAAATGAAAATCCATTTCACCATTTAAAAAACATTCAGAAGCATGGCATTATGATGTTCTATAATCGTATGCTCTGCACAAGCCTCTAACAACAGCACTTCACTCTGGCAGAACTTTGACTAGCATCTGAGATCAATTCAGGTTTATGTGAATTTTTTGGTGCATCTTTGAATTCAAGAGGCTTTTGTCCCTTCACCTTCTCCCTTAATCAGATAGAAACCATTGCTGTTTATCTAGCAGTGTCTTCCAGAGTGGCACCAGAAATTAGAAAGGTTGGTCACTGACTGAGGGGCCAAGCCCATCAGAGGGCCCACTTGAACCCTGAGTACCATTGGCAGTGGTAGAACCCAGTGCACCATCGGGGAGCCAACTGGGAGCTCCGTTGGGGACCTAATGTCAGATTTTGCCCCCAAACCCCCAACAACATGGCACCAGCACTGAGTATGTTGCCATGTATCTGTTTAGCATTTTTTGGTATGGCGGGCCTCCAAAAATACACTATAAGCAGTCTTCCAAAGAAGACTTGTACAGTTATGGACACAAGTGCCTCTTCACCAAGCACCAAGAGAATCTAATACAGACCAAATGCCAATAGGCATTTTTCACCAAATATCAACAAATGCCCACCAGCTCCATTCTGAATTGCTTTCATCAAATTTTATTTAATGAAGTCAACAAGCTGCACTCCTTAGAGATAATAGTATTTCAAACACAGTTCCATTCCATTTACACATTCAGCTGCCAAAAACCCAGTGTAAAAAAATGAAGAGAAGTTGACCTTGGTGAGAATCCCTTTTTGATCCTGGATTGTTATACTAGAGATGAGCAACCATCTTTGCATAACTTTTGCCTGAAATGTTGCCCTTGCTATGTCATGGAAATTTCCATCCAAAAAGTAGAATGAGTACTGAAAAGAATGAAAAGTAGAAATCAATACTGTCAAGAGGCCAACCCATCCAGGACACTGAATGGAGCAGTTATCTCAAGCAGCAGATTGGTAAAGGCTAATCACCTATGTTTGCTCACTTGCCTCCACTGCTCGTTCTCCTTTCCATCTCCTGGGATGGTGTGGAAAAGAAAGTATGGAGGCAAGGAGAGTGCTGGGCTAGAGCATCAAGAAAATCCTCCACACTTCCCCTTCCATTCCATCCCCCTCTTCTTTTTTTAGTCCAGGGGCTTGGAGGAGCAGAAGCTGGCACATCACCAGTTAAGGGGGGCAGCATTTCACATGCCACCTCAGGTGCTGGGAGCTCTTGGACTGGTCCTGACTGTCAAAGCTATTTCATGCAGTGGGGGGAGTATCCAAGTAACTGAGCAACAGGCACACTCGAGGAAGCTGTCCAATCTTTAGAAGAAGCTATGCATACCTGCACTATCTCAAATGACAAAGAATTGCACCTCTACCTTGAAAGTAGGAGCTGTGCAGTCCTTGAGTTTGGACTTCTTAGATACGTTCTGCAGTTGTGGTGCAGTTAATTCTTGGTGCAGTTGGATTGTTAATTTTCAACTGAAGCATTGAAAAAAATGGTCGAAAGAATTAGCAAAAAGTAGAAGTGTTTTCTGCCTATGTGAAAACAAAAATGAAATCACTGAAGTAGTTTACACTCAACCCTAGTTGTGGCAACTGTGTGGCCAGGACCACTGCAATGCAATGAACAAAATATACAGGTTGCATGTAGGTGATAGAAGTTGAAAATTCTGCTAACTTTCTGCAACTGGTGGGTGGGTACAGATGTCATTTATTAAAGTGTTGATGAGGAGATTGTTGACAGATCATCTTCATCAGGTTTTCCGTGCTAGCTTTTGAATTAACTTTTGCAAATCCTTTAACTTGCCATACTTCTTCCAGGTCTTTCAAGGATGTGGGCAGCCTAAACCAGCTCCAGGTTTAAGAACTTCCCGCTCAATTCCTGGCAACTTTAATACTCGCTTTCGGCCGTATAACCCTGAGGAAAGACCAACGACAGCTGCAGGTACAAGCCTGGATAGGCTGGTAAGTAATAACTGTAATATATTTATCTCAACCATCAATTGAGGTACTTCCTCACACCTTTGGTTGGTCATAGTGATTGTGTGGAGTTGCCAAATGTTTTTAACCAGTGGCAATACAATGAGCAGCTGTGTTTTTCTGAGGGAAAAAAATCATTTTTTTTAGACACTGATAGATCTTACCAGTAAGCCAGGACAGCTACCTCAGTTTTGTGGGCCACATCTGACTATAATAAACATTTTCACTAGGAAAAGCCTTTCCCTCCAAAACAAGTATAGGGTGAACTGCCACACCACGGCAGGCAAGGCTGCAAAGTCTGTGAGAGTAGGGAGCCCTTGTAGAGCAGATGAAGTCAGTGCATTCAACATTCTTCCTCTTGCAGTATGCAGCTAAAAGAAGACATACACGCCCTTTCTCATTGAAAAACCACAGAAATGCTAAATGAGGTGTTTAAAGGCTAGTTTTTCCACCCATGTACCAATAATGAGATTTTTCTTGCTTGTATCCTATGGCCTTGCGATATGGCTGTTTTCTAATTTTTGCAGATTGCAGCTCCTTTTC
Organism: Tiliqua scincoides; assembly: GCF_035046505.1. NCBI lineage: Eukaryota > Metazoa > Chordata > Lepidosauria > Squamata > Scincidae > Tiliqua > Tiliqua scincoides. The sequence goes on from NC_089823.1 coordinate 111,707,926, forward strand.
AAAACCCTGAATTTTGGTCAGTTACAGCATTACAAATCATTAATCTTGTCTCATTTTTTTCCTTAACGACGGGCTGGGATTGTTATTGCACAATGCCTGTAGTGTTTTCACCACATGGCTGCATGGAGCCCAAGCAGCTGTGATCCAACAAAGGAAGCTTGTTAATATTATTTCTGCAATTATCGTCTCAGAAAACGAATTCCATTTTCCCTCCAAATAAATAAATAAGTAAACACACCCCTAGTGATACTGCAAAATTATGCTGAGGCATGTCTGCCTTAATCATCTCTGTTCCTAGAACGAAACAATCCTGGAGAGACCCACGCTGCCAAAATTGAAAATGGCCATCTAATCCATGGGGAAAGGGTTGTGTTGCTCAGTCATGAAAACAGATACCATAATCTAATGATGGGGATCTCCATGCATATCAAGTGTAAGATCGGAAACCTCAGTGGTAAATCCTCAGCATATCCAGCTGTGCATCAGAACATGAGTTCTTAGTGTGAATTATATCTATCCTCTGCACAGTTTTGAATGGGATCTGCATCTTCGCCTCCACATTCTGGAGTAGCAAATCTGACAGCCCAATCCTATCCTTTTCCCTGCCTGAGCATGCAGCCATGCCAAAACAGGCTGCATTGCTTGTTATATTGAGGAGGGCTGACTGGGAGACTTGGGAGAGGTAAGGGAAAATATTCTCCCTTAACCCACTGTCAGCCCCTCAATCACCAATGGGTCTCCTCGAACCTGTGCCAGCTGTTTAGCTAGGGCAACTATGAAGAGACAAAGGGGGCATATAGGAAGGCTCTAGAGGCTTGTGCTGGGTCTGGAGGCTTGGTCCAGCCCAGCCATCCGTCCCTTCCCCAATCCACCCCAATCCTCTGCCATATTTTGCCCACCTACCAACTTTGGTGGAACTTCTTCTCACTGCCATTGCGCATGGTGCACACTTCCCCACCATCTGCAGCAGTAGCCCTGAAGCACACAGCTGCATGCGCTTCCAGAATGGCATTTGTGATACTGTAAAGCACATTCCACTGCCAGAATACTAGTTCTAATAGTGGTGGCCCTCATTAGAATTGGGCTGTCACAGAGATATCTTTTATAAATATAACTGGAGCTGGACTATGTGGCAAACAAGCAGTACTTGTTTGTTGCCTGCTTTCTCCCAGCACAGGCTTGGTGGACTTTGCTGGCACAAAAGGTAGTTTCATCAGGAACAAGCAGACTTCCCTACTGCAACTGCCTCCCATATTTCAAGCCAATGATTTTGAATGAATCTCTTGCAATGGTTTTGGACAGAAAGAGCCATGATGGTGCCAGATTTCTAGGTGCAAGGTCTCATTTAGTTTAAATTAGTTTAAAACTAAACTTTAGTTTAAAACTAAACTTGAAGCTCACCATCTTTCAGAGCCTGCCAATTAAAAACACCTCTTCACATTTACATTTATATTCTGCTTTTTGTTTAGAAAGTTCAGAGCGGTGGATGTGGACCTGTAGCTGGTCTACCATCCAGGAACTGATCAGGTTCATACCTGCTCAGTTTCAACAATTCTATAGCACTGGATGCTTCCAGACCATTCATTGACAGATGTATTGGCAACAGATAGTTGGGTGTATTCGAACAAAATCTGTTTATAAACTTCCATAGATGGCTATAACTTCTTTATTAAAATACTTTTTTCATACTGTTCACTACGTAACAGCCTTAAGGATCTGACAATTGAGTCAGAATGTTACAAATAGCTCCCACTACCATCACCATGATCTCCACCATCTCAAATGTGCTGTTACTTCACCCCCTTCACACGCACTCATTCCCACAACAGGTCCACCCTCTGGCCTTCCAGCTGACCTGACCTGACCTTCTCTTTTGGTCCCTTTTATGCCCTCACGCCAATGAGGCTGCCAAGCACATCCTCCCTCGGCTTGCTGGAATCCTTTACTACTGGGCTCCTTAGCCTGATATCTGGCCCAGTTTGTTTCCCTGCAGTATCAAGCTTTTTAGTATCAAATTCTGTTCTCTTTTTGGTGTCATATATTCTCCATTTTAAGCAAAAACTTGTGCTGCATAAGAACTCCCTTCCACCAAATACTGGAGTGGCCAAGTATTGGTCCCCCACTTCCTCCAACATTTGGTCCTGGGTTGCCATATATAACCACCAAGGGAAGTAACCATTCCTGGCATCTGATGTTAGAGGAATGTGGGTTCTACAACCAAATTCCAGATATCTGCAAAAGAGTAGATCTTTCAACCTACTCCTCCTGAAATATGTTACTGGTGTAGGCAGGAGAGGTACGGTCAGAAAGTTAAGGGGGTGGGAAGCTAATAGGCAGTTTGACCAATGATAATTCACTTGGGATAAAGACTCCCAAATGCCCATCCAGCTACAGCTCTCTCCATGCACAGTTACCATGTGACTTCAGCAGCTGGTAGACCAATCCTGCCCTGCTGTCTTCTACACTATTTGCCATTGGCGGACCTGCCATTGAATGAAAGAGGCAAATGTCCCAGTCGCGACTGGGACTCTGTGCAGAAGCCTCTATGAGGCTCCTGATGGAGTCAGAAACTGTGCTTCCAGTTTGTCAAAAGCACAATTCAAAGTATCGGGGAAGCTTCAGGAGGCTTCCCTGATGTGTCCTGGAGTCGCATGAGGCTCCGTGGTCTCTAGGTAAGAGGGGGGAGGCAGATTTGCACATGGGGGTTGTGGCATACTCTGGGGGGGCACCATTGTTGACCTTTGCCCCGGGGCGTGGAGGTGGGGAGATCCGCCACTGCTAATTGCCTGTTTCAAAATCTCTGAGCTATAAAAGGCAGGCCGGGCCATACATGCTGCATTTCTACCCTTTGATGTACATCTCACTAGTTGTAATATGTTCCTCTTAAGATGAAATGGTGCAAAGTGCTTTTTAACAGACAGATCAGTTTCTTTCCATGAGAAAACTGAACATGCCTACAATGGAAATAAGAAATCCAGTGCCTGTCACATTAAAGTGCAATCACTTCAGCTCCCAATTAACTTTACAATACACTCATTTTACAAGCTCTACTCATAATTAAATAAGCACTTATTGTTGTTAAGTGCCCATATGCATAATGCATCTTCCCCCGCTAAAGTTTAATTAAGGAATTCACATTTCATACAAGTCAGGACACAAAACTTACTTTAGAACTATGTTAAATGTATGCAACCATGTTTTAGGAATCAGTACTTTCAACAACAGTATATTCTTTTGTGTGTGCCATGTGTTTGTCCTCTCAGCCAAAATAAACAAATAGAGCACTGGGCAAGCATGGGGAGGTACTTTCTTAGAGCCTTGGTTCCCAAACAGTATGTTGCGGCCCCCCCGCCCCCCCGGCACTGCAGTGAACTCACAGAGGCACCACAAGATATTTTGAATTTCCAAGGGAAATTTAGGATGCAGTCCTAGAGTGCCCTTGGGTCAGCGCAAGTCCCTTTTGCCAGCCCAGGAGGGTCACAAATGTGCCATAAAGCATGTTTGTGGTTCCATTTGAGTTGGGTAGGCCAGTTCAAGGACATGCGCCAGCCTCCCCTCTATAGGTGGCGCGGCTCCGAGTAGCCCCATTGGGGAATTATTTCCCCTCACCCCGGGCTGGCCACAATCAGCTCCAAACTTGCACTAGATATAGTGCAGGCCTGCCAGCCTGCCTGTTCCAGCATAAGTTAGGATTGCGCTGTTAGTGACACAACTGTAGGGGTGCCATGAAAAAATTGTGGAGACACTAAGGGCTCATCTGCTCTAAAGGAATTGTGCTCAAGTAGTCCTATTGAAGAATACTCCAAACTGACTTGTTACATCTGACATTACAAAAGTGAAGCTGTTATGTGTAGTATATAAAACAGCTCTCTCTCTCTCTCTCCTTTTAATGTTTGCTAATTCTGCAGTATTGAATACTACAGTATTCATAAGATTCTGATGCACAGTATTAGCATAACAAACAACTGTTTATTAAAAATCCCTTTTTCAGTGTATATTATACATTTTACAAAAAAACAAAAATCACAAGTAGTGAGCACATTCAAAAAATCAGAGGCATCCAATAGCTAAATAGCTATCTAGCTAGGTTGCTAGACAACTATCTTGACATTTGCATCTTTAGGTCATTCTTCTACCTAGTGACCTTCTTCAATGACTTCAATCAGTTACAATATTTCTAAAGAAACACACTTTTCAGTCTTCCAGACTCAAGACAGGCAGCTGGCCATTGATTGCCAGTTCAAAAATAAATCTTTTTCCCAGTAATTTTGTGCGCAGAATTTCAAGTTCAAGAACAAATCAAGGTTAGGTATATACATCCCACTGTATGCTCACCTGGGCCCTGTTGAATTGGTTGGATACAACTTTTGATGCAGATGGGAGTGTGCTTCCCTATTCAGGGCCACTGCTTTTTGCACTTGACCCCTGCTGTGCTAGGCGCATTGTTTCCAAAAGCTTCTTAGAGTACATAACTAAAGACAAAATATGCAGCAGAGTAACACAGTGCTTCATTGAAGATTAATGATGATAATGCAGCAAATTTATGAAGATTTCTAGACCGTTTTTTATATTTGTTCATTGCATCAGCGAGCAAGCTGTAAAATAATAGCTGGACTGCCCATTCCTAACCTGCACTGGAACGGAGAGGCCAGCTGGCCTGCTCCGTATCCAACGCAGGGTTGGGGCCGGTTGCGGCTCAGCCTGGGGTAAGGGGAATCACTTCCCCTTTTCCTGGGTAATGGCACAGCAGCCCCAATGGGGCTACTCGGATCTGTGCCACCTCAGGAGGCACCACCTCCCCAGACTCTCGTACCAGCCTGGAAAGACTGGTGCGAACCTACCCCTCTGCTGACTCTGCAGGGCCTGGGGCAGTCTGTGGAGGCCTGCACACTCTCTTCCTGAGCTGTCACAGTCGTGCTTTATGGCACTTTTGCGACACTCTTTGGCCGACACAAGGGACTTGTCCTGGCGTAGGGCACCTCGGGATTGTGCCCAGTGTCTTTCATTTTTCCACGTGTGACATTTCCTTAAATATTGTAAAGATTTAAGAGCCATGAGCTTTGACATAAAAAAACCAAAAGCATTATGATTCAGGCTATGTACAATATCTTCTTTGTTTATTTTAGCCAAACAGGAGCCAGCCACCAAGCTAACTGAACCACTGCAAATTCTGAAGGCAGACCAACAAAATGGGAATAAGTGACAGTTTGAAGCTGTGCTACTTACCAGCAGCTTGAATTCAGGATCAATTGTACTAGAGAAAAATATTTTAATGCAACCATGTGTGTCTGTGCTAAGGATTTACAACAGCCGTATTGGTCACAGATGCCTGAAACACGAGCAAGGCTCAGCGTAAATAAGGCAGTCTCTCTGATGCAATCCCATTTGCTTGCTGTGAGAAACAGGCCGACCAACCCAATGTAAATTCTCTGTGGCAATTCAGCGGCACTGGTGCAGGCTATGCTACATCTTGTGGGGGGATTTTAGCTGTTGGGTGTCTCCTTGGGGTAAGGGGACATTTGTCCCCTTGCTCCAGGGTAAGACCCGGCAGCCGTAATAGGTAAAATTGGATCTGTACCAGTGATATTGTATTGATTTGCTGCCTTTCTTGTTATGTTTTGCCTCTTACCTCCTCTGCTGCAGTCTCCACTTTGCCTGCCTGGCCACTTCAAAACAGCCTGGTCATAGTGTTTGGAAGTGGAACAGCCCAGCCTCTTTTGAAGAGGCAGCTGGGAGTGTGAGGAGGAAGAGGAAACAGGAGCATGATATCAGAGCACCCCTCCCCTAACCTTCACCTCTGCCTCTTTCTGGCCTGCCCACTTCTTCCAAATAAGTTGGGTTTATACTGAAAGTGGCCTCCTGCTTCCTTTTCCAGCTTAGGGCCCAATCCTGTCCAATTTTCCAGCACCGGTGGAAAGATAAGGGAGAAAATGTTCCCATACCTTAAGGCAGGGGTGCTCAATAGGTGGATCGCAATCTACCAGTAGATCGTGAGGCAAAATGAGTAGATCGTGGAGCCCTGTCTCTCCAAACTGTTAATATGTCAGTTTCGTCTAGTGACTAGATGAAACTGACATATTTAGCTGACACTAAACTGACACTGACACTTTAGCTGCTCTTCAGGCATGCAGCAACAAAACTAACAAAACTGACTAGACTCCAGCAGGGGCTCCATACATTAAAGGGGGTGTCTGTCAGACGCTTCCTTCCCCCCTGGTAGATCTCCGGGCCTTGCTGGGTTTCAAAGTAGCTCTTGAGCCAAAAAAGTGTGAGCACCCCTGCCTTAAGGGGACCTCTGTGACTGCTGCCCCATGACAAGATGCAGTGCATGCCCCATTGGCACAGCAGCACCGGCACTGGAAAATTGGATAGGATTGGGCCCTTAGTTGCCATGATTATCCATTTTCAGCAGCGGTGCTGGAGCAAGAGATGGTTTACCGCTGCCTCCCCAATCCTCTTCTCTCTCACTATTCGTCCACAGTTATAGCTAGAAAGCATGAAGGAAGCCAGCAAAACTCAAAAGATAAAAAAGCTGAAAAGGGGCACTCTGTGTCCAGCAGGGCAGGGGTGGGGGTGGTGTGGGAAACTTCAGATGGGAAAAGAGATTCAAATCTTATCTCCATTGGCACAAATCTGAGAAAGGAACTGGGGAGGCTGCTGACGGTGGGGAGAGGATCCAGCATGCACCATCGCCACAGAATCTGCTTCCTCGTGCAGCCTCCCCACCCCTGCAGCCTCCATCCTCCCTGAACAGTTTTACCCTTCCCGCTCTGTTTCATCCCCTCCCTGCCCCTGCTACTGCCTTACCTGCTCCAGTGGGGTCTGAAGACGGATGAGGAGTGCTGCCACCTGTTGCAGCAGAGTTCCCAAAATGGCGCACTGTTGGTAGCCATTTTGCAACAGTAGAACTCCATTCCACTGACACAAAGCACCACAGCTGGCAGCCTGTTCCTACATAGGATTGGGCTGCCCATGACAGATCACAGGACTACAAAATTGAGGGTCAGAAAAGTTTTTCCCAAACTTTATGGTGGTTTGATAAGAATTTGGGGTGCTGATTCCAAAAATGGCATCCGTTTTGCCATATCACGTCTAGTTTTGGAGATATAGTAGGCTTCCTCATGAGGAAGCTGCTTGAACCATTCACTAAAGAGGCTATGCCGTGTCTCCAAAACTAGATGTGATAGGACAAAATGGATGCCATTTTTGGAATCAGCACCCCAAATATACCCAGGAATTGGTGTAAGGTTTAAGGAAGCAAAATGTGTGTTGGCTTGTGTAATCAGTGCTTTTTTTGTAAAAAATAAAAAAAAAATAAAAAAAATAAAAAGGTGCAGGAACTCACAACTTGTTAATCTTTTATTTATTTATTTATTTTTAAACCAGGCAGGCTTTGGTACTGAACTCTGAGGAGTTTTGCAGCCTCAGCTGGCCCCCCTTTTGGCAACTGGCAACCAACCTTTATATTTTGTAGCCATGGAGCACCTCCCCACCTAAAAAAAAAGAAAAGAAAAGAAAATTTTTTTATTCCTCATAGGGATTTGAACCCCTAGCCTCTGGTTCCACAGACCAGCACTTTAGCAATTGAGTCATAAGAGCTCTTAGGCTCAAAGTGTTTGAAACTAATACTTGAGGTGCTGATGGCCACCAGCTGGGCTCAAGACTTTATATATTAGTTCTGAACACTTTAACTATAGGCTTTCCTATAGCCCAATGGAGAGACTACTGGGCTGTGGAGCACAAGGTTGGAGGTTCAAATCCCTCCCTAGCCAGGGATTTGAGAGGGGAATCCCTCCCTAGCCAGGGGGCGGAGAGGAGGGGAAAAAAAGATGCCGGAACACCATCCCGGTGCGTTCCATTACAAAAAAAGCCCTGTGTGTAATCTATTTTGCGTCTAAGATTGTAAATATAGTCTGATATCTCTAGTTCAAAAATCTCGTGGATCAATTAGGGAGAAGAGGTCTTTTGGGGAAGATCTCTGCTTGGGATGGAGACAACTACTGCAGTTCAGATGACCCCTGCCTCGGTTTTATGATCAAATAATAGAACTGTCCAAGGGCCCAATCCTCTCCAACTATCCAGACCTGATGCAGTCACAATGCTAACAATCCATTATCTTGAGGAGGCCTCTGTGACTGCCCTGTCATCACAGGACGCAGCACGTGCCCAACTAACATGCCTTTATCTGTGCTGGAAATTTGGACAGGATTGGGTCCCAAGTCTTCCAATGCAGTTGTGCCAGGGTAGGGAGTGTTATGAAGGGCAGATAATGCAGCAGCCCAGCTGAAGGTAGGCAGGGCTGAGTCTTGTCAGTTCCTGAGTGGAATACCAAGACTCACAGCCTTGAGATGGGAGACAGAAGTAGATATGAGCATAACATACTTTAAAAAAAAATGCCATCATCCTGGGTAATTCATCACACAGCAGTTCTTCACTCAAGTGATAAATGCAACTATCACATAAGTAATAAGTGAGGATTCCTCCTTAGAGAGCAACATAGGACAATCTGAACTGGTTCCAACCAGCATGAACTTGTTTTGTATTACTTGAAAGCAAAAGAGAAAAAAAAATTGATTGCAACTGAGTCAGAATGGGACCGAAATAAACACAAGGGCTTTGAAAGAAAGCTGCCTTTGAGGTCTACCTGATAATATACTGGTAAATTGTTTTATATTGATTTATCATAACACACTCCAATACAAGGCAGTATGGAGTGGTTAAAATGAAGCAAGAGACACCTCTGCCATCATCAAAGCATCAGTCTTTGTCAGAATATCATTTGGAAAAAGCCCAGGTATCTTTGTGCGTGTGTGAGTGTGTGCATGCAGATGTCTGTGAGAGTAAAATAGTACATATGCAGCACAGCAAAATGTTCACACACTGGGGTGACTCTTAGCTCTGAATTGTGAAAAGTGCATGAATCTCCTATGTGAACATAAATAAAATGGCCCAAATTCATTTCCACCTTTATTTCAATTAAAGCTTTGAGCAGGAGTTGCTATTTTTCCAAACATTTGTCCCTTTCTATTTGGCAGAATACTGTCTGATGAATTAAGGTGGAACACAGAAGTCATGATGATGATGATGATGATGATGATGATGATGTAATGGAAAAGGGACTGGATATTTGTGAATACTGTTTCTACATTCCCAATCGCTTGCATCCTGGAGCTTTTCAGGATTCACTGTAGAGAAAAGCAAAAAATAAAATATCAAAAATTAAAGGTGCCTTAGAGGTGACTACAGGCTAATTAGAGATATATATCAGCTATAACATGCATCATTAAAGAAACCACATTCATGGTGGTTTGTTGATACTGGTACTTGATCTTCTTTGTGTCTATCTATTTCTATAACTTATTACTCTATCTTGAATTGTCTTTTTTTTTTCTTTCCCTTTTGCTTCCCAGAAGACTATATGGAGGACAATGCAACATGGTGTAAGCTCTGGTATTCTTGTTCTTGAATTCCATATCCATTCATCTGTTTCTGATTCTGCTGTGCAAACTACATCTCATATTGTCTATGTCACGTTCCATTTGCTTTTCTGCAAAACAATTTCATTTCTTGTTTTCAGAGTCGTAATACTTGAATGGGTGGTTCAGGGTCTTATCATTGCCCTTGCGTCCCAAAACACTTTATACTCTAAGGCCAGTGTTTCTCAAACTTCTGATGGATGATGAATACTTTTCTCTAAATTGAAAATAAAGACATATGTCAATCTTACAGCTCCTAAGGATTTGCTTAGCAGAGTGTGTAAAGGTAAGGATTGCTTACACATTGTGCTTATCTCTACTCTTTCTGCAGAAATCACAGCTCCAGGTTTGCCTCCATCCAACTAAAAGGCACATCTAGGTGAATGAGTGAAGTGAATGATTAGAGCAGTGGTTCCCAAACTGTGAGTTGTAGCTCCCTGGGGAGCCGTGAAAACCAGCTAGGGGAACCATGGAATCCTTGGGAAAAACCTGCTGCCCTATACATTGTATAGGATTGTAGCCCTGAAGAAGACCCATGGTCAATGGCCCAGTAGGTCAAGGGAGCTGCCTGTTGAAAAAATTTGGGAACCACTGGATTAGAGGAACATACCATAATATTCTTGGTTTAAGGAGGCAAGAAATTTTGATTACTGAAAAAACAGGATTTAGCATTGGTGCTCAATAACTCCAGAACTTTCTACAGTAGCTAGTGTTGGGCCTTGATATTTAATCTTTATTTGTGCAGCGCTGTTTTGTTTTTGTTTTTAAAGAAGTCTCCTCTGTGTTCCTTTTCCTTAGTGCTGAGTAAACACAACCACTTCAGTGCAGGCAGGCCTTTTGGGCTAGAAAGTGGCTTCCAGATATGTCAGAGCCCTAGCAATTCTCGTTGATCTGGTACTCTGGAAGGAAAGGGAGCCTGCATGAACCAATGAATTCCAGAGCATAACAGAGTCACAGTGAATCTGCTGAAGCATCTTTGAAGTTTTCCTTTATCAAACTTAAGAACATAAGAACAGCCCCACTGGATCAGGCCATAGGCCCATCTAGTCCAGCTTCCTGTATCTCACAGCAGCCCACCAAATGCCCCAGGGAGCACACCAGATTACAAGAGACCTGCATCCTGGTGCCCTCCCCTGCATCTGGCATTCTGACATAGCCCATTTCTAAAATCAGGAGGTTGTACATACACATCATGGCTTGTAACCCGTAATGGATTTTTCCTCCAGAAACTTGTCCAATCCCCTTTTAAAGGCATCCAGGCCAGACGCCATCACCACATCCTGTGGCAAGGAATTCCACAGACCAACCACACACTGAGTAAAGAAATATTTTCTTTTGTCTGTTCTAACTCTCCCAACCCTCAATTTTAGTGGATATCCCCTGGTTCTGGTGTTATGTGAGATGGAAAGAGCATCTCTCTATCCACTCTGTCCTTCCCGTGCATAATTTTGTATGTCTCAATCATGCCCCCCCCTCAGGCGCCTCTTTTCTAGGCTGAAGAGGCCCAAACGCCGTAGCCTTTCCTCATAAGGAAGGTGCCCCAGCCCCGTAATCAGCTTAGTCGCTCTCTTTTGCACCTTTTCCATTTCCACTATGTCTTTTTTGAGATGCGGCGACCAGAACTGGACACAATACTCCAGGTGTGGCTTTACCATCGATGTGTGCAACAGCATTATAATATTAGCCGTTTTGTTCTCAATACCTTTTCTAATGATCCCAAGCATAGAATTGGCCTTCTTCACTGCCACCGCACATTGGGTCGACACTTTCATCGACCTGTCTACCACCACCCCAAGATCTCTCTCCTGATCTGTCACAGACAGCTCAGAACCCATTAGCCTATATGTGAAGTTTTGATTTTTTGCCCCAATGTGCATGACCTTACACTTACTGACATTGAAACGCATCTGCCATTTTGCTGCCCATTCTGCCAGTCTGGAGAGATCCTTCTGGAGCACCTCACAATCACTTCTGGTCTTCACCACTCGGAAAAGTTTGGTGTCATCTGCACCTCACTGCTCAACCCTGTCTCCAGGTCATTTATGAAGAGGTTGAAGAGCACCGGTCCCAGGACAGATCCTTGGGGCACACCGCTTTTCACTTCTCTCCATTGTGAAAATTGCCCATTGACACCCACTCTCTGTTTCCTGGTCTTCAACCAGTTCTCAATCCATGAGAGGACCTGTCCTCTAATTCCCTGACTGTGGAGTTTTTTCAGTAGCCTTTGGTGAGGGACCGTGTCAAATGCCTTCTGAAAGTCCAGATATATAATGTCTACGGGTTCTCCCACATCCACATGCCTGTTGACCTTTTCAAAGAATTCTATAAGGTTCGTGAGGCAAGACTTACCCTTACAGAAGCCATACTGATTCTCCCTCAGCAAGGCCTGTTCGTCTATGTGTTTTGAGATCCTATCTTTGATGAGGCATTCCACCATCTTACCCAATATAGATGTTAGGCTGACCAGCCTATAGTTTCCTGGGTCCCCCCTCTTTCCCTTTTTAAAGATAGGCATGACATTTGCTATCCTCCAATCTTCTGGCACCATGACCGTTTTGAGGGACATGTTGCATATTTTAGTTAAGAGATCAGCAACTTCATTCTTCAATTCCTTAATAACTCTTGGGTGGATGCCATCAGGGCCCGGTGACATATTGATCTTTAATTTATCAATGAGGTCTGAAACATCTTCTCTTTTAACCTCTATCTGACTTAATTCCTTGGTCAGGAGGGGCCGTTCAGGCAGTGCTATCTGCCCGAGGTCTTCTGCCATGAAGACAGATGCAAAGAACTCACTCAATTTCTCTGCCATCTCCAAGTCTCCTTTTATCTCCCCTTTCCCTCCCTCACCATCCAGAGGGCCATCCGCTTCTCTGGCAGGTTTCCTGCTTCTAACATATTTGAAGAAGCTTTTATTATTCCCCTTAATGTTGCTGGCCATGCGTTCCTCATAGTCTCGCTTGGCCTCTCGTATCACCTTCTTACATTTCTTTTGCCACAGTTTATGTTCCTTTTTATTCTCCTCATTAGGGCAAGACTTCCATTTATGGAAGGAACCTTCCTTGCCCTTTACAGCCTCTCTAACTTGGCTGGTTAGCCATGCGGGCACCCTCCTGGATTTAGTGGAACCCTTCTTTCTTTGTGGTATATACCTCTGCTGGGCCTCTATTACTGTTGTTTTAAGCAGCTTCCATGCACTCTGGAGAGATTGAACTATTTTAACCTTCCCTTTCAACCTCCTTCTAACCAGCCTCCTCATTTGAGGGAAGTCCGCCCGTCAGAAGTCAAGGGTTTTTGTGAGAGATTTGCCCAGTATTCTTCCCCCAAGGTGCACGCCGAAACAGATCGCAGCGTGATCACTGTTTCCTAATGGCTCCGTAACATTGACATCTCTAACCAGGTCCTGAGTACTGCACAATATTAAATCCAGAGTCACCTGTCCTCTGGTGGGCTCCATGACCAGCTGCTCTAAGGCACAGTCATTTAGTATGTCAAGGAATCCGGTCTCCTTTTCGTGACCAAAACACAAATTGACCCAGTCTATTTGAGGATAATTGAAGTCCCCCATGATTACAACCCTGTCCCTCCTTGTCACCTCCCTGATCTGTTTCCTCATTTCAAGGTCCCCTTCCGGTTTCTGGTCTGGAGGACGATAGTACGCCCCCAGTATTACATCGCTCCACAGGCCTGGTAATTTAACCCACAGAGATTCTACGGTGGAGTCGGACCCACCTTCAATCTCTACTTTGCTGGATTCTATCCCTTCCTTAACATAAATGGCCTCCCACGTCCAACACGTCCCTCCTGTAGAGTTTATAGCCCGGGATTGCGGTATCCCACTGATTCTCCGCATTCCACTAGGTTCCTTTATGCCCGCTATGTCAATGTTTTCCGCAGTCACCAGACATTCCAGTTCTCCCATCTTTGCCCGGAGACTTTGGGCATTTGCATAAAAGCATTTGTACATGCAATGCCCCAGGATGGGCTGCTTATTAGCTCCTTTATCCCTGAATCCTCTCACTGTGCCAAACCGTCTATCACATCCCATCACGCTACCTTTCCCAATTTCTTCTCCTACTCTGCCTTTAAAAAACCTTCCATTTTTTAACAAAAAAACTACTTATACTAATTATCTCAAAAGTTAATGATGATTGTCAGAATTACTCTCCTGTAAAAGTTTGACACAGATGTAAACTGAAAGTTTGGGGAGACTTGCTGTAGTTTAGTGGTTCCTAGACTGTGCGTCAGGACCCACTGGTGGGTTACAAACTGATTAACGGTGGGGTCGCCAAAGGGTGATGAAAATACCAGTGTCGAATTGCCTTAGCCCTGAAGCTATTCAGCATCAGATCAGATTCTGTGTAGCTGCTAACGGTCCTACAAGGAGCTAAGGTCCTGCAGTTTATAAGCATGTGTAAATATACAGAGATAAATGTTTGTGGGTCTTTCTTTCTGTATTATTACAAATAAATAAATAAATAAATAAATAAATAAATAAATAAAATATTACTTCTAGAGCTCCTTTTTTTAAAAAAAAAAAGTCTGGTAAACCTAGGTGAGTCCCAATAGTTTTAACATGTGGGTCCTGATGCTAAAATGTTTGGGAACCACTGCTGTAGACTATTTCATTGTAATGTAGGCACCATGCTTGGATAAATTGCTCCACAGAATGCACTCAGAGTACAGATCTGCCACAGTATAATGCCACAGACACTTGGTGTGTGGCCTTCCCAACTTCCACCAGCAGCTTCCTCAGAGCTACAATATATATCAGAACATTTATTGCACATTATTGAGTTGGCAGACTTACAGCCATTGATAGCATTTAACCCTGAAAGCTGTTTTTACTGGGAAGCACAGAAAGCCAAAAGCATCCACAAATACAGATAATTTTTAGAAAAGTATTCAAAGAAAAGGTATAATTGAAACTGTTCTACTGTGGCTCAGCATTGATGGAAATTTCTGGGCAGGCACTAAGAAAGTTATTACTAGACTTGAAACAAGCTGCCATACTAATGAGTGTATGTACATAGCAGCATCCTCTCTTCAGTGGGTGAAATCCAGTATCTTCCCCCTTTCTTTTTCAAAAAGATACCTTTACAGCCAAGAGTATGTTTTCAGATTATTGGCCAATCTGACTTCCAAATTCCACTGCTGGATCTCTGCCAGCTCACACACCAGTGAGTGCGCACACAATGTCCCCACCTGCACCAGAGCATCCCTGCCTAGGAGCCCAGGTTTAATGACATTTACAGAATTGGGGCCAGTCAGTAGGAAAGATAGCTTTAAAACTAGCCCTTTTGGGGTTTATTTAATTACTAAAGATGAATGGGGCAGGGGAAAAGATCTTTAATTTGATTACTCTAAATAATGAGTCTGTATATTTAAAATTATCATTTTAATATCATGTTTATTAGAAAATTCTGCTATGCACACACAAAATCATTCATCATAAACCATGAGGTTCTAGTTCTTAAGTACCAAAAGGACAGATTACCGCTTCCTTTTTTATTTTTCATTACCAACATATAACCCCAAAGAGTTATATCTTTCTCTGTCCCAGTAACTTAAACCTGCAAGCATACAATCTGAGGGAGAAAACATACATTTTATTCCTAAAGTGATTGTAGAGTATAACACAGAAGATATAAATATTTAAGGAATTCAAATAATACCTAGTATCTCTAGCACCACAGGACAGATATCTTTTCCAGTATCCCCCTGCATAGCTGCAGCTAGTACTGAATATTTTGAAGGCGTGGGACCTCATGAGGTAGCAATCACACCTCCAATTCAGAAGCTAGCAGGATCAAATGCGTGACCAAGAAGGCCATGATTTCTGTTTGCCGGCATTTTCACGCCACCACATCAGGCATTGCAGGCAGCATTTCTCCATGTATACAATGAAGCATACTGTGCATGAGATCTCAGCTAACCATCTCATCTCCTTTGAAACAGACAAGTGTCCATTTCCATTTCCCAGGCTCACCTGTCTGTTGTGTTGTAGGCAAAATGATTGTAATAAGGAAATGCCCTTCATAAAAGGCAGCACCTGCTATTATTATTCATCATTTATCCTGCATTTTTGAATGTGAGAAGTGATTCCAAATTAGTATCCTCATGTTCCTCCTTGAAACACCCTCTGATGTAGATTGCGGATGTTCAGAAGAGGAACTGCTGCTGATAGTATATAACTTGCCCAAGGCACCAAAAGAATTGTTACCTAGCACTCCCATCTGTTATGGGATGTTCCCCACATGTGTCTTTGGTCAAGGGTCAGTGCTAGAAATGCATGAAGTCCAAGCTGGACATATGTGCCTTTTATCCAAGGTTGAGGCTAGGAATATATCAAACCCAAACCAGATTAAAAAAGATGCTTTTCTTTCCTGTGCCACATTCCGCACCCTACCCTTTTGCGTATACATTTATGTAAGCTTTATGAAAATTTCCTAAACTCAGTAGTAGACCTCCCATTAAGAACAATGGGGCAAATATCCCAGATTTGAGCCTTTAGGACCCCGCAAAAACCTTTCTGAGGCTCGCAATGGGGTCAGAAACTGTGCTTCTAGTTTTCTGGAAGCACAGTTTAAAGCCTCAGGGAGCTTCCCCGTCATAGCCTGTGGTTGCATGAGGCTCCATGAGCCTCAGGTGAGTGGGGAGGGCCAGATCTACACACAGGGAGGCAGCAGCATCCTGCAATGGGGGGCGCCATCTTTGATCTTTGCCCAGAGGCTCAGGGTTGGGGAGGTCCACCACTGCCTAAAGTGACTGCACTTGCCTTATCTGGACTTGCAGGGGGCGGAGGTGTTCCTGGGTGGTTGGCAGGCGGGTGGTGGGTGGCCCTGGGGGCAGGAAGGCATGGAGTCAGAGGTGGGGCTGGGATCCGACAGTTATGCGGGATCCCAACCCCCGTTTTCAAGGAGAACGGAGCTGCTTCAAGCTGCTCCACTCTCCTCAAACTGGTGCCACTTCCAGAGGTGGCGCAAGTTCAAGGAGACCCATAGGGGTCAGCAGCCCTTATCCAGGGGTAAGGGGAAACATTTCCCCTTGCCTCTGGCTAAGCCGCTGCTGGCCACTATCCTGTGCTGGATTCGGCGCAAGCCTCCTGGCTTGCTTGTTCCAGCACAGGATAGGATTGCGCCTTTAGTCTCTGTTCTACATCAACATCCTAAAAATATTTTTTAAGCAGTTAGGACATAAGCCTAGGAATTTTCCTCTAGACTCCCTTAGGTATAATTTCATTGAACCACTGTATCAAGCCCTCTGAGGACATTTTAATTTTACTTTTGTGTCAAGTCATCTGCGGAGGACTCGATAATGGTTAAACGTGCTGCATGATGGGGAACAAGCTCTTCCACCCAGGTATTATATTGACTTGACAGGCAGCTCCTTAGATAACCCACTCCATATTTTGCATGTTGTTATTGTGAGCAAAGCTGAGGTCACAGCTCCACACTTCAGCTCACACTTCTTTCTCCATGCCTAGTCATAGAATTCTTCCAGCACTCTCTTCTTGCACTAGAGACTCTATTGTCTCAGAAACCCATTTGCCACCTGGGTAAACAACTCCATCTCCATAGAATGGCTATATCTCTTTGTGTAGTGTCTTCACTTTCCCCTGGTCCCCAGCCTCTCCTAAGAAATTAGGTAACACACACACTCTCTCTCTCCCCCTCTCTATCTGCTCCTTCCCCCAGAACCGATGCTTATTAAGTCAGCACTATTTTATAGGCAACTTTACTGTGTCTATAATCACTTGAATCACTGTGCATCTATTTGATTGCATTTTCGTTCTTGATTTACTCTCCATCTGCCTGTAATCTTATCGCCCCAATGCATAATCCTGTGCTTGTACCTATATCTGACGCTCGGCTTTCATGAATGCCAGTCTCCTTTGGGATGCACTATAAACCAATAGCCCAAAGACCCTTACAGTGCATGTATAGACAGGTCTACTCAGAAGTAAGTCCTATTGTGTTCAATTGGGCTTACTTCCAGGAAAGTGTATACAGGATTGCAACCTTAGAAACACACATTTGGGTAGGCACATAGACATCTATCACTCAGCAGTGTTAACGGTGGAGAATATGGGTGGACTGCACGTTAATGTTGACATGTGTTCAAAGTCACTTCAGTTTGAATGTCCATTCTTTAGAGTTGGCATTTATCTCTTTTCTTGACTTCACACATCCTGCGAGGATCCTGCCTGGTCTTATTTTGGGAATTGTTCCTGTTATGTCTGTGAAATATTTTGGGCTCACTGAATTGTGTTCATTTTGAGAATTCTTGTGTTGCAAGTACGGGGCATGAATGAATGAGCTAGTCAAGTCAGAGAACCGGATCGGGGTCACTAATTTCCAAGTGATGTCAATATTGTTTTGAGATAATTTCTAAACAGCAACAGAGCCTTGCTAGTCTTCTCACACCCACACACACACACACACACACACACACACACACACTTTGATACACTTCTAGGTGGTCCTACAGGGGATTGAGCAGGACCTTATTTCTGGGAATGGTTTTGGGAATGTATATATGTTTTGGAAACCATGTCACTGTTTCACTGTTAAGCTTGCCCACACTACTGTTGTACCTCTCTCTTCTGTAGTTTGTGGCACCTGTTATTTGTATTAGAAGCTATTCCAAAGTAAGATCTGGTTCTGTGGTCAGTCTAATGTGCCAGGATCCCACCATAGGTATCGTGGAAGCCCCTTACGCTCCCCCTGCACCCTTTGTTGTTCTGAAGTCTGACTTTAGTGCCAGCCGAACTGCGTAAGGATCTCAAAACCAACCTGTTCTTCAGGACTTGGGGCTACACTTGGTCTTCAATGTCCCATCCATGGCAGTGCAAGAGGACTCCCCCTAGTCACAACTTTTCCCCTTTCCATTTTGCACAAAGAACATCTAGCTACTGTGATCTCATATGTAGGAGTATTGGATTTATTTTGCTATGTAAATCACTTTTGGTTTACACTTGTTGAAAAGTGGTATCTAAATATTCTTAATAGTAATAATGTTTTGTTTTTGCTGTTAGGTTTGTTCCTTGAAGTTCTTTGCCTCCCCCATTCCCCTGCTCTGGTTCACTATACTGTTCTAGGTTGCTTTAACATGGCCATACTGGGACAGCTCAGTTCAGCATTTCAAGACTTTGCCATAAGTAGTGTGGAAGAGGCAATAGTGTGTGATCTAGAATTACAGTATAAAATAACAGTAGGTATATAAATGTTGGCCACCACCAGTAGGGGGTGTTTGCTGTTTGTAAAAGTCCTGTTGGTTGCTCCTCTCTCAACACTGACTTTCTGGTTGTGCAATAGTGCTGGGCTGGCAAAAGTAGGCTGTTTTAAAGTATGTATATTCCAACATCCATACAGACCTCCAGAATGCAACCGGTACATATGATTAACTTCTCATTGACTTCTCCCTTCCCCCAATCTGGCTGTTTTCTATTTTCTGCCTGTGTAGCAATGGATGCAATTCTTTCTTCGTTTAAGGCAAGCTCTTACCAAAAAGTCAATGATGTTGTGTGGCGTACGGCTTAATTTTCTCAGTTCTTCTGACAAGTAGTGTGCAATCTCCTGTTGTTCTCCCCATCACTTTTTGCGTGCTTGAAGTGTTAACTCACCTGGGCTGGAATTCATGCAGGAAAGTGAAATCCATTTGTGGATGGGAGATTGAATTCTCCAAAAGTTTGAATTCCAAACAAAAAGGATTTGCTGAGTAACATCGGCTCCTTTGTACAGTATTCCCCCCTTGGAATATAAGCGTAAAGCTCCATTATATGAAGTGCTTGTACCAGTGGTTCTCACACATTTAGCACCAGGACCCACTTTTTAGAATGAGAATCTGTCAGGACCCACCAGGAGTGATGTCATGACCGGAAGTGACATCATCAAGCAGGAAAATTTTCCATACGTGCCAGTACTAAGAATATAGGCTTATTTCCTTTTGTGCTGTGCCTTCCCTTTCCTTGTTCATTTCACAAGGCTATGCCGGGTAGCTTTTGGAATAGCCATTTCTGGGGTGGGAATCTTGCTCAAAGGTTAGGTTCATATCTCAGGACCATGCATTGATGGCTAATGTGATATCCCCCTATAGTGTTTTCTGTGTCAGCTTTGAGGCATTCTGGTTGAAGGGCTTATCATTAGGCAAGGAAACCACAAGGACAGAGTACCATTGTGACCATAGATGGGGACTTTGGGAAGAGAAAAACGTATTCAGCTCCTAATGAAAAAATTGCAAAGTAGCTGAAAAATCCTTGGTTGCTTTTATTTCCCCTTTACAATTTTGAAAAATCTCAATAGCATAGGGTATGCTAGAAGTTGTAGTTTTTATATAGAGTGACTGAATGAAATTGGATGGGTCGCCAGTCAGGAAGGGAAAGAAGAAACCCTAACATTTTACGATGACTGCAAAGGGAATTTGTGCTTTGTACATTATTAGATTCAGAAACCACTGAGGTTTGGGGAGGTTAATTTCACTCCCCATAACTAAGAAAATGGCAGGATATAAGAATTTACTAGCAGAACAGGAAATCTATTGGAAGGGTGGGTGATAAAGAAAGGCATTTGTTCCTGGTAGAAGGGATGTTTTGACACAGAGAACCTTCTCACCAGTGCCAAGGAGCAGTTTGATATCTGTTGCCAAGATGTTAATCCAAAAGGATGTGTGTGCCTCGCAGATGGTGTGGTGTGTTTGTATAGGCATGTATACCTACAGAAGAATTGTGTGGGATTGTTCAGGGAGGAAAGGATAAGGAAATAGAACTCCAACATGCCCATAGGGCAGTGGGGGGTGGGGGAGAACCTTTCTCACAAAAACTAAGCCTGGCGAATGGATAGGCTCACGTTTGATAGCAGAGAAAGGTGAACTCTAATGCAGCTTAAGATGAAGGGACTGCCATTAGGTCAGAACTATTCAAACTGGGCATTGCGACGCCCCAGCCTGACAGCCCTGCCCTCTTTTCCCTTAAGGGGTGGGGCAGAGGGAAGGCAGCAACGTGATTCCCAGGATTGCGTCACTCAGGGGCCTGCAGGGACTGGCATGTACTCACCAGTCCCTGCAGCAGAGTCCTGGGGGTGTGGGAAGTCCTGCACAAGTATCTGCAGCACTCCCCAGCCTCTAGAAAGTAAAAGTGCAGCGATCACGCTCCACCTCCTCAAAACCGGAAGTGGAACGCGATCACTCCACTTTCACTTTTAGCAGGCTGGGGAGCCCTGCAGACACTCGCACAGGGCTCCCCGCACCCCCAGGACTCTGCTGCAGCGATTGGTGAGTGCATGCCAGTCCCTGCAGCCCCCTGAGCGACGCAATCCTGGGGATCGCATCGCTGCCTTCCCTCCATCCCCGCTGCTTCCGCTCCTCCCCTGCAAGGACTTACTGAGGTTTTACAACTGAGAGTTTTACAACTGCAACATTAGGTTGTTAGCAGAAGGTTAAAAGAAGGCACTGTCAGAATTGGAGGGAAGCTTTTCAGAGGCGCAAGCTGCCCCTAGGTTTCTGGCAGGCCCTGCAAAAGCTGTCACAAGCCACAAAAAATGCAAGCTTAAAATAGTTATCCTGGAAGAGCAGTTGAGAGCTCCAAGAGGTGTGGTCATTGTCATGTGAAGAGCCAAAGAGGATGATTTCTCCCCTCCTTTAACAGAGCAGGAACAGTTCTGTTGATTCAGGAGTATGATTTTTGCTCAGAGTGTGAGAGGTCCTGGGTTTAAATCCTGAACACCCTCTGTCCAGAAGAATAGGGAGGCTGTACTTTTGAGGATGGGCTAGCAGCAAAGTAGTGGAGCACATGCTTTGCCTGCAGAAAGTTCCAGGTTCACTCCTTCGCATCTCCAAGGAAGGGTTGGAAAAACACCTCTCTGAAAGCTTGGAGAAGTTTTGTGTCTGCTCTGAGAGCAAGATGGACCAACAACTTGACTCCAGTTAAAGCAGCTCTGTATGTAACCATGTGCACATTGCAGCCTCAGTTGCTTCATTGTATCAAACAAGGAAATCCCCAGGAAATAATGGAAATATATATGTCATTTAGTTTCATTGTAAGAGAATGTCCCTCATATGAAGACAGAGCATATATGCTGTTTCTCAATATTTTTTTTCTTTTATAAGGAAATCACTGTGGATAGTAATTTTAAAAGTTGAATTGAAACCTGTAAAATAAGACACCAGTCTGAAGCCAGTTTTTCAAAGTGGTGTCTCAGTCATATCATAATATTGTAATGTCTGTGTTATCCTTGTCCCACTTAGAGCTTAACACTAGATCAAGGGAGATGGCTGTCCTATAGTGACATCTGGTAGGATGTTCATACACACCTTTTCTAATTTCAATATTATTCCAAAGAACAGCTAATTAAGTCTGTGTGCTACTAATTCTGATGCATTGGTCGTCGGTAACCTATACAGCAATTATTATGAGGAACAGATTGGCTACAATGCTACTGAGAGTAGTTTCAGATCTTAAATACTAAGCGCTACTGGCCAGTTGCAGAAGACGCTGCTCATTAGTTGATGGCACTTAAGTGATATCTTAAGCCTCTCTGTCTCTTGGTCACGCCTGGTCTCTTTCTCATAACACACTGAAATGCTATTTATCACAGGTAAGAGCATGCAAAGTGTTCTGCCTTTAATTACTAGTAGTCCAGTAGCAAGAATGCTTGGTTTGCTTTGAGACTTATGCTGGGGCTGATAGTCTGGTAGTAAAGGAATTCCTCCCTGAAGTTTTCTAAACAGGAATTTACTACTACAGGTTCAGCTCTCTCTGGATCTGGTGGGTTTACAAGCCAGTGAGAAGCATGGTCATGTTGTCCTTTTAAAGAATATACTCATGGAATATCTGAATAGGCTCCCATGCAGAAAGCAAATATGAACATTTCAGTCCAATCTTATGCACCATCTATGATGGTGGATCTATCTATCTATCTATCTATCTATCTATCTATCTATCTATCTATCTATCTATCTATCTATCTATCTATCTATCTATCTATCTATCTATCTATCTATCTATCTATCATAAATGTCCATGCAATGGTGCAAATGTCACGCTGTCATCACACATAGCAGAACTATTGGAGGAAATAGCCAGTGGCTCCACATGCACACCACATTCACCCAGTTGCTCTGCCAGCCCAGTTAAAGTGGCAGAGGAAGAGGTTCAGGTGGGGAGGGGCAGGGCTTCTGAGCGGAATTTTTATCAGGGGGTACACATTTTCTTTCTTTGCAAAGAGAGAGGGGTGAAACAGAGCAGGGGAGGGTGGTGAAGGGCAAGCAGAATAGGAACAGGGAGGGGTGAAACAGGGTAAGGTGAGGGTAGAGACAGCTGGAAAAGTCTTTGGAGCCCAGGTCTACCAACCCATGTGGAATCAGTAGTGTCCCCAGCATCCTGTGCAGGCAACAAGTTTGAGTAGACAGGAAAACATCCCAGGAAATTTCTGGGCCCCCTCCTTTGGCTCCAGGGCCCCCCTTTGAACCCTGGGCCTGGGTACAAATTACCCCCTTTACCCTCCCTCTCCTAGGCCCTGGGGAGAGGAGAGCACAGGGGGCAACGAGGAGGGGGTGGATCTCAGTGGCCTTCAGGGGGCAGGCTAGAGAGGGTGAATCTCCGCAGCAAAGGTGCATGCCAGATCCTATCCATGATTTTTCAACCTGCCCCACCCTCTCCTCTGAGTCATGTCAGTAAAATAGCTGGTGTAAGACTGAGAAGACCCATAGGCAATCAGGCAGTCTACTGGGCAATAAGTTAAAAGGATATTTACTTACCTCTTGCTGGCTACCTGATTGAATCCCACAATAGCCTGCAGTGGGGTATGCTGTGTCATTGCAAGTGCATGGTATAAGATGGTGGGGGACAGGACCAGTTTGTTTGAAAAATAACAGCCCAATCCTAACTAAATTTCCAGTACTGATGCAGTGTGCTGCATTCTGCCGGGGGGGGGGGGAGCTGCTATCACAGAGACCTCCTCAATGTTCCCTTACCTCAGGGATGCATCAGCACTGGAAAGTTGGTTAGGATTGAGCTGTTGAGCATTGATTTTTTCTGTAACACAGGGGTGCTCTAATACAGGGGTGCTCAAGCCCCAGCCCAGGGGTCTTTTGTGGCCCTCAGGGACCCCCAATATGGCTCGTGGGGAGCCACCAGTCTCGAATGAGCCTCTGGCCTTCTGGAGACTTGTTGGAACCTGCGCTGGTCTGATGTGACTGCACTCAGAGCAAGGGCCAATTACTTGACCTCTTGTGAGAGCTGTGGGCTGAGGCTCCCTCCACTGCTTTCTGTTTCACATTTTTGAAGCTGCAGCAACAGCAAAGGAAAGGCTGGCTTTGCTTTGCGCAAGGTCTTGCCAAGGTTGCGCAAATCAATGGTAAGGCCACACCTGGAGTATTGTGTCCAGTTCTGGTCACCACATCTCAAAAAGGATATAGTGAAGATGGAAAAGGTGCAAAAGAGAGCAACCAAAATGATTACTGGGCTGGGGCACCTTCCCTATGAGGAAAGGCTACAGCGTTTGGGCCTCTTCAGTCTAGAAAAGAGGTGCCTGAGGGGGGAATGTGATTGAGACATACAAAATCATGCAGCGGATATACAGAGTGGATAGAGAGATGCCCTTTTTCCTCTCACATAACACCAGAACCAGGGAACAGCCACGAGTGTTTGGATAGTTAGGACAGACAGAAGAAAATATTTCTTTACCCAGCGTGTAATGAGTTTATGGAACTCTTTGCCACAGGAAGTAGTGATGGCATCTTGCCTGGATGCCTTTAAGAGAGGATTGGACAAATTTCTGGAGGAAAAGTTCATTACGGGTTGCAAGTTATAGTAGGTATGTGCAAGCTCTTAGTTTTAGAAGCAGGCTGCCTCTGATTGCCAGATGCAGGGGAGGGCACCGGGATGCAGGTTGTGTCTGTGGTCTGGTGTGCTCCCTGTAGCATTTGGTGGGCCACTGTGAGATACAGGAAGCTGGACTAGATGGGCCTTTGGCCTGATTCAGCAGGGCTCTTCTAATGTTCTTATGTCTTTTACAGGCCTTGAGCTATCATGAGACCTTAATTCATTTCATATAAGTTCCATCTCTAATATGTAAATTTATGTAAATTTATTCAAATTTTAATGTAAAATAATTATTTTTTTCTTAGCCCCTGATACAGTCAGAGAGATGATGTGGCCCTCCTGTCAAAAAATTTGGGCACCCCTGCTGTAGCATAATAACTGCTTTTCTTATCTGACGTCAGGAAAAGGGGTGCAAAACAACCCTTTCCCCCAAGGTGCTAGTTTTCCAAATACAGTTGAGTTATTATATGTGGGTGGGGGCTTCAAGTATGCAGTCCCTTGTCTGCATTCTGACATGGTATCCTCCAGGGATGTGATTTTTCTGAAGATTGAATTGGCTCGGCACTTCCCCTTGAAAGGTTAGTGTGAGGATAGCAAAAGGTTTCATAGTTCTCCTCTCACTTAGCTGCCTTCCATGCAGACAAAAATGGAGTCTGTGATTTGCCATTAATGGAGCGAAACAGGAGGAGTGGGCTAGGCTAGCAGCTCGCACCTGGCTGAGAATCCATATTTCATGTGATTATTTTGATGTGTCAAATAATTCCAGGAAGAAGTCACTTGAGAAGCAGGGTAGATTTGATAAGTGAAATTAAATCTCTTTGCTGCCGTCAGAATTTATCACTAACAAAGAAGGCTGTAGGTTGCAGATGGAAACCCCGATTCAGCGATCCTCTGGTTCCTCGTTCTCCCCAGACATTTTAAGCTCTTTGGTTTTAACAGATGCACTGCCTGAGTAGTCATAACAGAAATGTGCTGCTGAGGATTTTGCCTTTGATAGACACAGTCATAACAGGAATTCGGTTTACAGCAAATGAACTGTGATTTCCCAAGCCATACATAGAGCCTCTAATACATTTCTCTTTTGCTCGTAATGGACATTTGACTCTTTATGGACTTCGATGGATGTTACTAGTGCTTAGAGAAAAAAGTACGATCATAAAACTAAAAAGATTTATTTACCTTTCCTCCAAAACGTGCTCTCTTGGTGAACTTTTGGGCCAACAGAAGCTTGAAATGCTATACATGAATTCATGGTCGCCCTCTCTTTTTGTATTGGTCACCACTTTCCAAAGAAAATGAAGACACGCAATAATTTACCATATTTCTGTTCTTTATTGGCAATAAAGAACAGAAATGAGGTACCCTCCTTTGCACAAGACTGTTCTCTCCAGAATGACAGAACTGACTCCAAATTTTGATATACCATGGGCCAGAGACTTGTGGGGGGTTTCACCCAACCTTGCTTTCCCACTGCTGCTCCTTCATTTACCCATCTATCTGCACTCTCCCTCTAGGCCCAATTCTCACCTTGGTTTAACAGAAGCTGTGTTCTCCATGAAGTTCAAAATGAGAAACACTTTGGGTCTTCAACCCAAAACACAATAACTGAGGAGTGAATCCCATTGAACTCAGTGAGACATACTTCTGAGTAACCATGCTTAGAATTTTTCTACATAGGCATGCTTAATGGACAAGTCCTATGCTGGCTAGATGCTGGTGTAATGCATGTCGCACCAGCAGAGGCTGCTTTTTGGAAGTTACAAAGCAACTTCTGCTGGCATGTACTACTAGGCCACTAGCAGGGAGGCTGGAGCGGTGTCATGTGCACCAATGAACAGCCAAAGACCTGTCAGAGCTGGTAAGGCCATGAAGGGGTTGGAATAGGGTGGTGGGAGGGCAGAACAGAGAACTGGGTGGACAGAATGGGTGGTGACAGGGTGGACAGAATGGAAGGGCAGGGAGGAGGGCAGATCAGGTCCAGGAGTGGGGCAGGTTTGGCAGTGGCAGTGCATGCCAAATCCTGATCCCAGGACTGATCCACCCTCCTGGGTCAATGTGGACTTGCGCCAGCTATGGAGCTGGCACAGGTCCGAGTTGATTCACCAGGCCCAGAGATCCACTGACCCAAATTGCAGTGAGTCCTGCTGTTTATTACCCACACTCTTCTGTGGGCATCTAATGGAGGATGCAGTTACCTGCCTGGAGTCTTTCTTCTGTCACAGCTACCCTGTCTCCAAAACCAGGATCACCTTGCAACTCTTCCAGTTTCGTGTTCAGAAATGGAATAGCACCTGCCTTCCTCTCTCCTGCAGAAAGAGATGTGCAGCTAGTCACGTGCTGACCAGTTACTGCCCCACAGTCCAACCACATGTGGTGAAGGGAAGCCGGACAAGTTAGCCTCATCCCCATAGTCATGTGCCATCACAAAATACGATCATTCCACAATGCTTCCACTTGTGAAGTGTGCATTTGGGCATTACAGCTGCCCTATACTGACCAGATCATTGGTCCTTATCTGCATGGCAACACTTCTCTGGGGCCTCTCTGATTGATGAGAGACTGGTTTTTAACACAAGCTCTTTCCCAGCTATGTTACAGCAGCTCAATACAGTCATTGTTCCCATTTGTGATACATTTCCCTTGACCCTGAGATACAAGAAGAATGTGCTTTGTCATTTTATATAAATTGTGATACATATGGAGCATAAATGCTCCCGCTTGTAGTTAGCAGAGCTTATGACACTGATTTCAGAAAGAGCAGGATTGAGGTTAATCAGCTGTTTAACTAGTTCTGGAATTTACTGAAGCCACGCTAAAAATAATCATAGCCATGCTTTTCTCACACCAGATATGAGCACTCACTAGCTACAATCCCTACGCAGTTACTCCTGTGTAAGCCTCATTGAAATCCATAAGATTTGCCTGTTTGCAGCAGATGACAGGATGACACTTATAACTGTCTTTAGTTGGAGATTGCAAAGCAAGCCCCACTCAAAGACTTTCACTTGAGTGAAAGTTGACAGTATGTCATTAATAAAACATTGAAGATGAGAGGGCAATATCTCCTAGATGCAAATTGTCATTTTATGAAAAAGTACTTGGCAACAATTTATGCGAAGCTCTTCACTTAAGAATGATGATGTCTGAAACCTTAAATATCCATAGTGTTAGTGTCTGGCACTCACACGTTGGCATCTTTCAGTCTCGGAAGACTATGGTATTGCGCTCTGAATGGTGGTTCTGGAACAGAGTGTCCTCTCCAGTGCACCAAGCCTGGGTAAAGTAGATATGGAGGATAGGCTGTTACCCACGCAGCAAATCCTCCCTCTCCATGTCGCTGGAATGGTCCAATGGAAAGGCAGAGGCCAATACGGTTGATTCCAGCAGCATCGCAGGAGTTAAGGCAGAGGCCAATACGGTTGGTTCCAGTGGCATCGCAGGAGTTGCCAGAACATGACTGTGTTCAGCCATGAACTGCCTTAGGGACTCCGGCTCCGGATTTTGCCTCGAGGTTGACTCCTGAAGCCTTTTCCATAACTGGATGTAGCCACAAGGCAGCGGAGGTTTGGGATCAGAGTTTTCCTTCTCTCAGATGAGCTGCCTTCCCAGGCTAACGAGTCCCATCTACCCGGTGGCTGTTTAGTCGCCTCTTACGACAAGTACAGCCAAACTGAGGGCCTATTCTTATCCCCCAGCCCCCAGGGGTCACAGTTGTCTGGCACTGTGTCAATTGTAAATGTCAAAAAATGCCAATTTTTTTTTTTTTAAACATAGATAGCAATTTATGCAAAGCCACTAGCTTAAGAAACCAGGAAGTGGAATGGAAGGGCCAAGGAAGAGAATGATCTTTGTGTTATTTTCATTGAAAAGTGAGATGGTGCTGACATGCCCTTAAAACCCCACCTTCTTTCCCTTTAGTTTGTTCCAGACAGTGACCACAAGTCTTTCGTCATTCTGGTACAATCTTACCAATGTTATTCCCTTTGAAGTCCAGCTTTGAAGTATCCCCTTTGATTCCATGGAAAAGCTAAGCATGTCCTTTTTAAACCTTTCCAAGTGGAATCAATGGGCATTACAACTGCTCAGCAAACATTTTTGTTTGTGCCCATGACTTTAAAAGCAGTCAGAAAAGGTAGGGTGAGATTTTGGTTTTATATTTTCTGAGACAGCAAATGCCCTACAAAGAAACTGCATTCTATGCTGGGCAGTTGTGGGCACAAAGATTCCAAGGCCCAAGGGATATTATGGCGTAAATGAAGAGGGCAGAAAGGCAAGCAGATAAAAGATAATGAAGAAAATGTGTTTATTGCTGCCATTTAAATGGCATTCTGCTTTCGACAATATATTTCTAGCAATGAGGCATTTTGATGTTTTGTATTGTAGGCACTGCTCCTTTTATGACTTCCATGTCATGTTTGCTTAGTCAAACCAATTTTTCTGCTCCACTCAGTTTTATAGGGTCAGCCTAGTCTGAGAAAATCAAATTTCCCTGCCTCTCTTTCATACATCATCATTTAGAGTCGCCAACAATTCCTGTTCAGGAACCCACTCTTGTTTTCAGCAACAATATTCTGTTTATTGCTGGGCGATGATTTGTGAAGGAGAAAGTTGGGATTATTCTCTCTTTCACTCTTTTTTTCAATAGGCAAGGCAGAGTGCTGTGTCTACATAACATCTTTATTATGGAGAATTCACTTTACCCAAAGAAGTAAATTCTTATCTTAGGCTTAGCACCTAAAAGCAGACCTGAAATGCTAAGCAGAGATTTGAGTGAATATATTTTCCAGGCTCACAGAACTCCTATACAGACTGCCCGCCCCATGCATTTGCTGAATGTGTGTGAGAGAAGCTGGACCACACCAATTGCCCATGCCACCCCAATGTTGGCATGTCCCCAGCATGAGTGTGAAAGTGACCTATCCTTCCACACTAACACTGTGCCTGGGATGTGACCAGTAGACATATCAGCTTTGGGATGCACAGATACCAGATATGGTCCCACTTCCCCCGCATGTATTTAGCAGTGTATCACTGTCAAGGATTATAGCTGGCTTTGAGTTTGATCCAGGTCAATCCCAAGAAGAAGAAAACAGTTCATTTCTTTGACGGGCGCATGTGTGTGATTCTGCCAAAGCTACCCCCTTCTTATAGGTTCTGTAGAGCTCAGAGTAGCAGTGATAGAGCAATCTTGGCAGTAACAATGAGAATTGCTTTCAATCACACTCACTTCCCTGCAGGGACTGGCTCAGGCTCTGAGGTATCATGTTTTTACAGATCAACATTTGGCAACCCTAGGCCTCATACTAAGCTTTCTGTCACCATATCCTGTAAAATGGCAAATTTCTCATGTGTACCACTAAAATACCTTCTTGCATACTTTGGTAGTATAATTGCAGTGTTTTTGTGACAACCCAAAGCATAAGGCAACTATAGCTCCCTACAATTGCTCCCTTAGTGAGTCAAAACTCTTACTTGCACAAAACGGCCTCTGAAGACGCTCTAGCTAACTTCCCCAAGGCTCCCATATGCGTCACCATTATGTTCACATAAATAAATCACTGAAAATTACAATTTGATGTTGTTCAAAAGCAAGGCACTTTCATTCAGCAACCATTTTGAGGGAGAGGGGACCAGATTCTTTCCCTTCTTGGACTGCCAGCTAGTCCCTGTTCTTTGTGCCAAGGTTCAGCCAGGCCTCTACTAGGAGCAGAGTCATTTGAGGCATGGTTCCAGTTTTGTGGAAAACCGTCTCTGAAGAGGTCTGTCAACAATACACTGGACTACAAGATGGATAAACTCACAAAAGCTTACTATAAAGGTGTCTGAGATGTCACAAGACTTTGTGATAATCATAAGACAAAATATCCTTCAAAATATGCCAAAGTGGGAACCTGATTACCCTTTCCTGGTGGATGCTTCTAGATAGGGACCAAATTCTACATGCTCCTGCTCTTCAGTCTTGATGAAAGGCTCAGTTTATCCATATCTGAGCAGACAAACTGTGACATGAAAATAATGAAGAAATGATGTGGTCTGTGTGCTGGACATTGCCAGAAGTACCCCAGAAATGTAATGAAATGAAATATGGCTATTTTGTGGTACTGAGCACTATACATGCAGAAAACCATGAGCACAGATGGGTGCTAAAGACACGTGTGAAATGACCCTGGATGTGACTGAAACATGTTCTGCTAAAAGACCTGCACTCTGTTTCAGAAGTCAGGTTGTTAGTACACACATCATGTTCCAATGCACATAGGTACCGGACTATATCCCTCTTCTCTTACACAACATGATGTTGAAACTCTCCAGGCTATTCTCATGTTTTTGAGGTCTGCAGGAAAAATAAAGAAAATGAGAAATGATTTTGTTATAGGTGTCTTTATTAATTCACTGATTGGAACTGAGTTTTGTTAGAAAGATCTATATGAAGAATTACACCATCTGTTGTCTGGTTGTTTATCTATTTTGGGGACTTTTATTTTTATTTGTTGTTTAGGTTTTCACTTGTTCTGTCAATCTGAATTCTGTACATGCACCGATGCAATGACCATGTTATTAGCTTAATAAGAATGAACAAAGACAACCCATATGTTACATAAGAACATAAGAACAGCCCCACTGGATCAGGCCATAGGCCCATCTAGTCCAGCTTCCTGTATCTCACAGCGGCCCACCAAATGCCCCAGGGAGCACACCAGATAACAAGAGACCTCATCCTGGTGCCCTCCCTTGCATCTGGCATTCTGACATAACCCATTTCTAAAATCAGGAGGTTGCGCATACACATCATGGCTTGTACCCCATAATGGATTTTTCCTCCAGAAACTTGTCCAATCCCCTTTTAAAGGCGTCTAGGCTAGACGCCAGCACCACATCCTGTGGCAAGGAGTTCCACAGACTGACCACACGCTGAGTAAAGAAATATTTTCTTTTGTCTGTCCTAACCCGCCCAACTCAATTTTAGTGGATGTCCCCTGGTTCTGGTATTATGTGAGAGTGTAAAGAGCATCTCCCTATCCACTCTGTCCATCCCCTGCATAATTTTGAATGTCTCAATCATGTCCCCCCTCAGGCGTCTCTTTTCTAGGCTGAAGAGGCCCAAACGCCGTAGCCTTTCCTCATAAGGAAGGTGCCCCAGCCCCGTAATCATCTTCTTCTAAATAATCATGTTTTTCTTCTAAATAATATCTGATCATTTTTGTGTGATGCTTACCATTCTGTTGAGCCAAGGAGCATAAGTATAGGCCCTACCTTCATCCTGAAGGGCCAAGCTATTCCTTTGCACTAATACTGAGGGCCACACTATGTCCAGGGCAAAAGTGCTAAATGTATCATTGTGTAGCTGCAGGTGTAAGTCTACTTGGGTGTAGCATTTGCTTAGCGCAGCCATTTTGTTTGGAACTGCAGTGTGAAGTTAGAGGGCATTTAGCTCTTTCTCTGAACACTGTTTTCCCTGATGAACATCAACTCCCTCAAGAGGCCATTTAAAAATGGTTAAATTGCCACAAATAGTACTTTTAGGGTTAAATTGCCTCTTCAGAGAGGTGATTTCCAGTGGGAAAACTGTATGGAAACAAAGAGTTGAGCAGCTTATACCAGTGGTTCTTGAACTTATGTGACCTGATTTTTGGTGGGTCATGAAACTGGCAAGCTGATAGCTGACAAGGAAAATGTATCGAGCTATATGGAAAGTGAAAATGAGCCACATGTGCACATTTACTCATGAGTAGGCAAATGTGTCTTGTTCCATTTTGAAGGGTAGTCCACCAGAATGGTCCTGATCCGATGAATGCAGGCTCCCAAAAACTTTCGAGAAGGAAGCTCCCCCTAGCTGACAAGGAAAATGTATTGAGCCCTATGGAAAGTGAAACAGAGTCACATGTTTGTGTTTACTTGAGAGCAGGCAAACACTGTCTCAGCTGTTATTGACAACCAGGCGAAGGGGAATGCAAGGACACAAGAACAATCCGTTTTGTAGGTCAGTTTTGAGTTAAGATAATCTATTTTTTGTTCCAGAAGACAGTTGTGTTTTCATTTTCTGGTTAATTGGCCATAAGTTTTGATAGAATACAGATATTCCATTGCAGTTTGTCTCATTGCATTCAGCATTAAATTACATTTCCAATGATTTATTATTATTATTATTATTATTATTATTATTATTATTATTATTATTATTATTATTAATAATAATAATAATAATAATAATAATAATAATAATAACAGTATTTATATACCACTTTTCAACAAACAGTTCACAAAGCAGTTTATAGAGAAAAATCAGATAACTAATATATAACATGATGTTGTTGTTCATACATATCAAGGTTTTAACAATTGTTGCCTCTAGTGTCAAGCTCAATGTGTTGCCCCCTAAAGCTTGTTGCCTGGTGCTATTGCTACACCCTGCACCCTCTTAACTATGCCACTGGTCCTAATAGAGTGTCATTTTAAAAACTGAGTCCCCGCAATAAAAAGTTTGGGAACCACTGGCCTATACCTCTGTGCCGCTGTTCTGATCCAAATTACAACCCTTGCAGCTGCTACACCCAAGTAAGACTTAACCTGCAATGACATACTAGGCAGGGCATACTTAAATAGACATAGGCTATCAGTTTTTTTCCCAAAATCCCAAATTCCAAAATATGTTTAGAATACCTTTCCCATGGAGGGAAGCAAATCCACTAATATTTATAAAAATGCCAGTATAAAGCAGTGTAATGGAAAATATGGCGACAGATATTCCTTCTCTTTTGTTCTGTACTATTTGCGCTCAAGATTGCCCATTTTTCTTTCTTACATTTCATGTAAGAATTTTAAAAGCAATGCAGTCTTCCTCAAGAATTCTTCTCAGGCTCCCTGGAGGCAATATATTACCAGTTGGTATAAAAATTGCAAAGACCTGCTGGAATGGACTGCAATCTACCCATTGCTGCAAGTTTTTGATTTATTGTGTGTTGCTAGGTCAGCATGTTTAAGAAAATATGAATGAAGACACAGTGTTTATACAGTCACCATCCAGAACAGGAAGGTCACCGCAGCTCTCCTCATTGAAATGTCGTTAGGGATGACAATGCAATTCTTAATAAGAATCCCTTGAGGTCATTTGCTGTCTTTGAGGCTACTGAGGATCAGCTAGCAAAATTGTGGGATTCAGAAAACTAGTGGGAGCAAGAGAAAAAATAAATCCATAATCCTGTCTTTTTGAATGAGGGGAATGGACATTGGAGAGAAGAAGGAGTAACAAAGAGACAACAAATAATTTCTGTTTGTTAGGTTTCTGTTCAGATGACTTGTTCTTAGAACAGTAAATCAATGTGGGTGAATGTTATCCTACTGCTATATTCATCCTGGAACCATGATCCTTGCACATACTGCCAGGTGTAAAAATAACAGGTGGTGTAGGCCCAGTACACTGGTGTGCCACAAGTTGGTAAATCCATGGGGAAATCCTACTGCAACTTGGACCCAAGGCATATATGCAGAAATCAGTGTGGTAATTGTCATTTTCTATGAAATATGTGCATGTTAGGATGTAAAACTCATGTGAGTTTCCTTATCTTATGGGGTTCTTGCCATGGAATAGCCAAGTATTGCCCTTTTGTGAGTTTGGATTCTTCCGTGTGGGTTTTTGAATATGCAGTTGCAAATCCTGCATGGTTCTTGATATCCATGAGGTTGGTAGGTGAGATGGTATCCTAGATTGGCAGCTGGCAGATTCCTTCTTTGCCATAGCTCCTCTTCTTCTTGTTTCCAGCTTTAAAGGGCAACCATCTCTTCCCCTTGCTTGTGGTGAGTATGAGACTCAGTAGCGAATATGGCTTTTGCTTTTTTGTTTTGCTCTACCTCCTTAGAATCTGGGGGGCAGGGGGGAGATGGGAAGGGCAGGGAAGCCAACAGTACTTTTATCCTCTTCCCTCTGGAGGTAGGGAGGTACCATCTGTTTACATTACCCCTTGGTACACCTACCCAGAAGGAAGTTCCACTGCAGTCAATGGGGCTCACTCGTAGGAGTGTGTGTATAGAATTGCATTTATACGGAGGGGGAGGCTCACAATGTGTATCTCAAAATACTACTTCTCCACTTGCATAGGTCTTCTTGCTGAAAGTGCCATTGGCTTCCTTCCAATAAGCAAGTCTTCTTTCTTTTTCCTTTCTGCTGGGTTCACTTGATAGAGAGACTGTCTCCCAAAACATGGCAGCCCGTGGTTGGGGTGAGGGTATTTCAGAGGTGCTGGGCTCCATTGCTCCCTTTGCACAAAGGCTTCATCTTTGCACATTGCACAAAATGGCTTCATCTGACCCCCACAAGCAATGTCAACCTTCTTCCCACAACATAAAAATGGGACAGAAAGAGAAGGGTAGAGGAAAGATACAGAGGCCAGAAAGGCACCTTTGACATAAGCCTATCCACATCTACTCAGAAGTAGATCCCACTGTGTTCATTTGGGCTTAGTCCCAGAAAGTGTGTCTAGGATGGGAGCCCAGGCAGAGTGACAACACCTTACCTGCCCTCTTTCTCCATTCAGCTGCCCCATCTGCTCTGCCCCCTGTTTCAACCAGGAGAGGGTGGCTCTCATCAATGAGATGAGTCATGATCATTCAATGTCTGCCTACACAGAAGTCTCAGGGGTTTATTTCCAGGAAAGTGTGTATAGGAGCACTGCTCAAGTCACGTAGCAGTGGGGCACAAACAAGAGTGAAGCATTGGAGGATGGAATTGAAATATCTTTTTCTGCTTGCCTAAGTGCGGGAATGGGTTGGTGGTGGTGGTTTGGGGTACAATACTAAGCCTGCTTACTCAGAAGACCAGAGAATGACCAGTGCCCCTTTCTTAAGTACAGGGAAAAAAATGGCTCACGAATCCTGCTATCTCTGGCAAAAACAGGTCATTAACTGCCCTCAAAAGGGCAAACCCTCAAGGGGAAGCTCTTTTGGCAGGCAAGTGCTGGTGGGATACATGCAGACACAGGAAGTGTGCCAGAGGAGGGACCTTTGCCTCAAAGAGAGGACTGCAGACAATGTGTGGATTGCAGTTAATGTGTGGTCATGAATCTCACATGATTGAAACTCACAGTTGTGATTCAAGAATGTATTTTCCCACAGAATAGCTGCATGTTTGATTTAGGCCCTAGTATTTACTGGTCAGAGCAATGGTGCCATTTGGTAGTGTTGGGAACTCGAGTTGCGAAAATGTGCATTATTCGCTGACTTGGTGACTCATGAGTCGTGCACATGGAAGACTCAGAACAAGACTTGAGTCAGGATCCTCCTGACTCGGCCCTCATCCCCACACATGCTGACTCAAGTCTGCCTGTGTCTGAGGGTGCTTGCTTACTGTTTTCGCCGCATGGAAAACCTCATGAGGCCACAATTCTGCCTAGTGAGCAGCAGGGAGTTCCAGCCAGGAGGAAGGGAAGGGTTGATGAATTGGGTAGGAGGGGGGGAGGGGGGAGCGAGCTCTTTTTGATAGGAAGGAAGGAACCAATGATCATTGGACAAACTATGAGCATTCTGATATTTTTATTGGCTGACGGCGGGAGGAGGAGCCCAAGGGGTTTCTTGCCTTACAATTGGCTGCAGAAGCGCACGGAGGAGAGGAAAGGGGGGAGGTTCATAGCAATCACACTTTCCTCTGCATGGATGTTGTGAGCTCTGTTATTACTTAGGGAGGAGCACGCCTCACTGAATGACCAACTACAGTGGGACTACTTCTGAGTAGGGCTGCCAAGGATTGGGTCATCCTGACAAGCCTCCCAGCTACTGTGCATGACCCTCCTCCCTCTTACTGCTTCCGTCCCCACTCTCTCGCCATCCCTCCCACCCCTCCTGCCTTGGGCAGTGACATCGGGAGTGAGTAAAGAGAACTCCAACACACACACCCCTCGGCAGCAGCCCCATTTTTTCAGTAGCTGGCTTTTTAAGGGGGGGGGGGACTCGACTCCATTAGTCACTAAAGGGTGACTCTGAGAAAGTGCCCCGTTATGACTCGTTTTTTAGTTGAGTTTCAGGGGGGCAGGGACTCTAGACTCGATGAGTCAAGCCACACTGGATTTTCCCAACACTGCCATTTGGAGGGAGAGTAGAAATTGCCCATCTATGATAACTCCTTTAGAGCACTTCAACTCGTAACTAAGACTGCAATTGGTATCCATATTATTATAAGCCTAATCCTATTCTCCCAAACACAGACACACCAATGCAGTGGCAGCAAAACAGCTACCGCTGCAACCTGCAAGGTGGGAGAGAAGGCTCCGGCCTTTCTACCAGCATCCGGCAGTACACTATTGAACATCCTGCCAGAGTGCCTTCTATGACTGGCACTGACTGCTTTATGACCCCTTTAGGATTGAACCGTTGACATTACTCTGACCCTTTAGGAATGGGCCATAAGTCCCACTGATCAGTGGGATTTACTTCCAGCTAAATGAGCACAAAATTGGCTGGCCTCTCACTTTTTCTACATACAAACAGGGATCAAACCAGATGTGACCTGGAAGATCCATAATTAGGGTCTCCTTTGTTCTTGTTTTGCTAATTTGCTAACTCATTTTGAAAACCTGGGATATGTTATGGGATAGATTGTTAAATAACCCTTTCTTCCCATGACCTTTCCGTGATGTAAACATGTAATAGTGGCTTATTTGAGGGGTTGAGGAATCAGAGAAAGGACATGGGGAAAGGGATTAAATGCCATCTCCAGGAGAACCTTTCCCAGATCTTCAAAGGAGACCCATATTATTGCTCATTGGCATAACAAAGACCTTCAGTTCCAGAAACAAATTCATGTCATTGTTTGGAAATGAACATTTTGGCTTTTGTCTGATTTTGAGAGAGTATTGTCTGGTAAAACAGGAAAGAAAGAAACAACAATATTCAGTTGGTTGGGCATTTTGAAATACAACCTTTTATATTCAGAACAGGGGAGCAAGGTCTTTAAAAAGCCAGGCTGCTTTGTTTTCACACATGAGGCTTCAAGCGGTTTTTGCAAATGTTCAACCCGCATTGGCCAGAATATAATTGGAATTGCAGCTGTCTCTCTTCAGCTTTCCATTCCATGTTAACAGTGATCACACATTCACATAAACAGCACAAAAGAACTGAAATAATAATAATAACAATAACAGTATTTATATACCGCTTTTCAACTAAATGTTCACAAAGCGGTTTACAGAGAAAAATCAAATAACTAAATGGCTCCCTGTCCCAAAAGGGCTCACAATCTAAAAAGATGCAAAAAGAATACCAGCAGAAAGGTGATTCAAGGTGAATATGTGGAAAC
The DNA here is from genome assembly GCF_035046505.1 of Tiliqua scincoides. Taxonomy (NCBI): domain Eukaryota; kingdom Metazoa; phylum Chordata; class Lepidosauria; order Squamata; family Scincidae; genus Tiliqua; species Tiliqua scincoides. The sequence goes on from NC_089823.1 coordinate 111,745,508, forward strand.
TGCACCTTTCGTTCCGGCTCCATTTTCTGCTTTTCCAAACTGTGTTTATTTGCAAACTCAGCACAAGAATAATTAATTCAAATAGACTTACTATGCAAGCAAATATGTTTATCCTTGTGCTTCATGGCAGATAAAATAGTAATGTAGAAGTATAGTTTGGTGGAAGAAAAATCATACTAGGTTGGGAGTGTCTATTGCTTAATCGTAGAATGCATGCTTTGCTTATAGAAGGTTCAATCCCTGGCACCTCCAGTTAGAAAAGAAAGATTCCAGTGCTGGTACTGAGTTGCTAGGGGCTCCTCATGATACTCCTGCCCAGTGGGTACTACCACTGCCACTAGAGGGTTCAGGAGGCACCCTGGATACGTGGGTCTTTTGATGCACATGGGCTCCAGCCCCTGCCCAACCATCCAACAACTGATTGCGACCCACTTTCCGTTTCACAATCAGAAACTGGAAGTGGGTTGCAATCTTTATTTTTAGATTTTCTGAGGCTTGGGGAGCCTTGCGGAGGTTTCTGGGGCTCCCTGCACCCCCTGGAGGCTGCTGCTTGTGAGTAAAATGAAGCCCCTGTTGCCCCTGGCAGCAGTGTGATCCTGGGGACCACGCACTGCATTCCCCCCTCCCCCGCAAAGACTTACTGCAGCTTCCAGACTTCCATGGCCTTTGGGAACCACTGCACTAGTCTGAGTCAGCATAAATTATCGGCATATGTTCATGCTGTACCATGGTTCATTCATCTGTCACAGAACTGGGTGTCTGTAAATCATGCCTGTTCATGGACAGAGGCAGCTCAAGCAGGCTTGCTGCCCAAAACAGCAATGCTAACATGTGAAGATGGGGCAGCAGCCAGGTGGTACAGCTAGGCAGGTAATGCACTGGGGAAGGTGGCAGGTGGGTGCATATTGAGGGGCACCCTCATCAGTTTGCCATCGGCCCCCAAACCTGTAGCCCCCACCCTAATGGATGGACAACTCCTGTTTGTTCTGTCACTCTCTGCACTGGTAAAAATGCATTAGTACAGTTCCATTTAATTCTATAGAATTACCCACTCCAAACAAACAAAAAGCTGTGACTTGCACACTCCACCCTTATACAGCTCCCAGTTCTTCACTTTGTACTGCTTTCATCCTCCACCATTCCTGAGCCCAATAGTGCACAGTAGTCATCTCTCAAAGGGATCCTGAGGAACTGTCCCTTTAAATGCCCAGTCCTAAGCAGGGCATTAAGGCCAGTGGACAGCTGAGGGCTTGAGACACATTTTACTGTTCATCATTAATAGAACATCATCCTCATCCTGAATGTCATGGACAAGAGAATAAATGAGGCACAATAATAGCCAGTCCGCTAGCTCAAGCATGTCTTTCAGGGCTATTGAAAGGATTCTGACCATTAGCCATCAATGGTTGCTCTATATGCTAAGAAGAAAGGTAGCAATGGAATAATTTCCTCTCGATTTCTGCTTCCTCTCAAAAAGGAATTAAAAACTAGAGCTCCCTCGATTGAAACGCAAAGTAGATAAAAGCTTTTGTTCCCATCTCATCTCCACCAGCTTTTAGCTTTCAATTATTCTTTTTTCCATTTTTGAATATTCAGTGTTTGAAAAGACTTCCACAGGCACAAAAGGCCAGGATGAAGATACTTTATGAGACAAACGCCACTGTCCCTCTGTGCAATTACTGGATTCATCACATCAGTTGATTTCAGTGGTCGCTCCATAGGCATTTTGCTCCTTCTTCTAGGAAAAGATCTGGGAATATGGCCATTTCTCTCTGTTTATAGGACAAGAGAGCTGCCATTAGGCTGTGTGGGATGGAAGCAGTTGGTGCTTCAGACTGGCCCACAGCACTGTGTCCCTGGCAGAACATCCAGTTAAAAAAAATAATGTTTGAATATTAAGCTGGGAAGATGAGGTCTGTTAACAAAGCCCACTGAAAGTGGAGGTCTGGTGATGATTCCTTCCCTGGAATATCAGTGGCCCCAGATCAAATGACAGCCATCTTCACATGGACAGCAATACATATCATGGTTCAGGTAGTCTGCATTTTACATATCCTTTGAGATGAGGAATATTCTGAGTCAAACGAGATGTGAGAGAAATTCTGTTCAGACCCCAGCATTCCAAATCATGCCGATATCTCCTGGAGGACAGGGGCATGGGACTATTGCAGAGTAACAGGACGGGGCTTGCTGCCACACTCCTGATGCCCCAACCAACCCTACATTTGCTCCCTGTGCTGACGGGTAGAACATGAATATAACTGGTTCTTGCATATGGATGTAACAGAAATTGTTACTTTAAATGAAAATAAAATAGAAGCTCTCACTCTCTTCCTCTCAGATGTAAACAAAGAGAGGTAAGGAGGTGTGAGTGCTTGGATTACAGAGGCCTGTTCATGGAGGAGGAAACCATGGTTTCCTATTACATCCAAAAGAGGCCATTGTATTGCATGTTAACAATTATACTGCCCTGATCCGGAGTGTAGTTGAGGGGAGCAATGGTTTAGAACTTGTACTGCTAAAGCAGTGATGTCATCAGCAGATGCTCTCCGCTGCCTTTGAAACTTTTTTCCAGAGACCTTAGCCAAGAGGTTGCATCTGGCTCAGCAAATGGCAAACTGAGGCTAGGGCATATGCTGATGTCTATTAGCCCATCATATTTCCTGAAGGCTAACTAAGAGACAGTATATAACTTGTTACATCACAGCAACAATCCTGTGCAAATGTACCTGAGAATGGGTCCTATGGAGCACAGTGTAAACTTGCTGTACAAACATGCTGTGACAGAGCCCTCTTGCTCCATCTCTTCCCAAGGGGCTAGGTTGATGTTGTAAGAGGTTAGGGAGGACATGGCGGGTCTTCACTGTGCAGCCACAAGGAAAAAAATGACAGACATACTGCAACAAGATGCTTCTCAAGGTGGATTTATTCAGGGATTCATTTTACAGTCTCTTTTGGATTTCTGAATACGGTATTTCTTCAGGCACCTTTTTGGTCTTTAGTTTCCACAGCTCAGTGGGCTTCCTCACCATAGACCTTCCCAGAAAATCCCTTTACACTGACATGCAGGGGTTTCATTTGGAGACCTTCTGCACCCTGCTAAAGTGCTCAATGATTCGTGGTCAGGCCCTGAGGTTACCAAAGCCTGGAGGTAGCTTGGAGTTCCTAGTGGCAAAGGGTGTGCAACGGCTTCCTAGTCTGTGCCCTGAGTCCAACCATAGCTGAAAAGGAGTTGCTTTCTTGCTCTCTCACCTAGTCATCCCCCTCTGGAGCTCTTGCCTTTTATTGTCTTCCTCTATCCCTCTTTATTTTCTTCTGAGTCAGCTTCCCCCTCTTTCTGCTTCTGCCTACCACCCTTCTTCCCCTGCCATTCTGGCTCACTTTTGTGTGTTCCTTTGTTGTCTTCCTTTGTTTAGCTTCCAAGAGCCTTCTCCTTTGCCGTTTTTTTTCCAGTTCTCCTCTTTCCTTCTCATTCATCTTCTCCTTGGTTCCTTAGCTCCTGCCATGCCCAACTTCCTCATTCTGACCAACTTCTCTTCTCCACCCCAGTTTCCCTACTCTCCCTTCTGCTTCTCCTTGCTCACCTCTCCCATCTGCTTCTCCCCCTACCCTTAAAATCCATGGCCTTCCTAAGCCTCACCCCCTTCTTCTGCAAGGCCGACCTGTGTCCCCTGTCTCAGCCAGCATCCCTTGCTGCCTTCAATAACATAATTGCCCAGTGGCTGCAAAAGGAAGGGCCACTTCATCTTGGTGCCTTGTGCTGCAGCAAGATGCTACAGTACAGCAGGGTTTTGTACATATGTGGGCTAGCACTGTAATATACCTTTTATATTAATCTGGGATATGTTTTAATCTAATGTATCATTTTTATGCATTGTAACCCACTTTTTAAGCTATTGTAACCCACTTCAAGGGTTTGAGATGAAATTAGCATGTTTTTAAATGGCATATAATAAGTTCCAAAGCAGGAATAATTGGCAAGAAAAGAATGAAACGCACACACACACACATTGTCTTAGTGGAGCTTAGCTATGTTGAGTGTTGGCATCATGACAAACTCCTCCACTCCAAAATTCACCTCTACACTACTAGCCCTGATATAGTTCATTTTAGCCTTTTCTCTTTCCTCCTGATTACTGGTTTTCCTCTTTGTTCTACCTTATATTGTAGCTGGTTTATTTTTTTTAAAGTAGAGAGTTGGATGCCAGGCACGAGGCCCTTCGAACAATTCCAGAAAAATACTAGCTGAGCTTTTATGTTACATGTACATTTTGCTTTGCTTCCGCCTCACACATCAGGTCAATTTAAAGAGCCTTGCTGTGTTTGTTCACCGGGGTGCCTGAATACTAGAAATCACAGTTCTATATTCATGACTGCAGTAAATCAATTGTCCTGAAGCACCACTCCCAAATCCCCTCATTTGTTTGAAAGGTCTGTGTTTTCTGTTTGGTACTTTTTATTTTTTATTTTCCTGTCTATTATGCCATGAACTTTGATGGACACATGAAATATGAGAGGCTATGACAGAATTGTCAGTACATGTCTCAGGCCGGGATAAATTATTGCTATGCAAGGACTAAAGTGCATTTGCAGAGAGGAAAATATAAAATATGAATTATAGCATAATCACAGACATTGATCACTTTGATGTCTACATCAGGGCACTGAATATATATACTGTGTTGGTGAGCCCCCCAGATTTACTCCTTTTTTTCTTCAGATTTGACTGTTTAAGTGTTACAAGCCAGAAATTAGAATGCCATTGGTTCATTTAGAACAAACATTTAGACTCTCCTCCCATTTACATATCTCTTTGTCTACAGTCCGCTCACATTTCACAAGGGCACAATCCAAACCTGCGCTGGAGCAGGCAAGCCAGGAGGCTTGCGCTGCATCCAACGCAGGTTTGTTGGGTGCAGCGGCTCAGCCAGGGGCAAGGGGAAGCTCTTCACCTTACTCCTGGGTAAGGGCTTAGTGCCCCAATGGGTCTCCTCAGACCTGTGCCACCTCTGGAGGTGGCGCAAGTCAGAGGAGAGTGGAGCGGCTCGAAGCCGCTCCGTTCTCCCCGGGGATGGGGGTTGGGATCCGGCATAACTGCCGGGTCCCAGCCCCGCCCCGCCCCGCCCCTGGCTCCCTGCATGCCAGCCCCCAGGGCCGCCCATCACCCACCCTCCCCCTGCCCAGAAACACCGCACCGCAGGTGCGCTGGCACAAGCTCGATCTCCATGCATGCAGACTCGAGTCTGTCTGTGTTTGGGTGTGCTTGCTTACTTTTTTTGTTGTGTGAAAGACCTAGTGGGGCCATCATTCAGACTGGGCAAGCCGCAGGGAAGTTTCAGTCAGGAGGCAAGGAAGGGTTAATGTTTTGCTTTTGCATTGAGCAGGAGGGGGGAAGCGGGATCTCTTGTCAATTGAAGGAAACAATGGATGGAGAGTGGGCAGTCTGATTTTTTTATTTGGATTATGTAGGGCAGAAGAAGGAGCCCAAGGGGGGTTCTTGCCTTAGAATTGACTGGATAACCGGGGGGGGGGGAAAGGAGGGAGGGAAGCCAGTGGAGGTGGTTTGTAGTGATCACGCTTCCCAAAGGCATGGCTCCTTTGAGCGCCATTGTTACTTGGGTGGAGGAAGTCTCATTGAACAACTGGTGCAAATGGGACTCCTTCTGAGTAGAGTTGCAAAGGATTGGGTCATACTCATAAGCCCCCCAGCCTCTGCATGTGACTCTCCTCCCCCTTGCTGCTTCTGTCCCTGCTCTCAGGAAGTCTGTCCCACCCCCTCCCATCTTGTTTACAGTTGGAACTGCAACATCAGGGGAGTGGTTAAAGAGAACTCCAGCACACACACACACACACACACACACAGAGCAAGAGATCTGTTTTTTTTCTGCAGAGCTGCAGCTGGCTTTTTAAAAGGAAGGACTTCTGACTCAAGTCTTTTCAAGTAACCAAAATGCTCTGGGAGGCTCAGAAAGTCTGCACGTTAGGACTTGTTTTCAACTTGAGTCACAGGGGTGAAGACTTGTGACTCAACTCGAGTCAAACCATGCTTGACTCTCTCATCCCTGTTTCATTCTCAAAGGAATAGGACCCCAGTGCTAATATTCAGAAGACACTGAAACGATGTTCCATTATTTGCTGTAATCAGAGAAGTTTTCTTAAGACAGTGCAAAGGATGTAGAATCCTGAAAAGCTCTTCTTCTAAGTGCATATGCCAGAGATCTTGTTTTACCTCTGCTTCCTGGGAGAGATGAAAGTTGGTTCCTGAAATTTTGGCACTTAGCTACAAAGATTTGCCATAGAAAAGCCGCCAGCACTTCATCTTTAACGATGCTAGTATGCTTCTGTTACTGTTTTTATATTCATCTACAATAAAACGCATCTCCTTCAGAATGCTTTGGATTTACTTGAATCAGATTTACGACTTTATTTTTTAGCACTGTTCCCAAGTTGTCTAGGAAAAGGAAAAGCTTTATTAGACTTCTTCAGATTTCCACTTCAGGGAATTAACTTTTTTTTTTAAAACAGTTTTGGTTACTTTTGTACTTCAGAAGCTAAAATCGCACAGTTGAATGGGATAGAGATATTAAAGCGGGTGCAGTCCTACTGTGAGATGTAAAATTATTCACATTTTAAGCTATGTCCATGTTTTGGGGGAGACACAATGGGGGAGTCCAAATAAGCAGAGAGGTGCTTGAATGGATAGATGCATATGATGTAAATGTGATGAGATTTGAAATTCTATTAAGTGTCCTCTCTTTATGCTAGTGCATTCTGCAATAGTTGGAATTATATATTAAAAATATGCACATATGGAACAGTCTGAGACATTGGTACTTGTGTAACCATTATAAATAAATAGTATAAATAAATAAATAGAACTGTATTTGCACTTAATGTGTAATGGGAGCTGAAAATGCTAGTTTCAAAAAAAAAAGAGTTATCAGTTCTCTACTACTGAAATGCACTGACGAAGGGGAGATGTGATGCCTTCACCATACAGAAGCAGAAAATAGGGCATACAAGCAGTGCTGGCACCAGATTGCTGGGACAAAACTCTGCACTGTCAACCCCCAATGTCAGCTCCTACCTGCCACCTGATGGTGCATTTAGTGCTACCACGGCCACCAAGGTTCAGGGGTTAGCTAACTCAGGGCCCAATCCTATCCACCTTTCCAGCACTGGTGCAGCCACAATGCAGCCCCAGGGTAAGGGAATAAATGTTCCCATATTTTGAGGAGGCCTCTGACTGCTTCTCTCCATAGGATGCAGTGCACGCCCCATTGGCACAGCTGCACCAGCACTGGAGAATTGGATAGAATTGCGTCAGGTTCTCTGCTAGGCCGAGGCCCTCATGCAGTACCTGACCTAACCAACTCCTTACATCATCCCTGAGCACAAACTCATGTGCATTTCCTTTACACACCAATTGTTGTTCATTCAAAACCATAAGGTACTTATATTCCATTGATTTCAGGGAGGCATACGCAACTTTCTTTGGATTGTGCCCATTATTGGTAACCTAGTTCAGATGTTACTTGGTCCCCGATGTGATTGCCCACATGAACAGATGGCTCACAATCCTGCTGGAAGAGCCTGAAAGTGCTGCTATGAACTTGTGTCTCCATATGGGGGTTGGATATGTAGCTACAGGTGGAGCCTCCGTATCCATGGATTCTGCATCCGTGGATCTGGCTCAACCTGAGCTCTCCGGAGGCAACCAGAGTTCTGTTCCCGTCACCACCAGAGGGCATTCTGAAGCTCACATAGGCCATGCGCACCTGCACATGCCTCTGCAGACTTCAGTATGGTCTTTAGGACTGAAAAGATGCAATTTCCAATTTCCCTCAGAACATTTTTGCCCGTAAAAGGCATTCTGAGGCAGGGAAGCCTGGAGAAGGCTTCCCTAGGCCTCAGAATGCCTTATAAGGGCAAAAACATCTAAAGGGAACCAGAAGTCGTGTCTTTTCAGCCCTAAAGGCTATATTGAAGCCTGCAGATGCCATGCACAGATGGTAGTCTCTGCGGGCTTCAGAAAGCCCTCCAAAGGTTATCAGAGCACAACCGAAAACTGCAGATTTGATAATCTGCAGTTTTTTGTATCTGTGGGAGCTCTGAGAACAGATCCCTCATGGATACTGAGGCCCACCTGTACTATGATTTTACAGGATCATTTTTTGAGCTGCCTTGATCATGCAAATCACAGCAGCTGCATGTTCACACACACCATATAAGGACACTAGTTCAGACAACAATTGATCACATAAGAACAGAAGCAAAGCCAAAGGCTCTCTAGTTCAGCATTCCGTTTCCCACAGTAGCCCCCCAACTGGATCTAGGAAACCAAATTCCAAGCAGGAGAGAAGGCCAAGTCCTCTCCATCTATTGTTCTCCTGCAACTGGTGTTCAAGGTCACGTTGCTGAACCTAGACCTAGCTCACAGCCATCATGGCTAGTAGCCATTGATAGACCTGTCCTTCAGGAATATGTCCAATCCCCTCTTAAGGCCATTCTAGCCCGTGCCAGAGCCATACCTTATGACAACGAATTCCATAGATTAATTATGTGCTGTATGAAGCAGTATCTCCTTTTTTCCATTCTGATTCTCCTGCCAATCAATGTCATTCAATAACCCCTAGTTCTCATATTGTGAGATAGAAAAACTTCTTTCCTTCTACTTTCTCTGTGCCATACATAATTTTATAGTTCTCAGTCATGTCCCACACGGCCTAATCCTATGAAACACTTACAGTGGCGGCACTCCTGATCTGCTGCCGTAAGTGCCACTAAAGCATAGTAAAAGGCACACTGCTGCAGTGCACTTTGCGGTTGCTGGGACAAATGGCTGGAGGCTCTGCATGCATTGCAGTGGCTGCCAGATGCCAAACCAGTACAAGTAAGGTGGCAGCAGGGGGCTGGGGCTGGAGGGAGAGGATTGGGGAAGAAGAGTGGGGCATGCAGGGGTCATTTCTGAAGGTGGGAGAGAGTAGATCCTAATAGCAGCAACACATGTTACTGTTCTCCTGACCCTGCCTCTCCTTGAACTTACGTCAGCCAAGGAGATCCATTCGTGACCAGGCCGTCTGGTCTCCTACCCCCACACTAGCATGCAGTGTATGTTCTGTCAGCAGTGCTGCATGCTATGGACTGGTGGGGGTGGGGGTAGAATTGGGCTGCCCAAAACATTGAACCACCTTTGCCGTTTGCAAGTCACCCAATCTGGAGAGATGCTTTTTGACTTCTTCACAATCTGCATTGGTTTTAACTATTCTAAATAGCTTGGGGTCACCTGCAAACTTGGCCACCTCACTGTTTATACCCCAACTCCAGATAATTTATGAACAAATTAGAAAGCACCAGTTTCAATACAGACCTTGGGGGACCCATTTCTTACTGTGAAAATTGCCCATTTATTCCTACACTCTGCTTCCTTTTCTTTAACCGGTTACCAAACCATAAAAGCTCCTGGCCTTTTATTTCATGACTGCTAAGTTGACTCAAAAGCCTTTGATCAGGAACTTGTCAAATGCTTTTTGAATGACCAAGTATACAATGTCAACTAGATTGCCTCTATTCACCTGTCTGTTGACACCTCAAAGAATTTTAGAAGGTTAGTGAGGCAAAACTTACCTAGAAACCAAGCTAATTCTCTTTCAGCAAGGTTCATTCTTCTAGATCAGTGTTCATCAAACTACGGTCCACAGGTCTGATACAGCACAATTCTTCAGACTTGGAGCCCAATCCTATGCATGTCTACTCAAAAGCAAGTCCCATTATAGCCAATGGGGCTTAATTCCAGGAAAGTGTGGATAGGATTGGGCTGTTCCCCGTCATGAGCACTGCTTACCATTCCACTGTGCTGCTCACAGGCAGCCCACCCAATCTCAGCAGAGCAACTACCTACACCGTTGTTTCTGTCCGGAAATCTTGGTGCAAAGCCTGCTGAGGCAGTAGGCTACAGATGCAACCACCCAGAGTGTCACTTTGCAGAGATCAGGTGGACTACTTATGAGCAACACAGTGGAACGGTAAACACTGGTCTGAACGGGGATCACTTTTTCCAAATGTAGCAGTCTCAAGTTTGGCAACCGCTGTTCTAAGTGCCTCATAATTTTATCTTTATCTTGGAACAGATGTTAAGTTGATCAGCTTTCAATTTCCTGGTTTCCTCCTGGATTCTTTTATATATATAACAAAACAAAAATTGTTCTTTAAATATATATATTAAATATTAAATATATATTTAAAGAACAGGTTACGTATTTTTTTTTTAAAAATCTCTATTTCACATCTTTTGAGTTCTTTAAGAACTCTTGGGCAGATGCCATTCTGGACCCAGGAATCTGTACAGTGATTTGTTAATATTTAATTTGCCAGTACACTAAAGAACCTTGTCACTTCTATCTGATTGTTCATCCCTGAGATGATTGGTTCAGTAGTGGTGCCCTAATTGTGAGCTGTGGCTTCCTGGGGAACCATGGAAGCCAGTCAGTGGAGTACAGAATTCTTGTGAAAACCCACTGCCCTATACAATGTGTAGGATTGTAGTCCTAATGGGGAGCCACGGTCAATGGAGCATTAAGTCAAGGGAGCTGCCAGTCAAAAAAGTTTGGGAACCACTGGGTTTGGGCATGGGTGCCTAAACTAATACCTTCAGGTGATCCTGAAGCCTGGCTCAGCAATGATAGAATATGAAAGGGAAATTGAACATACAATACAGTCATACAATTCAGATTCTTCATTCTCATTATAGAACAGTTTAAGGCAAACTCCATTTAAACTCACCTTCAGCATTTCCTAGACCTAATGCTCCAGGGCTTCACCAGTATCAAATGCACATTTTCTTCCTTTGAATTTCTCCTCATTCCTTTAACAAGGTCAAGACAGACCTCTTTACAATATAGCTCTCTAACTTTATTTTTCAAATTGCAAACTTGACCACATGCCTTTCGATGACATAGTGTTATACTGTTTGTACCATATACTACCATTATAAAAATAACTCAGTTTTTTAAAAGGATAATTGAAATCAGTTCAAAGCTGCACAGATTTAAAAAAAAAAAAAAAAAAAAGCACAACCTTTTGTTGCTGTAAAATACACCCATAATGCACTTTTGAAAGAAATTAAACTCTGTGAAGATATCAATACACTCTACGGCCTCTTGCTTAAAACTAAGGCCTTTAACGTTTTGTACAGAACTGAGGCTTTGGTTAACCTTGGCTCTGGCAGACCTCATTAAAATAGCAGCCTGTCAGTTTCAAGTTTAAAATATCAGGCCTGTTGGTTTTATATTCAGTAGAACAGTCTACCATTTTATTTGGGGTGTAATATTTTGTGTGTAGTTGGCATGTCTGAAGCAGAGAAGAGGCAGTATTGGCCAATATTGCCATCTAGAGGACAAGAGTGCTGTGTGCCACCTGACCACAAACTGAAGGAAATGTTCACTCTTAGAAGGCAACATACACTTTTTGGAAACTGCACCACAGAATGGAAGAATGACAGGGTCACCCTTGAGTAAATACTGCTGAAATCAATTTAGGATTGCAGCTCTGAGTTCTGCTAGCTGAAGCTCTTATCATTTCTTTCTTGTCCTATTACAGCTTTGTCATTTCTTCACTCTGCTGTGTTTCTCATAGTGTTTTGTCAATTGTCTGCCTTAAAGGAATCCTTTAGCATCAACTATTGCCTAGAAGATCTTCCAGGTTGTATAAGATTCTGGGATGTGTTCCAGTGTGCAAAATGGGACCAAAACGGACATGACATGGGAGAGCTATGATTTGATCGCCTGATTTTTTTTCTTACTTCAAAGCTGCCATGGAAGCCTTAGGTTGCTGCTGAAAGGTGCTACAGGTTCTGATATAAGCCATTTAGTGTGGCTCTATTAAGATAAAAGCAAAGCAGAAAGAATTGTTGTTGAGATGATCATAATCGTAAACATCATAAATAGAAGAGGTTATGAAAAAAATGTGCAATCATACCTCTGTGATGAAGAGAGATCCATTCTTCTGCTGTGAGAAACCGTGCTAAAGGAGAAGCTGCTGAAGGCAATGGGAGCTGATTGCCCCACCTTACCCAAAATGCACTGTTCCATTGGCTACAAAGGCTGAGGCAGCTTTATCAAAGGTATTGCTATAATTCTGTGTTTCAAAGCTACAGAACATTGACAGATGAACCTTAGGAACAAAGGAGGCTGACTTTTACCAAATCAGGACATTCATTGGTTCATCTCACTCAGTATTGTTCACACCCTCTGGCAGTGGCAGCCCAGGATTTTAGACAAAGGTGTTTTCTGGCCCTATGTGGAGATACCATGGATTGAACCTGGGACCTTCTGCATGCCAAGAATTGCTCTACTGTTCTCCAGCAGCAGTGCTGCCAATTTCTAAAGTGGTGATGCCTTCAGGGCCCAGTCCTGTCTTCCAATAGCCTGCTCAATACAGTGACACTGATAGAGAGCACACAGCATTTGGTGGGGGTGGGAGTGTCCAAGACAGCTTGAGTGGGGTGAATACAGATCTTCTTTCTCTACATCACTGTAGGCTGCCTGGTGCCTAATGCATCTCCTTGGATCCACACCAGCTATTTTGCTGACGCAAATCTGAGGAGAGTCAGGGGCACGTCAGGCCAGGAAAAGGGGAAGAGATGCTGTGTGCTGATGCTGGCCAAGATCCTCCCCCCTTCCCCTGAACTGCCCCCAGCTTGGCCCACTCCCCACCCTAAACCACCCACAATCCTTCCCCATTCCACTCCCCACTGACTTACCCGTGGCAGTGCAGGACAACGAAGGGACAGAGAAGCGGCACTGACACCCACACACAGCTTCCAGCCATTTGCCCTGGTGGCAGCAACCCACAGAGCAATCCAACAGAATGTCTTTGGTGCCATCATTCCAGGACTTATGCTGACAGATCGAAAGATTCATCTGCATAAGCCCTAGATAAGACTGGGCTGACAGGGAGGCAGGAGGTGGGACCAGAGAAGGTTGGGTGTGTAGAACCTACTTTTGTGGCTTGCACTGTCCAGGTACTGAAGAAGGCCTTCCATTTTAGCAACACCAGAAGGAGCTGCACAAGAATGCAGGTGAAAGAGAAACCCCTGTATTGGAATCGCAGAAGATCTTGCGAGGAGGTAGGAAGTGGTGTCAGCAGTGGCCCCTTTAAGGGTAAGGCCTGGGCATCCAGCAGAGTGTGCTGCACAGCTGCAGCCACTTGAAGGCAATAGGGCCCTCAGGCATAAAAGCACCTGATGAAGGGAGAGCTTGGTGTGGTTAGCAGAAGGAAGAAAGTGACACTGGATTAATGGCCTACTGGAACTGCTGATTGGTGAATGGACTTTGGAGACTGCTGGAACAGACTGCTGGAGACACTGAGATTGGTGTTTGTCTGCCATGCCCAAGACCTGCAGAGGACCACTGTGCTGCTGTAGTGGCGTGAGGAGCTGCTGGCAGGAGAGGGGAGGAAGGAGGACCTCTGCAGGTGGAACAGGCTAGCTACCATGGTTGTGGTGTCCAGCAGTGCTGCAGGGCAGAACTAGGGTCATTCTTGGGAAAAGAAGGGGACCTAATTAGCTCAAAGTGGGCATAATTCTCCAGGTGGAGCTTGGATTGGGAATTGGGCAAAAGAATCCCCTATCTCTGCAGCTGCCAGGTTGCCATATTGTTATGCTATTACTTACCTACTTAGTCTCAGCTCAACAGAATGGGGGCAGCAGGGCAACCAAGTAGGTACAAAGTTGCTCACTCTTTCTTCAGAAAATTCCACATTCTCCAAAAATCCTGCCAACTAGCCACAAGTGGTGGGCTGAAATTTGTTTCCCTGTAACCAGCTGGCAACGCTATTAAGCAATAAAACTTCTCTGTCTATAGAGGATCCCAGGTTGTGTCAAAAATACCCATTGTGCTTCAGATGTTTGAGATATTTTCAGATGTTTCTGTCAGCTACAGTACCTTATGATTTTCCATATAATAGGGCTCTCTCTTTTTTATGAAGGCCCAGTTTTCAGTGAATGAAAGATGAAAGTGATAGATACAGATACAGAAGACTGTAACAACTAAATACTGAATGAAACGATTGGGAGATTTTACTCCTTTGGTTTTTGATAAAAACATTTTTTAGCAAATTCTTTTGAAGTCTTCCACTAAGACTTGCCCCCAAAACCTAATCTCATTAGAATTTATATGAAATGTGCTGGCTGGCATAAGAGCCAACATCACACCACTGTAAGAATCAAACTGGAATATAAAATGCAGAAATATGCCTCCATCCCGCTTCCAGATGGGATGGGATGTGAAAAACCATTTTACACTCTTCTCAGCCACTCCTTCCTCTAAGCACCAGTCCACAGAGGAGAGCGTCATTCACTCTCTACTGACAATAGACATGCTCAACAGAAGCTCTTTTTTTGTCTGCTATAAGCTATTCATGTTATTGCTCCCATTCTTTTGGGTAAGAGGCACTTTTTCAAGTGGGTGCTCCTTTTTGTTTAGCAGGAGGTGAGTAACTGGCCCACCTCACCCCAGCACTGTCTGGCCTAGTGGCTGTCTGCATCTTTCATTTGCATCTTTTTAGATTGTGAGCCCTTTTGGGACAGGGAGCCATTTAGTTATTTGATTTTTCTCTGTAAACCGCTTTGTGAACTTTTAGTTGAAAAGCGGTATATAAATACTGTTAATAATTAATAATAATAATAATATAAGTAGTACATTCTAAGGGCATGATCCAGCCCAAATTAAGCACTGATTTCAATTGGAGATATTCTGTGCCAGCCCCAAGTTGCCTGAGACAACCTTCCAATGTAAGCCAGTGTTTCTCAAACTGTGGGTTGGAACTTACTCCCGGGTAAGTGCGGGTAGGACTGCAGTCTAGGATTGTTAAAACTCTTCCTGTTGATGTCACTTCTGGTCATGACATCAATTCTGGTGGGTCCTGACAGATTCTCATTCTAAAAAGTGGGTCCCTGTGCTAAGAGCTTGAGAGCCACTGATGTAAGTTATACCTTGTTGTGCCACTTAGCTGTACTTTCTTGTAAATCAAACACAAACAGAAAGAAAATTTATTTTTAGCATTCACTACTGAGATCTCATAAATCTTGTTTCCTGCCTGGATTATCCTTTCTTTTCTTTTCTTTTTGGAGCATGCTTGTGTCAAGAAAATTAATTTGTCTACATGAGGGGTTTTGCATATCCCATATGCACCTGATACTACTAAAGCAGATTCCGGGAGTCTGAGAAGCACTGGGGGGAACTGGAATGGGGGAGTGTCCCGATGGCACCGCACCAATAGCGGCACTGCGGGTACTCAGGCACATTTCAACATACCTGGGGGGACTGTGCAGCCTCCCGGAGGGTCTGGGAGACTTGCAGCACCCTCCACTGCAGTGGTCACCAATCTGCAGTTGGAGCTCACTTCCGGTTTTGGAAACTTCACGCTCCAGAGCTCTGATCACAAACTGGAAATGGGCTCCAACTGCAGATCGGAGCCCACTGCAGTCGAGGCGGAAGGGGCTGCGAGCTTCCCGGACCGTCTGGAAGGCTGCACAGTCCTCCCAGGTATCTTGAAATGCACCTGGGTGCCTGTGGTGCAGCGATTGTTGTGGTGCCATCAGGACACCATTTATGGGTCACTCGCCTTAAGGGGAAAGTGACCCATTTTGGTTCCAATGGTGGGTCATGACCCACCACTTTGAGAACCACTGCATTAAGGTATCTCCACACTAACTGTGACTTCTTGGCCTGATCATGCAGCAGGGAGAAGCACACACACCCCCAGTTTGGTTTGACTTGAGCTCAAGTCATGCCTGGTTCCTCCCTCCCTTTTGTCCCTCACTACAATCATTCTCTCTCTCTCTCTCTCTCCCTGTGTGTGTGCGTGCGCATATGTGTGCATGCATGCATGCACGGTACTGTGCACACAAAGATCATAGCTCAATGGTACAGAACCTGGTTTACATGCAGAAAATTCCAGATTCAGGGACACTTAATAAGGATTTCAGTCTGAAAGAGTTGCAGGAAAGAGGCATTACTAGCTAGATGAGTCAACGATCTATCTTGGTATAGGGCAGCTTCTACTATGGATATAGGTATTGCTAAGCACAAAGAAGTTGTTATTTTGCAGTGGTTTACTTGGTTCATCACCTTACTAGCACCTAAAATGTTAGCAGTTGGAGTGGAAATGCGTGTCTAGAATCACAGAGCTGTCCATTCCAGCTCTGATGTATAAGAGAGCTGACCTACAAGAGACATACAAGATCATCAGGTCCTGTTAATGCAAATGCATGGCTTCAACATCCCCCATAGGTGGGATTCAGCCTCTGCTTCAATACCTCCAAAGACGGAGGCAAATTGTTCCACTGCCAAACAGATCATGCTATTCTTCCTAACATTTTGTTGAAATCTCCTTTGTAATGTTAAACCCATTTGTCCTGCTCCTATTGTCCTATTACAACCAAGAACAAATCTGCTCCATCTTCCACATGACAGCCCCTCAGCGATCTATGGATAGTTATCACATCCTCCCTTCACCATCTTTTCTCCAGACTAAATGTGCCCAACTCCATCGATCTGTTTTCATAGGAAGTGTATATATAGATACTCCTGATTTTTTTTCCTACCCAAATGCAAAATTTTATATTTATCCCTGTTGAAGTGCATTTTGTTTGCATATGCCTAGGTGTCCATTCTGGCAAGATAATCTTGGATCCTGCTCTTGTCTTCTGGGATAGTCTTGAGATTAGCTGGTCACCTTTTTAGCCTGGGTAGGGATGTTTTACTTCTTGCCTGATTGGTGATTGGTGGGGAGATTTTTTGTCTATCCAGACTGTCCTAAAGTGCAGTGTCCTTTTTAGCCCAGGCAGCCACAGTTGGCCAGTATAGTGCCGAACAGGGAGTGAGATGCTGGCTGGTGACCCCTTTGGCTTAACTTGCAAAGTCTATCTCAAAGGCTGTCAGGCTAGCGGTAGGTGGAACAATTTGGCTTCCTTGACCCCCTTTCTAGGCTTGACACTGAAAGGCTGGGAGAGTCAGGATGGTGATGCTCAAGGGGGAAGCAACAGCAGTGTGTTGTCTCCTCCATGCATAGTACATTGACCAGAATGTTCATTTGAATAACACGTGTATCTTTTGCTTTTCCACATTAACAATCACCCATTCGCATATATTGCAGAGAAGACTTGCAAAGATGATTGAAGCCTTATATGAAAATACCCACAGTTTTGGCCTTAATGAGTTTTGCTCACTAAACTGCTCTGGATCTTTTTTTAGTAGATATTCATCTTCAGTTCCTTCATTGTCACCGCCATCAGAGGAATGGTATTAACCATTTTGTTTTTTTAATACAACCTCTACCAATCTACCTTTTTAACCAGAACTTCTTCCTGTGTGTTTTGTTTTTTTAATCAGGTAACAGACATCAAAGAAAAACTGAAACTTTCCAAAAAGTTCTGGTCAACATTACCATACACCATTTGCAAAGAAGATCGTGTGACAGCTGGCCTGTCAAATGAGGAGGACTGCTGGAATGGTCATACCAAAGCGAAGTAAGGAAGGCAACTGATATGTCTGTTGAAACCATATAGTATTCATCAATTCTCATTTTCTGAAGCCTGCCTTTGAAGGATTATGAATGCGTATAGGAAAAATGGCATGTTGGTCCAATCATCTTTTGAGTTTCTGTCCACATGCATTTTGTGAACTAAACAACCAGGTGACACAATCCCACTGGATTCCTACAGCTGTCCTTACAAAGTACAGTTTCAAAAACTTGTCCTCTGATTAGAGAATTTGCTGTGGGACCTTATGGCACAATTCTATGGGTGCAATATGCTGTTGCCCTGTCTTTGCTGCTAGTCTGCAGCCTGTTAATGATGATGCAGCAGCCGGGATGCCCCACGCTGCCAGCAGCAGGGCATGGATCACCTGCTGGCAAGGGTTAAAATGGTGGTGGGGTGGATCAGGGCAGGAATTCGGCCAGGCCAGGGGCAGTTCAGGGAGGAGGATTCATGCACACTGAGAGCCTATCTCTCTTTCCTTGCCTGGAACCACCCCCGAGTCTCCTTGGACTTATGCCAGCTAAACAGCTGGTATAGGTGTGAGAAGATCCATTTGAATGCAGGCAATCTACAGGGCAGTCTATGGGGAGATAAATAAAAAACATTCTTTCTTACCTCTCCTGAGCCATCTGGTTTCCCCCACCCTATAGCAGTATGTACTCCTTCAGTGGGGGGCTGCATTGTCTGCACTTATGGCGGATATGTTTGGGTTGTGTGTGTGATATAGCACAGCTGTAGGTAACTTAAGAAAAGAGTCAGATTTCTCCAGTTCAGGTTCTGTACCCATATAATTTTTAAAAGACGTATAGATGGTTGACATGATCCAACAAGCTATCATTTGTTGGATCATGAAAATGTTAGGAAGGACTGCTGAACTTGCATGCCCCCTGCCAGTAGCATGGCCTGCCTTGTCAGGTTGTCCAAACTGAGGCTGCGCCTTGACAGTGTTCCTGCTTTGGCCATGTGCCCGAAGATGGTAAAAGTGGGAAATCACTGACTTACAGAGAGCTAGACACACACTCACAGTAGGTAAGAACTTGCATGCTCCCTTCTTTCCTTCATCTTTCATCCTCTTCTCAGCACAGAGCTCTGGTGGAAGACTATAGGTAAGTTACCGTTTAACAGTATTAACCTGGAAGCTGTTGTTTAACCACAGTTTACAAGCCAGGATTTGAAACCAAGATCAAATCCTGGTTTCGTACATGATTTGTAAACTACAGTTAAACCACAGCTCCGACCCTGCCCAGCCCTACCCCATTTCTTTCCCTTTCCACTCCCTCCCCACCCTCCTCCACCCCTGCATCAGACTTACCTTTCTGGCAGGCTTGTGACAACCAATGGCATGTGCAGGAAGGCTCTAGCCTTCCTGTCATGCATTGGCTAGAAACACTAGTGCTTTTGGTACTTTTGCAACAGTACACGCTGATGGAACGTGTGTTCTGCTGGCATATCATTCAGTTAGGATTGGGCTGTGATATCCTCCCCTTGAATTCAAGCATTCAAGACAACTTGCATTCAAGGAATGCATCCTCCCCTTGCATTCAAGACAACTAAAAACCAATTAAAGTAGCAAAAATAATTAATTTCACAATCTATGAAACAGTTGATTAATTTGATTGCACAACTTGCAATCAAAATTAATCAACAGTTTATCTAAGAGCAGTAGTGGCAGAAAACAATCCAAACATAACAAGCCAGCTGACATCATAGAGTTGCATAAACAAATGCATTTTCAGGAGGTGGCAAAAATATATCACAACAGAAGTTAGACAGATGTCCCAGAAAAAGAAATTCCATAACCTGTATGCTGCCCCGGACTAGACTCTATCCTACATTCCTGCCATATGTACACCATAGATGTACAGTGCAATCCTATGAATGTGTTCAGTGGGACCTACTCCCTAGTAAGTATGTTTTGGATTATAGCATGGCACTGGTTTAATCATTCCCTTTTGCCCAAGAAACCATGGTAATTGTAGTCTCACCAAACTACAATTCCAAGGATTCATAGAAGATAAGTGGTTTAAAACTGGTATATGTAGTGTAGATATGCCCCAAATCTTCCTATTCTATATTATATTCTTCAGCATGTGGTAGCTCAGTCATAACACTGGTTCTGAGAAAGGAAGCTGATACCCTTTTGAAGAAGTCAAGATGTCAAGATCACTTATGGTTATTAAAATCCCCCTTTGTCTTACAATTGCCACTGCTAATTAAGAGGAGGCCAGGCAGAGTTAATTCTAGGCTACCAATTAGCAGATAGCACACAGAAGGACTGCTCTTTCTAGATCCTTTTGAAAGGCAGCTATTGATGCCTTATTAGCAGGTCATCTAAGAGCAAGGAGTTGATAGGGGTGGGTGGGAGTACGTGTTTAATTCAGATGGAACACTAATGAACAAATCAAAATCTGAACATAGCAATTTCTGAACCTTTTGGCCTTTTGGAAAATACATAGCAGGTCTATATCTCTCACTAATCCTGCTCGGAAAACATTCTGTGGAAACAATTTCCCCCAAAAAGTACTTTTTTAATGAGAAGCACTTGAAAAGAATCAGGTTCTCAGAGATGGATGCAACTTTAGAAATGATTGCCTGATCCCCTTGGCGAGATGACTTTGTGCTGTAAGACGTGATGTGAAATTATGAGAAGTTGTCAACAGCCAATTATTGAAGCCCTTGAAGTAAGCCTAACCCCTGCACAACTGCTTTGTTGTGCATGCCTAGTAGCCCTGGGTAAGGAGGCAAATCCTCTTCTGTTTCAGACATCTGTAAGTTCAAGTTCATTGGGTACTAGATAGTGATGAGAGTCGGATTATGTTTTCCACTGAGATGCAGGTGCAGATCTCCCTGGTTGGAAGATACAGTGATACCATGTGTAGCTGTGGGATTGTTCTCAGCTAAGTGGGAACCTTGCATCAGAGATGGGCATTCGTTTACAGAATGAATGGAAACTGAACCAAACTACTATACCGGTGGCAGCAATTTTTAAGGGCTTGCCATTTTTTTTCCTTTTTTTAAACCTACATTGCCTTGGGATAACACTGCATTTCAGAGAAGTATGTCATTAAAATGGCACCCACCAGAAGCCCCTGACAGAGGTGGTGGCAAAAACAACTATAAAAGACTTCTTTAATTTAAAAAATGAATATTAATTTGGGGGGGGGGGGTCCCAGAATAAATTGAGACCCTCTGAATAGATCCCAAAGCCAGTGTAACAGGGTGTGACTGGGCCAAATTAAAGGCAACAGAAGTTCTGAAAACAAATAAGGCTTCAAAGCAAATGTTTTTACATACACACTGTTAGCAGAGGTGAAGGAATTAAGTAATCTCGCACACAGCAAAACAAACGTTTGTTAATTAAATGCTTTACTTGTTCAGTGAGAACTGCAGTTATTGCTATGCAGAAAACAAAAGGACAGGAAAAGTCAAACCAGGTCTAGGAGAGCAACCCATAAGTGGTTAAACCAGTGGTTCCCAAACTGCAAGTCATGGCTCCCCAGAGAGCCATGGAAACCAGCCAGGGGAGCCGTGGAATCCTCATGAAATATCCACTGCCCTACGCAGTGTATAGGATTGTAGCCCTCATGGGAAGCCACAGCCAATGGCCCAGTAGGCCAAGGGAGCTGCCAGTCAAAAAAGTTTGGGAACTACTGGTTTAAACAAACAAATTCCCTTACTGGTGGAGGCAGACATTGGCATCCACACCCATTGTGATTATATATGTGACTAGCTTGCATGCTGTCACTCTTCCAACACACCCTTACCTCACACACCCTTATACCTCTTAACAGCACACAGATATCTGGGCAGTAATAGTATGAGCAGAGAAGAGTCAACAGAGATTCTTGTGTACCTGTACATTTTACCCTGAAAATTCCAGCCATCACTGCATTAGCAATAGGAGCCTTGTGTTTGCCCCATACTGCAAAAACAGCATTCTTTGAAGAAAGTGCTAGATGGAGACACAGAATCCTGTTATTCTAGTCTTTTCAGGACAACTTCTCATATTACCTTTACTGTGGAAGCTGCTGTAGTATAACTCCTTGTGCCACCTCATGAGGTCAGCGGTCCAAGATCACATGGGAGATGAGGTCCTCCCCATGCCAGCATTGCCTGTCCTGGAAACTGAGGAAGAACCACAGTATGGGCGCCTTCCTTGACATGGAACTTCTGATAGTCACATCAGGGCTCATGAAGGAGTTGCATTGCTGCAGCTCTCATACCAGTGACAGGACCATTGGATCCTTGACAACTGTGTCCCCAGTCAAACGTGGTGTCCCAGTATTTGACATTTGCATACCTTCTTTTTGCATCTTGTACATTTGTGTCCCAATATATGTATTTTTATATTAGATGTATTTTTTAAAAGCAAAGGTAGGGTTAGGGCTAGAATAAGAGGTTTTGCATATATAACATGGGGTTTGTTTCCTAGTTGTAGTTTGTTTTTTGCCCAATTAGAGTGGAATGCAAATGAAAGGGACATTAAAACACACATGCACGCACACACACAGATGGGAATGTCCAGGGGTGCCAATGACCAGGACACATTTAACCAGGACAGAATTGTCCAGGATACAAATACCCTTGTATGACCACAAATGTAATGCAAGAAGAGTGAATGATTTCACATTGGCTCATATCTCAATACATACCAATGAAGCACTTGACAACATGTTGCAGGAACATCCTTGTAATTTTATAGTAACATCAATATTTTCTGTACTAGGAGGTGGGAAAGTAATCTGGATAATTAAGATTTTATACCTTGCTATTGGCTTTTTACTATGTGTTGTTGAGGGGTGGCTTGCTAAAGATGTCAGAAAAGTTTAACATTTAACTCCAAACAGGCAAGGGTTAGGGTGGGAGCTGAACTGTTTGAACACTTCGAGCTGTCAAACAGGAAGTCAAATGGAGCAGCAACTTGTCACCATTGATGTTTGAAACAGCAAACCGATTTCCAGTATTGGAAATACCTAGATGTTGTCTTCAAATTATAAGATAGTCATGGAAATTGTGTTAAAGAGTCATCTAAATATTCATAGGTATAAAGGGTAGCGGCCTTGGATGGAAGAACAAAATTTGTATTTTCATGAATTTGAATCTTCATGGATTTGAAACTGTAGGTTTCTGTAGGAACTGTAAGCTCACTTGTCAACTAATTTGCTTTTTCTGGAAAACATTACCAGGTTACCAGTTGACTTAATTTTATAAAAATCAGAAGCTTTAATATGCATCACTTAGCGGAATGAATGAGTGATTACGTTTACAGCAAATGTAGAATATGGATAAATTGTTATGAATATGTAGAATATGGATAAATGTAGAATGGATAAATTGTTCTTTCATGACTTGTTTTGGAAAACAATTATACATCTTCATAATGGTATAACTCAGTTCTTCATTTTGATGCATAGATACCTACCAGAGATCATGAATGATGGACTTACCAACCAGATCAACAATCCTGAAGTTGATGTGGACATCACCAGGCCTGACACCTACATACGGCAACAAATCATGGCTCTGAGAGTCATGACTAACAAGCTCAAGAACGCATACAATGGAAATGATGTGAACTTTCAGGACACAAGTAAGACATCACATCCTTCCAACAAACTTTATTTGCTCTGTTGCAATGTTGCTTTGAGCTATGAAAATGCTTGTTCTGTGATATTCATTGTTGAGATAACCAGCTCTGATCCTGCAATGTCATTTGGTCTGTTTTGGATCATTTGGGTCTATGATGGTCCTTTTTAGATGTTCTAGAAGCTTCATGTGAACAGTTAAGTAATGTTGTTCACTGTTTTGTTCTTGTGCCTTTCCTAAGTCACAGATCATGGGTATGAGTCAGACAAATGAATTTTTAATTCATTTCAATGAGAGAGAAGTAAGCGTTTGTTAATTTTCCCACTGAAATAAATAGGACTGAAATTCCCATGTTATCTTTGTGCAGTTGGAGCCATTGTATCATGGCTTCTTCTTACACTGTGTAATATCCTAAGCCTTGTGGGAGACGTTCACACTATATTTCCATCATCCCCCCTGCCAGGGTTGCCCCTTACAGAAGCTGGTTTCTGACAATACCCAAGGGGTTTTGCAATACCCCTTACAGAAGCTGGTTTCTGACAATACCCAAGGGGTTTTGCAATACCCAAGGGGTATTGCTGTACCAAGGGGTACAGCAGCAGCTCCCTTTCACTCAAAATAGCAGTAACAACCAGTGGTGGTCCTGTGCTTCTGGAACCCCTGGGCCATCCCTGTAAATGCTGCCTCACCAGACCATGCAAAGCTTCTAAGATCTTAAAATGTCACTTCTGGCTTTCCCTGAAAAGCTGGAAGTGATGTTTTAAGGCCCTTATAAGCAATTGCAGAAAAGGCCACAGTGCGGCCCTGGAGCACAGCAAAATGCTGCTTCCTGCCTGAAAAACAGCACTTACAGTTTTCACAAAAAAACAGCAAAAACAGCCTTGAAAAAAAGAAAAATAATGGCAGCGGGGGTGGGTTTGCGGCACTGCCCCCCTGTGGGATTTTGCTCGTGCATTTGTCCCGCTGATTCCCCCAGGGACTCCAGTGCTTAGAAGGCATTCTGAGGGTTGGAGAGGTCGCATATGGCCGGCCCTCAGAATGCCTCAGGATGGTGAAGCAGAAGGCTTGGGTGGCCCTTGGGCAACACAGATGGGAGACAGTCCCTCAGCCATGCCACTCAGGAGCACTTGCACCCACCAAACCCCTCCCCAGCTACACCTGTGGCAACAACCCCAAGTAGCTCTATAAGGTCCTAATCCTGACCTGTGCACACCGGCTCAGCGCCACTGAGCAGTGTCACAAACGTGCCATCAGGCCCGCCAGAGATACGTTCCACCCAGCCAACACAGGCACAGGCTCAGCGCAAGCCCATGCTGAGCCAGTGCTGGGCGGAGGATGGATGACCGCTGCCCAGAGCCTGGCTGAGCACTGGGCAGTAGAGAGATAGGTGGGGGCATGGGGGGAGATGGGGGAAGGCATTCTGGGGTGGGGGGAGGGTGGGGAGAAGGTGAAGCGAGGAGGGAACAGGATGAGGGGGAAGGCCCCACAGAGCTCAGTTCCACGTCGGGCCTCTTGACCTGATACAGGACTCCATTACTCTGTGCCATCTAAATGACCGATCCGAAGTTGAGTAGTCTCATTGTGGGGCGTTCTACCTTATGTGAAGGAAAGGGACAAAAGTCCCCTTCCCCCAAGAAGCCGGTGGCGGCTGCCTGGTGCATTCAGGATGCTGTGGCAGCCATTTTGGCATTGTATTAGCACAGCGTGCCAAGCAGTTCAGGTTTGGGCTATAAGTGTGCTTTCAAAAATCAGACATAAACAAACATCTTTTTTACTTCCTCATAAGCCACCTGGCTACCAATAGGTTTCCTCAGACATACACAAGCTATTTAGCTGTTGTAAGTCTAAGGAGAATCCAGGAAAAGGGGCCATAGGATCCTGGCATGCAGGCATGGTGTTGAGATCCACTTCTTCCTGCCTTCAAACCAACCTGTCTGTCCTGCTCCATACCCCAATCCTTCCCCAGACTGCCCACAACCAGCTAGCCCCCATCAACAGCCTTAGGGCAATCAGTGTGGCCCATCATGACATTGGGTTCTGCTCTCTTGGGGGGTCATGCACTGGGGCAGTGGGCGGATCTCCCACTCCTGCAGCCAGCATCTGGCAGCCTGGGAGGACAGCATGGCAAGTGGAGTGTGGACTTGCTTGCTGTCCCCTGGGACTGTCTGGCCTGAAATGAGCCTCCCAGAAGTAATTGGCGGTGATGTTATATTACTACCGACTATTTCACCGCCAAAGTATTTGCCATACTTTGCATGCAGCACCACAAGCGTCTAACTCATTGTGGCTGCAGGTGCCATAGCTGCCTGGTGTGTCAGGGTTCCCGCTGGTCCTGAGGCTGACTCTGCACCCCATTTGAACCGGCATGGCCTGGGTGAGCCATTGGCACACGCATGGGGTCTCCAACCATTTGCACCAGCAGTCTTGCAATACATGACAGTGACAATGCTGCACCAGGATTTGCAGCAACATTTTGCAAGATCCACCACCATAAAACCAAGATTGGATTGGGCCGCCCAGTTCATGATGTCATAGGGTCATCGGATTGAATGGTTTATGACTACCAGAGCCCCTTCCCCTGTCTCTTGACCTAGTCAGGTGGGCTGGAGTGACCAACCAGCTGACATATGCCTGTCTCTACAGGACAGTTGAAGGAAATCCAATAAATAAGATGAACAATCCATATAATGCTAATCAGGGATGCCATGTGGCCTTCTGTAATTATGCTGAATTCAAAAAAGAGGTCTACAGAAGGATATCTCAGCAGTGTTTAGGATTCTGAGATATCACAGAAACCTCTGGGGAGATACAAATCTCACAAGATAGAGGAAAATAAGGGGAAAATAGGGATTTTACCAGCAAAGTTTAGCCCCAGTCAGAAACCTTGTATATATTGTATTGGCAACCTTCAGTCTCGAAAGACTATGGTATCGCGCTCTGAAAGGTGGTTCTGGCACAGCATCTAGTGTGGCTGAAAAGCCCCAGTCAGAAACCAAGCTGACATATTTTGTATGGGTTTTGCTGTTTTCAAACCTTTTCAAAGGGACCCCCATGTTCAGCACATTACAGAAATCAAAACAGGGTGTTATATCATGACACGTCTAACTGTGGCTAAGTTATCTGTATCCAGAAGAAGCCATAACTGGCACACTAGCTGGTCAAAGGCATCTTGTATCACTGAGACTAGTGGGAGCCTATCCCAAGGTAGGACCAGATCTAACTGCCATCTGATGCTATCTTTCCTGCTTTTTCCTTCCCGCCATGCTCCCCACAGGTGACGAAACCAGTGGTTCAGGAAGCGGAAGTGGCTGCACTGATGACATTTGTCCGACAGAGTTTGAGTTCATCACCACGGAAGCGCCGCTGGTTGACTCCGACAGAAGGGAAGTGGACTCTTCTGCAAGCTGTTCCAGCCAATCAGCACTGGCATGGTTCATAGTTTGCCTTGCCATTCTACTGCAAAGACAATGCAGATAATCCTGGCTCTGGTCAGAGACAATGGTCTTTTAGCTATTGAAATATAAAACAAAAACAGCCAACGGTTCTCCTTTTCTTATGCTTTTGGACTATGGACCACACCACAAAAACACTTAACCGTTTTCTACGAGAAGTGAGCAGCACTGCAACCTGCTCCCCCTTGTGCTTTCCCAAAGAGCATCAGGTGCCAGACTGGATGGTTTCCTGTTCCTTTCAGAGAGCCAGGAAGACAGTGTCCGCTCCTCAGAGGTCTCTTCCACCAATTTTTATTACAAGAGACTTTTCAGAGCTTCATTTACTTTTATGCTTCAGGAAGATGGGGGGGGGGGAGGGTTCCTAGGTGTGTTTTTTCTTTTTTCTTTTTTTACAAAGAAAAAGAGAAGCTGTTCAAAATCAGGATTAAACCCAAGTCCCAACAAAAAAGCAACTTTAAAAACATATGTAGTTATAATCTAAGAAAGAGGCAAGACCGCCTTTCTGGGTTGCTCTTCTATAGCCCTTCAGGTCACCAAAATGATCCATGAGGATCCATGTCACCATGAGAGAATATCTCTGAGTTTTGCTTTCTTCTTGTGACACAGAAACAAGTATATGCTTTGCATTCCAATATGTTCAGAACAAAAACAGGAAAACTTCTTGTAATAGAGTAACACGATTCCTTGCAAAATGCTCACCTTGTTTCGCCCAGTCCTTATTTGAATTGTAGCACCCTTCGTCTGATTGGCTTAAGTTTTCTCCAACATGTGTAATTGATACAGGGGTCCATCTGGTTGCCCATCACCGCCAGATGTGTAGAGAAGTCTCAACACTTCCTGTAAAAATTGTATCTCAAGGGTTTGGACACACACAAAATTAATCTCTTATGATATAATCTCTTTTCTTTAGCTGCAGGTTTGGCATCAAGTAGAAAGTTTCTGCTACTGCATTCATTACCTAACCCAAATGGCAGTTCTCAAAGAAACTGATAACAGCAAATTGGATCGATATGTTAGTTTTGCATAGAAACGGCATCCTTCGTATCTATTAGTTTCTGTATCAGAAGGGTACTCTGTTGCTAAAATGTTGACACAAATATATATATATAGTACTGACATGGAAAATTTCTTTCACTTTTTTAGCCTTAGTATGATCATCTATTTTTATATATATAAATAGATATATATATAAATCACAGATTTTAACTTCTTAATTACAAGCTCAGGGTTGACACATCTTTGTAAGGAAAAAAAATGTTTTGTCAACCAGCTTTTATTTTTGTTGTGCGGCTTGGGAAAAGGAATCCTTTGGTGGCTGGCAAGCGCAAGAATCAAAGAGAACTCTTCTGCATTTTCAGTTGTCTCTTTCTTTATGGCATTGCAAAGGAGTGGTGCTGCTTGTCCCCTTCTGTCTGCACATTTGTGTGAGTGTGTGCAATACTTACAAGGAAATACATGAAACAGTGTGACTTTGTAAAGACAATTGTACTCATATGCTTTTTTTTTCTTCTTCAAAAAGTCCATTTTAACTGTGTACATGGATGATATTACAACGACCAGTATACTCAGTATACATTTGGATAGCATAATCTGAAGCAAAAGACTGCTTAAAATCCAGGATTCTGATACTGATCCTATAGAGCATCAGTGTAAATCTCCTTCCCTTTGCCATGCTGCTCCTATCAATGGTGTATCTAAGGTATGGCAGGTAGGGCATATGCCCTGGTGCAACTTGAAGGGGGGCGCCATTGAGCAACAGCTTCCTGCCTGACTCTCAGTTTCTGCTGTGCCTCTGCAAACCTCTAAGCACAGAGCTATACACAAGGGGCTGCTGAGCACCTGAAGAAGCCAAAAGTTGGCCAGGGAGCTGCTGGAGAAGGAAGGAATGGGGGACATTAGCCACATTGTGAAGCTGCAGCTACCCTCCTCCAAACCTGGAAGTGATGTCATGACATCACGGCACCAGGCAGCACTGCCCCTGGTGCTCATACAGTGTTGCTATCATTCACAACAACTGCCCTTATGCCTTGCCTTGAAGCAGCTACTGGCTGATTGTTTGCCAGGCCCCAGCATGTGGTATTACACCTACTTCTGCAACGAATACCCAATAGTCATGGGAAGGAAGGGGAACTGAGCCGAAGATGGACTCTGCAGAATGAGGCACTGGAGGGCCTTGACTTGCTGTAAATTTCTAGCATGGATAGGGTTGTCAACCCCCCAGGATTGACCTAGAGTCTTCAGCAATCAGCATCAATCTCCAGGTGATGACTGAAAGTGATTCTGAAGTTTTTCAAATGGCTTCCAGGAATTTTTGACATTACATCATGTTGGGGGGGGGGGAGTCATATACAGGTATAGCTTCAGTCAGAGTTGGCAATCCTAGCACGGGGGAAACGTGACAAGGGAGAGTAGCTTAGTACAGATGTCCTTTGCAGTAGTGCAGCTAGAAGAGGGCAAAACTGTAAGTAAGTGCAGGCTCTTGACCACAAATGTACGCAGCTCCTTCCACTCACCCTCGAGCCATTCAGACAGCAACAGCTGCATGTTGTTATGGTCAAGAGCAACATGCTTTTACCATAGCAACATGCAGCTGTTGCTCTCTGAATGGCTCCAAGGACGAGTGGGAACAACTGCTTACATTCATGGCCAAGAGCCTGCACTTACTTACAATTTTGCGCCCCTCTAGCTACGTTACTGGTCCTATGCATTTTACTCTCCATAGTGCAGAGAAACCATGATCAAAGCCTAGATAAACATGAGTAACCAGACATAAACCTGATCCTTCCTACCTAAGCTGGCCTAATTGAAAAGGGCTTCTGTGGGGTTGTTGGCTATCAATATAACCAACAAATGACACCTCTAACAAACAACGAAAAAGGTAGTAAAATTCTTTAAAGAAAGCCACTTGCATTGCAGCTGAATGCACTGATAGTGTAAATTGTACATTTCACAAAATTATTTCCTAGTCTAATTATAATTAGCTATCGATTTAGTAATGAAAATAGTAAGCTCACAGCACAAATGTATAAAGGACACTTAAGCACCTTTGCCCCACCCCTTCAATGAACCTGATATATAGCTAATAACAATATGCTCAGTCAAATAAAAAATCAAAATATAGAGGTTTTGATTTTCAAAAAGATAATTTTTAAAAACATTTATTCATCCCTAGCTTGGTAGAAGGACACTGCTGATTTTTTACATATATTTATAAATACCCATTTTACAGACATATCTTAGGCCACAATTCGATACAGAATGCTAGATTTTAGATAGCATAACATGGATCATAACTAGCATAATCCTGCTCATTTCAATGGGACTTAAACATGATCAACTGTTTCTGAACTGGGACCTTTACATTTCCTTCCCAATAATCTAGACCAGTGTTTTTCAAACTGTGGGTCAGGACCCACTAGTTGGGTTGTGAGCCAATTTCAGGTGGGTCCCCATTCATTTCAATATTTTATTTTTAATATTAGTCTTGGTACTATCAAGGTGTATGACTGCATTTGGAGAAATGTTACAGAGCTATGCTTTTAACAGGCTACTAAATATGTGCTTTTAACAATGATAGTCAATGGGGTTACTCCTGGGTTAGTATGGATAGGATTGCAGCCTAGAATTGTTAAAAATTTTCCTACTTGATGATGTCACTTCCAGCCATGACATAACTTCCAGGGTAATGACATCAGTTCTGGTGGGTCCCAATATTCTAAAAAGTGGGTCCTGGTGCTAAAATGTTTGAGAACCATTGATCTAGACCAGGGGTGCTCAAACTTTCAACTTTAGGGATGCTGGACCTTTAACAAGTGTATAGAAGAGAGAATTTCAGCAGGTGCAACTTGTCATTCCCACAGATGACAAGCTGCACCTGCTGAAATTATCTCTCCTACACAATTTTAAAGGTCCAGGATCCCTAAAGTTGAAAGTTTGAGCACCCCTGATCTAGACCAATGGTTCCCAAACCTTTTCGACTGGCAGCTCCTTTGATCTACTGGGCCATTGGCAATGGCTCCCCATTAGGGCTACAATTCTATGCATTGTAAAGGGCAGCAAGTTTTTCACGGCTCCAGTGGGTGGTTTCACAGTTTGGAAACCACTGACTCTCAAGTTGGAAAGAGACATAATGGATTGCCTTATATTGAATCAGACCAATAGCCCATTTTGCCTAGTACTGTCTACCCTGCCTGGCTCCAGCAGCTCCCCAAAACCTGTTCTCCCCACCAAAAATGGCAAGCCTGTGGTTTGCTATCGGGTTGAACATGAGCCCTTCATGTGCAAATGCCTTACCACTGACATAAAGTTTATGCACCTGACTGATGTGTGAAAAAAGGATGAAGGAATCACTGCAGCATCTCCTATGCTGCAACCAATCATTAACCTAAACCATATTCATATTCTTGGGAATGTAACCGATGCCTACTAAGTGATTTTTTTTTTTTAATATTGTTTACAGGGAAATGCTACCATGAGGTCATAATATGTCTCTGTGATCCTTTAATGCTTTCTTGGGTACCACCTACCATGAAATCATGGTGCAAATGCAGTTGTGCATAATTTGTTTTTCAGTGGTTGAATATCCTGGTTTCTCTCTCTTGTCATGTGGGACTATATGTATAACAACAAAACCACAGAAGAATTAGAGACAGAGTACATGGTCCACGAAGTTACCACTGAAAAAGTATATTTGTAGCAAATTCATCACTTACACCTCAGTTGTAATGTAAAAACAGCTTTACCATGAGGATAGCTGCCATCACATGGAAAGTCACATGCACATAAACAATTTCCATACTCTTGGCACAAGTGTGGAGATTCCCTGCATGAGGGGAGCTGACATGGTGCATAATTTCTCTATAAGTGAAATACCAAGAATCTTGGTTCATCTCAGAATATAGGCACCAGGGAACCCTCTTACACAGATTTCCACAGATTTCCACAGATAATGGGGGAAAGGAACACCAAGCCGCCATGCTTCTTTCATTCCTCATCTGTGGAATCCCAACTGACAGCTCTGACAGTTCCTATCTCCATCCTAGAGGCAGCAGCAAAAGCAAAGTCACAAAATGGACCAGATATAATATATAGATTGAAAGAACTTGCTATATGTGTGTCATTCTCAGAGACATTTCTGTGGCCAGAATCGGATCAGATACAGAGTGACAGACACAAATGGCAGTGCTGATGAAGACACTAGGTGCTATGCAGTAGTCATGGGTCCATCTCTTAAATCTGACAGTGGTGTTCTGACGATGCTCTGTAACATGCCTCCATTTATCATGTTTCGATCGTAGCACATGGATAAGTATGTGAGTTAAATCAGGGATGAATTTGTCCAACCATATTTCTCTGTTTATTTCTCCACAGTAGGTACAATGATTGCTTTGTGCGAGATGTGCACTTAACTTTCAAATATTCCCTAAAGCTTGAAATGTCTCTTTTTTCACACCTCACATTGTCTTGGAATGTGAAGAAGTTATTAAGTCTGCAGAGCGTGTTGAATTTCAGAGTTAGGAAATAAAATTTTAAAAACCTGGTGCTTCTAAATGCAAGTTTCTATATCATTTGAAGTGCCTCTCTTTACACTTTCTTTGCTTACAATAATATTTGTCTGCTGGAAATGTGAGTTATTCCTACATTGTGATTCAAGCATTTTCCCTCCTGTTTATGGCAAGATACAGTGATCAAAGCCTATGTTGCTTTTGCAGCAAGATACACTAACAAGCATGCTCTGGTTGGGGCAGTAGATTTCAAATCCTGCAGAAGATTCCTGGGCACTTCATAATGAATTGGCCTGGCCCTCATAATGAACTGGATATGGAAATTACTTGACCATAAAACAAAATAGGTTTATGGCAGTGATCTGAACTAGCCTTGGCCATAGCCATACTGCACAATTAATCCCTCCAAAGTCTTTGGCATATGGCTGATCTGTCATTCCCTGTTATAAACCAGGCACCACCCCCAGTTCCAGAAACAGACCAGTCATTTCCACCCTTCTGTTGAATGCCAGCAACCACCTTTCGTACTCATGTATATTATACCATCTGACTGGGGAAGCAAAATAAATGACCCAATCCTAACTCCCAACACCACCAGAACTATATTCTGGTGGCAGGGCCTGCTTTACAGCCATAGTAAATGGCCTGCTTACTTTGCAAGGATGCATGTGGTCTGGACCCACCTAATCCTATATGGTGGTGAGATTAAGGGAATGTGACTAAGGGCCCAAAACCACAGAAGAATTAGAGACAGAGTACATGGTCCACAGAGTTACCACTGAAAAAGTATATTTGTGGCAAATTCATCACTTACACCTCAGTTGTAATGTAAAAACAGTTTTACCATGCGGATAGCTGCCATCACATGGAAAGTCACATGCACATAAACAATTTCCAAGTGCTCCTTGGACCTATGCTTTTTACTAGAAAGGGGGGGGGGGGTGCGCAATTATCTCGGTGCACATGTAAACAAAATAAATACTAATGCAATCCCATATATTGAAAGCAAATGCATTCCTCTGATACTTACAGATTCATGGACTAGCAAGCTGGTGGTAAGTGAACATAGATTCTAACACAGTGAGGGCACAATCCTGACTAGGTCTACTCAGAAGTAAGTCCTATTGTGTTCAATGGGACTTACTCCCAGGAAAGTGAGGTTAGGACTGCAGCCTTATTGTGTGAAAGGTTTCACTACTACAAATTAGATGTTTGTGTTGACACTCGGTGCATATATCTGGTACCTATATAACAGGTATAGTCCAAGCCAGTCAAACTCCAAACTGTTTTTCCGTTCTATTCAGATATGCCTGTTCGTGAGAATGATCTCATTACCATTTATAATTATGGGCCTTTGTCAGAAGAGGAAAAGCTCAGAGCAAAGAACCAAACCAATTTTGCTGGTAACCCACTTTACAGAGGGCAAGGCTAAGGCTAAGGGCAAGGTCATAGGGTAAGTAGATAATTTGGTGGCACGACAAAAAAATCTCAGAAGTGAGATCCAACAGATGCCACTGGAACAGCTCTTCTAGCCACTCGGAATGGCCTGTAGCTGCATTTCTTTCCAGAAACAAAAGAAGATTTTGACCTACTGATAACAAGTGGGTCAATAGACAGTGCCTTGCTCTCTTTTCTCAACCTTTATCACAGGCTTGTAAATAATCATTTGCTGAGGGTTTGTGGCAAGAAAAAATTGTCACAATTCAGATGACTGCACTGGGAGACGGCCTCCAGCCCCAGCCCATCAAGGCATCTTGATGTTGGGTGGCTACGGGTCAGAACAAACATGCCGATATTCCATGGGAAATACAGCCATGAGCACATCTGTGAGTTTTAACTCACATGGGATTTGCAACCATGTGTTCACTCCAACCCTGGGGGTCTATTTGTTGAAAAACCTATACTAGTACCACCATCAATCATCCTTCAGCAGACA
Source organism: Tiliqua scincoides (assembly GCF_035046505.1). Classification (NCBI taxonomy): domain Eukaryota; kingdom Metazoa; phylum Chordata; class Lepidosauria; order Squamata; family Scincidae; genus Tiliqua; species Tiliqua scincoides. Next base: position 111,779,528 of record NC_089823.1, read on the forward strand.
GTGGCGGATCTCCCCAGCCCCGTGCGCTGGGGCAAAAGTCTGCAATGGCTCCACCTGGGGGATGTCGCTACTCCCCCCATATGCAAATCTGCACCCCCCAATTACCTGGCGCTCACAGAACCTTGTGCAGCTCCAGGACACATCAGGGAAACCTCTCTGAGTTTCCCCAATGCTTTAAACTGTGCTTCCAGAAAACCAGAAGCACAGTTTCCAACCCTGTCAGGAGCTTCAGAGAGGCTTCAGTGAGGTCCTAAAGGCGCAGAAGGCTCTGCACCCAGGGCATTTGCCCCATAGAATGAATGGGAGGTCTGCCACTGCTGGCAGACTTCCTTTATCAGACCTCCTTTATCTGCATCCCAGCTCCCTTTCAAGCCTAAAGGAGTGGGAGTTTTCCCCAAGGATTTGTCCAGCTGAGCATACACGGAGGGCTGATTTGCTTGGGTACGAACAACCCCCTGCTGAATCCTTGGGGTTTATTTCCAAGCAAGCAGATGCCAAGACCCAGATGAGGCCTAGGCCTCACTTGGCCAGAGTCCTGTCATTTTAAGACTTCTTTCCTAGTCTGCCTATACTGCTGTTTTTGAGGTATGTTCTGTGTGCTTACAGAAACAGACTGATAACACAGGCTAACACACATTTTGCTTCCTTAAACGTTACACCAATTCCTGGGTATATTTGGGGTGCTGATTCCAAAAATGGCATCCGTTTTGCCCTATCACATCTAGTTTTGGAGACACGGCATAGCCTCTTTAGTGAATGGTTCAAGCAGCTTCCTCATGAGGAAGCCTACTCCATGGCTTCCTCACGAGGAAGCTGCTTGAACCATTCACTAAAGAGGCTATGCCGTGTCTCCAAAACTAGATGTGATAGGGCAAAACGGATGCCATTTTTGGAATCAGCACTCCAAATTCATATCAAACCACCATAAAGTTTGGGAAAAACTTTTCTGACCCTCAGTTTTGTAGTCCTGTGTAATGGCTGAGTGGGATGTAGAGACACCTCAGTCTGACTGCAGGGGAGCAGAGGAAGGGAAACAAGGCTGTGAAATAAAGAGCTACATCTGGACCAGAAAAGGAATTGGTTTGTTCCAGCTTGCTTCAACCCTTTGGAAACTGCTCTCCTTAACTACCCAGAAAGGACAAGAACTAGTAGCAGAAAGGGGACAGATCATGAGCAAGGGACTGGTTGGAAGAAAAAGAGCTTCCACACTTCAGTTCAGGGTCTCTCATTCTTCATCTGTTGAGAGTCCCACCCTGAGGATGCCTGTGGCATCCTTTCTGCAGCAACAGCCAACCTTTGATCATATCCTCTGTGTTGCTTGTCTGTGGGGCCATAAAAGGAACCTCACTGGCAGGACTTCTTATCTATTTAACTGTGTATTGACTATTTAACTGTGTATTAAGACAGCAAGCTGCAGCTTACTGGTACAGTCATTTGAGTATGAGTGCATTTCCTCCTTGCTTGCAGAAGGGGACCTCTTCTGTGCAGTGAAAGGGAAGCCTGTGCGGAAGGGTTAGCCCTTCCCTGGCCCACAGGGCGCATTTATAACATGGGCATAGGATCATGTCCAAAGAAAGTCTAGAGGACAGTCACCCAAGCAGCTGCCCCACACCACTTCACACCCACGCTCAGATAAGCAGATAGAGAGGCAGCGTTCCGTGTTCCATATTATTAACAGTATTTATATACCGCTTTCCAACTAAAAGTTCACAAAGCGGTTTACAGAGAAAAATCAAATGGCTCCCTGTCCCAAAAGGGCTCACAATCTAAAAAGATGCAAAAAGAACACCAGCAGACAGCCACTAGAAAAGACACTTCCATATCGGAGCCAAGCACTAGAAGGGCACCTCGCATCCAAGGCAGAGGTAAATTCCACTGAAATCAATAGCGCTTCCTTTCAGGACAATGTTTTTAGAGTTGCCAAATACTTTTAACTATCAGCAGGAAAAAATTAGAAGATGCTAATGAAGTCACAATTAGGTTTCAATTAAATTAACAACAAGCTCCCTTAGAATTCATAATCTAATTTGTTAATCAGCCTGCAGCAGTATCTCTTGGTGGGGAGTACAGGGAGGTTAAACCAAGTGTTGCAAATCTTTGAATATATTAAACCAAAACAGAACGATTGAAGGATGCTGTGCACGGCCACATTTACAAGATGGGTTTCGAGGCCTAAGGCTGCCAACGTAATCTCCTTTCCCAAACTCAAAACACTACATCACTACAATGCCGCTCCTGCACTGAGCAGCCACCATTTCAAGGTACTGTAGATACTCGCCTATAGTACTGAAATTTTTGCCAAGTAATCAAGCTCAATCACTTCGCCTTATCTCCGGGTCAATCAGTGGGCAGAGCCTTTCAACTCTGAAAAGTTTCTTGCTCAGCTCAAAGCAGGTCTGTTTTTTGAAACACCAGGATGGGACCCTCCTTCCCAAGAATAACACCCATGGGTTTAGACAATGGGTAGAAGTAGACAATGGGTCTACTTCTGAGTAAAAAGGGTTGCAAATATATGCAGCTGCATCTCTCTGCTGTGAATTGAATTGCACACTCCCAGTTATGTGTTATGGGTTGTATGTTGTACGTAGAGCTTCTGGCTTAACACACCAGACACCTTAAAGGTGGATTTGATTCATGGTTCTCCTGCAGTGGTTCCCAACCTTTTTCACTTGCATATCCCTTGGCAGCTCATTTCCATAAATTGTACCCTTCATATTAGCAAAATGTTTGTAATTAATAATACAAGCCCTCATCTCCTCCATATGAAAGCCCAGACTTCATGTATTCATCACAGTTTTTTATCTGTTTGAAGAACAGAAGACTCTGCCTTTCCACAGTTTTGCACCAGAAGTGTGCTGAGAAATTCTGGGTGATTGATCACTTTCCATATTATGTTTCAGTTTTTTTACTGTGCTGGTTTTCAATCACTGTTTCATACATGAATTGATGACCAAAAACTAGCTATTGGTGGGGCTTTCAAAGCCAACTAGCTACCTCCCTTCCTACCTTGCTGGTCCTTGCAAGGCATTCTGGAGCATGACCTGCCTTTTTCTACCATTATTCCATTCTTTTTCAAGTACCCCTAAAGGTCCTGTTGAGTGTCCCTGGGAGAACATGATTACCAGGTTGGGAACCACTGTTTTACTGGTATGTTGTTTACAGTGCACTTACTATGATAATGCTTACAAAAAGGTGATGAAGACCAGAATTTAAAAAGAATAAAAATGTATCTTATGATCTTTTACTATGTTTTTAATAAATTAGAGACTACCATTCTTAGGTAACAATTAGTGGTGGGTTATTTTTCAGGATCTGAAATAAGTATTTCAGGAGTAAAATAAGACAAAATTATAGTCAGACACCCCCCTAAGTTTAACCCCCGACTTATCCAAGGGTCATAGAAAATTTCATGATTGTTGGCTCAAAACCTGCCCTCGACTTATCTGTGGGATTGACTTATAGGTGGGTGTCTGCAGTGCGGACTAGCATCCAATTATTTGGGCCTTTGTTGTCTGAAAGGTCAAAGTATACAGAATTCCGCCCCACCCACAAATTCATCAACGCCTAAACTCCTGTACACACTTAAAAGTTCCTCCTTCTCCCTGCCTCCTCCAAAATACTAGTTTCCATTCCATCCACTAAAACTCCATAGCATGGCATCCATGCTTTTACAACAGGATTAAATCAGAGGATGGGCCATTGTAGACTCCAACCTTTTGGCCTTGGTCCTGATCCCATGCTTCTAGACTTGAATTCCAAAGTTTAGTGGCTAATGCCTGTGCTACTGTAGCTTCAGATTTGATGTTTATACACTTCTGGTGAGCATTGAAACCCCCTGGCATGTGAGACTTGCTTTGGATACCCTGCCTTGGAATTTTTTTAATTTGCATGATTTTTATATACTTTTATTACCCTGGCTAGCTAAACGTTATGTTCCTACCAACATTCTGAAAGCAAAGGAGCCTCTTGAGTGGCTACTACACTGGCTCTCTGAATACCTAGCTGCTATGGGGCTTATGCAAACTTGTCACCATGCAACCTGTCCTTGACTGAAATAAAGGGACCAAATTTAATATAGTCAGGGCCCAATCTGATCCAACTTGCCAGTGCTAATGCATCTGCAATGCAGACCCGAGGTAAAGAAACAAACATTCCCTTACCTTGAGGAGGCTTCCGTGACTGCCCCCCCCTCACAGGATGCAGCGTGTACCCCATTGGCACAGCTGCATCAGTGCTGGAAATTTGGGTAGTTTGGGGCCTTTAGTCTTCACGGCTAATCAGCAGAAACCAACATTTTAAAAGGATAACTTTGTGGAACACCAATGTGTAGTTTTCAAGAAAACCACAAGAGGGCATCCTTTGCTTTCATACAGCATGTATTTCCATTCTTGTTTTTTAAAAAAGAAAAGCTCCCTTTTTACACACACACATACACACACTTTTTATTGTTTTGATAAGGTCAGTTTTACTTAATGAAACTAGGACAGTTAAGAAAAAATAAGCACCATTTGCACGTTTCTTACTGTATTAATATTTCTACACATTAGACATGACTACATGTAGCAATAATTTGTGGGTGGGATACACACATTTCATTGGTAAGGCAAAATAAAGAGTCACTTAGGTAAGGGCCGATTGTGTGCTAAATGTATATCTTCTCAGTGTGTATAAGTGAGAGGATTAAGAAATCACCATACGTTTTAAACTAAACGTATTTGTACATTTTAAACTAAACTAAAGGCAGCAAGTTAGTTTTCAAAAATACTAATATCCAGCCCCAGGAGCACAGAATAAAACTCACTACTTAGAACTGTGCCAATGTTGGATCACACTCATTATATCTGCTGCTGGGGAGGTCAGGTTTGACAGTGCCAATCACTTTTGGGGAGGGAAAAACAAAGATGATCCCTGCTGGATTAGACCAAAAACTCAATATGGTCCAGCATCCTGTTTCCCACAGTGGTCAACGGGATGCCTCTGAGGGCATGAAGACCCCTGATGCTCTGCAGCAACTGACATCCCATGGCAAGCACCTTGAGGTATCCTATAACCATTGTGACTAGTAACAAGTGATAGTCCTCTGAATTTTTTTTTTAATTTAAACTACAGTGGCCATCACAACATATTGTTGCAGCAAATTCCACTCCATTATGCACTCCACGGGTATCAATGCAGTGAATCCAGCCTCTGCGTACTCTCCAGCATTTTCTGGTTCACTATTAATGAACAAGCATGGATGGATAGTAGCCGGGCTATTTGAAGGAGTGAATTTGCAGGCAGACAGAAGGTTAAACATTCCTGCTCCACCCCCTACTCCAATTGCACCCTTCCAAAGAAGCTGCTCTCTCTCTCTCTCTCTCTCTCTCTCTCTCTCTCTCTCTCTCTCTCTCTCTTAAGGTATCAGAGTTTTATTACATGTATTTATGTATAGCAGTTAGTTATGATCTTATAGCCAACCTACAGTTTCAAAATACTGTCCTTTCATTACCATGATTAAGGCAGGGACATTTTTGCCCTCACTCAAGGAAGGAGCTGGAGAATCAAGGAACTCCATGGATACTGGCTGGACAGGACAGGCCTGGAATAGCCATTACATTGGTGTTGCCCCCCTCAGTTCATTGAGTTTTCAGCCTTTGTGAGACCTCCTCACTGACTCATAAGAACACACAATCTATTGCCTGATCGAATGGCCTGATCCCCGTTGGATCAGGCCATAGCCCCATCTAGTCCAGCTTCCTGTATCTCACAGTGCCCCACCAGATGCCCCAGGGAGCACACAAGACCACAAGAGACCTGTATCCTGGTACCCTTCCTTACATCTGGCATTTTGACGTAACCTACTTCGGAAGTCAGGAGGTTGCGCATACACATCGTGGCTTGTAACCCGTGATGGACATTTCCTCCAGAAATTTGTCCAATCCCCTTTTAAAGGCATCTAGATCAGATGTCATCACCACTTTCTGTGCCAAGGTCAACTGACTAATTACACACTGGGTAGAGAAATATTTTCTTTTGTCTGTCCTAACTCTCCCAACAGTCAATTTGAGTGGATGTCCCCTGGTTCTGGTTTGTGAGAGAGAAAAGAACATCTCTCTATCCACTCTCTCCAACCCCTGAATAACTTTATATTTCTCAATCCTGTCCCACTTCAGGTGCCTCTTTTCTAGACTGAAGAGCCCCAAATGCTGTGTAGTCTTTCCTGGTAAGGGAGATGCCCCAGCCCAGTAATCATTTTGGTCACTCTCTTCTGCACCTTCTCCACTTCCACTATACCCTTTTTGAGATGTGGCAACCAGAACTGGACGCAATACTTGCCTTACCATCGATTTATACAATGGCATTATATTAGCTGTTTGATTCTCAATACCTTTTCTAATGATCCTAAGCATGGAATTAGCCTTCTTCACCACCACCGCACATTGGGTTGATACTTTCATCGAGCTGTCCAACAGTACCCCAAGATATCTCTCTCCTGCTCTGTCACAGACAGCTCAGAACCCATTAGCTTACACATGATGTTTTGATTTTTGCCCCAATATTACATTGAAATACATCTGCCATTTTGCTGCCCATTTTCCCAGTTTGGAGAGAACCTTCTGGAGCTCTTCACAATCCCTTCTGGTCTTCACCACTCAGAAAAATTTAGTGCTCTCTGCAAACTTGGCCACCTCGTTGCTTATCCCTGTCTTGAGGTCATTTATGAACAGGCAGAAAAGCATCCGTCCCAGGACAGATCCTTGGGGCACACTGCTTTTCTTGTGGGACATTCTGAGGCTGGACACAGGAGTGCTTTGCCTCTCAGCAGATTGGCCATTGGTGAGGATATTTATTTATTTTTATTTTGCCATCTCTGGACCATTCTAAAAGTGTGATGGTTCTAGCCAGGATGTTCACAGCTGGCAGGTATATAAAGTAGGACACAGAGCAGGAATTGGAACTGGCTGTACACCCTGAAGTGAACAAGAGTCAGGGGAACCCAAAATGATCTCAATAAGTTGTTCAGCTCAGGGAGGCTGGTTGGTGACCCCTTGAGATTGTATTGCAAAGTTTATCTCAGAAGCTGTCTGGTTGGGTAAAGCAGTGTAGTTCAGCTTCCTCAAACCCATTTGGGGTTGCATAGAGCAGTGATGTAGCTAAGAGGGGATTCAGTTGCCCCAGGTATCAGGTACCACCCCTTGGAGGCCTTCTGAGGCCTAGGAGAGGTGGCACTCGAAAACCAGAAGTACTTTTTAAGGCCTTCGGCAGGTCCTCTGAAGCCAGGCAGGGCCTGGAGAGGTCATGCGAGGTCTCCCCAAGCTTCAGGCCACCTACCGGATGTGGGTGTGTGTGTGTTAAAACATCAGTGTGGGCCTTTTCCTTCAGGGCTTCCCTAGCACATCTGTGCCAGCGGCAGGCCAGAGCTCTGCAATCAAGAACTCTTCACTCCCTTTCCTTGCTGGGTTTTCAGCCGCCCTTACTCACCTGCCCCCAGACAGTCTCTTTCAATCAGGCCTTCCTATTCTCCCATTTTTCAAAGTTCTCCAGGTCATAGCATTGCCTGCTGGCAAATGTAATCCTAGGTTCAGGAATCCCGTTGCACATCATTATCTAACTAATGCCCTTAAGCTTCTCCTTCTCTCTCCTGCACAAATTGTTTTCCTCCTTAGTTCAGGCCATAAGTTTCAGAGCACTTTTTTTGTTTTAAACCTGGCAAGGGGTTCTCTGCACACACTCTCTGAAGAGGATTTTTAAGGGGGGCTTCCTCCAGCCATCACCTGATCTTTTCCTCTTGGTGCTGCAGAGTGAATAATGCCGTTGTACAAATCGATGGTAAGGCCACACCTAGCGTATTGTGTCCAGTTCTGGTTGCCACATCTCAAAAAAGACATAGTGGAAATGGAAAAGGTGCAAAAGAGAGCGACTACGATGATTACTGGGCTGGGGCACCTTCCTTATGAGGAAAGGCTATGGCATTTGGGCCTCTTCAGCCTAGAAAAGAGACGCCTGAGGGGGGACATCATTGAGACATACAAAATTATGCAGGGGATAGACAGAGTGGATAAGGAGATGCTCTTTACACTCTCACATAACTCTCACCAGAACCAGGGGACATCCACTAAAACTGAGTGTTGGGAGAGTTAGAACAGACAAAAGAAAATATTTCTTTACTCAGCATGTGGTTGGTCTGTGGAACTCCTTGCCACAGAATGTGGTGATGGCGACTGGCCTGGATGCCTTTAAAAGGGGATTGGACAAGTTTCTGGAGGAAAAATCCATTACGGGGTACAAGCCATGATGTGTATGGGCAACCTCCTGGTTTTAGAAATGGGTTATGTCAGAATGCCAGATGCAAAGGAGGGCACCAGGATGAGGTCCCTTGTTATCTGGTGTGCTCCCTGGGGCATTTGGTGGGCGGCTGTGAGATACAGCAAGCTGGACAAGATGGGCCTATGGCCTGATCCAGTGGGGCTGTTCTTATGTTCTTATGTTCCTTGGTCTACACAGGGTGGGAACTTCAGGAAGACCGGCTGGAGGGGATTGGAGCACAAGGACACTGCAGATGTTGGTGGGGTCTCAAGTCTAATAGCTGAGGCAAGACTTGCATGGGTGTTTTTCAGAGGGGATGAGTGCCACTTGCACATATTTGGGGAAAAAAATAGAGAAAATGGAAGAGAAGAAGTTGTGGGAGTGAAAGAGGTATGGGTCTGACCGGATCTATTCTCCTGCTTGTCTGTCAGAAGCAGTTCAGCACAGTTCCTTCTGCATGTGTCCAAAAAGAGTAATAAATGGGCAGTAGGTGGCTGCATCTCTTCCTTCCCCCACCTTTTCCTCTCATGTCTCCTCCTCTGAAGTCCTGGTACTTCCCCGCTCCCCTTTCCCTTCCACAAGCATCTTCATGTTTTCTTGAAAGCAGAATAAAGTGAACAAGAGTCAGAAAGCACAATTCCACTGTTGAGAGAAGCTGACTTACTTATTGTAATCTTTTGATTAATTATTAATTACATTTTATTTTGTCATATGGGGGACATAAAAACATTTTTTGGGCCCTGGTGGCAAATGTCTTATCTACACCACTGGCATAGAGAAGTGTAGATTTGTCAGCAGACTATCAGGGTGGGAACTCTCAAATCGGGCATAGACAGTAGCACGGTGTCTCTGCCAAGATGGGTGCCCACACTAATGGGAGAAGGAGTGCTGAAGACAGGCCCCGCAGCAGGACATTGATGTATTTGAAATTGGCATTGATTTAAGCTATGGGGCCCAAATGAAATCCAATCCTTGTCTTATGTAGGGTTTTTTGGGGGGGAGGGGAGGGTTACTCAGGCAATGATCACATGCTACAGCCTTCTTAGAAGAGCACCATAGATTACAGTAAGATGATTATTTCAGTGTTCACCAATGTTGTCAGTTTTCTCCATGTTAAAAGCAATAACCTTAGGCCTCATCAGTATATTTCTTTACGTTGAATTTTGCATTCATCAGAGGCTCAAATCCTTTCCGGTGCCTCCGGTGCTGGAAGAGAACAAGCAGAAGGACCAGCACAACTAAAGCTATCAGAGCCCCTCCAATAGTTGATCCAACCATAAGAGCCCAAGCACGAGCCTCTCCCGCTGACTCTGAAAAGGCAGAAAAACAAAGTCAGTTATCAACAGGGAGAAAGCTTCGCTCCTAGAAAGAAATCTGGAAAGAAAAGGCACCACATGCAAATTATGAGACCCTCATGATACTCTTTAAAAGCTACTCACGGAGAGGCATTGCTCCATGTTCCATACCCAAGGGAGAGTCACACACTCATGCCCCCATCCTATCCCCTTCCCATGGCAACATCATCATCATCATCATCATAATACATGTATTTACATACCACCTTTCTTGGTCATCAGATTTCTCCTCAGACTTTATTCAAGGCAGTTTACATGGGCAGGCTGTTCTAAATCCCCATAGGGATTTTTACAATCAAAGAAAAGTTCCTATCTTTCAAGAACCACAACATTTCAGATGGATCTTTTTGATCTGGTACATTCTGGCCTCCGATTTCCTTCCATGCAAGCTGACAAGCAGCTCCTTTATCTCTCACATGGAGGGCAGCCAAGACGCTTCTTCGCTCACACCAAAGAGCAGGTGAAATAACTCGGCCTGGCTTCTCAGCTGCTTCAAGGTCTCACCATTCACGGTGCCGGTGGCCTCGAACTGGCGACCTGCGGATGTTATCTTCAGGCAAATGCTCTACCCTCTAGACCAGACCTCCTGCCCAGACCATCAGAGGCTGCTTTACAGCTGTCATAAAGTAGCTTCTGTCAACGAGTGCAGCAGGCACACTGGTGGAGCAGGTAAGCCCATACAGGGAGTTGGGGAGGGGGTTGAAAGGGGCACAGGCAGTATGAGGGTTGGGGGTGGAATGGGATGGTGATGGGGGAAGGGAGGAGGATGGATCAGGCCCAGGAGGGGGGTGGGATTGGCAGCAGTGGCACATGCTGAATCCCAAGCCCCTCCTCAGGCCTGATCCGCCTTCACAGAACAAAATGGAGTTCCACCAGTGATTGAGCAGACACAGTTGCCCCATGGAGGCTGCTGGGGCTCACCCTGAGGAAATCTCCAGCAGTTGAAAAAATCCCCTGCAGGATACAGTGGAATCCACACTGGTACAGCAGCATCACTGAGCAGGGATTTAGGTAGGATTGGGCAGCCCTTGAATATACATGAGAACACATGCATCAGAGTGCTCTCAAGGTTTTTGCCGTCACCCCAAACTCCACATGGCCTTTAGTATTTCCTCTGTGCACGAGTTCACTTCTGGACTGCAGCATAAGGTTGTAACCCTATGGCAAATGATTACAAATCCATGTAGGCATTACCTGGCAGATCGATGGCATAGCTGTAGCCCAGCTGCTCTGCAGGGACAAAAAGTTCCTCATTGGTCACAGGAGGGAAGAAGGGCACCATGTTGAATAGCCGGTTATGGCCAATTGGTGCCAGCTCTTGAGGCCATGCACTCTCAGATGGGCGAAATCGTTTCATCCACTCATCAAAAATTGCATCAGTAAAGGAATGAAGGATCTGGAAATTCAGTCCACACAGACTTTAAATTCACATTAGTATGATTGTGCAGATTTGTGGTGAAAGTGGCTAGCAAATCATCTGACAATCCACATTGATATGAGCCATTATATATTCTTGGTACTATGCTACTTTGTGCAAGTCCTTTTATAGGCCTTGAGCTATTGCAAGACCTTCATTCATTCATATAAGTTCCATCTCTAATATAGTCATTTATGTAAATTTATTCATATTTTAAATTAATGTATTATGTAAATTAATTCTTTTTTTCCCTGGCCCTCAACACAGTGTCAGAGAGATGATGTGGCCCTCCTGCCAAAAAGTTTGGACAACCCTGATCTAGTCTAATATGCTCATTTATAAATGTTTGCATTGTGATTTAGAAATACTTAGATGTCATCATGTCTGTGTTCTCTGGAAGGGCAATTTTGAGCTGCTTTTGATAGTTTTATTTCATTTTTATCAGGATCATTTATCACAGAGCCCAGTTATGCTCAGTACACTTTACATGGGGTTCTGTGAGCAATGGATACCTGCAGACCCCATTCTGGACCCCAAAGAATGAACATTTCTCAAAGCAAGCTTAAAACCTATGTTCAAGGAATCTACCAGTGACTTTCTTTTTTCGGCATTGTTACAGGGTTATGCTAAGATGAAACAGACTTTTTTTTTAAACAAGTTATTCAATGCGCCAGCGTTTTCATTTCAACCCAATTACTGAAGCTGCAGGGATCAAGCTTTATTTTGGTCACCAGAGGGAGCCCATGTCCTACTCTATGGCCGCAAAACACTGAAAACAAGATAGCACAAATGACCAAGGGATAAAAGCTTTCAGGGTGTCCTTAAACTAAACAGGTTTGTAAAACACTACCTCCTTCTAGGCACACAAGCATTTTAAGGAATTTGCAGGGGGGGGGGGGGAGACCTACCACAAAGATAGGATCATTGGCTGCAGAATGAGGGAAAGCACTGGTTCCGTTCAAGACAGAATGAACCAAGTTATGGAGACTCACAACTGGCATGTCCAAAGTTCCGTCTGGTTTATCAAATCCTTCCAAAGCATTCCTGTAGCACAGGGCAAGCAAAGATGATAATCTAGGGAACTGGTTTCCAATGTGTGCTCCGCAGACCACAAGTGGTCCACGAGACTCTGAGAAGTATCCAATGAGGTCCCAGGGGAAAAAAAAAAAAAAAAAGATTGCATTCTATCACTTTCAGCATCTCACTCAGCATGTGGTCCCAAATGGACCACCAAAGAGGACAGAGAACAGACCATGTGCAGCCAGCAAAAAGGCAGCAACCCAGAAATCCTTTCTATAAATAATAAATCTAACAAATGTCTGAGAAATGTTCTCCAATTATTACAAATTTAATTGCATTTTTTGTATGTGCGGGGGTGGGGGTAGGGTTTGCATGATTATTCCAATTTTTGCCTCATTAGTCTTTGGGCTCCTAAGGATGGGAACCACTGATCTTGGGGGTCCACAGGTCTGAAAGAAATGAATCACTAAGCAAAACCATAAGTAGAAAGCAAAGAACTGACCTGAAGCTAAAACTGGAATTCCGGAAAAAAGGAGGCTTATCAAAGTCCTGAAGTGAAAGACAATTGTGGACATCTTCCATGGTTGGCAAGCGATCACCCGGTCTGCCAAACGGGTTCCTCTGGAGGAGCCCTTCATTGGTTCCATTACATAGCGTAACCAGACGATTATAATCATCTAAACTGAGATCAAAAACAGGGTGACATGGAGCAGTTAGAATTGATTTGATTGGTTATTTGAGCAGTTGGAATGGGGCTATGTTTTGCTGGGATTGGTTTTTGAAGTACAGAAAGGTAGGGCTGCAAGCTTTAATTGGAAAGTTAGCTAACACTTCTACCAATGAATCACGGGGGGGGGGGATTTTAAACTGGATGACAGTTGTGTGCCAGGGCCTTGGGAAGGAGTGAGCTGCTGGACCTATGTATCTGGCGTTTAAACAGCCCCTCCGCATTGGAGGTATTTTTTTTATTGGCAACCTTCAGTCTCGAAAGACTATGGTATCGCGCTCTGAAAGGTGGTTCTGGCACAGCGTCTAGTGTGGCTGAAAAGGCCAATCCGGGAGCGTCTATTTCTTGCAGGTCATCAGAGAAGCCAGGTGTCATTGTCCTAACGTTCCAGGTGCCCAGCTTTAGGGCAGTAGTTTTCTGTTTTCTGTTGCATGGTGCAGAGTTATCGATCCGCTTGTCGGTTTTCACCCTAAACCCCACGCACCCCATGAGGTTAACGGACCGTGGCGAGGCAACACCTTACTGGCTGGGGACTGCCCAGCTTAAGGCGGGCGGTAGCTGCCCAATGAGATGCAATGATCTCTCCCACCGTCAGAAGCAGCCCCTGGCGTCATGCTCTACGCCAATCGAGCAAAGACTTATAACCGGTAAACTGCTGCTTCCCGTGTTGTGCCGATGCCGTATGGCGAAGTTGGAGTGTCCTCTCCAGTGCGCGAAGCCTGGGTAAAGAAGGTATGGAGGATAGGCTGTTACCCATGCAGCAAATCCCCCCTCTCCACGTCGCTGGAATGGTCCAATGGAAAGGCAGAAGCCAATACGGTTGGTTCCAGCGGCGTCGCAGGAGTTGCCAGAACGTGACTGTGTTCAGCCATGAACTGCCTAAGGGACTCCGGCTCCTGATTTTGCCTCGAGGTTGACTCCTGAAGCCTTTTCCAGAACTGGATGTAGCCACAAGGCAGTGGAGGTTTGAGGTCAGAGTTTCCTTCTCTTAGATGAGCTGCCTTCCTAGGCTGACAAGTCCCATCTACCCGGTGGCTGTTTAGTCGCCTCTTACGACAAGTACAGCCAAACTGAGGGCCTATTCTTAGCCCCAGCCCCCAGGGGAAGTAAGCATTGGAGGTAATGGCCATGCAAATTGCCCTACACTAGGCCACATGTTTGTGGGGGGAAGAAAGGGGGTTAAAGATCTGCACTGTTCATTCCCTCTTGCACACACTGTCCTAAAAGCTGTCTGTACAAGAGAAAATAAATCATAACTTTAAATGTTTAAAAAGGACTGGCTTGAATGGCAACATTTGTTTATTAAATTGTAAGTTAACTTATAATATATCAGTATTTTCAAAAGCACCTATATTGGTTTTGGTAATAAGCATATTTAACTGTAATCAATAACTTAATGGATTAATCAGTTAAAAGGCAGATTCTGCACCAATGAACAATTATTAATTGTTGGTTGGTAGTTTGAGAAAAAGAAAGTTAAGAAACGATTCCAGGTCCCCGATATCTTAGCATCATCACAGTTCAGTTACCTATTGCATACAATCTGCCAACGTGAAAACCTTGAATTCTGACTTATTAAGTTTGGATCATCCAGTCTTGAGGCTCCAAGAAGATGATCGGTACACACATCACACTCATTTCTGCCTGTTGCAAAATTCCAATAAGGTAATGCAAACGACTCATTGCCAATCAGCCGCTGGATAATATAAGGACAGAAAGAGAGAGAGAGAGAGAGAGAGAGAGAGAGAGAGAGAGAGAGAGAGAGAGAGGGCAGATGAAACATCTTTCTACTGATTCTTTTCCATGATGTATGCAACACTCACACAACCTTTTAGAACACTTCACAAATCAATATATCTCATGTAGAGGCATAACTAGGGTGGAACCCGAGGGGTACCTGGCCTGGATGCTATACCAATGGGGGGGGGCATGACTGCCCCTCAGTCTTCTCCCTAGTTATGGTGCCGGTAGCTGTGGCTGTGTGCCCTGGTTCCTTCTTCTTCAATGGGGAGCCTCCACAGGAGAAAGAACAGGGGGTGTGAAGCACCACAGTGAGTGTCCCCTCTTCTGAGGAGAACCCAGAAGTGACATCACAATGTCATGTGATGTCCTGATGTCACTGCAACTGGTGCTGGGGCAGTGAGTTACACCTCTGATTTCATGTATCAGCTTCCCACCACCTCATCCTTCAATGTATTGTTTGGCATTTTTGCCCTGCTTTTCCTACTAACAGCAGCTTCCAATGTTGTCTAAAATCCACCATTAAACAAATAATAAAACAATAGAGAAAATTAAAAAAAAAAACTTCAAAGGTATATAAATTCCCTTGGCCCTACTGAGGACACCTCAGAACCTGTCCTGGTTGGCCATCAAATAATCGAAGTAGGGCTCTTGGCATGGGAAGACTGAAAACTTCCACCTCTGAAATAGTTCAAGAACCAGTGAATTTCCATTTTCTTTTTTCTTTCCATGAACAACATGCTATGAAGTACTGGAATAATAGATAGCACAGCTGCACTTCAGAGTAGCTTTGCCTACAGTCCAATCCTATGAGCTCTGGCCAGCAGCAACATGTGTTCCGCTGCCAGAGACTGCTGAAAAGCAGTTGTAAAGCACCTACTGGCAACAGGCTGTGTTGCCAGGATGCTGGTAGGAAGAATGAAGCCTTCTTACCAACATGGTTGGCTCTGCCCTTCAGAGCAGGTAAGACAGTGGGAGAGGCAGGAGGGGTTATGGGAAGGATGGAACGGTATGAGGAAGGGTGAAACCAAGTGGGGATGGGGCATGTGACAGTAGGGTGCACACTGAATCCTGATCCCCCATTTGTGCTGCCTTCCTGCCCCCTTTCTCTCCTTGAACTTGCACTAGCGAAATTGCTAGTGCAGGTCCGAGGTGACACAGTTTGCTGTTAATCTTGGGAAAGCACATTATTTTCTCCTCTTCTGAAAAAGCTAAGAAAGATCATCTTCCTCAAAAAGACATTTTTCTTCCAAACGGGTTATGTTCAGTGGCATATCTAATGATTGTGTGGCCCGGTGCCAAGTTCAAAATGATGCCCCAGAAGTGCCGTCATGCCCGGGCTTTTAAAAAAGTGAAAATGGGGGGAAATCCACCTTCTTCCCCAAGCAGTTCCCTGCCCACTTTCTCTGCTGCCTACCCCCAGGCTCTCCCCATATTCATGCCTTATTGGTTTCCTGCTATATCATAATAACACCTAATTGGCTCTCAGAACAATCAGTCTCATTAGCCAGTTTTGAGTTTTAAAAATCCCGTTTTTGTTACATAATGCAGTTGTGTTTTTATTTTCTGGTTATTTGGCTAAAAATTGATAGAATAGAGATATTTTGATCTGGTTTGATTTGTTGCATTCTGCATTAAATTCTGCACTGAATGGTACATAACATGATGGTATTATTTTAAAATACCAAGGTTTTCACAGTTTTGGCCACTAGTGTCAAGCTCAGGTTATTGTCCCTCTAAAGCTTCTTGCCCAGTGCAGTTGCTACCCCTTGCACCCCCTTAGCTACACCACTGGTTGTGTTTATTCCTTCATTGACCCAACATAAGTATGTGTATGTGTATGTACATACACAAAAGGCCTAGTGGATGTATTGAAAATTATGAATTGCAAGGACTAGCAAAATAGTGTATTCTCTCTCCCTCTCTTCCCTCCACCCCCTTAGAATTTCAGGACTGTCATCCCATGATATGGGCTGCCAAAAGATTCAACACAACTGAAAGGAAATACTTCTTCCTATACAAATAACTCATGGGATCTTCTTATGTTCACACCAAGTCCTTTGATTTGGTACTTTTTGGCACCAAAACAAGACTGAACGATGCCATCTGCTTGTTTATGCTACATATGCAGGGACTAAAAATGAATAAATAAATCTTGATTTTTGGCAGAGCTGTACTGGGGTGGAGAGGGCTATGCTCATCTGAGTAATTCAATTCCCACATCAACCTACACTGGTCCCCTGCCTGTCCCTACAGCAGACATTAGTGGTAAATAGGTGCTCCAAACTCCCCTGTCACATTGCACCTCGTCCTCCGGGAATATCTTAATGTGTTTCCAGTTTGAGGCTGCAGAACCAAACCAGACACACAAGAGGTTCATTGGTGTGCCAGGTCCACCCTCACTGAGGACCCCTGCCTGATGCTAATGTGAAGGCTGGCTGCTACCCCAGCTTCATCTTTCAGATACAGGCAGAGACGTGCTATAGTTCACCTGCAGATCTCTTTCCAGTTGCAGTAAATGGTACCTATGCCAGGTCACAAAGGCAGGTCCTTGATGGGAAAAGTCGATTGCTGTGAAGGGACGACCAGGTCCTAAAAAGAGGGCAACACAAGAATACACATTAGAAAGGGATCTATTTTCTCCATGCTCTAACAGCAATAAAAATACAGAAACTCTTGTCCAGGATATGCCAAATTCTCACTTCTAATACCTAGAGCAGTGATTTTTCAATCTTTTTTGTCTCATGGCACATCGACGAGGTACTAAAATTGTCAAGGCACACCATCAGTTTGTGGACAATTGTCAAGGCACACCTTTCTGTTGGTGAGGGGCTCATATCCCCAATGGTCCTATTAATAAATGACCCTCCACCAAACTCCCGCGGCACACCTGGGGACCATTCGCAGCACACCAGTATGCCACGGCACAGTGGTTGAAAATGGCTGCCCTAGAGCAACCATTTTCAACCAATGTGCCACAGCACATTGGTGCACCATGAATTTTCAGCAGGTGTGCCACATAAGTTTTGGGGAGGGTCATTTATTAGTAGGGACATTGAAGGATGTGAGCACAGAGTGCCTTGTCAAAAAACTGATGGTGTACCTTGATAATTTACATTGCCATCACTGCCCAGAATGACTCCAACAGCGAGTGGGAGAGGCCACTTGCATGGTGTGTTGTGGCGCCTGCAATTCTTCCCACTCTGTCCCTCTCTAGCTTTCCTGCTGCTGAGGAGTAAGATTCATTGAATTTAGTAGGAGTTACTCTCTGCACAAGATCGGGATGCAAGTTTCTTGTTTGCCACTGAAGCCACAAAGGCATTTTTAGCTGAACAGGAAAACCTTGTCAACACAGCGAACAAGCAAAGTTTGGATGACTGAACACCATGCAGCTTCTTTTAACTACACAAGATCAAAGCCACCTCACCTCCTCCTTGTAAGAAGTGGCAAGGTGTCTTGTCTACTCCTGGCATCTGCAAAAAGAAGCACAGGCAGGAGGGGCTGGAACAAGCAGCTGCTGCAGCAAAAGGCACTGATTGCTGGTGTGGGAGTTGTTGTGAAACCACAAGTCAGTTGATGTGCAGAAGCCATAGGCACACCACACAAGAGTGGCCATGAAGCATGCGCATACATTTGTTGGGGCATTGTGCAAGTGCATGCAGTTCCAAATGAAGTCAAAGTGCTATAAGTCAGAACAACTGGCTCTTTTCACAGACATAAAAAGCACCCAATCATCATGTGAGCTGGATGAATAGCTTCCACAGGCTGGATCTGGGTGTATGTTTGACACCCCTGGTGTAGAGGGTGTGTGAGCCAGCCAATTTATTCAAGCCAAGGAGAGCTAGGTCTTGTTAGTGCTTGTATGGAAGCCCCAGGTATCCTGCCTTGAGTTCCATGATGGAAGAACTTTAGGATGTAATTGTACTCAATAACCACATTAGCATGCTGTTCTCTATGATCCTTCATAGGGGCTCACCTGTTGCTTACAGTGACCTGTCCTTACTTTAGCAAAATGCCTTCACCCAGACACCTGCTATAAAAAGAGTGCCTTCAAGGAAGACACACATTTCTTTCTGGAAAAAATCTGCAGTTGGCTTGCACAACTCATGACCTGCCAAACTGAATTCAGCTTAGGGAGCAATCCTAACCCCTTATGTCTGTGCTTTCCAGCACGGACATAAGGGCAATGCAGCTCTGAGGTAAGAGAACAAACATTCCCTTACTTTGAGGAGGCCTCCGTGAGTGACACCCAACTGCAGGATGCAGCACACGTCCCATTGGAACCATTATGCGAGTGCTGGAAAGCACTGACATAAAGCGTTAGGATTGCGCCCTCAGTCAACCACAAGTTGTGCAGGCCCAATCTATGGCACAGAACGTGACAGTCCGTTTCCATATAGGGTGCCAATGTTTTAATGCTCTTGTGCCTCTTGCAGCAGCTTAGGGCCCAATCCTATCCAATTTTTCAGCACCAGTGTAGCCGCAATGCAGCCCCAAGATAAGGGAACATGTTCTCATACCTTAAGGTAGCCTCTGTGATTGCATTCCCACCAAAGGATGCAGTACATACCACAATAGCATGGCTGCACTGGCACTGAAAAATTGGATAGGATTGGGCCCCTAATCTACAGACATTAGCAGCTAATGCTGATCTCCACACTGTTAAAAATACCAACAGCAGACTTCTGCAAGATCAAGTTGTTAAAGGTACAAGAGCTGGTCAAGCTAGTTTTTTTTCCTAGTCCGTTGGCAATCTTGTTCTCACATGGTCTGTCCACAGGAACACTGGTTTTGTTTCCTGAAAGAGGAGAATGTGTGAACAAGTTGTGTGACTTTAAGATAGGCTGCAGTCCTATACACACTGACCTGAGAGTACCATTGAACTCAGTGGGACCTACGTCTGAGTACACATGCATGCACTGATAGTTTCTAAATGACTTGCATACAGTAAGTGGAAAATCTCAATTAAAAAGGTTGCCAACAATTATTTTCTCATTTAAAACCTGCTTATCTTATATCAGCAAAGTCTTCCACCTCTTTTTATAACCTAATCCCACCAGGTGGGTCATGAGCCAATTTCTGGTGGGTCCCCATTCATTTCAATATTCTATTTTTAATATATTAAACTTGATGCTACCATGCATGTGACTACCATGTGAAATATTACAGATCTGTACATTTAACAGCTTACTATATGTATGTTTTTAACAATGATAGTCAACAGGGCTCACTCCTGGGTAAGTGTGAAAAGGATTGCAGTCTAGAATTGTTTAAAATTTTCCTGCTTGATGATGTCCATGACTTCCGGCCATGACATCACATCCCAGTGGGTCCCAATAGATCGTCATTCTAAAAAGTGGGTCCCAGTACTAAAAAGTTTGAGAACCCTTGCACTAACCTAACAAAGTGTCCCTGACTGAATAATAGTGAAGCCACACATAGTAGTTATAAATGCTGCAATTTGCAACTTGTGGATCATTTCCACTGGGACCAAGGAGACTCAGCCAATGCTGGGTGGTGATCACATAGTCTGGGTGAAGGGATGTCTTTGCACGGTCGAGAGCATCTAAGAATTGTTCTCGCTCTTCTTCAGTCAAGTCATGGATGTTCTTCCGAACCACCAAAGGCTTCTTTGCATCACAGCTGGGCCCAGTCCAGCCAAATTTGCAATCCCCACAGTCATAGCCAGCAAAATTTCCTGTGTGAAAAGAAAGGATCATTAAAAGAGAGCCTGTGATATGAATGAGCCAAAAAGCAAAAGGCCACAGAAATAAAAGGTGTCCCTTCCATAGTGGCAAAGTGCTCACTGTGGCACTACCACGTCATGACCTGCCAGTAAACAGCAAGCACCTTGAATTCAGTACGAATGCGGGTCAATGGAAACATACGGACACAAGTCACCAGTGAACTGCTTCTCTCCCACCCCCACCCCATCACTACCCAGACAGAAAAGTAAATATTGCTGAATGTGGTTGAACTGCAGCTGTTGCCTAATAAACCAGCCAGATTGATTGTGAACTTAATTATCACTGAGTAAGGCAGAGCCAAAAGTTGACAAGATTGATCCAGCTGTGTCAGCACATTTACACCTGAGATTATGTAAAGAGCTATATAACCACTCAATAGATACTAAGAAGATTTAGGGCTTGGCCAGCCCTCTTGTCATTTGGCACCATCTCTGAGAAAGCCCTCTTCTAAGTGCCAGGAGACATAACTTTAAAGAAAGACGGCATGTGGGAGTAAGGATTCAGCTGCTGATTTCCACATAGGAGGGAGTGTAGAGGCACATCCACAAAAGTCTTAAATAAGCTGTCCAACTGCTGATTATTGCTTGCAATAACATTTAAGATCGCTAACCCCAAAAATCAGGCTCACCGCAACACACTCAGACAATACTGCCTACAGAAGTACACAAAATATGTCAGACTTTTACATGCATTTATCTGAATGCTGACTTCTAATGATATGCCTATACACAAAAAGTGGGTGGCCTATATGTGGAACAGTAGGGGTGGCCCTGCTGCTTGACTATAAGAGTGATGTACAATGAACTTCAGAGCCACAAAGTTTAAGGAGCATTTAAACTCACCATGAACATTAAATGTATATTTTAATGCAGTGAACTCTCAAGTTTATATGTGGTGAATAATTATGAAACTTGAACATTTTCTATTTACCTTTCATATTAAGTGTGATGCAAAAAGTAGCTCAGTCAACACATTTGCACCAGCCGCACATTATATGTAAAAGAGCCACATGTGGCTCATAAGCTGTGGTTTGGCTACCCCTGGTATATACTTGTAGTATTATTCTAAGGATGGTTCAATCTACCTGCACACCATCTTTCAGCATATATCTGAATAATGCCAATTGTTAGTATACAGGTTGCATACAATGATTTTGCCTGTATTCACTCATAAATCTTCTAGCTCAGTGGCCTGTGTAAATTAGGCTAGAGAGAGAGCTGCTATCTCTCCTATCTATCTTTCCAGCACTGACGCAACCATGACAGCGAGGTGTGCGCTGCACCCTACTGTGAAGGGGCAGTCACAGAGGCCTCCTCAAGGTAAGGGAACATTTGTTCTCTTACATCGGGACTGCATTGTGGCTACATTGGCACTGAAAAATTGGAGAGGACTGGGTCCTAAAGTCCTTAGACCAATCCAATGGAAGCTTTCTTTGGGAGCAAATAGCAGTCACTAGGGGAGGTAAAACAGCCTGGGATTATGATGAAAGAAACAAATTAAATTTCTGTTCCCCCATATACCACAATTCTGATCCAGATCATACTCCCTCCCCATAGGCATGCAATGTCTGTCTTAGAAAAGAATTCAGCATGTCGGCTTTGCTGTTTTGATTAAAATAACAAGTAATTTGGTCTCAAATCTCTCTGCCTTCGAAGCTGCACATACCTGTCCTCAGCAAATATATTCTGACCTGCTAAAAAGACTATGTTTCCAAAATTGTTTCCGTTCTAGGCATGTATTAATAAACATCACACGTTTCCTTCAAACAATAAACCCATTAAACCATGTTTCATTGAAAGTTTGTTCTCACAACGAATCTGCTTGTTCTTACAGTTAGAGTGGCTACAACTCAAACGCATTCAGCAAACATTTACTTTACTATTCAGATGGGAGGGTATGTGGGAACAGAGAAGGGAATCATTTGTATAAATGTGCATGCACATGTAGTATCCATGTGTATATGTTTAAATGCATGTGCATGATATAAATGTGTATATCAAGAGGCATATCTTCCCCACTCAGAAATATATCTTTTTTTGTTTTTAAAACTCCAAAACCACAGCATCAGACATCAAAAGGTGAGCGGATAAAAAGATGGACGTAAATCCCAACTTGAAATGAAGCCTTGGATGAGTCTGCGAGCTGAGTCATAGAGTCAGTTCACACATGCATCTGCCCACATCACATGAACCCACACCACTATTTAATAACAGCAGGTATTCATGCACAATCCAGAGACTGCAGATAAAAGTTTGATATGACTTCAAATACAATGACTGGATACAGCCTCCATGCTCCAGTGCACCTCCATGTGCTGGCGCAGCTTCTTCCTGAGGAGGTGCAAACGTGCTTTACGGCACATTTGTGACCCTCCTAGGCTGGCGCAAGGGAAGTTAGGATTGCGCCTTTTGTCTGATAATATGGAAAAGTTCAAAAATTCTATAGAATCAAAATCATCATGGCCTAAAGCTCCAACGCCTGGGGAGTCCTGGGCCAAAAGCTTCTCCAGTAACTTCCACAACTCATTTCCTTCAACAGGGTCCCAAATGATCTCTCTCATGCTGCACATCATCTACAAAGCATTTTATATCTGTAAACAGCAACATTATGTTGAGCAAGTTATCGATGCACGAAACCTGAATTAGTGTTGATTTCTTAGAAATGTCCACATTTGATGGTTATAATTCCTAAGAGAGTGTGTGCAAGATCTGAAGTCTTTGAAGATGAATTTTTAAAGCACATTTTAAGCATAAATGGCTGTGCCCATATATTATATATGATTGTTTTTAAAATGAGAAAAATGAGGAGCTATTCGAATCATATTTCAGAAAAATTTCATGGGTAGGATTTTTGTTTGTTTATTTTTTGGGCAGGGTAGCTGCTTGCTATCTTGTCTGCTGGTGGTTGCTTCATTATTGTTTTGTTATGGATAGCGGCAAACCGACCCATTGTCAAGGACGGTTAGCCCTTCGACCACCCCCTTATCATCCCCTGATAGCTAATAGTCCATTGCGATTAGTTAGTTTCATCAAGAGAACTAATGACAGGAGATTGTGTCCGGATAGTTTGGAATCTCTCTCCTGCTTTTGGAATGTGATGCCCACCCAAACATAAATATGATAACCCTTCAGCAGAGGAGAGGCAGCAGAAAAAAGGTTGGAACCAGTTTGTAGATTGAATGTATGAAAGAGGGCAAAGGACTAAGCTGTCAGAAGATGAAACATCTTGGGATGTAGTGGCTTTCTTTGAGATCTGTGGTCTACAGTACAACTGCCTGTTTGCTTCCAATATGTTCTGCTTGTACAATTGCAATTAAAACTAATATTACAAAGATGCCTTAAGTATCCAACCTACCTTTAGGGAGACTAACAACACCTAGACAAGTTTACCCAGATGCTAGTCCCATTGTGTTTGATGTGGTTTACTAAAATCATCATCAGGCATTTCTCACCACTAAAGGAAATCAAAAGAGTATAACAGCGCATCGCCTTTCATGTCTTTCTTTACAAGCAATCAATAAGTTTCCCAAATAAATAGCCACCAGAAATTGGCCAGAGATGCATCTTGGTAATATGGAAATTGTCTGAAACTGGTATCTGGCAAAGCCCTGGAAGGTTTCTCTGCCAGTAAAGTACCTCAGACATGGTCTGACCATGAACACATTTCAAAGATAAACCTGCAGCCACTTTCTTGCTGCTTCCCTACAAGTACTTTGAGAATGTGAATTTTTAAAAATGACAAATGTAGTCCTTAATAGGCATCAGAGGAGTTCAGAATACTAAATTTAAAATAAAAAAAAATACTTGATGCACAAAGCATAGCTTTGCTTCAGCAAAAACATTTGACTAGAGCAGAAAAGTAGATAAAATCTAATCCCCAATTTTAGATCCTTTCCAGTACTTTCGGGAGTCTAGACTTCTCCTAAGGCTGAAGCCATGGTCGGTGCAGTCATATCTAGTGAAGATAGAGTTTGTGTAGTACAGCGGCTTAGGATCAGGATGTCCCATTTTCAGATGTCGCCTCTGCTATGAACTTGCCTAGACAAGCCACTCTGCTCCCCCGCTGCAATATAAGAGTAAAAACACTGTACTCACCTTCCAGGATTGTTGTTGATCAGGATGATGTTACAATAATGCACAGGATGCACATTTCAAGATCAGAAAGTGCTATACAAATGCTATTATTATGATCAGCTAAATGAACGTCTCTCCTACCATCTCCTTCTCTCACCTGTGCACTGGCAACTTCGGTTGAAGAACTTCAACGGCCACCGTTCACGGTCATCCACATTGCGGAGAGTGTAGGGTCCACTCCAGGGTCTGGTGTCCACTTGGACCTCTCTACAGACACCCCTGCCTTGCAGTGAACCGCAAACGTTGTTGGGGTCAGACCCCAAAGCTGGGCAGCATTGCTTGGACTGAAGCATTTCTACCATCATACATGCTCGTGGGAACTGGGCCAGAGCCCCTGGCAGCCACCAAAGGCCAAGGCAACCTATGAAAGCCCCCCATAGCAACCTCCCCCACTGTGACAGGAAGGCCATTGGTATCCTGAGCTTCTTCTAGTCCGTTATTCAGCCTGGGAATCTCCCTGTATGCAGCGCAGGAAAAGTGATTTTGTTAGGAGCTGCTGAGCTGGACAAACAATACTCCAATCCACCCACCCCGCTTACTACATTAGTCTGCACTGTGTTTGCTTATTCAGAGATTTTCATTTCTGTGAATGTGGTTAAAGGGCAGACAATTTAGCTCTTTGTTGCTTGCCAAGAGGCCAGAGCTTGGAGGCTTTATGTTTAGGGTCAGAAAAGCCCTCATTAGAAGGATTAGACTTCCACAAACCCTCGAGTTTAGCACATGACATCAAGGGCAAGAAAAGGTCTATGGAGAGGTGCAGGAAGGGGGGGAAAAGTGAGTGTGTAGGATCTTGGTTATTCATTGGGGAGACAATGCCTTTGATGTGCTTCTGCCTTGTCTCTCTAGTGTTAAACCGCTGGTGTCAGAGTTCATGCCACATACTGGGAGATGCAGGTTTTGGGGGGAGCCTCATAACATTTTTTAAGGAAATATAGTTTTAAATGATAATCTGCTAGAAAAACCTGCACTGCATAGCCAACACTGCGAGCAGAATTGAAAGTAAGACAGACCATAGTTTAAAAGACATAAAGATAGTACTTAGCATTTGTATTTCTGTTGTCCAGGCATGCAAAGAGCTTCTCATTTATTAACCTGATGTTTTCCTTGCAATCATCCTGTAAGAAAAATATCATCATCATCATACTTATATACTGCTTTACAACAAAAAGTAGGTCACAATGTGGTTGACGTAGCAAAATAAATTGGTAAATGGTTCCCTGTCCCCAAAGAGTTTAGGGCCCAATTCTATCCAACTTTCCAGTATTGGTGCAACCACAGTGCAGCCCCAAGGTAAGGGAATGAATGTTTCCATACCTTGAGAAGGCCTCTGGGACTGCCCCACTGCCATAGGATGCAGTGCACATCCCATTGGCATGGCTGCGCCGGCACTGGAAAATTGGATAGGACTGGGCTCTCACACTCTAAAAAGAGATGCAGAAGAGACACCAGCAATAGCCACTGGAAAAGACACCACGTTGGGTTGAAAAGGGACAGTTGCTCTCCCCCTGCTAAGTATAAGAGGACACTATAAAAGGTGCCTCTTTGCCCAGTTAGCAAGGACATCATCATCACTGTCATCATCATATCACAGCTACGGAGTTGTTTACCTATGGCCACCTCAGTGGTGGACCTCCCCAGCCCTGCACCCTGGAGCAAAGGTCCACAATGCTGCACCCCCCACATGCAAATCCACCCCCCCATACCTGGAGTGCTTCACGCGACAGAGCCTCACGCGACTCCTGGATGCACCAGGGAAGCCTACTGAAGCTTCCCTGGGCTCTAAAACTGTGCTTCTGGGAAACCAGAAGCACAGTTTCCAACCAGGTCAGAAGCTTCAAAAGGCTTCCTGCGCAGTCCTAGAGGTGCATGAGGCTCCTTGCAGTGGGCATTTGCCCCATTCCATCAATGGGAGGTCAGCTACTGGGCCACCTAGTGAGAAATCATGGCAGAGGCAAGCTTTGAATCAATGAAACCTTGATTCAGTTTGATCTCCAAGCCACCAGCAATTTTCAACCTTATTATGATTAAGAATATTTATATATTGGTTTTCAACAAAATCTTTTATAAATTGGTTTACGTAGGAAAGGAAAAATTTGGAAAAGGAAAAGGAAAAATTTGGCATCCTGTTGCAAACTGCTTCACAATCTTTATGAAGACACCAGAGGAGCACCAGCAAATAGTCACTGCAAGATACACTGTTCTGGGAAGAAAAAGGAACTGTTCTTTCCTTTCTAAAAATATAGAATCACCATTTGAAAAGGTGCCTCTTGTTTGAGTATGCAGCAGTGTAGTGCCATTGCACCTGCACCAGAAGGGGGCAGTAAAGCTAGGTAGATAGTAGTAGGGGGACAAGGCGTACTCCCTTTGTCTTTTCTATCCCCAACTAATGCATGCAGGCTGGTTATGCAGAATGCTAGTCTCAGGTTTTAGTTCTTTCTTAATCTCTCCTTTCTCTAAAGAGAAAACACGTAGCCAGGCAGGCTAGCGACAGGACCCACATCCATCCTTTCCTACAAAGATGTATTTCCCTTAAATAAAATTAACTTTCAGCACAATCCTATCTTGTGCTGGAACAGGCAGGCCAGGAGGCCTGTGCTGTATCCAGTGCAAGATAGGGCTCCAAAGTGGCTCAGTCAAAGGCAAGGGGAAACTCTTCCCCTTACCCCCGGGTAAGCCACCACAGTCCCAATGAGTTTCCTTGGACTTGTGCCACCTGAAGAGGTGCTGCTTAGGAGCAGGAGTTGGGATCTGGCAAAACTGCCAGGTCCCAGCCCCGCCTCCTGCTCCCCACCCGCTTGCCCCCAGGACCATCCTCCCCCGCCCCAGAACGCCTCCCTTGGTCAATGCAAGGCTCGCCAGCAGAGTTGGTGCAGAGGCTGTATACAGCCTCCGCAGCCCGTCCTGCATCCACGTGCTGGCCCAGCCAACTCTCAAATGGGCGAAAATGTGCCTTACGGCATGTCTGCAACACTCCTGGGCTGGCGCAAGGGACTTGTGCCAGGCTAGGGCACTGTTAGGATTGTGCTCTTTGACTTTTAAACAAGCAGTTTCCAGTCTGGACTTTTCTGCTCAAAAATGTGCCTTTTCTTGCTTTATCTCTGCCAAGGCCTCTTTGCCAGGGAAAATTTGGGAGAGGAAGGGAAGGTTCTGTCTACCTCTGAGCCACTTCTTGAAGGGGGGGGGGATTTCAGCTCAGAGGAAGTGGGCCAAAGGAATACATTGCTTATCTCTGAACCCATTTCCCTCTCTAATCACTTTGGAAGTGAAGAAAGGACTCATGGCTCAGCTGGGGAAAAAATGTTTTGCTGCTTCTTCTGCAGGGGATCTTACCTACATAAGTACCCACTTTTCTAATATCTAAGCAGCTGTAATTTGTGAGAGGAATTCTCTGAAAATACTCAATTGAGTATAGCCTTGAGCTATGACCTGCCAACTGACCTGCTCCTGCCAACTGAACTTCCTGCTCCTGAGCCTTTGACATCAGCTCCATCTTCAGAAATCTGTAGGTTGCACTTGCCACAGTATGGAGATAAATGCAGTCACTCATTAATATCTGCTGTCAAGTGGCTTATTGAGGGCAGTTTCCGCTAAAGAGATGAGCAGCCAAAGTGCTTGCACTCACTTCAGCTCTACATTCATATTCTGGCATGCCCATTCTAAACATTGTTACTGCCTATTTGCTTACCCTGCCTGCCATCATCAGCATCAAGCATAACATCAGGTTTATTTCTATGCAACTGTTGGAAGGACCATGCTTTGTGCTCCTAAAAACTTGTTTCCGTTAAACTGCAAGTTTAAGGCTCAGATACTGGAGGTAGCCAAGATAAACAGGACAACAAAGGCAGATTCTGTCTTTCTGCTAGTGTTGGCTTTCTTTCCCCTTGCTTCCACAATGGTATGCCCTCAAACACTGTTTTTTTTCCCCCTCCCCATAAGGAGCTTACATGCCCTGATTCACGCTAACAAGGCCTGTTTGATTTTGTTTTTTGTACAATCTTGCACCTGACAACCTGCCTAAAGTAAGGATTCATTTCCTAAAACAATTTAATAACATTATGAATGCAATTAATCTACTAGAAATTTGCCAGGAGCAAATCACGTGCAAAGGAAAGTAGGTAAGAAGAAGTCCGTCTATATATACAGGCCAGACTAGAAGGATTATATCAAATATGTGGAACTAAGTTTCGGCTTCCTAACCTGGTAACTCAGTGATTCCCATGATTCGCTTAGAGATCTTTCCTCCCATCCTTTTCCAAGGGCTCAAAACAAGCTACGTCCTCTGTTATTATAGTCTTACAATAATCCTGTACAGGAGTTTAGGCTGTGATAGACATTCCAGCTGCCGCACTTTACTAGGGACAGTTCCAGTTTTTCAGCAACAGAAGCCTAGTCAATCACTCTTTTCTCCGAGTTTTTGCAATCTGGGAATTGAAAGTTGAGTTCTTTCTACACCCCCATGGGTGAACGGAAAAGACTACAGAACCCAAATTTTAATTAAAATGGTTAATGGGGTTGATTTATAGGAGAGATCTCAAGGCAGATGATGATTGT
Source organism: Tiliqua scincoides (assembly GCF_035046505.1). Classification (NCBI taxonomy): domain Eukaryota; kingdom Metazoa; phylum Chordata; class Lepidosauria; order Squamata; family Scincidae; genus Tiliqua; species Tiliqua scincoides. The sequence goes on from NC_089823.1 coordinate 111,808,504, forward strand.
GCAGCAAATAAAGACATTAAATAAAAGCAAAATTGACAAAGTCACCAACACAAACAATAGATGTGACCCAAGCTACATAATACAGCACAACCAAATAATAATATTTTGCAAAAGCCCACCTAAAATCCTCCTGCCCTGTACTTAAAACCAAAAGTGAATGGCTTTAAACATTTATATCCAATCACATCGCAGAAGAAATAAACAGATATTGGACCCAATCCAGCATTTCTCCTTGCCTCACCTCCCTTAGATTGTAATTGCCCAATCCTGAGCTGCCCATTCCACCAGGACTGCCCTGGTGCTGAAATGGCTGCCACGGCATCCTATGAACAACAGGGCAGCCACTGGTGACTCCTCAGAGGAAGGAGACTTTTGTCCCCTTCCCCAAGGAAAGGGAATATCACCGCAATGGGGCTGCCATAGAATCAAGAGTCTCCGTGTCGGGCTGCGCAGCCCTACACAGAGCTCAGGATCCAGTGGAGCTGAGTTCCACTGGTCCAGCATCTGCCACTGGTCCAGCCTCCCTCCCACCCCGCTCCCTCCCCCTGGTATAGCTCCCTCCCCCTAGCATGTCTCCTACCCTCCCTGGTGCAGCCATGCCAGTTGTTTGCCCGAGTTGCACTAAAGAGGCTCCAGGTACTTGCAGAGAGCGTTTATCCAGAATCACAGTGTGGATTCCGAGCCAACAGGTCCACCACTGGTATGGTATTCTCCCTTAGACAACTGCAGGAGAAATGCAGGGAACAACGACAGCCACTCTTTATAGCCTTCATAGATCTCACGAAGGCTTTCGACCTGGTCAGCAGGGATGGCCTCTTCAAGATTCTCCCCAAGATTGGATGTCCACCCAGGCTCCTCAGCATCATCAGATTCTTCCACAAGGACATGAAGGGCACTGTTGTCTTTGATGGCTCCACATCAGACCCCTTTGACATCCGAAGCGGCGTGAAGCAGGGCTGTGTTCTTGCACCAACCTTGTTTGGGATCTTCTTCGCTGTCCTGCTGAAGCAGGCCTTTGGAACTACAACAGAAGGCATCTATCTCCGGACCAGATCAGATGGAAAGCTCTTCAACCTCTCCAGACTGAGAGCAAAGTCCAAAGTCCAGCTGAAATGTCTGCGTGACTTCCTCTTTGCCGACGATGCAGCTATCACTACCCACTCTGCCAAAGATCTCCAGCAGCTCATGGATCGTTTTAGCAAGGCCTGCCAAGATTTTGGACTGACAATCAGCCTGAAGAAAACACAGGTCATGGTTCAGGATGTGGACTCACCTCCCTGCATTACAATCTCTGCGCATGAACTGGAGGTTGTCCATGACTTTGTGTACCTTGGCTCAATGATCTCCGACACTCTTTCTCTCGATACCGAGCTAAACAAACACATCGGTAAAGCAGCTACCACGTTTTCCAGACTCACAAAGAGAGTCTGGTCCAACAAGAAGCTGACGGAACATACCAAGATCCAGGTCTACAGAGCTTGCATCCTGAGTACACTTCTGTACTGCAGCGAGTCATGGACTCTTCACTCACAACAGGAGAGGAAACTGAATGCTTTCCACATGCACTGCCTCCGACGTATTCTCGGCATCACCTGGCAGGACAAAGTTCCAAACAACACAGTCCTGGAACGTGCTGGAATCCCTAGCATGTATGCACTGCTGAAACAGAGACGCCTGCGTTGGCTCGGTCATGTCGTGAGAATGGATGATGGCCGGATCCCAAAGGATCTCCTCTATGGAGAACTCGTGCAAGGAAAGCGCCCTACGGGTAGACCACAGCTGCGATACAAGGACATCTGCAAGAGGGATCTGAAGGCCTTAGGAGTGGACCTCAACAAATGGGAAACCCTGGCCTCTGAGCGGCCCGCTTGGAGGCAGGCTGTGCAGCATGGCCTTTCCCAGTTTGAAGAGACACTTGGCCAACAGTCTGAGGCTAAGAGGCAAAGAAGGAAGGCCCATAGCCAGGGAGACAGGCCAGGGACAGACTGCACTTGCTCCCAGTGTGGAAGGGATTGTCACTCCCGAATCGGCCTTTTCAGCCACACTAGACGCTGTTCCAGAACCACCTTTCAGAGCGCGATACCATAGTCTTTCCAGACTGAAGGTTGCCAACTAACTTGCAGTGGTGGGCAGTCACAGAGGTCTCTCCAAGGTAAGCAACCATTTGATTTCTTACCTCGGGGGTTGCATTGCAGCTGCATCAGCGCTGGAAAGATGGATAGGACTGAGCCCTAAGACAGATCAATTATATTTTTTCTTTTCCACTCAAACATATAGTTTTGAGTCTTCCTAAGATATATTTTTCATCATCAAAAGTTCTTTTCAAAGAGAGATGTGAATAAATGATTACAGACCACAGAACAAATGACTGGACAAGCCAGGAGGCACAAATATCAGAGGAACACTGCTTTGGCATACTGAAAGTGAATGGTTATGTGGGAAAAACTTTTACAGAATTCCCTGTTCAGGCTCCAATCAACTGACCCTGCTGTTTCCCAAGGCTAGTGACAACAACATCTCATTGATTTCACTCATTCCAAGTGATCTTTGGTCAGTCTGCGGTGCGCTGGGCTGCCTCTTGGCCCATGAGCGTGTGTGAAGCAACACCAAATCCTAATTAGATTTACTGCCACCAGCAAGGGAGGTTTGTGTTGTCAAAATCCAAATCTAGAGTATTTAGACTTTACTCCAAATCTCAAGTAAAGGCTGGGGTGCCGCCTTTCCTCATGCCACTTCCTGAATGGGTACCCTCAAAAGACTAGGGTTCACTCAGAAGCCAGTTGCTATGGGAGTGATCTGGGAAACCAGATGGCTTGACCCTTTCCAGCTCCAAGGTCCATCCCCTTGCCCTGCGAGGTCATAGGAAACAGTTTTTGCCTTGGATAGAAAGACTGGGCAAGTGACTTGTAATATGACAGACACTTGTTAAGAAAAGGTACCAACAAAAAAGGGGAAAGGTTGATAGTAAAAACAGGCACTTGCAGTTAGGAAAGGAAGATATAATTGGAGTAAGGGACAGATGAAAACAATGAAAACCAGATGCGACTTCTCTAAATAAGAGCACTTCCTATAAAGGTACTCAGTAAGGGTCCAATCCTATCCAACTTTCCAGCACCAATACAGCCACAACACACCCCCAAGGTAAGGGAAAAAAATGTTCCCTTACCTTGTTGAGGCCTCTGTGGGTATGCCCCCCCCCCCAGGATGCAGTACATGCCCTGTTAGCACAGCTGCATTAGCAATGGAATGTTGGATAGGATTAGGCCCTTATACTCAATTTCCTTGTTTGCCTCCAGGGAAGCTAAAGGGCCCATCAGCAATGGGCAGGTAATTTTTTTTCAGTGCAGAGATAGAGTCCAGAGTCAAAAGAGACAGTCCCTTGGTCCAGTCCCTTCTAATTGGTCCAGTCTGCACGGCTCTGATTCAAGAGCAGGAAATTCCAGACCAGCCCTCTGTACCTCCTCTCTGCTAAAGTTGATCAATGGGATATGTGGATGCCAAATTCAACAGCATGTGGATTTTTTCCTATTTGGCCTTCTGTTTTACATAGGCCAGACTGGATTCTCCAGTATCTTCAGTATCTCCAGAATGATCTTTTTACCTGCACTGAGAGAGGAATAAGCTGACTCATCCTAGCCAGTCACTCAGACACTGGGATTTTCTGTTAAGGGAAAGGGCCCTCAGTTATCACTTAGGCTTTTACTAGTGTTGCCTCCATTTCCTGGGGACCCATAGTACTTTTGTCCAGAGCCCTTTGAGATCTGCCAGAAGAATTCAAATAAAGTTGACCATCTCAAAGATTCCAAACCCCCAAACCAATGAGTTTATTTCAGGTGCCCACTTAATAAACACACGAAGGCTTTCATCCAACTGTACTAAACCAAAAGATGAAAGATAAAGAAAATGTTTAATAGATGTAAGTGGTAGAAAGAAACATAGAACATCAAAACAAAACATTAACACAGTTCTGAGGTCCCATAATGAAGATTTTGTGTATAGACCTAAGTTCACTCTTTAGTCCTGCTTTGATGCTCGAATCACACCACTGAAGACCAAGCACTTCCTTTGCCAACCACAGTCTCAAGACACCAAACCAAAGCTGGTAGGAAAGCTAGAGGGCCTTTGGACCAAAGGCATGCTTTTGTTTTTCATGCAGACACAAAGTGTAGTGAAAAACCATGAAGGGGGAGTAGCTTGGGGATTTTGATCTGGTACTTCTGCTATTTGCCTATAGGGCTATGTGGCATTCATCTCCCTGCTACTAAGGGAGAACTGCTGGAACCTATACATTTGAAAATCAAAAGCACATTCCTGGCAATTCCATTATCAGGACTAGCCAAGAAGATGTAAGATCTTAAGCAAGTTCTTTTCTTTCTGGAAAAGATTTACAACTCAATCCTAATCAACTTTCTAGCACCGATGCAGCCCCAAGACAGCCCCCAAGGCAAGCAACAAATGTTTCCTTACCTTGAGGAGCACACTGTGACTGCCCCCCAACCCCATCACAGAATGCAGTGATTTTTCAGTGCTGGAAAGTTGGTTAGGATTGGACTGTTAAAAATTTTCTTTCACTCTGAACACAAAAATAGCATGGCCTTTTCTGTTGGTCTGCCCTCTAGGTAAGAAACCCTCCAAAAAACCAGGAAAACATGATAGAGCCATGGTGATTTTGCTATGAGTCTGATTATTCTTCTCTCCTATCTCCCCAATGCTAGGGAACATTAGATCCCTGAGAGATAAGAATGGTCAGATTCATAGCTGGAGTCAAGTGGGGATGGTGAGACCAAGAGCTGTTCAGTCTGTATCTTTAGGAGAATCCATTTCCTCTCCATCAATTTCCTCTACAAGGAAAGCAATTGTCAATTTCAACCTTAAAGTTCCTTCTTAATTAAAATAAGATATAAAAATACTACATCATGGGTGCGCATACATGGCTTTTTATACAAACAAATCACTGTGGAAGTGCTTGAGGCTGGGGGCATGGAGAGAAGCAGACAGAGATGGGGATAGCCTTGCTAAGGATAACATCACAGGCTCTGGGCAGCTTCTGCAGCTCCTGATCCCCTTGTCCTTTGTTGATCCTACAGTGGATTTGTAATAGAAGAGACACCCAATTTTAAGCCTCTTATGGGTGTAACATTACATTTGGCCCTGAATCAGAGGAGAAGCTTTCCAGTTGTAGTTGTTTGCATTGACTTGGTTATTTGTCCTATGTCCTTGAACGAGGGGTCATACTGCCAAGTCACACAGTACATTCATAGCAGCAAGTATGTGCCTGTACAAGATCAAGCCTTACATGAAATGATCCCATGCCCCCAAGGGTGCTTGTTATCAGTATTCCAAACCACATCTAACAGTGAAGTGCAGTTAGGAATCATAGGCACAACATGATCTGTAAGTCATCCAAGTTCATTGACACATTTTGGCACAACAATGGCAGCCTGTCTGCCTATTAATAATGACAGCCTGATGGAACATGCTTTTTGCTGTAAATTCCAAGCCTTCCTTGAAGGGTAGATTCATGTGATCACCGTATCATAGAACGCTTGACTTGGATGTAGCATGGCATTCATTGAGACTCTGAATGAGGGAAAGGCAGATCCCTACAGACTTCATTTTATGAATACAAAGCAGAAAGGGAAAAAATGTACCACATAAAGGAAAAAGAGACTGTAGGTGCAGCAATGGAAAGGTATTATCGATTATCTTTAAGTGGGAGGGGTTGTATTTTTGTCTTTAAACTTTGCACTTTTAGCAGTCTTGAGCATCTCCCTAACATCCAGTGAAAGTTGTGGGATACAACATTTTTAAGAAAATGAATCAAAAGAATCAAAAAACTCAATTAAAAAAAGTAAATTCTATCATTTGATTATATGAACACATGGGTAGTGGTAATGCTATGAAGTGGGGTATTTTTGCGACATGTTTTATGGAGTTGAGACTCTGGAATAACCATATCATATTAGGCAGAAAATCCATGAAAAAACTGTAGAAGAGACCCAAGATAACCAGCAAATTTGATCAAGCAGAAAATTATTTCCAGATATTAATCATGGATATTTTCCAAGGTCAGTCTCTTGTTATCTCCTTTCTAATTGTGTTGATCCATGGGTGCAAACAATCCCAAAGGAAAAGAAAACCAGGCTACCACTGAAGAACATGATTATAACTCAGCATAATAATTTTATTTTATTTTACTTTTTTTGCATTATTGAGGTCCTGCCACATTTATGAATGGAGGAAACAGACTTGCAGTGGGGCACTGGGAAGGTATGCTACAAGATGGAACTGGGAGGCAGATTTGGAGCATGTAAAAATCTTGAGAAGCCATGACTTGGATCAACATGACTGTGATGAGGCTGTGCCCAAAAACTCTGACAGTCACTAGTGATTAGGATTGCTCCCTACCTTCTGAAACACTGTCCTTATTTTGTCTTTTGGAGAGATGTTCATGTGCCTTTCAAAGACTCCTAGTGTGTGCCAATGTGCACAGAAGTTCCTCTCACAGAACAACCTCTCCTAGATGGCAACCATTGTAAGCAGATGGCAAATGCATCTACTAAATACATGCACATGGGAGTAAAATAAAGCAAATTAGAGACAATAAGCAGCCATTGGTTTAACGCAGTACTTCCTAAACTTTTTAGCACTGGGCCCCACTTTTTAAAATGGCAATCTATTGTGACCCACATAGCTTTACTAGACCAAAAAGGATAACTCGAAAGAAATAATATTTTTATTTATTATTAATAATCAGAACTAATATATTATTAATAATACTCAGGGTCTTGTGATCCCAAGGCTGTTAGAGACCTTACATATAGCATGAGGGTAGACATTTGCTAGGCTCTAGAAATGGAGTTGAAGAATTATGCCCCCAAATCTTTTTACAGTCATTCCAGGGTATACAGAAGGCTGAACTGGAAAGCAAGATGTGTAGTTAGGACTTCCAGGCCAGACAAAAAGTTGAAATTGAGTTCACACATGATCTTTTCTAGAGCATGCCAATTACTACAGAAAATTGGAAAATGTGACATTTTAAATTGGGATATCAACGTCATACCACAGGTTAGCATTCTGTCATCCACGAGAACAATTACACCATTCGTATTTCCCACAGTTGTAATTTTCTTCTGCGACTGAGCAACGTTGCTTGCAACTTTTTAAAAAAATCTTTTTCATGACCCACCAAAAATCATCTTGTGACCCACTGGTGGGTCCTGATGCACAGTTTAGGAAACACTGGTCAAATGCATTTCTATGGCCATTCTCTCCCATTAATTTTCATTAATCCCTGCATGTGGACAAAAAATGACAATTAAACTATTTGCAATTGGTCATTCCATAACCTTCTGCAACAGTGAATGTTAAATATGTTTGAGTTGCAGTTGCTTTGTAATAAATGAGATCCAGGGCAAGATCCAACATTATCAGTTTGAACAAACCAGAACTTGGTCTGGTCTGTTTACTGATGCTTCAGAAGCTCCTGCAGGACAGGCTGCAGCAGAGCAAACAAATGCAGTCTGCAGCAGGCAGAGGCCAAGTGTAAGAGTGGGGGGGGGGGGGGGGAGGCACTATGGACAGTACTCAGGCAATGCCTATTGGTGGGAAAATAAATAAGGTTATATAGTGTCCATTATTTCCTGGGCAACTGTGAAAAGCTGGAGGGTATGAGTGCATTGGATACATGCCTTCTTTTTTTTTTTTTTTTTTTAATAGCACATCCTGTGGGTAGCTAAGTGAGTAATAAGATGGTCTAGCTCAGTGATTTCAACCTTTCTCATTTCACAGCCCACTGAGAGCCCACTCCTATGCCTGTCTACTCAGAAGTAAGTCCCATTATGGTCAATGGGGCTTACTCCCAGGAAAGTGTGGCTAGGATTGTAGCCTGACAAGGCACTAAAATTGTCAAGGAACACCATCAGTTTTTGACAAGGCACAGCTTGCTGTTGGTGGGGGGCTCACGTCCCCCAATGGTCCTACTACTAAATGACCCTACCCCAAACTCTCATGGCACACCTGCAGACCATCCATGGCACACCAGTGTGCCACAGTGGCACAGTGTGGCACAGTGGTTGAAAAAGGCTGGCTCTCTCTAAGTCACCAGCAGGTATAATCAGCAAAAACTCAGGCTGCATTCAATATTATTTATTATTATTATTAACAGTATTTATAATGTGGGGAACACGGTCTTGCAAAGAAGGCATTTGAGATCAGTTATGATGGGCTATGGAAGAAAGCACAATGATGCCTACACGGAAAAACAGAAGTTGCGGAGGGAGCAAAAAGCAACTTGCCGAAACCCGGGATCGAACCAGGGACCTTTAGATCTTCAGTCTAACGCTCTCCCAACTGAGCTATTTCGGCGGCTGGTGTCGGAGCTCCGCGGGCCGGCTGCAAACATCAGTCTTGCCTTAAAATGTTTGGTTGTTTTTGCAGCCCTGGTGTCGCCAAAGCCCCTGATCTCCTTCGGCCTCCACCGTGCCTGGGACGGCGTCTCAGCTGTTCAGCTACCCGCGCGTTGCACGTTCATTCCACGCCATTGGCCAGAACCTGGCACGCGCAGACACTTTCCCTGCAAGCAGCGCCGGCTCTGCACGCGCCCCACGAGCACAGCCCGGAGTGGCACTGATGGCTTTGCATTGCTGGCTCCTGAACACACTAAAGGCAAGTCGTGTTGCCTTGCAAGGGGTGGCTGATCACCCCCAGGAAACCCCAGCCCCTTCCAGTTACAGGCAGCCCAATCCTGTCCACACTTACCTGGGAGTAAGCCCCATTGACTCGAATGCAACTTACTTCTGAGTAGAGATGCATAGGATTGGGCTGTGGTTCTCCCTCCCCCCCCCCCCCATTAAGGCTGTGGATCACGCTAGAGCTAGAAGGGACTGCTCTAGAACGCGAGGAGGGAGCGCGAGGGGAAGTTGGGAAGTTGGGGCAGTGGGAAACCGGCGCCAGATGGGAAGAGGCGAGGGACGGAGGGCGCTTTGGGGACGGGAGGAATCGGCGGAGCGAGCGCCCTCCTTCGTCTCTTCTCCCCACCCCAGGGGGCCCGGAAAGAACCAGCGCCCGGCCAGCCAGCAGGCTGGACTTGGAACGTGGAGCTGAGCTAGAGGGGGCTTCCGATTCCGCATCCCTTTGCACGTGCAACTTCCAACACTCGTGTAGGATGCTTCGATTGGTGCATTCGCTGGAACACTGCAGGCCGCCCTCTTCAGGCACAAATCGAAAGCACTCGCGCTTTTTCCTCCTTGAATTGCTCCTGATCATGCCCTACTAGGCGTAATGCTAACAAGATGCCCTGCTCTACGCTCACACACGTCTTGTTGCTTCCATCCCACAGAAATAACAAAGTTGGAACTTCACACTATGCAGGAATCTCAATAGCCTCTGTGTGTGAGAGAGCATCGCTACACCAGCAGATACATATTTCTCGCATTTATACCACCCCTTCCTCTAAGGAGCTCACTTGGATCCAATCCTAAAGCTTCTCAGTGCCAGCACTGAGCTCCAGCCCTGGCACTGGGTTTCACAAACGTGCTGCAGCACCCAGAGAAGTGGGGCTGCCAGTACCAGTCGGTGCTGCTGACCCTCAGTGCCATCAGAAAGCCAGCCTGCACTCCATCAGCCTCAGCGGGCAGTAAGTAGGGGGGGGGGGGAAGTGGGCAGAACTGAGGGAGGGGAAGAACCAGGACAAGAGGAGTGGAACCAACGGAGCTTTGCTCCCCCAGATCCTGAACTCCATGTCAGGCCAGAGTCTCTCAAGTCTGTGCTGGCACAATAGCCAGCACAGAGTTGAGGGCTTTCCCCAGCCAAAGGGGACTTTTGTCCCCTTCCCTGAGGAGATCCCTGGTAGCTGCCGTGGGGCTGCAGGATGCAGTGGTAGCTGCTTTGAAAACCCTGGACCACCTTTAGGATTGGACTGTTGGTGTGGTTACTCCAGCATGCACACCTTTTCATCGCCTTGTCCTTTTATCTTCACAATGCTGTGCAGAGGTTAGTTGAAGGGTATGTAATTGGCCCAAGTGAGATTCATAGCTTGGTAGGGACTCAAACTGAGCAGGGCTCCCCTGGTCCAACATTCTAGCCCTACATCATATCAGCAAGCGATTGAGAAGCTGCTCAAAAAAAAAACAGGGGCTAAAAAATTGCTTAAAATTTCATTGTTAAAAGTTATCCATTTTAGAACCCAGGCGCTTGCTGGAGGAGAGCATCACAGACAGTTGTGCAAAGGTGGAGATGACTGTCAGCCTGGAAATCAAATGAAGTTCTAAGACAAAGTAATAAGAGGAGGGGGAGAAGGAATTGTACTCCCATCTAAGGCAAACGTGTAAAACTTGACAACTGAATTCTAAAAATGTGTTTTGAGAACATATCAGAACATAAGACATGTTTGAATGGAAATGGACACTTTAAAAGACGCTGGTCTTACTCTCAGAGCCTCTAAGTGTCGATTTGCCAAAGGAACTGTACAGTATTTAGGTCACATGATTGGAAGTGGACAAATGAGGCCTACGGAAGCTAAATTGGACAGTATTGTGAATTAGCGTGTCCCTCAAACGAAGAAACAGGTTCAATTGTTCCTTGGGCTTGCTTCCTACTACAGATTTTGCCTCACTTCTCAACTCTTGCTACCCCTTTAACTGTGTCTTAAGCATTTACCCCAACAGGTGAACTGGACAGCTGAGTGTTAAAAGTCCTTTGATGCCCTGAAGCAAGGTCTATCCGAAGCACCTGTCCTGAGAGCACCAGATTTTTCTAAAAAGTTTGTGGTTCAAACTGATGCAAGTATGAGTGGGTTAGGAGCTGTTCTTTTACAGGAATCTGAAAAGAGTGTTACATCCAATTGTGTATCTAAGTTGTAAACTATTGCCTTGTGAGACCCATTATGCTGTATGTGAGTTAGAATATCTTGCATTAGTGTGGGCTTTGTCTAAGTTAAGACCCTACCTGTTAGGAACTAAGTTCCTGGTGCAAACAGATCATTCACCTTTAGCCTTCTTGACTAAAGCCAAAGACAACCAAAGGATCCTGTGTTGGGCTTTATCGCTGCAGGATTACCAATTTGAAATTCAGCATCTCTCAGGTTCTAAGAATATTTTAGCTGATGCTTTGTCACATGTGTTATATGTAGTGAAAATCAGCAACGCACTAGTTCATAAGTAGCAACCAAACTTTATTAGTAAAATGTCTGAAGTACTCTCCATGTAACCTCACTGTATCTAATGCTGCTAATACAAACTGTCTTATAGCTTTCACTGCTTTATAAGTAACTGTAGAGTAAGCTCATTAGAAGAAGTGCCCTGACCTGTGTTAGCAAAGAGTGGCTGGAGGTGATGAACCTCCGAGCCTCTCTTCCCAAAAGGGAGCATGTTGTGAATATGTACATGTTGGGCCTTGGGTAGCATGTGGAGCCTGAACCAAACTAAGTCAGTAATGGAGAAGTTGCTAGCAGTTCCTAGCTGCAAGAATGTGAGTAAACAAACAAACAGATTGTTGTCTCTCCTTTGCTGGCCAGAAAGGACAGACAAGAATTACAACCCATTGGAATGCAGCACCTTTGCAGACAGAAAGGTACCTTATCAAGCTGATGAAATGCAGCTGTGGATCTCCAGTTGGAGGGGTAAGAACTAAGAGGGCTAGCAGCCAGGCCCACTTTGAGAAGGTTCTGTCCTCAAAAGTTTCTGATTGGACAGTCTAAGTATGAGCTCACCTCAGTACTATTAGCATAAGAAGTATAATAATGAGGGCACAATGGGTATGTCCATGTCCCTTCTTGTACAGAGGTTTTGGATGCAACATCCTACACGCTGTGAGCTCCATTGTCCAACATGGGCATCTGGCCTCACAGGTAGCCTGGAGCTAAAAGATCTACAAGAAGCTGACCCAGGTGATAGGAATTAATAGCCAGCTAGCTTTGTTATTTTATTGCTGATATGTTTCCTAGATGTTTATGCCTCTAGAATTTGCTGCCTTATGTAACTTATGTAACCTGATGTACTTAATAAACTAAAATCTATTTTACTAAGTTGTTTCATTGTCTGTTGTGCAACTGCTGTTGCCAGCGTGGGTCCGCTGCCGGCTCTGCACGGGGGAGCGGAAGCCTCCCACGCCCCCTCAACCCGCCGTTCCTGCCCGCAGTGAGGGGGGAGCAGCGCTGAGTCCCACCATCAGGCAGGCTCTGGGCTGTTCAGAGCCTGGGAAGCAGGGGGGGAAGTTCTACCCCCCCTGCTCCAGGGAAGGAAAAATAAAAAAAGAAAAGAAAAATACTGATGTCGTACCAGAGCACGACAGAGGTCCGTCCCCGTTCCTAAAAGGTAGGACTGGAACTGGGGAACACCATGGGACGCCCCCAACGTGGGAGGAGTATCCGTTCATTGAGGTTCCGATCCTACCTTCCAGGAGGAGGGGCATCCCAGCAGTAGGAATGCCAGCCCTTCCTTCCCAGAGAATGGTCAATTCACATGATCCTTTTGGAATGACAGGATGTAGATATCATGCTCTTACAGTTCTCAAAACAGATACTGAGAGCTTGTGCGAATCTGATATTAGGTTGATCATGTAATGAAGCATGACTAAGCCATCTCTTAGCACAAAGCAATTTACAAGCTAAAATAGTTTGGTATGTTTCTTATACTACGTCTATGATATGATTCTCATGCTATTGGGCTATGGGTGAGGTTACTGCAGTATGGACATCTGTTCATCACCTATTAGAGTTACCCCTTCTTGTTACTGTTGCTGAGCTTCTGAGCTACTATTGATACTATTGTAGCACAACTAGAAGTGAAAGATGACTGAAATCTGATAACCTAAAAGAAAGTGGAATGGTACAAAAAGGAAATACACTAACCTACAGAAAAGTTGCTCAGAACCTATGAAAACAGCTGCAACACAATTGTCATCCATTATACTATTTTTTAAACAAGTTGCATTGAACCTAGCTTATACATAAAAGGACATCCACAACAGTTCCCAAAAAGGAAAATGAGAAATGTACCCTATACTTAAAACAAGATTACACTTTAATATTTCTGTATCATCACACTTTTGTGGGGTTAAAAAGTCTTTATACAAAAAATGCACATTTATCTGATATAAGCATTACTGCAGCTGTTAAAATTTACAATACATATTTGGCATGAGCAATTCATCATGCAGTTATCCAACTTCTTTTCTTGGGTTCATTGAAGACTTTAGTTAACAGCAAATAATCATCGTTATAGAACAATGAGAGCTACCTCCCTCTTCAGATAATTAAGATCAAATTACACAGTAGTATAGGTGGATTGTTTCTGTTAGAACAGGCAATGCATCAATGGCTTGGAACACACCAGAAAAAGCAGACTTCTTCAAGATTATAGGAATCCATAGTCAGAAAATACCTATTAATTAAAAACTGCTGCCCTTAAAAAAGGGACATTTAATACAAAAATAATTTCTCTGTGTTTTTAAAGTGCATGCTTAATTAAAAAATTAATTTCCATTTAAAAAAATGCATTTTAAAGCTTCGGTATTGCACTGGAATGTTGATTAAATTAAATTGGAACCCAAAAGGTATCAAGATTAGAGTGCTAAAATTCCTTTCTATTTTGCTTTCTTGATATGATTGGCAGACATTTCCTAAAGAAAGGCATCTTCATTTTTGCCACTTGAGCACCGTATTTTCATTGAACAATGTGAGAGGTAGTTTCCTTCATTTCTTCTTTCTAGCTTCGCAACAAATTAAGTCATACTGATTCTTCTGCAACAGGAAAAGGCTCCAAAGCTTTCTCTGCATTCTTCCAGTTGTGGAAATTCTCTTGATACCATTCAACTAGAAAAGGAATTTAGAATATGAACAATGTAACATGTCTCACAACACAATCCTACATACGTTTACACAGAAATATCTCTTTAAATTGAATGGAGATAACACATTAAGTAAGAACACATAGAAATACAGCCCTAAAAAGCACAACATTATAACCATGAAAATGCATTTCCAGCTTCAAGAAGGTTCTAGGTCAGGGATGACAAACATGAAGCTTGTGGGCCAGATGTGGTCCATGAAAGCTCTTTATCCAGCTCCCATGACAATTGGGGTCCCCAGTATGATCATCAGCTGATCTGAGCTGCAAAGTAACACACGGGTAGAAGCAGCACTGATGAAAGGACAGCACTGGGAGTGCCCAGTTATCATGTGGGCTACCTTTTCAACAGTGCCGCTTGGCCTGCCCTTTCAGCAATATCACTTCAGCTAAGTAATAACAGGGCTCTCCCACTGCCACTCTACCAGCACAGCTTTTGAGGAGGTGCTGGGAGGGAGAGGCAGAGGCAGAAGGAGGACTGAGAAGGTAAGAAAGAGTAAGAGGGGAGAGGCAGAGCAGAGAGCTGAGAAAGGTAGAAGCTGTGGATGCACTGAGGGAATACAAGAATCATGCAGGTAATGTGCTGCTTCTGTCAAAGCATTACTTTGCAGAGCATCCCTCAGCTTCTGAGCTGCAAAGTAATGCCTTTTGAGAAGTGGCCTTACTAAAAGGGAGACCCTGCTAAAAGGGAGATTATTATTATTAATTATTATTATTAACAGTATTTATATACTGCTTTTCAACAAAAAGTTCACAAAGTGGTTTACAGAGAAAATCAAACAACTAACTAATGGCTCCCTGTCCCAAAAGGGCTCACAATCTAAAAAGATGCAAAAGAACACCAGCAGACAGCCACTAGAAAAGACACTGCTGGGGTGAGGAGGGCCAGTTACTCTCCCCCTATGTGATAATTGGGTTCTCCCATATCTTGAAAGTATGATCAAGATTTGTTTATAGGCGTGCCCTGGTATCTGTTCCAGAATCCCCCACAGATATCTGAATCCGCAGATACTGGGGATGCCCCCCTCCCGTCCTCCAGAGGCAAGGGAAGTTGTGCTCCCCTCAACTCAAGAGGGTCTTCTGAGCCCTGCAGAGGCCATGCACATCTACCTGTGGTTTCTGTGGGCCTTAGAATGGCTGTTCAAATTTTTAAAAAATCACTTCTGGTTTTTGTAAAACCGGAAGTGACATTTGAAAGACAAAAGTGCCTTTAAAAGACATTAGGAGGGCTTCTCCAGCCTTCCCAATGCCTTTTGAAGGCATAAAAACATCATTTCCGTTGTTTTCTTAAAAAACGAAGTAATATTTTTTTTTGCCTAAACAGTCATTTTGAGACCTGCAGAGGATGTGGGCAGATGCATGCGGCCTCTGTGGAGCTCAAAAGACCTTCTGGAGGTGGGGGGGTGCTGGGGCCCACCTACATCTGTAGTTAACTGAAACTGTGGATATGGCATTCGCGGATATGGGCCCCCCCTCTATATTTTCTGTCATTTACAGCCAATTAAGTGCTTATTCCTGGTCATCACCTACTTAATGATGTCACTTCCTGCTTAATGACACCACTTCTGGCTCTCAGCAGGTGCAATGAATGCTATTTGATCCAGTTTGAGTTTGACATCTCCGTTGTAGATAATTAATATTCTCACATTTTCTACATTTCCTCAGCATATAAGCCATATTTATACATGAAGTCAAATCATTAGTCAAGCACTACAAGAATAAGCCCAGTGAAGTTTCATGCTTGTACGCTGCCCCCTTCTACCCTCCTTCCTTTCGTGCATCACAATCAAGACTTCTGATCGTGGCTGAACAGCAAACCAGTTTACCTCAATGTCCGACATCTTGAATTGTAGAACACGGCATGCCAAGTCCAATACTTTTGACAGGGTTAGAGCACAACCCTGATAGAATTTGCAGGCCTGAATAAGGCAGGGCCTGATGCATTTCATATAAGCCTATAGGTAAAGTGCAGAGTCATCATGACACAGGGTCCCAATGCACTGTAACGCAAACGTATGTGGCTGATGCAATCACAAGGATGAGATCATGTATCACAAGACAGGGTGTGATAAGAGGATGATGCAACACTCATCCTGATTGGCTCATAGATCCTTATAAGCAAGGCTGTGAGAGCCTTCATTTGTGGGTCATTGGTGGTCGTAAAAAGTAATGTGTAGTGTGTTCTTTGCTGTATCCTCTTTGCTGTGCTGCACTGTCTATGCTGCTGCTGCTGTAAATATTTGTAAATACAGACTTAGGGCCCAGTCCTATCCAATTTTCCAGCACCAGTGCAGCCACAATGCAGCCCCAAGATAAGGGAACAAATGTTCCCATACCTTAAGGAGGCCTCTGTGACTGCTGCCCTACCACAAGATGTAGTGCATGCCCCATTGGCACAACTGCACCCGCACTGGAAAATTGGATAGGATTGGGCCCTTAATTGGTGATGGATTTCCTCCGTGTCTGTGTATTCTCTGTGGAGTTGCAAGCTCCGTCCTTGAAGTCGCATTCCGCTACTCTGCCTGATAAGGAGAATACTCCCTCCTTGACAACTTTTCAGGGTCTCGTAGCATCGCATCATTGTTTATTATTTTTCCCTTCCTCCCCCACATCAGATGAAGTGCCAACACATACTTGTTTTCTTAATTCCTTCATTCCAAGATACTTTAGGTCTCCATCCCAAACTGTGCATTTTTTCAGAGTCCATTGGATATCCCAAGTCATTTGTAGGTCTTTAAGTGAGAGAGGAGACAGAGAGAGTTTTAAAAACAGAAGCATCACATTTCTAAACAACTCATGAATTTATCATCAAAATACAATCAAATCTTTCAGCACTTTTTTTCCTTCCTTTGGAATAATCCTTTTACTGATTCTGCCCCTCCTTCCACCTTCTGTTGTCAAATGTGCATCACTTATGTAGAACAGTTTATATTCACAAATGCAAGCCACCCAAATAATTTCTAACCAGCAGCTGGATGACCGCAACCATTAATGGAAACATTTGTCATTCAGATATGTGCGTAGAACATTTTGCCAGAAAAAAACTGTTCCTTTCAAAAAAATAAATGAATGGACACAATGCCAGTCAAACTGGGCAGTTTCAAAAGTCATAATTAACTTGTTTCATGTGATTATCCTTAAGAAACAGATACATTTTAGAATTGTTGGATTATATTGGAGTTTTTAGTTATACCCTTTCCTTTCACACCTTACAAATAATTTGACCTACGTCTAGGTCACACACATTGCTATATGCATAACCTAAACAAGCTTCATGGCTGAACAGCAATTCAAAGCCAGGTTTGTAGTCATCATTCTGTCCACAACATACACTACATTAAAGTAAAAGTATTCAGTGGAAGATTACAAAAGAAAACTACTTTTGCCATAACCCTCTGTCCTTAAAGTCAGGCTCCAGAGCATGAGACAGATGAAAAAAAATATTACTCAATAACAACAAAATAAGAAGTCACATTCAGGACCATTTCAATGGTTACTCTGTGTGTTATAAGAACCTCATTGTCATGCAGTATTTAACTAAACTGCTTACTGGAATAATAAAACTATAAAGTATGCTAATAAAAATATTCTGGTGTATTCATTATTTCTTACAAATAATAGGTCTTTCAAGAAAATAAAAACAATGTAACAGCAGAAATATTTCAAGTTGCCTTCTAGCAGTTAAGTTCTCAAGCCAGTCACATGACTGCAGGCATACTGAAAGAACTATTATTATTAGTACTATCATGTTAGAGAAAGAAAAGGCCTAATTTGGTGCATTTGAGTAGGTCAATTGCTCCAGGATATTTGATTTTTTCAAGACTAATTTCTTCCATCTCCTCACCTCATGGCTGCTAACATCTATTCAGACCATCATACACCAGCAACTTTTCAACTGTCTGCTACACTCTCATACACCTAGTTTTCCCTTGTCCTTTTGCATCTTTCATGTACATGTCATATCTGCCTTCTTCTGACCAAAGAGAAATAGCTCCTCACGAATATATCTAAAACAGTAATAAGAGTACAGTATCAATATACTTAAATATCAAATTGTCCCTTATTTTGACAGTGAATCAGAGGTAGACAGTAATTCTGGTGATCTTTTGAACAGATTTAGTAGATAATGAGACCAAAGGCAATGGAAAGATTGATTCTGAGTCATCACAGAAAGAAAATTTTTACAAAGAAAAAGGAGGTAATGAAACAACCAATGAAACTAAGCAATGGTACTAATGAAAACATATGCTGCTCACTTTGCCCAACCCAGAAAAATGCATTTCTAACAATTCACTGACAATGTATATGCAGTCTTGTTTTTAATGCAAGGTCGTAATTAACACTAGGCTGTGGATGCAGAAGGAAAAGAGAGAATACTAAATTTAGTAAAAGGCAACAGGATATCAGCCAAGCTAGAGTTATATCTATAATCCAGTGATACAAAAGAATGTTTTACATGAGTTAAAAAGAGCAACACAAAGTTACTTGATATAAAAAGTTGGTAATCATCAAGATCCTACCTGTCTTTAACATAATCCATCCAATATTCTGTCTCAGCTTCTGAACTGGTATTTTTTATCTGTCAACCGGATAAAGAACACATAGTAATGAATTTAACAATATATGTTAATTTAACACATTTACAGCACAATCCTATGTATGTCTACTCAGAAGTAAGTTTCACTATGTTCAATGGAACTTATTCCCAAGAAAGTGTGTATAGGATTGCAGCCTTGACATTATAAGCATTTCTATCACATTTTCAGTTTTACTTTAAACATTTAGTGCAATATTCTCTCTGCAAGTTCACTAAACACCCATTGTTTGTTTACTGTTTGTTTAATTAAAAGATAATTTGTTTAAAACCATTTGTCCTTACAGCACAATCCTAACTAACTTTCCAGCATGCTGCATGGGGGGGGGAGGGGTTGTTCCGTTACTTCAGGACTGTATTGGAGCTGGAAATTTGGTCAGAAGTGGGCTGTAAAACTACACACACCAGTCTAGACTGAAAATAGGGAAATTGTTAAAAAAAACCTAGAAGGTATCTGCAGGCAATAGACTCATACAGAAGTTGTCCAAGATCCATGATCAAAAATACAGTGTCAAGGCAGTTTCAGGCAGAGTCCACAAGGGATGAAAGAACTGCTACATTACAAACAAGTTGTCCCCAAATCTGAAATAATTGTTGGTGACCAGATGTGCACAGAGACAGATAGCCCAAAGACTCCCTTCCTGAGGAATGTTAGCGTATTAAATATCCATGGTTAACCATGATGGTTTTCTCTGAGAGACTGTCAACTCATTGCTGCTTTCTCAGGTAGTCAGTGGTATCCCACAAATAGCTGATAGTATCAGTCATGTAGGACTTTACTTGTTAGAACAGTTGTTAGATAATTGTAGAAGGATGCTTATGTGCATGAAAATGACTGAAAAGGCAAGAGTTCTGATATGGCTCGAGACAGCAGACATTCTAGTTGCAGATAAGACTAGGTTCCAAGAAGCAAGAGTTGTCCTTCGATTCCAGGAAAAAGCTCCAAGTGTACCATAATCACTTGTACTATAAACCACAACATTGATCAACAATTGAAAAGGACACTTGAAGATTATTGGTCAAGTTGTACATGAGGAAGGATGTTTACTACTTAACTGAGTTGGCTGCTTGAGACAAAGGAAAAATAAAGTTAAGCTGGCAATGGCTGAGAGGAGGAAGTGATATTAGTCAAGGAACAAGGATAAGTGAAGTGGGTTTAAAAGGGGAGACCAAATTTCAGCTCATGGAGGACTGCTGATCAAGACAGAGAGAGGGGTGACATGCACGTCAGAACTCCCACCTCAACAGATTGTGTTGCACTTGAGTTGGCCACTTTGGTTACATACAAATATGCTTGGATAAAAAGCAACATAGGAGCAAATCAGTAAATTAATCTAGGGACCAACTGGCAAATTTATGTAATTACTTCAATGTCCGTTGTAACCAAAATAAAGCTTTTAATCAGGTCAGCACTTGTCAGCACTCCTCAAAACAGGAGGAGAGAGCATCTCTGTAAGATTCCTGGGCTACACTGGGCTGAAGTGTGGCCAGCCATGGTAAATCCTTCTACCAATGTTACAAGTAGTGTTGGCAGCATAAGTTCCGGGACTAAAGTCCATGCACACATACAACCAAGGTTGCCCAATTTATTGTGGGTAGTAGTTAGAAGACCAAATTTGTTCCTATATATCTGCAGAAAATTCCTCCATCACATTGTATAGTTCCTTATGGTACATCTGAGAATAGTGGTCCACAGAATACCCCGTTGGAGAATTTCTCAAAAAGTGTTAAAACACAAAGGAAAATAACTTTTTATAAAACGGCAAACATTTCAGCACATAACCCTGTGGGTGCTTGAAAAACAAAACAAAAAACCAAGTGCCTGCCTGAAATATTGAGAAGGAGGGAAGAACAAACAGGCAGCTTTTGATCTGGAGGCTGTACTGAATCAGTACCAGTACAGGAAGCACAGCTTGCCCAGCAAGAAGAAGCCCTGCACTCACATCTCTTTCTTTGTACATCTGTACAAAATCTAGAGTTGCACATGTCTCAGAGGAAATATGCAAAGCTTGAACTGCATCATAAAACAACAGCTTGTTTTGAGTTTATTACCCTCACATTAGAATCATGGATGAACAGTACCTGACTTTAATGCCATCAAAGACACTGTTTCCACCTCTCAGAATCACTCAATTCATTTGATATGCTGTTCAAACAACCTCAGTGTAATTTAATAATTACTGTTGCTCAACACCAATTTTCAATTACTCACTAGATGGATTAACTCTTTTGCAAGCTGTGTAATGGACATCTCAAAATTAGTCCCAATGTTATAGATTTCACCTGGATGTCCCTTCTTCATAACAGTAAGAAATGCTTCTGCTACATCACTGGCGTAAAGGAAATTTCTTCTCTGAAGTCCTAAACCATGAATGCAACTACAGGGAAATGCAACAGATTATATATGTTAGTGTGACTGTTTTTTTTAAAAAAACAAACCGCTAGCTATTCTGTAAGATTTAAATTAGAATCACTGGCTCATAAACTGGAAAATAAAATTCTACCAAAAACCTGGGCCCTCTTCTCTTGGAACTTTACACACTGAATCCTCAATTTAACAGACTAATGGGAGATAGGGGTGTCCATTAATGCCAAAAATCCATTGTCCAAATGTATTGAAGTCAAAGGAGAGGTGTCTGTGCACAACATATATGACAAGTTTTTAATGAAGCAGAAAATGCCTGTTTCCAAAGTCTAATGAATTGAGGTCAGTCAAATCAGGAGCTCATTGTATGATTCATGTTGATATTCTTTGCATTACATGCCACAGGCTGCGTGATGGGGGACAGTTTGGGAAAAAAGTAAAGGAAGTGATAACATACACTCACCTCTCATATGCCAACAAATACGATGGCACAAGTAACATACTATCAGGGATGTAGTTGAGGGGGGAAAGTGGAGATCTGAGTCTTCTCCTACAGCAGGAGCAATGACATCATCTGCAGGAACACTCAGGTGCGACCTTTGAAACTTTTTTCAAAAGGCCTTAGTCAAGTCTCAGTAGGATAAAGACTTAATTTGCCTAGAGAGTCTCAAGGACTGCCTGAGAGACAATATTATGTGCCCTCATATTAAATTAAGACCATAATCCTATACATGTTTGCCTGGAAGCTAATCCTACTGAACACAGTAGAACTTGCTTCTAAAGAAATATGCATAGGCTACCACTTTAATATACTGTACCTTTTATATCTATTTAGAGTATTTTTGACTCTCATTTTTCAATTTTTATACATTTGTTTTAAAACATACAACCCACTCCAGAAGTGTAGGATGAAATGAGCTAGATTTTTAAATGAAGTACAATGACATAGTAATTTTAGGCAGGTCTACTCAGAGTTAAATAACAGTGTTCAATGAGGCTTATTCCCAGGAAGGTTTGAGCAGGATTGCACCCAAGTTTCAAAACAGAAACAAGTGGAAGGCAGTGTTCCTGTTAAGCATGAAGCTCAGCAATCCAGAAGTTTGGAGATGATGCACAATGTCATCAGTGAGCATCTGGAACAGCATCATGATGCAGTCACAACACTGCACATGAAAAGAAAAGGATGTATATACTAGCATGAACCCCTTACAGGAAACCTTGGCGGCAGAAGAAGACACAGAAAATTAAAGTTGATTTTGTTGTTATAGTTTTGATGGCAAATCTTGCCAAATATTGAAGTGGTGGTGGTATTCTGTTTGTTTTAAACATAATCTTGATACATACCATTTTCTGTTCTGTTGTAAAAGAGAAATGAACTTTGGAATCACCTAAGCAGAGTTGAAAATAAGAAAAAAGATGTGTTATTTCAGGCTATTTCAGAAAGAAGATCAACCAACAGCTTAAAGTGTACCTTTTCAAAAAGCAACACAGAAGGCGCACCACAGCATTTACAAAGAATAACAGATTTACTGTGGCCAAGACAAAATGATACAAGTTTTAATGGTTTACACATTTTTGTGAGAATATGTTTAAAAACTAACAATGAAAATAATAAAATTATACCATCCCAAGCAAATGGAGTACAAGTAGAACAGCTGCAAATAGCCAGTTTTTAAAAGTTATAATCCTAGCTAGTTGTTTGGCAGGGAAGAGGCAGGCAGGAGATGAAAAAAGCCGAATGTCAGTGTTTTTGTTTTTTAAGAAGGGTTTCACAAGTCCTGCCTGGCTCATGGATAAGAGAGGGGAATTGTGTGCATGTTGCACCCATGTGCCCCATCTAACTAAAGGTGAGGACATGCATGGAAGGTTGTTTCTATGCACTTGCTGTATTGGGGCATTCACGCCTGACACTCATATGCAATTCTATGGAACACAGCACTTAATAGATGCTAAGCAAAAACTGCTATTTGTTATCATCGTGAGCATACGAGCATTAAACTATCAATGGAGATATTGCCATGTTACGTTTTATCCTTTTGGCACCCATGCCAGTTATTCTTTAGCTCAAGGATGGTTATCTGGCACCTCTGGCCCTGGTAGTCCTGTAAATATTTTAATCAAGATGTGGTAAAATGTTTATCTCCTGTTTCACTCATAAAAAAGAAAGAGTTGTTAAAAAACAAGAGAAATTCCAGAATTTAATGTGGTATATAAAATCTAAACAAGAGATGTAATGAGTACACAGTAATGCTATGTTGAGCACATAAATTCATGGCTGACTACAATTTTATTATGGAGTTTAACTACTTTAGAGGGGTTAATTTGTGAGGCCTAAAAAAGGTTGTATTTAAGTAACTGGTATCCCACCTTACCCTCCAAATAATTGGAGTGCTCAAGTTTAAGAAAGACAACTGACTGATTTATAATGTACTAGCTACGTGCGTGGAAAGTGCCTTCATTTAACTTACTTTTTCTGGAAACTGATGTGGTCCATAAACATTGCTGCACCGTGTGATAACAACTGGAAACTTTAAAAATACATATTGTGAGTGCAAAGCATTAATGCAATCAAACACTTACAATGTCTTTGTCTATGACTGCAGAACTGTGGTGCACTTCTAGTACCTCTACAGAAAATCAATTAAGCATCAAATACTAAGAGCAAAAGGATCTTCACTTTGGACCAGGGGTCTCCAAACTTTTTGGCCAGAGGGCCGCATCAAATATCTGGCATAGTGTAGAAGGCCAGAAAAAAAATTTAAATATAAAATGTATATAAATAAATTAGAGATGGAACTTAGATGAGTGAATAAATGAACGAATGGGTTCATTCATTCAACCTCTCTGGCCCTTAGAACACCCTCCAGATGCAACCAGAGCACAGCTCCAATCATGTTTGGCCGAGGCTTTCAGGGGACAAGAGGCTGGCCGCGGGTCGAACAGAGGCTCGCCGTGGACTGCATCTGACCCCTGCTTTGGATTATCATACATACTATACAATGGCAAAACCTGGGCTTATCATCTAGTACAGAAAATGAATAATTCTTACTCCTGAAAAGTGTATCTATATAAAACCTATGTTCTTAATTTACATTTGTAAAGTGCTCTTATGAAACATCTTATGTACACCTGGGCATAATGTGTGAAGGAGTCATCCAGCCTGCTCAACAACTACAAGTGCTTTTCTGCTACCTCTTATACTTCTCACTGAACAACAGCAAAAAAGCAACAGTAAGGCTCAGATGACTACAAGTCCTTAAAAGCTGGGCTTTGGAGCCCTCTAGAGCAAGAAATATGTTCCTGAAAGATGGTGAAGTCTAATCTCACCATTGCAAGAAAGCTGCTGTATCATGAGAAAGGGATCCTGAAACCCCCTTTTTGTCACTTGGTAACGTAGCAGTGGCCACCTCCTATAACACTGGATTTGTCAGTTTAGTACTTGGTCCCCATCAAACACTCACAAAGCAGGTTTTATTAAAAAATTTACTATAAACTTTAGAACAGTGAGGTAAGTATCAACATATTCTCTACAGGAGGTTTGCTCCTCAGTGGGACTTTTCAGATGGTCTTCAGAGAATGCTTCTCATATTATTATTATTATTATTAACAGTACTTATATACCGCTTTTCAACTAAAAGTTCACAAAGCGGTTTACAGAGAAAAATCAAATAACTAAATGGCTCCCTGTCCCAAAAGGGCTCACAATCTAAAAAGATGCAAATGGATACCAGCAGACATACTTCAACCCTTCCCAACCATCTGCTCAGCAGCTTTTCCTCAGAGCCACCATCTCTCCCCCACATTCTTTTCCACATTCAACTGCCTCTTTTAACTGCTCTTTCCGAACATTCCAGCTGCCATTCCAACTGCTTTTCCCCAACTGCCATTCCACCACACAACGTTCTCCTTTCCGAGCATGCCTCCTTGTTCCTCTCATCCTTTCCTTGCTTCCTGGGTGTGCAACATCAGTGCTGTTCCCTGCTGCCCCCTAGCACCATAGCGGACAACGCAGAATGAACCCAATTCCTTCCAGCCTAAAATCCGTTTTCTTGACATGCCCCTTTCTTCAAAAAGGTTTGTTGTCAAAATTCCCCAGCCCCGGCAGCAATTTTGACCAGCCTTTGGCAGGACCCGAGAGAGAGACAACCACTACACAGATACCAGGTGAGTTTCAAACAGTTTTACTGTCCAAGATAAATTTCTGCAAAAAATCTTGGTTCTTCCAAACTGTGTAGCCTATGCAGCCCTTTGTCTAGAAACGGGCCAATCATTGTTAGAAACCAGGGCCTGGCTGATGGCCATCAAACATTGGCTGCACATATA
Source organism: Tiliqua scincoides (assembly GCF_035046505.1). Classification (NCBI taxonomy): domain Eukaryota; kingdom Metazoa; phylum Chordata; class Lepidosauria; order Squamata; family Scincidae; genus Tiliqua; species Tiliqua scincoides. The sequence continues at coordinate 111,833,633 of NC_089823.1, forward strand.
TTACAACTATGACCCTCAAAGCTTGCTCTATATGATGTTCCTTGAATCTAATCAGCCCCTTGCCATAACCATTTTGGAAAAGAAAATTAACTCAATTGGAATGTCTTTGGAATGTTTAGGCTCACTTCCATATCAAGAGGCATATCAGTGCATCAAATGCAGATTTCTTGATATTGAAAGGCAGGATCTTTATAGGATGGCAAACACAGCATGTTCCCCGTTAAGTCTGGAGATTCCTATATTGTCTGGTCAAGTAGCCTCATATTTGTCAATATTTGTCTGCAAATACTGGCGTCTCATCTGAGGCCCTGGTTGACCTCTGGAATGGGGGAAATGACCAGGGCAGTGGATGAGATTGCTCCGGAGCGACCTCTGCCACATTGCAGACTCAGAGCAGCTCCCTGGTTCACTGAGGAGCTGCGAATGATGAAGTGGTAGGGCAGACGTCTAGAGCGACAGTGGCAGAAAACTTGCGATGAATCCGATCAGACACAGAGTAGAGCTCATTACAGAGCCTATTCCGTGGCGGTGGTAGCAGCGAAGAGATCGTTCTTCCCTGCTACCACTGTGTCTGCTGAGAACCATCTGGCAAAGCTGTTCCATGTGATACGGGGCCTCCTCCATCAGGTCCCTCCAGTAGACCAGGAGGAACACACAGTCAGCCGCTGTGACATGTTTGCACAACATTTCACAGATAAAATCAATCGTATTCATCACGACTTAGATGCCACATTGACAACGTCTGACGATGTCCCCTTGGCAACTGCTTGTCCAATGTTGTGGGATTCTTTTCGGTTTGTACAGCCTGAGGATGTGGACAGACTCCTTTGGAGTGTAAGGCCATCTGCCTGCCTGCTTGACCATTGCCCAGCTTGGCTGATAAGAGCTGCCTAGGGTGGACTGGCTGAGTGGACAGGGAGGGTGGTCAACTCTTCCTTGATGGAGGGGACGTTACCATGTGCTCTGAAGCTGGCAGTGGTTCGCCCCCTCCTGAAGAAGCCCTCCCTGGATTCCACTGTGTTAGATAACTACCGGCCAGTCTCCAACATCCCGTTTCTGGGCGAGGTAATTGAGCGGGTGGTGGCGTCTCAACTCCAGAGGATCTTGGATGAAGCAGATTATCTGGATCCTTTTCAATCTGGTTTCAGGCCGGGCTTTGGGATGGAAACTGCCTTGGTCGCCTTGGTGGATGACCTATGCCGGGGAATGGACGGGGGGAGTGCATCCCTGTTGGTCCTGCTGAACCTCTCAGTGGATTTTGATACCATCGACCATGATATCCTTCTGGGCTGATTGGCCGAGTTGGGAGTTGGAGGCACGCTTTTGTGGTGGTTCCGCTCCTACTTGGAGAATCGGTCCCAGATGGTGGTGCTGGGGGATGCCTGTTCGACACCCTGACCCTTGAGGTGTGGGGTGCCACAGGGTTCAATTCTGTCCCCCATGCTATTTAACATCTACATGAAACCACTGGGAGAGGTCATCCGGGGATTTAGAGTAGGGTGCCATCAATACGCCGATAACACCCAGCTCTCTCTCTCCTTTCCTCCAGACTTCAGGGTGCGGTTGAGGGCCTGGAGCACTGTCTGGAGGCAGTGAGGATCTGGATGGGGGCTAACAAGCTGAAATTAAATCCGGATAAGACAGAGGCTCTCCTGGTTAGGAAATCCTTGATGCAGGTGCTGGACTATCAGCTTGCGCTGAATGGGGTTGCACTCCCCCTGAAGGAGCAGGTCCGCAGCTTGGGGGTCCACCTGGACTCGCAGTTGCTCCTGGACTCCCAGGTGGCAGCTGTGGCTAGGGGGGCCTTTGCTCAGCTTCGGCTGGTGTGCCAGCTGCGGCCGTACTTGGATCATGCAGACCTGGCCACGGTGATCCATGCCACGGTGACATTGAGGTTAGATTATTGTAACGCGCTCGGAAACTGCAACTAGTGCAGAATGTAGTGGCCTGTGTAGTTACTAGAGGTAGGTGGTTTGAGTCTGTCAATCCGCTTCTCCAGTGGCTGCACTGGCTGCCCATTCGTTTCCGGGCCCAATTCAAGGTGCTGGTTTTGACCGTTAAAGCCCTATACTGCTCTGGGCCAGGGTATCTTAGAGATCGCCCACTCCCATTCAATCTGGCTCGTCCTCTTAGGTCATCAGAGAAGGCCTTTTTACAAGTGCCACCGCCTAGGGAGGTACGTGGGGCGGCAGCAAGAACTAGGGCCTTCTCAGTAGTAGCACCAACGCTATGCAATTCCCTTCCCCTTGACTTAAGAACGGCTCCCTCTCTTGAAAGTTTTCGGTGAGGCCTGAAGACCCTTCTGTTTAGACAAGCCTTCTGAGTTCCCGGCCTTTTTAAACATCTTTTCAACATCTTTTAAATACCTAGCTACAGACCTGATTCTTTTATGATTTGCTGCTCTATGCTCTTTTTACCTGACTACTGCTTTTATGATATGCTGTTAATATGCTTTTATATGTTTTTAAATTATGTTTCTTAATTTGTTTTAACCTTGTTGAAAGCCACCTTGAGTCCCTCCCGGGAGAAAGGCGGGGTAGAAAAAAGTTGTTGTTAATAATAATAATAATAATAATAATATTTTTACTCATTGCACACTTATCAAAAAAGGAGAGCTGTCTCCCTTGCTTGATTTAATATGCTCCCATCAGCTGTCCTTTTTGGGAGATTTCATAAGATAGTTCATTCTGTTCCTTCTACACCGAGATTCGTCAAATATATTTGGATTCTATACTGAGAACAAGAGGAGAACTTACATCTGTGGCAAGAATACGCTAGCTCCTAACTGATTCTTCTGTGGAAATAATAGACTCTGTGGCAACTTTCCTATATCAGCTCATTGAGCTGCGCAATCAAGAAGTTGATTTGTTATCTAGTTGACCAAATGTATATAGTGTAGGTTTCTTTGTTTTATATGCCAATAAAGGATTCTATATCAAACGGTTTTACTTAAAGCAGATCACAAACAATATGGATCAAAACACATGGATAAGCAGGTAGGTAAAGACACTTCCTCCAAGCAAAACATTCCCCTTTGGTCTAATCTGTTCCCACACTCCAGAGGCCAGGCAGATGCTATTTCCAAGGCAAAGCAGCTGACGGTCAGGCTGACTTCTTTTCTGATGGCTATGAAGGATGGCTAGGTCATAAGCTGAAGTCACACCTTGAGCAGGGAAGAGCTCACTGACTCAGAGAATTGAGGCTGCATGCAGCCTCCTTTTATAGCCGAGTTTGCACACAGCCCCCAGTTTTGCACACAGCACACTAGACTTTTTGCACCCAGAACTAAAGACAGAGTCGAGGAGGACCTGAAAAGAACTATCTTCAATCAAGTCTTTCTCCCTCTCCTTTTGCTCTCCTAGGGTAGCAATAGGAAGGTCAATCAATCAGGAGCTTCGTTTATGCTAGGCCTTACAAGTAACTTTTACCCAGAGGCCTAGATTACCTCTGGGCCTGGTAAGTAACATAGAATAACATTTTCTTCCAACAGTTGTATACCAACTACCTTTTTGCCCAAGTTACTTATCTCTAAAACTTGTTAGCTTTATTATAAAACCAGGTGCTTGAAAAATATCCACATTGCTATCTCACATTACAGTATCTCATACTAATAACCCCAAGCTCACAGTAACGTGACTTACATCAAATTCTTACAATTGTTTTTAAATCAAAGAACCAGCAAAACCAGAAAAACTTAGAACTGTACAAAAGATCTTGAGAAATCTATCATCTTCTCCAGGATGGTACATTGACCTTAAATCCATATAAGGGTTCAAAAAGGAAATATTTCACTTGCAATAGGAAATACAAACTTCCCCACTGCAATAGAAGCATTCCCATCAACACTATATAGATCCTATATATTTCCATAAAGGAATAAAAATCTCCCAATAAACATTTCCCTTAAGATGATACAGCAAATCTTGAAAGTGACCTAAAGCTTGTGGTATGATGCAGTTCTCTTCCCTCTTCAATATTCCAACATCAGCAAAGTTATTAGTTCCAGAAGTCTTCCATTGAAGAATCACTGGTCAATCAAAAACTCATAGTCCAACTGCAATAAGAACATCAATAAACACAAAGCTCTCAGGGAACCAAATCTATTTGCTGGAACCAAACCCAAAATGTACACAGATAACTTTGTAGCTGAAAAGAAAGTTTAAAGACAGAAAACTTTGCAATAGGCAACCACAAAAGATCTTTTAAAGTGATCTTCTCAAGTTCTTCTGTGTCATGTTTATTAGCATTCATGTGATCTCTTTCCATGTTCTTCCAATGTTCCTTGCTTTTTTGAAGTTCTTTAGTCCCTGTTTCTGTTTTATCAGCTGAATTGTTCAGATCATCTGATCATGTCAGGGTATCCTTCACTTGTTTCTAGTCCTCTAAACTGAGCTGAGACAACAGATCTGCTCCTAATTCCGCTTTTAATGACCCTTGTATTGATTCCATAGCCTGCAGACTCACCTCCAAATTTTGTAAGCTGCATTGCTTAGACACACAGGTGAAGTTTGTTTATCTGCTGATTTTTCATCTGCATATCTGGCTCAGCGGGTTCCCCCAGACCTGCACTGAGCCAGACTTTGTTCCACCTGAGCCCTCTGAAGGGGACAGGACCTGCACTCCCTCCGCTCTGGAGGGCTTTCTGAAGGCCACAGAGGCAGCGTGCATCCACCCACATCAGAATGGCCAGAAAGGTGAAAAAATGCCACTTCTGGTTTCCCTCGGGAAACTGGAAGAGTGAAGTGGTGTTTTTCTACCTCTCCAGGTCATTCCGAAGACCGCAGAGGCAAGAGGTGGACACATGCTGCCACTGCGGGCTTCAAAAAGCCCTCCAGAGGGGACCAGAGTGCAGCTCCTTTTCCCTTCAGAAGGAGAAAAGGGCTGAAAATTATGAATTTGATTATCCACAATTTTCAGTATCAGCAAGGGGTCTGATAACTCTTGAGCTGATCAATTTCATTATTAAACCTTTCAATATTTCTATACAAGTTTTCATTGTGTTTTGCTTCAAGTTCTGCTAATTCTTCTTCTACCTTTCTAACATCTTTCTGGAGTTCAAGATGAGACTCTTTTGTCATCAGTCAAAGCCCTTCAGTAGCTGACTTGATCACCTTCCAAAATAATACAATCCATAGTAAAAGCTCTGGTCAACTGGGTAGACAATTTCGGTACCCCAACAAATCAGAGTTTTTCCAAAAACATATCTGAAAGCTTTATCAAATCCTGGAAGTTATCTCAGTTTACTGATCATAGAAATAGCATCATTGGTTCAGAATAAGCAGTATCTCCAACATCCAGCTTGTTCAGGGCCAAAAAAGTTACTTCTCCAGGAAGATTCCTTTTCTGGAATGTCATTAATACCTTTTTACTAATTTCATCACAATCTACAATATGATAAAATAACCTCCTGCAGTAATTTCAGCACATGTGTAGAAAGCTGGCTCACACTCGAAGTTATTGCTCACTATTCCGTGACAGCCATTCGGAACATGTTTTCTTTAACACATTAATGCTTTTCCCACTGAAAATGCTTTAAGGCTTTGTGTATACTGTCAATGCCACTTAGGATAAGCTCTCCTGTTGCTGCCCTAAGAAGCTTTTGTCTTCTTTCCAAGTCCTCTCATTTTGCAACAAGAGCTTGCTGTTCTGCGTGCTCTTCTCTCCACAAATAATTTCTCTCACTCTGCAGTTCCTTTTTTTTAATTTTTCACGTCATAATATTTTCTGTCCAATTCTTCAATCTGAGCCGTCCCTTCATTAAGATCCTGCTCCAATTTACTGGAATCTGTTCCAGATTCTTCTCTCTATTAGCCTCTGTGTCTTCCAAATCCTTGTGTATAGCAGAAATCTGCGGTTTCTTGTCATTGATTATTTGCTCTAGGGATTTCAGTTCTTTTTTAATCCACTTATCTCTCTCTCCTTTCAAAATAAATTGACTTCCCCTACCTTGCTTTGCATAAAGATCAGTTCTTTCATAACCGTAAAGAAACAATTCATGTAAAAGGTTTTTTACTTCAGTTTGCCATATGAAAGACTCTGATAGATCATCCACGTCAGGTAACAATTCTTCTGAGGAGTGCTCTACTTCAGATTGTACTAAGAAAAGTCCACACAAATTATAGATTTCTCTTATTAGCATTCCAAAAGGCTGACATACATAAGTCACCACCTTTGGGAGAATTAATCCAGTCCTATTTTCCTTTCCAAGATATTTAGCTCCAACTTGACAAATAGTGTTCTCATCCACCATCTACTTCTTCCCACATGTTCTGCTTTACTATATCCCATCCTTACATGTGGAACAGACTCAAAGCTTACCACTGTCCTAGTTAGCCTTCCAAAATGATCAATCCTTGGCTGCTCAAATTCTCTCTTCCAGCTCCTTGAATACATTTTTTTCTGAAAATGCTGGGTCGGCCATCTTTGTTAAACATCTCCTGTCAACTGTACCCCCTTTGTAATCACAGGGTACATTTCTAAATCCATATTCCTCATCTGAGGTTCTTTGTAAACCAGTAAAATCCTCTTTCTTCGAGTTCTAAATAATCTTACTTCCCTGTGCCTCTTGGACCTCCATACTCTCATTTCTCCTCCTGCATCAGCTTCTCTTTTCTCTCTCTCTCTCTCCATCTCATCAATTTGTTGCTGCATTATTTGTATTCGCTGCAGAAGGTATATCTCTCACCTCTCTCCTGATTTCTATCATCATTCATCTACCTATCACTGTCTTCTTGCTCCTCAGACTCCATTCTTTCATCAGACTCCACCTGTTTACAAAGTTCCTGTAACTCTTGTCACAACAGGTTTGCTCTCTTCCTTGAATAAAATTGTTCAATGCCTCCACTTCATTCCCATCTTCTATCTGTCCCGTCCTCCATCCACAACTTCTCCCTGTGGACCTGTACTAGTGGCTGCTTACCTTGCACCACTGGCTATTGCTTTATATTCCTTGTTTCCTGTCCACTTTTGCACTTGGAAAATTCATCAGGGCCTCAGTCTCTGATAACATCTGTTTCTTTTTATTATTATTATTATTATTATTAACTTTCTTCTACCCTGCCTTTCTCTCCAGAGGGATTCCTTCCACCATTTTTCTATAGTCTTCCAATACCAATGCTTCGTTTCCTCATAAAAAGATACTGTAGGTGACACCATCCGTGTTTCCCACAGTACTCTCTACTCCGTCTCTTTCATCTTCCACTGTTGCTGCTGCAGCCTCAACCATGACATTCAATGATCCAGGAGCCTCCATATCCACTACTGTAGCTCTCACTAATTATATTATGCACCAGACTTCAACACCAACTATGCCCATGAAATTGATGGGAAAAGGTGTCCCCACACGATCCCAACACAGCCACCATGTCATACAAAATGAATTCTATAATCCACTTTTTGTTGCTTGGTAACATTACCATGGCCACTTTCCATGGCCTAACACTTGAGTTAGCACTTGGTACCCATCAAACACTGACATAGCAGGACTTCTAATAAAAATTTACTATAAACTTTAGAACAGTGAAGTAAATATCAATATATTCTCTACAGGAGGTTTGCTCCTCAGTGGGACTTTTCAGATAGTCTTCAGGGAATGCTTCTTATATACCTCAACCCTTCCCTACCATCTGCTCAGCAGCTTTTCCTCAGAGCCACTATCTCTCTCCCCTATATTCTTTTCCAACTGCCTCTTTTAACTGCTCTTTCTCAACATTCCAACTGCTTTTCCCCAACTGCCATTCCACCACACAAAGTTCTCTTTCCCTGTTCCTGTCATCTGGTTAGGTCCCTGCAAACATCTTATTAGGTCCGGACAAGAAGTACGATGACTTTGGAATATGGACTGGTGAATATCGAACTGTTAATGCCTTTAGAGATGGAGTCACCCAAATACCAAAATATTTCTTTTTGGGGACAGAGGAATAACACGTTTCAGTGGACAACGACCAGCATGTTATCATTGTGGGGCCTACGACCACATAAGGCATTTTTGCACAGTGTCTTTGTGCTCCCGATGTGGTACAAGAGGACACGATGCGACCATTTGCCAAAAAGGTATCTGTTGCAATTTATGTGGAAAAGCAGGTCATGTTTATTACAAATGTCCAGATGCCTACTACAACAGGCAAGATCGTAAAAGATGGGAACAGACAACAAAACAATCAACCTCAAAAGAAACTGCTACCAGAAAGGATGAAGCACATCACCAACCAAATGCTTCTGATGAAATGGAAACACCAACTATGGAAAAGGGCATAGATAATGATGACTATATTCTAAGAAGACAATTTAACCCAGTTGATTTGTCAGCGGAAAAAACATCTGAATGGAGAGAACATAAAAAAGGGGGTAAGAAATCCAGGAAAATAAATCACACACTGTCCACCTTCTCAGTAGACACTTTAGCTGAACAAAACAAATTTCAAAAGCTAATGACAGAAGAAGAAACAGAAGAAAAGAATAGCCTATATGGTTTGTCAGATATAGATGAAACTTCTTTCAAAATTGAGAATGTTCAAAACCAATCATCTCCGAAAGAACAAAGGAATAAATTGAATAAGAAACATAGACAAAGTGAACTTTTGATTCAAAAAGGAGCCAATTTTCAGAAAGAAATTGAATCTTTATAGATACAAATACAAGATAAATATTTGGAATGGGACACGCTTAATAACCAATTACAAAGAACTAAAAGTCAAAAGCATCACAAAACTTAAAAGTTTCTATTTCAATACTGGAAAAAGACATTACTGAATTACAAATAAAATTGAATATAATTGCATATGACATTGACAAAACTGCAGGAGATATGGAACAAAGAGGGGAAATCCAAAGAGAAAGTACTATAGGTAGACAATCTGATCAAGATAGTGGATATCTTGCAACTACTTCAAAACAAAGCATCCTACACCATAAAAAACAAGGAGTTGAAATCTATCAACGAGCTACCCAACAAACTATACAACAAACAGCAGAAAAAACAAAAAATTTGTTTGACATTACTGATTTCCCTTGATTGATACCCCCGAAACCTCCAGAGACTCAAGTAAACAATTCAAGTAGTGCTACACCTCTGATTTCAGAGGAGATAGAAAGAAATGATGTAAAAGAAGAATAAAAGAAGAAGAAGAAGCAGAAGCAGAAATGGGTATCAAACAGGTGGAGAAAATATAGAAAGTTGAACCAATACAAATTATTAACTTTTAATCATTATGGGTCAACTTAACATTATTATTTGGAATACAGGAGGCCTAAAAATTGTAGATAGGCGAAATGAAATCTTATCAAAGTTGCCTAGTTTAAACCAAGATATATACATTTTACAAGAGACCCATTTTACCAACCAGACGGAAAGGAGTCAGGCCCAGAGGGCTTGGACTCCGGGTCCTTCTTATCGGTCCCATGGCGAGGATAAGAAAGATGGTGTGGCAATTTTATTTAAACAGAAACAAAACATGACTGTTGATTTTATTTTGGAAGCAGTGCCAGGTAAATTGCTAGTGGTTGATTTTTCATTAAAAGAACTTTTAAGTAATGGGAAATATGAGACAAAAAGTTTTCGTGTATGTGGAGTTTATGCTCCCACCACATCAACGGGTAGGAAAAAATTATGGTCTCATTTGAAAGATGCATGTAATACAAAAAAAAATCTAATAGTAGCAGGAGATTTTAATAATAGGTCTAAGGTGTCAGACAGGAGTAGTTATGTCCATTCAAAAACCAAGAGACAATATTCAAAAATGTTAGACCCTGAGGAAAAAATGTTACAAATATTTTTGGTTCAAAAAGATCTACAGGACAAAGCTTTGAACATCAGCAATGAGTTAGATTTTTTTCCTGTTGTCTGTAGAAAAATATATTTAAGCAAATATTTGTCTATACAAGGAGTAAGGTTTACGTATTATCACCCTAGAATTGCAAGTAGAATAGATCGTTTATGGGCTCCACAAAATCTAAAAATTCAAAAATGTCATATTTTGATCACACCATGGTCAGATCATGGCATGCTTGCCCTCGAATGTTCTACAAGTCAAATACATCAAAAAGGAAAACCACTTTGAAGATTAAGACCAAACAACTTGGACAGATATGAATATAAAAAACAAATTGAATCTACTCTAGCAGAACTAGTATCTTGATAAATGGTGGGAAAGGCTTAAAAAAAACAGTAGTTAAAGGATGTAGAAAATATGAAAAAAATATTTTTATAAAAGAAATAGTAGAATATCATAAAGCTATTAATCAATTTTTAAGGGGTCACTATGAGGCCAATAAAGGTCTCTTAATCAATGAAACAAACATAAAGCGGTCTAAAGAAATTATAGCAGATTTTCAACGAAAACAAAGAATAAAAAGACTAAATAACAAATACTTTAGAACAAAGGGAGGGATCATAGATATGGATCAATGGGCCAAGTAGAAGTTCCAAAACATTCATTGAGTGTGAATGGTAGTTTAAGAGAAAATGAAAATGCTCTAGTAAAATTCCATCCACAAGAAATGGTCGCCATTATGGAAAATTATTATCGAAAAATGTTCTCAGTAAAACAGATAGATAAAAAGAATACTATACAATTTTTATCAGACTTATCAAAACGTGATTTGAGTGCAATCTATCAGGAATTAGATGAAGAAGATATTCAAACTCTTCTTTGTCCCATTTTAGAACAGGAAGTCAAAAAGGCCATAACCAGTGGAAGAGGTAAATCTGCTCCAGGTCCAGATGGACTTGGATGGAAATTCTACAAGATAGTCAATGATTGGTTAGTAGGCCCTCTTACTAGAGTCTTAAATTATTGTTTGACACACCATACCTGGAATAAGTCCTTTTATTAGGGAACATTAATATTTTTCCCAAGCAGGGAGATTTGACCCTACCACAAAATTGGAGGCCTATTGCACTTACAAATGTTGATTATAGAATTGTAACAAAAATTTTGAATGAACGGTTAGCAAAAATTGCAAATAAAATGGTGATGCAATGCCAGACCAATGGTATACCAGGGAGAAATATGACTGATTCGTTATGTCTTTTCAGAGAAATTTTCTGTTTGGTTACTAAAGGGAGATGGGAAAATAATTTGGTACAACCTGACCAAGTAAAAGCTTTTGATAATATCCATCATGATTATTTGTGGGAAGTGATGTTGTGGAAGAAAATACCAACGGATTTTGTGAATACTGTAAAACTGTTATACAAAGGTGCCACTGTGACACCTCAATTTAGCGGCTAGAGAGGTAGTCCGGTTCCTCTCTTATCAGGAGTGAGGCAGGGTTGTCCGTTGAGTTCTTTATTGTATGTATTAGCATTAGATCCTACCTTGGCTAAAATTCATCTAGATAAAGGTATAACTGGTATATGTTTACCAATACCAGGTAATTTAGGATTATTTAGTAAAAACAATTTAAAGTCAACAAATAAAACTGATATAACACACAAAGCAAAAGATACATTAAAAGAAAGTCATGGGGTGGTTAAATTGGTGGCCCATGCAGACGATGTATCCATTTTGGTAAAAAATAAGGAAGAAATGGAAAGATTATGTTGTTTAATAACTACGAGAAATGTTCTGGATCAAAATTAAATATTCAAAAGAGTTTTTTAATTTCTTTAAAAGCATCTAAAAAAGAAATGACAGTTATTCCAATGCAAGATGTAATCAACTCAGATTTAAAAACAATAACAAATATGGAAATACAGGAATATGTAAAATTGCTAGGAATCTATTTTTCAGTAGGAAAAAATGGATGGGAAGTCAATTGGAAAAAATGGTTAGAAAAATTACAGAAAAAATAAAAATATGGAAAGATTGGACTCTAACAGTGTACCAAAGAGCAATTTATGTAAGAACTTATCTTTTACCCATAGTGACGAATATAGCAGGGGTGTACCCTCCTCCTCAGTGGTTGATTAAGGAAGCAGATAATTTGATTTTTAAATTTTTATGGGGTACAATCCATTTTCCACTTGCAAGAGCAACAGCATTTAGATCTGTTGTTGATGGAGGATTAGATCTGCCGGCTATAGGGCCAATTTTTTTAGCGACTTTTTTATCCTTTAACTTTGGAAAATGGGCTCAATTAGAATTCGAAGATGTCAAAAGAACAGATGTTAAATTTTGGCATTTGCATCAGGTTGGAAGGGAAAACACTGGAGTAACAAGTGGTGGGAATCTGGTAGTTTATCTTATAATGTCACTCAGGCAATGAAACTTACTGGACCTGATTATTTATGTGAAATTTAAGGAAGTGTAAAAAGTGGAATATAAATTCTGATACGTTGAAAGAATTTGGAGCTTCTGTGCAAATAACAAAAAAGAAAATATATCAATATATATTAGAAAAATGTTATTTTGAACCAGAATTAGAAAAAAAAGAAAGTAAGAACTAATTTATGTAACTATTTAAGAGAACCAGATTATCCAATTGAATATTTTAAAGACAACAGAGTACCATTCTATCTGTGGGACTTGAGATGGCAATTAAACCACCAAGTTTATGGAGTTTTAGCAGCCAGACCATGGCTGGCAGCCAATGATCAAACTTGTACTCGGATAGCATGACGAAGACAAACAGTTACAACAGGACAACCTCATACAGAAACAATAGAACATTTTGTTAGCAATTGTATTACAGCAAAAGAAACTTGGACAAAATTAGCAGAAAAAATGGACTGGCCAGATTTGGCCAAACAGAACTGGAAAATATTGTTTCAGGACAAAACGAAACAGAATCTTTCAAAGGACCAAGAAAGAAGACTACAAAGAAAAGGAAAAGGAATGAAAGACAACCAACTGTGATAAACTATTGGAGTGTTCCCTGGTCAACAGTACGTCTAATAAATTTAATTGTACTATTAGCATTAACGTTTCAAAGAAACAGAGAAATTAAAATTGGAAAAGAAAGTAAAATAAGTAATTCTGTTGAATTGATATTGTTTAACGTAAACGCATTAAATAGATACAAAAAAGAAAGAATGACAGAAACCAAGTGGAAAAAATTTTGGCCTTGGGACCAGGAAACAACTATTCCAATAACGTGACAGAAAACTGGAAATTGAAACACTTGTGCAACATTTTTCAATTAATACTAGATAACAATTGTATATTAGATGTAAGTTAGATAAGATAATACATTGTATTAATAAGAAACAAAGATAAAACCGGTAATGTAATGGATTTTCATGTACGGGAATGTAAATATAATGTAAAGGTGTAGTAAGAAAATTTAAAATAAAAAATATATATTCCTAAATTATATATATATATTCCTGTTCCTGTCATCCTTTTCTTGCTTCCTGGATGTGCAACATCAATGCTGTTCCCCGCTGTCCCCTGGCAAAATGGTTGGCAATGGTTGGCAACCTTCAATCTCGAAAGACTATGGTATAAGCCTACAGCACCCGGTATTCCCAGGCGGTCTCCCATCCAAGTACTAACCAGGCCTGACCCTGCTTAGCTTCCCAGATCAGATGAGATTGGGCATGTGCAGGGTAACAGTTGCTGCAGCACCATAGTGGACAATGCAGAATGAACCCAACTCTTTTCACCCCAAAATCCGTTCTCTCAACATGCTGCTTATAGAGTTGCAGTTTATGCAAATCCATAGGATGCAACATCTCAGGGTTTTAAGTTCCATTTTTGTTAAAAATAGGATATGCAAGCCCAAAGCAAAAAAGATTTTTACACAGAAAAGTCGCTTATTTATAACATAGTAATACCAGAAAACAGGTTAAGGATTTTGTGTCCTAAACCAACATAACAATGCAAGGAAGCAGGAGTCGATTGATCGATCTCTACAGAAACAAATGGTTAGCTTTAGCTAGTTTAGGGTCCAATCCTAACAAACGAAAGTGCCAATGCAGCCTCAACGAAACCCCGAGGTAAAGGAAAAAAATGTTTCCTTACCTTGACAAGGCCTCTGTGACTGTCCCCCAACCACAGGTTGAAGCGCATGTCCCATTCACTCATCTGCATTAGCACTGGAAAGTTGGATAGGATCGGACTCTCAATCTTATTGTGCATGTTCTTGTGCATTTTTTTACTGTGTATTTATAGCTAGACAAGAAGACAATATTTAGAAATCCAAATACTTAATGTCATGCCTCATTTCTACTTACCTGGTATTTTTCCCAATAATACTGAACAAAGCATTCAGCTGCTGCTTTAGATGCTGCGTACGGGTTTGTAGGTTGTTTAGGGGAGGATTCATCAAATTCCTAGAACAATATTTTTATACTTCATGAATTCAGTGTCTTGAAAACTTTTCACATAGTTTACTAATCAGAGTAAAAAAGGCTCCCATTAGAGAGTAACTCCAGGAGGATTACCAAGTACTCAGTTAAAAAGTGTCATAATTTGCAGTACCAGAAATATTTCATGCTAAATGCCATGTTTATGTACTCCCAACGATATTGCGCCTATTTCTAAAACTATTTAGAATCTTCAATACTACCTAGAACATAAGAACATAAGAACAGCCCCACTGGATCAGGCCATAGGCCCATCCAGTCCAGCTTCCTGTATCTCACAGCGGCCCACCAAATGCCCCAGGGAGCACACCAGATAACAAGAGACCTCATCCAGGTGCTCTCCCCTACATCTGGCATTCTGACTTAACCCATTCCTAAAATCAGGAGGTTGCGCATACACATCATGGCTTGTACCCCATAATGGATTTTTCCTCCAGAAACTCGTCCAATCCCCTTTTAAAGGCGTCTAGGCTAGACGCCAGCACCACATCCTGTGGCAAGGAGTTCCACAGACCAACCACGCGCTGAGTAAAGAAATATTTTCTTTTGTCTGTCCTAACCCGCCCAACACTCAATTTTAGTGGATGTCCCCTGGTTCTGGTATTATGTGAGAGTGTAAAGAGCATCTCCCTATCCACTCTGTCCATCCCCTGCATAATTTTATATGTCTCAATCATGTCCCCCCTCAAGCGTCTCTTTTCTAGGCTGAAGAGGCCCAAACGCCGTAGCCTTTCCTCATAAGAAAGGTGCCCCAGCCCCGTAATCATCTTAGTTGCTCTCTTTTGCACCTTTTCCATTTCCACTATGTCTTTTTTGAGATGCGGCGACCAGAACTGGACACAATACTCCAGGTGTGGCCTTACCATAGATTTGTACAACGGCATTATAATACTAACCGTTTTGTTATCAATACCCTTCCTAATGATCCCAAGCATAGAATTGGCCTTCTTCACTGCCGCCGCACATTGGGTCGACACTTTCATCGACCTGTCCACCACCACCCCAAGATCTCTCTCCTGATCTGTCACAGACAGCTCAGAACCCATCAGCCTATATCTAAAGTTTTGATTTTTTGCCCCAATGTGCATGACTTTACACTTACTGACATTGAAGCGCATCTGCCATTTTGCTGCCCATTCTGCCAGTCTGGAGAGATCCTTCTGGAGCTCCTCACAAGCACTTCTGGTCTTTACCACTCGGAAAAGTTTGGTGTCATCTGCAAACTTAGCCACTTCACTGCTCAATCCTGTCTCCAGGTCATTTATGAAGAGGTTGAAAAGCACCGGTCCCAGGACAGATCCTTGGGGCACACCGCTTTTCACCTCTCTCCATTGTGAAAATTGCCCATTGACACCCACTCTCTGCTTCCTGGCCTCCAACCAGTTCTCAATCCACGAGAGGACCTGTCCTCTAATTCCCTGACTGTGGAGTTTTTTCAGTAGCCTTTGGTGAGGGACCGTGTCAAACGCCTTCTGAAAGTCCAGATATATAATGTCCACGGGTTCTCCCGCATCCACATGCCTGTTGACCTTTTCAAAGAATTCTATAAGGTTTGTGAGGCAAGACTTACCCTTACAGAAGCCATGCTGACTCTCCCTCAGCAAGGTCTGTTCGTCTATGTGTTTTGAGATCCTATCTTTGATGAGGCATTCCACCATCTTACCCGGTATGGATGTTAGGCTGACCGGCCTATAGTTTCCCGGGTCCCCCCTCTTTCCCTTTTTAAAAATAGGCGTGACATTTGCTATCCTCCAATCTTCTGGCACCGTGGCCGTTTTGAGGGACAAGTTGCATACCTTAGTCAAGAGATCTGCAACTTCATTCTTCAATTCCTTAATAACCCTTGGGTGGATGCCATCAGGGCCCGGTGACTTATTGATCTTTAATTTATCTATGAGGTCTGAAACATCTTCTCTTTTAACCTCTATCTGACTTAACTCCTCGGTCAGGAGGGGCCGTTCGGGCAGCGGTATCTGCCCGAGGTCTTCTGCCGTGAAGACAGATGCAAAGAACTCATTTAATTTCTCTGCCATCTCTAAGTCTCCTTTTATCTCCCCTTTCCCTCCCTCACCATCCAGAGGGCCAACCGCTTCTCTGGCGGGTTTCCTGCTTCTAACATATTTGAAGAAGCTTTTATTATTCCCCTTAATGTTGCTGGCCATGCGTTCCTCATAGTCTCGCTTGGCCTCCCCTATCACCTTCTTACATTTCTTTTGCCACAGTTTATGTTCTTTTTTATTCTCTTCATTAGGGCAAGACTTCCATTTACGGAAGGAAGCTTCCTTGCCCTTCACAGCCTCTCTAACTTGGCTGGTTAGCCATGCGGGCACCCTCCTGGATTTAGTGGAACCCTTCTTTCTTTGCGGTATACACCTCTGCTGGGCCTCTATTACTGTTGTTTTAAGCAGCCTCCATGCACTCTGGAGAGACTGGACTCTTTTTACCCTCCCTTTCAACCTCCTTCTAACCAGCCTCCTCATTTGAGGGAAGTCCGCCCGTCGGAAGTCAAGGGTTTTTGTTAGAGATTTGCCTGGTATTCTTCCCCCAACGTGCACGTCAAAACGGATCGCAGCATGATCACTGTTCCCCAATGGCTCAGTAACGTTTACATCTCTAACCAGGTCCTGCGTACCGCACAAAATTAAATCCAGAGTCACCTGTCCTCTGGTGGGCTCCGTGACTAGCTGATCTAAGCCACAGTCATTTAGCACGTCAAGAAATCCGGTTTCCTTATCGTGACCAGAACACAAATTGACCCAGTCAATATGAGGATAATTGAAGTCCCCCATGATTACAACCCTGTCCTTCCTTGTCACCTCCCTGATCTGTTTCCTCATTTCAAGGTCCCCATCAGATTTCTGGTCTGGAGGACGATAGCACACCCCCAGTATTACATCGCTGCTCAAGCCTGGTAATTTAACCCACAGAGATTCTACGGTGGAGTCGGACCCACCTTCAATCTCTACTTTGCTGGATTCTATCCCTTCCTTAACATAAAGGGCCACCCCACCTCCAACACGCCCCTGCCTGTCCCTCCTGTAGAGTTTATAGCCCGGGATTGCGGTATCCCACTGATTCTCCGCATTCCACCAGGTTTCCGTTATGCCCACTATGTCAATATTTTCCCTTGTCACCAGACATTCCAGTTCTCCCACCTTTGCTCGTAGACTTCGGGCATTCGCATAAAAGCATTTATACACGGAATGCCCCAGGATGGGCTGCTTATTCGCTCCTTTGTCCCCGCATCCTCTCATTGTGCCAAACTGTCTATCACATCCCATCTCCCTACCTTTCCCAATTTCTTCTCCTACCCTGCCTTTGTCTTGTTGTTCTCTAACCTCCCCATCCTCATCCCATAGGGATGAGGAGTCCCGAACCGGATGCCCCTCGGCTCCTGTCGGCCTTCCCCCAGGGATCAGTTTAAAAGCTGCTCTGCCACCTTTTTAATGTTATGCGCCAGCAGTCTGGTTCCATTCTGGTTCAAATGGAGCCCGTCCCTCTTGTACAGGCCCCGTTTGTCCCAAAACGTTCCCCAGTGCCTAACGAATCTAAACCCCTCCTCCCTACACCACCGTCTCATCCACGCATTGAGACCCCTGATCTCCGCCTGCCTAGCTGGCCCTGCGCGTGGAACAGGTAGCACTTCAGAGAACGCTACCTTTGAGGTCCTGGCTTTCAGCTTCCTGCCTAAAAGCCTAAATTTGGCCTCCAGGACCTCCCAGCTACACTTGCCCACGTCGTTGGTGCCGACATGCACCACAGCCGCTACCTCTCCCCCAGCACTGTCTACCAGCCTGTCTAGACGAGAAGTGATGTCCGCAACCTTCGCACCAGGCAGGCAAGTCACCATGCGGTCCTCACATCCGTCGCAAACCCCCCTCTCTATGTTTCTAATAATCGAATCCCCCACTACAACAAGCCCCCGACCCCCCTCCCGCCGAGGAGTATCCCGAGTGCGCTCGGATACCTATGTTTACACAAGCAATACAAGCTTACCTATAACATATAATATACAATACAGTGATTCACAGAATAGCACCCAGGGAGTAAAACGGCACTGGCAGGGAGGGGGCTGGAGGGAGGTGTTCCTGGGCAGCGGGGAGTGTGGGGGGCGTGCAGAAACAGGGTGGGACCATTGGAGGCCTCCTCCATCAAATCTTATCCCCCTTTCTGGACTTGGAAGCCTGACATGGGGTTCTCAAGTCTAGGCCAGCTAAATAGCTGGTACAGCTCCGAGAAGCTCCACTGAGCAGGCTGGGTAAGGGGACGGGTAAGGAGTAAGGGGTACTCAGCGTAAGGGGACGAATATCTCCCAGGCTAAGGAGACCTCCAGCATTTTGTCATAGTAAGACAAAATGCTTACTATGTTTAGATCAGAAATGCTTGGTTTTGCAAATATTATTCTAGTTCCATAAGCTGGATCATGGGCAGTAAATAGCACAAACCAATCCAGATTCTATTCATATGTAGCTATGATAAAATCTTGGTCTGTCCAATTCAACCAGAAGGCAAGGATAAAGACATGGATAAGACAAAACCCCAACCACGTATGATTCAAGCTCACCTTATCACAGCTTCCTCCATAAACTTCATCAGTACTGACATATATGAACTTCTCCACATTTGCCTCATAAGCAGCACCAACCAAAACATAAGTTCCATAAACATTAACATAGTTGAATTCAAGCTTACGCCAAAATGAAAGATCTATATTTTAAGACAGAAAGGAAAATAAGTATTCAGCTTAGGTACCAAAATCAATTCATGGTGCCATCCTATCAGGATTCCCATGATGTGCTGCAGCAACACAGAAATGGCCTCTATGACACCACCATTCCTGCCCCTTTACGTCCTCCCCCCTGCCTTCGTTCAGCACCCCCTTCCCCACCAGTCCACAGGCAGTCTACCTGCTCCTCTGGGCAGGCCTCTGACTGGAGCCAGCAGGCCAGCACAGGACTTTCCGCCAGCACCACAAGCCACTGCACTGCCACAATGTGTCTTATAGCATGTTTGTGACAGCACATGTGCTTGTTCCTCTGACACTGGGCTAGTTAGGATTCAGTGCTCAACACATAACCAGAATCCTTTGAGGCACTTCTGTGTTTGAACTAGGACTTTTATTTTTGCAAGCATGAGATTGGATTAGATAGTTTTAAAAATAATTGAAATGCCAAGTTTAAGAATGCCAAGTTTAAGAAGAAGTTTGTCATGAAGCAAGAGAGTGAAGTGGGGAAAAATGCCTTGCATATTCAAAGAGTTCACTGTATTAAGCCTATTCATTTCAGCTGAAGGAAGTGCACTTAACGTCTGAGTTAGGTGTGGCCAAAATATTTCTTATGTATTCATATTTCTCTCTGTGACCATGAGGTCAAAAAAGTTATTTAGAATGTGGGGAGTCTGTTCAGTCTGACAAGAACTGATCAGCCAACAATACTACACGCAAATTGCAATATTCTATAAAGGAGGGAATATTGCCCTGTCCACTAACACAAAAACTAGAAAACATTTAAGAATTTTATTAGTAGTACAACATCTGTAGTTTATTCTTGTGACACACAGCACTCACCTACATATGTTTGCGCTGCAAAATGCAACACTACATCTATTTTCTCAGTATCAAATAATGCTTTTATAAAACTGGGCTCACAGATGTCCCCCTAATAAAAAGGAAAACCATAAAATTAGTAGCTAACACAGGCTTTTTACATTAAAACAACATCTTTCTGTTGCATCAAACTTTATATTTAGATTTTAACAGTAGAAAGTGTTTGCGTAAAGAGCAATATAAATAAAGAATTACCCTCAGGCTGCAAGCCTAACCACACTTTCCTGAGAGTAAACCCTATTGAACAAAATAGGATTTACTTCTGAGTAGACCTGGTGAGGCTAGTGCCCTAAGTATATACTATAAACAGCAATACTAAGAGCTCTTAGTATAGTACAGTACAGCGTTTCTCAACATTTGTCCTCCGCCATATCACTTCACATGGTTCACCTATTCAAAGTACCACTGGAAGTAACTAGCAATGTCATCATTACCAGTTACTTCTGGGTTGGGAGGCCAGATGTGACAAAACCAACACCAGGAAGAAGCTCAGGTTGGATGGGAGAACTTTTCAAGTGCGGAAAAGCATGCTTTGGAGCCTCCTACCACTGTTTGTTATGTTGTGTTCCTGGTTTCACTACCAGGTGGCAGGGGTTCATGGATCCCATGAGTACCACCAAACAACCTCTCAAGTACCACTGGTGGTACCCATACCACTGGCTGAGAAACACTGGTATAGTATATAGTTTATATACTATATAGAGCTATACTAAATATATATTACAAAGTATACAGTAAAGAGCTATACTAAGTAGATAGCAGATAGCTAGATAGCTAGATATTTCACACATAAAGTATTATGTTTAATTCTGCAGATACTGAGTTTTATCACCATAATAATGAATCACTAAAAAGTCTAGTTACCTGGATGAACTTGTAGTTCTGTTTCTCAGAAATTATCTCAAGATTTTTTAAGCTTGCACAATAGTCCAGCTTAAGAACAAAGAAAAATATATATATTACAAAAAATATACTACATTTAAGGATGCCATTAATTTTCCACATGTCAAAATTTTAGATGCAGAACGATACAGAATCCTTATTGGTTGTTGATTTGCATCTCTTACTAGAACAACTGGGAGTTACTTACAGATTATATTACTGCTACACAAATATCACTTTGAAGAGTGGTAAGAAACTTACGCAGTCATGTGACAACATGTGTGACATGTGCGTGACTGGCTGCAAATTCTCACCATGTGCAACACAACAAATACTTCAAATGCTTTTTTCAACTTCAAAATTATAATTGTGCCCTGCCTCGAGTTTGGGGAAGCTGCTGCGGGGACTAGAAGTACATGCCAGTCACTGTCTCCCCCGCCCCCCCACCCCAGAGTCAGAGGGCAGAGTCTAGGGCCCCCAGCCTGAGGGCCCTAGACTCTGCCCTCTGACTCTGGGGTGGGGGGGGCGGGGGAGGCAGTGACTGGCATGTACTCAGGCTGGCATGTACTCATGTCACAACTCCCTAGTTTGAGAACCACTGAACTACTCTATAAGGCTGTAATCCTATACCCACTCTTCAGAGAGTAAGCCCCTTTGAACACAGTGGGACTTACTACTGAATGAACATGCATAGGACTACGCTATTAGTAACATAACTCTAACCTCACTAATTGATAACTCAACTCCAATTCTTTAAATAAGAAAATTGTTTGGGAGGTTTTGAATTCATGTTTTCCTCAGATTATAGTAGTAAATGGCACCACCTTCTAGGCAAAAAAAAAAAATCATGATCAAATAACTATTGATTAGATCCAAAGAATACCCCCTTCTCTATATTGCAGCTCTCAGCACTGTCAGAAAAGCTGATCCAAAGAGTCAAATGGCCATCAAAAATAGTG
This sequence comes from Tiliqua scincoides, assembly GCF_035046505.1. Taxonomy (NCBI): domain Eukaryota; kingdom Metazoa; phylum Chordata; class Lepidosauria; order Squamata; family Scincidae; genus Tiliqua; species Tiliqua scincoides. Next base: position 111,855,327 of record NC_089823.1, read on the forward strand.
TAGGACATGGGGGGAAAATCCACAGAAATTGCACTCACAGATCTGCATGGGCAGAAGTACATTTTCATTCACACAAGACCTTTCTGGATCTAACCTATTCAAATGAGTTTCATACACTCTAGCAGCAGCTCAATTCTGCATGATATGCTCCTTTTGAAACTGAGAATGTCAAAAGTACTTTGTGATATAGCATGGTGTAGTGGTTATCTGTTCAAAGAATGAAGAATTCCACAGAACTCACAAAATCTCCTTGGATTCCAATCACTGAAATTTAATATTTTTACTCAGTTGGTGATTAAAAATGGAAGATAAATTAGGAGTATGAATATTTGGGTTAAAGTAACATAGTAGTGTTAATTCAGATCTAATTTACATTGTAGTTTTTTAATTTGAGGTAAATTAAATTTTTGTTTTATTGGTTTTAATTATCATTATAGCAGCTTAAAATCTTTATACGTTTCAAATGAAACTCTTATAACAAATCAAGATTTGAAGTCTAGCACACATTCACTGTCAAATATTTAATTCTTTTTATGTTAATTTATTTTTATGTAAACAAAATGTCTTACCTTATCCAAATTAATAACCATATAGTTTGGATACTTTTCTACGAGAGAAACCACCACATGAGATGCACTGCAAGTTTTGAAAAAAAAAATTATAATCTATAGATTACATAGGATATTTCAGTAGCACATTCAACAGCTTATTTAAACAAAGACCAACTGAGGACCCACAAATAATTAGTTCTGAATTTCAAGTACATTTTACGTAAATACTCGTGTATAAAATGTTATCTACAAGATTGACTTCTTATACATAAGTATATACAGTAATTAAAAATCAAAACTTATCTACAACTCAAGGATATGCTTGGAGCCAAAAATCTAAACATTTCCTGTGGAACAGTTGAGATTGGAGGAAGTTATTGCCTCTGTGAAGGCAATTCCGGCGAGCCCACTTGTTACTGTGGCAATTTGGTTATTCCCTTCCTCCAACCTATACAAGCTGGTATTGCTGCAAATAAATTTGATGCTGCTGCAAAGGAAAGTTCCATTCCATACAGGCTTCCCTCTGTCAGGCAACCCAGGCTGGTGCTGCTGCAAACACATTATGTGCAGCTTACAAAACGCAGAGGTGTGCATGTGCATAATATCTCTCTCTTAGGGGCCTCTCTCACCTCTAAGGGTTCCTCTGAGAGCAAATCCATGGCCAGATTCACCACATGTACTTGTGCACAAGTTGATCCAGGTTTTAAGGATCAATTTTAAGTTCTAAATTTTTTTCAACTTATACACAAGTATATCCAGTATTGTCCGGTGGTCCATATATTGTCCATATACATGTCCACTGTGACAAGTACTAAGAGTTGCCTTCATGCAGCCAGGCAGAGAAACTATAAAAAGGTCCATTCATTTCCCCACCACAACCATCACTCACTTGAGAGATGCTGCTGCTACCAACACATACCTGTAAGTAACAAATTACTAATACAGCTATGTGTTGGCAGCAGTAGCAGTCCAATAAGATGAGCCACAAATTGGGCAATAGATCTGCTGCTTTTGTTTAGTATGCACTCCTCCACAAAAACATAATTTTGAAAAACCTTTGCACATCCATTAGTAAATTCACACCTCCTCCTCCTCCTCCTGGCTGCACAGGTATGCAGCCAGATTGTAAAGGAGAGGCAAGGGGAGGCAAAGCAGAGCCAGCTACCTTTACCTTCAATTCTGGTATCACCTCCTCCTTACCTCCATCCAGTTCTCTCTGAAATAAACAGGGTGAGTGAAGCATGCTGGAAGCACTGGCATAAGAGGTGATATTAGAAAAAAACACAAGGTAGTTGACTCTGCTCTGCCTTCCCCCCTCCCTCTCCTTAAGCAGTCAAGTGGGTTAGGTGGAGAGTGAGGCAGCATTTCCTCCACTGGCTGTTAGAGAAGGGGGTGGCAGCAACAGATGCCAAGGGACAGATGTAAGAAGCCCTCCTCAACCTCTTCTCAGTGTTGAAGGCTACTGGTGCTGCCACCACCACCTCCTAATAATGGAAAATCCATTCCATAGCATTTGTGGCCATCAAGGAAGCAGAGGCTGTGTTGGATGCTAAAGCAGTGGTAAGCCCCCCTCCCATTTACCTCTCTCTCTCTCTCAGTGATCAGTCCCACCACCTTTGTTTTAGAGGCAGGCTGCCTCTGATTGCCAGATGCAGGGGAGGGTACCAGTGCGCAGATTATGCCTGTTGTCTTGTGTGCTCCCTGGGGCATTTGGTGGGCCACTGTGAGATGCAGGAAGCTGGACTACATGGGCCTTTGGTCTGATCCAGCAGGGCTCTTCTTATGTTCTCTGCTTCTTCTAATGGCAACAGAGAGAATGCTGGGCTCCCAAGCAGTCTCTTCACTGGCCATTGGCGGAGGAGGCAACAGCAGCACCTCACACCAAGAGAGAGGTATACAGCACCCTCTTGCCCCCTCTTGCACTATACAGTGTGAGAAGAGGATGGTGCCGTCTAGTCTCCATGGAGGCAGTGGTCGGCCTGCCAACTCACCACCTCCTCCAGTTCGCTGCCTGACATGAAGTTCCCAACTGACCGCCTGGTGGGGCTGCCCTTGTGATGGGGGGATGCGGGTCTGTACATGTTCTGCACTGCACGCCTGCCGTACCCCATTGCTTCCGATGGAAGAAAATCCCCCTCCAAGTCCCATGCAGGACATGGATAGTCACGAGGGCCCCATTCATCCCACTTTCTCTTTACTATGGAAGAAAGTGCCCCCTACAGGTCAGTCCCACGTCAGTCTCAGCTTTCGGGGCCTGATCCCGACTTGTCAAGGGGAAGCCCCTGCATTCGGAGGAAGCTTCCAGGTTGCCACGCGCACTGTGGCCCTGTTCCTGTTTCCTCGGTCGCGGCCCCTTCGCCATCACCGCAGCAGCGGCCACAGTGCCTATCTGTCTAGTTCACGGCAGGAGCCGCCTCCTGCTCCTCACCCCGGGCCATTGTGACGCAAGCCAGGCTCCCGCCCGCACTTACATGAAGCCCGCCCCGCCCGTCACCAGGACGCGCTTAGCGAAGCCGGGGGCACGCGCCGTGCTCGCCTCGTCTCCGAAAGAACCCGCAGCCATCCTCCCCGGCGGGACACTCCTTCCCCGCTTCAGCGCGACACTTCCGCCGGCTTCGTTTCCGCCACGGGCGGGCGGGACGGACGGAGCCTCCTCCAGGCTTGGGCTGCGTGGCGCCTTGGCGCCACTGCGGAGGGCCGTGCGCTGCATGTGCGGCAAAGGCCGCGGGGACGTGCACAGGAAAGACCGATCAACCGAACGAACTCTCTGTGCTAGTCTGCCCCTGCAGGAGCGCACTGGCAGCCCAGTCCTAGCCACACTTTCCTGGGAGTAAGCTCCATTCACTCTAAAGGGACTTACTTCTGAGTAGGCATGCATAGGATGGGCCTGAGAGTCTTGTGGACCGTAAACACGCACGCACCTACGCTTTTCTGACAGGTGTTGGTTCCTTAGAGCCCAATCCTGTGCATGTCTACTCAGAAGTAACTCATCACTGGCAATGGGGTTACTCCCAGGTAAGAGTGGATAGCACTGCAGCCTTAGGGCCCAATCCTATGCAATTATTCAGCACTGCTGCAGCCGCAATGCAGCCCCAAGGTCAGGGAAAAGATGCCTCCGCGCCACGGGGTGCAATGCATGCTGCATCGGCACTGGACAACTGGATAGGATCAGGCCCTTGGTGCTGATGCAGCCATGCCAAGGGATGTATGCTGCATCCTGCAATGGGGGACATCCACGAAAGTTGAGTGTTGGGAGGGTTAGGGCAGACAGAAGCAAGTATTTCTTTACCCATTATGGTTCAGGGGTGTGTGTGTTGGTCATGGTTCAGGATGTGGACTCACCTCCCTGCATTACAATCTCTGCGCATGAACTGGAGGTTGTCCATGACTTTGTGTACCTAGGCTCAACCATCTCCGACACTGTCTCGATACCGAGCTAAACAAATGCATCGGTAAAGCAGCTACCACGTTTTCCAGACTCACAAAGAGAGTCTGGTCCAACAAGAAGCTGACAGAACATACCAAGATCCAGGTCTACAGAGCTTGCGTCCTGAGTACACTTCTGTACTGCAGCGAGTCATGGACTCTTCGCTCACAACAGGAGAGGAAACTGAACGCTTTCCACATGCACTGCCTCCAACGCATCCTCGGCATCACCTGGCAGGACAAAGTTCGAAACAACACAGTCCTGGAACCAGCTGGAATCCCTAGCATGTATGCACTGCTGAAACAGACCTGCGTTGGCTTGGTGATGTCGTGAGAATGGATGATGGCTGGATCCCAAAGGATCTCCTCTATGGAGAACTCATGCAGGGAAAGCGCCCTCCAGGTAGACCACAGCTGCGGGCCTTAGGAGTGGACCTCAACAGGTGGGAAACCCTGGCCTCTGAGCGGCCAGCTTGGAGGCAGGCTGTGCAGCATAGCCTTGAAGAGACACTTGGCCAACAGACTGAGGCAAAGGAAGGCCCATAGCCAGGGAGACAGACCAGGGACAGACTGCACTTGCTCCCAGTGTGGAAGGGATTGTCACTCCCGAATCGGCCTTTTCAGCCACACTAGACGCTGTTCCAGAACCACCTTTCAGAGCGCGATACTATAGTCTTTTGAGACTGAAGGCTGCCAACAAATGGTTGGTCTGCGGAACTCCCTGCCACAGGACGCGGTGACGGCATCCAGCCTAGATGCCTTTAAAAGGGGCCTGGGCAGATCTCTGGAGGAAGAGTCCATCACGGGTCACAAGCCACGATGGGCGGCCGGGAGCGCAGCCCCTCTGGAGGAGGAGGCTGCCTCAATGCCAGGTGGGGGGGGGGAGCGGGCAGGAAGGAGGATGCGGGTCTCCTGCAGTCCTGCGCGCCCTGAGCCTCCAGGTGAGCCACTGTGAGACGCAGGAGGCTGGACTCCTCTGGGGTTCTCTCGCCTGCGGTCTCCGGGAGGGAGACGCGACGTTGATGCCCCTTTCCCCGCCCGTCCTCTCCGGCGGGGCGGCGCAGGCGGTCGGAGGCTTCCTCTCCTAGAAACGGTCGCTTTGCGCCGGTTGGAAACAAGCCCGGCGGGCGCCGGAGCCGAGCAACGCGAGCCCCGCCCCCCTCGCCGATTGGCTCGGCCTTCCGCTCGGCCCTGCTTCCATTGGTCCTCCCGCTCTCGGTCCCGCCCCGTTCCTGCTCGCGTCCCCTCCGAGGAACTGCAGACGTGGTCGGGTCCGCGGGAAGGCGATGGGGCGGCTGCTGTGGGTCGCCTGGACGGCACTGTGGGGCTGCAGCTGCGCCTGGCTCCGGGGAGCCCTCGCCAAGACGGTCCATGGGGGTTTTTCCAGCGCCGCCGCCAAGGCTGGGGCCGGGCAAGTGGTGGCGCAGTTCCAGTTCCATGGTAAGGGGGGCTGAGCACAAGCCTCTGCAGGCCTCCTCAGAAGTAAGTCTCACTGGAGTCAGTGGGGCTTACTCCCAGGTAAGTGTGGACAGGATTGTAGCCTGAGAGCCCAAGCCTATGCCTGTCTACTCAGAAGTAAATCCCATTGAAGTCAATGGGGCTTACTCCCAGGTAAGTATGGACAGGATTGCAGCCTGAGAGCCCAATCCTATGCATGTCTCCTCAGAAGTAAGTCCCATTAGAGTCAGTGGAGCTTACTCCCAGGTAAGGATTGCAGTCTTACACCACAAGCCTAGCCTTGCTGTGCTGACTCTGGAGTAAGGCTCTCAGATGTCAGCAGGACAAACCCCTGTGTAAGTGTTCAGGGGTTGGGACCTTCACAGCATAGCATGTCTGCTGGACCTGTTGACTTCCCTGGGCCTCCCTCCCTGGTGACGTGTGCAGAGGTGGCAGCCACAGCCTCCTCTTCAGGAGAAGAAGGAAATTATCAGGGGGAAGGGTCCAAATCAAACCAGCAGGAGATTTTTTGCTTTGCTGTCCTCCTGACCTGTTCCTCCTCACCCTTTAACTTTCCAGCAGTCCTCTCCTTCTCTGACAACTCAAGCCAATGCATGTCTACTCAGCAGTAAATCTTGTTACTTTCAATGGGACTCCCAGTTACATGTGCATAGAATTGCAGCTTGAATCCCATGGCAAACCTACTTTTCCCTTTATTAAAGAAATCTTAGACTGCAATTCTATACAAACTTTCCTGGGAGTATACTATACAGACTTTCCCCATTTAACATAATGGGACTTAGTTCTGAGTAGACATGCATTGGATTGCACTGTTAGTTGATTGAGCGCCCAGTCCTATCCAACTTTCCAGCACTGATGCAGCCATACCAATGGAGGGCCCAATCCTATCCAACTTTCTAGCACCGGTGCAGCTGCAGTGCAGCTCCAGGGTAATGGAACAAATGTTCCCATACCTTGAGGAGGTCTCTGTGAATGCCTCCCCACCACAGGATGCAACGCATGCCTGATTGGCATGTTTGCACCTGCACTGGAAAATTGGATAGGATTGGGCCCGGAGTGTGCCACATCTAGTGGTGATGGGGCTGTCACAGAGGCCTCCTTAAGGTAAAGGAATATTTCCTTTACATGGGGCTGTGTTGCAGCTGCATCAGTACCGGAAAATTGGATAGGATTGGGCCTTAAGTCTGCATAATGATGCGTATGAATAAAACAGTGGTTCTGAAGGGGAATAAAAAGCAAGGACTTCCTTGCTTTTAAATGATGCACATGCAAACCAAAAAAATCACTTTCTTAAGCTTGCCTTACATTTTCTAAGATTTTCTTCTACTTATTTATTTATTTATTTTATTTTTCTCTGCCTTTCTCCCCGAAGGGCACCCAATACTTATCTGTATTTAAACTCATATTTGAAGTGGGAACATGTAAAAGATGACAGTGGCTATGAAACAGGACTAGAAAAAGATGTGACTGTTGCCATTACTTTATCCCAAGTAGTACCACTTCAGATGTGAAGTTAAATACCTGAATGAGCAGTTATGTGAAAAGTTGACTGGCAGCAACATCTACTTTTTGAAAAGGTTTGTTGTGCTTCCCCCCCCCCCCCCCGCTGGAGAAACAATGACTCTCCCAAAACATTTCCCATGATCTGTGTGTGTGTCATTTTTTTAAATACCTGCCACCCAATTCATTGGAGACATATCTTTAGCAAAGATGCTAATCTAATCCAGGGTGTTCAGTTAGTTGTCTGTGAAGTGTAGTTGGTCCCCCACATTTGTGACCCATGTCCTGCACCATGTTGGCCTGTTCAGATTCTGTTTCTGGACTAGAACATCCTTGAAGATTTGTCAAGTAAGAAGCAATGTCTTGCCAGCACTTCTCCCTGAGCAATTTCATTGGAAATGGTGCTCCTCCACTATGGGAATGGGAGATTACTCCCGTGACTCTTATATGCTTGCAGAGGCCTCAGCTGATGAAGAGAAAAGCATCTTCTTGCACCATTATAGACCAGTCAGCTTGTTATGTGGACTAATCCATCAGAAACAAAGTCTTGCAAGATTATTTTTCTTGGGAGCTCTGAATTCCTTCCCCCACTGAGCTGGTGCGGATGGATGATGATATATCATCATAGAGCTGTGTGTTCTGGCTCCCAGCAGCTTGCCTGTGGCTGTAGGAGGGTTTATTCCCTCACATCCAATGGCTTAACTCTCTTGCTTAAGCAGTTGGAAGTGAATTTGCTCTACAAGTGCCTTTCTGCAACAAGGATGAGGCAGAATCAATCGCATAGTTGGGGAGAGGCAAAACAGTAAGTACTGCAGGCAGCACCCCCCCCAACACTGTGTAAGTGTCTCCTCCCACTTCAAGGGAGGCTTTGAGGGCCATCAGTGTTGCTCATGTTGAACCAGCTCCTGTCTTCCTATATCATTAAACTTTGGGGGGGGGGGGAAATGTCCATGCTTCATTTCAACTCAGCTATTCCCTCACCTAGCCTTAAGTGAAAAACAACTGAAGGGTCCCTTTCTCTCTTCCAGTAGGTTACAATCTGTGTAAACATAGATTGTCTGATTCCTTCTTTATATCTCTTCAGTCCAGTCCTCATCAGCTTCTTGTCACAGTTTGGCACTTGTTCTGGCCATTCTCTCACTCACATTCCTTACACGCTCTTTGGCTACAATTTTATTCAAACTTACTGGGAGTAAACCCCACTGTTTATAATGGGACTTCTGAGTAAGGATGCATAGGATTAGGATGTGCAACAGTTTGATATGAAAGATATTTTCTCTAGCACAGTGGTTCCCAAACCTTTTAGGACCAGGATCCTCTTTAAAATGACACTCTATCAGGACCCACCTAGGTATTCAAGACTTTAAAAAAATCTAGAAACAATATTTTTAATTATTTAATGTAATAATAACCAGAAAAAAGACATTTATCCCCCTATATTTACATAAGCTTTCAAACTGCAGGAGCTCTTTGCAGTGCAGTTTTGATTTTTGAAAACCCTTGGGGCTTGAGGCAATTAGTTATCTGATCCTTCCATCATCTGTGTTTTCATTGGAGGCTCTGCTCAGCTGCTATGGGACCTCCAAAAATCAGGTCACGACCTACCAGTGGGTCCTGACCCACAGTTTGGGAACCACTGCTCTAGCAACCTCCTAGATTTGTGATGTATATAACCATGGTGCTGCACATATGGTAATGTTTTTATACAAAGTATATTCTTACATGTTTGGGGTGGGGGTGATAATCTGGAAGAAGCGGTATCTGGCATCCATAATCTAGATCGCCGAATGACAGCCATGTGAAGGGGACTCCACCTCCAAGGGATTTAGAAGCATTGTTTAAAATGTGTACACTGTAGTTAATGTGCGATATTTTGAAAGATAAAGAATATGTGACAGTCCTGTGCAGATGTTTACTCACTTCAGAATGTTCTCTAGCTTGTTATCAACTGGAAAATAATGTGGTCATCTTATAAACCAATTGTGCAACTAGTTAGTTAGTTAGTTGGCAACCTTCAGTCTCGAAAGACTATGGTATCGCGCTCTGAAAGGTGGTTCTGGAACAGCGTCTAGTGTGGCTGAAAAGGCCGATTCGGGAGTGACAATCCCTTCCACACTGGGAGCAAGTGCAGTCTGTCCCTGGCCTGTCTCCCTGGCTATGGGCCTTCCTTCTTTGCCTCTTAGCCTCAGACTGTTGGCCAAGTGTCTCTTCAAACTGGGAAAGGCCATGAAAGGCCATGTGCAACTAGATATTTAATTAGAACAGTGAATCTGTACTGAGGCAAACTGCCAGAATTAACAACCCATCTAGATAATTCTTCTGTCTTTTTAAATCATGTAATAGACTGTGACTTCTTTTTAAATATCAAGGTGATTGTGCTCTTCTGTATGTCAGAATCAGCAACGTAGCAACAGCTGTTGAAAAAGAAGCTAGACTTCACCTGTTTCAAGCTCAGGAATGGCTAAGGCTTCAAGAAAGCCCCCAGGATTACAGCTGTACAGAGAAATTGTCCGAAGCTCAGTTGACATGTGAGTTGATTGACAGATTTCCCCCCAGTTATATTAAGGGTTAGATAATAGCCTCATAAATACATCAGTAAATAAATGTGCAATATTATGAACTACACCCCAGCGTGATTTATTGTTGACAGCCATGAGATACCTTATGTATACACTATGGAGGGAGGGATGATAACCTTGTTGTCAGGGTTGCTTGCTTCTGTTCTTTACTTTAAAAAAAATGAGCTACTGTTTTATAATCAGTGGGGAAAAGTACAACATTAATGTTAACTTTCCTCTTAGTTATGTACATCAATGCCACAGCTAAGCCTTACTAGAATAGACTGTTAATTACAAACATTTAAATATCTAGAGCTCCATACAAACTTCATACAATAGCATACAAACTCCGGAGGTGTGAACCCTCTTAAGTTTTTTTCAGGCATTTCCTATCTGTGGAAAGCAAATATGTGGTTGGGGACATCAGGAGTGTGACAAGCCCTGCCTGCCCCCACTGCCCAGTGGCGGAACTCCCCAGCCCCACACCCTGGAGCAAAGGTCCACGATGGCGCCCCCCACGGGCTGTTGCCACCCCTCGTGCACAAATCCACCCCCCCACTCACCTGAGACACATGGACCCTCTCATGACCCCAGGCAGGTTTCCCTACGCTATACGGGAAACCAGAAGCACAGTTTCCAACCCCATCAGGAGCCTCAGAGTGACTTCCGTGGGGTCCTTCAGCCTTGCGCCCAGGGCACTTGCCCCATAAAACATAATGGGACAAACATAAAACATAATGGGAGATCTGCAACTGCCAGTGCCAACAAACTGTAGACACACACCCTTTCCACAGTTACAGCTGTATGAACGCTTTATCTAGAAAGAGATGCTCCCTGTGATCTAGGATGCCAGGTACCCAGTATTTCTGCTTGCAGGGCCTCCCCAGATAGAGCTTTTGTGTCTGCAGACAGTGTGACTATGTCAAATGGGGTTGAGGCTACAGAGTGCACCGGGGTAATCAGGCCTCACTAGTGCACTTCTACTCCCAACTATGTAATTTCTTTCCACAAGGAATGCTTAAGATCAGACCTATAGGTTTTGTTTATTTTCCATTTTTAACATAATAATTTTTGCTTCTCATCCCTTTATTAAATTTTTTATCCCTTATGCTTCATTGAAGATGGAATTGTTCGTTCTTCAGAATTGATTTCAGGCAAAATTCTTTTCATCGCCTAATTGTACTATTAACTGTTCATTACTGAATATCTTGAGTGTTAATATTTGAATTGATAATTACGCAAGCATAGAATAAGCAGGTACTGTTGTTGGGTTTCTGGGAAAATCTCAGTTTTGTCAAGAAGTTCCTGCTCCATTCTTCACCCCCCTCTGCAAATTATAGGCCTATTGAAAATGAAACCAGGAATTCAAACTTCAAAACTTAATTTTCATTTTTGTGGATCACACATACATTTGATGTGCAAAAATATCAAAGTTCCTCTTACAATTATTTTCAAGTAAGTGCTAATCAAGATCATTCTTAATGTGTGTATTATCAAAGTGACGAAATGCAAATTATATTAGAGTTGCACTATATAGCATCAATAGCCTTTAATTGTGTAATTAAATTAAAACAGATACCAGAAGCATTATTTTAGTATCGCATATTGATGGAGATATGAGCAGTTCTAATTTTTAAAAAAGACTTTTTTCTGAATTACTTTTAAAAGCAGGCACCATAATTTGTCCTATCCAGAATTTACCATGGCAATGTAGAGCCCATATTATGCAAAGGTTATTTTTTCTTATGGATGTGGTGGTTTAGATGTGATCTTTTTCCCATAATAACCACTTTTTCCCATATCTTTTTCCCATAATAACCACTAGCATGCACATGCTTCATAAGTTATATATTTCCTCTTCCTATGCTATTCCCCTCTCCCCAGAAAATACTTGAGGATTGCGAACTTTTTGTTGAAAAGTGGTATATAAATACTGTTGTTGTTGATGGATGTATGTATGTAAGGGAGGGTACCTTTATATCCCCTCAGTGCAGGAAAGGATGTCTGGATTTAATTAATTAATTAATTAATTAATTAATTAAATAACAAAATACAATTAATTTAATTAATTAATTAAATTAATTGTATGGCAAAATGCAACATAATCATATAAAATTCACAATATACAAAATACATATATAAAACACAAACAACAAGCAACAAATTATTGAACCATGGTGAATAAAATCATGCATAAAATTATATATATGCATTTAGTCATGCATAAAATTATCATATATATTATATACGAGCAGTTGATAAGAGACTACACCTATGGCCGAACATCTCAGGGCCCAATCCTATCCAACTTGCCAGTGCTAATGGAACTAATGGGGCATGCCCTGCATCCTCTGGTGAAGAAAGAGTCCCAGATGCCTCCTCAAGGTAAGGGCATGTTTATGCCTTGGGGATGCATTGCAGCTGCATCTGTGTTGGATAGGATTGGATCCTTACAGCCCAATCCCATCCACCTCTGACTTTCTGAGTCTGTCAGGCATGGCAGGGTCTGGCAGTGAAGTTGTAGCACTGCAGCACTGCCACCTCTTGTGACAATACTCTTCGAATGGCCACAGATGGAGCGCTGCATGCACCATCCACAAGAGTCTTCCACTGTTGTAAGCCCCTCCTCCCAACAGCTCAGTCCTGGAAAGGATTGGGTTGTTAACACATCCTTAACTATCCCACTGAAACCAGTGATCATTAACGCTACTTAACTTGGATGGATTGTATTCTGTGGGGTTTTTTTAGATGAACGTACTTACTTAAAAATGTAGGACCTGTTTATTACAAATACACTGAAAAACCTCTGTTTGATATAGATATGTCCCAAGCAATGAGAACTGGTTGTATCAATCTATTGCATGTAGGCCCTAAAGAATATATCAGTGCCTTACTTAGACATAAATGCAGCTCAGATTGCTTACTTGCTAGCATTTTTAAAATCCCTTTTGAATTTGCTGATTTTATACTGTTTCTTTTTGAAGTGAACATGAACTTCACAGAACAAAATTTGACGGTGTCCCAGGTTCCATATCCAGTCACGTGGTATGTGTTTTATGTTGACAAGTTTACCTGTGCGGAGAATTATGAAAATGCTGACTCGGAGGATGTTCAGTTTGAAATGGTGTTACTGAACCCAGATGCAGAAGGGAATCCATTAGATCACTTTAGTGCAGGGGAATCGGGTAAGATGTTTTTCTTGATATGGGGATGAGGGTATGAAGTTAGGAAAGTGGAAAATTAATGACATAAAAAACGCTTTTCATCTTTAGAACTTGTTTTTTAGATGCAAAAAATCCTTTTAAACGTATTAATTTTGGCATCCAGTTCTCTATAGGACTAGGAGATAGACTTCTGTTCCTTCTTGCTCAAGAATTGTTCATGTAATTGATGCCCTTAAAGTGCCAGAGTCACTTTAAGTCTTCATGGATCAGGATGCTGATGTTTCTTTTCCCTTTACAATAACCTAGAATATCTATTTAATTCTATTTGTACAACTGCTTGCTTTGAAGAGAAATCTTCCTTTATTTCTATATTAGGTCTATATTTAGCAACTAATCTAGATTCATTTCCATTAATGGTGGTACCTGAGAAGATCTAGTTATTCATGAATATTATTATCCAGCTCAGTTTTATAATTGGACAATTAATATTAGTTGATAATGTTTATGATGTTCTTGTTCCACCTAGTAACTTTAAAGAAAGCTTTAGTGGTTTGAAAACATAAAACGTTTACATGTAAGCAAGAAGGAATTTTGCTTCCCCTCCCCCAGGATTTCTTTGTACAATAACAAATTCTAGACCAGGGATCTCCAAACCCCAGCTGGGGGCCAGATGCGGCCCCAGCAAGTCTCTTTCCGGCATGCAGTCAACCTCTTGCTCCTGAGAGCCTCTGGTCCACTCAACTGAATATGACCAGAACTGTGCTCTGATTGACAGCCCAATCCTAACGGGCAGCCCAGCTCGGCGGCACTGCGAGGGCTGCCGCCGAATCCCGCGCTGCCGCAGGAGGCACCTTCCTCCGGGTAAGGGAGGTAGCCCTGCAATGGGGCTACTCTCTTTAGTGGCGACCAAAAGGTCACCGCTAAAGTAAAGGCGCTCGTGTAAGGCATGCAGCCTTTACGAGTGCCTAGGATCCTGCAGAGCGGAGCTCCACAGATCCTCCTTCCCCCTGCCCTCCGGCACGGCCCCTCCCCACATCACGCCAGCCTCCCCACCCCCCTCCCTGCATCATGCTGTCCTCCCCCATCCCCGCCCCTGTTTGCCATTCCGCAGCCCAGCAGTGACAGGCACAGTCAAGCCGTGGAATGCGGGTGCCTGCCAGAGCTGAGCCATCTCCGATGGGAGTCCGGCGGTAAGCCCCGCAAACATGACTTACGGCTCATTTGTGACTGGTCCACACCGCAGAGGCGCGGCACAGAGCACAGGATTTGGCTCTGTGTCTGTAGGGTGTTCTGAGGGGCAGAGGTTGAATGAATGTGCCCATTCATTCATTTATTCACTCATCTAAGTCCCATCTCTAATTTATTTATTTAAATTTTATATTTAAATTTTTTTCCCGGCCCTGAATACCACACCAGATATTTGATGCGGCCCTCTGGCCAAAAAGTTTAGAGACCCCTATATGGTACTGTATAGTCAAAACTATCTGAACTGAAAAACACAGGGAATATTAACCAGGATTCTTTAATTCATCTTCTATTTAGGACTCCCCAAATCTACCATTTTCTTATCAATATGTGCAGTTCATTGCCATCTACCATTTTATTGTCACAAAAAATATTGTTCTTCGTGTTGTTCCCTTCATGTATCACAAAATGCACAATTTGATTAATGTGTTCAAAGCACAAATATAATTGCTTCCAAACCATGCAGTTGTTGCATGTATTTAGTGCCATATAGCTATCCATTAAGTATTGCAGCAGTGACATCTGGTGGTAAGACTGACGTATCACAAATATGCATTGCAGAGCCTCTCTTTTTTTTTAATCGTAGGTAAATATCTATACATCAGCTGCTCAAAACTGAATTCCTCTTCCCATAGTATGAAAAAGAGGTATCCACCATAATGTTTGAATGGAAACAAGTGTCTTTCCACAAACTATAAATACTGTGATCAGCCTAGGGATTTGTAGTGGATACACTGCAAGCATTGTTTGTATTGTGAGAAAAAGAGATATAAGAGTATATGGGAAAAGCCCCCAGGAATTGAGATCTTTTTGCTAGTGGATCTTGGCTTTGATATTAATTCACAGTGGGTGAGGCACATAACCTCATTCTGCACACTCTTCTGCAGTAGATGTTAGTGCTCTGTCTTCTTGTCAAAATAAAACACATTGTCTGAGGGATCAGAAAAACTGTTTTTCCTTAGCAGTGGCCTACACATTCTTTAGGAAGGTTTATCCTTATGTTATGGACATAACCACATCGTTATGATTTAGAGCTAGTGTCTATTGGGACAGAAAAAAAATGAAAATTATTTTAGTATTCTGCAATCATCGATAAGAGTTCCAAGCTACCAATATGAGCTGAATCTCTTTTTGGCATTTGGACTAGTCTAGTAATTACCACGCTTGTGAGTACACTTAAAACATTGCAGTAAATTGGTGTTTGTTAATTGCTTTAGCAAAAGCTATAACTATGAGACCAAACAAGCATTCATTGAAATGAAACCATTGAGGCCTGCAGATTATTCCTAAATACTGTATTTGTAAAAGGAACATAGAGTATAATGTTTAGATTACAAAGTTCTGACTCTGTCTGACTGCAGAGAAGGCTGCATTTACACAGTGACCACATTCTTGACACTATCCAGAAATTCTAAGATATTTCTAATGTGATGTGCATTTTTAAATTAAGGTAGTTTTGATGAAGGCACAAATTGTTTTCTGCTCATACTTTCACCAGTTCTCTGAAATAATTGTTCTTGATGCTCTGTACACCATGGCACAAGTGCTTTGATTGAGGTACAGGTAGATTACCCCTTATCTGGACATTCAAAATCCAAACTAGTCTGAAATCCAGACATTTTTGTTCAACACTTTTTTTTTTGTAGTATGAGCAATAGAAGGTCTTATTCTGATTCCCAGTGCAGGTACAGACTGTAAGTTCTGTCTCTACTCTGTGGTGTGTACCTGCGCAGGCACTGTTGAAAAATATCAAAGAGACCAGCAGATGCCCATATGGATAACAGTGAAAAGAGCAAGAGGAAGCATTTCTCTTACAAAATTACAAAAATTATATTTTTGTAATTATTCAGAAATTCAGACAAATCTGAAATCCAGACACTTTCCCATCCCATGTAGTCTGGATAAGGGATACTCAACCCATATATCCAGCATAATCTTATACCTGTATTTCAGCACTATTATGCTGTTAAAGTGAGCATATGCTCTGGCACAAGTGTTTGCCGTCAGGGCAGAAGTTGGATGCTCTTGTTTTTTCTAATAGTAAAGGGAAGAATCATTTATCATTTTGCTAAAATAGCAAGGATCTTAGTTGAAATTATGAATATTAGATAAATAGCAATGATTTGCTGTAATGAATTGAATTGAGGCCTTCTCTTCACAGGCCTGCATGAGTTCTTCTTCCTGCTTGTCCTGGCATATTTTGTTGCTGCTTGCATATATGCCCAGTCACTGTGGCAAACTATGAAGAAAGGAGGTCCTATGCACACAGTGTTAAAGGTTCTGTCAACTGTTTTGCTATTGCAGGCTGCTTCAGCTTTTGCTAACTACGTGCATTTTTCAAGGTAAATTTAAAATCGGAGTCGGAGAACATCAGCATGTGCACACATAAGGCTTCCATACCTGAAACATGCCATTGGACTATCTGTAAAGTTTGCTCATAGTGGCACTCCAGATCTCAGCCAGAGATCTTTCTCAGTCTTCAGTTCTAAGATTCTTTTGTTTAAAGGTTCTATGTATTGAACCGGCTTTTTTTCCTCTGCAAAGCATGTGTTCTACCACTGAGCAGTGAGTACTCTCCTAAAAGTATAGGGTGGTCCTTCACCTCAGCATGGGGTTTGAATACTCAGCCATTTGGATACAATTATCACAGTCTGACCATGGCACAGTAGCATACTTCATGTGACTTATGGCATCTCCACACTTTACAGGGCAAATGTTGTAGGTATGTGCACTCTGGTACTTTCCAGCAGCAACATGGAAGGCATACACATCTGTAAATGCATTTGAGAATTCCTATTGGGTCAACGACCTCAAATACCTGTACACGCACATATGTCTTCTGTGCATTAATGTCTGCTTCAGAAGAACTAAGTGCATTTTATTAAGAATATTGAGATACTGCTTTTGACAAGTTAAACTGTTCATTGTGTGAAGTAAGTCCTTTTGTCTGTCATAAATCTCCTACCAGTCAGTTTCATTGGATGACCGCTGGTTGTAGTGTTGTGAGAGAGGGAGAAAAACTGCTCTCTACCCACATTCTGCGTAATCTTATAAATCTCAATCATATTCTTTATCAAACATTACAACATTCCAATTTAAACAAAGAAAAAACCTCCAACCACCTCTTTTTGGTATAATTTATTCTTCAAGGCTTTACAAATTTACATTTATTAGCATAGCCTTAGTTATAATTATACAAATTGTTCAGAATTTTAATAGATTTAGAATATATTTTGCATGAACAGTTTTATCTAAATCCTGAGGGTTGTTTTGTTTTTATTAGATACTCTAAAAATGGAGTTGGATCACCTTTTATGGGAAGTCTTGCAGAATGTAAGTACATTTCCAAGAACCACTACTTTATCTGAACAGTTTATAAATACATACATTGGCTCTACAAATGTTGCACATGTTTTCTAAATCTTTTTTACAATTTTACAAACTGGAAATTATTTTAATTTTTAAATAAAATACATAAGCTACACCAGTATCCAAATATTGAACACGTCTGTGATACTGGGAGATTACTTTGCATAGTATATAACGTTTTTGTTAATGCTGTTTTGGAAATGAGCATGGTATCTCATTTACCAGACAGTATCTAAAGGGAAGAAGATAAAAATAGAGGAAATGAAATAGTCTCTCCCCTGCAGAACATCACTCTTTGCCCTCATTTTAAGCATATTTGTCTATTTTTACTTTCTGTGTTGTAGACACTACATGCACTTTTGACCTCCCCCCCCCCCAAAAAAAAATGTATTTTTAAAAATACAGCCCTGCCTGCTTCAGTGCTGTGGGGATAGTAACATTCAACCTTTTTCATCTCACGGCACACTGTAAAGGCATTGAAATTTTCAGGCTACAGCACCACTTTTTTGACAGTTGACAAGGCACACCACATTACTGGAGGGGGGCACACATCTCCCAATGGCCCTAATAATAAATCCCCCCAACTCCCACAGCACAGCTGCAGACCATTCACGGCACAATGGTTGAAAATCAGTGGTCGTGAAAGTGATATTTCTTCACAAAGAACTTCTTGCACCACAAATACCATAAATATTGAGCTTGCAACTCCGGGGGGAAGAAGAAGCACATGTGTTCAGGAAGCTTAATACTGGGAAAGTGAAGGACAAACCTTAGATGGCTTTAAATATGGTAAGGGTGCTAGTCAAAAAGAACCTTAAGTGTTCAGTTAGCTTCCTATTTACCTTGGCTAGATCATCCAAGTGGTTATACTCAAGAATTTGGAACATGATGCTAACTTTTCTCATGTATTTCTACATATACATGTAACTTTTGAGAATTAGTCTTCACAAGGCTGTTTTGTACAGCAGTTTTTCTTAGCGCCATCATTACTTACTTGAATGTTCTTGTTCTTCTCTTTAGTTTGTGACATAGTTTCTCAGATGCAGATGCTGTACCTACTGCTGAGTTTGTGTATGGGATGGACAGTAGGTAGAATGAAGAAATCTCAGAGCAAACCTCTCCAGTGGGACTCCACTCCAACATCCACTGCCATTGCTGTAATTGTTGTTGTGACACAGGTTTGTTGTTTTGTTGTGTAATTTTTATTTGCTGCAGAAGTGGTCACTGGCTAATGAAGAAAATTAAATAATATTCAAGATGAGCTTACTGTGAAGAGATTACCCCCCCCCCCCATCTCGATGCCCCTTCAGGAATGTTATTAGACTTGCTCAGAAGATAGGTTTCTATAGTTGCTGATGGCAGTGCTATAGATCAGGGCTTCCCCAACATGGTGCCCATTGGTGCATATGTGTTGGCAGAGGTGCCAGATAATTCCTCTGTACCTGATGCTGCCACTGCTGTTGCTGCATAGTGTGCCAAGAAAAGTAGAGGGCAACATTCCTAAAAGGGCACTTCATTTTCCAGTTCCAACCCCCTCCTTGTCTGGCAAGGGAAACAGACGAAGTAGAAAAGGGTTGTGGAGGCAACATGGAAGATGGCAGCAGTAGTGCACAGTGCATGCCTGGCCCTGCGTCCAGCACCAGCCGGATGGAGCCAGGTGGAGAGGCTCGCACGTTTACAATGGTGGCATGAAGCTGTGCCGCTGAGCACAGGATTGGGCTCTAAGTGTTGCAGTACGAACAGAGGACAGATACTAGGTATTTTCAGGGCTAATTGTCAGTTAGACCTTTCCCTTTAGCTTCACTTGTTTAGTGTAGTAGCTTAAAGTGTGAAACTGGAATTTTATGGCTTACATCTCATCTCTGCTGTGAACTCATTTTGCAGACTTAGGCAAATCTCTGTTCCCTGAGCCTCAATTCCTTATCTGAACTATGGGAATACTAATACTAACATACCTTAGTATCAGGAATGGCCAGCTAATGGCTGGTACAACTTTTCTGCATCCCTACCAGACTAAAGGTGGTGTTATTACATGCCTCTTGGGGTTTAGTATGTCCTGCTCCAGCTGGTAGCTTCTCAGAAACCTGATTAGGGCCTGACCACCTGTAGATAGGATTCTTTTTGTTGCAAAATATACTTCTGAACCATTTTCTGGAGAACAGTCTCTATTCTTGACCATTTGTGTTTTATACAGTGAGGACCATTCAGCAGAGAAAAGTTCATATCTTTCAGTCAGATGCTTCTGTGAGCTCTGTAGTGACATATGGATTGATTTGACACTGTCAATCAATGTTATGTGTTGACATTGCCCTGTGTTATATGGGCATCATCCATAATAAACAATAGAAGACTCACAATAATTTTTAAATATATTTCATGCTTATTGCTATTATATATATATGTATTACTAAACAAGCTCTAGTGACATGATCTTGGACTGTAGGAAAATAGCTTTGACAAATGCTTGAGATGTTTAAAATTTCCTACCCCCAAATTAAAAAGCCTGTGTACTTGGATATCTGACAGTTTCCAGACTTGGATAAGTTCGCTTATGTACTAGGAACCCTAGTTTCAAGTGAATGGAGACCCTATTGCTAAGGCAAACAAGCACTATTTATGCCAATCCAAATAGAGCAGCTAAAGAGGGAAGAGATACTTGTCCACACCAACCCACTCACTTATAAATATAACCACTTGTGGCTAGAATCTCATTTTTATTTTAAAGCATCTGAAGAGGTCTGATTCCCCTTACCCCATTTTTTCTTCTGTACTAATAGTGTGGGGTGTGATATTTATGACTAGTGAAGGGGAACCCTTCTAGTAAAGCTTTGTCTGTATTAAAATGGAACTGGCTTGGTTTAGACATTGTCAACAGCTCTGTCATTCCGACCTCATTCAACCCAGGATTTGTATAGTCTGTGCCAGTGTGGCTAACCTGTCCCCTATGGAACAATGAGAGGAGAAGAATCCACTGGCATCCCACTGACTTGCTACCATCTATCCATTGGTCAAGTCTGTCCACCTGACCCATAACTAAGTGGAGGTTGAGAGGGTCTGAGCCTCAGGTTTACTTCTTTTGGAATAGCCAATAAGAAGAATAGAGTCTCAGTTTCCTAACCACCCATTGAAAAGAGAATGCTAGGTTGACAAGGTGTGTGCTTTGTTCCAGCAACTGCAGAACTAATATTGCTCTTCCGGACTAGGAAGCAAACAGTAGATTTGCAGCTGGCATAAGTGCTTTCTAGACTAGGTAGACCCTTTTTTGGCTATTATTTTGGTTTTAGCTTGAAGTATCTGATTTTGCCTGTTGGATATTTGCCTGTTCTTATTTTTTTAGATAAATGTTACCTACATTTTTTAACAACCACCTGTCTGTTTCATTAAGAACTTGGAGCTATTTGCCTCTTTACTCTCTAGCAGACTACTCACTTGGCTAATTGCTACAGGGTCTCTGAGTTTACAGAAAACTGGGCATGCCTGGGAAACGGAAGCACCCTGTTCACTCCTCCCACTACTGGCTTCAACTGTGGGGAAGCCTAGGTAAAAGGGTTAACCCTTGGCTGGACGTAAGGCTTGGGATGGAGCTAGAAAATTATTTGTAGAGGCAGCAAAACCTACCCCACAGGCTCAGACATAGCAACAACAGCCCAGGCAGGTTGTCTGGGTGTGCTTCATGCTTCCCTTGAGGAACCCATGGGTGTTTGGGGGAAGCTTGATGGACTGGGTGTTTATCTGGCTACTCCCCCTCATCCCAATAGTTCATGTATTAGCAGAGTTGTTTTTTCCCCCTAAAGTTCCATCTAGGCATCATCTTTTAAGTGTGTTCCTCATTCTTTTGCAGAGTATTCTACTAATTTGGGAGCAGTTTGAAGATACCAATCATCATAGCTACCACTCGCACCAGAATCTAGCAGGTGGACTTCTTATTGGTTCGAGAATTTGCCTAGCTCTTTCATTAGGCTGTGGACTTTATCAGATTATCCGGATTGAAAGAAGTACACTGAAAAGGGAATTCTATATCACTTTTACAAAGGTATGCGTATGGTATAAAAACTTAATATATTTTGGGTGCAGTCCTACCCTGCGCTGGAACAGGAGGCTTGCACTGTATCCAGCACAGGATAGGGGCCAAAAGTGGCTCAGCCAGAGGTTAGGGGAAACTTTACCCTGGTTAAAGCGCCTTCTCCTGTATGGGTTTCCTTGGACTTGCGCCACCTCTTGAGGTGGTGCAAGTCCAAGGAGAGCGGAGCGACTTTAAGTTGCTCCGATCTCCCCGGGAATGGGGGTTGGGATCCAGCATAACTGCCAGATCCCAGCCCTACCTCCTGCTCCCTGCCTGCCAACCCCTGGGGCTACACACTGCCTGCCCTCCCCCCACCCAGGAACGCCTCCCTCCTGCCTCCTCCCCGCCCCCCCACCTACCTCAGAGCCTTGCGTCGGCCCAGGCAGGTCGACGCAAGCCGCAGTGCCACCATCAGCCTCCGCAGACCTTGTTCCAGCCTCTGCAGGCCAGCGCGCCTCTGTGCACTGGCTTAGCCAACTCCTGAGGAAGCACAAGGGACTTGCACTGGCCCAAATCAAGGGCTGGATTGCGCCCTTTGTTGGATATATTCTTATAAGCCTTGTGCAAGCAGTCTTAACTTTGTCTAGGTGGAAAATAAGTGTTGAAAGATCTGGTTAAATAAGATATGGCATTTTGTAGTGAAACCTTCACAAGTTTCTGTGGCTTGATGTAGAAAAACAGTTGATGAGTTACAGAATGTTGGATTCTTACTTCTGAAATAAAAATGGAAATACATAAATAGAATTCCAGAAATGGTAAGATTAACTTCTACTACTGACACATTGACTTTTTTTGACAGACAACATGACTTTTCTCTTTCAGGGCTGCATTCTGTGGTTTTTGTGTCATCCAGGTTTTGTGACTGTATCTCTAATGTTTAGAGACTATCAGAGAGAAAAGGTAGGTATCTGCACTATAACAGCACTTTAAAAAGGAGTATCAGTTACAGAAGGATTTCAATACAGGTACAATGCAATGTATTAATATATTTTTAGCCCAATCGTATGGTGCTGCTACATCGCCAGAACTTGTGTTTATGGCTGTCACAAAACGCAATGCACCATAGACTGTGGGAGCACTGGTGCTGATAAGTTGGTGCAAGGAGCAGGCAAAATGGGGCGTGGTTGGGAGACTGGGGCAGGGACCAGGGTGGAGGTGTGTCAGAGGTGGGAAGGGGGCAGTTATCGGCGGAAGCAGCTCCACTGATACCCTATTCCCCTTCCCAGCCTTGATCTGCCTACCAGGTCCACTCGAACTTGTGCCAGCAAAATTGCTGACACAGGTCCAAGTAGACGCATCAGAGCAGGGGAGGCTTGCCCCAAGGCAATGGAACTAATGTTCCCTTACCTTGAGGAGATCTCTATGATGTCTACCACCTTCAGGATGCAACATGTGCTCCAGTGATGCAGTTGTATTGGCATGAGGAGGGGGGTTAGATAGGATTGGAAGTGAGAAGACCAAGGGAAAAATTTAGAGTTAGTTAAGCAAAAAGCAAAAATAAATAAAGAGCTGTGTATTATAGGCTAAGTTTTATAACCTTTTTATTTAAATCAAAGTAAACCAATGAAGCTGCATCTAGAAGTAGTTTTTGAATTCCACAAATCTTTCAAAATTTCACATTGTAACTAAAGGAGAACAAATGGTTACATGTGAATTTATGTGATTTTGGGTGCAATCCCTCCCTTGCGCCGGTTCAAGACAGTCATGAAAGTGCTTAAAGCATTTTCGCGCCAACTTAAGAGAAGAGAGGCCGGCGCATGGACATGCCTCAGCCTCTAGAGACCGGATCAGGCCCTGATCCACCAGGGCAACAAGTAAGTTCATGCTGGCCGAGCTTGGCTGATGAAGCAGTCTGGGGGAGGCATGGGGAGGCAGAGATGTGCGGAGGGAGAGGCCAGGATCTGGCACTTATGCCAGATCCTATCCCTATTCCAGGGCAACCCGGGGCAGCTCTAGACTGCTCAGATCTGCACCACCTCTTTAGGTGGCACAGATCCAAGTAGACCAGTTGGGGCTGCAGCGGCTCTCCTCAGGGTAAGAGGAAGTGATTCCCTTTTCCCCAGGCTGAGGTGCTTTCAGCTCCAAACTCATGCTGGATACAGGGCAGGCCTGCTGACCACCCCATTCCAGCGCAAGTTAGAATTGCGCTGTTTCTTGTTTATCAAGCCAAAAGCTAATGGACTAGCATGTGAAATACCCCACATTTAGATCAGGTCACTGCCAATCCCAAAGTGAGTGGCTATCCAGTGCTCAGAACAGTGCTTTCACTCTGTCTGGTGAGCATACTGAGTGGAAATTACAAGTGTTCAGAAAATCAGGAAAGATAGTTAGTCCTAAAAACACAACGAAAACCAAAATGCTTCCTATGGAAACTAAAGTGTTTTTGTTGCTGTGGGTGCATTAATTATGGAATTATAGTTCTGCTGAAGACTGCATACTTTTTTCAGAAAGAGAATTCATTCTAGTGAATTATTCCCTTATTTACAATCAGTTAGGTTACTGTAGCAAAGTTTCTTCAGCAACTTGGACCTTGGACTGAATAAATGCAGGGCAATTGTGAAACACTGCTGTTAACAGCCCAGTCCTAAAGATTGCTGCACCCTGCACTCTCCCTAGAACTTATTGCATGCATAGCAAAACTCTTAAACCACACAGGGAACATTTTTCCTTTGTACTACTTCAAACTTCAGGTGGTGATCACATGTTGAATGCTTCCTCATATAAAATATTCACTACAAGTAAACTAGCACCTTAGAAGAAAGATTCTAGCCCATCCACCCATCTTCCTTTTGTGCTAGTTTGCCATATGCAGAATGTTTAACTAGGAGAAATTCAAAAAATTATATCCACCTCTTGCAGTCTGAGGTGGTGCAGACACCTCTTTCTGTCAGAAAGAGTACAGGCCAGACCAGACCTGACTGTTAAATTACTCTATTAGAAAGCATTCTGTTTCAAGTGACTTGAAATTATGTTCAGGTTCTATCTATGATTGATCTGTAAATGCTCTATGGACAAACATATGCATGTGAAGTTGTCTTTATTATGAGGAAGTTTAACCCATCATGCTTTTAAAAAATTGACAAATAATGACATTATAGAAAAGTACAGCAACAAATTGAAGATCTGGTTTTGAGTTCTAGAACATAAGGGAGCTTAGGCATTTTTAGCATTTATATGTTACTCATGCATCTGAAAACAACCACTTGGACAGGCTATGAACTTCCTGCTATAATGACATAGACTTTCTGCTGTGTATTATAGCTATACAACTGTTTGTGCCAGTTCTCGATATACTTCAGTCTTGGATCCAGAGAAAAAGCTGAAGAACAAAATTTCAGAAGAATGTTTCTGAATCAGTTGTGTCTTTTTTGTAGAGTACTGTGAATTGTCACTTTAGAGACAGGGGTACAGTGAATTAAATCCAAAGTGATGACTACATTCAATTGAAAATAATGAAACTCAGGTTAGCCGTATGGAGCTCTGAAGCTGTGTTAAGGAAGATGTGCCAATGCAACATGAACTTCCACTGAACTACCCCTAAATACATCCAGTAAATGCCACTTGTACAGTAAATATTTTGTTCTTTCTACAAAGTATTTTTTTCTCTCACCCCTTTCCTTTATTGTGTCTTTTAGATTATTACTATAGGTGTTATCCTCTGCCAGTTATTCTCCATTGTCCTCCTGTACCAACTGTTTGTTTCTCACAGTCTGTATTGGGAAGTGTCTTCACTCTCATCAGTGACATTACCACTTACTGTAGCATCTGGACATAAGAGTCGCCATCACTTCTGAGATACATTGGGGAGATTGACTGACAAAGGTGCAGTAAAGATTTGGGAACTGAGCCGCTGTTCTCAGCAGTAAATCCACTACAGACGTTTTTCTGGAAAAATAAAATAAATCAAAATGCAGCATTTCACTATCAGTAGTTCAGACCCAGGATAGACACAAGGTGAATTTTATCAAACATAAGGATAAGCAAACATGCTGTTTTTCCTGTTTTGAAAAAAATGGAGCAAATTCTTAGCCATAATATTTTCACTCCAGAACAGCCTCATCTTCATTGAGAACTAAATCCAAATTTTAATAACTTCAAGCTTAAACTGATAGTGTAAGTTTTGTCATTAAAATAATATATTGGGTTAAGTTTGCATTTCCATTTATGCTTTGAAACCAAATACAATTTGTGCATAAGTTTGAAAGGACTTGAAACTGTAATAGCTCCAGGAAACCAGTGTAAAATGTTTACAACAAATTGTAATTTGAGTTATTTGTGAGGGGCTTGTTTTTGTTTTTAAACACTTTTTTGTCTTTGAGATTTGGATGTTATCCAAATTGCAGCCTGATCACCAATTGCTTCCTGTATTCTGTATTTGTAATAAATGTTACAAGAGCAGAAGGGTGATAGTCTGACAACAGAGATTTTTTTTTTTTTAACTGCAACATTAAGGTTATAAAAACAGCAGGCTTGCATCTCTTCAACTGAGAGGGGAAAATGGAATGTGTGATGCGGTACTAGAATTTTAATCCTGATATAATTCATTACTTTTACATTGAGGATTCAATCATAATTAAGCCATATACACAGATTAAATTAACAGAAGCATTTCAAATAAACGTTCGTTTCAGTCATCAACTACCATGAATTCCTGCCCAAGGATACTTAATCAGGATTAAATTTTCTATGAATAATTGAAAAACAAAATACTCACTGGATTTGTTATAATCCATGTTGGCACCGGGTTCTAAGTAGTTGCCATCTCCCACCTACTGTAGAAGACCCATGCTTTCACATGATGCCTAGCATTCCAACTGCCATTGTAAATATATACTGTACTTTATTGAAGTGCCTATTTATTGAGCAAGATAAAAATTGTATGAACATTTTTTGTTATATAAACATTCCTGTTAAGTAGTTGGCTTTAATTTATTTCAGAGCTTTTGCATATTTTTAAAAACCATATTTGTAATTGCTGTGTTAGAGTAAATGTGATGCTAGTTTTAGTTTTGAAACGTACTTCAGTTTGTTCACATTTGCTCTCTTCCAGACACAAGCCTGTGTTTATGCTCTGTACCATCATTAGAAGCAGGAATGAAAGCTGATTGATTCATGCTTATTTGTTCTTCATACTTTCTCTGAAGCAATGTTCACCCACACTATGTTGATCCAATTGCCAGAAGAAAGAAGACGGAAGGCATGCAAAACAAATTTTACCCACTTATCATATCTTCCCATTTCCCTTCTTCACACCAGGACTGGCATCAGTGTGGAATACAACTAATATAGACTTATCCTCAAAGCACTTGAGGAAAAAAAAAGTCAAGGGAGCCTGAGGCTGCAATCCTGAAACTGTACAAGCTTGAACATAATTTTAGGAATGCAGCCTTGAAATTGACAGGCAATCTAGCCTTCAAACATACAGTTCCACCACAGGCCCCACTAAGCTAATCATGAAGCCTCCCATTATGGGGTTCTTTGAGAATCAGTCCCCATATTTCATTTATGTTTAAAGGACCTGCAGATAGTTGCCTCTGCCTAAGACAAATGGCAACGTGACAAAGTTGCTCATTAAATAAGTTCACTAGTTACTCTTTGTAATTCAGGACAAGAATAGCAGGTTGAGGCTGGAAAGACTGAGAGTGTATAATTTCACGCTATCAGCAGAATGACTGAAAAATTAATTGTTGCATTTCTCTGTAAACCACATCAAAATGTTGTTGGTTAAAGTTGTGTTTATCTCTGAGCTCAAATTCAGAATAGAAAAAGTGCTTTTTGGCACAAAGTTTTAAAAGTATAGAAGAGCATAAATTCTGAATTTCCTGTCACGCACATACAAAGTTTATACCAAGAGTCAGGCACTGCTGTTGTGACCTTGTCATGATAAAATTTGCACTAAGTTGCACAGTATCCTCAAAAGAACCACATGGAGCCAATTCTTGCATTACCTGTAAAGTGCAATGCTGTTTTCATGTGACTGTATTCCACCCTGCACCAGTCACATTTGAAATGGCAAAACCTTGTGAAACAGGTAAATGACATGATTACTTTCTACCTGAGCACTGTGTTTCTCTAATGACTTGTAATGCTACCATGTCAAATGTTACTAATGGCAGGATATAGCCTATAACAGGTATAATACATTTTCTTATTAATTGCTTTAAGCTGCATTGTGTTATAGATTCATGTTTTTTTCAGGGGTTACTTAATGCAGTGGTAGAGCCCATTCACGGAAACATCAGCTTCCTTCTCTATATAGGCAGACAGCCCTGCTATTCACGTCTTGAGTGACTAGGGGGGGATTTTTTTGTAACCTGGGGATTTGTCAACTTTCCACCACATAAAAGGCTCTCAAAAGGACTCACATTATGCTAAACTAAAATACAGTCAAAAATCACAAAACAATACTATATAAAACAAAAATAATGCAGAATGGAAAGGCAAACTATATCAACAAAAGAGTCAAGAGTTCAATCAAACGCTTATGTAAAAGAGACTTCAGCTAGTGACGGAACACCACCACTGAGGATTCCAACCAAGCCTCCAAGGGCCACAACCAATCCCCCTCTCCAAAGGTGGGGAAACATGGAGCAGTTCCTAGATTCATGTGAAGAGAGGCAGTACTTCAGATTTCAAATACTATGGGAGGGAAATAAAATCCCTAACTTTCAGTAATGGAAGAACATCCATCTGCAGCAGTTTCTACATTCTCCTAAGCCTACATATCCTTCAACTGAACTACCAATGAAAGTTTAGCTTTCACACTGACTAAAATCAACATATTTGGTTTTAGCTGCAGCCTTACTCTGATCTTTAGGTCTGATTCTTCAGGCTCTGCAAGCCTGATTCCAGACTCTCGTGTCTGTTGCAAACTGATTTAACAGCTCACAACATCAGCTAAGAGTCCTAGCACCACTGCAAGAAGGCAAACTGTAGAACCCTCACCATCCTCCTGCATAAGTTCTCTCTGTGGGTTGGCTGGCCTGTGTAACAAGCTTCTGCAGATTTATGCCAGTATAAGCAACAGTAGCTGTTACCACAAGTAGCATCCGACGGGTAGAGGTGGAGAAAAATGTGAGAACAAAATTAAAAAATATATATAAAACATACACATAACACTGCTTTCTGTACTTCTCATTTTTTGTAAAAACAAAGCAAAACTTGAAATCTGTTAAAAAATAAAACTGTTTTATTTGGTTTCTATTATTTAATGGGGGTGTGGTAATGACTAGTGTTGGGAAAACCCAGCGGTTTTGGGGGGCATGAATTGCAGAGTCACCGCCCCCCACAACTGAACTCAAAAGAGAGTCGTAATGGAGGCACTTTCCAAGTCTCCGAGTCACCCTTTAGTGACTCGAAGGGACTTGAGCCCCCCCTTAAAAAGCCAGCTGCTAAAAAAACAGCTGCTGCCAAGCAGTGTGTGTCGGAGTTCTCTGAACACTCCCCTGATGTTCCTGCCCATCTATAAATAGGACAGGAGGGTGAGACAGACTGGGAGAGCAAGGACAGAAGCTAGTCATTCAATGAGGCTCCCTCCCCCAAGTAACAACATAGTCAAGAAGCTGCCATGAGGTTAGAAGGCAGAATCAGGCAAGAGAGTTTTCTCCCACCTCCCTGTGCTTCTGGCAAGAAACCCCTTGGGCTGCTCCTCCTGCTCTTCCTCAGCCAATAAAAATATTCAAATGCCCATCCTTTGTTCAATGATCATCCGCTCCTTCCTTCCTATCAGAGATGAGGAAAAAGAGTTCACTCTCGCCTTCCCCCCCACCTGATTCGTTAAACTTTTCCTGCGTCTTGGCTGGAACTCCCTGCTGCTCGCCTGTCAGAATTATGGCCCCACGAGGTTTTCCATGTGAAAACAGTAAGCAGGCACCCCCAGACACAAGCAGACTTGAGTGAGCATTTGTGGGAATGGGTTTCAAGTCGGGGGCACAGACTTGAGACTTTTTCAGAGTCTTCCACGCGAGTCTTCTCACAAGTTGCTGAGTCAGCAAAAACACATTTTCGTAACTTGAGTCCAAGTCACCCAGCTCAAGTTTCCAACACTGGTAATGACTGTGGCTGCATCTGCTGCCACTGTACCACCTATATCACCTACCTATTACGCTTTTAAAGTAATTATAATTTATAGTTAAATTTTGAATAAAGTCACATAAAGTGCTTTCTGCGCTTCTCACTTCGGAAAACATTGAAATTCACACAAAAAATAAAACCATTTTCTCCCACCTCTACTATGGGCCTTGTTGATTCATAGGAGCCATTGGGGGGGGGGGGCGGCAAGGGCAAACATGCAGCTGATTTAGCTAATAATCAGAAAGGGAGGGGACAGTAGCCAGACAATCAGAGACAACCAGTCAATTCACTTTATTTAAGAAATGTATCTCTCAGCTTTCCTATGCCAAAGCAAATGCCCAAGGCAAATTACAAAGCTTTAAGATAAAAGTACAAAGTATCACAAAAGGCAAAAAGAAAAACATCAAACAAGGCATTAAAACATTAATTTTAACATTACATCGTGAAACATAAATGAAAACAGAGCAAAAATCTAACAAATATTATTGGGACAATGGGGAATAAATTAGTCCAGGAAAGGAGTCAAGTCACAGTTGTATTTCAGAGGTACAGAGGTCTAATATCCACTCAGCAACCAAATGCCAGGGAAAACAGGTATGTTTTGAGCCCTCACCGAAAAGCAGTGAGGGATGGAGTAGTTCTCAGTTCCCCTGGAAGGGAATTCCATAGTTGTGGTGCCACTACAGAGAAGGCTTGCTCCTGAGCTGCCACCCCTCTCACTTGGAACAAAGGTGGCACTTGTAGAAGAGCCCCCTCAGATGACCTAAGAGGGAAGGCTGGAATGTTTGGAAGGTGGTGGTCTTTCAGATAGCCTGGACCCAAATCATGGAGGGCCTTAAAGGTTAGAACTAGCACCTTGAATTGGGACTGGAAGCAAATGGGCAGCCAGTGTAGCTTCTGAAGCAGTAGTCCAGCAGAGTCATATCATCTAGTTCCTGTAACCACCCAAACTGCCACATTCTTCACTAATTGTAGTTTCCAAATTGTTTTAGAGAGTAGTCCTGTGTAGAGTGTGTTGCAATAGTCCAGTCTTGAAGTTACTAAAGCATGGATCACTGTAGTCAGGTCTAAATGGCTCAAGTATGGTCTCAGTTGGGGCACCAGCCTAAGCTGGGTAAATGCACTTCAAGCAACTGCTACCAGCTGGTTCTCCAGAGAGCTGAGGGTCCAGGAGAACTGCCAAGCTGCACACCCTTTCTTGCAAGACGAGTGCAACCCCGTTCAAAGTGGGTAGATGGTTCAGGGCCCAACCCTATCCAACTTTCCAGCTCCGGTGTAGCCACAGTGCAGCCCTGTGGTAAGGGAACACATGTCCCCATACCTTGAGAAGGCTCCAGTGACTGCCCCTCCACGCCATAATTGTACACCCAGCTGGTACAACTGCACCAGCACTGGAAAATGGGATAGGACTGGGCCCTCAATACCTGCATTGAGGATTTCTTGACCAGGAGGACCTCTGTCTTTTCAGGATTCAGTTTCAACTTATTGACTTTCATCCAATCCCCAATTGCATCAATACAGCGCCCCAGGACTGCCACAGCTTCCTCGGAGCAGGATAGCAAGGAGAGACAGAGTTGGGTGTCATCCGCATACTGATGGCACATGTTATTGGATTCTAGTTACCTCCCACATATTTTTGATTTGGGAATAATATTCCTGCTATGCCTTATGCTACTTGAGAGGAGATACTTTGGGTTTTTGAGAAACTCTTATAAATGAAATATGGAAAGGAAAAAAGTAAAAATTCAATCTACTGTTCTGCTGATATATTCAGACTTCCCCGTGATACTAATATAACAGAAACTCTGATTTTCTAAGTAACTATTACAGCAATAAAAGTAATCTCAAAATTGCAGGCACCTTCTCTGATACTTTTCTCATACTTTGCTAGATTCTATTACTAGGTCACCCTTTCCCCCCAGACAAAATAGCAGTTCCATAGTATCATTTAGTTTTCTTTGCAGTTCTCCAAAAGGGCAGCCTGAAAAGGTGCTGGGTCCTATCTCCTCCAGGCTAGGATTGCCACATTCCAGTTTGCTAAATCTGGGCAGCCTAATTGGCTAATTATGTAGTGGAGATGGGGTGGTGGTGAAACATTACCACTGCATTTCCATTTTGAATTGCCCCTCACAAATGCTGATTTATGGCTCGGGAATGGTATATTGGGCTATCTGGAACACCTTTGCCTGGAAAATGCATGTATTTATTTGTTGTACCATTTCTCCCCTGCTTTTTACCATAAAATGGCCTCAAGGCCACATAATAATGTGTAGTCAAATCCTCAAAGAATAATCAAAAACTAAACATAGCTTGACAGTGCAATCCTATGTATATCAGCTCAGAAGTAAATTTGTTGAGCTTAATGGAACATACTTCCTATAATCCTAAATGCTTATCTGAGAGCTGGTCCCATTGAACTCAGTGGGATTTACTTCTGAATAGACATGCATCAATTGTGCTGTAAAGCTATTAAGGCTGCAATAATATCATACACTTCTCTGGGAGTAAGCCCTATTGAATTTAATTGGTCTTACTTCTGAGTAGGCACGCATAGGCTTGAGTTGTGACTTAACTTTAGCTCACTTCACAGGTTACAGTATTCTTTGTTAATCTTTTCTTCCTCATTCTATGCATGCCAATTCCTTGCTGTATTCCTCACTATATGCAGTTTGGCTCAAACAGTTTTGGGTGGACACTTTTATCACTGACCCTTCACCATTTCACCATATCATTGGCTCTTCACTGTTTCACAGACGAAAACAGGGACAAGTGCTTTTATCAGTCCTTGTCTTAATCGACATACTGTCTAGGAAGCCTCAAAACAAAGTACGCAAGTTAACACAAATAATTCTGTTGTTGCTTCCTCTCAACAAAGGTCATCAAGAAATCCAGAGGAGAGTTCTGATGGGTAGGCAAACTGGTTCTTATTGGTCTTGCCACAGAATTGTGATAACTGAGCTCACAGATACTCCCCAGCAGTGACATACCTAGGGGTCTTCCAGAAGCCTTAGAAGACCTTCTGAGGTCATGCAAGGTCTTTCTGGCCCTCAGAAGACCTGTGAACATGACTGCTGATGGGGGGCATTTTCAGGCTTGCCCCGGAGCCACATAGGGGCCAAGACAGCCATTGCTTCCCAGGTTCTTTCAAATTACTTTCTCCCCTCCTCAAATTCAGGAATTCCTCAAACACAGGAATTCCTGCTCCAGATGCTTTTTACCCCTTCCCCTGGGGTGGACGTGAGAGCTGCCACAGAATACAATTGAGAAATCCAGAATTTTAGCATACTAGTTGTGAAAGGCAGCAGTATGACTGTTCATAAGTTAGCAGGAGCTCGCACTCTTTCCAATTCAGATCTTATCTCCTATTGCAATGCTTTTGTGTTTTGTTTTTGTTTTTTGTTCTTAGCTATTTTTAAATTGCCATTGCAATGCATTACCAATGCCAATGCAGTCCTTTTTGCCAGTACGGTATTGCAGGTCGAGGAGCGTGTGATTAAAAGACAGTGGCTTATGACAGCCGGGCAATGTGAGACAGTATTAATATTGCAGATCAGAGATAGAGTTGAGGCTGGCTTAAACTTCCTGGCAAAAATCACCCCCACAGAACATCCTGCAGGTTGCAGCAAAGATATTTTTACTTAAATTCTTCCCAAGCCAAATCTAGCATTCAGTTGCATGCAGAAACCTTGTGCCCCACTGATTTGCATGCAGATATATCATACATTTTTTAAAAAATCACATTTTAAAACACATTTAAGACCTGAATTGGAAAAATCATAAACTCCTGTTTTTGCTGCTACCTTTTTTTTTTTTTTTTTTTTTTACAAGGGGGGAGGGAATACTGCTGTCCAAACTGGATTTCTCCACTGTATTCCATGGGCATTCTCAAACCATTGACCTGTGTCTGTAATCTTTTCCTACCTTTAGGGGCTGTATTTGTGGAAAGAAAACATATTTTTCCTGTTTCCCTTACATGTCAATCCCAGCTCTGGCTTCTCTCATTGGTTAGAAGAATGGGAGGCAGGAACAAGCTGTTTTCACTGTACTCATGGAAGACTACCTGCAGATTTGGGCTCATATCTTGGTTTTCAGAGAAGCTTGAAACTTAATAAAAATAAATAAATAAATGAAAGCTGATAATCCAGACCAGCTAAACAGGCACCAGGGAGGATGCTTACAATCTATGAAAAACTCACCAATCCATGTTATTTGGCAATGCTGCTCCAGGTCCTAATGTGCTCTTAGCCATGCTTACACCCTGCCCTTAGCCTTGATTTGTCAGGGCAGTATGCATTCTGTGATTCTGTTCTGCACAGATCTTTTGCTTTGCCTGTGACTAGGAGAACAAAGCAAAGCAAACAGGCAAAGCAAGCAAATATATGCAAATTTGCCTATTTACATAATTTATACTACTTGTTGATTTCTGTTCTTGTTGCAGAATTTGGGTACCATGGTGCACTATTTTATTTTTTGAAGCACAAGTTACATTAAAGTTGAAGCTCTCAAACCTAGTCTATTGCCTTCAGGTACAATCCCCTGCGTACTACCAAATAACACAAGGTTCCAGTTCATAGGGTACCACAAATGGACAGAAAGCTTGAATCAGGTGTGCAATAGCAGCATTGTCTGACAAAGAGCTTCAGAAGACACAATAAGACAAGACAAGAAATATCCATGGGTAAAAAATATGTGAAGATTGGCGCAGAGAGGTATGAACTACTTCATTCTGCTGCAGAACTTTTATACCATGATGTCTATAATCAACAGTGCAATCCAGAGGTGTATTATACTTCTATGGTATTATACTTGTATGGTACCAATAAAATATATTAATAGATAATAAAATCAAAACATAGAATTGGAGTTTCAGGTGCTTCAATACCCCAGTTCCACTTATGTTATCGTTCCACTTGAACGCAGCCCTCCTTTCTGTGTATGTGATTGATTAGCTACACATAGTGATGCATGCATTCACTACTACAGGCTATGTTTTCCATTCACATTATTTGTATACATTTCTTGAGTCATGTTGCTGCTGAATTGCAGAATTTCTCTTTTTCCAGTGGTGAATTACAAGATCCACCCTCCAAAGGAAAGTGTTATTTTTACAGGGGAGCTTCCTGAGAATATGATGAGAAATTCCCAAGTTCCTTAATCAGGGTGATAATGTCCCAGGTAGGAGGGTGTGTGGCTCCTATCGGATATTGCCTGTTATTTCAATGGGAAATTGTGGATTGGTAGGTGGGTGCATTTTTAAAAGGATACATCCAGGGGTGCCAAAGCAGAAGGCATATATGGTCCAAGTGTCCTCTGACAAGCAATTTAATGGAATTCCTTTCAGTTCTGTAATCCTCTGCCCTCCTCCTGTTTCTGCATTAGGCCTGTATTAGGCTTGCACTGAGAACGGGTCCACCTATGTGAGTCACAGCCCAATCCTAAACCTGCACTGGAATAGGTAGACCAACTGGCCTGTACCATATCCAGCACGGGTGGCTGTAGCGCAACACTGAGTAAGGGGATATTTTTTCCCTTACCCCAAGCAATGCCCCAGCCACCTCAATGGGGCTACTCAGATCTGAGTCAGCTAAATCGCAGGCACAGATTCAAGCAACCTGGTGCAAGGCCAGGCTGCTTGGAAGAGGTTAGGACTTGGCCTAAGTGCTATAGGCTGGTCCCACCCCCCTCCCGGTCCTGCCCCACCCACTGCCCACCCTCCCCCTGCCCTCTCCAAACCACTGGTGGCCCACCAGTAGCACGAACTTACCAGCGCAGGTCCAGATCTGGCGCAGGGAGGCCGGTGTGCATCCTTGCACCAGCCTCCCTGACTCCCACAGTGGTGCAAACACGCTTTACAGAATGGTCGCAACACCAGCTGGCGCAAGGGAGTTGTGCTGGCTTAAGCACAACTCTGGATTGCGCTCCCCATGACATTTTTTAAACATACTGCTTAGTATGTTGGCAAAAGTTGGCTTTTGCAATTACCTGTATAAGAGCAATATATTAATCAGTTAATGAATACATACCAAAGGTACAATGCACTAAAAGATTTTAACTAGCAATGAAAAACACATGTTCACCATTTGTAGAATAATGAATACGTTTCAAAAACTTATGAAAACTATTTGATCCACTTGGCTTTTACTTGCATATTAACCCAGCTGAGACAGGTGTTGTTCACCCAGTCCCTATGTGTTAGGACGTTGACATAACAGGCCAGAACCTCGTAAGGCCCAGCATACAGTTGCTGTTGCTCCAGCAATGGCAATGACCAATTCTTTTGTCAGTACTGTACATCCTGGTTCTTTTGTTTAACAAAGTAGATGGATCATACGTTCTCACAGTCTCAAATGTTTATTCATGAATGAGAGTGCTGTTTCAAAGTTCTCTTTCTCTTTGGAGTTGTTTTCTTAAAAATCTGGCTTTGGAAAAAAAGACATTTGTGCTGCTTTTGCATCTGTGAAGACCTCTGCTGTGTTGATTTTAACCAAGTGAAACAATCTATGTTGTGCAATTTTATACCTTAAAATTAAGATTAGTCATATATTCACACATACTACTCAGCCCCCATCACACCACACAAAAGCATAACTTCAGAGATACGACTACGTTTTCCCCTGTTCAAAAATAACCTTATTTTTAAACAATCTGTAATAATCCGACACATTGCAGAGTTAAAATTAGAATCTTTCAAGACCCCATCCTTAGGCTTTTCAGTTCTGTTCAGGTTTCGCTCAGCATATTCCAATGATATAAACAGACTGGTTTTTTCAGTTTGCAAAAAAGTAAGTAGGAGTTTTATTTATATGTTAAAAGGTGTTTCTATACGTCAGGGCTTAAGTGAATATTTTTAAAACCCCACAAAAACTGCAAATATTTAGATGTTTCAAAATATATAGTGTTCAGAACTGAAATCTGAAATCTGAAATTTAAATCTGAAAGCCAGGGAACCAGGTACCTTAAGAGAAAACTCTAGTCCTCAGAATTGATAGTTTATGGGAACTTTCCCCCCACTTTATGGCACCTGCTATGGATTACTCATACAGACAACCAGCTTAACAAGTGATAAGTACAGGAAAGCCTTATTGCTTGATAAGGCACCCAGCCCTTAACATGCATTCGAATGCATGGCAGAAGAAATCATTCCATTTTTTTTTTCATTAATACTGACAGCCAAGCAAAATTGTAGTAGAAAACCTTACCATTCAATAATTGGTTGTCTGTGGGTGTTGCCATACAGATGTCAATGGCTATTTTTGAACTATTCCACAGTTGCTATTGCTGTTCCAACTCAGGGTACTAACTAACAGCCAATTCTAAGTTTCCCGACTCCCGCTGGAGCAGCAGCGCCAAAATGGCCACCACTGTATCCAACCGCTGCAGAAGTATGTTTTGGTGCAAACATGACACTTTCCTTTCTAATGTGAGTCTAAATATGATGATGCTACTATTCTACATTATTTTCAATATTTAAAAGATTTTAGAGAGACTTGGAAATGCATTTGGTTTTCCATATTGCTGTATCTAGCTGCCAATGCTGCACGGGCTGGTAGACCTGGGCTCTGCATTGGGAAGCCCAATATTTCTGTGCTCCAAAGATTTTTCTGGTTGTTGCCACCCTCCCCTTGCCCTATTTTGCTCCCTCTCCACCCCTGTTCTGCCTACAGTTGTCACCTCCCTCCCCTGCTCTGTTTCATTCCCTCCCCTCCCCCTTTGGGAAGGGGCCCAAAAGAAACTTTGTACCCCCGGATAAAATTCCTCTGAGGCCCTGATCATAACCCCCACCAGGTAGCAGCAGGGGGGCAGGGAAGTCCCAGCAATGGATTTGGCAGAGGTGGTGGATAGGCACAGCATGTCACTGATGCTCATCTACAATTTGAGCCAGCAGTCTCACCAGGACTCACTGGTGGCCTAGTCCTTTGTAAAGTGAACTTTAACCTCAGAAAAAAAAAAGTTTGCTCTCAGTTTTGTGACTGTAAATTCCAATTACAGCAACAACAACAAAACTTAAGTAAAAAGTCAAAATAATGTTTATCCTTAAAGAAAAGTATATGAGTCTTCTGAGATTGTCTCAACATAGATGTGATCTATGACTTGAGAGAGTAATTATTTTCAAATTCGTATATTGGATTGATTTATAGTAATAAGCTAGCCAGTCTGATGTGTACATAAAGTGCTACATAGACAAAGTGGTGGAAAGATTTGTCTTCCCACTGTGTTTTCCCACTTCTGGATAAAGCACTGAAGAGTATGTTTAGGTTGCCTAATGAGTATTTCACGGTACACTAAGAAAGATCGGTAGGGAAAACTGTGCAAACAGACAGTCTCAGGAGGCCATCCATTGGTTTGTTTGATGTGGTATGTAGAACTGAAAGGACAACCAGGATAGTAAATCATTTGACAAACACCTCTTTAAGACAATTGAGTTATTAATTTCAATCCATAAACTCAAAGCATACACTGAAGTCAAGGGTAGATCACTATTTATAAAAGATCTCCATTCAGTTCCTTCCACATGAACTTTTGCTTCAGGCTGAGACTTGAAAAACAACATTCAAGCATACAAGAGGGAATGTTCTTATTTGGGGAAAAAAATGTTTTCCCCAATTATGAATACCTTAAATTGTGTTGTAAAAGGAAGGGGGGAAAATGCTGCTTGGAAACATACCAGTTTCATTTGCATTTTGGCACTGTTATAAATTAAAATAGATTAGATTAAAAAAGAAAAATTGGCAAGTGATTAGTCAATTACACAATTTTACTGCTTTGGGTATTTTGAAACTAAAAAAAAATTGAACAGATATCTTTTCCTTTGAAAAATGCCTGCTGCACACAGGCTGCCACACTTTTCAGAAACATAGGAGGATACTACAGAACATACACTGAAGGTGCTGCTTAAAGCCCAAATATGTATTTGAGTGATAGGCTGCAATAGTTGCACAAGAGTAGTGGAGGTCAATGAGTGACTTTTAAATAAACATATTCAGATGAAATAGCAGCAAGATAAGGGTTGGAGAGAGACTGGATTTAATCTAATATGGTTGGGAATTGAGAGCAGCAATGGAAAGTTCTGTATGGGTTATTACTAAGAGAGAACAGGAAATTTTGCAACTTTTAGGCTCATGGAGTTTCTCCTGGAATTCTCAGAGCGCTGTCTTGACCAACTTTCCAGCACCAAGGTAAGGGCAATGCAGCTCTGAGGTAGGAGAGCAAACATTTCCTTACCTTGAGGAGGCCTCCGTGACTGCACCCAACTGCAGGGTGCAGCACATGCTCCACTGGCATGGCTTTGTCAATGCTGGGAAGTTGGTTAGGATTTGGGCCTCACTATGTTTTATGTGTATCTCTCTTGTGCACACATAGGCAGACGCTGAGGCCTGGAATATGGTAGGTTGATAACAGTAAGAACATTGAAGAGCCATAGCTCCAAAATTCATAAGTTTCTTCACCAATAGCTAGCACACTTTGTGTGCAATCCAAGAGGTTTGCGCTGTATCCAGCACAGGATAGCGGCCATAAGCAGCTCAACCATCAGCAAGGGGAAATATTTTTCCTTACCTCCGGGGTGGCGCAAGTCCGAGGAGAGCAGAGTGGCTTGAAGCCGCTCCATTCTCCCAGGGAACGGGGGGGGGGGGTTTGGGATTGGCATAACTGCCGGATCCCAGCCCTGCCTCTCGTTCTGTTCTCCCCCAGGACCACCCACCAACCAGGAATGCCTCCCTCCTGCCTCCCCCCCCCCCGCCTACCTTTGCTCCTTGCATCAGTACTGGGACGATACAACCTGCACAGAGGAAGCCAGCACTGATGCTTGCGACGGCCTCCGCAGGCCGGTGTTTCTCTGAGAGCCAGCCTGGCTTCCTCCTGAGGGACTTGTTTCGGCCCAAGTCAAGGGCTGGATTGCACCCTAAATGCTTCAGAAATACTTATTGCCTGATCTACACACAAGTTTATGCTAAGTGCTTTTACCATCTGGAAGTTTTCAGTATTGTGGTTACACAGATAACATACTAATACTAATCTTGATGCAGGAGTGTAGATGCACTCAGATCCACTGTCGACTTTGGTTTTCCAGGCATCTGACCTATATGCACTCTTTTTTGTGAGCATCCTTTGCCTCCCACCCATGTCAATGGGGCATGCGCGGCACCTTGCTGTGGGGAGGCTGTCATGGAGACCTCCTCAAGATAAGGAAATGTTTGTCTCCTTACCTTGGGGCTACATTGCACCTGCATCTGTGTTAGAAAGTTGGTTGGGCCCCTGAGGGAGCCACTCCTCTTATATCAGGTGTGTTGTGAAAATTCACTATACAAAATATTGAGAGTCTAAACCACAGCAAATTATTACTCATTTTTGGGTAACAGAAGTAGATTTTCATAAAGAGAAAGTACGATGTTGCATTCAAAAGTATAGTCAGAATCATTCATATTATAATTGTGGTGTTTCACCACTATAACAGCCCAATCCTATTCACACTTTCCTGGGAGCAAGCCCCATTGACTCCAATGGGACTTCTGAAT
The DNA here is from genome assembly GCF_035046505.1 of Tiliqua scincoides. Classification (NCBI taxonomy): domain Eukaryota; kingdom Metazoa; phylum Chordata; class Lepidosauria; order Squamata; family Scincidae; genus Tiliqua; species Tiliqua scincoides. The sequence continues at coordinate 111,895,248 of NC_089823.1, forward strand.
AGACATGCATAGGACTGGGCTGTAAGTTATCTCAACCAGACTGATGAGGCAGCATTTAATATTTCAAAGAAACAGAGTTATACTGATCAGCAGCTACCTGAGAACACAGCAAATGACTTGTAATAGTGGCCACTACATAGTGGTTAAAGAAACATATTGCACATACTACAAAGTGCTGCATGGATACTATCCCATATATCATAAGTCATTGTAATTTACCTTGTATCACCATAATGCTTATTACAGATAGTTTCTCATATTTTAAAAAAGTTACTATTTACCATGGGGGCAGGTGACTGCTGAGGGTACCATTAATTGCTCATGCGAGACAAGAATATTATTGTCTAGCACATCTAAAAGCCAGTTCACACTTTATGCTGGGATGCTATTTGCATTCATCAAAGTCCTCTAGGATTCTGGCACGCAGTGTACTGTGTGCACCTGGAACTTGTGAATCTCAACAACATGGCTTCTTCAATGTCTCAGTGCTCTGAAATATACACATGTATGTGTCGCTTCCCAACATTTCAGTCAGCAACAGACCACTCATCCTGCAGTGGTGGAAGGGTGAAGACTAAGAAAGAAAATGATCAGAAGATTTGGTGGAAAAAAAAGGTGAGGAAACAATCATACAAGGCATGATGACATAGGAAGGACTGACACTTGCAGTTCTGCACCTGCATATTCCACATGAGATAGGGAAGCTCTGTGCCAGACCATAGAGCCCAGGTGTGCAGTAGGCTAGCTGCTATACCTTTATAAGTGTAGCTGCACAAGTATGTTTGCACAATGACAAAATTGCCAAATGACAGAATTCACATCCTTATCGTTAAGTGACACGTACCTGTATTGGAGATCACAGGAATGTATTGTTCAGAGCAGGGGTCTCCAAACACCAGCCCAGGGGCCAGATGCGGCCCACAATGAGCCTCTTTCCGGCCTGGAGCCAGCCTCTTGTCCCCTCAAAGCCTCTGGCCCACTTGACCAAACATGATTGGAGCTATGCTCTGGTTGCATCTGGAGGGTGTTCTAAGGGCCAGAGAGACTGAATGAATGAGTCCATTCATTCATTTATTCACTCATCTAAGTTCCATCTCTTATTTATATAAATTTTATTTTTAATTTTTTTTCTGGCCCTCTACATCGTGCCAGATATTTGATGCGGCCCTCTGGCCATAAAGTTTGGAGACCACTGGTTCAGAGGAATGACAATGCTGGGAGGGTTCCCGCATGTGAAAAAAGTGGATCCACATGATATCTGAACAAGTCCCAAGTCAGAAGAACAGCGCACTGCCTGCTATAATGTATCCCTATACTATAATGTGTATGTGGCACCCTTGGGTGCTACATTTTATCTGAGTAACCAAATATTTTATCTGAGTAACCTGTTATTTTCCACCAAGCACCTACAAACAAACAAAAAACCCTGATAAGAGTAGACAAACTGTGATTGTATAAGTGTCAAATGTACTAAACACTCTGGAAAGACATATTGGTCCCGACTCATTACGTGTAGCCCCTTTCCCCTTCTGTTTTCACTTAAACCACAACAAGCGCTACTGAAAAATTCCTATGCTAATTTTGAAAAAGTAGAAGAGTAGAGGTTGTTCGCATAGCTGGGGACACCCCAAAACATGACAGTAGAACATTTGGGATTGTGCTGCACATAACACATATGGTACTCATAACTTTTTAAAACTACATTTGGAAGTAGAACAAAAAGAAATATTATGTAAGTTCATAATTGAAAACAGAGGCTGAGAAACACATGGCCTGTGCAGATGACACTCCGTCTTCTGAACCAGGCCCATGCAGTAATGGTTGCACACATTCATGGTGTAATACACACGTCTTGGCCCTTATGACAGGCAGCCCTATTCTAACCTGCCCTGGAACAGGCAGGCAGGCTGGCCTGTGCTGCATCCAGAGCAGGGTTAGGGCTGTCTGCAGCGCAACTTGGGGCAAGGTGAATTAATTCCCCTTACTACAAGCAACATGGCAGGGGACCAAATGGTGCTACTTGGATCTGTGCCACCTAAAAAGGTGATGCAGGTCTGAGCAGCCCAGCGGTAGGCTGGACCACGCAGGAGGGAGTTAGGATCTGGCCTAAGTGCTGGATTCTGGTCCCACCCCCTCCCAGGCCCGATCCTCCCACCAGCCCACCCGCCTATCCTCCCCCCACTCTGGAATGCTCCTGAAGCACCCTCCCCTGCCTTTCCCAAACCCCTACTCCAGTGGCCCACTGGTGGTACAAAGCTACCTGAAGCTGGTGCTGTGGAGGCTGGATTCAGCTTCTGGAGACCTGCGCATCTCTGTGCCCCAGCCTGCCAACTCCTGCAGTGGCACAGAAGTGCCTTACAGCATTTATGCAACACCTCCCTCCGGGCTGGTTCAAGGGACTTGCACCAGCCTGAGCGGCGCTTTGGATTGGACCCTGAGATAGATTTTCTAATTACATGGGGAAACTTAAGTTAGACAAGTTAACAGCATTTGTAGAGGAGCAATTCAAGCTATGCCCCCCCCCACACACACACATACACATAATTACAGAAATTAGCCTGGAAGTGAAAGGGACAGGATGTGTATTTGCTATGGATATGAGGCCAATACAGCAGGGAATGTAATCTCCAAATCAGCCCACTGTTTTATAGCAGAAGGAACAATGTTCTTGTGCCCTTTGCAATCCCCTAGGTCAGGTGCAAACCATGTGATGCAAACCAGCCATAGAATGGCCATACACAAAATTGAATGTTTCAACTACTATAGTTTGTGAAGAGGATAAGCTCTGAGCCCTTTTAAGTCATGCAGATTGGCACTTAATGTTGTCAGCTCAATAGTGCAATGTATTCCACACATGTAAGTGGAGATACACATTAAGTAACAGCCATGGAAATGACTAAAATCTACCAACTAACTACAGCAATACTTTGTACTTTCAACTGGTTAGGGACTAGAGTGTGGATGAAAGTCAAAAATGGATGAATATCAAACCATAGCTTTATTTGGGCTGCAAATTTATTTTGGCAAGTGAAAAACATAAATAACTATACAACATATGCAAATGTGTGTGAAACCTAAATAAAATTAAAATAAACATAAAAACATCAAAGAACATCAAAGAAATGGAAGTTTTGGTGAAATCAGGCAAAAGAGGAAAGCACATGGACAAAAACATATCCACCTGTGACTTTTTTGCCTCTCACAGCCTGGTGACCACAGAGACTCCTTGCAGCTCTGTTCTCTCACAACAGCTTTATCAGCTGCTTCAGTCTTGACCAGAGTTACTCCCACTTTGCTTCTTTGGGCGAGGCAACAGCTGAACCTCCAGATCACACCTCCTGCCCTCCTAAAATAGTACATTAAGGAGAAAAGTTTTGTGTCCTGGTTAATGTTATTGGTTGTGAGGAGCTTTTAAGATGAGGAAACATTAAAAAAAATGCTACCCCCATCTCTGTAGTAGTACAGTCCTGTACCACCTCATTTTGAATGATGCATACAGTAATGTGGTTTTCAGACTTGGTACATTTTCACATGGTGCTATGAAAAATTTAAAACCTTTTACCTTGTTAATGTGTTGATACAGTAAAAAGAATGTGGGAGAGATTTGTTTTAAAAACCAAATGCTTTTATATTCAGTACAGAGACGCAAAGTATTGAGAAGTGTCTCTTGTGGCCACATTGACTCACTAGAAATCTGGGACAAATCTCTATCAGCCTTTGTTCCCTGTCACTATAATGAGTAGATTTGTTGTGATCCCAAAGAAGAAAATTTTATTCCCCCTGAATCTTGGTCATAGAGTAGATTAGATTTTTCTTTTCTTGTTAGTCTGTTCTATCTCAGAAACTGGGGGGAAGCGTGTAAGGGCAGAAGGACTGGCGCAAAGGACTGGCGCAATTTAATTCCATCATACAAAAGATGCTCAAATTTATTTTCTTCTGCTTTTAATAAATTATGCTGGGCAAATGAGCTTGCATCAATGCATTTGAGTTTGAAATGGGCATTGTAAGATAAATGGAATGCCGTTATTTCGCCTGTCAGATACAGGTGATACAACACAGTACATGCAATATAAGATGATATGCAGTATTCTCTCCCCATGTGCATGCACATACACATGTATGCACGCACACACAGACACGCCATAAAATATACCTCTAACATCTCCATCTTTTAAGGCACTATCATTACAGCCAAATATGCGTGGGTATGTATTGTTGTATTTACTGTAGCTGGAAATGCCACTAGGGGGATTGTTAAACCATTTTGTGGGGGGTGGGGGGGAGAATGGAATTGAATTTTTGGAAGTGACAGTTAAGTTTTTTTTTCTTTCTTTCTTTCCAGAGGTCATTAGCCAAATCCAAGCAAGCGCATCCTAAGAGCCCTCAGACACAGCTTTTGTAAGCAAACTCTCTCTCTCAGCTTCCTCTCTCCAGCACGCTGTGTCTCTGGCCAAAGCCCTTTCGTCTTTTAATTGCATGAACTGAACCTTTGAAGTACCAGCTTTTCCTTCAGTACCTGTCTCTCAGAGCCAGCCAGTGCCCCCTGGAAGCATCATCTCCCTGGCTTCTTGAGCCTGGAGAGGGCACCGCGTTGGCTCAGCCTCCTCTTCGCATCGCCCGCCCCCCCACCTGATCTCTCTCAGCACAGCCTGGAGAGAAGAGTTGGGGGGGTGGGGTGGAAGCGCTGGTGGGGGGGAAGGATGAACAGTCACCAAGTCATCATTGGCTGTAAAAGAGACCAGGAGAAAGGGTGCCAGGTCTAGAAGTGGTATGATGCCTCTCAACAGAGGTGATTAAAGGGGCATCCGTGTCCAAGCGTAACCCTTCCTGTCCCCTTCAAAGCAGCCCCTTCTGTTTCTAGACTCCTTTAGATCTCCAGAACTAGTGCTCATGCAAAGATCCAGGCGCCCAGCAGTGGGAGGGGCGGCTCAATTGCTGGGCGCCTGGGTCTTTGCAAGATCAATCGTTTAGCCGGAGTGAATCCAGGGAAATTCACATCCTTGGGTGCATTTTTACACATCGCAAATACTCCCTTTGAATCGGCGGAAAACTTGCAGCTGCTCTTTGCAGGGTCCAAGCCTCAAAGATGAACGAATAGAGGGGACCCAAGCGGCTTTGGGAAGAAAGGTTGGGGGGGGGGGGAGGTGGAGCAAGTGAATCTTTGGGGAAGGGAAACCCAGATTGGATTTTTTTTTTTAATGTGTGCTTTCCTGCCAAAGAAGGATGTCCAATTCTTTTCTTTTTTCTTTCTCTTTCTTTCTCTTTTTCGCTCTTACTTTTTCTTTCTTTTTTTCCTTTCCCTTTCTTTCTTTTTCTTTTCTTTCTTTCTTTTATCTTTCTCTTTCCCTTTCCTTCCCTTTCGCTTTCTTTTCTCTTTCCTTCCCTTTCTCTTTCTTCTTTAAAAGAAGGTGAAAACGAACATTCTTCCTCGAATCTTGGGGAACTTTTTTTCTTTTTTTGCCACGGCCGCCGCCAAATCTATTTTCTAAACAAAGATTAATACATATTTATATGAGCTTAATCCCGATTCTCTCTTTCTCTCTCTCTTTTTTTTCTTTCTTCCCTTTCTTCCTTTTAATAAATCATCCTCAGAACTGCAGAGGTAAACTATATGTAAATACCTCAAGTAATAGGCTTGTAGTGCAAATCACATCATTTTATCTTCCATTTTGCATTCGTTTCCCGGGCTTAAAGGTGCATCGGAGATATGCATTTTTAGCATATTCAGAACACGGGGCGTGAAATTAAATGTTTGACAGAGTGAGAAAAATATACAGACTTTGGAGATGCCTTAAAAAATCGTAATTTATGCAGATCTGGAGAAGTGAAATCATTTGCAATGGAGTGACCCTCTCCGCGTGTGTGTCTCCCTCTCTCTCCAGGAATTTCGCGCTCACTGTTCTTCCCTAATCTGCGGCTGTATCTTCATTTCTCATTGAACTGGCCCGTGTGCTGCGAGGCCGCCTTGCAGATAAGGGCGGCGCGCGGGGAAGAAGAAAGCAGGCGCTCGCTGGGTCCGTTTCCATTGCACTTTTACCCAAGGCAATGGGCAGAATTTAACGGATTCCTTCCAACATATGTTTTTGCCAGATAAGTAAACAGTGTGTGTCGGAAATGAAAAAGCATTTGCAATTTAATGACATTACAGCTCTCAGCTTAGGCTGGCGTGCTGCGAGGCGGAGAGCTGCGCGCGAGAGCAGCGCGCAAAGAGGCAAGAACAAAGTTCAGCTTCCCCTTTGTGCATTTTGATCAAGGCGGAGAGAGCGCCGCTGTCTCCCCCTCTTGTTCGCCTTTCTTCTGGCGGCCCTTTTTGTCTCACTCAGGGCCATTGGCTTCTGCCTCCCCCCTCCCTCGCGCGCTGCCCCGCGCTCGCGGCCTGGCCCCCTCCGCCCCCCCCGCTTTCCTCCCAGGTGGGGGCCAGGACTCTGCGTCGCCACCAACGCACCCTTTTGGTGCGCTGCAGGCGCCCCTTGCACCAGGGCTGGAGGTGGAGCGCGCCACCCCTTCGCTCCGCTCCCGGGGCAGGCACGCGCCCGCCTTCCAACCCCTGCAGGCGCGGGGGTGGGGCGGGGAGCAAGGCGGGAAGGTTGGCTCCGCCTAGGGCCAAAAGCGAGGGAACCTCAGGGCGGGAACTCGCCCACGCAGCTCTGGTGCTTCTCCCACTGAAACCGAAGCGCCCCCTCAGCACCTTGGCGGCAGTGGGAGGACAGAGCGTGAAAGCTCTCTCTGGACCCAGTGATGTGTCTGTATTTTGCAGGGAGGTGCTGTGGGTGGGGAGGCAGCTGAGGCAGAGCCTGTTTCAAAAAGCACCACCTTGTGAGGCACCCAAGCACCCACAACCCATGAGCAGGTGAGGCAGGGCCTCCTCACCAGAGTCCTTCAAAAAGTGCCACTGCCACCACGTGAGGCACCCAGTCACCCACAAGCATAGCAGTTATGGGTGCTTGGGCACCTCACACAGCAGCTGTGGGTGGGGAGGCAGGTGAGGCAGAGCCTCCCCTCTTGAGTCCTTCGGAGAGCACCACCGCCAGAGGCACCCAAGCACCCACAACCCATGCACCGGTGAGGCAGGGCCTTCCCACCAGAGTTCTTCAAAAAGCACTACCACCATGTGAGGCACCCAAGCACTCCCTTGGTGCTTAGGCACCTCACACAGTAGCAGTGGGTGGGGTGACAGGTGAGGCAGAGCCTCCCCACTGCCCTTCAAAAAGCACACCATGTGAGGCACCCACAACCCATGTGCAGGTGAGACAGGGCCTCCCCACCAGTGTCCTTCAAAATGTGTTGCTGCTCCATGAGCACCCAAGCACCCACAACCCACACATGTTTCATGTGGCAGTGGCACTTTTTGAAGAACTCCAGTGGGGAGACCCTATCTCACGTGCCTCCCCACTCACCACACATCTCTGATATTTTGGTGAGCATTGTATGTATTTTTTTTTTAAATGAGGGTAGCCTAGTGGGTATATTGGGTGCTATATAAGCCCTTCTGGAAAAGATGAGCATATATTTGTGGCCAGAGTCAGGACAAGAGAAGTGGGAGGAGACATGCGTGCATTTATGTGGGTGCATGTTGCATACAATGAGGCATGAGCATGCACCAGTTTTGTGTGGGATGAGTGTGTGTATCTTGAGGAAACGGAGGGAGTGTAGTAGTGTAGGTGTGTATTAGGCATGCCATGCATGTGCATATATTTGCATATAAAATGAGTGCATGTCCATGTGTGTAATGTACATTTCCAGAAATATGTAGAGAACATTGTTGGGCTACATTTTTTGCATGACATGACATGAGCATGGTCCACTAGTTTGAGTGTGGAACATGTCTGAAAAATTGTGCATCTTGAGGGGATAGAGGAGAGAATCTTAGTCTGAATGAATATTAGGTGCAAATCTATTAAATTAACTAATATAAAATGTGATATATGGGTATGTGTAAGAGAAAGGTGTGCATGTGTGTGTTGGACAGTGAGAACATTTGTGAGCACAGATATTGGGTATGACTTCAAGTGTGTTTACATCGATATGAGGAATGAGTGTATGTGTCTTTGTATGTTTCCTGAACAGGCAAGAACATTTGTGTTGTATGTGTATAGCATGAATTTACACATAGGATGAACATGTACATCTTGAGGAAAGGAAGGAGATTAATATTTATATTCATATTTGAGTAACCTTACAAATTTTGTGTATATGTGTATGCTGAAGTATATGAAGGGTAGAATATTGGAACAAGTGTAGATAATTAGATATTGCAGGGGTATGCTGATAGTTATGTAGGGTCTGCCTTATGTATATATTTCTGGAAAGATGGGAGAAAGAGGTGAGAATAACTATTAGTGTGGTGTGTATTAGCTGCTGCATTAATGTTATATAGAGGAAGTGCAGTTGCATGTCAATATGTCTACTTGAATGATTGTTGAGTATCATTTTATATATGCTGTTCCTTTTTGTGTATAAGGATTAGATCTGCAACATTTAATCAATCAAAAGTTTATGATCAACTAAAAAGCTTCTGGGAGATAGTAGTTCACACGTGACAGTAGTTCATACAAGAACTTATGAAAACGTGGCAAGTACCAGCCTAGAAGAAATATTCTCTCCTGTATGTAAGATGATGCTTGCTATGACATACACATTCATGCAGTAATTTTTTGCTCCAAGACTGTTGTTTTTACATATTGCAAATGTATGCACATTTAATTGATAACTAAAACTCATCTGATTAATAGACCAAAAGCCCACGCCTATGTTTGTCTATTTGAAAATAATTCGCATTGAGGTCAATGCATCTTACTCCCAGGTAAACATGCATAGGGTGTCAGCCTATGATTTTTTGTTTTTACCAGTTGACAACCCTAATAAATTCATTCATTCATTCATTCATTTATATTGTACTTCTGTCTTGCTGTTCCTCCAAGGACTCCAGGGTGGCACATATCAATCCCCTTTGTTTTCCCCTCACAACAGCCCTGTGAGGTAGATTAGGCTAACACAAAGTCACTGTCACCCAGCAAGCTTCATAACTGAATAGGGGTTTGGACCGGTCTTCCAAGTCCTAGTATATACAACACACTAGCTATGCATGTCAACTTGGAATTGTATCTGTTTGCAGTTAGGTGCATGAGTATCCTTGTTTTGTGTTATTTAAGTGTGTGCATGCCCACATTCGTGAGCACATGCATGTAAATGGTTGGCAACCTTCAGTCTCGAAAGACTATGGTATAAGCCTACAGCACCTGGTATTCCCAGGCAGTCTCCCATCCAAGTGCTAACCAGGCCTGACCCTGCTTAGCTTCTGAGCTCAGACGAGATCAGGCATGTGCAGGGTAAGTCTTTGTATATCTAAAATGCGTCGGTATCTTTGTATTTCTGACATTTGTGGTATGAATTTTTGTATGCAGCCTGTTCATTTAATGTTTTTTCTATGCATATTTTTAAACCAGTTCCTTTGAACCTTTCATTACAGAGAGTAATTGTGCTTTTCAAATATCAAGGTGTTACAGAGACCACAATGTTTGTGTAACCTTGTTTTAGTCCATATCCTTCCTGGTTCTCTTGTAGGCATCACTATGGTTTGCGCCACCTGGTGCATGAATTCATTGCATCAGTCCCATGATAGTCCTCCTCCTGTATCAGACCATACAGGATAAATTACAATATCATACACACAACCTAAATGCAGCGGCATCACTACGGTTGGTGTATCCTCCATTAACGTTATTTATTTTTAATATATAACAAACGGTACAGGTCACCCAACAAATCAGTAACCAACAAAAAAACCAGTGGCCATCTTGATGGCACTTACACAGTTGAATAAGAGTTTGAGTGTTAGCTCTGATACACGGAAATGAGAGCTGATTCAAACTAACACCTTATTGTTATAATAACACCTCATTGGTTCTTGAAACAATCAGTCTCACTGGTCAGTTTTGAGTTTTAAAAATCCACTTTTTGTTACATAAGGCTGTTGTGTTTTCCTTTTTTGGTTATTTGACCACATGCTAGGCACTGCCCTAGCAATGCCATTGGGTCCTCTCCATTTTCAGAACTTGTTCTCTTGTGAATAAGGCCTGGTCCACACATTATTTTTTTTATCATGCAGCAACAGCTTCATGTGCTGTCTTGTCCATGCTACTACCACACCATGTATCATTTCACATGATTTTTTCTACTCTTTGGAAAACAACATCACTGTCAACCACTATAGAAATAGGTCATGTTGGCATGGAAAGTTTCCATGCCACATGGAATAATGGAATATTCGCATGGAGAATGGAAATGCAATTTACAGTGGCAATAGGAGCAAGACATCACATGGATGCTGTCTAAAGAACATCAGCATGATTTTAACACAAAATAATGACAGGGCTGTAGACACAAACCGGTGGAACCCCTGTAGTTCCAAGGAAATGCTGCTGGCAAAGCTGACCTGATGGTAAATACTTTTTTCTGGAAATAATTGTACTCAGGGAATACATCTTAGGACTGGTACCTATTTTGTGATGTATCATTTTTGTGATACGATCTCCCAGAAGGAGACAATACAGAAAAAAACTAAATGTGGTCAACCCATGCTAGAAATAGTATACAGTATATAATGGAATAAATAGCAAAGTGGGCCCATAGCTTTACAGTACCCAGGTATATTTAAAAAGAAAAGAAAAGCACAAAAAAAGCTATACTGAAGTTTGATGCCAGAGATTTTTCAGTCTAATTATCTTTCAATGCCAGTATTCCAAAGTCTCGTACTTCAGCCTAAGGTCAGCCTGGAGGTTGATAATAATTGAAAGTCCCTCTAGTCAGCTAGAAGCCCTATCTTATAGGCACAGAGTCAAAAAGATGCTTAAAGAAAATGTACTTGTCTAAAGACTTGTGCATGTTTTACCATTAAATTACATCTTTCACATCTTCTAGATCCAGTACTTGGAAAGCAGAAAAAGAAATCGGTTTGGACATAAGGAGGTAAAGTAGCTGGAGGTGGTAATTTAATCAACCAAGGATATATTTCAATGTTATTTTTTTCTAGCCTCCTAAGCATTAGCACTTTAAATTCATTATGTCTGTTTGACAGATATATGCAGCCTTAAGGATCTAAAAATGAAATCCAAGAATTATAGCCTGCTAGAGGACATATATTGAAGTTAAGAGATTAAAACCATTGCAAACAGAATGGAACATCTCATTCCTTATAAGCATGAGTATTTTGCAGATGTTAAATACAGCCTGCTCTAATTATTTTTTTAAAAGCTCTGCTCAAGAGCCAGAGTTTCCTAACTTCTGATACTGATGAAGTAGATTCCAGAAAGACAATATTAGCTGTTGTGCAGTCTGAAGTAGCATTACACAGGGGATATTTTTCTATCAATAATTTAATAAGGAAGATGCAGCTGTATCTCCTTCTTGTTACATGATTTAAAGACTTGGGAGTCATGCCTGAATTCTCTGTAAGCAGAGGTGTTTGCAAAAGGTGTTATTTACCTTACTCAGAAGTAAGCCCATTGTGTTCAGTAAGACTTCGGCTGTAAACTTATCTTACTCACCAGAAACACCTCTATCTGTATGGCCAATAGCAAAAGAGCAGAATGAAAAAGTGGGTCTCTGTCTAACTGGGACAATTAAACACTTCTGTATCATTACAGCCATTTAGCAGTGTTAATGATCTGCAATATTACTACATCATCCTTGAAAATGAGGAAGTGTCATCCTAATTAAAATGTATTACAGCAACCATTAGAAAGTCATCTATAGCTGTTGTAAAAGATACTGAGGAAGATAAAGATGCTCATTACATCCCAAATCTCTCTTCCCCTTAGAATTTCAACAGAGGAAGTTTTGGTTCCACAAAACCTGCTCTGTACTTCAGACTCTGACATGTAAAAAATGCAGCTCTACAGCAAAGCAATGGTATATATTGCATGGACTTTATCTGTTCCTTTTATCAGTAGCTATAGTTTAGCACTTCCTATACAGCAAGGCTGTATTAGGCAGGAGTTTAGCATATCTCTCTAAATTCCTTAGTGAGGGGAGAAGAGAAGGAGAGAAAAGGTTCAATCTAGTGAAATACACATGTGTCCAGATAGACTCTCATAAGATTAAGGTCATCTTTTCAAATCACATTTCAAACCACATTGAAATGTACCTTTTGATATTTTTCTTAAACCAGCGATACTGTAATGTTTAAACATAAATCCAAGTTGTCTATCATCTGATGGCTGATAATCTCTTAATTCTCCACACTGCCAGTTTGAATTCCCTGCTAAAGATGCACAGCCCCAGTGAAATAGTGTCAGGCCCAAAGGAGATAACAACATGGAAAAATATGTGGCATCAGACACAGAATGAAGTAGTGAATTAAAAAATTGTATTAGGTGGTATCTTGTGCTTAGTGCTTAATAAAGAGGGTACAACCGCCTCTAGCCCACATCATACAATTAAACAGTCAGTTTCATTGTGTTTCTCTAATTCAGGACTCCAAAAACACCTCAAATTGAAATTAACATTAGAAGATGAAAGAACATGACTGAACTATTCTCTGTATTATCCAATACTCTGAAATGCAGTTTATGAGCTACTGTATTAGAAATTCTAAGCCAATATATCCACTCCATTTCCACATCTGTCTTTGCATTAATACTTACAAATGATTTACAAAATACTTACCATCACTACTACAACCAATTATCTGAATTTTTGTTATGCAAAAGTATTACTTAATTCACCAAGTATCCACCAATTTGACTCAGACCATATTCACTGTGTGTAAACAGAACTCCCATTTAACCTGACTGCTTGTCACATTGTTTTAAGTGTCCCCTGGTTTAATTTTAAAAATTGGATGGTTCTATTCTTTACTAAACCAGATGTTATGTGTGTATGCTTTGGTGTTACAAAATAGTATTTATTAAGTGTATTCCTAGTAATATTTGCACTGGAGCAAGAGGTGTGAATTAATACTAATTTAAGGTTACAAGGGCTGGACTTTTTTCCCCTCCTGGATCAAGGTTTATTCACTGCAGCAGTGTTTGCACCACTATTGTGATTTAAAATTTGGATAGGATATTTATTTTTATTTGGTGAGAAACCAAAGAAGAACAATTTGTATTTGTCCATAACACATTGTTCAGAAAATTTGTATGAAATTTAAAAAATAATAATAATGTGAGTTAATTTGGCACAAAACCTCTTGCGAACATTCATTTTTCTTTCTTGGAGATATAAACATATTTTAAAAATGTGCGAAATGGCCTCATTTCCCGACATGGGACTCCTCAATTCTGCACCAGCTCAAGAGCTGCCGCAGAAACAAGTAGCCCCATCGTGGGGCTACTGCCCTTACCTGGGGAAAAGGGGCAAAAGTCCCCTTCCTCTGAGAAGCTGCTGCGGGCTGCCCAGTGCACAATGAATACCATGGCAGCCAATTTTGTTGCTGCGGCAGCCCCGTGTGCCAGGCAGCTCAGGATTGGGCTGTTAGGCTCCAATCTTATGGGGGCCCTGCACTGCCAGAACTAGCATTCAGGCAGCACAGAATCACTTAAGGCTGTCACAAAAGATACACACTGTTTTACACTGCTAAGTCACCCTTGTCAGTGGCCCATCAATGGGCCCCAGCCAGTGGGGTAGCTAAGGTGGTGCAGGGGGTAACAGTTGCACCGAGCATCAAGCTTTAGGGGGGCAACAAGCTGAGCTTGACACTATTGACCAAAATTGTGAAATCTTGGTATGTATGATAAATACCATGATGTTATATATCATTGGAAAGGTAATTTAATACAGAATGCAATGAAGCAAACTGCATTGGAATATATGTATTCTATCAAAAGTTATGGTCAATTAACCAGAAAATGGAAACACAATTACCTTATGGAACAAAAAATAGATTTTCTTAACTCAAAACCGACCTATGAGACTGACTGATCTGAGAGCCAGTGACATATTATTATGTTATTGATATGTTGCAATGACATGTTATCATGATAGAGCATGAAACCAGTAAGGTGTTAATATGAGTCAGTTCTCATTTCCATGTATCATAATACAGTTACCCCTGCTAACTGTGTAAAAGACACTTTTTCAAGAGATGCCACTCTTTTATAACCATCCCTCTTCACCCCAGCACAGTGTCTCAAACCTATCAGGGGCACACTTTTTATTTATTTACTTAAATAAATAAATTTAATTTGATTTTGTCATGCGGGTGGGGGCTACAAAATCTTTGACTTCAGGTAACAGATATATGCCTTAGCTATGCCACTGACTGGGGGCAGGCAGCAGGGCAAGTAGGTGGTGAGCTGCTGGGGGGAGAAGGTGGGTTCCTCCCAATTTTCACTTTTAAAAAAGCCCAGGTGTGATGTCACTTCCGGCTGTGACATCACTTCCGGCGCAGCATTTTGAGCTTGGCACCGGGCTACATGATCATTAGCTATGCCACTGGCCCTAGCACCAGTAGATTTAATGTGGGGGCAGAGAGAGGTGGGGGTGGTCATCAGGGCAGGGAAGGGATAGGTTGGAGACCAGGGTGAGGTGAGCAGATTGAGGCCAGGAAGGGGGCAGTATCAGCGGTAGCTCCTCCACCAATATCCTAGCCCCCTTCCCAGCTGGGCAGCCCAATCCTATCCAGAACCATTGCAGCAGGGCCCAGTAGGTGTAGGCAGCCACCAGTCAAAAAAAATTCAGGAATCACTAGTTTAAGCCTAACCTTAAAGAAGGTTCAGAGCAATGGGAGGAGGCTAGCAGACATTGATAGGCTGCATCTAAACCCCCAATCAGTTCTATCTAACCCCACAGACCCAGCCAGCCCACAGGTGAGCTTCACATGCTGCTGCTGACCATTGAACTAGTAGTTAGATGATTAATGGTGCAATCCTAAGTCTGGCTTGAGCTGGCACAGCCATACTGCACTGGCTCAGAGTGCTACAAACATGCCATAAGGCATGTCTGCAATGACTTGTGAGCTGGTTGGGCACCAGTTCAGCAATTCCACATCCCATCCCAGTGCTGGCTGGCACAGGTAAGGTTCCAGGCAGGTAAGGTTCCACAGGTAAGGCTGCCAGGCAGTGCAGGGGATGGAAAAGGGTGGCAGGAGGCTGTTTTGGAGCTTGGCATTTCTTGGTGGAGGAGAGTGGAACAGGAGGGTTAGGCTTGGGAGCGTGGGAGCAGCAGAGCATGCCTCCATCATATCCTATCCCCCCTCCTGGCCTGCCCAATGTTACACTGGGTCTCTCTGATCTGTGCCACCGATATAGCTGGTGAGAATCCAAGAAGCCCCATAGAGACAGCTGGGGCCTTAACTCAGGGCCCAAGCCTATTGGGCCTGAGCCAGCCCAGTGCCAGCACTGCGCATCGCGAACATGCTGTAAGGCACACCTGTGACATTGCCGGGCTGGCGCCAGCTCAGCACAAACCTGTGCTGAACCAGTGCCAGGTGGAGGCAGATCAAACGCCACCCAGAGCTCCAGGTAAGCGCTGGGTGGCAGAACGGAGAGTTGTAGCGGGGGAAGGCATTCCAGGGCAGGTGAGTGCAGGAGAAGGTGGGGCGGGAGTGGGATGGGAGGAAGTGGAGACGGCAGTAGGCTCTGCAGCCATATCCTGACCTCCTCCCAGCCCAGGAAACCTGACACGGTCTCCTTGATTCTGGACCTGCTCAATAGCAGGCACAGATTCAGGGAGACCCATTGTGGCCACCTGCCCCCAACACAGGGTAAGGGAGCATAAAGTCCCCCCACCTCCTCTGCCCTGGAACACCTCACTCCCGCCTCCCCCCACACCCCCACTCACCTCTCTGCTGCCTGGCAGTCCAGGCGAGCTGCCGGGTGGTGGAAAGCAGGCCCAGCACCAGAGCTGGCCTAGCTTGGGCTCGCCCTAGGCTAGCTCTGGCGCTGGGCCTGCAATATGTATCGCAGGTATGCCTTACATCATGTTTGCAGCACTGCTGCCAGCGGTAAGCCGAAGTGCCGGGCTCAGGATTGGGCCCTAAGTCTTTTATGCCACAATTTAATGTTGACTGAGGTTGTTTGTTGTCTTATATCTCTACTTCTCGGATGTGCTGTTGCTTTGTTAGCATCTGTCTTATATTGAGAATTCTTCTTATGTTGGTTTTCATTTTGTTGTTTTCAGATTGTTTCCAATTTTTGGAAGTAATTTTAATTTCTTTTCTCTGTTGAAACACTGATTGATTGCTGAGAAGCTACCTGAATTTCCAAATCCGTTGTTTAGCAGATGTCACTAGGATTTGCATCACCCAATGTGGGAGGCCAGTGCGTCACCCCCATGATGGATCTCCTCCCATGCAGTGGGGAGGGGGAATTCCTTGGGCAGTGAGGTGTGATGCTCCATTACCCCACTCCTGCTGGCTTTTTGGCTATGACCTTTGATAGCATAGAGATATTTCAACATGGTTTGTTCCAATTGCATTCTGCATGAAAATATGTATTGAATGATGTATAACATGATAGTATTATTCAAAAATAGCAAGATTTAAAAAAATTTGGCCAGTAGTGGTGTTACCCCCCCCCCCGTGTGCATCACCTGGTGTGGCCCACACCCCCTGCACCCCCCTCAGTGATTCCACTGGCAATGAACATGGATCTTCCATCAGATAGTCAGCAGATATAAGCCATTCAATTCATTGAAATTTCAAATATGCAATTTAATTTGTATTTGCAAGAAGAAGCCCTGTGTGACTTGTGGCATCAGGGCCACCTGCTTTTACTTCTTAGTGATAAAGAATCAAAGAAGAGTTAGTGATGACTAAATGCCATTGAAATCTGTAACATAAGGCTCTGCCACCATATCCTAACCCCCCTCCAGCCTGGGAAAACCGGCATGGGTCTCCTTGATTCTGTGCCTGGTCAATAGTGGGTACAGATCTAAGGAGACCCATTAGGGTCACCTAGCCGCTACATGGGGTAAGGGAGAGTAAAGGTGCTACTTCCCTGCCCCATTGAATGCAGCAGTCACCATTTTGGTGCCACTGCAGCCCTGGGGTCTGGGAAGCATAGAATTGGGCTGCCTGTCATTTGTAGTTAGGAAATTGTTGGTGCTTTGAAATGTTGATATCTGTGCTGGGATGCCAATTGGCTTGTGGGATGATGAGAATGTGGAAGATGATTCAAGGCTAACTCTTTCATAAATTAATATTCCTCAGTGGCCCTTGGTCTAATATTATTTAATAAATAAGAATGAACATTTATAAAACACTGTTTTCATGTAAACAGTGGTTCACATGAATTACCTTAGAACAACCCTGTAAAGATAAGTATTATTATCTCTATATCTCAGCTTGGGAGCAAGCATAACTTGCCTAAAGCCACTTAATGAGATCATGGCAGAGGTGACATTCAAACCAGGAAAGTCCTGTTTTGCAGCTTAGAGCCCAATCCTATCCATGTCTACTAAGAAGTAAGCCCCTTTATAGTCATTGGGGCATACTCCCAGATAAGTGAGGATAGGATTGCAGCCTTAGTTTTTTAGCCACTAGACTACACTAGCAGCACAAGCCTACACATCACAACTCAGAAGTAAGTTCCATTGAATTCAATGGAGCTTACTCTCAGGTAGTATGTTCAAGATTTCAGCCTAACTTTATGGCTTTCCATATGACCTGATTAATAGTTTTTATTATTGATGGTTTCAATTATTTTTATTGTTTTGTTATTTTAGTGATGCAACTGCCAGAACTGGACAGGCAGGATATAATTTTCTAATATTGTAAACGTGTTTCAAAGCAAGCTCATTTTATAATTATCAAGTGTTTACACAGCCAGCCTATTTGACCTCACTTCTAGCAGCACAAGATAAAGCCCTCTATCTGTGGACCCTTGGAAGAATTCCAAACCCTCAGTCTTTTTAACACTTTCCCACCTCTTTATGGGACAAATGCGGATTGCCCAAGCCCATCCAAAATGGCAGTGGGAATGGAAGAATATCTCCACCACTACTTTTTACTTGCTCCTCCTTCTCCCCTGGTTTATGAGGTGTGTGATAGAGATGATGGCAGGTTATACTGCATGTGGTAGCCACATAGTGCACCTGAATTTTTCAGTGTGTGGATTGCTGGGAGGATGAAAGTCTGTTGTACAACTACAATGAAAATCATTTAAATCAACTGAATCTGCCCACAAGTAAATGCATTAGAGTCACTACCCCTCAGCTGATGATATTAAAACCCCTTCATAACCATAGCAGCAACTATTACACTGCAGGTGCCTGATCTTGTCTGATCTCGGAAGCTAAGCAGGGTCAGGCCTGGTTAGTACTTGGATGGGAGCCTGCCTGGGAATACTGGGTGCTGTAGGCTTATACCATAGTCTTTCGAAACTGAAAGTTGGCAACCACCATAACCATGTATGTCCATACCTTCCTCTCTGAATCACGGCAGTATTCCTTTTGACCAAAGAGCATAATACAAGTCAAGAAAACTTTTCTGTACCACAGCCCTAAACTAATAATTTTAATTCACATTTCAAATGAAATTTGTTTCCAGTGAACTTACTTTCGTGGTAATGTTGTCGGTAGGATTTGCAGCCTTATTCCATCAACATTTGTGATTTCTGGAGCAGGTCAGTCAAGTAGGACTTAGGCTAGGGAGTTCCCCTACACCACTCACACATCATTTAAAAATGTCTTGTTGAGTGAGGGCTAACTGTAAGTCTGTTATGCCCTAAATAAGTAAAGCTATCATAAAGCGTTTTCTTCAGTACAAGGTCCAATCATACATATGCTCCAATTGTCTCACTGTGCCCAGAACCCACACTTCAAACATTTCCAGATGTGGTTGACCCCTGTCTCAGTTGGTTCAAGTTCTTGGGGAATTCACAAGACTCATCACCACATCCAAAAATGTAACCTTGTGGCAGTTTGGTCTTTTTGCCCACCCCTGTGAGAAACTTCTTATGTAAATTATCCCTGAGTCACCCTGGATAAAGGCATCTAAACATCCAAGTACTCTGAACGTGATTTATTCTATTTGTTGCAGAGTCATTTTTATTTACTTTTGAATGTCTCTGCAGCCCAAAGGTGATCCACCATTATCCTTGGACTTGGGAGAAGTTTAAAAGAATTGTGTTTCGAAACTGTTGTGCACTGTTCCAGCCCAAAAGGCATAGAATAGTATTAACAGGATTAAGGTTCTGCCTGATCCTATGCATGTTTACTTTGAAGGAAATCTCACTGTATATAGTGAGGTTTGTTCTCAAGCACCTGTATGTAGTAATGGTATCTCAATGTGCTCTAGTTACCCCCCAAACACTCATTAATTAGGCATTTGCTCACATTATGAGAGAGGTTTAAAACAATGAAAGCAAAGTGACTTTTTTGCTCTTCCAAAGAACACTTAAAGTGTAGACCTGTCATTCTAACCTGTTATGGTGATTGTGAGAACACTCCAGAGGTTTTTCTGGAATAAATGAGATTAAGGGAGGATTGTGAGGATTGTCCCACAAATATGCACTGGAAGTGTTGGGAGGGGAAAAAAATCTTTTTACCATTCTTTCACTGCTCTGACTGGGTGAACAAAAGAGTGATTAAAGGTGTTTTAAGCTGTTGCTAATCTTTACTGAGTGATCTTCAAAAGACAGTCTAAATTGCAGGGTGGTATTTTTTTTAATGTACTGTTTATTTGTTATTATAAGTATTAGCAATCATGACAGAACCAGAGGAGAATGGGGCTTAGCATTTGCTCTGGATGCACATTAATCTACAGTTTAAATGCCCAATCTTGCATATACGTGATTCCAGGAGGAAATCACCACTGTCTTAAAGCCAGCTTCATTTCATGTGTATACTTGGTTAAAAATGTGAAGGAATATTGGATTATACAACCTGGCATTTTTTTGGCTCTCTCTCCCCTCTTTTTTCTTTCCTCTCTGCATTTTCTTCGCCTTCCCTCCACCTAGTAATTGATAGCAATTTCTCAAATTTCATTTCTGGCAGCCAAAGAAAATTTCAATAAGAGAGAACGTGTAGGAGCATTTCTAAGGGAATACCTTGATCAAAAATCACTGGCGGTTGGGGAGTAACCTCTGAAACTTGTTTTCAAAGCTAGCACTTCAGCTTATGCTCTTCTCTCCCTACAACCCTTGAGTGGTCTCTTTTCATTTTTTTTCCTGAGCTTTCTTTATTGTTTTTGCTCCTGTTGTAAATGATAAAATTGATAGGCGGGTTCAAGGGTCACTGTTGTTTTCACTGTTGTTTCCAAAGGTGTTTGGTCATACAGAACAAGCAGGCTGCCATGTCAGCCAATCAGCAGCTGCATGCCAGGCTCTGTCCCTTTTATCTTGTTATCACTGAAGCCCAAGGCTTTCCCCAGCAGGTGGAAGTCTTGGCTGGAGGAAAACTGAAAATGTACCTAGTGCAAGGCTTGATTTACCCCTTCTGCACTGGATGAACAAGAGAGGAAACCACAAAACAGAGGGTGCTTACAGGAACTGTGGAAGCAAAAGCACTGGAGAAAAGTAGAGGAATTTTACCAATAGGAATTTCATCATCAGTAGGTTTCCTACTGTCACTCTTTCTTGTCACTCTTTCTGTCACTCTTTCTTGTCACCTTCAGGTCACAGAAAAGTGGTTGTTTCCAGTAGGCAGGAACTATCTGTAATGGAGAGCTGACAAACTGTTTTAGTCATATTACTCACAAAGCCTATGAGATTTCAGGAAAAAGCATATAGAGTAGACCATGTTTCAGCACAGAACTGCATGCTCTTGATTTTACTAGACTTAGGAGCACCCGATCCTATACTAGATGATAACTGTACCCCACGGTACCAATAACATTGATTATTTAACACTTGGATTGAATTCTGTGATTACAGTACTTAATCATATAGGAAGAATCTGATCAACAATCACTTGAACACAGAAACCTGCCTAATACAGAATCAGATCATTGCACTACAGGGACATGCGGTGGGTGGGGAGGCAGGTGAGGCCATAGTCCTTTGAAAAGCACTGCCATCACACTGTGAGTGCTTGCACACCTCACAGGGCAACAGTGGTGCTTTTCGAAGGACTACACCAGTATGGCTCTGCCTCACCTGCCTCCTCACCCACCGCACGTCCCTGTTGCGCTATTACAGTCCAATCTTATTCTTACTATGGGGAACCATGCACCCATGGTTCCCCTCCTGTGATGGTACTAGCTGCAAAAAAGCAGTCAGCACATTGCAAAAGGCACTCCAACAGCGTGCAATTTAGCACGCCAGAATTGTAAGGGGAAAGGCCTATGCCTTCCTACCCCCATCATTGGAGGTTCCTCCACTCGCCCGAACAGGTAAGATGATAGGAGAGGTGGGAAGGATTGCAATCCACCACCTTAAGTCCCAGACCTGCCCCCAGGAGTCTTCTTGGGCTTATGGCAGTTAAGGAGCTAGTTTAGGAATGGGGAGACCCGGCAACCTACAGAGAGATAAGTAAAAAAGTGTTTTTTACTTACATCTCCTGGGCTGTCTGGACCACAGACGACTCATAAAATACCTTGTGTATTCCACTGGTGGCATTGCATGCTCTGAGTCTGGGCCATTGAAGGATAGGACTGGGCTGTTAGAGAAATAGACTGGCGTGGCCTAGAGCCCTTTTCTCTAGCTAATACAGTGGTCTCAGTGACAGATAAGATGAGAGGGAACAGGACTCGGGTAAATATGGTGGAAGATGGAAAAGGATAGGACTTCTTCCTCCACCTGTTAAACTTGATGGACCTTGACAGTTCCAGATCCCAAATCCAGATCCCAAATCCAGATCCCAAGATTCTGTGATCAAGAAGCAGAAGCTGGTTATGCAGAATTATACAAATAGAAGCAGCCTTGCTTCTCAGGGGTTCCTGTTCAGTTCTATGGAAGAATGTGAGTGAACTGCAAAATGAGACACATCTAATAAGAGTAAACCAATCCCTTGCCCCCAGATACTGAGATCACCGTAGCTGATCATTTGACAATGCAAACCGCAATGCTGACTGTGGGCTTACATCCCCCAATGGCCCTAACTTATATGACACGCCCCAAACTCCCATGGCACACCAATGTACTGCAGTACAGTGGCTGAAAATTGCTGGGCTAGGCAGAAAGAGATTGACTCTGTTCTCAATGGCTGCCATGAAATTCTACGGAACAAAATAAACAGGCTGTAGTTTAGGAAACAATCGAGAAGGACAAAATTCTGGCCATAGCCCCCGAATACTGGTTTATCATGGGCTGAAGGAGTTTTACTCCTCATCCTGTGGCGTCCCCAAATACCCTCCTTGGCTTTCATATGTGAACTTTCATATAAGTTTACTCCTATGAGAAAAAAAAAATGTATTGCAAATAAATAAATATTTATTTATTTATGTCCCTGACAGCACATGCCCAATCTCCACTGAAAGGGTGCAATGTGTCCCTGTACTCAGAACACATAAAAACTCATTTCTCTCATGCCTGTAAATTCATACCCACATCCCTAAGATCCTTGCAATATACAGCCACCACCTTACACACACATCGCCTACAGTGATGAAGGATTGATTGCTAGCAAGGTATTAAGTAAAGGCTATCTTATGCTATGTTCATTCATAAATATGACAAGGCAAGGGCTCCAAGAGATAAGGAAGAGACACAGCTGTAAATGTGTGTATTCATCTGTGGTGCACTTGCCCCCAAATACAAAAACTAGCCAAATTGTCTCATGTGTATCACAAGCAGCAATGATGATTCAAATCATGGGTACCAAATCCCAGGGTGTTTTGAACAATTTTTACACTGAAGATCAGAGAATATTAAAAACAAATTTGACTACGTAGTTCCTCAGTAAAATATTTTATGTTTGCCTTTTCAAACTGAACAACCTTTTCAGCTAGAGGTGACTTGTAGGAATGTTGGAAGCCATTTAATGGTGCATCTCATTACTGTAACAAAATCCTAAAGACCAACTACATGAGAAAGGCAGGGTCTGAAGAATTTGGGATCTCATTGTGGATGAAATGTCCCAACAATGACACCTGTAGGGAAAGAGATTCATCCTGAATTCATTTCCTGACAAGGGTAGCATTTCAGCCAAACAGAGACTACAATTTATTATTTATTTAAAAGATTTATTTGCAACTTTTCAGTTCCACTCAAGGGACCATTGAGTGGCTTCAAACATATAATTACAAACATTTTAAAAAACAATAGACAGTTTAAAGCAAATCCAGAGGCAGACAGAGAATAGCAATAACTGAAACCAACACAGGGAAACCAAACAGCTAACAAATGGATCAACTAGCAATAAGCTAAAAGAAAGAGGTCAGTATTACCTCAATAGCTTTTCTTCTGTAGAAACTATATGATATTAGCATTAAATTTAAATTTGCCTGGTTTAACTGCAGTCTGTTTTTGTATGCAATGAAATATTGATCTTCCATTAACTGTTTTGTTGTTGATGCTGTGATCCCATTTCCAGGTGTTGACTTCTTTTAATGATTACTGTGTTTACTAAAATGATCATCTAGTGTATAATAGTTTACTACTCTATAATAGAGAGTTTTAAACTCTTTTGTATCATTGATTGAAGAATAGTATAAAGATGTGTGAAATGAATGATGTCTAAGAAACTTAAATGAAAGGAGTGTTTCAGGAGGATGTACCTCAAGGTAACATCTAAAAACCTGAGCACTGATTTGCCTGTTACCAGCTATGTCTATGATTATAGTATGCAAGTCATAGTGTGTGGTGATACTGGGTGGTATTCCCACTGAAATAAATGGGACTTCAGACACTTGCAACTAACTTGATTTCAATGGTGCTTCATCGTGTCTAATTCTCTATATCTACAACACAGTTATGTATAGGATCCATGCACTGAGAAGCCACAACCAAATGTGGCCTTCTGGTATTACACACATGCAGAATTATCACAGGGCACGTTCACACAGGTTCATCATTTGAATAATGCAGCAGTCCAGCGATGACTTGTATGTGTGAACAGACTTTCACAAGTGTAACACCACAGATGACACTTTTGATTTAGCCTCATGGAATCTTATGAAACAAACTGTTAACGATGCTTTGCAATGGGGTCAGTTAATTTTAATCCACATCACTCGATGGCCCTACACTTAGGCACTGAATGTGCGACTTGACTGCACTGGAACGCATTGCATTTGAGGGAATGTGAGGAGTTAAGGTAGTGCTGTTTGTGGCATTGCATGTGATGGCTCACACATGGACACCATACCCCATCTAATGGTCAACAAGTGTGACCCAGTCCCTATTATGCAGTAACGAAGTGCACAGCAACTGAGACATGCATGTGCGTGTGTGAAGCAGACCACAATCAGAGCCACATGTGCCAGTGTACCAGAATATGAGAGATATCCTTACATAGGCATGCAGGCACTTGAAAATGTGTAGAGGCTGCTAAGATGACTGCTAAGGGGGGGGCTTTCTCCCCCTCCCCCTGGCTGGTCATATATTTCTACAGGCAGCAGTTTTTTTATCATCATTTTTTTCTGCCATGGTGGCGATTTGGTGCTTTTTAATGTGGTGATTTTTAAAAAAATCCTGTATGACTAGAACACAAGCTGGAGTGCAGCTGTATTCAAGCAGCAAGCTAAAAGAAGCATTTTGGAGCTACTTAAAAAAAAAAAAAAAAGACTTCAAAACCAGTCAGTTCTAAATTGCTTTTAAAGATGCAGAACAATAATTTCAGCAGAGTCCTGCTGGGGACTCTGCTCTTCAAGTAAGTCTGTGTAGGACTGCAGCCTTAGCAGGTTATGTGGCCTTCTCTCTCTCTCTCTCTCTCTCTCTCCCCCCCCCCCCCAATTCCCATCCCATTTTCTCCCTCACTTCTGTTTGCTGAATTCCAGGTCCTGAGCTGTAAATGGCTAATTACTTTTTGCTGGTAGCTGATGGGGGAAGAAAAGGGACTGGCATGCCAGTAATATCTTTCTGGGAGAGGTGTTTAAAGCTGCCTGCTGTAATTTCCCATAAGAAATCTGGTTATACTGGTTGATTTCAATAGGAGAATTCTTTGCCTGGAGGCACTAGATGAGTAATACGCCATGTGTCTCCTGCTCCTCTGCTAATATGATAATAAGCACATTCAAAAAAAGCAACGAGGTGTTTACAATGACTACTTCATTCCTTTCACTCACCTAAAAAGTCCCAGGATCGGAAAGGGGGAGGGGGAGGGAGGGGGAGGAAGCAAGTCTGAATCAGAAAGCCGCGCTCCCTCGCAGACACCGCTCTCCAGCCAACTTCCATCCCCTTGGCTTTCGGGGAAGACAAGCCTGTGAATGGCCGGGCACACAGCCCACGAAGCTGCTGCGGCTGCTTCAAAGCCTCCGCCCCAGCCAGGACTCCGCTCCCTTCCCAGTGAAGGCGGAGAGCAAAGTGGGCAGAAGGCGAGATTCATCTCGACGTCTCCTCTCAACAAGTGTCATTTCCCGGGGGGGTTGTCCCGAACTGGGTCGGTGGAAGCCTGGCGAGTGGGGTGGTGCTGCCGCTTAGGGGCAAACCCTACCTAGTGGAGGGACGGACAAACCGTGTGCACGGAAAGGGAGCGAATGGCATCTGGTGCTCTCCTTGCAAGGGTTGAACCAGGCAAGAGTCGCCGGGGTCTGGCATAGACCAGGCCAGCAGTGGTCTCCCCGCACCTCACACCCGGCTGCGATCCCCGCATATCTTTCCATGGAACCAACTTCTTTCGGTCCCTTGGTTCACAGGGCGCCCGATCCTGGGAATTCAGAGCCCAAGCCTATGCGTGTCTCCTCAGAAGTAAGTCCCATTACAGTCAATGGTGCTTACTCCCAGGAAAGTGTGGCCAGGGTTGCAGCCAAAGAGCCCACTCCTATGCCTGTCCACTCAGAAGTAGGTGCCATTAGAGTCAATGGCGCTTACTCCCAGGGAAGTGTGGATAGGGTTGCAGCGTCAGGCACTCCGAAGTCCATGGGACTTCCCTCCAAGCATGAGACAGGATTTCCTGCTCTGAGTAGGAATTCAGAGACGAAGCCCACCCACTCCCTTGCCGGATCCCATCGCTGCCTTTGCATGGGAATGAAGCAGAGTTCGCTGTTTTGTGCGTGCGGGCGCTCTGCGAGGTCTAAAGGCACGTCAGGGGTGGGTTCCTCGACGGCAAGCTGGGAAACTGGGGTGGGCCCTCAAGTTCAGGGTCGAGGCAGCCCCATGCCCTGGTTGCATGACTGCGATGTCTTCACACACACACACACACACACACACACAGAGAGAGCAGAAAGCGCAGTGTTTGTTAGAGGATGGCAAACGTCAGAACCCCCCCCCCCCAACTTCGTGCCTGCCTGCGTGCCAGCCTCGGCAGAGGAGAAAGAGGGGCTGGTGTGGCGTTGTGGAGCGCTCCGTCCAGCTTGCGAGCTTCCTGGCCCAACCAAGGTGCGCTCACAGGGAAGGGGACGCGCTCGTCTCCGGGCCTGCCCGTGCAGTCCGCGCCACAAGCCGTCGGGGGCCTTGGGATGCCTGGCGTCCCATGGCTCCTCTGCCCCCCATTTCCCCCACCCGAGAAGGCAAAGGAGGCGCTTTGGGCACCGCTGTGCCACTGTCGCCTAGAGGTGCAACCTGACACTCGCAGCCCCGCTTTCCCTCCCCCCTTCCGGGCTGTCGGGGACTGCGCGCTTCCTGAGAAAGTGCCTTTCGCTTTCCTGTCGCTTTGCTTTTCTTGCGAGCGGGGGGGGGGGAATCCAGAAGGCCACCTCTCTCCCTCTTCTTCCCTCCACACACCTTCTCCAGAAAAGGATGGACGGCAAATCAGGCGCCACCTTCCCATCGGGCCTCCGAGGCGCCCTGTCCTTCCTCCAAGGTTCCACGAGTGGATCTGCGAGAGATGCTCTCCTTTACTCACACCATTCGGATGGAGAAACTCATTGCTGCCAGCAGTGTGAACTGATGCTGGTTCTCATCACTCCTGAGGCAATATTGTTGCAATAAATGCCTGAGACATAAACACAAGTCTCTCTCTCTCTCACACACACACACTCTTTGATTTTTATTCGCTTCATTTATATATATGTGCGCATAAATATATACGCGCATATATACACTTATGTGTGTGTGTGTGTGTGATATAAACAGACACGCACATATATATACACATAAAAACATGCACATATTTACATGCACATATATATAAATGAAGCGAATAAAAATAAAATAAAATTCCAGTTCTCTCTCTCTCGCTCTCTCTCACACACACACGTATATATGAGTGTATATTTATGTGCACACATATATAAATGAAGCAAATAAAATAAAATAAAATTCCAGTTCTCTCGCTTGCTCTCTCTCTCTCTCTCTCTCTCTCTCTCTCTCTCTCTCTCACACACACACACACACACACACACACATGTATATACGTGCGTGTATATATTTATGTTTAAATATGTATAAATGAAGCAAATAAAAACAAATTAAATAAAATTCCAGGTCTCTCTCTCTCTCTCTCTCTCTCTCTCTCACACACACACACACACACACACACACAGGTTAACTTTGCAACACTTCTAATAGTCTGTGTCTATATGTGTTGCAGATAGTAGTTCTATCCATAGTAATTTAACTCGCGATAGACCACTGTAAAAATGTCAATAGGTCTGTGTGCCTGTGTGTGCGTATCCCACTAATTTACATAGCTCCATTTTTACCTTTTCTCATTCAGTCTCGCAAGAAGCATATCTATTCAATGCCCTTGCAAGGGGGAAAAAAAACCCCCGCTATTCAAAGGGCATTTAGTTTCTTTCTTTCTTGGCCGGTAACCCTATTCATCAATTGTGGAGTCTTGTAGATGGCATTCTAATGCTAATCTAGCGTGTTAAATATCTTTTTGTTCCCCTTTCACCGTTTTGTCATTCAGTTTATCCAGTTTTGGTCACCCATTTTATTTATTTATGCGCCTGTTCCCATTCAGGGGCTCATGTATTTTTTATTATGTTGTTTCTCTGTCATGCAGTGTCAACTTAGTCTATTCAAAGGGGGCTACTTGAAGGGCCGGAGGGACAAAGCGTGTACACAATTGCACCGCTATTCAGTCTGGCCAGCTGGATCGGCTAAAAGAGAGAGAGAGAGAGAGAGAGAGAGAGAGAGAGAGAGGAGGAGGAGGAGGAGGAGGAGGAGGAAGAAAGAAAGAAAGAAAGAAGGACAGAAAGACAGAGAGAAAGGAGAGGAAAGAAGAAGCAGCAGCCTTGTGAAAAGACCCGCCTCACAATGACCACAGAAGAAGTGCACAATGCTAACAGTTTTCCAAATACCACTGATGGGTTTTCGCACAAAGAGGAGAAGCCGCCGCTTTCTCGGAGCTCCACTTCAACAAACAACACCCTCCCCGAACCTCCCAACCCCTGGTTTTGTTCTGGCACAAAAAGCCCCTCGACAGTCTAAACGCTCCCACTGCAGGACAAAAACGGGGGGGAGGGGGGCGCCTTTCACCATCTCCTCCCCCCCCCCTTTCATTTCCCTTGTGAGAGAGCTCGAGAGAGAGGAGAGAAAGGGAGAGGGAGGGGAAAAGGAAAAGGAGAAGGCGCTGCGGAGCAAAGAGGGAAATTGTCCGCGAATTAAGAATATCAGTCTTTGAAAAGGGACGTGGTGACCTTTGAGGGATGCCGGACTGGAGCAGAAAGGGAGCGGGGGGGGGGGAGATTAGTAAAGTTTCTAAAGCACTCGCTGGGCCTCGGGGAATTCTGGCGGGGGGGGGGGCGGGGGCGCCTTGCCAGCTAATTTGGGGCAACTGCGGAGGGAGACCACTTGCCCTCCCCGGGTCTCCCTCCCACACCACCAGGGCTCCGAGATCTCTGCGAGTCGCGCCAGGCAGGGGATGGAAGGCGTCCTCCTCCCTCGACGGCGCGCACCGTCCTCTTCTGGACCCTGGCTGGAATCTTGGGCTTTTCAGGTTCTCTGGTGGAATGTTGGGACTCTCGGCATTCTCTCGCGGATTCTTCGCCTCCTCCGGGCTCGTCGGATGCCCTTCAGAAGTCACCTGCGCGGGAGAGATTTCAGAACCAGCCACGATGGGGGGGGGGGGGAATGGGGGCAGGTCATTACTACAGATGACGGGTTACCCTCTCTCTCTCTCTCTCTCTCTCTCTCTCTCTCTCACACACACACACACACACACACACACACACACACACACACACAAAATTCCACCTCTCCATCCAGCTCTGCTTACTCAGAGGACAATTAGAGCATAACTTGACCTGTTCGCTCCGGACACAACTCCCCCTCCCCCCCCCAACCCTTTCCTCAGGTGAGAGCAAAGCTCCCTCAGGCACCCGCCCTGAGCCAATTCTCTTCCTCTTCGAAACGCTCACACTCTACAAAGGGAAATTCGGATCTTGCAAAAGCCGCCAGTTATTGGGCAACAGTCGGACTAGCAGGTCCCTGCCGCGAGGGGAATGCAAAGCAGCCGTCATTCTAAGACCTGGGGAGTCAGATTTCCCGATGTTTTGTTTCTGGGGTTTTTACTCTCACATAAACTCCCTGCCTAGCAGGGAAAAACAAGATTCACCCTCCTGCGCGTTCGTTTAAGCAACATTGTATCCCCATTGAAGCTTAACCACGATGTATGCACCAGATCACAACTTCTTTTGGAGGGAGGGGGAAGAGTCTGTTCCTCCAATTCTAGATGTTTACCTAGGAGTAAATTCAATTGAAGTCAGCTAGACTTCCTTCTCACTCAACGTTGCTGTACGTGAATCAAGCAAATCCTGCCTTCTGGTTCTCAGGTCACAACCGCCCAGGAGAGCAATTCCAGGCTTCGTTGGGTGGGGGAAGGGCAGGACACCTTATCAACCCTGATTGTGAACATGGTCCACAGGTGTTATGTGAGATCACCAATCTGCACTGCAAGGGGAGAGAAGAAAAAAAAAAAAAGTCTGGTCGGATGAATTGAATGCAAGCAGGAGAGTTCTTTGGACGTGTGTAGACGAAAGTGAACCGGAGCAATGAGAGGTCAGGAAAGATAATTTAGGGCTGGGATTTCTAGAGAGCAGCAGGAAGTTCCGTGTAGAGAAATGATTGGGGGGGGGGGAATGGCAAGCCCTGAAAAGATTTAATTAACCGTGTCAGGGCTAATTACCCCTGGACAGTCCAAATTAGTTTTGCATAATCGCTACGAACCATATGAATTCACTTAGAATATCGCAGAGGCTCTGGAGGGGCGACAAAAGGAGGCTCGCTTTAATGAGCGGAGCGGGGTCAGTCGAGGCAGCCCTTCCCAGATCTCCTTGCCTCTCAGCACGCACGCAGCCCTTCTGCTCCCCCGCCGCCCCCAAGGCACTTAGAAAACTCCGGCTGCAGAGTCAGGCGTTGCACACTCGAGTCCCACTCGACTCAGCGGGACCGAAAGCCCCATCCTAGGCATGCCTACTCTGGAGTAAGTCCCATTAGAGTCAATGAAGCTTACTCTCAGGAAAGTGTGGGTAGGATGAGGCTGTGAGAGCCCAATCTAGGCATGTCTAGAGTAAGTCCCACTGTAGTCAATGGGGTTTACTTCCTTCCAGGTAAGTGTGGCTAGGACTGCAGCCTGGATCGGGCCAAAGCACACGCCGAAAATGTCGCGGCCCGTCTGCAGTCCCAGGCGCGCTTTACTTGGGAGTAAGCCCCCCTGACCTCAGCGAGACTCACCTCCAAGCAAACATGCAAAGGGCGCCGCCTGCAAACGCTCTGGAGAAATCACTCAAGAGTAGCCCAGGAGAGGAACAGCCCGACAACTCTGCAACGTGCAGCCTTTTCGAAGATCTCAGCCCGGTCCTAATCAACCTTACAGCATCGATGCAGCCCCGAGGTGAGGGAATGAACGTTCCCTTACCTTGAGGAGGCCTCTGTGACTGCCCCCCCCCCCAGGCTGAAGCTCAGGCCTCGTTAGTACGGCTGCTGGAAAGTTAGTCAGGCTTGGGCTGTCACCAGACATCAAACAGGGATTTCTGCTGAGCTGGCTGAGTTTTCCCAAGAAGCTCAGTGGACCTGCTTGGGACCTCCTTTCTCTGCCAAGCAAACAAGCAAACAAATACAAGACGCGTACCAAGTCCAACCAGCATTGAAACTCTTGTCCAACGCTTTTCTAGATCTGCTCGGAGGGAAGCCCCACTGAATTCAATGGGGCCTCCTCTAAAACAACTGCGCAGAGAATTGCTATCACGCAGCCCGATCCTATGCGACCTTTCCCTGAAACTGACTTCAGGGGCACTTCAGTGCTGAACCTGCATTCGAGTTCCCATTCATTTCCGCGCACACGAGAGCAAACGCTGCCATTGAAGTCAATGGGACTGAGAAGGGCCGAGAATGGATTCTTTCCCTGAATCCCCCCCCTTTCTTTGCTTGTTTGAACGCTGAAAAACCCCATTTGCAACCAGTACAATGAATTAGGGGGTCGTTCAGTGGCGATGAAGACTTTGGGACATCTATGTAACAAGGACTGGGAGGGAACTTCGACAGGTTGGAAGTAGAGACGCTCTCTCAACGGGCTATGAACTACCACCCTCCTCTCTGAAAACACGCCTGGAAAGCAGCTAAGGGCTCCCTGTACAGTCAGTGAACTCATGAATACTCTTCTTTTTTCCCCCCTGTCTCTCCCCCCCCCCCCCCAAAAAAATGATAATAGAACTACTTGGGTTTTATGTGTGTGTTTTTTAATCTTCTTTCCCATTCACGATTTCAAATGTGATAAATCAGGTCTTAGTTCTGCCTTACAAAGGCCTGCTTTAGATTTCCTACTCCATCTATTCAGAAGCCAAACAAAGGCAGTCTTTGGAGGATCCCTTACACTTCACCTGGCCTGGGCAGGTAAGGGCAATTGAGATTAAAATCTTGTAAGTAACTCAACAAGAAATGGAGCCTTTTCTCTTTTCCCTGCTTCAGGCTTTTATTTAAACTCTTTGTTCCAAAATGAACAGAGTGGTAAGTCGGATTCTAAATGTACAGATATAGCTTAGACGTCTAATTTTAAATTAGAGCACACCAGCAAACTCATTTATACACGTTCAAATGTTAAAACCGATACTCAGAAACTTTTTTCTTTTCTTTTCCGAAACCTTATATTACACAAAGCAAAACCAAAAACAAAAAAAAATTAAAACTAAATACAGGTTAGCCAACTCGATTCACAAACATTAATCCAAATATACACATTACAAAAGTAAATCCAAAATGGTTCTGATGGAGTTGCTTTCCAAAGGAGCGTCCACTCCCCTGACAAATTGGTTTCTGTAACTGAATTGTTAATGGTTTTTAAAAAATAACAGAATAAGAAGAAGATGGGGGGGAAAAAATAAGTCTGAACACACTGGAGGTGTCGCTGGGAGAAGGGGTTCGATCAAAAGGTGAATCGTCTTTCCCTGGAAACCCAGAGAGAGGTGGGTGGGCACACGGACATCATCATATATATCTAATGATCCCTCAGACAAGACATCTGATTTATTGACGTATTTTTAACCTTTAAATCAAATGGCGACCCAGAAAAGGACCCACCACCTCTATTGAATTTGGAATAGAAGGCGCCCTTGGGTCGATGGGGGCATCTTTTCGCCGACCCTCTAGACACGTTTACTTGGGAGTCACGGATCACAGCGAGACCCACTCCCAAGGCAGCGTGTGCTTCGGATCACAGCCCAAACGGGGGGGGGGGGAAGAGAGAAAGTGACTCCCATAATACAAGCGATCACCTTCCACCTCCAGTTCCCAGGGACACGTACCAATTCACAGTCTTTAGGTGAGACGGGGAGGAAAGAAGGGCAGGCGCTTTCTGGAAGATGTCCTCGGTTCCTGGAGGATCAGAGACTTCCCACCTACTTCTGGGGCGCTCCCAGAGAACCTGGCTGCATCCTGTGGGGTGGGGCGCGCTAAGAGAGAACCCCCCGCCCTGCTCCTGTTATGCCCCCACCTCGCGCCAGAGGAGGCACAGAACAAGGAGCCCTGCTCGGGTGGTGGCTCTGCAGCTGTCCTTTAGGAACAGGCCGCGCAAACTTTCTCCCCAATGATCCTTGCCAACCAGCAGAGCTGCGGCTGAGGGTTACTGGGAGGCGGGGGAAGAGACCGAACCAAGGGCTGGACAGACAATTGCAACTTGCAAGAGATGTCGGGCGGCGGGGGGTGGGTGTCTGGAGGGGGTCTCCGGGGCTTCCCTTCCACCCCCACTGCCCGCTCTTCCCCGTCTCCCTCCAAGCAGACCGAGGAGGGGAGAAAGAGGCCCGGAGCCCCCCTTGGGTCTGCGGGCAGCAGCTGCATTCCTTCGCCCGGTGCCTGCGGCGGGAGGAGGGCAACAGGTTGCAGAAGGCTGCGGGCGGGCGGGGAAAGGCCACCAGAAGGCGCGGACGGGCGGGCGGCCGCGCTGCTCTCGTCGTCCAGGTGCCCCGCAGCTCAGG
This sequence comes from Tiliqua scincoides, assembly GCF_035046505.1. Lineage (NCBI taxonomy): Eukaryota > Metazoa > Chordata > Lepidosauria > Squamata > Scincidae > Tiliqua > Tiliqua scincoides. Next base: position 111,928,582 of record NC_089823.1, read on the forward strand.
CGTGCCAGGCGGGCAGGCTTAGGAGAGTCCTGTTGCCGTCCAGTCTGCTAGAGTCCGAGCCCCGGGGGGGGCCGCCGCAGCCCAGCCCCAGACCCCCCGCGGGCCGCCGCCGTCCAGGGCCCCGCGGGGGGCGGCAGGGGGTCATAGGGCCGCAGCATAGGCCGCGGGGTAAGGGTCCAGCTGCGGCTTGCCCATGCCCGGCAGCAGGATGTAGGCTAGGGGCGGCTGAAGACCGGGGCCGGGCCAGGCGCTGCAGCTGCAGGGGATCATGTAGCCGGGGTTCCCGGGGGAAGGGTGCGAGTGCGTGTGGCCCCCTCCGGCGGCGGCCGCGGCGGCCGCGGCTGCGGCGGCGTGGAAGGCGCCCCCGGCCGTCGGGTACGCGAGGGAGGAGGCGCCGTAGGGCAGCCCGGCCGCCGAGCCGCCGGAGCCCGACGAGGCGGACGAGGAGATCTCCGCTGCCATCTTGGAGCCCAGGTCCAGCAGCGAGTAGGGGCTGCCCGCCGCCGCCGCCGCCGCCACCGCGGCTGCCGACGGCGGGAAGAAGACGCGGGCCGCCGCCGCAGCAGCAGCAGCGGCCGCCTTCTCGGGGTTGGCGAGCAGCGCCTCGTGGCCGTGCAGGGCGCTGGCCTTGAGCGCGGCGTGGTGCGGCGCAAGCGGGTGGGCGTGCGGCTCGGCGCCGTCGGGGAGGCCGTAGGGCACCACCGGGAAGGCGAACTTGTCCTTCTTGAGCAGCGTCTTGGGCTTGCGCCGCGGCCGGTACTTGTAGTCGGGGTGCTCCTTCATGTGCATGGCGCGCAGCCGCTTGGCCTCGTCGATGAAGGGCCGCTTCTCGGCCTCCGACAGCAGCTTCCACTCGGCGCCCAGCCGCTTGGAGATCTCCGAGTTGTGCATCTTGGGGTTCTCCTGGGCCATCTTGCGCCGCTGCGCCCGCGACCACACCATGAAGGCGTTCATGGGCCTTTTCACGTGGTCCGCCGGCTTGGCCATGCCCGCCGCGGCCGCTGCCGCCGCCACGGCGCCCAGCCCGTCGCCGCGGGCCGCCCGCAGGAACTCAATGGTGGCCCGCGCCCTAGACGACCGGCTGCGGGGCCCGGAGGCGGGGGCGCGTCCCCCTCGCGCGCGAGCAGCCTCGCTCTCCGCGGGGAGCCCCGCCGCGGGCGCACTCCCGGTGGGGCCGTCGGTTCTTTCTGCTCCTCCGCTCCGCCCCGCGCCCCGCGGAGAGCCCGAGTCCGAGCGGCGTCTATCCTTGGCGGGAAGTGGGGCATTGGACGGCTGATCCGAGGGGAGCGCTGGAGCCTCCGGTCACCCCCGGCAGCATCGCTGGACGCCGCCCAGACTGCAGCCCGACGGCGCGAACAAGAGCAGCATTCACTGAGTAACGCAAGGAGCAGGTCTGGAGAGGGTCCGGATCGTGGGGGCGTCCCGGGAGAGCAGGTCGCCCTCCGCAGGTCTGTTCCGTGCCCGTCCCGTCCGGCTGCTTCTCGAGGAAACTTTCCTGCTAGGTGGAACCAGAGCCAGGCGCCTCCTCCCCCGCCATCCTCCGGGCCGTCTCCTTCCTGGAGCAGGTGGCGGGCTCGTCCCCTCAGCTCCGGATCCCAGCCTGGATCTCCCTCTGGGCGGGGGGGGGGGGGCTCTCCTGCCCGGGATTCCGGCGGATCGTCTGCCTGCCTGCTTGCCTCCGTCCACCTTCAGTGGGACAGGGCGGTCTTACTGTGGGCACTGGGCGCCTCCCAGCCGGCTCCCCGCAGAACAACTCGGGGCAAGTTTTCAGGCGGCCCCGAAGTGCGCCTCCCCGCGCCCCCTCCCGGACTGCGCGCGTCTGCAGAGCTTGGGGGCGGAGGGTGCTGGAGGCGGGGGAGAGAAGCGCTGCAGGCGGGCAGAGCGGAGGGTCCGGGCGCGACAGCCCTCGAAGGGACGGATCTCACCTTCGCCAGCTGTCTGCGAGAGGCTGCGCGCCGCCTGTGTCCGCGCAATGGCCCAGCCTCGCCTATATGCTGCAGGGCCAGACGTGCATCGGGGGCAGGCGGAGGAGGAGGGGGGCGGGTGCCTGCGAGCCGAGGGGCGGTGCTTCCCGCAGCCCGGCCCCTCCCCGCGCCCCACTGATTAGAGAGCGTGCAGGGCCGCCTCCCAGTCACTGCGCGCAGGCTGAAGGCGGAGGCGGAGCCCCAGCAGCCTCTCTCGCACCGTGGACGGGCAGGAGGGAGACCGCGCGAACCTCCGACCCGGCTCCGCTCAGCGCCGCATGAACCGGCCGCGGCTGAGAAGGGCAGGCAGGCAGGCGGGGAAGGAGGCACTTTCCTTCTCCCGCCACATCCAGCCCCGCCGCTCCTCCGCGCCCAAGAGGGGCCTGGCCTCTCAGAGCCCAAGCCTCGGCGTGTCTTCTCAGAAGTAAGACCCATTAGAGTCAATGGGGCTTACTCCCAGGAAAGTGTGGATAGGACTGTAGGCCGAGGGCCCAATTCTATGCATGCCTTTTCAGAAGTAAGTCCCATTAAAGTCATTGTGACTTAGGCTACAATCCTATCCACATTTTCCTGGGAGTAAGCCCCATTGACTATAAAGAGACTTACTTCTGAGTAGACATGCACAGGATTGGGCTCTCAGGCTGCAATCTTATCCACACTTTCCTGGGACTAAGCCCCACTTATTCTTATGGGACTTTCTGAGTAGACGTACAGAGGATTGAGCTTTTTCTCGCAGGAAAGTGTGGATAGGATCGCAGCCTGAGTCCTCGCCTGCACGGTCCCCAAGGCTCTCCTTCCCAGTGCTGGACTCCTCCCAGCGAGATCCAACCACAGCCAGCCAGGCAGGCACACAGCGGAGCCACGCGGGGCCTGGCCGCGTGGGGAGCGGCCAGCAAGGCCAGCCGCAGATCGTAGGGGAGGGGTGACTGCTGCGTGAAGTCCTCTGCTTCCTACCGTCTTCCCTGCAGTGCAGGCCCACGCCTGCCTCCCCAGGAGGAAGCCTCCAACAAGCTCCATGGAACTTCCTCCCCTCCTAGTAAACTGGACTGCAGCCGTGGGCTGCAATCCTATCCCCACTTACTTGGGAGCAAGCCCCATTGACTGCAATGGGACTTACTTTTGAGTAGGCATGCACAGGCTTGAGCAGTAAGTTGCTTCGGAAACATTCTCCTCCAGGTTGGAGGCAGTCAGACTCCGGAGTGCCCCCCACATACACCCACACTCTGTAAGCCACCCCTAATGGCCAGGATTTGCACCGTGGAAGTGACAAACGACCTCCTGTCTGGCTTGCTTTCTTTTCCCAGAGGTCACGCAGACTCTCAGATCCTCCCCCCCCCCCCAAGTTGGCAATTAAGTCCCAGCAGGGGAGGAGGGGAGCCGATCAGGTCTAAACTCTCAGCCAAGGTGCAACCCCCCCCCCCCCGAAAAGCAGCTCTTGAAACTGCTGGTGATTCTTGCTACATCCTGAACGATCTTCTGATCTCTTGGTTGCGGCCGTGTTGGCTTCTCTGTCTGTCTGTCTGCCTGCCTGTGAAGGGAAACTGGCTCGCCTTGGTTGAAAGTCCGGGTGGGCGGGCTGGGCTTTGACTTACCTTCGCGCTACGTGGAAGGAGCCGGCTGGGAAGAAGCCATTAACTCTTTCTCTGGGGAAAGAGGCCGGAGAGCAGCGGCCGGACCAGGCAGCCCGGGGCTGATGGACGGGGGAAGTTGATTTTGCCGCAATCCCAGAGCTCCGGGGAGGGAGGGGTGCCGCCGCCGCTGGTGATGGTGGTGGAGGGGAAGGGGAAGAGGGGAGGGGGAGGGGAAGGGGAGGGGACAAGCACCAAGAAGCCGGGGAAAGCTGCACCCAATTCATTCCACCAATAGGGCCTCAACTAGTAGGACACCAGGGATAAGCCCCTTGCCTGCTGTGGAGCAGAGGCGAGCAGATCAAAGGCTCACACTCTGTTTTGACGTGCATGTCTCCCCCCTGCCCCACTACTCACTTAGAACTTTTGCACTGGATCGTGTAACCATTCACACGGGACCACGGGTTCGTCTTATTTTCTTCCATCGTTTTCTCCAAAACCCCATCAAAGGACACCATAAAACTCTGCAGACCGTTTCGGAACGCCTGTTTTAGTTCTTCTGCAAACTCGGAAGTTTGCAAGGATGTTTTGTCAAGGACACGGGAAGGACCTCCCTCTCAAATCAACGGGACGTGGGCTTCCAAGAAAGCCTGCTCAGAAAGTGGATGTCTGTGACATTCCTCCCGGTGAGCTCTGGCCGACCCCAGACTTCACACCCCCACTTCTGCAAGCCTCACTTGCATGGTCATGCACCCACGCTGGAGCAGCGCTCCAGGAGAAGAAAAGTGTGGGGCAAGACTGTAGCCCCCACCCGACAGCCCGACTCACATATCAGTAAAGACCAAGGGCCCAATCCCTGCCTACTTCTCAGCACTGATGCAGCTGCCCCAACGGGGCGGGACAGTCACGGAGGCCTCCTCAAAGGAAGGGAACAAACGTTCCCCTACCTCAGAGCTGCATTGCGGCTGCCTCAGCACTGGAAAGTTGGTTAGGATCGGGCCCAAAGCTTCTGATTGAGAGCTTAATGCTATGCTTCTCTCCGAAGCGAATTCCATTGTAGTCAATGGGGCTTACTCCCATGTAAATGTGGATGCACACATTGTAAATTGCAGCCTGCTCTGAAGTTCGCGTGACTTCACACCTCTTTAGCCAACTTATCAGTTATGCCCACTCATTTACTCCAGGGAGACCAAAGAAAGGAGACGAACTCCAGAAAACTCCAGGCTTCACACAGGAACTTTGGTTGGGCTGTTAATTGGGACTTTCACAGGCTCCAGTCCTATCCCCACTTTCCTGGGAGTCACCCCATTGACTATAATGGGACTTGCTTCTGAGTAGACAAGCATAGGATTGGGCTCACAGTCTCCCCTCCTCTCCACCCCCCTGGCTTTCAAAGGCATTTCTCGCGCACCCACACCCCACCAGGAACCGTGGAAGCCGCCTGACACCAAACATGGCAGTCAAGTCTCATCGTGCCAGTCCGTTATAGGAGCCTCTCATCATCTAAATGCACCTTGCTAGTAGTGACATCCAGTAGAGGTGAAAGAGGAAAGGGTTGCCACTGCCCGGCCAAAGGTACCAAAGGCATCGGGGCCAGTTCTTTTCTACTGCACCATCAGAAGAATCGAACCGTACGAGGCAGTGGAGATGGGGGAAAGGGATCTTATGCTGGAGAGCGGATGGAAGAAGCCTTGGGAATGATCCAGGCAAAGGTGGCTACTTAACCCATTTTTGCCCGGCCCACTGGTGTACACATTTGGTCCCTGTAGCGTATAATGCAACGTTGGGCAGAAATGGCTTTTTAATTAAAGCCCCGTTGACGCCAATGAGGCAAGTTCAACACGTGTTTGCTCCTCCACCTTGACACCAAGAAGACTTCGGGTTGCGATTCTGTGCAACGCTTACTGGAGAGTGTTGGTCCCTTTGGCTGGAGGGGGCTAAAGAGGAATTGAGCTGAATTTCCCTTTGAGGAAACCTGCCTGGGAGGAAGATGCCCCGCAGACTGCCTCAGCCCTGGGCAGAGTTGGGCACCTTGCCATTCATTTTGCCTGTCGCCTGCCTGCGCCTCCCCAGAAATGCACCTGTCCATTTTCAGTAGAAGTCCGGAAGCCGCGTAGCATTTCTTGTACTTACTTCTCAGTCGACAGGAGGGCGATCGCACTGCCCGCCCCCAGTCTCTTGGCACTCACACCAGTCCACTCACACACACACCCGTCTCTGTGAGGCGGGCCACACGTTGAGTTGGGAACAGACCATGAGACTGCAGTGTCCAGTCCGGTGGGGGCGCTCGGTGGGATCCGATGAGTTAAACAGAGTTAAGTGAGTGAAACGGAGCTGCTTCCCAGGGATCTCAGTGCATCAAGGATGAGACCACGAAGTGGTCAAGAGGCCAAGCGGTCAGGACCACTAAGAGCTTTGCAAGAACAACCCCCCCCCCCCAACTTCGGATCTTTGTCAAGAGTGTCACATTGGAGGAAAACCCTGGAACTCACAGCCCAGTCCTAGCCACACTTTCCTGGGAGTAAGCCCTTTTGACCCTAATGGGTCTTACTTCTGAGTAGACATGCTTAGGATTGGGCTGGAAGTCACGAAGCAGGATAGGGTAGGGGCCATTTCTGGTTCTGTCTTGAATCTATCGTACTGCCCATTTTGTCATAACCCCCTCCCCAAGCTTCCTTCCTTCCTTCCTTCCTTCCTTCCTTCCTTCCTTCCTCTCGCTGCAGGTTGTCTCCCCCTCCGTGTAGCCGTCCAGTGCATCTAATTTGTCTGCCTGTCCTCCTTGCCTCCTCGGACGGACGGGCAGCCCCGTCCCCACCGAAGCCCCGGGCCCGACTAATTCCCTCGCCCCGAGAGAGCAGGGCCTGCAAAGCCCCAGCATATGGCCCAATGCGGCGCCCTTCAGGAGTCAAAAGGAGACACGATTAACGCTGCCTTCCCGGGGCCGCGGCGTGAATGGACGTGTCAGGTTGATTAATGTGGACACCAGAGGAGCGGCTCCGCGGCTGGTGTCAGGGCTTCAGCTCGGGTTAGGAGAGGACGGGGGGGGGGAGGGGAAGGGGCGTCGCTGCCCCCCCCAGCCAATCCTTCACAAAGCCCACCTTGTGCAACGCCACCGCCATCTGCTCCGCAGGGTGAAGGGAATGGGGAGAACAGGGAAAACTTGCGTAGGCATCGCGGGAAGAAGATCAGAGCTTTGGAAGGAGGGGTGGAGATGGCTTGGAAAAGAAATGATACTGTAGATACAAATGATTAAGGGGGGGGGAAGCCACTTTAATCATCAATCAAACTTAAACACTGCCCCTTTCTACCCTTACACACAACTGGAGTATCACCTCCCCCTTGCCTTGAAAGATCCTTAGTTGTGGGGTGGGGGGAGAGGAGGGGGCTTCTGTCAGAAAAACTCCGAGAGCTGCTGAGGTCAGGCTTCAGTCACTTTCGGATTGCGTTCGTTCATTCATTCATTCATTCATTCATTCATTCATTCATTCATTCAAAGGTGCATCGCTCGCTCCACACCAACCTTTCCAACCTGACTGTTCCGTTTGCGGCAAAAAGGGACTTCCCCTGATTTAGTCAATGAAAAAAGTAGACATGCCACCATGGAAAGAGAATACATCTTGGCAAAGGAAGGAGATCACCGACCACTTTTCCCTAGAAGAGGACCAGCACTCCTTTCGAGCCCAATCCTACGCATGTCTACACAGAAGTCAGTCCCATTCGAGTCAATGGCACCTACTCTCATGAAAGTGTGGATAGGATTGAGCTGTGGGTCATCACACATTTAGACTGACGCACAGTTAGTTTGGAGACCTCAGTTTTTCCTTCTGGTATAGGCAGCTCTTCACTGAATTAGGCTTTGAAAAGAGAGCAAGTGACTTCATTTGTCTTCTCCTGACAGATTCTGTCCTAGTCAGATTTCCCCCTTCTACATTCATCATAGAGGCACTGAAGTCTGCAGAGGGTGATGATGATGTTCTGGGCTAGCTGGATGGGACATCTGAGCAAGGAGTACTTTTTCAAGTGATGACTGTCTTATCCTGAAGAGGCAGGGAGGAATCCCACCCCATTCCCTATTCAGGGATGCTAGCAGATGCCTTGGCCGTTGTCTCCCCTTGTTGGTTGTTTGTTTGTGTCTCTTTTTAGAAGATGAACCCCTTTCAGACAGGAAGTCCTTTACTATTTAAACCACTTTGAGTACTGTTTTTAAAATGGGATCTATAAATTCTACACAAATAATATCATAATCATTATTTAACACTTGCTTCAGTTCTAAAAGACTTTCCCTTAATCCAACAGATAATTCAGTGATGAGAGAGAAAAGCTGTCTACACATATACAGGGGTAATCTTATCTCTTCACGTTTTCTATCCTTGCAGGTTTCTAGAGTTGAGTCACTAACCGCTGAAGTCCTCAGCCTCTGAGATCTAGTCTACAGATCACACCAATTTAATTTTCCAGGTCTGACTTTCTGTTTCAGGAAAGCATTGAGAGTGAAGTTTTGCAAGATTGGGAATGCACCTCTAGTGGCCTGTTGCAACCACTTTACACACTTCCTTTTAAAAAGAGGGTTGACTCCATCCAAATTACACAACTGTGGATTCACACAATCACTTTCCCCATCCTGTGCAGTCTCTTTTGCTGTTTGGTATTTGGTCTTTTACAGGTAAAATTTCCAGGCATTTTCCAGTTACATTTATTTTACAAGTAAATTAAAATAATTTTGGAAGGAATTGTACAGATTTGTATTGTATTTTTCTTTTATAAACAGGAGATATCCAGAGAAAGGTTGGAAATAAATGGTCCAGATGGGCAGAGGAATGGACATTCTGGGATGCGAGAATACTGTAGACCAGGGGTCTCTAAACTTTTCGGCTGAAAGGCCGTATCAGATATCTGGCACAGTGTCGAGGACCGGAAAAAAAATTAAATATAAAATTTAAATAAATACATTAGAGATGGAACTTAGATGAATGACTGAAATGAATGAATGAATGAATGAATGAATGAATGAATGAATGGGCTCAAATGTCTAGAATTTCTTCAAGCACCAACACAACCCAAGAAATAAAGCACACACACTAAAATGGACCCCTATTCCTCCACCTCACAAGAACAACTCTGGTTGTGTTTGGTCAACTGGGCCAGAGGCTCTCAGGGGATCAGAGGCTGGCCGCGGGCTGGATAGAGGGTCTCCGTGGGCCACATCTGGCCCCCAGGCCGGGTTTGGAGACCCCTGCTGTAGTCACATGTTGGGTTGTACCTGCCTCATCTTGCATTGTGGAAAAAGGTAACATTCAATTGTTTTTGTCTATGCTACTTGCTGTGTGCGCACCTCTCTGTCTCTCTTTTGATCAATCACCTCTAATTCTGGATGCATATATCTATATATATCTATTGATATATGCATCCAAAATCAGAGGTGCTGTGGCTTGAGGTTAACACAGCCTTCTTCTCTTTGAAATGACACTATCCATTCTCTCCTGTTGCCTTATTATTATTATATCTATAGACTGCTTTTTGAGAAAAATTTCCAAGGAGGTTTATAACAATTTCTATATTTAATTGGCATATAAAAGTAATAAATTTCAATAGCAGAAGACATTAAAAGGAGCAGACTGTTATCAAAAAGCAGTCAAAATATCCCATAAAGCTCATTAGAAAAGGCTCGTTGGGACCTGCCTGAAAAGGCTATCAAGAAAGGAGCAAGACTGACATCCCTATGAAGGGAATTCCATTGCTTTGAGGCGATCAAAGAGAAGGCCTTGTCCTGCATTCATCACCCACCACACTTCAGTCAGTCAGAGCATATGGAGCAGGGCCTATAATGAACACCTTTACATATGGACAGGCTCACATGGGTGCAGGCAGCCTTTGACTGGTCCTGTATCCAGACTGCTGAGGACTTCAGAATTCAAGACCAGTACTTGATGCTAAACTCCCTCTTAAAAGTCCTGTTCGGTACTCTCCCCACCCCATCCCTCAAGTACTTCCTCTAGTCCTAACTTTTCTGTGAAGCCATGGCTTAATCCTATGCTTCTTACCTCAAGTAATGCCCAAGTGCCTGCAATAGCAGTTCCTTCCTTCCTTCCTTCCTTCCTTCCTTCCTTCCTTCCTTCCTTCCTTCCTTCCTTCCTTCCTTCCCCTTTGCCACCTTCTCAATGTTGGAGGAATCTCTTAAAACTGGTTTCCTCCTTTAGGGGGGAAGCAGAGTAGCTTCAGCAGCAGACCCCCCTCTTGCTGGGAATCAACCCAGGGAGCCTCCCACACCCGGCTGACTGCTAATCAAGAAACACAAACAACATTGGCTGGTTGAAGTTGCAAAGGAGATTCATTTACTCACGATTCATTGGAAGTAAGGTTACAGCATCTGATTGAGATCAGAGGTACACTAACTTAAAAGATAACAAGGCCCTGAAGCTGCCTTGTCCTGCGTGCCATGTGCCCTGCTGCATGCCATCTTGTCTGCTCAGTGGTCGTGAGGAAGAGAGAAAGAGGGCGAAGGGAAGGTTAAATAGGGTCTGGGGCCATGCCCCCACATAGGTCATTCAAAGGGGACAGGTAGGGTCACTGGGCTATGGCTTAACCCTTTCAATGGACAGTATCCTGCCACCCGTGGAAGCAGACGGAGTTGTACTAACTCCAACACTCAACTGCTGAATTTTAGACAGAAGCCTTTCTGATTTGCTCATTTGACTGTGAAAAGCACAATATACATGCATAATACATATGTCTAAAAATATCACAGTCATTTATTATTTTTATGAACTCCTCCTTTGCTCACCTCAAAACTAGAGGTGTCAATTGTTGTTTGGTGCCTCTCTCAGCACTAAAGGAGAGGGAGGATGCCTCAGAGAGTAATGTCCTGTGACATCCCCTCAGTCCGTTCCTTCTTGGTTCTTCTTCAATGTAAGAGGAAGACCAGCTGACCACTTTAACATTCTCTGCTCCTTAGGGCACAATCCTAACCCCTTATGTCCGTGCTTTCCAGCACGGACATAAGGGCAATGCAGCTCTGAGCTGCAAACCTTCCCTTCCTTTGAGGAGGCCTCTGTGAGTGACACCCAACTGGAGGATGCAGCACATGTCCCAATGGGACCGCTATGCCAGTGCTGGAAAGCACCAACATAAGGGGTTAGTATTGCGCCCTTAGAATATAGGACTGGCTGCATTCTAGTTGAGAGAAAATTGAGAATATTGATAGGTCAAGTCAACTTAAGAAGCCTATTATGATTTTTGTAATGCAGACCATTTCCCTAGGTCACCAGGTAGTACAGACACAAGTGAGAACTCAACTTCTTATGTCAGTGTTTATGGGTGGGAACATGTGTCTAATGTAGTGGCTCCCAAATTCTTTAGAGGCTGCTAAAACCCTAAGGGCTGCTGCCTGATTTATTGTCAAGGGATGTGGCTATAATGGTGATTGGATAGCAGTGCCCCCCCAAGTAGCAGCTTGTTTAACCTTCAATGCACATCACCTAATCTGTCTTGTCAGTTTCACGAACTACCAAAAATTGGGTCATGACCCACTGATAGGTCATGGACTCACAGTTTGAGAACCACTGGAATGGACTGGGGGTAGAAGACTCTAGAATTTGGTTTAACATAGCATAGCACAGGCAAACCGGCAGAAAGACAGCCACTTATTCAGTAGAGTGCTATAATGATTTCCATAGATCTTTTACTTGGTCCTGCACAGAAGTAGTAAATGAACAGATGCACATGTTAAAAAAAATCTATATCCCACCTTTCTCCTTAAAATAAGGAATCAAGGCTGCTAACAAGCAATCAAAAAGTTTAAAAACCCTAAAATACAATAAGTACAATCAATATAAAACATCAGTTAACATAGAACAACAACACAGCAGAAACACAGTGTAATAAAATAATTGCTCAAAGAGCAAAATTGATCCTAAATTTAAAAAAATTTAAACAGTCTTAAAACCTGCCAGAAGGCTAATAAGGTAGGTTTCATTCAATGGGGAGGGAATTCCATAATTGTGCTACAGCTATAAAGAAGGCCTTGTTGCTGCCAGTGGAGTCTCAGAGACTTGTGGCAATCTCAGGAGTCGTCCCGCAGACCCCTGTGACTTCAGAAGGTGGGCTCTCTCATGCAGAAGAAGGTGATCCTTAAGTGCCTCAGTCCTAAGCCATAAAGGGCTTTAAAAGTCAAAAGCAGCACTTTGAGCTGAGCTCAGAGATGAACTCAAGCACAGACAGTAGTGGTCCAACAGAGTCGAACCCACCCTGTCGTTTCTCCCAGAAGCCCTCAGGTCAAAGTTGGATGAGACCCACCCCACCCTGTACAACCAGGTCTCTCATCTTGTACAACCACCCACCCACCTTGTACAGCCAGGTTTCCATTGGCAAGTCAGTGCCCTCACCTTGAAATAAATCCTGGATGAGGATGGTTTTATTATTCACTGACCTGGCATTCAACAGCAGCACGTTCAGGCCAGATGAATCACTATCAGAGACTCTACCAGTCAAAAGGCTGGGAGGACAACCAGAAAGAGGAACAAACAATCCATCTGCAATTATCTCTTTTCTCCTGAAATGGCCTGTCCAACTCATTTAGGCTACAAGGGGAGTTTACACGGACCAAAGCCAAATTCCAGAAAAGTAACTACTTGATATGTTGCAGCAAAAACGACAGTCTCATGGCATCCTCTAGCAAATTAAAGCTGCAAACCTTATGCAGATTTACCTGGGAGCAACTCCCTTTGAGCTGAATAGGACTTTCTTCTGGGTAGACATTGCTAGGACTGAAGTATTATTGTAGCATAGGCCTTCATAGATGGATCCACTTGATGGGATGCATGGTGATATTTTTCAGTAGCCAGGTACAAGGGGGGGTCCCTGTATCCATGGGTCCCATATCCGTGGATTCACTTGTCTGTGTATTGGGTCCGGCCCCCCAGTACACACCCCCTATGGAGGCAAGGAGAGCTCTGCTCCTCTTGCCTCTGGAAGGTCCTCTGAGCCCAGCAGAGGCTGAGGACATCCCTGTGTCTTCTGCCACGCTCAGACTGAGCTTGACAGTGAAAAAAGTCACTTCCGGTTTCTCTGTGAAACTGATGTTTTTAATGCCTTATAACTTAGAACACCTGGGCCCCAGGCCTCCCAATGCCTTACAAGGCATTAAAAATGTCACTTCCAGTTTCATGGAGAAACCCAAAGTGATTTTTTTCACTGACCAGCTCAGTCTGAACCCAGCAGAGGTCTCAGACAGATGTCCGCAGCATCTGCTGGCTCAGCAGGCCCTCTGGAGGTGATGGGAGTGGAGCTCCCCTTGACTACGGAGGGTGGGAGGAGGCATTCACCTGTATCCATGATTTCACTTAACCACAGGGGGTTCTGGCACAGAACCTCCGCAGATATGGGGGCACACCTATATAAATATACTGTATTTTATGAACATACCGATACATTTAAATGCAAAAGATTCACAGATGGTTTCTCTTTAAAAATCCATTATGAAGAATGGTGATTTTCAGGTCAGCAACACAGTGTCCACACTTCATAGTGCTTTCCTTGGTACCCATGGGCATAAATATTTGTTAACTGAAAACAATACTTAATGGGCTAACCCTAACTACACAATTAACTACACAGACCCTAACTACACAATTCTAGGCAAGTCTACTCAGAAGTAAGTCCCACTGAGTTCAATGGGGTTTACTCTCAGGAAAGTGTGCATAGGATTGCAGCCTTACTGACTTGCACTGGATGTGTGGTCATGCACCAGTCCAACATGATTTAGAAAGAAAGAGCTCAGAAAGCGCTGCAGCTTTGTCCTTACATCCCTGTATGTGTGTGTGGCTTTAGGAAGGGGGTCTGAGGGATTCTGTTTGAATTCTAATGCTAGGGTTGGAATGCTATCAGCCCAATCCTATCCACACTTTCCTGGGAGTAAGCCCCATTAACTCTAATGCGACTTACTTCTGAGTAGATATGCATAGGATTGGGCTGTATGTCAGTCCACAGACCCCCATAGACGACAGTAGGCTGCCCCCAAATTCATCTGTGGAACATATGATACTGGTTTGGCCTCCAAAGTGGTGTAAGTGGGGGAATTCAAAATGTAACACTGTTGTACTGTTAACATTGCTATTGTTATGAGTTGTTTTTTTTAAAGTACTCAACCACAACAAATGGATCTTAAAACTCCCTGCCTTTTTTTGCAATTAAATTTTGAACTTATCCAAGAAATGGCTTTTAAACTCCACTGAGATTCAGCCACCTTTGGAGCCCCCACCCACCCACCAATCAGAAATGATGCTCGTGCACTTGCTGGGTTCCTGCTTCCTTCAAGCAGCAACAAAGCTGTCACTTCTATCAAGGGCTTCACGGTTTTGCTGTCATAGATAATGTTTCCAAGCCATCTGCTACTTTTCATACTCCCTACCACCTAGACACCACAATTATATTAATCTTGTTCTTGAGCCTCTGCGAGATTTCCCACTGACTTCAGCAGAACCTGGTTCCTGTTGACATCCATCATGCTCTTACTTTAGACCCTTGAAAATTATTAATTAGGAGTGGATGATTTTAAATGAATTCAGTTGCTTTGATGCTTGGCTAACATGACCTTTATTATGTGTTAATTCTTGCAATTTTGCAATGGTATCGATATAATTACCAGGAATAATGAGAAAGTCATCTTGTGCAAGGAGTTGATTTGCATCTGAAGCGCATGATGCAACCTAAATCCAGGTCCTTCATTTTGTTTGCTAGTCACCTAATGAATAGATCCATTACCATGTCAAAGATTAAAAAAGAAAAATTAATAAACTCTCCCTGGAAATTGCAACAGTTGGACTGAATAAGATATTTCACTCAACCGACAATCACATGGGCGACTTCTGGAATGGCTGTGAGTTGTCTGTGAGAGTAGATGCGATTGGCTTAGCGCCCCAAACACTTTTTTTCCATTCACAATCAATGCCACTATCTCTCTTCTAAGCTCTGGAGAAGGGAAAATTAATCTGCACTGTCTGATCTCCCCTGTCATCATTGGGCATAGTTTAAAGAAACAAGTTTCATTAGTATTAGTATTAGTATTGAGAACACTCCTGAGCAAGCAAAAAGCCGCAATCCTGCCTAATTTTGGCAATTTGAATGTAATAATAAGTTGGCAAGCGTGAGAGATTTTCAAACATATTAGAAGAATGGTGGTTTTCCTGATAGCGATCTCCACCTAATCATTCTCACTAACTGAAAAGATGACTCACACGCTCAATAGACTTATCACTGTGCTATTTCAAGAGGCAGGCACTTTGTGTTTTTGCTGCTTTGTTTGTGCACGAAAGCCTTTCCATACACTCCCTTCAAGGTTGACATTTTTCTTTGTGTAGGTCTCCGCCACCAATTCCAAATCACTTTCAGTTGTCAAAAGTTGCCAGGCCCTTAAACACACTTGCAAGACTGCATTCCTCATTTGTATGGTTTTCTTTCTTTATCCCCCCCCCCCCAGCATTTATGAGCACTGCACATTCACTTCAGCCACTTTATCGCTGATGTAAGAGAATCCCAACTAGGGGAGTAAAAAACACACTCAGCTGAGCACAAGCCGCTACACTGGCAGCTGGTTCGTAAATGCTGGTTCATCACTTGAGGGCTGCAGCATCAGGTAGTATCCTAAAATAGGTTAATGGGACCACCAAGATCAAACAGCGCAGACAGAAGTCCCATTTCATCTCACACACAATTCTTTTCAGTGGTATCAGTTTGTGCATTCAGTTGTCAAGGCCTGGTTTGCACAGACATGTTCATTGCTGCAGAATGTGAATGGGCCCACCACAATTCAAACACCACAGAGAGAACCATCCTTTCACCTCATAAGCAAATGCTATTCAGTGAGGACTAATTATTTATTTGAAGAGTTTACACCCAACCTTCCAAATGAATGGTCCTTAAGATGGCTTACAATGATTTGCAGAAGTAATAATTTAAAAAAACCCCAAACCCCTGCCACCAGCTAAGCACACAAAGGAGGCCTTTGGCCAACAGCAGAGACCTGAGACTGCATCTCTTTACTTCTGTAGTCCTTGGCCAATCAGCAGTTGGTGCAGAGCAGAGTTTTCTTTTCCAACAGCTTTGGGAAAGCAAGTTGTCTACTGCTGCACCTTTCTTGACCAATGGCTGGGGCCTGGCTGGTCTTGGCACAGTGTTCTTTCTGGAGGCAATAAGTGCATCCTCTCAGTGGCCCTTAGCCTCTGGCTGTTTCATACATTCTGGCACTAAGTATGGAGCTGACTGTGACCTACCAGTGATGTGAGGTCCAGGCTCAGGGAGGCAATACACACTCACCTCTCTTCCCCCCTTATGTTCAGTCTCTGAAACACACTCTTTCCCCCCTCCAGAAATAATTACATGCATAAATAAATAAAGATCAGTCTCTGGAACACTCTCCTTCCCCTAGAAATAAATTTTAAAAAAACTCACCTTCCCCCACTTGGAGTTAGAGAGAGCTCAACACAGGCCCCCTGAAGCAACCAAAAAGCTGCCTCTCCTAGTGCTATACAAGAGCAGGCTCCCAGCTTTGTTCATGGCTTTTTTTTTAAACAGAAGAGAAGCTTCTCTTCCTGCTGCCTCCCCAAAGCTTGCTGATCCAAGTACCTTGCTATTTTTTGATTGGAGGACAGACATACTTAAATTGGAAGACACTCATGATTCCAGCCTAACCTGCTTGGAGGCAGCTCTTTTTGCTGCCTCCTCAACAACTGATGACACAAGTACAGTCTTTTTTAATATTGGGCAAATGGCGTTAGCTCTCTCTGATGACTTTAACTGCACAGGTATCCCTTACTGTTTTTGTCCCTTGCAAGCCACCATTGCGATGGAACAGGAGCAGAAATGAGTAGTTTAGGAAAGGCAAAAGGTATGTGCTTTGTTTGTTTTTACTTGTTAGATCCTTTCCTCTTTTTTTTTTCCTTGCTGGATTAGGCGAGGCCCTGCCTATCCTGATTGCACATCACCGAAAGATACTGGAAATGCCATCCTGCATAAAACAAAGAGAAGAATGTGGCTTTGGGACAAGGAGAAATGCTAGTGGTGAGAAATCAATAGGACTGATGCCACAGCAATAGTGGCATAGCTTTCTCCAAGGCACATGCCTAGAAGCAGTCTGTAGGGGTGGCCTTCTCATGTCACCATGAACCCACAAGTAGCTTAGGAGTTCAATATAACAGCATGTCAGATTGCCAGTCAAAGAATGTTCCTACGGTCCAGACCAGAGGATTCCTTTCTGAGGTTTTGCACATTGCGCATGAGAAACTCAGTCCTTGAACAAGTGTCTACTAATCCAATAAATAGAAATCAAATGATGTCTATGGACATGTGACTCAGTCCCAAGTGTAATCAAATGCTGAAAAATAAAGTGGTGGGCATGGCTGGGGATGTGTGTGTGGAATTTACCAGACCCAAATCACAGCTGTCTGATGCTTGTCCACTGGAGATGACCTTCGAGAGGCTTGCATCTCTAAAGGTACCTCTGTGCACACCTCTCCCTGAGGTTCAGATGTATGGTACTACTGCAGCTCACAATCCTCCGCAGTTTCAATCTTTGCTGTTCTTCCACATTTGTATAGCAGCCATGTGCAACTGTAAGACCAGCATGAACAAAGCTATAAGCCAAGGGGCAATACCATCATGCACTTGTCCTATGCCACTTGGTATTTCTCCTTCTTTTAAGAGGCTCTTCTCTTTTTGTGAAGGCACATTTTAAGAGAGCTTCCACTGAACTGCACTTCCACTGAACTACAAGACATTGAACCGCAAGTAGGAGCAATTCCCATAGAAATGTGCACTTGAAGAACCAGAAGAAAGGAAAATCTAGGCAACTGGCCTTGCTGTTCAGTAGCACTTCACATATTCACACATGTTGGCTCACCATTTTGATGGCTGTAGTATCAAGTGATGATGTACGTACCATTTGATGGCTGTAGCATCAAGTGATGATGTCCGTACAGAATGAACCACCACAGATCCAGCACCATAGAGTGAATTTTCATTTCTTCTGCCTCCAGTAGAATGCTTTTCAGTGAAACAGTTCACTCATTCTGGTCTAGAGGGCAGGAGGTCTGGTCTAGAGGGTAGAGCCTCCATTTGCCTGAAGATAACATCCACAAGGTCACCAGTTCGAGGCCACCGGCACCGTGCGACCTTGAAGCAGCTGACAAGCTGAGCCGAGCTATTTCCATCTGCTCTGAGCGTGGGAGGATGGAGGCCAGGATGGAGGCCAGATCAGAACGAAACATCTGAATTGTTGTGGCTCTTGAAAGATAGAGCCTTCTTTCAATTGTAAAAATCCCTACGGGGATTTAAATTAGCCTGCCTATGTAAACCGCCTTGAATAAAGTCTTGAATAAAGACCAAGAAGGGCAGTATATAAATACCTGTATTATTATTATTATTCTACCACAGCCACCAAATGTATCATAAAGACATTTCCACCACAGTTCTGGGGTGTGGTCTGATGGCACATGAGGCAGCAACCATGCTGAAATCAAGCAGGTTTGCACTTGGGTCAGCACCTGGGTGGGAGACCCAATGAGAGTCCCACATATGCTGCTTTGAGTTCCCAGGAAGAAATATATAAAATAAATATATACTTTGCAAGGCATTGCCCCAGAAAGAAAAATAGGGGAAGTATTTTAGTAAGGACAGATACCTGTCAATAGGCAAAGGTTGAACATATATAATGATGCACAAATGCTAGGATTCTTATGCTAGATTCTATGAACCACCTCTGCTTTTGCTCCAACCAGAGGAATGGAACATTTCCATTGCCGGCTGTATGCTTAAGCCCAATCCTTTCACCCGTTAATAGGCAATCATATTTGGTGGTGTTTTTAGAGAAAAACAAAACATTCATATTATATTTTTGAGTTTCAAGAGAAGAGGTGGATAATTTATTTTGGCTCCTAGCACATGAGGTTTTATGTCAAAACAATGAATTAAAATAGATTTCCTCTAGGCATTTAAGTTGATTTATTTTTAATTGGGGGGAGAAAAGTTGTAACATTTGCAGAATATTAAATCTGCAAGTACAGTACACACACAGACACACAGAAAACAAAAATAAAACAACCAGGAGACACTCTAGTGCGCTTGCATGCAATTCCTTTTGTAAGCGTTTAGAGATGTCTGTATCTAAACAGGAATGTCATTCTTAAACATCACAGAAGCAAATCTGGCCAAATGAGAAAAACAATCCTCATGGAATCAATCTTCACAGGACTGAACATGAAAACAAATCAAGAATAGGGTTATAAAAACCTAACAGCACAGCAAAACTCTGTCCTTTATGGGTCCATCTCACTTTTTCCACCATCACCCATCTTCTCTCACTTTGGTGTGATGAAACATAGTTATAAGCAACTGTGTAAAAGGGACCTTTCCTTGACTTCATAAATATAACCTCCACATCCCAATGATGATGTCTATCGTCAATCAATCCTTCACATATTCTCCAGTGTTTCCAGATATCTTTTATCTTAGGGAGCACATTTTACGTGAAAGGACCTTATTCTACAGGATTCCGCACCAAGAATAATTGGAACTAGAGCCAGGGTACTTTTGGGACCCAATCCTATGCTTCCCCAGCACCAAGAAGACAGCAGTGCCAAAATGGCCACCATTGTCTCCTATGGGACCAGGGAAGCTCCCAGAGGAACAGTGGTTCACTTACCCTGTATCATGTCCAGGCAGCTCCAATGGATCTACTCAGATCAGTGCAGCACTGAGGAGACCTATGGCAGTCTCTGTGGCTCTGGAGGGGGTATAGGATGCAGTGGCAGACTCTACTGCCATCCCCACCCCCTGCTCGGGCCTGATCCTCCCGTCAAGTAGTTTTTTCCAAGTGTTGAGGCTGCCAGCAGCCTGCTCACATTGCGCTATAAGCGTGAATGCTTATAGAGACCTGTTAAAGCAAGAAACACTTCGCTGGTAAGCTTTTAAACAATGCTAATGGGCGTAGGGAGACCCGGGATCCACAGATAACTGAATCAGTGGATACCAGGTCCGCAGATACGAGGCTCCACCTGTACTTCTGCCCAAAGCACATAATTTAAGGAATTTACTACCACAAGATGTGGTGGCCACCAGCTTCAATGACTTCAAAAGGGGATTTGATACATACATGGCAAATAAGGCTAATCATGGTTATTAGTTGTGATGGATACCATCTATCAAGTTCAAAAGCAGTACACCTCTAAATACCAGTTGCGGGGGGGGGGGGAGGAATAGAATAGGGTTAACCATCTCCCCCTTGTGGAGATTCAACCCCTTCTCAGAGGTTGAACACTGTGAGAGACAAGATACTGAACTAGTGTGAATAGGGCTAATCTGGGGTATGTTCTAAAGGGCTAATATAATGTGTGAATAGGGCTCATCTAAAGGCCGCAGTGAAAGTCACAGATGCACAAATGTTTGCACTTTCTTTTTCCATTATCCCAAGTTTCTATCCAGAATATGGTAAGCAAGGTATGCTTTCTTGGCCTAAGCCCGGAGAGCCTGTTTGGCATGGCTCCAAAGGGTAGTGAGGTCAGGCATTTGCCAGGATTCCAAGACTGAGTAAGGTCCCCTGCTCAGGCAGTCACTGTTCTCATGGACCTACTGTAAGAATGACAGAAGAATCACAAGATAATTCTCTATGTCAGTGTTTCTCAAACTGTGGGTCGGGACACACTAGTTGGGTCGCAAGTCAATTTCAGGTGGGTCCCCATTCATTTCAATATTTTATTTTTAATATATTAGACTTGATGCTACCATCCTATGTGACTGCTTTTGGGGAAATGTTACAGACCTGTATTTTTAGCAAGCTACTATGTATATTCTTTTAACAATGACAGTAAATGAGACTTATGCCAGGGTAAGTGTGGGTAGGATTGCAGCCTAGGAGTGTTAAAAATTTTCCTGCTTCATGATGTCTCTTCCAGTCATGACATCACTTCCGGTGGGTCCTGATAGATTCTCATTCTAAAAAGTGGGTCGCGGTGCTAAATGTATGAGGACCACTGCTCTATGTATAAACCCCAAAGGAAGAGGGTCCTCTGAGGGTGTCTTGCCTACGTCTCCAGTTCTGGAGCCAGCATTGCCTCCTGTTGCAACTCATCAGTTCTTGCAACAAAGGCAGTTCTGAAACTCAGTAGCAGCTGACAGCTCATCAAATGTGTGCCTATTTGGAAGAAATATTTTTGCAGGTTCACCCAGCTCACTTTGGGAATATGTGCTCAGGGCATTTGTCTTCCAGCTACATAGACTTATGGCACCTTCAGGTATTCCCATTGTGTTTTATCTTCCATTATTCTTAGGTTGCCTACCTCTGTGATGTTTGATGTTCGTGGAAGGAACACCCTGTGAC
This sequence comes from Tiliqua scincoides, assembly GCF_035046505.1. NCBI lineage: Eukaryota > Metazoa > Chordata > Lepidosauria > Squamata > Scincidae > Tiliqua > Tiliqua scincoides. Next base: position 111,949,479 of record NC_089823.1, read on the forward strand.
ACACCCCCAAACAATCTGACAATGCAACAGGCAATTAGGCCACAATGTGCTGCATCTGAACCTGCATCTCAAGATTCATTTCCATTTTGTAGTGCAGTACACCTTGAAAAGATACTCCTAAAAGAATGCTGAAGAACATCAGGTGCGCCCTGTGAATGAGTCTCAGGACAGAGTTCCCTAGTCTGCTGGTAAGCCAGAAGTATTAAAGATCAAGCACAATTTTCATTCAACCTGTGCAAAAATGACACGACAGGTAGAAAATGGCCTCTGCCATGATTTTTTATCCTGTTCCTTTCAGCCCGTCCCCTTTAGCTATACATTGATGGATCTGTGTTGTGTCTCAGCCAGATCGCCCAAACCCAAGCCCCAACAGGAAACTGGATAAGCAGGTTAATACACCAAGTCAATGAAGGCACAAAATATGAACTTGAATTGCCAGTTGCATTCTGAAAATATGAAGCCCAAAACATATTTCAGTAAACTTTCAATTGAACAGACTAATGGGGGAAGGGGTGTCTGTTAATACCAAAAGTCTGTTAAATCCAATATATACACAACAAGTTTTAACAAAGCAGATGTCTATTATTTCCCAAATCTGTTAAATCAAGGTCCTTTAAATTGAGGGTTTGCTGTATAGGTGCAGCCTGTTTATCCACGGATTTATCCACGGATGGGGAGGGGTACTGAAAGTTACACACACCTTTGCCTCCTTTGCCCTGAGCTGGCATCTCAATCCATTTCCAGGCAGCCCAAAACACTGCAAAAAGTCTCTGCCTTGCTCAGGCAGGGAAATAACCCTGGAGCCCTGGAAGAGGTTCACCTTGCAAAGAACAGTAACACTCCTGGAGCCCCTGAGCCAGCCAAGGCTGAAGAGGGGAAGCTTTGTAGCAAGGTGGAGTTCTCTCTCTCTCTCTCTCTCTCTCTCTCACACACACACACACACACACACACACACACACACACACACACAGGCAGGTGCAGTAGCAACAGAGTGGATTGCTTTAAAAAACCCAGGGAGTGTTTGCCAAGCCTTGGAGAGATAGATGAGGGTGAGCAGAGAGTTGAACTACAAGACCCAGAATGCTCTGGGGCAGAGGAGCTTCAATGATGGCTGCAGCCAGGGAGGGCTGCAGGAGCAGTAGCAGCGAAGAGGAGGAGCAGAACCTGCAGTGCTGTCTGGAGGCTTCCTGGGACACAGAGGATGAGGCTTCCCAAGCAAGCTCAGGATCCCACCTGTGAAAGGGAAAGGAGGGGATTGAGAACAGCTGCCTTAGTTTCCTTCCATCCGGAAGTGTCAGGCTGCAGCCTATTTGCGTAACTCTATGGGATTTAGCACAACTCCTTTTTGTTAATCACTACGGAACTAATGCAGATAAATAGGCTGTACCTGTATCTTCCATAAAAGTTTCTTTCTATCTCCAAACTTGACACATCCACTTGGACCCACTAGGCTTTATGCCAGCAAAAGAGCTGGTGCAGATCAGAGTAGGCTCATGGGGATAAAGCAGCAGCAAAGTAGGTAAGTAAAAAATTACTTTTTACTTAACTCTCCATCGCTGGACCAACCTGGTCCCCAGTTGGCCCATAACATGCAGTGGAGGCTGGGCCAGCACTATGGGCCAGCCCAGGATAGGACTGAGGTGTTAATATAGCAGTTCCAGAAGAGCATCCAATAGGTATGAATGGGATTCCTTTTTGGAACCCCATTCAACCTGTTACCAATTCCTCTAGAACAAGAGAGGGAGGATTACCATTACAGTGGTGATAGCAAGACTTATTTGACATAGCTCCCTGCTGGTAGGCACTTTGCTGAAAACTCTTACTGCTCCCAGAATACAAAGTCCTGAAAATTTTAATAACGAGACAATGGGTCACAAAATCAAATTGCTTCCCTGCCAACTCCTACTGGATCGCCTCACAGTTCAATATTTATTTCCCATACCATGCAAGCGGATTAAGAAATGGGGTGACAAATGTAGAATGGCCATGAAATGCAATCAAATGACCATTTCACCAAAATAAAAATGCACTGCAGATCCAGATTTTCAACATATCCATTTGGTATTTTGAGACCTGATTCACCCTGTTTAATGTAGTGGTTACCTGCTAACTGCCTTATGACTCACTTTTCTCAAAGGGGATTTTTTTTCATAATGACCCATCTTGTACATCCTTCAACACATGTTGGGATAGTGATTCATTGCCTCCTGGCTCCATTCACTTTGAGATTCTTTCTCAACACATGATGAGCAATGATCATGGTTGTGGCATGATGTGAAAGGAGAAGGGAGATGGATCAGCTAGTTCTTTTCTCTTCCATATTTTACTGCAAATTCTAGTATAAATTTTTCAGCAGCCAGCAGCGGACCTCCCTAGCCACGTGCCCAGGGCAAAGTTCCGCGATGGCTGCCCCCATGGGCTACTGCCACCCTATACCTATACCGCAGAAATTCAACCCCCCCCCCACTCACCTGAGGCTCACGGAGCCTCGTGCAACTTCCACCTCTGTTGGAGAAACCTCTGTGAGGTTCCCCGGTGCTTTAGGTGGGTTCCCCAACCTGATGGGTTCCCTGCCCCCATCAGGAGCCTCAGAGAGACTTCTGCGAGGTCCTGGTGCCTCGTGCCTGGGGCTTTTGCCCCATCAGACCTAATAGTAGGTCCGCAACTGTCAGCAGCATTTGCAACTGAAATAATAATAGTAAAAGAGGTAAGAAAAAAAGAAATATGGGTTGGGCAAGGAGGGCAGAGAGTGGAAGAGAGGTCAGGAGGCAGCAGCAACTCAAGAAGCCTCCTCCATGCTGCACTACTGTGGGCCATGCTACACACATCTTCATATAGCAGATGTGTGGTGATATTGTGTGGTGATATCACCACCATTGCTGGTGGTAATGGTAGCTGCAAAGATCTCATTTGGAAACACAGTACTACAAAGAAAACAAAAAGAAAAGTTGAAAAGCAACCCCACCGCTTAGGGTTTCTTAGGCTCTTAAAGCTATTCAGGAGTTCATGAATAAGAAGACCAGTAATGACAGACAAGATTCCCTGAAAGACAAGTTGCCCACAACTGTTGACACTCAGTACAATATGCAAAGGCAGGGTAGTCTTGGGCTCCTTCTAGGATGGAAAATTGGCTTAGTGTCTTGATATGATTCAGTCACAAGGTGGCACTATATTGAGTGGTATCAAGGGGTGAAATCAGAACTTTTCTCATTGCTCTGCTCTTCTTGTTACCAGATAGGAAAGTTGTGTTCAGCGTACTGAATGACATTAGAAGTAAACTCAAACTCACAGATTTCTAACAAGACTAGAAAATGGCACTGTTTTGAGCTACAGATGCCTTCAGTTTAAAGAAAAAAAATCCTCCCCAATGGAATGCTTTGCCTGCTTTCACTTGGTCACAAAGATCCATATGGAGTAAATTCATTTCTTTATGCTTTGGAAAAATAAGCCAGCCAGTATTTATAAATACTGTACATTTGCTGAGAAGGCCAAACATAAGTGTAAGTTGTTTTGGCCAAGTTTGATCCCCTTTTCATTCCAAACAGGGACATGTTTTATGAGAGGGTGGTTGGTTGGCAACCTTCAGTCTCGAAAGACTATGGTATAAGCCTACAGCACCTGGTATTCCCAGGCGGTCTCCCATCCAAGTACTAACCAGGCCTGACCCTGCTTAGCTTCTGAGATCAGACAAGATTGGGCATCTGCAGGGTAACAGTTACTGACTATGAGAGGGTCTGCTTCTATAAAACAGCACAGAAGCCTAGAGAAACTCTGTGAATTTTCTGTGAATTTTCCAGTAAAAACATGGAACAACTTCGAGACAGCTGTAAGCTCTAACACTGTAGAACTGATGCTGCTATCCTATGCACACTTACTCAGAAATATGTCCCACTGCACTCAGTTGAACTTACTCCTAAGAAAACATACATAGGGTTGCAGCCTAAGGGCCCAATCCTGGGCTCGATGCACCGGCTTAGTGCCAGCGCGCACTGTTGCAAACATGCCATAAGGCACATTTGCGAGGTCTAACGGTAGGCCAGCACCCATGCTGACCCAGCGCTGGCCAGCGCTAGGCTTGTGCCAGGCAGGCACCCGGCCTCTGCTGCTCGGCAGTCACACGGATCGCTGAGCTGCAGAGAGGAAACTGGGGGCAGGGGGGAGGCGGGGAGGAGGCGTAACAGGGAAGGGGGAGGCAGGCAGAGGGCGGGGAGGAGACCTAACAGGGAGGCGGGGAGAGGGCGGGGGAAGGAGTGTCAGGTGGGCTTGCTGCCTGACATGAATGCTTTTCCCATTGCAGGGCTACTTCCCTTACCCGGGGGAAAGGGACAAAAGTCCCCTTCACCTAAGGTACCGCCCTTGGCTGCCCAAGGCTCACAGGATGCGGCAGTAGCCGTTTTCTGTGCCACCACAGCCATGCATCACAGGAACTCAGGATTGGGCTGCCCAGCTACAATCCATTGACTATAATGGGACATTTCTGAGTAGACATGCATAGGATTGGACTCTAAGACAATTTCTAGGAATGGTGGATGATGTACTGTGAATGGGAATGGTGTATTGCAAGACATCTCAACAGTGGCAAACCATTAAATTGCTACTGAAATCTACCACTGCCTGGTTTTGAGTGACCCACTGAAAGCATTCCTTTACAAAGCTAAAGAATATGATCACCAGAGTCCCAGTTTTATGATACCAACAAATTGACAGGGGTTAGCCCAGATACCAGCAGTTGTAGTCTATGAGGAATGCTACTCCAGTTACATGATTCACAGCCCAATCCTATGCTGGCTGGGTGCCAGCATAACACACATTGTGCTGGTGGAGCTTCCTTTATGGCAGTCACAAAGCAGCAGTCACAAAGCAGTCCACCGGTGCATGCTTCTGGACTACTGGTAGGGAGCCTGGAGCAGCCTCTCACACACCCGTGCGTGACCAAAAACCTGCTGGAACAGGTAAGGTCATTCAGCAGTGGAACACGTTGGGGGGAGGACAGAATGGGGGAAAGTGTGGTTGGAATGGCATAGTGATAGGCAGGGAGGAGGATGGATAAGGCCCAGGAGGGGGGGACCCCCTTCCTAGGTCTGATCTACCTTCTGGGGTCAGCTATAGAGCTGGTGTAGATCCAAGTTAACCCATTGGGTTTGCAGGGGCTTACCCCAGGGCAAGGGAACAAATTATCCCTCACCCCAAGGGTACCTCCTGAGACTGAAATTCCTCCACAGGATACAGTGGAGCCTGTGCTAAAACTATTGCATTGCTATGTGGGGAATTGTGGTGGATTGGGCTGTCAGAATGGATATTACTTGTATTCTATTCCAGTGTCCTTAAACAGAGACAGCAAAATGCCATGTGCAAACTGACAAGGAATGACTTGCTAGCATTTGGATATGTGAAGTTTTTCACAGGTATCTATGTGATCAACCATTCAGTGTCCTCACAGATCATATATCCTTGGTAACCTTCATCAAAGGAAAGGATTGGGACTAAGTGGTAATATAATAGCAACAACTGCTATTAAACCCATTTCTGTGCAGCCCACAGTTGTGCACATTTGATTCCTGCCGCATACATGCAACGTTGGGCAGAAATGACTATTAATAAGAACGATGGAATTCAACTTACTAGCAGAGAATGCTTGGACAAATTTCTGGAGGAAAAATCCATCACAGGTTACAAGCCATGATGTGCATGTGCAACCTCCTGATTTTAGAAATGGGCTATGTCAGAATGCCAGATGCAAGGGAGGGCACCAGGATGCAGGTCTCTTGTTGTCTTGTGTGCTCCCTGGGGCATTTGGTGGGCCACTGTGAGATACAGGAAGCTGGACTAGATGGGCCTATGGCCTGATCCAGTGGGGCTGTTTTTACGTTCTTAAAGTGGTCATGCAAAATGGATGCTAATCGCTCAAAATAGCTTTAAGCCAATTCACAAAGGACTTTCATAGCATTATGTTATAAAAATCTGACTTTTGTAGTGGTATTCTGATTTTTGTGGTGGCATTTGTGGCTGATTTTTGTGGTGGCATCTTCTATCCTTGTGAACACTCTGGCACATCTTATGTTTAAAAACACCAGCGGGGCTCTTCTTATGTTCCAGAAAAAATGTTGGTCATAACAGACCCCTACAACACAAATAGACACTGACAGCTTAGAGGAGGATGTTATGGTTATGTTTGTATTGTACATGCTTCCATACCAGCGTCTGAAGATAGGCTGCATCAGACAGGGCCTCTGAGAGGAATTTTATCAGGGGGTAAAATGTTTCTTTTGGGCCCCTTCCCAAATGGGGAGGGGGCAAGGGAGGCAGGCAGAATAGCGGCAAAAATGAGCAGGGGGAGGGTGCTGACAGCCACAATAATCTGTGGAGCCCAGGTCTACTAGGCTTCGTGATGCAGAGCCCAGGTCTACCCAACCATGTGGCATTGGCAGCTAGATAAAGTAATATGGAAAACCAAACACACTCCTAAGTCTCTCTAAAACCTCTGAAATATTGAAAATCCATTACATTAAATTAGGATCATTGTACTTAGGCTCACACTAGAATGGACGGTGTCCTGTGTGCACCAAAATGAATTTCTGCAGCAGCTGTAGCCCCACAACTGTGTCCCTAAGTGCCTATACAATCCTTCATTGTTACTGTCTCAAAAAACCAAAGAGCTATTATATAGCAGACCAGTTTCCTCCCAGATTTGACACTGTGTTAAGGAGAGTCATGGATGCATTCCTGGGCCTGGTGTGTATGGCATGCAGCAGCAGTTGCTGCCTCATGCCTGTGGTTGTGTCCCCAGCATCATGAACAGGTAGCAAGTTTGGGTGAGTTTGGAAAAATGTAAGATCCTTTGGTTCCTGGGCCCCCTTTCTGACCCTGGGCCTGCATACAAACTACCCCCTTTACCCCCCCCCCTCGCCTAGGCCCTGCCATCAGATCCAAATAGCTCCTCAAGGTGATCCAGAACTTTAAGAAATTGTGCACCATACCAGATCAGGATGACCCAAACACCTTTGGCAATGTTTCAGAGATGACTAGAATTTTGACCATGGACAACTGAGTGAATTTGGATCTTGTCTGATCTTGGAAGCTAAGCAGGGTCAGGCCTGGTTAGTACCTGGATGGGAGACCGCCTGGGAATACTGAGTGCTGTAGGCTTATACCATAGTCTTTCGAGACTGAAGGTTGCCAACCATTAGCAAAGGGAAACTATAGCATCATAATCTATAAATTATAAGTTGTGGACCTTATCCACCATCCAGATCTGACTGGATGCTATGAGTGAGCCAAGCAGGCTCCATGGTGACTTGGCATTGGGCAAGACACAGTGAAAAAGATCTTATCCTGTGATTATTGCACAAAGGAAGAAACTTCAATCACCGCACTCTTCCTTGATTGACTTTGTCTTTTCCAAGCAGCAGACCTGTATGAATTTGGAAGTGATTGCCATGGACTTCTATTCTAAGGTTATAATCTTATACACAGTACCTGGGAGCAAGTCCCACTGAACTCAGTGGGGTTTATTTCTGAGTAGACATGCATAGCATTGTGCTGTAAGTGTACTGTGCTACTTGCTTTGCTTGTTACATACATTGTTATACAACTAAAGAGTACCTTGCTCACTAAGGCATCCTAGATGATGACTGACAGTGCAACCCAATTCACAGCAGCAGAATTTCAGTTAAGCTATAGATCAACATCATTATTATTAGCTACTGGACACAGCCCAGCAGAATGGGAAGACAAAACAGAACACCCATTCCTACTCTGGGAGAAGAATTCCATTCTAAGATGGCCTGACCTGGAAAACTGGCCCCTGCAGATTACCAAGCCACAAGGGGATATGAGCAATTCTATAACCAGCACCACTCAGGGAAAGAACTACCACACTTAGTGGTGGCAACTGGTGTATTGGGGGACAACAGTGATGTTGCCCTTGATGGGAAATGGACAAGTCATACACCAGTTACTGTATAAGGGGAAAAAAAGTAACACTCAGATGCTTTTCCATTGAGACTGAGTGAAGAATATTCTGCAGAAACAGAATTTATGAAAATGACCAAACTAATACAACCTAGTTCATCATCTACAGCAGGGCTGTCCAAAGTTTTTGGCAGGAGGGCCACATCATCTCTCTGACACTGTGTCAGGGGGCAGGGAAAAAAAGAATTAATTTACATTTAAAATTTATATATTCTTGGTACTATGCTACTTTGTGCAAGGCCTTTTATAGACCTTGAGCTATTGCAAGACCTTCATTCATTCATATAAGTTCATCTTTAATATATTCATTTATGTAAACTTATGTAAATTTATTCAAATTTTCAATGTAAATTAATTCTTTTTTTCCCTGGCACAGACGTGAAACAACAAGCAGTGGAGGGAGCCCTCATCCCACAGCTCATGCGAGAGATCAGTCGCCCTCACACTGAGAGCAGTTGTATCGGGCCAGTGTGGGTTCCAGCAAGTCTCCGGAGGCCCAGAGGTTCATTGGAGACTGGGGGCTCCCTGAGGGCTGCATTGAGAGGCCTCGAGAGCCACAAGTGACCCCAGGGCCGGGGTTTGGGCACTCCTGATCTACAGAGATTCAGCCAGAGCCATCTTGTATGACTGACAGTGATGGTACTGCTCAGATTGACACTCGCTTTGGTTTTGTTATTCAAAATCCTTTGAGATTTAGAGATGAGTGAATGACTATCTGAACTACCAAATGGCCAGTACTGCTGAGATGCTTAATAGTTATTTCTTTAAACAAAAATAAGGGAAGTTGTGTGGATTAGTGTCTTCATAAGAAGCAGTCTCTAGGTGGTACTATATTTAGGCACACAGACAGAGTTACAAGTTTCCTGTTTGCTATTCTCTTTCTGTTACAGGATACCAAAGTTGCATTCAGCATGCTGAATGGTGTCTTCTGGCCTTCTCATGGCAGATAATGTCTTATTAGTTCATAAGGGATGACAGTAAGATGTAAGGGCCCAATCCTATCCAGCTTTCCAGCTCTGGTGTAGCCATATTGCAGCCCTGTGGTAAGAAGACCCAATGACTACCACTCCACCACAGGATGCAACACACACACCACTGGCATAACTGCACCATCACTGGAAAACTGGATAGTTTTGGGCCCTAAGACAGTATGACACCTGGACAGTACCTCTCATAGGGTACGTCTCCTAAAAAGCCCCTAGAATCCTCTCTAAAGCATGAAGGTTCTATGGTAGATGAGTTTCTGTGGAAACTCAAGATCTTCCATCAAGTAGAAAGACTGAACATAAGATAAAGGATGTATAATATATCTAATATTCAGAAGGCTGGAGCAATGCTTTTACGTACCAGTGACATTCATTTTCCTACTTCCCGCATCTTCCCGCAAATGTTACTCCTGCTTTCATGTTTTTCATTCCTCTTGATGTGATAGCTATTCAAAATAAAGGCCAGGACAGCATTTTGCCAGTGCTGTAATTGTTCTGTAATCCCTCTCTCCCAGGCTTTGTATTTGTTACATGCAAAAAGGAGAGACAGCGAGAGAATTGGGGGGGGGGGGTTGCATAAGAAAAAAAATGGCAGGATTGGCAGGGCAGGGGAAGGGGGTGTGTAACCTGCTTCTTTCTTATCTATTTAATCCCAAATTAGTATTTACTAATATTTCCTGTTTCTGACACAGTCATTAGGTTTCTTTATTTCTTTCTCAAAAACACTCAACAATAATTCAAGGTTTTAGATCCAGCCAAGGTTATATAGTCCTGTCTGTGACTTGCAGTGTTTATTCATAAGCCAGTTTAGCTTGGCACTTGCGTTGCAAAAGGTTTGAATTATAGCTTTGGTGGTAGATTAGGTTTCTTTGTATTATTCTATTTATATATCTGGTTGCTGCATTATGCATTTTCTTCATCCTGTCTTATAAACTGATTGGGGCATATCTCCTTGGCTATTGTGTACCTAAGTGCCCACCATGCTATGGATTTGAAAGCAAGATTGAATACCTACTAGCGTGGGCTTAGAAGATCATTGGTTCTCAATTGCTCCATTGTAATTCTGCCTACCTACATTCGGCTTATGAAGAAAATGCAATTAAAGACATGGATTGTTGAGAAATGGGAATTACTTTTCATCTAAGTAATGAGTAAACTTTTGCTGTTTAGTGGTTTCTGAGCCCATATACCATTTTTCAGCTTTGCTGAGGGAAGCTTTGGATGACACTTTTGAGCTCCTTTTGCACTTTTGAGTACAGGACCAAACAAGACCAAAATATACAACCAGTTCAGTGAGTATCATGGTGGCTTTTTTCTTATAGCAAAATAAAGATTATGAACCTGTGCCTTGAAACCAGTAACGCATGTGTCACTTAACCATCTACTTAACGATGGACCACATATATGATGATAGTCAAGCACAACAAAGAGGATCTTAAGGACACAGTCAGGTCTCCTATGGCAGAGTGTTGCATTACACAACAAAGCGGCTCTTAATGCAAAGAAGAGGCCATCTATCTCCAGTAGCCTGTGCAGCCAGATACTGTCTGGGAGGGAGTGTCTGTTTACATAACAAAGGCACTACTTTGGGCTTCATGTTCACTTAATGACCTAATTGCATAACAACAGAGATAGGAGAATGTCTCCCCATTGTTAAGTGACACACACCTGTATTATTGCCTTTGAGCATTTCAACACTGAGGTGGAAATCAAGTATATAATATCTTCCTAAGCAAGAAATGTTATTGAATTGGCCATGCATCTCAGCAATTGTATAGATAGATAGATAGACAGACAGTGAAATGGTCCTCACATTAAAAAATGCACACCTCCACAGGAAGGCTGTCACAATCTGAGAACAATATGGACAGGCCCTGCATCTGCTGTATTACCTGTGTATTGTAAAATTTCAATTTGCTGCTATTCCAGAACTCTCCAAAGGAGACCTTTTTTTGCTTTGCAGGCAAACATTTGCCAAAGGTAGCGTAGGTGGTGCAAAGGTCATTTCATTTAAACTAATTGTGATGGAAACTCCAGGTTCTATGAAAAGGCAATGTCAATAACATCTTATCCTTTTGTTCAGTAAACACCTGATATTGTGCTCTCAAGAAGCTGGTGATATTTTTTCTAGAGCTGGTTTCAGTGACACCAGTGATGAGCCGAGGTTCATCTCAAGGTCTCTATAGAGGATGGAACCTCAGCTCACAGGAGAGGTTTATTTCACCTCTCCAATTGGTCCTCCAAGAAGGAAGCTATGTTGTGTTGTCTCATCCAGGTTTGCTTTGCTTCTCTATTCCCATTTCACCCTCCAGACAGAAAGTTTGGTTCTTATTATTTCTCTGCTTGGACCATTACTGTCTATGGGAGTTTTGCCTCTTCCATATTTCTTCATCCTCCAACCTCAAATCCTTCAAGTCTGCAGGCATCCCCTCTGCTGTTGCTGAAGTGGCTCATGGATTCCACCAGACTTTTGACACATCTTGGTCCTATTGCACTGCCTGTTTGAAGCAGCAGCCAGGCAGCACACTACAACAGCTTGGCTCTCATGCTGCAGAAAACAGCCCTGCACTGCCGGAACATGAGTTTTGGTGATGCAGGGCAGGCAGACTTAGGAATCTACCATAACTATAGAAGCAGGTGCCACAGGCACATTAACAGGCTTTGAATTTTGTGGCATCTAAATTGGAACAAATGCAAGTGCCTATCTGCAAAGTGAGTGCAAACATAGAGGGTTCAGAAATGGCACCTCCCTCTTTCTTCTCTTTCATATACTGGTATTTTTCTCTCACTTCACTGCCCTACACGTGCGCACGCACGCACGCACGCACGCACACACACACACACACACACACACACACACACACACACACACACACACACACACACAGAGTTAGCAAAACTATATTGGCAGCTCTCAGAAGCACAGAGTGTTTAATTCCCAGATTAAAATGGGTAGAACTTGAATCTGTCTGTCTCCCCATACCTGCCCTTTCCTCCCCCTCTCTCCCACTGTCTTCCTCTCCCTTCTTGTCAAAGATGCCTGTCAGGCATTTCCTGACCAATTATGCCTGCTGTTGCTTGGGAAGGATGTGATGTATGACTGCCTAGCCGCACTTTGAGCTGTGAACAGTAGACTGCCCTGGAATATTTTCAGGTCAAACCCTTTATGGGCCTGAGAAACAATTAACTTATCTATTTCCTACTAGCCCCAAAGCTTTATGGGCAACACAGATGTAAATTTCATTTTGCCTCAAAACCAATGTATAATTTTTGTACAACTGAAAAGTGGAAAGCCACTGTGATTAGAAGATACATTTCAATTAATTCTCCTCTTCAACGCTTTATCTCTCTGGCATCAGAACCTTTTATAGTGTTAAAATTAACAATTATTCAGCTGATGGCTGGCTGAACCCACAAGGGGATCTGGAAAGGGCTTCAGATAACACAACATGTATAAATCATTCAGGAGGACAATTCATGAAAGAAAAGTTATCTGTGTTTTGGATGACATTGGAAGTACTAAATAGGGAGTCAATGTGAAGAAGGGGCATTTGGCCCCATTGTCCATCTTGGAGTTTCTTTTCTTTATGATATTATTGTGTTGAAATATACATTTTCAAAATTAATTAACCATTAAGGTAGAGATGAATGTCTCTGCTTCTGCTAAGAAAGCACTGGCTTCAGTGGTGAAAGATGATTTCACAGGCACAGGGCTCTTAAAGAAAGCTGTTGCCAGATAAGGTGGCAACTGTACTTTGACGAGGAACAATGAGAGGTGACAGACAAGCCCATGTTTACCAAACTGAATAGAAGACTTGCAGGTTTCCACTTGACGATCAGTTACATAAATAGCAAATCAAGTCTGGAGTGATGTTTCACCAGCCCCTATCAGTAACAAAGTGGCAATGACTGCAGATTATAATAATGGCACGCCATGAAATTTTACTCCAGGCTGTTCTGTCATGGAAGAACATTGTCTTATATTGCTTTTCACAACAGAAACACCTGCCTATTTTTAATAGATCTTTTGAAGTAGTCTTTTCTTCCTATGTGTAGGAATGATAAACTGCTGTCATCCAGTACATACTATTGCCACCCTCAATGTTAGGATTTGACAAGATAGTGATGAAAAGGCTTGTGGGTAGACTTTCAGCTACTTCTGCACCCCTTTCCCTTGTTATAGATGGTTTTAAAAAAGAAATAGATAAATTCAAGGTGGAGAAGAGGTCTATCAATAGCTATTAGCCCAAGCACTTAAATGGAACCTCCTTATACCAAATGCCAGATGCGAGAGATAAACAGGAATAGTAATCAAGCCCTGCTTCTTAGCTCTGCAGAGGCAACTAGCTGGCCAGTGTCGGAAGCAGACTGTTTAACTAGACAGACCTTGCTCTGATCCAACAAGGCATTCAATGCTTATGTTCCCACCTTCTGCCTCGCCATGAAAGTAAAGCTTAAAAATGGGGCAGGGAGGAACCTCATCCATTGGTCATTCTGAAAAAGAGAAATGATGGAGTGAATCCAAGGGCATATTTACACGACAAACCTAAGTGTTAGTTCACTTTAACCATCATGGCTTTCCTCAAAGAATCTTGGGAGCTGCAGTTTGGTGAGGTGTGGAGATATCCCTCCCCTCCCGAATTACAGTTTTTCTCTTGCAAAGGGCTTCTAGTGTCCCTTCACCATCTGAGATCAGACAAGTGAATCCCTGGGGAAGGGCCTCTTCAGCTCAACTGCTCAGGATTTGGAACAGCCTCTCAACAGCATTATGCTACACTCCTGCACTGCCCGGTTCTAGACAGGAGATGAAGGTAATTTTATTAAAAGTAGGTTTATGAAAGTCTGATTTTATGTTGTCTGCTGCTGTTTTACACTATAGTTTTCTATTCCTGCAAACCTGATGGTTCAGGCAGGATGTTATCTTGTTTTTATTGCATTTATATTTTTGTAAATTGGTATTACTTTATCTCAGAGGTGGAATGTAAAATACTACTTATACAAATACTAATTCTCAGCATTCCTTGGGGAAAGCGTATGACTGTAAATCAGTGTAACACTATAGGGTGTGCCTTGTTATCCACTGATTTGGTATCCACTGATTTGACTCACCACTGATACCAAGGTTACCTTTAAATGCCTTGAGGCAAGGGGAAAAAAAGCAACAAATTTCCCATTTCCTACCTTCTCAAAGTTAAATTATTATAATTTCATTCCATTAGATTCCATTATTCTCCCCATCGAGGGTAAAATAGCATTTATACCAATGCATTCTGGGGTGACAATGGAGGAATAAGAAATCTGAAAGTGGGTCTTTAAAGTTATTTTTCCACTGATTTGGTATCCACTGATTTTTTTTTTTTAATCCACTGAGGTTTCCAAAACAGAACCCGGAATGGAACCCCAGTGGATAATACCTGTATAGCGTGGGTCTATCCCAAATCTTAACTGAGAAAACAACTCACATCTCAGTTATGGGAAAATTGCTTATTTCTCCCTGTCTCCATTTCCTCAGCATCTTTACATGCCTATTTTACCTGGATGTCCTAAGTAGGTCATTAGTCCTTGTCAGTAAAGCACTTTGAAAATGCAAAGTTCTGTGTGTTGCTATTAAAGATAATTATAGCTTGAAGATGGTTTATGACATGTGGACTTCCTTTTGAGATGAGCAGTTAAAAGCAAGAACACCTGTCTGTTCTGCATGTATATTAAAAAGCATTAAAGCACTTTTTGCACAACTATAGTTTTGGCTTGGTATACCTGGGCAAATATTTGCTCTTCCTTCCACTTTGATACTTTGATACATTGTGCAAATCCTAAGCCCAGGTTAGACCAGCGCAAGTCCCTTGCACCGGCCTGGGAGATTTGCAAATGCCTGCAATGACTCTGGAGTCAACAGCCAGCACACAGAGGCCAAATCCAGGCTCTGCAGCATGGTAAGTTCATGCTGGTGGCAGGCCACTGGTGTGGGAGTCTGGGGAGGGTGGAATGGGCAGGCCAGGCCCAGAAGGGGGGTGGTTCCTGGATCCCACACTTAGGCCGGATCCGAACACACACACACACACACACACACCCCAAGCAGCCCAGCCTTGCATCAGCCTGCTTGGATTTGCACCACCTATTTCAGTGGTGCAGATCTGAGCTGGGTATTGGGTATGACATTGGTATGACATGGGATAAGGGGAAAATTGGATAGGATTGGACACAAACGGATATACAAATCCAAATCATGTTTCATGTATCATCTATATCAGGAATCATGTTTCTTCTACTCTTCTTGAAATTCTCTTCCCCACTCACTCTTCCCCACTCACTCCATGAAATGCCCATTAATAAACTGAATACCAAAGCATTTTACATGCTATCCAAATCATGGATTGTTTTATTACATTGCTTAATACTTCAATGCAAGCATTCAATGCAATGCAAGCTATTGCACCTCCAAAATGCCCAGGAGTAATTTATCTCCCCTGGGAACTCATTCTCTAAAGACATAACACACAGTTCATATTTTATTGAGCACTTCCAAAGCAATGTTAATTGAATGCGCATGTCTGACCTGCTACATTTGCCACTGCTGGAACTTGGTGTAGCTGCTCAAATTATCTATAATGAGAAGTCTGGAGAAGAACCACCACCAGAGAGAATCAAAAAGAACAGCTTTCCATGACTAAACTACAGCATCTGAAGCACAGTTTGTTACATCACATCACACCACATCAAGGTAACAATAACAATAATTAGCACATACAGAGGGCAGTCAAGTGTTCAAAGCATGTCACATACATCTCATAAAACTTTATAAAAAGTGGAGTTAGTATTATGATCCCCGTATTGCAGATGGGAGCTGAGGGGATGGATCACCTAAAGCCATATAGTCCCTTATAGAATCAAGGATTTGTAGAGTTGAAGGAGATCTTCAAAGCCATCTATTCCAACCCCCTGACTTGAGGAAGGAAAATGCTTTTTAGAGCATCTCCAAAAGGTACTTCTCTGCTTGAAGACCTCCAGCAAGGGAGAATCCACCACTTCTCTTGGCAATTGGTCCCATTTTCAATCAGCTCCAACAGTTAAGAAGTCTCTTCTGATGTTCAACTGAAGTCTCTGCTCTAGCAGCTCAACAGCGTAATCCTAACACCTGGGTTAGGCTGGTACAAGTCACTTGAGCTGAACTGGGGGTGTCGCAAACGTGCCTTAAGGCATGTTTGTACCGACTTGAGTCGGGGAGGCCAGTGCAAGGAGTTACACTGGCCTCCCCACGCCAGATCCAGGCCAGGCGGGGTGAGTGTGTTGGCTGAGCTTGGCTGATGCAGGGGTCAGGAGGGTGTAGGGAGGGCGGGGAGGAGGTGTTTTGGGGTAGGGAGAAGGTGGGCGGCGGGCGTTCCTGGGGGCGGGCAGGTGGGAAGTGGGAGGTGGGGCCAGGATCCAGCCGTTATGCCAGATCCTGACTCCATTACCAGGCGGCGTGGAGCAGCTTCTGGTTGTTCCACTCTACTCAGATTCGTGCCATCTCCTGAAATGGCTCAGATTCAAGCAGACCCATTGGGGCCAGTGCAATGAGACACGGAATGATGGGAAGGTTTTCCCCTTGCCTCAGGTTGTGTCGATTCTGGTCCCAAACGTGCACTGGATGCAGCGCAGGCCCGTTGGCCTGCCTACTCCAGCGCAAGCTAGGATTGCGCCCTTAGTCCATTAGATCAAATCCTGCTGCTTGGGACAGCCAAGAACAAATCTTTGCTCTCTTTTATCTGACAGCTTTCAGGTATCTGAAAAAAATTATCATGTCTCCTCTCAGCCTGTTTTCCAGGCTAAACTTACCAAGTTCCCTCAACCTTTCCTCTGAGGACTCATTTTCCAGAATCCTGACCACCTTTGTTGCCTTTCTCTGCTCCGGGTTGGCTGTGTCCTTCTTAAGTGTGGCTTCGTAAAGTTCTGAAATCTTCTTAGCTTTGGTTTGCAGCATAGGAGCCAGTTCACTTTGGCTTCTTCCCTTGCTTCTTAGGTAACTTGAGAGGCTCTGGGTCACATGGAAGGGGGTCATACTGCAGCTCTTCCCACAACACTGACAACAACATTGTGTCGATTTCCAGGAGGGACACAGCTCCCATGTGGATCAGGGCTTTTCACATTACCTGAGTGGTGCAAAGAAGCAGCCAAACTGCAGTAACTCCTACACCCCACATAGGCACTTTAGTGAGTTCATGGCAGAGATGACATTTGAATCTGGGACATCAAGGGTCACAACTCCAACCATTTAATGAATTAATAGCTGAGACAAGATTTAAACTGTGTATTTACCAGCTCTCGGGAAGCAGTTGGAGCATGAGTGCGCGCTTTGCCGCCAGCCAGGTGATTTCGCCTGACTGGCTACTCAGCGGGCACATGTGCTCCAACTACATCCTGAGCGGGGAAGCAATTGGAGAGCATGTTCTTGTACCCCCCTCCAGTTTGCACCCATGGAAAGCACTATGTTTTGCCCCAGGGGCAGTATGCCTCTGCTTTCATCTATTGCCTTTAGTCTGTGATTTAATTTACACACTAAAAACACAAGCAGAATCCCTACAATATAGCCGATACAATATAGTTTCAAATGTTCCATTGTCCTGTTTGGCATTTACACAAATGGGTACACTATCATAAAGTGCAAGCATGTCCTCTTGTGTGCACACACATTGCACATGCGTACATGCATGCTTTGCACAAGCACACATTCTCTCTCTCTCTCTCTCTCTCTCTCTCTCTCTCTCTCACACACACACACACACACACACACCTTTTCTTCTGCAATGGCTCCAGTGTTAAGGTGTTTAAACAAGAACACACAGGAGAAAGGGCTGCAGAAGAAGACTGATAAGTAGGCCCACAACATAAAATACTACTACACAAGCAGAATTCATCTCACATGACTGTGTGCTCTGAAAGTGTTCTTTTAGCAGCTGTACCAGCTTTTCACAAATAGTCCTAATCCATCAAACCAACATAACTTGCACAAGAGAGAAAATGAAGGACTACATTATTCATCTGTTCTGGTGAACTAAACTTTTTTCAAGACTGAACAAATAAAATCTGACATCTGGATAAAGCCCAAGAGTAATTCCACTTTTCCATAAAAACGTTACACTTGTTTGGAACACCTTGGCCTTCAAAACCAAGGATGAGTTCACATATACATAAGCAACATTCAATGACTAGTATCCATTAATTACTGGCACATGTGAATGGGGTAACATAGTTGAAATACCACAGGGCTACCCAACTTGTTACTCATGAAACCCAATGAAGCCATGGATGGTGCTTAATAAATCTGATTGTACCGCCGAGTGTCTTGAACTGTAAACACTGGGAGGTTCTTAAATAATCAGCAGGCCATAAGACATAGCTGGTGAGTTGTGTTAGGTTGGTGGGTCACAGGTTGCTACAGGCAGAACTTCCATATCACCCAACATCACCTAAAACATGTTGCTTTTCACTAGAGGCCATTTATCTGCTCAGTTGCAAGCCATCAAATGATAAGACAACAAGCAATGAGTTACAGAATGATGTGTGTGCATGTGTGAAACAGCCCTAACCGGGCTGGAATAACCCCTAACTAACTGGAACAAACCAAGTAAAAAGATACTATATTTGTTAAGAAATTCAGATAATTAAGTACTTGCTTTCTAGCTTTGACTGTGAGAATACAGACTCTTCCAGTGCAGGTAACACATTCACAAATACAGTGAATCCTTGATTTAACTGACCTTGATTTAACAGACATCAGAAATAACTGATGCTGTCTGCTTCTTTAAAAAGTAGTCAGATATGTTTTGTACATGAGCATGTGCATGGACATTTGAATGTGACAAACTTCTTCCCTAGTACAACCCAATCCTGAGCTGCCCAGCACATGAGGCTGCCGTGGCATCAAAATGGCTACCGTGGCATCCAACGAGTACTGGGCAGCCCACAGTGGCTCTTCACCACTGTGAAGAGGACCGCATGGTGACTTGCCTGCCTGGTGCGAAGGTTGCGGACATCACTTCTCGTCTAGACAGGCTAGTAGACAGTGCTGGGAGAGAGGTAGTGACTGTGGTGCATGTCGGCACCAACGACGTGGGCAAGTGTAGCTGGGAGGTCCTGGAGGCCAAATTTAGGCTTTTAGGCAGGAAGCTGAAAGCCAGGACCTCAAAGGTAGCGTTCTCTGAAGTGCTACCTGTTCCACGCGCAGGGCCAGCTAGGCAGGCGGAGATCAGGGGTCTCAATGCGTGGATGAGACGGTGGTGTAGGGAGGAGGGGCTTAGATTCGTTAGGCACTGGGGAACGTTTTGGGACAAGCGGGGCCTGTACAAGAGGGACGGGCTCCATTTGAACCAGAATGGAACCAGACTGCTGGCGCATAACATTAAAAAGGTGGCAGAGCAGCTTTTAAACTGATCCCTGGGGGAAGGCCGACAGGAGCCGAGGGGCATCCGGTTCGGGACTCCTCATCCCTATGGGATGAGGATGGGGAGGTTAGAGAACAACAAGACAAAGGCAGGGTAGGAGAAGAAATTGGGAAAGGTAGGGTGATGGGATGTGATAGACGGTTTGGCACAATGAGAGGATGCGGGGACAAAGGAGCGAATAAGCAGCCCATCCTGGGGCATTCCGTGTATAAATGCTTTTATGCAAATGCCCGAAGTCTACGAGCAAAGGTGGGAGAACTGGAATGTCTGGTGACAAGGGAAAATATTGACATAGTGGGCATAACGGAAACCTGGTGGAATGCGGAGAATCAGTGGGATACCGCAATCCCGGGCTATAAACTCTACAGGAGGGACAGGCAGGGGCATGTTGGAGGTGGGGTGGCCCTTTATGTTAAGGAAGGGATAGAATCCAGCAAAGTAGAGATTGAAGGTGGGTCTGACTCCACCGTAGAATCTCTGTGGGTTAAATTACCAGGCTTGTGCAGCAATGTAATACTGGGGGCATGCTATCGTCCTCCAGACCAGAAATCTGATGGGGACCTTGAAATGAGGAAACAGATCAGGGAGGTGACAAGGAAGGACAGGGTTGTAATCATGGGGGACTTCAATTATCCTCATATTGACTGGGTCAATTTGTGTTCTGGTCACGATAAGGAAACCGGATTTCTTGACGTGCTGAATGACTGTGGCTTAGATCAGCTAGTCACGGAGCCCACCAGAGGACAGGTGACTCTGGATTTAATTTTGTGCGGTACGCAGGACCTGGTTAGAGATGTAAACGTTACTGAGCCATTGGGGAACAGTGATCATGCTGCGATCTGTTTTGACATGCACGTTGGGGGAAGAATACCAGGCAAATCTCTAACAAAAACCCTTGACTTCCGACGGGCGGACTTCCCTCAAATGAGGAGGCTGGTTAGAAGGAGGTTGAAAGGGAGGGTAAAAAGAGTCCAATCTCTCCAGAGTGCATGGAGGCTGCTTAAAACAACAGTAATAGAGGCCCAGCAGAGGTGTATACCGCAAAGAAAGAAGGGTTCCACTAAATCCAGGAGGGTGCCCGCATGGCTAACCAGCCAAGTTAGAGAGGCTGTGAAGGGCAAGGAAGCTTCCTTCCGTAAATGGAAGTCTTGCCCTAATGAAGAGAATAAAAAGGAACATAAACTGTGGCAAAAGAAATGTAAGAAGGTGATACTGGAGGCCAAGCGAGACTATGAGGAACGCATGGCCAGCAACATTAAGGGGAATAATAAAAGCTTCTTCAAATATGTTAGAAGCAGGAAACCCGCCAGAGAAGCGGTTGGCCCTCTGGATGGTGAGGGAGGGAAAGGGGAGATAAAAGGAGACTTAGAGATGGCAGAGAAATTAAATGAGTTCTTTGCATCTGTCTTCACGGCAGAAGACCTCGGGCAGATACCGCTGCCCGAACGGCCCCTCCTAATCAAGGAGTTAAGTCAGATAGAGGTTAAAAGAGAAGATGTTTCAGACCTCATTGATAAATTAAAGATCAATAAGTCACCGGGCCCTGATGGCATCCACCCAAGGGTTATTAAGGAATTGAAGAATGAAGTTGCAGATCTCTTGACTAAGGTATGCAACTTGTCCCTCAAAACGGCCACGGTACCAGAAGATTGGAGGATAGCAAATGTCATGCCTATTTTTAAAAAGGGAAAGAGGGGGGACCCGGGAAACTATAGGCCGGTCAGCCTAACATCCATACCGGGTAAGATGGTGGAATGCCTCATCAAAGATAGGATCTCAAAACACATAGACGAACAGGCCTTGCTGAGGGAGAGTCAGCATGGCTTCTGTAAGGGTAAGTCTTGCCTCACGAACCTTATAGAATTCTTTGAAAAGGTCAACAGGCATGTGGATGCGGGAGAACCCGTGGACATTATATATCTGGACTTTCAGAAGGCATTTGACACGGTCCCTCACCAAAGGCTACTGAAAAAACTCCACAGTCAGGGAATTAGAGGACAGGTCCTCTCGTGGATTGAGAACTGGTTGGAGGCCAGGAAGCAGAGAGTGGGTGTCAATGGGCAATTTTCACAATGGAGAGAGGTGAAAAGCGGTGTGCCCCAAGGATCTGTCCTGGGACCGGTGCTTTTCAACCTCTTCATAAATGACCTGGAGACAGGGTTGAGCAGTGAAGTGGCTAAGTTTGCAGACGACACCAAACTTTTCCGAGTGGTAAAGACCAGAAGTGATTGTGAGGAGCTCCAGAAGGATCTCTCCAGACTGGCAGAATGGGCAGCAAAATGGCAGATGCGCTTCAATGTCAGTAAGTGTAAAGTCATGCACATTGGGGCAAAAAATCAAAACTTTAGATATAGGCTGATGGGTTCTGAGCTGTCTGTGACAGATCAGGAGAGAGATCTTGGGGTGGTGGTGGACAGGTCGATGAAAGTGTCGACCCAATGTGCGGCGGCAGTGAAGAAGGCCAATTCTATGCTTGGGATCATTAGGAAGGGTATTGAGAACAAAACGGCTAATATTATAATGCCGTTGTACAAATCGATGGTAAGGCCACACCTGGAGTATTGTGTCCAGTTCTGGTCGCCGCATCTCAAAAAAGACATAGTGGAAATGGAAAAGGTGCAAAAGAGAGCGACTAAGCTGATTACGGGGCTGGGGCACCTTCCTTATGAGGAAAGGCTACGGCGTTTGGGCCTCTTCAGCCTAGAAAAGAGACGCTTGAGGGGGGACATGATTGAGACATACAAAATTATGCAGGGGATGGACAGAGTGGATAGGGAGATGCTCTTTACACTCTCACATAATACCAGAACCAGGGGACATCCACTAAAATTGAGTGTTGGGCGGGTTAGGACAGACAAAAGAAAATATTTCTTTACTCAGCGCGTGGTCAGTCTGTGGAACTCCTTGCCACAGGATGTGGTGCTGGCGTCTAGCCTAGACGCCTTTAAAAGGGGATTGGACGAGTTTCTGGAGGAAAAATCCATTATGGGGTACAAGCCATGATGTGTATGCGCAACCTCCTGATTTTAGGAATGGGTTAAGTCAGAATGCCAGATGTAGGGGAGAGCACCAGGACGAGGTCTCTTGTTATCTGGTGTGCTCCCTGGGGCATTTGGTGGGCCGCTGTGAGATACAGGAAGCTGGACTAGATGGGCCTATGGCCTGATCCAGTGGGGCTGTTCTTATGTTCTTATGTTCGAAGGAAGGGGACATTCGTCTCCTTTCCCGGGGTAAGGGAAGTAGCCCTACAATGGGGTTACTCGATTCTGCAGCAGCTCTTGAGCTGACACAGAATCAAGGAGACCCGTGTTGAGCTGGTGGCCTGACATGGGGCTCAGGATCTGGTGGAGCTGAATTCTGCAGGTCCTGTTCCCCTCCCGCCCCACTCTGTCCCCTGCAACACCTCTTCCCTGCCCTCTCCTCACCCTCCCCCACCTCTCCCCTCCCCAGATGCCTCCTCCTACCTCCCCCACTCCCACTCACCTCTCTGCCAATTTGCAGAAAGTGGGCTCAGAGCTAGAGCTGGCCCAGCATGGTCTCATGCTGGGCTAGCTCCAGTGCTGGGCCTGTGCTAAGGCTCATAAACATGCTGTAAGGGCTCTGGATAAGGCCCTCAGTCTGTTAAATCAAGGGTTCACTGTATATCAAGTGGTCTACCACAACATTTCTACCTGTCATGGAGATGAAGACTTAGATGAGAGAGAAGGAATCTGAGCAAGGACTGCCCAAAACAGTTTGAGATGACAATCCGGATAGTGCCCCCTACATCCTGGAAAAAAAACCCAGAACTAGATAATTGACAATTGGCTGACCTATATTGGTATCCCAAAATGTGGCATCTGAGGAAGGCCACTTCATCCTGGGAGGGCCAAAATGGAATCTGAGTGACCTCTTGTCCAACAGTCCAGTTGAAGGCTATGCAGTGAAAATGTAAAAATAACTAGTAAGTCAATACACAGAGGTCCAATTTTCCATACATATATAATAGAACATCACTTCTACTGAGAATTTAATCTTAGAAAGACATTAATTCACTGGAAATGTTGCTTCCGTATAGTTTCCATATGGAAACTAATGTTGCATATAGTTTTTGGATGTTTATATGTGACTTCCATGGGAATCACTTCTACAAAAGCATTGGCCTCTACATTATTCCATTTCTGTATTGAGGAGGACATTTTTAAGTAGCATCAGCACAACGAAAGGATTGGATAACCCTGCAGTAACTTCTACAACCAAAAGGCCCTCTAATTCAAAATAATTTCATTTCACAATTAATACATGACCTCACTTATGACTTTTGCATTACACAGTATCCATGGCGGCTGGTAATCCTGTAATAAACCACAGGCATCATCTTAATAATCATTTGTTGTACATAATTTAAAAGGGGATTTTGATAAGTTGTGCAATGCAGCTAAAGTAATATCCAGGATTAACTTTTTGCGAGAGCCATAACCCTCCCTCAAAGATGAGTAACTAGCTTAAAGTAACTCCTTTCTTTGCTGTTTCTTCTATTGTCATAATCTTCTTAAAGTTAAAAAGTTTTCTCTAATACTTAGCCTAGATCAGCGGTATTCACTCTTAGACCATAGACCACACACTGCATACAGCTGGCCTAGATTTTTTTGTCCTGAAGATTATACTGTCATCACACTCTTTCTGGTAGAGGGAAGTTTTAATTTTATTTTTTTTAAGTCACAGACTGTTTATTCAAATATATACATGCCAATATTCTCTATTTCCCTGTCATAATCCTGATTTTCTAGTACTCCTCTTAGGTGTATCATGCCTCTATGATGCTGATGGCAGTGTCTTATAAAATGTGGTTAGTGCATTTGCATGTGCAGCAAGAATGTCATTTGTAAGATTTCAGTTCCCACTCCTGGAGCTCTAGGAGTGAAATCTTAAAAGGGTGAGAAGGCCGATGAATCTTGTCCACACCTAAACTCTTAAGACGGCCTGCAATGCACAGTTTGGCTTTTCATGCTTTGGTTTAAGTTTGTTTTGGACATTAACAAGGTGCTTATGTAGTACTGTGTGGCATGCATTGAATTAATTACTTAAAAAAAAAATCCAGGTTTGAAACTGCAGAAAAGCATTTGTACTTTTAGAAACCTTCCAAAACAAATGCAGCACCAATATAAAGCACCACAAACAGCTTCCCTCAGTGCAACCCCATGCTTCCATTGCTGCCAGAAAACTTTTTATACTTTTCACTGTCATTTTAAGGGGCACTTCTGGGCTTGGGGTTAACAAGCATGTTCAGAAAACTCTACAACTGAGCCTCCAACAAATGTAGGAAAGCTGTGTGTTTGTAAGCGGTCTGCAATCACTCAAAATGTTTCTCAGACGCTTCACAGAACCTCCACAAGCACTATTAAAGCTCCTCCCAGCTTCTCCTGGCTGCTGCGACATGCCTGAACAGCGCTGACCCCTGAAGGACCAGCAGATAAGATGAGGTGATAAGATCAAGATCTAGGCTTGATTTATTGGTAGAAATTTCTCACTTTAGAGGTGAGTATCATGGTAACTTGTAGGGGCTTTCTATGGGGTCCAATACATCGGACAGGTCCATACTTCCTTAGCTCCACTAGTGTCTGCAGTTAGACACTAGATTAGGTGCTCCTAGACTACTCACTAGGGTCCAGGTTCATTCTCCTTATTTGTGACTCTTTGGTGTGAAAGCATTATTCTGTTTGAAGGTACACTATCTTCATATTCACATGTTAATAATATGTCAACACACAATTGAATAGGAGAGACAAGATGTTCCTCTCATTTACATTTCAAAGGTAACCCAAGACAATATACAGGCATCTGAAGCAACTGCTTGAACTTGTTTATCTCAAAGGTACATGAGAAGAAGAAGATATTTGAATTAAGGAACTTCATTATGCCTGACTAGGTGTGGCACATTCACTCCCTTTTTTGCGTAACTTGTAGACACTATCAGACAACACTGTAATTAACCTGCATTGATATGGCAATGCACTCACTAAAGAGGCATTATGGAAAGAGCATTAATGTCAAAGCAGCAAGGCACATCAGCAGCAAGACAGTGCCTTTTGTTCTTTGGTCAACTGAGCATTGTCTTTCAGTTGCACGGAAGAAAATGATGTTGTGACATGACAGACCTAGAAAGAGGACATTCTCTTGGTGCACTATATGCTTACATTCTCTTTTCCTGGGATAGTCATTGTTATGTAACATTATTGGCTATCTTAGCAATGATTTTATGTGGTTTGGCCAAATTTAAGATCTGTATGGAAAAGTAATGGCATACATCCAACACTGAACTTGGCATTTGATCTTGACCGTTGCATTTCACCCTCTAACTCCTAGCAGCTACTTTTTCTACAGCTCGGTGTCAAACCTGTATTTCAACACAATATGAGTCCCAAAACACCTGCATGGAAATGGAGAGGAAAAAGCGACCACTGCAGCAGGTACTGCTGTACTGACCAAACAGAGGTCAGATTCCTAGTACCAGGCCTGAGCAATTCAGAGACTTCAAACTGTCTGCCAATCACAGATTTGATACACTTCTGTTCCCTTCTCTGCCTAAAGAGTGTTCTGAGACCTGCCCATATAAACTCCATTTTTGCTTCTAAGTTTAGCTCTTCCCCTGAGATTCCTGGTTCAAGCCCCAGAATCTTTGATAGACATACAGCAAAGTAGTGAGGGCATGAATCCTGTTGGGCCTTTATTGTGCTGTACTAGAGACTCTTAAGCCTGCTTGGGTGACCTCTGATGTGGAAGATTATTGGAGGTCCATTCCTACTACTGTAATGGTAATGCGCAAGATCCCTAGAGCAAATAGGGTGTGGTGTGAACAGTGGTTCTGGCAGGCAAGCACAGGGTTAACACCAGGGCCTTAAATTACAGTGAGTGTGCTGCACTGCTTGGACCACTTGGAAGCAAAATGGCCCTCAGGGTTAAAAGCAGCACCTGCAGGAAGGAAAAGGGTGTGGGTAGTAGAAGGAGAGAACTAAACTGACGGATTCATGGACTGAGGAACTTCTGGCTGATGGACTTCTGGACCTGCAGACTGACCAATGGACTAACTGACTAATGGACAGATGGGTGCATGGACTTCTGAGGATTGCTGGAACAGGGACTGTTGGAGACACAGGAGACTGGTGTGCAGCTGCCACACTCAATACCTGCTGAGGACCAAGGTGTTGCTGTGGTGGCTGGAGGAGCTGCTGGTAGGAGAGGGGAGGAAGGAGAACCTCTTAGGTTGCAGGCGAGCTGTCCTGGTGGTAAGGTCCAGCAGTGCAGAACTAGGGCCATTGTTGGGGAGCTAATTAGCTTAAAGTGGGCATAGGTTCTCTAGGCAAAGCTTGGACCAGGAATTTGGCAAAACAACTACCATTTTCTGCAACCAAATTTGCCTGTCTGCTCTCATTGTCTGACATTTTAGTTACCTAGCACATCTGCTTCTCCTTCAAAAAGCATAGTGTGGTTTGTGTGAGCTTAGATTATTTTATCCTCACCACACATTTTAACCTCAAGGTGGAGCAAGTATTTGGACAGTGGTTTCTCCAATCCAAATTCACATTACACTTCACCAGTCCATACCAATGCAAGCCACTGTACTACTGCAGAATGACTAATAGGCTAACTAAGAATATATCCACAAGGAGAAGGGGCTGTAATATTCCCAAGTGTTGAACCTGCCTTTGGCAACAGCAAATGTTGTGATCAGTGTGACTTCCTGAGCAACATCTTTGGAGGAGGGCAAAAACACATTTTTTTAAAGGAGGAAAAACTGTGTGCACACACCTTGAGAAATTCACTCCCATTTACATAACACTGATCATTTGGAACCTCTCAAAATTTAAACGCTTTGATCTATTTTCAGCCAGCATCAGCACATTCCAGCTCCTAATTTAGTGCCATTCAAGTTGATTTACAATTATTAGATCCAAAAAGGAAACAATGCAGACTGGTTCATGTTGAAACTAATGCTTACTTTTTACTGCATTGTCTAAAGTATTTAGTGTCATCATATTTTACACTTATTTCCATTGTGTTTATCAGTGGCGTAGTCATAAATTTTGAAGTGCAGGAGCTCACCACCCTACAGCTATCCCCTCAAAGCCACATATTCCATAGAACATAAGCCAGGTACATTTGCATAGGATTATAGCCTTCATGCA
Source organism: Tiliqua scincoides (assembly GCF_035046505.1). NCBI lineage: Eukaryota > Metazoa > Chordata > Lepidosauria > Squamata > Scincidae > Tiliqua > Tiliqua scincoides. The sequence goes on from NC_089823.1 coordinate 111,977,022, forward strand.
ACATGAGCTACAGACTGTCTCAGACAGCCCTTACAAAAGATGATGGCCTAGATTTTAGTATGTGCCCCTAGGCAAATTTCTCCATTTCCCTCCTGCTGAGCCCAATGCTTTTGAAAAAACTGCTCCTGCTATAGGAGAAGTCTGGGAGCTGTCCCCATTCCCACTCCCCCTCGACTACATGCTTGGTGGTTATCATTGGCATGAATCCACTGGCATGCTATCATTGGCATGTTATGAAACAATAGTGAAGAACATGATCCCTGAACAACTGCAGGTAGCAACTGAGAGGCAACTAGGTAACCAACATTAACAAGCCCAGCCAGGCTCAGACTATATAGAGTTTTCTCCCAGTTTCCAGCTGTGTGATTGGTTGGCAACCTTCAGTCTGGAAAGACTATAGTATAAGCCTATAGCACCCGGCATTCCCAAGCGGTCTCCCATCTAAGTACTAACCAGGCCTGACCCTGCTTAGCTTCAGAGATCAGACAAGATCGGGCATGTGTAGGGTAACAGTTGCTGTGTGACTGAAGTCTCTGCTAGAGGGTCTTTTGGACGTTGGTCTTAATACTACATAAATTCTGTAGTTCTGACAGCCACTGGAGCAAATAGAATATCTTCTACAGCTGTCTTCCTTTTGACTGAATTCATGTAAATACCCATCCTTCTGTACCTCATTTCCTTTTATTTTGCACTCACCTCTAGTATTATGTTTATCACACTTCCTAGCCCAGTACAACTTTTGACTTCTAAACTAGGGCTGCTTTACACATGCACATCACTCCATAACTCATTGGTTAATGCCTCATCACTTGAAATCTCACAACTGAACATGTGAATGCCTTCTGAAGAACAACATTGTGTTTGAGGTGATGTCTGATGATGTGAGAGCTTCATCTGTAGCTGTTCAGTTTGTGATCCCCCAGCTGTGTATTGTGGCCCATTTTTTGCAGGCAGAAAAAACTAGTGGTAGTGAGCTCTTGATGGTGGAGGGCTGCCATATGTGGCTGGTGGCATATGCGCTTGGTTTAATGGGTTCTGCAGCATGAAGAGCATGAAGAGCTTCATTTTTGGCTTCTTCAAGTCTGAACAGACGCAGGGCACAATCCTAACCAGGTCTATTCAGAAGTAAGTCCTAGTTTGTTTAATGGGGCTCACTCTCAGGAAAGTGTGGTTAGGATTGCAGGCTCAGAAAAGATAAGTAGTTCTGACAACATGTATGGAGGCTTCTCTTTTATACAACACTGTAACTGCAGTTAAGATATTCTGCACAGAAAAATAATAAGTGCCTAATCTCGCGTCGATATTGTGACATAGGGCAGCACAGTTTGCTTTAAAGATGTGTCATATAGTACAAACTTTGCAGCAGTAATTTTGTTGGTAGATGCCATCTACTGTATCTGCATGTTGAGATATATGAGGCAGCTGTTATCTCCTGGGAGACTTGCACACATTCATCCCTTCTTACCCTTGTGTCTTCCCCCCCCCCCCCGGTTCTTCACTGTTCTCTGTTACCATTGTCATTCTCTTTCCACTTCTTCTGTAGCTGAAATAAAAATTGTAAGCTCTTTGAGAAAGAGACTGGTCTGTTTCTGTTTATGTCACTTTGCAAAGAAGTGCCACATCAAATGTCGCAATGATAACACAAATATCTCACACGTTCTCTAGCCACTGCTTAAGGGTAACCTTGTGCTAACAAGAAGCAAACACAGGATTTACATTTGTTTTTAAACAAACAACTAAGGAGTAAATTGTAATAGTTACACAAATCCTGACAGAGTAAGAAAGACTGGTAATACTTCTAGTACACTGTGGTGATAGGATGGGACTTGAAAAGGAGAGCTACTCTTCACATATCTAAGAGATATCTCCTATCTTACTTGGAAGCTGACAAACCCTCCAACTCTGCTGGAGCTATTTTAGTTAAGCTACAACAACTCCATCAGCTAAATCCATATGAGCGATATGCAGTTACCGATACATAAGACCGATAATGGATGTTGTCTGCAAGAAACTTTGAAGTTTTTCAATTCTTGTAGATTAAAACTCATAATGCTACCTCAAGATGGACAGACGCTTTCTTGTTGCCAGCATTCACCTCATGGATAAAGGCCTATCAAAACTGAATTGCAACTGTGAAAATATATACTGTATTAAAAATGTACATTGGTCCACAACTGGTACATAGATGTAATTAATTCGACATTCAAAATGGGTAAACCAACAATATGGTATTTTGTTGGATGATTAATTTAGGTTGCAGATGGACTATTTAGGAGAGCATCTGATGAAGCGGGAATCTCATCATACATGCCACAATAAATAAGGAACATCTTGAAAGTGCAACAAACCTCTCAGGGTTGAACCCTTTGAGGTTGCATCCTAAAAGGTATCATGCGGACCATTTCAGGGGCTTGCACACACGGAAGTGAGAGTGCAAGGTTGCTGTGCACAGAAGTCTGAATGGAATCCTCAGGCACACAGGCGTTCTGGGTGCACAAACACCTTCAGCAATGCATTTCACAACACGTTCCATAACACATTGCACAACATCCCACTGGTGAGCACAAAGTGTTAAATTCACCATTGCACAATATCTTCTGTGTGTGCCTGTGCAACTGCATCTGGAACAGCGCAAACTCCTGCCTTTTTTCCGCACACATGCCTTAGGATACAACACTCTGGCTGACAATCCTGCAAAGTTTTGTGTGCAGATGTGGGCGAACCATGTACCCTGCCAGAAGTACGCATTTCTAGTGCAGCCCCTCTCATGAGCAAATAGGTAAGCCACTTTAAAACTGGCTCACCTGTTTGGTCATACAAGCTGCTACAGTAATGTTGAGCATGGGATTCTGCTCATTGCTTGCAGAGAGCTCTGGAGGACTGTCACTTTGTATTTAGGAGAGGCACTTCATAACTCACATAAACCAAGTCTATATATATTTTTAGGGGAGGTAAATTCACCATTGGACCACACTGGTACACCCAAAGGGCCAAATGTCTAACCTATTTTGGTGTGGGAAGACATTTTTCCAGGTGAAATAAGTTGGTGAGGATAAATGGTTGACAACCTTCAGTCTCGAAAGACTATGGTATAAGCCTACAGCACCCGGTATTCCCAGGCGGTCTCCCATCCAAGTACTAACCAGGCCTGACCCTGCTTAGCTTCCAAGATCAGACAAGATCAGGCATCTGCAGGGTAACACAAAGAACTATAACAATTCTCCATATCTAGTTGGTGAAAAACCCGCTTGCTTTGCTTTCACTAAATCTTTCCTTTTGACACACCTCTAACATGGAACACTTCGGTCCTGCTTCATATTTGCTCATGGCACACTGTAATAGAGATGTTGTAGGTTTAGATGTTAGAACTGTTAGGGTACAGCATCACACTAAGCCCGTCACAGCCTATGAGTGTTATATCTCATTGTTTAGCTTTTCCACACCATGTCCAATGACACTAGCTCGAGGAGATCTGGTTTTAAAAAGACTGTTTTTTGTTTACGTCTAGTAGTAATGAGCCTGCTTATCTTGTGAGGAAGTATATAGAGAAGTCCACCCCTATACAAATCTCTTTTTGGACAACCATAATGCTGTTTGTAGGGAAAAGGAACTTCAGCATATAAACCTTTCATTTTGCTTTGGCTGAGCTGAATTGTGCTAAGAAGCCGTAAATTTCATTGGGTAGGAAATGCTGCATTGATGTGAAGGCTCTTTAGAGGGGTGGGGAAGGAAGGAAAGAGAGAGCTATACAATCCTAAAGAATTTATTCTTCCCATATTTGTGTGAAAGGTGTATAGGGGGGGGGAAGAGATCCATTAAGAATCTCTTTTTCACCTTGTCCTTGGCTTTAATCAAAATTTGTCTTCGTAGAAAAATTAATGACATTTAGGATCTTCTGAGGCACAACTTGACAAGATATAATTAGAAATACTTTAGCTGACCTTTCCTAAACTATGATTCCCCCAACCAAATGGTACAGAATAACATTTTTTTCCCTTTCTTTTAAAATAAAACAAGGGTCTGGCATCTTTTGTGGGTGCAGACAAGATTACAGGGTACTTTTATTGTCAAATAATTACACGGTGACCTTCAGAGATATTTGCAAAGGTCATATTCTCATCACATCGCCCTGATTTCTTTTCTGCTTTTCCTTTTGTCCCACCAGATATAAATTTAGCAAAGGGAAAAGAAAGAGCAAGTACATGGGGTTGTGTGTGTTTTTTTTCTGTGGTTGAAAACTGAAGATAGTTCAAAGTCCCCATAGGCTCCCAGAGGGCTGTGGGCTATGATAGGCTATTTTCTACCATTTAGCTCTCTCCATTATCACTACTCCTTTTTCTTCATTATTCTCCACTTATCACATGCAGGATCACCACAGAGTCCAAATAGAGAGTTGTAATTACTCAGCTGCCACCTGATAGAACCCCTTCTATCATCTTTATCTCACTAGGCCCTGCTGTTTCATCGCTGGCTAAAACTTGCCCATGGCAATCCCTGTGATAGTACATCTCGGAGATACATTTAAAGTTTACTCATTTATCGGTGAAAAATGCTGAACCCATGCAATTATTAGATACACTTGCCAATTCATTTATACAGGAAGGCTACTTTAACTCCATTTTCTATCAGCCATTTATTCAGCTCTTCTTGAAAATGCCGGGGTCACTTTTGGGCACTGAGATGAAATGTTTGGTGGCAGGAAGAGAGAGAGAGAGAGAGAGAGAGCTATCCAAAATGTCCAGAAACAAAACAGCCAAGAAAGGCAGGAATAAAACTACAAATCTAGGTATATTTGCATACCTAAAAGTATAACTTGAGGGGAATTCTTGTTATATAAATATACCTTTCTAACCTACAAGAATCTTGTGATGATAGTAGTGCCTAGATAATCTGAAACAAACAAGGATCAGGAAAGAGCCATGTATAATGGATTGTGCCCATAGCTAATATAAGATCTTTAATATTGGAAACGTAAGATAAAGCTGAATATAAACACACTCACAGCTACTACCCTATTTCCAAGCTCAGTCAGTCTATGTCTGGATGAATGAGGACAGAAATTGTGCTCAGGCACAATGAAGGAGGCCTCTCTTCTCTTTAGGTTGGTGGTTCCCAACCTGTGGTCCAGGGACCACACGTGGTCTGTGACACCCTGAGAAGTGGTCTGCGAGGTCTCGGGCAAAAAGATGACCACTTTCCAGTATCTCACCAAGTGAGCTCACCCCCCATGGACCACTGAAGTGTCAACTGTGGCTGTAGGTAGTCCATTTGTTCAGTATTTGCTGAAGTGCCACCTGAGGGAGGGTCCATCCTCCACCCTTTCTGGTAGTCTGTGGAGGAGCAGTCACCTGGTGAGATACTTCCCCATGGACCACCAGAGAGGGCAGAGAATGGACCTCCACAGCTGGCATTTCCACTCCCCCATAGGCCTCCAAATTGAATTCTTGTGTGTGTGTGTGTGTGTGTGTGTGTGTGTGTGTGTGTGTGTGTGTGTGTGGTGGGGATGGAGGCGGTTGCATGTCCACGACAATGCCAATGTTTGCCTCAGTGGTCCTTGGGCTCCTAAAGGTTAGGAACCACTGCTTTAGGTGAAAAGAAATGGGGTCCAAACAGACCAGACCAAAACCTGTTCCCAACTTCTTCAACCTCTGGAAAGCTCCTCTCTGCTTTACTCATCCCAAGCCAAGCTCCCAAGCCATAACAAGAGCAGAGGGTGCTGAAGGAATATCACTCTGCAGATCCCTTCTATGGGAAGAAGAGTCCTCTGTTTTCACCCTCAACCCAAGGCAAGCTCCTACAATGTGTTCTTTAGCAATAAACCGTTGCTGAACTAGGGATGCCAAAGGGCAGTCCACTTGGTCAATAATGCTTGCTGCTTTTTGGAAGGAATATGGTGTTGGGACATTTCACTAAAGACAGAAAGGAGCAGAAAGAGAAACCTGCTTTCCCCCTGCACTCTGCCTTCTTCTTTTCCACTCCAATGTCTTATAGGTCCCTACTCATTATAAGCTATATTTAGGTGGGGAGCACATGCACAAACACAAACATACACACACCTGCAGAACAATCTTGGTTGATGCCCCTACTGAAGCAGTACTGAGAGAGAGGTGCCACTGGTGTTCTTGGCGGGGGGTGGCAAAACACAAAAGTTTCTTCCAGCATATGGCTGCTGGTGTAAAGCGGCCCCTCCTCTTTACCTTCACAGCCAGTCACAACTGCAAAAGCAAAAACTCTGATTCTGAAGGCAAGAAGGAAGGGCTGTTTACACCAGTAGCCAGGCACCTGAAGAAACTTAAGTGTTTTGACCCCCCCCCTCCGAGAACACCAGTGAGAGGTGCTTTCCTAGGTCTGTCCAGTTCCTTTCCCCCATGGTGACCAGATACAATGGAGGACACAATGCCTATACCTTCAACCACTGTATACAAGAGGGAATTTTGATTGGTGCAGCTCTTTACACCCTTCCATGGGGAGCTGCTAAAATTTCCTCTTGTACAAGGGAGACCCTGCTACTGAAGACCTTGCTACTGAGAGACCCTGTGTTTGGTCTAAGGGTCTCCTACTTCCATGCATTAAGCAATCTGGACTTAAATGAACCCAGAGTCCTCCAATATCAGTAACACAAATATAGGGCACAATCCTAACCAACTTTCCAGCAGTGACTTCGCTGCAATGCAGCACCAAGTTAAGGTAACAAACATGCCCTCACCTTGAGGAGGCCTCTTTGACTGCCTTCCCATTGCAGGATGAAGCGCATGCCACATTGGCACAGCTATGTCAATGCTGGAAAGTTGGTTAGGATTGCGCCCGTAGTTTATTCCCATAGAGTAATTTTAGCCACGTAGCATTAGGAAGGCACAGAACAACAATATACAATACGAACACAGACTGAGTAAAGCACTTAAAAACTAATAGGAAAAACCCTATCTCTCATTTAATAGATCTTTTCTCCACAGTACAGTCTAGGTACTGTGGTCACAATAATCCATTGTATCTGGTCACCCTGCATTCCCCAAGACAGTAAGGGAAAGGAAGAACAATTATCAGAGGGCACCCCTTCCTCTGTGCTCTGGTGGCATTGAGGGAAGGCACTCAAGCAGCCTCCTCTCCAGGCCTCACCAAGCACAAACAGTCTTTCTCAAAGTTCCCTGGGAAGGTTGAGCCCCTGGGAGTCCATGGCTCTACCTGACTGACTTTTGGCACTCCCCTGATAACAGGGTTGCCAAGTCAGAAGCATTCAAAAGCTTGAAGTTACTGAAGTGGGGGCCTGGTGATGTCCCTTCCTAGTTTGCTTTTCAAACTTTGTCTCTAGAATGCCCTGAAGAAAAAAAGGGAAGGGAAAGAGAAGGAGCGAGGGAGACTTGGCATGGAGGGAAGGGAGAAAGGAGGTGTGGCAATCTCCAGGGTAGTGCCAAAAAGGGCCATGTGGTGCTTCCCCCCCGCCCCCGAGATCATGGCAAAACAACATGTACAGCCTCACTCAGGCTGCACATTCAAGATGGGGTTTTCACTGCCACCAGAAACTTAGAATAGAGACCTGCACACCAACTGACAGCACTCATTCTGAGTTCCTCCCCCCCTACACACACCCTCGAGCTTTCTCTGTATAGCATGCAAGACTGAGCTAGGCATCAGAGATGGAAGGTCAATTACTCTATGGGTTAAAGCTCTAGGCAAGTTTGTTTTAATCAAAGGAAAAGATTTATCAGGGATTAAAATGGAAAAAAGAGAAAAACAGTCAGTCAAATTGTGATCAAGAGACAAAGTTCCAAAATAAAGTAAAAACAGAGTCCAACAGCCCAGTCCTATTCTGAATTGGGCTGTTGGGGAGAGGAGTGATTTAGGACAGCAGAAGAGGCATCCACTGTCATAAAATGGCTGCCAACACAGTGTCCCACGCTCTGTTGGCGGCCACTTTGGGAGCACTGCCTCAAGAAGTGACTGTGCTCCCCGTCTGCACCATACCTCACTGTGGCTACTTCGGCTGGTAAGGAGCAAACTGGTTGTGGAGGGTGGGAGGGGGTGGGAAGAGGTTGATCCAGCAGTGATGGTGCATGCTGGATCCTATCACCTCCAGCCTCCCTTCCCATTCTCCTTGGACTCACACCAGCTACAGAACTGACGCCGGTCCAAGGATACTTACTGCAGGGCAGAAGGCTCACAGAGGCTCACAGAAGGCTTCGGAAATCTCTCTTCCGAAGCCTACTGATACCCCGTCTCCCATACAGTGTGCTCTGCTCTGGAGGCAAAGACTTCGATTGGCAAGCCGGATGAATTTGGCTGGTGGGTTGAATCCAGCCTTGGGCTATGGGTTACCAACCCGTCAAATTTGTCATACTTCCACAATTAACTAACATAGGCAGGTTTGGTCGGGTCAACTAGTAACATTTTTAAACTTGTAACTTTTGTGGACTTATTTGCAAGCCTGTAACAAAATATTCTCAGAGTATTTACCCTTCCCATGGTTTTTCTGCAATCATGGTTAAAAAAAAAAAAGAGAGAGAGAGAGAGAAGACAAGGACAAAACAGAATATATATTCAGGATTATTTACAATTTCCTCGATTTCATATTAGGGGCCATATTATTACTCCATGGCATAATTGCCACTATCCTAGACTGCTTGAATATCAACACCTTATTCAGTATTTAAATGCTGGGATAAAATTAGCTTGAGTTTAGTTTCTCAGTATGTACTAATCCCCATGAAGTTAATGGAAGCTGCAGGCATTCAGTATTTTTAATAATCTGACTGCTTTTTAGTTACCTTAAAGGTGTGTTTGAATACTTCAAGCACTTTCCTTAACTTCTCTGTATCTTAATTTTCCCATTTGCACATATGATTATACTACTTTCTGCTGCTTTGTACAGTACTCTAGAGATCCACGCATTAAGGATCAGACAATGCATGCCTTAGTTACTGTAATTATTGCGGTCATTTCAATTAGGTTTTGGCACTTTGGAGCCAAGCCATTCTTTGAAAATTATGCAAAGGAGTTTGCATCTGAAAAATGAACACTGAAAATCTCACCGGGGCTTAGCATCAAGCTTCCAATCATGATACATTTACCACCATACCACCTTTGTGAAAAATTCTGGCAAAGTGAAACTCCATGAGTTCAAGAGCAGTATTAAAAAAAAAAATTCACAAAGTTCCCAGGCACTAAGAAAAAAAGATGTGCTTGAGAACTGGCAAGAAACATTGGCTCAAGTGGGAGACACTCGTGTGTCTGTGGCGTTTCTGTGCATTCAAAATGCCATGAGTGTTTAGATGCTAGTGTGTCTGGATACCAAGCAATGTATTGTTACGTGAAAATCTCCTTTTCCCTTCCAAGTTGTGATTTTATATGTATTATGGACTAAAACTCATGCAGGCCAAACCTTAAAACACAAGACACACTTCCCCCAGCAACTTTTCCAAAAGCCCTGGTCAAAACCACAAGCACATGGAGTGCACAACCCCCACTTCCCTATAGGTCAATGTATGCATTGTATTAAGAGCTATATGCAAAAGTGTCTCCTGATTCATTCACCGTGTATGCAAAACAAGTCGGCTGGCACCTCTGGAGGAAGAAGTCTATTGTTCTATTGTTGTGATTCAGTTACTCTTAAGTACCCTATGCAAACTGCCTCCAGGGGTTGGCCGAGTTCCCCCACATAGGAAGCCAGCATGGCTGATAGCTGACTTCCGATCATCATTTTCTAGCATGCTTCACGTGTCCCAGTGTGTGTAGTGAGCATGCGTATCCAGGAGGCCACATCCGGGTCATTTCAGGTCAGCAAAAACCCTCAAAAGAGAAAGGCTGCCATGTGCGCTCTCTCTCTCTGGCTGCCCTCCAAGACACAGGTCCTCCATAGGACTCTTCCCCCCTCCCCCGAACTGCTTCTCAGTACAGGTAAGTATATCTTGCGTCTGGAACTCTCTCCCTTCTATCCTACCTATTCCTCCCCTTCTCTCCCCATCTTTAGTTAGCAACTGGGTTATGCAGACCAGGGACCCCTAAAATCCTTCCCTACAACCTATCATTTTCTAATTTCTTCGGATGCACCAAATACACGGCACATGCAACCGCGAAAAAGCTAGGTACACAGGATCCAAGTACTAGGAACCAAGAAAGATATACTTACCATTTTCCATGTGCATTATGTATACCTATGTGTTTTTGTAATAAAAATATAATCTTTGATTGAAAGTTATCTTTCTCTCAGTCTCTTTTCAAGCTAAAAAGGAATTTCTTTGCATTACTCTGTCTTGTTATCTAGCCTGCGATTCTGAAGTTTCCAAAAGGGTAATATAATAATTCCCCTTAAAACATAACAGCCCTTTTTGGTAACAGTAATGTTATCCATCTGTGGCTTGGCTTTTGTACAAATTTTAAGGTTGCTAGATCTCTTAGTGAAAAATACAGACTGTCAAGGTTCCTTAGGGCCTTTCCCAGGAGCACCAAATCTGAAATGTTTTGGTTCCTAAAGAAAGTGAAGTGACATCCTACCTTTTCCAGACATTTGGAAAAGCCCAAATTTATATTTACTAAATTCAGCATCAATGCAGTCAATATCCATCTCCAAGTAACGAGTAAAGGCTACAGACCTGCTTGTGTTCATTGCTTTTTCTTCTTCATCAGGCACAGCAGAAATTGTTGCAGTCTGCAAAGAACTACAACTTTTTTCTTTCTTTCAGAGTCTCCCAAAGCAGCAGGATGTCGCTGCAGGAGGAGAGGTGGCTTTGCTGGCATTTGTCATCATTAGAAAAATCCTAGGGATAGGTCATTGTTGATTGGCACAGCACCTACTACAATAGATAAGAGTCTTCAGTTCAGTCCACAGCATGTACATCTCAAAAACCTCTGAGCCCAAGTCTATGAATGTCTACTCAGGAGTAAGCCCTATTATAGTCAATGGAGCCTACTCTCTCCCCAGAAATTATGGATAGGATTGCAGCCTCAGCAGGGCATGGAAATATCCTTGTCCAGTGATTTTCAAGCTCTGTGCCATGGCACATTGCTGCAGATGGGTCTGCAGGTATGCTGCAGGTATTTGGGGAAGGGTCATTTATTAGTAGGTCCATTGGGGAATGTGTACCCCCTGCCAGCAGAACAGTGCCTTGTCAATTGTCAAAAAAGATGATGTGCCTTCACAATTTTAGTGCCCTGCCAGTGCACTGTGAGATTAAAAAAAGGTTGAAAATCGCTGCCCTTGTTGGAAACCCTGAAAAGCTGCTGCTGGTCAGAGTAGACAATATTGGAGCAGATACACAGCTGGTTCATCCATGAAGCAGACAATGCAGTTTGTGTAGAATAGTGGGTGGCTGCAGTATAGTGGATAAGAAAATATGCTGCAAGCAGCATTTTCCTTGTTTCACGACTGTTGCAGTCTCACTATGTGGCCTTAGGCAAGACATGCCTACTCAGTCTCAGCTGCAATGTGGGATCATGGCATCAAGATAATACATGCGACAATACTTTGCACACTCAGAAAGCACTATACAAATGCTAGGTATTATTGCATTTTCCTAGTAATAAGAATTCTTTGTTGTGCTTAGAAAGTTATTTCACACACACACACACACACACACACACACACACACACCCATAGGACTAATAACACTCACTCATCTTACAGGATTGTTGTAATCTTTTCAAAAAGATAATTCATGAAAAGCAGTTTGAACTTTTGAAAGCCCTATATACATGTGTGATATTTTGTATTACGTAATATTCAATATTATGTATTTAAATTGCATCTGCTGCCAGATTGACCGGTGTGTACTCTGTATTTCTTTTCTTTTCTGCTGAAAATCTTGAAGGCCAGGTACAGAAAGATCTGAAAATGGAACATTATCATTTTTATGTGTACTTCACAATCTTTATCTCATTCATCTGCATAACAATGCAGTAAAGTAGGTCATTATTTTTTCCCATCCCAGTGATTGAGAATTGGTTAAGAGATAGTGACTTGCCCAAGGACATGGAGCCATTATGAAGTCAAGTCCATCAAACAAAAGATTATATCAATTTGTCATGGATTATCTCTACCCATTCACACAATCACATTGAGAGGAAAGAATCACTACAAGGTGACTATTCCTTTCAATGTTCACGTAAAAGCCTCACACACATTAGCACATACTGAACATTGCTTGTTTTAATGAAATTCTTTTCATCATGTTAAAAATGAAAAGGGGAACATCCCCATCCATGGTGACAGTTCCTTGATTTAAAAAAAAAAAATTAAATACAGAGAGAGTTCTTCAAAACTCATCTTGTATATTCAACTACAGTAGCTGTGATCTACAAAACTATGCAAACAGACTGATCTCATTCATCAGCTATAGAAAGAAAAGAAAAACCTGGCCCAAGCAAAAACCTGGCCCAAGTACAAGCAATACTATCAATGAGGAAGCCCTGGCTGTGCCCATTGTTGGAGGAAATTAAAAATAGTTTCCTCTTTGGGGGGGAAGCAGAGTAGCTTAAGCAGCAGATCCCCCCCTTTTTGGGTATCACCCCAGGGAACCTCCCTCACTCAGCTGACTGCTAATCAATGAAAAAAAGACAAAGAGGCAATGGCTTGCTGAAGTTGCAAAAAAGAAGTTGCTTACTTACTGTTCCATTGAGTTTATATTTACAGCATCTGATTAGGATCAGAGGTTCAGCTATTACTTAGATAGCAAGGCCCTAGAGCTGCCTCGCCCTGCATGCCATGTGCTCAAGATGGCGTGGGCATCAGAGCCCTGCTGTGTGCCATCTTAACAGGTTAGTGGTCAGAGGACAAGAGAGGAAGTGCTCAGAGGAGAAGGGAAGGATAAAAGGTTAGGGCCACACCCCACAAGGATCACAGAGAGAACAGGTAGAAAGGTCAGAGTCACTGGGCCATAGCTTGACCCCTCCTGGACAGTATCCTGCCCCCTCTGGACAGCAGACGGAGTTGCATCAACTCCAACACCCATCCACTATACCAATGGTTTTCAACCTTTTTCGTGCTATGACCCCAACAAATAAAGTATTAGTCTAGGAATCCACCCCCAATCACACCTCCTCTCAGGATCTGATCCTCCCACCTCCCACTCATCCCATTTCCCTCTTATGTGTTCACGACAACCCTATAAGGTAGCAGCTTGAGCAGGGCCAGCCTTAGAAGCTACAAGGCAAGACAGCAAGAAAAGGCTGTACAGGATTATATCATCAAGAACTATTTTGATACATCAGTGCCATTATTGGATTGGATCCCAGCCCTCTCTTGCACAGGTTTTGAAAAGTTGCTAAGATCCCCCCCCCCCAATGAGGCTTTGTGACCCCATTGGGGTCGCAACCTACAGGTTGAAGAACTGCACTATATCACAGCCAATGCCTCTGCACAGTTTCTATAGTAAAGAAATTACTACAGCTACAGGTTTTCATTTTTGTTTTCTTACTTACTTCAAGCTGGAGTGACATACGTATATTTCACACACAAAAAATCCAGATTTTGCTGGCCTTCTGCTTACTCATATTTTTTAAAACAAATATCTCAGTAGGGTGGGGTGGGGCACAAAGTCAACATATAGACAAGCAGCTGTAGCCTTAGAGCCCCATCAGCCTCCATTAGGCAGCTTCCAAAAAATCAAGCCTCTCTCTTTCTCTTTGCCCAAATTCAGAGCAGTCTTTTTGGCACACAAACTTCCAGACACTACACTGCTCTCAGACCTCACCCTAGCAGGTGGGTGTGGCTTACATTCCAAGCATTTGGAAGAGCTGATGGATAGCTTAATTAGCCATCAGTGGAAGTGGTGGGTGATCACAGCACACCAGGCTTCCCAAGTGTGCTACTTTGCACAAAACTGCAATTTAGTACAATTCTACACTCACAAGAATAGTATATTAGCAAAACCATTAGACAGTGTCCCTGAAAGTAAGGAAGGCAGTGAACTACCCAATTCTGTATCTTAGGGCTCCTTAATACACACTGTCGTGTGGGAGCCACTTCCCTGTGATGTGATCTCATAGTGACTGTGATATGTGTGTGAACTCTGCAAGTGTGTGGGTGATCTGACCTGATTGCTAGCCTATGGGAAAGGAAACAACTGGGCAGGAAAGAACCAAGAACTATTGGAAAGGGCTGTAGCTCAATGGAAGAACACATTTCAGATGCAAAAGATCCCAGTTTCAGTCCTTGGGTAGGGTTGGGAAAGACCCTACCTGAAACCCTGAAGCTACTGCAAGTCACTGTAGACAATATTCAGCTAGATAGACCAACCAAAGGTCTAATTCAATATAAGGCAGCTTCAGTTCAAGACCCATGTGACTGATAGGTCAAAAGTGATAAGGAATCTATCAAAGGCAGAGGCATCTATAGGCAGCCATGTAGTTGTAGGTGTGCATGGAGGTAACCTTAAGCAAAAAAGTGTTTTATTCAGAATCCTTATGTCCCAATTCGATGCCAGCCTTTGCTGGCAGGACAAACATGGGTACTGTTGCAAATGTGCTATAAGGCACATTGTGGCAATGCAGTGGACCTGGCACCAGCAGAAATGCCTGCACTGGCCTGCTGGCGTCAACTGGAGGCCAACACCTGCTGGAGCAGGTAGACACTCTGCTGGCCAGCAGGGGTGGGGTAGAGTTGGTCACCATATCCTATTCCTCCTCCCAAGCCTCCCCCCCTCCCCGACATGGGGTGGCTCAAATTTGTGCCAGTGATATCGCTGGCACTGATCTGAATAGCCCCACAGTGTCTGCCGGGGCTTTACCTGGGGTAAGGGGATGAATGCTATGTTTTATTTTCTAGAGCTCCTATAATATTTTGCCTAGACAGTAAGCAAAGTGAATCGCCACTTATGTTTGGGGGCAGTCACAAGAACAGCTTCCTGGATTCAGCTTCCTCCCTCTCATTCTCATGAGGAGACAAATGATCCTCATCAATGCAGATTAGTCATTTGTTAGGCTGAAAGGGAGGGGTAGGGGAACAGAGAAGAGAAGAGTCCTCTGGCTTCTCTTCAAAGGTGGCAAAGCTATTGCTTCAGCAAAGATTCCCTGGGAACCCCAGGAGGAATTCTGGTTGAAGCAATACTTCCCTTCCAGCACATATTACTGAAAGAGTTTGGAACCTGAATATGTATATACACACATTCAAGTTCCAAACTCTTTCAGTGTGTGTATATCATGGTATACGTTTCATACCATGTTTATAAGGAAGCATTTGATTTATCCCATCCTGGTGTGTATTTGCATTAGCTACCTCAGATTTTTAAAGAGATGCAAAAAAACAAACAAACAAAAAAAACCAAAACCAAACCCACTGCTGTCTTAGCAGTGGTCCAGGAGCATAGAACTTTCAGAACCTACATCAGGCAGAAAATGAGGTAATTGCCAGGTACTGTATTTCAAGGGCATGCAAGGATATATGGGCACTGGAGGACATCTAATCATGGAACATTTAGCACTTCAAATGATAGGGCTGCAATCTAAAATCAATTTATGAGAGAGCATCACATACTATCATATTTTTTATGCAAACACATGTACATGCTTTTGCACTGAAGACAAGTTCTGCCCCATTCAGAATTTCTAGACATTAAAACACTGGGAAGGAGATTGAAACTTTACTAACACAGTTTTAAGAAGCCATCCTCATAATATTCCCCAAAGGTTAAAAGAAGGGCCTGATTTACAAGGAGCAGATACCAGAAAATCAGTACTATCCCTAACGAATAGGAAGCGTAAGCGGTGTTGAATACAATGGGACTGACTTCCATGTATGTATAGAATTGCACTGTTCCTGAAATAAGGAATATAAATATAAATAAATACAGTATATAAATACTGTTAATAATTAATAATAATAATAATAATAATAATAAGCCTGATCACATAGCACATAGCTGAACGCTTTCCACATGCGCTGCCTCCGACGCATCCTTGTTATCCCCTGGCAGGAAAAAGTTCCAAACAACACAGTCCTGGAACGAGCTGGAAACCCCAGCATGCATACACTGCTGAAACAGAGACGCCTGCGTTGGCTTGGTCATGTTGTAAGAATGGGCGATGGTTGGATCCCAAAGGATCTCTTCTATGGAGAACTCGTGCAGGGAAAGCGCCCTACGGGTAGACCACAGCTGCACTACAAGAGCAAGCTACAAGAGCTTGCGCTATCTGCAAGAGGGATTTGAAAGCCTTAGGAATGAACCTCAACAGATGGGAAACCTTGGCCTCTGAGCGGCCCACTTGGAGGCAGGCTGTGCAGCATGGCCTCTCCCAGTTTGAAGAGACACTTGGCCAACAGTCTGAGGCAAAGAGGCAAAGAAGGAAGGCCCATAGCCAGGGAGACAGACCAGGGACAGACTGCACTTGCTCCCAGTGTGTAAGGGATTGTCACTCCTGAATCGGCCTTTTCAGCCACACTAGACGCTGTGCCAGAACCACCATTCAGAGAGCGATACCATAGTCTTTTGAGACTGAAAGTTGCCAACAATATAAGGTTGCAATTTAGAAATAGGCATGCGCCGCTTAACAACTGTTCAGTTAACAACAGACTGCATATATGACGGTTGTCAAAGCACAATAAAGATGCTCTTAATGAGGCAATTGCGTCTCCTATAGCCTGCAGCAGAGTTTCTGTTTACACAACAGAGAGGCTCTTAATGCAAAGAAGAGGCAATCTATCTCCAGTAGCCCGTGCAGTCAGCTAGTGTCTGGCAGGGAAAGTCTGTTTACACAACAAAGGCAATAGATTGGACTAAATGTCCACTTAATGACCTAATTGCATAACAACAGGGATAAGAGAGTGTATCCCCATTGTTAAGTGGCACAAACCTGTATTGGAGAAAATGTCCTAAAATCCATG
This sequence comes from Tiliqua scincoides, assembly GCF_035046505.1. NCBI lineage: Eukaryota > Metazoa > Chordata > Lepidosauria > Squamata > Scincidae > Tiliqua > Tiliqua scincoides. The sequence goes on from NC_089823.1 coordinate 111,993,832, forward strand.
GCTTCCAAATTAAGATGTTGCAGGGAACTCAGACCAGTGGGAGTACTGGGCTTTTTCCCAAATGGGGTTGCCATTCTGGTTGCCATCCCCCAGCTCCTTATCCGGAAGTAAGTTCAGTGACATCATCACATCATCGCACTCACATCCAGAATTGCCCCAGAAATGCAAGCCTCTCCCAGTGTGATTCTGTGCTGCTCTGGGGCACGTCTTTCATCTCTTTGGAGGAGACCCAGTCCCTAGAACAGTGCGGAATTGTGCCCAGAGTGTTTTCCACTCCAGGTGCACTGCCACCCTGAGCCATGTCTTTTGTCCCCTCCAAGGAGCCAGAATTGCGCCTGGAGTGGTTGTGAGTTGCGGCTGTGGTTGTGAGTTGTGACTCCTAGCATGCTGCTGCTCTAGGCCACCCTCTTGCTCTCCTCCTATAAAAGAGGAGAGGGGGTGGACCAGAACAGGGTTGCATCACAGCTGGAGTGACCGCAACTCGCAGCCACTCTGGGCACAATTCCACAACACCCCATCCTTTATCATGAAGAGGCAGATAAACAGCGGCAGGGCGGGGCTGGAGGTGCCACTCCTGCAGGTGCCGCACCTGGGGTATTTGCCCTGTTGCCCCCCTAGGTACGCAACTGACCCAGACCAATTCTTCACTCAGAAGTATGTCCCAGTGTGTTCAGTGTGTCACTTACACCCAGATAAGTGTGCATAAGACTTCAGCCTCAGTCTTACATCATGACACAAAACCATTCAATCCAAGGGCCCAATCACACATTACACTACACATTCCATTACACTACATTCCATTACACTAAATGGAAAAAAAAAGTTACATTGGTTTTCAATAGAAGCATGTGAGTTGACCAGGCATCATATATGATACCCTAAAGCCCTCGCAATACCCCTGGCATGGTTCCACTGTGTTTCCAGTATCCTTCGGTTACTATTTAAAAACATGCTTGGACACCGAGTCGCATTAGATGTTTGGAGTTAAACCTCATTTGGCCATATGCTGTCTCTACATCTTTGAAGGAAGCTCAAGCTGAAATAACCTAGGCCGCAGTGATCCCAATGCAGTCAACAGGAGACATGTCAGACAGACCCTCCCCCAGGGCCATTCTCTATGAATAATGGCTGTGACGGAACTTCTCCTATTCAGTTTGAGTCAGCAGACAACCCAATTCTAACTTCACACTCCACCTAAAAGCTCTCAAGTTTAATTGTGCCCATTGCAATTTGTGATGGGAGCTCACATCTTCCTTGGAATGAATAAAATGTCCTAACCCTTTGGTCAGTATGTCTCATAGTATTTTCTCTTCTAAACAGAGATTTACATTAAGAAGCATTTTGGGGGGGATGGACAACAAAAAGACATATTTAAGGGCTCACATCTACCACACACCCACACAAAATAGCACCAATAATCTGTTAAAGCTCTAAGGAAAGTCTTGGCAATGCCTCATGGGTTGTTCCGTTGGCATTGAAAGGCAAATTGACCATGAGGTGAGAGTTCTCTAGTATGTATTATCCTTGTCGGCAAATCCGCTGAAACTTTGCACAATGCCTTTATCTTTCTTCTCTTTGACTGTGGCAATATAATAGGGACACTGTGTCCAAACAGCCATTTACTGCTGGAAAAATGGCAAACACTCCAAAAATTAAACATCACACAATTGCATTCAAGCTAATGAAAAGCTGGGAATGTCGCTGAGGTGACATTCTCCATCTCCAAGATGAGGGGGGTATTATTTAACCTGTCACTCTTCTGTTCTCTTTGCTGCCAATCTACTGTATGGAGTAGCCCTAACAATACCCACTGCCTTCCCAACCAGGGGGTTAGTGTCAGGAAAGGGCAACAGACTGACAAGTGGAGCAAGGGTGGAGGGATTGAAAGCACATGATGCCACTTCAACCAGGCTAATATCTCAGACCTTGGGAGAAAAGCTTCAATACAGAGGTAGGGAACATTGTCCCCAGAGTGGCCCACCCCAGAGCGGACTAATTTTTAAACGGTCATAAGAATGTAAGAGCCCCGCTGTATCAGGCCAAAGGCTCATCTAATCCAGCCTCCTGTATCTCACAGTGGCCCACCAGATGCCTCAGAGAGCACACAAGACAACAAGAGACCTGCATCTGGCCTTCTGAGGTAGCCTACTTCTAAAATGACGAGGTTGCACATACTTATGACTTGTAACCTGTGATGGACTATTCCTCCAGAAATTTTTCCAATCCCTTTTTATAGGCATCTAGGCCAGGTGCCATTACCATATCCTGTGGCAAGGAGTTCCACAGGCTAATTACATTCTGTGCAAAGAAAGTTTTTTTGTCTGCCCCAACACTTAATTTTAATTTTAGCGGATGACCCCTGGTTCTGATGTTGTGAGAGAGGGAAGAGAACATCCAACTATTCACTGTATTCATCCCCTGCATAATTTTGTATGTTTCAATCATATTCCCTCTCAGGTGCCTCTTTTCTAGATGGACAACCCCAACACTCTTTCCTTTTCTCATAAGAAGGGTGCCCCAGCCCAGTAATCATTTGGGTTGCTCTCTTTTGCACCTTTTCCATTTCCACTACATCTTTTCTGAGATGAGGTGACCAAAACTGAATGCAACTCTCCAGGTGTGGCCTTATCAATTTGTACAATAGCATTATAATATTGGATATTCTCAATATCTTTTCTAATGATCCCAAGCATGGAATTAGCCTTCTTCACCACTGCTGAACATTGGGTTGACACTTTCATTGAGTTGTCCACCAGCACCCCAAGATCCCTCTCCTGACCTATCACAGACAGCTCAAAACCCATTAGCCGGTATATGAATTTTTCATTTCTTGCTGCAATGTGCATTACTTTACACTTATTTACATTGAAATGCATCTGCCATTTTGCTGCTTGTTCTCCCAGTTTGAAGAGATCCTTCTGATGCTCTTCACAATCCCTTCCAGTTAATTTTTAAGTGTCGTGGTTCAAGACATTTGCAAGTCACTTCTTGCAGTTATTTTCCAAGATGGAAAATGCCAAGGGACCATAATAGTCCACCCCCTGTAACCTCCTTTCCCTACTCTTAGGAAGTTTCATTGCCAACATCTTCAGATAGTCAAGCATTTTCTTCCAGCCGTTCTTTCAGCCCAACAGATCCTACGCACACCATCATACCAATTCCAGATTGGTGCAAAAGTAGATACCTTGTAAATAACTTTCTTTCTATCTTTCTAACTGAGAGCAGAACTGCTCCATCAGTGAGGAGAAGGGGCCTAAAACACCAAACTTCCTATAGAAAAATTTCAGGTCTCAGCAAGCTCCAGACCAGTACTGAGGCAACAACACAGGCAGAGATGGTATCAGGGATTGGCCACGTTGAGCACTGACTATTAGCTGAGGACCCACACCTATCAGAGAGCCCAACCTTCAGCGATAGCACCCAATGCATCATCTGGGGGTGGACAGGGAGTGCTATGGGCCCCAGCACAGGGCTTTGCCAGAGTCTTTTACGCTTGGGTAGCCACACTATGTTTACCTCTGCTCAAGCCTGTACTCTGCTGATCAGCCTTAGCCTTGTCTCCAGTTCCTGCACAGCATTATTACAGGTTACAAGATCAGACTTCTATGGCATGCTCTGGTCTGTTGTATGCCTGCCTCCTGTCTGCCTAACTCAGCAGTCCCACTATGGCTGGGATCAGAAAACCAGAAGTATTATTTAAGATTGTGCCAGAGCCTCAGAAGGCTTTTGGAAACATTTGGAGTGCCATGTGGGGCTCCACGTGCCTAGGTAAGTATCCTGGGGGGTGCCTAGGCAAGTATGGATGCAGGGGGGAGCATGTTGCAGACCTGTGTCCTAGGGCAGCATAGAGGCCAGGTCCATAACATAGCATAAGGACCTTTACTTACATATTGCTAAGGAAGAATTTGCTTCAAACTTTCAAAAGGGCCTATGGGCACTCCAAGATGGTTGGCAACCTTCAGTCTCGAAAGACTATGGTATAAGCCTACAGCACCAGGTATTCCCAGGTGGTCTCCCATCCAAGTACTAACCAGGCCTGACCCTGCTTAGCCAGATCAGATGAGATCAGGCATGTGCAGGGTAACAGTTGGACGAGTTGGTTTTTATACTAACGTAACTGTCATGGCTTCCCTCAGATAATCCTAGGAATTGTCATTTGGTGAAGGTTCTGAAAACCTTCCTTCCTAAAGTGCCCTGAAGAAACAGAATGGGGATGAAACCTGTTTGATACTGCAGCATGGATGCACCCTAAGTCCTTTGGCTTTGTCCATAAGGTCTTTGCAAGGCCTGGTTTGTAAGACCTTCTCCTTTTAAATGACTCTGAGCCAAATCCTATCCAACTTTCCAGAGCCAATGCAACTGCAACCCAGCCTCGAGATAAGGGAACAAATGTCCCCTTGCCTTGAGGAGACCTTCATGACTGTCCCACCACAACAGAATGAAGCAACCTGTTGTCACAGTTGTATCAGCACTGGAAAGTTGGATAGGATTGGGCTCTCTGTTATGTGATATACTTGAGTGGTCGGTTCCAGTGATTTTACTGTTTGCTGCCTTTTATATTTTATGATATATTTATTTATGATATTTTATTGTGATCTTATTTTTTGTTTTTCCTTTAAACTACTTTGATGAAAGTAGGATGAAAAGTGAGATGTTTAAAAAAAAAAATCACTGAATAAATAAGTAGACCCCAAGACTGTTCCCAGCTCCCCTTGTTGGCAATACCTCCTTCTTTACCTTTTCCTTCCTGCCTGAACATTCCCAACAAGTGTATTGTTTAAAATGGCATGCACAGGAGCAATGCCTGCAAAACGGATCCATTTTCAGTAGCCTCCTAACCTTCTCTGGAAGCCGCTGGGAGGCTTTGTATGTGAAACCTGAAGCAACCCAAAGGTTAAATACAACAAACCAGGAATAATTCCCCATCCCTTTTCTCTGCCTGGATATGCAATGGCCATGAAAGCAATACCCAATTTCGTCCCAGGATTATTACAGACCTGCATTGTTTACAGATATTCCAGAGGATTCAGTGCCTATAAAGAATTTACTTGCTTGCTTGCTTAACAAGTGATTTTACAGTTTAAAAGGTGTCTGGTATCAGATGTCAAGAGTTCAGGAGGGTATCAACTGCAACACAGCGTTCAACAACAGGCGATTAATCTCCTAGGGAAACTCCATCCGACAAGCACTACCTACAATGAGGACAGATCGCACTATGGCAAAGCCTTCCCGATATTTAGCAGTGCTGCATCAGGCAAAACAACAGAGGCTGATGTCACTCTCGTTTAGAGAATGACGGCGTTAAGCAAGACAGCACTCTCGAGAAGATACAGCATAATTCAATACATATTCAGAGGAATGGGCAGTGCAGGGGGTGGAGGAGGAATCAAAGGGTGGCCTTTCTCAGAAATATCAGATAGTTCTTTTAGGGCAGTGGTTCCCAAACATTTTAGCACTGTGACCCACTTTTAAAAACAACACTCTATCAGGACCCACCTAACTTTATAAGACTTTAAAACATTTTTCATGTTACCAGCTGTTCAAGTTTCTGTTTTTATATTTTTTTACTGTGGTGGGGGGGACGGGACAATTCTGGAGCATTTGCTGAGTTCCACATTCATAGGATCGGGACCACTCTGATGGTCTAGCGTTCCCTGTTGCCTGGCCTTTGAGAAGAACCAAGGCATGTTTGTCTACTCACAAGCAAATGCGTATGTGTGGCTTAGTTTCATTTTCTATAGGGCTCAATACACTTTCTTTGTTAGCTATCATCTTGTCAGTTTCGCAACCCACCAAAACTTGGGTCCTGACCCACTGGTGGGTTCTGACCCACAGTTTGGGAACCACTGTTTTAGGGAACATACAGAAAGAGAACAACAATAAGTGAGTGAGAATGTTTCCTGCATGGATGGGAACATCTTCTGAAGTTCCATGTTGGTTCTAGTGAGTTTCAGGGCCCAATCCTATACCTATCTAGTGCCAGCACTGAGCCCTAGCAGTGGTGCTGGGTGGTGTAAATGTGCTGTAAAGGAAGATTATGGCACCTGGAGAGTAAGGAGCACTGGTCCTGGGCCTGCGCCAGCAGGAGGAGGACACACTGCCGGTGGGGGTAAAATCACTGGGCTGCCTGTTAGGCTGAGTGCTGGGACTGGAGGCCAGGCTCTGCACATTGTCTAGAATTATTTCCTCTAGTATTATTTTCGCTTCTATGAAACTCAGGCTCCTATCATTTTGAAAGGGAAATCATTTGGAAGCCAAAAGCAAGAGAATGGTTTCTATACATTCAGCAGATTCCCCCAGTTATGCAGAAACATTTCAATCTGTTCAAAGAAAAATATATTTTAAGAAAAGGAAAAGCAAACTACCACCTCCACATTGCTCTGATGAAGACCTGTGAGCATCTAGGACCCACTGAATACTGAAGGCAGTTGAGCCAGGGAATGCTGAAGATGTCAATGCTAGGTGGAGGGAGGAGAGGACAAGTGCTTGTTTGAACTATGACAGCTTGTAGCATTCTGAGGCGGGCATGAGAGTCATTGGGATGAGTGTCAGTAGGACTTCTATAATATGCTCTTCCCTAACAAGAATACTTGTTTAAGGTTGGTTTAGAGCTGGCAGCCAGTTCCACACCTGAGCTTTCTAGCACTGTATATCACAGAGGAAGAAGTATGGCAGCTACACGGCAAAGAAAACATTGCTTTTTTATGCATATGAGGAGTTCGACGATCTTGGTACTACAAGATTTCTGTTCCAGGTGAGCTAGATCCTTGAACAGGATCAGGCTGGGATTAGGGTGGTGTCAGGGTGCACTAAGCCCTGGGACAAGCCATGGGCACTTGTGCAGGTATGAAATATATGAGCATGATCACACACACACCCCTCCATGTGCAGGCTCTCCTCTCCTTTCACCATTTCTCCCGTTTCCCAGCTTACTTTCTTAGTTTTCTGCCAGTTGACAAGAGGATCCCTAGAGAAACTGCTGGTGCAGGTCTGTGTGGACTTGTGATGCAGGACTGGATCCAGGAAGGGGGTTAGCATTCAGCAGTTACTGCTTCCACTGAACCCTGATCAGCCCATGCCCTACCCCATTTGTCGCCTCATCCCGCCCTCCCCCTGGCCCCATTCCACCCTCTCCCAACTCGTCCCACCTTCTCTCCATTGGCCTCTGGTTGCTCTGGAGTGCACAGGAAGACTCTGGCCTTCCTGCTGGCAGTCCAGCAGTGCACAAGTTTTCATGCTACCGGAGAGCCTTATATAGTTGGCGCTGATTGCTTTATGGCAATCAGTACCAGCAGAGCATCCATTCCACCGCTGCCTGGCTCCATTAGGATTTGACCATAAGACCCTTTGTGAAAACAAGGTGAGGCAATTCCCTCCAAGAAGTTCCATGCTTATGAAAAGTTTATGTTTTTCTTGGCAACTAGTGCTATACTTGGCCAAAAGGGCGGAGGGTCCAGAAAACCATCTGCCAGGTTTGTGGTTCTCTAACATTTAGGCTGTGGTTTCATCTAGACTAGTGATTTTCAACCTTTTCCATCTCATGGCAGACTGACAAGGCGCTAAAATTGTCAAGGCACACCATCCGTTTTTTGAGCATTGACAAGGCACACCATGCTGCTGGTAGGGGGCTCAAATTCCCCAATTGCCCTACTAATAAATTAGCTTTCTTAAAGTCCCACAGCACACCTGTGGACCATCCATGGCACACCAGTGCGCCATGGCACAGTGTTGAAAATCACTGATCTAGACAGTGTAAGAATGACCAGGACTTTTCTTCATTATTCACTGGCCGCTGCTGCTGCTGAATAATTTTGTTAATAGATTTTTTAAAAATGAATATAGGAACAACATAACTAAAAAAGCAGATCATCTACTGGTGTGCCAGCTGATCTACAAACTATTCTAATGTTATAAAGTTTAATTTGCCAGTCCCCTTGCACCTTTGTAGCAGTTGAAAACAAACCCAAGGCTTTTAAATATGTTGCCCCACTGACACAGACTCTGAGGTTGGTTGACTTGAAAGAAAAGCACCTGGAAACCATTTCATAACCACCTCTTGCTTCTTAGACAAAAGCTTCATATTTTTTTTTAATTTGGCCAAGATCTTACAGGGTAACTGGTTGGGCAACATATCTAGAGGGAGCTTTATGAAGAAGAGGGTGTTGCCTGCATACCACACAGTACTATTTTCAATATCAAATGCATGGCGGGTATTCAGTAATTCTATCACTCACCTGGCTGGTTTGAGCAACCTCTGGTTCTTCTGAGAAAGGGAGCACATGCAAAAATCAGAGACAGACAAGGATGCCCTCAGCAATCCAGGTGGGAACACAAAGTGGATGTCGCCTGCTTACATCATGCTGTGCCTGCAACCACAGCTTCATCTTTCCTTTGGCTGGCCTGTAAGACAAATACACCCAGATACTTCGTATGAGTGTGATCACAATTTCAATTTGATGGCTGCGATTTGATATGTATCAGTTGTCAGTATGTGTCAGTCCTCGCAATGTAACTTCATGAAAATACCCTGGTCTTCTGGATAAAAACTAGGTCTACTGGTGGGTTGAGGGAGTGGAGGAGAGTGAGGATGACGACGACAACCAATGCCCCATGTTCTGTCTCCCAAAATAATAATAATAATAATAATAACTCGGTATTTATATACTGCCTTTCTGGTCATCAGATTACTCCTCTGACTTTATTCAAGGTGGTTTACACAGGCAGGCGTTTCTAAATCCCTCAAGGGGATTTTTACAGTCATAGAGGTTCTCTCTTTCAAGAACCAACAACATTTCAGAATGGATCTTCCTGGTCTGGTCTCACTTCTGGCCTCCGGTTCTCCCACGCAGGCTGACAAGCAGCTCCCTCTCTCACATGGAGGGCAGCCAAGACGTTTCTTGCTCACACCAAAGAGAAGATGGAATAACTCAGCTCGGCTTGTCAGCTGCTTCAAGGTCTCGCCCTTCAGGAAGCTGTCAGTGGCCTCAAACTGGTGACCTTCCGATGTTATCTTCGGGCTAATGGGAGTATTGCATCCATTTTTGTTTCTGATCATCATTCAGAGATCAGCCTTGCCCCAAAGATCAACAAGTTTAGACTCCTCCCATGGAACATGACCCAGGGCATCCACAAATATTGTTGCCACTTCCCTGCAACAATACATATAAGTGTGGCTACTGAAAATGTGCTATATTAACAGGTGACAAAGATTGAGCAAGCTTGTGTGCAAGACTGACAGATAACAAGCAGCTGCAGTTGATAGCCTTGGCTCTGGATATTTATTTTAAAAAATGTACGTATATTCCCACCCATTTGAGAGGTCAAGGCAGCTCGCAGTATATGATAAAAGCAATAAAGCAATCATAAGACAATAACGGCCCAATCCTGGTGGCTTCACCACCAGCAGAACACACATTCTGCCGGCAGTAACTGCTGAAAAATGACTGCAAAGAGTGCTCCAGCTGCGTACTGAGTAGCCTGCTGCTAGAGCACCAGTGGGAAGGCCAGAGCCTTCCCATGTTTCAGTGGAGCACCAGCTGCCTGCCAAGGAAGATAAGGTGGTGGGGAAGTGGGAGGAGGGGGCAAAATTGGATGGCGAGGGAGGAGCAGCAGGGAAGGGAGAGGCTGCAGGAGGGGGTGGATCCAGCAGCATTGGTACATGCTGGACTCTATCGCAGCATCTGCCTCATCCACTCTCTCTCAGATTTGCACCAGCAATTTCACTGGGGCAGGTGTGAGGAGACCATTGCAGTGCAGGAGGCTTATGGAGGGAAAAGGGGATTTAAATCATGGTTTTATATGGTCACCTCACTCCCATGACAGACCTGAAGGTAACCTTTTGATATGAACCTGAAATAATTCATGTCCAAAGGCCTATATTAGTGCAAATTAAAGTCATCGCTCTGAAGCCATCTCATTTCACCAGCTAAGGATCTGGTTCATTTGATTCAAAGGCTTGTCCAGGTCATTAACAAGGACTGGTCCTGTTCAAGAATGCAACAGGCCAGTGTTTCTCAAACTGTGGGTCGGGACCCACTCGGTGGGTTGCGAGCCCATTTCAGGTGGGTCCCCATTCATTTCCATATTTTATTTTTAATCTATTAGAATTGATGCTACCATGGTCTGTGACTGCATTTGGGGAAATGTTCCAGACCTATACTTTTAACAAGCTACTATTTATATTCTTTTAACAATGATAGTAAATGGAACTTACTCCTCTGTAAGAGTAGGTAGGATTGCAGCCTAGGATTGTGAAAAATGTTCCTGCTTGATGATGTCACTTCTGGTCCTGACATAACTTCTGGTGGGACCTGAGCTGGGGCACCTTCCTTATGAGAAAAGGCTATGGCGTTTGGGCCTCTTCAGCCTAGAAAAGAGACACCTGAGGGGGGACATGATTGAGACATACAAAATTATGCATGGGAAGGATAAAGTGGATAGACAGATGCTCTTTACACTCTCACATAACATCAGAACCAGGGGACATCTATTAAAATTGAGTGTTGGGAGAGTTAGGACAGGTAAAAGAAAATATTTCTTTACTCAGCATGTGGTTGGTCTGTGGAACTCCTAGCCACAGGATGTGGTGATGGCATCTGGCTTAGATACCTTTAAAAGGGGATTGGACAAGTTTCTGGAGGAAAAATCCATTACAGGTTACAAGCCATGATGTGTATGTGCAACCTCCTGATTTTAGAAATGGGCTATGTCAGATGCAAGGGAGGGTACCAGGATGCAGGTCTCTTGTTATCTGATGTGCTCCCTGGGGCATTTGGTGGGCCGCTGTGAGATACAGGAAGTTGGACGAGATGGGCCTATTGCCTGATCCAGTGGGGCTGTTCTTATGTTTTTATGACATTCATTCTAAAAATTGGGTTCCAGTGCTAAATGTGTGAGAACCACTGCACTAGGTCATTCTACCAATTCCTCAGCCTTTTAAAGTTCCTCTCTATATGTCAGTTTTATCCTGTAATTACATCTGCAAGGTGACAGAGATATTTTTTAATCCTCTTGGAACAGAATGGACATACAGTGCATCTACAATATCTACAATCATTAGATTTTGAACAGAATATCAGGAGAAAAATAGGCTAGTAGGTGGGATGATCCTTAGTGGCTCCTTCTAGTCTTCACAGCTACAACCTTCATTGTAAAAATTCAAGCTGTTCCAGCTATTTGCTGCAAGTACAACCATCCAGTGAACAGAGAGCAGCTTCCTTAGCTCTCCATCCCACTTACTTGAAGTAAGTTATTCAGTGGATTGGACAGCTCCAATCCCTTTGCAAGCACAGAATTGCCCCAATCAATGAAGTGAGGAGCAGTCTCATAAGAGTAGAAAATTCATGAAAGGAGCAAATGACAGAATCAGACGATCACATGATGCAGCTTTTTCCAGTCTGTTCTATTTCAGATTGGGGAATCTCATATAATTTTTGGAAAATAAAAAGAATCCTATCGCAATCTAGTAATGTTTCATTGGCGTTGTTTGGGATCCTTTCATATTGTAAAAATTCAGTGCGATATAGTGGTCAGAGTGCTATAGATAGAAAAGAGTTGGATTTGAATCCCTGCTTAGTTCCACGGGTAACCTTGGGTAAGTGACATTGGGCACAACCCAGAGGGTCACGCACTTTCAAGCCACTGAGGAGGGAGGCTGGCACACGGACTTGCGTTGGGCCAGCAGATGATGTAAGCCTGCACTGGCTGAGACCAGTGATTGTGGGATCTGGAGGGGGGGCATGGGGAAGATAGAGAGGAGGCATTTCAAGGCAGGGGAGGGCAAGTAGGGGCGGGCCCATGGCCAGGCAGTGGGTAAGCAGGGGGTGGGGCCAGCATCCGGCACTTGTGCCAGATCCTAATTCTGGTTCCAGGCAGCCCAGGGCAGCTCTGGGCTGCTTGGATCTGCACCACCTCTTTAGGTGGCACAGATCTGAGTAGCCCCATTGGGGATCCTGCAGCATGACATGGAGTATGGGAAAGCGATTCCCCTTGCCTTGGGCTGAGCCACTTTTGGCCTCAACCCTGCTCTGGATACGGGGCAGGCCGGCCAGTCTGCCAGCTCAGGAATGCGCTGCTAGCTTGTTGCTTGGTCTAAGAAATTTCACAGGGCCGTTGTAAGGATAAAGTGGAGGCTTCATTTCATTCATTCATATACTGCCTTTCTCTGTTTTCACACAGCATTCAAGGCTGCTTACACAGGCAGGCAAATCCTAAAGCCACATCTTTCAGTGGGGTTTCCCAATATTGTTCTGTACAAAGAACTCACAGAACCCTCATTTCACCAGATGTTTTCCCTCACAATGTGGTTCTTTTTTTTTTGGCTGTGTACCAGAAAAGCTTCTGCAGCCAACTGCCAATCATGTCCAGGCAGATTCTCAAGCTCTTATCCATTCTTGCCCGTTGACTTCCCCACACTCCCCTGTTCTCTTACCACAGGTGGCTCATCAGCAACCCTGTCCTCTTACAGCAACTTTGTCAGCTTGGCTTCACATCCCCCCCTCCAAGGGCATGACATGAGTTACCCCTGCTTAGCTATTCAGGCCGTGTGACAGCTCAACCACCACTTCACACCTCCTGCCCAATATACTTTCTGAAAAATTATATATTCAAAGGTAACAACAGCAGCAACAAGGCAGGTGAGAAAGAACCTGGACTGAACAAAACATAGAAAGATAGAATACAGCACAATAAATGCTATCTAAACAATCATAAGAAATGCAGAAATGTCTCTATGCACACACACAGTACACTTTATCCACTTTTAATTCACTGCCTTAATCCTTAGAAAGGGCAAGATATAAATGTAATTAATAAACACTTACATATGCAAATGTAAGCAGAATCAACTAACATGATTAATTAGCTAAGATTTCTTTAATTGCGTGGCAGACCTATTCAATTCATATTTTTAACCAGAACAGTCAAAATGAACAGAACAACCAGGCTAACAGCTGCCCCATATCCTCAAAGACACACCTGAGCAAGGTAGGAATATTGGATGGAAATAAGCAATTTAATCCCAACAGAATTTACTTCTAAGTAACATGCCTAGGTTCAGACTAGTTTATTGTTTATTCAGACTAGTTTATTGTCCAGTTTATTGTTTCTCATCATGCAGGCATCTTTTAAACCTTTAAGAACTACTCTAGGAGAAAGACCAAAATCTTCACTTAGTTCAGCTGTTTTAGAAAATCAGCAACAAAAGCCAGTGACACCAGCACAATAAACTACTAGGAAGGCTGGGAAGATTTTGTTTTTAAAGAAGGGAAGTGTTAAGCATTGGACTTCTATTGCTGCCACCTGGAGAGCTCACAGGCCAAGCCATGTTAACTTTTCCTTTCTTTTAAATTTGCTGATCAGGAGCTATTTCAAAGACTCCAGGGAAGAGCTATAGTGCAAGTGGAAAGGAGGAAGGGCTGACTCTTAAAGGGCCAGATGCCCACCTGCTGTAAATGGTTTACTTTCTTGGATGGAGGTAATCCCATCAATGCAACAGTTTAGTCTCCTTTTCTGTCACAGTTGCTGCCGCCCTCTTCCGCCTCCAGCCTTTTCTTTCCTTTTTTCTGTTAAAGGGCTAAAGCAACAACAAGGTGAGCTTATAATGTATTGTTTGAAATAGAGAAGTGATTTGCAAAGCAGCCCTAGTTTCCCTCAAAAAGCCTCATTAGAAAGTGAGAAAATAAAACCAAAAAGAATTTAAGACTATGAAACCAGATCTGTTCCAGTGACACTGACAGTTTCCAACTTTTTCCTGGAAGGGCCCTTGCGCCTTGCACGGTTTCATCGGTGAAGATTTATCAAATGGTGGGAAAAAACCTTCCCTGCTAGGTCTCTCTCAGCCAGGCAGTATAGTCCTGCAAAAAAGGCAGACTGTCTGACACTGCTTTACAGTGCCCCCAATATACCCTTAGGTTTCTTCTCCACCACAACATTTTTGGCTACAGGTCTATGTTCAAACTGTGCAGAATATTCATACTGTCTCTTCCTGCACAGACGATGGATCAGAGGCATTAATCTTCCTGTTCTTCTCTACTGTCCTCCAAGTTACAGAAGAGCAGTGGTATCATGTCCCCTTCCGGCTTGAGGAGAGAAATTCACTCTCCAGGTTCCTTCTTACATGACTTTTATGGAGTGAAAAGCCACTGTCATGCGGTGATGATGATGATGATAAATGCTTATATACCATTTTTCAACCAAAAAATCTCACAAAGTGGTTTACAAACAAAATCAAAAAATTAAATGGTTCCCTAACTTCAAGGCCTCTGAAAATGGTATTGAACCTGGGCCCAGGGTGAAAAGGGGGTCCCAGGTGAAAGGAATGAAAGGGAGCCAAATTCACATTTTGAGGAAGAAGGGAAGGGGCCCCAAGGAAACTTTATACCCACCTGATAAAATTCCTGTCAGGGGCTCTGCTTGTCCCAAAAGGTCCCACAATCTTAAATAGATGCTGAAGAGCATCAGCATACAGCCACTAGGAAAGACACTATGCTGGAGTGAAGAGAGACATTTTCTCTCTCCTTGCTAAAGGCAGAAAGAGCCTCTTTGCCCAGTTAGCAGTATACCACAAAGGACACTTTATTCCTATCATAAAGGTTATATGGGAATGGTCCTTGCATGGTTCACACCACCATCAGTCTTCTCATGTACTCCACACCATCTCTTATCCTAACAGCAAAGGATATCGGGAAATAGCCACATGCCATGCCCCTCCATTACAAAGTTACTGGGCCTCTGATTCCCTTATACCTCAAGAATACTATGGAGGATTATGGCATGGCGGCAGGTGAAGGTTCTCCTCTGATGCTTCCTATTTCCTTCTGCTGTTTATGTCAGCAGAGATAACCTTGTGAGAAAAAAACATCCTGTTTATCTTTTGCCTGCAACCTGCTCTCCACCAGGTATTTGTTAATCAAATTCAGGGGGCCCTTGTTACTTTACATGGAGAAAAGGTGACAGCATTTGGAGCTTTTCAGTCTAGGAAAAAAGAAAGGCTAATGGAGGAAATGAGAGTGATTTAGAAAATTATAATTGGAATTACAAAAAAAAGTTCACTTAAATTTTTCAACAAATAAATAATGGGGAGAGCGGAACATTTTTCTCTGTGCCTGGACTCTTGAAATGCAGTTGATTTATGGAGGTTCAGTACTGAAACAAAGGATTTCTATTATATATAATGCATAAGTTGTACTGGAATTCACTGTCAAGGGTTGCCAGTATCAGCAGAGGATCCAACAATGCCTGTGGTCCCACAGGGTGGGAAGAAGATCAACCAGTATACACCCAACTGTGAACTGGGATACTGGATGTCCAACGATATGATTGCTGTGAGTGGGAGGTCCATGGTATAGCCAACGCATTCTAGCCAGGCCCTTTTCCAGGAAGGAGAGGCGTATGTGTCGATTGCACCAGTGCTGGTACCTCTGAGGAATAAGGAAGCAGATATGAGGGCCCCATGGCCTGTGCTGATGGCTAGTGCCTAAATGGGGGGGTGGCCCAAAGGGAGAAAAGGCTGCAGGGAACAATCCCCTCCCTTGGTCCTGCTTGTACTGAAGTGTCCAATTGGAGGGAACTCAGATTGAGAGGGGACTAAGATTCTTAGCAGCAGAAACAGCCCCCCCCCCATTACGTGAAAATTCCCTTTTTCCTTTTAAGTTGTGATTTTATATCTGGTTATGTATTATGGACTAAAACTCATGCAGGCCAAACCTCAAAACACAGGACACACTTCCCCCAGCACACTTTTCCAAAAACCCTGGTCAAAACCACAAGCACATGGATTACACAACCCCCATTTCCCTGCAGGTCAATGTATGCATGGTATTGTTTTAAGAGATATATGCAAAAGTGTCTCCTGATCCAATCACTGTGTATGCAAAACAAGTCGGCATGCACCTCCAGAGGAAGAAGTCTAGCATCTTAGATCATTGTTTAAGTATCGCCTATTCTTTGTATTGTCTTAACTCATCTCTGCTTAAGTGCTTTATGCAAATTGGAATTGCCTTCCTGAGCTGCTGTATTTACTGGTTATTGTGTAAGGTCCCCCAGGTAGAAAACCAGCCAT
Organism: Tiliqua scincoides; assembly: GCF_035046505.1. NCBI lineage: Eukaryota > Metazoa > Chordata > Lepidosauria > Squamata > Scincidae > Tiliqua > Tiliqua scincoides. The sequence goes on from NC_089823.1 coordinate 112,009,892, forward strand.
TAGACACATTGAATTCTGCTGATAAGGGACATCTGGACCCCAAAACACCCTGGTGGGTGGCAGTTTTCCCCCAGCTCAGCCCCAAACACCCTGGTGGGTGGCAGTTTTCCCTAGCTCAGCGCCCAGCCCATTTCAGTCACAGAAAAAACCCTTTTAAGAGAGAGGCTCCGGCCACATGGTCTCTCTCTCTCTGCTCCCCCCCCTCCAAGGACCAACAGGCTGTGTTGGGTCAGAGGGTCCTACACAGGAATCTCTCCCCCCCCCATCCAACAGCTCTACAAGACAGGTAACTATATCGCGTCTGGAACTCCTTCTTTTCTCCCCCCCCCTCATTTTCTCCCCTTCTCTCCCCATCTTTAGTTAGCAACTGGGTTATGCAGACCAGGGACCCCTAAAATCCTTCCCTAAAATCTTTCCCTTTTTCTAATCTTCTCGGATGCACCAAATATACTCTACATGCAACCACCATAAGCTAGGTACACTAGATGCAAGTATTAGGACCAAGGCTCATCATTTTTCATGTGCATTATGTTTACCTGTGTGCTTTGTAATAAAAATATAATCTTTTACTGAAAGTTATCTTTCTCTCAGTCTCTTTTCAAGCTAAAAGGGAATTTCTCTGCATTACGCCATCTTGTTATCTAGCCTGCAATCCTGAAATTCCAAAAGGGTAGTGTACTAATTCCCCTAAACCAAAACAGCCTTTTTTGGTAACACCCTCCATTTTTAAAGTCCAGGGCCCAACTGCCCTCCCAGTGAGGAAAGTTATCACATTCTCTACCACAAGATGTGGTGATGGTCACAATTTCACTTGTTCGAGTGAGATTTCCATGTTGTGCTTGTGTTAAGGCACCCCTAAGCTAAAGAGGCTCTGGGCAGTTTGAGAGCTGAACATAACGTAGCTATCCCAGTGCAGAAAATAACTAAAAGCTACCCAGAGCCACATTCAGAGGCTAGGAGTTTGAGCTGAAATCTGCCCCAAACTCTTCTCTTTCTAAGACCTAGAATCAAAAAGCTGCCCAGAGGTGCACAGGCTACAGGCTTTACACTAGGTCCCCACATCAGATCGATGCTATGCTCCTTTGGACCAAAGCCCAAATGCCTCCCTTCAGATTTACTTCCAAGCTTCCCAAGGAATTTGTCTTGATTCATGGAATTCCTCAGTTCTTTTCCTCCTTGAAGCTTCGGACTAGACTTTTCTCAGCAGAGTAAGGAGAGGCATATCTTGGCAACTATTTTTAGCTTCCCTTGTTCATATGCCTCCAAATATACAGTGCAACTTTGCAGCCTTCTCTCTCTCTCTCTCTCTCTCTCTCTCTCACACACACACACACACACACACACACACACACACACACACCCAAGGCACTGGGTACCTGTGTTCCCTAGTCTACAGAGTTTGTTAGTTTCAGTTATTGCTACTGTGATGCTTAACATGCTTTCCTCCCTCCCCTATTATTGCAAATAATCCCTTTAATAAATAATTTCGTTTACTTCTGGCTCCTGTCTCTTCTAACCACATCTCAAGTGCTGATACATAGTGAAAGTGCACCATGAGCCAATGGTTAAAGATCCCTTTATAAGAAAAATGGTTAAAGATCCCTTTATAAGGAATAAGAGTGGTGTGTGTAAGCTCACACACATGTCTCTGAAGAGCACTTTTTGGAGCAGAACCCTATGTCTTGAGTACCATCATGAAGAAAGATGGAATATAAATGTAATAACTGAATATATGTTTAGAGGTATAACAGATAATAGAAGAGGCTGTTATCTTCATAACCTGCTTATGTACTTCTCGCTCTAGTTGGCTGTTGTTGGACTCTGAATAATACTAGACTAGTTGAACCTTGGTCTGATTCAGAAAAACAGTTAATCCAGCTCTTCACTGCACCACAGGTCCAATATTCCCAGTGCAAAGTTGAGGTCATATGAATTTGTTCTAAAAAAAATTTCCATTCTGCAGGAATATTCTGAAGGTGTTTTCTGTTTGATCAAATACTCTCCAAATATTCTTAGATTATTTTGAAATCTCTGATTGACACCTAATGATATAGATGCTAGTGTTTAATATCTGACATTTTATATTTTGTAGGAATTGGCTATTGTCATGCAATGGTATCTAACATTTTGACAGTACTGATAGATGATATGCAATAGAATGTCACAGGTATTTCCAAACTCTCATTCTTTGAGGTTCATACTGATATTTACCAAGTAACCTCAGTGTCTGCTACATAATTCCTACACGTTGTATGGACAAATGGACTGCAGATATGTTGTGAGCTCAGCCTGGTGGGCCAGGCCTTCATGGATTCACAAGTTGCTGCAGGCAGTTAAAGTCAGGACTGCAGGCAGCTCCAAGGGGAGCCACAGAACAGATGCAGCATTCAGGCAGACTCAGGGATTGTTCCAGTAGAGTGTGAAGTTAACTGTGGGCTTATATGGCTGCCAAAGATGTGCCTAACTCAGTCCCTTTTCCTAGGACTACTACTGTGGCTTAAAGAGCCATTGTCTGGTTTATCATACAGCACAGGAGAAATTATGGCTCTCTTGAAGTTTCCTCCAAGGAAACCTCTTAATCCAAGAAGGAGGACAGGACTATGTTCCCAGGGTAGGGAGTTGGTGCTGAATTCAACTTCTGCACAAGGGTTTCTGGAGAAGGATCTTGGTCTGTGCCTAGGAGATTCCTGACTCTGCCTTGTACTTACGTACTCGTCTTGTCATCCAATTGCAGGGAGGGACCCTGTGGTCATAAAAGGAGCTTATGCTTAGTATACTTGGGGCAGTGTTGGGCCTCACAAAACCATCACCCTTTGTGAGCATGGAGACCTAGAACACACTCAGCGTTCACCTATGGCTGTACATTGTAGAGCAGCCATTTTCAACCACTGTGCCATGGCATATTGGTGTGCTGTGAGTGGTCCAAAGGTGTGCCACAGGAATTTGGGGGAAGGTCATTTATTAGTAGGGCCAATGGGGGATGTGATGTGACAGCATGATGTGCCTTGTCAATTGTCAAAAACCTGATGGTGTGCCTTGACAATTTTAGTGCCTTGTCAGTATGCCATGAGTTGGAAAAGGTTGAAAACTGCTGTTGAAGAGGAAGATCAGTAAGCAACAGGCAAGATGTCTTCCAGGCATCCTTTTCACCTAGGAACTCTTGATCAGCTTCCAGAATTTCCTAGAAGCCAGTTTGAAAATCTGGTATATTTGATGACTGGTGTGCTGTAGGCTTTCAATAGCAAATAGTATTTGATAGCTCTCACAGAATGAATTTTTTTATATATATATCTCTTTCCAATATTTGTGAACATTTGTTTCAGCTATCGTGCAAAGGATTACACTGCTGTTTCCTTCCTTTTGCAGTGGCATTTCACTCTGAGCTACAGGTAGCAGCTGGTCTGTCTCTTACTGCTAAGTGCTTAGCTTGGCACTTTATTATTAAAAAAAAAAATAGAACAAACCTAAGCTAATGTGTACTGCCTAAAGAGTCCCAGAGAGTGAGAGCCCTTCGTTCTCCAGCCATTCTTCCTGGTTTTTCTGCTGTTGCACTACGGATAATTGCAGTTTAATTGGGTGACATGAAATGAAAACTGTGTCCACATTATCCAGGATTATCTCTTTTTCCTGCAGCCTGCTACCAATTGAAAAGAACCCATTTATCAGGCCAAAGAGCTGCGCTCAGTTGCTTTTTACGAGCTGGGAAAGAGTGTGAGAATGAGCTGGGAAGGGGAGAAAAGGGACCTGACAGCTAAGAAAAATTATTTCAGTTGTTTATCACTGAGGGGGGAAAGTTTATCTGATTTTTTTGTACAAAAAAAATGATACAGCGAGGTTCACAGTGTCGAGCCAATGAGTAATGAACATTGACCAACTTTGCTTCCTCGACTTGATGTGTGCTCTTGTGCTGCCTGGCTTTTGTGTGGGCACAGATCAACTTTAAAAGCTTCTTTCAGGCAGCGTGAATGCCCTTCATTTTACCAAAAAGAAAAAAAAAGAGGAAAAAAAGAAAAAGGAACTTTGTATTGATAGCTGGGGAAAAAAGGAAGGTTGTTTAAAAAGGAAGGGTAGACAATCAGGACAAAATGAAGAGCTTTCACTCTCCATTATGAGCATGTCGTTCTATTCTTCTCGGCTGTTTATACATTCCCAGCACAATAATGCTCCTTGCAGTAATATGTTTCCCCTTTTACACTATTCATATTGGGGAGGAGGAGGGGGAGACGGGGGGGAAGAAAGCCCTCACATCATGACCGTGGTAATAAAATTCCATAGAAATGTGGGTATAATGTCAATTTGCATTCTGTGAGAAGATCAAGGTAAACCTAAAGGCCAAAATAATATTCTGCTAATGCTCATTCATCATTCTGTGGACCCAGGTAAAAAGAAGGGCCTTGTCACCACACTGGAAACCCTTTCAATTGCCAGTGCATTTGTGTGAATATGTTAGCCTAATGCACTGATTGTTAAATAGAAAGGACGGGCTTTGAAATTGGTGACTGCACTCAAATCCACAAGGCATGGGCAGGAATGGCTCCTATTCAGAGTGGGAAAAGAAGGCTTTAGTTCAGTAAGCACAGTGTGTATGAAGGTTACCGAAGATATTGTGTCTCAGTACATGAAGGTTTCCCAAGGAAGAGAAAGAAAAGGCTCATCGTCTATAAATGTCTACTCGCCATGCACACACAGGCTGCAATTCTATACACACTTACCCGGGAGTAAGCACCAAACTTAATGGAACTTTCTTTTGAGTAGACATGCATAGAATTGTGCTGTCAACCTCCTAAACAAAATCACAACTGTGTGGCCCAGTGCAGACATACTATGAAGCTTAGCCATGATTTAGCACTGGCCATGATGTGTTGCCTTGGCAGAGATCCAAAAGGATCCATGTAATAATTAGCTGGCTAAACTAAGCCAGACATGTTCAGGGAGACATCTGCAAGGTTTGTTTGCACCTACAAGCAGAGAAGTTGGATAGGTAGGAAAACTGCCCTAAGCATAAATTGCTACTCAGAGTAGACCTAATTAGTTAAGGCAACTTCAGGGTTGCAAATAAACTTCAACTATGGTTTCGCATTCTGGTTTGAGACCAACTGTTAAAGGATTAAGGGCCCAATCCTATGCTCGGCAGCATGGCTCCATGCTGCCGAGCACTGTTGCAAATGTGCTGTAAGGCACGTTTGCCGGCCTCACCGCCGGGCTCCCACCAGTGCTCGGCTAGTGCAGGGCAGTTGCCCAGCTTCTGCGGCTCAGCTGTCTCCCGGACCGCCAAGCTGGAGAACGGTAGGCAGGGGCAGGGGTGAGGAGGAGGCGTTCCGGGGAGGGGGGAGGCCAGCAGGGAGAAGAGAGGGCAGGGAGGAGGCATAACATGGGGAGGGGTGGGGTGAAGGTGTGCCTGGGGGAGTGATGGGAGGCGGGTCAGCGGGTCAGATGGGAGGCGGGTCAGAGCTCTGCTCTGCAGTATCCAAGGCGCTTGTATAGGGCTGCGTGCCCTACACGAGTGCCTTTACTTTACTGCTGACCTTTTGGTCGGCAGTAAAGTGAGTAGCCCCATTGCGGGGCTGCTTACGTTACTCAGGGGAAGGGGACAAAAATCCCCTTATCCCGAAGCACGTCCCGTGGTAGCTCAAGGGGCACAGGATCTGGCAGCAGTCCTTCTTGGTGCCATCGAGCCTGGATGCCCCGGGCAGCTCAGGACTGGGCTGCCTGATGGTTATGGAAAATAAACTATGGCTATTTTCTGCCGAAGGCTTAAGTAAGCATTTTCGGTCTGTGTAGGTATAATCAAACTATCCCAGAATTCAAGCTTGAGAGATAAAAACTGATTGTCCAACCGGTGAATATTTCATTTTTTTATCAGTTTGTGCATGCAGAAAAAAATATTAAAATTTATTTACATTTTAATGTTTGTTTCTTTTTTTTGAAAGATGTCATATGGGTCACAGCACTTGGGAAAAATAAACTTTAAAAAACCAACCAGCATATTATTAAATGGATAAGCAGTATCTGGAGCTATTAAGGAATGAAGTGGAATGCTGCTATCTGGTCATTATACAATTGTGGGAGTCACCTGGTTTTCAAGAAATTATGCTACTTGAGTGAATGCATGGTTATTGGCGGTTTTCTAGTATCAGACTAGGAAGGGCATTATAGTACATGGAACCACACCACAAGCCTGTTCTTCTGTGTCAGTACCACTGAAATGACTGGGACTGCAGAGCTGTACAAGACCACAGTAATGATCTTGCTCAGTTTGCCTCCAGTTGCTTAGGGAGACATCTCCATACACTGTGCTCTACAATTGTAGAAATCTCATCTGTACATACATGAACATTTTTTTAAAAAAAAAATCTGCATCGGAGATCTGACTTAACTAAAAAGTTAGACCTGTCTTTGCTCAGTTACCCGCACCTGTCAGCGTAAGGTAGACAAACGCTGAGCCAGTTAGTGTAGCATGCATGCAGCCCTGGACATCTAAGGCCTGTTATTGCTTGGAGATGCTTTCTTCCTGTACAATTACTTCCTGACATTCAAATTTCTCCAAAATAATTGAGGAAAACAAAGAAGTTGCAATCTAGCTTTCCGTTTAACTAAAATTAGTTACACTTAAACCCATCCAAATCAACGGGGCTTACCGTATTTTTCGCTCCATAAGACGCACCTGACCATAAGACGCACCTATATTTTAGAGGAGGAAAACAGGAAAAAAATATTCTGAACCAAATAGTGTAATAAAATATTTAATAAACTACAACAGAATAACATTTGAACCATGTAAAGTGAACAGCAGTCAACAGTGGCATTAAGAACCATTATCACTGTCATTAACAAATGGAGAGACTTAAAGGTTTGAGTACTTTAGTTTTCTGGAAACCCCAAGAACTCATCATCGCTAGAGTCAGAATTTATGAAGCTCATTTGCTCACAATCACTGACATCACTTTCTTCGCTGTCTTCATATAAGATACCGTCTTCACTTCCATCTAAGGCATTGCTAATGCCACATTTTTTGAATGACTGTACAAGGATCTCCTCCTTTTCTGAGTCCCATGATGCTTTCACCCATTTTTTCAGAAGTCCTCCAGGACGTTTGGACCACACCTTTTCAACCCATATTCTCATTCCATTTTCATCCATCCATCCTGGCATGAAGATCCCCCCCCCCTCCTTAGGGTGAATGTGAGCATAAACTGGCATGAAGATCCTCCCCCTTCTTAGGGTGAATGTGAACATAAACTGGCATGAAGCATAACATAACGTGCACTCTTTTTTGCAGTATTCGCTCCATAAGACGCATACACTTCCCCCCCCCACTTTTTTGGGGGGGAGAAAGTGCGTCTTATGGTGTGAAAAATACGGTATTTTAGATGTGACTGACTTATTCTTTTGATTTCAATAGGAAGTAAGCTCAACTAGCTTTAGAGCCCAATCCTATCCAACTTTCCAGAACTGATGCAGCCACAGTGCAGCCCCGAGATAAAGGAACAAATGTTACCTTACCTTGAGGAGGCTTCCATGATGCAGAATGTGCCCAATGGCATCAGAACTGGATTTCCCAGAGCAAATTCAAGCAGCCCAAGTAACACCTCTCAGGCTGGAGACAGTGGTTGGGATGTTTCCTGTGCCACCACGGCAGCTCCCCCCTCCAGGACCCGATCCAACCCCCATGCCACTCTCACCCCACCCTGAAACGCCCCTCCCTGCCTCTGTTCCTCTTTCCCTCTAATCTCTCCCACCCCTATGCCAGTCTGCTCTGGCTGGCACAAACTCATGCTGTCCCAGCACCATTTCGGGTCCTCCGGGCCAGTACACATCCATGTGCTGGCTCAGCCTGCTCATGAGTAGCCGTGAACATGCTTGACGGCACATTCACGACGCTCAGGATCTGGCACAAAGGACTTGACTGAGGGCAGCATTAGGATTGCACTGTCAATCACTCCCTCACCCTGAAGAAAACAGTTTTCACAAACTTAATTACTTCATAATCTAAAGTGTGAAAATTGTTATCCTTCTTATGCAAGGGATTTTCTTTGGCAAGAGGGAGAAAATAGATGAACAAGAAAACAGGCTCAATCATGATCTTTGAGTGTTGCATGAATAAAAATGAAAATCTAGATCACAATTCTTTCAACAACCTATGTAGGTTTCAAAATGCATCCAATCATTGTGTATAGGGGAGGGTGAGAGACACAGGGTGTGTGCAGTATAAAGACTCTTCCAGGAATATTCAGAGCATCCAAAGCAGCCCACTCAAAAGATAAGAATGCCACCCTTTGGCTTCCTGTAATAACAGCATGTTATGTACCCAGCTTTTGTACTTAGAATCATGGACCTTGTCCTGTTGTCTGTTTCCCAGACGTGACATTGAATGGGATACTGACAAGGGCCTTTGCCATGATGTGAGAATGCAACAAAATGCTCTTCTTCCTCAATTGCTTTCTTTCCACTACCAGGTTTAAACATTCCAATGTAGAAAAGATTTTCTTGGCTCAGAAGCAACCTTCTGTTTTAAGGCTGGGCATTTGGCAGCGTAGGCAGGATCTGGGAACCCGTATCGCTGCTGAACAGATGCAAAGAGATATGGTGGGGCAGAGCAGCAGTGGCTGGAAGAGCATTCTCAATCCTGCACTTGCCTGTTGCTTTCCCCCTGCAAACAAATTCCCCCAGCTGCTGATCTCCATGGCATGAAAAGCAAGTGCCTAGAACCACAGCTAAGGGACAAGTAGCTGGGTGGTGGTGGTGGGGGGGGGGGGTTGGTTGGTTTTACAGTTGTCCGATATTGATATGAGGTTCCCCAGACTTGGGTGTGTCACTATATGTGTAGCCTGGCCTTTAGTTGTTGTGTAAATTGTATATTTATGGTTTTTGATTGCATTTTATAGGATTTTTTAATGTTATTCTATAAGGCATTTTGAGAACTTATTTTTGAAGGGAAGCAGTTAATTAGCAAATGACCCCATCCTATTTGGGCCTACGCCTAAAGAACAAGCATTCTGGCAGCATAAGACCTTTTATGGCAGTTGCCAAATGCAGCATTCCAGTCAGTATGGCCTGGTGGCCACCACAAACGGCAAGCAGCTGGGTCTGTGCGCCGGCGGCAGGAGGATGCCTGCTGGTGCTGGTATGTCAGCACAGGGGGTGGGAGGGAGGCTGGGAGGGGTGGGTGTGGAACAGGAGGAACAAGGCGGAGATAGGAGCAGGGAGGAGGACAGATCAGGGGTGGGAAGGGCAGGGCCTAGGAGAGGCGGGTAAAGGGGGTAATTTGTGCCTGGGCCCAGGGTCAGAAAGGGGGCCCAGGAGCCAAAGGAGGGGGCCCTGAAAGTTCCTGGGATCTGACATTTTCCTGTCTCACCTGAACTCACTGTCTGTGCATGATGCTCGGGCACAACCATGTGCATGCAGTGTTAACTACTGCTGCAAGCCATACACATCTCATTCAGGAATGCATCCATGACCCTCCTGAACACAGTGTCAAATCTGGATGTCAAAACTGGCCTGCTACAGTAGCTCTTTGGCTTGTGGATCCCATAACCATGAAGGAGTGTATGGAAGCTCAGGGACCCAGCTGTGGGGCTACAGCTGCTGCAGAAGTTCATTTTGATCCATTCTAGTGTGAGCCTAAATACGATGAGGCTAATTTCTGCAATCAATTTTCTGTATTTCAAAGATTTAAGAGAGACTTAGGAGTGTGTTTGGTTTTCCATATTACTTTATCTAGCTACCACTGCCATATGATTAGGTAGACCTGGGCTCTGCATCATGAAGCCTAGTATACCTGAGCTCCAAAGACTGTTGTGGCTGTCAGCACCCTCCCCCTGCCTTATTTTGGCCCCCCATCTGCCTGCTCCCATTGCCCCCGCCTCCTTTGGGAAGGGACCCAAAAGAAACTTTGTACCCCCTGATAAAATTCCTCTCAAAGGCCCTGGGGAAGGGGACAGTATTTGTGGCCCTTCCCTCCCCCAACCCCCTGACCCAAGTCCACACAGACTTGGTCTGAACAGAGTGTGTTCACTCTGAAGCCAGTGTGTGCTTACCCCAGGGCAAGGCAACAAATGTTCCCTTATTCTGTAGAGGCCTCCTGGGACCAAAAATGCCCCCACATGATACAGTGCCGGCCATGTTGATGCTGCTGCATCACCATGTAGGGAGTTGTATTGGATTTGGCTGTAACTCATGCATGAAGTATTTATTTTAATTACATTAATATATAGGTAAATAAAATAGAAGTAACTACTCCGCCTCCAATAGTGCAAAGTCAGATGCATATACAAGTACTGTACAGTGGTGCCTCGCAAGACGAATGCCTCGCACACTGAAAAACTCACAAGACGAAAGTGTTTTTGCGATTTTTTCTGGTGACTCGCAAGACGAATTTTTCTATGCCGTGCTTCGCAAGACGAATTTTTAAAATTAAAAAGTTGAAGTTTTGTGCTTGAAATTTTTGAAATCCTCTGTACAGTATGTATGCCTTTAAAGAGCACTTAACACTTTGTAAACCAAATTTGACTTTGATCTGCCTTTTTTTGCCCATAGGAACGCATTAATTAAATTTCAATGTATTCCTATGGGAAACCGCGCTTCGCAAGACGAAATTTTCGCAAGACGAAACGACTTGCGGAACGAATTAATTTTGTCTTGCGAGGCACCACTGTATATGCTACTATAAAGGGCAATATATCCCAGTTGTGTAGAAGATTGGAGGACCTTGAGCTGAACCAGGGAAACAGAATGTGCTGATGCTTATGACACAAATGGGTGCATACATCGATCCCCATTACAGTGGAACATGGTAGGTTGTTTTAGATTAAATTTTAATACTGACACCTTGAGTATTCCAATAAGTGACGCATGAAGGCTTAAAATATTCCATGAAATAAAAACAAACCCATCTTGGGAGATAACTCTGCAAATCTTCAGATTGTACAGATTTAGTTAACAAATGTCCAAAATGTAGAAACTGTCAACAGTTTCAGTAGAATGACAGCAAAACCACGCTTTGGGACGGGGTGGGTGGGGGGAGGTGGGCCCGAGGGTAGACCAGGCCCAGGAAAGGAGTGGAGCTAGGATCTGACACTTAGGCCAGATACCAACCCCACTTCCAGGCAACCCGGCACAGTGCTGGGCTGCTCGGATCCGCGCCACCTTTTTAGGTGGCACAAATCTGAGTAGCCCCACTGGGGCCACTGCCACATTACCTGGGGTAAGGGGAATCAATATCCCTTGCCTTGGGCTGAGCCACAGCCAGCCCTAACCCCATGCTGGATACGGGGCAAGTCAGCTGGCCTGACTGTTAGGACTGGGCTGTTATTGATTGATTTAAAATATTGGTAGATAATCCTGCAAGAGAAGTACTTAAGGTGGCTCATATTTATTTAGATTTATATCCTGCCTGTTGATCAAAATGATTCCCAGTGGGGGCTTAGCTCACTTTCCCCGTCTCTGGGGAACTGGCAGTGAGAGCAGCTCTTTTCAGGCAAGGATGGAGAGGCAAACTCCCTGCAGCTGCTTCATTGGCTTCCATGCTAAGTTGCAGATCACAATTGTGGAATTAGAATGCCAGCGTTGGAGGGATACACTATTTTAATGGGTGAAATAAAGTTTGGTCATCCCCATGGCCTCCCCCCTCCCCCAAATCTATACATTTTCACTGGGAAATGCAATCACAAGAACCCAATCCCAAGCAGCCAAACTTTGAATTCACCATGACAGAAGGAGTGTGGACTCTTAACATGTATTTCTACTGTAACACGAATCTATATAGGCATATTTGTCATATTTGTTCATCCCTTTGCCATGCATGCATGTATATTCTGCATCCTCTGCTTTCAAAACGTTGTCACCTGGCATCTGTAGAAACAACAGCTTTGAAATCTTATACAGCCGAACATGTTGTCACTGGAATCTGGAGTCAGGCTGGATAAATGCACTTCAAGCAAAAAATGTTCCATTTGCGTGGCACACAAGTATGCACGGAGTGAAGGGCTTGCCTTCCCTCTTCTCAGCCTTTGAGCTTGCAGCGGAGGCTCAGCTGACAAAGTGCAGCTCTTTCTCTCCAATTTATATTTCCTGATGTGGTACAAGATGTAGAACAATGACCGAGGCCGTAAACAGCGTTGTTCTGCTGATTACTGAAAAGCAACTGGGGTTTGCAGAGCAGCGACCAGCCGCTCAGGCCTTTTCGGAAAGCAATGCACAGTTAGCTGCATGATTGATGCACTTGGCCATAAATCATCACGAACGCTGAAGTTAATGTGCCATGTGCATACAGACTGCTTGTTTATAAAGACGTCAATAGCCCTTTTCAGCAAAATATGGAAATGGCATCATTCTCGAGTCCGTCTCCTTTAGATCATTAAGCATGTCAATACTGCTGAACAATCAGGCAGGGTGGGAAGCCGAGGGGAAAGGGGGGATAGTTTAATCTGCTTATGCTAGAGTACTTATTTCTTATAATCATTTATCAGCAAAGCCTGGGGGGGGGGTGGAAATCCTGAATTCGGGAACGATCGCCATTGGTTAAAAACCACCTTGTACACAAATGTGACCAAAACAGTAGGAGTGGGGAGGTTGGGGAGGGAGGGAGGGAGGGAGGGGGAGAGAGCGGCAGAGACAGGCATGTTGCCTGATAAAGAATTACACTGGAAGTGAAAGGCTGACCCTCAGTCAGCAAACGTTAATCATTTTTACACCAAAGTGAGTGTAACGTTTCTATAGGGAAATTACTTCAATCTGGTCAGTGCAAGGAGCAGTTTGTATAATCGGATTGCAAATAAGGTTTGATCACATTCCAGCTTAATCTACTCTCTGAGCACCATTTACCTCACTAAATCAAAAGCTGCAAAAGCTGCAGGTGCTGCTTTATCGTCATTACACCCAAGGGGCAGGGACTCTGTAATAAACAGCAAATAAATTGAAGCACTGACTTGCCTGCTACAGGGCATTTCTAATTATCCTCTAGTTTAGCTGGAAATTGCCACGCTCGCATCACAGCCTAGTTTAACTGCTGCTGAATATGTGCGAGGCTGAATTAACTGGCGGTGAAGTAATGCCTGGTTCCGACACACACTCTCCTCTTTCTTCAATACAGACAACAAGGAAGGAGGGTCAGGGTTTTTGTTTGTTTGTTTGTGCAATCTTAGTAGGAAAGGCAAGAATGTAACAACTCTACACCTTGTTCATTTCCAGAGGGTGAGGGAGAGTCTTACGAAAAACGGTCAACTCTTATCATGCCAGCTGCCAACTGGGCTCAGGAGGATGGTCATTTTATTCTACTTCATTTTTTGGGTTATTCAAGTTGCTATTGGCAATCCTTACCAGTGCATGACAGGGAAGCAGCTGCCAAAGAACACAATGAAGTTAACAAAACACAACTAGTGCAGCAATGCCTGGTTGAAACCTTAAGAGGGAGAAATAGAAGCCTGCTGGGGGATGATCCCAGGTTTCTACAAAGAATGATGAGAGGGGAGAATAGGTACATCATCACTTGTGTCCCCAAGATTGCCACTAGCTTAGATGCCTTTTCAAAAGATGAGTGGGGTAGACACATTCATGAGGACTTGGTCTATCAGTAGCGGTTAGCCACAGCAGCTAATTGGAATCTCTGAATACGAGAAGATGAGGATAAGGTGGCTATCAGTAACTGCCCTTGACTGAGCCACATCATTGCCTGTCCAGCTCAGTATTCTCTGCTGACTGGCTCCAGGGTCTCAGATAAAGGTCTTTTCCCAGCCCTATCTGGTGATGTTAAGAACTGAAGCTGAGAGCTTTTTCATACAAAGCAGCTGATTTGGCTATTGGCCCATCTCCAGCACCTTCATGCTCTGCTGAAGAACAAACAGAATTATCTGGCTAGTTGTTGGAAACAGAAGGCTGGACTAGATGGGCCTTGTTTGGCCCTGGCTACCAAAGCAGTTGTAAACAGATAACTGTATGAGAAAACCACTTGTAACCCCTGACCAGGAACTCTCCAGGAATACAAGAGTAAGCTCTTATATTACTACAGTAGCATTAGAACTTCTGTAGTGCTAGCAGACCAGGGTAGGAGAAGCCTAGGACAATGCACAAGGAGCCCACGCTATGACTTTTCCTCCACCCTCCTGAAATTGCATTAAAGCTAGAATGGGGACCAGCCACAGTTTGAGTCTCATGTTGTCCAATGGCTTCCATACCACTGTGGTAACATAAGAACAGAGTCAAAGCTTCACAACCTTACTTGGAATTTGTGCTGCAAAGGGCCATATAGTGGGAGCTCAGTTACCACACTGGCATCTCCCGTGTAGCTTGACTGACTGCTTGACTGACTAAGGGCGCAATCCTAACCCACTTTCCAGCATTGGCATAGCTGTGTCAGTGGGACGTGTGCTGCATCCTTTAATGCAGCACATTAATCCTTTAATGCAGTTGGGTGGCAGTCATGGAGGCCTCCTCAAGGTAGGGCAATGTTAGTTCTCTTACCTCAGAGCTGCATTGCCCTTATGTAGGTGCTGGAAAATGCATTAAGATTGTGGCTTAAGTCTTATAGGTAAGAGTGGGAACTCTAACACAAGCCACCTTCCACAGGTACATGTATTCTTTTTGTATCCTTTATCCAGCATTGTTCTTCCCCTTCTCCTCCGGTCTACACAGGTGATATTCAGCTGACCATCTGGATAGCCATGATGCTCTTTTAGGTTGCTGTTGACTGCATCACACCACTAGGATCTGAGCAGACGGGTACAGTCCTAGTGCAGTCCTTCCTGGTACTTCTGTTTAGCTGAACTGGTTGGCATTTTGATAACCAGAGCAAGACTCATGGGACTGTTGCCATAGATATGCAGGCCTAGAGTAACATTCCTGTTTTGTACATAGTGAATCATGGCCAATGGTGACTTTCACTTCAGTACTGAGAAAGCAGATTTTTCTTCTATCTGCATATCAGAGTTATTTGTTATCCCATCTCTCCCACTGAGGTGCCCATCTCTTCCACTCCCAAGAGGTAATAAAAGCATAAGTAGCAGGTCAGGGCTGGAAGCAGGACTGTAGCTGGAGTGGGGCCAATGGGTGCCTCACCTCACATACATAACTGCTTCACTTCATCTAGGATTTGTTTTTTTTTGGGGGGGGGGCCTTGCTTTTTAACTTGTGACATAGCAACTTCCATTTAAAGACTGATAACTTCTTTTAAAGACATAAACGCTTAACACTTAAACAACAAACTTGTGGCAGCTGATGCTGTCTCCCAAAAGGGTAGGAGTATGGGTTTGGCTACACTGTACTCTTACTCTTCTTCTTGATCTGTTCCTTTGCACTAGTGTGATTTGTCACATAAGATGAAAATTGAATTTTAGATAAAACAAGCTGCTGCTGTTTCCCCCCACTTCCCAAATATGTATAGCATAAGTTGTTTTGTTTCTTTTACATCTTTCTGCAACCCCTTGTTCACTGTATCATTCACACCCTAATTTCATATGAAACAAAACATATGCCTGTCATTTCATTCCAGGTGTTCACAATGAATTTTCTGTAATGATCAACTTTTACTTAGCCCATCACATCATAAGTTTGTGTTAATTCTGAGGAAGACACTGATTTCCTATTCAGGTATTTGAAGTTCCCTTCAACATGGCTGCCCCATCTAGCAGGGAAGATGGACTATGTTGCATCAGGATACAGCGACTGATGGTCTTCATAGTGAGCTCAGCCTCTTGCTGGATCATCAGGGCCTGGATCCAGAACATATAGGGCATTTGCCCCTGAGTAGGTTTGGGAGACCTCAGGGCATCAAATAGGCTCTGCATTGCTGGACTTGAAACCTCAACCCAAGCCCATCATGGCTACTGTTTCTGAGGTCCTGTGGGTGATGTGATGGGGGTTGGAGATGGGGTGTGGGTTCCAGATAAATTCCTCAATTTTTTTGAACCCTTTCAAGCTGACTATCTCTGGGAGGGGGGAGGGGAAACCTTTGGGTTCGATTCAGGAAGAATTGTATTCTTAAGAGTTCTCATCCATGCTGGAGGCTGCCACAGAATCATACTCCTCCTCTTTTTGGGGGAGTAATCAAATTAAATCTGAGGTCCAAGTAGCAGCAAGAAATGAGGCTTTTGGGCTCCATCCTTTTGTCAAAAGTGTATTACACTACTTAGAATGAGACAGCTGTACAGAAGATTTGTCTGATAGAAACGGACCTGTTGGCAAGCCACAAGTGTATGTAATATTTCTTTATGAAAGGTGAACTAGCAATCCTTTTTGATTCACATAATAAGATAGGCAAAAGATGCTCAATATGCATGCCATTGACATTTACCTCAGCCTCAGACAAAATAGGACTTTTGGTTTTCATTGGCGGAAGGGTGCTGAGTCCCTGTGATGATTCAATAACATCTTTTATTTAAAAACATGTAATTGCCCCACTTCCTCAGCTATGCGCAAGTAGCTATTTGTGATTATCTTTTTCACTCTGTCATGGATGCTTTATTAATATGCTGTGAAATAAGATTCATAACCTTTAGGCAAATTGTTCCTCCATAATGTAGCTCAAACAGTATTTTGTGTGGAACAATAATCAGAAACTTATTTATTCTTTCTAGTTATCAGTGCCCATTACCCTGTGCAGACAAAAAAACAACAACTATTTGTGGGTTTGTCTTTTCAAGAAGAGGAAGCTGTTAACAATTTACTGACTAAATTACATAATAATAATAATAATAATAATAATAATAATAATAATAATAATAATAATAATAATAATAATATACCGCTTTTCAACTAAAAGTTCACAAAGCGGTTTACAGAGAAAAATCAAATAACTAAATTGTTCCCTGTCCCAAAAGGGCTCACAATCTAAAAAGATGCAAATGAATACCAGCAGACAGCCACTAGAACAGACACTGCTGGGGTGAGGTGGGCCAGTTACTCCCCCCCTGCTAAAAAAAAGGAGCACCCACTTGAAAAAGTGCCTCTTAAATAGCCAACTCTTCCACTGGATTCAGTGCAGCAAGGACAAAATTCTCTTCAGTTTTCAGCTTTCCTCCCCACCTCATCTCAAGGCTTGACATGCCCAATGTCACCCAGTGAGCACCATGACCAAAGAGGAATTTGAACTTTTACCTTTCACAACCAGATACTCTACTGCCACACTTTTTCCTGAATAAGCACCCAATCGTGAGCTCTTCACGGCTGGTGCTGGGTGTCGTAAGCGTGCCATAAAGCAGATTTACAGCACACACACACCCCCATGCAGGGAGTACTAGCACCAGCCCAGTGCCAGTCAGCCCTGGGCCCAGTGCTGGATGGATGGCGCCTGGAGCAAAGGAAGAGCTCTGAGTAGTGGTGAGGTTTGTGAGGGCAGGGTGGAGGTGTTCTGGGGCAGGGGAAGAGCAGGGCGGGGGGAGGAACTGGCCCAGGAGGCGGAGTGGGACCGATGGAGCCCTGCTCCACTGTATCCTAGCCTCCATGTCAGGCTGCTGTAAGAATCTCCACACTCTGAAGCAGTATCTATCATTGCCAGCCGGTGGGGCAAACATTAGGATGACTGTCTCCATTATACTTGTGCGCTGTTCAGAGGCACTTGGTCAGCCACTGTAGCAGAGAGTGGGCTTGACTAGATTTATCTTTGGCTGTGTCCAGTGTAAAATTTTGGGAAAAAGTGACCTGCTCCTTCTAAATTTAAAAATCATAGCCCCAGAACTGGGAATTTGAAAACTTGGATTACTATGTTAATTCTACCCAAAAGGCTGCCTTAACAGGCATGTATTCCCTGTATCTGTGGGGGATCCATTCCAGGGACCCCCCGCAGGTACGGAAATTGCAGATGTAATATGTATTAATAGCATCCTCTGCAACATCACCACTCAATGTGCCCATTGGCATTGTTTAAAAAATTACTGGCAAAGGGTTTCTTGCTTTAGCAGGTAGCTATAAGCATTCAAGCTTATAGTGTGATGTGAGCAGGCTGCCAGCAGCTCTAAGCAAGAAGCAGTTTGCTAGTAAGCTTTTAAACAACACGAAAGGGCACAGGGGTGCATAGGGGGCCCAGATCCACAGATAACTAAATCAGCGGATGTCATATCTGTGGATACAAGGGCTCACCTTTACATTTGATTTCAACTAATGTATCGCTCAGGGCCAGTTCTCACTTGATAAGGATGCAAGACCACCATGCTGGATCAGACAAGAAATTTTTCCCCTGCAGGATTCATTTTCCTACAGTGGAGAAGTAAGTCCAGTCCTTGGTTCCTTCAGTAGGACTGGGAAAAGCCTCCTACCTGAAACCTTGGTAAGCCATTGGCAGCCAGCACACTGCGCTAGATGGTCCGACTCTGATGTCCCTATTCAGCTTGTAGGGGGAGAGGCTGTGTGCCCTGTTAGAAATGTACCAGGAATAAATCTGTAAAAGTCACTTCTTCTAGCATAGTCTCAATTAAATAAGCAAGATTGTAAAATAAGTGATTTGAAACATAGACACCAATTAAGGTGCAAAATTACATTATTCATTTGGGGATTTTACCACAGGCCGCAAATCGTTCTTTCCCTTGTCTACAACAGTGATTCCCAATGACCACATTAGCATCACCAGTGACTATATTTCTCCCCCTTTTTCTTTCCCCTCCCCTTTCATTGGAAATGCTGAAAATGTCCTTTTGTTTGTTGTTTGATTTGGTACAGTATCTGCATTGAAAGTGTCTCCATGATGTAGATGAGCTCTGCAGTGTCACATTATGTTCTTTCTATCGGCCCTTTTTTTTCTAAGGCAAATTAATTAACATGATACAGAATGAGGAGACTACAAATGCTCCAGCCCTCACTTTAAGCCCTCGTCTGCTTTTGTTCTCCATTATTGCACCAAATTATTTAATTGGGTCTCTCTGATTGTGCACAGACACAGAAAAGAACACAGCCTATTGTGAGGAGCCCCTATGACCATAATGCAGTATCAAATTCAATTCCCATCAAAAGTGCTTGTTGCTAAAAGCCCTGTACTGTGGTTGCAGTTTAATGAAGATCTGCATTGAGCACAGTAGTGGTCGCAGAGACATTATGTTTCGCCAATAGAAGGCCTATTCTCCAAGAACAATAAAAGCAGAGAAAAGCGTTAGTCTGCTTATGGATGGAAATAAATCAAAATGAATAAGAGGGTTGATGGAAACAGGCTGAAAGCAGCAGAGTGGAATTCTGAAAAACTGTTTTTGTTTGGTAAGGATTTTTTTATTATTATCGTTCCTCCCCCCCTTTGCATCCCCCTCAACATAGTCTCTCAAAATGAGTGCTTGATGGAGATTCAAAAGCCTGTAAGTAAAGGACAAATTTCAAAAATCAGAAACTTGGTTGAACACAATCAGCGTCTTGCAAATGCATTTCCCCCCACTGCAGAAGTATTGTGAAGGTTCAATACTCAAAATGTTAATAAGAAAAGGAAGATGGTTGGCGGGTGGCAATGCTGGAGACAATCGCATACTGTCACAGCACAGATCTAAAAGATCTAATGTTGCTTTTTCGGTTAAACTTGAATATTTCTTACTTTGTTATGCTGTTTTATCACCTGAGCACAGATAATTATCAATAAGGAATGCCAGGTCTTGTTGAAGAAAACAGTGATGTTGGCATCGATTGTATTAAAAGGAGGGTTTCGTCTAAAGGAAATATATATTTCTGATAAAGCAGCCAGTTCAGATCTCCCATCTTTTCATTTATTTTGATATAGAAACCACTTTGTGAACTTTTGTGGAAAAGCACTGCATAAAAAATAACAACAGAAGCAGTGCACATGAGTGCTTCTTTCTCCAATGCAAGATGTGAACCCTTACTGGAAGGAAAGGTGGCATGTAAATTTAAAAATAAAAATAAGATAAATAAGCAGGGTGAGTTCCAGCTCCGGAGTAAGAAAAGACATATCTTGATCCTTTGGATTGATTGATTGATTGATTGATTGATTGATTGATTGATTGATAGAGAGAGAGAGAGAGAGAGAGACAGAGAAAGAGAGAATTATTTATCTGAAGCACAATCAAAGCAGAACTACTTGGTCTTATATTGCTATGGTCTGAAGACTAATTCAGTATGCTAAAGCGGAAACTGTACATTTGGACACGGAAAATTGTATCCTTGTGTCTAGTGTGTCTTCCATGCCCTCACTCCATTTCTTGCATTATGCATTCTGTTATCCTTGTCAGTGGCAGTCAGTGAAAGTGGAGCATGACTCAGGGTATATGACAGAGTTGCTAGGTTCTGTTAGACTAGAAGAATTCCCTCTCTCTCTTTCTCAACACACATGCACACATAGAGAGGGGGGTAGTCACTAGGATTCGTGTCACCTGGTGTGGGAGGCCTGCGCGTCATCCCATGTAGTGGACGAGGCAACGCCCCAGGTGGGCGTGGTGATGTACCATCGCCCCGCCCCCACCGGTTTTTTGGCTGCACCTTTTGTAAGAACACAAATATTTCAATGTGGTTTGTTTCTTTGCATTCCGCATGAAATTACGCATTGATTGATACATAACATGATGGTATTATTCCTCCAAATTCTGATTTTAGTGATTTTGAAAACTTGTAGAGTCTCTCTCTCTCTCTCTCTCTCTCTCTCTCTCTCTCTCTCTCTCTCTCTCTCTCACACACACACACACACACACACACACACACACATGCATGCACACACACCCGTGTCAACTTACTAACAACTTATTGCAGCAGTTCTCAAACTTTTAGCACTGGGACCCACTTTTTAGAATAACAATCTGTCCAGGATCCATTGGAAGTGATGTTATGGTCAGAAGTGACATCATCAAGCAATTAAAATAAATAATTAAATTAAAATAAAATAATTAAATAAGGGGGAGCCAGTCCTGTTCCACCAAGTGAATCTACTCTGAAGTAAGTCCTACTGTGGTCAATGGAGCTTACTCTCAGGAAAGTGTGGGTAGGATTGCAGCCTGTGAGCCCAATCGTATGCATGTCTACTCTGAAGTAAGTCCCATAGTGGTCAATGGGGCTTACTCTGTAGTCTGCCTGCAATAACCCCCTCCCCCCCCCAAAAAAGAATCAGATCTTCAGCCCTCCACAGTGTCAGTTTAAAGTTCTTCTGTTTCAGGCACATCAGAATAAAGACCCACCTGGCTTCACAAGTGCAAAATACAAAACTTCCCCTTATCAGCTGAAGCCTCTTTTTGGTTCTTTTTAGTGGGTGAAGAGGCTGCTTTCTGGAGCAGCTCCTTCGGATCGGGACCATTCTGGTGTCTACACATTCCCCTTTGCCTGGCCTGACCACCAGCCAAGGCACGTCTGCCTACTCACGAGTAAACGTGACTGTGAGGCGGCTTTGCTTTCCATAGGGCTCCATAGACTGGGAGGGAGGCAGCTGGGAGGGAGGAACCTCCTTCTCCGGTGTTTTTGGGGGCTGCACTCATTGGATGAGGACCATTCTGATGTCCTTGGAGCCTCTCAGTATGCCTTGACTAAGGCAAGTCCGCCTACTCGTGAGTAAACACAGCCATGTGGCTTCATTTCCGTCTCAGACTCGCAGCTGAGGGGGAGCTTCTTGGGTGTTTTTGGGGAGCTGTATTCACTGGATAGGGACCATTCTGGTGTCGTTGGATTCCTCTCAGCCTGCCCTTTCAGGTGGACTATGGCAAGTACGCCTAAGTGCAAGTAAATGTGTGCTACGGCTCACTTTCACTTTCTATAGGGCTCCATGCATTTTTTCCTTCTGGGTTTTTGGCCATAACCTTTGAAGGAAAGGAGCGATTTCAATTCTGCTTTTGCACTGCACTCCACTGGCCATTTTGCATCCAATGGTGTATGGCATGATGCGGTAGCTCCTAACCCCATGATGTTAGTGTGTCACCCCCCGCATGTCACCCGGTGCGGCCCGCACCCCCAGCACCCACCTAGTGACGCCAGTGAGGGGGGGCCCCTCTATACTTGTGAATGCAATTATACAAGATTATGCAGCACTAACTTTGTTGCCGTTTGTCTTGGGAAGGTCAGCTTTGTGGAAAAAAGGAAAGCATACAGAAGGATACCAAGACTGGAGCTCCTCAACTTGCTCATTATGAGTGTTCTGAGCAAAATCTGAGAATGTTGAGACTGTGAGAAAAGAATTTTAAATTGATAATCTGGCAACTATGATATGTGATATGGATCCTACACATAATTCAGCTTGGGGATACAATGTAAACATGTAGTTTTGCTCTTAGTGGCTGGGAAGATACTTTGCATTCAGCTACATAACCAGAGGAAACTTCAGTAAACTCACCAGTCTGTGAGGTAGCCCCCCAATCTATCTCTCTCTTGGGTCTCTTTTGTTTTTCTGGAAGGATATCTGAGAGAAGGAAAAAAGAAATGGATTGTTATAGTCACAGGGAATAGCTGAGGAAAGATGTGATGGATGGGTACTCACCACTGACATGCAGTCAGAGTAGGCTAGGGAGGCCGAGCCTCACCTAACCCAGCAAGAAAAATAGAGGATCCCAGCAAGTTTAAAAATGTTCCTTTACCCTTTCTGAAAATGCTCCTCTCTGTTCAGCCCAGTACATTTAAAGCAGGAGCGTCCAAACTGTTTGGCAGGACAGCCACATCATCTTTCTTACACTGTGTTGGGGGGCCAGGGAAAAATAAGAATTAATTTACATTTAAAATTTGAATAAATTTACATAAATGAATATATTAGAGATGGAACTTATATGAATGAATGAAGATCTCTCGATAGCTCAAGCCCTATAAAATACCTTGCACAAAGCAAGGTCAGTCTTTCCTTTGCTGCCACTGCTGCTTCACAGACGTGAAACAGCAAGTAGCGGAGGGAGCCCTTGGCCCACAGCTTGTGCAAGAGGTCAAACAGTTGGCCCTTGCACTCCAGTGTGGGCCCTGGAGGGCCAGAGGTGCATTGGAGACTGGGGGCTCTCCATGGTCCGGATTGGGAGTCCCCGAGGGCCACAAGTGGCCCCCAGGCCAGGGTTTGGGCACCCTTGATTTAAAGCAACACATACAAACATGAAGGAAATAAGGAAAGCTGCCGATCTTCTCAGTCGATTTGGTGGCTTGCAAGGGACAAAATAAAGGAACACCTATGCACAAACACTAGAGAGGAGGGGCATCAGGAAGAGCTGCTTCCATTTGCCCAGTAATAAAAAAAGACAATGCTTGTGTCATCAGTCTCTGAGAGGGCATTAGGAAGACTTGCCTCCAGTTAGGCTACATTCATAGCTAGCTTCAAGAAAAAATAAAAAGATAGGACTGCTGGCTAGCCAATCAAAAACAGCAGGATGTCTCATCATTAAGCTCCGGGGAGGCAGCAGGAAGAGTTGCTTCTCTTCTGTTTAAAAGAAAATGAAGAAAAGCAGGAAGCCTGCGCAGTGGGCTCACTCTCCAAAGCACCAGGAATGACCATTTTCTAGTTGCTTTAGGAGCCCTGTACTGAGTTCTCTCCAGCTCCAAGTGGGGGAAGAAGAGGTGAATTTTTTAAAAAAATTAATTGGGAGGGGATTGAGAGAGAGAGAGAGAGAGAGAGAGAGAGAGAGAGAGAGAGAGTGTTCTTCAGAGACTGAACATTCTTTCTTTTATTTCCCAGAGGAGGAAGGGAGAGAGTGTGTTTCAGAGACTGAGCTTAAGGGGGAAGAGTGAGTGTGTGTTGCCTCCCCTGGCCTTGAGCTCACTGCACATCTCTGGCACCCACAGAGATCATTGTTTTGAGGGCATTAAGTTGGTGCTTTTGGAGCAGAAGCAGAGTAACAGAAGCCAAACAGCATTCTTTTTCAGAAGGCCCCGCATTTCTTTAACAGGTCTGTAACATTCAATATTTATATTACATTTTTTATCCCATCCTTTCTCCAAGTGGTTTAGGGTGGCTTATTCCCCCCCCCCCCAAATCTGAAAGACAGGCTGAAAGACAGCAACTGGCTCAAGGTCACCCAGTAAGTGACCAAATAAGGATTTGAACCTGGGTCTCTTCAGTCCTACTCCAAGTTTTAAAACTTCTTTCCACAACCATGAATTCCAAAAGCCATCATTGAGACACTGAAATTTCCAAGATTCCAAACAGGACATCAAACACTATGCTAAAAACTGTTTTAATAATCCAGGATACAGACTGAGGGTTCCTTTATACAGAAAGATTTTAAAACTTTCATAGTGATGTGCCTATTTCTCCTTTTTGCCATATTGTAAGAACGTTTTATCAGCATTTCCGAGAAGCACTCATTCTAAAATTTCCAATAAGAAGTAGTAACAAGTCTTATACCTGAACAATATTGCACTTTAGCAGCCCAATCCTATGCATGTCTACTCACCAGTAGCTATTCTTGCAGAGGAATTTTATCAGGGGGTACAAAGTTTCTTTGGGGCCCCTTCCCAAAGGGGGTGGGGATGGGTGAAACAGAGTGGGGAAGAGTAGTGACAAGGATGGGCAAGACAGGGATTGGGAGGGTGGCAACAGCCAGAACAGTCTTTGGAACCCAGGTCTACCAGGCTTCCCAATGCAGAGCCCAGGTCTACCTGCCCATGCAGCTAGACACAGTAGTATGGAAAACCAAATACACTCCTAAGTCTCTCTAAATTCTTTTAAATACAGAAAATCATTCCCAAAAATTAGCATCACTGTATTTAGCTCACACTAGAACAGGAACTGTCCTGTTTGTATCAGAACATACTCCTGCAGCAGCTGTAGCCCCTCAGCTGTGTCCCTGAGCTCCTATACACTCCTTTCATGGCAAGCAGATCTACATGAACATAAGGATATAAGAACAGCCCCATTGGATCAGGCCTGTATCTCACAGTGCCCACCAAATGCCCCAGGGAGCACACCAGATAACATGCCAAAGAGCTACCATAGCAGGTCTAAACACTCCTGTGTTTAGGAGTGTCATGGATGCATTCCTTGACATATGGCTTTCAGTTGCAGCAGCAGCCGTGCACTCAGCATCCCACTTGTCCAGGTGAGATAGGAAAATATAAGATCCCAGGGAATTTCTGGGCCCTTTTTGACCCTGGGCCCAGGTATAATTTACCCCTTTTGGCCCCATCTAATAGGCCCTGTATTCTTGAAAGCTTTTCCCAGCGTGACGTAATGATGGAAATTCTTGAAAGCCCTGTTAAAATTATCAGGCTTGCTTCCCTTAGTCACCCAAAGGTTGATTCTGATTCCTGGAGATTCCAGGCCGATCAAGATTCCAGGCCAGCCAAGATTCCAGATTGGCAACCCTAAGCACACATGACTCAACTATTTATTGCTAACTCATTGAGAAAACCCACATAAAACTTAGATTAAGCGAGAGAGGAGAAACAAGTACAGCTTATCTCTGGTCCATCTGAGCACAGGACTATTCAGTTCCAATCTAATGTCTGCACAGCAAGCTCCTGTTTTAGAAGCAGATGCAGTAGCCTGTTGAAAAGCTGGCAATCTTACTGTCCAGATCCCCACACTCCTTACTACGCAAATTTGACAAACCAATTTCACAACATTCTTATCCCTTGCAAGAAAGAAGATGTCTCCACTGTGGGTTTAAAATAAAGGGGCTATTAGTGGTCATCGTGGAACCATCTATTTGTGCATTACGTATATTGTTTCTGATTACAATCCTCTCTGATTGCAATTTGATTTTAGAACAAGATATCAATACCCTGTGCAACTTTCACCCCAAGGGAAAAGGGTGGGATGAGAAGACTGCAAAATTGTATATAGCAATAGCATTGCAACAAAGCAATTTTGGTTATGTCGTTGACTCCCATAACCTTTTAACTGAGGACAATCCAGAAATAGCAGATTTTTTTTAAAGATCTCACTTGTAGCCTTTATTAATATAAAATTTAAAAACAGCAAAACCAGACATAGGACTTCTCTCTTCCACTCTGACTCCCTGTTGGCTGCCTTTTTGTTCATGATGAAGTGACTGAGGGTCCAATCCTATTGGGCCACTACACTGCCAGAACTCACATTTTGGCAGCATAGCAGGTTTTATGGCTGTCTCAAATGGTGACATGCCATAGAGTGCAGTCGTGCCACCACTGCAGGTGGCTCCAGCAGCCCCCTAAGGAATCCTAGTACTGGTAAGTCATCATGTGGGGTGGGTGAGAGATAGGGAGTGGGCAGAACAGGGTGGGGAGGGAGAGAATCAGAGGGGAGATTATGGCGGCAAGAGGGCACATCAGGACTGGGAAGGGGCTGTATAGGTGACAGCAGTGCCAATAATATTCACTCCCCCTTCCTGGCCCCAATCTTCCTTCCCAGGTCCACTCAGATTTGCACAAGCAAAAGAACTGCCACAGGTTCGAGTAGAACCATTCAAAAAGCTTAATCCTGGGCAAGTGAACAAATGTTCCTTTACCCATTCTCAGGACTCCCTGCCCCACATGAAGCAGCATGTGCTTCAGTGGTGTGGTTGCATTTGTGGGGGGCAGGGAATTAGTTAGGATTAGGCTATAAGTGAGACTTCTCAAACTGCAGGCTCAGGTGGGACACAGCTGAGCTTTCTATCGCAACTCTTCAAAACAGGACCTGGGCAATGATATGTCCAATCATGAGCTTAGCCAATGATGCAACACTCACAGGACAATTGCTGCTGGAAATAAACAAGCAACCTCTGTGCATAAAACGGTTGCATGAACCAGCTCACAGAAACTAAAGACTGTTTGAATGGAGCTACCAGTAGTTTTGAGAAAATAGTTTTCTGAAACTATCTTCTACTATAATTATTCTCGCAAGTCCGATCTCATTGGATTCAAATGTCCTGAGTGGTCCAACCCCCTTCTTTTTCTTAACACACTTAAAGAAAAAAATTACGTCTATGAAGAAAATATGCAAATACACGTACCTCCACGTGCAAAACCCCCATTTTTTGGCTGTAGAATTTGTGGGTTTAATACAGAATTCTCATTTAATACAGAATTCCCCACCCTTGTCCAGGAACTAAATGAAATGACCCACAAGTCTTTTTTTCTTAGGAAAAAAAGATATTGTTAATCCTTATGACTAGAAAATTAAAAGCTCTTCACAAAATATATATCCTCTGTAAATGAACACTGCTTGGATGGATCTTCAAAACGCCATGATCTATGGAGTAGCAAAGACAGTTCGGCCACTGAGAAGCATTTTTCCTGTGTTATAACTTTCATATCCCTCTTTACGCAGCCATTTTACTTCAGCTGCCCAGTGTATCTATCACTTCACTACAAGTTTACTTCATTCCTCTGGATTCATAGCTGATGCTCTCTCGACCATAAAATTTCAGCTGCAAAGCCAGAACATCTCATTATTTCTGAAATATCAAGCTTGTATCTTCTTGATAAATAATTCCTACTAGTATAATGTATCAGACTAAAACATATTTTCTGAGGCCAGCGAGGTTAAAGCGGCAATCTCACCTTTTTTAATTTTTTTGCCCTGAAGACAGTCATTTCCATATATAGAATGACCCTAGTTTGTGTTGAACACAGGGAATCTGGGTGAAGCATGAAACGGCACATATTGCTGTCAGAGATTTGAAATGAGGCCTGCTAACCTGTAGGCAGCCTTGCAGGACTAATCAGACCCTCACATTACCAATGTATTCAGATTGTCGGTGCGTGGTACCTGGGAACGGGGAGAAAAAGTTTTCTCTTTTCATCACGGCCATTGATAAACATTACATTTTAATGTCATTTGCATTCTCTCCCTCCTTCTGCTGCTGGTTAAGGCGGAACCTATTGACACCATATCACAGGCACTGGGTCTTATATGGTTTTTCTTCATGCTTGAAAAGTGAGTGCCACTGGGCTCATTTCCCTTTCAATGAACGTCCATCAGAAATGCTTAAACAGATAGGAACATTTTAAAAAAATATTTTCCCCTTCCTGGATTATGCTACAGAAATATTTGGATTTGCTTCTGAACCCTTGCTAGAAAATTGCTCAGACCAGTCCTAAAAACAATACTAAAATTTGCAGATTTTAGTCTACCATTATTACAGTCTGGTGCCAGCTTGCAAAGCCACAACCTTTGTTCCTTTAAGAATTCAAAATGAGGCAGAGGTTCTGCAGGTGCAGCTTGTTCCTCCATAGGATTGAAACAAATGGGAGAAAACTGCCCTAGTTGACTATTGCCATGAGGATAGAATCCTTGTCATTCTGGGAGTAGGATCACCCTATTGACTGTCACTGATTGGTCTGACATTCCTGAAAAGAAATGTGAACCTAAAGTTCACATGCTTGAAAGAGAGCCAGGGTGGTGTAGTGGTTTGGGAGGTGGACTTAGACCTGGAAGATCCAGGTTCAAAATCCCCCTTTAGCCATGAAGCTTCCTGGGTGACCTTGGCCCAGGCACTTTCTCTCAGCCTCACCTACCACACAGGGCTGTTGTGTAGACAAAAGGAGGGGAGCGGCTGTGTGTTCTGTACTTTTTAATCTATACATGAGGCCAATTCAATGCCTCCCTGTACATGGGACAGTGTACCAATGCCACTGGTATGTCAATCACCATTGCTCCCCCCTCTTTGGATTCATAAAGAAAGATACAGGGAGGAAGGGATCTCTTGTTGCTTTAGCCCACAACTTCCCTCTTCTACATTCTCCTTTTCAAATCCATGGAGGAGCAATAAAGGTCAACGGCAGGGGGCAGGCACTCATGAAGCAAGTGCCTCAATCAGCCTCATGGCCCTGCCCACTCCACAAAACAGGAAGAAGTGTCCTATTCTCAGAACAACAAGGATTCTATCCTCATGACAATATTCAACTAGGGCAGTTTTCCCCCATTTGTTTCAATCCTACGGGGGAACCAGCTGCACCTGTAGAACCTAACCTTCTCTCCAACAGGCACAAGGAGAACTGCCTATGTTGAGTACATAACCATCTCATCTCCCACTTGCTTTCTCAAATGATAGACTCCAGCAACAAATATACCATAATGTAACAACAAATATATACTGAGTTCAGCACAGCTCCCCTGCAGCAGCCAATAAGCCGCCTCTCTTGGTACTGTATAGAGCGGTCGTTTGTGCAGCTCCTGACTTTTTTCATGGCTTTTTTTTTTAACAGAAGAGAATGAAGTCTTCCTGCTGCTTCCCCAGAGCTTGCTGATGCAGGCACCCTGCTATTTTTTGATTGGAGGACAGCTGCCCTGCCTTTCTTTTTTGTTGGAAGACACCCATGATTCCAGCCTAGCCTGATGGAGGCAAGTCTTCCAGCTGCCTCCCCAGAGACTGATAACACAAGTGCTGTCTTTTTTATTATTGGGAAAATGGAGGTAGCTCTCTCTCTCTCTCTCTCTCTCTCTGGTGACTTTAATTGCATAGGCATCCCTGCCTGTTTTGTACCTCACAACCCACCATAGCTACTGAGCCGATTGGCAGCTCTCCTTGTCCCCCTCCATGTTCGTGTGTATGTGTTGCTTTAAACAGATGGAACAGAAAGGAGCAGCTTGGGGAAAGCTAAAGGTATGCCTAACCTGCCTGCACATCACTGCATCCAACAGATCATGCAGCACCACTCTGAATATGGTCCCTTAGCAACGAAGAACTAAAAGGGTCCAAGACCACTTACATTATTCTACATAATTCTGGAAGTGCTCAATTCTATGGCAATTCCCTTCACAAAAGTGACTCATTTGATTATATTCCTGAGAGATCATTTTTAATGAAAAATCTAAGAGCAGCATACAGGAAAGCATGTTGTTTAATTTGATTGAAAGAAAAGTTCCCACTGAGGGTTTAAAAAGGGGGGGGGTGCTTATTTTGTTCCTGTAAATAATATACGCAGTGCCAATTTGTTATATATTCCTGCTATAAAAACTTCAAAGACATTTTAAACAAATCAATAAGCCTGATGAAGTGATGGAATTTCTCTGGAGGAAAAATTGTCAACAAATTTATTTTTCTGCAACCTTATTTGTAAAAATGAGAGGACTTTTTGTATTTGATTTTTTTTTCAGGAAATGTTTGAAGTCTGAGTTTTTGCCCCATGGCCCCATTTGGATCTGTTTTCTAATCCTCTAGCCTCATAAATCAAAACAAAACTTTGGTTTTGGTAATGTATTTTTTTTTAATTCCTGATTATATGCTGAATACATATGGTATCTAATTTTTGTCATTGAGTTGTGATTAGAAAATATGGCCCTCAAAGAAGTTGATAACAATTTTGAACAATATTGGACTTAATTATGGGATTTAAAGGATTAGAAACAAGATAAGAAATGTTAAAGGGGAGATACTTTTTCCTAAGTTCTGTAGAATTTTAAATAGTTGCCACACATAAAAACACTGAAAAATGCCTCCCCACATATTACATATCAATTATTTTCTCTTTGTGTTTCCATCAGACACAAGCTTTGAAACTGTGATAAGTGATATCCTTGCGGCCCCAACCATACAACCCTTCACTGAACCATAAATGTTTCAACTGAAGCCAATGGAAGTTTCCACACATTGGTTAAGTCAACAAAATGTACACAGTGTAGACCTCGATGCATACCTTTTTGTGAAACAAGAAACGTGGCTTGCTCGTGTAGGTGGTTTTCTATCAGAGAAAGAAGCAACTGATTTGGAATGTACCACTGGCATGAAAAAGTTCAATCTTTGTCATCTCCAGTTAGGGCTGGAAAAATCTCTCTCTCTCAGGATGCATCATTTAGAGATATAAATGTCTTTTTTTGTTTGTTATTGTTTACCGAAAACAACCATAGAGGAGAGGAGATGGTCTGGAGAAGGACCCTAGCACTCAGGAGTGTCACATCTTCCCCCCCCCTTTGCCATTCTTCTGCTGGAAATCACCCCTCAAAGCAGCTATTTGCCCCCAAAGCTACAAATAGCAGGGTGACCAGATGTCATAACTGCAAAAGTGGACAAGGCATCCCAAAATGTAGGACATTCAAAAAAATGCAGGACGTGACAGCTAAAAACACTCTTCTATTGATGTCATGTGGTTAATTTAAAACTAAATTATTAAATTTAAAACTATATTACATGTAATTTATTACATATACAGCACAATCCTATCTTGTGCTGAAACAGGCAGGTCAGGAGGCTTGCGTTGTATCCAGCGTGAGATAGGGCGCTAAAGTGGTTCAGCCAAAGGTAAGTGGAAAGTCTTCCCCTTACGCCCAGGTAAGCCACTGCAGCCCCTATGGGTCTCCTGAGGTGGCACAAGTTCATGGAGAGTGGAGCGGCTTGCAGCCACTCCGTGCTGCTCGGGAATGGGGGTTGGGATCCAGCATAACAGCCATGTCCCGGCCCCGCCTCCGACTCCCTGCCTGCCCCCAGGACCGCCTTCTTCCTACTCTTCCCCTGTCCCCTGATGAACTTCATAAAACACGTGGAATCTTTACATAAACACAAGTTAAACTCTGCTCAGCTCAAAATGCTTTTTTATGTGTGGGACATCTAGGGCTGATATCACAGCCATGGACATCTCTCGAACTGACTCAGCTAAAAAGCAACATGTCAGGTGTCATTGCAGGACACTTCAGTGTCCTATCTGTGATGACAGTTCTGCGATGGCTCATTTGCCCCAGGACCCATCTTCTACATGGATGGGTGTCACTTCCTTACTGAAAGTACACAGAAGGCAGCATACAATCAGCTTCGCTGCCCATTGCTTGATTTGCCTAATTTTTTTTGTCATTTCAGAGGTTGAAGTTTCTTCCTAAAGGGTTTGCTCAGCATTACTTTTGCCTCAAGGCAAATTTAGAAAATTAGAACGCAATCCAAAGTTTGGATTAGTCCCACTTATGGGCCAAGAACTACATTCCCACCAACTTTTTGTCATTTTGAAATGTAGAGGGGGGAGATAACTGATAGCAAATAAAACATTCCAGCATAATGTTTGGGAATTGAATGTTCCCAGATGCTTCATGCACACAGAAATTAATACATAGATGGGGACTCACTTGTGCAATCAGGTGCTATGTGCGTGGATCCTTCAGCTGGGCTGTGCATGTGTAGCCAGTGAACAAATTTGGAATCCCACCAATCAGCTGTTCGGGGAGGGAGTCCCTGTTCCCCCCCCTTCCCCACCAAACATCTGCTAGGTACAATTCCAGCTACTTTTCCTGGGTTATGTGCATGCATGCAACGCTGGCTGCTGTGTGCTTTGTTGGACTGAGTTTGGAGTGAGTTTGCATCTGCACTGCAGCCTATCATAAGGCTGCTTTGCCATCTTCTTGATACTTCCTGTACATATATAATTTTTGCAACCTCTCCCCCTGATATTACAGCATGTCCTGATTAGTTTTTTGATTACTCTTCTCTTTGTTAATTGCCATGCATAAATCACTAATGCCTATATTTAAGTGGAGATTGGAAAATGTTGTTGTTTTACAAAATAAGGACATAAACCAGCCAGTCTCTCTTTCTCTCTCTTGGGATCACACTGGATGTCCTTGTTTTTATTGGCTTCTGTAATCATTAGATGACTTGGCAATTGCTGTCCTGTCAGCTTGAGAGGTCACTTACCCGCCTTGATCAGAGATTTCAAGGCAATGCATGGAAACTCCTTGTGTCAATATGACTCAATTTGCAAACTAATGAGTTAAGCCCTCCCAGTGTGTTTAGGGGTCAGCAGTGATCTATTTGGGAAATATTTGTTGATGAGCATGTAAAGCCTCAGATGTGCCAGGGCCTGTTTATTCTCCCCACCACTCTCCCAGCCCTCTCCAGATTGTTCCCGCCTTTAATTTCCCTGCAGGTTTTGGAAGGGATGCATTAAATTAAAACCACTCGCTGTTTTGTGAGCAGTCTTTTGTGACCAATAATGAATGTAATGAGTGAAAAAGGAAAGGGAAACAGGATGATTAAGCCGTGCTGGGCGGCTTTTGCTCAACAGTTTGCAACGCAACACAAATGGACAATTGGGGCTTTTCTTCCATTAATTTGTAACTGTGTTTCCACTTGTCATATGAAAACCAAACTATTTATTCAAACAGGAGCAAGGTGGCAGATGCTGCCATTTCTTAAAACAGGCTGTCCCAGTGGATGACCCCATACAGTCAGAAGTATCCTCATGTGAAAATCTGGTTAAAAGCTTAATGCCTTATGCAGCTTAGGGATCCTGCACACATAGGAAAACTATCAGGTGATTCAATGCACAAACCATCATTGGTTGAATCAGGAATACAAGACAGAGGAGGCTTCAGGCTCCTCCCCATTCTCCAGCTTTCTTCTTCAAGCTTAGGTGCAGAGCAGTGTCAGCGGAATCCTGGTTTGTTAAACAATAGCTTTATGTATTGTCTTAACCCATGAGCTATGGCTCACCCAATGGTTTGCAAATGAGGATATGAAACCAGGATCAAATCCCAGTTTGTAAATCACAGTTACACCATGGTTCCTGTGTTCAGACAACATGCAAAACTATAGTTTAACAAGTCAGGATTTCTTTGTGCACAAGGGTAGGAGGAAGCAGGCAGGGTTGACTTTCCTTCAGCCCACCCTTAGATGCTACATTCATAAGCTGTGTCCCACCAAGCCATGTGCAGCCCATGAGCCAGGTATGGTGGCCTGCAAGGAGCTTGACAGTATTCATGCTTCTGCAATCCGAAGGCCTAACTACAAATGACTGGCAGAGCACCCAAATTATTTTTCTACTGAGCTCAGGTTTTTGTTTCCTGTTAGAGTTAATTACAGGGCCTTGATTGATTACAACTAATCAGTCATTTTGATCATGGACCATATCCTCATTCTTCATTTTCTAAATGAACCAATAGAAGTCAGCCTAAATATGTATATAACTCATGTATATTTCCTTAAGTACAGTATATACAGCTCATTAGATGTTCATATTTTATTTGGGTATTTTTTTCTTGATATTTCTGCAGTGCAATCACTTTACAATTCCAGCAATCTACCAGCAACTTTTATATAGTGTATAATAATAACAATATTCAAATAATTATTTGATTCACTCCCTCACAGTTGGATTATAGAATGCTTGAAAAGAGTAAGAATTAGCAAAAATATAAATACATTTATACAGAAGGCCATGAAACAATGAAGAACAGAACTGACAGTTGGAAATGAAAACTATGGTGCAATCAATATCAAGCGAGGTATTTTTCAGGGTGATTCACTCTCACCATTATTATTTTTCATTGCTATGATTTAGCAATCAGTCATATTAAATAAAACAAAGCTGGGTTATCAAATGATTTGCTCTATATGGATGACTTGGAGCCCAATCCTGGGCTTAGCACGCTGGCTCACTGCTGGCGTACTCTGTTGCAAATGTGCCATAAGGCACATTTGCGGGCCCTAGCGCTGGGCGAGCGCCAGGCAGGAACCCAAACTCCACCGCTCAGTGGTCGCACGGACCACCAAGCAGCGGAGAGGTATGTGGGGGCATGTGGAGAGGTGGGGAGGAGGTGTGGGGAGAGGGGAGGCAGGTGGAGGGCAGGGAGAAGGTGGGTAGTGGGTGTTACGGGGAGGCGGGGAGAGGGCAGGGAGAGGCATGCCGGGGAGAAGGAGGGAGGCGGGACCGGTGGAGCAATGCTTCACTGAATCCAGAGACTCTGTGTTGGGCTCACTGCCCTACACGGAGGCTCTTGATTCACCGCTGACCTTTTCATTGGTGGTGAATTGAGTAGCCCATTGCGGGTCTACCCCGGGGGAAGGGGACAAAAGTCCCCTTTTCTCAAGGAGCTGCTGGTGGCTACCCAAAGTGTGCAGGATGTGGCGGCAGCCATTTTCGGCGCCGCCACAACCGCACGCCCCTGGCATTGCATGCTAAAACTTTGGCTGCTAAAACTTGGATTGGCTGCTAAAACTTTACGGAAAGTCAGAAACAGAGATTGGGGGCCCAAATCTATCCAACTTTCTAGCTCCGGTGCAGCCACAATGCAGCTCTGAGGGAACAAATGTTCCCATACCTTGAGGAGGCCTGTGTGACTGTCCCTCCACTGCAGGATGCTGCACACATCCCATTGGTATTGCTGCACCGGCCCTGGAAAATTTGATAGGATTGGGCTCTCAGTCATTAACAAATACTGTTTGAATATTTAGCACAAATATTTCAGTGGAATTTGGCCTAGAAAAATGTGCTACACTAGCTATGAAGAGAGGTAAAAACACAGAAAGTAATGGCATTGGAATGCCAAATGGCCAGATGATAAAGTCTTACCAAAAAAAGCCTATAAACATCTTGGCATTTTACAATTGGATAACATCAAGCATGAAGAAGTGAAGACCATTATCAAAAAGGAATATATCCAGAGGGTCAGAAAAATTTTGAAATCCAAACTAAATTATGGGAACACATTTAGGGCCATCAACAGCTGGGCCATAGCAGCTATAAGATATACTGCTGGAATTGGACTCAAGCTGACTTGGATACATTGGATTAGAAAACTCAGAAACTGATGATAATACACTATGCTTTACATACTTAAAGAAAGATTGCCTCATAAATTTGGTGGCAGGGGGCTTTTACAAGTAAAAGAAACAGTGGAGGAAGAAATACATGCATTGACTGATTATGTAAAAGAGAATCAGGAACACACACTTGTTGAAGTAATGAATAGGAACTTATTAAAAGTTAAGCAAACTGGAGTATAGGAAAAATGCTAAAAAAAAACAAGAACTGAAAGCTAGCACAATAAAGTACTGAATGGCCAATATATGGAAAAGATAAAAGACAAAATATGTATTGAAAAAACCTGGCTATGGTTAACATCTGGAACCCTAAAGAAAGAAACAGAATCATTAACATTAACAGTCTAAGAGCCGGTTATTCAAACAAATGCAATAAAGGCAAGAATTGAAAAACCATCAAATGATGCAAAATGCAGATAGTGCAAAGAATCCGAAGAAACATTGAGCATTATACTTAGTTCCTGCAAGAAGATTGCACAGATTTGACAGGCGGTCTGGTCTAGAGGGTTGAGCCTCTGTTTGCCTGAAGATGACATCCGAAGGCACCATGAACGGCAAGACCTTGAAGCAGCTGACAAACTCAGCCGAGTTATTCCAGGTCCTCTTGGAGAGATGAAGGAGCTGCTCGTCAGCCTGCATGGGAGGAATCTGGAGGCCAGAAAGTGATAACAGACCATAAAAGATCCATCTGAAATGTTGTGGTTCTTGAAAGATAGAACCTTTCTTCAATTGTAAAAATCTTTACGGGGATTTAGAACAGCCTGCCCATGTAAACCGCCTTGAATTAAAGTCTGAGGAGAAATCTGATGACCAAGCGGTATATAAATGCCTGTATTATTATTATTATTATTATTATTATTATTATTATTATAAATCTAGATATAACACAGTGGCTCAAAGGATCCATTGGAATTTATGCAGAACTTACCACATCAAAACAGTTAATTATTGGTGGGAAGATTGGTGGGATTTTTGAATATAAACTGATAAAGTTTTGGCACATAATATACCTGATATTACAGTAATAGAAAAAAATTAAGTGCCCATTATCGACATAGCAATACCTGATGATAGTAGAACTGATGAAAAAGAGCATGAAAACTTTAGTAAATATCAGGGTTTAAAAACTGAAATCCAAAGATTATGGCAAAAACCAGCAGTGGTTATCCCAGTTGTGATTTTTACACTGGGTGCAGTCCCAAAAATGCTTGAACTGCATTTAAACCACCTGAATATGGACAAAATTGCTATCAGTCAAATTCAAAAAGCCACCCTGCTTGGTTCAGCACACATTATTTGTAAAAACATGATGATATCCTAGGTCCCTAGGTGGGGCCCAACTAGTAATTAACGCCAAGCCCAGCTCAAGAATGGATAGTTGTGATATGCAAGATAATGTTTCTTGGCTATGCAAGTGACTCTTTTGTACAGTGGGCTCTTTGTATCCAGAGAGCCTTTTGAAAGGCGCTTCTGGTTTGGTGAAAAACTGGAAATGCCTTTCAGAAGGCTCAGGTAGGTCTTCTGAGGTGTCGGGAGGCCACATACAGCCTTCCTGTGCCCCCAAACCTCCCAGACACGGCTGAAAGGCACTTCCAGTCATATCTGAGAGGTCATGTGAGGACCTCCAGAGTGGGTTTGCATTGCGTCAAATCCAAGGTGCTGAACCTGCAGGTAAGTAGGGCCCACTGTATTATTTTAATGGAATCCTTACAACAAACATGTATGGCAAATATTCTTAGCTCCATATTGCAGGAACAATGCCTGAGATGGTATGATTTGCCTACGGCCATCTAGTAAGAACATAGCAGAAGTAGATTCAAATAAGGGATGTTCAGAATCTTAGTGAAAACCTGATCCAATCGACCCAGTGCCGGCCCTCTGTTGGTACTGAGTGCCACAAACTTGCCATAAGGAATGCCAGTGACACTCACTGCCAGGCCAGTGCTGGTGCCAGCTCAACCCAGCCCACACTGAGCCAGCACTGGCCAGAACTCCAGGCAGCAGAAAGTTGAGCTGGGGCAGGAGGAAGGCAATCCAGGGTGGTGGGAAGGCGGGGAGTGGAGAGAGAGCAGGGCAAGAGGGTGGCGGACTGGCAGAGCTCTGTTCCCCTGGCTTCAGACCCCTGCGTAAGGTCTCCCAGCCCAGCATGGGGCCACTTTACTCTGCGCCAACTCAATAGTGGGTGCAGAGTCAAGTAGTCCCATTGCAGAGCCTGCTCCTTTAACCAGGGGAAGGGACAAATGTCTCCCCAAGGAGCTGCCGGTGGCTGCCCAGTGTCCGTTGGATGCAGTGGGCTGTTAGTCTCTTAGCCATTACATTACACCAGCCCTCTAAAACAAGGACCTCATATCATATCAACAACATATCAAAATACATTGTGACTATATGATCCAGTTTTCTCCCTGGTCAGTGGCACAGCAGGAGTATAAACAGGAAGAAACAAGGCACCTAGACATGAGGCTGAAAAAAAAGAGTTTCATACAGTTTTTGGTCCTCTTAGGAAGGGTCTGAAACTCAATGGATAGAGCATATGCTTTACAATGCAGAAAATCTGAGCTTCCGTCCCTGGCATTTCCACATATGGCTTTGAAAGATCCCTGCCTGAAACTGTACAGGTCTGCTGGTATAGAAAATACTGGGCTAGAAGGACCAAGAGTCTGACTCAGTGGAAGACATAGGTTGGCCCCTAGTTCCAAGGGATAGATATCAAATGAATATTTGTGGCTTCCACTGGGACTAGGAAGCTTGTACAATTCAGGTAAAGAGGCTGGAATGTGGGTGAATGGAAGCAGTGGGTGGTAATAGCCATGTGTGGGACAGTGCAATGTCTTTCAATAACTAGTGTAACCAGTTTTGGGGTAGAGGAAGTCATTGTTGTTGCACGTGATTGAGCATGGGCAGTTTGGATGCTTGGAAAACACCAAGCACATTGGAGGAAGTCTGTGCAGCATGTTGAGTACACCTTCAAATATAGAGATGGAAGCCACCCTCCTGGACTCCCCAGGTAGTATGGCTCTTCTGCTTTTCTTCATCAAGCCAATAGAGCAGCCATTTTCAGCCAGTGTGCCTTGGCGGATGGTCTGCAAGTGTGCTGCAGGAGTTTGGGGGAAGATCATTTGTTAGTAGGACCACTGGGGTATGCGAGCCCCTACTGTCAGTACAGTGTGCCTTGTCAATTGTACAAAATCTGATGGCATGCCTTGACAATTTTAGTGCCTTGTCAATGTGTCATGAGAAGAAAAAGGTTGAAAATCACTCCAATAGAGCAACATGGGGTGCAATCCTAATCCATTTTCCAGCACCGACATAAGGGCAATGCAGCTCCGATGTAAGGGAATAAGTATTCCCTGACTTTGAGGAGATCTCTATGAGTACCACCCAACTGCAGGATGCAGTACAGGTTCCATTGGCACTGCTGGAAAGTTGGTTAGGATTTGGGCTACAGAGCCGGAGGGGGCGGGGCCTTAGGTGACTGAGTAGCTGTGTTTTTCTGAGCTCTTGGAAAGCTCTTGGAAAACACGCTATTTCTTCCCACAATCGCGGGTCTGATGAGATCTGAGGATCAGTGGCTAGGACAGGCCTCGATCCTACAAATGGTGTACAGTTTCGGAGAAGAAGGGTCCAGCCAGGGACTGTTTTTAATCCAAGGGAACCCAGCCATCGATGTCGGTGATGGTGAGGATTCAATGCTGATATTAAGCCAAAGGCTCCAAGCCGGGAAGGAAGCTGAATGAAGCAAGTGAGTGTTGTTCCGTTGTGTGTGTCTGGCATTAATTGACTAATTGACTGCCTGATTTAAGCTTTTGCCTGAGAGAAGGAGAAGGAGGGGGAGGCTTTCTCTGCGTATTTGTTTGTTGATGTGAGAAGAAGCTTTGGAGGAGATCTGCTGAGCTTGTGATGGAAATATGAGTGCATAACTCTAACTGTATAAATCTAAAATTTGTTGGATTACAAATTAACCGTCTTGGAATACAATTATTGTTGTGGAGTGTTCAGTTTCGTTTTCTGTGAAGAGCTTGTGGAGTGCCTGTGGAGAGCGACTGGAGCCCGGCATATTTTTTTTGTTTTACAAAAGTGGTTGATTGTTTACATTCTTTTGATTATCTCCTGGAAAGGAATGCAGTTGACATAGAAACAAATATAAATAACAGAAATAAGATATAAACAACAGAAATAAGAATATCAGGGGCATCTAGTGGACTAAAAAAGATACTACAAGGACAAGAACAGGTCTTGACAAGTGAAGTAAGAAGAAGGAAGATATAAGAAGGAAGAAAAAGGATGACAGGAAAAGAAGTGAAAGTTAGGAGCTCTTCTGCCCCAGAGTCCAGCTTGGGAAAACTAACACAAGAAGAACCGAAAGGGAAAGAATGGAAGCTGATAATACAAGACAATATAGAGAAATTAGTGGCGATGGGACAGCAACAAACAAATCAATATCTGCGGGTTCAAGCTAGTTTAGATGCGTTAATTACACAACTAAAAGATCTTAGTGTGCAACTTAAAGATTTTATATCTGAGTCACATGAGAAAAAACAAAGGATTATGGAAAAATATTGGAAATGGGAAAGCAACAAGCAAATCAATATTTACAAATCCAAATTAGCCTGGAAATCTTAATTCAACAGACAAATGAGTCTAATACGCAACAAACAGGAGAAGATCAACAAAAGAGCAAAGAAATGGAAGATAAATCCAAAACACTGGAGACAGGACAAAACAAACAATTGGAAGAGACAATGTTATTGGAGATAGCTTGGAAGATAAAGACTCAAAAGTCACCAGACCAGAAAGGAGAAGAAATACTTTGACTAATTGATGCAGATTGGATTGATCAAGTGAAGGAAGAAGAAATACTTCAACCAACTGACATAGATTGGAATGATCAAGTGAAGGAGATGTCTCACCAAGATGTTGATTTAGCAAGAAGGGCGAGTACATTAAACCATGATGTGTTAAGAGGAAGTCATGTGAAATTTATTAGAAAAAAAAAAAGATGGAAAGTTAAAATCTAGAGAAGAAAAGAGATTTGTCAGACCTGTGAGTATTTAGGTTGGAGACAAGGGAACAGATAAAAAGAAAGACAGTAATGTGTTAATTTTGTATGTTAGAAATTAAAGTTTATTAGATGTTAATGAGAATTTATATAAGTTTTATAGGTGATATGTAATATGTATAAAAATTTTAGTTAGCTTGATATTAATAGATGTTAGAATTTTAGAGGATAATTTTAATGAATTAGAATTAATTTTAGGTGATATTGTTTTGGATGTTTACATATATGTTTATGTATTTAGTCATGAGGATATATTAATTTTGGTTGTTATAGAGAAATGATATATGTAATTATTAGGATATTAAAAGTTGTTAGAATTTAGTATGTTAGATATTGGATTATGATATTAATTCTTGTGAAGATTTTATATGCTAGATATTGGAAAGACACGAAGATCCCAATGAAAGACAAATTAACAGAGAAAATAATGAATGTGGTGGAAATTGACAGATTTCTAGAGAGCTTGGATCAACAGTGAAACTGATACAGATTGAGTAATGAAAATTATTTTATGCTTGGTTGAAAATAAAGTTGCAGAAGTATAAGACAAGGTATTTAGATGAATGTATTATATATGATAGATAAATGATAAATGATATTAAGAGGCTAACGTAGAAGAGGAACTGGATTAGGAAATACGTAATGATTTATTAGTTATAGTGATGTATGATATCATGCACCCTCTAATACTGTGTTTATGTATTGTAT
The DNA here is from genome assembly GCF_035046505.1 of Tiliqua scincoides. Classification (NCBI taxonomy): domain Eukaryota; kingdom Metazoa; phylum Chordata; class Lepidosauria; order Squamata; family Scincidae; genus Tiliqua; species Tiliqua scincoides. The sequence continues at coordinate 112,050,950 of NC_089823.1, forward strand.
GTATTGTATTATGTGCTATGTGTGTTATTTTTGTTTTCGGAAAAAATAAAAACTAGTTAAAAAAAAGAAATTTGGGCTACAGAGCCAAAAGTGAGGATTCCATTTGGCTGTCACTTTTCAGTGGCATCTTCAAGATTAGTGGAGCAACGAATTAGCTATCCTCACTTTTGGCAAGTTTCTGTGCAAAAAGCAATACCTCCCATATTTATTCAGAAGCAAGGCCCACTGAGTTCACTGGGACTTACTCTAAGGATTGCAATCCAAGGTGGTCCACTTGGCCAGAGAACCTTTCTAGTTCTAAAATAATACAGCCAGTTACAAATCCATTAGACATGGATAAACTCTAGGCCTAGACCTGGCTGCCCTATTCATCGGCATCTTCTAAGGCACACAGAAAATACCTGCTGCCTGAAGCCTCCACAGAATGGGAAAGAGACAAGCTCAAACTTTCTAACTCAGGTCTAGTTTCTCTACTTGGTATAAATAGACTCTCATGCAAATGGGGCTACACTGGTAAATACCTTTTCCTTCTTCTCATTGCATGGGGGGAAACAAGCTGTCATCGGAATACTAAACCAAAACATCTAGCTGAAAATATGTGTTGTTGTTACTTATTTTTATTTTTATTTTTTAAGGACTGGCTTGTTATGCTCACAGCATATCTATTCCTATCTCTTGCAATATCATTTCAGTTCATATTAATATTTAATATTCTTTATACATTGTTCAACCTTAATGGTTGTCTAATTTCTGTTTTTCATCCACAGAGAAGCTATTAATTTATGAGCATATAGGGCAGTAAGTAATAATTTGCATGAATGCCTTGAGCAGATATGCTTCCACAGGCCTCCCATAGCATAGACTCTGGGTACTATGATACCATCTATTGGCCAAGCTTCAATGAACGCCGCTTTACACAACGAGGGGGGGGGAGGGTTTTTTTAATCCATAAAGGGGACTAGTCTACTAAGTGAAAAATCAACAGAGATCACAGAAAGCTGGTTTGTTTGTAGGAGGGTTTTTGCAGCAATTCATTTAACACTAAGAAAAAAGATGGCAATAAAGCCAGCTCTAGGGAGCATCAGATGGCATGAAGGTTTCCCTGAGTCTGCCCTAGCCATGTATGGCAACTGGACCCTTTGTTACTTTTTTGGATCAGTAGATTTGCAATGTTCATAAAGACCAACACTGCTAATAACAATAGCTAAACCCAGCTCCAGTACCTGAGAATAAATGCTGATTTTCTGAATAGTGAATGAAAAAGTTGCCCACAGTTATAGAGACAGACAGTATATGCTTGGTTTAAAACCACTGATCAATCTAGACTACATCAGCTCCTCAAGGTTTTGAAAAGAGGTCTTTTCAAGCCCTACCTGGAAATACCAAGGATTGACTCTACAGCGTGCGGCATGCCCAGCTGCCACCACGCTATGGCCCCATCTTTGACTCTCAGAAATAGGTTAATCAAGAGGGTCTTCTCCCTTCCATCCCTTTCTTCACATCCAAGCCTTTGGGCCACAAAGACATGAATGTCCATGAAGCATGTTCCATGGCCTTAAAAAATGTCCCTATGTGCATACATGTCCATGAGTGTACGTTTGAGAATTGGAGGTGAAAACGGAAGAGGGTAAACAAGAATATGAAAAAAGAACAGCATTAGTAATGGATTTTTTCCCCATGTCATTGTCGAGGAAATGTCACAACCATTTTTTGCTTCTTTTCCGGAGTGTTAATAAGTACTCTTTCACTACAAAAATTGCCGCTAGATCCCCTAGCTTGCAGAAAGTGTTGTCAACAATGGGGTTCTCTTACCACTGGCAGTATCTATGAATGTCCATTACCTTCCTACCATAGGATTTATGACCACTAATAACTGCTTTGGTATTCAACCTGCATAATATCAGCAATAAGAGCTAATAATTACCACTGAGAAATAATAATTATTGACTAACAGAATTTTAGGGTGTTCGTGCAGTACGTAACACGTCTAATCGTTTTAGAAATGCTTTGAACACATTCATTTACGGCAATTTATGTTCAGAAGAACATGTTCCTCCACATATAAAATGTTATCTCTCTCTTCGCCCTTTATTACCGAGACCAGTAATAATGAAAATATTTTAACATGATCTTACAGACAGCTCAAGAAGTGGAGCTGATTATTATTTCTACAGTGTCACCAAAGTACAGGGTGCTTTACAGAGTTTCATAAACAAACAAACGCTTGCCCAAGATTTTTCTGTATTAAAAATTATGGAAGTCCTGATGTGAACACAACTGGGTTTTCCTTGCTATTGCCCTGTCCTAATAAATGCTTCCTTGTAGTGTTTGGCATTGGTCTCAACTTATAACAGTTGGCATGACTGGAGACCAGGAGCCCAATCCAATGCTTCCCAGTGCCCAGGGCTACCGAAATGGTGGTGCTGAAATGGTGACCTCTGTATCCAGTGGTCCTGAGATGCAGCGCCAGGTCTCCTTACATTTTTTATGCTCCCTCACCCTGTGTAAGACCCAGCCAGCCCCAATGGGTCTCCTTGGATCTGCGCTCATTGTTGAGCATGCACAGAATCTAGGAGACCCATGTTGGGTCTCCCAGACCAGGAGGGGGAATCAGGATATGATGGCAGAGCCTGCTGCTGCCTCTGACCGCCTCCTGCCCTATTCTACTGTCTAGCGCTCGCCCAGAGCTCTGGACAGCATTCAACCAGCTTCCACCTGGCACTGGTTTAGCTCAGGCTTGCACTAGCCTAGCAATAAGTGTCACAGGCGTTCCTTACAGCACTTTGCAACACCGAGCACCGGTGTGACACGAAGCACTTTACAGCACATTTGCAACACTGAGCACCTGTTAGGATCAGGCCCAGAGTCTGATGGAAGTTTAGCCTGTGTGCATACTGCTTTAAACACTACTGACCAAGGTAGACTACACTGCTTTAAACATCACTTCCAAGGAAATACTCAGGGTGTGAACTGAGCACTTTTAATCCCCATTGATTTTAAAGATGAAATTGAGGCTATTGAGCAGGTACAGATTTGAGGAGACCTGTGTTGGGTCTCCCAGGCTGGGAGGGGGTTTAGGACATGGTAGCAGGACCTGCCGTCATTTCCGCTCCTTTCCACTGCTCCCCCCCCCGGAATGCCGCCCCCTGCCCCGACTTACCAATCTGCCACCTGGCACTTGCCTGGAGCTCTAGGTGGCGATTGTTGCTCCTTTGCCCGGTGCTAGCTCAGTGCAGGCTCATGCTGAACCAGCTGCCATGCCAGCCCAGCAGTAAGTGTCTCAGTTGTGCCTTCCGGTACGTTTGTGACACTGTGTGCCAGCGCTAGGCCAGCGTGGGCCATTTGGGTCAGATCCCTTAAATACCAAAATGCTGCATTTTGTGTTTTCTTTCAACTATCTTAAATACCAAAATGTTGGGTTTTTTTTTAAACCCCCCTCCCCCAAAAAAGAAAAAAGAAAATTTAAAAAAGAAACACACCTCTATATATTGCATATACAATATGCTATATATATGGGGGGAGTAGGAGATGACGGAATGAGAACAAGATGCTGCACTGGATTGAATTGCGGCAGAGGGAAAAAAATTCAAGTGAGCATTATCTCCATACTTGTTTTCTATTCAATTTCCATGCTTGAAGAACTAAAAGTCTAATATTCAAGTTCTAAATTAAACTGTGTATATCAGTGGGCTAATAGTACTCTGTAGCATGTATAATAAACTGTCACATTGCTTTTCCAACTAATCATTAATGAATTAATGAAAGGCTCTCTCTCTCCCCTTCTCTTTTTTTTGTACACTGTAACATAATGAGATATACAACATTTAGGCCTTTTAAAGATTTAGGGGCTCTATTATTGAAAAATAATTATTACCCTACAACAGTAATTAAATGTAATTTGCATGAAACTGACACATTTTCTTATCCATAATAAACATTAGCAACGTCAACAGTTCTTTATTGCTAACCACTTTTTGGTTTTTAAACAAGTGCTTTAAAAAGGGAAAGAATCTTACTGAGTAAACATTTGAAGACTGAAAAGCACAGCAACAGGTACACAGCAACAGTGCACTGACAGCAAATTACAGGTTGATGTTACTGAAGGACCCTTCAAGAACATTCCCCCTCTTATTTCTGGGTACCACTTTGCAGCATGCGTTTCTAAAGGATGCTCAGAATTGATGAGGTTGCAATACAACCCAGCATATAGTTCTCAAAACATGCCCATCCAGACAATTAACTCATCAGCTGCTCTCTACTAGTCTGCCCCCTCAACCTGCACATCTGCAGTATGGGAATAAAATCATCCTAGATACAGGGTTGTTTTGATTACTTAAGAGGTAGTTTTAATAAATGTAGCTTTCAACCTACCACCCAGCACACGCCTCTTCCTGTCGCAGATTCCTCCCTTTCCTGCTGATGAAACTGGCACTGTGGCTCATTTTCAGGGCTACAAGCCAACCAGCCCCCCCCCCCGATGTTGCAGATCTGTGTTGCTCCCCCCCCCCCAACAAGCTGTAGGAGAAAGGTGGACAAGGCAGTCCACGGCCCCACTTTGCACACCCAAATCAGGCTGAGGCAGCCAACCAGAGTGCAGAAGTGGGCAAGATGGCCAGCGTTGCCGGGAATGCAGCACTCTGTGCCCTAAGCCAGGATAGGCTCTTTGTAAAGTGTCTGTTTTTCCCTATTCCGCCACTACCTCAAGGGACTTGAGCAACCATGGATTTTGGTACCTGGACAGGGTCCCAGAACCAAACCCCTGCAGATGCAGAGGGCTCACTGTACAAGCCCTCTTCAGACATCCAGTGCCCCATGGACAAAGTATGCTTTGGGGCATATATATATATGCCCAGTCTAGAAAATGTAACCAAACCCAAACCAACAAAACAAAAACACTGACTGCACCAACCTGACTGTGCTCTACCTCTTTTGTGAAATCAGGGGTGGCTGATGTCAAGAATGTTGAAATCACAAAACACACACACACAATTTAATGCATACGTATAAATATGGTTTCCCACTTATACTTCTGATAGTTCCTAAACTACGTGTATGGTCAGACTGTCATGCTGGGTGGGGCAGCCATGTTTCTGGGTGGCACTTCAAATACCTGAATGGAAATTGGTCCTGTCCTCAGAACCAGCATACATGTACCTAATGGGTATGCAAAACTCAACAGGGAAATAGTGCAACTTGGGCTCCGGGCTGCTTGAAGCCCTGCCCTGAATACACCCGGGCTGCCTCACTAATGAGAAGGTTTTGTTCTTCTGTTCTTCTCCTGTGTTGTTTCTCTTCACTCTTCTTCTAAGCTTCTCCTCCTGAAAAGAATGGGGAGGAGTAGATGTTATTGTTGAGGGGAGAGAGGATGACCTGACACCCTGTGCATGTGGTTCTGTGGCAAAGAAGCGCCTACATTTTTATGAGGCCAAGTTATATGCATGTTTGGGGTTTGCCTCCACACATGTGTGTATGTTTTAATCTTTAATCATGTTTATATGTGCCTGAAAAAATTTCCGTTTAAGCCACTATGATTGTGAGTATAGTATGTTCCTCTACAATGATAATAATAATAATAATAATAATAATAATAATAATAATAATAATAATAATAATAATAATAATAATAATAATAATGGTGATGGTGAATTACTTAGGGTAGATATTTTTCAAGCTCACTTTAAGTTACTTTTAACGCCTCTCCCTTTGAGCACCCATTCTATTAACTGGCTATTTTTTTTTATTTTTCATGTTTTTATGCCACCCTTCTTCCAAGGAGCTAAGGTATTTGTCCTCACACCAGCCCTGTGAGGTAAGTGAGGCTGACAGATGATGACTGGCCCAAGGTTGCCTAGGAAGCTTCATGGCTGAACAAGAATTTGAAGCTGGATCTTCCAGGTCTAAGTCCAGCTCCCAAACCACTACACCATCCTGGCTCTCAGGGTGCAGCTCTGTCTGAAAACGATTACTTCAGAACACATAATGATAATGAAAGTGATACTGAAAAGCCTACCTTGAGCTACTTATTTTACTCATGTGTAGTAGCTGTGTAGGGCCCTATCACAGACATAAAGGGTGTTTAAGCCTTTACCTTTGTTCTGTTTTCATTCCTCAATTGTGTTCTTAAAGCAGCTATTTAACCCTCAAAGTACCATTTGTTACTATGGCATTTTAAGACTAAATAGCCACTTCCAGGGTGCCACAGCCCTGATCCAAACTGCTGCCCTGCACGACTGCTACACACCAGTAAAAGGAAGCCTTTAACTACTACACCATTATGTGGTTTATGTAATATGTCATTTAGGTCTAAAGCACATGCTAATTGCATGACATCATCACCATCCCCACTTAGCCACTGCTTTAGATGTTATGTGGAAGCCTTGGAAAAAGATATAGAGTCACTCCTGCATCTTCTTTCCATTCAGAATCCAGGCTGCATTACTTGTCTGGGAGGTTTCTAATCCCCCAGGTTTAATGAAGAGTCAACTCCAACATTAGCTTTGGAGCACCAGTCAATTGACGCAAAATATTCTGATTGTCTCGTGGAAGTTTCCTGCCAACCGTCTCTGCAACACAAACTTCCCCTGCTTGCGCTATTCCCTGGACAATGTCAGGGAATAACAGAGTAAATGATGCTGTCAATAATTATTTTAGGGTTATCCTGTTGAAGATAGCGGCATCTCTTTCCAACAGCCCTGGCTAACATTTGGATTCACTTGGGCATAGATGCAATAGAAGCATCAGCTTGTGCTTACTCTAAGTGGGAATCAATAAAAGAATTAATTGCTGCCACTGTTTAATATACTAGAATTGTTCCTCTGGAGAGCTGAGTTCAAAGTCTGTTTAATCGGCAAGTGAAAAAGGGATGGTATTTTGACTCACGTGAATATTTGTTAGTACTTCACTTTAATACTGCACTTTCTGAGTGCACAGAGCACACACTTATATTATCTTGGTAAAATCCTTACAACAAGGATTGTAAGGCAGCGATCTTCAAACTCTGCGGGAGTTTGAAAACTGCTCTAAGTTCTTGCAGGGGCGTGGGGGGAGGCAGCAGAGGAGGAGGGAGGTAGCGGTGCAATCCCAAGGATCGCGCCAATCAGGGGGGTTGCAGGGGCTTGGGTGCACTTACCAGACTCTCCTGCAGCCTCCCAGGGGTGCCGGGAACCCTGCGTGACCTTCTACAGGGCTCTCCAAAGCTTCCAAAGTGAAAGTGGAGCGATCGCGCGCCAGTTTTGTAGAAGTGGAGCGCGATCGCTCCACTTTCACTTCTGAAGCTGTGGAGGGCCCGGCAGAAGGTTGCACAGAGCTCCCCACACCCCCAGGAGGGCGCAGGAGACTCAGGTAAGTGCACCCAAGCCCCTGCAGCCCCCTGAGCAACACGATCCTAAGGATCGCACAGCTGCCTCCTCCCTGCCTCCTGGCTGCCCCTGCCCTCTACCTGGGGGTAGAGGCCAGGGCCCACAAGCTGGGGCGTCATGTTGCCTCAGTCTGAAAAGCCCTGCCCTAACGTAAGTATGATCTGCCTATTGCATCTGGGGAGCAGCTTCCCTAAAATTTTATAACAGTTCACGCTGAGTTCATGACAGAGGCAGTATTCAGAGCAAGAAAATGCTGTGTCACTGCTGCAATGCTTAGCCACTGCACCACAGTGGTTTTCTTGTTGATGCACAAATGACCATTGCCCTTGAAGATCAGGACTGCAGTATCTTGGGAAAACTCTAGAAAGACAGCTATATAAAGCTTCTTTGTTAGATTTTTCCAGATGTCCAGATTTGACTTTGGGTGACTGAACTTTGTAGCATTTTTTACCCCCATGAAACACCTAGTGATCCACTAAGCAATCATGGTCAGAAATGACTTGCTGGCTCAAGTCTAGCATCTAGTCCAGAATTCTGCCAGGGATGAGTACTTGTGACTCACAGACTTGACTCAAATCACAGCACACGTGTTTTCTGAGACTTGTGGAAATGTGAGTCACAGACATCACTGACTTACAACAAGGGGTTTTACCTGAAAAGAGTTCAGACTCATAAATACATGAGTCACAAGACTTGTCATTTTGGGCCTGTGACTCAGCGCCCCGAAAGATCTCATGGGCAATCCAGAAGCTAGCATCAAACCACCAGTGTGAGCAGCAAACTTGGTGGAAGAGGGGGGGTAGGTTGACTCAAGGAGGTAGGGGCTGGGGGGTGGAAGGGAAGAGAGAAGTTGCATGAGGCTGGGGGGAGGAACCAGAAGAAGGCAAGGGCATCCAGGACACAGGGGGAGCAGGCTCTCTTGTCCATCGCAGAAGGAATAGATGATTGATTGGCTGAATGGATGACCTGATTTTTGTCTCTGGATGAGGGAGCGGAGAAGGAGGAGCCCTCTAGATGGGGGAGGGAGTTTTCGCTCCCCATTCCCTCCCACCTTGCCAAACGTGGACACCTCCCTGTTGATACATCTGGTGTGCTGCTCAGCACTCTTTCTGAGGGCAGAATCAGGAGTCCTGATGTGAACAGGGGCGTTGTTGCTGGGGTTCGCAAGGAACCAATCACTTTCTGCATTGGTGCACTCATTCTAGTGCAGCAGACAACAACAGCAGAGCTTTTCTTTATATCAATTAAAGGAACAGGGTGGTTGAAGTGAAAGACTTCACTGGCATTGCTGGCAACAGATGGGATGGGAACATCAGGGCAGTGCTTTTCAACAAAAAGTTCACAAAGCGGTTTAAAAAGGGCGCAATCCTAACCAACTTTCCAGCACCAACCTAAGGGCAATGCAGTTCTGAGGTAAGGGAACAAACATTCCCTTACCTTGAGGAGGCCTCCATGACTGCCCCCCCCCAACTGCAAGATGCAGCACATGTCCCATTTGTACAGCTATGTCAGACCTAGAAATTTGGTTAGGATTTAGGCCAAAGTCAAATCAGTCGTAGGTCCATTTTCAAGGAATTCTCAGGAACAGTTAAAAAGAGCATTTCTTTTCCATCTAGTCTTTCATTCGTTCACTGTACAAGGATTGCAGCTTATTTATTCAATCGGACTACCTTGACATTTAAACATATGTTGCTCACTTCACAAATGTGGTCTACTCTCCACCCTTCCTACCCCCTGGTGCCTTTGAAAAGGAAGCTGTGTACCTTTTAAGGTCACCTGTCAAATGTCAGGCAAGCATGCATAATCAGCAAGTGTTCTTCTAGGAGAACTGTAGTATTGGTCCTGCCGAAGGTTGATCTAAACAGCCTGCTGGTTTGGGGGGAATATTTTCAGAGTTGAGAACCATCACTTTGACAATGATTTGTTGACAACAATTGTGAGAATGTGTGGGGCTCCTCACACCTCCTGGAACCTGCAGCAGCCTGCAGTGAGTAAAAGCATCCCCTTCACCTCCTTTAGCGATGTGATCCTGGGGATTGTGTTGCCACTTTTGCTGCCTTCCCTGTAAAGACTTATCCAGGGAGTAAACTACTAAGAAGTTTGAGAATCACTGATCTAGGCACCATTACCTTCATTCTCAATTGACATTTTTTACATTATTTGTGTGATACCACACAAATCTAATACATTACACATAGAGGTGTTTGTTTCCTGTCCGTAAGATAGGATTACAGCCCAAGTCTTACTGAACACAATGGGATTACTTTTGTGTAAAATAAGTAACACCATTTTCAAATGCCTCTAGTTATGCAGCATTGTGATTCCATTCCATTCACTGTGATCCCTGATGTTCTGGGCTCACCCATGTTACTAAGACAGAAAGGAGAAAGGTTCTGTAAGCTTAAGATGCAGCAAGCCATAGCTTGAGATGTCCAGCTATCCAGATAGACAAAGATAAACAGGCAGAAGAAGTTTTCCTTTTGCACTCATAATGATTAATAAGCAGATTTAGCGAGTTTTTAATGTCTTATTCTTGGAAACTGCTTCTTCCCCACTTAAAGAGGTGTTTATATATGCAATGTATCTAATAATACCTAGTCAGCTCTTGAATGATTTATCTTTCAGTCTGCAAATTACATTAACAACATAATTAATAACTCAGATATTAAAAACTGAGTATGTCGGAGCAGCATGTCATGTAATCAATGGCTACAAATCGGGTTGTCTCTTATTTAATGATTTTTTTTTGGGAGGATGAATCTATAAATACAGAAGAGTCAATCAATGAAGAGGTTGCATACATTGTCTCCCTTATTTGCAGTGTTGGAAACTGAAGTTGTCTTTATTGTTTAAATGTTAGCGATTGGAAATCAATTCAGGAGTATAAACAGTAGGAAAAATATATTAGTGGTAGGAGGGGAAAGTGTAGGTATCTGCAAAATCTTATCAAATAATCACTTTTGGGACTAAGTGCTGAGCACAGGAAATGCTTCTGAAACAATAATTGCTCACTCAGAAACCTTACACATGAACAATACTTTGAAAAATTAGGTTTTAAGGAGGAGTGCTATTTCCTCAACTATAATGTACAACTTGGAGAACTGCTACAAATCAATGAACTCTTTCGACATGCCTAGTTCATTATCCATCCTCGCTAGGCCCAAGTTAGATGGTACACTAAACATGCCATACTGCCAAGAATGGCAACCATACTTCCAACTCACCTCCTTCCCTAAGGTCTAATGGCACTCACATCTCTACATTACTGGCCGCTGCTAGCAGGGGCTGGGGAAGTGCAACATATCACAATGAATCAAGACACAGCTAAGTTCTCCTGGACATTTCAGAAGAGGAATGCTAAATGTAGGTAGGGCTCTGGTCACTACAGAAGCAACATTTTCCACGCAATATCAAGTTTGGACCTGAGTAGGTCTTCCTAAAAAATCCACAAACTTACTAACCCACAGTAATTTTTAATTAACTTGCCTGCATATACATCCCTACGTTAGTCATTTATGGTATAATCAATGACCTTATATGAAAAAGAAAAAAAACATCATGTGCAAAGAATCCATTCTCTGCCAATTTCCACTTGGCTGCCTGGAGTGATCCTTACCCACCACCACCACAAGCAAGCAAGCGACTGGCTAATTGCAAACTCACCCCTAGCCAAAAGCTCTAGTCAAACTGGTCTTTGATTAGTCAGATGTGTGGAATGAATAAAATTATAGTCTCCTCTGTGGAAGGAGCAGAATTCCAGCACCTAGTAATACTGCAAAAGGTTGACGGTGTTTGATGCTGTATTAAAGAAGCTATGCTTGACATATAGACAAGAACGCTGTTTTATTCTAGTCTTCAAAGTCTTCAAAGACTTCAAAGTCTGCCTGTGTCCTGTTTCGGTACAAAGGAAACCTGGAACCAGCATTCACCATTTTTAGCCTAATCTTTGAGAACCCAGAGCTACCAGAGTAAGCAAGAGGCTGCCTTATATGGGAATAGCTGTGGTGGGTTTGGGGGCTTCATTAACTCCTCTTCTGGGCATTATTTATACAGGTATTTATATACCGCCTTTCTTTGGTTGTCAGATTTCTCCTCAGACTTTAATCCGAGGCGGTTTACATAGGCAGGCTGTTCTAAACCCCCGTAGGGATTTTTACAATTGAATAGTTCTAGTCTTTCATAGAACTTCTCGTTCCAGCTGGATTCTTTCCCTATCTGGCTTCTCTCTGGCCCTTCGCCTCCCATGCTCCACTTGATGGCAACTCCTCTCTGCCACCTAGCACCAGCTCATCAGTATATCAGGGTGTCATCAGTTCTCGGGTACTTCCGGTTTTTCAAACTGGCAGCCTCAGATCTTCAGGCATACAAGGCGGCAGCTCTACCAACTGAGCCAGACCTCCTGCCTTAGAGGACTTAGAGGTTTGGAAAGCCCCATACATTCAAACATTCAAAATATGCAGATCACCCTGTAACAGTGGCTAAAGCAGCATAACAGTTGACCTGAAAACCTACCAATTTACATGCTGAGAATTTTGGATCTTTGCCAATGACAGGCTCATCCTTTCTAACTAGTTGTTCTGAGTGAGTGTACTTTGAGTCCAATCTGATGGGTGTCTACTCATAAGTAAGTTCCAATATATCCAATGGCACTTACTCATAAGTAAATGTATATAGGATTTCAGCCTTTGTGACCTCTTAGACACTGCTGCACTATCTGAGAGTCCAATCCTGTCCAACTTTCCAGTGCAGATGAAGCTGTGCCAACAGAGCATATGCTGCATCTTACAGTGGAGGGACAGTCACAGAAGCCTCCCTCAAGATAAGGGAATGTTTGTTCCCTTGCCTCGGGGCTGCATTGCAGCTGCATCAGTGCTAGAAACCTGGTTAGGATTGGACCCCAAGGCAGAAGCTTGCCAGACAGAGCAATCCTAATTTAAGTCTCCTCAGAACTAAGTTCCATTTTGTTCAATAGGTCTTACTCCCAGGAAAGTGTGGATAGGATTTCAGCCTAAGTTAAATATGCTGGGAACTATGCAATAGCAGAAGGAGATTGGTGCTGGGGCAAAAACGCAATATAGCCGATACCGTCAGAGCAAGAGAAGCCATCAGTAGTCTGGCAGCTGCCTTTGTCGTGGGCTGCCCAGGTGTTAAAAAAATTAAATTAATCCTTTTGGAAAGACTTGCTTGGATGAACCTGATCTACTCTTCTCCAAGGACTGTTCTCCCTTGATTGTTTATGTTTGCTTAATACCTCTGCATTGTTTGTGTGTGTGTGTGTGTGTGTGTGTGTGTGTGAGAGAGAGAGAGAGAGAGAGATGGAAGTAAGCAATCTGCATGGTGTTAACTCGTTGGCATCCTTCAGTCTTGGAAGACTATGGTGTCACGCTCTGAATGGTGGTTCTGGAACAGAGTGTCCTCTCCAGTGCGCGAAGCCTGGGTAAAGTAGGTATGGAGGATAGGCTGTTACCCATGCAGCAAATCCCCCCTCTCCATGTCGCTGAAATGGTCCAATGGAAAGGCAGAGGCCAATACGGTTGGTTCCAGCAGCGTCACAGGAGTTGCCAGAACGTGACTGTGTTCAGCTATGAACTGCCTCAGGGACTCTGGCTCCGGATTTTACCTCGAGGTTGACTCCTGAAGCCTTTTCCATAACTGGATGTAGCCACAAGGCAGTGGAGGTTTGGGATCAGAGTTTTCCTTCTCTCAGATGAGCTGCCTTCCCAGGCTGACGAGTCCCATCTACCCGGTGGCTGTTTAGTCGCCTTTTACGACAAGTACAGCCAAACTGAGGGCCTATTCTTATCCCCAGCCCCCAGGGGTAACTACATAATCAGGGGTGTTAACTACATAATCAAAAATATTTCTAAATAAGCTTAGGGTCTTGTATTCTTACCCTACTCCAATCAACCCAACCAGCTCTATGAGGGTCTTTGGATCTCTGCCAACTATTTAACTGGTGGAAGTCTGAGCGGCCCCATGTGGGGCTGCCTAGCCCAGGAAGGGGGTTAGGATACAGCCGAGGAAGCCTCTGCTGTTCCCATCCCCTCCCATGTCTGATCCATGCCCCCCCATTCTGCCTTCCCCCACCCAAAAACGCCCCCACTCCATCCACACCCCTGCGCCAGTCAGAGCAAATCCTACCTCCTCCAGCAGCCGTGTGTTGCATGCAGCATCAGCCGGGGGAGGGGGTGTTGCAGGTCTCCTTACTAGCACTGCTGACCCTACTAGTCACCATGAATGTACCTCACAGCAATGGTGTCACCAGGATACACGTCACCCAGTGCAGGAGGCCTGCGCATCACCCCATGCAGTGGACGGGGCAACACCCCAGGTGGTGGGCGTGGTGATGTACCATTGCCCCGCCCCCACTGGTTTTTTGACTGTACCTTTTGATAGAACACAGATATTTCAATGTGGTTTGTTTCATTGCATTCTGCATGAAATTACGTATTGACTAATATATAACATGATGGTATTATTTCTCCAAACTCTGATTTTAGTGATTTTGAAAACTTGTAGACACACACAAACACAAACACAACACACACACCCATGTCAACTTACTAATACTTTATTGCAGCAGTTTTCAAACTTTTAGCACTGGGATGCACTTTTTAGAATGACAGTCTGTCCAGGACCCATTGGAAGTGATGTCACGGCCAGAAGTGACATCATCAAGCAAATTAAAATAAATAATTATAAATCATTAAATTAAAATAAAAGAAATAATTAAATAAGGGGGAGCCAGTCCTGTGCCACCAAGTGAATTTTCTCTGTAGTCTGCCTGCAATAACACCCCACCCAAAAAAAAAGAATCAGTGAGACTTTCAGCCCTCCCCAGTGCCCAGTTTAAAGCTCTTCTATTTCAAGCATATCAAGATAAAGACCCATCTGGCTTTACAAGTGCAAAATAGAAAACATTCTCCTTACCAGCTCAAGCCTCCTTTTTTTATTCCTTTTTAGTTGGGGTGGGGGAGGCTGCTTTCTGGATCATTTGTTGCGCTCCAGTTCTATCGGATTGGAACCATTGTGGTGTCCTCACATTCCCCTGATCACATTGCCTGGCCTGATCACAAGCCAAGGCACGTCTGCCTACTCACGAGTAAACACGAGTTTCTCTGTCCATAAGGCTCAATACATTTGCAGCTGGGAGGGAGGGACCTCCTTCTTGGGTGTTTTTGGGGGCTGCATTCATTGGATAGGGACCATTCTGGTGTCATTGGATTCCTCTCAGCCTGCCCTTTCCAACTGACTATGGTAAGTGCACCCACTCGTGAGTAAACACGCAATACAGCTCGGTTTCACTTTCCATAGGGCTCCATGCATTTTTTTCTTTCTGGTTTTTTGAACCATGTTCCTTTTGAAAGAAAGGAGCTATTTCACTTTGGTTTTTGCATTGCATTCCACTGGAAATTCTGCATCCAACAGTGTATGGCATGATGGGGTTGCTCCTAAAACCACAATTTTAGCGTGTCATCCCCCAGTGCGGCCCGCACCCCCTAGCAATGCCACTGCCTTACAGCACGTTTGTGATACTCTAGGATGGCATAGCAGCCGCTACACCAGCTGAGTACTCTCTTAGGATTTTAGTCTGGGGACCAAACCAGTCATGACATGGAAAGCTCATGATGTTTCCAACTTCTTTAAAACTCAAAAGCAACTGGGGAGGGACTAGTTGAGGAATGGGGTCTTTAACCCCCCCCATGCCATTTCAACTAAAATCCCTCCATCCACCACCCACCCCGGTTGATATCTGCCCTACTGGGATGAATAAGACAGTTGCTTGAATTGTGCCTGTCTTTTTCTACTGCAAGTCTAATAACATCCCCAGTGGGAACAATTTCATTAGGGATCAGCAAAGGGGGAAAAACTGAAACATCCAGTTTCCCACTGCTGCTGCCTTTAGGGCCCAATCCTATCCAACTTTCCAACACCGGTGCAACTACAATGCAGCCCTGAGAAAAGGGAACAAATGTTCCCATACCTTGAGGAAGCCTCTGTGACTGCTTCCCCACCATAGGATGCAGCACACACCCCATTGGCATGGCTGCACCGGCATTGGAAAATTGGATAGGATTGGGCCCTTAGTCAAAATAGGAGCCCCTGCAGTAAGAAGAACCATCAACTTTAAAAAGTTAAGAGCTGATTGTTTCTGAAGTAAGGACGCCTAATAAGAAGTGGGGATATTGTGCTGCTGAAGAAATAAACTTGTTACAATAAGAAAAAAGAATGTGTTGGCAGATATTTCTTACAAAGCTACTTTCTTACAAAGCACCCATAACATGACTTTTTTTCACCACGATACAGTGATTGGAGAGACAGAAAACCAAATTATCCCAACTTTATGGCACCAGGAATTTTACACAGAATTCTGTTATACTTAAGGCCTGTTCAGGTGTTACAAAGCACGACTGCTGTCCATGCAAAAGAGTGAGAGTATGCCAGCAACCCTTACCCCCTGCTAAGGTGCACCCAAAGTCCTGCCTCTACTGTCTTCATGGCAAATGTTTACAGCAACAAATGTTTCCACAAAGAGAGATCTTTCCTGGAATGTTCCAGGGTGCCAATGGGGGGGGGGGAGAATATCTCCTTGAGGAGAGCATTTATCACTGCATAACAACACATCATGGGGAGAATGATGGGGAGCTTTTGGAGCATGTTGGGAGAAGTGCCTTAGCACAAGTGGCCAGCACTCTCTCACTGTCCAATCTCATGTCCTTAATATAACTTCTGAAAAGGGCTTTGACCTTCAGGTAGTGCTTAACCATTCAAAGCATTTCACCCACATTATCCAAATGAGCAGAAACAGCCATCCTGAATGACAGGTCAGTAGTATGATCCCTTAACAGGGCATATTGCAGGGCCGTGTCTAAGAGACAGTGGTTTGCCCAAGGCCACCCAGAGATTATGTCAGAGACAAGACTACAACTTGGTGATTCACTGCTCAGCCATTCTGACTTGCTGCCTGGTGCTTTCATTGGCTTGCCCAGAGAAGAACAGTTTTACTGTCCTTTGTTGTTGTTCTTCTCTGCAATAAACTGCTTTTGATGCATCTCAAACAGCAATAAAGAAATGTAAAATTAAAATAAATGAATAGAAATAAAGTACACAGCCTGAAGTGGGGTCCAAGAAGATAATGAATTGTATTTCATCACAACTATTTTAGCGGCCCAATCCTATTCAGGACCTACGGCAGGAAATCTTGCGATCCATTACAGTAAACCCTGTTCTGGTGGTGCAAAAGACACACTGGTGTCATGAGCTTTGGAGCTGCTGGCACAAATGGCCAAAGGTTCTGTATGAGCATCGGTGACACCCAAATGCCCCAAAGGAGCAGATAAGATGTCTGAGGGGAAGTTTGGGGGAGGACCAGGGCAGGGACTGGGCTGAGCTGGGGCAGTTTGGGGACAGGAGGGGGAGGATTTTGGTGGTAGCAGCATATGCCAAGATCCTATCCCCCTTTTCCTGGCCTGACATGGCCCTGAGACTCCTTGGATTTATGCCATAGGTCCAAGGAAATCCATTGGCAGTCAGTTATCTTATGGGGAGGTGAGTAAAAAAATTTTTTACCTACCTCTCCCAAGTCATCTGGCCACCACAGCATAGAGCGCACTCTTCATCTGCGCTATTGAATCTCTCAGGCTGGTGGGGGATAGGATTGGGCTGCCCATCTCAGTAGCTAATTTCTGTGAACTGTGCCCAGTATACCTGTGTTGTATATAGGATATTTAGAGTCAAGCTGCAGAGCAAAGCTGATCCTTCTATCCTGTTGGCTATTCTTTTGGGGGATGAAAATACCTTAAGGTTAAGAAGCTGTTCAGTACAGTTTTAAAAATGTGTTAAGGCTGAAGCTATTCTTTCCTGTCTGTTTTATTTTGCCTTTTATAAGAAAATAAGATCCAAATACCTGGTTCATGTTATGGTTGGATTAAACCATACATTGAATCTACACACAAAACAAGTTCTTGGTTCCCAACAGCAACGGATAGGAGAAAGCATGGCTCTGCTCGTTTTTGCAGCAGCAAAACTGCATCAGCCTTTGTTAGAAACCCAGATTGCCATGAGAATAATCAAGAATTATATTGTGTGTTCTTTTAAGATCATTTTTACACAGATTTTACTGGGTATTGTTGCGTTTTTCCCCCACATTATTTGTAATTTGTTATATCTTTTAAAGAAAAAATCTGTAAACAATGCTCTTTATTTACAGTCAAGACAATAAATGACATACAGATCACAAAAGTCTCAGTGTTTACAGGGGGCATTTAAAGGTAAGGCAGGCTGAGCTAGATCAGAACAGAGAGTGCATGGTTAGCAAAAGAACCAGCCCATCAGCAACAAGAGCTAAGGGCAGCTCCAGATCGGTTACACACTGAGCCCCTAATGATCTTCTTACATCAAAAGGCCTTTCAAGACACTGGCATCGTACCTGTCCTCCAAGGCTCCTGAACCAGGGGATAATGTAAGCGTCCATACAATATCCTCTCTCTTTTGTGAATATTTGCAGCAAAGAAAGGAAGCAGCAGTGCCTCCAGTATTAAGTATCATCTTGAACAATACCCGGTCACAATAAGGCAACCTTATTGGTACAAAAAGAAAGGTACAAAAAGGTGGAGGGAAGGGGAAAATAGTGTTTGCTATCATTTACCTGAAATGTTTTTAAATCTATTTTCAATGAAGTGAGGATATTTTTTCCCTTTTTGGCTGTTGATTATTTTTCTTTAATTCATACATACATAGAGCGTGGGAGTTTCTCAAAACACTTTGCAAATCAGTCAAACCCCCCCTCCAATTCTTATTTGTTGCATAAGCAGGTATTTACATCCGCCTTTATCTCCCTAAACCTCTTAATATAAAGAGTAAACTAGTCTGCCTGTGAGTGCATTGACTGTATTAAGAATGGTGGATTGTGTTGCAAAGGAGCCCAGGCCTCTAATGTTATCACTCAGCAGGAATGGATCCCATCAGAAGGCACATGGTGTGCCATGACGTAGCCTGTCTTAGACCACAAAAGCAGACTTTTCTCTGTGAATTAGACAAACCACACAAAAGGCAACAATAGCTAGCATAAACACTATTTAATACTATTCATGGGCTATTGAAGAGATGGGCGTTGACTAAGAATCGCAGCAAAGCTCGTACATTGTTGTTAGATGAAAAGACGCCTAATGAACAGGAAGCATCATTTGAACGGGCTGACAGTAACCGTATAACTGCAGGATTGTGGGACTGGCATTTACCCCATGGGTCTTTACAGTCAGAAAAATAAAGAGAAATTAAAGCATAAGGAATCCTTTTTTTTGTGGGTACTTAAAGCCCATGAAGCAACACAAGGAAGTTTACAATTGTCTTTTCAAGATTCGTCCGTGCTTTAGATAATTATGAAAAGGGAACATTGGAGAAGGGTGGGAGTGATGGAGGGAGAACACTGGGCAATAGGTTGTGTTTCACACAATAGCCACTTTATGGACAATGCAGGATTCTGCTCTTGGCAAATCTCAGCCCTCATTTTTCTTAAAATAAAGAACTGTTTTCTAGGTATCTCTAGCTAGGGCTGCATTTAAATCTCACCATTAAGCTGGCCTCTTTGGAAACTGATGTGACTGTATTATATGAAAGAGACAATATAAACTTTTAGTAGAATTCCCACTTAGACCACACAAATGCAGAGCATGGCTTCAGCCATTGATCCCCCTGTAAGCAGTTATTCTTACAGCAGTTATTCATCTAATCTGCCTCAGCACCAACATTTTCAATTTTAAAAAATAATTTTTTTTTTTTAAATCAGTAGGGAGACTGCCATAGGAAGGCAATCTCCAGATCGGCTAAGAGTATTTTTATGTTCATTATTTTAATAATGTTTTCTGGTTATCACATATCTAGCAATTTTAATATGTAAAGTCTACTATCATCATTATTGAGTTCACCAGGTGTTCTTTTACACAAATGTTCGCATGCGCACATGAGGGAAAATTAATTTGTGTGCAAGATCCTGTGTGGGGACCAATGGCACAGCTCAGTGATTTGGAAGGGAAGGAAGATGAGACAAGGATGAAAGGCACAACAAAACAAACTTTATTGTGGGTATAAAGAATTCCTCCTTTATTGTGGAGGAGAATCAAGATAAAGCAGTGCAATGTCCACTGATGATGGACAATGTCCACTCACAACTATGTCCTCAGCAGAAGCAGTTTCCGTAAGGCAGAGAAAGTCAAAGACAGATGAGGGGAGGAGCAAGCAGGTCTTTGGAAGGAGAAAGAGGGTGCATAATGACAAAAGTGTGGAGGGGGAAAGAATGGACAAAAGTATATAGGGAAATTATTCTATGGGTTTCCCAGAGAGACCTGGGATTAGGAACATGGGAGTTTCAGGGTGCAGAGAAAGGGAAAGGGAAGAATGCTGGGGAATTGGAGGGAAAGGAAGGGAGATTCCTGATGTTCCGGGCCATAGCAAAAGGCAAGGAGTGAGCCTCTCAGCAGGCTGTGAAATCACTTGCTGTGGCGGAAATGGGCTCTTCTATCAAATACCTCCTTTTAGCCAATATTGGTAGATTAGTAGGGTGAACATACATCCCTGTTCGCCCAGGACAGTTCCAGTTTCTGCCTGTTTGCCCAGCATCCTGTCCAGTTTGGGATTTGTCCCAGAGCTGGGCAGGGACAGCTGGGGCGAGAAATACCAGGCCAGAGGAACAGCATTGCTTCGGACCGGTCAGAGGAAACAGGAGGGCAGCACTCAGAGACCAGCAGTTCACATAGCCTGGTAAGCTTTTTTGAGAACCAGCAGGAACTCACAGAAAGTCAAATAAGTACAGAAGGGGCTGAAGACAGGGGAAGTAGCAATTGGTGGTGCAGAGGGCCCAGTACCAAAGGGAGGAGTGTTGATAATATTTTCTCACTGCTGGACACAGAAAGGTAAGTCAGACTATGGTGGGGGTGGAATGGGGCAGAGAGGGAGCATGTCAAGGGTGGAGAAGATCCATTAAGGCAGTGGTTCTCAAGATGGTGGGTCGCAACTCACCAGTTTGTGTAACGCTTCCCCTTTCCCTTTAAGAGGGGGAAGGGGAGAGAGGTAGTGACGCAATCCCCAGGAGGCTTGGAACTTTCATTAAAAGCGGGCGCAAACACTTCCGTTTTGCAGGAGGTGCTTTGCGCCCACTTTTAGCAAATGTTCCAAGCCTCAGGAAGCACTGTGCAGCGCTGCAGAGGGCTCCCCACACCTCCTGTAGCCTGCTGCAGCCCTGCCTTCTGAAAGTAAGTGCAAAGCACCCCCATCACCCCCCTTAGTGACGCGATCCTGGGGATCGCGTTGCTGCCCTAGCTCCTCCCCCACAAGAACTTACTGAGGTAGTAAAGCTCCCTCAAAGTTTGAGAACCACTGCATTAAGGAGATTTGTTTGAGGAAGATCTGAAGCTATTCCCAAATCTCCCCTGAAATTGGCTTCAGTTGCGCTCAAGGAGACAAGTGTGAAGAAAAGCTGGAGAAGAGAGGGAAGTGGGGGCTACCAATCCTGGGTGCAGGCTTGGCATAGTGGTCCTTGGATTGCCACTGGAATAGTGGTGGCTTCACATAATGCCAGCAGGTCAAACACACAAGAAACAGAAAGCTAGGCAGGATGAATGTGTAGCTGAAAAGCATGAGGCATGAAAGGTCTAGTAACCCTTGTTTTTATAAATTTTTCACCCATAGGATCCAATGGAATCTTTTGTGAGGTGAGCCAATCAAGGGGATCTTTGTTAGTTTAGGGTCCATTATGTTAATGTAAGGCTTTTTTCTTTGCAGCTGGCTGAGGGTGTAGTAGCTTGCTCAGGAGGTCCACTAGTTCATTAACATGCTTCCTTGATGGAGTTTAGCCATAGAGTTCAGGAGGACACCAAGAGCTGGAAATCCTTCTTTTGTTGTGCTAAATCTAGGAACTCCTCAGAGGTGCCTTTGGCACCAGGTCAAATTTGCCAGGCCGGCAAAGTGCATTAGAGTTTTGGAGCAGCCCACACTCCATCTGAGCTGGCGTAATAGAGATAGGTTGATTGCTCTGAGAAATAAAAAATGACGGCTTCCTCCGGCCTGTGAACCTGAGGTCTCTTGCCATCAGTCCTAGAGCTGGCATCACATTATTGACCTGGGCTGTGCTATCCTGGTGCTATCATAGTGCTATCAGCACTATGTACGCATGTGTTCCCTGCCACACACCTTAAAGAAAAGCTATCCACTAACACCACCAATGTGGCAGATCAGACCTGGACCACCAGCCAGCCCCCAGAATCCCCTTACAGTTCCTTCTATCCCCCTCTCTCAGTTCTGCTGTGGGTCCTGTGGACTGTCATCTCTATCATCATGCCCTACAACTTTACTTTTCATCATTATATACACCACACGTTCAGTGTACATGGAATTTTACAGAGCTGCATAGTCATCCCTGCTTCCAAGTACTATACAGACTGAAGCAGGTAGGGAAACACCAGAGAGTGAAAGACATTTATTCCCAGAAGAATAAATGTGAACAAATCCATAAGGCGTACTTAAAAAGTTTGATTACTAGTATACTGGACCTCCTTGCTTCCCAAACCAGGAAGTGCCTGTGTTCAGTTATCAGGCACTGTACGTTCAGTTTCCATTTTAGTGCAATGTTGCCTGCTTATAGTTGCTGCAGGCGTTTCTCTGCAGTCTTGTATTAAATAAAGTTCCCAGTTGTTATGCATCCTTTCCATGGCCTTCTCTTTATGAGACTTCACAGCTATAGTCAGAATCAAGAGTAAGAGGATAAACCAAAGGTTGTGGGGAAGATAAGTTTTTAGAAAGATTTGAAAGAATTGGCACCATGTAGTACATGTTCAGAGAGGGAGCTCAACATTTAGAGGGCAGCAAAGGAGAATGGGAGAAATGGTTGAACAAAGCAGGAGATCTTTGGCTGAAGGGTAGTAAAGTTGGATTACGTCGATTGCAAAGCTTTGGACAGGGATTGATCTTTAAACATTATATAGAAGATGCCTGGTTAAGTGCTATACAATTACTGTTGCTGTTACTGCTGCTATAACTATATGGAGTATTTTGGGATTATCCAGGCTTTAGTCTTTGCTATTTCCCCATCTGTAAAACAAGGACAATAGCAAAATAAGCATTTGCAGTACTTGCACCACTTAAAATAAACTAGGCATTTTATTTAGAATTTTAAATAATGTTTAAAAGGTAGCTTTGAAACTACAGAGTGGAATGACTCAGAGGAAGACTGTTCCTAGCGGGGGTGGGGTGGGGTGGGTGCGTGTACGAGTAAACCTTGCATGGAGGAATGGTCGCAGCCCTGAGCAACCACTGAACAAAAATTTGGTATAGAAGTTTCTAAATTGTTTATGGCTGTCCTACGAATTAGAAACCAGCAATATGACAG
This sequence comes from Tiliqua scincoides, assembly GCF_035046505.1. Lineage (NCBI taxonomy): Eukaryota > Metazoa > Chordata > Lepidosauria > Squamata > Scincidae > Tiliqua > Tiliqua scincoides. The sequence continues at coordinate 112,073,690 of NC_089823.1, forward strand.
CTACTGCAATGAGAAGGTGCAAATGACAATGGTTAAGATCTGCCTAGAACTTTTTCTCCTGTAGCACACACCCCCCCCCCACTTCCTCAAAAGCCTTGAACAGTTTGTCTTGAGCTGCATATGGAAAAGCTAACACAATTCGTTACATAGGAAATATATTTTAAGCATATACATTTTCAAGCTATTTCAATGAAAATAGTGACTCGGCATTGTAAGTGTATTTAAGTGACATTGCACTCTTAAATGTTCGACTCACATTATATTGCCTATATTAAAACATTACTCGACCAAAATCACATGCCTGGAAGTCTAGAAAAGAATGGTTAATCCATGCTGTATGTACTTAAAAATAAATTACAATTCTGCACTGCAGAAACCTAAATTCAGACTGACTTCTGCAATCTGCATAAATTCTTTTGCTTTGTATAATCCATTCTGCTACTTTTAGCTATTTTAAATTTTTAAACTTTTAACTACTTTTAATTTTCCATATAGCATAAGATAAATAATGCTATATGGAAAGCAAACTGAAGCACTGCCTTGTAAGCACTGGCAATCTTTGTGTTCATCAGCCCCGCTCGTTTCCAAAATCTCACCAATATTTTTCACATTTATTTATTTTTCAATATATTTATTCTGCCTTTCAAAATTCAAAGCAGCAAATATACACACATTACAAAAATAAATCAAAATTAACAAGTCAAAAATTACACTTAAAATACTTTCAGTAATTTTCCAAAGGTGTAAAAACTTACTTTTTTCTTCTTAGAAAAGAAATCTGAGATTCTCATGATGCTATGCTCTGGGCCCAGTATTCTCTGCTCCTTTTTTCCCCATTTGCATGGAATTGTGACATATACACAGTTAATGAACTGTGAACTGCTCCCACCAGTCCTCCTCATTTCACCTACTCAGTCTTGACTTTGCTCCCATCCTTTGTGGTTACTATGCTGTTATATAAGACTAATTGATTTTATCATTCATAAAAACGAGAGATCACTTTTGAAAGAAATATGCTCCCAGGGTATAAACAGCTGTGTTGTAAACATGCAGTGTTTTCCCATTGTGAATATAGTTATCAAACAGGATTGTTTTAATACTGCAACTTAAAAATGATCACACTTTCAGGGGTTATTGAATACAATACAGTAGAACTTTAGACAAGGACCTGTAAAGCCTGTAAGTTTGCATCTATCAAAGAAGTGCATTTGACTTATATAGGGGGTGATGTGAAGCTATTCGATTCTCATGGAATTTATCCAGCGATGTGAAACCTGGCTTGTACTGCATGAAACTCACTCTAAAATTATCTCACTCTATGAAGTTCAAAGCAAGGAACCTAACTAGATCATGAGGTTGCTTCACTACCCCGTGGTTTGATTTGGAAGAGGGAAACCCTTTTCCATTTCTGTGGGCAGCAACAGTCCACAACTCCCCATTGACTGCTTAGAACAGAAGGTCTCCTTAAATGAACTCAACAGTGTACAGAACCTGGGAGGTAGAAAGGTATCTACAGGCAACAGTTTGCATTTTTAACAAATCAAATTGTATCTATATTAGTTCATTAACAAGCAGATGACGAAGCACCCAGTTCTAGCTCTCCTTTTCATCAGGTTCTAGAGAGCATGTGAATAGTCATTTGGATTATTGTAACCCACTCCACTTGGGGCTGTCTATGAAGATGATCAGGAAGTTTCAACTGATGCAGAATGCTGTGACCAGGGTGCTCTCTGTGGCCTACTGGCTGGAACACATTATACTGGCACTTTTTAATCTGCACTGGCTTCTGCTTGGCTTCTAGACCTATTTCAAGGTGCTGGTTATAACCTATAAAATCTCACATGGTTTGGGACATGGATACCTGAAGTGCCATTGCCCCATGAACCACATGAACCTACATGCACATTGCACTCATTACCAGAAGCCTTACTCTTTGTCCCAACATCTGCTGAAGTACATAGGCCCATGCCTGTCCCCCTTTTCTCTCTTTTGTTTTAGTGCACAGTTGTCAAATGGTGTACAAGTGATAAGCCAAGGCTGCAACGGTCCATCATTCAGATTTGGGCACCAAAGGCTCTTCCTCGTGAGTGAAGCCAGTATGGCTGCAACAATGACCTGAGCCAATTAGGTAATAATTGCTCTTGCTCTAGCATTTCAAACCAAAGGGATGGGGAAGTACTGAGAAGCTTGCAAGATAAAACCTGCAGTGCAAAACTGGACCCGCACTTGCAGTCATATGCAGAGCTCTAAGTATGGTCTATAGGGAAAAAAAACGAAGGAAAGAAAAGAATTGTGAAAAGCACCATGGCTGTACTACAATGGAGATCACACATAAAGGGCCTAATTGGTATAGCAGTGAGATCCAATGCCACAAATAGCCATTCATAATCATATGCAATTAACATATCAATAGTTCCTTTTTAGAATTATAGTCCATAAGCTAACTAAGCTCCATTGTAAAGAAGCTTGGCAAGACAGAGTTATTAATTAAAATCCTTTTGAAAATCTGGTGTAGCACTCATATCCTTCTTGGCCTTTTTTCAGTGACGAGTCCAAAACCTGTGGCATAGTAAGCTGGATAGGAATGGGGGGAGAGAAGGTCATTTCCTCAAAAGAAAAATTAAAAACCAAAGTAATTTTGGAGGCACCAATTTTATTCATTTTCAAGATTTATTAGACGCCTTTCCATAAAAGACGCCTTTTCATAATTGCGACATGCAATTCAATACAACCTAATCATATTAAAATCAATCTATTTTCAACATGAAATTTTAAAAAAACTGGCAATTACAGAAGTATAGTAAAATTTTAAAACTCGTGATAACAGAGAAAGAACTCTAAGACTCTTTTGTAAATAAAAGATCTTAACCGTCTGTCAGAAAGGGTATAACAGCGCTGCCTGGTGAACGACCCTGGGCAAGCTATTCAAAGAGATGGGTGCCACGACAGGAAACTGATGAGAAATGGTCCCGAATTTTAGGGGTCCCTGCACAAAATGCCATCTATCGTTGGTTGGCTGTAGTTGGGCCTCAGGGTCTATAGAAGTGGTCCCCAAACTTACCAGATCAGAACCTTTATTGGCATAGAAAACTTACCGTTATTTCAATGTCCTCTGTGCTGCAGATGCAGAGCTCAGCACCCGGAAGTAATTGGCAATGACACAGGATGCTGTGACACCACCACCACTTACTTCTGGGTTGCAAGACCATGAAGAAACCCAGAAAATGCAGTGATAGAGTCAGAGTGGGCAGACTTTTCTTACAGTGAAAACCTTGTGCCTGGAGTTCTACCTGCTGAGTTGAGCCTCTGCTCTGAGATCTTCGCTGTCACATTGTGGTCTCACTGCCTGTGTGATGCCCCTGAGCTTTTATCCCACCGCCCCGCAAAGTCACACTGCACAGTCTGGGAACCACTGGGCTACAAGTAGTAAGGAGAGCAGTGGTGGATGCAAAAGTGGATGCAGCAGTAATGAAAGGAGTAGATATAGCAAAGGTGAAAACAAAGCAATGAAAGTGCTGGAAGGCTAGAGCTCCTTTGTGAGTGCTGTTGTGATTCCCACAGCACTGGATGCCCTGATACAGTGTCACTCCCGAGCAATCAGGTATTATGGGTAAGCAGTGGGAGAAGTAAGAGGAAGAGAGAAAGAAAGCCAGCTCCCTCTCACTTCTGTTCTGTGTTGACCCTCCGCCCCCTGCTACAGTCACAACCACTTTTGCACCTGCTGTAGTGGAAACAGGATTGAGGAGAACAAAGAAGAGGAGGGGCAATGGTCCAAACAGGCTGATGTGCATGTTCACTCCCACCACTTCACTCTTTCTGCCATAGTGGTAATCGGGGACATGCAGAAATGGTAGGGCAATGAATGTGGTGGCATCAGCAGCAAGAGGGGGCCAGGAAACACATAATCTCTTGCACTTCAGATCTTAATACTCCCAGCACCCACCGCAACACCAGTGCAGTGTCACTCTGCATCAAGGCAGTAGGCATGGGGAGGATGAAAATGGTATGCGTGAATGAGCTCCAGCCTCCTCAATGGAGAATTGAAATGGGGCAGGCAAGAGAGAGCCAGGCAACAATAGTCAACCCTTTTAGGGCCCAATGCTGAAGCTGGACAGATATTCACCTTTAGAAGTTAGGGAACTGGGAGGTTGATGTTGGAGAAGGTCCTTCCTAATGTATGCTGGATCCAGGCTATTAGGTGTATAAAGAGAAGCCTGGATGGTAATCAGTCGTTAATGTGATTGTCCTTAAATATGTGCTTCTCCGTTACACGCTTCCTATCACCAGCCCCCAACAGACAGGAAGCCAAATTTGGAAGCTTCTGTACTGCCGTCAAAAGTAGCCCCACATAGATTGCACTATAATAAATCAGACTTGAGGTTACCAGGAGGATTTGACCAGATCCTGGCCATTGAAGGGGGTGGCAGTCACAGGTGGCTTATCAGATGCAGCCGATCAGTACTTAATGCTGCTACTTGGTGAACCAAGAGCAAAATATAGTCCAAAACTACTTCTAGAGTGTGGACGTATTCTTCTAAGAATAGGCACTTCAAATAAAAAGGACCAGCAACCATTATGGCATCTCTCATGTCTAGATACAGTTTCCGTTTGTACACTCTTATCAACCCACACCCATCTCCAGGCACTGACTCAAGGAATTCACCATGCACCAGGAATGACTGAACAAGAAGAAAAGTGTTATATTAGTGTATGAAATTATGTATAGTAGGTCACATGCTGCCTCTGGAAGATGGCGGTCAATATTTCCATCAGGATCAAAATTTGCCTTTTCCAAACTTTAATTCTGTCAGTTCTCCTATATGGATCAGAAACATGGACTCTGCTCAGATTTGAAGGAAAAGTTTGAGGTCTTCCAAATGCGATGCTTGAGACAGATCCTGGGTGTCTCGCTTTGTGATCACCACTGTAACAAGATAATTCAGATAAGGTGCAATCATCAACCATCAGTCAAAGAACAAATCCAAAAATGCAGACTGCAATGGTTTGACCATACTTACAGAATGAACACCAGGTGTTGGCTCCCACACAATCTCCTCTGGTGAGAGCAACCTCCCTACTTGAGGTTCAATGGGCAGTGCCAAAGAAAACATGGCTCAAACACATTGATGAAGATGTAAGCAACCAGCTCTTGACCATCAATGAGGCAAGAAATATTGCCAACAAATCACAAAGAGTGGAAGTGTTTCATGAGTCACGCACAGATCCCAGCGGCATCTTCAGCAGCATATTGGTTGGGAGGACTCCCTGCACCCCAAGTGCCAGCTAAGAACTAAAGAAGAGGAAGAGGTCTCATGTATGAGTTATATTGTAGGTTTTCATAAGGCAAGTTCATAATTATATGGGCCAGGTTTGCATAAGATTTGCCTCCTGAAGACCCTTTTTTCATACAGATACCTCTCTACAAGTCCTTGATTCATCTTCAGGGGGAATTTCATGTTCTTCAGATTCTCAAATCCCTTAAGTCATGTTAGACTTCATATCTTAGGTTTAGAATTTTACAGTGCAGGCATATGAATACATTATAATGCTGAAGTACTAGAATACTGACTTTGGATCGCTTTGCAATGATTGCAATGAATAATTCCTTGCAGTGTCTGTAGTTAAAGAATAATGGAAGCTGGAATGCTATAGTGCACCCTTTTTATTATTACTGATGTATGCTTTCTGACCCTCTCCCCCATGAGCCTCACTTCTCATCATAGTATCGTCTTCAAAGTGATGGGAAAGAGAAGCAGACGATTTGATTAATGGGAGCAGAGTCCCATAAGAACTATGTTATTTCCTATTATTCTGGGACAGAAACTATTTGCCTATAAAATAGGAAACATTGTACCCATCATTATTTAACGCATCCATGCTTGTGATTCCTAACCTGGCTGGGTTTTCGAAGCCCTCTTGATCTTTAGTTGTTGAGAAGGAGGCAAGAAACATGACTTCATGGGGCAAGTGGTGCAATGATGGTGGCACAGAAGAAAGCAAAATCCTCACATTCTTTTAAGGGATTGAGAAGGGGCATTCATTTTCTATACAGATTCCTCCCCTTTGCTTCACTAAAGCAAAGAAACCCCTGCATGTGGCCATTTTCCCATGATTAAAAAGCTATGGAGAGGCAATGAGATGCAGTGGAACCTCTACTCTGCCATGGCATTTCTTCCATTTGGATTAGCAGCCGAGGAGCCATCAGGTACCATTCACAGGGAGTCAGCTTGGGTTCTAGAAAAAAAAGTGGTTGGTTGCAACCTTACAGGGAAGAAGTAGACCACAGGCAACAGGCTGGGTTGTCATGGAAGGACAAACCAGAGGTCTGAGCTATGAACTCTTAGAGAAGCAAGTCAGCCAGTGTCAGAACAGGAAGGCATCTATTTTCTATTGCTTGGTTGAAGTTAGTTTCAGCTGAGCTGCAAGAGGTTTAAATTATGGGAAGAAACCTACAGAGGAATGGTTCAAGGAGATGGAAATAAGCCATGAGAGTCTCCATTCAAAAGGCAGAAAAGACATACAAAGAAGTTTGTAAGGAGAGACAAAAGCAGGATTTGGCGCCCTGTTCATTTCTATGTATAGCTTATTACTTTAAAGCTCTAAATGGATTGGACCCAGAGTGTCTTAAAAATTGCTTGTCTCAAGAGGATGCCTACTGAAATAGTTGAAAATAGGAACATACATGAAACTGCCTTATACTAAGTTGGACCACTGGTTCATTTATGACATACTATCCACAGTGACTGTTGGCAGTTCTCCAGGGTTTCAGACAGAGGTTTTTTCCAAGCCCTGTGTGGAGATGCTGGGGTTTGAACCTGGGATCTACACCATACAAAACGTGTTCAACAGCTCCCTAAGCCTGTGGGGGGGGGGGGAAAGCTGTGTTAAGCTGTTGGGTATGGAGACCAGGTCTTTTAAATTTTTTTTAAAAGATGTCCTAACATTCTACCCTCCAAGGGCCCACCAGAGCAACTTACAAGTATTTCAAAACAGACAGCACAAGTATCATCATAAAATACAACAATATTCAGACAGAATATTCAGTACACCATATCTAAAATATGAATAATCAGTTGCTTTAAAATGTAGAAAAGAGAAAACAAGCAAAGATTTGTTCCAACTGAAAACAATCACCATCAAGTGATTGTTGTCCTAAATCTAATTGTTTTATTCTTGATGCTGGCAGCCTCTTTTTAGCTTTATTGTGTTGTTCTTTTATTGATCGGTTGCTTCAACATGTTTGTTTTGCGTATTCCATTTTGTGAGCTAGTTTGGGGGCCCCAGATCAAAAATTGGCAAAATATATATAGTTTGTCTGAATGTATAATAAATAAATAGGCCAATATATTCTCTAGGCTAGACAGACCATTCCAGGGATGAGAGAGTGATTACAGAAGACTTAGGGCCCGATCCTGAATGTTTTGTGCCTGCTCAGTGCCAGTGCATTGTCACAAACATACAGTAAGGCATGCCTATGACACTTACTGCTCAGCCAACACAGGCACTGGCTCAGCGCAAGCCCACACTGAGCCAGCACTGGGTGGATGGGTGACCAGGTGAGCACCAGATGGTGGAGAGGTGAGTGGGTGGGTGCATGGGAGGGGGGTGTTCCAGGGCAGGGGGAGGGCAGGGAGATGCATGGTGGAAGAAAGAGTGTAGTGGGAGGGGGCAGGACCAGTGGAGTTCAGCTCTGCCAGATCCAAAGCCTTGCATTGGGCTTCCTGGCCCGACACAGAACTTCTTTACTCTGCACTGCCTATTTAGCTATTTAGGGGAAGAGGACGAATATCCCTTTCTCCCAAGGAGGCATCAGGAGCCACCCGCAGCTGCCCAATGGCCATAGGATACTGCTGCAGGGTTGGGCACCGGGCAGCTCAGGATTGGGCTGTTACTGCCGAATCCTAATTATGGGGCGTGCTAGTAGACCCCAAGCGTAGTAGCCAAGAGACATCCACTGCATTACTTGAAAACAGGTTTACTTGAAATCTGTTTCAATTGACTTTACTTCCGTTCAAGTATTCTTCCATTCGTGATTGCAACGTAATGCACTTCATTGTATTTCCTAGGCTACAAGCATGAATACTGCCTGTTAAATGGGATGTCTTTTGCCAAATTCCCTTTCCAAACTTGATCTAGAGAAGTTATGCCCACTCTAATTAATCCCCCTGATTTAAACACAGTTAGCTCTAGCAGCATACAAAACAACTACTGAACTCCAGACTAATGGGAAGGTGACCAATAGGTAACATGCCTGTGTGGCTGCAGAGGGCCTCCTTCCTTCCTGCTTTGGTCAGCAGCTTCTCCAGTCACAGAAGTCTCCAGCAGTCTCTGTTCAGTTAGTCAGTTTGTCAGTTGGCCAATTAGTCCATTAGCCAATTTGTTAGTCAGTCTACCAGTTCATTTGTCTGTCTACCAGTTCATTAGTCAGTCTATTGGTCCGTCAGCCAGTCAATTAGTCCTCTCTCCTTCCTCCAACCATTCTTCCTTCTACCACCCACAAACTTTCCCTCCTCCACATGCTGCTTTTATCCCTGAGGGCCTTGTTGCCTCTAAGTGGCTGTAGCTCTACAGTACAGTCATTGCAATCTAAGGCCCTGGTGCTTCCCAGACCTGACAGAGTAAGGGGCCACTGTTGACACCATATCCTATCTTCCTGACAGATCTTGCACATTTCCACTACCGATCTAGATCCACCAGTTGGGAGGAGCCTTGTTCTCAGTGAGGTGGTAAATCTGCATCTGGACTGTACCACTTCAGACTAAAGGTGGGAGTTCACATGACAGAGTACTTCACCATAATTTTTTTTTAAAATTTCTCCACACTGATAGCTAACATTTCATGAAATGAGACTCTAGTCTAGCCTTCACCCTAATGTGGTCATTTTCTATGTGCAGGGAACTGTTGCTCCAAGGAGCATTTTGTTCTTCCATATCATCTAGGCATATAATTAATTTCCAAAAGACTAATTTTTATTGTTCCTTTCTCCTTCCTCCAGGCAGATATCTTGATTAAACAAAGGAAAGTGATGCACTGTAGCTGAAGATCTTCATTATCTAAAGAGTACATATATTTGGGGGATGGGGTGATAATCCTTTTGTATACACAATTATTAACATTGTTAACAAAGCCAAAAGACAGCAGACAATAGGCAAAGCCCAAGGATTTTAAAATTAACATACCTAAGAGTGTGGGCTATCTTCTTTTCCCCTTTCTGCTACCCATCCTTCTGGCTGACAAACACTATCCAAATGCCAATAACATAGAGCCAAATGCTAACAGCTCATTGTGTTTACAGATTTGTAACTAAGAAACTACAAAGCTCCAGCACAAGCTTCTAAAGGAGCAATAAACACATAAAAGTTACATTGACAATGTTCAATAACTTGTTATACTGAAACCGCAACACATTTTAAAAACCAGTTAATTCTCAAACAGCAGTTTTTGCTCATAAACAAACTGACTAAACTAGAAATCAGAAGACCACGATTTACGTGGTTACATGGAATCTGTTTATGATATTGTTACAACATGGTATCCTATTTGCATAATAAACAAGGTATGTAAATGCCAGCTATAAGTAGAAGAAACTCAAGCGCTAACTGTTATAGGGGTTGGCAGAAGTAAACTGAATGAAAAATAAAAGAAAAAATGTAGTTTCTTTTTTGATCATACAAAAAGACATATCCAAGCAAAACCCTTCTTCAGTTCCCCATTTTCAAACTAAAAGTGTTGGCTAGAAGTCCATTTCCTCAGGATGTTTGATATCATTCCTGTCACAGCATCACTCAGAGTAACAGACTTCCTTGCCTTGACTTGCAATTTCAGACAGTAAACCTGCCACTGGCTTTATTGGCAAGGATTCTAAAATTGCCTGATTGATATTCTTCCCTAATTGATATGAACAATACTTTGCAATGACAAACAGTAACCAAACTTTAAGAGGGTTAAATGGTGTGTCATGCTTTGTACTCTGATCCAAGCATTTCTATTTGTCTTCATCAAAACATTTTTCCTGTTAATAAAATTTGGAAGACTGGGTAGATCCAGTTATCTTTGGAAAAAGAAAAACTAGAAATGAACTTCAAAAAAACGCCAAAAAAATTCACACCCACACATGCTCTGGTGATCAGACAGGAGCCCCCATATCACATCTGCCCTATGCCAGCACCAAAATCTGACCTTTTTTAAAACAAAACAAAACAAAAACAAACAATAAACTCTTGTTCCAATGATGCAAGTGCTAAACAAAATAACGAAAAAGGACAAATGGAGAAAGATATTTAAAAAAGAAGAGTCCCCTTACTCTGACTCTACCTCCAAATTCAGTACAAACCAGCTGGCCTGTCTGTTCCAGCACAGGTTAGGATTAGGCTGCCCTACATCTAATAGTTTCCATCCAAAATGGTTGTATCACTATGTGGAATATACTTATACACTATATACTTAATGGAAACATGTGAACAGAAGAAGGAAGTAACAGGAGTTCAGTTATCATACACAAAGAAAAACAATAAAAGAAAATTAAGGAAAGAACTGTTTCAGTGTATCATTTCTATCCCTGTATACCAGGGATGACCAGATTACAGCCTGTGGACAGCACTAAGGCTGCAAGATGATTTCAACCAACCTCATAATGCTCAGAATACAGAAGAACGTGTGAATGAAGGTCTCTCAGCTTCATCTTTCATCCTTATGCAGTTCTTCTATTCCAAAAACACATAAGAGACAAGAAGGCATTTTCACCTTTGCTGAAGCAATGTGGAAGAGAAAGACCAGACACTTCTTACTTCATGTATTTATGAAATTTTTTGATGATTTGTTGCTAAGTTGGTCGTACAAACCTGCAACACCAGCAACAACAAAAATAGTTAAGACTATTATATAACCAAGAAGCAGCCAAAACTCTGTCAACGTCATAGATGCAATGTAGCAATGCCAATTACAAGAATTAAAAATGTTTACCCATCAATCCCCAAAGGTATGCAAACCAGGAAAGTCCTGACCAAATTTCCAATAGTGAGAAGTAAGCATGCTCTCCTTTACATGTCTCCTCGTAAATTGTACTCCACAGATTGCACCCTTCCAACAAAGGTCCAGTTTCTCAAAAGCTCAGCAACATCACATCTCTAAACAATGGAGTATGAAGCAGAATATCATTTAATGTTCTGAACTGGACAATGACATCAAGGCTGGAAAGAGTCTGTCCCCTAGTTTAGAAAATGGCTTTGGAAGTTGACCATAACTGTTCTGTACCACTGCACACTGTAGCACACTGCTGATCCTCACAATGTTTATTTTTTATTTTTTTTAAAAAGAGGTACCAAAACTCAAGAGCAACTGGAAACCACTTCTGTTGCCCTAGAAGCCTCGTCCTCCAGTTCTAAATGATGATGGGTTTGTAGTGATTTGTAACTGGCAAGAGATGCACTTTGTGCATACTCAGATATACAGGTGCAGCCTATTTATCCACGGATTTTTTATCTTCGGATTTGTCTCAATACGAATGGGGTGGGGTACTGAATGTCACACACACTTTTGCCTCCTTTGCCCTGGCATCTCCCTCAGTTTCCAGGCAGCCCAAAACACTGCAAAAAGGCTCCGCCTCTCCCAGGCAGGGAATAGCCCTGGAGCCCTGGAAGAGGTTCCCCTTGCAAAGGAACAGTAACATTCCTGGAGCCCCTGAGCCAGCCGAGGCTGAAGAGGGGAAGGGGGGGCAAAAACCTCTGTAGCCAGAACACGTGCAGCAAGGTGTGTCAGCTTGTGTTCTGAGTAAATGCAGAACCAAGGCTTACATGTTGGTTCAGGGAGCAGGTGTGGACTGATGATTCAGCTGGAATCAGCAAGCACCTGGGACAGGCACACCCTGGGTGTGACCAAGGCCAGTACTGATTGGCTGAGCTGACTATATGAGGATAGTCAGAAGGAGCCTCAAGTGCAGCAGTAGGAGAGTTGATGGTGATTACTGTTAGACTGCTGCCAGTGACTGAAGAGGCTGGATACTGTAGGTATACGATGTTACTGACTATGGACTGAACTTTGACTGTGTATTGTGGAAAGCTGATTTGGATTTGTTGATACTGAACTGACTGCTCATCGTATATGACTTGGACTGTTTGCTGACTACTCTACTTGTAAAAACCCTTGCTCTATAATACAACTGCTGCATTGAAAGGACTCTGCTGTGTATGCTGTGTTTGTGCACCCTGCTCACACCTAGGGAAAGCCAAGGTTCCATCTCTTACAACTTTAACAAGGTGGAGGTGGAGCTCTCTCTCTCTCTCTCTCTCTCTCTCTCTCACACACACACACACACACACACACACACACACACACACACACACACACACACACACACACAGAGGCAGGTGCTGTAAAAGAGAAGAGGGGGTTGCTTTAAAGAACCCAGGGAGTGTTTGCTGAATCCCCCCCCCCCAGATGGTGCAGGCTATCACAAAGCCTTCCCAACAAGCAAAGCATTCAATTTACAGTCCAATCCTCTCCACACTTTCCTGGGAGTAAGCCCTATTCCAAGTCAATTCCAAGTTACTTCCAAGTAGAAACGCATAGGGCTGGACTCTTAAAAGATCAGTATCCCACCTGTGAAAGAAGCTGGGCAGCTGGCAACGGGAAGGGCTCAGGAGGAGGAGGCAGGAGGGGGAGGAGAGGGGATTGCTTTAAAAAACCCAGGGAGTGTTTGCCAAATTCCCCCCCCCCCCAGATGGTGCAGGCTCTTGGGAAGCCTTGGAGAAACAGGTGATGGTGAGCAGAGAGCCAAACTACAAGTCCCAGAATGCTCTGGGGCAGAGGAGTTTCCATGATGGTGGTTGGGAGGGTTGCAGGAGCAGCAGCAGCAAAGAGGAGAAGGAGAAGAACCTGCAGTGCTGTTGGGAGGCTGCCTGGGACACAGAGGCTTCCCAAGCAAGCTCACCATTCCAACTGTGAAAGAAGGAGGACAGCTGGCAACAGTAGGGCTGAGTACAGAGCGGAGGGGAGGGAATTGAGAACAGCTGCCTTAGTTTCCTTCCAACTGGAAGTGTCAGGCTGCAGCCTATTTGCTCTATGGACTCTAACTCTACAGACTCAGCACAACACGTTTTTTGTTAATCGTGCTGAGTCACGGAATGGGACTAACGTGGATAAATAGGCTCTACCTGTAGTGATATTCCAGAGAAGTCACTATAATAGTCTACTGCAGCAAAAACACCAAATTGCCCTATGGCATCTTAAAGACTAACAGTTCAATCCTAACCCAAGCTGGAACAGGCAGGCCAGCTGGATGCAGCACAATGCAGGACAAGGGAAATTGATTCCCCTTACCCTGGGTAACAAGGCAGCAGCCCAAATGGTGCTACTTGGAACTGCGCACTTCCTAATGAGGTGGTACAGCTCTGAGCAGCCCAGCGCTAGGCCAGGCTATAGTGAGGGGGTTCTGGATCTGGTCTAAGTACCGGATCCTGGCTCCACACCCCTCTCAGGCCCAGCCTGCCCACAGGCCTGCCCACCACCTGACCTCTCCCCACCCCAGAATACCCCAGTGGCCCACTGGCGGCACAAGCTCACCTGTCCCAGGGCTTGCTCCAGCATGGGGAGACTGGTGCGTGTCCTTGCACCAGCCTCCTCGACTCTCAAGGAGGTACAAACATACCTTACAGCACATTTGCGACACTCCTAGGCCAGCAAAAGGGACTTGCGCCGGTCCAAGGGTGACCCAGGATTGTGCCCTAAGACACAGTCCGATGCTTCTTTACTCAGAAATAAGTCCCAGTGCATTCAGTGGGAGTTATCACAGGAAACAGTGCATAGGTTTGTAGCTGACAGATTTATTGTGGTCACAAGACCCTTTGTTCTTGTGGCACTCTTTAGCATTCATATGTGTTCCATGCCTGACCCCTGGGATTTTAAATAGGCTACAGGCTGAACCCTGATAAACTTTGACTCAGGTTAAGTTCTTTAATACATTTCAAGAAGCGAGTGTTGTCATATGCTAGAGCATCAGGTGCTATTGCTGATGAGACTGCAAAATTATTGTTTTCAATGGAGAAAGGCACTTATATATGTGAATTCTTCTTGTGCAAAAGATAGTAATAAAGGCTTCTGTAGAAAGGCTGTAGCAAAACACTACACTGTAGCAAAACACTGAACTCCTACTCAGAAAAAGCAGAAATACCCATAGTTAGTTCCTTCCAATCCACAAGTTTCTTTGATCAGCTCACCTTTTGCCATTGTTTTTTCTACTGATTTTGGGAAGGAGGAAAGCATGACTCTTTTTCAAGGGGGATGGAGCATATCATGGTTTTCAGAAAGAATGTGATTGGTTTGGCTTTTGTCCCCTTTCTTTGTGGCTTCATACACTGAAAATGGTGACTGCTAGTGTAAGGACAGGCAAAAGCATCTGACAGTCTTTAAACTCTGACTTTCCACTGGACTTGAGAGGGAGTCAAAACAAGACCAGAAAAAAAAAAAGGCCAAACATTCCGTGAACTTCTTTCCAATTCAACAAGACTTTATGACCAGCAGTGTACTGGGATTCTAAAGATCAACATTTTAAACTGTGATAAAAGTTCAGGACACTAAGGGATAACACAACAGCAGCAGCTATTGTGGATACAGATAGAACTGAAGTAACGGGATAGACAACCATATATATTTGCAGTCATAATTTTCTAAACATGGAATATATTTGCCAACATGTTAGCAGGCAAAAAGCATTGCAATTATACTGAATCAAGTGATGGGCATTTTAGTTAAGTTCTTTATTATTTCTAACAAGTTTTTGAACTAATGGCACAATCCTAACTTGCGTTGGAACAGATAGGCCAATAGGCCTATGTTGTAACTAGCACAAGGTAGGTGCAAACTGGGGCACAACTCAAAGTAGGTGGATTTTATTCCCTTTACCCTGAGAAACGTCCCAGGCATTTCCCTATGGGGCTACTCAGATCTGTGCCCGCAATTTCATGGGCGCAAGTCAGAGCAGCCTGTGTAATGCTGGTCGGGCTGGGGCCAGGGGTTAGGATATGACCTGTGTTGCCATAGTCAATCCCATACATCTCCCAGGCCCGATCTGCCCCTCCCAGATCATCTTCCCCAGCCCCCAAAACACCCCCTCCCCACCTCTGTTTCTACTTCCTGCTACCCTCTCCCTCCCGCTGTGCCAGCCTGCCTGGGCCAGCACAAACTCACCTCGCCCTGGTGCGATTCCAGCGCAGTGAGGCCAGAACACATCTGTGTACTGGCTTACTCTCCTCCTGAGTAGCCACAAATATGCTTTACAGCATGCTCACAAAACTCGGGAGCCGGCACAAAGAACTTGTGCCAGCTTTGGGGGAGGGGGCTTAGATTTCACTGTTAGTTAAATAATGCAGATTTATCAGGCACCTTCATTTCTCAAGATTGTTTTTTAGTCCTGATGTTACTTCCGCCAAGAATAAATTTAACCAAAACCGAAAGGTCCCTAGTGTGCAGTATATACAACATGACTGACTAGTTCAGAGGGGATTGAGTCAAAGAAAGGTTATTATACTAACCCTGTCATTCTCGTGTGGTTTTAAATAAAAAGTAGGTATGAAACAAGAACAAGATGCAGCATTTCCAAAGGCATTTTGCTAAAAACAGTACGTTTCACACAGTGGCATCACTAGGATTCGCATCACCCAGTGCGGGAGGCCTGCCCGTCACCCCATGCAGTGGGCGGGGCAACGCCCCAGGTGGTGGGCATGGTGATGTACCATCGCCGCGCCCTCACTGGTTTTTTGGCTGTACTTTTTGTTAGAACATAGATATTTCAATGTGGTTTGTTTCATTGCATTCTGCATGAAATTACGCATAGATTGATATAAAACATGATGGTCTTATTCCTCCAAACTCTGATTTTAGTGGTTTTGAAAACTTGTAGATTCTCACATACACACACCCTGTGTCAACTTACTAACACCTTATTGCAGCAGTTCTCAAACTTTTAGCACTGGGACGCACTTTTTGGAATGACAATCTGTCCAGGACCCATTGGAAGTGATGTCATGGCCAGAAGTGACATCAAGCAAATTAAAATAAATAATTAAAAATAATTAAATTAAAATAAAAGAAATAATTAAATAAGGGGGAGCCAGTCCTGCTCCACCAAGTGAATCTACTCTGAAGTAAGTCCTATTGTGGTCAATGAGGCTTACTCTCAGGAAAGTGTGGGTAGGATTGCAGCCTGTGAGCCCAATCCTATGCATGTCTACTCTGAAGTAAGTCCCACAGTGGTCAATGGGGCTTACTCTGTAGTCTGCCTGCAATAACAACCCCCCAAAAAGAATCAGTGAGATTTCCAGCCCTCCCCAGTGCCCGGTTGAAAGTTCTTCTATTTCAGGCATATCAAGATAAAGACCCACCTGGCTATATAAGTGCAAAATAGAAAACATGCCCCTTACCAGTTCAAGCCTCTTTTTTTGTCCTTTTTAGTGGGGGTGGGGGGGGTGGGGAGAGGCTGCCTTCTGAAGCATTTGTTGCACTCCAGCTCCTTCGGATTGGGACCATTCTGGTATCCTCACATTCCCCTTTGTCTGGCCTGACCACCAGCCAAGGCACATCTGCCTACTTGCGAATAAACACGACCGTGAGGCTGCTTTGCTTTCCATAGGGCTCAATAGACTGCAGCTAGGAGGGGGGACCTCATTCTCAGGTGTTTTGGGGGGGCTGCATTAATCGGATGGGGACCATTCTGATGTTGTTGGATTCCTCTCAGCCTGCCCTTTCTGACAGACTAAGGCACGTTCGCCTAATCGTGAGTAAACGCGGCCACGTGCCTTCATTTTGGGATCAATAGGCTCATAGCTGGGAGGGATGGGAACTCCTTCTCAGGTGTTTTGGGGCATTCATTGGATCAGGACCATTCTGGTGTTGTTGGATTCCTCTCAGCCTGCCCTTTCCAATGGACTATGGCAAGTAGAGGCCATAGTGGCCAGGTGGCCAATAGGGAGTTAAGTAAGGAAAATCTTTACTTACCTCTACCAGATCATCCAGTCAGCCTGTCATGTATGTAGCATGTGCTCCAGCTGCAGTGCTGCATGCCATGGGCTGGTGGGGCTAGGATTGGGCCCTCACTTTCTCAGCTATTTATTATAGTTATACCCTTCTTACATTTTCTGCCTACTATGTGCTTTTTAGGGGTCAACGTACATATATGAAGTTTTGCAGCAAATGAGAGGACATGTCCATGCTCTGGGGCCTTACAAGCTAGAGCTAGAAACAAGGAAGACAAAGGAACAGGAAAAAATTGATAAACAGGGTGGGATAAACAGGGGAAGAATATGCAATGGTTTCAGCTACACTTACGCCAATTTGTAGCAGGGTAATGGGATGGGGATTGTGCCAAAGGCTTCATAGGAAAGGTAAGTTTTGAAGATGGTAAGAGAAGTAGCGTAAATTGAATGAGTTTATATGTCAAAAGCCCTTGTCTAGAGCGTCAGTTCAGGTTTATTCATTTTGAACTCTGTTGCCATTTCTACTAAGTGAGCCCAAAGTGTCTTCTTTTCATACACAAGTAGCAAACTCATATGGTGCGTTATACAGAGCAACCACTATAACAAAAGCACTGTTTCTTTGAGACAAGTCCTCATTTAACTCAGTACTGTACTTTGCTCAGTCTGTCTGCATTTATGGTACAACTCACAGCTGTTTATGATGAATGCTAACATGCATGAGTTTGCTGCTTCTGTGTTATGTTGTACATACAAGCAATGTTTTTGCACAAATAAGGAATACAAAGTGTCATCAGAACCAACTCATGATGGCTCTTGTGGCAGCTTGTGGTCACATCTTGACTTCTTGAATCCTCTTCAGCTGTTCTTCCTCATTTTCCCAAGTAAGGAGCTAGTGGCTCTCAAACTTTTAATCCTAGAATCAACTGTTTGCTTGAGACATTTAAGCCAAACATACATTTAAGCCAAATCCTCTAGGAAGTGCATGCTTCCTATGATTTTTTTTTGTAATATGAATGGAATATGCAAAAGAAAGGTAAGGTTCTATATCACTTCAGGGAACTGGACTGAAATTACTTTGATTTTCTGCTCCCCCCCCCCCATATATTGTCCCATGTAATGATTGTTTTAAACATGATGTTTCTCCTGTGCAGATATTGTATCTATTTAGGAGATAAAAGTTGTATCCTGATGTTTGTGAGAAACACACACAACTACTTCAGTGCATCACTGTAAACAGTGTTCCTTGTGACAACTGCTATAATGGATCCCCTGCCCCATCCCCGCTCCTTCCTGCCAATACTAGGCTATAAAATCCCCATACAGCATAGCATTTTATTTATTATATAACAAATGTCTTTAAAATTTACAATAAAATATTGTGTGTGATCACACACTACATTCCACTCTTTTGCCTATATGAATACCACCCTTATTTCTCATATCTCAGGTTCCCTTTCCACACCTTTTAAAAACCCAGTGGGAAGTCAATCTTCTCTTTTGCATTCCCTGCATTTTAAAAGAATTATGCCTGACCACCGATTATATTTATGTTGCTGTTCTCTGTACGCCCATAGCAATTTGTTTTACTGGATCTCAGCATCACACATTGACTCTCTAATACTGTATTCATCCAGCTCTGTTAGCAAAGATAATTCATTTCACCTCCAAACTTTGGTAGGCATGTCCGTCCCCCCCACCACCATAGTAGCTTATTTCTTCCCACTGCTTGCAAGTTTTGGTGGGGAATAAATATACGACACTTGAAGAGAAGGCACTCTGCATATTGATCAAATTAGACACTTTTTCAGGATCAGAATTAATCACTGTCATTTTGCACAGTAGCATATACATAAGCAGAACATTTTGCCTTTCCTTTCCCATCCCTTCCTATCCTCTGCCTCACTGCCTTCTAGCCATATAGCTGGCAGAAAATGAATTTCAAACATGAGGGCCTGAGAGACAGAGAAGCTGCAGCTGCTGAGTTAGTGTCCCTCCCATAGCTCTGGCCAGCAGCTCTGACATCTCTGCACAAAGTAATCACAGATCACAGCATTTAATCACTGAAAACAAGCACTCCAGAGGACAGCAGTGTCAATATCCCACTCTCTCATTATCTGTTTGGATTGCACATCCACACTGTCAGATAAACAGAGTGGAAAATTAAGATTAAAAATATGGTAATTTCATTTCAGGCAGCAGGCACCACTCACTGCCCCTATTATGCTATTGATTACCTCTGAATTCAATTTTTCTTTCAATGCAAACTTTAATCTGTTTGCTACCCAGCAATTCAACTCCCCAAGGGCTATTTGAGAGTAAGTAACCATTTAATCTGATGCTAACTGAAAAATCACCGTCCTTAATGAATTGTGTAAATCATTCAGCTCTGAAGCACCTTTGACTTCTATTTCATTTTTTATTTTCTGCTCGATATAGGAAGGGATCGGCGTGTGAATAATTACAAAGTAGCAAGTATTTTTAAATAGAGCAAATATGATAAAAACCCTATTATAGTGGGGCATGTGTAATGAACAGTACTTTTTAATTTCAAAATAGCTATTCATTAAAAAAAGAATGGAAGATTAAAAAGAGAGGCTCAAAGCTCAAGGTAGAAGTTGATAGACATTGTAATTACATGGTTAATTTCAAAGATTTATATGCTGTTATGATTTAAAAGGAATTTTTATGACCTGACATTTTCATTTGAGGAGATTTTTTTATTTAAAATTAATCTTCTAGCTCCTATTCTTAATTATTTCTTGGCAAGCGATAAATGGGAATACAAAAAAAATGCCCTATATCATATTTTAAACAGAATAAATGCATGTGGATTTGTGAACAGCAATAAAGTGCCCTGGCTTACTATACTGGAATCCTTTGCATTGAGCTCCTGCATTAAAAAAAACAGAGAAGGAAGGCATTGGCATGTTTAAGAAGCAGCCTAGCATGCTAAATCTTGCCATTTTTCAAAAATATACATGTGCATGTTTTATAAGCATTTTGGAAGATTTGTGGCTTCACAGTTGAACTTGAAATACCATCTCTGTTTCAATCTTTCAATTCCCATTTCAATCATTATTGGAGGATTTTCCCTCCACTAATGATTATTCTAAACTCTGCTTGCTCCCGTCTTAAAAATAAAGTTTTCTGCATGGGATCTGAGAAGGACTTAAAACTTAGGCAATTCCTTCTTCTACATTTGACAGGAGGCCTAGAATGTCCACAAGTGAATCAAGACTCAGGTATGCTCAGGTGGTTGTTTACAATTCAGATTCTAAAATGGTGTTTCCTGTCATGAGTTCATTATGTAGGCCAAGCAGCAAGGCCTAAGGTGTGTTAACACACACACACACACACACACACACACACACAGAGGCATATTTCTGTTTTCCCTCAGAAAGGGTTATTTAGCTTGTTCTCCACGCAGACGTTTTCCCTTCAGACTGGTGAAGACATTAACTTTTATGATGATCGAACCTTAACAAAGTGGAAGCCTGTTATTAAACCAGTCTAAGGCCTCTGTAATTATCCTCTAATAGGCACTTGGAGAGAACACACAACCAGCCAAGACCGCCGCCGCCACCACCACACCAATTCCTCATCATCCTGCAGAGGAGGTGGGAGACTTGCTGAAGCTGAAAGTCTCCTCAGCAGCTGTCACGGTGCTTACTCAGCACCGTGCTGGAAAGGAGGGTGAAGCACTCATTAGTGGTGACGGGACAGGGTGAAACAACTGTCCTGGTCATTCGTCTCTTTCACTAACATGTTGTGTCTCTTTTGTAATCACCACCACCCCTCCTCCACATTCAAGGCTCTCCCTATTGCTCAGCTACCCTGGTCATTCTGAAGAGCTAGAAGGAGCTATGCTAGATTTTTGGACTACACAATAGTGTCTCCAGTACCATTCCATTGCATTTCTTAAAATACAGCACTATAATATATTGTATTCTTATGCAATCTGCCATATTTCAGATTACTCACCCAGTATTCTTAATGGGAGCAGCTCTCAAAATTTGGGATGGAGGTCTTTCCCAGACCTGCTCATTGAGATCTTTCTACCCGAGGTGCCAGATCCTGAACCTGTGTCCTTCTATACACAAAGATCCTGGACCTGTGTCCTTCTATACACAAAGAAGAACATATGCTCTGTGGACCCTTCACCTTTATTTATTAATTTATTTATATTCCACCTTTCTGCTCCCATAGCGAGGTATTCCGGACAGCTTAGAACACATTTTAAAAACTTGAAAACCAAAAACGATAGAAGTTAACACACCACAATATCCTCTATGGCTAAAGGAAATAAATAGATCTTCATGCATCACCAAAAAACTGGCAGCCAACCTGACCTCCACACCAAGATACTATCGTGTTGCCATTAGCTAAACTTTCATCAGTAATACCTACAAGAGAGCCCTGCCACTGTCCCTAGAGGACAGGCTGGGGAAGCAATCCTTCAAGCTACTGTGGTTCTAAACTATTTAGGGCTTCAAAAAGTAGCCACTAGCACTTTTCCCCCTTGTTCCTTCTGTTCACTAACTGTATATATGATCGTTGGGCATGTTGCACTTTCAGTTTCTGAGGTAGTCAAGCAGTTCTATTGTTTGTGTATTTTAGAAGTGATTAATGTGGTACAGAGACAGCTGTGTACACTGTAGAGCAGTGGTTCTTAAAGATCGCATTAGGAAGAGGGAACCGCATAAGTATTTGCTGAAGAGGGGATTGCAGCAACACAGTCCTCAGGATGGCACTGCTGCCAGGGAGGGGAGGGGGGTATTCACTTACCTCCAGCCAATGTTGGAACCCGGGGTGGTCCAGGGGCTCTGGAGGCCTCTGCCATGTTCCCCCAAGCCTCTGTAAGTCTGAAAAATAGGAAGAAACAGGCACTTACAGTTTTTGCCATGAAACCAAAACTCCCTTTTTTTAAGACTTACAGAGGCTTGGAGAACTCTGCAGCTGGATCCCCATATCCCCTGGCCCTCCCAGGACTCCAGTGCTGGTTGGAGGTAAGTGAAAAACCCTCTCCCCTTTAGCAGCATGATCCTGGGGATCATGTTGCTGCCTTCCCAACTCCCTGCCCCTTAAAGATACGTTGGCCAGTGCTTCCCTAGCTGGTGGGTCGTGATTGGGACAACCCAATTGGGTTCCCAGCAGTTTGGGAACCACTGCTGTAGAGCAAAAGGAGCCCATACACTGAGGGTGGGCATGTCTGGGACCTGTTTCATGCTCCTATCCAGGGGGATGGCTGGACAGTTTCATGACATGACCTTAAGTGTCACACCTACACTTCCATTGCAATTGGAGATGGAGGGGAACACTAGAGAGATACTATTCAGGGCACCAGATTTGGTCCTGAAGCACCAGTTGTTGATTCCTGTACAAGCATAAGAATATTTTCATATTTGTTTTGCTTGTTTTGCACAACTAATGCACTGTTTCTGTATGTGCATTTTTGTATGCTCATTTTTATAAATCTATAGAATCCACACACCTTTTGACAAAAGTAAAGGTGTTTACTTACTGTTACTGTTGCAGGGGTATCACCTTTCCTTATCACAATATTTTGTCACAGGAGAAATGCAGTTCTTCTTCCCACACTCACCACAGAAGCACGTGTTTTTCAGCAGTACATGCCATGTAGTGTGCAGTTGTGTGAGTATCACAAGCACAACCTGATTGACTTGGACAACTCTTTGGAGACATTCAGCTATTTTCTAGTGAAGGGCGAAAAATCCACCTAGTCTAAACCCACATTTGTTTGGAAGTTGTTTCATTTTGAAGAAAAGAGAGTAAAGTCATCCAGTTCATTGAATTACTTTGAAAACCAAAAGATTTATGTTTTTACATCATAAAAATCCTAATGGTTATAACATCTCAGAAAGCTAATTTGTCCATTCTACTGAAGATTCATTCTAATCATTTATATGTTTCTCAGCCCTTCAGATATATGGGTGAGCTTGACAGGAAAATGCATGAGCAAAAAGTTACTCAGGTGTGTAAGTGTTAACTTGGTCCTGAAGCAACTGGCTTTATAGGAAGCCTGAAAACTCTCCTGACCTTTTCCTATACACAATGTACATAAATGTAGCATATAAAACAATTCACTACTACTTATCTAGAATGGTTGCATCCAAGTTATATAGAAGCTATCAGTTAAATAATACACACTAGCCAAATTTGTTTATTTCTAATGTTTTCTATATTGTATATTGCCCACATCACAGCTGGTTTAAACTGTTATTGCTCTTCCAATATATAGTTTACAGAGAATCCCTGTATAAATGATAGTGTATATTTTAATCATTTGCATAATGACTTAAATCATGTATCTAACACAGAACAGAAAACACTGCACAGTGTCAACTCTCACACAAGAATTACCTATTTTTAAAGAAATACTAGACTGATTTTCAGGAAACATATGAACCAAAGTTGATACATTTTGGATTTAGATAGCATTTGGGGTTGCTTTACCAATATTCCAGCTAGAGAACTTGCATTTCTGTAGCAGGAAAATGGCATTTGCGGGGTACTCAAAATAGATTAGATAAGTAAGGCAATAAAGTCCACGTTAAAAAAAAGAAAATGAAAGGACTTTACATCTAAATCCAGCAAAAAGGACAACAAAATGGTATTACACAACAAACACAAGAGACATCTACATGCAATGCTGAAAGCATTATCAAGTCTATAAGAATGAATCTGTGTTGTATGCATGTAAATACACTGTTCTATACCACAGGTTTCTCAATAGCTCAATTGAGCTCAATATACGTTGAGCTCAATATATGTTCACAGTTAATACATATACATTCACAAAACATATTTTACATACATAAATAAAGTACATGCATTACAAGCTGTAGCCTCGGAGGAAATAAATAGTGTGCATGGTAAATGAAACACCTCCCTTCAGTGCATTTAACACTACATTATAATACTGAAAGGAGCCCTATTTTGGTGAAAGGTTGGCTCTTTAATCGGCTTTCTCCAGCCCACAAGGAGACCTGTTTTACCAGTAGAAGGGAGCATGTTGCTGACCAGTTTCTGCAAGCTAATTGTCTTCTGAATTCAGAGTGTGTGACAAATACTGCTTAAGAAAATCGGATCTTCCTTCCAGCCGCATTTGTTTCTTTGTCACTTTGATTTCATGCTTCCTTCATCACCTGCCTTTCTTACCTGCCCTCCTGCTACTGCTGCTTCATTTCTGAGCATCCTCAAAATAATGTTGGATTTGTGCTTTTTGCATTGATTTGCCTATTCACCCTCTGACTCTCCACAGCTCATATGAAGCAAGCGGCAGCTGAGATGCTCAGAGAAAAGCTGTTTGCAAACTGTGCCTGCTTCATGGCAGTATAAACACCATGCGGTTCTGCATTTTCTTTTCCCTGTACTTACATTTAATATTTATAGATGTTGTGTATCTGAAGCTATCAGAGGCTACTGGCTCACAGAAGAAACATTAAAAACAGATGCTTCTCACACACCAACAGTTAAGGAATTCTTTGCTGTCACTTCTAACAACATAAAATATATACAACCTGTATCCCCCTTTGTATGACTAATTGCAATCCTATGCCTCTTTACAAGGGAGTAAGCTACATTGTGCTGAGTAGGGCACACTCCCAATTAAGCATGCATAGGACTGCAGCCTAAGTGTTTCTAAAGGTAGACTAGGCATAGCAGCTTTCATAGCCCAAAATGTATGCATGATGTATTATAAATTACATAATTGTCTATTTATGTACATTTTAAACCAAAGAAAATGCACATGGAAACTTAAATAGCTCACAAATAACTTGTTGAAAAGTGGTATATAAATATTCTTATTAATCACCACCACCACAACAAATCTGGCAGTTAGCAGGAAGTATACACCTGAATAAACTCAGAGAAGCCAGCTCCGTAAAGTCTGTCTCATTTCTGATGATAGCATTGGTTCCCAAAGACATCATGGATTATTCTAGCATTTGAATACTCTAGCACAAAAATATGGAATAATAATAGGTGCATACATGTCATCAATGGCTGAATTCTAAAGTGGTGAAAGTGATTATATTCTGTATATAAACCAGGGCCAAAGAGGGATGGAGTGTTGTTTGTTGAGCCATAAAAGGGCATCTGTTAATTGGCACAGCTTTTACCTTGTTTAGGGCACAATCCTAACCTACTACTACTCAGAAGTAAGTCCTATTGTGTTCAGTGGGACTTACTCCCAGGAAAGTGAGGTGAGGATTGCAGCCTTAGTTTGCCAGAGTAAGCATTTCATATGAAAACAGCAAGAACTGTGGCAGCTTGGACAATAACTGATTGATTTGGAGCCTTCCTAGGCAAGAGTCTATTTCATCAGATCAAATAGACTGTGGGCCATGAAAGCTTCATTCATGTCCTAATAAATCAGTCAGGATGGATACATACATGCGCACTGAATACACACAGAAATGGAGCTTTGGTAGCTTCTTCCTGCCCCCATTGAGGATGGGTCTAACATGCAGCAGAGTGAGGTGGAAGAACGCTGAGGTAGCAGAATGGATTGTATCACCTACCTATTAAAGGTGGAACATATTTTTGAATGTTATCCTACTTAAAAATAAAAGCAAAAAATAGATCCAAATAGAAATGTAGCATATCAAATAGAAAGATTCTAGCTTATCCTTTAGCTGACTGGGCTGCTTTCTATTTGCAGAGAGGTTTTTAAAGTAGGTGAGATTTTAAAAATGTCATTCTGCACCTGCACTCTGAACGGAGCAGTCTATTCTGCCATCAAATTTTTTATGTGTAGACCAGGCTATAGATGTCTATACAAAGGGTGACTTGCGTAAAATATTGGAAAGCAAAATATAGAAAGCTTGATGTGTGAGGGAACATGAGTGGAGGAGAAGGAAACAGAAATTCTGCTTTATGTATGCAATTAGGTTCTGCCACACAGCAAGGTAAAGAGAAGGCAAAGAAAATGGGTACAAGACAGTTAACAGTCTATTGTAAAGAGAGGTGAGATATCAAAAGCAATGGTCCTGGGTGTGCCTATCTCTACATAGTGTTTTCCATATTTCCCAACATATTTTGAAGTGTTCCTCTTCAGGGGAACTAATCAACATATAAATTGAATTCAATCAGAATATAATACATTTCTTAAACTCCTCCAGAGGAAGATGAACTATTGTATAACTACTGCATAAGTAAGTTGGTTGAGTTTGAAAGTTCCGTCTAGGTTCCCACATGCTAGCCTGGAAAGTACCTTCCTTCTGTGTTCAGGAAACCTGCATGAACATTTCAGATTAAACACATTTACTGATTCAGCAGTTGAACAATTGTTCGTTTGTTCTGTAAGCTACACTGTAGGAAAAATTGTTCCTTTTATTACCTTCATGGAGGAGGTAAGTGTTTTTAAGTTGCATCAGAACTCCAGACACCCTCTTGCAGTGAATATTTTCCATGAGCAAAAATTGGTGGCCGATATTTACACCTCTTTTCAAAATTTCAGCATAAACACTTCTGGTGTTCTGTCCTATGCATAGTTGACCAAGGCCAGATTTAAACACTGTTTGGGACAACAATGTTTATCTGTACAGTCCCTAGTATGTGGGCCCCTTAGGCACACGGCCCAATTGGGAGCAATTGGTCCAATTGGCTTAAAATTGGCCCTGATCCCAAGATGTAGTAGCGGCCTGGGTAGTATAGGTAATAAAAGGGTTGGCACCATTATTAAAACAATGATTATCCCTATTGCTGAACATTCTTCTACCCATATTGTCCCACTATAATGGCTGCTTGGCAAGAGTATTCAACAAGGTACTTAAAAGAAAACAGCTGCACTCATGAAGCCCCATTGCTGCTGCTGCTGACCACAAAATGGTATGGCAATGTTACCACCTATTGAAAACAACAGCATAAAACAGAACGAATGAAGTTTCAGAAATAGAGCCCCATTTATATTCATTCATAACTCCTTCCTGATAGTGCAAATTCATTTGTAACAAACAAAAAACAGACAGGACCCTCCGTTCAGTTCATTTTTCCATTTATTACTAGATGAATGCACATCCGTAACGTAAGAGTGTGCAAGTGAAGGGGAAACCATACTGCCCAATCTCCATAGGGGAAAGGGTTCCTACTTTTCATTGGGAAACTTTCCATGATCCTGTTGGATACATCAAGGTCATGCTAGACAAGACAGCTGCACAATCTACTTTGAGTCCTATGAAGTGGGAGAGGGGCAATTTAAAGCACTGTCAAAGGAGGTCCTCCCACTTGTATCTGAAAAACTGCTTTGCTTCAGCCATTCTGATAAGCATTACTTTCAGTTCTGGAGCCTCACTGAAACCTCTGTGGGAGTGTGCTGGTGAAGGGAAGGGTTAAACACCAGCTTATAGGGATTTGGCAGCAGCCAGTACAGACCCAAGATTCTGTCACTATTGCATCTAGTTGGACTCTCAGTGGACCTGTACAAGAACAGGAAGCTACCATCAAGATGCAACAAGTATGGTAGATGTAGTGAAGGAAGTAAACAGTGCTCACAACCATTAAAGTTCAATGAGTTTCATCTGCTTATTCTACAACATACACATTTTACTATGTACTGTTTAGCTATATCTGTCCAATTCTTTATGCTCAGATCAGGAGGAACTATTTTTGTTCATATTTATGTATCTTTACAAGTCAGCAAACACAACCAGTTTCCACATACCTGGGGTTAAGATAAAGAAATGGACATCCTTCCCATTTTTCAGGGTCTGTTTTCTCAAGTAGAAAACATAAGATGCCAGCTCAATCAGAATTCCAATGCTTCCCAGTTATGGGAAACTTGTAGCCTAAGACCCCTTCAGATCAAAATACTATTTCTTCTACCAGGATGGCAGGATATTACGGCTGACTTGATTTTTTAAACATAGGTGTATTGCTTGGAGTATGACCTGATGGGTAGGGATGGCACCAAGTGCCATTATGGGCTCCACAGAGGTGTAGTAGAGTACCCATGTTGGCACCATTACTTCTGCTTACATCAGCAGCAATAGAGGGTGTATTGCATTATAGAAAATTCAACATGGCCAGCAGCAGCACCTCTAAGGTCAGGTGCTCCAACACCTGGGGGAGGGTTTACCACAGTGGATGCCCTGAGCACTCTTCAGTTGCCACACTGCTGGTGGCCACCATCTGTCAACTCCGAAGGGTGTCTGTATAACCTTCTCAGTGCCAGACAGTATAGGATAGAAATAGAGAAGCAGCAGGCATGCCTGTATGTCCTTGCCCCAGACCTGCTGGGAAAGTTAAGTGAGAGGGAGACATGTTCCCCTTCTTCTGTGCCACTGCCAGAGTTCACTGTTGTCTACCAGTTCCTGGCAAACCTTTCCATTGGGCCCTTTTCCCTGACATTGTTCTGAATGATGGTAGACAGCAGCAAACTTTGTCTCAGCACCATTTCCATTTGGAACACAAAACAGCACTGCACACTGAAGGAGAACCATGTCTGCTGATGTTCATCATTGCCCAGTAAACTTGTCAGAGGTAGGGCTCAACAGAGAGACTTACCAGATAGTACAGCAGCAATGGACATCCTTCCCCTTTGTCAGAGTCTGACTGGCATGGACCCTTAACTGACCCTGGGCTTGCACCTATAAAGTATGCAGCAATGTTATTTCCCAGAAACAAAGTCATTTTCAGGTTTGCCAGCAGTATTTTGAATTTTGAAGTGAATTCAGGATTCCTCCCAGGGAGAAAAGATTGGAGCAGTTTCAAGGGAGTACAATACTTTTCTATAAGGCAAAATGAATAAGTGAAATTTCTCAAGGCGTTTCTGCACATCCTTAAAATTTTGGGCAAAAAAAATTCTAAATAGTGAAATATGAAGTGCGTTTCAAGGTTTTTCCCAGGGAGAAAGATCTGAGCTTTTTCAAGGGAGTACAATACTTTTCTATAAGGTAAGTAAATAGTTTCCAAGTTTTTCTGCATATCCCTAGGATAAGGTTTGTCTAGAATATCTTAAAAACTTGACTGTTTCAAAATGGAGGAGTCAAATGATAAACTTGGATGAAATCATCTTGAAATTCTTTGTCTCATAACAGTCTAGGATATATCCTCTCTTAAATCTCTGTGTGTAAGACAAACCATTTAAGAAAACATGTACAAACCAAACAAATTGCCTAAAGTCAAGCAAAACAGATTTAATAACAAGTCCTTGTTCGAGAGAGAAATGTTCAAGCCAGATCAAAAAAGGCATATGAGATACCCTGGATAAACACTTATCTCAGCCATAGCTCTAGGAGAAGGATGACAGATTCTCTCCACTCATATAACAAGAAGATGAGCCTTGGTAATCAAGTAACCAGTTCTGAAAGGATGTGCTCTTGGCAAAAATTTAAGGACAACCTCCCAAGGAGGCACAAGACTCTCCTTAAAAAAGCAGTGATGAGATCCAGTCAATGAAACCTATATTCACCTGGCTTCAATGCTTCATCATTATATAGTTCACTAGTGGACTATTACTACATTGGAAAGAATTATTTTTGCTTGCTGCAGGAATCATACACTTCTTTAGTTTCCCAAATTTTAAAATTGGGGGGGGGGGGCCTTTTCTAGCATGGGAGATGAAAAATGACCATATTCCCATGAATAATGGTAGAGTTCAGGTGCTGATACTTTCAGAGAAATCGAATTTCAAATTCATCTTGGGACCAGTGCCAATATGCAGAAGTGGTACAATCCTCACAAATAGACTGGGCCACTTCATTTTTGCAAGGAAGTTGTTTGTTTGAAAGTATCTCCACATGGAATACTGGTCTGAGAGAAACCTAGAAATAAATCAAAAGAAGTCCTTTGAGAAAAGTGGCAAAGTTTGTAGGTGAGAACCTCAAACTCATGTTCAGCAGCACCTTCATATTCACAGGGGATTCATTCCTCCTGCTTTCAGGAATACCCAAAACTGTGGACAGCAGCAAAATCTATACTTACTGAGGCACTACTCGGTTATGCTCCAAACAAAGTAATATGAGTCCTGAGCGTGACACTTAGGAAGCGGACAGTATAGGAAGCAGACAGTGAGAATGCTAGACTTCACTTCCCCTTAGCATTCTCCCTGGTGCTTCCATTAGTGTTCCTCTAGCAGCTACAAGTCTAGCATTCTCGCTGTCTTCTTCCTTTTCCAAAAAGCTTCCTCTGCTGTCAGTGTCACTTTGCAAACAAAGCATTTGCCAACAAAGACAGGTGAGTCATAAGTGTGACTGGTGGGGATTTGAGAACCACGGATAACTGAAACCATGTAAACCGAGTCACAAATGGTGGAGGGCACTGTACTGAATCAGGCTCCAAATGTTTGGTATCTTGAGGACAGAGAAGTGAAACAGTCCAGAAAATAATCTTAGCACAAGACCCAAAGTAAGGTGCCACAGCTATTCACCATATATTTAGGATAAGGACAGAAGTTTTCAAGCTTACCACTACTATCCTTTAAGGAAGATTTCCCACATTCACACCTTTAATTGCAGAGGATTCTGGGAAGTGCTCTTGCATGCACACTTCTCATAGGTACTGATAAGCCCCATCATTCCGGGAAGTGTTTGCCATTGTTTTGTCATAGAAGAAACCCTGAGAAAGTTCCAAGAACCTCAGGGTTCCTTGGAATCCAGAGTCAGAACGATATTGTGAGGGGACAAGAGCAAGCTTCAAAGGTGGGCTTGAGTCACAATGCCACAATTTTCTGAATAATTCTCAGGAATGCTGCTTTGTGTAGTAGACTGAAAACACAGTCCAGTAACAATCTTCTTGCCCCACCCCATCTCACTGAATCATTTGCGCTACTTC
Source organism: Tiliqua scincoides (assembly GCF_035046505.1). Classification (NCBI taxonomy): domain Eukaryota; kingdom Metazoa; phylum Chordata; class Lepidosauria; order Squamata; family Scincidae; genus Tiliqua; species Tiliqua scincoides. The sequence continues at coordinate 112,104,454 of NC_089823.1, forward strand.
AAAGTCTTCCAGTGCCACAGAATTTGATGGGCACTCTGGTTTACAGACATATATACTTACCGATCTACCTTCCATGGAGAAGCTCAAAGGAAAATTACATTTGTTTGGTGAATGCCGTATTGCTGGAAAAAATTCAGATTGAAACCTTGAGGGAAATTTAGAGTTCAACCACATCTAGAAATATGTGCAGCAGTTAAGGATATGAGAAAACTCATTGAGCCAAAAATGTCACAAACCAAACGCAAAACACAAATATATTTTATTACCCTTTCCCCATTTTTTAAAAAAGCATTGCAAGTAAACGGCTCTTCCTTCCCTGTCTGCAACAAAGGCTTCACTTTTTATGCAAACAAGACATATTTTCAAATGTCAGCACATTTAAAATCCTATTTACTACAAGAGGCTTCACGAGGTCAGGAATACAACTCAAACGGCTTTTATAGCTTAAATTTGAGCATTCAAAGTTTATTATATAAATATATATAATGGAAAATACCATCAGAGGACAGAGGCGAAAAACATGGACTGTGTCCCCTGTACTCCCCCCCCTCCCTTTGGGGACTTTGCTCAAATTGTGCTCAGCTAGAAGATTCTTTGGGTGTAGGGTCAGCCCCCAAAGGTGAGGAGGGGTAAAGAATCTTTCAAATGATGTAAGCAATACAGTACACAGTTGATTTAAGGTAATCTAGTTTTGCCTACTAGCATTGGCACTTCAGATCCAGAAAAAGTCACAGAGGCCAGGAAAAATTTCTGAGGTGCATATTATGTATTTTACAAAACCACCTTTAGTTGTGTGTGTGTTTTTTTTTTAAAGTTTCTGGCTCTACCAATTCTCTAACCCTTATGCACAAAGAAGACTAGAGTCCTGGTCAGCAAGGAATTTTGAATAGGGCCCTGTTCTGGATTTAGTAAGGACTCAAGCAACCATCGTTCGTCTCTGACACACTCTCACATTAGCAAACGTTGTCCCCAACATGAACAAACACAAAACGTTTGACAAGTCTCAGCTGAGATTTCCATGGCTTGAGCTTGGGCTTATACACAGGACTAAGCAACTGAAATGCACAAGGGAGAACGTATGCATGGGTAGGGGGAAAGATATAGAACCTTTAGCTTGTGCAAGAATGGCTGAAGTACACAACAGGGACCTTTGGGACTGGGGATATGGGAATCAAATAGGAAGCCCTAGGTGTTGGATTGAGCTCCTGGACCTCCAGTTAAATTCACAACTGATCTAATAGATGATTGGGCAATTTTATGAAGAGCAGCTATGAAACAGCTGGTGTGACATGGTGGTTAAGAAGTGTACGAGCCATAATTTTCCTGCTCAACATATCACTTCAGTCACAAATTCACTAGCTAGGCAAGCCATTGTCTCAGCCTCTCTCTCCTCTTTGGCAATAAGAGGGTAATAATGACTTATTTTGCTGGGTTTTTGTAAGGGTCTCCAAATTTTTCAGCCAGAGGGCCACATCATATATCTGGCAGTGCTGAGGGCCGGGGGAAAATTTAAGTATAAAATTTAAAAAAATACATTAGAGATAGAACGTAGATGAATAAATGAATGAATGGGCTCAAATTTCCAGGATATCTCTAAGCTTTTCAGCCAACACACACCATAGAAATAACACACACACTTAAATAGACTCCCATTCCCCCACTCCACAAGCAGCTTACTTAAATGTCCAGGAATAAATATTTCAGGACCAGCGCATCACAGGAAAGTCTCCAGAATTTCTCCAAGCACCAACACACACCACAGAATTAAAACACACATTCCAATGGACCTCCAAAGCAACTTACTTAAATATACAGGAGCAAATACCTCAGAACCAGCACATCACAGGAAACACCAGGATCATGTTCTGAGGGCAGGGGAGACCTCCCCGACCCTAAGAAAGTCTTTTACGACCTTTAGGGGGTACAAAAAGGCTGAGCGAGACTTCCCAGCCCTCAGGACATGACCGAAGCTTGGTTCAGGTCATGTTCGGTTGAGTGGGTCACAGGCTCTCATGAAGCCAAAAGCTGGCTGTGGGCCAGATAGAGGCTCACTGCAGGCCGCATCTGGCCCCTGGGTTGGGGTTTGGAGATCCCTGGTTTACAGAAAAATGTATGTGAAATGCTTAGAATATTCAAAAAGTGAAACATACATGTTCATGCCTGAATGCAGTTAAACATAATCCAGAATGTGTTAAAAGGTCAATTATGAAGATGACACTGAGAGCCAAATCCTATCTCCTCCCCCCCCTCCCCAATTTCCTGAAAGTTCATGGCATCGATCTCTTTGGACATTTGAAGAGAAATCCTTTGACGCCGATGGAACAAGTACCATGTAACACATTTTGCCATGCTTTATTGTATTACAGAATTGGCTGTGCTACAAGTTTTGTGGCTGAAATAGTCAATTAAAAAATATACCTTTCATTATAAAAAAACTCTAGACACTAAAATGGACATATTCAAATTAAAATACGTGTGTGCACACACGCAAGCAGAGACAGACAATACAATGAAAGTGTAATGCAAAGATCAAATAACCTTTAGTTTTATTTCAATCCAACATAATCTTTGTAACAGTAAAATGAAACTGATACTGAACAAGGCAACATTGGGACAAGAAATAGGAATAGAAAATAGGAAGAAGTGCAAAGTCTCTGTTTTTAGTAACTTGTCAATTTTTTCCATGGCTTTCCCCCTCTATTGTTTTACTCACACAAACTCAAATGAACCTTTTCCTTATACAGGAAAGCAAATCCAGACACCACCTAGTTAATAAATTAATAGATTTGGTAAAAAAAAAAGCCTAGCAAACCATTTCAAGTTTACCTGTTCAGAGAGTTAACAGAGTTCGCTTGATCCAGAAACTTGTTTGCATCTCTTGGAATCTAAGTAACTGCTATTCCAGAAGCAACGGATTATCTAAAGAAAGTGATTTGTGTCTAAGCATCATTGAAATCAATGGGACCTCAGCTAAAATCCCATTCACTTCCATGGTGCTTCTTCAGAAGTCATTTCCTTCATGATCTAGTGGTTTCGGGACTGGAACTTTTGTTTTGATGATGGGGTATCAGTTATTACACCAATTTATAGCAGCAGAAGGAAGGCCCATAGCCAGGGAGACAGACCAGGGACAGACTGCACTTGCTCCCGGTGTGGAAGGGATTGTCACTCCCGGATTGGCCTTTTCAGTCACACTAGACGCTGTGCCAGAACCACCTTTCAGAGCGCGAGCGCGATACCATAGTCTTTCAAGACTGAATGTTGCCAATACATACATATAGCAGCAGAATTTGAGGACAACTCCCACTGCCTTATGCTAAATAGAACAAAGTATGCTTTTTTTCTTTTTAGTTATTCTAAATGTTCAGAGAATTACCAAAGCAATTGGTGATGCCAAAATGAAAGGTGTACAGTGACTCAGGCACATGGTGACTGATGTCTCAATGCCTAATTATCTGCGTAACGGTGAAATTGTGTTGTGGTATCTAAATGCATTGAGATTGTGCTGGTTTCAGGGACACGGAAGAAATGCATCGGTTACTCTCAATTTTAAAGTGAGAACTGAGATTTTGGGGGAAAATGTGGGAGTGAAGAACAAGACAGTTGAATGGGGTGTCTGAGTGAAAGGCGGAAAAAGGTAACTTCTTCACAGATGCCTTAAAATGGTAAATCAATTTGCATGTTAAATGTAAGAAAAATCATTTAGGACAACTTAGTGGACAACTTTTCAACAACTGAAAATTGGATTATTTTTGAAAACCATTATTGCTTAAATAGTTATATTCAATGTCTTTAGAAGTGTGGCACCTCTATTCCACTTGTGCCGGGGGGGGGGGCAAGAGTAGAAACCTCATGTTCCCCCAAAAAGATGCTCCCATGAGTCCAGTGTGGTGCAGCAATGCAGTACAGGTGGCTACTGCTAGCCAGGGGAACATCAGTGACTCCAAGACACACATGGTACTCTGGATCCAAGCCACAGCTTTCACATGAGTCAACATTAAGTTTTTAAAAAATAAAAATAAAAATGTAATCTTTAATGACACTGAGAAATGTTCCTAACATAAATATAATTTGTTGGTTGTCTCCATTCAACTCTCAGCATTTTTCATTTTGGTATCTATTACATTGACATCAGCTGCAGAAACCAGGATGATCGTGTCAAAACACGTTAAAACAGTACATTCAGCATTCTCACAGATACCTAGCATTTTTTGTTAGCACTCTAAAAGTGACAGAATCAAACTGATGTTAGTAAGCAGAGTATGCAGCTTTTACAGCCTGATATAGCCAGACTTGTCTGACACTCCCGACAGGAAGGCTGCTGAAGCCAACAGCTACTCAAGAGAGCAGAAAGCAACTTGGATTCAATTTGGGATTGAAATTATTCATATTAAACATCATTGAACCAATACATGCAAATCTCCTTGGTACTGAAGAATATTCTGGACAGCCCTTAAGGATTGCACATTAATTGATTTTCGTTGTTCAAATTGGCCAGTGACAGCCTACTAGTTAACCAAGTTGTAAGTATGAATTCATGTAACAACTCAGAACTGTATCACTGCAAAATGAAGATTTGTCACCATGAACATTTATGGATGTTTTGAGCAGTAAATGATCAAAATGGGCCCATTAGTAGCCACTATTGAAGAGGTACATTTTTTACTATTGCAGACCAAGGGCTCTGATCTCTGGATGATGATGTAGTAGGAGGCCTAACTTATTCGATAAAAATGGTATCTTCCTCAACCTACAGCAGTACAGAAGTATTCATCAGGAGAATCTATCAACAAGAGATCAAGCAAGAAAGCTCTCAGACAGCTAACTAACCAGTTCTTTTCACAACCAGACTGGTCCTCCATTATATTGTTCAACAGAAAAATTTACCAGGGATCTTCCAAGTCTAGATTTGATTCTTCCTTCATTAGCTGCTGCTTCTCCCCTAAATCTGATGTAAAGTTTTGATGGATCAATTGAATATCTAACTTGTATATTTTATAGTAGCATTTTAAAGAAAATACTGTTTTGAACTTGGTGACTTGTATTACACCGAGTGCAGAGGACACTCACTCAACTTAGCAAAGCATATGATGGTATGTATGCTTTATTTAACACTTGAGTAGATCGATAGAGATTATAGTTCTATAGAGTTCTATATGGAGTTCTATAGAGATTATAGTAGTACTCGATTGCTTAAATGCACTATCAGTTACACTATCAATTTTTCTGGCTTTCTGATAACATAAAATTTGAAAAGAACACAAGAGCACGGGCTCTGCAAAATCAAAGCATTAAAAAAAAACAATTGAGACAGTGAAACAGGGACACTTAAAGCAGACCCCCTGGGCTTGTGCTATACAGTACTGTTGCAGCCTGTCAAGGGAAGAGATGCTGGGCCTGGAATTGGCTGTACTGCAGTGCCACCACTGCAGATGGCCCAGAGGAGGTATTACAGCAGAGATCAAGTGACTTAAGAGTCCTGAAAAGCTGCGGTCTCTGGTGTGGCTCCTCTATCTGAGCAACTCACTGCTAAGGCAGAAGGATGCTCATCTCTAAACTACCAGTATTTAACATTGCTTTTGGTTGAATCCCATAGTTTTTACAATGGAAGTCATTCTGTTTGGTCAGGATGCAGCACTAAAGAGCTTCTTGGAATTTATTCTAGAATAGACATAGTGGGACACAACTGGTTTCCCGCCTGTGCTTCTCTCACACATTGCTTTGCTAAAATTTATAGTATCTTCCATATGTCTAAGCAAGGCATCTGTATTTAAAATATCTTAGTCATTTGTATGCCATTCAGCCACTTCTACTTACATTCAGTGAAAAAATGTCTTTTTTGGAAGTACCAGGAAAAGCATTTGTCTTTTTTTTAATCTTCAAAATTAGTAATTCAAAGCGTACATGACCTTTTCCAAAGCTAAGGTGTTGCTCCTCAAGGGGGTTCATTAGGAATGCTAGCCTTCTCAAGGATTACTTTAGGGGCTACACTGTAACAGTGCTAAGGTCCATAAGTATATTTTGTATTGGCAACCTTCAGTCTCGAAAGACTATGGTATCGCGCTCTGAAAGGTGGTTCTGGCACAGCGTCTAGTGTGGCTGAAAAGGCCAATCCGGGAGTGACAATCCCTTCCACACCGGGAGCAAGTGCAGTCTGTCCCTGGTCTGTCTCCCTGGCTATGCCTGGTCCCTAGTTGACAACCCAGAGGAAAAATCATATTGGTGCAGAAACCAGAGCCTCTGGATATGGAGTGGTTAGCCTAAAGAAAGATGGCTTTCTCCCAAACCTCCTCCCACAAATGACTCTCCAATACGTCTAAATGCTGACCAAGGCTGTATACAGACTTAACTAGCCTTGCTTTCTGAAAGAAGCAACAAAGCAGTATTGGATAGCTTCCAATACTTAGTTTCATTTCAAATATATTTGTTTTATTGAGGTTATGAACGAAAATATTAAATGACAATGGCCTGAGGTGGAAAAGGTTCACTGAGGTGGCAAAGTTGTCATAGCTGCACCACGTCAGTCTATGGGACTTGCATCATTGACTTCTCGTCCATATGCGCAAAAATCCTTCCACACAGAAAACTAGCATTCCAGAGAGAAGAATTCTAGCATCCCTTTCTCCCTAGCATCTAATGTTTTACAATAAAAAATGCATTTTTTTTATTTTTTTTTACACAGAAGACATTTCATCACATGAAGTCCCACCTGTGGCCTGGAGCCAAGACACAGGTTTACCTCCTCAGCGAGAACCTGGCTGGTATATGTTAAATTAAAAAGCAAACAAAGAAATGAAAACTTGGGTAAGATCCTCAGCAAGGGCCTGTTAGTCTTTCCTGAGAAAACACACACATTTAACACTTGTGCACATAAAATATGACAATATTGTCTTACACAGACTTTTGAGACTTGTACAACATAATCATATTCATTTTTTATAGTTAATTTGGGGAATGTTTGCTTGACCAAGAGCCATGGTAACTATGAATGGATGCTACAGCTCCTCCAATGTACTTAAATGTTTCCATGGCCAAAAAGCTTTGCAATATAGGGTCAACAAATTAGCACCAGGATCATGACTCCACTAGTACTAACCCTGGGAGGAGACTGTGTGTCTAAATCAGTTTGTCCAATGCCAGATTTAATAAAATGTAACCATTAATAAATACAGGCAGCTATTTAACAAGGAGAAACTGCTTAGTAAAATAACCATCTAATATACTACCAGCTAGTGAGGAGGATTTTACCACTTCTATGCTTCCCCACATGCAATTGGATGCAACAGATTTGTGGTAAAATTGCCCCCATAACTGCCAGTAGAATCCATTCACACATGACTGGTACTGGCATATTCTTTCCCATGATTTCATTCTATGTCCTGAGCCATGCGAGGTAGATCACTTAGAAAGGAGTATGCAGGCATCACTGCCACTACTCCAATCCAGACCCCGACTCTTGTTTTGGTTCTTTCCACAAAATCCTGCTCTTCCCAGACAGTTCCTTCTTGTCTGTGTTACAAGTACAGTGTGGGAAGAAAGCAAGAAAAGTTGGCTCCCATGCTTCTACTGTTAAGTATGCCTAGAAGTCAGCTACAAGAATATGGCACTAAATTACCATTGAGTAAATGGAGTGTCTTCATTCAATGTGCCATCCTTCACTTTACTCCTCTGAAAATGCATATACAACCATTACCCCTGCTAAGCTGCATGGCTATGCAGTTGCACAGCTCAAAGCTGAGCAGCTTGAGGTTTGGCTGAACCAGAAGTCAACAATAACATCATTGCCAAATGCTGAAAAATGTCTCACCCCACCATACAGCAAGTGAAGGGGTCCAGGCAGCAGTGAAGACACCTTACAGGGAATATTGTATACCACCAATAAAAGCTAAATGCCCTACTACCATCCCTGCCCACCAGTGATACTCTATTGTGTATGTGAGCCTTTACAAAATGAAAGTTGCCAAGTGCCTGGTGTGCTTCTGCTAAATTTTATTTGCAACTTAAAGGAAAGAAGGATTAAAACTTTCCTCTAGATAAGAAACTTTAAGTTTGTTCATTTTAAAAGTTTTTTAAAAGTTGCTTAAAAGGACTTGTATGAGCATGCCACGGATTTACAGATATACATTTCTTAAGGCAAAGGAGTATTAAGGCAATCCCATTCACACTTACCTGGGAGTAAGTTTCACTGAATTCTATGGGGCATAGTTCTGAGCTGACATAAGTAAGATTGTACAATAAGCCATTTTTTCTTACTTACTTTATATGCATAATTTAAAAAAACATTATTTCCAACCTGAGAAAATGTGTATTTCAAAATGTGAGGCGTCCTGTACCAGTGGTTATACTACCTACAGTAGTATAACAGTCAAGGAATAAATGTATTAATCTGCCTCATTCTTTTACTGCCAGCCTATTCCACTTGAGACTCATCAAGCCAGTCACAGCCCACTCGATTGTATGGTGGCCTGCTAGTCAGTTGAAAACTTCCTGTTTTTGCAGCTCCATGAGTCGCCAAAACAGAAAATGAGTATTACATGTAGTTGGTGGGCTGCATTCATGTGTCACAAGTTGCATAGGGCCCCCTTTGTAGTCCATCTGGAATAAGAGGATCAAGCTTAAGTGGCCATCCATGTAAAATTCCACAAAAGGCCATGTTGTGGAATTGGAGCCTCCACCAAGATAGTTTTGATGCAGCACCTGCTCCTATCAGCAGTTCAGGATATTTTTTTCTACTCCTGTATAGTACAGCTGCACTAATGGCACACATTTTGAGTAAGGGGCATTTAAGCAGCCACCTAAAGGCCATTTAATGGCCTAAAAGCCATGATCAGGAACGGAACCTGATTGTGCAAGGCACTTTTATACCAAGTGAGGAAAATATGATGCTCTGAGCTTCCACTTGCCCAGTGTGAAGATTGAATAGTTAAAAACGTATTGTATTTTTAAACTATTGAAAAGTGTTACATTCAAATGGAAGGAACAAGAGTCACAAAAGTCATTTAAAAAACATTTTTCAAAACACAAGTAGCAGCTGTCCAGTGCAAAAATAGTCTAAATTTGCGTGGGATCATAGCGCAGTCTCAAAAATGATTATTCCTTGAGAATCTGATACTGGTAAGTTGGTGATCGCATGACCATTTGAAACAACTTCAGGATAATTCTTCCTGACATAAACCTAGAAGGAGAAAAAAGTTCTTATGTTACTTTCATAAAACCATTTGTTCTAATTACCATGACTTAAGCACAAACACCAATTCTCCTTAGGAAAAACTTAACAAAAGAGACTTTATAAAAAAACCTCTTTTCTCTAAAAAAAATTAGTAAAATTATCTTCAGCTCTTCTAATAATTTACAGCAAAGCTAGAATGTGTCAACATATATGTCTGCCACCCCACTCAAAGTGGTAATAATTCAGATCAATAGATAACTTTATCACTCAACATTAAACTGATAAATAAAATCCTTTTACCGGCTCAGAAACGGAGATAAATTAAAAACAGGGTAACAAAGCAGCTCCGAAATCTAGTGTCTGCACAAGGGCTTTTCATTTTCACACATAAAAATGAGCACAATGGATTTGGATGTTAATATCAAGGTTGTAATCCCTGCATTTTACAAACTATGATTGACAACCATTGAAACTTCAAGATGTACGTATGAAATATCCCAACGTTTAATTTGCGCTGTGGAGCAGTCATAGAGCCCTATAGAAATGTGATCTGGGGATAGGGTGCCACAATAATAAAGGGAAAGGAAAAGCAGTAACAATGGCTCTACCAAGCAACTTCTCTAAAATGTAAGATGATACCAAATAATAGGACAGTTCTTTGCCGAGCCTTTGAGTTCTTGAATTCTACCAATTTCTAGCTGAACTGCGAGAGATACAGGTTTCCTGATAAATGTATAATCAGAACATAAAGGAAATGAAATGCTGTCAAGTTTCACTGTTCCACAATCATCAGTTTTTAGTAGCTGTATCATATCTCGGTTCCTTGACAGATGCATGTAACAAAATGAAATAATGTCAAGACTTGTGTGCTCTTATCGGAAAATGTGTTTGGGTGAAAAAGGACTTCAAAGTGTATTTTTTTCCCCCAAAGAAGAATGTGAAAAGTTTTGTTTGAGTCTTTAAAAAACACACACACACAGAAAATACACTATCTTCCCTAAGGCCGACATGTGTCATGAGCTAGGTCTAATATTCATGCTGTCCTGGAGATAGAGTATGAAACCATTCTTCAGTAATATACGTTTAGGGGGGATGCTCCCAGCAAAGTCATTATTTTGATAATAAACTGTTCTTCTCATATACAAATATGAGCCACAATTCAGTGGATCCCTTACGCATTGGAAATGTATTGCCAAGTTGCATCCAAAGTGTTTCTCTGTTCAACAGAGAACTGCACTCACTGAAGGGGCTTGCTCATGGAAGCAGAACTTCTTCCGTGAACTGAAGCTCCTTTTGTGAACACTGTGAAAACTTTATGCGACCTAGTGTGCACCATGAGACTTTATTTTTTTTCTAAGCATGAACATGTACACACACACACACACACACACACACACACACACACACACACAGAGAGAGAGAGAGAGAGAGAGAGAGAGAGAGAGAGCTTTTAAAATTTGTTTGGTTTCAAAACAGGGCTGTTAACTTATTTTTTTGCAAGCCTCCTACAGGGAGGGCTGCATGGAAGGCAGAAATTCAGCAGATGAACCTTTTCTCTTTACTGAATCTCTGTACTGGGATAAAGGTTCACCTCAAAATTTTTTACCTGTCATGGAGCTCTTTCGGGCACTGGAGTCCTTCCACAAAAATAGCTGACAACTTCAGCTTCAAAAGCATCTTAGGGCACAATTCCAACCAGGTCTACTCAGAAGTAAGTCCTATTTTTTTCAATGGGGCTTACTCTCAGGAAAGTGTGGTTAGGATTGCAGCCTCAGGATTCTACACACACATCATCTAGTGGCTAGTGTGAAATTCTGAGAAAGAGTGCCTGGCATTATACATTACGGTGAGCATACGGAGGGCTGTAAATGCCCACTCCTCCATGAACTGGTTCTGTGCACAGTAAGCATTTGAACTGAGCAACAGCTAAGTGAGAGAAAATGAGAGTGTGTGCATGCACACATGCAACAAAATCAGTAACAAGTATTTCAAGAGTGACAAATGCTAATAAGCCTTGATTCCTTGTTGACTATCCTGAAAGAAAAAATCAAAGATGAAAATGTTCAGTTGATATTATAGTTACAGCAAAGGAGGTGGAGCCAGTGCTCAGAAGGCATAAGGTGAGTCTACGTCAGTCATGAGCAAGACACTTTCCCCTTTGTGTGGTCCTAGGATCTTATTATGACACCAGGCAGGGCCTAGGAGAAGGGGGTAAAGGGGGTTATTTTGTACCTGGGCCCAGGGTCAGAAAGGGGGCCCAGGAGCCAAAGGTGGGGGCCCAGAAAGTTCCTGGGACCTGAAATTTTGCCTATCTCACCTGAACTTGCTGCCAGCACATAATGCTGGGGCACAACCTGTAGTGGTTTGGGAGGTGACTTAGACCTGGACCAGCCACAAAGCTTCCTGGGTGACTTTGGGCCAGTCACTTTCTCTCAGCCTCACTGTGTACACTGCCCTGAGCTCTTTGGAGGAAGGGCGGTATAAAAATGGGAAAAATAAAATAAATAACTCTTGCTGCAGGCCATACACACCAGGCCCAGGAAAGCATCCATGACCCTCCTTAACACAGTGTCAAATGTGGGAGGAAACTGCCCTGCTACAGTAGCTCTTTGGCTTGTGGATCCCATAACCATGTAAGAGTGTATAGAAGCTCAGGGACCCAGCTGTGGGGCTACAGCTGCTGCAGAAGTTCATTTTGATCCATTTTAGTGTGAGCCTAAATACGATGAGGCCAATTTCCTGCAATCAATTTTCTATATTTCAAAAATTTTAGAGAGACTTAGGAGTGTGTTTGGTTTTCCATATTACTTTATCTAGCTGCTAATGCCGCATGGTCGGGTAGACCTGGGCTCTGCATCAAGAAGCCTAGTAGACCTGAGCTCCAAAGACCATTGTGGCTGTCAGCACCCTCCCCTGCCCTATTTTGCCCCCTGTTCTGCCTGCCCCCATTGTCCCCCTTCCCCTTTGGGAAGGGGCCCAGAAGAAACTTTGTACCCCCTGACAAAATTCCTCTCCTAGGCCCTGACAACAGGTTTCAACATCTGGGAAATAAGCTTTCACATGATATGCCCTGCCCCTCCTACAAAGAATGGAATGATTCATCCATACTTATTTAATGGCTTCAAGTTCATTAACATTGATCTGTATGTATGTTTATATTATCTCATATATTAAAGCAAAGCCAAGAAGAATCAAAGAACCATCACTAAATGAAAGAATGGAAAAGCCTTTGAGAAGCAAAACCTAGCATTGACACAGAGCAAGACAAGGAAGTGTTTTTTTTTAAATGCCTGCCAAGGTTTCAATATTAGGGGCTGAAGACTCAGGGGTTAATCAATGTTACTCTTTGCCCCTTCTTTCTCATACTGTATAGGTAAACGCAATGCATAATACGGTATCGTCAAACTGTGCATTACCCCCTCCAATGTGCAATGCAGAGCATGATACTATCACACCACATATTGTGTTTACTGAGACATGACGTGGAAGAGGCAAAAAGAGGTAAGGAATGGCAGCAGCTCTGTGCCTTTCATTTCATCTAGTTAAGACCTTAAAATGATAGAATTTTAAGATAAAATTTTAACCCAACTCAAAAAAGCGAACTCTCTTTGAGAGTTTTAATGAGAAACTCTGCCACATTACCCTAGGACATAATGAAAGCAGGAGGTTTTCAACAATCTTACTGGAAGCTTCTCAAGGAAAAAAAACCCCACATGATTCTAATACTGCACCAAACAGAACTATGGCCATTCAATCACAATAACTACACTAAAAGTTTTGCTCTCTGAATATTCACCTTTGCTTTCCCCCAGATCAATGTTTTGGGAGAAATTACAAGGTTACCTAATTCAGCCCTGAATCATAAATGCTAACCCTCATTTGATCTAGATACCTATCTACATTCTTTTGCAGGGTTTGCATGCACAAAAGTTCCACAGCTGTTGTTCCAAGGTTTAAAAACATTCAAATTATTCTTTCAGGTCATTAGAATCACAGTTTACATGGAAGAGGGCTGTAATTGAAAGACTGGGATCAGGCCCTGAGAACAGGCACTCCTTCCTCCAACCGTTTTCCTTCTTCAGTGCAAGTTTGCCCATGGGTTTTAAGCTGTGCTCAGTGCCAAACGGGTTTTGTATTAAACTAGCATTTGAAACCAGAGTTTCAAGCTGATTTCAAATCCCTAATTAATAGCAAATCTGGTGAGCTAACCAGAGTTAAGGTCAGGGCTGATGTAGGCTTTAATTATGGATTTAAATTGATGGGGTGGGAGTGTAGGGGAATGTAGGGAAATTTGCTGCATGAAAGTAGAGGCATACGACAGGGGAGGAAACATGCAAATCTACAACCTGTTCCCAGTCCCTCAACCATGGTTAAGGAAATGAGAGCACTGTATATTCCAAATTCTGACTAGCTAACACAATAATTAAGTCAGCTGCTTTGATTTTTCAAACACCAAATGATACAGCAGGGATGAAGAAAATTCAATTCTGACCAATAACTAATCTTCCAATCACATTGGTGTCACCACTATGATGACCATTCTGTGCAAGTAATTGCTACTGCTGTGCATGGTGTAGCCAATGGAAGTTGAGTTGGTCAATGGATGAGAAAATACTATATGCAAAGTTGGACAGTTGAGCTGGCTCTTGAATACTGCTGTGGGCCTCTTCAACCTGTTTCCCATCAGTCTCTGGTGCTCAAATGGAACCATGCGTATGGGGAAAGGGATACCTTCAGGATGTCACAGCAGCAACCTCTCTCTCAGTAGGACTGTTGCCCTGGCTGGCATATCCTCCTGGCTTCCTTCATTTAACTTTGACCTTTATGCTCTGAGCACCTCACATGGGAAAAGAAATGAAAACCAAGCCCTGCCCCACACTCCTTAGAGAAAGTGCTGTGCCCTGTACTACATGCCCACAAGAATTCTACAGCCCAATCCTAACTTACGCTGGAATAGGCGGGCCAGAGGCTCAGCCAGGGGCAAGAGGAAAATTTTCCCCTTACCCTGGGGGGAGCATAAGTGTCAGATCCTGGCTTCGCCTCCCACTTCCCAACTGCATGTCCTGGGAACACTCACCGCCCGCCCTCCACCCACCCTGGAATGCCATCTTCTCCCCTCCTCCCCATCCTCCCCACACCTCCCCCAAACCCCTGAGTCAGCCACGATCAGTCATTGCAAACTTACCTCTCCCTGGGGCCTATGGCAGCACGGCGAGGCCGGCATACAACCATGCGCCAGCCTAACTCTCCTCAGAGTGGCATGAAAGTGCAAAGGACTTGCACCAGCCCAAGGTGCAGTTTGGATTGCACCCCTAGTCTCTAGCACCTCAAATATGATATCACAGTTTTTCTGTTTGCAGTCAATAGAAAAATTTCCTTTATATATGTTGCAGTACACATATATAAAATGCAAATTTGTCAATCAAAACAAGACTACAGGACCACTATGAAGCTTCATGCCTGACTACAACGTGTAAAAGTAGTGGGGGAAAGCCATGCATGATCAGAGTGTGTCTAGGACCACAGTGTGTATTATCTTCCCCACATGTATAAAAACAATCCCATGCCTAGTTGTTTTCAGCAACAGGAGCATGTCATTTTCAGCTCTAGGTATATATTATTCCAAATCCCAGTAATAAAGCACTGAAAAACAAGTGTTTATAATTTAAAAGCTATGAGAGCCTTAACTATAGTGGAGAGGATGGGGCTTTCTGAAATACTGAATATGCTAACTTGTGAAAAGTAAATGGTTGAGACAAACTTAATTACAACATTTTGTAAGGGAAGGGGCTGGTGGGAAGAGCTTTACCTGCTTTGCTGTTTCCATGAGGGATGCAGCTTCAGCCTTACCCACTTGTTGAACCATCTTGTAAA
Source organism: Tiliqua scincoides (assembly GCF_035046505.1). Lineage (NCBI taxonomy): Eukaryota > Metazoa > Chordata > Lepidosauria > Squamata > Scincidae > Tiliqua > Tiliqua scincoides. Next base: position 112,119,497 of record NC_089823.1, read on the forward strand.
ACAGGCTTTCTTCAGCTTGTAGCAAAATGTATGGCTCATCATATTCTTTCAGCCGTCCTGAATCCAAAACCTGATGAATCAGCCAAAACAAGCTGGTTAACAACAGGTGAAATCTGGCAACAACATACTTCTCACTTGGCACAACAGCCTGATTTTGCATTAACGCAGTCATTTTCAACCTTTTTCAGCTCATGGCACACTGTCAAGGCACTAAAATTGTCAAGGCACATTCCCAGTTTTTTTTATTTACATTAAATTAAGATACTACAATTAATTTTTAATTAATATAATTAATACAATTAAATCATTACATGACAAAGGGCACAATCCTAACCAGGTCTACTCAGAAGTAAGTCCTATTTTGTTCAATGGGGCTTACTCTCAGGAAAGTGTGGTTAGGATTGCAGTCAAAGACTTGGGGGAATGTGCCTGTGGGACTTACTTCTTACAAGGGACTTGATACCCAATCCTAGGCATGTCTATTCAGAAGTAAGCCCCATAATAGTCAATGGGGCTTACTCCTAGGTAAAGAAGGATCGGGTTGCAGCCTTCCTCTTGCTCACAGCAGGAGATGCAAAGCAGCTGCGGCTGCTCCTTTCTCACTGCTGCTGAGGGTCAAAGCAGCTGCTTCTCCCGCCCACAGCTGCTGCCTGACTCCTCTGGCCCCACGGTACACCTGAGGCTGCCTCAGTGTGTGCGAAACTAGTGTGCCACGGCACAGCGGTTGAAAACCACTGCATTAATGTAACAGGGGTTTCACAGGCAAAGAGTTAAATGCTTAGATACCCTTTTAACAGGAGAAGTAAAGTTGTGCTGTAACTATTCCTTTTAGTGACTTACAGTCACGTGCATTTATTATTTATTGATACACTGTAACAGAATACATGATGCTTTTCAGAGTTTTGAGAACAAAAATTAGGCAGTTGAAAGTCAGGATTACAGGGTGGGATTTTGTGGAAGGGACCAGAAAGTACATTATGGAAATTTATAACAAGACAAAACAGGGGTACAGGTAACCACCACCAAACTAATGAGTATCTTCAAGCCATCATAAAGATGTCATTAAGGCACTCATATAATGCATGAGCGCTAGCTGTTTTGCCAAATTCCTTTTCTAAACTTAGCCTAGAGAAGTTATGTCCACTTTAAGCTAATTAGTTCCGCTTGTCACTCAAAGTAGCCCTAATTCTGCAGAAAGCCCTGCTGAGTAGTCCCCATCACCAGGGTGGCTCCCCTCTCCTCCTGCAGAGGTCCTCCTTCCTTCCCTCTCCCCCAATAGCTTCTCTGGTCACTGCAGAAACACCTGGGTTCTCAGCAGCTCTTAGGCATGGCAACCACATTAGTCTCCAGCAGTCTCTGTTCCAGCAGCCTTCCAGTCTCCATTCAATCTGTTAGTTAGTTCATCAGTCAGATAGCCAGCCTGTCTGTCCTCTTTCCTCCAAGCCCCTTCCTCTTGCTCTCTCAGTCTTTCAAAGCTCCTTCCTTATACACCTACACACCCTTTCCTTCCTCCAGGTGCTGCTTTTAACCTTGAGGGCCTTGTTTCCTCCAAGTGGCTGTAGCTGTGCAGCACACCCTCTGCAATCCAAGGCCCTGGCTTCAACATCATGCCTCCCAGGGCAAGGGGCCACATGACACCACACCCCATCTCCTGAACATCTCCATTACACTGGCAGAATGCAAATGACACCATCTAAACTAAGACTTCTTCAATCAAAGGAATCAGTTCACTGAGAAGTGGAATTTAGATGTAGCAGACTCCAACCCATTTCTATACAACTCTTAAAAAGGATAGGAAACTGCTTATGGTCTAAGACCTGACAGTCCTAAAATTCTGGCTCTTCAATTCATCCTTTCCAAAGTCTTTTCTCTCATACCTACCCTTCCCATAGCTGTCCACTGCTAGCTAGGTCTTTTCCTTCATTCAACCTGCCTCTGAGTTCTCTGCCCCTTAGGCAGTCTTCTGGGGCCTCCTCCCTCTCCTCTAGTCATTCAGATGCCCCGAATCACTGCTCCTTTCACAGGGCCTGCTGGAGATTTTAAATAACAATCACCAACTACTTTCCTTTCCCACATAAGCAAGACTGGAAATCTTTAGTTTTTCCTTGTCAGTTTCTGCCACAGGCTTTACCATCACAAGTGCAGCATAGATTCCCCCTGCAAGAGCACATGGCCTTTTCTGGCTAATGGGCAATCCTCAATTGTTGTCAGGTTGGAGATGGGAACCACTTTTCACTCATGTATACTTCACCTTCAGTTCACCAACAGGCCCACAGCTTGCTTTGATCAATTCCCCCCCCCCCCATATCTCCAGCCAGGGCACCAGCCAATTATTCCAAAAGTCAATGGGATATATACATGGAGGTGATGTTGCAAAAGCTGAATTAGGAAGATCAGGGAAATCCATTATGATCCCTGGGGACAGAAACTCTGTGTACAGTCAGCTGTGAGCTGACTGCACTCAGCTTTGTGCTGTGTTCTGTGCTCATAGACCATATTTTTCCCAACCCTAATCAGGTCTCAGATAAAGCACGCTCACAGGATGTAGATTATAATATGTATCAGGAAATAGGATAAATAAAGCGAAAGATGTGCCAGGAAAACATATTATTTCTTTGCTCAAGTCCTTATCATACAAACAGAAGAGGAAAATACCTATCTTGAGGTTTCTGACAAATCAGGCAGAGGCTCTGTCAAAGACTCAGAACTCCCAAAAAATTGTATCCAAACAAATCAGTACATTAAAAATAAAGAGCTTTGAGACTGCTGTGACCTCAGGGACATACTTTTGACACTAAGTCTTCATTCATTTGCCAGTGTGATAAAATTGTCCTAACCATGTCAAGAAACAAGAACTCTTAAGGAGAAAAAAAAAATCTAATGCACAAATAACAAAACAAAAGAGGAAAAAACAAAATGAGGAAAGTTGGCCTTGAGAAATAAAATCCAAAATATGGGGGGGGGGGGGGGGGAAGATAATGACAACACTCAGTTCAAGGGTCACAATGTAGGCTGCAGTTCAGGTACTCTTCAATCAAGCAAAAAGCTTCCTGCAAGCCTTTAAAGGTAAAATGAGAGATTAAAATGTACAGTAAACTGACTGCCTTTGGATGTCAGGGGAAAAAAAAGCATTTGCAATGTCCTACAGAAGTGTGCACACAGATACTAACTCATCAGCAGGTTAGTCAGTGTCATTTAGCTAGATACTCAAATACTACTTGACACTGCAAATATTATTCCTGACACCCAAAGGCAGTCAGCTTACTGTACATTTTAATCTCTCATCTCTATTCTCTCTAATTTATATGTACAAGAATGCATTACAAATGTTACATTCATTGCAGTCCTTTATTTACTACAGTTAATCATAATTAAGAGTAGCTTTCTTAAGAGTTTAAGGGTAATTAAGTCTCTCATATACACAGTATCGGCACAACAATCAAGATGTCCTATAATTTGGAATTTTGATTTAGGTGCCTTGAATGTGTAATTTTTGAAAAGAAGTATAGTTCTTTATTGTGCAACCACTCCCTTCGAAATGAAAGGAAAAAGAAAACACACCATCTAAATATAGGCTTGGCTTTCTCCTGCAAAGAGCCACAGAGGGTAAAACTTTTAACGTACACAAAACTCAGTGTCCGCAGTGTATATCTGCCTCTTTAACAAAGCACTGTATGAAAAGATGCCTCCCTGTGGCTGCAGTGACTCCTTGTAGATGTGCTTCAAAATCCCAACTATCTCTCTGCTGCATGCTTTTGGAAAGGAAGGAGCATGAAGTATCATGCTACTGTTTATTAACCCACATGTCAATAAGATTTTTCCTCTAGAACAGGGGCCAGATGCAGGCCCGCAGTGAACCTCTATCCAGCTCAAGGCCAGCTTCTTGTCCCTGAAAGCCTCTGGCCCACTCGACTGAACGTGACCAGAGGTGTGCTCTGATTGCATCTGGAGGATGTTCTGAGGGCCAGAGAGGCTGAGTGAATGAGCCCACTCATTCATTCATCTAAGTTCCATCTCTAATTTATTTATTTAAATTTTATATTTAAATATTTTTTCTGGCCCTCAGCACTGCCCCAGATATTTCATGCGGCCCTCTGGCCAAAAAGTTTGGAGACCCCTGCTCTAGAAAGAAAAGGTGAGTGGCAGTTCTCTCTTTGCCCAAAATACAAGAAAGGAGATGGCAGGAAGGGGTGAGATTGTGAAGTGCAACTCTCTGCAGCTGCTCTAACAACCAGCAGTCACTACAGCTGTTTGGCCCTCTTTCCTTATAAGGCCTCAAGACACAACGTATCAACCAGAGCATAATTTTATGATCCAGATTGAGTTAAAATGTGAAAGTCCTCATCCCCTTCAAGTATCTTGCAAAACACCAGTCACGAAGTAGAGATACTTGGTTTGGCACATTCACTATTAGTGTATGCACACTGAGACTGTAGAATAGTGAATGTGCCGAAGAATTTGGCTTTGGATTAATCAAAACCCAAAATTAAATTATAATATTTAAAGAACACAAGGTCAAAAACAAACAACCACAATGAACAATGAGAGTATGGGCCATTAAAAAACCAAAATGGGTATTAATAATTTTGCAGTTACAAGGATTAACCAGTATTTCTCCTAGTATTGCCCTATGATGACACCTACAAGCATGTAATTTTCACTAAATCGTACTTGGGGACAGTTGGTCTCCCTTATGAACATTTTGGTACAAATACTATATTTTTTATATTTTTTCATATTCTAAGACTTAAAATACTTCAGCAGAATTCTAACTATTAATTGTCATGCCGGTTGTACTTCTGAGGACAAACTTTTATGGTTTCAGCCATTCACTATGTTCTTTAAGGTATAACGGCTCTACCTGGAGTTCATACAACTTGCAACATTACGTTGAGTCAAAGCTAAACATTCTCAACGGTGAACCATTGGCTTAATGTATGGATGGCAAAAATGGAAGGGATGAAAAAATAGCTTAGGCAGGCTGAGCTTTTTTCTCCCTGGTGGTCTCCCTGGTGATAATTCTAACTTCAGTTTCCGTGCTTTGCTGCCTGCCTAGGACTAAAGAAGTAGAGATTCTTGAGGCACAAGCCAGCTTGTGAGATCACACAGTCAACCTACAAAGCATGGAGCACATACAGGCTGGCAGCAGAAGCAAATGCAGATGCACTTTTACAAGAGGGCCTGCAGTTGGCAGGGTATTATCCAAGTGGCCTGTGAACTGTTCAATTCCCATCCCATTTTATAGTCCCTAGTTACTTGAAATTTAATTATTTTCACATGATATTTCCCATGCCATGGAACTATGCTTCAAGCAACTATCTGCAACAGCAAAGTGGTGTAAAGATCTGGTGGGAATTGCTGAGGGCTGCAAATCTTAACCAGCTAGCTGGAATGAAATAGTTAAAGGGGGGAAGGGGAGGAAAAAGATTGCAAGAGCAGTATATTCTACGATTATGCTATATTTCAGAATAGCACCTGATGTCAAGTCACAGATGTCAAAGCAGGGCCCAGGGCAAGGGATAGGCACTTCTATCCCAACGAACGCGTACATAAATTAAAATCAAAACTTATGACTTCAGCCAAGTTTCTGACATTCCTGCTGGGGCTGAGTAGTATCTTTAACTTCATAAGCCGAACACACAGGAAGGAGTAAAGCAATGATACGCAGTAAAAAGAGTGGCAGAATCTAACCCTTAACCATTTGTACTTTCCTTCTGTCATCAAATTACATTCAGATTGAGATTGCTCATTCTACTGAACATGACAGCTTAATATTTTGCCCTAGACACTTCTATGGAATGCAGCAGCTAAATTCATCTTCATAACTCAGACAGACCCAGAATTGCTACAAGACAAGACAGGAATAATAGAAAGGATAGGAAGGCAGTAATATTCTAACACATCTCTTGAATCAGGGGAACATGATTCGAGTACCAGATTTCATATAAATTAATTGGTCTGACCTTTTCTATCTCTTGGTTTTTTTCTACTCGGATATTGATTGGGTTGTTCACGGAGCTTTGGGTAACCTCCAAACACAACTGGATGTCTCAAAATATGAGCCTGCTCTCAAACCAAGTTCAGAGAGGAAAGCTGCTAACCAAACCCAAGTTTGGTGCTGCTGCCCCCCTTTGTTTGTTGCTGTTTGCCAGCTCTGTTCATTTACATGCATATGTGTAAAACAAAAACAAGATGACACTTGCAGGGAGGATGAGTTATGAGGCACTGGACAGTGCCATGGGCAGGTGCAAGAGTAGTAGTGCTCATGATCTCTTCTTAACCTTCTACATCAGTGGTTCCCAACCTTTAGGAACCCATGGACCACTGGGGCAAAAACTGGAATCGTCATGAACCACATGTGGCTGCGGAGGGTCTGGTCTCCACCCACTCTGGTGGTCTGTCCCCCAACACTCCCCCACAGACTATCAGAGAAGACAGAGAATAGACTGCCAACAGCCACAGCCAACACTTCAGTGGTTATGGCTGTGGGCAATCCATTCTCTGCCCTCATTGGTGGTCCATGGGAGATTGCTTGCTTGGTGAGACCTCGCGGACGGACCACTTCTCAGGGTCTTGTGGTCCACAAACCACAGGTTGGGACCAGTGGTCTACATCTAAAATGCCTGCTAAGGGCACACTTATCCAGAGGCGGCTTTAGGAGCTGCAGAGTCCAATGCAAAATATGTTGGTGGGCCCCTCTACTCAGCAGAACAAGTGGCAGCAGCAAGCCCAGGGCTGATGTTGTCCTGTACAAAGTGCACCTGAAAGTAGGAGGCAGTGATGTAATAATGTCACTGTCAACTGTTTCAAGGATCCCTTGATTTCAAACCAATCAAACCCCCAGGTGGGCAGGAAGGCCATGCAGCAGCAACACTCTGCTTGCTGCACTCTCCTCGCCTAAAGCCAGCCCTGCACTTATGCATTTGTAAAGAGCTTGAAACCCTACTGAGAACAAATATGACATAAGCCACATTCTTGTTGAGCTTCTCTATGCACATCAATGGTCCAGTTTACCAGAAATATCCCTCCAGTAGATCACAGGAAAGGGCTCTAGGCTCAGTGGTAAGAGCACCTGTTTTGAATGTAGAAGGCCCCTGGTTCATTACCTGGCATCTCAAGGTAAAGATGGGAAAGACCCTTGACTGAAACCCTGGAGAGCCACTTCCAGCTACTGTCAACAAACAATGCTGCACTTGATGGACGACTGTTAGACATTAAGACAGAAGTGGACAAGAAGGAACACACCAAACCCAAGTTTGATAATAGTATTTAGATAAATGACTTATTTATTTAGATATTGGTCAATTTTTCTCAGGTGAGTTTTAAGCAAACAATGTTGGACTTTTTGAATCCTCACTCATAAACATGCATTCTCTACTGTTTAGTAAACACAAATTTCAGAAGTGAGCAACATACTGTCTTAATGACAGTAGAATGTCAGAAATGTGTCATTTGTTCCAGGAACTCTTAGAAGATACTTATCATCAAACCATATTGCTCTACACAGGACAGTTTTGGCTCTGCTCAAAATTCTGGTGCCAATCTATCTAAAGTCAGACAAGGGGAGTGTGACCTTGCCCTTACTTCTAAACCTCCTAGGGTGCAATCCTAACTCGCACTGGAAGAAGCAGCCCAACTGGCCTGGCAGGTTTGGTGAGGCCAGGGGTACAATACAGAGTAAGGGGATTTTAGTTCCCTTACCCCAAGCAATGCCACAGGCAGCCCTATGGGGCTATTTTGGATCTGTGCTCGTGATTTTATGGGTGCAAATCCAAGCGGCCCAGGTAACGTCACTCAGGCTGGGTCCAGGGGTTGGGATCCAACCTGCACTACCATAGATAGCTCCACCCCCTCTGGCACGATTCTCCCACCAGGTTGCCCCTCCCCCACCCTGAAGCCCCCCTCCCCACCTCCATTCCTCCCTCCCTTGCCCTCTCCCACCTCCTGTGCCAGCCTGCCTGGGCCGGCACAAACTCACCCTGTCTCAATGCCACCCCAGCTCCACTGGGCCAGCACACATCTGTGCGCTGGCCCAGCCTGCTCCCAAATAGTCGCAAATGTGCTTTATGGCATGTTTGTGACACTCCAGAGTGGCACAAGGAACTTGTGCTGGCTCAGGGCATCAGTAGGATTGTGCTGTGAGTGGCCTTTGACAAGTTGACTATCAGATTCTTCTGCAGAACTGGTGGTGGTGGTTGGAGACACTAATCTGCATTTTTTCACTCCTACCTTAGGAGTTGGTGCCAGAGGCATCGGGTGACTACTATATTCCTATGAGCTTTGACATGGCCTATTGCAGGGTTCCATCTTGTCCGCTGTGAAATTTTATAACCATTTCTTTCATGCAACTATTATTCATAATATTGTTTGTCTAATACCATCATATAATTTCCTCCTGTTGATTAATCCTGTGAGGTTGTGAATATTTTTGGGTAGCAATTTGTTTTATATACTGGTCAAAATGCTCACTAATAACCTCTGGTGTAGTAATGAAATAGAACTGTATGATTTGATGTTTGAGAGATTCATAGCCTCTACAGGGATTACTACTATTTTATCATCTATAAGAAGTCAGATATGTCCTTAACTTCATTTGATTATAGTACATTTGATGACCAGCAAGTTACTATATGAATTGGCATCACTGAGAAGCAGTGCATTGAAAAGATGTGAAAAATTTCTCCATGGTACTGTTAACTGTGAATATCCATTTACATATACAATATGTTGCAAATCAAATGTTGCATTCATTTCCTAGGCCTAACTTACCACTTTCACTTGCTAGCTGACTTCTGAATCTGTTCTCGAAAATACTGCCCCCTACACTGGTAAGGGCTTGGCTCAGGGTGGCCCAAATATGAGGCCACCTGAAATGTTGACAATGAGTAGCACCCTTGGAAGAATGGCAAATGGATGAACCTCCCACCTGTCTGTCAGTCGCCCTCTCCACCCTGTGATTCCACTGGGGACTCTGACCCAAAAAGCTGGGAACAAATTGGAAGCAGATTGCAGCAGTGACAACCCCCTTCTCACTCCAGAACAAGAAGAAGTACAAAAAATAGAAGCTGCAGCAGCTCCATATCATTTGTCCCTGCTTGCTTGGTGCTTCCAAAGACAATTTGGAAGCTGCCCACCCTTTATGGGAGGAGTTCATGTGGGTGCTCATGACTCAAAGCGGCAGTGGGTGGCAGATTCAGGCAGCACAGGGGCATACTCGATCCCAAGCTTAGCTTTTCCTTTGATTTGAGCAAACTTGCTTTATAATCAATACTGTATAGCAAAACCATTGTCAGATACACATTCCGGACAAGACAGTACACTAAGGATTCTGAGTATGAAAGACCTAGTTTTAAATAGTTGCTGAACTAAAAGATCATTGTCTTTGGGCAGTGATTTTCAATCTTTTTTGTCTCATAGCACACTGACAAGGTATAAAAACTGGCAAGGCACACCACCAGTCTTTTGACAACTCACAAGACACACCATGCTGTTGGTGGGGGCTCAAATCCCCCAATGGCCCTACTAATAAATGACCCTCCCCGAAACTCCCACGGCACACATGCAGACTGTCCGCGGCACACCATTGTGCCACAGCACAGTGGTTGAAAATGACTGTCTTTGGGTCTAATCACACAGATGCACATAGATGTGTGTCTTTGACCCTTGGATATTGTTTAACCAATAGTTTGGAGGGAGAGTTACAATACCCGCTGACAGTCATTGTACCACCTCAACTTCTTAATGTATTCTCTGGCAGGCAACCATAGGTGGTTACAGCTCAAGCACAATGCTTGAAGTAATCTGAGGCAAACCCACATTTTCTGTTACCATGGGGTAAAAAGCAAATTATGTGCTTTGTGAGTTTATGCTGCAAACACATTCAACCATTTTGGACCCTTTGTACAATTTGGGCTTTAAGAGAAACGCCAACAAATGTTCAAAGCTTCTTCCCCTTTGTGCAGCAGCATTTCTTGCCTTAGTGGAGTCTGTTTCTGTGTCAATGTCAAATTCTTTTGGAATGTACAGTCTTCTACCAATAGTCCTGAAAACATTCATAATCTTTATAGATTATGATCTATAATCTGAGGTTACACATTACAGTAACCTCAAGATTAAGTTTATTGTACCATGCTTTATGTAGGGATATCTTCAAACAATGTTTAGAAATTACAGCTGGTTCACACAGCGATTGCAAAGTGGTAACAGGTACACACTAGATGAACCAAACAACAGTCCTTGAAAAACTGCATTGGTTCCCAGAGAGTTTCCAGGCCCAGTACAGTGTGAGTTGTAACCTTTAAATCTTTTTTCCTCTGGGCTCAAGATAAAGGAAAGTGCATCTCCTCACATGTATTTTCTAGTCTTAAGACATTTTTTGAGAGGCCCTGCCATCTGAAGTTCAGTGGGTGGTAACCCTTTCAAGAACCTTTTCCATTGGAGCATCCTCTCTGTGGACATCTCCTCCCCCCACCCCCAACAAAAGCCAGGTTGGCTGGCTCATTCCAGGCATTTCAAATGAAGACCTCTCTTTTAGAAAGGTTTTTCTTGATACATTTTTTTTAAGTTAACATTGGCTCAGATATTGCTTGAAATCTTTTTAGACTGGGCTTGGCAACATCTATGGATATCATGTTCTCATTTTCAGGATACTGTTTTAAACAGTTTAATTGTATTTTTAGTCCTTTAGGATATATTATCTTGTTGACTTCTGTTGTAGTCACATAGGGTTGAAATTGAAATGTGATTTTAAAAGACAAAAAAATGCATAAACCGAAATAGAACTGATAAATAGGTTAGTCCAGTGGTTCTCACACATTTAGCACTGGGACCCACCAGGACAGAATGAGAATCTGTCTGGACCCACCGGAAGTGATGTCATGACCAGAAGTGACATCATCAAGCAGGAAAATTTTTAACTATCCTAGGCTGCAATCCTACCCACACTTACCTAGGAATAAGTTTCCTTTACTATCATTGTTAAAAGAATATACATAGTAGTTTGTTAAAAGTACAGGTCTATAAAATTTCCCCAAATGTAGTCACATACCATGGTAGCATCAAGTCTAATATATTAAAAATAAAATATTGAAATGAACGGGGACCCACCTGAAATTGTCTTGCAACCAACCTAGTGGGTCCCGACCCACAGTTTGAGAAACACTGGTTAGTCTATTGTAGCTCAGTTAACTCATTTTTGTTTCCATCTCCATTTGAGTGTTCAATTACCTTGAAATATTTTCAACTTTTCAAGTCTCTTTTGTCCTTAATTGCCACTTCCATTTTTTTTTAAAACTGTATAGGCCCATCTTTCTCCTCTTCCTGTTTCCCCTTCCTTCTCTCTTTAGCATCCTCCCTCCACGTTTTGCTACTTTTGCACTCTTCTTGTTTAAAAAAAAAAAAAGCTAAACACAAAACATTCAACTGTTAGAAAAATGTCACTGGCACAACCTGCCACAGAGAAGGGTGGTGGACCCAGCTGTGATCATGCCTATCTGAGGAAGATCAATGTTCAAATTCAATGTGGATTCCACTTCCCTTCCTGGAGTAAGTCAGATCCAATTAACACTTGCTTTCTAGTCCTACACGTGATCTTTTTACATCACAAGGCGTGAGCACAACTGATTAGATGTCTTGTTTTGGTGAAGACAGACTCATTCTGGGCGTCCCACTGAAACTCTGAGCCTGACTCTTTCTTTAGGGAGATCTTTTAGTGGTGCCAATTTGTCTGCAAGGTGTGGTTTAGACTTGGCAAGACAAATAATCAATGCTAATACATTTTTCCAGCTCAGCTGGAATCTGACAGCACCTCCATAGGAAACTGCAGCTGTATATCTGGGTCAAAACCAAAGACTTCTGACGAAGGAGAATTCTAGGTTCTTAACCCAGGACACATTTCTTAATACTTCTCTTGGCTCATCTTTCCTTCAGCTGTCTGAAACTTCCAGCATTTCTCAGTTGTGATTATTGGGGTTTCCCATATCTTGAAAATAACGATCTGCATATTTTATCTTTTGTCATTTGCTGCTAATGAATTCCTTCATGAGAACAAAGTGGTTATTTCTGCTTAATGATGTCACTTTTCTTGCTTAATGATATCACATCCCATCCTCAGAAAGTATGGTGAATTCTGTTTCGCCTGCTATATGAAATGAATTTGACACCCCTATATAGAATCATGCAATGAAGATTCTCTTGGTCTCCCCAGAATATAAACAAAGCATTGCAAATCTGAATGGTCCCCAAAAGGAAAGCTCCTTGCGCTCTGAAAACCAGCATGTCAGGGAAAAGGGTATCAGGCTAGACTTCTCTTCATTGTGCTAGTTTTCTATTACACTGAGGATTTTTTTTTCCTTTCTGTAAGGGAGAGAAGCCACCTTTCCCCAACCGTGTCCTGTAGTTTGACATGGAACAATCCAAGAAAATCTGTATCACAAGAAATTGTCTGCAAGCTCTGACCTTTAAGAATGCCACTGCTTTTATAAAATAATACAGTGTGCTGCATTTGTTCAGTGCTAATAAAGGTTGGTTTGTTGGTAGTATATGGTTTAAGTAACTCCTAACTGAATAAGACATATGCTTCAACTTAAGTAAACAAAATTCATGTTTTGGTGTAGTAATTTAGGTTGTAATATCACAATACCCTACGAAGGTTGTTTTCAAACAGTACACCTACCACACATCCAAGCACTAGGACATCATGTAGCGTGCTAGCGACATTCCCCATTTTAAATCTGACATTTTTAAAAAAACCAGCACCGTGCCAGAAGCATATGCAAAAGTCCATAGTATTGATTTTTATCATGCAGTAAAAGGAAATATAATGAGCATAATGAGCACAGATATTTTCAAGGGTGCATAGCATGATACCATCTAGTTGCAAAATGATAGTACTCCTGTAAAGACCTTATATGCTATTCTTATGATGGCTGATCAACTTGATATCTAAAACCACCTTTCCTACTTTAAATAAATCAAGTTATATTTGCCTGATTACAAACTGGAGTTCTTCAGAAGTTTACGATAGCTAAGATGACCAATGGCAAGGCCAGCTTCCATGTAAGACTGCTTGCCAATCTTTCAGTAACCTTCTGGAATATGGGAGTGGCAAAGGAGTGGTGGAACAGCAGATGATCAGTGTGTCCAGCACTAGTTCAGAGTGCATGCCCAAGAACAGATACCAGAATCCTCTACAAAAGGCAAGGGTTACATGGTTATCATGGAGATGATTCCTTAAAGGGCAGAAAGGTTGAAAACCACAGCATTGAAAGGATCCAATAATGGGAAGTCAGTTGTAAATGTAATAAGAATTTATCTGAAAAATTTCATTTAATCTGAACAATTTTGGTTAGAAGATTCTTGAAATGACACTCTTCAATTCTTTTAAACAGCCTTCAAACAAAATTTATTAGTAAAAAAAAAGTCTGAAAAAAACAAAAAGTTGTAAGCAGCTATTCTCCGTGACAACTAAATATCTCATTCAATTAACCAGGCAGGGAAGCAATATGGAAATTGTTTCTTGAAATTCATAAATTACAAATATAGGCATGTGTGTGCAAGAGGGATAGGAAATGTTTTTGTGACCTAACAATAGCTGTGGACTTCTTTGCAAGATTGCACAAAATTTTCCAAAAGGAAAACTTTTACGTTTTTAGATTCATTTCTCGGTGACACAAAGCTATTGTACTAAACTGAAAACCTACAGAAAAACATTAGCCATGCCCTAGTATTGTTACAGAAGGTTGCTTAGATGACCTGGCCCAACAAATCTTTTCTAACTCTAATTTCAATAAGTCTACATTTATTTCCCTACCTGGCAGGGGTATCGTGCAGTTTAATTAATTAATGTTTGTAACAAGCATTGAGATTCCCAGATGAAAGGTGCTGTATAAGAGCAAAATGTTATTACTCATTGGTGCGATTGTCTTAGGACAGTATCACCTTACACAATACAATGATTTCGAGTTGTTTGAAGTTTGATAAGCATACTTATAATTAAAGAAAAATATTGTGGAGATACTCTCATCAGGGCGTGACTGGGATTGTGAAACCAGAAGTATGGCTTTGGAGGAGGGAATAAACTAGAATTAAACAGTTCCTAAGGCAAATTTTGTCTGCTGTTGTGTAAAGTGTATTGTTCTTTTCCTTTTGTTCTCTCAGGAGGCTCCTCTCATTAGGTAAAATAAAACCTGATGAAAAACGAAGGTGAGTTGTTACTCTGATTAAAGTTCAATCATGACAAAGAGTATAATTCCCCCCCTTACAATTTGCTCATGGTTTTCTAAAGAGCCTCCCTCCCACACACACATCTATCTTATGTATTTTCTTAGACTGCTTCTGAGACGCAAAAAATATCTTAAATAATTTGACCTATGTAACCACAGGTGCATTTTTTCCTGCTTTTTTGGGTGCTTTAGTTCAATCTACATTTGCTTTTGTTATGAAAAATTATATAGTTGCTCTCTTCAGATTTTCTTGTGTTATTTTTTAATTGTAAAAATGTATATCATACATAATTCCCCCTTTTTCTAAATTCAGAAGCACTTTATTTCATAACTATATAATCACCTGCTGAGCCAATTCTAAGTTTGGCTGTACTAGCACATAAGTGCATAAAAGTGCATGCCATTGACACACTGCAAAATATGGACTCTAGTATAGACACATCTCTGTAAAGTAAAGAGATCTGCTACTGTAAAGGGAAAGGTACCCTTTCTGTTACAAATGTTCCTTTATTCAGAGGAGACCTTTGCAACTGCCCCCCCCCCCAAAGGATATGCATGTCATTTGAGCATAGTTGCATTAGGGAAGGGTGGGAGGAAGGATGGTATCAAGCTGTAAGTGAATTATAGGATTGTTAACACATTTTTGTGGCAGATTCCTAAGTTAGTAAAGGTTGATCTACAAATTCAGAAAAGGAACCCAGTACAGAACTGCCAAGACTATACCCACTTCAAATAGGCGACCATCTGTTTGAATATTCTCTCACCTAAAAAGCTCCTTGCCTATGGGAGTTTTGAGGATGAGGGTTCCAGCTTATCTTCTTCCCTGTCATGTTTACTTTCAATAAGCAAAAAGTTTTTGTTTCTTATAGGGGAACAGTCCAATGCGTATGCAATTCAACTGACTGCATTCCAAAGTGGTAGCAGGGAAGAGTTATACATCTGCTTTTCTGAACACATACTGGGTTCAGGAGCTATCCAACAGGATGAAATACAAGAAGTCGTTTCCAAATGATAGAGTTGTATTAGCAATAAAGAAAGCTACAATGATGAAATTTTTCCTTTTCACACCGTATTTAAGAAATGAAGAACTTCTGTCAGGAAAAGAGTTGACGATTTTAATGAATTACCCTGAACTGAGTTGAATTTTCTGTCCACTATCCATTGGAGAACACTGGTTTATGCTAACTGTCAAGATCTGGCAATAAACTCAGCCCTGTGTGTTCTGTTCACTACACAGTATCACTAAGTGCTTTTAATTTAATTACAATGCTAGGATGTCAAATGGCTTTTTATAATTATCTCTTACAGATTTTCTCAGAACAGGCAGAAGAATCTAAGATTATATCTGCTCTCAGAGCACATGCTGAATGTGAATACAATGACTGGTTTGCTGATATTTACCCAACTTACTTTGCTATTCTGATTTTTAGGAGATAAACCTTGCTACATAAGAACGCCCGCCCAGCACACCGGGTAACCACATTCTGCCCACATTCTGAAGAGAGCTTGTTGAACCACAATGGTGAGAGAGGCAATGTTCTCAGTAGAATATTACATTAGCTCAGAACATGAGGGTGTCAAATTTAAGTGTGTGAAAGGGCCCAATTTCCGACCAGTAGCTTACTATGGGGCTAGTGTTCAATATTTTTCTATCCCCACAAGAAGTCTATTCCATCTGAACAACAGAAAAACCAATTCCATTAATTAAATATTAAACTAAAAACATTAGTAATTGTTCCTGTAGATCTGGCAAAGAAACAATTAGCAGGAGGCAGGAGGGGCAGGAGGTCTGGTCTAGAGGGTAGAGCCTCCATTTGCCTGAAGATTAACATCCACAAGGTCGCCAGTTCGAGGCCACCGGCACCGTGCGACCTTGAAGCAGCTGGCAAGCTGCAGCTGAGCTGTTCCATCTGCTCGGAGCGTGGGAGGATGGAGGCCAGAATGTTAAACCAGATTGGAGTGTAACACCTTGAATGTAGTGGTTCTTGAAAGAAAGAACCTTCTTTCAATTTGTAAAAATCCCTGCGTGGATTTAATAAGCCTGCCTGTGTAAACCGCCTTGAATAAAGTCTTGAATAAAGACCAAGAAAGGCGGTATATAAATACTGTATATTATTATTATTATTATTAATTATAGTAATAACAAAGAGAAAGCTGGCCAACTTGGGCACTGGTTTCCTAGCCCTGAAAATAGATCTATTTGAGTGAGTACGGTAGTAGTAAGGTATACTAAAGGTCTCTCAAAAACCCTATTAAAATTTCTAGGCCTTGACACTCAAACAGAATTTAACAGGGTGATTTACATTACCCTGCTCTCAATCTTTATTAATATGCAATGAAAGAAACTATATAGAGGTCTGCACAGGTATTATTTATGTGATTTGCATTCATTTGGGCTAAATTGAAAGAGATCTACAATTTTTGCAGTTCTGTTTGCAGACAACAGAAGAGGATACCACTTATGTCAATTTGGAAGACTGGGACAATTACCAAATTGACCTAGGAGGCAGTGGCCACAGTAGCAGTTGGATTCCTTTTCCATACAGAGTGTGGGCATCATGATATAAGAAACATTGCTGTCACTCTGAAATGGCAACATTTACCCTTTGTAACATCACAGTATCAAACCCCATTAGTTATTTGTCATTGCACTGTCATCATCTTCACAACATAGTTCCTGACTAGCTAAGATCTCATTATCTTTCAAAAAAAGGGGGGTATCAATGGAATTTTTAAAAATGATGGTGAAATAACTGCTCTGTGACAGTGCACAGCAGGGAAACAGGACTCCCCCCCCCCCAAAGGCAAGCACTAGAACTTATTTTGGAGAACACCCTCCTTTCTGTAGCAAAACCTTTGGTCCACAAATACTGGCATGCCCCCTTACATACATATCAATGGATTGACTGACACAGTTATTTTACCCAAGCAAAAATAAACTCAAGTTCAAAAGCAACAAAGTTATGTCAACTGATCAAATATATTAACAATTTTATCAGATTTATGCAATTATTTATGGCAAGGAACCATCACAGTGCAATGTCTATTCCCTGTCATTTTTCAGAGGGGAGTATACCTTTATGATTCATACCCAACTTAACCTAAATAATAACACCACATGATGTTTACCTACTACAAAAATTATTATATGAACTTCATGTCAGTCTGCCACTCAAACATGTTGCAAGGAATTCCCAACCTACAGATGGAAAAAATAGGGATTTCAAGATAGACAATAACCGTGGGATAATAAACAATGCTAATAAAGGTTGTGGAGAAGATTTTAATACAAGCTTGATAGGATAATAAGGGCATAATGAGTTTATACAGAAACTAGCCTCTGATCCTCAAAATGTTCCACCAGCACAGACACCCTATAATTAATCCAGCTGATGGTTGAAGATGTGCTTTCAAGGTTTCGGCTGGAAACCATTGGCTGAAGGGGCATAATAATAAGTGAGAAATGGCAAGTTAATTCTGAAGTACAAAGAGAAACTGCCTTCAGTAATCAGAGAACAAATAGTTGAGGAAGAAAGGAGATTTCTAATTTGTCTTCCTCCTGTATTTTGTAGCTACTGATTCAATCAAAACCAACAATTAGCCGCCATTAAGACTATACCATTTTTAATGAAAACGGGGGGGGGGGGGCACACCCTTACTGGAATAGCCTCACAGCTATACTTGATAATCATACTATTAAGCTCATTAAAGCCAAAACCTGAGGAAAACCCACAGGACGTAAAACATTTCAAAACTAGGTCACGGCTGTTTCCTAATAAGACTCTTCAAGTTTGTTGATGGAAACAAACTTACTCTAGTGGGGCAAAACATCTTAAAGACAAAACAGAATTGAAACCATGCATAACAGCCTAAAAACAATTACCAAAGTCACCTCATGGTCAATGACAAACCTCCAAAGCCATGCTTACAGTTTCAGGAGCAGAGCAAACAGAGGAAAAGTAAAGGCATCTGTCTGGAAGGGATAGAGTAATTAGTATGTAGCAGAAGACCCAGAATTCCGTACCACCAGTACCCCAGAAACAAAGTTAGCAACCTTGTCGAGAGAGTCAGTTTCCAATATTGAAAGAAGAGATTGTAACTTAATCGAATCCTCCCAACCCTGCATTTTATTCAGCAGTGCAGCCAGATAGTTTTTAAGAAGGATGTCATGAAGTGGGCAGTAAAAAAAAATATATGTTGTAATGTCTCCACACAGTTCCTGTCACAGGTACATCTTCTTTCTGAGTAGGGAATGCCACTTAACCTGCCCGCTAGCAGAGCTGATGGAAATGCATTACATCTCGCAAGGGAGAATGCTCTGCGAGCCTGTGGGCACTGCAGATGATAAAAGAAAGAAGCCGGTTTCCCAAAACTGACTGGGACGTGCAGACAGAGAGGAGAACATATGGTGTTAGCTGTGCAGAATAGCCCTTGATGCTCAATATCAAGCAATCTTTCCTTGATAATCCTGTAAACTTAGTTTAAACCAAATATACCTAGGCTTGCTGTGTCTAGTCCTATCGATTTGAGCTTTGTGAGTATATCTGCAACCTCCACAGGCAGTACTGGATCAGTCAGAAGCTGGTACATTAGCCCATAAAGGACAGAATTGAAAAAAATTGCAAGCCAAAATTTTACTGATCTCAGCCAAGTCAACATTTTGAGTTGGATAAAACCCACTTCAAGACACATAACAGAGTATGTGTAAGAGTAAAAAAATCAGTCAATCTTCATTCGTGGACAGGTTCTCATTTTTCGGGGGGGGGGGGGAGAAAAAATAAGAAGGGAAATAAGGAGAAAAATACTGAGCACGTGGACCTGAAAAGAATGGACGTACTGCAGCAAATTACAGAAAATCTGCCATATCAAAGCTCCCTTATACCAAGTCAGACCATTGATCCATCTAGCCCTGCATCATCTACTCCGACTGCCATCAGCTCCCCATAGTCCCAAGGTCCTTCCCAGCACTGTTACTAGAGATCCTTTTAACTGGAGATGTCGGAGTCTGAACTTCAGAACTTCTGCACACAAGCAGCATGCTCTCCCACTGACCTTTGAACAAGGAAGGGCTACATAGCATGGGAACTTCATAGGCATATGAAACTGTACATGGAAACTGTAAATCACTCTTACTAATGAATTTAACCAAGAAGGCTGTATACAGACAGAATATCATTTGAGAAGGGAACCTGGAAGGGAGCACTTACAATGTTCTGTTCAAAAAAATTATTTCTCTACTGGAAAAAAAAAATGATTCTGCAAGTTTGCCACAGAAACTGCTGGTCACAACACTGTGGAGTTACAACTTCCCAACCCATTCCTTAAGGGCGCAATCCTAACCGGCACTTAGGCTAGCATAAGTGCCCCGGGAGGGTCGCAAACATGCCGTAAAGTACGTTTGCACCTCTGTGGAAGGAAGCTGCGCTGGCACATCTAAATGTGCCGACGCGTGGAGGCCAGCAGAAGCCTCCATGGCGGCTTCCTCGCCACCGCTTGTGTCAGCGCACCGCATTGACACAAACAGCGAAGATAGGCGTGGGAAGCATAGAGGAGGCAGGAAGGAGGCACATCTGGGCAGGGGGAGGGCGGGTAATGGGTGGCCCCTGGGTGGGCACGCAGAGAGCCAGGGGCGGGGCTGGGACCCAGTGGTTATGCTGGATCCCAACCCCCATCCCTGGGACGAATGGAGCGGCTTCAAACCACTCCACTCCTCAGACTTGCGCTCCAGAGGTGCCTGCTCCAGCGCAGTTTGGATTGCGCCCTAAAGCAGTTATGCATCTCTTTTTAAATGTACTTTGCAAAAGGTGAAAAAATGAGTGTTCAGATGAGTTGGGGGAAAAAAGCAGGAGAGTCTTGTAACATCTTAAAGACCATCACATTTATTTTAGTATAAGTTTTCTAAGAATTTCAGTTCTTCAGCAATTATTAAAGGTGCTAAAATGTTCTTTATTGTTTTTGCTATAACAGACTAAAGCAGCTTCCCTCCAAAAAGATGGTTAAATACACCACATTAAAAACCTAAACAAGGCAGACAGCTCACTTGCAGCACAGGTAGAAAGGCAAGACCAATAACTTACCTGGCTTATGAATCACTTGCATATCTGCCATTTACAATATGATACCAGGGAAAAATGGGTTCATCCCATAGGAGAAAAATCCTTGATGATTTTTAATGTTATATTTGTAAGCATCCATACATACATTTTTATTCAGTAGGATCAAAGCCTAGCTTTGTCAACTTAAAATGCAAAAAACAGACTTCCTTTATGTTACGCTGCTAACATGCTACTCACCATGATTTTGTCACTGTCTATAATAGTGTTCAGTCTGTGTGCAATAGTCAGCACAGTACACTGGGCAAACTTTTCACGGATCGTCTTTTGAATCAGCTCATCTGTTCTGAAATAAACACCACATGCAGATGTGAAAGACTGGCAACGAAACAAACACATTCAATATCTTGCAAGTTTTCCTTTCTGCACTAACTACCATAAAATTAAATAAGTAAAGTCTATACAGTGGCAATAGGGCACATCCTTACCTTTTAGCCATTACACTGTAATATAGTTGATGAAGGCTTAAGAATCTTTAACCCAGACAGTAATTTTGTGCTGTACAGATTGCACAGTTTGTACTTATTCACAGAGGACTGTATGCAAATATGGCGTCCATAGTGTCAATGTCAAGAGCACAGTCAACATTTAAATCTCAATCTCTCTCACACTGAAGATGACCATATGCCTAGGGCTTTTATATAGAAAGATTTCTTTAAAAAAAATCACAAAAAGGGACAATAGTATAGTTTGCATGAAACATGAGGGACTGTTTTAGCCAAAGAGAGCTAGAAAATTTAGAGGCTACTCTCTACATCTTCTTACCACTCATCATCATCCTTGCTAAGTACAATGCTGGCTCTCTCTATGTCCAACCTCTTTTAAGCCATTTCTGCCCAAAGTTGCATATATGCAACAAGGACCAAATGTGTACACCTGTGGGTCAGGCAAAAATGGGTTAAATATGGAACAAAATACTGTATCTCCCTTCCATGTAATTTTCTGTGCCTTGGTTAATCAGATTTTAAAGAGGTAAGTCTCCTAAGGTCTGCATGACAATTGCTCACATTTTTCCTTCAGAGCAATTGAAAATATTATTGGGCTACTTTGACTTCCAGTTGGCATTAATAATGTCCATGAAAGGGTAAGTTCGCACATAACATATCAGAATTTTTTTAACCCCTTTCTTCTCCCACATGACAACTACCAATGGTAATGCTTTGGTTACATGTAAAATGCTCTCTATTGCCACTTCAAGTGTCAGTTCAAAGCCATCATTTTCTACAATCACTTGAATGAGAGGATTTTTGTTAAGTGAATTTACAACTGCCCAGTCAGAGAAGAAATACAAGAGCATTAAACAACCAATGTCTATAAAAAGGGCAACAGAACTGTTATGCGTATGCCATAAAATACTTTATTTTTATGTAAATATGCAATGTGACAGGTTACACTGTCATACCAAAAATCCTCCAAAGTAAAAGTTTTATCTATTTGTTAATGGTAACTGTCCCTCCTAGTTCCTCCCTAAGTGCGTATAAGTAACATGACAGCTCATTACTGTGTTTCAGGAATCAGGAGAGGTGGAATTTGAAGGGAGCAAGATTCAGAGAAGCAATGAGGGGGGCAACCATGTGCAGCCATGGTCCAATGTTGTATCTGATTATCAAAACTACAGTGAAGGATTACTCACAATCCCAGATAGTTTTAATGGGTTTACAATGAAAAATAGTTAAGCATTACCTCTTATTTTGAAGTTGTCACATTTAACTGTGACTATGATCTGGAAAGTACCATGAAACCACAGCTGAGGTTGCCAAGTTAAGTCAGCCCTCAGTTACCAAAAGACCTTGTGAGAAGAAAAGCTAGAGAGGTGGACAGACAGCCTCAGTCATTGTTAGTAAACCATCCACCTTGGTGTAAAGTGTGTCAAATATGTCCCCTATGGGATTAGCATTCTAGTATGACACCATATATTAACCTGTGGTAACATTCTTAAAATGATGCAATTATGGCTGCACTGGAGATGCTAAGAAAGAGATAATCAAGCCAAGACATTCAAGTTGCTGTTGCAGCATCTTTTACATTTTGTATAACTGTGCCCAACCACTATACATGCTATCACCACAATCAATATTACAACACTTGGGTCAGGCAAAACTATTTGAATATATAATGTTTGTTTAAAAAACACAGCACACACATACAATCCCAGTATGTTAAATTAGAAATTACATTATATTTGTATTACCCTGATAAAAGCCACAACTAGCAACACTTCTTGGTCAGAGCAAGGTGTTAGCCAATGATTTTTATTAAAGGAATGGTATTCTCTCTCTCTCACACACACACACTCTTTCACCTCAACCTGCACAAAGAACACAATTGCTCTCACAAGGATGTGATTAAAATGAATCATGATTCAAACAAGATTATGAATTTATACATCCAGGCTGCATGCAAAGACTACTAGATTATATGGCTCTACATGCACCCCCTCCAGAGGCAAGCAGAGTTCCCCTCACTTTGGTTTCAGATATCCATCAGGGAGGTCCCAGAACGGAACCCCGGCAGATAAGAAGCATGCCTATAGCTGAAAATGAATATCTGTTCTGACAAAAGGGTGCTAGACAATGGAACATAGCTTTACTGCACTACTGGAACATTCATATACAAAGTAGCCCATCTCACATCACTTCAGGGGTTGCGGGCTTGAGAAACAGGTGAATCCCTTTCAACTGAAAAAATGTGACTTAACAAGGAGACTAGTTCATGGCTCAAGGGGAATTTGGACTTGTGTACTCCTAGTCTCTTGGGCTACTCTCTTTTGTTTCTTTTTAACTATACTAGTTAAAGGATAAACACCAACAAAACCCACAAGAGTGAAGAAAATTAAGAGATCATTCACTTTATTTTGTTCATGAATCACGTTCTGCAAAAAAAAAATCCATCAGCAAGGGGTGGGGGGGGTAGATGAATAATCAATCTTGGGTTACCTTGGGTCCACATTTGCTGTTGCTTCATCTATAATCAATATTTTATTCTTCTTGAGAATAGCCCTGGCTAGGCACACCAGCTGTCTCTGGCCAACACTAAAATTAGATCCTGATTCTGCCAGTTGCGTTTCCAGTTTGTCTGGTAGCTCTTCTATAGCTTCTTTCAGCTGAACCTGCAGATGAAATATGTCCAATAATTAGTAAATCGATTCTAAAAAACACAGCATGAGTCTTGTGTTTCATATTTAATTTCAAGTCTATTCATGATTCAGACTTTTCTAATTATTAAAAAAGATGACTCTGATAAATAAGGGCCAAATCCTATCCAACTTTCCAGCCCTGGTGTAGCTGTCCCAATGAGGTTTGTGCGGCATCCTACGGTGGGAGGGTATTCATGGAGGTCTCCACAAGGTTAGGGAACATTTGTTCTCTTGCTTAGAGGCTGCACTGCAGCTGCACCAGGGCTGGAAAGTTGGATAGGATTGGGCCCTAAGTGATTAGGGTTGGGTGTGCAACAGCTGACCCAGTATGTATAACTATTAGGGACATTATTATAAAGAATGCACATGGTAGACTAAAAACTGAAGCTTTTTTAAAAGAGAGAGAGAGAGAGAGAGAGAGAGAGAGAGAGAGAGAGAGAGAGAGAGATCACCTCTTCCAAAGAATTCCATAGATCTTCATCAGTATATTCATTGAAGGGATCCAAGTTTTTCCTCATAGTTCCAGTAAACAAAACTGGCTCCTAGAAGATAACACATCAATTTTCAAAATGTTTCCACTGTGCCAAGTCCTGATAATTCCGGCACAACTTTCAACCTCAATGTTGCTTTGATTGAGAAGTCTCTTACATGCATGAAAAGCTAGTTAGGGCAGAACTACACGTTAGAGATAAACATAGGCAGCACAACTCAACAGCTACATCTTTTAAGCCAGGGGTGTCAAACCCATTTCATATAACTGGCTGAATAGCATTAATGATGCCTGCTGAGGACCAAAAGTGACATCTTTAGGCAGGAAATGGTATCATTAAGCAGATGACAGCCAGGAAAAAGCACTTTGTTCTTACACAGAAACTTATTAGCTACAAATGACAGAACAGAAACTGTAAAATCTTGATATTCTCAAGTTATGAGAAACCCCAGTTATCAAGCAGGTCACTGTTTCAGTAGCACTGCTTCTGCTGAGGTATCAGCAGTGCTCTGAGAAGTGAAACCTTAGCAGAAGTGGAGCTGCTGAAAGGGTGGTCCATATGACAAATGCTCCTAGCACGTTAGCAGCATCTCCCTCTCTCGCCATTCTTGATCTGCCTCGTCCCCCATCATGTTCCTTGCCTTCTGAGGCCTCCTCCTGTCTGTCTGTCTGTCTGTCTCAGAGCCTCAGTGGAAGCAGTGCTGTTGACAGCTCTGGGAGAGCCAAATTCTAACAGGGCTGAAGAACTTCCGATGGCTGCTCCCGGCCTTATTTTTGACAATCCTAAGCTGAACAGCTTTAAGAGGGAAATTTGCAGCACAAACTGTGGCTGAAGCTTTCTTGGCGCCAGGCCCCAGCCATGCCCCAGCTTCCCCTTCACACTTTTTTGGCTGCTTGCTTGTTGTGGAGGTCTCAAGCTCAGCCACATTTTATCCTCTTCACCCAAGGAGTTGGGCTTGGGGACGGTGCTTGGGCAAGTGGCACACCAAGCCCACTCTTTTTGTTGTGCCAATATAGTAGTTGAGGCCAGAACCACATCAAAGGGACACAGCACCTGAAGTCGCCCTCTCCTGCTGGAGCCTCATGGAATTTTGAGAATGATGATCAGACAAAAAAGTATGTGGTTGAAATATGAAACATGGCTATAACTGAAAACAGCCAAAAGAGCAAAGTGACAAAAATCAAGTGGATAAAAGTCAAGATATTGCTGAACTGGTAGTGTCACTGATCACTTCAGTGACTGTCACATCCTCAGATCATGGGACAAATATCAAACTACAAAATGCTGGACAGATGGGCCAGATCAATAGGAGGGCAATGGTGCAATGAATTGCAAAGGCATCCTCCATCATCCCTATTCAGTGTTGGTACAGCACCCACATTCCTGTATGTTTTCAATATATGAGATTAGCTGGTTGTCCTGGAGACAAGTGGAAATGTTTACATTCAGTATGACTGGCATCGTAATGGCGACAATTTTTTGCTTACTCCATACTGACAACTGGCTGGGTTGATGTTCTAGTGCTGCGATGATTACAGACCCTCAATGGATTGCCCAATAAATTCCCATACTCCCTTTGCCAGACTGTCAAAATCATAATCACCACCAGTCCTATTACCGTATTTTTTGCTCCATAATACGCACCTGACCATAAGACGCACCTAGTTTTTAGAGGAGGAAAACAGGAAAAAAAATATTCTGAACCAAATAGTGTAATAAAATATTTAATAAACTATAACAGAATAACATTTGAACCATGTAAAGTGAACAGCAGTCAACAGTGGCATTAAGAACCATTATCACTGTCATTAACAAATGGAGAGACTTAAAGGTTTGAGTACTCTAGTTTTCTGGAAACCCCAAGAACTCATCATCGCTAGAGTCAGAATTTATGAAGCTCACAAAAGCAGGTGCACACAAATAGGGGATCACATTATCTTTCTGCTACAATGATGTTCTGCCAAATCTCAATCCACTGGGCCTTGTGCCTGCTTAAGGCTGATCAGTCCCCCTTGTGCAACTCACCAGTGCAGCAAGCAAAAGTGAGTCCAGTTCCAGTCCACAGATGCCAAGTAAATCAGTCCCATCAATCAGAGTTGCCAAATCAGAGTCCAGAACCAATAAGCCAAATTACAGTCCAAGGTCAGTCAAATCCATCAGGGTATCCAAGTCCAGTCACAATCCACAGTCAGATTCCAAATTCAATAAACCCAGTCAGTCTCCTCTCCTACCTCCAACCTGCACTCCTTTAAAACCTACAAACCCTTTCTGCCTCAGGTACTCCTTATATCCCTGAGGGCCCTATTGCCTTCCAATGGCTGCAGCTGTGCAGCACACTCTGCAGAATGCCCAGGCCTTATCCTTAAAGGGGCCACTGCTGACACCACATCTACCTCCTCGCCAGTTCTTCCGTGATTCCAATACAAATGAACAAGTGGAAAGTCCAACCACAACTTGAATTCTCAAGACACAACAAACCTCTGGATTTATGGTGAGAACCGAGCCTTACCTGGGGCTTGTGCAATAAGCAAACACTGGCATTCTGACCAAGGAGACAGTTTTTTCTTTGTGGTGGGGGGGGGGCTTACATTCAGATGCTGGATGAGGTGAGTGAAAGCGCCCCTCCCCTGCTGTGTGAGTGTGTGTGTGGGGAGGGCAGAGCATCTGTGTGTGTAAGAGAAGGGGGCAGCCTGTGTGTGTGAGAGAGGGGGGAAAGTGTTTGTGTTGCAGAGAAGTTGTGATGCTCCAGGCTTGGGGTGGGGGGAAAGAGAAGTTGTGATACTCCAGGCTTTGGGGGGGGGAGAAAGAGAGGCTGTGATGCTCCAGGTTTGGGGGGCAGAAGAGAGAAGCTGTGATGCTCCAGGCTTGGGGGGGGAGAGGATGTGATGTTCCAGGCTTGGGGTGGAGGGGGAAAAGAGAGGATGTGATGTTCCAGGCTTGGGGTGGAGGGGGGAAAGAGAGGCTGTGATGCTCCAGGCTTGGGGGGGGGGAGAGAGGCTTTCCTGGGAGTAAACCCCCCTGACTCTAATGGGACTTACTTCAGAGTAGGCATGCACAGGATTGGGCAGCGAGACTGCCACCCCACCCACGCTTTCCTGGGAGTGAGCCCCACTGACTCTGAGACTTACTTCTGAGTAGACACGCGGGCTTGTGCAGTGAGACTGCCACCCCACCCACGCTTTCCTGGGAGTGAGCCCCACTGACTCTGAGACTTACTTCTGAGTAGACACGCGGGCTTGTGCAGTGAGACTGCCACCCCACCCACGCTTTCCTGGGAGTGAGCCCCACTGACTCTGAGACTTACTTCTGAGTAGCCTCTGACTGTCCGGGGAAGCAGAGCAGAGCAAGCGGGCAGGGGGCGGGGCCAGGGCTGAGGCGGAGGTTTATTTTATTTTTTGCAGTATTCACTCCATAAGACGCACACACTTTCCCCCCCCATTTTTTGGGGGGGAAAAGTGAGTCTTATGGAGCGAAAAATAGGGTAGATACCAGTAGGACTTCAGTAGATGTTAATAACTTGGCTTTACTTTACATATGAATAGCTAGGAACAGAATGCCTCAATCTGTACTGATAATGGTCATAGTTAATTTTCCAAATTAATAGTTCATTTGGGGCATGAATATTCCCAGTTAAGAATCCCTGCTCTATCGTAATGTGCAGGGCAATCCAATCCTAAGCTTCCTGGTGCAGAAGGGTGCAGTGGCACCAAAATCGCTACAGCCATTAAGGGCCAGGGAGGCCACTGAAGGTTTTCTCAGGGGAAGGGAACTTTCATCCCCTTCACTTGGGCCCAGGCCTCGCAATGGGCTACTCAAGTCTGTGCCAGCTATTTCATTGGCGCAGACTTGAGAAGCCCCATATTAGGTTCTGCAACCTGGCATTGGGGATTGGATCCAGCAGAGGAGGCCTCCACCTGTCCCACCTCCCTCCTGGGCAGGTCCCTCACTCATCCTGCCCTCTCCGCACTCCAGAATGTCTTCCCCCACTCCGAAAAGCTGCACGGCTGCCTGGTGGTGCTACTTACCATTGGTGGGTCAGTGGCCTCCCAGTGCTGAGGCCCAGCTTCAGCTATCCCTCCTCTCTAGGTACTGCAAATGTGCTTTATGGCACGTTTTCGACACCCAGAGCAGGTGGTACCCACGTACTGCCAGCACTGACGATAATAGAATTGGGTCCTTGATTAGACTGACATTGGTGCTGGGGGAGTACTTTAGAACAGTGGTGTGCATCCAGAGCCTCTACTATGGTGAAGGGAATTTCATGGAACACCCCCTCAAGGCTTTGGACATGTGGGTGTCTGAAGTTGAGAGTCCTTTGGGGATCTATCTGCCTCATCTACTAAGGGGGTGATTCAAGCAGTTGCTTCCCACAACACAGTA
The DNA here is from genome assembly GCF_035046505.1 of Tiliqua scincoides. Lineage (NCBI taxonomy): Eukaryota > Metazoa > Chordata > Lepidosauria > Squamata > Scincidae > Tiliqua > Tiliqua scincoides. The sequence continues at coordinate 112,147,839 of NC_089823.1, forward strand.
AACTGTGCAGTTTTGAAGAAGCAGGAGGAGTCAGATGGCTATGGCTGATACTGAATCCCAGGTGGCTCACCTGAAAAGGCAGAGCATCCACTGCATCCACTCTCAGGTTATACCCGCACTATAGTTAACCTTAGTGAACTAAAGCTACAGATCTTTGATAATGTAATTAATGAAGCTATGTTCTTAAAACACTGTACTTTACATCTTTAAAATTTAAATCTTTAAGATTACAGTTTTCAACAGGAAGAATTATTGCATTTTCAATTATTATTCTGAAACAATTTAATTTTAACTGCTGACAAGATTTTGAGCTATCGAGCTATTTTGATTTCCATGAGCTGGCATAATGTATTAAGATACAATATATTCACTCAGAACTTTTTGAATAAAATATTTTTAAAGCAAGTTCTGCTAAGTTATAAAAGACCAGAAGAACAACAGAGATGAATAAATGCACAGTGCAAAATAGGTATGTGTTTTCATTTACAAGAGGGTTGACTTACAAAAAAAAAACAAAAAAAAACAAAAAAAAACTTCTGCTTGTGTGATTTTAATTACAAAACCTGTTGATCAAAAGAGTCCAGAAACAACATTATGACGACTGGGTTTTCCCCCCTCCTAAGAAGCTCATAATTTTTAACAATACATTATCTTGTGCTATTGGATGCATTTTGAAATTATTGTTAAGATTATTTTCCATTTCAATCTATTTTTATAGGCTGGCAAAATGGGAAATTTGAATTCATAAAATCTTCATAACTGTTATAAAATTACAACAGCACACGTGTACTGCCACAGCAGCACAGCAGATAAGGATAAATTTTAATTACCATTTCTGACACAGATTGTTATATTAAAATTGCCTATTTCATGAGAGGAAGTTAGTAAATGAAACCTGTAAATAATTATAAATTGTAGGCAGGGAAACAGATAATGCTGCATCAAAAGAATGATGGAGAAATACAAGATGCATACAATCATATCCAAAGAACCAATTAGAAGTTTAAGACTGAGCTCTGAACGTGAAAAAAAATGGAGCTTCTGGTTTCATGGTGAAATTCCTTATAAGGCATTTCAGTTCCAATTTCTCCGTGAAGCGAGAAGTCGCTTTCTTCATGTTCTGAGCTTAGTCTGAGAACAGCAGGAGCCTTGCTTCTGGAGGAGGGGGCAGTTGGCCTCCAGACTGCAGAGACGGACATTCGCCCATATCCACAGTTTCGGCTATCCGCAAGGGGTATCCCCTGACCCCCAATCCACATATTCACTTATCCATGGATTGGGTTTGGGGCCACCCTCACGTGCGCCCCCTTTCGGGGCAAGGGGAGATCTGCTTCACTGACCCCCGAAGGGTGGGGGGAAGGAGTTTGCCCATATCCATGGTTTCACTTAACCACAGGGGGTTCCAGAACGGAACCCCTGTGGATACAGGGGCACATGTGTATCTGATTTTTGAATAACCTCAGAGCTTGAGGAGATTAGTTATCTGATCTTTCCATCACACATGTTTTCCTTGAGGCTCTGTGGGAGTCACCAGAAATTGGTTCATGACCCACCAAGTGAGACCTGACCCATAGTCTGAGAAATGCTGAGCTAGGGGGGAAAGTCAGTGGTAGGTTGCATTGCACAAGGAACAGAAATCTACACCTGATAGGATGTCAGTGGTCATAAACCATAAGAAGGCACTGCAGTAATAAGAACTAGAACCTAAAAAAGCAATTCTACCTCTCTATACAAGAATGGATGCAGCTAGTGTACAAGTCGAAGCTTGCAAAAGGCACTGTGCTGGCCACAGTGAAAAACAGAAGTTATAGGACCCCAACTGCAAACTTCCAAACTCCCAACTTTTATTCTTAAGGAAAAATGCAATTCCATCCAGACCAGATGGAATACCACATCCTTGGCCAACTGAATGACCCACCAACAGAACCTCTATCTTGCCTGGACTATACTTTATTAACCCTCGTATAGACCATCAGTGAAACCAAGCACCTAATCGGCATCTATTTAGCCATTTAGCACTCTTAAGATGATTCTCAGGTGCTAGCCAAAACAAAACTGAGTGGAAAGGCCTTAGTCCAGAAGTTCCCAGACTTTTTTGACTGGCAGCTCCCTTGACCTACTGGGCCACTACCCACAGCTCCCTGTTAGGGCTACAATCACACTGTATAGGCAGCAGGTTTTTCACAAGGATTCTGCAGCTCCCCTGGCTGGTTCCCACAGTTTTCTGGGGAGACACAGCTCACAGTTTAGGAACCACTGCCTTAGTCCCTTATAGTGCAAAGATAACTCTTTTGGTAGGAAGAATACAAGTACCAGCTCCCACCTTTTTTAATTTTTAGAAGGCTCCTGAGATGTAGATCTCTATAGGCACAGTTACCTTGCTTGCCTATAAAGGCCACAAAGAACCCTGGATTCAAGTCAACAAGAGTTAGGATCAGCATTGATGCATATGCAACATTACAGCATGGCCAATGCCTAAAAGGGAGGAGAGGGGTGAATTTGTGTGAAAGAGGGTAGAAGAGAGTTTTACAACGTGTAGGCATCATTCAATCTGAGTAGATCGAAGAAATCAAGTCCAGCAGAAACGTATTATACATGGCAAAATAATGCCTGAACTCCTGATTAAACATCCTCGCCACCTTTCAAATCCAAAACATGTAATGGTTACTTGCTTTTGTGCCCTCTAGAAAGTAGAAAAACAAGACTTCTTTCACCTGCAAAGTAATTGTACCTGCCAGCCTTTAGAAAGTAAACCTCTCAAGGGATTTTTGACTAAAACCTTACTTAGAACTGGCAAACTAGGAGAAAAAGCACATTTAAAAAAAACTAATTATACCATACCAGGAAGTTCATGCATCAATAATGTAAGCAACAATAAATATCTCCAGGGAATGAAAACCGAATACACTTCATAGGACTTTCTACCTCTCAGATATGTATTTTGCTGAACAGGGATTGGTATTTTGCAATGCACCTGAAATAGCCTGGAAAAAGGCTTTCAAAACTCAGCAGTCACTGAATGAACTGATGATCGTCCATTTTCAAGAGAAAAGAACATTGTGCAAACACAAAGACAGAAGAATTTAAGTCCATGTAAAGTCCCTTTTAGACACAAAAAGGTCACCAACTTTACTCAGTAGCACTACTGTGCATTAATGAAGCCCTCAGTGTTCAGAAACAAAAAAGGAGGCTGCATTAGGCTGCAATCCAATTGTATTTCTTTGCTAGTAATGGCATACCTACCTCTTTCTTTGCCTTGTTTTTGAACAAAGAGGGAAGAAGGATAAGCCAAAGAGGGCTTTCAGAGAGCCATTCTGCTTTCTAAACTTTTTATCATAGTGGTTTTAAAAATACAATGGCAAAAAAAGCCAAATAAAGGTAATTACTGTGGCACACACACACACCCTGCCCCACAACCTGTGGCGCAGTAGGCAGCCTATTTTCACACATCATGTAAATCAGTCTAACATGCAGATTCCTGGGCTGAGTCTAAGTCACAGCATATGTTAAAAAGCAACAGACAAGAACAGCAAAATGAGTAGCCCCCTTTCCATTTTTCTGGGGAAAACGTGGCAATTTATCACAATATATATACAAATATAATGACCCAGAGGCCTGCTCTACCCGGCCCTTATTTTTCTTTACAGCTCTTTCTGCCCATAATATAAAGCCCCTCTTGTCCAGAGCCCTGAAGGGGAGGACCATTTTCCTTCCTCAAGTTCACAACTTAAGTTCCCTTTTTCTTCATGTGTTGTCCATTTTGCTTCTCAGCTCTTGGTCTTCAGAGCCCTACTCTGTCCCCCCTACCCTGCTTCCTGCCAGCAAGAGCACTAAGACTGACTGACTTGACTTATCAGACTGACTTGAATAGAGGCCCTAACCACAGTGAAGTCTTGTCTTTTCCCCTCACCGGATGGAAAATTCTTTTACCTTGAGTAAGCCTCTGGGACTGCCCCCCTCACTGCAGGATGCAACACATGGCAGCACTGGAGATGGAAAGTTGAATAGGACTGGGCCCTGAATTTTCTTGGGCCATAGGGGACTGCTGCGGGCAGGAGAAGGCAGAAAGGTTATGGGAGTTTTGCCCATGGGTCTTCAGATACAGACCATATAAATCGCCACTTTTTGCACTAATAGAAGAGCAGCAACTGGGAAGAGGCAAACACCAAAGCAACTCAGCTAGCAAGATTTTAACCTTTTCATCCTATGTCCTTCTTTCTGAACACCTTCCTTCGTTAGCCTGCAAACTAAATGCCATCTGTGGTGATAACTAATGCCCCAAATGAAAAACTGTTTGGGCAGAACAGAAATGCAGATAATGAAACTGTTAAAATAGCCATAATAATGTAACTTCACTTTTGGTCAATGTTCAGGGAAAAGAGGATTAACATAAACAGAAATGAAGTAAAAAAAAAAAGGCACACGAAAATATTAAGGATTCCTGAATACTACTAACAGGGTGTAGAATAAAGATAAAGAAAACATCGTGAATACAAGGTTTCTGAGGAGTCTAGACTTCTAGAATGTACTGATACACAAAGTAGACCGTACCTGAGGTATGATTGAAATTTTCTTCCTCAAGTCGTGAAGTCCTAGTTGTGATGTCAAATACTTATCAACCCAAATTCTTCCTTGGGGCTCAGCCAACCGGAAAAGAGCAGCTATTAGAGAGCTCTTTCCAGCTCCTGTTCTTCCCACAATTCCAACCTCGAGAAAAAGACACAGACTTATATATTCTGTATTGATAAGCAGAGCATTGTTCTTATGCAGTGCTCCTAATTATCTTGCACATTTTACTTCTTTTGGGAGAGATTTACAAGGCACCTATCAGAAGATAAGGGAGGGAGATAGAGAATCAGATCACTACAAATAAGTCATTATGTTTAAATGGTCCAGTAATATCTGAAAACACCTGAGCAATACAGCATCATTATCAGGCCTAAAGATTTCAGCTTGTTTCCTTCCAGTATGAAATGGACAAAACAAAAGCTCTCTCTTAATAAGATCTAAGAAGCTAGAATCTATTTCATTTATTAAGATTTTCACCCTATCCCTTAAGGCACAATGGTCTTGTCTCAGCTGTTTAAATTGATCTTAAATTTTAATGCAATTTTATATTTGTTTCAAATTTATTGTTGCCTATCCTGACCCTTCAGGGATGGGGTGGGTTATAAAATGTTATTAACATTTTCTTTGGGACAGGAATAACATTTCCTTTTTTCTCGTCTAACCCCTGAGCAAATCTCTTAGGTAGGTCACTGGTTTTTCCATTATGAAAATGGGGAACTGAGGCTAAAAAGATATTAGCCCAAGACTACTGAGTCAGAATGCAGGCTCATTTAATTCTAGATTATAAATCTACCATAACAGCACAGGCTCTATTTCTAGTTCTGTCACTGAGTGGGTAGGCCTAAAGCAGTCCCTTGACACTTGCTAATTGATAAAAAGCAAAATACATTCTTATACCATCATTTGAAATTTACAGATTGCAGTTATTTCAGTAAAACTAAACATTTTTAAAATTATCAGTAATTTATAAAGATTTTCCATTAGTTGCTTTGAAAAAAATATCTTTTGGAGTAGTACAAAACTAGTGGAAATAAGAAGGGCTTCTGCTAAATTAGTGTATGTGCCTGTTATGTTATGACCTTGAAACATTGTGGAGTGGAACATTCTAGAATATCTCTTGCCAGATTCTGATAATCGTACTTACTTCAAACACAGAACGATACATATGTCCTAAAAGCAATCTGAAAAAACTAGGAATATCCAGTATTTTACCAATACAGTCGTGCACCGCTTAACAACAGGGATGTAGAACGGCATTCCTGTTGTCAGGTGAGGCTTGACGCTATGCAAAGCCTTCAAGGCGAGGGAAAGCTCCGCTCCCCTCCAGAAGGTTTCCTGAGCCTCCTAGAGGCAGCACGCTTCCGCACACAGTCTCTGCAAGACTCAGAATACTGGAATCGCACGAGAGACGCAACTTCCGGTTTCCTCTGGGAAACTGGAAATTGTGATTCTTGCGCGATAGGGCATTCTGAGCCTTGCAGAGGTAGCGTGTAAACATGTGCTGCCTCTGGGAGGCTCAGAAAAGCCTCCAGAGATGAGCTTTCTTCAGCTTCAGAGGCTGGGGGAGTGCAACCTTCTGACCAGTGGCGGCTGTCGCATATGTGATCTGTTGCTGGCTGAATAGTTGTTAAGGGTCACACACCTGTACTACCTCAGGTTCTACAACAGAAAACCTGAATGTATTAGAAATCACTTGTTTCCTGGATAATGACTCTTTCAAAACTTTGTTAAACAAAATAGCAATACAAAAGTAGTCAGAAATGCACACCTGTAAAAACATGCTCTTACAGGTTGTTCAGACATTATTTCCTGGGGATCATAGCTGGGGAGAGACCACAGGCAGGCCCAAAGAGCTGACAAATCATGTCATAAACTGCACTGAGGTGAAGAGAGCACCCTGGGTTGGAAACTCAACTTGGATGACTCAAACCCGAAACACGAAAATGCATGTTTTTTGCTGATTCGTGTAAGACTTGGAAAACACTCGAGTCAGAGGGCCCATGACTCAGCACTCGGGAAGTGTAGGAGGGCAGGAGGAGGAGCACAAGGGTGTTCTTGCTTTAGGATTGGCTGGAGGGGGAAAAAAGAGGTGGGGAAGCAGAGGAAGGCAGTTCGTAGTAATCACTCTTTCCCACCTTGTGGCTTCTATGGGCTCTGTTAATTGGGAGGGGGAACTCTCACTGAATGACTGGCTGCAGTGGGACTACTTCTGAGTAGGGTTGCAATGGATTGGGTCGTCCTGATAAGCCTTGCAGCTGTTGCACATGACCCTCCTCCATCCCAACTCTCTCGCAGTCTGTCCTATCCCCTCCTGCCCTGTTTACAGATGGGCGGGGAAAGCAGGAAAGTGTTTAATCAGAACTCACACACACACACCCCTTGGCAGCAGTCCCATTTTTTTTCCCATGGTGGGCTTTTTAAAGGGGGAGAGATTCAAGTCCTATCATGAAAGGGTGACTTGGTGACACAAAAAGTGTCCCCATTAGGACTCGTTTTTGGGTCGAGTCACAGAGGGGCGTTGACTTTAGACATGACTCAAGTCAAGTCGCACTGGACCTTTCCATCCCAGAGAACACCCCAAACCAGGAACAATTCTGAATGTCTGAAGGTGGAATTTTCTTGGCTCTTTGAGATGGAACTCTCTTTTAAATAATTATTTTGCTTCAAGAGAGCAAAGCAGATATTTAAAAGAATGAAAATATCTTATTTTCTCCAGGTCTGATTGTAAACAGAAAACAAAAGAGGGGTGGGGGGGCACACAAGGATTTTTGAAACAATACTTATGAGAGTGACTTCCTTCAGAATCACAGATTGAGAATTTAAATGCTATATGAGCAAACGAAAAGAAATGAGCAACCCACCATGCAGAATTTGATATAAGAACAAAAGAGTTCAAGTGTTTCCTCTGATGTCATTGATGTACAGTACAGCATTAGCAGCATAAAAGGACTTTATAAAAATTGATACTTAAAATAAAAATGCAGCTGCTCAGTTCATTGTCAAAAATTCTTCTTTCAGGCTGGCATCCAATGAAAAGGCACAAACCGAGCATGACAAAAGATGGTTTATCTTTTTGGGCAAAGTGACTATGAGCTGTGAAAGGCAACATGGAATTTAGGACAGTACAATTCATTTTTTTGCTTCCTTTATAAATTGTGTTCTTGAAAAGGATTGACAAACAAATTATATAGGCACAGGAGCGCCTACACACTAAGGCTGGATTGGGTCGGATCGAGGGGTAGACTGCATTCTACCATTATGCAGAATTTTTATTCATTTTAAAACCCACAGATTTATCATGCCAGTATGAAGATGGGCACAGGAAATGTACTTGAAATTTATTTTAAAACATATATCCTTTTCTATTAGGACAATCAAAAAACCAAGGTGGTTGACAATCAGCATCTAAAAACAATAAAATTGCCAGTAAGTACAGTGAAAAATCGACATAGTGCAACCATAAAATAAACCAATTTAGAGCGCAATCCTAACCTGTGCTGGTATAGCCAGGCTGCAGTGGCCTGCGCTATATGCAGCATAGATTAGGAGGCTGCCGGAGGTCACTTAAGGGTAGTGGGATATTTTTACCCTTACCCCCATGTTAAGCCCCAGTCTGCATTATGACACTACTTGGATCAGCACCAGCTATTTAGCACCAGCCGAGTAGCCCAGCCTGGGAGTTGGGGTTTGAATTCAACATGCACTGCTACTAACGATCCCACCATCCTTCTGAGCTTGGTCTGTTCCACCCTCCTCCTGCCTAATAACACCCCTCCTCAACCCCAGAATGTCCTCCTACCACTCTCTCCCACCCCCTGCACTGCCCGGCACAAACGTATCCCCTCCAACTGCTGTAGGAGCCGAATTTGGTCCTAGCAAGCTGGCACAGGCCTCTGCACCAGTCCAGCTAATTCCTAAGTCAGCGCAAACGTGCCTTATGATCCATTTGTGATACTCAGTAGCCTGTATGGGGGACTCAACAGCGTGTGTCAGTTCAACTGTTAGTTTGGATTGGGCTGTTAGTAATTTTTAAAGGAAGAAATTGAATAATGAAGAAACTTCATTGTTGTGGCTTAAACCCCCACTGCAAGGTCAAAAGGAAGGATTCTGTTCTTAATTCAGTGGGGAAGAGTTCCATAGTTGAAGTGCCCTGTCTCTTGTTGGTGCCAGTTAAGTCTTAGAAACAAGTGGCACCTGTAGGAGGTCCCCCAGATGGCCTCAGGGGGCAGGCTGCCCCATATGGAAGAAGTTCATCTTTAAGCTATCTCAGCCCTAAGTTGTAAAGGGCTTTAAAGGGGTTGTTCTAACTAAATATCAGAAAAAAATCAAATTAAAATGACTGCATTACAGTATTTAAAACCTTTTCCCTATGAAGAGGAGTCTGCATCAAGTTTGCAACCAAAAATTTGCCTCCCCAAAACATACCTTTCCTTTTTTATTTTTGTCTATGTAAATTAAATCAAGAATCAAGAACCCCATTGTTGTTGTTGTTTTTTTTTCTTTTCTTAATTAATACTCTCTTTCAATTGGGTTCATTATACCAAAATGTTGTAAGTCACTCTGGGGGCTTTTTCAGAGGCAGAAAGGTGGAGAATAAATGGTTGGTTTTTTATGCATGCACGCACATACAAACAAACAAACAAACTGTGTCAGGCGCTGTGTTAAGTGGGCAAACATAATGCCTGCCGTGAGTAAGTCAGTTATGATTTCTCTGGTATGTAGCAAGGGGAGCAGCACAGAAAAGGGAGGTGTTAGCACCACTTCCACAAATTCCACTTGGGAATTTAAGTGTACAGTGCTGTGGCTGAAACAAAGGGAAGATCAGGTAGGGGATGGATAGAGTGGATAGAGATGCTCTTTTCTCTCACACATAACACCAGAACCAAGGGACATCGGCTAAAATTGCTGGGAGTGTTAGGACAGACAAAAGAACATATTTCTTTACCCAGCATGTAATAAGTCTGTGGAATTCCTTGCAACAGGAAGTAGCGATGGCATCTTGCATAGATGCCTTTAAGAGGGAACTGGACAAATTTCCAGAGGAAAAGTTCATCATGGGTTCCAAGTCATGGTAGGTATGTGCAAGCTCCTGGTTTTAGAGGTAGGCTATCTCAGATTGCCAGATGCAGGGAAGCGCACCAGAATACAGGTTGTGTCTGGTTGACTTGAGTGCTCCCTGAAGCATTTGGTGGGCCACTGTGAGATATAAGAAACTGGACTAGATGGGCCTTTGGCCTGATCCAGTGGGGCTCTTCTTATGTTCTTATGAATAGTTATTTGATTTTTCTCTGTAAACCACTTTGTGAACTTTTAGTTGAAAAGCGGTATATAAATACTGTTGTTAATAATAATAATAATAATAATAATAATAATAATAATAATAATAATAATAATAATAATGAAGATGATGATGTCAGGGCTTAGTTACGTTTTTCTGCAATATATGATTAGTGCATGAGATTAAGCATTAGAGACAGTTTAAAGATGGTTTACATACTTTAGAGGTAAAGCTTGAGGTCTGAAACTTGAAGGCAATATGCGGATATATGCAGGAAATATTTACATGGGGTCATAATAGAACATACAGAAAGGGGTAACTAAAATGATCAAGAGATGGCATTACCTACCCCATGAAGTATTTGGGGCCTTTTCTTACACTGGCAGTAATTTTAAAACTACTTTAATTTTTTAATTAATAATAATAATAATAATATTAACTTACCCTGGCTCTCTAGAAGACACAAAAATGGTAATTCTTATTTTAAAAACCACAAACCTAATGTATTTGTACATGCATCTATTTTGCCAGTACAGAATGGTAACACTATGGCCAAAAACATGATTTTTCATTATATTTTTCAAAAAGCATGTCATTTACTAGTCCAAACAAAAGATCTCAAGAACAAGAACAATCTTTTTCCCTATTATTAAAAGCTAGATCACAGGAAAGGCTGCTGCGCAGATGTAGGTAAGTACAGAATGCAATTCTTACTACTCCTTTAAAAAAAAGTGACCTTGTAAAATGAATACCTCTGATAGAAATTAGGAAATGCTTTAGAGAGAGCAAGTGCACTTTACAACAGCCAATAGCTGTTTGTAAACAGCACAGCCAATAGTAGTATAATTCTGGCAAGAATACTAAGTAAAATAAATCAAAGAAAATAAAAATATTCAGGCAGCATAGAACGACTGTCTAAGCAACATACTTTCTCTCTTATTTCCCATATTTTATTTTGTTTGTTTCTTTCCATGAAATGTAAATCTTCTTATCCACTATTAGACTGGCTTATTACCACTGCAAGAGAGCTGGCCCAAAGGCAAGTAGAAGTATGAGAGAGATAAACAGACACGCCATACAAAACCTCAAGAGCTTCAACTCCCACCCATCTTTTTCCCATGAAGTCATTTCTGTGCAATAAAGACACACTAGATTTTTTTTAGAAGGGAACATTATTCTTTTTGAGAAGTCAACTGAGAATTTAGGGATGAGAATGCATTTTAGAAACACAGAAACAACAATCACAGAAAGTACCCAACAGGACAATTTAACTAATCCACAATTCACAGAAAGAATATCCTAATCCTAAAAATTCATGCCATTAGATGCTTGTCCTACTGCTCCTGAATACTTTCAGTGAATGTTACTCTATAAACGACCTAGGCAGCCTACTGAATTTCTGAACCCTCTGATAGCCCAATCCTAACCTTCCCTGGAGCAGGCAGGCCAACTGGCGTGTGTTGTATCCAGAGCAGGGTTAGGGCTAACAGTGGCACAATTTGGGGCAGGAAGAAGTAATTTCCCTTAACCCGAGTAATGCGGCGGAGGACCAAACTGGGCTATTCGGATTTGCACTACCTAAATAGGTGACACAGATCCAAGCAGCCCGGTGCTATGCCAGGCTGCCCAGGAGGGGGGTTAGGATCCAGCCTAAGTGTCAGATGCTGGCATAACCCTCCTCTTTGGCGCAGTCTACCCACCCTTCCCAAATCTCAGCAGCAGGCTGATGGCCAGCACGGACTTATCTCCTGCCGGCACAGCCGAGGCTGGATTTTGCTTCTGGGGGCTGGTGCACATCTGTGCGCTGGCCTCCTGACTCCTACAGGGGCACCTTAGGGCACTTTTGCGACACCCCTGGGCCGGTGCAACGGACTTGCACCTGCCCAAGAGCACTTTAGGACTGCGCTCTAAATGTAATAGTGCACTACTTTCCTAAATTAAAACCCACTGCTCCTTGGCTATCCCTAATGGAGAGATATACAAGCGTCTGCCCTCAATTCTGGCATCTGTTTTTTCCATTTTCCATGCCCCCCAGCACAATATAATACTACAAGTATAGATGGGTTTAAAACTGTAGATTTTTTTTTCTTGTATTTGCGATATTAGCTTGGATTCAAAGAAATGCAAAACTACTTCTATTTGGACACAAGAGTTTTGCAGCTTCATCCTTCTGGTAATAGTTTCGCCACTTTAAAAAAGAAAAAAGAAAACCACCCACAACCAGCCAAGATCAGGGATCCTGAAAACACCACCTCACATGGAGATAGGGACTACCAGAGGACACTAAAATCAGCCGCCACTACACCACGGGTATATAGAAGCACTTTCTGTATACATGTGGACTTCTCTGAATCCAAGCCAATGTCTGCAACCATTACCCATTCACTCACATAAGTTTTCACTCAAATACATCATTCTGCAAAGACTTACAGAATATCTACTCTTGAAGACAAACTCTACCTCTGAAGATGTAATATATGTTTTATGTCAAGGGTACAGAGCCACTGATAAGCCTGATCTCAAGAGCCACAAGATTCATTTTAGCTCAATGACAAAAGAAAGAATGTAAATACATACCTTCTCTTTTGATTTGATTACAGCAGATAAATGTTTTAGAACTAGAGGCCCATCTATACTGTAAGCGAAGCTCACATTTTCAAATGCAATTACACCTTCACTCGGCCACTCTTGGGGTGGACACTTGTCTGACTCCCAAGGTGCTTCCCTCTCAAGTTCTGTGTATTCCATTACTCGTTCTACCGATATCATCTGGGGAAAAAGAATATACATTTACTGACATCAGCAACACTGCAGCTACAAAGCTGATAATTTTTTTCCAGGTCTCCACGATTGGATTCAAAATTACCAGGCTCACTTTCAACCCAAATGCTTTCTCTCATTCATTTCCCCTTTTCCCACCCAGCAACCACCATGTCTACCTTTCCAATGACAGAACAGTGCACTTTTACACAGAGACATTCACCATTCCTTCAGATAACTATTTCCAGATTTCACAAATGGACCATGGAAAGGTACTGTGATGCCTGAAGATGTATGTTACTTTTACAGTTTAAAATCTACCCAAATCCCAGTTCAGCATCATTCTCCTTTTACAGATATCAAAACAGGACATTCTGAATGTGTCTATAGCTAAATAGGGACCTCAAGCGGACCTTCTTGGTTTCAGTTCAATTCCTACTCTATAGCAGGATGACTTATGCCTTAGAAAGCAACAAATAATTCACTTTGTCAAACTAACAACTATGTACTGCTTTAATCTATAGGTAATAATTCAAGCTATAAGACTGCTTTCAATTACCAACTTTTTTCAAAATCAGTAAGTACTCTGCAAGATAAGAACAAACTGATACCTGATTAAAATATTTAATATAATGATTACTGGGAGGCATGCCAGGTAGTACAGGACAACTGTCTGCAAACTGAAAGGCATATTTGTATTGGCAACCTTCAGTCTCGAAAGACTATGGTATCGCGCTCTGAAAGGTGGTTCTGGCACAGCGTCTAGTGTGGCTGAAAAGGCCAATCCGGGAGTGACAATCCCTTCCACACCGGGAGCAAGTGCAGTCTGTCCCTGGTCTGTCTCCCTGGCTTTGGGCCTTCCTTCTTTGCCTCTTTGCCTCAGACTGTTGGCAAAGTGTCTCTTCAAACTGGGAAAGGCCATGCTGCACAGCCTGCCTCCAAGCGGGCCGCTCAGAGGCCAGGGTTTCCCACTTGTTGAGGTCCATCCCTAAGGCCTTCAGATCCCTCTTGCAGATGTCCTTGTATCGCAGCTGTGGTCTACCTGTAGGGCGCTTTCCTTGCACGAGTTCTCCATAGAGGAGATCCTTTGGGATCCGGCCATCATCCATTCTCACAACATGACCAAGCCAATGCAGGCGTCTCTGTTTCAGCAGTGCATACATGCTAGGGATTCCAGCACGTTCCAGGACTGTGTTGTTTGGAACTTTGTCCTGCCAGGTGATGCCGAGGAAGCGTCGGAGGCAGCGCATGTGGAAAGCGCTCAGTTTCCTCTCCTGTTGTGAGCGAAGAGTCCATGACTCGCTGCAGTACAGAAGTGTACTCAGGACGCAAGCTCTGTAGACCTGGATCTTGGTATGTTCCGTCAGCTTCTTGTTGGACCAGACTCTCTTTGTGAGTCTGGAAAACGTGGTAGCTGCTTTACCGATGCGCTTGTTTAGCTCGGTATCGAGAGAAAGAGTGTCGGAGATCGTTGAGCCAAGGTACACAAAGTCATGGACAACCTCCAGTTCATGCTCAGAGATTGTAATGCAGGGAGGTGAGTCCACATCCTGAACCATGACCTGTGTTTTCTTCAGGCTGATTGTCAGTCCAAAATCTTGGCAGGCCTTGCTAAAACGATCCATGAGCTGCTGGAGATCTTTGGCAGAGTGGGTAGTGACAGCTGCATCGTCAACAAAGAGGAACTCACGCAGACATTTCAGCTGGACTTTGGATTTTGCTCTCAGTCTGGAGAGGTTGAAGAGCTTTCCGTCTGATCTGGTCCGGAGATAGATGCCTTCTGTTGCAGTTCCAAAGGCCTGCTTCAGCAGGACAGCGAAGAAAATCCCAAACAAGGTTGGTGCAAGAACACAGCCCTGCTTCACTCCGCTTCGGATGTCAAAAGGGTCTGATGTGGAGCCATCGAAGACAACAGTGCCCTTCATGTCCTTGTGGAAAGATCTGATGATGCTGAGGAGCCTGGGTGGACATCTGATCTTGGGGAGAATCTTGAAGAGGCCGTCTCTGCTGACCAGGTCGAAAGCCTTTGTGAGATCTATGAAGGCTATAAAGAGTGGCTGTCGTTGTTCCCTGCATTTCTCCTGCAGTTGTCTAAGGGAGAATACCATATCAGTGGTGGACCTGTTGGCTCGGAATCCACACTGCGATTCTGGATAGACGCTCTCTGCAAGTACCTGGAGCCTCTTTAGTACAACTCGGGCAAACAGCTTTCCTACAACGCTAAGGAGAGAGATGCCGCGGTAGTTGTTGCAGTCACCCCTGTCACCTTTGTTCTTGTACAGCGTGATGATGTTTGCATCCCTCATGTCTTGAGGTACTCCACCTTCTCTCCAGCAGAGACAGAGGATTTCATGCAGCTCAGTGACGATGATCTCTTTGCAGCATTTTAGGACTTCAGCAGGGATGCTGTCTTTTCCAGGTGCCTTGCCAAAGGCAAGGGAGTCCAGGGCCACGTGAAGTTCTTCTAGGGTTGGTTCACTGTCAAGCTCTTCCAGCACAGGCAGGCACTCAATGTTGTTCAGTGCTTCTTCGGTGACTACATTTTCTCTGGAATATAGCTCAGAGTAGTGCTGCACCCAGCGTTCCATCTGCTGCGCCCGATCCTGGATGACCTCGCCTGTGGCAGACTTCAGAGGGGCAATTTTCCTCTGTGTTGGACCTAGGGCCTGCTTGATACCGTCATACATCCCCTTGATGTTGCCCGTGTCAGCTGCTATCTGTATCTCGGAACAGAGCTGGAGCCAGTAGTCGTTAGCACATCTCCTGGCAGTCTGTTGGACTTTGCTGCGAGCAGTTTGGAGGACCTGCAGGTTGCGCTCACTGGGACAGGCCTTGTATGCTGCTTGAGCTCTCCTCTTTTCCTCAATGACTGGTGTCAACTCCTCAGAGTGGGCTTCAAACCAGTCTGCCGCCTTGTTGGTCTTCTTGCCGAATATGGACAAGGCGGTGTTGTAAACGGTATTCTTGAAATGTTCCCATCTGTTGGATGCGTTTGCGTCAGACGGGCCTGGAAAAGATTCCTCAAGCGCTCGTGCAAATTCCTCCACTTTTCTCGGATCCTGGGTCTTGCTGGTATCAATGCGAGGTCTTCCTTCCTTTTTCGTGTGATACAGTCGCTTTGTTTGCAGTTTCACTCTGCTGCACACCAGGGAGTGGTCAGTGTCGCAGGCAGCACCATGATAACTGCGTGTGATCTTGATGCTGGGAAGGCTGGAGCGTCTGGTGAGGATCAGGTCGAGCTGGTGCCAGTGCTTTGATCTTGGATGTCTCCAAGAGACTCTATGTTGGGGCTTTGTGTTGAAGAACGTGTTGCTGACACAGAGACCGTGATGACAGCAAAACTCTAGCAGGCGTTGGCCATTTTCGTTCATCCTCCCAGTGCCAAACTGACCTAAGCAAGTGGGCCATGAACTGTTATCAGCACCAACTCTAGCATTGAATTCGCCGAGGATGAACAATGGCTCTTTTACAGGGATTTTCTTGACAGTGGTGGCCAGGTCATCGTAGAATTTGTCTTTGGCTTCTGCTGGAGACGACAGAGTCGGTGCATAAGCACTGATGAGAGTGACAGGTCCTGCTGATGACTGGAGCTGCAGGGACAAAATTCTTTCACTTCCCACAGTAGGTGGGATGATGGATTTCAGCAGGGTATTTCTGACCGCAAAGCCAACGCCATGTTCCCTGGTTTCGTTTGGTGGTTTTCCCTGCCAGAAAAATGAGAAATTTCTCTCCTTGACAGATCCGGAATCTGGCAGCCTAGTCTCTTGAAGGGCGACGATGTCCATCTGCAGTCTGCTCAGCTCCATGTCGATGACAGCTGTTTTGCGTGCGTCGTCTATTTCTTGCAGGTCATCAGAGAAGCCAGGTGTCATTGTCCTAACGTTCCAGGTGCCCAGCTTTAGGGCAGTAGTTTTCTGTTTTCTGTTGCATGGTGCAGAGTTGTCGATCCGCTTGTCGGTTTTCACCCTAAACCCCACGCACCCCATGAGGTTAACGGACCGTGGCGAGGCAACACCTTACTGGCTGGGGACTGCCCAGCTTAAGGCGGGCGGTAGCTGCCCAATGAGATGCAATGATCTCTCCCACCGTCGGAAGCAGCCCCTGGCGTCATGCTCTACGCCAATCGAGCAAAGACTTATAACCGGTAAACTGCTGCTTCCCGTGTTGTGCCGACGCCGTATGGCGAAGTTGGAGTGTCCTCTCCAGTGCGCGAAGCCTGGGTAAAGAAGGTATGGAGGATAGGCTGTTACCCATGCAGCAAATCCCCCCTCTCCACGTCGCTGGAATGGTCCAATGGAAAGGCAGAAGCCAATATGGTTGGTTCCAGCGGCGTCGCAGGAGTTGCCAGAACGTGACTGTGTGCAGCCATGAACTGCCTCAGGGACTCCGGCTCCTGATTTTGCCTCGAGGTTGACTCCTGAAGCCTTTTCCACAACTGGATGTAGCCACAAGGCAGTGGAGGTTTGAGGTCAGAGTTTCCTTCTCTTAGATGAGCTGCCTTCCTAGGCTGACGAGTCCCATCTACCCGATGAACTAGTTTATCATTTGAACTACAGTGGGAAAGGCCTTGCAGGGATCAGAGTCAGAGTCAAAGGCATATATTATCACGTTTTCAGTAACATTTTAATGTAAAAATGTGCAATATATGTATACATCCTACCCACTCAGTCTCTTGGTCACATGGAATTTCCATGCAGTATGGTCCTTTGCTAATGTATGGGGCATTCACTCATTGAAAGTCCAGTATGACAGGAATCCTGCCTAGGTAAGGAGAACCAATGGATGCCTGTGTAAAGTGAATGGAGGGATCCACTGTTTGTTCTCCCCTTCATCAAGAGCCTCCACATAGTTCTTGTCCTTACTTGTAATCAGTAAAGTCCACTTGATCATATCAAGAATGAACAAAATTATCCAAATATCAAGGGCAGATATATCAGAGAGTGAGGTTGAAGACTCTTTTGGAGTACGCTGGAGGCTGTGTTCTCTGACCTGCCCTAACCAACAGAAGTTAATATTCCTATAACTTCAGCTTTCCACATATAACTTGACAGGTCAAAAAGATGGGAAGAGACAGCATTGGATAAATAAGCAGTAGTGGCTGGGGTGGCTCAAAGACACTACGTTTCCCACTTCCTAGCACTTACTTGTATGCCCAAAAGATACCTATGGTCCATCTTCTACCTGACATACTGCCAACTGCAATTTGTTTTTTTCACAGAAATGAAGAACTCATTTCTGTTAACTTCTGCAGGTTTAAATAAATGATAAACTGTTAAATGATAAACTGATAAATGAACAGCATAATAAACTGTTCACTAGTAACAGCAAAATCCTATGCATGTCTACTCAGAGGTTAGTCTCATTGTTTTCAATGAAGCTTACTCCTAGTAAAGTGTGTATACCAGGGCTTCTCAAACTGGGGCGTCACAACACCCCAGCCTGAGGGCCCTGGCCTATGCTCCCTTAAGGGCTGGGGGTAGGGAGCGACGCAATTCCCAGGATCGCATCACTAAGGGGTCTACAGGGACAGGCATTTACTTACCAGCCCCTGCTGCAACCCCCCCAGAGTGCAGAGAGCGCAACACTCTGCAGGGCTCCCTGAAGCTTAAAAAGTGAAAGTAATCACGCTCCACTTCCGGTTTTGCAGAGGCAGGACATGATAGCTCCGCTTTCACTTTTTAAGCTTTGGGGAGCCCTGTGGATGCTTGCACAGGGCTCCCCACACCCCCAGGAGGCTGCAGGAGGCTCTGGCAAGCCCATCAGGCCCATGCGCCCCTTCACAGCAATGCGATCCTGGCAATCGCGTCACTGCCTCCCCCCTCCCCCGCAAGGACTTACTACTGGGTTCAAACTCCTTTAGAGGTTGAGAACCGCTGGTGTATAGGTTTGTAGCGTAAGTCATGTACTTCACTATAACCAAAGAAAAGAAAATTGGACAGTACAGACTACTGCACTATAAAATACAAAGATCAACTGACTGTTTCTATGGTTTGTATAATTATTATACACTTTCAAATTTCTGAACTTTCAGAAAAATCTGCAGAAAATGGTCCTGTGGAGATAACTGTATTTAACTACATTGCCCAAGTTACACTTGGCAGGCCACATGGACTATTTTCAGGACACAACAATTTCAGGCTCATGAAAGCTTTAAAATGAACAAATGCATATTACCAAGTTTTCAACTTCAGCACTTTGCCGAACTCCCCACTGAAACATTCCCATGAGAGTGATTGCATAAGACAAAGCGAGACCAACTTGGCCTGCATCCAATGCTGTAAGATGAAAGACAAGAGTAAGTTTCAGTAAGTTATACAAAATTCTGAATTTTTTAATACTGAATTTTGCTTAAAATGCTGAGTCATTTCATTTCTACAAAACTGAAAATGCAAAACTTGTAGATTATGCCATAAGAACACTTAAAATAATCAGATATATGATACTGATATAAGACCAAAGATCAGGTATACTCAACCAGAAACCTGCATTCAACATAGATTATTGTACTTAAGGCCTTGTTGGTTGTGAGAGCTCTAGCTTCAGCTGACAACAACAAAATCTTTCAGAACATACAATTTAAGGGTAGAAGGATTTGAGTGCTATTGATAGGAAAAAGTTCAACAGGTAGAGAAGATGGTAGCACTATGAAAGCATCTGTCAACCATTAAGGTTATGTATTTGAAAGCAAAATGAAGAGTCCATGTAGATGAGTACTGAGCATGAATAGAGTGAATGTATATATGATGTGAATGTGGGAAGTGTAAGAAGGCTTACCAAGTATTACACACAAAAAAGCAAATTTAAGTGAGTCTCCACTTACAATACTATAATATTAACATAAACCTAAACTCTATTTAATAGACATTATGTTTAATTACTGATGTTTGATTGGTGAGCACAGACAAGAGCAATAATAATAATAATAATAATAATAATAATAATACTGGTATTTATATACCACCTTTCTGGTCATCAGATCACTCCTCTGACTTTATTCAAGGCGGTTTACATAGGCAGGCTATCTTTAAACCCCGGAGGGGATTTTTACAATAACAGAAAGGTTCTGTCTTTCAAGAATCGCACAACATTTCAGGTGGATTTTTCACAGTCTGGTATCATTTCTGGCCCCCAGTTGCCTCCCACACTGGCTGACAAGCAGCTCCTTCATCTCTCACTTGAAGGGCAGCCAAGACGCTTCTTCGCTCACAGCAAAGAGCAGGTGGAATAACTCAGCTCAGCTTGTCAGCTGCTTCAAGGCCTCGCCATTCACAGAGCTGCTGGTGGCCTCGAACTGGCAACGTTCAGATGTTATCTTCGGGCTAACGGAGGCTCTACCCTCTAGACCAGACCTCCTGCCCCAATTCATGGGATCATTGTGACCACAGTTTTGTGAGAGATAATCCTGAATGGTTTAATACTAGTTTTAAGGGAACCATAGTTTGCTGGTTTAGGCAACATAGCAACTTGCAGTTTGGCAAATCAAGACGTTTTCTTCTTGAGAATCCACTCTATCCTCCAAACCCATGGCTCAGAACGTTGGAGAACATAATATCTGAGTGCAGCCGGTGATTTCCTGGACATTAGAACTAAATCAGAAATCTGAATCCATGCCCAAAGCCCATGCTTGAGTACTGAACCTTTTAAACCAGGTGCGGTTTTAGGCAGCAAACCTAGCAACTGCAGTGAAGTTATTACTCCTAACAACATGTTCCTAAAACTGCAATTAATTTTCACCTCCTTATTATCATCATACCATATCTTTTTCACAGAAACTAGAAATTTTCATTGTGGTGTCGTATTGAGGTAGTTCTGTCTATGGTTCACAAAAAGTATCAATCAGCACCTAAAGGTCCATAACCTAGAGATAATTCACTTCCTTAATATTTTAGAGGCTTCGTCTCTCCTCCTCCACTTCTAAACAGAAATAATAACAGTGTGGATGGAAGTGGCAGCAGTGATGGGAAGGTGGTGTCACAGTTTCCAGGTGCTATTTCCCCTTGAACTTGGCCTGCACATATGAACTGTACAACGATGCATGTAATTTGTAATCATAAGTATTAGATATAAGAGGGAAGGGCAGAAGGTAGTCAGAGCCTAATGATATGCAGTAGATCAGCAGGGCTTCCAACTATTTAACAAAAGGAATGAAAAGGATTTTAAAAAATTAGACTGCTGAAATGAGGAACACTTGGTGGTGGGGGAAGCCAGGAATAGATCTGTATGTGAAAGGACTGAGAGATCAGCTCTGGCACTGAAAACAAATTCCTGGGCTGGGCACATGCTCAGAGGCACCCTTTCCTTAATTCTAACCACATAGCCACTGCTGTCCCAAGTCACCATTTTGTCCTGAGCACCGGCGGGTAGACTTCAGAGTTGCCAATAAAAAACAGACTACACAAGCCTGACTACCCACCACTGATAAGCAACACCACTCCAAAAAAAGTTTAATGTTCAAGCGTAGAGTAGCTAAATTGTGCGCAAATTTTTTATTGCAAAATGATTAAAATTGATATGGTTACGGGAAGCCAGGTAAAATAGGCCTGGAGGCTGGATTATTCTAAACTAAGGGCCACCAGTTGGCCATGGATGGATCAGATCTTTGGATTGCTTAAGGAAAGAGTAAAAGAATATTTGACTCCTTTTGACCTTCCCATGCACCTAATCCCCAAAACCCAGTTTTAAGAATATTAAGTTTCAACAAGGAGATTATAAAAAAGAAGTTAAAGTTTAGAGTTATTGGAGGCATCTGATCTTCACAAGAATGGCACAGGCGTGATCAACATCTGGAGCCTAAAGCTACAGCTTGAAGTGCAATTATTCAGAGCAAAACAGTAGCTCTTAGATGTCTTAGGCTGAAGGAAAGATCAAGATCTCAAAGAATAATCCACCCAGTTGTCAGCCTGATCAAGATCTACAAGAGCAATCCACCCAGTTGTCAACCTGGAAACAATTAAGAAAGAATGATAATACACAATCAAATTATAAAACTGTATGTCTACTTACTCTGAGCAAGTAGCAAAGAACCAAAGGCAACCACCACCACAACAAGGGCACAGATGGCATCCAGGCGTACAGCAAACCATCGAGAGGTAGTCAAAAATAAGAACCAAGCCTCTGACAAGAGAGAGAAACAGGTGGTGGTGATTTTTAAAATGTACAAAGAAAGAAATAATGTCAATAATCAAGTACTAAAGCAAATGTAACACAATCCAAACATGTTTATGCAGAAGTATATCCCACTGAGCTCAAAATGGTTTGTTTCCCCTAAGAAATGTGCAAAATTGTAAGTCTCATCATCACCATCTTAGAGCACCAATCTGAAGAGGTCAGCCATGAAATCAGTGACCAGTCCAGCAAAACTCTTAACAGTACAACACTGTCTTTCATACTACCAGATAATTCCACATCTGATGTAAAATGAGATGAGGGCAACTATTTTGCTTGATATAAGATGGCACAGTAACTTTCCTTGAAGTTATATTTTAATATCTTCTAAAAAAAACAATATATGGTCATAACTGAGCTCATCTGTAGTACAACATTTCAGCACTTGACCCTTTACTCTCATGAGCTACTGGCAATGTTTCCTTTTATGTACTATTGTGCAGTCTCCAGGCTGAACACTTTTCAGTACACACAGAAGTTCTTTGGTTCAAGTTGCCATGATTACACTAATTAAGTAACCACATGTACCTCTCCAATGTGAAGACACCAGTACATCAAAATAGTTTATACACTGGCCCTGTCTGGGATGTGAGCCTCCCAGGGACCTGCACAGTCCAGAAAGCAAACATATGGGGTTTACTAAATATACATTACATGTATGTGTATGTTCTGGGTCCCTGGTGGTGCAACAGTCCCCATGAAAACCCCAGAAAATTTCCATAAAATGCTAAGCAAGGTTGTGGTGCAAATCCCCGATTTTCCACTAACTTTTCCACCTGCTTTATCTTCCTTATCACCTAAAGGGGCTCCTGTATTAGATTAGCATCCTGAAGATGTGCTGCATCATTTCAGAGCAGACATTTTTTCTTTGCTGTTGCTGACTTTCCCTTTCTTCTACAATTGACCAGGAACCAAAAAACCTGACTGTGAGTCAGCTCACTGGACTATGTTGCTCACGAACCCCCACAGAACAGAAAGGTCAAGGAGCTTAGGTGACTCTCAGTAACCAATCAAACAGGTAAAATCTAGCCAATGCCAAAAGGTTAGAAAAAGTTGTGTAACAATATTCCCAAATGTACTTTGTTTCTCTTTTATTTCTCTTTTCTTTCTGAAGCTTTTATTCTTTTAATAAACTCTTTTTATCTTACTGTTGTACCTGCTTAGTGTCAGTTCACTTAGGAGTTGCTGGTTACCCTTTCTTTCTAGACCACACACTCTCTGTTATTCTGGAAGAGAGGGTTCCCCAAGATGGCCCCTTTCTGTCTACACTTCCCTTGGTTTTGGGTGGTGGTGGCAGCAACAATTACTGTCCCAGTTTAACCTCAGTACAAAGGGTGAAATGGAGGTTCACAGGGTGACGGTAAAATTGCTAGCCACCGAGTGGTGAGCATCCCCTTCCCTTATACAGGTATGACTAGGTTCTGAACTGTGCTAGAGAGAGGGTTCTCAAACTTTGTTCCCAATTCAACAAAAAGTCATCCAGCATCCTCAAACATAAATTAGTCAAAACAAAGAACTTGATCCTGTTCCTGGCACAAGACAGGAACTATAGTGCAAGCTTTATGGGTGCATGACAAACTGTAAGGCCCATAAAAAGGGATTCCAAGGACTGAAAAGAGATTTGCAATAGATTGGATTGGATGGATGGATGATTCATAACCACTAGCATCCACTGATAGCACACTTCTGTATGTTAAAACACTGAGGAGGGAAAGAAAATCCAAGTTCCTCTTCAGTCCCAATCAGGTTGAAGGAATTTATTTGTGCACACAGCTTACATTTGGAGAACCCTAGCATTAGAATCTAGAGTGAACTGCATGACTTCAGAAAGGTGGAACAAACCTGGACCAGCACAATGGTTCTGGAAATGCAACCTAATCTGAAGAGACACGAAGGCCAATTTATATAAACAGCACAACCAAACATCAATGCATTTTCTTGCCTATATTACTTTAGGCTGCAAATGATGAGTTGCAAGCTTGATTGCTCCCATGTGGAATAAAAAACTCTACCTGCATGCAGAAAAACAACAAAATGTTGAGGAAAAACACTAAGCACGTTCCTTCTCTCTGATAAGCTAACTTTCCACATACAGGATGGTATTTCCCCCTTATAATTGGGGGAACTCTAAGCATACAGGCGTGCCCCTGTATCCGCAGGCATTCCGTTCCAGAACCTCCCATGGTTAAGTAAAACCATGAACCATGTGAAACCATCTGAACACCTCCCCCCACCCTCCAGAGGGTCTTATGAGCCCACCAGGGGCTGCAGGTGTCCACCTGTGGCCTCTGCCAGGCTCCGACTGAGCCTGATAGTAAAGAAAGTGACTTCTGGTTTCTCTGTGTAACTGGAAGACACATTTTTAATGCCTTAGGGAGGCCCGGGGAAGCCTCAGAAGCCTCTGACCCAGGGGCTCCTAATGCTCCTAATGCCTTATAAGGCATTTAAAAATATCCTAACAGCTCCTAATGCCTTATAAGGCATTTAAAAATATCACTTCCAGTTTCACTGAGAAAGTTGCATATGGGAAGTTGCTTTTTTGCTTTTTTTTTTTTTTAACTGCTGGGCTCCGAGGACCCTCCGGAAGCAAGGGAAGCTCTGCTCCCCTTGCCTCCAGAGGGGCGCACGTGGGGGGCCAGATGGATCCGATCCATGGATTTCACGGATATGGGGACCCCCTGTATATATCTTCATCTGCATCTCAAAGTCACATAGTCCAAGAGAAGCATCAACATTTGACTGTGCTGAACTGGCTCCACCAGCTGTTTATGAGGCAAATATTTACAAACCTGAGTGAAGGTCTTGGTGAGCATCAAATAATTCTTGGAATCGTTGCTCTGCTTTAAAAGCCCGAATAGTCCAAAGTCCTTGGAGGGATGATGACAAATGAGAGAACACCGGGCTTCGAGCTGCAAGATAGAGATTTTGGGAATATCATATCTCTGGAATACCATTTGGCTACACTGACCTATAACCCTATTACTAGTTATCTGAATAGATACATGGTATTCTTATTCAATTTTCAACCAGAGAGAGTTTTCCTTCAAGATTGCACCAATCATGTTCTTATTAACAAGCTCTTCTGTTACTCAGAATTATCAAAAGTATGCTACTCAGACCAATATAAGTTCACATAATTCATAAAATTTACATCATCAAAATGCAGAGTTTATGGGGCTTGATGTGAGAATTATATCAGAGAAATCTGGATGGCCTGCAGCTTACTGCATGTACATCTTTCAGTAGAAAAGGGAAAAGCAGAAACAAGGGCTGGCAGAGGTTTCGGAGTTTCCTTGCTTATTTAGCTGTAGGAGACAGAGATTGAGCAGGCCAAGGTTGTGGGCTAGGTGGGAACAAATTGCTGGATATCAGATACCAGATGGAAATACATTTGGAAGGAACTGGAACTATGAGGGTTTGGTCTTTGTTCTTCAGCTGTGCTATGCTGCACAATTATGACTACCTCAATCACAATCGACCTTCATTAGGTATAAAACTTAACAGTTGCCTGAGCAGCTTACACAAGAAGTTGCATTCAAGCAGGTCATCATAACAGAAATAAATGTAGATTATATAGGATTTCCCTCCATTTTACATTTGGTTAAAATATCATATTAAAAATCCGCCATTGGTTTTACTATTTTTCCATTTGTAAGTAGTATCTGTAGTTTCAATTCACATGACAGTCGGAGTGATTGGCAAAAAACAGGTCCAAATGCATAGATCTAGACTTCTTGTAAAGTGGGCACTGGAGCACTGTGTGGGTCAGAGATTCCCTGTATCCCAGCTCACAGGGACATGTCGATAGCTGTTGCATGGTTTTATTAAATTTCAGATCCAGTTCCCGAGAAGGGAACACATTACATCTGGTGAGCGTGAAAACACGACAGAGTAAAGGATTATCTAAAATATATAAAAATCTAGAACACTGGCCAGGAGGGGAAAAAATCTAAAAAAAACAAAGGTGAGTTGGTTTTGTTTGTCTCAGCAAGGAGTCCCTGGTATTCAATATCTCTCAGTCTAGAAATAATGGTCTTTCTAGCCCGCATCAAGGAATCATTACCCACCAGGTTCACCGGTATACCAATCAATCGTAGCTTACTAAAAAGGTGAATATAGCCCGAGTAAGTCCAAGAATCAGAAAGCAAGTCCTGAATCAGTGAGTAATTTCCCCTGTTAAAACAGATACTTAACCAAAAACTAATGAATCTGCACCAGACTATACATTCAAATCTCTGTAGTCTTTCTTCTAAGCAAAGTGCAGTGTAAGCGACACAATGGGGTAAACCAAAAATCTTATAAAGAAAAATTGAGAGTACTCTTTCCATTTCCTTATTAAAAGCGGCAATCCAGATTGGTATCCCATAAAATAATTGGGCCACGACTTTGGCTTTGAAGATATGCAGGGCTGCAGGAATATAGGAATTTCCCCTTGCGTAGAAAAAACGCAAGATACCCTGTAGGGATAATCTAGCAGATTTGAGAGCGACTATGCGCTGCGGAACCCAGGATAAACTATGATGGAAGTTTATGGAAGCCCATAAACTATGGGCTTATCCTGGAAGCCCAGGATAAACTATGATGGAAGCCCAAATATTTAAAGGTTTTGACCTGTTGAATAATCTTGCCGTTGAAGACCCAAGAGCGCTGTTTTCTAATGTTTTTCAAAGACTAAAATTTTTGATTTTGAATTATGACTACCTGATGAGAAACAGTGAAGCAAAGCCTAAAACAACTTCAAGGCCTGTACAAGGCACATCTCCAAGACTACATGTTTCTCATACGGTAACTTTAACCTAGGAAGGCACTGGTTCAACAAATCCTTTAAATACCAATTAGCCATTGTAGTATAGCAAATCTTTTTTTTAATCAGACCTGGGACACCTGAACTGAAATCTTTGCTCAAGCATAACCAACATAACTAGTGTTATAATCAAATATAACCAGCAAGGCATATCAATTTTTTAACTGTGGTTTAGAGACTGGGAAGAAGTCTTGGGATACCTTCACCTTCCTTGTTATATTGACAATGCTAGCCATTGTTAATATTAGCCAGGATTTGCAAACCCATCAAAATCTAGTTTTAAATCCTGGATTCAATCCTAGATTCATACAATGACCCCTAGACTTACAAATGCAAACTGTCTCCTCCCCCTCCTTTCCCCATATCATTCTACTCACAACTATGGTTTAGAAAAGGGGTGTCAAACTCATTTCATACAGAGGGCCAAAGTTAGTGTTCAGGGCTCCTGCTGAGGGCCGGAAGTGATGTCATTAAGCAGCTAATGGCCAGAAGCCAGAACTTGTTCTCATTCAGAAACTCATTAACTGCAAATGACATAAGAGAAAATACACAAATCTTGATCATATTTCAGGATTTGGGAAAGCCCAATTTTCATGTGGGCTGCCGTTTCAGCGGTAACACTTCAGCAGCTGAGAGCCTGAGGGCCGGATAAAAAGCTTCTGGGGGCCGCATCTGGCCCCCGGGCCTTATGTTTGACACCCCTGGTTTAGAAGAAGCTAGGATCAGCCGTGATACCTTAACCTGCCAATCCTGGTTTATTCTAACCACAATTTCAAAATTACAATCTGAACCAAAGATTGACTTTTTATCTATGCCAAAACTGGTTAATGCAAACTAAGATTTCTTATCTTGAGTCAGGATTGGCAGGTTCAGATATCACAACTTATTCTAGTTTCTTCTAAACCACAGATAAAAGCAGAATCATGAAGGGATAGGGAAAGACATGTCCTCAAAACTAGGGGGCATCACACAAAACCAGGACTGAATCCTGGCTTTGCCTGCATCTGAATGGATCAATAACTGAGAGATCAACAGCATTATGTTTGCACTATGCTCCACAGTGGAGTTTTAAATGACTAACACATACTGTCATTGCTTGAACAACAAAAATATGATGATCATGACTTCAAAGACATGAAGACACAGTTTGCAAAGAACAAGGGTAACTAATACAGCCCTGGTATTTCACAGTAATATTTCAACATCCCACTAAATTCTATCCAAATCAAGCCATATTCTATCCAAATCAAGCCATATCAAAAACACATTACTTGTAGACTCCAGACGTTTAATATCTCTTGATGTAGCCAAGAAATACCGACGGAGAAAGATGAAAAGAATGAAAAGTGGAACTAAAGGGATGAGAATCCAAGGAATCACTGCAACCGCTACTGCAACCACGCCACAAATCTGAAGCAAAGTCTGCAACAAGAAAGTCATAAAGAGAGTAATTATTTCTTAAACTGCAAAACCATTTAATAAAAATTTGTAATTTTGTAGTTTTTTTAAAAAGCAAAACACTGAGGAGCTTACAAGTCTTCACCTTCCACTTATGATGTGTTTACAATGAACACATTAAACCAAAATGTTTTCCAAATCATATGTAAACAGAAAATTTTACAAAGCATATATTTTGGCATTTAAGTGTTCATTTGCCACAAATGGTAGTAGCTAAGGTCAATGGATTATTCTCACAACACGTTCCATTTTTTCTACACTAAGAACAGGTATAGTATAGGACAGTGTTTCCCAAACTGTGAGTGGCAACCCACTGATGAAGTGCAAGTCATGACCTTGGCCCTCCTACCCACGCTTACTCTGGTTGGGCTTCAAATAGGAGCCATTCTAGAAACTAAATGGGAGCCATTCTAGAAGCCAAATGACTCAACAGGGTGGTGGGGAGGCCTGGGTCACGACAGGCCAGCAACCCACTAGTGGCCTCTGTGGGTCTCAGAATGACCCACAGAAGCTTTGGAAAACCACTTCTGGTTTTCAGAACGCCACTTCCAGTTTACTTCTGGAAACTGGAAGTGGCTTTCCAAGGCTTCTGTGGGCTATTCTGAGGCCTTCAGAGGCCAGTAGAGTGGGTTGTTGGCCTGATGTGACTCAGAAGAGGACTCCCCACCACCCGGTAAGTCATTCCCATGTTACGAACCAACAAGGATTCCATGGCTCCCCTGGCTTGTTTCTCCCCGGCTTGTGGCTCCCTGGGGAGTCACGGCTCACACTTTGGGAACCACAGCCGTGAGGTAAATATTATTATCCCTATATTGCAGCTCATGAGTTGAAACCGAGATGGAATGGGTTGCATGAGGCCACTTAATGAGTTTGTAGTTATGGTGAGATTTGAACTGGGGTAATCCAGATTTGTAGTTCACTTTCTTACTCACTGCTATATTACTTATGAGGCTGTTGCAAGGATTAATTACATCAAGATAATACATGTGAAGACCACGGCAGAAACGCGCTGTACAAATGCCCATTATCATCAATCATCTCACTGGGTGGATAATCTAAATGGGCTAGATGATTTTAGGCAAGCCATCCACCCTCAGCTTATCATCCCCCCATCTGTAATTTGAGGATATTACCCGTCTTAAAACGTTCTTACAGAAGTTGTGGTGAAGTACTTTGAACAATAAAAAACTATATAAAGAGTTTTAGAAGTCTGCAGTTAAAGAACCAAATGGGATAATTTATGTCAATAACCTTCACTCTTTCCTCCATGACTTGCTGGTCCTCATTGTCTCAGTAGGCTTGTCAAGTCACAATGCTGCAGTGTAAGTAGAAGCCACAAGCAACAAAATTCTGTCTATGTCAAGACATGGGACTTACCAATCATGTGTGCTACTGGTCCCTTGGCCCATTGTCTCAAGTCCTCTAGATCTTCCTTTGCATGCCCACAGTGCCAGCCTCTCAAGCCTTATCTGAGGTTTTGCCTCCATTATACTTTCTCAGAGGTTTCTCTTCACCTCTTTGCTGCCCCATCACAGCTTCAAGACTTTGCAACTCAGGCCATTACATAGGGCCAGCCCAATCACGAGGCTTTCTGAGAAGGCAGCCCTAGGCAGCAGATTGGAAGAAGCTCCCATTTCTATCCAACCACTCACCTCCACTTCCTCCTCCTCAGACTGGAAAAGGAAGAGTGGGATGGAGCCAAAGTGACAGAAAGGAGGAGGAGTTCTTCTCAATACTCCAGTTCACCACTCTCCTCTCCCCTATACGTTCTCTTCTCCTTTGTCCTCCTCTTCTTTTTCTAATTCAGGAAGCAAAGGCTAACATAACACCAGGTAAGGGGAGGGCAGAATCTTGCACATTGTCTCATGCACTGGGAGGTCTTAGACTGGCCCTGCCAGTAGCTACTTGGTAAATTACCCCATCCCTTGGTGAAATTTTCTTCACCAGCATGAAGACTTCCCTTATATCCGATGCACACCTGAAGAAAATGACTATGGAGATTTTCGGAGGAAAAGTTTATAAAACAAAAGTGTCCTTTTAAAAAGTGGGGGGGGGGGAAGACCAGGCTTGGGATTCTAACCAAGATAAGCTGTAGCATTTAGAAGCAAGTGCTTCAAAGGGAAAGTAACACCATTAATGTGGAAGCGCATACAACGAAAGTCTTTCCAGGATAAGACAAAAAAGAGGTGGTGAAAAACTGCTAGGGTTACTAAAGTGGAAGCCTGACCCTATTTTTGAAAGGAATTTCAGGTAAGATTGCACCACCTTATTATCAAAGTTTACGATAGGGTGGATCACTCTAATGTGCATGTATCTTGGAAAACGAGACTTGCATACAAATGAATTCTTAATGAAGTAGTCCCAAAGGCAGACACAGGAATGTGCCAAGCATTTAAAAAAAAAAGAAAAAAAGATCCAATTTCCTGATTTCCCAACAGCTCTTTAACCTGATTGAACAGCATCCTTGGAAAACAGATGGAAGCTTCTTGCGGTGCTGCAGTTAACAAGGCCCGGGAAGCTGAAGGGCTGTCTTAAAATAGTTTTTCCAAAACAGAATAATGTCCTCTCCTTTCACCATGAATTTCACCTAAATCAAACCTGAGGCAAATCTTGAAGGTTGTGTCAGGCAAAATGAGTACAGGAATTTCAAGCGGTACAAAATAATAAATCTCAACAAGTTTTGAAAATCAACTCTCCATATCTATGAAAGCTTTCCTGCCTGGCCCTCTGGAAAATTTTTGAGCTGTAAACCACTTTGGGCGCCATGTTTAGTATCTGGAGAAAAGAGGTATATTATAGCCCAATCCTATACTTCCTGGCACCTGTTGGAGCAGAAAGGCCAAAGCAGCTACCACTGTATCCAACAGGTTCTGGGAGACTGCCAGGAGTCTCTGCTGGTTCCAACTTTTGTCCCTCTGAGATGCTGAATTTTGTCCCATACGCCTGAGGAAAGCCCCAAACCTGGCAATGGGTCTCCTTGCATGTATGTCAGCTGGTAGACAGATAGATAGACACTCCCCATGAGAGTCCCAACAAGTGTTATTTACAGGACTGCTCAGAACATGAACATCTGCACCCCTTCACTATCCTCAAGAAAACCCTACATCATTTCCCATTCAATATGTTATCTTCATGGCTGGCAAAGCAATCTTTGCTGCTATCAGTGCTACTCCTGAATTGACTAGAGGGTTTGTCTCTCAGCCAGTCTTAACACTTTTAAAACTCAAGAAAAGCACTGGAAATAGTTCTTAAATCCATACAAGATGTACACATAAAACTAGAAGCAAATTTTAAAGAGGTTTTTTTTTTTAAACCAGAGATAATGTTCCCAGATTTGTTGAGCTCATTTATGCATATTTATGCTGCAAGTTGCATAAATAAGGGTAAACATACCCTGGCAATTCAAATTATGCTTAAAGATTTTTTCCCCCCTGTTGAATCAGAAAGTGAAATCTTCAGCCTCTTTTTTTGCCAAGCAGAAAAAACCTTTGTTTGTAAGTACATAAGTCATATCTATGATATATCAGTAGTTTAAGGCAATCTAGAAGATTTATACTTATCACCATTTAGAACAGGATTGTTACACTCTATGACTGACAGGAGAATTAAAAGATTTGTAGCAGCCGAGAAGGTGTTACAAATGTTAATGACCTTGCTTGATCTTTTCTCCCTCTTCTGATTCCCCCCTCCCCGTTCAGGAAACTGCTTTACAATGGAGGCAAGATATATATATATTTTTTAAATTGCTTTGATAGGATACATTTTTCTTATGCACTCCTTAGTAAAAGGAAAATTAGAATACAGGTAAAACAGCATTGAGCAAAAGGCAGAATAGCAGAGAATACAGAGGTCTTTCTGAAGTCTTTGTTAAATGCAAATAGACAACATACTAGGTTGAGGCAAAAGACTAGGCAAAGTAGTTGAAGCAGAACCGCAGTATGCTGAAGAATAAAGTTGTATATACTGCACTGTAAATGCACAGAAGTCTTCATGCTTTGGTGTTGCTTCATGCTTTCATGCTTCAACATGACAACCCCACCACCACCTGTATCTTAGAACACAGGATGCACTGCACAAAGTATACAGTAGAGTAAACTAATTTAAAATGAAGGACTGATGGGGAACACACAGACAGGACTGAATACTTTTCCACTTGCTATTTTTGCTCCTGAAAATACCTCAGCTAGCTAAATGGCTTCACAGACTCAAACCCAGCCCTAGACTTTGACTTGGTGAAGTGAGTCAGTGTGGACTACTGTACTGATTGTAGGCTTGGGCAGCCACCAAGTCTAACCACTGGTAGGAGCTATTTTTCACTCTTACTTGCTCAAATATCGTAATTCACTCCTGATAGTACGGAAAAAACTATCAGGAGATTATCTATTGCTTGGCTGAGGCTTCAGCATTTGAGATGGCAGCAAAGTTGTTTAGGAAAATACAATTTGAGACAGAGGAGTCCTATACTGTTTGGTCTGAAATTTTCATGAATTGCCATGAACTTACTACATATGCTAGTCTGTGCTTCCATTTAATTGATGTCACTATTAGCTCTGGCTAATAGTCATTGGCAACTAAATGAAAACTTCATGGTTCAGGTATTATATATCTAAGTATCAGATGCTAGGGTCCAACAACAGGAGAAGGATGCTGCTGTCATGCCTTGCTTGTCAGCTGCCTGGAAGTATGTCGCTGGCCACTGTTGGAAAGTGGATGTAAGATTAGATGCATCTGATCCAATCTAGCAGGGCCCAAATGTTTTACCTTGTAGTGTTGCCTTTTTTTTATTTAAAACTAAGAGAAATGCTTTATTCAGAAGCCTGCCAAAGGACCATCAAGGACAGGGATGTCAAACATAAGACCTGTGGGCTAGATACGGCCCATGGAAGCTCATAATCTGGTGCTGCTTCAGCTCAGGCTCTGGAGGGAGAAACAGAAGGAGAGAAGGTAAGGAACGATATGGGGAAGAGACAGATCACAAGGAGTGAGAGAGGGAGATACTGCTGAGGTACTGGAGGGCCCAATTATCATAAGGGACACCCTTTCAGCAGCAGCACTTCTCTGAGAAGTGATGCCTCACCAGCCAAGTCTCAGTTGCTGGGCTGTATAATGATGCTTCAGCAGAAGTGACACAGTTGAAAGTTCAGTCTGCGTGATAATTGGGCTCTCCCAGCATGATAATTGGGTTTTGAAAAGTTTGCATATTTTTTCTTCTGCCCTTGACAATTAATAAACTTCTATGTGAGACTAAAGTGTTTTTCTGGCTATCATCTGCTTAATGACATTACTTCCTGCTCAATGATGTCACCCCTGATATAGGAGATACTGTGTGGATTTATAAAGAGCTCATTGTGATTTGGATCCAGATCTCTCAAGTTTCCCATCTCAGCTGTGGTTTCAACAGGCTGCTTCGGACAGAGAGTATGAATTACTACACAGAATTACTTCTGAAGTAATCCTATAACCCAGATCAAAAATTGTACTGGAATCTACCTAATTTATCCCTAGTAAAATTATTCTGGAGGAACAGACATGAATCCAGAATCTTGCTCATAAACTGGACTCAGAAAATGCACATGAATAATTGCTTCCAAAGCAACTTGTCTACATCCACAAGGTCATTGGAGTACTCAAAAATACACACCCACAAATGTCATTCTATTAACATTGTATATCCTATATGGGAAATTGGCTCTCTGTTAAAGGTTTTCATCTGCGGTGACCTCACAGGATGGTGGGTGTGAGGATGACTAAGGTAAAAATTGAAAAGCACTTTGCTCTTCAATGCCTGGAGGAAAACAATGTAATGTGTAATAAAATCAGCAGCATAATACAACAACACAGGGAGAGACAGCCTGGCTGCCTGGGTGAGGACAATGGGAGGTGTCATTTGCCCTCAGCGATGCCATCACATAGCTTACTTACTGCCTGGCATCATTTCTTCATCATGCTCACTATATGATCTCTGATTAGCCGAAATCATATAATGAAGAAGCCCCTTCAAGAAAAAAGTGGGGGCACCAGTGCAGCAAGCAACTGGGAAGACTATGGTTATGAACACTTGTGAAAAGTGCACAAAGGAGAAGAGCATTTCCGGCCCCATGAATCTCCCCCCAAGTATTACACTCCTCTAGGCCCAAACCTATCCAACTTTCCAGTGCCGATGCAGCTGCAATGCAGCCCCAAGGTAACAAACATTCTCTTACCTTGAGGATGCCTCTGTGACTGCCCCACCCCATCGCAGGATGCAGCGGACAGCCTGTTGGAACGACTGCATCAATGCTGAAAAGCTGGATTGAATTGGGCCCTGTGTCCGCTTCACTAAGCAACAAATACAGAAGAAGATTCTGAAATGTCCAAACAATGAAGGAAAATAATCCTTTCTACATTTGGGGGGAGGGGTGACAACCTTATTGATTTACATCATTATTCATAAGACTGGGGTAGATAAATGTCCATGTAACATAGTGTAAAAATATAATGTTTTGAATCAACTATACTTACAAATACATGTAAGTTGAATGAAGATAACTAGCTTTCTATACAACAGTTGTAGCAGAAATACATGCCCAGAGGAGGATTTAAAAATGCTTAAAAATACTACTCGGCAAAGGGAAAAAAAAAAAAAGATACATACAACACTTGGTGACTTCCCACATTACTCAGGAGCAAACCAGGAATGCACACCCAACAAACGCCACAGTCAACTCCCTCTCCACAATGAAAGTACCTGTGTGGTGCATATATGCTGTATTCATGTCTTGGGAGTTTTAGGTGAACACCTATAAAACAATGTGTGAAGGGACCCAACTGAAAACTCCATACCATCAACCCCTCCTGTTCTTTTTTTTATCATCCTGCTCATATCCTATCCAGCCAACCTTACCCCATTTCTCAGGGGCTGAAGCCATGAACACACAGTCCCAAGAGGGGTATGCAACACAGGAAGACAGACAATACAAAAGAGAGCTACTACTGGCAGTATATAAACAGCTCTGCATCTTCTTACTGGGGCTAGAAAAGGTCCCTGCCTAAACCTCTGGAGAAATTCTGCTAGTCGGTGTAAACAATACCAAGCTCGATAGACCCAGCAGATTTGCTAGGTTTGACCCAACAGAAGGCAACTCCCAATATACTAGCCAATCTGAAAGGAGATCCACAGAAGACCAAAAGGACAACATTTCATGAACCTAAGCTAGAGAGATTTTCTGCCACTTATTCATTGTGTCCTCAAACCCAAATCTCCCTAACGCTAAATGGTGACCCGGGGGGGGGGGGTGAGAGAATGTTCAAGTAATTGGCAAAGCATTTTTACTCTCCCGTTAGGGGACTCCTGATCTCTTCCCAATGGATAAAAGAAACAAAAATATATTGTATCAAACCATGGAATTAATTAATATTGACACTTTTCAATTTATTAAATTATCTGGGATTGACCCATACTTCTACGTTTACTTCAAATATTCCTGCAGAAAGGGGAGAGTGTAACACAAAATGGCACTTGGGAGTCTCAGAATGA
This sequence comes from Tiliqua scincoides, assembly GCF_035046505.1. NCBI lineage: Eukaryota > Metazoa > Chordata > Lepidosauria > Squamata > Scincidae > Tiliqua > Tiliqua scincoides. The sequence continues at coordinate 112,183,389 of NC_089823.1, forward strand.
CAATATGTCATTGTGAAGCGAAGAGATGCTGGAATGCCTTCTAACACACTTTCCCTGACATTTCCACACAATAAAATATAAGGGTCAGTGGTACTGAAACAAACAGAGGCAGTTCCACTCATTTGCACTCATGAAAGCAAGTGACCCAAGCTATTATCACAGTCTTAGGCCCTTTTTGTTCTTAATATCCAGATGCAGCAGCCTTTTTTATTTTCAAGAAATGACTGTGGCCACCTCGCTCGCATTTTCCTTTTCTTCAGCATTTTCACTTCATAAAGCTGCAGTCAATGTGTTTTTGTGTGCGGTGAGAAGGGAGTGACATTTCCAGCGGTGGTCTGGTCCACAGCCTACATTGGTGGCTCAAGTAGTCTCAGGATTAGGCCTTTGTGTGCGATGAAAGGATATGAAAAGTCAGTTATTTAAACTCAGTCAAGCTGTTGATTTTGGGGAGAAAAAAGGGGTTTTCAATTCAGCTTGCTTCAATAAATCACTGGCCTTTTTTTTTCACAAGGGCAGCTGCAGATAGCACACAATGTTCCCCCAGAAACAAAGCAAAACCTGAGGTGGGCTGCTGCTTCTTTCTTTTTTAAATACAACATTGGGAGAAAAAACAGAAATGAAAGTTTGCAGATAAAAAGTTCAAATTTCCTACCAATTAAACTATTAATTCCTCTGGTTTAGAAAGCTCTTACATGATAAAGGAATCTGCATCCTGTATTACTAAAACAAAACAATATAAAAATTTAATTTATTTCTTATCAATATGCAATAAAAAAGGAAAATGATTTAAGAGGTGGAGGAACGGAAAGACTCAGAATAAAACAGGAGGCATAACTTACAAGCCTATACTTTTCAAAATGATTAACTATTGGCAGTACCTCCCAGTTCTTTTTGCCCACTACAGCTAACAGCCAAATCCTATGCCCAGGCAGCACAGTTCTTGCACGCATTACCTAAGCAACAGTTGTTGTGCAAGTACTGTAAAACACTTAACGATGGCCCAGCATTAGTTGCTACTGGCGCTAAAGCTGGCATGGGCAAGCGCTGGCCTCTCATGCTGGCAGGAAAGGGACCACCCGACAGGGTAAGTGCACTGTGGTGCCAGCAGCTGGGATAGAATTGGATTGCCCATCTAGTGCACATAATATGAAACAACATGATATCCTTCGCCACTACCCTGACACCCCATCCTTTCTACCGTTGTCTCCCTTCTACCTATTCCAGATTACAAACTTCTCAAGGTAGGACCATGTCTTCTGTTGCATTATGCAGGCTGGCTAGGGATAGGACAGAACACAGCCAGGATGGTCCAGTGGTTTGGGAGTTAGACCTGGATGAACCAGGTTCAAATCTCTGCTCAACCAGGGAGCTTCTTAGATGACCTTTGACCAGTCTCACCATCTTTTAGCCTTACCTACCTCACAGGGTTGTTGTGAGGATAAAAGGAAGGGAGAAACTATGTACACCACCCTGCGCTCCTTGGAGGAAGGGCAGTATAAAACTGAAAAAAATTGTTTCGAGCTGTCAGCAACCTAAATGTTCTACCTGATTGCAAACTAACAGCCCAAACCTAAGCATGTTTACTTAGAAGCATGTACCACTCAATTCAGTGGAATTTACTCTGAAAAAAATGCAATCCTGTGCATATTTTCCTGAAAGCGAGATCCATTACATACAGTGAACTTTACTGCGGAGAAAACATTTTTAGGATTGCAGTGAACATGAACGCTTTAGTTTAATAAAATTGAAGTGGGGGGGGGAGAGCAACAGAGAAAGTTCACCTAAGGAATGTCAATTTTGCATAGATAAATCATATTAATTACAATGATAAATTCAAGCATAACTCAGCAATGTGACTATGGAGTCAAAGTTTGTTTCTCTTAAAATCCTTGTGCTAGCTGTGAAACGCTTAAAAGCAACACTGTGGTATTTGCAGAGTTTTGTTTCCCTCCAGTGCATGCCTTGAAGCCTTCCAAGGCCGGGACAGGTCAGGTTTATTTGTGCAGAACTGAAATATGCAAGTGCTAGTAGAGTAGAAAGGCTGGAATGCTTCTAAATGACCCTACGATAACTCGGAAAATGGACCACTTCTTCAATGCAAATCCTCTCAAGAAAAGCTTCTGCACACAAAGTGAGAGGAACCAGTTACTGCATTGTTTATTGAGTTTCACTTGATTCCTCCTGACAACCATTTGAACAATGACTGTTGGGAAATGTCCCTCAAAGAATTGACAACAATGGCAGAGGCTCAGAGCTTTTATACTTAGTTAATACTGATTTCTTTCTTTCTTTTTTAAGAGGGAGAAAATATTTCTTCCTGAAGGGATTAGAGGATGTCTTATAAAAGACACCTGCAAACAAAACAAGTGACAAAAGATCTTTATCATATTCAATAACAGTTATCCTTTGTACAAAGCTAGGCTTTTCCAGACATAAATAAACCAGCAGCCCTTCACTATTCAACTGAACATACATCAGCTAAATCAGCGCCACCAACAATCAACAGAGGTGAAGGACGGGGCGGGGACCAAACCAACGCAAGTCGAGCAACATCACATAACTACAATCCCAACAACCCAAAGTTTCTCACACACCACCAGAAAACAACAGAAGTCCAGAATAAACCACTCACACAAAACAAACCACTCAGGCAGCAGTATGCAATATGCACCTCATAGAAAGGGGTTCCATGGCTTGAAACAGGAACCTCTTGGTCTGAGGTTAGGATCTATTCTAGACAAAAGAACTACCTGAGATGTGTGTGCATACAAAACCTTCTTCAGACACAGACAGGAACAACAATCTACTTTACAACACTGGACAATATGATGCCCCAATGGGAAACCTCTAGAACAGTGTATCTCAACTAGAGGTACAGGTATCATCGGTGGAACTTGAGTTGGCATCTGGTAGTACTCGCAGGACCCCTGGACACCTACTGCCCGGCAGCAAGACCAGGAACGCAACACAACAAACATTGGTAGGGGGCTCCGAAGCATGGTTTTCCGCACTCAAAAAAGCCCTCCCATCCACTCTGAGCCTCTTACTGGTGTTCGTCATGTCACGTCTGGCCTCCCAACCCAGAAGTAACTGGCAATGATGTCACTGCCAGACACTTCTGGTGGTACTTCGAGTAGGTGGACCATGTGAAGTGGTACGGCGGAGGACAAACCCTGAGAAACACTGCTCTAGAATAGGAAAGACCTGCTGTACTGCACATACTTAAAGGAAACCAGATTAGCATTAAGGCAGGTGGAGATGTAATCTTCAACCATGGCTAAGGTCACTGGAGGTAGGGTCAGAATTTTATCGCAAAAGGCATAATTCTGGGAAGGACGCACATGATCCCGCAGTGGGCTTCTCTGAGATTGTGAGCATTATGTTTGCACTGACCCTACTTATTGTAGGAAAATCCACAAGTCTCAAGGCAAAGCAGGTAATGTAAGGAATGCATTTAGCCAATGGCAAAAAGTTAGTTTTACTGAAATGCAAGTGCCTTACTTGGTCGGCTTATCTGCCACATGCACCTGTTTTCACAACTGTTGCAATAACTTACCAAGTTGTAAATCCTGCAAGAGATGCTTGTAAGATAGAAAATGCGTCACAACCAACAAACATTCACATGTCTCTGGCATCCTGGGCATCCTAATGCCTTATTAGGCATTAAAAGCATGACTTCTGGTTTCTCAGTGAAAACAGAAGTTGTGTTATTTTACCTGCAGAGCTCAGTCTGAGCCTGGCTGGGGACGGTCTGAGCCTTGGCTTCTGCTGTGGTCAGAAGCTTCTCTGGAGACAAGGGGAGCAGAGCTCCCTTGACCCCGGGGGGGGCGGCCCCGGACCACGGGCATGGGCATTGACCTATATCCGTGGTTTTCAGTATCCAAGAGGGGGTTCAGGAATGAAATCCCTGCAGATAAGGAGGCACATCTGTACTTTTAAAAAACCTAGATTAAAATTAACACATTCAACTCCATTCTGAATATTTCAGCTGTCACTGGATCAGAAAATCACTAGCTGACATAGGAATATCGAATATTTTGTGTGTATGTAGCATAGAACAACATTTTCCTTAATGATTGCAGAATTTGGTAACAGAATTACTGCGCCCATCATGCCAGTACAGCACTGAAAGCCACAGGAAAAAAATGCTGAATCTCCATGCTGACTGTCAATACTGAAGTTTAACATGATAACCTTTTCTGGGGAGAACATGCTGAAGATTTGGGGTTTGCTGCTTTAGCCATCCTATGCTTCCTGGTGCCTGCTGAAGCAGCAGCAGCAAAGTGGCTACCACTGTATCCAGCAGGCACTGGGAAGCCACTGGGAGTCTCCTTGGGAGAAGGGGATTTTCATCCCCTGCTCCCAGGGAAAGTTCCAAGCCTCACAATGGGGCTTCTCAAGTCTGTGCCAGCTATCTTGCCAGTGCAGACTTGAAAGATTCCATGTCAGGCTGACAAGCCTGACACAGAGTTCAGAATATGGCAGAGCAGAGCTCTTCTGATTCCACCCCCACCCCAGTTCCCCTCATCCCCAGAGGTCGCACTGCTACCCGGTGGTTTCACTTACCCCTGGTGGTGGCACCACCTCCTGCTATCGCTGGGTCCAGTGCCAGTGCTCCCTATTCTCCCTGTGCCATAAACGTGCTTTACAGAATGCTTACAGCACCCAGCACTGGCACTACAGCTCACCGCTGGCACTGGATGTTTTCAAGATTGGGCCCTAAGTCTACTAAGCCTAAAGGGATTGATACCAGCTGAATTTTTTTATATGCATTATATGTTGGAACTGTCATTCCAACATTGCCGTCTTGTTTTAGGTAATGACTATTTTAAGAAGTTCTGCTAAAGGAGGCATATTAGGACAGAAACTTGTTATGTAAGGTGGATCCCTCTTTACACACACACACACACACACACACACACACACACACACACTTCATACATTACAAGTATTCACCATGCAGATTTCCAACTGTAGGGGAGCCAAATTCACATAATCCTTTCCCTTCAAAAAAAGAAGCAATAATCAAACGAATGGGAATCAGCAAGGAAACTGCTTCATACATTGTGATCAGTGTGGTAGACAGGAGGGAACATATCTGGCTCCCCCACTACATGAAGAATGCAGCCCAGGTAACATATGAGGTTCAGCTATGGAAAGACCTTGGTGCAAGAGGGCCCTCTATACAAGGCTACATCACAGTTTACAGTGGTTGATACACATATTTTAGTACTGTGATGCTTTTTCAGACTGTTTTCTTTTATTGCAGTTTTGCTACTGCTTTTAATGAAAATGTTGTTGTTTGCACAACACTCCAATACCCTTGGAAGAAGAGCTATGAAGAAGTTCATAGAACAAAAATGAACTAAAATATATTGCTTTCACCATTCTTTTCTGAAAAAAATGTGCTACCAGGGAATCCACTGAAAAGCCAGAGCATTGCCACAAATTAATCCCTCACTACTTCCTTGACACTCACTTCTTTTGTTCTTAGACAACCTTTTTTTGTATTTATAACAACTTCTCTCTTTTGTTCTCATTACAGCTAACATTTTCAGCTCTGTTACTGCTAATCTCTTCTTTGTAAATAGCCACACCTGTTTTAATCCAAAACAGTATGGTAAACATTGGCTTCTTTGAGGAAGTACATGCATAATTAGGTTAATCGGTTCTATCTTTTCATGTGAGCTGATTGTTTCTTTACTGTGGATATATTTCATAACACTGCAACAGGCTTGCCAAATGGCCCAAAGGCAAACTAGATGCAACTTACCAAGCATGTAGCTACTACATACTGAAACCTTGACATAATAGTAAGCTGCAGGGAGCCACTCCTACCTGCCACTTATTACTCATTGCTTCTTCCCCCTTGTACTCAGTTTTTGACAACACCCTTCTTAAACAAGGCCTTTCATTAAACCCAGCTGAAATACTTGACAAAATATCAACCCAGGTATCATCGCACTTAGAACCACAACTTTCAGTACAACACTAAATCCTTTAACACAGTGGTTCTCAAACTGGTCGGTGGTGGTCTATGGTTCCTAAAACTGGTGAGTTTTCAGGGATATGTGTATCCCTGAAAACAGGAAGTAACTTTAGATTGGAAATAAGGGCTTTCTAAACAAGCTGCAGAGGAGATCAGTGGGGGCTGTGAGCCTCCAGGACCCTGCAGGAGACCAGTGCTGCCCTCCAGGTAAGTAAAAAAGCCCCTCAGCAACGGCAGCGCTGCGATCTCTGCAGCAAAGACTTACCTGGTTCCCAACTCCCCTGTAGGAGTTTGGGAAGTACTGCTTTAACAGTCTCCATTTGATTACCTGCATGAAATCCAGAGCTGTTAATGGAAGTAAATCATCCAGGTGGCCAATATCTTTGGAGAAACGATTTAGAATTCTTCCTATTTAAAAAAAACAAAACAGACACACAAAACATGATTTGAAAGAAATTGAAGGAGTTTATCAGTAGTGAAGTTTATCAGTTTTGTTCTCCAGTTAAGAAAAGGAAACTCAACCTTGGCAACTCAAGCAAATAAAAATAAAAATAGATGACATTTCTAAACTGTACAATCCTTTCTTTCCTTAGAAATAAATAAAAGTTCTGTTGATTCAGGAGTGTTCTAAAAGACCGACCCCCCCATTATTGAGAGACAAACACAAAAGTGCAAGAGCAGTACACCCAGCCTATAGAAATTCATTATAACAAAAGACAACAAGAGGCAAAATTACATCCAGATCACAACGTCGGAGAGCTATTCACACATTAAACTATACCCAGGTACATCTGTGCATTCTGGTAAGATAATTGTTAATTTGTACCTGGGTATAGTTATGCTATACCCATGTTTTGCTCAGTACAGATTCTGGATCTGAAAAATGAGCCCAGGTGTAGACATGAACATGGAAATGTGTACCACAGGTACAACATAACATGTGAGGTGCCCTAATGTTTCTAAAATAGTGGGTCCCAAAGCACTCCTTAGGAAGAGAGATCCACGTGAGTATTTGCTGGTACAGAAGGACTGCAGCAATATGATCCCCAGGATCGCGATGCTACCAGGGTCAGGAGTGTTTTTTAACTTACCTCCAGCTAGCACTGGAGTCCTGGGAGATCCAGAGGGTTGGAGAGCCCCCCACAGGGCTCCCCAAGCCTCTGTAATTATGACAAAAACAAAACAAAACAGGCACTTCTGGTTTTCATCACAAAACCATGAGTGTCCATTTTTTTCATTTTTCCACACTTAACAGAGGTTGGGGAGCCCCATGGGGGGCTCCACAGAATCTCTGGACCTGCCAGGACTCCATTGCTGGCTGGAGGTAAGTTTAAAAAAACCCTCCTGTCCTGGCAGCAGCGCAATCCTGGCGATTGTGTTGCTGCCTTCCTCCCTGCCCCTGAAAGTGGCAAGGATAAGTGCTTACTGGCTGGTGGGTCGTGACCCACCAGTATGGGAACCACTGGTCTAGAGGCTTTGGTCATTCTTTCCTAAGACTTTACCTAGCGAAGAGATCTGACACTGATTTACCCAGCAAAAGGTCCCACTGATTGCAGTGGGAATTACTAACTACTGAGTGTACATAAAATTGCCAGCTAATCCAAATAGATTTTCACAAAAGAAAAGTCAGCAAGTCTTTAGGGTGTAGCTCCACTGAATCTGCAGATAATTCTGAAATCGAACTTCTGTTCATTTGGTTGATGCAGCCTGTTTTTTTCTGAAAAGAGCAAACAGGCCACCGGTCACACTAAACTTCAGTTCAATTAACAAACCATTAGCTAATCTATCACCACTGAAGCACGCACTTCTGTTTTCTTAAGTGCAGCTTGAATGAAATGTCTGATAAAGGCAGTTGTTTTTTTTAATTCTATTACAGTGGCTAAAAACTTACTTTAAAAAAATCTAACTATTACACTTAAATTAAGGACAGATTATAAAATGACAAAAAAGTAGGAAAAATGTTGAATGATGGCAAATGATTATAGACATATATTTTGACAATTACTTCGCTTTTCAATAATATCTACGGGATTTATATCCCAACTTTCATCCATAACACAGCTCAAGGTGACAAACATGAAACTGCCATGCAATCATCAACCCTGGCATTGCCCCAACATGCTTAGCTTCAGCAAAATGGCGATGTCACATGCTTTCAGACTATGCCCTGGGACCCTTCCACTTAGCTCTGGCATCGTATTCCCCACTAAGCCATACAAAACTAGCTAGATATCCTAGCAAAACACTTGCTGTGAAAACCATTTTATCCATCATTTATTAAGCATGATGTCCTGGAAGCATGAACTGCATGCGCACTACTAGCATTCTGAGCAAAAATCTGTCAAATTCTAAACATTTTGGAGATGTTTTTTACTTTCCAGATAGCGCTATTTTGATTCATTAATTTGAACCATTTTGTCCAAGTCAGCAATTTATTTCTATATATCTAACTAATCTCTTCAAATAAAAGGGGTGGAGTTGGATCTGCTCAACATGGCACAACTCTAAATTTAAGGTGAACTGTAGAGTAAAACTAATGAATGGGTAAACCCACTTTTTAGCATCTTCATTAGGTAAAAATTAGTCAACTGAGCAATATATTGTAACCAACTTAGAGCCGAATCCTGAGCTCAACGCACTGGCTTACCGCTGGCATGCACTGTTGCAAACGTGCTGAAAGGTACATTTGCGAGCTCTAATGCTGAGCAAGCCCCTATGCTAGCCCAGCACTGGCGCCCAGCCTCCACTACTCGGCAATCACATGGACCGCCGAGCAGCAGAGAGGAAAGTGGGGGTAGGGGGAGGTGTTCAGGGGAGGGGGGAGGTGTGACAAGGAGGTAGGGGAGGGCATGTCAGGGGAGGGATCGGGGAGGGAGGGAGGCAGGACTGGTGGAGCTATGGTCCACCAGATCCTGAGCCTTCTCGTCAAGCTCAGCACATGACATGAAGGCTCTAACCTTACTGCCGACCTTATTCTGCTTCTTCCTGAAGTTTCACTTCAACACATCAAGGCTTACTGAAGCACTGAAGAACATGTCAGCATTCCCAAAGTGACCCAACACCTGTAAGACACGCCTCAAGACTTTTCACAAGGCAGAGCATGTAGCAAGGCTACAATGGACCATGAAAGAGAAAGTCTAAAAGTCTCTAACAGCAGCAGCACAGAACCAGGAAATGTGGACAGAGGGGAGATACACTCCCCCTGTTCACTGTAAGAGCACAGTTCAACCACATGTGGTTCTATATTCAATGAAGTTGAACATTATAGGATGCAGATTTGCCACAGACTGCCACATCACATAGAGGTATCGCAGGGTATTTTTCAGATCTGGTGACTGCCTGATTATAAAACTAAAGGACAGGCATTGTTTTGATTCCAAAATGAATAACCAAAGGAAACCAACATTAGGAGTTGCTCGCCTTTCATGGCATAACACAAAGTTTTTAAGGCGGTTTACTAAAAATACACACACACACATACACTCTAAGATTACCGGTAGGGCTTCTAACATATTTTTCTTAATCTACATTTCCCTTTTAAAAAAAAAAAGAGTAACTGCAGAATATCTTTTACCAAGTGGTAACTTATCACAGTGTGCATTTAACCACATGATAAATTGGCAATCGATACCATTCAGCCATATGGCAAGGATTATAGTACCACTCCCATGTTTCCCCAGATTTCCGCTTGGTGTTGATGTACAGTCAAATTCTCATAAGCTGGCAAGTCGTTACCGCCTACCAATTTACATGCACATCATGTCAAGTCACAAACTGATAAATGTTTTTATATATTTATTCAGTCTTCTAATTGTAACAAAAGGAAACTTAGGGATGTGTGGGGGTCCATCTGCAAAAGTCTCAGAAATGTTCAGTGTTTATTGGCCTGCTTAGATCACTACCATCATTTTCTGCACTTTTGGCCTCTTCCATTCTTGACCATGCAGTTCTCTTCTCCCTGCCTTGATGTGTCAGATGTGTCTGTCTATTTTCATTTCAAGCTGCTTCCTGGAATGCTTCCAAAATGCCTTTATATAACACCAAATAGATCCAAATAGGTCTATGAAATGTGGATTGACTGTACAGGTCATGCCTCATTATCCATGGGGGTTCCATTCTCGAACCCACATGCCCGATCTCATCTGATCTCGGAAGCTAAGCAGGGTCAGGCCTGGTTAGTACTTGGATGGGAGACCGCCTGGGAATACCTGGTGCTGTAGGCTTATACCATAGTCTTTCGAGACTGAAGGTTGCCAACCAGTGGGGGGGAAAAAATCAGTGGATACCCAATAGCTTTGAAGACCCACTTCCAAGTTTCTTGCTCCTATATTGGCAACCCAGAATGCATTGGTACAGACACTATACTGTATTCATCCACTAGATGGGGAGAATAATGGAATCTAATGGAATGAAATTATTATTTAACAGCACAAAGATAGCATCAAAATCCAATTTCCCTTTTTCCCTTATTACAAGGCATTTAAAGGTGGACCTCAGTATCAGTGGTGAGTCAAATCAGTGGATACTGAGGACCGACCTTTATTCCTGTAATTCAAAGAAAGATTCTTTCCACATACAATAGTGCATATTGCATGTTCAACTTACATGAACTGAAAAGGATGTGAAACCCTAAGACAAATCAGTCTAGAAGCATATTCAACCCCTTAAATATTTTATTTGAAGATTTCTCTTTCATGTCTTTGTCCCATTTGGTCCCACAACTATGCAAACACAAATTGGATTGATTGCCCTAATCAGACTATCCAAACCTCCCTGTTAGGAGGGATGAATAATCATCCTGTTTGGATAATGAATCTGCCTATTCATTAAGCCTCATTGTGGGCAAGGTGTCTGCAAATAAATGCTCCTCTAGGTGATTACAGGAGTGTGACATCACAAAAATCACTTTTATATAAAAGACTATTTCTCTCTTGGGGAGGGGATGTAGGGGGTGGAAGTTAATCATACAAGAGATCACTCCATGTTCATGTATCTGTACAGGCCATTGAACAACTGTGAAGACGCTCAATTAGTTATTAGATGGGTAGAATACAGCCTTCACCTCACTTTAGAACAAGGTCACTGTCCAAGGACAAGTAGGATCCTCGATAATCCATGTCAGTATGAACTGCTGAAACGCCATGAACTCCAGAAGACCTCTGCTTGCACCAATGAATCATACTTGTTAGTCCAAATTGCTGAAGCTAAGGTGATTACTTACAACTACTTAAGAATACAGTTTCAGTTTATAATTTGTGTGATACAGGGCCTGGGGGCTGGAGGGCAGACACCACTCAGCAATGAAACGTTCACAAAAACTATGTCACAATGCAGTTCTGCCTTCTGAAGTCTCAATCCTGAGAGCATCCCAGGCTTTGTCTCCAGTTTTATCCCATTCTTATTTTCCAAAAGATTGCTTGAGGAGTTTCTGAAGAGATCTTTCTCAAACACTTCAGAAGCTTGTAACTCACCCCTCTCCATAAACTTTTCAAAGCTCAGAATAAATAAGGTTTATGAGATAAGCACTGTACAAAGCACCATCTTGGCTCTCTAACCCAACACACGCACACTCACAACATCTAAAGTTATGACAACTGCTATCGTATCGAGTGCCAGAATAATATAATTTCATTTTAGAGCCAAGTGAGTATCAACCTAGCCAATAGTTACACTAATCATTCCACAAGGAAGATTATTTATATGCAATATTCACATTTTAAAATAACTGCTTAGTTCTCATGGGTAATCAACTTGCTAATCAGCTCCAACGAACAGTAGCTTTCGTGTCTGCCTTGTAATGTCTGTTAAGTAATACTGTGTTCTAAAGGGTGTTTTGCCAGAGTTTCTAGTTTCTAGCAGAGGAAAAAGAAGTGTCTGTTTATTGATTTAAAGTAGGGAAAATGCAGCACTTAAAGAAATGTTGTACATAAAAGTGAAAGTTAGTTGGCAACCTTCAGTCTCGAAAGACTATGGTATCGCGCTCTGAAAGGTGGTTCTGGAACAGCGTCTAGTGTGGCTGAAAAGGCCGATTTGGGAGTGACAATCCCTTCCACACTGGGAGCAAGTGCAGTCTGTCCCTGGCCTGTCTCCCTGGCTATGGGCCTTCCTTCTTTGCCCCTTAGCCTCAGACTGTTGGCCAAGTGTCTCTTCAAACTGGGAAAGGCCATGTTGCACAGCCTGCCTCCAAGCGGGCTGCTCAGAGGCCAGGTTTTCCCACTTGTTGAGGTCCACTCCTAAGGCCTTCAGATCCCTCTTGCAGATGTCCTTGTATCGCAGCTGTGGTCTACCTGTAGGGCGCTTTCCTTGCACGAGTTCTCCATAGAGGAGATCCTTTGGGATCCGGCCATCATCCATTCTCACGACATGACCGAGCCAACGCAGGCGTCTCTGTTTCAGTAGTGCATACATGCTAGGGATTCCAGCACGTTCCAGGACTGTGTTGTTTGAAACTTTGTCCTGCCAGGTGATGCCGAGAATACGTTGGAGGCAGCGCATGTGGAAAGCATTCAGTTTCCTCTCCTGTTGTGAGTGAAGAGTCCATGACTCGCTGCAGTACAGAAGTGTACTCAGGACGCAAGCTCTGTAGACCTGGATCTTGGTATGTTCCGTCAGCTTCTTGTTGGACCAGACTCTCTTTGTGAGTCTGGAAAACGTGGTAGCTGCTTTACCGATGCGTTTGTTTAGCTCGGTATCGAGAGAAAGAGTGTCTCTGAGAAAGAGAAAGAGTGACCGACTCTGTCGTCTCCAGCAGAAGCCAAAGACAAATTTTATGATGACCTGGCCACCACTATCAAGAAGATTCCCATAAAAGAGCCATTGTTCATCCTCGGCGATTTCAACGCTAGAGTTGGTGCTGATAACAGTTCGTGGCCCACTTGCTTAGGTCAGTTCGGCACTGGGAAGATGAACGAAAATGGCCAACGCCTGCTAGAGTTTTGCTGTCATCACGGTCTCTGTGTCAGCAACACGTTCTTCAACACAAAGCCCCAACATAGAGTCTCTTGGAGACACCCAAGATCAAAGCACTGGCACCAGCTCGACCTGATTCTCACCAGACGCTCCAGCCTTCCCAGCATCAAGATCACACGCAGCTATCAGGGTGCTGCCTGTGACACCGACCACTCGCTGGTGTGCAGCAGAGTGAAACTGCAAACAAAGCGACTGTATCACACAAAAAGGGAAGGAAGACCTCGCATTGATACGAGCAAGACCCAGGATCAGAGAAAAGTGGAGGAATTTGCACGAGCGCTTGAGGAATCTCTTCCAGGCCCGGTCGATGCAAACGCATCCAACAGATGGGAACATTTCAAGAATGCCGTTTACAACACCGCCTTGTCCATATTTGGCAAGAAGACCAACAAGACAGCAGACTGGTTTGAAGCCCACTCTGAGGAGTTGACACCAGTCATTGAGGAAAAGAGGAGAGCTCAAGCAGCATACAAGGCCTGTCCCAGTGAGCGCAACCTGCAGGTCCTCCGAGGTGCTTGCAGCAAAGTCCAGCAGACTGCCAGGAGATGTGCTAACGACTACTGGCTCCAGCTCTGTTCTGAGATACAGATAGCAGCTGACACGGGCAACATCAAGGGGATGTATGATGGTATCAAGCAGGCCCTAGGTCCAACACAGAAGAAAATTGCCCCTCTGAAGTCTGCAACAGGCGAGGTCATCCAGGATCGGGCGCAGCAGATGGAACGCTGGGTGCAGCACTACTCTGAGCTATATTCCAGAGAAAATGTAGTCACCGAAGAAGCGCTGAACAACATTGAGTGCCTGCCTGTGCTGGAGGAGCTTGACAGTGAACCAACCCTAGAAGAACTTCACGTGGCCCTGGACTCCCTTGCCTTTGGCAAGGCACCTGGAAAAGACAGCATCCCTGCTGAAGTCCTATAAAAGTGAAAGCATCTTTTTAATATGCCTAACCCTAATTCACATTTTAATTCTGGATAACAATAAAGAAGATGCATACTGCTTGGAAAGAAGTGGTACATGAACACAATTTTAAAAACACACACAAAACAGTAGGGATTCCAATGATCCAACACCTTTTGAAAAGCTGTGCCCTAGAGAAGTTTAACACACATCAAAACTGTTCCACGCCAAGCAAAGAAGCCAACATTTTGTAATCTCAGAACAAATAAAGAAGGTTATGACCAGAATCTAAAGTGCTCTTTGGGCAAACCTATGGCATCTCAGTACACGCACAGAGGAGCTGCTGTTTTGCCCATCATCTGTAGCCCTTCTCCACTCCTTGCAATCTATCAAATATCACTCTGAAGCACCTCCTGCAACCATCTGGGAGACCTTTTCAAGGAACACAACCTGAATGGCATGTGTAGCTACAGGCATGGCCTGTCTGTATCAATGGATCAAACCTAGTCTGTAAACCTAGATTTCCTTTAGACTAAGATAGCATCTGTCTGACGTCACACCCAGACTTTTAAAAAAGTGAAAATGGGGGGGAACCAACCTCTTCCACCCAGCAGCTCACCACCCACTTGCCGCCTCCCCTCCCCAGCCATTGGCATAGTTAAGGCATCTATCTGCCACCAGGAGTCAAAGAAGATTTTGTATACCTCCCCCATCAAATTTAATTAAGTAAATAAATAAAAAGTGTGCCCTTTATTGGTTAGAGACACAGTGCTGGGGTGAAAAGGGATGGTTATTCTCCTCCTGCTGCTAAAAATATGAGCACCACTTGAAAAAGTGCCTCTTTACCCAGTTAGCAGGGTAACTGTATTATGATAAATGGAAATGAGCACTAACTCATATTAACATCTTATTGGTTCCATGCTGTATCATAACAACATCTCATTGACTCTCGCTCTCACACGTAAGTTTTGAGTTAAATAAATCCACTTTTTGTTTCATAAGACAGTTGTGTTTTCATTTTCTGATTAATTGGCCTTAACATTTGATAGAATACAGATATTTCAATGAGGTTTGTTTCATTGCATTCTGCAATAAATTACCTTTTCAAAGATATATAACATGATGGTATTATTTGTACATGCCAAGGTTTTCACAATTTTGATCACTAGTGTCAAGCTCGGTTTGTTCCCCTCCTAAAGCCTGTTGCCCGGTGCAATTGCTACCTCCTGCACCCCCTTATCTACACAACCGAACTGAAAGTGGAATAGAAGCATATTTAAAGACACTCCTGATAAAAGCACAATGAAAAGTTAATTCAAACATAACAGCTCATCAGGACCAAGACTACCCTTGTCCCTGTTCAGTCTCCATCTAAAGAGTCTCTCAATCAGAGGGAATAGCGGAAAAAAATTGTCCCCAGGAATGCTGACATTTAAGATGACATTTGAAAAGGCAGAGTCCTACTTCCATGTTTATAGTTTAGGAGGTTCTGTTTAAAAAAAGTGAATTAACCTCTCCAATCATCGTTTCGATACTGCAGCAGAAAATGAAGCATTTTTTGTACCTTACTCTGCACTATGAAAGGTAAGTGGTGTAGCAAACAGAGTACTGAACATGGAACAATGAAACTTGGGTTCCAATCCCTACTCAGCCATGACACTTGCCGAACGACCTTGAGTGATGCTCTCTAGATGACCAGTCTCTCTTGCTCAGCTTAACAAATTTCATCAGGTGGTTGAGAGGATGAAGACAAAGGGAGGGGAAAACCATAAATACTGCTGTGAGCTCCCTGGAGGAAGGGTGGGATGTAAGTGTAATAAAGCAACAATAAGAAGAAACTGCAGAACAGTCATACAAGGTTTTCAGTGTCAGTACATTTAATGACATAAGAATTCATCTAACTTTTAACAAGTTGATGTCATGGACATGGAATGCATGTACTTCCAATGCAGGAGCAATAAGTTCAGAATGGAAGGTGAGTAGTCTCAACCACTACCTCAATTTTCATTGTGGGGAGACCTGGCCATTTAAATGCATGTACACAGTTGACAATGCAATAGGGGAACTTTGCCATTTAAGCTTTAGCAACCAAGTTGACAGTACTGAAGTTGATCATGCTAAATGCAACAGAGAAACCAGAAGTACGTAGAAAGGTCACTAAGTCACTTCTCCACTGATAAAGCACTCCCATTTCTGCCTCTTTTTTTAAAAAGTACTGGGAGAGGGTGCTTCTGTATCCAGGACGGCTAGGAACATGTTTTGTTAAGAGCTGAAACCTGGTATACAGGATCTGGAGAAAAAAAATCACAAGTTTCTCTACTTTGCCACCTAAATATTTTAAATATTTTTTTTCTGCAAGTTCCACTTCTGCTATCCACAAAACCAGGTACTAGATCTATGTTTCAGAAGTGGTGCCTGGCTCTTCTAGGCACCCATGCCCTACAATTTAATAGCACTTCAAATTCCTACTTTTCCTGTGCAGCATGTATCAACTTCTGTGGAGAATGTCCTCACTCAAGCAGCTCTGTGAATGTTATTATATTAAATAGCTTAATCACAACACACACACTATTCTTAAGATTTCTCCTGAAGTAATTAAATAACTATCCAATGCCAATTAATCATAGTTAAATAAGGGTCTGTCAGCAAAGTACTATGTACACATTAGGGACTGTGTTGCAGTCAAATACTTGGCAGTATCTAAGTTAAACAATGATTCATTAAACCTCCTCCCTACACAATGGCTAGGCCAAACATGAAGTGAAAGAATCAAAACTCTTTTGTATTTCATGAAAGAGACATCAAACCTCAGTATGTGATATTCTTTTCTTACCAACTCTGTAAACTGCTTTTATTGCATGAATCAGAATGTGCTCAGGTGGCCCCATATCCACTTTTGCTTATGCAGGTGTTTGTTGACACACTGAAGTAGATGTTCAAATCTTTCCTTCCAAATGATGGGAACACCTGACAATTTACCCCACCTATTTTCAAAATGTTTTTTCCTACTACATCAGGAAATAAATCCAATGAAAATCATCGACATCCTGGGTGCTAAGGAATGAACAAAATATTCTAAAAAAGACCAAGTTTAGATTATCTTTTAAAACTTCAACACTTTTTTGTGTTAGAAATGTTAATTCTGTTATCCTATTTAACTTACAAAGTCTGTGCAATAAATTACATTATTCTCTTGGCAGGATAGACTGAAAAACAATTTAGTAAGTGAACCAAATGTGGGAAGGCCTAGGTTTTGAAAAAGTAAACTTTCCAACGCCCCCCTTCATTTTCAATACATGCCCCTCCATAATGCTTATTTATATCTTGTGCTGTACAAGTAACACGGGAATACCTAGGTCAGTGGTTCTCACACATTTAGCACTGGAACCCACTTTTTAAAATGAGAATCTGTCAGGACCCACTGGAAATGATGTAATGATTGGAAGTAACATCATCAAGCAGGAAAATTTTTAACAATCCTACCCACACTTACCCAGGAGTAAATTCCATTTACTATCATTGTTAAAAGAAAATACATAGTAGCTTGTTAAAAGTACAGGTGTATCATTTCCCCAAATGCAGACACATACCGTGGTAGCATCAAGTCTAATATATTAAAAATAAAATATTGAAATGAATGGGAACCCACCTGAAATTGGCTCGTGACCCACCTAGTGAGTCCCGACCCACCGTTTGAGAAACACTGATCTAGGTCATGTAGGAGGACTTTGCATCTTCCATTACAGATAACAGCAATGCATTCAGTATCAGAAGTATCTGCCAGAGTGCTGTTGTGGGAGGGAGAGTGAAAGCATGCCACTGAACACAACAGAGATTCCAGAGGTGGACTTATGGGATAGCAGGAGTTAATTTAATAATTTAGGCTACGTTACTACTATACAAACATACCTAAACTTTAAATTATTAAGTGGGCAGGGAGGGGTCTCCCTCTCATGACTGATAATGCTTTAAGAGGATAACTGTTACCTCCTCTGCCTGTTAAACTATGACAGAAACAGATTGGGTGGAGGAAAAAAAATCACTCTGCAACAAAACATTTTTAGTGCAACTATAAGCATTTTCCAGTTTATCAAAGCAGTGACAAACAAGTGAATTTGCCCATATCAAATGCTGACAGAAAACACACCCTGCAGCAATACCAGTGAAGTTCAACGCACTACAATCGTCAAATCATCAAAACCATTAAAATTGGGTTATAAGCTCTGAAAGGAACTATGTTTCTGAAAGAGAAAAAAACTAGAGAAAACCAAAATATGTGTGTGTGTATCTTGAATTGTTGACAATTACTGATCTCTTCTGGCTCCCTTTCCATGTTCTTAGAAAGAAATGTTTATATATGCCTCTTATCTTTTTAAAAAATATGTCATTAACACCGCCTGTCCGTGTATACTGCTATGCAGTTATTACTAGCTTCGCTACAGGGATTCTCTAAATACAAATAAGAAAAATACTCTCAGTTTCTTTCCCTTCTCTCAATATCCCCCAGAGGACTGAAACTGACAAGAACATAATCGCTTTTCCAGACTTCTGCAAATGGGTGCTGTGGAACTAAGCAGAAATAAGCTCATACCCATTTTTCTAAGGTTTCAGTATGCAAGAGACCCAGATGTGGTGTTTATAACCTAAATTAATTTACTATGTGAACAAGATCCTCCGACCTGTAGGCATCTAGTGAAGGGCTGGAGAGGACCACAACTGGTTTTAATTTTGTTTTTGTTTTTTAATTTTTTTCCCCATGCCAATAAAGGTTGTTGAATTGAATTGAATTGAATTTTTTTTAAAAAAAATTCTTGAGCAAATTTTGGCCTGGTGCAGATATTATGCTACCAATATCCTAACCATGGTTAAGAGATCAGAAGCAAGCTTGTGTCACACAAGCTCCCTCACACAAATTCCCTTCTCTCTGTCCTGCTAAGCGTTATGTTCTACTAGGGCAGTGGTTCTCACACACTTAGTACTGGGACCCACTTTTTAGTTGTTAGAATCTGTCAGGACCCACCGGAATTGACGTCGTGACCGGAATTGACGTCATCAAGCAGGAAAGTTTTTAACAATCCTAGGCTGCAATCCTTCCCACACTTACCCAGGAGTAAGTCCCATGTACAATCATTCTTAAAATATATACATTTTAAGGAGCAGGAGGTCTGGTCTAGAGGGTAGAGCCTCCGTCTGCCTGAAGATAACATCCACAAGGTCGCCAGTTCGAGGCCACCGGCACCGTGCGACCTTGAAGCAGCTGACAAGCTGAAGCCGAGCCATTCCATCTGCTCTGAGCGTGGGAGGATGGAGGCCAGAATGTGAAGCCAGATCGGAACGAAACACCTTGAATGTAGTGGTTCTTGAAAGAAAGAACCTTCTTTCAAATTGTAAAAATTCCTATTTAATAAGGGATTTATATAAAAGCCTGCCTATGTAAACTGCCTTGAATAAAGTCTTGAATAAAAGACCAAGAAAGGCGGTATATAAATACCTGTTGTTGTTGTTGTTGTTATTATTATTATTACATAGTATCTTGTTAAAAGCACAGGTCTGTAACATTTCCCCAAATGCAGTCACATTCCATGGTAGCATCAAGTCTAATATATGAAAAATAAAATATTGAAATGAATGGGGACCCACCTGAAATCGGTTCGCGCCCCACCTAGTGGGTCCCAACACACAGTTTGAGAAACACTGTGCTAGGGCAATGTTATATCTGCATGGGTGCTAACTTCGAAGAGTTTTAAGCAGCATTTGCAAACTAGCTTTTGCACCAAGTTTCAAAGCTGACCACAATTGGCACTGAAACAAATGCAGTGCTACATCAAAATTAACACTAGCCAGGGAAGGGAAGGACTCTGCATATGAGTCCACAGACTCATATGTTCTTTCTTCCTGCTTTCTATGCACCTCATTTGTCACTTGACACTTGACAAAGTTGAGAGATGCTGGTAATGTTATCTCTGTACTGGGTTATTTCAATACACAGAAACAAGACTAGTTAAATGTGGTTGTGCAAGAAACGAAGATATAATTTTCAAAGTGTGACAGAATGACTTTCTAACAGACTATGGGCACAATCCTATCCAGGTCTACTCAGAAGTAAGTTCTATTTTATTCAATGGCGCTTACTCTCTGGAAAGTGTGGTTACGATTGCAGCCTATATTTAATATCATTTGTAACCCACCTTTCAAAATAAAATGTCATAGGCAATGTCAAAGGCAATGCTGTGCCTTTGGATCAAGAATTGGCATAGCTACTATACAGGAATAATAGAACTAATAGCACAAGGGAGACGTTACTCAACAACAGTACAATATGAAGCTCAGAGTTCATTTCAGTTTTCCAGCAACGCTGTAAGGCAGGCTAAGATGAGACACACTGATTTACGCAAGGTCTGGTGGAATTCAACCTTGCGCTGAGTAGGATGGTATTCTGCAGCAAGAGAGCTGGCACCTAAAGTAACAGAATAATTGGCTATGATTTTTAATTAGTTAGGATGCAAGAGGGAAAGAAGTATCTGAAGAAGAGCAAGAGCAATACCTGAAAAGTATTACAGGCAACAACACAGGTTGTTAAGCTGTTGACTTCAGTAGGAAAGGAAAAACATACTTCAAGGTGAAGAAGAAAGTACAGTAGTACATACTGGATATTAAGCAACACTGGATCCCCTGCAATCTTAGGATTAAATCACAGTGATTTGTACCCTTTTGTTAGAAAGTAACTGACAAAAAAGAAATAGAGTAGGTTGGGACACAACTCGAAACCATGGAGGCAGACCCACCTTTAACTGTGGATCTATCTATCCTGATCATATAAAAAAAGCAGAACAGGATGAGGGTGAGATGCAGGTGTGTGTGTCGTCGTCCCCACACGCACACTTTCTTTCCCTCTCCCCCCTCAGCACTTTTCTCCTTGTCAGCTCACTTTTGGTACTGGAGCCTGACAGAGAAAAGCAGCACTGGGAAACAGACTGCAAGGAGCCATTCCCTGCCCACACATCCCTTTTGCTTGTAAAGCCAAACACATACACACCCAGCCTTACTTTACACATGATCAGGGCACATCTGCATTTCATGGTATGAGTCTCCTTCCCAACACATCTAGCCCAGCTCTTGGGATTTTACCTAATTATTTCATGCTATGCCAAATCTGAAGTTAGCATTTGAAGTGGGAAAGGTGGGTACTCTAAATGTAAGAGCAGCAGTTTAAAGGAAAGACAATAAAAGGTTCTGCCAATAGGAATTAACTAAACACTATTAGCCATTATTCTATTTACAATCTGCAGGAAGCGGCACAGTAAGGGTTCAGAATATTATGCCGAATGAATGGATGAGCTCATGAATGGGAATAACAGAAAGGGAATGAAATTCAATGGAACCAAATGTGAGGTCATGCACTTGAGGACAAACAGTAATTTTTTAAAGCTGGAGGCTCATCAGGTGGAAGCAACTGTGGAGAAAAGAGGTATCTCTGAATAACCAATCCAACCCTGCAAAGAACAGACACACAGAACAACAGGTTCGAGAGGGGCCAAGGATCCATTTACACAGATAGGAGTTTCTCCCCAGGGAGAGGGATGGGTGGATGAAAGCAAGTGCACTACTCAAAAGTATTCTCTCTTCTGCTAGGCTCACAAAGCAGAACCTGACCGGGGGCCCAAGACTGCTGTCTTTACATTGTTATTTTCAGAATCTCAATTTCACAGGTATACACAGAGAGTTGGAACCTACTGGTGAGTTGCCCATATTACCAAATGTCTACACTTGGCTTTAGCATGGACAAACAAAGGATGCACTCACAAATGAAATTAATGGCAATGAAATGAAACTCAGAAGAACCAAAGGATTTCCCACCCCACATCTCTTCTGACCTTCCTTGAATCTCCACCGCAGTGTCTTTCTCTCTCTCTCCTTATGTGGTGACCATCCATTATTTCTGACCACTTTCAGTCTTTCCATTTCTACTTCATCTTCCTCAAAGCTTCATGGCTTCATAGCAATTCCCTTTCTTACACAACATCCATCCACCAATCTTTGTCCCATCTTTTTCAAACACCCCAACTCCAAAAACCATGACTGATGGCGGCTTATGACCCACTGTGCCATCCTACACTGTTTTTTGGAGATGGAGTTTTTTTCAACTCCAGTTTGAGCAGCAGAGCCAGAAGAACTGGGCACCTTATCCCCCTCCTCAATAACAAGTGTGGTTTTTTGTGCTCCCTTCCAAGGGGCCAGATTGTGGCTAATTTAATGCATTTTTGTAGTGTGCTTTGTAAACAAACGGGGGGAAAGCTCAAGGGGTTGCTAGAGGAATTCAAGTTGATTATTTGTATACTCTTAATTTAGGGGAAAGAAAAAGAAATGGGTTTGTGAAGTGTATGCTTTGTAAATGGTGAGGTGAGAAAAGCTGGGATTAATTACTAACCAGAGAACAGAGAGACAATGGATTACTTGTAAGTTCTTTACAACTTTTCAGACAAGTGTGTGCATACATGTGTACTTTGTAAATAGTAAGGGAAACCCTAAATGAATTACAAATGGGAATGGAATACAGCTTGTGTGTGGATGCATGCATTATGGCCCTTCATAGAATTTCCATATTCCAATGTAGCTGTTGGGTCAAGAAGTTCACCCACTCCTGCCCTAAACATGCATGCTGAAATGAGCAAGACTGCTTCAGGGCAAAACTACATGTTACACGTAGAGGTGCACAAATGTAATTTAATAGTACATTTTTTGTTAACATGTGTGCGGTTTCAGAAGGAGTAAACTGAAAGCGGAAAAGTGAGGGATGAAAGCTTATCCCTTTCCTTACCTGCCATTTCCCTACTCCAAATTGTCCCTCACATCTTCCCTCTCCCATGGTTTCAAACATGAGCTTGCTTTTACAGATATGTATTTGAAATCCCTGTAAGAAGAGATAGCGAGCAATGGGGGGGGAGAAAACTTACCCCTGCTAGTGGATAACTGAGCAATGAGGCACATTTTAACGTTGTGGTCCTCTTAACAGGGCAAGAGCAACTGTCCCTCTTCAATCCAGCATTCTATTTTTTTTTACCATTGGCTGTTTGCTGATGTTTTACATCAGCAAAAAAACCCATTTTTTTAGCTATATAAATTGCTTTGTGAACTTTTTTTGGTGAAAAATGAGTATATATTACTACTTACTAATACTAATACTGGGGGCCCTCATTATCATGAGCATTGGGCCCCCACCCAACCCTCCAAACCCAACCAGAGCTGGACTCCAGTTTGGCCTGGAGGATTTCTGAGGCCCACAGCAGCTGTACACAATTCCCATGACTGCTACAGGCCTCTGAAAACTACCCGGGCCCAACCAGAGGTATTCTGATAACTGAAATCCGTGAACGCCAAACTGCGGATTACACAGGCCCCCTGTACTACTAATACAAAACAGGGAACAGCTAGCTGAGAAAGAATTAACTGTCTCTTCTTTACCCCTTCCTCCATTTTTCCGCTCTCAATTTCCCTTTACAAAGCAGGTTGTTGGACAAAAAAAACTGACAGGTCACAACACCACACCATTGCATGCAATTTATTTTTGGTCCCAAATCACAGCCCCCTAAGTTGGTATCTAAACACAGAAATCTATAGAATGAAAAGGGAGGGGGAGAGAACATGTGCTCATTCTTATACATATATATGAAATATATTTCAGAAAAGAGCGAGTGAAAGAGAGATAGACTTCCGTCTGTCACAACTTTGTTTGTACAAAGTCATCAGCCTCAGGCATCAAAACACAGTTTTGCATCATCATCAATCTACCATAGCTTTGTTATTAGGAAATTGGACATTCTTCAGTGACCTACCTAGAAGAATTTTTTTGTCATCTTTTTTAGAATGTCATTTTCTGTCGTTTGATATTCCAATAATTTCCTAAATCATTTTGGTTTTCTTCCCCAATCAACAAATGATCAGAATTAATACCAATTGGCCTCTGGCTCAGAAAGCAAACTACTCACTAATTGAGCACAAAGACTTCCAAGCTATATAAGAAGATCTCTTCATATTTTAAGAAACCAGCTTGACCATTTTTCCATGTGCTTTTAAACTATTTTAATTCTTGCTCCTCTTGCAACCTGCATTCTGTTTCCTATCAAAATATAACAACGCTGACTTTATTCCCTTCTGCAATGCTTATTTACCCAAACAGTTCATCAACAAGTCCATTTGAGATTTGAGATTTTGATGGCAGCCTGTTAATCTGATTTTCAAAAGTAAACATATACGACATGATATACTGGTATATACCAGATGCAAGGACTGAACCTCTTGTCTAATCAGTTAAACAACCTGCATTCACCTGCTCATCAAATTCATTCTTCCAACATTTTCAGTGTAATCGATGACAGGAGCATTTGCTTCAGAATTGTAATTTTCTGTTCTCTGTACGCTTTGAACACATCTTATTGACGATATGAATCCAGATTATATAATCAAAGAAAAGGGTTTTGTTTTAAAAAAACTTTTGATTTTTCATCTCAGTGTCAAACAGAGTGAAGGTCCTAGTGCAAGTGGAGAAAATTAACCATTCAAAACACTGCATCATGAAAGTTCCTTAACGCAATTTATGAAGATCAATGACAACAGCATATGATTGAAAGGGAATTTGTTTGTCGATGTAAAAGCCTACCATGGGTTTTGATTCAAGGTAGGCATCAATCTGAAGCATTAATAATACACTCCAAGGAAATGACATAAAATCCAATTTTATCAGGCAATGCAAGTTTTAGAAGAACTGAGGATAATGGTTCAATTCTTCTAATTAAATTCTGGAATTAATTTTATCATATGCAGCTTAGCTTTCCTTCAAGGATATCAGATTGGCATATATTGGTGCTATCCTCACAGTAACCCTGCAAGAGGTTACTGTGCACAGTAACCCTACAAGACTTGCCCAAAGCCATAACGGGGGTATCAAGGTGTTAGGAGAGATCCGAGCACAGGTCTTTCTGTCCAAGACCAAATAGTGTACCGTACGGTAGTGCTGTACTTAAGTCAGAGACCTGAATTCAAAATACTGTTCACCCATATTCATAGCCTTAGCCAAGTCAAGATCCCTCTATCAATCTACCTGATATGAGGATAAAATGAGATAATCTCAAGATTCATGGCAGAAGGGCGGGATAAAAATATGATATTAAAACCACCTCAACTACCACCACGGATGACCATGAACAAGACTCAAAATCACAGATTGTAACAAAATCCCAAGCATCTTTCTAGTGGCAGCCTGAGTGCATAGACAATGGCTAGACTCACAAATAGGAACTAACTTCATATTTCTCTAGAGCAGTGATTCTCACATATTTAGCACCGAGACCCACTTTTAAGAAAGAAAATCTGTCAGGACCCACCAAAAGTGAAGTCATGAACAGATGTCACATCATCAAGCAGGAACAATTTAACAATCCTAGGCTGCAATCCTACCCATCTTTACGCAGGAGTAAGTCTCAGTGACTATCATTGTTAAAAGAATACACACACCATAGATAACCGCACATAAGTCGATCCCGCAAATAAGTCGACGGCAGGTTTTGAGCCAACAATCATGGAATTTTCTATGACCCTCGGATAAGTCGGGGGTTAAATTTAGGGGGGTGTCTGACTATAGTTGAGTGGAGTATACTATTCGTCAAGTGGAGCATGGGAGGCGAAGGGCCAGAGACAGTTCGGACCAGGAAGGAATCCAGCTGAAACGAGGAGTTCTATGAAAGACTAGAACTATTCAATTGTAAAAATCCCTATGGGGGTTTAGAACAGATTGCCTATGTAAACCGCCTTGGATTAAAGTCTGAGGAGAAATCTGACGACCAAAAGAAAGGTGGCATATAAATAAATAAATAAATAAATAAATAAATAAATTTTTGTCTGATTTTACTCGAGGTCAGATCCTGAAAAATAACCCACCACTAACTGTTACCTAAGAACTGTAGTCTCTAATTTATTAAAAATGTAGTAAAAGATCATAAGATACATTTTTATTCTTTTTAAATTCTAGTCTTCATCACCTTTTTGTATCGGAGTTTAGGGTTGGCATCCTTCAGTCTTGGCAGACTATGGTATCGCGCTCTGAATGGTGGTTCTGGAACAGAGTATCCTCTCCAGTGCGCGAAGCCTGGGTAAAGTAGATATGGAGGATAGACTGTTTCCCATGCAGCAAATCCCCCCTCTCCATGTCGCTGAAATGGTCCAATGGAAAGGCAGAGGCCAATACGGTTGGTTCCAGCGGCGTCGCAGGAGTTGCCAGAACGTGACTGTGTTCAGCCATGAACTGCCTCAGGGACTCCAGCTCCTAATTTTGCCTCATGGTTGACTCCTGAAGCCTTTTCCATAACTGGATGTAGCCACAAGGCAATGGAGGTTTGGGATCAGAGTTTTCCTTCTCTCAGACGAGCTGCCTTCCCAGGCTGATGAGTCCCATCTACCCGGTGGCTGTTTAGTCGCCTCTTACGACAAGTACAGCCAAACTGAGGGCCTATTCTTATCCCCAGCCCCCAGGGGGCTGTATCGGAGTATGTGCACTGTAAACAACATACCAGTAAAACAGTGGTTCCCAACTTGGTATTCATGTACACTCAACAGGACCTTTAGGGGTACTTGAAAAAGAATGGAATAATGGCAGAAAAAGGCAGGTCCTGCTCCAGAATGCCTTGCAAGACAGAAATGCCTTGCAAGGACCAGCAAGGCAGGAAGGGAGGTAGTTAGCTGGTTGTGAAAGCCCCACCAATAGCTAGTTTTTGGTCATCAATTCATGTATGAAACAGTGATTGAAAACCAGCACAGTAAAAAAGCTGAAACATAATATGGAAAGTGATCAATCACCCAGAATTTCTCAGCACATTTCTGGTGCAAAACAGTGCAATGGCAGAGTCTTCTGTTCTTCAAACAGATAAAAAGAGAAAACACTGTGATAAATACATGAAGTCTGGGCTTTCATATAGAGGAGATGAAGGCTTGTATTATTAATTACAAACATTTTGCTAATATGGAGGGTACAATTTATGGAAATGAGCTGCCAAGGGATTTGCAAGTGAAAAAGGTTGGGAACCACTGCAGGAGATCCATAAATCAAATCTACCTTTAAGGTGTCTGGTGTGTTAAGCCAGAAGCTCTACGTACAACATACAAACCATAACACATAACTGGGAGTGAAAAATTCAATTCACAGCAGAAAGATGCAGCTGCATATATTTGCAACCCTTTTTACTCAGAAGTAGACCCACTGCTTTCCATGGGTGTTATTCTTAAGTAAGGGTGCATTGAATTGTAGCCTGCTTCAAATGGAAAGGAGGATTCCCAACCTGGTGTTTCAAAAAACAGATCTGCTTTGCAAGCATTTGCAAAGCAGAACCAGGGTGCAGCAGAAGGAAGGAGAATAAAAGGTTAACAAATTGCTTCTAAGGAACTGCCTGCTGCTTGTGAAACTTGGCGCCTGTCTGCCCCTTGAGAAAGGAAACTTTTCAGAGTTGAAAGGCTTTGCCCTCTGATTGACCCGGAGATAAGGCGAAGTGATAATTTGAGCTTGATTACTTGGCAAAAATTTCAGTACTATAGGCAAGTATCTACTGTAGTAACTTGTTTAAAATACAGGTCTGTAACATTTCCCCAAATGCAGACACATGCCATGGTGGCATCAAGTCTAATATATTAAAAATAAAATATTGAAATGAATGGGGACCCACCTGAAATTGGCTTGCGACCCACCTAGTGGGTCCTGACCCACAGTTTGAGAAATACTGCTCTAGAGGATTTTTCCCCCCTCTCCTGTGGCACAAGTTAGAGCTGCCCATAGAAATCAAAAAAATACAGGGTTTAGGTCCAGTTAGTTGTTACCCTAAAAACCCACACAACCACTACCCAAAATGAAAGATGCAAATCCATGTTTCTGTCCCATAACGTTTAGTAACACTTACCTGTATTGTGACATTATAACTTTTTGCACTTCCTCTTATCCCCACCAATAAGTTATGCAGAGTTGGAAAATGCGTATCAGTACATCCCCCCCTCAAGGGTGCTGCACCTCAGAATTTTCTGATGCAACCATGGGGCAAATCCCAAGGCACCTGTCCAACCCCTAGCTGGAGTTGCAGGTTGACATGCTGACAGGTGTCTCTATTGTTGACTGTCAAAATCAGCTTTTAAGAGTTTGCTACAGTTACAGAGGGGAATGCTAGAGCAGGGATGAGCAGCAGAGCTCTTGCCTTTAGCAGCAGGCTGTTGTGCTTCAGCTGCTTCATACCAAACCTTGCACCTCTAGCAGCACCTTATGCCAAACCTTGTGCCTCACGCCAACCTTGTACCAAACCTCAAATTTGGAGCTGGAGGTAGTGGGTTGGCAAGATCTCCACAGATGAACCTCAGGACATTCCCTTGCCTCTTTTCCAAACATGAAGCTAAGGGAAGGGAGCGGGGAGACTGTCAAGCTGAAGTGCAAAGCAAAAGTTATGGACAAACATCCCAATGTTTGTCAAAAGAAGCCCCACTGAGTTGGATAGAACTTGCATATTGTACTTGAGAATAGGCCCAACTGAACACACCAGGACTTACTTCTCAATATACAAGTATAGGACTGTACTGAGGGGGACAGGCAGAATTTTTACTATCAGATTTTTTGACTTGACTACCAAGACCAGCCAACATCAGTTCTCCTGATAACATCTAGCTTAGCCCTAGGTTATCCTAAGGCAATACCACCCCACATCTTCTTTCTAGTTGTGGTAGCTCCCCATTAACCAGAGGGAAATAAACTTTGTCCAACTCAAGTACATACAACCGAGACACCTGTGTATTAGCAGACACTGTTCTATAGTCCTTTCCCAATAGCCCTAAATAAAAAAGTATCAGACACACAATACTGCCATGTTTTATTTTCTTTATGCCAAGAACTGCTTATCAGCAGGCATCATTTTGGGGGTGGGAGACATGGTGTCTTGCATAAGTCACATTTAAATACAAAAACATCCAAAGTTATTTGAACATAGGTCTCTACAGAAACCCTGGGAACCCAACTGTCCACTATAAATGCATGCATGTTTCAGAATAGCCTACTGCACCAGACTAGCATGACTCTTTTATCATTTTCCATTTTTGTTTTCCCATGTTTCAAAAGCGAACATTACTTATCCATGACAATTCACTTTTTCCCTATATGTTGATCACAGTTTTCTTTACCATCTGCATTGTTTAGATGCTTTACTCATCACAAAGCTATTCTACCTAACAAATACACTGCTTCACAGGGAGAGAAGGCATCCTGGGATCCAAAGAACTGGGCAGTCCCTGGAGACACAACACAAAGACTGAGAATTCAAGTGCAAAATAACCTTGAAACGATATATACCAGGTAGATACTGAAATTATTTGTCTAACAAAAAACCTGAAGTTCTCAAAACCTGCTTGAATTGTTACTGAGGAACTTGGGAAAGAAGCCAGTTTCTAAGAGCATAGTAACAACATTAATATGCAACAAAAAAGCTTGGCAACTTCACCGTGCAAATCATTTAAGCAACAATGGGGGGCACAAGCAATGCACTGCACTGGTGCAATGACTGGGGAGTAGCAAGTGTTGCACAACAGTCAATGATAACCTTGGGTGTCTTGCACTATAACTCTAGTCACCTGCCCACACTCCCACATTCTACCATGCTCCAAGAAGCATGCTTTTACTCAGACAACTCAAGATGTGGCAGCTGTGGAGGAAAATTTGTGCCACATAAAGACAGTAGGCCCCAAATTTTGTCCCACCCTCTCCATCATCCTGCCCAAGAGCAAGCTCCATTGAGTCTCACTGGGGTGACTGGTGCTGAGACAGCAACACAGCAAAGGCCATCCCCTGCTGCCAGCAGCCTGCCACTGCTTGGCGTGCCCTGAAGTGCCAGCTGCTCCGCTGGTCGAGTGGACATCACAAAACATATCCATTGACCTGTGCAACAGAACATATGATGTTCACACAATGACAAAATCACCTAATGACAGGGTTCAGAGAATGTATCCTTATTAAGTAACGCATACATGTACTGTGTTATGAAGAAGGCACCCAAACCCCTACACCAGGGGTGCCCAAACTTGCGGCCCTCGAGGCCTCTCAATGCGGCCCTCAGGGAGCCCCCAGTCTCCAATGAGCCTCTGGCCCTCTGGAGATTTGTTGGAGCCCACACTGGCCTAACACAACTGCTCTCAGCATGAGGACGACTAATTGACCTCTTGCATGGGCTGTGGGATGAGGGCTCCCTCCACTGCTTGTTGTTTCACATCTGTGATGCAGTAGCAGCAGCAAAGGAAAGGCCAGCCTTGATTTGTGCAAGGCCTTTTATAGGTCTTGTGCTATTGCAGGACCTTCATTCATTCATATAATTCCATTAAAGATGGAATATAAGTTCCATCTTTAATATATTTATTTATGTAAACTTATGTAAATTTATTCAAATTTAAAATGTAAATTAATTCTTCTTTTTCCTCGGCCCCCGACACAGTGTCAGAGAGACGATGTGGCCCTCCTGCTGAAAACTCTGGACACCCCTGCCCTACACAAAACCCAAACATCAAATTCCTGCTAAATTAATGTTCAGATGAACTCCTTTAACTGGGAGAGTGGCAAAAGTTGCATGTGCAGCAGCACATAACTAGAGAGGGCCATGCGGGATCGGCAAGTCAATATGAGGTCTGGCCTTCCAGTCCCACAGTTCGACTGAAGTTAATCAACATGCCAACAAAAACCCACATCACAGTGTCAATTTAATCCTACATTAATGCCAGTATGAACTACTGTTAAAAAGCAATTAAAAAGGGAAAAAAGGGAGAGACCCCTGATGTTGAAAATCCAGTAAGCAACAAACACAAAATTCAAGATACATTTTTACCACTTCAAAACATGTTGCAGACACAGTTATTCAATAGTTATGTGCTTACAGGTCATCCCTTCTGCTCAGCATTAATTGAGATAACCAAACAACCACTTTTTCGCTTAAAAACTAACACAGAAGTAATTCAAAAGGACATCTGACATCAGAGAGTTTAAACGGGATATAAATCCCATTGAGAAAGTATGACTCATCTCAGAGGTTTAAATTAGATTAACTGCTAGAACTAGCAGTATTACAAAGCAGGGTATCTGCCTCTAGGAAAAATAAGTTTTGCTCCTAGTGGTAGATGCTTCAACTTAAGAAAAAATCTGAGACTACGCTCTTTGTCTCATAGTATTGAATTCCTCCCTGACAGAAAACAAACAATTGCAATAATTTTTAGTGGCTCCAAACTTTGCCTTAGCATACATATGAAACACATTTAGATCCTCTGAATGAAAATGTTATTTATAAACCGATTGAGGATCAAAGGCTTTCAAAAAACCAAAACTTATTTTGTTGACAAACTTCTTCCCCAAGACTTCACACTCCACAATGTTCAACTGGCAAGGGAAAAGATGATCCCTTATTATGGAATTGTCTGGAGGAATAAGTCAATCATAATAGCAGTGCTATTAATCTGACAGTAGTAGACTTTATACAGTTCAACCCCAGGTCCTTGATTCCCAAAACTGCTTTATTTCTTTCCTTTCCCTCAGATGTACTGCAGATGTACTGCAGAATGACAGTCAAAGAAACAAACTTAGGACGTGAATCTATGGCTAACTTTTATGCAGAACCCTAATTGAAGCCCAGTGCGCATCCAGTGGTGCTAGAAAGCAAGTATTCTGCATCCAATCATGTGTGCTTAGCACCACTGAAGAGCTTATGCATGCATACCTGAGCATGGGATTGAATTCCAAGACTGTGGAGAAAGTACCATTCACCTACATGCTGCTTTTTAGAAATCAAAAACAAGTCTTGTTACACAACTGTTTAAGGGTGTACGTGAGTCTATAGAGAACTTTAAAATCAAAAAACAGTTTGAAAACTCAGGTGAAAATATGAAGGAGAGTTGCAGGAGACACGTGTACACATGCAGGACTTTGGATATTTTCCAGAGATTCACTCTTAACAGTCACAGGTTGTCAG
This sequence comes from Tiliqua scincoides, assembly GCF_035046505.1. Lineage (NCBI taxonomy): Eukaryota > Metazoa > Chordata > Lepidosauria > Squamata > Scincidae > Tiliqua > Tiliqua scincoides. The sequence continues at coordinate 112,215,267 of NC_089823.1, forward strand.
CACAATCTTGACATCAGGAATTGGTGCCCCCTGGCAGCACTGCAGTGAATCTTGGTGGGGGCAGGGACTGGGACAAGGGGGTTGCCCAAAAGCGCTACAGCGATCAAGGTGCTGAGGAATCCAGGGGCTAGTACCCTTACCTGGGCAGTCGCACCGACTTCAAGGAGAGCCCAGGAGGCTCACAGCCACCTCTGCACACCTCCCTTGCTTGTAATTGCTCCAATCAGTGATTGGAGCGTAGTTCTGGTTTCTGTGAGAAAACCACGCTGATTGAAGCAAAGGGATCGGTAACCCTGATGGACTGGACCGGGAGGTACACAGAAGAGGCTACAAGCCTCCCAGACATTCCCTGAAACCAGCGCAACCCCCCAGGTAAGGGTACAAGTCCCTGGGACACCGCAACACTGCAACACTGCAATTACTGCAGCGCTGTCAGGCAAACCCCCTGCCCCATTCCCACCCCTTGCCAAGACTCACTGCAGAAGTCTAAGTAGGACTTTGGGAACTACTGGTCTATACACATATATAAGGTCTCTAGCAGCTTGATTCTTATTAATTAATAATTTATTTTTAATAATAATAAATGAAACATTTCTTTCTAGAACTTTTTTATCTAGCGAGTTGCAATAGATTGTTGTTTTTAAAAGTGGGTCCCAGTGCTAAGAAGTTTGGGAAGCACTGCTTCAGAATATCTGAATGGTCAAAGGCACAAACCTGCAGACCCAATACTGAAGATCCCCCTGATCCTGCATTCACTAGGTCATGAAACAGTATTTGAAGAAGCCCTCAGGATAAAGGCATTGTAACCTGAAACCCTATACATACAGTACTTACCTGGGAGAAAGTTGCTATGAACTCAGTGGGACTTACTGTTGACTACCTATGCTTGAGATTATGCAATAAATCAGGGCCAGCCCATCCATGAGGCCAACTAAAGTGGTTGCCTCAGGCAGCTGCCTGATGCAAGGGCTCCCATCTCTATCCATCTCCTTGCCTCCACTGCCCCTCCTTCTACTCCCTGGATTGGAAGATGGGGATGGAAATGTAGGGGGTGGGGGAGTACTGAGCTAGAACATTGGAGAATGAGATGAGCACAGTCTGGCATATCACTGGGTAAAGGGAGGCAGCATTTGGTATGCTGCGTCGTGAGTCAAGAAGTCATGGCCTGGTCTTATAATAAGTGAACCATAAGAACTGAATCTCTAAATAAAAGTTTGCTTGAAACATTCAGAAAACTCCCATATGTACCAGTGGAGTTTCTGCTTCTTTAATTAATGTAGACATATAACTGCTCTTCAAATTAAGCAGAATAGAATCTCCATGGTAAGCAGATTCAAGCAACTTTGGTAGCCAGCTTTGACATTTTTCTAGCAACATATTGTGGTTGGTGTTTTTTCCTTTGTTTTTTCCTTTGTTTCAATGCTTGTTGATAAAAAGCATTTTGGCCCAAGTCTTAGTAAGAATCATACTCGAAACCCCAGACACTTATTTCTATCACATGATAGTTTCTGAGACAGGCAGACTTATAGGGCATTGTCCCCTTCTTCACTCTTCTCAACCACTTAATATTTGGTTTGCAGTCTAAGAATTCCTTTCTTTAAAAAAAAGTCATTTCCAGATTCTCCAGAGCACAAAAATGCTCTACCACTGTTACATAATCTGCCAGGTGCTTGCAATCTGGCAGAAGCCTAATTAATTCATCCAGATGCTGCAGTGCAGATTACCCAGGATCATCTGGGAGAGAGTATTTTGTGCATTGCAAAAACGATGATGGACTATTAATGAAATAAACTTCTAATTGTAAGAGTCTTCAGTGCATTCCATCTCACAGCTGCGCTTTTCTCAATTTCTGGTGAGGAAAAAGGAACTAAGGCAGAGAGTGCTCTTATCCATGTTTAACCCAGGGGACTTGAAAGAGGTTAGAAATAAGTGACAGATCAAATCCAAAAACATAACCAAATTGAAACTTTAAATTTTCAACCACAAATTCCTCAAAATAAATGAGGAAAAAAGTAAGTTTGTAACTTCCATGTACACAACACGCAATACGGCAATTGTGACATTTACTGTGCGTTGGCCTTGAAAGTCAAGTTCTGTGGTCAAATACTGGTTTCTGAGATCAAATCTAATGGTCATGAACAAGAAAAATATGAAAGTTCACCACAATTATTTCAACATTACAGTATAGAACAACTTGTTTTCCTTGTGAAAGGCAGAGGCAGCCAAAGATAGCAGCTTCAGTTTAAAGGAGCCTGGTTGTTTTTTGTGGGCTTTTTGTCTCTCTTTCAAACTGCTGTGCGCTGCCTGCAGCTATACAGCATAACACTTTCTAAACCCTGAGACTGCGTTGGAGGGACGGGGAGATGGATTGAATCTGCAAGGTATATGCATAAGCCTTGCCATATTCCTCAAGCAGTTAATGGATCATAACCACAATCAGCAAGACTGTACACAAGCAGCAACAAGCTGCAAGTCATTTCACAAAATTATACCCCACTGATGATATTAAGATCACTTAAATGACAATGTCCTCACCCTGGGAGAGTATCCTTAGAATTCGATCTGCCTAGGATCATGTCATAAAACTTTTTCCATTGCATCCTTCCATGGAAAGGCTTCATTCCAAGCACCTGTGCTGATGAAACCCCATTGCCTCTGACATCCCTTCTGAAGTCAAATTGTCACTAAAAGGAGGAGGTAGATGGAAAGCTCACCTTAAGTTGCACTTCCATTTCACAGCCATCTTCTAAAAGTCTTATACCACACCTATTTTAATAGTCAGTCTGTGCCACTTCAATCTGCATAAAGGGAATCGTGTGAAAAGGTACTTTCCTTCTCTGTTAAAAATCTCCCTGAGTGTGCAAAGACAGTATGGCAGGAAAAAAAGATGTCTCTAGTCTAGCGATCTCCCTGCTGTCTTAACTTTATGTTTGGAGAATCTAGTGTGGGAATGCATTCAACACAGGCAGTGCAGTACACTTCTTGAACATGAGAGTCATCTCTTAATTGCTTCACAAAAGCACAAGGAAATTGGATGTCTGTCTGCCTCTTTTGGCAAGTCTCAGGACAGAATCACGTGTTACAAAGAAATGGGGCAGAAATGGCAACACCATGTTGAATGCCCCATCACATCCCCATAACATTCAACGCACCCACTGCTCTATGTTGATGGCTGGCAGCAGGCAAATGCACAACTTAGTGGAAGCCCCACACTCTTGGCAATGTGTAGTTCTGCCCTCAGCAAGATGTTTGTTTGTTTGATGGTGCTTTGAAATAAAGATGAACTTGTCTATGCTAATAGATAATAAGTGTACACAAACCACTAGTGCAATATTTACTGACCTTGGACTACTCCTACAGCAAGCAACTTCATAAAGGCTTGCTCACAGAATCGCAGGAGTTATAATCTAATAGGTGCATGTGTAAGTCACATTATTTAAACTTTTAACAAAAGCTATTATGATACTATTAGCCGTAAAAGAGCAACTCCCATAAAAATCAATCAGTATCACACCCTGATAAGGCTTTTAAGTACACAGAACCATTGTTACATGAAGAAGAAAAAAACTTTGAGGCGTTTCCCCCCCATGAACATGTGACAACCAAAGTGGTTTAATTACCACACCTCTTACTAACAAACTAACTGTTCCATGCAAACACCCAAAAATAATATTTAGAGAGTTATGTGATTGTTCAGGATCTTTTATGACTGATGCACTCTATTGTACACTCTTCACAAGGGATCACTTCCGTTGGTTCTTTTTTTTATAATTAACAAACAAAACAAAAGGGCATTTTTACTGTAGGCAGCAAAAACAAGTATACAACAAACAGGTTATCCTGACACATTATCAAAAGTAACTAGCTTGAGTTTACATGAAATGAAAACAAAACCTAAACTGCCGGTACTTTAGAATTAATCTCATACAAGCTCAGTGAGAGCAAGTATGCAATCTGTCAAACCTCCAACGTGTTCATTCATACCTCTTTACACACCTCTTGCTCTTAAGAAAAAAAGTGTGTGTGTGTGTGTGTGTTTTTAAAGATACTAAAATTTATCTAGTTTCCAAAAAAAAAAAAAAAAGACTAGCTCAGTAATTCCCCCCAAACAGACACAACACACCGATCTGGCATTGAATCCGAGTGTTTATGCCAATGACGAATGACAACACCAATGAAATATTTTAACATGAAGCTTTGCCTTGTAAACGGCCTGTATGATCTGTCAAAAATACTACCTACTACAAAAATCAAAGACCTTCAGACCAGTATTTCTTGTTTAAACATGCTACCAGTTCAGCAGAATCGCTTGTGTGAACAAGCATAGATTAATAAACACTACTGAGAGCCATCTTGCCATTCAGCTGATAGAACTGTAATGTAACACCACTGTAAAAGTTTCCAGCAAGCCAAAATATCATACTCGTTCAATCCATAAAGCCTTGAGTGAACCATCTTCTGAGACTTCTTTCTTCACATACAGACACTTTGAGACACTTATGGCACAAAGCAGTGCGAAGCGCTCGGCTGAAAGCGACATCATTTCAAAGTGACTTGAATTTCCTGGTGGATTTATGCTTTAAAATCAATACTTTTAAATATTTTTAAATCCTAAAACTCATTTTGTCAAATTAAACTATCAACTTTATATTCTAAAGCAATAACACAGAATTTTTAAAGTCATTAAGAGAAAAGAGAAATACCTTTCACACTATCCAATGTTTTCCCTGTGCATGTACCTGTCTCGTATTTGTTTGCCCAACACCCACAGATAGCATATAAAGCTGTCATATCGCATCAGTCAGACCATGTACTGCTTACTTGAACTGGCAGCATTTTTCAGTGTCTCAAGTAAAGGTCTTTATAAAGGTCTTTCTCCTCACTAATACTCAGGATTTTTCCATTCCAAACAATGGATGTTGAATCTTAGAAATGTGGCCTTTGCAAAGCATGAATTTATTCTTATTTATTGCTTATCCCAAGTTCTTGCACCATCAGAATTAAAACTGCACTTTTCTTTTCTGTACTTGCCTTTTCTGACTCCAGTAACAACACACACAGTATTTGAGGTAGTATATTAGGGGACACTAGAGGGCCCCTGCATATAAACTCCCACCCACCACCCATCCCCAAGTACAAAAAGTTGCACAAATCTAAAAACAAAACATGTTCCAGAAGACATACACCCCAAAGCTGTAGTTTCTACTCTCAATCAAAACCAAAAAGAGAACTAACTTTCTAAGACATCAGATTCTATGCAATTTTATGTAGAAGCCCCACAGACTTCAATGGGGGACACATACACACAAAGTAAGTGTGCACAGGATAGCAGTCTATCGCTATCCTGGGAAAGCAGAGAAAAATATAACATGTTGCAGACCAATACAAACCTTCTGGCAGACCACGGCTTTGGATGAGACTATGCTGAGATAACATTTTACTTGTACGTGATGAGTACCACAGGACCAAATTCCCAGTAGACCAATACGTAGACTAAAGAATTAGAAGTTCAAAGTTCCAAACATTGCAACTAAAAACAGTCAAGAGAAATTTTTGCCTGGAACAAAATAAAACAGATCATGCTGCCCTCTTGTGATAGACTAACAGAAAACCAAAGAACCTTGAAGGCATTATTTCTTTATGAAACTGAGCAAGTGACAAGAGTTCACACAAAACATTTACTTACAACTATGATATTATGAACTGGCACAGCAATCCCTTCACTGGACCCAGTCAGTACAGCATGGGAATCTACTGAGTGCATGCCAAGATGCCAGCAATGTGCATGGACTGATGAAAACAGTATGCCAAGTCATGGTTTGTTGCCAAAGCCACAGTTAAGATCTTGAATGTCCATGACGTAGGCCGCAATTCTAACTAAACTTCCAGCACCAAGATAAGGGCAATGCAACTCCAAGGTAAGGGAACAAACATTGCCTTACCTTGAGGAGGCCTCCGTGACTGCCCCCCAACTGCAGGATGCAGCACATGCCCCACTGGCACAGTTATGCCAGTGCTGGAAAGTGGGTTAGGATTGTGCCTTAGTTTACTACTCTAAGCTCTGTCCTGGATGCTTAGGAAGCCACCAAAGACAGCTTACCACAATCAGAAAGGCCTGAGAAGCCAAGAAGCTATCTTAATCATGATCCCCCAATGCAGATTTTGCACTTAACCATGATGAATGTCAGACTCTACCAATTTTGGCTTTGTTACAAATTATAACCGATTTGTAAGTTATCACTGATCAGTCTCCCTTTACCAACTTCTTCATTCACTCCACAAAACGCGGAGAAGGAGAGATCTGGGATTCATAGATATAAAAAGCAGTCCAAATTTCACCCATAGCCTTTGCCAGCTATTAGTGCATGAGAGAGCCACTCTCATTCCATTTCCTCCACACAGGAGGGGGAGGGAATATCTCATATTGTGCTGAACTCTGAAACAGGCAAAACAGTAGCCACCCCTGTGTCTTGCTTAAAGCAGGAAGGAATGCCACAAAGGAGAGGAGGTCTCCTTTCTCCTAAACAAGTCAGCTGCCCCCGACGGAAGGATTTCTCCAAAATAATTTTTTTTTGAGGGGGGAGATTCTTCTTTCTTGGGAGGAAAGGGTTCCATCAGTGCTGCATCTGGAACATCTTCCTGAGTGGTTGACCCTTCTATCGCCAGAATTTGAAGACTCACTGGAGAGTTTTGTGGTTAGCTCTTGTATTATTTTGGAGAAATCTGCCTTGAGTCCCTTTGGGGAGAAAGGCAGGGTATAAATCAAACAAACAAACAAATGCTGGCAGACACACCCATCCTATGGTATGACATTAAAGGTCAGTCTAATGAATGGAACTGGCTGTCAGGGACAAGACTTCTACGGAGTGGATTGAGAAGTGGATTTCTGGATCTCATGCACAGTTGCCTATGCCCGTTGATGAGGGAGAAAACCAGGGTAAGTATATATTTATCCACTGCCTATCATACACTTGAGGGTGGTTGCTTAAGAATCCATGTGCTGCTAGGCATTCTACCTCTTTAGTGCATCTGAGGAAATCTGTCCCTTGCAAATGATTTGTGGAGGTCCAGTTCATGCAAACCATGGTTTGCAAGACCACTTCAAACAATAATTTCACATACTGGTTTGAAACTGTGCTGAATCAGATTTAACAGTTACTATTCACTGAAGGGGAAAAAACAGTGGAAAGTAGATACAGTAGGAGACTGAATTGTCCTTTAAATCAATTTGGTGTTCAAAGGAAAGAATTCAAATGATATTTATTGCTTAAAATCCTATTGCTGCTTCTACACATCTGTTCATAGGAACCATGGGCAGACTGAGAAAACACATATTCTGCACACCACTTAATAGTATATTTTGTCCTCCATTTCATATTGGCAATGAAATGCTCAAATTGCACGTGCCTGGTTTCCACGAATTATCACAGTCAGACGAATTAATATCACTATGTGTGGAAATCATACTCAGTTCAATTCAAAATTGTTTGTTGGGCCATAATCCAAAATAATAGCAGCTCAGTTCCTCGAGCTCTCAGGGGGAAATATGGTATTGCATCACTGTGGGGGAAAGCCTGCAGGTCTCCAGGCTCAAGAGAAGAAGAGACCAGTGAAGATGGTAACTATGTTGTATGCCCATCCTTGGACACAGAGGGAGGCTGATTTCAAGCCCAACAGTCTCAAACGCTGGAGAAAAGTTAGACAGCCAACACCCACCATCACCTGGTTCCAAAATAGGACTGGCACCTGATAGACTCCTTGGCACAGAAATTATCCCCATTGGAGAGGGAAAGGCAGTGCTTTCACCCTGTAGGTTTGATATTGAAGAATAAAGTCTTCACCCTCTCCAGAACTGAGAAATCAGAGACCGGTAGAAATACTGCTTTTGCAATAGTGAATAGATTGTTGTTCTGGGAGGACCTCAGGGAAAGAGAAACAGTGGTGCTTTGAACTTCCACCTTCTTAGGGACGGGACAGAAAGGTGACTTTAGTGGAGAAGATGGAAGCCATCTTCTTGTTCTTTACCCATCGGTTCAGATCTGTTGAGGCATAGCACTTTCAGGTGGATGAATCCTCAGACATCTTAGAAAATTTCCATGACAACTGCTCCTTAATTCTCTGAAGCCATAACCCAGAGAAAAAGGGTTTTCCATCAAGGCCAAACTGTGAGGCAAGAGGATTCCTGGTAGTGGGGCCAAGGAAGATGGACTTCACCTCTGCATTCTTGTCACACAGAGTGAAGACAGTGGACACGTTACATCCTGAACCATGGCTTGAACAGTGTCTGAGTGCCCCCACTGCACTGTTATCTTCTGTGTGTGGAGGTTAGCTTTGTGCCATACCTTTGCATTGCGCCATACTTTAGCTTTGTGCCATACTGTGTGCATACTTTTTAAAAAGACATTTGTAGAGACATACGATACTCGTGTATAATGTGAGATAAACCAAACTTAGATTGTCTCTCAACAGCTTACGAATATGCAGCTTTGTTTACATTTGTCAGACCTCCAGGAGAGTCTTCTGAGCATACTCGTTAACTACATATCGAGAAGTGTCTCTTAAAACAGTGAACAGTAGAAAAAGTTTTCTGGCAGGAATGGAAGGAGAGTGTTGTGCTGAGGTAAGCTGTTTATGTTAGAACATAAGAACAGCCCCACTGGATCAGGCCATAGGCCCATCTAGTCCAGCTTCCTGTATCTCACAGCGGCCCACCAAATGCCCCAGAATGTTGCTTTGTATTGGTGCTGCATTTGTTTTGGAAGGTGTCTAAAAGAGCAAATGCTTTCCTGCAGTGTTTTTTTTAAGCAGTTCAATGCGATGTCCAATTCTGTGACTTTAAGGGGAGCAATGGCACGTACATAAGCACCTTGTTAATGTCTTCAAAAACATTAACAAGTGGCAGAGTTCAGATTCTTTCCCCTCTTTCAAACAGTCTCCAGGGCAAGCTGCGGCTCCTCTTCACAAGCACCATTCTCTACGTTTTATCTCCAACTCATCCAAGGCTCATGGATCATTCCATGATTTCTGGCTGAAAACCTGCCCTCGATTTACCCGTGAGATTGCCTTATAGGCAAGTATCTGCAGTAAGCTTGATGTTTCCAAGAATTCAGAAGGAGCAACTGTTATCACTGGTGTAGTAAGTTTTATATTACCCTGTATTATTTCTGAACCATATTCACGTAACTTATGAGCTGTACATTTCTGGACTATTTTCCTGAAGTCCTGCACATCAGTAGGCCATAATATTAACTATGGACATTGTTTTTTTCCAAAACCCAGGTCAAGCTCTCAAAACTCTTAGATGTGTGCTCCAAGATGCCAGTTCTCGCAGGTCATATATTTCTGTGAAAGGGATGAGATTGCACACTCCTCTCTTGCTGTATTGTTAAATCATTCATCTCCTGATGGCATCTGTTTGACTTCTGCCTGCATTTGTACATTTGTACCCCATATCAGTGATTGTTTGAATCTTATTTCCACACGGAGTCTCACCTTAACACACCAGAGTTAACACCTCCAGAGTTGTGTATACAACATTTTAAATTCCAGTAAATATTGAGATATTCTGGTTGGTCAGGTGCACTTTATGCAACAACTCCCTTGTTGTTTAGTGTATTAAATCAAGTTCCTCTTGCTGCATGGAATCAACATGCCAAGGCTTGGCAGATTGTCTCCAGCAATGGTAACTATAACAGAGCTTCTTGGTTCCTTGTTTTCTCTCCAACTTCTTCTTCTAATCCTATCCCGTCTTCCCCCCTTCTAAACTAGGGACTAGAACAAAAGGTTAGGATTTCTTCCCTGTGCAATGTCTTCCCACAAACCTGTGTTTTTCCTTCTCACTCTCCTCAGATGGAACCTAAATACTCACTCATATTGTACCACAGTCATAAATAAAGACATGTTTCAGGATTTATTTTCTTAACAACCAACTTAACAATTGGTATTGATTTATTTTCTTAACAACTCTGCATGCTTTAACTGGAAGCTCTTTCTTGCCCAGTCTATTCTTTAAAATAGTACAATGCTGGTTTTCTACCCAGTTTAAGAACCTAATGAAGATGCTGTTTCATTCTCCTTTAATTATGTGCAGTGCCAGGAGGCCTGCACTGTCTCCAGCCTATGACAGGGGCCCAAAGAGGCTCAGCCAGAGGTAAGGGAAAACTCTTCCCCTTACTCCCAAGTATGCCACCACAGCCCCAATGGGTCTCCTCGGACTTGCACCACCTCAAGATAACAGCCAGCCCTGCCTCCTGCTCCCCACCTGCCCCCGGGAATACCCTGTGCCCACCTTTCCCCTGCCCCAGAATGCCTCCCTCCCACCTCCTCCCCGGACCCTTGCATCAGCCGAGCTCAACCGACACAACCCTCCCTGCCTGAGTCAGTGCGGAGGCTGGATTTAGCCTCCGCGGGTCCCTGCGTCAGCCTAGCTGACTCTTGAGGAAGCAGAAACGTGCCTTATGCCGGCCCAAGGCACAGTTAAGACTGCACCCTTGGAAACTTAGCTTTTTAGAAGAAGTAGGACTGATTGCCCTGCATCCTTTTCAAAAGGAAACATTTATTAAATGAGTCCTTGCTCAGCTCCTTGGAAACACAACTGTCTACAGGTAGAGAATGATAACACAATTGCAAGAAATATCAATAAAAACAAGGGAAGATGCTTAAGAAAGAAATCCGGAGAAAATAACAAAAAGAGAAAAAATGTTTCCAACAACCTCGGAGCAGAAAGGTTTTCAAAGATGCTGTTCATGAAGTGGTTAGAAGAGAACGGACCAGGAAGGGACTCGTGCCACCTCTTTAGGCAGAGAACACCACCCTCCTGGAGGAGGAGCATGTGTCAGTGACTTAATTCTAAAGCTACAGAAGTTTCCAAGGTTCCTCTGTGCAGTGCAGATCTCATTAGGCACAAAGACCACAATGAAAAATTTACTCTGCAATTTCAGAGTTGAAACAATAGGCAGTGAAGCACATTCTCTATCACCCCTTTCAATTACCACAATTACCTAAACTGAATGTGACCTTCGTCTCTCCTATACAAGGTTTCCAAACTGACAGGTCCTGAGAATAGCTTATGTTTTTCAGTGGGAATATATCCAAGAAATTTAGAGAACTTCCCGAAAACCACATGACACTTAATGCTATCTAGACAGCCTGGAATCTATTTAGTTAACAAACAGACAGGATTTGCTAAATCTACAAACACTCAGATTCTTGTTAACAAATCAGATAATCAGCTGCACAACAGGAAGCCTTCCATGCACTGCCAGCATATCTGATTTTCTCTACATGTGCCACACCAAACTTCGGTGAAATTTTTTAAACAGCCTTTAGGAACAACACTTTTGAACAGCTAAAAAGTTATGAGAAGATACAGTTATTATGATGCATATATTACATAATATATTGTATAATATATCTGCCACAGTTACAGGGTTGATCTCAACTTACCAATTGGGTTTCTGTCAAAAAACAGCACTGGAGCATTCAAAATTGCCTGAAACATTTTGTTATGTAAAGTCTGAGCAGCATTAACCAATACATGGAATACGAGTAGGCACCTCAGTACACTGAACAGTATTGTTGCCACTGTTAAACCTGAAAAAAAAATTGAAAAGTCATGAAATGTGAAATGATACCCAAAAGGAATTTCAGAGGAGAAACAGCTGCATCCAGCTTGGATTTAATCTTGCATTTGTGATAGCATGATAAAAACACACTTGAAAATTACATAAATTATTGCATCATTTGTTCATATAGGAAGTATAAAAAGCCATCGAACTAGATCAGCATTTTTCAAACTGCAGGTTGCGATCTGATGTGAACCCATGTGCTGGGCTATGACACAACATTCCTTGTAGCACCAGAATACCTTATTGGGAGCCCCCGGAGGCCTCTTCCAAGTTGTGCCGGGCTGGTGACCAACTCCATTGGCCTCCAAAAGCCCCAGAATGCCCCACAGAACTTACTTCTGATTTGCAGGCGTGACTTCCAGTCTGACCAAAAGTCATATCTGGTTGCTTCCATGAGGAACTCTAGTTCACCACAGTCCAGAAGAGATCTCCAGGGGCTCCCAATAAGGCACTGCAGCCCTACAAGGAGCATTGTGTTGAGACCCACCACAGAGAACGAGGTGGGTTGTGGCACTAAAAAGTTTGGAAACCACTGATATAGACAACAAAAAGATTCTCAACTTTTTTGTCATACAATTTAACTTGCTATCATGATTGGTGCTGATTTCTAAAGGTTTGGTTATTTTCTATAAAGAAAAAAAACCGAGCGCTGCAACATGAAGATTGATTTCTAATCCTTTTGCCCTTCCACACAACAGGTGAAGATGCAGCTGGAACAATCCATTTTGACAGTAGAGTCTCATGTTTACTGTGAAAGATTTTTTTGAATACAGTACTCCAGTGGTTTTCTTTTTAGTGCCAGGACTCACTTTTTAGAAAGACAACCTGTTGAGAACCACTGGAAATGATGTCACTAACCTGGAAATGGTGTTATAGCCAGAAGTGACATCATCAGTTTAGGCTTCAATCAGCGTGGACCTAGGCTACAATCAGCCAATTACATTACATAGCACACTGGTGCTGTTATATTGCACAGTTCAGAATTCAAACATTTCAGATTGGGACACAAACAGAACACAAACTTTGATCCATCTCCAACCACACAGCCCTCCCCTCTTTCCAGCGTCCCATCTTCTCACCAGGGCAAAGCACCATGTCTCTCTCCCACTGGGAGCCTGTCCTGCCCAGTAGTTCTGTATCCTGTATTTTCAGTGGTGGCTAAGTTAGGTGCTTCAGGACCCACCTGAAATTGGCTTGTGACCCACCTACTGGGTCTCACAGTCTGAGAAACACTGCAATACTCAATTTCTAATTTGTCTTCTAAAACCCAGAAAACATATTAAGCTTCTCCTTTCTACTACATATTCCTTCCCGCCCCCCCCCCCATTACAATCAATTAATTTTGTCAGGTGTCAAAATAGAGTCCCCTCTCATCTGTGTGGGTGAAAGTAAATAATCACAGGAAAGTAAACCTTTCAACCCTGTTGCTATCTAATAGGCACGCTTAACAATGAAGTTGTTAAGGAGTCTTACCTGCATATGTTCCTAAATAAAAGTTAAGATCAAGGGCTTTCTCCTCATTCACTGTAGCATTTCCCTCCATTGTATCATTTAGCTTTTTCTGTTCATTTGCCCTGTATAAATATCACAAAGGGGCAAAGAAAATAATCCAAAATGAAAATATATACACAACAGTAGCCCTTTTGAATCTGATTCTGTGCCGATTTCTTTCAGCCTGAATTTTACACTGACTCTTTGGGCTATTTCCAATTTCAGCAACCCCCTCCCAACTGAAAATAGCTCACAAAAAACAAGTAAATATGCTAGCCAACTTCAGATGTGTTGGGGGGGGGACCTACTAGTGGTGGCACTGGACTCCTCTTTGGCTTAATATTTGAAATGCCACCACTTCTGAGCCCAGAAACAATAAAAGCATTGATTCCCTGCTGGGCACTATTATCTATTCCAGAGTGTTCCAAGTCATTATGAAATTCCTGTGCAGTCTTAGAAGTGATCATGTTTCAGGTGTTAAGCAAGAGAGAAGCTTGCCATGACCATCAGTAAGCCTCCAGACCTCCCCCCCAAGCAGTTCCTTTACATGGGACTACTCACAAAAACTGTTCTCCAGAATTTACACCAAATCTGTACTAGCTGATCAGTAGGTTCTAGCTGTCCTAGCAGGTTTATCAGTCCATAATCTTGTTACCAGCAATGGCTGGCTAGATCCTTCCAGGAAGACAACTAGCATCATAACTCCATCATTTATGTTTGACAGTATGAACTAAAATGTTTTAAAAGAAATAACAACCTACCAGTATGAAAGCCACCAGTCCTGGAGCACATAGGCAACCTTGAAAAAAAAAGTTAAATAAAATATTAGAGAAATAAGCAAACCAAATTTCCTCAAATATACTGCTGTCTCTCCCATAAATGCATCACTTAAAAAAGAAGAAATATGCAGTCTCTCTGGTCAGAATTAAGTTCTGTGCAAGTTCTTTTAAGTGCAGTAAATAACACACCATTTCTTGTTCACTTACAGCACAACAGTTAAATTCATCAATAAATGGCCAACCAAGAAAGCTTTACAAAAAAGGTGCTTTTTAAGACTACAATTTACTAACAGAAGTTATGTTCAGCAAATCTTCATACAGAAGATTTATGTATGATTTATGTAAGTACCAATCTGTGGGCCAGTTCAGTCAAAGCTTTAATATGCAGCTATTCCTATGGACACTGGGAAACTGGGAGAGTGCCTGCAACCTATTCCATTATAAGATGTGGATTGCACGGCCACATTTTAGACACAAAATTTACAATGGTCCATAAAAGCCCAATGATATAGGCAAGAATCATATCTGGGAAACTATTGTACAAGTTTAGGCCTGCCCCATGCAAATATTACAGCTACCAATATGCAGAAACCTAAAAAATCCAAAGTTCACTCTCTAATTGAGAGACCTCTGTTAACTCAAATGGAGAAAATTCTATTTTAAATCTAATTTGAAGGATAGGGTAGAGGAAAAGCTCTGCTATTTCAAAGAACCATGAAAAATGAAATCCAAAAGAAGATTATTGAATTCAGTTGACGTCCTACTGAAATAAATGAAAACAAAATAGCTTCCAGCAAGTTCACAATTTGAATCCTTTTAAGTACATAGGTAGCTGTCTTGTACTAGTCCATGTAGCTCAGCATACAGTGACCGACAGTGGGCTTTCCAAGATTTTAGATGAAGATCTTTCCTGGCCTTACCTGGAGGCATAAGGGATTGAACCCTCTACTATACATACAAAATGTGTACTTTTCCACTCAGCCACTGCCCTTCCCCAAATCCATTAACTCAAATGGAAAGAACCTAAAATACCTAAAAATACTGTTCTGCTTTCCAGCAACAGTACATATTATTATACCGAGCAGGAAGGCGCATGTACTGCTATAAGCACAAATCAATGATTCCATGTGTGTTGCCAATTGCCTTACCTGTGCCAAAATATTGAGGAAAAAAATTATAAAAATTACAAAACAGTTCGCCCCAGCAGCAAAATACTTCTTATAAATGCTAAAGCCTATTTTCCCTTCTGAGCGGCTCTCTTCAGGCAATGCACTTAAGACAGGTTCCATCTGCAGTTAGTGGAAAGAAAATTAAGGTTAAAAAAAAAAGTTACCATACATTTCAGCAAAAACGTAATATAGTTCCAAAGCATATTATCGACAATCTAGTAAGGAACTGCTGGTTATCTAAGAGTTCTGATACAATTTAAAGAATGAGGTCAAATTACAGTAGTTACATTCCAAAAGACATTATGTCAAGGCTTACGAAAATCAGAAATAAAAGGTTAGATGGGATAGTTATCAGACATTATGCATCCATGAAAATGTACCAAACTAAGTTCTGGTGTTGTGATCATATACCTGTCAACTGACAATATAATTTTAGTGGGTTTTTTTCCCATTGATTTTAGCTGTATTGATGACAGTTACATGAATTTGCAAATTGCAACAACTAAGGGCCCAATCCTATCCAACTTTCCAGTACCAGTTCAGCCACAATGAAGCTCCAAGATAAGGAAACAAATATTCCCATACCTTCAGAAGGCCTTGGTAACTACTTCCCCAGCACAGGAAGCAGTGCATACCCTATTTTCACAGCAGCACTGGCACTAGAAAATTGGAAAGGATTGGGCCCTAAGTAAAGCATCTTCAAAATACAGAAGTATGACATTACTTACAAAAGTTTTTTCTCATTATGGAAAAAACTCCCAACATCAATACCTGCTTTTTCATTCTTTATTACAGTAAAGTTCAGGTAGATTCACCAATCAATTACAGCCAAGCCCTCACTTAAAAGTTGTCAATAGGTTCTTGGAAACTACAACTTTAAGCAAATAACTTTATAATGAAACTAATTTTACCATAGGCTAATTGATATACGCAAACAAAAGTTATGTTCCTACAACATATTTTTGGTCACAAAAAATCATCAAGCCTCGAAACAGAGACCCAAACACTTCTAATAATAAACAGTGAAATAAACGTGAGCTTTCTAGGCCAGACAAAACCCATGCAGACATGGGGAGAACATGCAAACTCCATGCAGACAGTGGTGCAAGCCGGGAATCTTTTTTTTATTTTATTACTACTTTAAGTGAGGTCTTGCTATACAGTTTGCGGCCCTGGAAAACGCAGTTTTTATGACTGGTTGCATCAACAGCATTGTGGCTATATAAGAGAAGCATACTTTACAACAGCTTCAGACTCTTACGTGCAATGGGGATACTAGGGGTGCCAGATTGGGCACTGGCCAGGGACCCACAATCAGTAGAGGACCACCTTGCTGAGCTAACCCTTGATCACTCACTACCAATGACAGCAGTAGAACCCAATGCATCACTGGGGACAGGTGGCAGATGTCACAGGAAGCCCACTTTGGGGTTTTGTCTCAGGGTTCCCAGCAACCTGGCACCAACACTGCTCAATTCAGTCTGCTCTCAACGGATAGGTTTCAATGTGAACTACGCAAAACTCTGCAGTGCTCCTCATAAGCAGAAACTATTGTTTTTTAAACAATTTCTTATATATTTGATGTACGTACAGAGGGAGGTTCTGCAGCCCCTTCTTTCTGAGAATGCACTGAAGATTCCATTGACCATACAGAAGACTGTGAAAACGTGCGGATCTTCGACAACCTGTGACTGGGTGTTGGTGGGGCTAGTGGCTGCTCGTCATCTTCAGGATTTTTCAAAAGAGAAGCAAAATCTAATCCAGAACTCAGAAAGTCTGAGTAAGTTCCTTTCCCAACCACCTTACCCTAGAAAATCAAAAGCACAAATGTCACACATTTATAATGAAATATCACTATAAATGACAAGTTTAGACACAGAATCTTTGGATCATCTCATTTCTAGAGTGTATGGTTTAACACTGTGGTTTTCAACCTTTTTAACATTTCATATGGCATTGATGAATTATACTGCCATACTGTCAGGTTTAGTTCGTTAGAGGAAGAAAAGCAAGATCAAAATTTTTAAAATAAAATTAAAAAATAGTATTCTAGGCTAATATTCTACAGCAGTGGTTCTCACACATTTAGCACCAGGACCCACTTTTTAGAATGAGAATCTGTCAGGACCCACCGGAAGTGATGTCATGACCAGAAGTGACATCCTCAAGCAGGAACATTTTTAAGAATCCTGGGTTGCAATCCTAACCACAGCTACCTAGGAGTAAGTCCCATTTACTATCATTCTTAAAAGAATATACCCAGTAGCTGTTAAAAGTACAGATCTGTAACATTTACCCAAATGCAGTCAAATACCATGGTAACACAGGCTCCGCTGCATCCTGCTTCAGACACTATACGGGCGTGGAGAGGTAAGTAAACATTTCATTTACTTACCTTACTCTACTCCCACATGAGCGCCTATGAGTCTACTCAAACCTGCACCAGCTCTTTAGTTGGTGCAAGTCTGAACAGAGATAAGGGGGCATATCAGGGTCAAAACGGAGCAGAGGATATTGGTGGAACTGCAGACACCCACACCCACCACACACACCCTCGGTGGTGGAGGTCCTGGGTCCAGTGGTGAGCGCCCAACACCACTGTCATCTGTGGCAGCAGTTACCAAAATGTGACTGGTGGTGTGCTGTGCACGCTGTGATCTGGCTATGTACGACAGCAGAACTGCTGTCATAACTGGCAACTTAGTCCTAGTTAGGATTGGGCTGCCTTAAATGTTTTAATATAAGAAACACATTGGAGTCCTTTGCTAATAGGCTGCAATTCGAACAGTAAAATTATTTCTTTGGTTTTGTTTTGATGCATTAACAGTGGTTGTTCCTCAGTGCCACATTAGTATCATCAACACAGTAGCAAAAGCAGTCTCCTATCAGCTAGCTGCATTGCTGTTCCTTGCCTTTTTTCTCCACTCCAATGTGGTGTGCAGTCTGAGCCAACTATCAAGTTCTAATGCTAGACTGCAGTGGTACGTTGGGGAAGAAAAAAAAATCACTATTCTTTTTGTCAAGTCTACAAGTCAAGGGCATTCTTTCATCACTATCTTTTTAAAGCAACGTTTAAAAATGTATAGGAGTAAAAAAAATGTACGTATAATAAAAAGGAGTACAGTAACCTACATATTGTAAAAGGGTCACGGATAGGTTATCCTCTAGCTTTTGTGAATATGATCCTAGTACTGTATTAAAGCCCTTCAGGTTTCCTACTGTCAAGAGATATACTGCTGTCTTTTCACCTGAATGGGCAACTGAGTGTGGTTTATTTGTATTACACAAAGCAAGCTTCCTCATTCACTTACATTCAGAAATCTGAATGAGTTATCATGCTACTTGTCTGCTACTCTTATCGAACACTTTTATGGCAAATCGGTCTAAAAGCCACAATGCAAGGAAAATTGAAACAATTGAAAATTGATAAACCGGACGTGGGGAAATTTCAAGCACCTTAATCCAAGTCTCAAATCCACTGGGGCTGCATCTAATTGGTGCTGGCACAAATGCAGAAGCAAAAGCCGCCTTCCAGACCCCACTCCTTTCCCCTGAAAAGTCACTGTTGAGGATCAATGATCCTTGGCAGAAACATGGGATGCAGCATGAGAGGGAAGGCTGCTGGGGAGAGGGTAGGGGAGCTTCACATAGAAATCACAAGCTGAGCTTCAGCAGCAACAAGCAACTTCAGCAGCAGGGCTTCAAAGGGAGGGGTGGGATCAGGAAGGTGGCGTCCACTTATACATCTGTGCAAATTTAAGTCAGGGGCTACTCTAGGCTTCAAGATTTCCTTAAAGTTTAGGATTAATGCCTGTGCACATTTCAGTCCCTTGCTCTTTCCAATCTAAATTGCCCCAGTTGCAAGATATGTAATTGGGATATTTGAAGCTGGAGTAAATTGCTTTAAAGAATGGTGAATGGAAGGAGAAAATGTTAATGCTATTCCATGAATTCTTGGGCAAGTGCTAATGGAAGCCTCTTGCTGGTGCAAAATCACAATACAATAGGGTTGCATTACAGTACAAAAAACATGATAAAGACAGACATCCGGCTGTAGCACATAAGCTTCTTAATGGGATCTAAGGTGTCTTCCACAGATGGAAGAACTTCCCTGGATTCACTAATTCACACTTCTGCTAAGTCAGAAATAGTCCTTCAGTGACTAGAAGAGGTTTTCTGCTAGCAAAAAGCACCTTTGGATTCAAGCCTACAACAGCAGATAACTTATGCTGTTTTATACAGATTTTACACAGGTTTCATCATTATTTTGCACGTCTCACTGAGATTACTGAATAAATTATTCCAGTGTTACAAATAAAAATTTAGTAAGCAAATTAGATTTCCAACTCAAGCTTCTTCTATAACTTCAAAACACTCAGTGTCGAACAAGCTATTTTCCCTTTAACTAAGAGCTCTTCAACATTTCAGTTCTGAAGTATGGACAGTAACCTAAGCACTGACGACTTTAAGTAAAACTTATCTCCACCTACCTCTTTTAAAATTAGGATCTGGCTGGCAGCTCGGAGATATTGTAGCTGGTGGGTCACTAAAATAGACACCTTTTTATGCAAGGCTTGACAGATGCACCTGCAAAAGGGACAAGATAAGGTGAAAAACTCTTTACCTTCTAAAACATTAGCGCCTTTTACAAGCATTATAAATTGTAAAAGCATGGGACCTTTTGAAATACAAACAGATTTTAAGTTGTCACATTATGTAAATTGCATCCTAATTTTCAAAATGAAGCTAGAATTCAATAGTCCCATTCAGGTAAGCCTGGATTCAAGAAAAGCACTGGTTCTACCAGATATTACCATTCTTTTGTATTTCCTGGGGAAGAACTGAAGAAAAGGAAAGCAAGCAAAATTTATCCTTTTCTTTGATATTAAGAATTCTTTTATTCAAGAAAGTTTAACTAGAAACTAGACAGTGAGTAAAAATACGGTGTTCACTCAAAGCAGCAGCATAATAGAGAAAACCAGGAACTATGCTCAACACCACCAAAAGGCAGATTTTCATAATCCTCAAGAACGTTTCCCCACCCACCCCACCAAGGACTTCATTTACTTTCTCTCAGATAATTTTGTAGATATTATTTCAGCAGGGGAATAGAGGAGGGATAGGAGGAATCTGAAAGAATAGAGTTGGTGGAGAGGAGAAAAAAACTCCCCTTTCAAATTATTGACAATTTATCAGCAAGGAAAAGAAGGCAGACATTTTGTAAGCATGGAGAATCTCCAGTCTCTTCCTTTAGAAACTATTTGCCTGGGGAGAAAAAAGTTGACCATAGGGATCATGATAGGGGCAGGCTACAGAGCACAACAGTGGAGGCAAGTGCTCCACAGCACTACAGAGAGGAAATGTGCCAAAATGAAAACGAAAGTTATTTAGTCATAAGCCAAAGACTTCAATTAGCTCTGAACATTTAGCAACAGTTTACAATACCATTCAATTCTATAAATGATAAAGATGGCACACATCAAATCAAATCAAACCTTTATTGACATAGACAGTAAAACCCAAATATTAGTCCAATGGCATACATCAAATTGGGACTGCTGGCTCCAGGCAACTTTACTTGCCTGCAAAATTACTGTGACAGAATTTAGGATTTGATTCTTGATTGTCTTCACCATTTTGAGCAAAACAGGATATACCATACATGCAAACTTATGCACTGCATATAAATATGACATGTATGACCTTGAGCAGTTCAAGGTTCAAGTATAGTGTACTCTATGGTGCAAAATAAGTCTTCCAATGCCATTAAGTCGTTTTGCCTCCAAGACTACTGCCAGGGAACTGGCAGTAATGGAGCATTAGAGAAGCAGTGACCTGGTCACTGCTAGGTCCAAGTGTCTTCTTGCCAGCACACAGGGAAAGAGGCAAGGCACCCCCTTCTACCTGCCAATTCCCCTCTACACCCATGTTCTCTTCATGATGTGTGATTCCACTCTAAACTGGTGATAATATACCAAAAGGGTATATTATATAAGCGCTTCACTCTATACTGGAAGAGAATACATAAGTGGCTTTTTAATTGCATTTTGCAGTTTGCAACAGTGGGCAAGAGGGGGAAAAACCACAGATGCATCAAATGAAATTACAAGCTGCAAAATGCACAATATACAAGGGTGGTCCTTAAGCCTTTCAATTGCCTTTTCAACCTAAATAATGTGACACTAGTACTAGGCACGCCTTCTTTTGATATCTTTAGCCTGTGCTAAAAGCAGGATGCTCCATGCAGCTTAGAAACAAATTCTGGAAACAAACACATACCCACATTATTTAATTGCAAAGGCAAAACTGAAAAGCTCAAAAAGGGAGACCACTGCACTGTAAAAAAAAAAGCCACTTACCTATCTTTCTTTCTGCTGCTTCTATGCTATGGTATAATTCAGTTTTTGTGGCAGTATCACAAGTTTATTGTGTAGGGGGGGGGGTTGTTTCTACAATAATATCGGCAGGGTTTGGCCTCAGTAAACCTGGAATGACAAATTAATTTTTAAAACACCCTATATAGAAATCCGATGGTTCATTGGGATACATCAAACATTCAGTTTTCTTATTTCCACATGACGGATCCTTCTGCAAGACACACACCTCACTACACCACATAATGAAATGAACTATTCTGGTTGTAGGTTTTTCCTCTGGTTGTGTCATCACCTGTTTATTGGCTGTACAGGAGGATAACTGAGAAGGGAAGTGCTTAGATCTACAATTGCTTTTAGCATGAAAGGATAAGACAGAAATGTTTTATTCACGGTGAAGTTCTAATCTGAAGCAACATCAGAGGGCTGTGTAAGCTTCAGGTTTCAAAATCTTATTGTATATAAGACTCTATGGGTTACTATAAGACAGGCAAGAGAAATAGAAAGTGTGGGAGGGGAAGTGGATGGTATGAAGATTTCTTTAAATATACTAATGATTTTAGTTCTGAGAGAAATTAAATTTTCAATAGAAATTTTCTACCAAACAACATAAAGTAGAATCTGTGTACAAGCCATGGCTTGGATAGGCATACCAGGTCAATACTGTCAATTGACATGTCAATTGAAAGATTAATACACCACTGTCAAATATTTCATGAGGTTAAATTTCCAAATGGAAATCTTTCCCCAGGAGACTCAATTAATGGAAATAAACAGTTTTGAAAGAGACACTCAGGAAGTTACATACTTCTCAAATAAATGCTTGCTGACTTCTGCATCCACTGCACTCAATGGATCATCCAAGAGGTAGATGTCAGCATCCTGATACACTGCTCTGAAACATGCAATGAAACATCAATGAGCCACTGTCAAGTCAAAAGGATATTAGTGCAGGATTCCTCACCTCTCTTGTCTAAGCCTTTCTGTATACAATATAAAGGAACAGGAAATCGACAGATAAAAAGAACCCTTCCTATCCACACACCAGGTCCCCACTCTCTCCACTCCAGACCAAACAATGGACCTCCTTGCTTTGAACCCAAACACAACACAGCAAAATGGTCCAGTGCAGATGTGTCACTGTGTCTCTCTACACCAGCCATTTCAACAACTGTGCCATGGCACACTGGTGTGCAGCAAGTGGTCCACAGGTGTGCCACAAGAATTTGGGAGAAGGTCATTTATTAATCAGGCCAATGGGAGATGTAAGCCCCCACTGGCAGCATGGTGTGCCTTGCCAATTGTCAAAAACCTGGTGGTGCGCCTTGACCATTTTAGTGCCTTGTCAGTGTGCCATGAGATGTAAAAGGCTGAAAATTACTGCTCTACACAATGGTGTGTAAATCCAGAGTCAACTGGAGCAACATATATTCCTCCCACTCTTCCATTTCAAACTCATGTTCCTACTAGAAAAAAACACTAAAGATTTGCTCAAGGGCCAAGCTAAAGATGCATCCATGTGGACATGGACATGGGATCCACAAAACCCAATGAGATTTACTGATGAGCAAACATACCTAGGAAGAAAGTGTAAAAGCTGTTCCTATTACTACCACCACCACCACCACCAATGCCCACTTTCCAACAAAAAGTTCACAAAGCAGTTCACACAGAAAATCAATTAAGTATGATTACACATTATGACGACTACGGTCTACAGATATAAAATTTTCCACCAAAATATCCACTAAATTGGCCATCCACAGGCATCTGGAGTGACTTAGAAAATACCAGCCCCTTTTTACCTGGCAAGGTTAACTCTGGCTTTCTGACCTCCACTCAATGTAGCTCCCCGATCCCCAATCATTGTCAGGTCCCCATCTTCCAGCAGTTCCATATCCTATGAAAAACAAAGGAGACAGAGGTGTGTGAGGGTTTTTTTTTCCTGAACCAGAATCACATTAGCAATTTAGTTTGACAATTCCAATAGAAATTGATGGGTCAAGTTATTTTTTCATTAATAGAGAGAGCTAGCAAATGAACTAAGAAGAAGAAAAAGAGAAAGGAAAAGTATAAACCATGTCAGGAGTCTAGAAACTACAACAAGGTTATTATGTCACAAGGAACTTCACTGTGTAGCATGAGCTTACGCAGAAACACAGAGGAAAGTCTTTTGCATAATCCATGGTTTATGGATTTTAAACCATCCATAAGCCACCAGGTAGATGGAACTCGTCAGCCTGGGAAGGCAGCTCATCTGAGAGAAGGAAAACTCTGATCCCAAACCTCCACTGCCTTGTGGCTACATCCAATTATGGAAAAGGCTTCAGGACTCAACCTCAAGGCAAAATCAGGAGCCGGAGTCCCTGAGGCAGTTCATGGTTGAACACTGTCACGTTCTGGCAACTCCTGCGACGCCGCTGGAACCAACCGTATTGGCCTCTGCCTTTCCATTGGACCATTTCAGCGACATGGAGAGGGGGGGATTTGCTGCATGGGAAACAGTCTATCCTCCATATCTACTTTACCCAGGCTTCGCGCACTGGAGAGAACACTCTGTTCCAGAACCACCATTCAGAGCGCGATACCATAGTCTGCCAAGACTGATGGATGCCAACAACAAATCCATGGTGTTTAAAGTCATGAAAATCAATGGGTTCAAATACCTCTCATTATGCTGGATTTTTGCTAGTTCTTTCTTTCTTAAAATGTGCAACTTTTTAGAACCGATGGTCTAGAAAAAATCTAGATTAGTGTATGATAATAATACAGAAATAATATAATATGGCAATCTGCTAAAGTATTAAAAAATTAGATCTTCTGAATAACACCACTTTCCCAACACTGTTCAAAAACTAGCAGAATGAAAACAAAGATGAATGCATATTTTGGTAACGGTATATTCATAAAAGTAACATAAAAAGTAAGGGGCAAGACGGAGCTACAAATTCTTTCAAACTAATTTTTGGTTGAAATTTGGGGTCTCTGGAATAGCAAAGCATTCCTTGAAATCGCTCCCTATCACCTTGCTTCCTGGTTTAATTTGTTTGCTGCTTCTCATGAATTGGTGGGTAGCTTTCTTCCATACTTCCCTTTTATCTATGTGCAGTGTATAGAACATGTCTATTTTGATTGACTTCAGAACTATGTGATATGATGACATTGTCGGAAGAAGAATGGCAGCCTCCAAAAGATGCTACTGTTCTGGTAGCAACTCTGCTGCCAGCTACGCGCCATTTTTCAGGATCTCCCTGAAATGCCCCTTTCCTTTGGCAGCCTATAAATGGGATAGCAAAATGCAGGGAGCATTTTATCTCAGCTCTAATAATGTGTGGCTGTTTAAAATGCAAGTTGTGGTTGCAGGTTTGGCTCTAGTCCAGGGATTTTCAATTCCCACCCCCCACCCCCCAATATCACTTATAATTGCCACAGTCTCCAGAAACAGATGCTGTGTACAGGAATGGGCAGCTTTGTACACAGCTGTTTAGCAATAGAGAGGTGCTTCTTGCTGCTGCTGTCGCCTCCTGGTCTTCTCTTCTCCAACCTATACACACTTTTCCTCCTTGGCCAACCTGTGCCTCTTTTGAAGGGGATTGCAACACATCTACACCCTACTGCTGTCTAACTACCACAGATGACTTGAGAACTAGACCTAAGTTCCCCAAAGGGGCCCTGGCCACCGGAGGGGGGTTGAACAATGGCACTCTGCTAGTGAATTTTCTAACATGAGGGTAGGAAGACAGGAGTCAACCCTCAGGATACCCCAAATACATGAAATTTTGAATACTTATCAGAGTGGCCGTACTCACACCCTTACCCAGACCTGAACAAAGGAACTCTAAGAGTCCCCTCACTTTAATTTTCGCTGAATGGACCTGGTTTTGGAAACACCAGCCCACCAACGCCTTCTGGGTAGAATATGAACTCTCTAGATGGTCCTCCTTTCAGCAAGTAGGATCTTGAGTAGTAGCCCTCAATATCTGAAATTAGGACAGTGTTTGTTGCTCAAGCTCCATACAGTTAGCTGCAGCATTGCTATCCTAGGATGGATGCTGGGACCCTGAGATAGCAGGTTCAGCCTCAATGGAAGGTGAAAAGGCAGATATACTCAGGGAACTTTGACGTTGGAAACCCCTTCTAGCGTTATCTTTAGTAATGAAAGATACTCTGATAGGAAGGTCTACTTTGGAAGACCACTGATAGGAAGGAAAGCATAAGAAACATAAGAACAGCCCCACTGGATCAGGCCATAGGCCCATCTAGTCCAGCTTCCTGTATCTCACAGCCGCCCACCAAATGCCCCAAGCACAAAAAACACCTTGGGGCCAAGTGAGATGAAGGGTGTTCATCCCTTTGGCATCTCCCTTGGAAAAGAATCTCATCAGCTGGTTGCAGTGCTTGTTTACAAAACAAGTCTAGCACCAGTGGCCTGAACCTCCTGTTCAGAAATGAGAACACCTGGCTGTGAATTTACCATTCAGCCTGGTCTATCTTCTGGAGGCTCAGCCAGTGTGCTTTGCACATATAGGGAGTAACCCATATTAAACTCTGTTCCCCCATCAGTATAAGAAGACCTGTGATGGGGTTCTACGAACCTACTCCAGCTGACTCAAAGGCAAACCTGGCATCAGGTTATCTGTTAGACTTGATGCTCTGGCTGGAGGATGCAGATTTTGGACATCTGCCCAAGGCAGTGGTTCTCAAACTCTCTGAGTTTGAGAGCCACTAAGTTCTTGCGTGGGCAGGAGGGGGGAGGCA
The DNA here is from genome assembly GCF_035046505.1 of Tiliqua scincoides. NCBI lineage: Eukaryota > Metazoa > Chordata > Lepidosauria > Squamata > Scincidae > Tiliqua > Tiliqua scincoides. Next base: position 112,241,465 of record NC_089823.1, read on the forward strand.
GCAGGGGCGGGGGAAGGCAGTGGTGCGATCCCCAGGTTTGCACCGCTCAGGGGGGCTGCAGGGGCTTGGGTACACGTACCCAAGCTCCTGCAGCCTCCCGGGGGTGCGAGGAGCCCAGCGTGACCTGCAGCAGGGCTCCCCGCAGCACTGAAAGTAGATGCAGAGCGATCGCGCCCGACTCTTATGTTGACTGCCCCATAGGAGCTTTGGGGTGGTATGGAAGATAAAAAGGATGATTGAGACTTGCACATCTTAGTGGAGTCCCCTCAGAAATGAAGATTGGGATTGGGAGGGGGGAAAGGTGAACACTGGTGCTTGAAGTTATAGGACTTAAGGTCCTGTCCTCTTCCCCCAGATGAGTCCTCATGAGCTGCCCCAATTTGTCAGCTGCAGTCAGATTCACAAGCCCTTCAGCCCAGCTTTGCACTAAATTTTGTGCCTCCTGGGATACTGGCAAGGCATCCCGAGTCTGTGGAATCATGACCTGGGGGAGAAACAGCTGCCCCAGGATGTGCCAAATCCCCTCTCAGGCCGATCTCCAGTCAAACCAGCACTTTTCCCAATGCTCTGGGGAAAGGGAACTTGACCCTGCGTACACTAAAGCAAGAGACTTCAAGCAAGTTGTTGCGTCCCTGGAAGCCATGAGGGAACCACGACTCACAAAATGGAGTCCTTAAGGCACTCCTCAGCAAATGCTGTGGAGAAAAGGCAAAGCTTGGCGCGTGGGACAGGCTGGGCCACAGATTTCTTTTAAGTCTGCCTGACCCTCAGGATGCCAAAGCCCAAAACGTGGTCAACAGGAGGTCTGCAGGCTCCTGAACCCTCCGCCTTGCTGTTTGAGATGTGAAGGGATAACACAGTCCCAGCAGGATGTGGTGCCTCATCAGGGACAACTAGGTTGGCAGCCTCATGATTTCTTAGGAGAGCAGCCTCCACGCCTGATGGAACAGGCCAAAATCCCCCTCAGCTGAGATACTGAGGAGAGGGATGAGCCCAGGCAGGAGCTAAACAATCCTCTAACTGCAGTAGCAGCTACTGAGGGGAAAATTCTGAGGTAAAATCCCCCCCCCCGACATTGGGGGAATTAGTACTGGGGGGGGAGAGAAAGCTCAATGGCCAGCTCAGGCTAAGAAGGGATCGAATCCGCATTGGGCCAGATCTCTGGAGGGTCGCCATGGCTATGGGCAAGCTAGAGGAAGCACTGGCCTGAATCATGGCCATTTCCTCCCAGTTGTAGAGGCAGAGAGCCTGGACTCAGGGTCTCAGGTGCCTCTCTAGAGGGGCTTGCCCTCTTCCACAATCACCCCCTTATTGAATCAGAAAATGCCTCACCTGGCTTCTGAAGGTCTGTGTCACCCTCTGCCTGGCCCTCACAGGGTCTCGGCAGCACCTTACCTGCTGTGTGGTGCTTTGGCAGGGAACAGACTTGTCTTGTCAGCACCGCTGTTTGAGCAGGAATCGGGAGAGCAGATCTGCCTTCTCCACACAGCTTCTGGGCAGCAGCCTACTGCTGTGGTGCAGTTTTGGCAGGAAAAATACAGCCTCCTGCTATGGTGCAGTTTTGCTGAGGTAGTTTTGGTGGGAAAGGGTTTGAGCTGTCATCCACTGCCAAGAATTGCCCTGCAGGCAGGCTCCTATGCTGTACCCAAAACCAGGGGGAAGCATGAGCCCTACAGTTGTCTGGCTGTTTCAGGGGTGAGAAGCAACCCCATTTTCTGCTCCAACAAGGACGGCAGTCAGGGGAGCATGGCCAAGAATCGCCCTGCAGCCAGGCTCCTATGCTGTCCCAAAACCAGGGGGAAGCATGAGCCCTATTGTTATCCGGCTGCTTGAGGGGCAAGAAGCAACCCCATTATCTGCCCCAACAAGGACGGCAGTCTGGGGAGCTCAGGCAGGACAGTTGCAGTCCTTTTCCTCACAACTTGTTTAAAAGTAAAAAAGGAGCCAAAGCCCCAGAAAAAAAAAAGTTTTGAAGGTCAGGTAAGCTGACCAAGAAAAAACCCAACCTACTGTGCCTAGAGGCAAGGTCAGTCTGGGGAACTGAGGGAGCCCCTCTCCTCAGGAAGACTTTGTAACCTGATCTGCCTGCCTGTGAGGGAGGAACTTCCCAGTTGTCAAGGACTGACCCTGCCATGGAGATTCCACCAGAAAATAGGACTTACTCCTGGGTAAGAGTAGGTAGGATTGCAGCCAAGGATTGTTAAAAATTTCCCTGCTCGATGATGTCACCTCAGGTCCTGACATCATTTCCGGTGGGTCCCAACAAGATTCTGTTTCTTAAAAGTGGTTCCCGATGCTAAATGTGTGAGAACCACTGCTTTAGCCTATAATCCTATTTTACATATTAAGGTTAGATTTACCACCCAGTTGCAAACCCAGTACACAAGACAGCTAACACTACATTTTTAAAACTTATAACAAAGCCATGTAACTTATTTAGCTCTTAAAAGTACTATAAATTTTGAAAAGATAATTTATGGCAAGAAATAGACAGCCTCAACTGTAATCTTCTTCAGAATTATTTATCAACCTATGTGATGCTTGAAAGAGTTAGCTGTTTCAAGATTCCAAAATTATATACACTTCAAGTGTATGTAATTTCTTCCCCCTACACATTTCTTTTCCCTACATGGGGACTCCCTACAATGTAACTCATAATCCCAGTAAAATGATTGAGGTGTCAGGCCAGAATCCTATTTACTTAAATCAGCGAGACTAACATCCAAATAAATGTCTTTAAGTTATTTTTTCCCTAGTACTTGCAAACAAGGTTAGTGTAACTTACTAAGAAAATTGTTCACTAAATACTGTATTTATTTTCACTTTCACATATTTAAGCAGGTATTCAGAAAAGGAAAAAAATGCTTACCTTTTTAAGTGCACAAACTTTCAGAACCCTTTCATATTTTTCTTTGTGATATGCTTTCCCAAACAGTATGTTATTTCTTACAGTTCCAGAAAACACCCATGGTTGCTGAGAAACATAGGCAATTCTTCCTCGAACATCCACAAAACCTTTGCTCGAGGACAGCTCACCAAGGACAGCACTTAAGAGAGAGGACTGCAAGAGTATTTGGGAAGAAAATGAAAATTCAAATTTTCAATGTGATGCAGAACATTTCAGCATATAAACGTATTCTGTTTCTTAAATAGCAGACCTCAGTGGCAAGGCACGTGCTTTGCAAACAAAAGGTCATAGGGTTCCTTTCCTAGTAAATGCAGGTAGAGATGGAAAAAATCTCTCCAAACCCCGGCCCGGGGGCCAGATGTGGCCCACGGCGTGCCTCTATCCAGCCCGCGGCCAGCCTCTTGTCCCATGAAAGCCACTGGCCCACTTGGCCGAACATGATTGGAACTGTGCTCTGGTTGCATCTGGGGGTGTTCTAAGGGCCAGAGAGGTTGAATGAATGGGCCCATTCATTCATTTATTTACTCATCTAAATTCCATCTCTAATTTTTTTTTATATAAATTTTATATTTAAATTTTTTTTCTGGCCCTCTACACTGTGCCAGATATTTGATGTGGCCCTCTGGCCAAAAGGTTTGGAGACCCCTGGCATAGACAATACTGAACAAGATGGACCAATGGTCCAAATCAATGGAAGGCAGCTTCATAAGTTCATGAAATATTGTACAGCCGCACACATATACAGACATAATATTCCCACAGCACAATTCTAAGCATGTGTACTCAGAAGATAGTCTCATCAAGTTCAATGGGTTTTTTCACATCCACATTTTATTTATTGCCTGGGTTTATTGCCAGTATGTAAGTATGTGCAACCCCAACCTCTTCAGCACGGTTATGCAATTGGGCCCATTTTGCTCAGTACTATCTATGCTGACAGGCAGCAGGTCTAGGAGGGTTCTTCTTTATTTTAAATACATTTAAAACTAATATTTTTAATTTATTATTGATTTGATTTGATTTTGTCGTATGTGGCATTAAAATTTTTCCTGCTTGATGATACTTCCAGCCATGATATCACTTCCAGGTTAGTGACATCACTTCCAGTGGTTTCCCAACCGATCATCATTCTAAAAAGTGGGTTCTGGTGCTAAAAAGTCTGAGAACCACTTGTCTATGTTACACCAGCTCTCAGAGCAGCCCTCATGCAGGCATAGCTTCATGCCAGAAAAAAATCACAATAGCAAGAGATTTTTTAGGAATTCTAGAATTGCTCAGAATAAGGAGCTAATTTAGTTGCACTGACACAAGCCTCTGAACAGCAGCAAAGATGAGGCTATCTTATATGACAATGCTTTCAGAACACAGAAGCAAATGTCCTTAATCCATTTATTCAGGACGACTTTCCCTAACTCACTGCTTTGCTCTCTATACCTTTTGTCTAAAAGCAACCTGGGAAGGGTTTATAAAGGGCAACTACTTCCAGCAGCAACTGCGATATTGCCAATCCACAGCAGTATTCAGACACATGTAGCCTTCAAATAAATTCCAAAATAAGTGATGCAAAACCACTGAAGAGTATTTGTCAACACTCTAGTACAGCAAGCATTGCTATCGCTACACTACATATATTTTTAAAATTTACAACATGCAGTAGCATAAAAAAAGCTTCACCCCATAGATGCATGGAGATTTGCAGCTATAGCAAAGCCCAACAAGAAGGCAAGGTGAGAAAAGTTGTCCCCTCGCCCTGCTCATGCTTTTGGGTGTAGAAGACTGGATACTTCATGTTTTATAGACAGCTTAGTTGTAGGTCTCAACATAGTAAAAAGCTTGAGTTATGACTTACTTTTCCTGCTCCCACAGGACCAATCACAATGAGCAATTCTCCTGGTCTGACAGCGAATGAAAGGTTCTGAAGTGTTGGCCATTCCAGAGTCTAAATATTTGTGAAGGAATATCATATATTAAGTCTGCCAAACAGGCAAGAGAATCAAAAGGCTGAAATCCTAACTAATATGTATTTGGTGGAATTGTAAGCTTGTAGTCTTACTGAGAGCAGAGCTTTAGAGTGACCTATCTGTCATATAACAAAGAGTGATCCTTATATCCACAGATCCAAGATTTGTTTGATTTACAAACAAAATCATTTACTACCTGTAATGAAATTCCTTATTATGAATACATTAACTGTATCAAAAAACAATTTAGAAGCACCATTGGAAAAACCTTAAATCTTAGAGTTTACTCAAGATATACTCAAACTTGTGGGTCGCAACCCACCAGCCTGTGCAACACTGCCCCTGCCCCTTTAAGGGGCAGCGGCAGGATAAAGCAGTAACGCTATCTCCAGGATCGCACCATTGCAGGGGAAGGGGGGTTATTTTTAGTGCTGCCAGGGTCCAGGGGTGTGGGGAGCCCCACGGGACTCTCCATGGGTTGAAAACAGTGAAAGCTGCGATCCTGGCTCACTTCTGGTTTTGTCGCAATCACAACTTTCACTGTTTATAGGCTGTGGGGAGCCCTGCAGAGCACTCCCCAGGGCTCCTCACACCCCTAGAACCTGGCAGCATGTAAGTTAAGTCTAAAAATAGCCCCCCCTTTCTCACACAGCAATGAAATCTTCCCCCCAGCCCAACAAAGACTTATCTTGGGAGTATGAGTCCCAGTTTGAGTACCAGTGCCTTAGTGGATGGTTTCAAAAGAGATAAATTTTTTTTTCCCCCTAAGTCCATCAATGACAGGCAGTGGGGGAAGGTAAAAGCTGGGTCCCATAACTAAGCCCCTGAGGCCTTGAGGTTACACATTAGGGTTCCCTCATAATGAGAAATGGATCGAGCTTTTTGTAAGTAAATAAATAAGTAACATTCATACATGTTACATAAATAATATTATTTCTTCTTAGATCACCTTTTTTTAAAAGTCTCGTAAAGCTAGGTGAGTATCGACAGAGATTCATTTTAAAAAGTGGGTCCTGGTGCTAAAAAGGTTGAGAACCACTGAACTAACCTAAAGTGTCAAACAAGAGAGAAGTGTCATCATGTCACCATGTGACTAAAGGATAAGTGGCTCTGCTCTGTAGAGTATTGGAATATTATTATTATTATTATTATTATTATTATTATTTTTATTAATTTATACCCCGCCTTTTTGCCCAAAGGGCACACAAGGCAGCTTACAAACAATTTAAAATACAACATTAAAAACAATCATTAAAACAATATTTAAATTACAATATTACAATATTAAAAGATCTAAAAAAACAAACAAACCCCGTGGATTCTCATATAAAAAGCAAGAACGCCAGCCAGCCTGTCAACAATTAAAAGCTTTTTGAAATAAAAAGGTCTTCAGTCCACACCAAAATGTTAGCAATGAGGAAGCAGTTCTCAATTCTAAGGGGAGGGTATTCCACAGTTCGGGGGCAACCACCGAGAAGGCCCTCCTTCTGGCCGCCGCTCCTCTCACATCTCTTAGTGGCGGCACAGTCAAAAGGGCCCCCCCAGATGATCTAAGAGCATGGACAGGATTGTAGGAAAGGAGGCGGTCCCTCAAATACCCCGGGCAGCAGAATACCAACTTTCATAACATGCCAAACACAGCAAGTTGCACCGTCAGTCCCATTAATTTCAATGGTTACGTATTCAAAGAAAGTCTCTACTGAAACACTGGTTTATCTTCTGAAAGTTATACTACCATTCATTCTGATTAAAAATGGGTCTGAGTCTTCAGAGATTATCTTTTTTAAAAGCAATATTCAGTAATCCCCACAAGGTGGCACCAACAGCATATTTTATCAGCGCTAGACTTGCTAATTCACAGGGCATGGCACTCACACAAATAAGGACAAACAACTGATCTTTCATCCATGTTTCACTTCCTATTCCTATTGGACCATAACACAAACTTCACTGGAAGCATTCAGATTTTACCAAAATAAGAATTTGTTCTAAATGTATCATGCATTTCAGAACACAGATGTTGGAAAAAAGAGCAGTGTTGTCTAAACTTGTAAGCACTCTCTTAATTTCAAGAGATTGGGAGCCCAATCCTAAACAGTGTGCGCCAGCTCACCGCCAGCATGCACTGTTGCAAACATGCCATAAAGCACATTTGTGAGCCCTCAGCACAGGCCCAGCACCAAAGCTAGCCCAGTGCCAGCTGGCACTGGGTTAGCGCTGATGGAAAAATCGGTGCTCTGCCACTCGGCAGTCACCCGAACCGCCAAGGTAAGTGGGGGCGTGGGAGAGGCGTGCTGGGGGGAGGGACCAGTGTAGCTCCACTGAATTCTGAGCTGTGTGCCGCGCCCTAAGGCCTGACACAGAGCTCACAGATTCTGCGGCAGCTCCAAAGCTACCGCAGAATCGAGTAGCCCCATTGCGGGACTACTTCCTTTACTCGAGAGAAGGAGACAAATGTCCCCTTCTCCTAAAGAAGGAGCAGCCACTGCCTGGGGCGTACTGGATGCCTTGGCAGCCATTTTCACTGCTATGGCAGCCCTGCATGCCAGGCAGCTCAGGATTGGGCTATGAGGCCATAATCCTATGCACACTTGCCTAGTAATAAGCCCCACTGAACATAATGGGAATTACTTCTGAGTATATATATGCACAGCATTGTGCAATCAAATATAGAAGCTGATCAGAATATAGAAGAGGCTTCACTTTCCAAATCTCCCATTTCTCAGGGCTGCAAAAGAAGAGCCATTTGAAAAACAGTAGAAATTCAAGACATTTTTTCACAATTCAACAGAGACTAAAGTGTCTTTAAGCCGTTTGAAATCAAAAGGTTTAAATGCACACCTGTGTTGGATACAGCCCATTGACTTTAGGAAGAGAGCTTGATGCCACTTCAGTCAGTACTGAAGCTGAGTGGCAGAAATCCAGGACTGACAGGGCAAAGTACTTCCTCATGCTACCCTTAATTAATCCAGGAATTTACTGCCATGCAGTGTGGTGATAGCCACTAGCTTAGATGGCTTGAAAAGAGTAGTTAGAAAGTCATGGGAGGAGGATAGGTTAATCAGCTGCTAGTAGCCATGAAAGCTAAATGGAACCTTCCAGGCATACTGCCACTGAACAAGTTGCTAAGGAACAAATGGTGAAATACAGCTATTGCCTCTATGCATTGGTTATGGGCTACCTGAATGAATCTGGCTAATCAGCTTCAGAAACAGGATGCTGACCTAGGATGGACATTTAGTCAGATCAAGCTGGGTTTTTCTTATGTTCCATTTTTCCTTTTTTAAAAAATTAAAATTCTTCTAATCAAATGCATTTGAAGAGTTCCATTCTGTCGCTCAACTCAATCATATAACACATATACAGGTTGAGCCTCATTATTCGCGTGGGTTCCATTCCAAGCACTCATGTGGATGGCAAAAAACGCATTATAGCTAATAATAATAATAATAATAATAATCTTTATTTGTATCCCGCCCTTCTCCCTGAAAGGGACCCAGGGCGGCTGACAACATGTAAAAAACAATTTTAAAAAACATGATTTAACACAGATAAAAACATATTAAAAACACATTAACAGAGGCCATAAAAACAGTAGTCAGAATAAAGTCAGAATAAAAAGAGCATAAAACAGCAAAATCATAGAGGAATCCAGTCTGTCAAAAAGAAACTAAAAGATGTATAAAAGTGTTAAAAAGGCCATGGAATCAGAAGGCTTGTTTAAAGAGCAGGGTCTTCAGGCCTCGCCAAAAAAACTCAAGAGAGGGAGCCATTCTCAAGTCAAGGGGAAGGGAGATCCACAACGTTGGTGCCACTACTGAGAAGGCCCTATTTCTTGCCGCCGCCCCACAAACCTCCTTGGGCGGTGGCACTTGTAAAAAGGCCTTCTCTGATGACCTGAGAGGACGAGCCGGATTGTACGGGAGTAGGCGATCTCTAAGATAGCCTGGCCCAGAGCAGTATAGGGCTTTAAAGGTCAAAACCAGCACCTTGAATTGGGCCCGGAAACGAATGGGCAGCCAATGTAGTCCCCGGAGAAGCGGACTGACCGAGTCAAACCGCCTAGCTCCAGTGACCACACGGGCCGCCGCATTCTGCACTAATTGCAGTTTAAAAAACATAGTTTCTTCGCTGGGTGATTTAAAAACAGCCTTGCTGACCTTTGTGATGTAAGATAAGAGTCATTAAGAATACAATCCATCAATCAGTACTCCTCCAAGCACTTACAAAGGCGATTCACTCAGTCCCTCCCTTCACCAATGCAAAGTAATTGCCTTGCTTTCACGTGCTCAGGGGAAAGGGAGGGGTCACGTGGAGAGACAAGGATTGATGGATTGTCAGCCAGCTGCCCTCTCTGTCTCTCATTAAGGAGGTTATTGTTAAAGGACTGTTCAGTTTTTTAAACTGATTTTAAAGGGATGCATTTTTCCCCTTCTCCAGGGATCAGCACATTCCTTCTCATTTGCAGGGGCCATTTGTGTTGAGTCAAATCTGTGTATAAAAAATCCATATAGGCTGGACCTGTAAACTGAACAAAATACTGTACTTCATTTGGCTGGAATATAAGCCACTGTGGAAGTCAATCCACAGACTGGCGTTGCTACTGCTCATGGTGTTTCCACAGCCAAATAGTAATTTTTTCCTCACACATTACGTGCCATTTCTCCAACCATATCTGTTCTTATTTCCTATCACTCTCAGCAAGTAGAGTCAGACAGCCTAAAGCAACGGTTTTGAGTTTGAAAACCGGGAGTTTGAAAACCGCTGTAAGTCCTTGCGGGGGCAGGGGGAGGCAGAGGGGGCAGGGAAGAGGCAGCGGCCCGATCCTGGGAATCGTGCCACTCAGGGGGCTGCAGGGGTTTGGGTGCACTTAAGAGAGCCTCCTGCAGCCTCCTGGAGGTGCGGAGGGCCCTGCGCAACCTTCTGCAAGGCTCCCCGCAGCTTTGAAAGTGGAAGCGGAGTGAACGCGCCACTGCCTCCTCCCTGCATCCTCGTTGCCCCCGCCCCTTAAGGGGGCAGAGGCCAGGGCCCACAGGCTGGGGCATCACAACACCCCAGTATGAAAAGCCCTGGCCTAAAGGGACAGTAAACTTTTCCATCTAGGAAACCTGGGAAACATTGTTTATCTTCATATTTATGTAGCATTCAGTTAAGTCAAATGTTTCAAAGAATGTGAAACCAGATCAGAGTGAAACATCTGGACTGTTGTGGTTCTTGAAAGATAGAACCTTCTTTCAATTGTAAAAATCCCTACGGGGATTTAATCAGCCTGCCTATGTAAACCGCCTTGAATAAAGACCAAGAAAGGCGGTATATAAATACCTGTATTAATTATTATTATTATTATTATTATTATTAAAGTACAGACCTCACATAAAGTACTCCCCTACTGTGGAAGAAAAAGCTGAGAGAACTTGTGAGAGGCTGCCTAGTGATTTCTGTGACCAAGGTAAGTCCTGAAAATGAAGACTTATCAGCTCACACACTCAAATTCAGTCACAGTACTGACCAGCCTTGGAAGCAACCTGCTCCACTGTGTTATACATATCTGTGCTGGAAGTGCTTACACTAGTATGCTTTTTAAAAATCATCATCTAGCAATGGAGAGAAGGGAACGAATGGGCTTAATCCAAAATATTTGCTTATTAGAGTTTCAAAATGAAAAAAGGTATTACCTTGTCCCAGTAGCAAGTCAAATCTTGTATATGAAGGAAGACATCTTCATGGTTACTTTTGAGTTGCGAGCTGAGCTGAGAAATCTCATCAAGTATCAAAAAGTGCTGCAACAATGAACAAACACAACACGAAGATTTCTTAAATTCAAAACTAGAGCACAAAGAAAAATAATCTAAAATTTACCTCACAATTTGTTTTCAACCATGGGAAATAATATACCCACTTCCACACAGTGCAAAATGCTTCAGTGCCCCGTTTACTTTTGAGTAGCAGCCACATCTGGCCACAATTAAGATTGGGACCACAGTTTGGAACTAGAAGATATTTCACTCTTTACACCTGTGACCTGTTTTCCCACTGAAAACCCCTTCTAACATTTCTATCATTCATTAGATTAGATAGATGAATTTCTATCATTCATTCATGTCTATCATTCGTTGTCTTCTTTGGAGACAACGAACCATTTATTTTATTATGCTACCCAAACTGCTTTGTGAACTACTTGCTGAAAAGCAGTATACAATTATATTCAATAATAATCTTATAATGTCATTCCATGATTTGCTACAATGGCATTTTTATGATTAAACAGCCTCTTGGAAGAGGCAATTCTCAGTGCTCTAAAGCAGGGGTCTCTAAACTTTTTGGCCAAAGGGCCGCATCAAATATCTGGCACGGTGTTGAGGGCCGGAAAAAAAATTAAATATAAAATTTAAATAAATACATTAGAGATGCAACTTAGATGAATGAATGGGTTCAAATGTCCAGGATTTCTCCAAGCACCAACATAGCCAAGGAAATAAAGCACACACAAGCACAACTCTGGTTCTGTTTGGTCAACTGGGCCAGAGGCTCTCAGGGGATCAGAGGCTGGCCATGGGCCAAATAGAGAATCTCTGTGGGCCACATCTGGCCCCCGGGCCGGGGTCTGGAGACCCCTGCTCTAAAGGCCCCCTATTTTTGCTGTGTTGTCCCAATCCAAACTGCAGCCCCACTCAGTTGCTACACAATAGCAAATTAAGTGTTCCATCGTTCCCTCTAATTCTGGTGGAAGTGTGCAGAGCTCAACTGAAGTTGTACAGGGGGCAGCACTAGAGCGCTCAGCAATGACATAATTGTCACGCTCCAGTATGCCAAGCTTACAGGGAAGGCTGCCTATAATAAGAACTAGTGTATTTAGGCTGTAATCCTATACACATTTACCTGGAAGTAAGTCTCATCTTACATCCAGTTATGGAAAAGGCATCAGGAGCCAAACTCGAGGCAAAATCCAGAGCCGGAGTCCCTGAGGCAGTTCATGGCTGAACACAGTCACGTTCTGGCAACTCCTGCGACGCCGCTGGAATCAACTGTATGGGCCTCTGCCTTTCCATTGGACTATTTCAGTGACGTGGAGAGGGGGGATTTGCTGCATGGGAAACAGTCTATCCTCCATATCTACTTTACCCAGGCTTTGCGCACTGGAGAGGACACTGTTCCAGAACCACCATTCAGAGCGCGATACCATAGTCTTCCGAGACTGAAGGATGCCAACAACAAAGTCACATCTAAGTCAGTGGGGCTTACTTCTGAGTAAACATGCTTAGGATTGTTCTCTGAGCATCACATATAGTTTCATACATATGGTTTTGTGCATCACATAATGTATGAAAGCAGAAAAAACAGACCAAATGATCAACCTGCTGCTAGACAAGCACTATCCAGTTGCCATCCTACCCACTGTTCACTGCTTTTATTAGTATTTCTCAAGAACTGATCTCAGGGCCTCTTTTGCTGGACAGCCATTTCGAGGGACATTTTCATGATTTATCGGAACCACTCTTTAAATGCAAAATATAATTCAACTTTGGAAGGAAACCATAAACTGAGGGTACAGTGGAAAAACAGGAAGTCTCACCCCTGAAACACAGCCAAAAACTGGAGGCACTCAGGCAGATCACAGAATGCATATGCTAAGAGACATGAGCAAGCCTGATTCTCCACCATATCCCCAAAGAAAACAAGCAAAGCAAGTAACACTGGGGATTCTGAGAGTCAAGGAATCATACAAAGCAAAATGGAAACACAATCAACAAGACCAAAGAAAAGCAGTTTTCAACAGGTATCTCTCCTGTAATTATTTTTTTTAATGCAGAGAAGTGTTTATAGATTCCTCCAAATGCAAGGTGAGAGGTCAAATTCTTTCCATTTCTTAGTGTTTCACAGACCAGCTAAGTAAGAGAATGATCTCTTCTCACCTTGTGCTTAAACTGGGAAGCCCTTGAAAGAAGTAGGAGATTCTGGGTTTGAACACATCCCCCAGCCTGAGAAAAGATCAGATCAGAGGCCAACAACCTACCCAGCTCCTGCTGTGCAGGACAAGAGAACTGGCAAGGGGATGCATGGTGGAATGGAGTAACGAACACTAATAATGGCTATTCATCCGTAAGTACCACAAATTACATCTCATGCCAGTCTTTATGGCATGAAAGACATCCAATATGCAAAAAGAACAATATTTGTGGCAAGTTAAGATTTCCTGACTGGCCGCAATCCTAACATTTGCTCTTTTTCCGCTTAATAACACTTAGCATTTGGATAGACCTTTCTGAGAATACTAACTGGTTCAAACATGTATCTTGATGTTGTCTTTACAACAACCCTGTAAAGCGAGTAAGTATTATGATTCCCTAACTGCAGTGGAAGTTAAGAGGAAGCAGCTTGCCTTCAGTCACTCAGAGCCCAATCCTGAGCTCCCATGGCACATCTTGTTGGCATCCTTCAGTCTCAGAAGACTATGGTATCGCACTCTGAATAGTGGTTCTAGAACAGAGTGTCCTCTCCAGTGCGCGAAGCCTGGGTAAAGTAGATATGGAGGACAGACTGTTATCCATGCAGTAAATCCCCCCTCTCCACGTCGCTGAAATGGTCCAATGGAAAGGCAGAAGCCAATACAGTTGGTTCCAGCGGCATCGCAGGAGCTGCCAGAACGTGACTGTGTTCAGCCATGAACTGCCTCAGGGACTCCGGCTCCGGATTTTGCCTCGAGGTTGACTCCTGAAGCCTTTTCCATTACTGGATGTAGCCACAAGGCAGTGGAGGTTTGGGATCAGAGTTTTCCTTCTCTCAGATGAGCTGCCTTCCCAGGCTAACGAGTCCCATCTCCCCAGTAGCTGCTACCCGGTGGCTGCTACATGGCTGCTACCATATCCTGCGCAAGCACAGCAGCTGAAGGCAGCACCACGGAAGAAGGGGACTTTTGTCCCCTTCCCTGGGTAAAGGGAGTAGCCCTGCAATGGGGCTACTCAATTCACCGCCGACCAAGAGGTTGGTGGTGAGGTACAAGCCTTCATGTCAGGCGGCAAGCCTGATGCGAAAGATCAGGATCCAGTGGAGCATAGCTCCCTCTCTTCTTCCTCCCCCCGGTATGCCTCCCCCCACCCACTCCCCACCGCCTGCCACCCCGTCATACCTCCTCACTGCCCTCCGCCTGCCTCCCCCTTCCCCAGAACACCTCCTCCCCCCGCTGCTCAGCAGTCTGTGTGACAACCAAGCAGTGGAGGCCAGGCACCTGCCTGGCGCTAGCCCAGCACCGGCCAGCGCTGAGCTAGCACCGGCGCTCCCCCAGCATTAGGACTTGCAAAAGTGCCTTATGGCACATTTGCAACAGCGCGCGCTGGTGGTAAGCCATTGCATCGAGCTCAGAATTGGGCTCTCAGTAAGCACTCAGAGGTGAAATTTGAAGTGACAGCCCAATCCTATGTGTGTCTACTCAGAAGTAAATTCCATTAGAGTCAATGGGGCTTTCTCCCAGGAAAGTGTGGATAGGATTGGGCTGCCAGTCCCTTAGTTACTCCTGCTCCTTTGAGTCACAAATTCCTAAGTTAGATAGAGGTGAATGATGAGGCAGGTCTGTAAACTTTATTGTGGGTTAGTAAGCTTCATGGATTTGTAATTCTTTAGTTAACATAGTCACAGAGCATCAACTTTATTTCAATGCTGACAATACCTTGATTCGTCGAATGCTGACCACTGCTTCAGATACCTTCTCAACAGCCGCAGGGAAGAAGAGAGTGACTGTCAATCTCACTGCACCATACAGGGACACTGCGACAAACACCCGGCTTGCAGAGATGGTATTGCCAAGTAGTACATAGGTCATGAATGTCATAAAGACAGTTATTTTACTGGCAACAAAGAAAGATGCCAGATTGAATCCACGGAGGTAAGAGCTCTTAAGGACCATGGAAATCTCCTTCCTAAAATTTAAACAAACATTTCAGAACTAGAATAATTGAGTGTCGTACAAAATACATCCAGCGTATAAAAATCTCTGGAATCATGCACAACCCAACATACACCACTATGAAAACCAATCTCAACAGCAGTGCCCTCAAAGTACTTTCATTTTAAGTAGTGCCAGAGCCAGGTTGCTAGGGACCTTGGATCAACTGTACTAGATACCTCCTGCCCTTGCTTTGACAGTACATTTGGCACTACCACTGTCAACAGTACTGAGGGTTCAGTCCGCTTGGTGAGCTGGACTCTCCAATAGGAATGGGTCCTTACCAGAGTCTGACCTGGCCCACCTCTGATGTCACCCTTGATCATAACAGCTTCTAATGGGGGACAAGGCCTTACCAAAAGTAGGGCTTTACTGTTAGTCCTTAGAACGTTTGTAAAACAAGCATGGTCCAAAAAGGGGGGGGGGGCGAGATTATCAAACATGTTGAAAATATCTGATATAGTACAGGTCACACCAAGCTCTCCACCATTTTGCCCACTGCATGCACCACACCAAGTAAGTGACTGCTATCTGGCAAATGTGACAATCCTCAGTCTTCCTCCCAAACTTGGAGCGGGAGAGGTAGGTATGAATCATACCAGCAGAATGGAAAACCAGTGATCAACAACCTAATTTACAAAGACAGCATCAATTCACTAACAAAGAGCCAAATAAGAGAAATGTTTTTACTAATTTATTTTTTAAGTCCCCAATTCCACAGTTGTGAGGATGGCTGAGGAATGTTTGGCCACTGTATTGCTGAGGTGGTTTGGAAGGACATGGCCAAGCAGGACCAAACTGGCAATGCTCAGGTCTCTTTTCTTGGTCTGGAGCAAGAAAAAAAAAAAAAGGAGGGCTGGTCTTTGCTCCTTAGTGAGAGCCAAATGGGCAAGACCTACACCTAAATGTCCTATTTCAAAGCAGGAGAGAAGTGGGGGTGGGTGGGTGTAGATAGTCCTTAGCTGTTGCCATTCAGGGCACCTCAGCCAAGTAACAGCCAAATGGACAAGCCCCATACCCATCTATCTTTTACTTTGGAGCAAGAAATGAAGATTACTTCATGGGATGGTGATACCAACACTGCACAAACAAGCAGAAAACTAGGAATACAAGTTTAGTACCTGAAAATTATTTTAAACCTCAATAAAAAATATTCTAGTTTTACTTTAAGGAAAGAGACATTAAAATCCTACTTCACTGATGTTAAATACTTAGGAAGGTGGTAAACGTATTTATGAATAACTTTCAGTAGGGCACAGGTTACCGTCTCATGCCGTTCACAAGATCAGCAAATGATTTCTCCCAGGCATACATCTTTATTATTCTCATTCCTGTTATGACCTCATTCATGGTCCTGATCCTCGCATCTGTGAAGGCTGCTGTCCTACTTCTGTAATTTTAAACAGGAAATTTAAATGTTACAGCCTGAACAATATGTGGTTAAAAAAAGAAGCATTTGGATATGCATTTGCCCCCCTCCCATTGGTTTAGGGAGCAATTCTATGCACACCTACCTGAAATTAAGTGCTACTGAACATAATGGATCTTACTTCCCAGTAAACATGCATAGAATTGTGCTGGAAAATGCTCTTCAGACACTTATACACAGCAAAACTACCCCATGTCAGGCAACACCCTGTAACTATTGAAAGTCATAGTTTCATCCATTTTTTTTTGTTTAATAAATTCTTCTTTTTTTAATGTTTTATTTATTTATTTATTATTTATTTATTACAGATACAGGTAAGGAAAATTGGATAGACTTAGGGTTAGGACTACATAGGTTACACACAAGGTGGTGGCCATCGATTACGACATACATTAATCCAAACGAGATTATTCATCAATACAAAGATTATCATATTGATTAATCTACTGGTTAATAGTTTAATTAAACAATATATTTTTTCTCTAACCTTATCTCTCTCATCATTAAAAAGCTTCAAATTTTTTACTTATAGACTCTTATCTAATTCTTAATATCTAATATCACATCTAAAAGGAATACCTTCAATTACAATGGTATTACACACTTCAATATCTCTTATAACATGTTATATATCATTTTCCATATCATTTTCCATATCTATCCAAAAAAAAGGCTTCAAATTTTTACTTATACACTCTTCACTAAACTAACATCTAAAATAAAATCTCTTATCTGATTCTTAATTTCTAATATCAATTCTTTTAAAAAATAACCCTTATTTATCTTAATACCACTTAATTTTCACAATACTTATATTTCAAATTTTCATTTACCTCTATTTTAACTTAATATAATTAAAAAAAATTATTCAGCCATTTTAACTTCTGTCTTAGTGCTTGCTTTGCTCTCTGTCTACAATTCTTTTAAAAAAATACCCCTTATTTATCTTAATACCACTTAATTTTCACCAACTTTATATTTCAAATTTTCATTTACATCTATTTTGACTTAATATGATTAAAAAAAATTTCTACTTATTGATCAGCCATTTTAACTTTCTGTCTTAGTGCTTGCTTTGTTCTCTGTCTTATCAGTGTTCTTTTTTACTCCTGCTTCTTCCACTTCTTCTTTTTCTTCCTGAATCTCTCAAGTTTCTTGGCCCCTCTGTTTTTTTTTCTTCTTCTTCATTCTGTTGTTCATTCTGTTTTTGATCCATAAATTCTTCCTCTTCTTGAGACAGCTTGCTCCTTGAACGTCTCCTCTTTTTTCTTCCTTAAAATTCTTAATTATTATAGTAACAATTGCTTCTTCCGTCTCCTGTCTCATTTCAAAATAGTCCACTTCTTTAATTTCACCCTCCTGCGTGCTTATAAGAGAGGAGCTTGTTTGCTTCATTTGTTCAGATAATTTTCTGACCTGTTGTTCCATTTCTCTTCTAAAATCCATCAAGAAATCCATTAATAAGTTCTGGCTGTTACTAACATCCTTTACATTTTTGACTTCCATTTTTTGTCAGTATCAAGTCCAAACGCTTGTTGTAGGGCTACTTTCCAATTTTTGTATCCAAAAAGTATAAGTCAATATTCCAAATCCAATCAATATCAATGTCAAATCAATCAAAACTTTATCCATCTTTGGATGATCCAAAACTTTGGATGATCCAAAGAATCATCCAAATCTTTATCTTGCCTCCCTTCTTCCAAAAAGGGTGTATCAATAATTGAAACAATAACACAGTCAAGTTAGGTTAGTATGCCTTTAAATGAGCAGAACAGATTTCAAAGCCTTTGCTGGGAAAGTGAAAGTAAAGTTTTTTTCCTTTTCAGCCTTGAATATTAGTCATTTCTTTTCCTCTTATTTATTTCTCCTTGGTGCATACCATAATAAAATAACCTTGTGTTTACTCCAGCAGGGGAATCCAAATTCGCTTATTTCCCCTCTGGGTGGCTACCGGCCTACGTAAATAATCTTAAAATGATCTCTTCCTCCTTCTGATGTCTTGATTGCAGTTCTCATTAAAGCCTTTTAATAAGCAAGTTTACTCACAGTTTAAAGCTTTTTTCGCTGTTGTGTTGTTGTATCTAGGCTGTGGGAGGGGAAGATCTTGGCTTTCCGTATCTCCAAAATGGTGACTGGGATAGATGTGATTCAGCACAGAGCAAACGGAGAAAAATCCTTGAAATTGCCTTTTTCAAAGGACTCCCCCGTTCGAGCTCTCAGCTCTTCGTACCGTCTTCCTGGCACCAAAGCGTGCCTTAGTTGTTGAGGCACATGAAAAACACATCTATTTAGCAATCTCCCCGGGAGCACCCGAGGTTTGCTGCTACATCGCAGAGTGTTGACTCCGCCCCCTAATAAATTCTTATTTTTGTATTTTCAGCTGGTTTTGTGCTATAAGAGCATAGCGCCTGTGCTTCACAAAGATATTTGCAAAAGTAAAACAACTTAACGAAAAGTATATGTAGTCTGAACAAAGCAAAGTGTGTTGATGCAGAAAAGTGATGGAGTGAAATTCGAAATATCACATCTGATGACAAAATAGCACAGAGAAGATTGTAGTAAAAAATTGTGAAAAATACCTACGACCTTCAGGTTTCTACTTAAGGACCTCTTTGTAGACCACATTGGTGGTTCTCCTCTCAAGTGCTAAGATCACCAGGTTGCGGGATGAGCTCCTCTGGAGGTCATGTAGAATTGCCCCTGTGAGAAGCAGTCCTCCCTCAAGTCAATCCCTCCCACCTTCAGCAACTGCCCCTGGGACTTGTTGATGGTCATAGCAAAGCAGACCTTGAGGGGGAACTGCAGCCTCTTGAACCTGATCTCTGATGGTATGAACACCAATTCCCCCCCCCCCAAGCACAGCCGGCAAACACTGTGGCCTCGATGACATCCCTGTGCAGGGCCTTCACTTGCAGTCTGTTGCCATTGCAGAGTTTGGGTGGGTTGAAGTTCCAATGCAACATTACTGGAGTCCCCACTTTGACAAAAAGGTTGACTGCTATTTTTCTGTTACTATCCCTTGCCATACTGACTTTAAAAGGGTTAAAAGGACTGGCCTGGCCTCAGTTGCCATGTAGGCCACAGGCCGCCCTCAGGCAGGGAAAAAAGCCAGCCAGTTCTAAGTAATAGGAAGGGGTCATTCCCGAATCTAGATTCAGCCCTTCAGGAGCTGATTAGGACAAAATTCTGAATTATGTTTTTGAGCATTTGTGCAGGTAACTTTTGTAAGCAAAAACCAAGTCGCTGTCTCATCAGGCCCACTGAGGAATCGGTGAAAACACATTTGAGCCCTTTTCACCCTCTTAGGGGTCAAATTTCTATAAATCCCTTCTTAGTGGATCCTTATGTCATGGAAGAACATTTGCATAGGATAGATGGATAGATATTTTAAAACAGAAAAAAAGATGTACAATTGCTAACGAATATAACTGTTTGTGTAGACACCTAAACACAAACACACAAATGTATTCTATTTAAAGAATCTGCTGAGGCTTGTTATCATGTTTAGCAACAATACTGCCAGCAACCACCACATTACCATTAAAAAACTAAACACCCACTACATTTTTCAGGCAGACAGGAAGGCTGGGGCCAAGGAAGGGTTCCAGTTGCTTGTCCAACCTCTACCTGTTCAAACCCTTCCCTGCTGCTTGAAATATTACCATGTCTTTCCTTCATTCTCTGAAACACCCTTCTTGCACCAGCAGGGTCAGCATCAGGGCCTACACTTCAGCAGTGTAGTTTCCCACCCTCCTTTTGGTCCAGAAGGGGTGAGTATGCAAGCGCTAACAGAAGAAGAAGCCACTGCCTGTTCACTTGCTTGTGGGATCTTTCTCTTGGGATATGGCAGGAACTGGGCCAAGCAGCTACTGTTCATTTCTACACATTCACCCCTTTCCCTAATGAGTGAATGGCCAATGGAGACAGTGAAAAGTGGGAGGAGCTTCAGAAGCAAGAAAGAGGGAAACCCATAGGGAAATTATTCTCTTTACAAAATTATACTGTTCTAAATAGAGAAGAGTTTAGGGTATACTGAAGAGAAGAGAGAAATGTGCTTTAGCTCCAGATTCAGGAAGACATTGCTATTGTAAGACAAAAGGCACAATCCTAGCTAGGTCTACTCAGAAGTAAGTCCTATTGTGTTCAATGGGACTTACTCCCAGGAAAGTGAGGTTAGGATTGCAGTCAAACAGTCTCTGGGTCTCAGTTTGCAATTAGCAGATGCACACAAAATAAAATCTTTCCCCCCTCCAGCAAATTCATCACTTCCCCCCTCCCTTTCCAAAACCCTCCAGGTGTGCTGCTAACAAACTCAGGCCATAATCCTAACAAGGTCTACTCAAAAGTAAGTCCTGTTTTGTTCCATGGGGCTTACTGTCAGGTAAGTGTGGTTAGGATTGCAGCCTCAGAGTCCTGGCAGCTGTTTTTTTGGTTTCTATTGTATATTATAACACCTTCATTCCCATTTTGGGGATAACTGAGGTGAGGTGTTGTAAAGGGGAGCCGTGGCCAATGGCTACAACGATCAGGGGAGCCGTGAGCCGGAAAAGTTCGAGAACCACTGGCTAAGTAGATAGTTGACCAGGTTTGATTTCGCAATTCTGGAATTCCTTCCTGGCAGTTACTGTCACAACCCAAGCTCACAAGTTTTTAAGTCATTTTTACTCAAGACCATTTGGCTGAAAATCCTGAGCAAGATATTTTAATTTCAGCTTTATTTTGGCTTTTCATAATACTTGTATTGTGTTTACTGACTAGAGAGCACAGTGTGATACATTGAGGAGAAAGTACAAACTCTCACTCAATTATATTTTTCAAGGTGGGGGGGAACTGCTCTCTTATCTTTCAGCCTAAACTATCTCATAGGGTTGCTGCAAGGACAAAATTGAAAGAATTCCATGTACTCTTCCCAAAGAGCTCTGGGCAAGAGATGGTGTTAAAAACAAAAATGTAATAAAAAGAATAAAAATAGTCATACATTGGCAAATTTTCCAGAAAGATGGAAATACATTTTTAAAATGAACAGTCTCCGACAAAGATTCTATTCAGAAATGAATGATATCCTACAATAGCGCAGTATAAAGTGCAGTATCTTTAAAATAAAGCTTCAAGTTCCTGCAAACTTTCCCCATTCTTGCAATCCTGCTAGAACATTATCAGCAGAGACTCTCCTGGATACTTGGAAAGGTTACTAAATGGCCGCTAGCAATATTATCAATCTTTAAGAAAAAGCACCAGCTGGTTTGAACTGTTTGTACTTTGAAGCTTCAGTTAATAGAAGTACTTGCACTATATCAACAAATATGCCATAAACCTGGATCAGAAATTCTAAAAATATGTGAATTTGAGGCATACTGAAATCACTTGTTGGAGGGGAAAACTGACAAAAGCCTTATTATCTCCTGTATAAATTGTCCCATTATATTCCTCTCTTGCTGACCAAGTCAAAATGATCTCTCACTTCTCAAGACCTCATCTCACACTAATCATTTTCACACACGAGATGCTAGAGAATAATGCGTCTGGGGTTTTTCAGTAAACCATTTATCATCTTAGAGAGGCCAGCTTGTAGAAGATAGCAAGAGGTGATTGAACCACCTGTCTGTTGCTCAACCTGAGGGCAAGTTCCATGACCTCTAAGCAGCAACTTTTACCTCCTGGCTGAGAGTAGTCCAGGCAGGGTTTTTTGTTTTGTTTTTTTAAAAGAAATCTTCTTATATTTCAGTATCAAGACCAGGGGTGTCAAACTCGTTTCATACGGAGGGCCGAAGTTAGTATTCAGGGTGCCTGCTGAGGGCCGGAAATGACGTCATTAACCAGAAAATGACATCATTAAGCAGCTGATAGTCAGAAATCAGCACTTTGTTCTCATTAACTGTGTTAACTGCAAAAGAGAGAAGAGAAAATAGGCAAATCTTGATCATATTTCAAGATATGGGAGAGCCCAATTTTCATGTGCGCTGCTGTTTCAGCAGTAACACCTCAGCGCTGCTCAGCAGCTGAGAGCCTGAGGGCCAAATAAAATGCTTCCAGGGGCTGCATCCGGCCTTCGGGCCTTATGTTTGACACCCCTGATCTAGACAAATTTCAACAAACTGCACACACTTACAAATTAATTGGAAGCAGTGAGCTTATTGTTTGTGAAAAACTGACAGTACATTCTGGGTTTCTACTTATCAAGGAACTTTACCAATAAGCACTTTGTCTTTTCAAAATGTTGACCAAATACAGAAATTCAGAC
Source organism: Tiliqua scincoides (assembly GCF_035046505.1). Classification (NCBI taxonomy): domain Eukaryota; kingdom Metazoa; phylum Chordata; class Lepidosauria; order Squamata; family Scincidae; genus Tiliqua; species Tiliqua scincoides. Next base: position 112,263,944 of record NC_089823.1, read on the forward strand.
AGTACTACCAGTACAAATTTACTCAAAACATGCTCTTGCAAAACATGACTAAAGTGTAAAAATAGAGTGTGTTATTTATCCTGGGCTGCACAAACAAAGTCTAAAAAAACAGAAATTGCCAATAACGGCTATGCTTCAGATGTAATGAGAAATCAGGATTTGCTTTGCCAACAACAAACCAAGTTTGGAAACTACAGTTGATTTACAAACAACGGTTTGCACCAATTGTAGCTTCACATTAATTCATAGTTGAGGCCACTGCTCTCCCTCAAAAAGCAGCTGCACCATAAAGATGGGAGGTAACTAATTAATTTGTGAAGATGAGTCATGAGCAGATGTAAAAACAAAAGCAGACAAGCAGCTCTAAACCATGGTTTGCCTTAGATCAGGGGTGGGCAAACATTTTGGCAGGAGGTCACATTATCTCTCTGACACTGTGTCGAGGGTCAGAGAAAAAAAGAATTACTTTTCAGATTTGGATAAATTTACATAAATGAATACATTAGAGATGGAACTTATATGAATGAATGGATTTTACTGAACTTATTAATAATACACAGTAGATCCAGAAAAGGGAGAGGGTTTTAAAATAACTCCTGACCACACACCTTTTGCCCATGGAAAAGTACAATACAAACATATGCCAGCATGGACTCTCTCCCCCTCCACAGAGGAGCATGATTTTATTCTCTCCCTCTCCCCTACAGTGCAAAATGCTGCATGTTTCTTCCCATTAAAACACAGCAGTGATCTTCCCCCCTCTGCCAGGCTCACCACTCCTCAAAGTGAAAGCAACACACCCCAATGAACTTACCCCCTCTGCCAGGCTCCCCCCCCCCATTCCCATTCAAATGGACCTGCAAAGAGGCTTAGATCGCGGCGGTTGAGGAGGCAGCGGCCACGCTTGCCCAAGCTGCCAGTGATCCTGCTTGCCCCATCTTCACGGGACACGAAGCAGCAACAGGCACTCTCCAAGGCTTTCCCCAGCTGCGTGAGCACGAGCTTCAAGCTCCACATGCAGGCAGCAAGGAAAAGTTGCTCTTGCGCAAGACCTTTTAGAAACCTGAACTAACGCGATATTTGCAAGTATCACGTTAGTTCAAAGCTATAAAAGGCCTTGTGCCAAGTGCCCATTGGAGAGGGGGTGATGCCTGGGGGCTGGACTGGGGGTCCCAGCGGGCCACAAATGGCCCACGGGCCGGAGTTTGGGCAGCTTTCACAGCAAGCCTAGTCAACTAATTTCACAGCTTTTTTACTTTTTCCTCTCAACTGGTAGCTATCTTTAGCACACTTGCACTTTTCAAGCTGTACCTACAACAGAACACCACTAAAATGCGCAGCTTTCTTGTTATACATTTTCGCTTATGTCTTTAAAACTTCAGGAAGTTTAAAGACTCAACAGATTAACAAAACAACAAACCTACTTACCTCAAAGAAGAGAATAACCTCCCAATGCAGGTCTGCAGAGGAAGCAGAATAATTAAGATTGCCATTCCTGCAAGGCATGAAGGACCAATCTCATACCAAAGAAGTGCAGTCACTGCTATTGCTTGAAGTGGTCCAGCCCATAAAAAATGCAAAAAAATAGTCACCTAGACAAACAGAAAATTGCATGTGAAATATAGAAACCTATGAATTGAAAACATGGCAGTCACAGGTCCAGTACAGACATGACAGCAGGGATGGCAAATGTCGTCCACAAGACCGCCCTTGGGTCCAGACATGATTGTGACTACACTTGAAAAAATGGCATTTCTTGTCACAGTCCCATGTACCTCCAAGCTATACTGAACTTATCAGCAGGTCACCAAAAGCTCATACAAGCCTATAGAGCAGCCATTTTCAACCACTGTGCCGTGGCACACTGGTGTGCCGCGAATGGTCTGCAGGTGTGCCATGTGTGCTGTTTGGGGGTGGGTCATTTAATAATAATAATAATAATATTAGTAGGGCCAATGGGCTTGTGAGCATCCCAACAGCAGCATGGTATGCCTTGTTAATTGTCAAAAAACGGATGGGGTGCCTTGACAATTTTAGCGCCTTGTCAGTGTGCCATGAGACTAAAAGGGTTGAAAATCACTGCTATAGAGAATTACATGGAAAACATTTTGGCATGCGTGAATCAGCCCACAGGCATGGAATGAACCCTTTCTATCAGAAGAAAGCACTATATAAGTAACTTGAAACAAACAAGACAGGCTATAAATCAGAGTACAAGACACGATTGTAATGCAGTGGCCTCAGGAGTACACATGAACAGGCTGCTTTAAATCATATCCACAGGAGTTCTCATGATGAAGCTATTTCGGAGAAAGCTGCCACCAAACAGAGGAAATCTGTGTTGCATACCACTACAGGTGGGTTTTCAGGGGTTTAAGGACACTGGGACCCTTCATTAGGCAGATCACTTCAAGTGCATTACAAAAGTTCAAATGCACCACAGCCATTTGAGTGTGGCTATCATCAGTTACTCTAGAGCAGTGTTTCTCACACATTTAGCACCGGGACCCACTTTTTAGAATGAGAATCTGTCAGGACCCACCGGAAGTGATGTCATGACCGGAGGTGATATCATCAAGCAGGAAAATTTTTAACAATCCTAGACTGCAATCCTATCCAGGATTAAGTCCCATTTACTATCATTGTTAAAAGAATATACATAGTAGCTTGTTAAAAGTACAGGTCTGTAATAGTTCCCCAAATGCAGTCACATATGATGACATATGATTAGACATCAAGTCTAATATATTAAAAATAAAATATTCAAATGAATGGGGACCCACCTGAAATCGGCTTGTGACCCACCTAGTGGGTCCCGACCCACAGTTTGAGAAACAATGCTCTAAAGGGAAGGAGCATTATTTATGTTTCACCATTCACAATCATTTTACCCATTTGTTTTTTCTCTGTATCTTTTCTGTTTATCAGTGTACAGATATCTAAGGAACCAGGTTGGGGGGTTGCCATGATTTTTATGGGAACCTGTGTACATGCCTATACACGTATAAACAAAACACACATGACTAAGGACCTCAGGATGACAGACGTGCTGCATGCACTCTGCAGATTGGCACTGTGAAAGGGCCAGGAGAAAAGTAGGGATCTGGAGCCCAAACTAAAACAAAGCAATAACAAGAAGTTTGGTGGGTCATTGCGAGATACAGGAGGTTGGACTAGATGGGGTTTTTGGCCTGATCTAGCCAGCCTTTTCTTATGTTCTATTGAGAGTGCAATCTAGCATGTTTGCGCCCATTCCAGAGTCAGTTGGGTCAGAGCAAGGACATGTGCCAACCTGCAGAGGCTACACCCAGCCTCCGCTGTGCCGAAGCCTGGTAAGACCTCACCGGCTGAGCTCGGCCAGTGCAGGAGTCTGGGGTATATGGAGAAGGCAGGGAGGAGGCGTTTTGGGGGTGGGAGAAGAGTGAGCGGCGGGTGGACCTGTGGATGGGCAGGTGGGAAGCGGGAGGAGAGGCCTGGACCTGGCACCTCGGATCCGATTCATAGCCCTGTTCCTGGGCAGCCCCAGGGTGCTCGGATTTGCACCACCTCTTTAGGTAGCGTAGATCCTAGCAGACCCTTTGGGACTGATGCAGCTCTAACCAGGGTAAGGGGAATTACTTCCCCTGGCCTCAAGCCGAGCCACAGCCAGCCCCAAACTTGTGCTGGATACAGCGCAAGGTAGGATTCCACTGTGAGGAGATTAGTTACAATAAGCAAAGAATGGAAAAAAACAGCATATAGAACACCATAACCATCAATCACTGTAGCTGATCAGAGGGATGGTTCCACTGAGGATTTATAAAAGGAAGAGGATAATGGCACCTGCAGGAGAGTAGGAAGGAGATGTTCTGACAAGAAGACATGATATATATATGAAAGGCCAAATATCCAGGGAAAACATCTACCGTATTTTTCGCTCCATAAGACGCACTTTTTCCCCCCAAAAAAGTGGGAGGGAAAGTGTGTGCATCTTATGGAGCGAATACTGCAAAAAAAAAATTAAAAAAATAAAAATAAAAAACTCCGCCCCAGCCCTGGCCCCACCCGCTCATTCTGCTCTGCTTCCCTGCAGTCAGAGGCTACTCAGAAGTAAGTCTCAGAGTCAGTGGGGCTCACTCTCAGGAAAGCGTGGGTGCGATGGCAGTCTCGCTGCCCAATCCTGTGCATGCCTACTCTGAAGTAAGTCCCATTAGAGTCAGGGGGGTTTACTCCCAGGAAAGTCTCTCTCCCCCCCCAAGCCTGGAGCATCACAGCCTCTCTTTCCCCCCCACCCCAAGCCTGGAGCATCACATCCTCTCTCCCCCCCAAGCCTGGAGCATCACAGCCTCTCTTTCCCCCCCACCCCAAGCCTGGAGCATCACATCCTCTCTCCCCCCAAGCCTGGAGCATCACAGCTTCTCTCTTCTGCCCCCCAAACCTGGAGCATCACAGCCTCTCTCCCCCCCCCCCCAAAGCCTGGAGCATCACAGCTTCTCTTTCCCCCCACCCCAAGCCTGGAGCATCACAACTTCTCTGCAACACAAACACTTTCCCCCCTCTCTCACACACACAGGCTGCCCCCTTCTCTTACACACACAGATGCTCTGCCCCACACACACTCACACAGCAGGGGAGGGGCGCTTTCACTCACCTCATCCAGCATCTGAATGTAAGCCCCCCCCCCCCATCACAAAGAAAAAACTGTCTCCTTGGTCAGAATGCCAGTGTTTGCTTATTGCACAAGCCCCAGGTAAGGCTCGGTTCTCACCATAAATCCAGAGGTTTGTTGTGTCTTGAGAATTCAAGTTGTGGTTGGACTTTCCACTTGTTCATTTGTACTGGAATCACGGAAGAACTGGCGAGGAGGTAGATGTGGTGTCAGCAGTGGCCCCTTTAAGGATAAGGCCTGGGCATTCAGCAGAGTGTGCTGCACAGCTGCAGCCACTGGAAGGCAATAGGGCCCTCAGGGATATAAGGAGTACCTGAGGCAGAAAGGGTTTGTGGGTTTTGAAGGAGTGCAGGTTGGAGGTAGGAGAGGAGACTGACTGGGTTTATTGAATTTGGAATCTGACTGTGGATTGTGACTGGACTTGGATACCCTGATGGATTTGACTGACCTTGGACTGTAATTTGGCTTATTGGTTCTGGACTCTGATTTGGCAACTCTGATTGATGGGACTGATTTACTTGGCATCTGTGGACTGGAACTGGACTCACTTTTGCTTGCTGCACTGGTGAGTTGCACAAGGGGGACTGATCAGCCTTAAGTGGGCACAAGGCCCAGTGGATTGGGATTTGGCAGAACATCATTGTAGCAGAAAGATAATGTGATCCCCTATTTGTGTGCACCTGCTCTTGTGAGCTTCATAAATTCTGACTCTAGCAATGATGAGTTCTTGGGGTTTCCAGAAAACTAGAGTACTCCAACCTTTAAGTCTCTCCATTTGTTAATGACAGTGATAATGGTTCTTAATGCCACTGTTGACTGCTGTTCACTTTACATGGTTCAAATGTTATTCTGTTATAGTTTATTAAATATTTTATTACACTATTTGGTTCAGAATATTTTTTTTTCCTGTTTTCCTCCTCTAAAAACTAGGTGCGTCTTATGGTCAGGTGCGTATTATGGAGCGAAAAATACGGCATATCCTGCCTCAATGGTGCAGGCTCAATCCTGCAAGGCTCAAGGGTGTATAAGAGGGAGAGAGAAAAACTTAACAGCAGGACAGAGAGAGAGAAACAAAGTATATATTCCTAGTTGCTGAACTGACTCCAAGAAAACCAGGTTGAAGATTTCAGGCAGAGAGGTCAAGTTCCCAAAGCGGTTTGGCTATGAAAGTCTGGGAGATTCAGAGAGACACTTGAACTCCCAGTCCAAGCAGAAACTCAAAGAAAGAGGCAAGTTGTATAGAGGGCTCCAAACACTGAAAGCATAAACACTGATGTCTGACTGTCTCTGCATGGCTCAGGATAGATTTTGCAATTTCGGTTTTGAGTCAGAGAAGGATTGAGTGGAAGAAGCAAGTGCAAGATACAGCCTTCTACACACACACCCGTCCACCATGCACACAGAAATTATCGCAGGTTCTCATGCATTTACCACTGAGATCCACTTTTTAGAATGAGAAACTGTCGGGACCCACCAGAAGTGGTGTCATGACCGGAAGTGATGTCATCAAGCAGGAAAATTTTGAACAATCCTAGGCCTGTAATCCTGCCCACACTTACCCAGGAGTAAGTCCCATTGACTATCATCGTTAAAAGAATTCACATAGTAACTTGTTAAAAGTACAGGTCTGTAACATTTCCCCAAATGAAGTAACATACCATGGGAGCATCAAGTCTAACATATTGAAAGTAAAATATTGAAATGAATGGGGACCCACCTGAAATTGGCTCGTGACCCACCTTATAAGGCATTGGATGGACTGGAGAGCGCCTCAGCTCTGGAAGGGACATGCATGGGGGGCACGGACTCAATCCACAAATAACTGAATCTGCAATTATGGGAACTGTAGATATGGGGACCTTTAATGGATAACTGGACCTTTTGCTACATCTCACCACCTAAGGCTGTGTGACAATGCTGTAAGGCAGAAGTTCTTAATCTTTTGTACCTCATGCACCCCCGGGAGAATTCTTAACTGCTCACATACACCCCTCCCAAAAATATATTTCTTTGCTCATTATGTTTATGTTATTGTTATTTGCTATTTTTCAGAAACCATATTGGACACATATGGCAAAAAAATGGAAATTAAAAAAAAATTAAATTTCAGTCATACTCTCCCTAAAAAGGTCAGTTCACTTCAAAGAATTTGAAGTCCTCAAAACACTCATAAGAAAAGTCAGTAAGAAGGCCAAAACCAATAAATAGTGCAGCCAATAAAAATATATAGCTTGTGGTGGCCCATCAGTAGTTAGGCTATATTCAAATTTTTTTAACTCTTCTCATTTAGTTAACCAAATAAGGAAAAAATTTATGTAAACACCTCAGGCACCCCCTGGACTCCCTTCACTCACCTGCAAATTAATAATCCCTGCTATAAGCCATACAACACACATTAAGAGGTATTCCAGACAGGGCTTAATAAGAGCCTCAGAGTCTGTTGGGATTACTAGGGTTCACATTTATGAATCACAGAAAGTTGTAAGAAAAAAAACACGGAATTCTTTAAACTTCGAGTAACTAGAAGGTCTGTTAAAATGAAGCAACTATGCATGTATTCATGGCTTGTTAATGCCCTACTAGTTCAGCCAGTGGCGTTGCTAGGGGGGTGTGGGTCGCACTGGGTGACGCACATAGGGGGGTGACACGCTAAAATAGTGGTGGTTAGGACCTACCCCCATCATATTATATACCGTTGGATGCAGAATTCTGAGTAGAATGCATTGCAAAAAACCAGAGTGAAATATCTCCTTTCTATCAAAAGTTATGGCCAAAAAACCAGAGAAAAAAATGCATGTATCCCTATGGAAAGTGAGCCGTATCGTGCGTTTACTCATGAGGAGGCAAACGTGCCTTAGGCTGAGAGGAATCCAACAACACCAGAATGGTCCAGATCCAAAGAATGCAGCCCCCAAAAACACCTGAGAAGGAAGTTCCTACCTCCAAGCAGATGAATGTATTGAGCCCTATGGAAAGTGAAACAAAGCCTCACGATCGCATTTACTCATGAGTAAGCAAATGTGCCTTGGCTACTGTGGAAGATCAGGTGAAGGAGAGTGCAAGGCTACCAGAATGGTCCTGATCCTATGCACCTGGAGCTAAACAAGTGCTCCAGAAGGCAGTCTCCCCCTCCCCCCCCCCCCCACTAAAAAGAATCAAAACAGAGGCTTCAGCTGTTAAGGTGAACCTTTTTGAGACTTGCAAAGCCAGGTGGACCCTAACAGTGATCTGTTTAAACAGAAGTTCTTAAATTGAACTGGGCACTGGGTAGGGCTGAAAACCTTATTAATTTTGGAGGGGGGCTGTTATTGCAGGCAGGCTACAGAGTAGATTCACTTGGTGGACCAGGGCTGGCTTCTGCTTATTTAATTATTTGTTTTACTTTAATAATTTATTCTTATTTATTTTAATTTGCCTGATCATGTCACTTCCACCATGACATCACTTCTGGTGGGTGTCGGACAGATTGTCATTCAAAAAATGGGTCCCAGTGCTAAAAGTTTGAGAAATGCTGCAATAAGGTGTTAGTAAGTTGACACCCTTGGGGGGGTGGTGACACCACTAGTGACCAAAATCACAAAAATCACAATTTGGAAGAATAATACCATCATGTTAAATATCAATCAATGCGCAATTTCATACAGAATGTGTTCTATCTTTGTTCTATCAAAAGGTACAGCCAAAAAAACCAGTGGGGGCGGGGTGATGGTACATCACTACGTCCACCACCTGGGGTGTTGCCCCGCCCACTGCATGGGGGGTGACGCGCTGGCATCCTGCACCGGGTGACATGAACCCTAGTGACGCCACTGAGTTCAGCTGAACCATGTCTGGCTTTACTACAACAAAAATTGGGCATGAATCATAGACTCCCAAGGCAAATTGCAAAAGCTTAAATATATTTAAAGCATTCAAATCCTTTCAGAAAGAAACATGAGCCATACAAGTGAAGCATGCCAACCATCGAGCCATCTGTATACCAACTGTTTGAACACACACTGTAAGTTTTTGCTTTACCACAATCATAACACACATTCACTAGGATTTCACATTCCATTGAAACCCACAGTACATCCAAGAAAGTTCTTAAAACAACAGCCTCAGAAACAAATCCATTTCCAATTTTGAGCATGCACACACACAGAGCAATTCAAGAACTTCAATCCATTCGATCATGCTGACGAACAAAAAACATCACCCCAACAAATTTTACCAATAATAAGTCTTACCTGATCAAATTTATTCACGTCATTAGATAAAAGATTTACAATTTGACCCGTTGTAGTTTTTGTCAAGGCTGTATTACTCAGACGAAGTGCCTAAAAATGAAAGGAAATAGAAGCAGTTCAACGTTTTAAAAAGTAGGATTTGTTTTTTAGTCACACTGTTTTTCAAACTTATACTGATTTTATCCTTTTGAAACCTGCATTTAAAAGATCAACAAATATTTCAGAAAAAATCTGGCAACAACTTCGGAGAAATCAAGATTTAAGTACTTAGAAGGAGCTAAAATACTTCAGAGTTATTTCATTTCTGCAGAGTCAAGTACCATTTTGGCTATACCTTTGCACATGAAGTGGAAGTAGTGACAACAGACATATTAACTGTTACCAAACTATTCTAGTTCATTATTGGAAAGAGTGTAATACTGTAGTAGTCACCCCTTCATAAATGAAAGACTTTGGAAAAGATGATCAAACACACACATGAGCCAAACAGGCCTAATTAGGGGTGTGTTTTCCTTTTATTAATTTAATAAAATTTAATTTTATTTAAATTAATCCTTTTACTCAGTACTATGAATCCACTCATGGAAAGACAGCTTGGCAGCTCCTTCATTCACTTTGCTTGTTGTTTTGTATAATTTCTTTCAGTCCCTATTATGACGCTTTAAAATTAAAAGATTTAAACCAATAAGATAAACAAAAGAGGAAGCAACTGCAAAATAAATAAAACAATTTAATCCTGCAAAACTGTGTCCAGATAAAACTCCTGTGATTTTAACTGCACTGAATTTTCTCTCTGACAAAGGGCAGCTTTAAAAATGTGCAGAGGACCACCAACATCACCACTACCACCCACCCAATGTTTGTAGGCCTTAAGTCATCTCCTCCCTCTTTGCTGCTCCACCATCATTTCAGGACAGGAAGATGTTCACATTCCAAAGAAATGTTTATAAATTCTGTTTCTGCTTTCAGTTCAGCTCAAGATTTGGGGATAAGCACCCCACAACACTGCTGCAACGTGACAGCCTGTAAAACGGCTTTATCACAGCTGTAGTTTCTCACACACTCTAAGTACAATACATGGAAGAACCACTGAAACATTTTGAGGGTCACTGTTGTTACTGAAATATTTCTGAGAATTTGTTTTGACTCCAGCCAAGGACTAAGACTCAGGGCAGCTTCTCTTTCTTCAACTTCTCAATGATAGTGCTGGCAACATTTGTGGAACAGACTTTCTTATTGTGAACATCCACATCACAACCCATTGTCCAAGTATTACAAGTGCAGATGAACCTTCAGCTGTTGAACAACTTGTACTCTGTATCTCCTCCCAGGCTAATCGTGGGAGCCAAGTGGACACACATCACTCACAGTCAGCATCTTCATTGTCGGAGGTTTTTAAAGAAAATATCACCTAATAGCAACGCTTTACACTTCATACAACTTTCCAAAAGTAATATGCAGGTGGGCCTCTGTATCTGCGAGGGATCCATTCTCCGACCCTATGTTAATACCAAAAATCATAAGAACATAAGAACATAAGAACAGCCCCACTGGATCAGGCCATAGGCCCATCTAGTCCAGCTTCCTGTATCTCACAGCGGCCCACCAAATGCCCCAGGGAGCACACCAGATAACAAGAGACCTCATCCTGGTGCCCTCCCCTACATCTGGCATTCTGACTTAACCCATTCCTAAAATCAGGAGGTTGCGCATACACATCATGGCTTGTACCCCATAATGGATTTTTCCTCCAGAAACTCGTCCAATTCCCTTTTAAAGGCGTCTAGGCTAGACGCCAGCACCACATCCTGTGGCAAGGAGTTCCACAGACCGACCACACGCTGAGTAAAGAAATATTTTCTTTTGTCTGTCCTAACCTGCCCAACACTCAATTTTAGTGGATGTCCCCTGGTTCTGGTATTATGTGAGAGTGTAAAGAGCATCTCCCTATCCACTCTGTCCATTCCCTGCATAATTTTGTATGTCTCAATCATGTCCCCCCTCAAGCATCTCTTTTCTAGGCTGAAGAGGCCCAAACGCCGTAGCCTTTCCTCATAAGGAAGGTGCCCCAGCCCCGTAATCATCTTAGTCGCTCTCTTTTGCACCTTTTCCATTTCCACTATGTCTTTTTTGAGATGCGGCGACCAGAACTGGACACAGTACTCCAGGTGTGGCCTTACCATAGATTTGTACAACGGCATTATACTAGCCGTTTTGTTCTCAATACCCTTCCTAATGATCCCAAGCATAGAATTGGCCTTCTTCACTGCCGCCGCACATTGGGTCGACACTTTCATCAACCTATACACCACCACCCCAAGATCTCTCTCCTGATCTGTCACAGACAGCTCAGAACCCATCAGCCTATATGTGAAGTTTTGATTTTTTGCCCCAATGTGCATGACTTTACACTTACTGACATTGAAGCGCATCTGCCATTTTGCTGCCCATTCTGCCAGTCTGGAGAGATCCTTCTGGAGCTCCTCACAATCACTTCTGGTCTTTACCACTCGGAAAAGTTTGGTGTCGTCTGCAAACTTAGCCACTTCACTGCTCAACCCTGTCTCCAGGTCATTTATGAAGAGGTTGAAAAGCACCGGTCCCAGGACAGATCCTTGGGGCACACCGCTTTTCACCTCTCTCCATTGTGAAAATTGCCCATTGACACCCACTCTCTGCTTCCTGGCCTCCAACCAGTTCTCAATCCACGAGAGGACCTGTCCTCTAATTCCCTGACTGTGGAGTTTTTTCAGTAGCCTTTGGTGAGGGACCGTGTCAAACGCCTTCTGAAAGTCCAGATATATAATGTCCACAGGTTCTCCCGCATCCACATGCCTGTTGACCTTTTCAAAGAATTCTATAAGGTTCGTGAGGCAAGACTTACCCTTACAGAAGCCATGCTGATTCTCCCTCAGCAAGGCCTGTTCGTCTATGTGTTTTGAGATCCTATCTTTGATGAGGCATTCCACCATCTTACCCGGTATGGATGTTAGGCTGACCGGTCTATAGTTTCCCGGGTCCCCCCTCTTTCCCTTTTTAAAAATAGGCGTGACATTTGCTACCCTCCAATCTTCTGGCACCGTGGCCGTTTTGAGGGACAAGTTGCATACCTTAGTCAAGAGATCTGCAACTTCATTCTTCAATTCCTTAATAACCCTTGGGTGGATGCCATCAGGGCCCGGTGACTTATTGATCTTTAATTTATCAATGAAGTCTGAAACATCTTCTCTTTTAACCTCTATCTGACTTAACTCCTCGGTCAGGAGGGGCCGTTCGGGTAGCCGTATCTGCCCGAGGTCTTCTGCCGTGAAGACAGATGCAAAGAACTCATTTAATTTCTCTGCCATCTCTAAGTCTCCTTTTATCTCCCCTTTCCCTCCCTCACCATCCAGAGGGCCAACCGCTTCTCTGGCGGGTTTCCTGCTTCTAACATATTTGAAGAAGCTTTTATTGTTCCCCTTAATGTTGCTGGCCATGCGTTCCTCATAGTCTCTCTTGGCCTCCCATATCACCTTCTTACATTTCTTTTGCCACAGTTTATGTTCCTTTTTACTCTCCTCATTAGGGCAAGACTTCCATTTACGGAAGGAAGCTTCCTTGCCCTTCACAGCCTCTCTAACTTGGCTGGTTAGCCATGCGGGCACCCTCCTGTATTTAGTGGAACCCTTCTTTCTTTGCGGTATACGCCTCTGCTGGGCCTCTATTACTGTTGTTTTAAGCAGCCTCCATGCACTCTGGAGAGATTGGACTCTTTTTACCCTCCCTTTCAACCTCCTTCTAACCAGCCTCCTCATTTGGGGGAAGTCCGCCCGTCGGAAGTCAAGGGTTTTTGTTAGAGATTTGCCTGGTATTCTTCCCCCAACGTGCACGTCAAAACGGATCGCAGCATGATCACTGTTCCCCAATGGCTCAGTAACGTTTACATCTCTAACCAGGTCCTGCGTACCGCACAAAATTAAATCCAGAGTCACCTGTCCTCTGGTGGGCTCCGTGACTAGCTGATCTAAGCCACAGTCATTTAGCACGTCAAGAAATCTGGTTTCCTTATCGTGACCAGAACACAAATTGACCCAGTCAATATGAGGATAATTGAAGTCCCCCATGATTACAACCCTGTCCCTCCTTGTCACCTCCCTGATCTGTTTCCTCATTTCAAGGTCCCCATCAGATTTCTGGTCTGGAGGACGATAGCACGCCCCCAGTATTACATCGCTGCACAAGCCTGGTAATTTAACTCACAGAGATTCTACGGTGGAGTCGGACCCACCTTCAATCTCTACTTTGCTGGATTCTATCCCTTCCTTAACATAAAGGGCCACCCCACCTCCAACACGCCCCTGCCTGTCCCTCCTGTAGAGTTTATAGCCTGGGATTGCGGTATCCCACTGATTCTCCGCATTCCACCAGGTTTCCGTTATGCCCACTATGTCAATATTTTCCCTTGTCACCAGACATTCCAGTTCTCCCACCTTTGCTCGTAGACTTCGGGCATTCGCATAAAAGCATTTATACACGGAATGCCCCAGGATGGGCTGCTTATTTGCTCCTTTGTCCCCGCATCCTCTCATTGTGTCAAACCGTCTATCACATCCCATCACCCTACCTTTCCCAATTTCTTCTCCTACCCTGCCTTTGTCTTGTTGTTCTCTAACCTCCCCATCCTTATCCCATAGGGATGAGGAGTCCCGAACCGGATGCCCCTCGGCTCCTGTCGGCCTTCCCCCAGGGATCAGTTTAAAAGCTGCTCTGCCACCTTTTTAATGTTATGCGCCAGCAGTCTGGTTCCATTCTGGTTCAAGTGGAGCCCGTCCCTCTTGTACAGGCCCCGCTTGTCCCAAAACGTTCCCCAGTGCCTAACGAATCTAAACCCCTCCTCCCTACACCACTGTCTCATCCACGCATTGAGACCCCTGATCTCCGCTTGCCTAGCTGGCCCTGCGCGTGGAACAGGTAGCACTTCAGAGAACGCTACCTTTGAGGTCCTGGCTTTCAGCTTCCTGCCTAAAAGCCTAAATTTGGCCTCCAGGACCTCCCAGCTACACTTGCCCACGTCGTTGGTGCCGACATGCACCACAGCCGCTACCTCTCCCCCAGCACTGTCTACTAGCCTTTCTAGACGAGAAGTGATGTCCGCAACCTTCGCACCAGGCAGGCAAGTCACCATGCGGTCCTCACATCCATCGCAAACCCCCCTCTCTATGTTTCTAATAATCGAATCCCCCACTACAAGAAGCCCCCGTGGATAATCAAATCTGTGATTTTCTGCCCCTTTCTCCTTCTGAAGGGGACTCTGTCCCCCCCTCCCGGAGGGCTTTCTGAAGCCCGCACAGGCAGCATGCCAGTTAGTTTGCACACTACAGGGTTCAGAATGGCCCAAAGAAAACCAGAAGTGCTGTTTTACACCATATTAGGCATTCTGAGGCCCAGGGAAGCCCTCCAGGGGTTTTCCCAGGTCTCAGAATGCCTTTCATGATGAAAAAAATGTCACTTCTGGTTTCCCACAGAAACAGGAAGCCACGTTTTCTCGCCCCTCCGGGCCATTCTGAAGCCTGCAGAGGCAGTGGGTGGACATGCCTCTGTGGGCTTCAGAAAGTCCTTTGGAGGACTCAGGTGGAGACGAGTCTGGCTCAACGCATGTCCAGGGAACACATGTTGAGCCAGATCCATGGATTAAAAATCTGCAGATAAACAGGTTCCACTTGTAGCTAATAAAGTGTCCTGCAACATCTTAAAGACTAACAAACTTACTATAACACAAGCTTACACTGGATTATAGTCCACTTTATCAAATAAATGGTAGTGTTGTCCTCAATAGGAAGGGAGAGTATGTGTCTGCATGCGCATGTAAGTAAAAGGGTATTGAGGAAGAAAAGTTACACACTGGGGCCAAATGGCAATCAAACGCATAAGGTATAGTCTGAGACAATTCTATGTAAAGCCTAAAATGTACGTGGGGTAAATAAAGTGATCACCTAATCTTTCTAGCCTTGCTCAGTTAATTAATGCAAGCAGTAGGAAAGAAAGATTCATCTTGATTCAGACCTGAATAGATAGAATTAAACTCCCAGATAAATTCTAACTCCACAATTCGAGCTGGAGTATCCTTTGAAATTCCTTATTTGAAAAACAATGGCTTTCAGGTGACCAACAAAGTGTGATGTGAGACTGTTCTACCACTGGTTTCTGAAAGATACCATTTTGGTGGAGGATGGGTCTGCCACTTTTTCAAAACCGACTTGCAAAGAGGATCTTGGAAATGGAGAGGGGGCAAAGGAAGTTGTGGAAGAGGAATCAGAACAGCAGGTTTAGCAGCACTGAAAGTAGCACTGGAGGAGGTGTAAATTACAGGCATACCTTGACTTTCATCCACTTGACTGAAATTGCTTTGCTCTTTCAACCATTTTCAGTTATAACTACATTTCAAAGTTTGTCCATGTCCTTTCCTCTTTCAACCAATTTCATCCAACCTTCCACGACATTCGTAAATGGTCTTATGTTTATTTTATTTCCATTTATTCAGGCATCACGTGTATTTGCATGTGTTACACTGTTATTTACATTTTTCACTGGCCAAAATAAGCTTGTAAGCAAATACAACAATGCTATGTCATTCATCCATTTTTTACTTTCATCCATGCTCTGATTCTCCAACCATATGAAAATACAAGGTATATCTGCACCTCCCAATCCTCTCCTCACTCACTCTTCAAGGAGGGTAGAGCAGGGTAAAGTAGCCAGGCAAGGGAAAGCAGTGGGTAGATGCAAGGCACCCCCCTGCCAATTTGCCACCTCCCCAAGCCTCTGCTTGAAATGGACACTTCACCCTATGAATAAAAGGGTCATCACAGTTTAAATGAAAAAAATGGCAACCGGTAAGTTGGAACATGAGCAGTGCTCCACTGCTGCTATCTGCAGAGGTATGGCAAGAAAGGTTAACAATTAACAGCAGCCACCCAAAATTCAGGGTTGTCCAAGGTGAGTAGAAAGCAAGACTGGTGATGCTTATAAATATATCCATCACATAGCTGTAAAGCACAGTCAAGAAAAGAAACTGACTGCATGGAATGGTTCAGGCTCAGGTTGACAGTGAAGTGAAATTCGTCAAAATCCTTGGTGGAATTTCTCAAGGGCCTCCTGCCCATGAGTCCAAATGACAAAGCCTATTACTGTTTTCCATGATCTCATGTTTCACCACAAGTTGTTTATGAACATTTAACATAGGGATAAAGGATGAAACAGAAGCTTTTTCGCATCTCTAAAAATAAAAGAAGGCGCAATATGAATCAATTTACATTTCTGCCCACCCTACTGGTTTTTATTTTGCAATAAAGGCCATTTTATTAATTCCATAACAAACTGAGTTATCATGTCTGGAACAGTAAATTAATACCCAAGAGATCTGTTTATGTACAAGGAAGCAGCGTGCTGCATTACAACAGAGCTCCCGAGAGACTATTTCCCAGTTATCAGAAAGCATATTTACAAAAACAAATTCATCCCTCCCAAGATTACTGGAGGTATAGCTGAAACTAGCCTGGTTCAGACGTTAACAACAAACCTTGGTTTGCTATTATGAGCAGCATGACTTGGCATGAAACACACATGTACATGCATTTCCTATTATCCTCAATTGCAAAGGCAGAAGATATAACAATGGTTGGCAACCTTCAGTCTCGAAAGACTATGGTATAAGCCTACAGCACCCAGTATTCCCAGGTGGTCTCCTATCCAGGTACTAACCAGGCCTGACCCTGCTTAGCTTCCAAGATCAGACGAGATTGGGCATGTGCAGGGTAACAGTTGCAGAAGATATAACGCTTCCAATTTTGGTTTATAGTAAACCCATTTTGCCAAAGTCTGAAATGTGGTTTGTTCAAATCACAGTTAGCTAACAAACCAGGGTATCAGTTCCTCACAGACAATATTGAACAGGATGGACCAACAGACTGACTCAATGGAAGGCAGCTTCATATGTTTATGAAATATTGTGTACACGCACACACACACAAGACATAATATTCCCATAGCGCAATTCTAAGCATGTCTACTCACCCTGACAAGTTAAATGTGGTTTGCACAAAATACAGTTTCCCAAGTTTAGATGTCATGGGAAGCTGCAATTTGGTCATTTCCATTTGCCACCTATAATGGTTACCTCTCTTCACACACAAAGGGGAAGAGAAGAGTGAAGGTATGAAGCTTATGGCTGCTTGTGCTCATTTCACAACAAACATGGTCCATTGTTAAGTCTGACTTAGGCCAATGCCTTTCTTTCTCATAAATGTACATACACACTTCAGCTCTTGGATAGAGACCATGGAGTACCAAGTCAGTTCCATACATATACCACAGTTTCCAAGCCCATACTTTCCTGAAACATGCTCCTGTGTTGCCAACAAACCCGGAAGGATAGGAAATTTCAGAACCTGCAACAACTCCAAAGAAGCTCAGTAGTTCCACGGATATAGCATCTCTCACCCAGAGATGTCCTAAGGTGATCTTGTCAGATACGAAGGCCCTGCCAATCACTGTGCACCCCTCAAGAGACAACAATCCAGCCCCCTATCTCCTTACCATTCTCCTTCCTTGCATGGAACTTTTCAACAAAACTGGAAGCATGGGACACGCTGGAATGGATGGACCTTTTGCCTGATCAAGTCAAGCTCTTCTTACGTGGCAATATAACAAATGCCATTACTGAAGTTATTAAAATCCCAATAAAATAAAGCCTGTATAAAACACAGGCAACACCTAAAAATAAATTAAACTCCTAACCAGATATTGTTGAAAAGCCCAATTTAAAAACGTGTTTTCAGAAAGTTGGCCAAATCCAGTATATTGCCCTCAGGAGAATTCCATAAATCAAGAACTATTACAGAAAAATTCCCATTTCTCACACAAGAAGAAACTGCCACAACATTAAGAACCTAGAGCATGGCCTCACAAGTCCCTGAACAGGAGGAATGTGAGACATCAGGAATGCCATGTCACAAACAAGAAGCCTGACAGAAAAGGATGCGAAAAGAGAATATGAGGAGCACATGTCTAAAAAAAAAAATCAGTAAAACTTCTTGAAATACAACAAAAGCAGGACACCTGCCAGAAACAATTGGATCATTTGAAAATGAGGGAATAAAAGGGAGGCTTAAAGAGGATACAGTATAGAAGCTGAATGAATTCCCATTCAGAAGACACAAAGTAGATAGCCATCCCTGAACAGACTTTTTCAAGGAGCATCAAATAAAAGGGACAAGGATTCTGGGTATAAGGTTGGTTAACAAATAAAAAATTAACACATCACTAGGTTCAGGTGGCACCCACTCAAGAGTTCTTATGGAACTCAAAGGTGAAATAGCTAATTTTCTCACAAAAATATGTGAGAGCATTTAAACCAGTCTCCATGAAAGACAACTGAAAGGCACCAGACATAACAAGCTTGCATAGCTGTTCCATGTAAATTGGTTGAAAGCTCAGTTAAAGATAACATTATTAAGCAAACAGAAGAACAAGCCTTGCCAAAGGAGAACCAGCATGGTTTCTGCAAAGGTAAACCCTACCTCACTAACCTACTAGAGTTCTTTAAGAGTGTCAACAAGCATATGGATAGAGACAGTCCAGCTGACATTGTACATTTCAACATTCAAAACACTTTTGATCAAGTCTCTCACCAAAGTCCCTCAAGCAAACTTGGCAGTCATTTAATAAAAGAACAGTTATTGAATTTTTGTGAACTTCCTACTGGTTAAAAAATTGGAATCAGAGAGTAGGAATAAACTGGCAATTTTCACAGTGGGTGGAAGTAAGAAGCAAATTCCCGAGGGATCTGTGTTGGGACTGGTGTTTTTTTATCTTGTTAACTCAATTTGAATTTGGGTAAACAGCAAGGTGGCCAAATCTGCAGATGTCATCAAACTAGTCAAGATGATAAAAATTAAAGCAGATTTTGAAGAGCTTCAAAAAGATCTCTTCAAACTGGGTGATCAGACAAACAATTGTGGTTCAGTGTAAAGAGAGCAACACTAGGGGCAAAAAAAAATCCCTCTCAGACATATGAACTGGCGGGATCCAAGCTGTCAGTGATGAACCAGGAAGGAGATGGATAGCTTAATGAAAATGTTGATCCTGCAGCAGTTATAAAGAAGGCACATTTCATGATCCAAGTCACAAGAAAATTCCAATATGGTGTGATCACATTTCAAATACTATATACAGTTCTGATCACACACTGCAAGGAAGGTACTGTGGAGCTGGAAAAGAGCACAATCAACTTGGTCATAAGTAGGCAACTGTGCCTTGGCTCTTATTGAAAGCCAGGCAAAGGAGAACACAACATCATCAGAATGGTCCCAATCTGATGAACATGTTGCTCAACAAATGCTGCAGAAGGTGATCCCCCCATAATAAAAAAAGATTTTAAAAAAAGATAAAAAACAGAGGCTTGCGTGGCAGGTAAAGTGAAACTTTTTAAAAAAGTCTCCTCACCTACTCCATTGCCCAGCACTTCTGAAGAACATCCTGATACTCCCAGAACCCTCCTCCAACTAATCAGTTCCAAAGGACAGTAGAGGAGATCAGACAGCAGAGGCAATAAAAATAAGAATGAGAAAAACTGCTATCTCTGCCTCCCTATCCCTCTGCTCTCCTCTGTTGGGAGTACTCACAGGATTCTCCCCACCTGGCTATTAGGAAACAAAACCAAGTGACAGAGGAAGAAGGGGAGGAGGAAGGCTAACAAAATTAAATGAGGGTAGGGGAGTGAAACTTGGACACCACTTCGGGCACCAGTCTGGCTTCTGCTGGGCCTGGTTCTAATGTACATAAAGGAAGATTCCTCAGGTCCAACACTGCCTTCCTCAGACAAGCACTGAACCCGAGGACGTAGCTAAGGAGTACAGCACCACAAGGGGTAAGACTATCCAAACAGTCACCATTCCCCCTCTAGACGGTGACATTATAACTAAGTTTAGAATGCCTGTAGAAGACATATCTTTTTTCACAACATAAAACATCAAACATGTGCATCAAACATAAGGCCTGCAGGCCAGATGCAGCCCTCAGAAGCTCTTTATCCTGCCCCGTTATAATTGGGCTCTCCCAGAACCATCCATTCAGCAGAAAACAGCACTGCAGAAAGGACAGCCCACATGACAACTGGACTCTCTCATATCTTGAAAAAATTAACAGGTTTTGCACATTTTATTTTCCATCATTTGCAGCTAAAGAGGTTCTATGTGAGAACAAAGTGCTTATTTCTGGCCATCTTCTGCTTAATTGCATCACTTCCTACTTAATGATGTCACTTACAGTCCTCAAAAGGCAACATGAATGCTATTCGGCCCATTACATGAAACGACTTCGACACCCCAGATCTAGAGTGCAGCAACATATCACGGCTATCCTCAAAGAGAATGGAACTGAGCCCTTATGACCACATTCTAGAGAAGAGTCTATGCTGGACAAATAACAAAAGCTAAAACACATTCTGCCTTCTCTTTAATGCGAAACTTACCCTTTAAGGCAGTTTGTTTAAAAAGAGTCAACACATGCAATGCAAGACAAAAATCAACACAGTATCCCATTTATTCAGATAAAGAAAACGCATTACCTACCTTCCGATAGATCATATGGCACATGGCTACTCTCAACTTCATACCAGTCCGTTGTACATGATAAAAATACAAATGATGAGTTATGGCCAAAAGCAAAGTGCACACAGACAAGGCCGCTGCAGAGATATAGGCATAGGTCAAATCAGCGGGGGAGCCAACTTTTTCAAAGTAGCCAATAATATTTCCCAGAAATATTGGCTGAATTACTTTAAGTGTTTCCTGAAGAGAGAGAGGGAAAAAAGGAAGGTTTCCAAAAAGTAAAATTCTTAAACCAAAGCTTCCTCTATAATTATTCTCTCTCATTTTATCATGCTTCAAAAGCAGACCAATTATGTACACATAAGACTTACTGATACAGTGTTCAGTTCATATTCAGTTTTCATGTCTTAAGATATTTACAAATATTTACAAATATTCAGTTTTCATGTCTTAAGATATTTACAAATATTCCAGAACTCATAATTTCCAAAATAAAGGCTTAAATTTGTTGAAATATAAAATTCAAACCATATTCATTTTTTCCTTGCATCATATATTTTAGGTCAAATACTTTCAGCTATTGGGAAAAGTGGAGATATTCATGCAACACATAAAATTAATGTGGTGTATTTTTTCAGATTTGTTGACTAAACATAAAATCAAATACACATGCTAAATCAGATGCCAATTGGTTTAGGTTACTGACATATTTTCCAGAAGTGTTTCCTATTTGAAATGAACAGCACTGGATGCTACACATGCTTGTTCTCACTCTCTTGCCCTCCCTCCATCAAAATTGTCTGCCCATGAGCGACATGTCAACATTCTATCAAAAACTACAAGGCAAGAGAATTCTGCTAATTAAGTAAACATCCCTTGGAAGTCTTAAGGGCATAAGGCAAGGATGTTATGCGCCAACTAGGTCCTATAGTACAGTCTTATATTTGGTACTATGCCCTTGAACTCTGGCAAAGAGGCAAGTGGTCAGAGAGTCATAGCAGGGAAGCATAGTGATGCACTTTAATTGTGCCTTTGAGGGCTTAGAGGGCAAGTGAGTATGTCTGTCTCTCCCTCTCTTGGCAGAGAGACTGAATACCCAAACTGAGGATCAATTCATCAGTCCAGGCTCCTTTCTTGCTTTCAAAGGCAAGAAGGCAGAGAGGGAGCCACAAAAACAGCTTCTTTTAGTGCTGCTAAAGCCAAAATACACAGCTCAGCCCCTTTGCTGTCTTCTGGCTTTACAGACAGAGGACAATGAATGAGCCTCAAGAGTTTCACTGCGCAGGAGAAGACAAAGAAAAGGGAGGGTTAAGACTTTGGGTTAAGTCAAGACAGTAAGGACTGACCACTCCCCTGAATTGTAATCTGTAAAACATAAATCTTATGGTCGGTTACCTCAATCAGTGTGAAAAATCCCAAAACTAAATAAGGTCTCCAGTAACAGAGTATAATGGCTTTGGTTAAATGTGGCACTCTTCCTTCTTTTTTAGCCTTTTGCACTTCTTTGTCCCAGAACCTATAAGATACAAACACAACAGAGATAAAAATGCAACTGGAAGCAGAAGACAGTGGGGCTAAGAATAAGAGACTGGATTTAGAACAGGGAGGGACACAACTCACAAAACTACAAGACAAATATCTGTCAACAGAATGGTTGCTTTGTCTGGTCAGTTGTACAGAAACATAGTCCTACTTTCTGCTGAAAATGAGAGAAGATTTCTTTATGATGTATGAAAGCAATACCATGGGTTCAATATTGGGATGGTGGCTCATGAACATGGTAAACGTGTGTGTGTGTCATTTTATATAGTTTCCTAGTTAGATGTTTCTAACTAGTTCTAATTAGAATTAGATGTTTCGAGTTAGATGTGTGCGTTTGATCTTTGCTCAAGAACTTAAGTACTTAAATTGATTATGTACTTAAATACAGGCACAGACTGGTCTATTTCTGCTAAATAAATTACATTTATTTATTTATTAAATAAATTCCATTCTGGAATCCCCAGTGAATTAAAAAAAAAAATCAGTGGATACCAAATCAGTGGAAAAATAGCTTTAAAGACCTACTTCAAGGATTCTTGCTCCTCTAATGTCAACCCAGAATGCATTGGTATAGATGCTATATCACATTCAGCCACTAGATGGGGTGAATAATAGAATCTAGTGCAGTGGTTCTCATTCCTTTAGCACCAGGACGCACTTTTTAGAATGAGTCTGTCAGGACCTACCAGAAATGATGTCATAACCAGAAGTGACATCATCAAGCAGGAACATTTTTAACAATCCTAGGCTGCAATCCTACCCAGACTTACCCAGGAGTAAGCCCCATTGACATTGTTAAAAGCATCTTCATAGTAGCCTGTTAAAACGTACAGATCTATGACATTTTCCCAAATGCAGCCACTTACTAGGGAAGCATCAAGTCTAATATATTAAAAATAAAATATTAAAAGGAATGGGAACCCACCTGAAATTGGCTTGCAACTCACTTAGTGGGTCCTGACCCACAGTTTGAGAAACACTGATCTAGTGGAATGAAATTAAAATTATTTAACAGTACAAATGTGGGAAATTGGATTTTGGTGCTTTTTTCCTTGTTACAAGGAAATTAAATGTGGACCTCGATATTAGTGGCGAGTCAAATCAGTGGATACCAAGGTCCCACCTGTAACTAGAAACATTAAGGCTAACTCAGTATGCTACAGGCTATACTTTTCTTGGACCCCAACAAAAAGGTCACATGAGTCAAGTGGAAAGACAGCAAACTAGGTAACAAAACAGTGCTGCCAGACTTGCATACTTTCAACCTGTACAAAAGCCCAGTTCTTAAAGAGGCAGAGAATGTAATGCTAGGCTACACTACTTCACACTGCAGGTGGATGCTCATCCAATCAAACGCACTTGTATACAAAAGAACTTATTCCCACATACAGAAAACTAGCATGTCAGGGAGAATGGATCTAGCCCAGCTTTCTCCCCGACATGCTAGTTTTCTACTGACATGGAAATGTTTTTAATACAAGAGCATTCAGTCATCCGAGCCCTTAACAACACAAAAGTGGTTGTAAAATAGGCTATAAGAAGCTCCAAAAGACAAGAAAACCAATACAGGGCCCAATCCTATCCAACTTTCCACCACTGCTGCAGCCAAAATGCAGCCCCAAGGTAAGGAAACAAATGTTTCCATACCTTGAGGCCTCTGTGACTGCAACCCCAATACAGGAAGCAGTGCATGCCCCATTGGCACAGCAGCACCAGCACTGGAAAATTGGATAGGACTGGGCCCACAGCCACCAGTTCAGACTCATAGCATGGCTTTGTTTCAAAGAGTTTCCAAGGCACCAAACAACATACAAATAATTAAAAAGAAAAGCACACTGAAGCAATGGTATACACTTTTTTTAAAAAAATCCCACATTACAAAGAGCAGCAAGAAAAACTACAGATACCATTCCTACTTTCCTCAAACCCCCAATGCTTAGTAGAACAATAAGACTGTGGCCTGCTCTCTAAGAGATAAATATAACTAGTCAAGTGACTTGTTACAAATTGGCATCCAGAACCCACAGCAGTGGGATGACCTTAGCTGCACGTTTGAAATGTTGGTCAAAGCCAGGTCAAAGCAAAGACTTTGAGCCAGATTTGAAATGCCCTTTCCTGTTGCTTCCAAGATCCCCCCTTTATAATTACAAATAAAGTGTAAATGAGCACCAAAAAGTTAATTTCCCCAAAACAGATTTAGCTTCCAAATGGTGCCTAAGCAATTTTCAAGATATATAGGAAAAACTTGTGCAAGTCAAAAACAAGGCTATTTGTGCCACAACAGAGCAATGATTTCGAAGCAATGGCTATAAACCTTGGTCAGATTTGCCCTGTCCTTGCCATGGACAAAAGATGGTGCTCAAACTCTCTTGTTAGGAAGCAACCAATGGCTCTAGCTTTAATCTGGTTATCTCCCTAAAATGCCAGCAAACCCAACTCTCAGAAATAAGGGGTAAAGCAAAATATTCAACTTAAGATTCAAATCTGAAAGGCAGTAGAAGGCCAAAAACAGACTCCATGTTAGTCTACAAGAAAATGCCCTATAGAAGATCTGGCCAGGAAGCCAATCTGAAATTCCTTCTCTGTGTCTCTTACTGGTTTATCCCCTTAGCACCATTATAGCCCTTACTCACTTGGTCTAAAGCTAGGATGCCAACAGTGGCATCTTCGTCCTGTCCTGTCTCCTCTTCCTTAAAGCACAAAGCCTAGCCACCCAGCTAATGAACGACCTGCAACCATTCTCTTTTTTTCTTTTCTCCCCTCTAAAATACTAATTCACCATAAGCACACCTCAACTAACTGGCAAAGATCCTTTAACACACTTGTTTGGGGTCATGTTTAGGGGACATGTATTGATCCAATTCCTACATGGCCCTAAGAAGGCAGAGTAACAGTCTCTTGTGGGAGGGGTCATTCACAGGTACTCGACCCGATAGATTATTCTACATGCATGCAGAGCACTGCTGCTTCCACAAGATCTTCCTGAGCCAAGCCCAACAGAAGTGGAGAAGGTGGCAGCAACAGTAAGGTGTAGAGGCTTCACCCTTCAAAAGAGATACAGGAAGCAGGATGCAGAATGGAGGAGAGATCAGGAGGCAGCTATAACTGAATAAGCAAGAAACTGAATGTTGAGCTGACAAGTCCTACACACATCAACCATTCATGGAGGTAGCAGTATTTGCAAAAAAAAACCAGTATTCACATCAACTAAAAAAAACTAATTGGCCACAACCCAACAAAGAAGTAAGCATGCTTAAGCTATTGATCTTTCCCAACTTAAACAAGTTTAACTGTTGGCCTGTGGCCCCTATCTAAAGAGCTAAATAAGACTATCAAGCCCTCTCACTTCAACGGATAAGAAGAGATTTGGCCCCACTGATGAACTTACTGACAGAGGCATCAGAAGTACAAAGGGAAATTCAGTTCACATACAGCCCAGGCAACTCAGATTATTACAGAAATTTACAAATGACATCTTTACCATTCATGCAAAAACTAGGATTAAAGCCTGTCCCATCACAGCAGTGAACGCGCTTATGTAGAACACGGTCAAGGCACAGATGGGGTGGAAAGTTGAGACTTAAATACATGAAAGGAGAAATCCTACAATCAATGTATTTAGGGGAAGCAATAATAATACAATAATAAAAGGCCCAACCACTGCCCTTGACACAGAGACATCTAAAAACTCACTCTCATCTACTTACCCTTGCAAGTCCTCTCCAAGCACTTTCGAGGAATCTTCTGATAATACTTTATACATATCATCTTCTTCCAGTTTCCGTTTATGACCTAACACAAACAGCGGATTCAGCCACCTGTTCAAAAGTAATATTATTTAAAGACTCTCTCTTGACACACACATGATATTTTGCTCTAAAAACACACAGTAAGAAAAGGAGCAATACTGCATACAGAGCCAGATATAAACTTATTTCCCATCATTGCTTTTATTCTGTGCCGCTACATTTTAATGCTCTTATATTTTATATCATTATCTACTGTTGGTGCTTTTATGACTTTTGGGCTGTAGCCTCTGGCTTTTTATTGCTTTCTTGCTGCTTTTTTATTGTTTTATAATAAAGCTTTTTTTTTTTTTTTTGTTAGCCACTTTGGGCTCCCCCAGCAGAGGGGGAAAGGGCAGGGTAAAAATGGATTAATTAACTAAATAATAGTACATAGAAAAGGTAAATTCCAGCGTGTCTTTAAATGGGGCCTTCCCTGTTATTGCACCAAAGCTCTGGAAACAGTTGCTCAGATCAGCCTACCAACCACACAGTAGAAGGAGTTCACACAGTGTGAACACCTTTTTGTTCCCTCTGGTGTTTTAAAATGAGCTTGATGCACTCTTGCTTTTTTTTTTTTTTAACTACTGATATTTTAGTAACAATTATCATTTTCATTATAGTTAAAGCTTTGCTATATACACTTTGACATTATTATGTTTAACTGTACATCAGCTTGAACACCTGTTTGTAAAAAAGCAACCAATGCAAATTATGCAGAATAGTAAAAGATATGAAACATTTAATTCCAGTTCTAGACTCTATAGTCTCTGCCACACAGACAATTCAGTCCAAAATCATATACTGCGGCTAAACCAAGACAGAATGCACTGAAAATTCAATTGCACACAGAGTATGATAGCCAATGACGGAGCACTGCTTACTCCCAAGTAGGTTCATAACTACAGCCTAAGGGGCTTCTCATGTTACCTACTTCTTTCACTTAAAGAGGTTGTCCAGTCGTGTGAACCAGACTCTCACTTGCCTTAGAAGTTCTTCCTTGTTTTTGAACCCTACTTCAAAAATAGTTTTTGACTTTTCATGCATCTTCCAATGTCTTGGAAATAATCTCCAATTAACACACAAAGCGTAATGAGCAGTAGTGTCACATGGACTACCTTATGGTTGGCATTTCTAGACACCTTCACTTTGGTTCTCCTCATCGAGTGGCATCCACAAGGACAAGAAGGTGACTAGTATTCATGCTCAAACAACCTTTTGGTTTTGTGAGAGGTTTTAGAATACAAAGCTTTTCTGATTCACTGCCCTTTGGACTTTCAATTACCTTGTTGGGTCTTACACCACTGAAGTCTTTATTAATTAGCAGTACTTTCATATTTTCTCATATTAAAGCCTGAGAAGAATGAGATTTTAAGCACTTGGTGCCCAATGGGACCAATGTTTCTGCTAGCCTACTGCCTGAAGCAGTACTTTTCTTGTGGTAGCAAGTGGAAGGAATTTTCCTTTCTCAGGATTGCCTAAAACTGCTTTAAATACTTCAAAAGCAGGGCACCTGCCAAGGAGACAGTTGGACCATTCAATAACTAGGGAATGAATGTTAATTTGAAGAGGATATAATTGCAGAAACGTGGAATCTGAAGTTTGCATCTGTCTTCAGTGCAGAAGGGCACTGTAGGGCAGATATAATCATTCCCCAAACTGACCTTCTCTGGAACAGAGTCTTAAAAACTGAGGCAAAATGAAATGACAAGAGATCTAGGTTCTGCAATGCACTGACAAACTAAAAATCAACAAATCATTAGGTCCAGGTGGCATCCACCCCAAAATTCATAAGGAACTTAAGAGTGAAATTGCTGATAGTTAATAAAATATGCAATTTCATTAAAACCAGGTTTTGACAATTAAAACAAAGCTAATGTAACACAAATTTTTAAACAAGGGATCCAGGAAGCTAGAGGATGATCAGCTTAATATCCCTTCCAGGTAAATCAATGAAAAGCAAAGTTAACATTATTAAACTGGTGGAAGAATAAGATTTGCTGAAAGAGAATCAGCAAGGTTTATACAACACAACAACAACAACAACAACAACAACAGGTATTTATATACCGCCTTTCTTGGTCTTTATTCAAGACTTTATTCAAGGCGGTTTACATAGGCAGGCTTCAGTTAAATCCCTTATTAAATAGGGATTTTTACAATTTGAAAGAAGGTTCTTTCTTTCAAGAACCACTACATTCAGGTGTTTCATTCCGATCTGGCTTCACATTCTGGCCTCCATCCTCCCACGCTCAGAGCAGATGGAATAGCTCGGCTTCAGCTTGTCAGCTGCTTCAAGGTCGCACGGTGCCGGTGGCCTCGAACTGGCGACCTTGTGGATGTTATCTTCAGGCAGACGGAGGCTCTACCCTCTAGACCAGACCTCCTGCCCAAAAATAAGTCCTGCTTCCTGAACATTCTAGAGTTATTTAAGAGTGTCAAGAGGCATGTAGAGATAGAGAATTCAACTGATGTGTATTTGCACTTTCAAAAAACTTTTTGACAAAGTTCCTCAGCACATACACTTGAGCAAACATCAGTCACAGAATAGGTCCTTTTGTTGACTGCTAATTGGTTAAAGCACAGGAAGCAGAGAGCAGGAATAAATGGGCAATTTTCACAGTGAAGCGAAGAAAGACGTGAGGTTCCCCAAGGATCTGCTTTGGTATTAGTGCTTTTTAAACTGGTGTTCAGTAAAATGGCAAAATTTGCAGATTACACAAAGTGATAAAAAGTAAGGGCCCAATCGTTTCCAACTTTCCAGTGCCAATGCAGCCATAATGTAGCCCCAAGATAAGGGAATAAACATTCCTGTACCTTGAGGAGGCCTCTAAGCCTCACCGCAGGATGCACTGCATGCCCCGTTGGCACAGCTGCATCAGTGCTGGAAAGCTGGATAGGACTGGACCCAAAAGCAAATTGCGAAGAGCTCCAGTGTAAAGAAGTGTAAAGTGATACATATTGGGACAAAACATTTAAATGTGACATATACACCGATGGGGTCTAAGCTGTTAGTGATGAATTTGGAAATAGATCTAGGGTGTGTGGTGAATAGCACATTGAAAACATCAACCCAGTGTGCAGCAGCTGGGTACATTTCATGACTGAAGGTACATTTCATGACTGGACTCATAAGAAAGCAATTGAGAATAAGACTGCTACTATTACAATAGTTCTATTATAAAGGTATACAATGGTGTGGCTGCATTTGGAATACTGTGTATAATTCTGGCCACCACACCTCAAGATGGATATTGTACAGCTGGAAAAGATGCAAAAAGAAAGAAAACAAAATTTTCAGGAGTGGAGCACCGTCCTCATACGTCTGTAACATTTAAATTTTTTTTTTCACTTGGGAGAAAAGGTGATGGAAAGGACAGGATTGAGACCTATAAAATTATGCATGGTGGGGACAGAGTAGACAAAGAGAAGTACTTCTCCCTCTCTCACAATATTAGAACCAGTAGTCATCCAACAAAACTGGCAAAAGATTTAGGACAAACAAAAGGAAGTAAAAACATGGCTTGTTATGCCTTTGGTATGGACTCCATCCTAATCTCTTACTGCTGAATTGGGGATCTTCTTCCCAATTTTAGTTGGTTGCTCTATTCTGATTATTATGATGCTGTTTTATCAGATGCCATTTTATTGTTTTAAGTCACTCTGGGTTTGTTTTTTGAAGAACAACGTGTACTACAATTGGGTGTGCTGGTTTGAAAAGAATAGAGGGAATGAACCTGAACTTGCTAACAGAGGAAAGGTTAGCACAGGCAACATCCCCTGGAATGTCCAGCGGGTGGAAGAGTAAAAAAGCTGCTCCTTTAGCCAGGCTTTGCACGGTTGGGAAAGAAGGAACAAGAACCACCCAACTAGATCTAACTTCCTGTCATTCAGGAAATGAATAGTTCCTTCATCCACCTACTGCCCTCTGTGATCTTACTCAGGGTCTCCTATCTTACTCCCCATCACATATACCTCATTACAAGGCTGTGTTTTGGTGGAAAGAGGGGAGAACTAGGAGAAAGGGAAAGTGTGCAAATTTTCTAGATTGAGATCTAGATCCCCAGTGGATCCCCATTCATTTCAATATTTTATTTTCAGTACATCAGACTTGATGCTGCCATGGTATGTGACTGCATTTGGGGAAATGTTACAGACCTGTACTTTTAACAAGCTACTATGTATACTCTTTTAACAGCGATAGTAAATGGGACTGACTCCTGGGTCAGTGTGGGTAGGATTGCAGCCTAGGATAGTTAAAAATTTTCCTGCCTGATGACATCGCTTCCAGTCATGACATCAATTCTAGTGGGTCCTGACAGGTTCTCATTCTAAAAAGTGGGTCCCAGTGCTAAATTTGCGAGAACCACTGTTCTAGAGAAACTTCTCAGTCGCTGCTTGTCTTCTAGCAACAGTAGCTATGGATCACTCCCAGAGACTCGATACTCATTTCCTCACACACACAAAGTTTGTGCATGCACACACACAAACGTGTCTAAAATGTGTTCATTTAAGTGATCTGCATTCCCCCTTTCCCTCCAAATAGTTAGGTGCTCAAGACAGTCACCTGGCAAAGAAGCAGAACGACAAGGCAATTCACCCCACACACTGAAACCAAGGCTCGAGGTTTAAATGCTGAGCGGCAACCCTCCTGGATTCCACGGGCGGACCTCGTCTTCCCAACAACACATGTAGATGCTGCACCACACAGCACTGGGAGACCAGGCAAGACAGACAACACTTGGCATTGCTCCTGACTACTTTTACAGAAGATGTGAACTATGCCGGTTATAACTATCACCTATAAGGATACAGGATGGCTACAAGCATACTAACCAAGTCTCAATGGATTCACAAGGACTTACTTTCAAGCAAGCATGTCGGGATCAGGCTTCCAGGAACACTTCAAAATGGTAAGGAAAGTACAGGTTAGGCATGCACAACTTGCGACTCACCAAGCCAAAGTGGGAAACCTTATAATGGAGACAAAATCAACTTCCTGTTTTTGCTGCCTGCCTGGGACTAAGCAGCTAAAGAGATGGCAGGCCATACACAGCAGCTATCATCTTAATAGCTCACATGTCAGGCAGGACTATACCACACAAAGACAAGAAAATTTTTAAGTAGCAGCAGCAGGAGTGTTCCTATTCTTTAGATCTCAACCACCATTTAATTTTAAGATGTCTCAACACAAACTTTCCAAAGCTCAGTTATAACAACTACCCCTCCCCCCCCCCAAAAAAAAATCCTCAACAGCCCTTTCAAATCAAGCCTCTGGAGTTTCATTTTCACTCCTCATAAAAAGTGGCCTACAAGCTATCACCACTTCTGCAAAAACCAAACAAGCAGATTTGGACTCTTGCATGTCTAACTTGTTGACAATTGAAACACCAAACAAGGAAGCATGAGAACCAGCTATGCATTCATAAGTGATATTACGTTGCTTGGACACCGCACTGCTCATCCAGCCTTGAGAACTATTTTCAGACACAGTAAACCACTTGAATTAATACAAACCACTCAAAGAAAAAAACGGGTGGAAACACAAGGTTGTTTCAACATTTCACCACCAAAACTCCCACCAATAAACACAGTGATTCTACAGTAACATCTGTCTCCAAAAAACTAAACAACGGCCGGTTTATCATACACAACAAAATGATCTTAGTAAAACATTAGCTAACATCGTCATCTTTCCTCCAACGATGGATTCCTTTTCCATGATCCATTCTGCAAGAGGTTTCAATGGTATTTCATCTCAATCTTTTCCCTCCCTGTGGAGGAGTAGGAATGGGGAATTTCATCAGAATTTTCTTCTTTAAAGTCCTTGGCAAGGCCTGAAGTAATTATATTGCTGTAACTTTCACTTCTGATCTCAAATATTTGATTAAAATGTAGTTTGTAAATTAATTCCAAAAACATTTACAAACTGTCATGTGCTTAAGTGTAAATTTCCATTAGACTCGGAGTGTATGTATTTGAGAACGAAACAAAATTGAGGCCAAAAAAGCCTTCACTTTAACAAAAACGTCACAATGTGTCTTTAGCAAGAGCTGCCTGCATCCAGTTAATGCACAACATTAATTTCGGCCTAACTGTGCATGGGCCACAGCCCACTTGATCAGATTATGCAACTGCCGTCCACAAAAGCACATACTAAGATACATGTGTTACAGCCCAATCCTAATGAAGCTGCCCATGCCATGCAAAAGTGGTGCCAAAGCAGCTACAGCTGTATCCCACAGGGCCAAGGAGGCAGCTAGAGGTCTCCTCAAGGAAAGGGAACACTTGTTCCCTTACCTCGTGCCGCACCCCAGGAGCAGCAACAGGTCTACTCCGATTTGTACCAGCTCAATGGCTGGCGCAGAACTGAGCAGCCCTGTGTAGGTTTTTCAGGCATGGGAGGGGCAAAAGATGCAGTGGCAGCCTCTGCTGCCATCCCCCCACCTGAACTGCCATCCTCCCAGCCCAGTTTGGTTCCCTCCCCCCCCAACCTGGAACACCTCCCCGCCACTCATCAGAGAACTTACCTCCGATGGCTCATGACCGCCATGGCCTCCCCACCAGCGCCTCCATTATTCTGGTTGCCACAACATGCCTTTACACAGATGTTACACAAAAAGCTGCCAGACTTTGAATGTCTGTCTCAGTATTTGGCTCTCCAGGGCTCTAAAAATTTGTTTTTGTTCCTAGAGATGCCAGGGATTGGACTTAGGACATGCAAAGCAGGTACTACAGGCAGAACACATGCTCTACCACTGAGCCACAGACTTTGCGCCAATTCCTCAAAGGAATTTCTTGCTTCAGCAAGGGAAGCCCCTCTAGGGATTTTTCCATTCCATTCACACAGGACAGCCACCACTTGATCTTGCAACCAATGAACAATGCATACATGAACAAATTGACCCTTACACTTAAGTCATTTGGAGCTCAATTCAGCCCAAGTCAAGTTTCTCCTAGTGAAACCACAAAGCTGCAAACTTATTACATGGCCACTAATTCCCAAGCCTTCAGTATCAGAATTATGCTAATGATTACAAGATTTCTGTAATTTGTAAAAGATGCAGCGTTATTCTCATCTTGTCATAATTACATGGCAATGCAAAACACTCTGAATGTTTCAAAGTGTTACATAAACACTATTATTTTTATTATTAGGGTCTGTATTACACACCTTGGCTTCCAGTCATTCCTACCTCAATCACCAAATCATAACTCTTTGCAAACAGAAATCCTAGGAATAGAATAAAGGAGTACTGTATACAAAATGTATGTATACTGCTAAGAAAGGCACATATCTATATAATTTATTCCAAGTGTGCACTCTGGATTCTGAATTGGGTACAATACAAGGTGCCTACAGACAAGTGCATCCCCCATAGAACAACATGGCTAGTCTATAAAGTTCATTGTATGACGTTACAATACAAACTCATTGAGCACATTGTGCATGCTAGATAGCTAGCACACATTGGTCCTGGGCCTTTCACTGACTAGCAGAGTGGTTCTCACATTTTTCTGCACCAGGACCCTCTTTTAGAATGACAATCTGTTGGGACTCACCAGAAGTGATGTCATTAACCTGAAAGTGATGTCATGGACAGAAGTGACATCATTAAGCAGGAAAATTTTTAACAGCCTCCAAACAACAAAATCAAAACAAATCAATTATGTAAATGTTTAAACTTGCACTTATTGTAAACTTTCATTTAAAATGAAGAACCACCCTCCTAACTCTCTCAAGCAGTTGCCGATATGTTTTTTAAAAAATTCCCCAAATATCCCAAAGGCTGAAATCCTATCAACACTTACCCAGGAGGAATCCCCACTGACTATCATTGTTAAAAACGTATAGGTAGTAACCTCACAAAAGTACAGATCAGTAACATTTCCCCAAACGCAGTCACATACCATGGCAGCATCAAGCCTAATATACTAAAAATAAAATGCAGATTGAAATGAATGGGGAGCCACCTGAAATTGGTTCACGACCCACATAGTGGGTTCCGACCCACAGTGTGAGAAACAATGGACTCGAAGATGAATGTATCATTGAAGTCATTTGATTTTACACAATAACGCAAGGAAAGGAAACATGTTGATTTCAGTCAGATTGCATCACAACTGAAATGTGGTTGATAATACAAAAGCATATGCCCTATCTACGAAGGACAAAGGCCTTGGCCTTCTTTATCTTATTTCAATACATAAGATTAGCTGTATAGCATTAGGATGAGAATCCAGTTGTAATACCAAGCAAACTCTACCCCTTCCAATACAGAATTCTAAAATTTACAATATGAATGCCTTTAGCAGACACAAATGCAAGCTATTGTTTTTAAGAATATTTACATACCACTTTTCAACCAAAAAAGTTTACAAAATTGTTTCCCATCCATAAAGGGCTGGAGGAGGAACATTGGCAAAAAGACACTATGCTGAGGTGAACAGGGAGAATATATTAAAAAAATAGGTAATGGGAAGGCAAGGTTCAATAGGTAAGTTGGGAAAGCCGGAGGTGGCAGGCTAACCCTTCAGGAAATAATATTTAAGACATTAGAAAGTTGTGCAAGATTATACTTACTGACATCACTTTCAATTTTGTCTTCACAGTTGCCCACACAGCTTAAAATCACCATACTGCATTTTTGCCAAGTCACACTTGTCCATGCAAGTGTGCACTAAGGAACAACCAATGATCTTGGTTATGCAACCTTACAAGGGCTAGACCCCTATAATTCACTATATGGGTTATTTCCTGGTCTGATTCCCAGTTTCGTACACAAGCAGGCCTGTTCTTACACGCAAAGGTACACCTTGCTTGGACCATGAGAATGGCTATGCAACTATAATGATGATGATGATAAAGTTGATACCTGTTTGAGAGTACTGAAGAAGTGCAAAGCCAATTGAAAAAGAAAATAAAAGAAAAATATGCAAGTCACACATCATCAGACTCAAGTTTAAATTAAAGTCCACAAAACTTACACAGACAAGGAGGGAAGAACAATGCATTTGCAGGAGCAGTCAGACTTTGGCTGTTACTCAACAAAGAAGACCTGTCATGACCTTTGACCTAAACCACCCTGTGATCTCCTTTTAGCCCTTAATACATCATCGTGCCTGGTGCATAAAATGCTGCTATATAATCTTGCTCAGACAACACTCCTGCCGGCAAGCACTTGGTTGGTGTTTATTTGTGTGCACCTAGACAAGTGGGAACATCAATCACATTGCTCCTTATCTGTAGGAATGGCCATGGAGGGAAAGGAAGTTTGATAGTTGTTACCTGATCCACTGGTTTGATACTACACAGCCAGGTGGGTATTGCTCTGAAAGATGGTTGCAACTCTTCCCCTAATATAAATGCTTCCCCCTGACAATTCCTGCTATTAAGTACATAGGGGAGGCAGAAACCTGTCCCCATCTTTCCCTCTTCAGTATAGCTAATAGCAGTGGGGGAAGGGTTAACATCAGAGAAAAGATGCAGGAGGAAAGGAATCCTAGCAGTTGGGGGACCTGCCGGGATCCATGGACCATCGGAAGGCCCACTGCTGACCAAGACACAATTTTTGTGGCGTTGTTCTGTACAAGTAACAATGTGGTCTAAAGGACACTGCATAATATTGAGTAGTTTGAGCCCAGGCGGCATAGTGGTGGTGGCAGGCTGCCCTCTGCACTTCTGAATAGGTTAGGAGGCCTACTGAAGTTACTTTGCCCAGTCCGCCCCCTACTCACATTCTGGATCTGGTACCACATGGGAAATCCTAACCACATGTTTCTGGACCACATCTGGTTTGGTTTTTACTGTCAACAGAGCAAGAAAATAATACCATTTATATGGTGCTTTCTAAAGTTCTAAGGCAGGGCTCTCCATACCCCAGCTCACAGGCCAGTTCCATCCCCTGGGTAAATGGTACTGAACGTTCTGCAGGGGGGCGCTGTTCTGAACCGCCAATTTCCCCAAAAACGCACCCCAGTAAGTTGCTTCCTGGTTCAGTTGCCCCAGCAGCCATTGCGCCTGGATTTCTGGGCAGACGAGGCCGGCTGGGGCTCTGTTTTGGAGAGATCCGTGGTACTGAACAGCAGCTCACTGGAGGAAATCACTAGAGGAAAGGTAAGTGCCGTTCGCACCAGGGAAGCCTTTCCCAGTGTGCAGCAGTCTCCAGTTTGGAGTCTCCAGTTTTAAGGCAGTGTTTCTCAACCAGTGGTACAAGTACCACCAGTGATACTTGAGGTTGTGTCTGGTGGTACACACAGGACCCCCAACGCCTGGAAGTGAGACCAGCAACTCTACAGTGGTAGGATGTATGGCTCAGTGGGTAGAGCTTCAGCATGTGCACAAAAACGTCCTCCTATCTGCCCCGAACCACTTACTGGTGTTTGCTGCTGTTTGGCAACCTGGAAGTGACTGGTAAAGACATAATCACTTACTTCGCACCAGTTACTCTGGTGGTACTTCCAACAGATGGACCATGTAAAATGGTACAGAGGAGGACAAACATTGAAAAACACTGTTCTAAGGACAGTTATAGATACACACAACCTATATAAAGTAGACAAGTCCTGTATTATTATCCCCATATTGCAGATGGCTGATTAGGAGAGAAAGAAAGAGAGAGAGAGAGAGAGAGAGGGTCTAAACTTTATATAAATACTGGACACACTTGCAGCCCA
Organism: Tiliqua scincoides; assembly: GCF_035046505.1. Lineage (NCBI taxonomy): Eukaryota > Metazoa > Chordata > Lepidosauria > Squamata > Scincidae > Tiliqua > Tiliqua scincoides. Next base: position 112,300,413 of record NC_089823.1, read on the forward strand.
ATCCTATCCACACTTTCCTGGGAGGAAGCCCCATTGATTCTAATGGGACTTACTTCTGAGTAGGCATGCATAGGATTGGCCTGTTAGACTACAATCGTATGCACACTTACCTGGGAGTAAACCCCATTGACTATAATGGGACTTCTGAGTCGACAGGCATAGGATTGGGCTTTTATTCATTAACTGATAGTTCCATGCTTTGCTTAACTTACTGCAAATAAACTGGATAAGAATGATTCTCGTGACTCATTTCAGTGTACAGCGTGCTTTTGAGAGCCCATAAAAAGTTCTGTTCAAGTGCTGTGAAAAACCATGATCACTATTTAATACACATTTACTTTGGAGGCAACCCACAGGATGAGTCACCTTGTATTTCTTCCCTAAGCTACAGGCTACTTGAGAGTAAAGACAGAGGTGGAGGAGGAAAAAAGCTGCACCGTCCTTGGTCAGCCTAGTCAATGCAACCCCTTGGTTAAGTCAATGCATGCTTTCTTTACCGCTTAGCTGCTTCCTGTTTGAGACTGGTGCTCCACATCCAGGAGGAGAGGCACCAGGTCTCAAACCTTCCCAGCTCTCTGAAGCAGTGTTTCTCCATGTTTGTCCCCCTGCTGTACCACTTTGCATGGTCCACCTACTGGAAAAATCACAGGAAGTAACTGGTGATGATGACATCACCAGTTCTGGATTGGGAGGTTAGATGCAACGCGACCACCAGTGGTAAGAGACTGAGGGTGGACACAAGGGCTTCTCTGAGCACAAGAAAAGTGCATGCTGGAGCTCTGCCTGCCAAGCTTCCTGCTGCTTGTCGCACTGCATTGTTGGTCTCGCTGCCAGGTGGCAGGGGTTTGGGGGTCTTGTGCGCACCACTGGACACCACTTCAGGTACCACTGATAGTACACTGGCTGAGAAACACTGTTCTAAAGCCAAATTCTTTTGTGTCCCGATGGCAGAACGATTAGCATCCTACACATGCTCAGAGGTGGGGTCCCATTGGGCAGTCAGGGGCTTGAACTCTACACATGCTCAGAGGCACTCTTTTTTAATTATTATTATTATTATTCACCTACATCTACCAGGGTCTGAACCAACCGCACCGCGAGCGACTGAGGCTGCGATCCTATGCCCACTTTCCTGGGAGTAAGCCCAGCTTAACACAATAGGGTTTACTTCTGAGTAGAACCTGCCTAGGGTCGGGCTTGAGTCGGTATTTAAATTAAGCCCTGCAGACTTCATTCACAGCCGAGACCTAGACAGGTCTACTCAGAAGTAAACCCTATTGTGTTCAATGGGACTGACTGCCAGGAGAGTGTGGCTAGGAGCGCAGCCGCGCTTGCCCAAGGAAGCCGGTGGCAGGGCAGAGCCAGGCAGGCTGGTGCGGGTCGGGGGCAGAGAAAGGGGAAGGAGCCGGGCTGCCTGCGGGGCTCTGCTGCTCTTCGACTCACCAGAAGAAGAGCCGCGAGCAGAAGTTGGCATCGCTCAGCGGGTTGTGCTTCGCGCCCCGGGAAGGAAGCGCCTCCATCTGCCGCAGCCCGGCGAGGAAGGAGGAGGAAGAGAAGGCACCGCAGCGCGCTCAGCCACGCGCGCCGCCCCGCAGCCACCACCTCGTGCGAACAGCCGCTGCTTCTCCGGGGCTGGGCTGGGCTGGGCGAGAGCCGCTTCCGGGAAACCTGACACGCTCCGCTCACCTGCAGCTGCCGCTGCACCCTCTAGGGGGAGCCTCGAGGATGCGCGCCTGGAAGCCGCCGGGGCAGACGCAGATCCCAAGCCCCCCAGGACAGTGTGGAGAGGACTGCAGCCTGTGCCTGCCTACTCAGAAGTCAGTCCCGTTATAGTCAATGGGGCTCACTCCCAGGAAAGTGTGGATAGCGCTGCAGCCTCGGAGTCCAAGGCTATGCATGTCTACTCAGAAGTCAGTCCCCTTAGGGTCAGTGGGGCTTACCCCCAGGACAGTGTGGAGAGGACTGCAGCCAGAGCCCAAGACTGTGCCTGCCTACTCAGAAGTCAGTCCCATTATAGTTAGTGGGGCTTCCTCCCAGGAAAGTGTGGATAGACTGCATCCTCAGAGCCCAAGCCTATGCATGTCTACTTAGAAGTAGGTCCCACTAGAGTCAATGCTTCCTCCAAGGAAAGTGTGGAGAGGATTGCAGCCAGAGGCACCTTTACAACTTGGCTGCGGCATCCCTGATGGTGATGGGTATGCCCCGTCCTACGAATGTTTCCACTGGAGTGAATGAGGGGCCATGATGGACACTCACCTGGAAGCCTCTCTGAAACAGGTGCTGCAACAAGCTGCAAGCCTGCATTCATAAATGCTGCATCAGGCTCCTTGAGCAAAGCCAACCAGTGTGCTTAGGGAACACTGCCCATCCCCAAGCTTTGGTAGCAAAGTCTGCAATCCTAGGCACGCTTTCTTGGGAGTAAACCCCATGGACTACAATGGGATTTACTTCTGAGTAAATATACACAGGATGGGGCTCAAAGTCAGCATGCCATGCCTGTGACTGGAGCTCCAGCCTACTGTGGTCATGTGTTAAAGATTTGCGTCCCTCTTTTTCACCCCAAAAACATAAAATGCAATACAAACAACACACAATATTTCAAAAAAAGAAAGAAAGAAAGAAAGAAAGACACATCAACAACAGCTCAACCCATTTAACAATTACAGCCCAAACCTAACCTGCACTGGAACGGGGAAGCCAGTTTTCCTGCCCCCTAAACAATGTGGGGTTAGGGCCGGTTGCGGCTCAGCCAGAATAACACCACAGCAGTCCCAGCGGGGCTACTAGCATCGGCTCCAGGCTACCAGGGATCAGGGATAGGATTAGGCACAAGTGCCGGACCCTCCCTCACCCCCCCCACTCACCCTTGACCTGCCCACAGGCCCACCCATCACCCATCCACCCCATCCCAAAAAGCCTCCTTCCTGCCCTCCCCATGCCCCCCCAGACCCCTACACTGGCCTGACACAGCCAGCACTGGCTGAGCCTAACAGAAGCCGCATATCCATGTGCCAGCCTCCTTGCTCTCTCAGTGGCACAAAAGTGCACTTTTGTGGCACTACTGGGTCAACACAAGGGACTTACACCTGTCCATGACATTTTTTGGATTGTGCCCTTAATCAGTTAAACCCAACAAACCAGGAAGAATAAAAACTAAGTTAATCCCAATTTGGGTTTCTCCCCCCAAAAATCCTGGGAATTGTAATTTGTGAAAGTACTGAGAATTCTCTGTTAGAACCCTGCCTACTCTTCTCACCATACTACAGTTCCAGGTTCAATGAGAAAAGGGCATGCCTGTTAATCCAGTTGACATCTGTAGTGCAGACACATTCTTCATCTCCATACTCCAGAGAAGTAGGGATGGGAAGGGTGTCATTTCTATCTGTCATTTAGTGAGGTCCAGTGAGTGAAGGGCTTTGTGTATTGTTTCTTTTAAGCATTTATTAGACATCATTCCACAGGGGGCTTCAGGCCACCCACAATAAAATCACAAGTAAAAACAAATCACGTGAAAAGCATGTTGCAAATTACAACTAAAACAAAAAGCAGGAGTAACAAGACTTTTTTTTTAATGATTACAGCTTAGTGAGACCTTAGGACAAGCTTTGGAAAAAACTAACAAGGCTTCTTCTGGCAAAACACAAAGTATATAAACATCATCATTCCTTCTTCAAAGATCTTAAAAATAGTATATTAATGAGACATGTTATTAGTTTCCACCCTTCTTCAAAGCCCAGGTTCCTAATAAGCCAGAACCACAGTTCTGACACAAAACATGCTTGGTTTTGACTTGCCAATTGAGAGCATAGGACTACAGGTTGAGCCTCATTATTCAGGTGGGTTCTGTTCCAAGCACTATAGCAAATCAATTAAAAAAAGAAGTTTCTTTACTCTGGTGATTTAAAAACAGCCTTGCTGACCTTTGTGATGTTAAGATAGAGTCATTAAGACTAATCCAACAATCAGTCTCTCTCAAAGTGCTTAGAAAGGCTTCACTCCAACCCCTCCCTTCACCAATGCAAAGTATCTTCCTTTCATGTGCTCAGGGGGAAGGGAGGGGTCGCCTGGACAGAGAAGGACTGATGGATTGTCAGCCAGCTGCCCCCCCTTCTTTCTCATTAAGGAGGCTATTGTTAAAGGACTGTTCAGTTTTTTTAACTGATTTTAAAGGGATCCATTTTTCCCCTTCTCCAGGAATCAGCACATTCCTTCTCATTTGCAGTGGCCATTCCTGTTGAGTCAAATCCCTGTATAAAAAATCCGTGTATAAATAGGCTGGACCTGTATATAACTCAGCTATGAAGATGAAGCTAAACTACATGAAGGGGATTTTTTTTTAAGTCAGCAACCCTGATGAATCAACATAATCATGTGATCATTAATAGGGTTTATTTTAAAAAGCCAGAATGGAAAAAATATAAAGAACATAATAGTAATACTGTACCTCCTATAACACTGTGGATATTTGCCTGGAAAACAAGGTGCTGGGTGAAACCGTGCTATAGGAAGTCATCATAGCACTCTTCTAGATGTGTTCCTCAGCTGAATATGGTTCTTCTGCAATGTACTCCAACACAGGGAGTTGTCATATTCCTATTGTTTCTCCATGTCCAGTGCATATTCTGCCAAGCAACAGCCTGACTATGGTTCAGGTTAAACGAACATCAAGAAATCACCACTTTAAAGAAGGTACAAAACATGTCTAGCCCGTTTGCCTTTAGTAATCAACAAACACTCTAGCAAGGACCAGTTTTAAAACTAATTTCCTCTTTTGTTGCATCCCCTGTTTACCTCTGCCTCCATCTTCTTCCCATCCTTTGTTGTCTGCCTTGTCTATAAATTAGCATTTATAGTCCTTTGCAGATGTTCATTTTCAACATGGAATCATATGCACGGTGGGAAGGATAACAGAGCACAAGCAAGTCTACACTCATGCCAACACATTCCTGAAACCCTGCCACAGCATTCCCAGTCAAAGGGAGAATCTCTTCCTGGATACATATCTATGTAGACAAATACTGTACATGTGGGTGTTAGGGCTTCAGGAGAAGACTGGCACAGGGCTGTGTGTTGCCAACAGACAGGGGCTGTTTTGAATTTGGAAGCACCCAGCACATTAATGGGTAAAGCAAAGCCTTTATCATTAACACCAAAGCAGCATTAACTGTCTCTAAAAAGGATGGCATAGTGGTTTAGGAGTTGAGTTGAACTTGAACCTGGAAGATCCAAGTTGAAATCCCCGCTCAGCCATGAAGCTTCCTGGGTGACCTTGGGCCACTATCTCTCAGCCTAACCTACCTCACAGCAGTGTTGTGAGAACAAAATGAGGGAAGGAATTATGTACACCACCCTCAACACCTTGGAGGAAGGGTGGTATTAAATGGTTGGCAACCTTCAGTCTCGAAAGACTATGGTATAAGCCTACAGCACCTGGTATTCCCAAGCAATCTCCCATCCAAGTTCTAACCAGGCCTGACCCTGCTTAGCTTCCAAGATCAGACAAGATCAGGCATGTGCAGGGCAACAGTTGGTGTGGTGGTATTAAAATGTGAAAAAATAAATAGAAAACAGACAGGACATACAGCATGCTGGGCCCCTCAAATGCAGGTGTTTGACCTTGGAGCAATGCCTAGTGCTTTCCAAGATAAGCGAGAGCCAAAAGGAAGACTCATCCAATTAAAATAGATATATGGCAGTGGAAGAAAAGGGGAACAATGCTTATTAGCTGGCCTCTACCAATTAGTGGGGAATTAGCCTGACAATGCATGGGAGGGCCTGTGCACATCACTGTCTCCATAGATCAGTGTTTCTCAAACTGTGGGTTTGAGACCCACTAGGTGGGTCATGAGCCAATTTCAGGTGGCTCCCCATTCATTTCAATATTTTATTTTTAATATTTTAGACTTGATGCTACCATGGTATGTGTCTGCATTTGGGGACATGTTATAGACCTGTACTTTTAACAAGCTACTATGTATATTCTTTTAACAATGATAGTAAATGGGACTTACTCCTGGGTAAGTGTGGGTAGGATTGCAGCCTAGGATTGGTTAGGATTGCAGCCTAGGATTGTGAAAAATTTCCCTGGTTGAATGATGTCACTTCCTGTCATGACATCACTTCTGGTGGGTCCTGACAGATTCTCATTCTAAAAAGTGGGTCCCAGTGCTAAATGTGTGAGAACCACTGCCTTAGAAAACAATGAGTCTTCTGATGTTTCCACTACAGGCTGCCTCCTGAATCATGTGTTCATCTCCATGGGGAGCTGGATGTCTGAATAGCACTTATGTGATGGGTCTCTTGGGGCAGGGACCTGTTTTTTTCTCAGTGTAAGGCACCATATACATAACGCCATCATCATCATCCAACTTTTGAAAGTGCTTTTAAGTTCCAACCTTGCTACCACCCCAGACTGATTAGTCAAGGCCCCTGGAAAATTCCTCCCACAATTCTGCTGTTCATTTTGAAAACGAGAGGCTTTTACCTATTGGACATGGAAGGGTTAGATTTTGCTCATCATCTTGGGTCACTTACAACTGCTGTATTTTGCAAGGAAGTGTACTGACTTTTCACTTAGGAAGCTTTTACTTCTTGAGTACTGGCTTCACAAATCCAACATCAAGGCTGAGCTGGAACAGAAATATGCTTATCTTTTATCTTTCTTTCCAAATAGCCAGCTTTGGGTCAAATCCTATCCAGTTTTCCAGTGCTGGTGCAGCTGTGCCAATGGGGCATACACTGCATCCTGTGGTGGGGAGGCAGTCACAGAGGCCTCCTCAAGATATGGGAACATTTGTTCCCTTACCTTGGGGCTGCATCACAGCTACACCAGTGGTGGAAAGTTGGATAGGATTGGGCCCTTTGTCAATGCCTTGTCTTGCACCATTTTACCAATGAAAATACCATTTTTGATGGAATGATTTAGAACAGTGTATCACTGTAGTTCAATACTAGCCTTCAGGCCCAGTTCTTATACAGAGTTTTCAGCATTCCTGTGTTATCCTCATGCATGAAATGGGGAGGGGCATGGAGGTAGCAGCAACTATACTGCATCACCTGGGCAGCTGGAGCAGGTAAAGAATCGGAACAGATGCCAAGAATATTGTACTGTACTGATCAGTTTCAAAATGGGAGGGAGGAGAATGAATGAGGGTTAGTGTTTGTTCTGGAGTGCATAAATTCTCTCTGCAGCCTTGCTTGCCAGCATGCCAGAAATCACATGTGCACAAAAACACAGTTAAGACTTCAGGGCTTTCTCGTCCCAAGGAATCTTTTAAAGACTGTCAAACTCCTTCTGCTCAGGGAACAGAGCAAAAGAATAATAATCTAACTCTAGCTGAGAAGTGTATACAGTTAAACCAGAAAAAAATAACCTTTAATAATAGCCTTTGCAGACGGAAAGCTTGAAAATATTGGGAAAATGTCAATAGCCAAAAATCAAATATTATAACCAAACAAATCAAGAAACTTTAAATAAAAATCAAATATTATTGGAGACCAACACTATAATCCTATCACGGAAGTACACCCTATTGCGTTCAATAAATGTTTTACTCATGGAACCCTATTAATTTAGAAGCTTTTAGAGGTCTTTTTTATTATTTGATATAAAGCTCAAATAAGCTAGGATAGAATGTAAATTTGGAATGGGTACGAATGGATTAAATGTCAAAGTTAAATAGTATAAGTAAAGTTCCGTTCAAACAGATGAAATATCCTCCTAACTTGGACTGCAAATACAATTAAAAGAAAACCTGAGATTTTGGTTTACTTCCAGCATATACATGATTACTTCTGATGAATGTGCAGTCACAGTGTTTTGCGTAAGAATTTGTACACCCCATTGTTCATTTCCACATATATCTCTGGCATCTGACAAATTATCTGCTAAAAGAGTAAAGGTAATAGGCAAATTACACAGCCAAATTACTAAAGAACAGTGAATTTACACAATGAATGTGTGTGTTGTCTTTCTGTGTTTGGCAATTAGAATGGCCAATATAGAGATATGTTCTAAAAAGAATAGGTTACTTTAACAGAAGAAAGCTTTCATACAGAAAATGCAATTTAGGAGCGAAAGAAATGCAGTATTTCAAAATAGGATAAATATTTGTACAATTTTGTTCAACAACATTATGTTTGAAGTTCAGAAGTGCCAAAGCAACAGTTTTTAAAAAACATGAAATCATTCTGACAGGAATGTACACATACTATTGTGAGTGTGTGTGTGTGTGTGTGTAATATAGTATAGTATACGAGGGTCGCCCAGAAAGTAATGCACCACATTTTTTTTCTTCAACAATTATTTATTGAACACAATGAAACTTACACACAAGAAAGAATGATGTTTCTTCTACACTCCCTATTTTTCCACGTAATCTCCGTCCAGTTCTATGGCCTTCCTCCAGCGAGACACAAGGGCATGTATGCCCTGTCGGTACCACTCCTTGTTCTGGTCACGAAGCCATTTCTGCACTGTGCGAATCACCTCTTCGTCATCCTCAAAATGTCTTCCGTGAATGGCATCCTTTAATGGCCCAAACAAGTGGAAGTCTGAGGGAGCTAGGTCAGGGCTGTAGGGTGGATGGGCTAACACAGTCCAACCCTGTTTAGTGATGTGTTCCGAAGTCCTCAAACTTGTGTGAGGCCGAGCGTTATCATGTTGAATCAAACATTCACCTGGGTTGTTATGGCGCCGAAGTCGCTGGAAGCGCTTCTTGATGTCTTCACATAAGCTTCAGAATTAATGGTGCTGCCTCTTGGCATCACATCAATGAGTATGACACCCTCACAGTCCCAAAACACAGTGATCATGACCTTACCGGCGGAAGCAGTTGCTTTGAATGTTTTCTTCTGTGGAGATTGAGGATGACGCCATTCCATCGACTGTCGTTTTGTTTCGGGCTCAAAATGGTGAACCCAGGTTTCATCACCTGTCACAATCCTGGACAAGAACACTTCCCCCTCATCTTCAAAATGTTTCAGCATGTTTTTTCTGAGAGATTTATGGTCCTCCGTAAGACAGCGCGGAACCCAACGTGCACACACTTTTGAGTAATCAAGAGCACGGATGATTGCATCCACACTTCCTTTGCTGATTGACAGCTTCAGCACCAACTGCCTAGTCGCTATGCGTCGGTCCTCGCAAATGAGCACATCAGCAAGCTGGTTCTTGTCAGGTGTGACAGCCGTGGATGGCTGCCCCGAACGCTGCAAATCTTGGAGCTCTGCCGAACCGCCTTCTAATGGCCTCACCCTCTGTGCCCAGCAACTAACCGTACTTCTGTCAACTTTAGATTCTCCATAAACGGTACACAATTCAATGATGACACGCTGCTTGTAACGTACATCACTTACAGACGCCATTTCGAAACACTGCTGCAGCTACGCTATCTGTCTGAAGAAACCAAAAATTTGTGTGCACACTCCCGAAAATTCAAATAATGTATATCTAAAGTTTCGCATTCGTACCATTACTGTAGGCTGAGAAAAAAAATGTGGTGCATTACTTTCTGGGCAACCCTTGTTTGTAGTATACAGGTACACTAATAGTGTGCTCATAAGCACTAATAGGCTGCAATCCTAACCACACTTTCCTGAGAGTAAGCTCCATTGAACAAAATAGGACTTATTTCTGAGTAGACCTGGTTAGGATTGTGCCCATAGTTTGTAACCAATTGACCTAAATGGAATTAACTCTGATGTAGACTTGCTAAGGATTAAACTGAAAAGCTGTTCTGTAATGCTTGTTTTCCATCAATAAGTTTCACAGTAGTTCTGATCGATAGGTAATAACACAATAGCTGCATTCAGTGACAAAATACTATAAATAGACCTGTCTGGAAAACAGCAGGTCTTCCTTTCCTGCATTCATTACCGGTCTGGAAACCTTTTGGGCAGCCTACACAGCTGATGAAGGTGAGCAATGCCTTTTCGCATCAGCACATTGAATGGCTTCTTTCTGCCACCAGAATGGGCCCTGAAGAGTATGGGATCTAGAAATAGCCATGATCTATAAAGAAAGAGGGTTCAAACTGTAGCCCCTTAATACAACCAGTGTGGAGGCTAAGAGCATAAACTGTAGACCATCTTTGGCAGCAGCATTTGCCTCTTAGTCAACAATAATGAAATGTCTGTCAGATGCCTATTAGATGAAACATAGCAAAATGATCTTTTCTGTTGGCTGTTGCTTTTCGTGCCTGCCAGTGGGCGTTGGAAGGAGCTGTTTGGTGGTTTAAGTTATTTGGAGGTGTTTCCTTTGTTGCTGCTGCTTATCTTAAGACTTTTAATATTTCCTTACAGGAAGGCCATTCCCTGTAAGACAACTGGTCCAAAATATACAGGCTTTATCCATAATAGTTTTTGTCAGCTTATTTGGCACAGTGAAGCCAAACTGTGTTGTCTCGCCTCTATTATAATCAAAGCTGTTTTAAATTTCTATGCTCAGCAAAGTGGATGGTCACACTTAGAAACTTTGTTCTGTCCGGGTTGATATCTGTTCATTATGAAACAAAAAAATGTGTTTTTTGCTTGAAATTCAAGTGGAAGCTGCTGTGAATCAAGGCCATGAGACTGGGGATTGTGTGTGAATGACACAATGGTGTGGGAGGGGTGTGTTGCATGGGTCTTCCCCATACAATCATCAATCTCAGCAGCAAATGGCACCTCCAGGGCACAGAGCAGTTTCATGGAGGATTTTTGGTCAGGAAAAAGTCACAGAATTATAGTTTTAACCTGCTCTACCATGCTTCAGATTGGGCCTTTGCCCCAGAATCAACCTAGCCATAAATCCAACTGCAGCAGTTGGCTCAGACAGCACAGATGCAGGTGGCATCTCTTCTGTGTACCAACTACTGGTCCCCCTACTCTTACTCCCTGGATTGGAAAAGGGAGGGTGGAATGCAGCAGGAGAGGAAATGTGAATGACAGGAAAGTGGTGGACTTGGAAGCTCTTGGAAGCACTCTCCACGCCCTCTTCCATTTTGTCCTCTCTTCATTTTCTAACCTTGAAATTGGAACAAGAAGGCTGGCACATCACCATGGAAGGGGAGGGCAGCATCTGGCATGTAGCCTCAGGCTTCTGAAGCTGAGCATCTTAAACTGGCCCTGCTATATGCAGCTGCTACCTTATAAAGCAAAAATAAACACCCAACTAGACATAATATTTCACATCACAACTAGTTTGGCTCAATCTCAGGGTGCAGGGGAGGGCTTACTGTATGTGATATAATGTGAAGAAAAATTTCTTCACACAAGAAAACTTGCAGGCCAGGGATCAGGGTACCTCAGAATCCTTTTTCAAAACACCTGGCTTTCTGTGTCTAGGGAGAAAGCCTCTACAAAGAAAGGAGCTCTTTTCATGTTGAGGAGCCCTCACCTGCAGTCTGAAATGGGAATAGTACCAGTAGTGGCTCCAGTTTTAAAGTGTCCTAGGGCAAAAGCCCTGTGAGGATTCGCCAAAGGTGCATTTACCCATGTTCAGGAATGCATATGCCAGTCCCCCAGAGTCTGTGAACCAGGCAGTAGATAAAAAGGCCCTTTTTTATTCAACCAGCCAAAGCGACAGTGGCTGCACTGAAGGAGGCTGCCCTGATTTTGGCTAACATTATGAGCCTGTATGGTGTGGTTTGGGAGTTGCAGGACCTAGGAGGGGGGGTAAAGGGGGTAATTTGTACCCAGGCCCAGGGTCAGAAAGGGAGCCCAGGAGCCAAAGGAGGGGGCCGGGAAAGTTCCTGGGATCTGACATTTTCCTATGTCACCTGAACTCACTGCCTGTGCATGATGCCAGAGCACAACCATGTGCATGCAGTGTGATGCACATCAGGCCTAGGAATGCATCCATGACCCTCCTTAACACAGTGTCAAATCTGGAAGGAAACTGGTCTGCCACAGTAGCTCTTTAGCTTGTGGATCCCATAGCTTGTGGAAGGAGTGTATAGAAGCTCAGGGACCCAGCTCTGGGGCTACAGTTGCTGCAGAAGTTCATTTTGGTCCATTCTAGTGTGAGCCTAAATACTATGAGGCTACTTTTTTGCAATGGATTTTCTATATTTCAAAGATTTTAGAGAGACTTAGGACTGGTGTTTGGTTTTCAATATTACTTTATCTAGCTGCCAATGCCACATGGTTGGGTAGACCTGGGCTCTGCATCACGAAGCCTAGTAGACCTGGGCTCCACAGATTATTGTGGCTGTCAGCAACCCTCCCTCTGCCCTCTTTTGCCCCCCCCCCCTCGGTCTGCCTGCTCCCATTGCCCCTCTCCCTTTGGGAAGAGGCGCAGAAGAAACTTTGTACCCCCTGATAAAATTCCTCTCATAGGCCCTGGGGAGTTGGACTTTGTCTTGAAAGATCCAGATTCAAATTCCTGCTCAGCCACAAAGCTTCCTGGGTGACCTTGGGCCAGTCACTATCTCCCAGGCTAACCTACCTTACAGAGGTGTTGTGATAGAAGGAACTATGTGTACCTTCCAAAGCTCCCTGGAGGAAGGGCAGTATAAAAATGTGAAAAAAAGGATGGTGTCCAGCTGGGAAAGCTCACCTGGCAGTGGTTCAGTAACAGTCCTCCATCACCACTGACCTCCCCACCGGACCCTGGCTGATATCAGGAGGTGATGAGAAACTACTGCAGCAGCAAACAGTAAGCACTCCATGAGACCTAGGTGGATGAACAGAGACAACAACGGACCCTTGCTACCTCAAGAATTGGCTCATGCCTCACCAGGCCCATTGCTGAGCTCTCTGTTTACAAATTCATTTGTTTTTTTTCTGAGAACTGGGCTAAAGTGCTTTCCTTTTATCAGTTCAGTACTTAACTAGAAACCACTGTACCAAATGCGTGGGTAGCTGCAGTTCCTACAACATGTCCAACATGTCAAGCTAAACACAGTTCACCATGCACCGTGCTCTACCAGGAGCTTCTCAAACCACTTTTTTTCTTTTCCTTTTTCTGCTGCTTTCCTAGGGCTGTTCACACATTAGGCTGCAGAGAATTCTGTAGCCAGGTACACATTTCCATATAGACCAGACTGTTATTAGGATTCATTTTTTTTTAGATCAACAGCCATGCACACTATATACAGACTGTACCCCATGTAATTCCCCATGGAATGGAACCAATTAATTACAACTAGGTAGAGATGAATACTGATTGTACTTTGTTTGATTTAAAGTATGAACAGCCCTCCTGTGGCTTAAAAAAGGGGAAGAGAAAGGTGAAACACCTGGCAGGTCACAGGACATACCTAGTGGGTTGTGTTCAGTTTGGTGAGTGGTGGCAGCCTCTCTTAGAAGGTGTAGGATTCTGTAGCAAGCATTATATTTTGCTGCCATTGTGCTTTATGGATTATGCTTTGCCTGTTATTCCTCACCTTTTGCTTAGAAGGGTGCCCATTTTCATGCCAAGAATGTTCTGGGAAATATTTCTCCCATGCTCAAAGTGAGCAATGATAAGGGACGTGTTGACACTTGGTCATAGCCAATTAAAGGCTTAACAGAAGAAAGTTGCAAAACAATATAGGGGCTCTCATTTTCATTGGGGCTGCCTGTCGGTTGCTAGGATGATAAGCTTTGTCTTTTGTGTGAACATAATGGGAATGAAAAATTAACTTTTTTTTGGAAACGGAGGTGATAATGCCACAAATGTTCCCACGGTGTAAATTTTTTGCACTGCTGAGTATCGCTTCTTGGAATCCTAGCTTTTTTTTTTCTTCTTCTTCTTCTATCCCACAATCTTGCAAAGTGTATTTCCTTTTCTTTGTAGGCAGCACAAACTAATATGTTCGCTTAATTAATTAACTGAATACCAAGCAAATCTGTTGATGAAGTACCATTAAAATGCTTGGCAGTTTACAGATAGGTCCCTGCCTATAAATTAGTCAATTTTACTTCTACAAGAAAAAAAGTTGTTCCCTGTAAAGAAGAGGGAATTCGTGATTTTTGTTTTTTATATGAATTCATTCATTCATTCATTCATTCATTCATTCTTAGTGTGACATACAATAACAAAATCAAGACAATAATGTAACATCTACATGTCCAGCAAAATGTAACTTCACTCTACAATGTCAATACCTTGAGATGACCATTCTTTAGAACGGTAATTTTCAACCCATGTGCCATAAATGGTCCACAGGTGTGCCACAGAAGTTTGAGGGAGGGTCATTTATTAGTAGGGCAATTTGAGAATGTGAACCTCCACCTACTCCCACCCACAGTGTGGTTTGCCTTGTCAATTGTCCAAAAACGGATGGTGGGCCTTGAAAATTTTAGCACCTTGCCAGTGTGCCATGAGATGAAAAAGGTTGGAAATCACTGCCTTAGGAGATGACCTTGGTTAGGACCAAAAAAATGCTGGCGAACAAAATGCTTCGCAAAATATTTGCTTTAAAATTAGTGGATTGAAATCATAGTCTTTCATTTTAATTGTTCAGACTGCAATCCTAAGCATATCTACTCAGAAATAAACCCATTTATCTCAATGGGACTTACTTTTACGAACGTGTGTGTATGAGGCAGCTTTAAGGCACTATTTTGGTTTTGTGCATTGAGTGTACTGGTGGAATCCTAACCAACTTTCCAGCACTAGCATAACTGTTTCAGTGGGTCATGTGCTGCATCCTGCAGTTGGGGGGCAGTCATGGAGACCTCTGCAAGGTAAGGCAATGTTTGTTCCCTTATCTCAGAGTTGCATTGCCCTTATGTCACTGCCTGAAAGTTGGTTAGGATTGCAGCCTAAAAGTCTGTGGTTATATGGTTTGAATAAATGTGTGCATGTTTGTAGCATAAAACAATATTTTAGATATATTTTTAAGTTGACATTTATGTTTATGTGTTTGTTGGTTAATACTTAATGGGGGGAAAATCTGTTTTGGAAGATACAAGTAGCTGCAGAAAGGCAGTCAAGGCATACACTAGTTTTATTAAAACAACTGTAGTACTAATGGTAGTACAGAGTTACTGTAATCTTTCATGGCTGCCTGCCATAAGCTGCCTGTGGAAGAGCTGAGCAACCTGTAAAACCTGGATTGGAATGCCTTTGGGATTGGGTAGATTTACCACAGAATCCTATGTATGTCCACTTAGAAGTAAATCCTATTAAAATTCAGCAGGTAGGTGTAAGTGGGGCAGGAGGTGTGGTCTGATAGTTGAACTGCTGTACTGTCTGAAGAGTAAAGGAGGAACAACCGTGGTCTTGTTTCTGGATGGAATACCAGGCTGATAAGCTGCTATTACCTGTTATGACATGATGGAGTTGCTGCTGAGTTGGTGACTCTGTGCAGGGGAGTGTGTGAGAAGGTTGGCCAGCAAAGAATGGAGAACAGCCTTGAGGCTGTGTCTGGATATACAGCTGCCTGCTGAAGCTTGATGGCACACAGCCAGAAGAGATAACCACACTATGAAAGGAACATCTGGTGACTGAGGGTTCTGTGAGTCTTTCCACAGAAGGAACTGTAAAAACCCCATTGAAAGATAGTGACTTAGATTAGTGTGCCTACGCCAACCACCTTGAATGCTGTTTAAAGAGTGAGAAAGTCAGTATATAAATACCTATGTATGTATAGGATTGCTGCTTTAGGCTGTGATCCTATGAATATTTACTGGAGAATGGGCCTCATGGAAAGCAGAGACCTTATGTCCAAGTGAGCATGCATAGGAGTATGCTTTAAAACTACTATGATTGGAAAGGGCTCCTAAACCTTGCATAGTTATCTATGCATCAAGATCATTTAGCTGTTAACTGGTATCCTGTGAAGTTTCCCACAAAAGACTGGAAGGATTAAAGTCTTGCAGTAGAGCACCTCAAATTAGCCATCTGAATGAACAGTAACTAAAAACTCTCTCCTGGAATACATCATTTTAAAGCGCGTAGTGGATGGTTTCACAACAGATCAGGTACAGTTACGCAAAGGAGGAAAATCCAGAGGAAAGCAATTAACTTGGCACTATAGAGGTTTTTTGCTGGTTAAAAAAACACTACCTGAATGTACCTATGTATCACCTTAGGCCATCTTTCTTAGGTAAGCAACTAGTAGTTGGCAACCTTCAGTCTCGAAAGACTATGGTATCACGCTCTGAATGGTGGTTCTGGAACAGTGTCTAGTGTGGCTGAAAAGGGAGTGACAATCCCTTCCACACTGGGAGCAAGTGCAGTCTGTCCCTGGTCTGTCTCCCTGGCTATAGGCCTTCCTTCTTTGCCTCTTTGCCTCAGTCTGTTGGCCAAGTGTCTCTTCAAACTGGGAAAGGCCATGCTGCACAGCTTGCCTCCAAGCGGGCCGCTCAGAGGCCAGGGTTTCCCAGGATTAGGATTAATACCCTGCTTTAAAATCTTTTCAGTCTGTTCCTATACCACATTCTGAATATGCAAATCAAAAGTGTGATTAACCATTAATGAGTATGCTACAGGACAAGTAGCCCACACAAACATGTTCTAATACTGCTCTCATAGAAACCCTTCTAAAAAAACGCACCAGTTTATTAGATATGCTCCACACCCAAACCGGCCCTGACGTGATTTACCATCTAGCAAGACCAGCTTTAAGACAATTGGACCCAGTTGTGGAGCCAGAGAAGGGGTGGAGCTATTATTGCGGCACAGCTCCAAAATTCACCATTTAAGCTGCCCCTTCCCCTTGCTCTTGGAGCCTATCTAGGGATGACAGCAATGCGGAGGAGATGCCTCCACATTGCTTTCACTCCTCAGATTGGTCCTAAGAGCAAAGGGATGGGGCAGCTTACACAGCAATTTTTTGAGCCATGGTGCACTTACAGCTCCCCCCCCCAATAGGCTCTGCTACTGATTGGACCAAGTGCTCCAAAATGGGCCCCATAACTAAGGGCACCCCGCACTAGGACAGTCTACTCTAGTTTTGTCAAATACACACACAATGCCACATTGAAATAGACATTTTGAATTTTTTTCCTAAACAAAAAATTAAATTAATATTTTCACTAAATCATTTCACAGTCATTAAAACAAGTGGTTAAAACAAGTGGTTTTATAACTATTACTTTTCAAAGGTAATCTACACATTTTGTTTGTTTACTTGTAGGCTTACATGTATGCAATTTTATATTAAAATATGCTTCGTTCCATTTGACCCATTAACTCACATGCACTTTTTAAGCATGCATTTTGATTGCTTTCCATTATATCATAGAGATATAATGTATTATAGACTTTCTATTTATATGTCTAAGATTCTACAGACCTTGGCTGTGACCCTGGGGCTCAGCAAAAATGTTTTCAGTTGGGCCCTTCAGCTCCAAGGCCGACCCTGCCATCTAGATCTACACAAAGGAGCCAACAGGGAAGACAAAGGGATGAAGGTGGGCAAACAGGTGGTACTGTCTCCATCCTCAGGTTGCTTTTCTGCTGTCCAGCTTTCCAATTTGAGTGACTGATGCACGCACCCACAAGTCAAACATTATTCAGACATCAATCATGTCCCTTCCCTCATGTTTTGGCAAGATATCCTTGGAGACTTGGAAATGGCAGAGAAATTAAATGAGTTCTTTGCATCTGTCTTCGTGGTAGAAGACCTTGGGCAGATACAGCTGCCCAAACAGCCCCCCCCCCCACCAAGGAATTAAGTCAGGAATTAAGGTTAAAAGAGAAGATGTTTCAGACCTCACTGACAAATTAAAAATCAATAAGTCACTGGGCCCAGATGGCATCCACCCAAGAGTTATTAAGGAACTGACGAATGAAGTAGCCAATCTCTTGACTAAAATATGCAACTTGTCCCTTAAAACGGCCATGGTACCAGAAGATTGGAGGATAGCAAATGTCACACAAATCTTTAAAAAGGGAAGGACAGGGGCCTGGGAAACTATAGGGTGGTCAGCCTAACATCTGTTCCAGTAAGATGGTGGAATCCCTCATCAAAGATAGAATATTAAAACACATAGGGCATAATCCTATCCTGCGCTGGAACAGGCAAGCCAAGAGGATTGCACTGTATTCAGTGCAGGATAGGGGCCATAAGCAGCTCAGCCAGAAGCAAGGGGAAACATTTCTCCTTACCTCCAGATAAGGGCCGCTGGCTGCTATGGGTCTCCTTGGATATGCACCACCTCTTGAGGTGGCACTAGTAATTGGCAGATCCGAGCCCTGCCTCCCGCTCTTCTCCGCCGGGGTCGCCCACCACCCACCCTCCCCCTACCCAGGAACACCTCCCTCCCGCCTCCTCCCCGCCTACCTGTGCTCCTTGCACTGGCCCAGCCAGGCCAACACAACCCGCGTGGAGGAAACCTGTGCGGAGGCTTGCATCGGCCTCCACAGGCCAGCACTTCTCTGATCGCCAGCCCAGCTTCCTCCCAAGGAGGTGCAAACATGCCTTATGGCATGTTTGTGACCCTCCTGGGCTGGCGCAAGAGACTTGTGCCAGCCCAAGTCAAAGGCTGGATTGTGCCTATAGACGAACAAGCCTTGCTAAGGGAGAATCAGCATGGCTTCTGTAAGGGTAATCTTGCCTCACAAACTTTTTAGAATTATTTGAAAAGGTCAACAGGCATGTGGATGCGGGAGAACCTGTGGATATTATATATCTAGATTTTTCAGAATGCGTTTGACATGAACCCTCACCAAAGGCTGCTGAGAAAGTCAGTCAGGGAATTAGAGGGCAGGTCCTCTCCTGGATTAGGAACTGGTTGAGGACCAGGAAACAGAGAGTGGGTGTCAATGGACAATTTTCACAATGGAGAGAGGTGAAAAGCGAAGTGTGCCAAGGATCTGTCCTGGGACCAGTGCTTTTCAAATAACCTGGAGACAGGGTTAAACAGGGAGGTGGTTAAGTTTGCGAAAGACACCAAATTTTTTTAAGTGGTGAAGAGCAGGTGAGATTGTAAGGAGCTCCAGAAGGATCTCTCCAAACTGGGAGAATGGGCAGCAAAATGGCAAATGCATTTCAATGTAAGTAAGTGTAAAGTAATGCACATTGGAGCAAAAAATCAAACTTCACATATAGGCTAATGGATTCTGAGCTGTCTGTGATCAATTAGGAGAGGGATCTTGGGGTGTTGGTGGACAGTTCAATGAAAGTGTCAACCCAATATGCGATGGCATTGAAGAAAGCTAATTCTATGCTTGGGATCATGAGAAAAGGTATTGAGAATAAAACAGCTAATATTATAGTGCTGTTGTACAAATGGTAAGGCTACACTGGGAGTATTGCGTTCAGTTCTGGTCGCCACATCTCAAAAAGGATATCATGGAAATGGAAAGGGTGTAAAAAAGAGCGACTAAGATGATTACTGGGCTGGGGCAAAATTCCTTATGAGGAAATGCTACAGCATTTGGGGCTCTTCAGTACAAAAAAGGCACCTGAGGGGGGACATGATTGAGACATACAAAATTATGCAGGGGATGGATAGAGTGGATAGAGAGAGATGCTCTTTTCTCTCTCACATAACACCAGAACCAGGGGACATCCACTAAAATTGAGTGTTGGGAGAGTCAGAACAGACAAAAGAAAATATTTCTTTATTCAGTATGTAGTTACTCTGCAGAACTCCTTGCCACAGGATGTGGTGATGGCATCTGGCCTAGATGCCAGTTTTAATCTAAATCACTGGGTATAATAAAAGCTTACCAGCATACCAGATTCAAAAACTATATCAGTTTGACCTCCTTTGTTTAGAAAACACTGTGGTGGGGAATCCCTGAATATTACAGAACAAGCAAAGAAAAAAGATCTAGACAGTTTAAGTATGTTCAAATCACGTTTATTACAGTGGGACTTAAAAGTGCTTAACTTTGGCTGGATAGTAACAATAAAAGCTCTAACAAACACTTTGGTTGTTTGTGTCAAAAGGCAGAGAGGTAGTTTGGTAAGCCTTTAAATATACCCTTAGACAGAGAAGAAATCTTAATCTACATAATCACATACATGATATACATCAGGGGTGGCCAAACTGCAGCCCATGAGCCACATATGACCCTTTGATATATAATGTGCAGACCATGGAAATATGTTGGCTAAGCTCCTTTCTTGCATCACAATTACTATGAAAGGTAAATTAAAAAATTTCAAGCTTTATAATTATTCACCAGATATAAACTGAAAGTTCACTGGATTAAACCACAAGTTTAATGTTCATGGTAAGTATGTTTAAGAATTTAAATGTTGTTTAAATATTGTGACTCTTGAACACCTCAAGATTATCATATGTGTCTCTTTCGTACCAGTAGTACTGGTGCACCACCAACACTGGACCCGCAGCAGTTGGCGTGGGGCCATGGTGCCAATGACAAGGGCTTTCAGTGGTAAGTACTACTGCCAGCCAGCGGCAGGCCTTTCCAGGTTTGGGGGAGGGCGGGGAGGGGGCAAAGTTGAGGTGTTCTGCAACATCTGCTCATTTGCAAACCCACAAATGTTGAGCAGGGGAAGTGTGGGTAGGTAGTGCTTGCCCACAAGCAGCCTCAGTAGCAGAAGCCAAAAGCAACAGCACATCCGTTCCTCCGCTTCTCTTTTTCCTCCCTTGGCACTCAAGCTCCAAGGCAGCACATTGTTCCCAGCCTCCACCCTTGATTGCCCCTTAATTAGAATGTGTTGCTCGTAGCCAAACTAAGGCAAACCTAAAGGAAACCCTTGAACAGCAGAACACCACAGTCCATAACACAATTTTATCAGGTCATCTGTTCAGTGGCTCCGTGCGCTCAGAGCCTTGTTGTTGCTGTGTAAGTTTAGCTGATGTTACTATTTTGATTTAAACGTTTTGTTGTCAGCAATGAGGCTTTGGGGATCGAATGGGCTACATATAGGAATATTTTACAATTTCTAATATTTGGTGGAGGAGACCTCAGGACAATTTTAGGAAGAACTGAACATCTTGGGGTAAAGAAAACATAGGTAAAATGCATGGAGCAGTGGACATTGGATGGACGCAGTCTTATCACTAGTAGTTCTCGTGTGTGTGTTTCTCTTCAGGACTGAAAATAAATGGTTTTGTGAAATTGCAGTAGAAGGCAGCAGTGCAGAGCCCTGATTGACTGGAATCTATGTTATTGCCAATCAACCTCCCCCTGCCAATCCTAGAATATTTTTGCTTTTCAAGAACAAAAACAAAAGAAACAGGTTTCAGTTTTGTTAATAATAAGTCTACAGATTGATAGATAAATTGATAAATGTGCTTGTGGCATGGGACGGGGAGGATAAGAACATAGGAACAGCCCTGCTGGATCAGGCCATAGTTTAGTCCAGCTTTCTGAATCTCACAGTGGTTCACCAAATGCCTCAGGGAGCACACAAGACAACAAGAGGCCTGCATCTGGTGCCATCCCTGGCATCTGGCATTCTGATGAAATTTGCATTCTGGCATTCTGATGCAATTTTATTATACCCAGTGATTTAGATTAAAACTGCTAGTGAGTACAGGTATCCCCTGCTTTCTGATCATTTGTTTTTTGATGATCCGATCTGATCTTTCAACTCATTTAAATTCTACCCAGAAGTCATTCATTCAACACATGCTTTGCTCTTTCAACCTCTCTCTGCTGTTCTAAAGGCTAAAATTTCCTTCCCCTGTGTTGATTTGCATATGAAATGATGATTCCAACTATATTGGTGTGTGCGTGCATGTGTGTGAGAGAGAACACATGCCAACTTTAGCTCCGGGTCTATTCCCATTCCCATTCCCAAAGGCGTTAATGAATGTCCATGTGCAGAAATCTTTGTGTGACAGCAGGAATTTTCAAGACAAAAAAAGGCATTTGCAATTTGCTAGCTAAAAAAGCATTGGAAGCTACATTTGTAAACTCAAAAAAAAAAGATTGGGTTTTGCTTTTCAACCACTTCCTCTTTTCACCACTGCTCCAGTCCCTAACCTGTCAAATGAATGGGGATGCCTGTAACAGCCCAATCCTATGCTTCCTGGCATCTGCTGGAGCAGCAGTGCCAAAGCAGCTACCGCTATATCCAATGGGCACCAGAAAGCAGCAGAGAGTCTCCTTAGGGGAAGGGGACCGGGCAGCCCTGGCCCCAGCAATGGGTCTCCTCAAATCTGCATCGACTATTTTGCTGGAGCAAACACAAGAGCCTTACCTGCCCCATCCTTGTTCTGCCCTCATAAATAAATAAATAAATAAATAAATAAATAAATAAATAAATAAATAATTTTGCTGGTGCAGAACCAAGGAGAATAGAGGAGGGGGAAGAGCATATTGGCGCATGGAGTGCCACTAGTACCCACTCCCTCCCACATTGTTCTGCCCATCTCCACCCTGTCCCTACTCAGACACCCCCCCCCCATTTCGCCTCCTCCCTGCATTCTTCCTACTGCCATTCCCCACACCGGCTTACCTGTACTTCCACTGGTAGCTGAGCTTCTGACACCACTGCTGTTTGCAGTAGCAGTTGTGGAATGGCTGCCAGCAGTGGTCTGTGCGCACTGCCAAAAGTCTGTTGTACAGCTTAGTTAGGATTGAACTACACCTTGCCTTGTTAGGATTGGGTCTAGAAGGGATTGGGCTATACCTTATCTTGTGTCTGCAAATCCCAATGACTTTTTCTCTTTTAAAAAGCAACTGCGAGAGGCCGATTTGCATAAAGGCCAGGGGGAGTCTAACCCCTTTCCCCAGCACTGCAGTCTCGATCCCCCAAAGCTATTCTTTGCTGCAGAGGGAGAAATTCAAACACAAAATTCAAGGGGTGCATTTAAGTCAAAGACTCAGCACAGGGGCAAAGGGTTAAACACACACAGAGTCCCTGTACCACCAAACCAGGGTCCCTTATGGCAGCCTGTCTAAAAAGAAAAAGGCTTTGGGAATCCCATTTGCAGAACTCCCATGTCATTTCTAGATTGTCCCTTACCAAACAACCACTTTACTTACAACTCAAATGACCATTTGTCTACCAAGATAAAGTTTTTTTTACAAGTCATATTGCTCCAGGATTCCAGAAGGAAGATGCAAATCTGTTAACATGTTAGCTTTTAACTTTGAAATATACGACTTAAAATTACTGATTTACTTTTCTCATCCCACTTGAGAACTTCAAACAATTTGATCCAGTGCCATGATCACTGAGTGCTAAAACCCATGTGATACTGAGTTGTGTGTAGTTCTCTCTCCGGCTGGATGGGGTTGGGTTATGCAGTCACAGATGCTGCTACCTGTGAAGTACAATATAGGTGGGTAGATATAGGTGGGTGCCTTCTACTGAGTCAGGCCATTGGTCCACCTTGGTCAGCAGATGGACTCATAAGAGTTTTTCAGGGTTTTGGATGAGAGTCTTTCCCAGTCCTCCCAGGAGATGTCAGAGATTGAACCTGGGACCTTCTGCATGCCAACCAGATGCTCTAACACTGAGCTATGGCTTTCTTCCTACAAACTGTACCACAGCAGGGAAATAGGTTTTAAAATCTTTCTCTTCCATCAGTTTTTCCACTGAAAATCACCTCTTTCAAAGTTGTTTTTTCCATTACGGGAGAAGAGATGCAGGTACCCATATCAATCCACTGCAGGGGTGGGGGGGATGGGAGGGGAAAACCACAGGAAAGGAAAGGTTAAGATTGCCCCCTTCCCTTCACTTGGTGTAATCTTACATATCTGGTAGCTGCCTCCATAACCTCATTTTGTCTCAAAAGCAAAACAAGAAAAAGAAACTTCAGGGAAAAACTCAGTGTCACCTGTAGTTTGGCCTTTAAGAAGCCAGAATTTATGAATATAAGAATTGGTGGCTTGCAAGATCAGACCCAGGCCAATATACTTCAGTCAGTTCCTTTTACATGCTTCCTAATGTTCTCCCTTCCATGCTTTGTTTCCCTTGTAAGCCAGCATTTCAGATTGCAGGCCTGCCAGCAAGGTCTTGGGGTTTTTGAGCAATTGTTTCAAACCGAAACAATGACTCTGACAATGATGATAACCACTCAGGACTCCTGCACAGGTCTCAGCTTCTGCACAGGTCTCATTTTCGGGTCATTTTCAGTCAGCCCACATGGTAACTATTTTCGTGTTGGGTGGACTGTAGAGAGCCATTCATGTGCCAAGATTGTTTCACCTCAACGGATTAATGTAGTGACGGCTGTTGATTGATACAGTTTATCATGTGGTGACACCAAAGCATGGAACAATTTAAAGCATTGTCTGTTTTGCAGTCATAATGTGTGCATCAGTTCTCATGGAACTAGGCAATTATGAATTTTAAGAATTAAATGCAGCCACTTTGAATAATATCAAAGGGGGAGAAACATGCAGTTGTAGAATGTGCTTCTCACTTTTGGAGTTAATTGATCTGGCAACTCTGCATGCAATTTGTGCATACATTTTGTGGGATTTGTGCACAGTACAGGGGCTTAATTCCAGTATTTAGGGCTTTTTTTGAAATACTGTATTATAAAATGTGGGAGATCGCATCACTAAGAACATAAGAACAGCCCCACTGGATCAGGCCATAGGCCCATCTAGTCCAGCTTCCTGTATCTCACAGCGGCCCACCAAATGCCCCAGGGAGCACACCAGATAACAAGAGACCTCATCCTGGTGCTCTCCCTTGCATCTGGCATTCTGACATAGCCCATTTCTAAAATCAGGAGGTTGCGCATACACATCATGGCTTGTACCCCGTAATGGATTTTTCCTCCAGAAACTTGTCCAATCCCCTTTTAAAGGCATCTAGGCCAGATGCCGTCACCACATCCTGTGGCAAGGAGTTCCACAGACCAACCACACGCTGAGTAAAGAAATATTTTCTTTTGTCTGTTCTAACTCTCCCAACACTCAATTTTAGTGGATGTCCCCTGGTTCTGGTGTTATGTGAGAGTGTAAAGAGCATCTCTCTATCCACTCTGTCCACCCCCTGCATAATTTTGTATGTCTCAATCATGTCCCCCCTCAGGCACCTCTTTTCAAGGCTGAAGAGGCCCAAACGCTGTAGCCTTTCCTCATAAGGAAGGTGCCCCAGCCCCGTAATCATTTTAGTCGCTCTCTTTTGCACCTTTTCCATTTCCACTATGTCTTTTTTAAGATGTGGCGACCAGAACTGGACACAATACTCCAGGTGTGGTCTTAATGATCTCCTGTTGTCTCATCTAATGTAGCCCTGAAATTGACCAAGCAGGAATGTGGTTTGGGGAAAAGGGTTAACACTCCTTCCCTCATGGTCCTTATCCAAAATGGGAATCAGCCAGAGCTGCAGTTACCCTGTATTAAAAACAAACAAACAAACAAAAACACTATGGGAGATACAACCCTGGATATCTTCCTGAGTCATCTAGTTTGACTGTGAGTTCTGGAATTAATCCCCATTACTCTATCTTTAAAACACAGAGACCTCAGCGTACAACTTCAAGAGATCACTCAGAATTATTTTCCCCCAAAACAGATAGCTAAAGGAACCCCACAAAATGCAGGGTTGCTCAAAATGTAAGAGACATACAGAGAGGAAACAGGGCCAAAAATAAATGGCTGGTTGATTTACAGGTTACAGCATTTTCTTTCCCTCAGGTGCCCATAAATCTCTTACTCCTTGTAAAAACTGAATTTAAAAAACAATTGAGAGCTTCTTAGCCAAGCCCTCTGATTCCAGCTGCAGCAGGTCTCTAAAACAGAATAACTTTCCACAAGACCAGCCCACAAGGTTCCTGTTAGGTGGATGGGAAATCTCCACATCTAGCCAAGCGAAAGACGCTGTTAAATTATTTTATAGTCATCCTTGCAGGTTCTCCGTGACTATGCTGCTGACAAATGACTCTTGTGTTTTTAAAGATATCGTTTATGAAGTCCATTGGCTTTTCAGACCAGTTTTCTCCACAGATTTCAGGATCAAAGTTATCTCTCTCAGGTCCCATTAACACTGCTTACATCAGCCATACATATATTAAAACTATCCCCCGCTTATGCTATTTGTACCCAGTCCTTGTCTCTTTCTCTCACACTCCAATGCACACCTCACTTGAGGCAGTCCTTTACCTAGAAAAGAAGCAGGATACTAGAGACTCCAGCACCACCCTTTAGCTGTTGTCTCATCAACAACTGTGCTCTCCTCCCACCGGCATCTACAGTAGGTGTGGCTGACTGTCCCATTTGACAGACTGGGTGCCAGCCAGTACTGAACACCATTCAAGGCTGTGTGGAACAGCCCTATAGCTATGCATTGCAGTAACTTTATAACTGCCTGCAGAAAGCAGCAGCTTTCCCATCTTCCTTAAAAAGAAATTGGCCAGCCAGTGACTGCCTACCTATTTGTGGACTTTTATCCCTTTCATATAATCACCTGTCCTAAGTGACTTCGCTTGACGATATAGCCCATGATGTCCACAGCATGAAGCAACGGCTTCCAGAAAGCAGCACATGCCAATAATGTAACTGATTCACAGTTGCACTAATTTCAGAAGGCTCCTGTGTGTACCTGCTCTGTGGCATTGTCCAGCTGATCTGCACTGTTTTCACCATCATTGCCACGCTGCCTATCAGTATGGACAAGAGGATCCACTTTTTGGTTGTTGCTCAGTAAGTGTGCAGATAGTTGCTACCTGCATTGCTTCACGCATAGCTACTGGACTCCAATAGCATCTTATGCATCAAACTAGCTCTACTCTGTCATAATGACGCAAACCAGTTTGAGGACTCTTGACTCTTGACATATCATGAACACATAGAATGCTTTACTGCAGCAGTACCCAAACCGTGTGGTGCAGAACCCCAGGGTGCCACGGTGAACTTACAGAGTGCCAGCTAGGCACCACCATCTTAGCTAGATAACGTGAGATATTGTGCTATCTCAGGGGAGTGCTGTGGACATCTTTTCCTCCATTGGTGTTGACGCGACAAGGTCCCATGAAATAATTCCTGTGACACTAAGGGCTCTATGACCAGGGTACATTTGGGAACCATTGCTTTACTGTGTAAAAAATAATTTTCAGTATATTCTTAATGTCCCTCTCAGGCAGATCAATATTTTTATTCATTTGACAGATCAGAAGCTGACAAGAGAATACCAGTTTGGCTTGGTCATTCTATAAGTTCCATTTGAATAATGCCAGGGTTCCTATATAAGGTAGAGTATCCAGGTGCCTCCTGACATTTAAATGAGTGTGTGTTAAACACAGATCAAGCTTTATTTCTGAAGACAGAAAAAAGGTTGTGTGAAGTTTTGGGATCACCAGAACTTAACCTGAAATCACAGAATTTATTTCTTGGTCCTCTATTAAAATGGATTCAAATCTGTTTTGCTCAAATCCATGTCAAAAGCTACTGTGCAACTTGGACTCTGCACTTATTTTCTAGTGATCAAGTCCATTGCATTTTAGATTAACTATGAATTAAGCATTAACTTAATGACAGGATGCCAGAAGAGAAAAATGTAACAAAATTGAAATTATAGAATTGAAATTAATGCTCTAATGTTGTCCTCAGAGCCAGTACGATCACTAAAAAGTTCCCATCAACTTTGTGTCCATTTTCTTCCTATGGAACTACAACATTCACCTGTTCAGATGGTAGCCAAAGGTGAAGAAGAAAGACATTTACATCAATATTAACATGCAGTGACACTTGTTCACATGTAATTCGCTAATGTTGTACTAGGCATCAAAAAGTGCTCTCCTCTTGCCAGAGTGACATAACAAGCCACAAGGGAATCAATGCCGCACTAGGAACATGTTAGGAATACAGATTATAGCGTTCCTCTTTTGTTTTTGTGGAATAGGAGCAATTATTGCAGCTACTGCCTCAAATGAATGGAAAGTAACCAGCAGGGCATCGTCGGTGATAACAGCGACGTGGGTCTTTCAAGGTCTCTGGATGAACTGCGCAGGAAATGCTCTGGGTGCTTTTCACTGCAGACCTCATCTTACTATCTTCAAAATAGAGGGTAAGCAAAAGGGAATTAACAGAAATCAGTGTGGTATTTGAAAAACTAAGGGCGCAGTCCTAACCCACTTTCCAGCACTGACATAAGGACAATGCAACTTATGGGCAAGGGAACAAACATTGCCATACCTTGAGGAGGCCTCTGTGACTCCCCAGCTGCAGGATGCCACCCAACTGCAGGATGCAGCACATGCCCCACTGGCACAGCTATGCCTGTGCTGAAAGGTTGGTTAGGATTGCGCTCTAAATCTACATATGAGTCAAGTTCACTGGGGAACAAATATGGTCTTTAGGATAGTTATAAATATGATTATGCACCAAGAGCATGTTCATTTGGGTTTACGGGAGTTTGAGTTTCCAAGAATTGGGAGAAGCTTCTGGAAAGCAACCTAACCTATTGCTTCTTTCTCCTCTCCCTGCTACAATCATTGCCATTCCTACTGCCTCACTGCCCACGAGTGCCAGAATGTTTTCAATACTCATACATATATATATGCACACATGTACACGTTGTCACCCGTTTATTATCATACAGGAACCATTTTTCCATGTGCTAAATCACTAATATGTAATAATGTCAAAAATAGGATGGCAGTAGCAGGCGTCAGGCAGCAAGCAGGAAGACAAAACAGTAACAGGTGGCGTGGGGGTGGAGCAAAAACGTATGTAAAGCATCAAATTGCCTCTGGGGAAAGATTCAGAAGTTCCTCTCCAAAATCTGAAGCAGCCCAATTCAAATCTCTATAATTTTTTTTATAGTGGGATGATCCATTGGGCTTGGAGGGAGTGAAACAGTATTGAAATAAATTAACATACAGCAAATTTTCAGGACTAATACTTTCAAGGGTATAACACCAAGCAGTAAGGAAACTACTAAGAAAGCTCTATTCCTTTTAAGTATAGGGAGACTCCTGTATCCTCGGATCCTGTATCTAGGGATTCAGTTATCTGAGAATGGGGACCACAGGTCCCCATATGCACTTCTCCTTTGGAGGGGAGCTCTGCTCCCCTCGCTTTCAGAGGATGCTCTTAGCCTGGCAGTTTAAAAAGTGTAACTTCTGGTTTCATGGAGAAATCAGAAGTGGTGTTTTTAATGCATTAGAAGGTTCCAGGAAACCGCTTCCAGGCACTTTTTTAACTGCCAGACCTTTTGCACTTTTTAAACAGCTAGGCTCAGAGGACCCTCCGGAGGGTAAGGGACAGGTGTTTGCCCGTATCCATGGTTTCAGGTAACCGCAGGGGATACCAGAATGGCACACCTGTAATACAGTACTGTAGAACTTACTCCTGCCCAAAGTGCCTTAAAAGGCAGAAGCTTTGTTTGCAATTGACGAATCTCTGGATACAAGAAAAAGATATGACTCTGGAACAGAAGTATTAATCTATAGTCATGGGGGACTACTGTGGTCCTGGAAACCCTGGGTTTAGTCATGGGTTTATCAGGATTTCCTTCATTTGGAGGCTAGTAATAGCTGGCAAGAATCCCTGAAAGACATATTGTCAACCAGTACCAAATTTCCCCTCTAAATCTGCAGCTGTTGGAATTTGTTACATATGTTCTAGGCCAGCTTACCCTTTTAGCAGAGCTATGGTGAGGCCTGATAACATCAGCTAGGTCCTCTGATGAACTGTTTATGCCCCTTAGAACAGATCCCAGAACCTTCTGCAATGCACTGGGGTTCTATAGCACAATATGCAAGGAGTTTCTCAATAGACAAGTCCAGAAAGAGTTTATCTAGAAAGCTGAAGACCATTGCCCCAAGGTGTCCCCCATTTCTTTGCCCAGCCTTGTCTTCTTCCACTACTGCAGGTTTAAGCCTCTCCCTTAAATCTCTTCATGCCAGGTGGGCCAGATTGGGAAGCTGATTTCCCTCAGCCATGTTGGCAGTGTTTGACACCAAACCAAGGAGAAATTAGACGAGGTTGTTGAGAACCCAAGACAGCTCCCACAATTTCATTTCTGTTTTATGTGATGGGAGCACTCCATTCTTATCTCAGTGAGTTCTGGCTTATTAGCTTTGATGCACAATATTTGACTACTGGCCCATGTTTCTTTAAGGTTTGCAAAAGCTCACTCACTGAATTCTTAAGTGTAAACATTTCTTATAAATACCCCTAGTACAGATTATCATGGCTAGCTTTATTGGTGTTTGTAACTTGTGGATGTTTTAAGTTTGATTTTCAAACATTTACAGTGCAATCCTATGCATGCTTATTCAGAAGAAAGTCCCATTCAGTTTCATAGGGCTTACTCCGAGGAAAATATGCACCGGATTGCAGCCTTAGGGACCAATCCTAAACTTATCTAGCACCAGCTCTGAACCCTAGTGCCGGCACTGGGTACCGTAAACTTGCCATAAAGTACATTTATGGCACCCAGAGAGGAAGAAGCACTGGCGCTGGGCCTGCACCAGTTAGGTGCTGGGTCCAGCACCAGCAGGAGGAGGATCTGCCACTGTGGCGGGTAAGTGTGACAACCAGGTGGCAGTGCAACTTCTGGAGGGGAGGGTGGAACGATAGCGAGGTAGGGGAGGAACTGGAGAGGGGTGGGTGGGACTGGTGGAGCCCTGCTCCACTGGATCTTGAACTCCATGTCAGACCAGAAAGCTGACATGGAGGCTCTTGCATTTGCACCGGCAAAATAGCTGGCACAGATGCAAAGATACCCATTGCCAGGGCTGAGGTTTTCCTCAGAGGTCGGGTGTGTGTGTGTGTGTGTGTGTGTGTGTGTATTCAACACCTGCTGAATACAGTGGTAGCTGCTTTAGTGCCACTGCTCCAGTGGACACCAGGAAGCATAGGATTGGGCAGTTAATCACCCAGTGACTAATTATCACACAGTTATCATTAAGTCTGCTTTGCAAATGTATGAACTCTCCAGACAGCAGGCTATCAAAACTTGGAGAAGCTTTGATCTACTAGGTGTTGGCAGATAAAAAGACTGACAGCAACTCTTGTTCAAAAGACACGGCAGCAGCACACAGCGATGACATTTAGGGGCACTAATTCTAACCACTCGGTGCAACAACTTCTACAGTGTAGAATTACACTAAGTGAAACGAAACACTGAACAGTAATCCAGCATTTTAAACTATCAGTTGTTATACTTCCATATTAAAAAAAAAAAAAAATACTGTACCTACCGTACAGCAGCCAATTCCGCTTTTATGAATTCCATGTATTTTAACTGCTGTGATAAATGTGCAAACCCCATTGTATGTCTTAAGGTCAATATCTCGGTTCCAACACACTAGCCTGACAAAGAAAGAGGTCCTGGATCAAGTCTATGAAAAGAGGGTGAGAAATGATTTTTCAGTGGTTTCCATTATGCTCTATGGAACAGAATTACAGTACTAGATTGCCATTGTTGCAGGAGGGGCAAAACCTATCTATAAGAAACAAGGATGACCAGCATTCCCACACCTATCATGATTTCACTAACACCTCTACTTTCTCTCATTTAAATGAATGGCTTCCATTCAATCCTATGAGAAAAAGTAAAACAATGCACTTTAGGACATCACTAGAGGGGATACACAAATGGTAACTGCCCTCAAACAGCTCAATTTGCATGGAGTTTCCTTGGGAACCACGTGCCTTTCAGTGAGCTGCACATATACATTATCCAATGTACTTTTCCAAGGGATGGGCCCTTTCTCCACCCTTACCCACTGCCTGTCATAATGTGGGCCTTGTACAAGTTACATAAAGTTTGCTAAACTGATTTAGATCAGTCACTTATTACTGCATTCTGTTTACCAGCAGTCAGAGAAAAGTCCTATTGAGAGGCATGCAAGCTGATATGATGAAGACTTAAACCCACTTCCTGTTTCTTAATCCCCAGTATCTAGTTGTCAGGAGCATATTGTCTGTAAGAACTTTTGACTATCATGGTGACAGGTTTGTTTTCTATATGCTCTTCCTTTTTTTAATTTTAAACCCATTTCTGCCCAGCCCACAGGTGTACACATATTATCTCGGTTGCGTATATGCAATGTTGGCCAGAAATGGCTTAAATAGCTTATGCCAATAGCTATTACAGCATCCTGTGGCAATTAGTTCAATGGATTAATAATGCACTGTGTGATGAATATTTTCTTGTGTTTGATGTAAATTCACTGCCTGTTTGTGTCAGTGGTGAATTTTATTATTTTGAGAGACAGCACAAAGAACTTCTCATTCGTCACTCTTTCCAATATTGGCATGATGTTATCAAAGCGTTTCTGAACCTTCCAGTCATGTCTGGGATAGTGTTCTTTAATCCCTGCTTAGTCTCCATTTGTGGCACCATCATTTGGAAACTAGTTTTGGAAACTTTGTGCACTAAGAAAAGAGGGGACGCAGCACCGATGTGTATGCTACCCAGAAGGAGATCTGCACATTTAGGTTGCAATCCTGTACACACTGGCCTGAGTGTAAGCACCACTGAACACAGTGGGACTTACTTAAGTAAACATGCATAATATTGTGCTGTTATTTCCTTTATATATGATCCAGAAGTGTGGGAAGAGGATTTGTGAGTCACTCTTGCTTTTTCTTGCCACTTCTCTAGAAAATCCAAAGTTCCACTTTTATGCTTCAGTCTGAAAAAAATATGGTGTTTCAATTTAAGGACACAATTTCAACTTTAAAAAACTCTGTCCATAGACTTGGAGTTTAACTTTATCAGTGTCTATGTATTGTATCTATTTTACTTTATCTGTTAGAGGTTTGTGCTTTTGTTCGTAAGTGACAAAAAAGAAAGTAACATTTCATGTGTTAAGGCTGGATAGCATGCGCTGCAAGGAGGTAGGAACATGTAATCTCTAACATGACTATTTTTCATTGCCAGAAACAGCAGTGACACAGGTGGGGGACATAGGCACAGGACACAACTCACAATGTGGCCACTGACAGCTTCTTTTGCCCAATATGGCCATACAATGGGCATGTGCAAATCTCTGAAGCAAGGAACCATGAAAGCCCACATTTCATTGCTACAGCATTGCAGTTTGCATGTGTTGGCCTTTAAGCCATCTTTAAAGCACGGAAGTGTTGCAACAAAAATGGTTTCCCAGTCACAAGCATCCTATGGGCAGCTGTATTATGCACCCATTATTTCAAGATGTGACAGCTTATTAACTATATTAACCAATATGGTTATCATCATAGCCCCGAGGATTTGGGTGGACTTTGTCTATTCTTTTTCAGCTGGTAACAAGAGGCGAGCTGTTCCTGGAATATATCATTTGTGAAATGGTCCATTAGTTCAGAATGGTGAATCAGATTTCCAGAGGAAATGAGGGCTGGGGAGTTTAATATTTCTTTTCCTGGATGGAAAACTTCCAAAAGGCACAGCCATTTAACGACTGTCTTCCAGTGTTTATATCAGTGCAAATAAACAATGAGAATGAAACAGCAGAGTTTTCTTCATGGTCAGACAGGAAAACCAAATATTTGCTCCTCAATGCAGTTAATGTTTGGGGTTTGTTTTTTTTTAAAGGTAACGTCTTACATATACCAAAAGAGACTCAAACAGTTTTATACCCTGTTATAAACTGTTTGTCCTACTGCATAAACTGCAGCACATCCCAGCCAAGACAAGAAACTCAGACCTGCAGTAAGGAAGTAAGGAAGTCTGAAACCTGCAGCATGGCTTGTGTAGCAACATACATAACCGAAATGCTTAACAGATATTCCCAAATTACTTCTCAATACCTGCAGAAGCCACCAGCTTCCTATACAAGTACATACACCAGTGATATTTGGTCAATCTCTGGAGATTTGATCATATTTTGGTTCCCTGAAGTATGGTCCAATATATAGGTATGGTATGAAGTATTTTCCAATATATGTTGCATAGGACATTCCCTTATACAGAGCCAGACCACTGGCTATAAAATGTATTATAGATTTTATATCTCTATGGCAGAATGGAAAGCAATGAAAATGTACACTTTAAAAGTGCATGTGAGTTAATGGATTGGATCTAAGCACATTTGAATATAAAAGTGCATTCATGGCTAGATGACCCAGCCTGAGGGCACAGGACCTGATCAGGAGCAATTGGTACATCTGGCATAAAGCTGGCCCTGGGCAAGATGATGAGTACTAGAAGGGGCTTGCTTGAGTATCAGCATGGGAAAGTCCAGTGCCAGGGTAACTGAGTATCAGAGCATCAGTCTTTGCTGGTTACTTGCACTCTTCTTGTGATTTCACCTTGGCTGAAGGTTGCCTTAATGCAGGCACCAGGTGCACCATCCTGGAGAGGCACACACTTTGAATGGGCAAGCCAGGGATATTTATAGGTGTTTATAAGTCTGGGAAGGCAAAGGAGAGGTTTTTGAGTTATATATCACAAGGAAGTCAATCACTTTGGCACCAAAATGAAACTTTTTACCCGTGTTAGCAAAAGATTCAATCAGTGTCTAATGCAAGGCAATCAAGGTGGATTTTCTATATTAGAAAGAAACTGGCTGGAGAAGATACGGCAAGAGAGATTTCCAAAACCTTCCACACCCTTGATTGAACTAATTGATGCAGCAATCTGCCTGATTACACTTGACCAGGAAGATTCCATTATCTGCTGGTCTCACCCATTCACTGAGGTGAGGCAGGACATTAATGTAAAGCCCTCTTTGGCTTTCCCTATGTGGCTCAGGCTCCTGCTGTGACTGAGACAGAGATTTTTAGTGCCAACTCTGACGTCTTGGCCATTTTGTTCACATACATCCAAAATGGAGCCAGCATAGCCTCAAAAGTGATAGGGTGAACGCATGGCTGGCCCATCCATGATGTAAACAATCCAGCTTGTATCAAGTGACAGAGGAATAGTCTTTCACCCGAGTCTGTAGTTGCCTTTCTCCTGCACCAGTCGGCTTCCCTACTCACTCACCTTATTCCTTCTTTGCATGGTCTTCTGTTTCAGTGTTTCTCAAACTGTGGGTCAGGAACCACTAGGTGGGTCATTAGCCAATTTCATATGGGCCCCCATTCATTTCAATATTTTATTTTAATATATTAGACTTGATGCTGCCATGATATGTGACTGCATTTGGCGAAAGGTTACAGATCCATACTTTGAATAGGCTACTATGTATATGCTTTTAAAAATGATAGTCAATGAGACTTACTCAGGAGTAAGTGTGGGTAGGATTACAGCCTAGGGTTGTTAGAATATTTCCCTGACATCACTTCTGGTCATGACATCATTTACGGTAGGTCCTGAAAAGTGGATCCCGGTGCTAAATGGACAAAGAAGGTACAGTGACTCAGCAGGAGTACTTGTGGAAAGAAAGCCTGTCCTTAAAAAACTGGGCATTGAAGCATTTCTTTTTTCTCTCATGATTGAATTAATCATTAGGCAAGTATGCTTCAAAGTGGCCAGCGCTGACTGTGGGCATCTGTAGGAGAGCTGATGCTTTTAAAAATGCCCGCTACAGTAAAGGGTATGGGTGGTCTTCAGTTACTACATGAAAAGGAACCGAGGGCTGCGATGCAAATGGGGGCATTGCAGGAAGTCTGAAATTCTACAGTGCAGTGGAACAGCAATGAGGGAAATCGCGGAATGCCACTCCGTGTCAGGCCTTGGCTGCTTCCCTCTCCCGGCTGCAATGAAGGGACCCAAAGTCAGTGCAGGCAGACTGAGTCCAGGCAGGATGGGGTCCAGCACCAGATCGGGTACACTATAATCAGAAGGGTCGCAACCTCCTGATTTTAGAAATGGGCTATGTCAGAAGGCCAGATGCAAGGGAGGGCACCAGGATGCAGGTCTCTTGTTGTCTTGTGTGCTCCCTGGGGCATTTGGTGGGCCGCTGCGAGATACAGGAAGCTGGACTAGATGGGTCTATAGCCTGATCCAGTGGGGCTGTTCTTATGTTCTTAAGGGTCAGAAGCAGCCAGGTCAGGACTAGGCTAGAATTGAACATTGAAGGGAAGATAGAGGAGATGTAGTCTATATGACTATTCTGATGAATGGCTCAAAATGAAAAATGTGGGCCTGGAGCAAGTGTTACACAGAACCAACTAGGGCCCCTATTGGCTTATCAGGTCACCTGTGCAAAAGAGGAGTAGCACCAATGATGGCCATAATGGGGCGCTGCTGCAATGTAGCAGGTATCAGGCCAGCAGTTTCTTCAATCTGGGAGTTGTCTTGGTGGTGCCAATTTCCTGCTACAAGGGTCCCAGGCTGAGATTAATGGTGCTTTATGTTCTGCTTCTCTGATCCTGGATGGAATATGGCAAACGGCGATCTTAGCACAGCATCATCTGCCCCATGCCTTCTAATCCAGTGCTGCCCCCACTTCCCATTTCCTCAAGTAATCAAGCTAGAACTTGCTGTACACCGTCTGTCCTAAGCTAAGCAGCATGACTAGTTCGCTCATGAAAGAATTAATTCTTGCATAAACACATTCCAAAGCTGCTTTTGAAAATATTTGGCAACATTGTTTCAAATGTGATAATAAAGTCATTATGTGGTCTTTTTAAAGCTAATTGAAGTCCAGTGAAATCAATTTTGGTACGTTGGCACACAACTGAAATAAGTTCAGAGACTGAATTCAAAAGCTCTCACCAGAGTACTCAGAACCAACTAAACAGAAAATTATTTTAATCACATTGAGATTTTTATTTTCCTTCCAAAGTGATTCTCACCTCATTACCTGCTTTGGAATGAAGCAGTTAAAGTATGATTAGGAATTTAATTAGGCATATATGTTAAACAAACTTTGAGATTTAAAACAGAGAGAGAGAGAGATGATTATCCCTGCTTAGTCTGAGCAATTTATTTTATGTTAATCACTGATGTGCCATTAACAAGGGATATTCCCACCCACACCCCCTTCCAAAAGGTTTGACACCGAGCCAACCCTGGCTGGTGGTGTGGCACATTTACCATCAGATTTCCCATCCCCCATCATCATTCATTTCTTTCTCCCAGGGATTATGAGCAATGGGAAAATAGCTTTAAGTTTTGATTGACTCTCTGCTGCTATACTTCAGCTCTCAGGTCCACTGGTTCATAATAAAATATTTGATATAATGAAGTATTACATTAATTACTAGAACTGGGCTGTGGGTGTCCTGCTTCTCAGTCACAATCCAGATTACAAGAAACATTTGGAATACTTACTTAGTTTATAAAAAGAGTTCCCAGAAGAGCAGGAAAAAAACAGCAGAAGAAGCCTCTCACAGTATGGAGATTAGCATGACTACCTGCAAATGCCTGCTGATCAAATTGCTGTTAAAGGGATGGCTTAAAAAGCTGCCAACCCTATTTATTTCCCAAGAGGGGTGCCACTGTGATTGCTGAAAAAGCACATCCTGTGGGTCAGGCCAGAACCTTTGTGTGCCCATCACAATAACAAATGGAAAACAGTTTTTTTTCCCCTCTACTTTGACAGCAATTCCTGCTCCCACTCTTAACAAAGCAATCCTATGCATGTTTACTCATAATTGTGTCCCACTATGCCAGTGTTTCTCAATGTTTGTCACCCACTATACCACTTCACATGGTCCACCTATTGAAAGCACCACCAGCAGTAACTGGTGATGATGTCATTGACAGTTCCATCTGGATTGGGAGGCCAGATGTGACATGACAAACACTAGTAAGAAGCTCAGGGTGGACGAGAGAGCTAGAGAAAGGGCTATGCTTTGGAGATCTGTCCCCAAACCAAGCCTTCCATCACTGTTTGTTGCATTGTTGCTGGTCTCACTGCTGGGTGACAGGTGTCCGGTGGACAAGTACCACTAGAAACCACCTCAAGTAACACTGGTGGTACCCATACCACCGATTGAAAAACACTGCACTATGCAAAATGGAGCTTATTCTCAGGGAAGTGTGGATTGCAGCCTAAGTTTGTGTTTGCTTGCCAGAACCTCATACAACTATATCCTTCACCTTATGAACTTTAGGTCATAAAAAGTTCTTTATGCCAGCTGGACAACTTAGGATAAATACATCTGCTAGCCACATAATTTACATTTTGTTTTGGTGGATAACCTCCCTCCCTCCCTCCCTCCCTCCCTCACACACACACACACACACACACACACACACACACCCTCCCTCCCTCCCTCCCTCTCCCTCCCCCCCTCTCTCTCACACACACACACACACACACACTGTACACTATTGCATTTATTTTGTAGATTATGGACTGGTTTTCCTAAACATTATTTCTGTCTCAAAGACTGCTTTTGAAGGTTTATTTTTCCTTCACTGACTTTCTCCCCTTATCAAGCTGGAATCTGTGCTTAACTTATCAAAATATTTTCCAGGAACAGGCTAGCACAAAAAATTCCGGTAAATGTTCTTACACATCTGTGAGCCAAGAGTCACTTAATTCTTTTTGGGTTATAGTTTTTAGAGAAATATTTGTGTTCAATAAACACTCTATTCCTATCCACCAAACCTGAACAATTTTTGACCCACAAAGGCAAACAAATTCCACCAGCCATGTATGTTTGTTCTGCCAAGTGCTCAACAAACCCTCACTGCACCCCACCTTTCCTGGCTTTTGCAATTCAGTCCAGGCTGCTTAGGAAGCCCCTTGAAGGTCACCATAAATTACTGGAGGGCTGTGTTTAATGGTGAGTCACAAGATGTGCTGGCCTGACATGCTACAATTTGTATTAATTGTTATTCAAATGTATAGAACACTTTTCAGTGTCTGTTTTTTTTTAAGAATTTCCATCTCAGCATGGATCAGCAAAGTTTAGACCATACCAGTCTACAGATGCATACATAATTTGTTTAAGTGTTAAGGGACCTGGCTAACAATAGTCTTTGCAATTTGGTAAACTAGATGGTTGAACATTCACATCCCTTTGGACTTTCCTATTCAAGCTTGTGCTATTCTTAAGGTCTTGAAAAAATGGGCTTCCATTACTTTTATGGTTTTGCAATTTTGAGAGCACAAGCCAAGGCATAGGCCTTATAGTGACCAAAGGAAGACAGGGCTCCTGTACCTTTTAACAATTATACAGATGAGGAAATTCCTACAAGTATTACTGTCATGCAAGGGTGAGAAAAGCAACTCTACACAATGACTAAAGGCCTGTCATGCTTTGATAGACCTTTCTTAGGACAGATTGTGCTTTGTATTTGCTCAATCATGTGGTAGTACGGGTAGCATTGCCATGTAGGAAAACAGCATAGCCATGAAGCTTGCAGAATGACTTCCACAGTTAGTCACTAACTCTGGCAGAGAGGCATCCTCACGTCCACTTACTGTACCACACAGTGTTTTTGCAATGTCAATAACATTGTATTGTTACCCACCAAGGACAGGCGAGAACTCTAAATCAAACCCCAACATGTGGAGATTGTTGCCTTCTTATCTAAAGACCTTGAGGTTTCCAGTGAAACCATATGACTAGACTCAGTGGATCTCAGCTTGTTATAAGCAAGTGAAGCTGACAAGAAGGGCTCCTCTTTATTAACACAGGAGCATAATACAAACATTTGCCATTGCCAATTCTTCTCACTGTATTGACACTAGGAAAGAATCACATTCTGAAACAAATCACCCAGCTTTGGGGCA
Organism: Tiliqua scincoides; assembly: GCF_035046505.1. NCBI lineage: Eukaryota > Metazoa > Chordata > Lepidosauria > Squamata > Scincidae > Tiliqua > Tiliqua scincoides. The sequence continues at coordinate 112,339,746 of NC_089823.1, forward strand.
ACTTCAAAGAGAGCCCTAAATGAAGGAAGGTCCCTCTGAAGCATTCAAAACTGATACAAAGCCACTTTGGGTGGATAGCTGTTTCATTTGGCTTTCCTCCCCCTTTGTTTCTGACTGCCCTGAGCCTTTTCTTCCATATTATAGACAAGGTAACTTCCAAGCTGATGGGGTAAGGAGGGGGAGGTCAGGGAAGGGATCATGTGACTGACAGCTCTCTGACTGTCAGTGACACACATGGTAGCTAAATGAAAGCTATTAATTGGTGCTTCCTTTTCTTCTTTGTCCAATCAGTGTGATTCTTGGGAGGGAACTATGAAAACAGGAAAACATATATGTCTAAGTCTTGGGTTAATTATGTTCTCATCCCTCTGTGAGTTCTCACTAGGAGTGAAGCTTGTTTCACAAGTATTTGGAAAGAAGGTCCCTAACTATATCTGCAAACCCCAGCCAAACCAACTCCTACTTTTAGCCTTCTAATATCAGTAGCTAAAGGGGCCAGCATGAAAAGTAAAGGATCATAACACTCCTAACAGCACTGGTTGGGGACATATTTGTGAGGATAAATTGACTGGCAGCAGAAGCAGGCTGTATTTTCTCCCATGCTTAGCCCTTCCTGTGCCCAGTCATTCTGCTCTGCCATCACCATCATCTTTCAGCTGATGAGTTTATCTTTCAACTGGTCTTATTCTAGTTTTGGAGCAGAGGGGAGGGAACAGTTAAAATGGGGGGGAGGGTAATTTGTCATAGTGAATTGGTAGACAGCAAACTTTAGTTCCCGTACAGCTAGCTGATTCTCCCCTGAAAATGCAAATCTCAGTATTAGTTCTGTACAAACAAAAGCAGGGCTGACAATTCCATATTTGTCTCATAATGAGTAATTCTGCCTGAAGCCGAATAGGGAAGAGGATTTAATACAATAATGTACTGTATAGGAAGCACCGTGCAACTGAGACCCAAAGAAGTAGGGATCCTCGGGGAAGCAGTCAGGGTGAAAATGGTTGCAGACCACGCAAGCAGCAGCTGTTTTAGAGAAGGAACATCAATGCCTGAGTCACTTCCTGAAACACACTAGTAAATGTCACTTCTTGCCAGTTAAAAGGAAACATAGATATGTTTACTGAAAGGAAATAAATGTTTGCCTTGTCTTCTGACCTCTTTCACCCTTCCCCATAATTAGTTATCTACTATTAACTACTCTGCTAATTGGAAAAAGAGGCCCTTTTTCCAAATGGTGCTCCTCTTATATTTAGCAGGGGGAGAGTAACTGTCCTTCTTCACCCCAGCACAATGTCTTTTCTAGTGGCTGTTGTTGGTTTTTTTCAGCATCTTTTTAGATTGTGCTTCCTTTTGGAGCAGGGAGCCATTTAGTTTATTTTCTTTGTAAACCACTTTGTGAACATTTTTGTTGAAAAGCAGTATTCAAATATTCATCATCATAATTTAGAGTTACAATTCTAGTATTACTGTCTAACATACAAAACAAATAATCAGTTGATATGGGTAAATCCCATATCAATAGTGGGATTTAGTGGGATTTGGAACCCATAAAGCAAGACAAATGCAACAGAGCTGCCAAAATAAGAGGGGAAAAAAACTGTGGACGAAGAATAAGAAGGAAGAAAAAGAGGGGTGGAATGCATTCTAGACTGTGAATGCACTGTACAGGCAGGACCAGCCCAACCAACTAGCATAGTGGACATTAGTTCTTTAAAAAAAAAATTTATTTTCCAAAAACAAATATAAACAAACACACATAACACAAAAAACATAACAGACTTCACTACACAAAAAAGGGAGTGCAGGAAATCATATATCATTATCATATATCACTAAAACTAATAAATCATTACATATCTTAATCAGTTTCCTCTTCTAAGAGTGGACATTAGTTCTGACTGAGAGCTGATCTGTTAGTGGTATAATACAACTGCCATAATTGCTGTCCCCTGGGGGATGGGGATAAGAACAGGCCCTCAGTTTGGCTGTACTTGTCATAAGAGGCGACTAAACAGCCACCGGGTAGATGGGACTCGTCAGCCTGGGAAGGCAGCTCATCTGAGAGAGGGAAAACTCTGATCCCAAACCTCCACTGCCTTGTGGCTACATCCAGTAATGGAAAAGGCTTCAGGAGTCAACCTCGAGGCAAAATCCGGAGCTGAAGTCCCTGAGGCAGTTCATGGCTGAACACAGCCACGTTCTGGCAACTCCTGCAATGCCGTTGGAACAAACCATATTGGCCTCTGCCTTTCCATTGGACCATTTCAGCGACGTGGAGAGGGGGGATTTGCTGCATGGGTAACAGTCTATCCTCCATATCTACTTTACCCAGGCTTTGCGCACTGGAGAAGACACTCTGTTCCAGAACACTATTCAGAGCGCAATACCATAGTCTTCCGAGACTGAAGGATGCCAACAAAATTGCTGGGAAAATTAAGAAAGATAGTGGAGGGAGCAGGATTTAGCAGCTAGTTATACAAGCAGCTATCTGGGAACTGGACTTGAGGGGATGCCAGGCATTTCAGTTATGTTTACATTTTAAAAGCTCCTATAGCATCAGAGCAGTGGTTCTCAAACTTTTAGCATCAGAATCCACGTTTTAGAATGAGGATCTATCAGGAACCACCAGGAGTGATGTCATGACTGGAAGTGATATCATCAAGCAGGAACATTTTTAACAATCCTAGGCTGCAGTCCTACCCACACTTACCCAGGAGTAAGTACCATTGACTATCACTGTTAAAAGCATATACATAGTAAGTAATCTGTTCAAAGAACAGATCTGTAACATTTCCCCAAATGCAGTCACATACTATGGTAGCATCAAATCTAATATATTAAAAATTAAATATGGAAATGAATAGGGTCCCATGTGAAATTGGCTCGCAGCCCACTTAGTGGGTCCCAAAACACTGCATTAGAGGAAACACTTTTTTTTTGTCCAGATATCTTCACCTACAGAGGTCAAGTAGGTGTTTGCAACCTAACTGCAGAAATCCTTCTCCTAAGGTAGATCCATCTGGTACCTTTGTTAAACTCCTTCAGCCACCAAAGTTTGTCACGTGAATTCAAGATTGGAGTAGTTGATATTGGTGGTTTAATTTTTTGTGGTATTTAGTTTCCTTCATTATGTTTGTCTGCCCACCTGGTGAAGAGATGGTTTTCAGATGGCACAATTAACTGATTGCTGTTTATTAATTTTTTTCTAAAATAGCATATTTCCATACTATGTGCTGTTCTCTTGTATGATGGTTTATGTTTCTATTTGTTAAGCCATCTTGAATTCCGTTTGACAAAAGGCAACTATAGATCTTTTAAAATAAATGAATAGCCCAATCCTATTGTAGGAGTGCAGTCTGGTATCTTTGTTGGGGTGTGAAAGGGTAAACAGAATGCCAGATGCAGGGGGTAGTAGCGAGATGAAAGTATCCTGTGGTCTTGTGTGCTCCCTGAGGCATCTGGTGGGCTACTGTGAGATACAGGAAGCTGGACTAGATGGGCCTGGGGCCAGATCCAGCATGACTCTTCTTATGTATGAGAGTGCCAGAATTGTAAAAATGGGGGCTGCCTTTGAAGACAGTCCGGAAATTACAACTAGTACAGAACGCGGCTGCTCGTGTGGTTGCTGGGGCATGTCAGTTTGACTTTGTCGAGCCGTTGCTCCGGCGGCTACACTGGCTGCCGGTTCTGTTCCGGGCCCAATTCAAGGTGCTAGTTTTGACTTTTAAAGCCCTTTACGGCTCAGGTCCGGGGTATTTGAGGGACCGCCTCCTTCCCTACAATCCTGCCCATTCTCTTAGATCATCTGGGGGGGGGCCCTTTTGACTGTGCCGCCACTAAGTGATGTGAGAGGGACGGCGGCCAGGAAGAGGGCCTTCTTGGTGGTGGCCCCCGAACTGTGGAATACCCTCCCCTTAGAACTGAGAACTGCTCCGTCGTTGCTAACGTTTCAGCGTGGACTGAAGACCTTTTTATTTCAAAAAGCTTTTAATTGTTGACAGGCTGGCTGGCGTTCTTGCTTCTTGCTTTTTATATGAAAATCCATGGGGTTTGTTTGTTTTTAGATTTTTTAATTATTGTAAATTGTTTTTCATTGTTTTTCATGTTGCACTTTTAAATTGTAAGCTGCCTTGTGTGCCCATTGGGCAAAAAGGCGGGGTATAAATTAATAATAATAACAACAACAACAACAACAACACCGTAAAGCACTTTTCGATACCCAGAAAGTAAGCAGAGCAGGTGCCACCCTACAGACACCAGAGCAGGTAAGTGTTGTGCCAGGTGGCAGGGATGGGGTGTTTCAGGGTTGGGGATGGCGGGGAGGAGTAGTGGTTCAGGCCGGGGGGGGGGAAGGGACAGTGGAGCAGACTGCATCCTAACCCCAATCCTGGGCCTGAAAGCCCTCCTTGGGACTACTTGGTTCTATACCAGCTAAATTGCTAAATAATTGAGCAGGCTGGGGCTCTACACGAGGTAAAGGAACACGTTGTTCTCTTACCCCAAGGAGACCTCCTGTCTGCTCAAATCCAACACTGGATACAGCATGGACTTGGCGACCCTACTGTGCCAGTGTTGGATATCACTCATACATATGTTTCCATATGTGCTAAATATTCTAATGTCAGAGAGAATAAACTGAAATGAGCAAATCAGTTTTCCTCCACATGAGAACATTAAACTGGTGAGCGCCACTTGCTTCCTTCCGTTTGACGGATTTTCTGTTGTACAACAATGAGAAACTTGCTGGCTGAGCTGAAAGGAATAAACAGCCAAGAAAACTGAATCTTTTTTATCCTCTCTGCTTATACAAGTCCTTTGGTTTTGCTGCCCTCTGTTGGTTATGTAGAATCTTGTTACTTCTGCTTTATTAAAAATTTTCAATACAATGCAAAATTGCAAATGAGTTTTTCTTAAAAACTACATTGTACAAAAAAAACACTTCAAAACATATTATTCAAAACAAAAATGTGAAATAAGAAAACAGAAATCATAGAGTTACAACTTCCACTTAATATGCACAGAATGACTGGTGACTGGAGAATTCATTGGCACGAAGCCTGTCACTATCCAGAAAGGAGAGTTCAGGGTTGAAAGATCAATGGTCAGTTTATACTGTCAACCAGTGGTGTCACTTGGGGGGGTGCGAGCCACACTGGGTGACGTGCACAGTGGGTGACACCACCATTTTCCAAATTTTTAAAACTCTTGGTATTTTCAAATAATACCATCACGTTATATATCATTTTAACTTTAATTTCATGCAGAATGCAATGAAACAAACCGTGTTGAAATATCCCTATTCCATAAAAAAGTTATAACCAAAAAACAGCAGGGGTGTAGCAAGGGTGCATCACCACACCCACTCCCCAGGGGATTGCCCTGCCCACTGCATGGGAGGAGATCCATCATGGGGGGTGACATGCTGGCCTCCCACACCGGGTGATGCAAACCAAAGTGATGCCACTGCAACCAGCAGAATCAAATGTATTGTACCTCTTCAGGGTGCAGAATGTGGGGGAGAGGAGCTGGCTTATTTGAATATTTCCCTTGAGAAAAAGAATTCCCTGCACTCAAAAGTACTGTAAGTCTTTCGAGTCTTTCGAGTCACCTTTCTATACACAGGTGTTGAGGGCATTTCAAAACAATCTAAAATGACACAGTCCAGGAAAAAGCTTTATTACTTGATTTATTCTGCTGTTTGAATAAATTGGCCCAAGATGAGACATAGCCTAGTTATCAAGCAGTCTGCAAAATATTAATCCCCACTAGGGATGACATCAGAAGTTGGCCAGGTTGAGCCACACTCACCAGAGAGTGCACCTGGCCAGGCCAGCCTCTGAACCCTTAGTACTAGTGGCAGAGGTAGTGCCCCTGGTGCCCAAAGCACCATCAAGGGTCATGTGGAAGAAGCCTAATAGGGGGGCAGTGCAGAGCTGTGCAGACAGCCACTATCCTGCATCAAATCCAAAAGTATGTTTACTTATTTATATCTCACCTTTTCACAGTGCATTAAATGGACTATAATCACAATTGAAAAGCAACATACAACAATAAAAAAGCTATTTTAAAAAGCACTGTTGATAACGATTACAATATGAGCTATACCATAAGAACATATTAAATCTAAATCAGATAAGCAGCAGAAATTATTTCAGTCCTAGTTAAAAAAAACACAACTATTTAAAAAGTTGCTGAAATAACATGATCTTCCTTGCTAAAGGTAGCCAGCAAAGGAGCCAGGCAAACCTCTCAAGAGGCTGTTCCAAATTCTGAACACCACAACTGTGAAAGCTCTCTCCCAGCTATCCACTCTCCATACCTGTGACTACCCCTCTACTACTACACAGCTGAGATTCTTAAAGGGGTAGACTCCTTTCAGCTATTTCTCACATGATAGAATCTTTGCATTAGCAAGAGGGCACGAAGACCAAGCATTTCCATATTGGGGTCCAGTCTGTGAGATGACTCTGGCTCATATTCAAAGAGATCATCTCTAGGGGATTGGGTTCAGTTTCCTGGTCTCCTCCTTGCTGCCAAGGACTGGGTCCAGTATGGCCTTGATGTTGGTGGCAGGCTGCTCCTGCTCTTGGTCCTGTTTGTAACTTGAGGCTGGAACCATGACATACTTGTCCCAAGCCATAATACAATATGTATTGATTTTTATTTTATTGTGTGCCCAAGCCATTGATCAACTAATGTAAAATATGGGGGGGGGGGGAGAGAAAAAAACTTCAAAAAGAAAAGTGTGATTCATTAAATTCATGACGACGGCCAGCTCCCTAAATACCTGGTTATATATTTCAGAAAAACAAAATCATAAAATCATTGTGCTATAAAAATCAAAATGCTGAATAAAGCTTTCACAATCACTGCCCAATATAATTTGGAAAGTTCAGTTTCAGCAATATCCAAAAAAACCTGCCAGCAACCTCAAATCAACACATGCACATCTTTGATAAGAAAGGTCTTGTTCTGACATGAAAAGGGCATAAAGTAAGTTCATACCTGCACTTCGTAAGAGAGTTCATTCCATTCTTTCTCTACATGAAAACTGTTCTCATCTTACATCCAGCTTCATATCTCCATCTGCCTGTCTAATATTCTTGGAAGTCTTATCACCAGCTAATACTCAATATGTCCACCATAGGTGAACTTATCTATCCTCCCAAGCATTCTTCTCCTGGTTTACTTTCAGGTGCCACTGATGCATGTCACCCCTCTCCTTTGGCCCTCATATTTAATTCATTATTATGTCACTTCTGCCTGTACAGCACTGTGAAAACCTGCCCCATCTTAGTTCATGTGGCTAAAATGTTGACACCTGTTCAGTTCTGGTCTTCTCCCATCTTTAGTATAACTCTCACCTGTGTGCTGGACACCTCTTACTTTGTTTTTCCCACCTCCATCAAGACATCTGTTGTGCAAAGCCTTCCACCAGACCTCCCTCCATGGCACTCTTACCCATCCCTTGATCGCTCATTGGGCACTACTTCTACCACCAATACCGAGAGTTTAAAGGGGCTCCTCTGATGGACAGGGGCCTTTTGGCCAGTGTCCAACCTAGCCAGCCCAGATGCCACACCTGCAAGTGAAAATTTTCCCAGTGCATCTCACCATGCCAGGAAAGGCTTCCACTGTTCTTTTTGTACACCAAGCTGCTGTTTAAGACACAGAACTGGTTACAAAGAACAACCACAATGTGGCAGTGCAATCTCTAAGTGAAAGTTTTGCTTTTTCATATTGCTTGAAGGGTTTAATAAGCAGTGGTGTAGCTAGCGGGGGGCAGTTCGCCCCGGGTACCACCCTTGAGGGGGGTGTCACACCACAAATTCCCCAACATCGCTAACATCACGGAGGTTACGAGTAACCCCATCATGCCATATACCGTTGGATGTGGAATTTTCAGCGGAATGCAATGCAAAAAACCAGATTGAAATATCTCCTTTCCATCGAAAGTTATGGCCAAAAAAAAAGAAACAAAAAACTGCATGGAAAATGAAACTGAGTCATATTGCGCGTTTACTCGTGAGTAGGTGAACTTGCCATGGTTCATCGGAAAGGGCAGGCTGAGAGGAATCCAATGAAACCAGAATGGTTCCTATCCAATGACAGCAGCCACCCAAAAACACCCAAGAAGGAAGTCCCTCCCTCCAAGCAGGCGAATGTATTGAGCCCTATGGAAAGTGGAAGTAAGCCACAGGGTCACATTTACTTGTGAGTAAGCAAACATGCCTTGGCTCCTGGTGAAGGCAGGCAAAGGGGAATGCAAGGCTAGCTGCATGGTCTCCATCTAATGAAAGTGGAGCTCAACAAATGCTCCAGAAGGCAGCCCTCCGCCAAAGAATAAAACAGAGGCTTGAGTTGGTAAGGTGGGCACTGGGGGGGGGGCTGAAAATCCCCCCTACTGCCCTAAATAAAGCAATTTCACGTCTCCACCCCCCCCCCCAATTTCTATAAACATAAGGAAATTAGAACAAAAATTAAAAGGACCCCTTGCCCAGACCAACCTAGAATTTAAACACTGGCAAAGGGATGGGTTTCATCCAAAAACCAGTTGTTCGTTGTTGGCAACCTTCAGTCTCGAAAGACTATGGTATTGCGCTCTGAATGGTGGTTCTGGAACAGCATCTAGTGTGGCTGAAAAGGCCAATTCGGGAGTGACAATCCCTTCCACACCGGGAGCAAGTGCAGTCTGTCCCTGGTCTGTCTCCCTGGCTATGGGCCTTTCTTCTTTGCCTCTTAGCCTCAGACTGTTGGCCAAGTGTCTCTTCAAACTGGGAAAGGCCATGCTGCACAGCCTGCCTCCAAGCGGGCCGCTCAGAAGCCAAGGTTTCCCACTTGTTGAGGTCCATTCCTAAGGGCTTCAGATCCCTCTTGCAGATGTCCTTGTATCGCAGCTGTGGTCTACCTGTAGGGCGCTTTCCTTGCACGAGTTCTCCATAGAGGAGATCCTTTGGGATCTGGCCATCATCCATTCTCATGACATGACCAAGCCAACGCAGGCATCTCTGTTTCAGCAGTGCATACATGCTAGGGATTCCAGCACGTTCCAGGATTGTGTTGTTTGGAACTTTGTCCTGCCAGGTGATGCCGAGAATGCGCCGGAGGCAGCGCATGTGGAAAGCGTTCAGTTTCTTCTCCTGTTGTGAGCGGAGAGTCCATGACTTGCTGCAGTACATAAGTGTACTCAGGATGCAAGCTCTGTAGACCTGGATCTTGGTATGTTCCGTCAGCTTCTTGTTGGACCAGACTCTCTTTGTGAGTCTTGAAAACATGGTAGCTGCTTTACTGATGCGTTTGTTTAGCTTGGTATCGAGAGAAAGAGTGTCGGAGATCGTCTGAGTGTCTGAGATTGTCTGTGCAGTGTCTGAGCAAAAACCAGTAGAGCAACCTAAATTTTGCACACGTGTTTGTGGAAATAAAAACATTTCTGCAAGGTGATTTTTTTAATGAAGGGTTGGTGGGGGGGGGGGCTGTATAAGCCTTCCCACTTGCTTTCCCCCTCCCACAAATTCTCTCCTCTATACACAGCTTTTCTGTTTATTTCAAAATGTTGTATCTCACTTTTCATCATTTAAGAAAAAAAAGAAAGAAAAATCAAACTGGCTTACAGCCACGACCACAAAAATACAAAAAACCTTCCCCCCCCCCCCAAAAAAAAACTATTTATTAAGTAAAAAATGCATTATAAGGGCAGTAATAAGAAAAATGAAATGTGACTTTAAAAGAATTGGAAGTGTAGGCATAACAAAAGGAAAAGAAAGCTTAAGAAGCAAACATCAGCATCACAAGCAAAACACTAGATTGCAAGTGATCTGATAACAAAGAGCATCCCCCCACAAACCTACCCAAAGAGTCACATTTTGATAAAGCGAGAAAAAAAAAGATAAAATGTTGCCCCTGCCTGTTAGGTTCCCTTGCATACCAGGACTCCAGAGAGGACAGCAAAGGCAGCAGAGGAAGAAAGCTAAGCATTGCCACCTCTGTCCACCTCTGCACAAAAATCGATCCCTCAGAAGTTGCTTCTGTTTTCAAAAACTGTCTTTCTGTTCTCCAAACCAGAGATCTCTCCAAACTGCCAGAATAGCCAGCAAAATGGCAGATGCGTTTCAATGTGTAAAGTCATGCAAAAAAATCAAAACTTCACATATAGGCTAATGGGTTCTGAGCTGTCTGTGACAGATCAGGAGAGAGATCTTGGGGGGGGTGGTGTGAACAATTCAATGAAAGTGTTGACCCAATGACCGGCAGCAGTGAAGAAGGCCAATTCTATGCTTGGGATCATTAGAAAGGGTATTGAGAACAAAACAGCTAATATTATAATGGTGTTGTACAAATCAATGGTAAGGCCACACCTGGAGTACTGTGTCCAGTTCTGGTCACCACATCTCAAAAAGGACATAGTGGAAATGGAAAAGGTGCAAAAGAGAGCGACTAAGATGATTACTGGGATGGGGCACCTTCCTTATGAGTGTTGGGAGAGTTAGGACACACAAAGGAAAATATTTCTTTACTCAGCGTGTGGTTGGTCTGTGGAACTCCTTGCCACAGGATGTGATGATGGCATCTGGCCTGGATGCCTTTAAAAGGGGATTGGACAAGTTTCTAGAGCAGCCTTTTTCAACTCACGGCACACTGACAAGGCACTAAAGTTGTCAAGCCACACTACTAGTTTCTGCTACAATTAATTTAATATAACTAACAGCACAATCCTAACCAGGTCTACTCAGAAGTAAGTCCCATTTTGTTCAATGAGGCTTACTCTCAGGAAAGTGTGGTTAGGATGGCAGCCTTAGATCATTACATGACAATGAAAGAAATTCCCAAGAAGCTTGGAGAGGGAGGTGTATGTGGTTTCTGGAAAGGTTTTGATGCAGGTCTGTTGAAACTGTTATCAATTGATGTGCTCTGACATGCCAAAAAGTGTGGGCAAAGAGAGATGAGACTGAGCACACTGGAGAAATAGAAATGCGCTGTGAGGGACAATGAGGATATGCGGTGAAACAAGTGCAGGATTCACTGGGGTGGGGAAAGAGAGAGAGAGAGAATGGTGACTTGCCTGCCTGGTGACTTGCATAACATTAAAAAGGTGGCAGAGCAGCTTTTAAACTGATCCCTGGGGGAAGGCCGACAGGAGCCGAGGGGCATCCGGTTGGGATACTTCAACCCTATGGGACGAGGATGGGGAGGTTAGAGAACAACAAGGCAAAGACAGAGTAGGAGAAGAAATTGGGAATGGGATGCGATAGACGGTTTGGCACAATGAGAGGATGCAGAGATAATGGAGCTAATAAGCAGCCCATCCTGGGGCATTCCATGTACAAATGCTTTTTTGCGAATGCCCGAAGTATCTGAGCAAAGATGGGAGAACTGGAATGTCTGGTGACAAGGGAAAATATTGACATAGTGGGCATAACGGAAACCTGGTGGAATGCGGAGAATCAGTGGGATACCGCAATCCCGGGCTATAAACTCTGCAGGAAGGACAGGCAGGGGCGTGCTGGAGGTGGGGTGGCTGTTTATGTTAAGGAAGGGATAGAATCCAGCAAAGTATAGATTGAAGGTGGGTCCGACTCCACCGTAGAATCTCTGTGGGTTAAATTACCAGGCTTGTGCAGCGATGTAATACTGGGGGCGTGCTATCGTCCTCCAGACCAGAAATCTGATGGGGACCTTGAAATGAGGAAACAGATCAGGGAGGTGACAAGGAGGGACAGGGTTGTAATCATGGGGGACTTCAATTATCCTCATATTGACTGGGTCAATTTGTGTTCCGGTCACGATAAGGAGACCGGATTTCTTGACGTGCTAAATGACTGTGGCTTAGAGCAGCTAGTCACGGAGCCCACCAGAGGACAGGTGACTCTGGATTTAATATTGTGCGGTACACAGGATCTGGTTAGAGATGTAAATGTTACTGAGCCATTGGGGAACAGTGATCATGCTGCGATCCATTTTGACATGCACGTTGGGGGAAGAATACCAGGCAAATCTCTAACAAAAACCCTTGACTTCCGACAGGCGGACTTCCCTCAAATGAGGAGGCTGGGTGGAAGGAGGTTAAAAGGAAGGGTAAAAAGAGTCCAATCTCTCCAGAGTGCATGGAGGCTGCTTAAAACAACAGTAATAGAGGCCAAGCAGAGGTGTATACCGCAAAGAAAGAAGGGTTCCACTAAATCTAACATGGCTAACCAGCCAAGTTAGAGAGGCTGTGAAGGGCAAGGAAGCTTCCTTCCATAAATGGAAGTCTTGCCCTAATGAGGAGAATAAAAAGGAACATAAACTGTGGCAAAAGAAACGTAAGAAGGTGATATGGGAGGCCAAGCGAGACTATGAGGAACGCATGGCCAGCAGCATTAAGGGGAATAATAAAAGCTTCTTCAAATATGTTAGAAGCAGGAAACCCGCCAGAGAAGCGGTTGGCCCTCTGGATGGTGAGGGAGGGAAAGGGGAGATAAAAGGAGACTTAGAGATGGCAGAGAAATTAAACGAGTTCTTTGCATCTGTCTTCACGGCAGAAGACCTTGGGCAGATACGGCTACCCGAACGGCCCCTCCTGACCGAGGAGTTAAGTCAGATAGAGGTTAAAAGAGAAGATGTTTCAGACTTCATTGATAAATTAAAGATCAATAAGTCACCGGGCCCTGATGGCATCCACCCAAGAGTTATTAAGGAATTGAAGAAGGAAGTTGCAGATCTCTTGACTAAGATACGCAACTTGTCCCTCAAAATGGCCACGGTGCCAGAAGATTGGAGGATAGCAAATGTGATGCCTATCTTTAAAAAGGGAAAGAGGGGGGACCTGGGAAACTATAGGCCGGTCAGCCTAACATCTATACCGGGTAAGATGGTGGAATGCCTCATCAAAGATAGGATCTCAAAACACATAGATGAACAGGCCTTGCTAAGGGAGAATCAGCATGGCTTCTGTAAGGGTAAGTCTTGCCTCACAAACCTTATAGAATTCTTTGAAAAGGTCAACAGGCATGTGGATGCAGGAGAACCCATGGACATTATATATCTGGACTTTCAGAAGGCGTTCGACATGGTCCCTCACCAAAAGCTACTGAAAAATCTCCACAGTCAGGGAATTAGAGGGCAGGTCCTCTCATGGATTGAGAACTGGTTGGAGGCCAGGAAGCAGAGAGTGGGTGTCAATGGGCAAATTTTCACAACGGAGAGAGGTGAAAAGCGATGTGTCCCAAGGATCTGTCCTAGGACTGGTGCTTTTCAACCTCTTCATAAATGACCTGGAGACAGGGTTGAGCAGTGAGGTTGCAAAGTTTGCGGACGACACCAAACTTTTCTGAGTGGTGAAGACCAGAAGTGATTGTGAGGAGCTCCAGAAGGATCTCTCCAGACTGGCAGAATGGGCAGCAAAATGGCAGATGCGCTTCAATGTCAGTAAGCGTAAGGTCATGCACATTGGGGCAAAAAATCAAAACTTTAGATATAGGCTGATGGGTTCTGAGCTGTCTGTGACAGATCAGGAGAGAGATCTTGGGGGGGGGGTGGACAGGTCGATGAAAGTGTCAACCCAATGTCCAGCAGCAGTGAAGAAGGCCAATTCTATGCTTGGGATCATTAGGAAGGGTATTGAGAACAAAACGGCTAATATTATAATGCCGTTGTACAAATCTATGGTAAGGCCACACCTGGAGTATTGTGTCCAGTTCTGGTCGGCGCATCTCAAAAAAGACATAGTGGAAATGGAAAAGGTGCAAAAGAGAGCGACTAAGATGATTACCTGTCTGGGACACCTTCCTTACAAAGAAAGGCTAAGGCGTTTGGATCTCTTCAGCCTAGAAAAGAGATGCCTGAGGGCGGGACATGATTGAGACATACAAAATTATGCAGGGGATGGACAGAGTGGATAGAGAGATGCTCTTTACACTCTCACATAACACCAGAACCAGGGGACATCCACTAAAATTGAGTGTTGGGAGAGTTTGAACAGACAAAAGAAAATATTTTTTTACTCAACGTGTGGTTGGTCTGTGGAACTCCTTGCCACAGGATGTGGTGATGGCATCTGGCCTGGATGCCTTTAAAAGGGGATTGGACAAGTTTCTGGAGGAAAAATCCATTACAGGTTACAAGCCATGATTTGAATGTGCAACCTTCTGATTTTAGAAATGGGCTATGTCAGAATGCCAGATGCAAGGGAGGGCACCAGGATGCAGGTCTCTTGTTATCTGGTGTGCTCCCTGGGGCATTTGGTGGGCCGCTGTGAGATACAGGAAGCTGGACTAGATGGGCCTATGGTCTGATCCAGTGGGGCTGTTCTTTTGTTCTTCGTTATGTACATTTGTCTCAATGATTCACATCTTCCTAGGGAACCTGGTTGAACTTATGTAGTTTATAAGACCAATATTTAAGTCTAAACTTGGCCATTTCACAGGTGGATGTGACTTCTGAGAGTAAGACTAGAACCAGTGGGTTGAACTACAGGCAGGTACCTACAGGCAGGTAGGCTAGACATGAACAAAAACGCCCTAACTGCACTGTTGTTCCTGGAGGGTGGGGGGCAAAACCTAAGTGTTGCAGGTGCGTGGATGCTGGTGTAAAGTAGCCCCTCCCCCTTTCCTTCAGACCCAGTCATGGCTATGAAAGGTTTTCCTTTGCAGCCACAACTGGCTCTGAAGGTGAGAGGGAAGGGTTGTTTTACACCAGAATTTGGGCACCTGCAACACTTAGCATTTTGCCCCCCCTCCTGAAACACCAGCACATAACTATAAGAGCTGTTCAGCACTGGAAGCATCAGTCAAAGCATCCGTTAGCTGCCTGTACAAAGCAAGAAGTTGGACTGGATTCCATTTAACATTCTATGATCAAAATGGGGATGGGATCAGCCAGGGGAGGCCTGTAGAGCCAGTCTGCTCTTGCACAACTCACACATACTACACACAAACCTTCCAGTGAGCACCGTCCTAGACACAGTTTGCCAAATACAGATACAAAGGTGAAGGGAATGACTTTAGCACACTCAGTTGATCCCTGCTTCTAACACAGTGGTTCTCACACACATTTAACACCCGGACCCACTTTTTAGAATGCGAATCTGTCAGGACCCATCGGAAATGATGTCATGACCGGAAGTGATGTCATTGAGTAGGGAAATATTCTAACAATCCTAGGCTGTAATCCTACCCACACTTACTCCTGAGTAAGTATCATTGACTGTTGGCATCCTTCAGTCTCGAAAGACCATGGCGTCATGCTCTGAATGGTGGTTCTGGAACAGAGTGTCCTCTCCAGTGCGCGAAGCCTGGGTAAAATAGGTATGGAGGAAAGGCTGTTACCCATGCAGCAAATCCCCCCTCTCCACGTCGCTGAAATGGTCCAATGGAAAGGCAGAGGCCAATACGGTTGGTTCCAGCGGCGTCGCAGGAGTTGCCAGAACGTGACTGTGTTCAGCCATGAACTGCCTCAGGGACTCCGGCTCCTGATTTTGCCTCGAGGTTGACTCCTGAAGCCTTTTTCATAACTGGATATAGCCACAAGGCAGTGGAGGTTTGGGATCAGAGTTTTCCTTCTCTCAGATGAGCTGCTTCCCAGGCTAACGAGTCCCATCTACCCGGTGGCTGTTTAGTCGCCTCTTACGACAGGTACAGCCAAACTGAGGGCCTATTCTTATCCCCAATAGTCTTATCATTGACTATCATTGTTAAAAGCATATTCAGAGTAGCCTGTTAAAAGTACAGGTCTGTAACATTTCCCAAGATGCAGTCACATTCCATGGTAGCATCAAGTCTAATATATTAAAAATAAAATATTGAAATGAATGGGGACCCACCTGAAATTGGCTCTTGACCCAAGTTAGTTTCTTTCATTGAAGCCATGGCAATACTGAATTTGGCCCTTTATTTAGTCAGTTCCTGTACTCTGTCGGTGGTGGTGGGAAGACATTTTCCAATTGCTCAATATTTAAAACAGTATTATTCCACTAACATTTTTCAAAATTCACCTGCCATGGCTGCAAATATGAAATTGGTAATTTAATACCACTACAGCTGGGTAAGAAACAGATGCTGGCTGGTTAAAGGGCCAGTTCATGAATGCTATGCACTGAGTAAAGAAAGTATATTTAAAGGGCCAATAGCTAAGAAGCAGAACCTGCATTAATTAAAGGGGGGGGGGTCAAAGAAATTATAATTAAAAGACTGGTAACCAAAAGAAGTCTCAATAGCACTTTACCAGACTACCCTGGAGTCCTGGACAAGCTGGCATTGCAATTGTGCTTGCAGTAAGAAAATAGAAAGCAAGGTGCAGGATTGATACACTTTACAAAGAAGTTGTCAATAAAGAGGGAAACAAAACTGCAAAGAGTTAACACCTTCATCCTCAATGTAATTACCTGACAGTTTGCTTCTGTTTGTGATCCCAGGTACACACTTGGTAAATCCCACTGAAATAACCAGAATAGTTAGGAAAAGTAGTTTAGGAGTGGGGTATTAGACTGAGAATTGAACTATACAGCAAATCCAAACATTAAAAAAAACTATCAAAATATTCTTAATACTTAATACTTACCACATCACATGGTTGCAAGGAGCTGAAGAAGGGACTTCTAGCTTACGCACTTTTCAACCATCCCACTACACCAACTCTCAGTTACCCTTTGTTATCACAATGTGTTCTTTTTGTAATTAGCAATGAAGTAACACTAAGAATAGCTGTATACTGTTACTGAAATGATATTCATCTGGCTGTGAACATCTAGGCAACTGTTTAAAAGAACAGGAGGAGAAAGGCTGACAGGTAGCTTAATCCTTCAGAACTAACAACCACCTAAATTGCACCTACATTTGGTTTTGCCCCCTTCAGTGCTATCATACAGTGCTTTGTTCCTATACCCTGCTTTTGGAACATAATAGGCTCTTAAAACTTTTTATGAAGAAACTTTTGCAGATCTTATCTGCCCTTCCTTTTCATTCTCAGATTACAACCTTCAACAGTTAATATCTGCTAGTAACTATCTACTGTAAATTTCACAGCTATTTAAGTTAGACATTCAGTGGAAGAGTTAAGTAGCTGTCATTTTTAAAGAGTTGTATTTATTTACAGTCCAAGGCTAACCAATTTTCCAGTGTGAATGCAATGGCAATGCAGTCTCTGAGGTAAGGAAGCAAATGTTCCCATACTTTGTGGAGGCTTCCATAACTGCCTGCCCCAACACCATAGAACGTAGTGTGCACCCAATTGGCATGGCTGCATTGGTGCTGGAAAGTTGGTTGGGATTGAGCTATCAGCTTTACAGCGAAATGATGGCAAATTAATTGTAGGCTCCAGACTGTGTCACCAGTAACTTTGTGCTCTACCAAATAGCAGTTTGGGCTCTACCAAATAGCAGTTTGGGCTGATGCTCAATGCTGCTTCTGAAATACTGGCAGTACATAAAGCTATTATGAGGCCCAGAAACCAGTGGAGAAGACAGAGGCAGAAATGTAGATAACTCTCCTACATCACCATAAAGACTGGTCTGTTACAGCCTGACACCTGGTGGCCACAATGCATGAAGTTAGCCATAATGGAAATCCCAATCCTATGCAAATCCTAAACCAGCGGTTTTCAACTGCTGTGACGCAGTGCACTAGTGTGCTGTGAGGCTGCCTCAGGTGTGCCACAGGTTCAAGGAGTCAGGTGGTGGCAGCAGTAGCTGCACATGCTGGAGAAGCGGTGGCTTGGAGCCTCATGCGACAACAGGAGAAAAAGGAGCAGCTGTGCAGGGGCTTGAATGCTCCTGCTGTTGCTGGTGCCTGACCCCCATGCTGATTGGGCAGGCAGCTAGAGAAGCCTGGAAGATCTCCCAGGATCTCCCAGGTGGGAATGTGGAGGGAGTGAGGGCAAGCAGCGAGAGGAAGGAGGGAGTGAGAGTGAGCCTGAAGGTGGAAGCAGGCAGGAGCCAGAAGCAGCTGGCTGGAAAGGATTGGAGAGACCCTTTTCCTTGTCTGCAATGCCCCAAAGTGACCCTGCCTGTGTTGCCTTCCCTGGCAAGGCTTTGGCAGGAAGGGTGCTGGGCCACAATCCTATCCACACTTACCTAGGAGTAAGCCCCATTGACTACAATGGGGCTTACTTCTGAGTAGACTTACAGAAGCTTGGTTGCACTCTTTCTTGAATAAATGAGCAGGCAAGTGATGCTTTTCTTCCCCACCCCACCCCCTCCTGCACACACATCCCCCATCATACTTGCAGTTAACCCCTCCCCTCCCTCTTCCCCACCTTCCAAAGTTCAGAGGGTGCCTCCCATTCTCTCTTTCTCTTTCCCCACCCCAGTGAATCCTGCACTTGTTTCAGCCGCATCTCCTCACTGTCCTTCACAGCACATTTCTATTTCTCCAGTGTGCTCAGTCTCATCTCTCTTTGCCCACACTTTTTGGCATATCAGAGCACATCGATAACAGGCTTGAACAGACCTGCTTCAAAACCTTTCCAGAAACCACATACACCTCCCTCTCCAAGCTTCTTGGGAATTTCTTTCATTGTCATGTAATGCTCTAAGGCTGCCATCCTAACCACACTTTCCAGAGGGTAAGCCCCATTGAACAAAATAGGACTTACTTCTGAGTAGACCTGGTTAGGCTTGTACCCTTAGTTATATTAATTAAATTAATTGTAACATAATGTAATTAGAAACTAGTAGTGTGGCTTGACAACTTTAGTGCCTTGTCGGTGTGCCGTGAGCTGAAAAAAGGTTGAAAATGGCTGTCCTGAGCCATTGGAAACCATGCAGTTACACACAAATAACTCTGCCCAGCATCAATCTGCAAATCCTATTAGAAGTCACAGTGCTTACAATAACTGTTGATGACTAATGTGGCTTCCTGGGCGGTGAGGCAAAGAAGAACAGAAAGGAAAAAGTCAGGCACACTCTAGATGCACTGCTGGATTGGTCACAGCATGGCTCCTTTCCAGGCTATCAGGGGTGTGTCTGGAGGTCCCACTTGGCACCACGGCTCATTGTCAAGCCAAGCAGCTTTCCCTCATTAGGGTCGACCAGCAGTCCCTAACACTTATGTTCTAATGAGTTCAACAAAACTTAAGAGTCAGAAAAGAAAAGCTGTTGTTGCTTACATGTTTGCCTTGTACATATATAAAGTAGAGGTGCAGTGTAATTTTACCATCATAATGGAGAGTGCAGATGATCAGAAATTGAACACTTCCCCGCCTTATCTCCTTGTTTCTAAAACTTTTCTGCCCCTGTCCCAGTTCAGATGTTGGAAGTGAGTCAACCTGGGAGTAAAGTGCTTGAGACAACAGATTATGGGAAGAAAAGTAGGGAAAGGAATATTTGGATTGGAAGTGAAATATTGGAGGTCAGGGCTGTGAGTATTTCATAACTGCTACAGAAATTCCTACTGGGTACAGAATTCAGAGCCCAATCCCATGCATATCTACTCAGAAGTAAGTCCCATGAGAGTTTATGGGGCTTACTTCCAGGTAAGTGTGGATAGGATTGGGCTGTCTGGATCTTAAGAATGTCATCTTTTGTTTAAAAAAAATGCAAGTTCCTTGTCTTTCTGGTAGTAGAGATAGCTTGGTCAGTGCTTAGTGAAATTCTGGGAGGATTCTTTCAGTAGTGAGCATGTATTATAGGCTCAGGGTCCTAGATAACTTCTTTGCCATTTGCCAACAGAAACTATTGCACAAATATAAGTACAACCACATGATTTGGCTTTACTCAGTGCCTATTTAAGTGTTGTGTTTATGCAGTTTTTAAATATAGTAAAGTTAATGTAATAATAATTATGATAATAAAGCTGTCAAATTTTGGGATTGTAGCTATCAGGTGACATGCCAGATAGTCTTTTCTGGATGCTTTGCATACAATGCCACTGTTGGCCCAAGTCACAATGGTTTTGGAGTGACAGCCATATCACTTTCTTTGGAAGGTATGTGCTGATTTCCGACTGAAATAATTTCCCCACTTGTCCTTTTGCTTCCTGGCTACTTAAGCATGCTGCTCCCAGTCAAAAACAAACTTTCCTTTGTCACTTTGACCTTTTTTCAATCTTTGCCATCCCAGGTTCACGTGAGCCAAATTAGTTTAAAGAAATTGATCTGTTTCACTGTCTTGTTTTAATATGCTTGGTTTCACAAGTTCATTGGCAGCCACTGTAGAAGCCAAGAAATATGCAGCGAAGCTTCCGGCATTAATCTGTCAAATAGCCTCACCTCTTTGTGTAGAGGTCAAGAGGACTGAGGGCCCAATCCACAGCAACGTGTGCTGGCCCAGCACTGGTTCGCCCTGTCACAAACATGCCATAAGGCATGCCTGTGGCAGTCTCTGCTGGTCTGGTGCTGGGGCAGGCTCAGTGTGAACCTGCACCGAGCCAGCACCAAGCGCAGGATGGTGAATTGCCTTCCAGAGCTCTGGGTGGTGGAGAGGTAGGTCTGGGTAGTGAGAGGCGGTCCAGGGCAGGCAAAGGGTGGGAGAAAGTGTGGCAGGGGAAAGGAGTAGGGCAGGAGGGGGTTAGAGATGGTGGCAGGCCCTGCTGCTCTATCCTATCCCCCCTCCTGGCCCTGGTGACTCAACAGAGGTTTCCTCGAAACTTTGCTCACTCAATAGTGGGCTTAGATCCAACGAGACCCATCAAGGCTGCCTGGGTTTTACACAGGGTAAGGGAGCATAAGCTCCCTTACTCCAAGTAGCCCCAGTGGTGCTTCTAGCCCCTTGGGATTTTGGCACTGCTACAGCCCTGGGCATTGGGAAGCTCAGGATTGGGCTGTCAGTCTCAGAAAAGCACTTTGCTTAGGGATCTATGAGCCTAATGTGGAAGAAATTAGGAATACCTGTCTTCTCTCCAGGGCCAGTCTTTTGCTTATACAATCAGCTATCAAAGATTGTTGAAAAAAACAATCTTTTAATGTCCTTCAGTGTCAAGTTTATTTATAAAACCAAGGGACAAATCTAAATTAGAGGCAAGTTATAAGCAAGGAAAAGAGCCCCTGATTAATCAGAAGCTCCTCTTCTACTATGCCTTCATAGCATAGATGTTATTAATCATCATCATCATCCCAATGGGTTAGAGATAGATATATGCCCCACATTTCACAACAAAAGGGGCATAAGATTGGAAAAAAGCAAGTAAGGAGGTGTGGTTACAAAGCCTTGGGATTCACTGCAGATGATAAACCTAAAGTCAGGTTATGGATTAGTGAATTTAAAGCCTTGGTATAGTTTCCCAGAATTATACAAACCCCCTGAGAATAATAAAATCTAGTATGTGGCAACAAAAGGAAGATTTATTCCTGGATTAACCTAGAGCAAACCTAGTTCGATGGTGGCTATGATAAACCGCCTTGTTCAAATAAGGGCACAATCCTAACCCCTTATGTCAGTGCTTTCCAGCACTGTCAAAAGTGCAACGTAGCTCTGAGGTAAGGGAACTAACATTCCCTTACTTTGAAGAGGCCTCTGTGAGCGACACCCAACTGCAGGATGAAGCACATGACCCATTGGCACCACTATGCCAGTGTGGGAAAGCACTGACATAAGGGGTTAGGATTGTGCCCTAAGTGTCCAGCTTGACAGTCTAAAGGTAAAAGCAGACATAATTAACAAAAAAGGACTCATAGTGAGTCCGTGCCCGACTTTCTCCCACTCTTGCAATTGAAATGAGAGGTTGTTCAGGCTTTGCTGCATACACAACCCGTAGAGGAAAATGTAGTGCAGCAGACTCCAAGGAGTGTTCCAGGAGCAAGTCCAAGGAGTGCTCCAACAAAGTCTCAGGAAGAAATAGCACAGACAAGACAGATATCCACCACCAAACTATATTTACAAAATGTACAGATAAGCAGTCTCTGCAACAGCAAAACGGCAAGTGTATTTACAGCACAGTTTTCCCACACATTCTCACTCTTTCCAACCACACAATGACCCACAAGGTTAGGCTGTGCCTGCCTTCCTTTTATATTACTGTCCACCAATCAGGTTTAGGATGACCTCATCCAATTACCTCATCTTCTCATGATCTATTACATCAGCCTCCCAGGGTGCACCTGTCCCACCTTTACATTGGCTTGCATAGTCATAATGACTGCACTTTTTCATGCACGATTGATCAGATTGGAGTCACATTGTATAAAGTGAATTACAAACAGGTTCATACACTTTTGTATGGGCTTACAAACAGGCCCAGACATCAAGGCCTTGCCCTATTCAGACAGCAAATTTTCAGTTATTGGGCCAAATAATCCTGACACAGCTGCACACACTGGCAAATAGAATTCTGACTCAGCAGTCTGTCCCCCTCCTGAAGCTTGAGAATTCATCTTTAGCAATATGTGTAAAGCACATTTATCTATAGGTGTTCATTTGTTGTCTTATTAATACAGGAAAATGATTTAAGTTCAAAACTGTTCTGGAGATGTAGGCTTGATGTTAGAGGTAGCAGCCAATCAGTACCATACACAGCTAGCTTCTGCTACAAATGTGCAGAACCTTTTTTTTTCCAGAACAGGTAGATTTGCATGGCATGTAATGAAGAGGATTCCAAACTGACATCGCTGTTTCAATTGTGTCTGCCTTTACCCTAAGGTCCACCGAAGTCTCCCACGAATGGGAGCTCGAGTCAGGTGACTCAAGTTCAGTCTCAAAAATACAGGTTTATTGCTCATTTACACTTCAGTCACCCATGCCTATGCTTTGGGGAGTGACTTAAGTCTGAGGCCACTGACTCAAGACTTGGTCTGTTGCAAGGCTGAAAGAAAGCAAGACTCAGTATTAGGAGTAAAGGTTTGCAGGCTCTGTATTCAAATTGCATGCAATTGGCCCATGGGACTCTTGTCTCAAAGTATGGAGCCGGCTTTCAATATTGTCAAGACCATTTATACAATTTTTGGCTCTTTGTCCTAAAATCTAGACATCCCATTGGCTGAAATTTTACATCAGAGATGGGCCTAATGCCTAATAGGTTACAGATAAGGTACAATTCACATTAAAGATACCTGATAGGTACATTTCAGGTTACATTTTGCATAAACATATTAAATTACAAAGTTTTCAGAACCAGCAGGGTGTGCTATAATACCATTTACCCAGTGTTGAATCACATTCACATAAATCAAGCCAATTATACAGATTGTTTTGACAAATTTTAGAATAACATCATTGAAAGAAAAGGTACTGTGTGATCTGCCTGGCACTCCTTATCTTATCTGCATACCTTTCCTATGTGTTAACATAGGCACTAGGCAGCAGCTGTGAGGCCTCTCTGCTATACCAAGGCTTTTGTCTTTTATTAAGAATCTTAAAAGTTTTACTAAAGCCAAGCAGCCCTTTGGTCTCCTACTCCTATGATTATTATGTTCCTTTATATGTGGGTTACAGGTTACCTTGTCCCTATATTGCATATATGTGCTTTTGCTCTAAAAGTACAAAAGTGTAAAGTTAGAGGTTTCCTAGTGGATGCATGCATAAATCAGTAAGTGTCTTTGCCAAGACACTCATCTCAAGGCTCATCTTTCATTGTAATGTAATTGTTATCTCAGCTACATTCCAGAGTGCAAACATAGCCTTTGAGGCCTCAAGTCCAGCTTTAGCCAGCTTTTAATCAGACTCGCAAATGATTCTTTATTAACACTAAGCAGCTTTTATCATCGTGTGTTGCTATGCTTTAGCAGTGCAGGCTTTTACATATGGGCTACAGTTTGGGGGCAAGGGCTACTGTGTGTTAGGTCCACATGCATGCATAGTCAAGTCTGTTTGTGTGCTTGCTTAGTTTTTTTGGGGTGTGAAAGACCTCATGGGTCCATCATTCAGACCAGGACAGCAGCAGGGAAGTTCCAGGTAGGAGGCAGGGAAGGGTTAATGTTTTGCTTTTGCATCAAGCTCGAGGGCGGAGGCAGGAGCAGGCTCAGGCTCTCTTTTTCTTCTCTGTGGGAACTGATGGTCATTGGATGAAGGCTGGGCAGTCTGATTTTTTTCTCTGCATGAGAGGGGGCAGAAAAAGAAGCCCAAGGGGCTTTTTGCCTCAGAATTGGGAGGGGGAGGAGGCAGGAAAGCAGGGGGAGGCAGTTCATAGTGATTACACTTTCCAAACTCATGGCTCCTTTTGGCTCCATTGTTACTTGGGGGGAGAAGACCTCATTGAACAACTGGTGCAAATGGGACTACTACTGAGTAGAACTACAAAGGATTGGGTTGTACTGGTAAGCCTCCCAGCTGCTGCACATGACTCTCCTCTATCTTGCCACTTCTATCCCTGCTCTCACACAGTCTGTCCCACTCCTCCCACCTTGTGTACAGATGGGATAGGACATCAGAGGAGTATTAAAGGGCAGGAGGTCTGGCTCAGTTGGTAGAGCTGCCACCTTGTATGCCTGAAGATCTGAGGTTGCCAGTTTGAAACAACCAGAAGTACTTGAGAACTGACAACACACTGATATACTGATGAGCAGACCCTCAGTGGCAGAGAGTAATTACTGTCAAGTGGAGCGTGGGAGGCGAAGGGCCAGAGAGAGGCCAGACCGGGAAGGTATCCAGCTGGAAGGAGGAGTTCTATGAAAGACGAGAACTATTCAATTGTAAAAATCTCTACAGGGGTTTAGAATAACCTGCCTATGTAAACCGCCTTGGATTAAAGTCTGAGGAGAAATCTGACTACCAAGAAAGGTAGTATATAAATGTTGTTGGCAACCTTCAGTCTCAAAAGACTATGGTATCACGCTCTGAAAGGTGGTTCTGGAACAGCATCTAGTGTATAAATAATTAAAGGAAAACTCTGGCACACACACACCTCCTGGCAGTAGCCCATTTTTTCCATGGAGCCGAAGCTGGCTTTTTAAAGGGAAAGACTCATGACTTGAGTCTTTTTGAGTCGCCAAAATGCTCTGAGCAACTCAGAAATTCCCTGTTAGGACCTGTTTTGAGCTGAGTCACAGGGAGTGGAGACTTGAAACTTGAGTCAAGCCCTGCTGGACTTGCCTATCCCTGCAAGGTCCACTTCTTTAAACTGGGTTACTGTTACTGTTGTGCCATATGAACACACCCAAGCAATTTTTTCCTCATTCCAACCACTCCCATGTCAATTGTGCCTCAACACACTACCAATTAATTCATCACCAAGTCACATTTCAATTACTGAGTTCCTGATTGTGTTCTGCTTGGCCAACCCGCCCACCTTTTGCTTCGTATCTTTATACTGTAGTTTAAAATGAGATGCCTTACCACTGTACAAAAGAAAAACATTTTTGTGCAAAATACATTTTCCTCACCATTAATTTCTAGAGACTGTCCCTTCCTTCAAAGCAAATAGCAGGCTTTCTACATAGGCCTGAACCCTTGGACATTTCAGAAATTAAGGCCTGGTTACATGTTATTGTAACATGGCTTTGTGTGTGTCCGTTCCTTTTAAAAAATGTAGTTGCAAGGTGGGGGCCTGAAAACAAAGCAGAACTAAGGCTGTAAGTTTAAGGGAGCTTTTAGACTTGGGACTTATTCTCCCACCAGGTCACAATTTTATACAGAAAAGAAGCTTCTGTTGAAAGCTAATTGGAGATTTTTTTTTCTTTAAAATTACACATGAAGGGACTTGCAATAGGAAGCAAAACTATGGTGGGGACAAAGTCCTAAAGCCCCCACCCCACTCCAACAACTCCATTCTGTTTTATAATCCTTCTTTTGCTTTGAGCTGTTATTTTAAAAATAAGCATACACTCCATGCTTCATTATGTGGTTAGAGGAATGCAGTGGTTCCCAATCTTTTAAGCACCAGGACCCACTTCTTAAAATGACACTATATTGGGACCCACCTAGCTTCATGAGCATTTTTTTTTTTAAAAAAGGGTGATCTAGAAAGAAATTTCATTCATTTGGGGAACTTGATCCATTTCTTGAGGTAGCCCTAATGAATAGCCTCAAGGCTTGAGAGGCTGTTATGTCACCCAGCCGGCACTCCCCCACCCACCTGTCACTGACAAACTTGGGGAAAGACATCCCAGGAAAAAAAGAGGCTTGAATGTTTAACTCCACTATTTACTCAAGCTTGCACCCTGCAGGAGCTTAGCTGTTTGCAAGGCAATTAGCAGCTATCTTGCAAACAGCAAGAGCTTAGCTCTTTGCAGGGTAGGTAGCAGCTATTTGATTTTTGAATAGCCTCAAGGCTTAAGGAAATTACAGCCCAGTCCTAAAGGGGTGGCTCTACTGGGTGCAGCTGCTTCAGTGGCACTGCCAAGGCTACTGGAGTTCTCCTTAGGAGAAGGGTACTTTTGTCCCCTTCCCCAGGGAAAGCCCCAAGCCCTGCAATTGGGCTTCTCAAGTCTGTGCTGTCTCCACCAGTCCCCCCTGTCTTGCAATCCTGCCAACTATGCCAATTTGTCCCATCCAAATATTTTAACTCCCTTCTAATGCCCACCTTTTTTGCTAATTAACACCCCCTTCTTTTCCAAAAAAAAAAACAAAACAGCAGCTTCAGTGTACAAAAGAATGACTACAACTCCTTATCAGTTTGAGCAATTAACAGTAATTTATTGCTACAAACAGACTCCCTGCAATTCCTCTTGTCCAGAGGCTTTCCCTTCCCAAAACTCCACTTAACTTAGTGGGTAAAGGTCCAAAGCCTCCAGTCCAAGTCCAATCCAGTCTCCAAAGCAGAGTCCAGTCTTCCCAGTCCAGTCTCCTACAGCAGAGTCCCTCCTCTGTATCCTCTCCAGGTGTGTCTGTCCATCCTGTAGGTCTGGGGTGTCCCATAGGTCTGGGTCAGGCAGCCTCTTGGGTCTAGGCTTTGCTTCTTCTGAAGCTGCCTTTTATCTTTGGTTGTCCCATTATCCAAAATCCAGCTCAGCTCTGAGCTACCTTGTTAGCCCCTTGTCCATTCAAAGTTCCATCAAGGTCAAATGAAGCTCATGTGTACGTCCAGGTCTCTATTGGCCTTGACTGATTACAGCTGTGGAGCTAGCCCTGTCCTTCCCAGAGCTGTCAAACAGCTGTCAAAACATGGGATCACTGTCAACACCACATCATCCCCTGATGATCTTCCATTAAACCCCAGTTCCGCCCACTCCTCACATTGCCTCCTGCCCTGAAAATATTTACCACCAGCTGGCACTGCTGGGGCACTGGCTGGCCCTTCACACAGTACTGAGGTTCAGTGCTGACTGGTGCTAGTCCAGCACCAGTGGCCCTTCCTCTCCGGGTGCTGCAGGTATACCTTATGGCATGTCTGTGACACCCAATGCTGGCACTGAGAATCTTTAGGATTGGGCCCTTAGTTATCTGATCTTTCCATCACCTTGTTTTCATTGGAGGTTCCATAGGACCCACCAGAAACTGGGTCCCAACCCACCAAGAGTGTCCTGACCCACAGTTTGAGAAATGCTGGAGTAACACATAACTTGGCCCTTATATATTGTCCACCCCACTTCACTTAAGGGAATTCTGGTAGTACATTTGAAAAGTTTTCCTCTGAAACTTTTAAACCTCTCCCCACCACATTGGCACTACTGTCCTTGCACTGCTAAGACACTGTAGGGGTAGGAACTAGCCAGAGGTATGAATGTTTTTTGGTTTTTTTTTAATATTTGCAACATGATCAGCAAAGGTTTTTACTTTTTGTTTCTGATTTTTCTTGCCATATTTTGTGGACAAATTATTACTATTTATTTTGTGACAACTCTTTCTTTAACAATTGTATAAGTATACTAATTATACCATTTTTCACCAGAACAAGTCAGAGGGAATGCAATCCAAAGGAGAGAGACCATGGCCCCAGTCAGGGAGGAGGAAACAGTTCCTCATCAACAGCCCATTGAAAACAAACAATGAGCCAGATAATTTGCCGATTTTAGTTACATGTGATTAATATAATTTGCATTGAGCAATGCAGTGGGCTTGAAGCCAGAACTGAGAGACAAACTGCACTGAATTTTTAATGCTCTAAATGTTATGGAATTGGTAATCCCCTATGCAAAAAGCTGATTTAGGGGGAAAAACCATATGCCAATTTATCTAATGAGGGTCTTATGATAGAAATGCACAATATGAAGGAATTGTGAGGTTCCCCAACAGGAAAAGATAGACAGGTGGTGGTAGGAGAGGGTCCTTAACCCTTCTCTTACCTGTTTAACCTGTAAACCTGTTACTTGTTAAACCTTCTCTAACCTGTTTAACCCTTCTCTTACCTTCTCTTTTTAGTCAGGCTCCAAGAGCTTCAGTAAGCCCAAGCTGTACAGAAACAGCCTTCATGCAGAACAGAACAGTTCAGCACAGGAAGAGTACCCCCTTCTCCTTCCCACTGACAGGTTGCCTCTACAGCAGGGGTGTCCAAACTTTTTGGCAGGAGGGCCATATCATCTCTCTGACACTGTGTCAGGGTCGGGGGAGGGGGGAATTAATTTATATTTAAAATTTGAATACTTTACTTAAATCTGCATAAATGAATATATTAGAGATGGAACTTATATGAATGAATGAAGGTCTTGCAATAGTTCAAGGCCTATAAAAGCCCTTGCACAAAACAAGGCTGGCCTTTCCTTGGCTACCGCTGCTGCATCACAAATGTGAAACAGCAAGCAATGGAGAGAGCCCTCAGCCCGCAGCTCATGCAAGAGGTTGAACAGTTGCTCTTATGCTGATAGCAGTTGTGTCGGGCCAGCACGGACTCCAGCAAGTCACTGGAGGGCCGTAAATGGCCCCCAGGCCGGGGTTTGGGCACCCCTGCTCTACAGGAAGGTCCTAGTGGGTCTACATCTGGCTAACACCTGAGGCAGCAAGCGTTCACTTCTCCTCACCACTGCCCAGTACAACAGGGCCCATGGAGATGTTTACTAGACAATTATGGAGTAACAGTGGCAGCATTGGACAGACTTTTGCCTCTCCCCCAGTGCCATTACACTTTCCTGGGTAACTTGTCCCCTGACATGGCATCAGGGGAAGAAAAAGGATGGTCTGCTGTTGTATTTACTCCCCACCAGATGAGTGGAACTCCCTTTTCACTTCCAGCACTATTGCAGCAGGAAGGAGACTTCTGTCTGTATACTACCTGGTTTCCAGGCACCACAACGGGTGGCTGGCCCATGTATGCTCTTTCCAATGACTGGGGTCCGTGTCATTGAGGAGTCCTCACAGGGCTCATGCCCCAGGACTCCCCAAAAGCTGAGTTCTTCCTTAAAAATCAATAGCTTTTTAAGGCTATATAACCCATCTATTTTTTTAAAGAGCCAATCTGCATGGTCACCAAGGCAGCTACTTGCTATTCTGGGGTGCTACTTGGTGTAATAAGGGGGAAGGCTTCAAAGTAAGCATTCAGGTAAGCATTCATGATGGTGAGAACATTAATAGAAAGAGGGCTGAAGGGCTGCAAACAAAGATGGACAGCAAGAGAAAGTATACAGCACAGGAGACTATGATAGGAGGGCTGCAAATGGGGACAGATGAACAAAGACAGATGAGTATGAGTTCAACAGGGGGGATCTGTGAACTGCAGAGAACTGAGGGCCCAATCCTAACCAACTTTCCAGCAGCCGCAATGCAGCTCCCAGGTAAGGGAACAAATGTTCCTATACCTTGAGAAGGCCTCTGTGACTGCCTCCCCAACACAGGAAGCAGTGCATACCCCATTGGCACAGCAGCACAGCAGCATTGGCACTGGAAACTTGGATACGATTTGGCCCTGAAACTATAGAAACAGAATCTGCAGATTGGGGGGGGGGGGGCTACTATATATGGAACTGTACCTGGACACAAGATGTAATGGGATACGCCATATGAACAATCATTCTAACTCTTGCAGCGTACCCTTGGAGAAGAGAATGCAAAACAGCCCAACAATATTATCTAAGTTGTTCAGAAGGACATTCTGTTGAGATCAATAGAAGTTACTGGCAAGTAAATATGCATAGGATTGCTGGCTAAGTATTTCTTGCATTGCACTGGAACTTGGGATTGGTTGGGTGGTAGGGACAGAGTTAGGCACCTTTACATTCACTTAAATCAGTTAACACCATTGAATTTTAATTTAAAGAAAGGACTTGGGTGATCCCATGCTGATACATTCACATATCATCTGGATAAGCAACCAAGTACTCTTGAACAAATCCCAGTCCTATCCAACTTTCCAGCACTGATGCAGCCACAATGCAGTCTGGAGGTAAGGGAACAAACATTCCCTTACATTGAGGAGACCTGTGTGACTCCGCCCCCCCAAGGGATGCAGCACACACCCCATTGGCACAACTGCATCAGCGTTAGAAAGTTGGATAGGATTGGCCCCTTAGCAAAAATGATCATACATTCCCAAGCAACTCAGTGCAGAGATGCAATCTGGTGTGGTCCTACATACCAATAAGCTTGGAGCCATGACTTCAGTTCAAATGCATCCAAGGCGAGTCATTTCCATCAGCCACATCAGCTTTTTGGTCAGTCCAAATCTAGTATTCACACACTTTATTATTTACCATCATTTGCCAGATAAAAGCATTTCATGGCCTCTTCTAATCTCTGTCTCTCTGTTTTGTTTCAGTATACCAAGAATACCAACAGTTTCATAGAAACATAACTGATTGGCTGACATGAGACAAGGATTATTTGTATATGAAACACAGAAAGAATGTGACTCTGTCTATTTATGCCCACTGTCTATTTAAATGACCTGTTAAGTGGCTTGAAAATATATTTGAATATATTCCCACCCAATCTTTATGCATAACATTATATAATGGAAAAAAGTATACTAACTGCTGAGAAAATCTTATAACTTAAACATTTGTTCTGTTTCATCCAAAAAATAAGTAGAACCTTATTGGTTCTGTAATGGCATATATTTTTCCTCCAAGAAGCTAAGAGTGGCATACCTGATCTGTCCCCTTCTGTTCTCACAACAACCCTGTGAGGTAGGCTAGGTTTGGGAAGAGTGATTGACCCAATAGTGTGAGGGTGATATCATCCAACTTTGTGGCTGAAGGCAGAGGAGTAGCTAGGTCATTTGACACCGGGGGCCCATAAATTTTTGTCACCCCATATGACTTAATTAATTATTGATAATTATTAATTATATTGATTAATTAATTAATTCACTTTTTATACCACCCTTCCTCTAAGCAGCTCGGGGTGGTGTACATGGTTCCTCCCCTTATTTTGTCCTCACAACAACCCTGTGAGGTAGGTGAGACAGAGATAGTAATAGTCATGACATGGAATGAATAATAATAATGGCCAGAAAAATTAATGCCATGAATATTTCCCCACAAGCAATGGATGAAATTCTGCATCAAATGGTATATAACATGATGGTATTATTCCTAAAAGCCATGATTTCCAGAATTTTGGTGTCACCCCCCCCCCCGTGTCTCATTGGCCTGTCTTGAGTTAAGGAAGTGGTTCTTAAACTTTTAACACTGGGACCCACTTTTTAGAATGACAATCTGTCCAGGACCCACCGGAAGTGATGTCATGGTTGGAAGTGACATCATCAAGCACAATAAAATAATTATAAATAATTAAATTAAAGAAAAACAGATAAATAAGGGGAAGCCAGCCCTGTTTCACCAAGTGAGTTTTCTCTGTAGCCTGCCTGCAATTACCCCCCCCCCCCCACAAATAAATTAGTGAGATTTTCAGCCCCCCCAGTGCCCACCTTACCAACTCAAGCCTCTGGTTTATTCTTTGGGGGGGTTGCTGCCTGCAATAACACCCCCCACCACAAATAAATCAGTGTGATTTTCAGCCCCCCTCCAGTGCCCACCTTTGATGGAAAGGAGATATTTCAATCTGGTTTTTTGCATTGCATTCCACTGGAAATTCCGCATCCAACGGTATATGGCATGATGGGGTTACTCGTAACCTCCATGATGTTAGCGATGTTGGGACATTTGTGGTGTGACACCCCCTCAAGGGTGGTACCTGGGGCGGATCGTGCCCCCCCCGCTAGCTACACCACTGGCTGAGGGTCCAATCCTATTCAATTTTTCAGTGCTGGTGCAGCAATGCCAATGGGGCATGCACTCTATCCTGTGGTGGGGAGGCAATCAGAGAGGCCGCCTCAAGGTATGGCAACATTTGTTCCCTTACCTTGGGGCTGCACTGCAATTGCACCGGTACTGGAAAGTTGGATCGAATTGGGTCCTGAGTTGGGTAGCCCCAGTTTGTGTTCAACATAACCATGTCACCACCATGGCATTCAGCAACAAGCCTCTCAAAACCATATAGCCACTATCAACAGTATTTGTAGTGCAAACTTGGTATATAAGCACTGTTGCCTGCCGTCACACAGCCCCATATGTATCTAAACATCATTTTTTCTGTCACTCCTCAATGCCCACAGCTGAAGCTCTACTTCCTGGTCTCCCCCCCCCCCTCGCAACACTCAGTTCACCATCAACTTGGGTGGCAATGGGAGTGGCCTCTGCAGCCTCCCCTGAGAAGCACTGCAGCAATGTCATGCCCTCAGGTGTGAGCAGAAGCAAAGCACTAGTCACCAAAGTCCAGGAAAAGCCTGAGTGGCCAGCTGTGGCTTGCGCTGCCTGGAAGAGGAGTTTCTGGCAATTTGGCCAGGGGATGTGAGGCAAGTAAGTCCTGCCCCAGACAGGTAAGCTATCCTAACAGAGCAACTGGCAAATGGCCATAAAGATTCAAGTCCAGGAGCAATGTTTAATGTGAGCCATGGCCCATGACTCAATCTCATAACTAAGATTCAGTGCCAGGGCTCAGCTCTGGAATGTGTGAGCTTTAGAAGAGTGTGGTTCTGTGCATGGGCATGGTGTACTTTCTTACTAGCAGATAAGCACAACTAGCACCTACAGATCTGGAGTTAAAGCAAAAGGCTTCTGGCAGTCCAATCTTAACCAACTTTCCAGCATCACGGTAAGGGAAAAAATGTTCTTTGAGGAAGGCTTTGTTACTGTCCACCCCCCCCCCCCACAGCCTTGTTGGCACAGCTGCATCAGTGCTGGAGAGTTGGATAGGATTGGGCTGTGGGTCAGAAAGCAAGGTTTTCAGGAAAGCTTGAACTCCAGACTTGTCTTCGAAATTAAGCACTGTTTGGTACTCAAATTCACCAATATGGCCAAGTGGGTGAAAGTCTGTTCCACAGTTCAAATTTTGGGCACTTTCCATATCTCCTATGTTTTTTCATCCAAGGACAGAGCTTTTGCTAGTATCTTGGATTTTTTAACGCCTTGAAAGGTTTTCCTTTTCAGAATTCAGGTCTTCAGACAAACTGGATTAGATACGCAGAGGTTAACACTTCAGCCCTGAATGAATAATGATCTGTCTTCTCTTTGGCCAGGTGCACCCAAGCACCCAAAAATCGTGTCACTTCAAGGGGCAGGGAAGAGTTTGAAGTGGCCCAACATAAAGAGAGTAAATTAAAAAGAAAAACCAATCTAGAACAAGAGGCGTGACGACCCTAATCTGTTTATACTGGCTAAGGAACAAATAATGCTGTCAACTGCTATTTGATTTGTGAAACCGGAAATGGTTGCTTGTGATTTTATTCCTTCAGAAAAGGTTGCTGCAGTAGATTGTCTTTCAGCTTTCATAAAAAGAAACTTTTTTCACAGCACCTTTTGTTCTATAACCCATTACAGGTTGATAAGCAATTCAATACATTTTCTTTAAACAAGGGTTCTCAAAACCCCTGCCCAGGGGCCAGATGTGGCCCACAACAAGCCTCTACCCGGCCCGCAGCCAGCCTTTTGTCCCCTAAAAGCCTCTGGCCCACTAAACTGTACATGACCAGAGCTGTGCTCTGGTTGTGTCTGGAGGGTATTCTGAGGACCAGAGAGGTTGAATGAATGAGCCCATTCATTCATTTATTCACTCATCTAAGTTCAATCTCTTATTTATTTATTTAAATTTTATATTTAAAAATTTTTCCCGGCCCTCAACACCACACCAGATATTTGGTGTGGCCCTCAAACCAAAAAGTTTGGAGACCCCTGCTTTAAACAATATACTGTATGTAGCTATCAAGTGGTTTTTGTACGCTTTAAAACTGAAGAGGAAATGCATGTATTTGCATGTGAAATGCATGTGACAATAATGGCACAATTTCCAAATCTGTGGCCAAACAGTGGCAAAATCCAGAAGGCAGGTGGGACTTTTGTTGTCAATTCCTTATTGCTTATTTTCAGACTGCAATTTTCAACCAGTTGAGTAAGTTCTGAGTTAGCCCAAAAACAGTGTTTCTCAAGGTTTGTCCTCCGCTGTACCACCTCTTCGAAGTACCACCAGAAGTTACTGGCTATGCCATTATCATTAGTTACTTCTGAATTATGCACGGGAAGGATAAAGTGGATAGAGAGATGCTCTTTACACTCTCACATAACACCAGAACCAGGGGACATCCACTAAAATTGAATGTTGGGAGAGTTGGGACAGACAAAAGAAAATATTTCTTTACTCAGCGTCTGTCGGTCCTTGCCACAGGAAGTGGTGATGGCATCTGGCCTGGATGCCTTTAAAAGGACAAGTTTCTGGAGGAAAAATCCATTACAGGTTACAAGCCATGATGTGTATGTGCAACCTCCTGATTTTAGAAATGGGCTATGTATCAGAATGCCAGATGCAAGGGAGGGCACCAGGATGAGGTTATCTGGTGTGCTCTCTGGGGCATTTGGTGGGCCACTGTGAGATACAGGAAGCTGGACTAGATGGGCCTATGGCCTGATCCAATGGGGTTGTTCTTATGTTCTTATGAGAGGCCAAATTCGATACAACAAACACCAGTAAGAGGCTCAGGATGGATGAGAGGGCTTTCTCGTGCGAGGAAAAGCATGCTTTGGAGCTCTGTCTGCTGAACTGAGTTCCTACCTCTGTTTATTGAGTTGCGTTCCTGGTCTTGCTGCCAGACAGCAGATGTCCAGGGGTTCTGCAAGTACTACCAGGCACCACCTCAAGTACCACTGGTGGCACCTGTACGCTGAAAGATAGATAGAAAGAAAGATAAAATGAGGGTGCTGGGGTGATGATAATTTGGTCATAGTTTCAGAGTCTGGGATGAAAGAAAAAAGCTCATGATGTCATCTTTAATAAACAGGATTTGCACATGCACATAGGAGTGCATTGCAGAAATGAAATTGTTTGGCCAAAGATGTCCGCAGGGCAAAAAGAAAAGCATGTGTATACCAGAAGCAAGGATGACTCTGTCAGCCAATTCCAGGTTGTCCTATTGTGTTTATTCAGTAGAGCTGTCCCAGAGCAAGCAGCCCAAGAGAAGAATAAAATGATGAAAGGACAAAATGTTTAAAAAATAAAAATGGAAGGACATAAAATGGTGGTGAGAGGAAACACAAACTGGCCTTGCCTCCTCACTTTTCTGATAAATGACTTGAAAGTCACAAAATAGGCCGGGTGGCTTGTTCTCCTGGCCTTTGACACCCTACTGCCGACCTGCCTAAGGGCACAAAAATCCTATACACGTTTACTTGGAAGTGAGTCCCTTTGCATTCTAGGAAAGTGTGCATTGATGGCAGCCTTACAGCCCAATCCTATGCATGCCTACGCAGAAGTCCCACTATAGTCAATGGGTTGTACTCAGGAATGTGTGGATAGGATTGCAGCCCTACAGCCCACCCCTATGCATGCCTACTCAGAAGTCAGTCCCACTAGAGTCAATGGGGCTTACTCCCAGGTAAGCGTGAATAGGATTGCAGGCTGAGAGCCCCATCCTGTGCCTGTCTACTCAGAAGTAAGTCCCACTATAGTCAGCGGGGCTTACTCCCAGGAAAGTGTGGCTAGGATTGCAGCCTTAGACCCCTGACGGAGCTGCTGAGCCCTTCTTACTGGCTGGGCTGGGCGCGCTGACTCCTCCCCGTCCCTGGAGGATGCTGAGAGGCGGGGAGGGAGGCTCAGCCGGTGGCGAAGTCGGGCTGCGGCTGCCGAGGGATCGCGCGCTCCTGCCCCGCGCCCTCTCCGGATCCCCGCGCGTCGCTGCGCCTTCCCTTCCGCCATGGCCAGCACGGCCGCCGAGATCGTGGCTTTCCTGCTGGGCATCTCGGGCTGGGTGCTGGAGTCCTCCACGCTGCCCACCGACTACTGGAAAGTGTCTTCCATCGACGGCACCGTCATCACCACCGCCACCTTCTGGTCCAACCTCTGGAAGACGTGCGTGACCGATTCCACCGGAGTCTCCAACTGCAAGGACTTCCCTTCCATGCTGGCGCTGGACGGTCTGCAAGTCTCCCACCATCCCCCCCTCCCCTGGTTGATCTGCTCGGAAGTCCCAGATCTGCACAAGTGCATGGGTTTCCAGCAGCATGTGCAAAAGGTGCATGGTTCCATCAGAGCCTGGGCGAGGGATGTGAGGAACCGGACAGTTCCCACGCCTGCCTTCAGGCTGTAAGGTTCAGAGCCCAAACCCAGCCATGTCTACTCAGAAGTAAACCCCATTGTAGTCAATGGGGCTTACTCCCAGGAAAGTGTGGATAGGGTTGCAGCCTTAGGTCACAGTTCTATCACACTTTCTTGGGAGTGAGCCAGTGAGGCTGACATCTAAGGAAACATGCACAGGAGATGCGCATTGGGTCCAGCTGCAGGTGACAGGACTTCCGGAAGGGGGAAAACCCCATAAAAGCGGAAATCCATAAATTTGCAACAGAAATGCAAATGGGAAGTGCTTCTTTTTGATCAATGGGTCAGGACCCACTAGGTGGGTTGTGATCCAATTTCTGGTGCACCCCCCCATTCATTTTAATATTTTATTGTTAATAGAATAGACTTGGTACTACCATGGTATTTGGGAAAATGTTACAGATTTGGCTACCATGTATATGTTTTTAACAATGGATTGCAGCCTAGGATTGTAAAACATTTTCCTGCTTGATGATGTTGCTTCCAGCCATGACATCATTTCTGGTGGGTCCTAACAGATTGTCATTCTAAAAAGTGGGTCCCAGTGCTAACAACTGTGAGAACCACTGTTTAGATTATTTTTTTAAAAAAATTCTGAGACTATTTGTCTGCCTCCTGTCTCACCCCCCCCCCCCATCTTTAAATTAATTGGAGTTTTAACTGAGGTTGGATAAAGGGTTTGATATAATCGTGGGCACAAAAAGTAATACTTTAGTTCAGGGGTGTCAGACATAAGGCCCGGAAGCTTTTTATCCGGCGCTCAGGCTCTCAGCTGCTGAGCAGTACTGAGGTGTTACTGCTGAAAGGGCAGCCCACATGAAAATTGGGCTCTCCCATATCTTGAAATATGATCAAGATTTGCCTATTTTCTCTTATGTCACTTGCAGTTAATGAGA
Organism: Tiliqua scincoides; assembly: GCF_035046505.1. Taxonomy (NCBI): domain Eukaryota; kingdom Metazoa; phylum Chordata; class Lepidosauria; order Squamata; family Scincidae; genus Tiliqua; species Tiliqua scincoides. The sequence continues at coordinate 112,376,931 of NC_089823.1, forward strand.
ACAAAGTGCTGATTTCTGGCCATCAGCTGCTTAATGATGTCACTCTCTGGGTAATGACATCACTTCCGGCCCTCAGCAGGTGTCCTGAATGCTAACTTCTGTCCTCTGAATGAAACGAGTTTGACACCCCTGCTTTAGTTATTCAGACAGAAACTTTAATGTAATGACAGAAATCTCTGATCAGTTACTCCGAATAGGCTGCTATTGTCTGATATGCAATTCTGATTTTACTGTCCTTTCCTGTCCTTTATACTGCAATACTGTCCTTTCCTGCTGCAATAATAGCAATAGCTTATTTGAATCTTCATTTTGCCCATTCCTAAAACTTTATTTACTAACCAGGAGAAATTAAGTGCATCTTGAGGATATCTCTATGAATGCAAATGTGTAGCGTTTGTGCTGCCCCCTCATTCTGTTTCATAATATACAGATTCTGCTTTTTGGTCTCAAGAATTTGCTTTTAAAAATATTCAGTCTTGGATATAAATGACTTTGACTCTGAGTTCAAAGACACACTGGAAACGTCCTCATAACAGATTTCAAGGACCTCCCTACTCCCTAGTGCAGTTTTTCCTCAAACTGTGGGTCGGGACCCACTAGGTGGGTCATGATCCAATTTAAGGTGGGTCCCTATTCATTTCAGAATTTTATTTTTAATATATTAGACTTGATGCTCCCATGGTATGTGACTGCATTTGGGGAACTCTTACAGACCTGTACATTGAACAGGCTACTCTGTTTTTAACAAGGATAGTCTATAGGACTTACTCCTGGGTAAGTGCGGATAGGATTGCAGCCAAGGATTGTTAACAATTTTCCTGCTTGATGATGTCACTTCCAGTCATGACATCACTTCCGGTGGGTCCTGAAAGATTCTCATCTTAAAAAGTGGGTCCCAGTGCTAAAAGTGTGAGAACCACTGCCCTAGTGTGTTCCATCTGGTTGTGACAGATACAGAAAAAAAAATTTTTTTAAGTAGTACCTTGAAACAACATTTCTTTCCCTGCTTATGAAATAGTATTAGGCAAGCCTATAAATTAATTTCTCAAAATGTCCATTCATTGTCCATAATACCAATACCCCTAAGACAAAGTCAAGGATATGATGCCTGCCAGGGAGGTGTGCATCTCCCTGTTCCTCTTTATGCATATGCAGGTCAGGTGGGAGTGTGGGCGAAAAGAGAAGGTGGAGAACCCTGTGAAGGAAACCTGTTTTACGAGCAAGTAAATCGAGTTTTACGAGCAGGTAAATCGTAAATTTTACGATTTTACGTAGGTAAATCGTAGCAGCTGATCCCAATCCTCTCAATGGTCACTCAGGACAAACTAGGACTTGGGTGAGTTGCAAAGGAAAAAGCAGTAACAGAACGTGGTCATCTCTTCGGCTCCAACTTCCTCTTCCAACCTGTGCAAGACCTGATTTGTTCTGAATGACTTACCATGACCGCTGCCACAGAACTATCCAGTACTCTCTCTGACACCTCCCTTTCCAGTCCCTGTGTTGGGCCACTTTGGACCATGAAAAGTCCTTGAAGGGTACCCTCCAAAGCATTCACTCCTCATACAAAGTTTAACAGTGCAGATATGGGATCCCCCTCAATGCTAGAGGCAAGGCCCTGCTCTATTCATTTCCTTTCTGGGCACCCTGTTTTGTGTAATGTTGTGCCTTGAGTTGATAAAACAATACAATTTGGAGTTCCTGTTCTCTAGTTATATTTGTACGTGTACATGTGTATATTAGTAAAAAATGCTGTTGTTGAAACTGCTACACTTTATTTCCTTATTTGACAAGTACGTAATATACTGCTGCCTTTTTTGCTAAACAACTACTGTCTCAAAATGCTGGTATTTCATTTGTAATAGTGCGGATATTGTGCAAGGGGGTTAGGTATGCGCTGGCTTTTTTTCGAGATAGCAAGGATGGGCTCCTTTCCTTGAATTTGTATACACTGATTTCAGTGGCACTTTAAAGTCCGGCCTCATCCACCTTGCAGGGTTGTCCTTACGGCAGTTTCACTCATTTGGCAAAACTGGGCCTGCACCTGGAGGGGTCCCGCACTGGGCCAGCAAGTGGAGCACTCGTAGCTGCAGCTGGCACCTTGCTTGGTACTGATGCTCTTCCATGCTTCGGTGTTGTGAGGAAAGTGCGGTGAGCAGGGCACTGCTGCTGCTCTGGCAAGAGGCCTGTCTGCCCTCTGTCCTGCCCACCCTTGGCTCCGACTGGCTTGAAAGTGGCCCCCTCTGAAGCAGTTGGTGGTAATGCTGCTGCTGGGTGCCTTGCCACTGCTGCTCATCCTGGTGAGTAGGGGGTCCCCACTGGGGTGCCCCTCCCACAAAAATGTTTTGCATTGGGCTCTGCAGCTCCTTAGGCCGGCCCTGCCACCTTGCATGCAGTACTGAGCCAAGGGATGACAATGTATATGGTGTACTGTGCTCTACGTGCCGTGCGTGACTGTGAAAACAGCTATTTGTGTTTTCTGAATCAAACTTTGTCACTGTTTTCAGGAAACTGTTGGAAGCAGATCCAGCATTGGTGGCCAGCATGGTCAGGTGCCTGCCAGAACCTGCATGCTAGCAGAGGGCCCACTGCAGACTGGAGCCCTAGAAACAGATTGCTGATGTCAGTGCTGGACAGGCAAGGAGTTGGGAGTGGCGAGGACAGGCAGCACCATTAGCTGCCACCCTAGCTGCCTTTGTCTTTGCTGCCACCAACTGCCTGTCCAGGAGCAATTTCATCAACCGGCTTGCTCTGACTGTTAGCTCACCAACTCATCTTTCCCTTCTGGCCAAAAACAAAGAGGAGCAGCAGTAATGAATGAGCTGATGATATCACAGCTGAACAGGTGATGGGTGAGTGACAGTGCAGAGGAGGCTGTGTTGTGGAGGTATCTGTACCCCCCAGCACCACTTCCCACCCTGTTTACCTGCCTTTTCTTGGTAGGGGACAGAAGAGAAAGCATCAACAGTTACTGCTGTTGCTGCCAGCATGGGAGAGGCACTAAGAGTGGCCAAACCGTGGCTTGCAAGCCACATGCATCTCTTTGACATAAAATGTGTGGCTTGCAGAAATATGTTGACTGAGCTCCTTTTTGCATTATGATTAATTTAAAAGGTAAATAACAAATTTCCAAGCTTTATAATCATTTATTGCAGGGGTGTCCAAAGTTTTTGGCAGGAGGGCCACATCATCTCTCTGACACTGTGTTGGGGGCCAGGGGAAAAAGGAATTAATTTACATTGAAAATTTGAATAAATTTACATAATTTTACATAAATGAATATATTAAGGGTGAACTTATATGAATGAATGAAGGTCTTGCAATGTCTGTTGGCAACCTTCAGTCTCGGAAGAATATGGTATCGCGCTCTTGCAATAACTCACGGCCTGTAAAAGGCCTTGCACAAAGCAAGGCTGGCCTTTCCTTTGCTGCCGCTACTACATCACAGATGTGAAACAACAAGCAGTGGAGGGAGCCCTCATCCCACAACTCACGCAAGGGGTCAAACAGTCACCCTCACACTGAGAGCAGTTGCGTCGGGTCAGCATGGGCCCCAACAAATCTCGGGAGGGCCAGAGGCTCATTGGAGACTGGGGTCTCCCTGAGAGCTGCATTGAGAGACCTCAAGGGCCGCAAGTGGCCCCCGGGCTGGGGTTTGGGCACCCCTGATTTACTGGGTATAAACACAGAGTAAGTTGGATTAAAACACAAGTTTAATGTTCATGGTGAGTAAATATATTTAAGAATTTAAAGAATAAGAATGATTTAACTTTAAAGAATTTAAAAGCCTCTTCAATATTGAGGCTCTCAAGCATCTCTCTTACAGCTCTCACACTTGAAGTTTAACCTATGTGACTTATGCGAAGGATGTTTGGCCACCCTGCTCTCAAATCTCACTCCTCACAATGTAAGGGTTCCAGTGAGGTAATTTTACCTGCCCCCCCCCCCCAAGCCTGGACAACTACTGACTGTTGTGAAACACTTAATTTGTAATATGGGAAGATTAATTGCTCTTCTTTCTTGATGCAAGAGGCTTTTGGCTGTGTGCTTTTAAACCTAGGCCTCCTGCAATTATATATGCTTCAAGAGTAGCAAACTGGTTGGTATGTTAATTGTTTCACTGCTAGGATGGCTATTATTATATTGAATGGTTTTCAGCTTTTCCGGTTCCTTGGTTGGAAAAAAAGTGATCAGTATTTAATTTACATAGATCTTTAAAGTGCCGACATACAATTTTTTTTTTTCAATCAGAGAGTTTCTTCTACATATGTAGTCAAAATACAAATGCTTAGATATAAAAATAATATTCAGTTTAAGTTGGTGTTTAGTGTTAGTTTCTCTTTTGGAGTGAAAAGAAGAGGAAAAGATCTCCCCTTCCTATTCCTTCATTATACAGTATACAGAGGGTACAATACTCTTGGGTTGTGAAATTTATTTTGAGACAAAGGATCTGAACGTGCACACACATGCACAGAGCCAACCAGGATAAACACCAGATTGGTATTTGTTCGAGGTTGTTCATTCCTTTTCTTCTTTGTTTGGTCACTTTGGGCAGATTTTGTGTAGATCGGGGGACTTTCGTCTTTAACTGGTGCTTAGCTGGGGAGCAGTTTGTCCTCTCAGCTGGATTCCATGTGTCATTAATAATATTCTTCCACTCTTGGAGATTGGTGGTGATATTTCTAGCCTGGTTGATGGTCAATCACTGGTTCCTTAGATCTACCTCAACATGTCTGTGCCACATTTCCTTTGGTGCTCCCCACTGAACCTTCCAGTGGGGTTGTCGCTTTTGGCAGAGAAGCTTGTGTGTCAGCCAACTGGTGTTCATTCTGCAGATGTGTCCAAACTATTGCAGTCTTCGTTTTTGGATTTGTTCTTTGACTGGTGCACCTTGATGACTGCACCTTAGCTGAATTGTCTCATTACAATGGCAATCACACCCAGGATCTGTCTCAAGCCTTGCACTGGAAGACCTTGAGCTTGTTCATATTTGATTTGAGTAGAGTTCATGTTTCTGATCTGTACAGAAGAATCCGCAGGATCAGTGTTCAGAAGAGGCAAAGTTTTGTCTTGATGGAGATATTGACCATCTTCCAGAGGCACCATTTGAGCAAGGTGAATGCTACTGTTGCCTGGTCAATCCTGCAGTGGACTTCAGTGATGGATGGCACTTTTTTTTCCTGCACCAGTGATTCCAGGTATTTGAATTCTTATTCTTGAACCAGCTCAATCTGGACTCAATCAAGGTGAACATTGGTGTGTGATCCATCTGCAGTCATAACTTTGGCTTAGACTTTAGAATTGGGCAATATGGAAAAGGATGTCAGTGGCCTCTGCATCTGTATCAGCAAATATGGCACAATCCTCAGCTAACTTCAAGTCGGTCAGGAACTTGTTTACATCATATTGAACTCCACGCCTGTCCTTGAATGCTCTCCTCTTAATGGCATTAAGCACAATATTGAACAGCAGAGAGAAGTGACATCTCCCTGGTGGACTCCAGTTTGGATAGCAAATTCATTAGATAGTTTGCTTATAATTGGCATGCTGCTAGTTGAACCATTGTATGATGCTTGGAGAAGTTGGATGATCTTCAGCAGCATGTGCTTATTCTCCAGCATCCTCCACAGCATGGGCTGTGAACACAATGGAATGCTGATTTGAAGATGATGATGGTTGGCTTTCCACAGCTGATCCTTTTCTACACCAGTTGACAAATGGCAAATATTTGATTGGTGCAGCTCTGATGTGACCTGAATCCTGCTTGCCTCTTCTCAGCTGGTCTGTTCCCAATGTTTCTGCAGCCACAACTGTATGATCTTCATAAACACCTTGCCAATGATTGAAAGGAAAATGATGCTGCAATAGTTCTTGCATTCTTGGCTATCGCCTTTCTTCAGGATCGACATGATGATGGCTTTTTTCCATGCTAATGGGATGCATTCTGAATGCCAGATGCAGGAATATGTAGAACTGTTATAGTTGAATGCCTCCCCTGGCTTTGAACTGTTTCATCAGTGACTTGGTCCACTCAGGGCACCTTTCCATTTTTCAACAATCATATCACACTCTTCACTTCATCAACCATTGGCCCACCATCGAGGAATGGATTCTCCAGCAGTTCAATGGATTCTCCAGGAGTTCAATGGGTGGTGGCGGTGGTCTCTTGGGTGGGATATAGGGAGACAGGAGTATGGATTTTAGTGTGTACCCTGAGGTAAGAAAAAGTTGGTGGGTGAGCCAGCACCATGTCTCAGAGGCTTGCCAGCTTGGGGAGGCTGGCTGGTTGCTGAACCCACTGGGTTGGATGTCAAAGGCTGCCTCAAAGACTTTATGGCTTGGGGGAGTCAGCACAGTCCAGGTGTCTTGACCTTCTGAAGTTGGCATAGAGAAGCTTGGGACATCTATTGATAGGCTGTGTCTTTGAGGCAGGGCGGGAACTCCCAGTTTGGGGAACAGATGGTTGCTTGCTATGTCCTCTAAGTTAGTTGCCTGCACTTAAGAAGAAGGAGTTTCAGGTATGACCTGCTGCAGGTTTTTCTCTGTGATTGGTTTTCAGTATAGTAGCCCAGTTTAACCCAAGTCTCTATCCTGTGTGTTTATTACAGGGGACAAGTGTACACCACCAAAAATGTTGAAGTGTGGTGGATTTAAGATAAGATTTGAGATGCACACCATCACCTGTTGTTTAAGCCCTTGTTTGCTTCTGTAGCATTTTCTCCCAGGCAAGGTCAAAGCTCCTACTACTGCACTAAGGGTGCTTTGTGTATAAGAGTTTGTGTTCATCTGAAACCCTTGGATGGATTGGTTCCGGGGGTCCCTTAAAGGATTGTGATTCTATGAACTCTCTTCTTTGTTTTCAAAACATAAAGACCTTGACCTTGCCTTCAGAGCAGATTTATGAACTCCAAGGGAAACCAACCATAACCTCAAAGTAGAAGCTTTCCCAAAACCTGGACTGGGGGGGGGGGGGGAGGAGGAGATAGCACCTGAAAGAAGCTCCATACCCATTGAAGTGTTCAGATGCAAAGGAAGGTAGTGTAACTTTGTTTTACAATAGAACACATTTTTGCAGATGCAACCTTTTCAGTTCTGCTTGATATCCTGGCTTTGGATATAGCCACTGGATTTTGATGGACAGATTTATATTGTCCTAAGACAGTGGTTTCCAGACTGGGGCATCATGACGCATAGAGCCCTCCACAGCGCAGAGCCCTCCAGAAGACAATCGTGACCACATCCAGTTTTGCGAGGCTGCTGCAGGCAGAGGTGAGTGGCAGCGTGCCCCCGCGCCCAGATCAGAGGCAGGAAGCTGAGCATCGCGTCTCTGCCTCCCCCCCCCCCGCCTGCACTGCCTGCAGCAAACACTTAGTGGCTCTCAAACTTTCCCAGAGAGTTTGAGAACCACTGTCCTAAGAGATTTCTTCACTTCATGTTCCGTGTGTGACTTATGGTTCTGCACGCTAGCTTGAAAGGCAGAAGTAGGAATACCTAGGGCTATCTGAGTGGTGCCCCCAGAGGCATACACTGAAGGGCAAGAGCTAAAGGGCTCTAAGTGCACAATCCTATGCATGTCTACTCAGAAGTAAGTCCCATTGTGCTATATAGGGATTACTCCCAGGAAAGTGTGTATAGGATTGCAGCCTAAACTCTTGGCTCCTAGCCTGTGGATCAAAGCTTGCAGTCTTCACCCATGCACTGGTTACATCATGCTCAGATTACTGTGAAGTGCTCTAGGGGGCTGTCTCTGAAGACCCTTTGGAAAATTCAACTAGTGCAGAGTGCTGCTGCATGCTTGTTGGCCATAGTGGGACACAGTGAGCACATCATGCCTCAGTTTTATCAGCAGCATTGTTTGTCAGTCTGTTTCCAGGTGCAGTTCAAGATGCTAGTTCTAATTTTTAAAGCCCTAAATGACTTGAGACCACCATATTCGAAGAACTGCATCAATGGGATGCAACTGCCTGCTCCTTAAAATCAATTGGAAGGGTTTGTGTTTTTTTTTTTTTTGCATGTTCCACCATTGACAGCGGTGCATTTCACACTGATGCGTGAAGGCAGACTTCTCTGCAGGGCACACAGATTATGGAGCTCCTTGCTCCTTATGTGAGGCTGGCTCCATCACTTTCATGGATTCAATGGTGACTGAAAGCATTTCTCATCCATTTTGCCTCTGGAGCCTAATTATGTTCCATCGCCTCTTAATTACACTGCTTTGATTTTTCTTTCTACTGCTGTATATTGTTGAATGTGTTTGGTTTTTATTATTGATTTTTATTTTTACTATAGTTTAAAAAAAAAATTTTGTGAGTTGCTTTGACTATCTCCCTTGCAAGAGGGGAAATCCAGGATATTGCATTTTGAGTAAATAAAATAAAAACGGTACTCCCTGAATGCAACATTTGAGAAACTTGTTTTTTCCAGGCAGATCCTGTGCCTTCAATAGCTAATGCATGGAGAAAGAGGGAGAAAAAAACACTACATCTGGCAGGGCAAGGATACTAAACAGGGGTCCTTTCTAGTGATTAGTGGCACCCTCACTAAACTCCACACAGATTATTGAACCATATTCAGATCTATGAAACAGTGCCCTTTGAAAGGCAAGGGGTGGGAAAGACATATCCATGGCTGCTACTGCATGCTGCAGCATCACTCTCTTTTCTCCATTCCACTGAAATGAGCAATGCAGGTATCAAGCAGTGGGGGGAGTACCTGTGCAACCTGCCAGTTGCAGTCATGAGGAAGTGGAATGGGTGGCGGTGGCCTTTGATCAGTCAGTGGGAAGGAAGAGTTGGATAACAAAGATATCTAGTCTGATAGGAATGGGGAGGAGAACCCTTTGCCGTGCAAGGACTACAAGTATTTTGGATGTCAGGCAGCAATGTGTGAGAAAAGAAGGTGGCAAGCTGTGAGTTGAAGATAGAAATTGGGGCTGCACTGGTGCCAGTGAAGGGATTTTGAAGCTGTGTTCATTAGAATTGGCTAGTGAGTGTTCTTAGAAGCTACTGGCCATACCAATAGTTCTCAAACTGTGGTGTTGTGACACCCCATCCTGAGAGCCCTGGCCTCTGCCCCCTTAAGGGAAGGGGGAAGGTAGCAATGCTATCCCCAGGATTGCGTCCCTAAATGGGAGTGAAGAGGGCTGTTTTTACTTAGTAAGGACTGCTGCACCATCCAGGAGTTGTGGGGAGTCTTGTGCAGCATCTGCAGGGCTCCCCAAGTGTTAGAATGTTGAAAAAAAAGCAATCAGAAACAGCTTCCAGTTTCACAATCACAACCAGGAAGTGGTTTCCAATTTTTTCAACATTCCTGGAGCCCTGTGGAGGGCTTCCTGGGGCTCCCTGCAACTCCTGGATTTGCAGCAGCCCTCTGCAAGTAAAAACAACCCCTTTCACCCTCCTTTAGCATCACAATCCTGAGAATTGCGTCCATGCTTTTGCCCCTTCCCCCGCAAAGACTTATCTCAGGAGGTTTACTCCCGAGAAGTTTGAGAACCTCTGACCATACTATTAGTTCCCTACTCTGCTAACTTATGGATACAGCTCCTGTATAAATTTCAGCCATCTGATGCCTCTTGTTTTAGAACAGGTGTGGCCAGACTTTCAACTTTCGGGCTCCTGGACATTTAACAATAGTGTAGAAGGGGGAATTTCAGCAGGTGCAGCTTATCATAGAAGTCAAGCAGCACCTGCTGAAATTCCCTCCTCTACAGTATTGTTAAAAGTCCAGGAGCCTTAAAGTTGGCCACCCAAGTTGGCATTAGATGGACCAAAAAAGAGGACAGGGCTCCTGTATCCTCTAAGTGCTGAACAGAGTGGGATTTGGATAAATGTTGTGCAGGGGTGAGGAAAGCTGCCTTTGTTTTAATGACCAACACAGAAACCCTGTATTTGGCATCTCACTCCCTCTGACACCGTCATTTTCAACTAGTGTGCCACAAATGGTCTGCAGGTGTGCCACAGGAGTTTGGGGGAGGGTCATTTGTTAGTAGCATTATTGGGGGATGTGAGCCCTCTACCAACAGCATGGTGTGCCTTGTCAATTGTCAAAAAACGGATGTTTTTTGTCAAGTGCCTTGACAATTTTAGTACCTTGTCAGTGTGCCATGAGACAAAAAAGGTTGAAAATCACTGTTCTAACACAAGGGTGCCCAATTTAAATGCAGTGACTTGCTGACTTTTTAAAAACTTTCTTGCAGCTTTAACAGCCTAAGGGCGGAATCCTCACCCCTTCTGTCAGTGCTTTCCAGCACTGACTTAAGGGCAATGCAGTTCTGAGGTAAGGGAACAAACATTCTCTGACTTTGAGGAGGCCTCCGTGAGTGACACCCAACTGCAGGATGCAGCACGCATCCCATTGGCACCACTAAGCTAGTGCTGGAAAGCACTGACATAAGGGGTTAGGATTGCGCCCTAAGTCACTGCCCAAAAATGTATGTTAGGCTCACCACGAGCTAGGGAAGGAGCTTATTGTTCTGAGGCTTCCTCCTATTCCTTTTCCTGGTTATACGACACAGATAGCTTCCTTGACCTGTATTGTCTTACTCATACCTCTGTTCTTCCTGCTTTCCACTTACCCTTTTGGCGCACTCCTAAAAAGATTAGCTTTAAGACACTTGGGTTTGCTTGCTCCTGCCTTGACACAGGGAATTAGACCAGATTAGTATATCAGGCTAATTATTAACCTACTGGTTGATGACTCTGTGTTGGTTTAGTGAGCTGATTATGCCTTCCTCACTTGCTCCGTCTCTCTCTGCTTCTGCTCCTTCCCATTTTCTTACCAAAAAAAGCATGTGTTGCCCTTTTGACCAGTAAATGGCAGCCATGTTGTCTTTTACAAATGCTAGTTATTTTGGTTAGGGTGAATGTTTACCAGTTTGCCTAGGAGACCAAGCCATAAATTAAACTTGAGCGGACCTCTGGGTAAATACCTTCATGCTTCAGCACCTTAATGTGTTAATTAGCTACTAACAGTGCCAATAAATTGGGCCTGTCAGAAAATAATGGCTTCCATGGCCAATTTTGAGCTACAGGTGTACCTGAAGAATGTAACCCAGAAGGACACTGCAGATGAAGAGAACTGGAAGAGAAAAAGATTTGCAATGAATATCCACCTTAGTAACATTAGATCCGGCAGATCTATATAATTTGAGCCTTCACACCACACCACACCACACCACACCATGTCTGGTGGCCCAACTGGAGCTCAATACCCCTCTTATTGTTGCTGCCTGTCTGGGACTGCAAAAACAAGAGGAATTGTCAAGCACCATGTTGGCCAGAGTACATGATTAAGGGCTGTATTCAACTGAGTCGGTATGAGGTTGTGCAGACCTGAGTTAGAACTTTATGTAGATGTATTTATGATTAAGGGCCAAGGATCTCGTTATAAGCATGCCAATCTCTGATTGGGTTGCTAATTGAAAACCTAACAATTTTTTTCCAGACACGAAGCATGTTCTAAAATATATTGCATTAAAGTGAGCATTTTTGTTTGCATGGTACAGGGGTTTTTCAGTCTCATTTTAATTCTTCCATGGCATACAGTGGGATTTCTGGGTAAATGGGCATGGGAATACACTTTAAGTTCTTTTTTACATGCTCTGCTCTTCTTTAGCCAGTCTTTAGCAGCATCCTAAGACAGAGACATTCATCAGCAGACTCTTTCCTGACATAGAAACAAGTGGTGGGAAAGACGTCACCAACACATTTTTCTGATTGCTCTTAACAGCACAGGAACCAGCCAGTAGATGCATAGCAACCCTACCAATAGGTCAACTGCAGTTAAGAGTCAGCATTTAAAAAAGCTGAATTTTGGGAATAAAATAATCTGAAAATGGCATTGCTTTTGCTTTAAGAGGCAGAGGTTCTTTGCCTTTTAATAGCTTTGAAAGGGGCAGAAAGCATCAGAGTGAAGCTTTTTCCTTCACCACATCTCAATGCTGGAGATGAAGGTCTGCTTCATTTTTTCCTGTCATGTAGTTAGTAAAGACACAGGAGCCCAGTTATTAAAAATAAATAAATACTGGCAAATGGTTATTACTGACAAACGGCTGACATTATTGACAAAATCAAATTCTTAACTATAGGGTTGCCAACTCCTTTGCTGGCCTTGCTCCTGAGTTTCTTAACAGCAGCCTGAAATATATAAACAAATCAAACACAAACTCTGGGAGCAAGAATACGTAACACTACTGTCAAATCTAAATCTGACCTGTTCACCCCTTTTCTTTGGATTGTCCCCCTCCCTTGGCCACCCTGCGAATTATTTTGTCCATCTCACTAATCTGAGCAAAAGAAGGGCTTTCATGTTAGCGAGACTGAACATATTTCCTGCAATGCAATGCAATGCACCAAGGGAGATTTTCTAAACCCCCCCCCTTCTAATAGATTATGTTTTGTTCAGCTGAACCAGAAACCCTGGATCACATCCTTCTTCGGTGCTCTGCCCATCATAATCTTAGGTCCCACCTACTTGGCCCTTTTCTTTCTTCTCTTCCTGTTTCCCTTGTTGATCCTTTCCCAATTCTTCTTAGCGATTATTCCCCTCCCATCATCAATTTGGTGACAGAATTTTTAGTGGTCTCTAGTGCCATAGTCTCTATGGCAAAGGTCAGATGCTAATACCTGGTCAAGTGTATCTATTTGTTATGTCATATTTATTGTTTGTGGACTTCCATTATGCCAATAAAGGTTTACCAAAGTAAGTATATATAAACAAGTGAGCATTTTATCTCCTTGCATTAAAAGCTTCTTTTAGTTTGATGTTGTTGTGTGGCAGGAGAGATGTGTGGCAGGAGTGTGTTTGATGTTGTTGTGTGGTGGGAGAAATGTGATGAGTAAAAAACTGGCAAACCTATCATCTGTCCATAAGGTTGAAAAGTTCTGCTTCTGAGAGGCCAGAGAATGGCATAGAAAGTTGTACAAAATGGAGGAGATTCCACCTTCCAATCACATAGCTATAGTGTGATTGTCTTCAGTGCACCTGTTAAGATACAGGGTCTCTCTTCATAATTATTGCTTTTTGACTAAATGTTCCTGCAAGTGGTGGAGGGAGAAGGAAAGGGGTTCTGTGTAGGGGTTCCACCTTTTTTTTTTCTCCCTATAGATCTCTGGCCGGCACATCACCAGGTAAGGTGGACAGCATTTGGCATGCTGCATCAGGTGACAGGAGCTCTTGGTCTGGCCCTGAGTGGGAGATGCTAGCTCCTGCACTCAAAGTAGGCCAAGTGCATTCATGGCTGTATCAGGCTCTCTCCTTGCCTGAATCTCTTGGTTCAGACTACAGAGAACAGCTGTCAACTGTGTGACAGATTAGAAAAATTGCACCTGCCAAATTCCCTCTTCAATGGAGTTGTTAGAGTTACAAAGCTGTAATGATAACCATCCGTTCTTTAGTATAAGTGCAAGGCTGCCAACTTCTCATTGGCTCTGCTCCTGTGCCTTTTCAACAGCAGTCTGACATACAGAAATTTGATGGGTAAAGATTTTCCTGTATTGAAGATGTGATGAACATGAATTTGGCTGCTGTAGGCATAGGCATCCGTGTATAACAGTAAGCTGGCAATCCTGTGACATTCCTGCTAGTGTATCTTTATTGTGGCTTTTGCAGCATTGATAGAATGTTTGTAAATTGGCATATTTTATGCTGGATGTGGTAATTCAAATTCTGGTATGTAAACTGAAATTTTAAAAATCTCAAAATCTGAATTGAATTATGTTTAAATTTGGTTGTGTAATTTTTGGAAATGGATACAGGCACAACATTCATTTGTGGATAACTGTGTTGGCAATTGTTGCATGAGTAGTAAAAAAAATTGTTTCAGTTCTTTGGTCAGCTGTTAGTTTATTCACTTCAGCTGCTGTACACATTTCCCTGGCATTCTCATTGAACTGAATGAGATTTGCTTCTGAGTAGATATGCATAAGATTGGGCTGTTAGTTCAGCTATCAAAAATTGATTTGAAGGTTAAATTGCAGATGAAGTCATGGGGAATAATTATGTCCTTTGGCAATTGCTAATCTTCACATTGCATTTAACATCCCTAAAATAGCACTGGAATCATCACAAAGGTTTTACTATCATTTATTTCCCAAAAGGAGGAACATGATAGATATTTATTTTAGCAAGTTAAAGGAGCAGAGTCTAATGAACTAAGCATCTTCAGCTCTTCATGCTGCAAAATATGAAGCCCTGGTCAAGGCTAGGCTAATCACAACCTAGAGTAGGGGTGTCAAACATAAGGCCTGTAGGCTGAATGTGGCCTCTGGAAGCAATTTATCTGGCCTCCATTATAATTGGCCTCTTCCATTTTGATAATTGGGCTCTCTCATATTTTGAAAAATATGATTTGTGCATTTTCTCTTCTGTCATTTGTAGCTAATGAGATTCCATGTGAGAACAAGGTGCTAATTTCCAGCACCATCATCTGCTTAATAATGTTACTCTCTGCTTAATGATTTCCTCAGCAGGCATTATAAATGCTAACTTTGACCCTCTGTATGAAACGAGTTTGACATCCCTGACCTAGGGACTGTACATTTAGCCTTATACTCCCCTCTGCCTCCATTTTTCCCACCAATTCCTTCCACATTCTGTCCATCTTATTCAAGTTAAGTGGGTATGTTTTTTGCCTATCTCCACCACCTCTTGGGTAGTACACCTGGCATCCTGCTTGTTATGGAGGGGGATGAACAGTAGGACAAGACAGCCTGCTTCACCCCCATTTCCCATTGCAATGAGGTATGGTAATCACTGGTTCTCTGGGTTGCAACTGGTAATCCTAGCTTCCAGTGTTTGGCACCGGGGTTTTGGTATACATGTTTGTTCCCTTTCATAGACTTCCCACTCCAAAATCAACAAATCCTCTTTTAGTCCACTATGAATTGTATTATGATTAGCTAATAGGCAGAAAACCGAGTCTCTGAGACTATTCACAGAAACTGCATCTTCAAGGTAACATTCAGAAGCTTGTGGCACAAAGAATATCTTTATCTAAAGCAGCTGTCTATGAGGACATGTGTTGGATTGCTGCAGGCATACGGCAGGGCTAAAGTTCATTGTTGAAAGGTTGTGCGCAAACAGCTAATCAGGTGTGGTAACTGTGGATGATCCCTTTGATGGTGTGATAGTTTCTCTGCGTCATTTCTGTGGATGTCCACAATTATATTTGTCGAAGATGGGCAGGGCAAGCAGAAGAGAAGCAGAGGAGAAAGGAAGTGGGCTGAGAAGCTGTCAGCCATTTAAGGACACTTACACAAATTTATTTTTATTGAGCTGTTTAAGTTTTATGGCTGCAGCACTGGAAAGAAAATAGTTTACACAGATTTCTTGCTTTGCAGTAGACTGTTTGAAACCAATAGTCTTCTTCAAGTTATTTTAGTCAGCTCAATTATGACCATAAGGCATTTAAGGCAACAGCATATTGCATTACTCAGGTTTGGAGCACTGACAATAATGGGACCCTAATAGGCTTCTACAAACTAAGTAGTCTTTCCAGGATCAGGACCTGGCTCCCCCATCCTGGACCCCTGACTTCGGACCCCATTTCAGGTCCAGGATCAGAACCTGTAACAGACTCTCGGGGCTGTGCTTAATTCTTGGTGCTTAGAGGTGGAGGAAGCGAAGGGAAGGACCATAGCAGAGAACAAACTGTAAAAATGATTAAAATCTCCATCTGCATTTGCACTAGCCAATGTTAACATAATGTAGATGTAAAATGAACTATGGTTACAGCTGACAGGAGAAAGAAGAGGAGAAATTTACATGGGCCTGAGGGAGTGTATGAACCGATTGGCATATTTCTAGCCTCCTGTCCATGGTTTGGAGCAGTGATTTCAAACCTTTAGGAGCCTGGGAATCACTGAGGCAAAAATTGGAATCATTGTGGACCACATGAAATCCACACCCCCACCCCTGCACACAAAAAGTACAATAAATTTGTATTAATCAGGGTTGCTTTATTAGATTTGTTATTTATAGAGATTTGTGGGTTGCTGCTTTTGTTGCCAGCTGTGGCTGTGCACAGTCCATTCTCCTCCATCTCTGGTAGTCCATGGTGAATTGTCTCCCTGAGTGAACACTCCCCCATGGACTACCAGAGAGGGTGGAGAACAGAGCCCTGGCTGTGGCTGAGTGCAGTTCGTTCTCTGCCCTCTCTGGTGGTTAGCGGGAGTGTGCTTGCTTGGCAAGATGCTGGAAGTTATCAAAGGTGATTTTTTTTTCCTGAGACCCCGAGGACCACTTTTCAGGGTCTTGTGGATCACAGGTTGGGAACCAGTAATTTAGAGGAAATTAGGATTGTCACTATTGCATTGGACCTACAATAAAAGCTCTTTGAAAGTTCTTGCAAATTAATACCAGTTTTCATGATTGTATTTTCAGGCTACATCCAGGCCTGTAGAGGTCTGATGATTGCTGCTGTCTGTTTTGGATTTTTTGGGTCCATATTTGCACTAGTTGGAATGAAGTGCACAAAAGTTGGAGGCTCGGACCAGACGAAAGCTAAACTCGCTTGTGTAGCTGGACTTATTTTCATACTGTCTGGTAAGTGTGATATTTTAAATGGAGTGCTTTTACAGATCTCTAGGGGTACATGTTTCCGCTAAATCCAATGCAGGATTGGGCTATCATGCAGAAGCAGCATGTCACAAAATGTGCTGAGTGCTCTGTCAGTGGCCATTTTGGGAGTGCTTCTGCAAGAGGCCCATCTGTTGCTGAATCCTGCCACAGCCACTGAAGCAGGTAAGGTAGCGGGGGAGGGGGAGAACGGGGGCAAGGAAGCTGCAGGAGGGGGTAGATCCAGTGGCAATGGTGCATGCCAGCTCTTATCCCCTCTGTCAGCAGCCTCCCCACCCCCTTTCTCTCCTCAGACTTGCACCAGCTAAAGAGCTGGCACAGGTCCAATGAGACGCATTGCTGAAGTCTTACAGAGGAGTAAGGGGATTTAAATCTCCTTTCCAGAGCCTCCTGATCTACCACCTCTCCTGCTGGATACAGCATGCTCCTTTTCAGTGTGGCTGCACCCCCAGGGGAGGTGTAAGAATAGGATCCGGCTCTTAGTTCCCTTAAAATTGGTGGTAAAATTCCCATTGATTCAATA
The DNA here is from genome assembly GCF_035046505.1 of Tiliqua scincoides. Classification (NCBI taxonomy): domain Eukaryota; kingdom Metazoa; phylum Chordata; class Lepidosauria; order Squamata; family Scincidae; genus Tiliqua; species Tiliqua scincoides. The sequence continues at coordinate 112,394,029 of NC_089823.1, forward strand.
GCCAGAAGGGTCAGGTTTACACATGTTGTATAGGTGCCAGTTACTGTATTATTCTCTATTTGGTGCATTTTAGGGCTGTGTGGTATGAGCGGTTGCTCCCTTTATGCACACCGAATCACATCAGAATTTTTTGACCCAACGTTTATGGCGCAAAAGTAAGTAGTTGTGGGAAAACATTTGGGGCTTTTCAAGGAACTGTATGTGTGTTTCAGCTTATAAGTTCAGCAGGGAGAAAACTGCTTATATCGTTCATTACAACAGTGTATTTTAGTCTACATTTGGCCCTCGGTATCCCCAGGGGATCCATTCCAGGACCCCCCACAGATACTGAAATCTGTAGATGCTAGTGTCTGTGGGGGGCAAGGTCGCAGTGCTGCATTTACTCTCACTAAGGCTATGCCAGGCAACCCCATGCCTCAGAAGACCTTCAAGATGTGACTGAAAGCCACTTCCAGTTTGTGCTTTTGACTTTTGGTCTGGAAGGTGTTCTGAGGTGCGGGGAGACCCATGGAGTGGGCCACGGGTCTCCCCGCATCTCAGAACATGTCCTGGACATAACCAGAAGTCATATAGACGTAATGGAAGTTGCATCCTGGATGTCTTCTGAGGTGTGGGTGAGCCATAGTGTGGGCCGTGGGCCTGCATGTGCCTCAAAACACCTCCTGGTCATGACTGGAAGTAGCTTTTGCTCATGTCCTGTTGACCCTCTAAGGCAGGGGTCTCTAAACTTTTCAGCCAAAGGCCACATCAAATATCTGGCACGGTGTCGAGGGCCAAAAAAAAATTAAATATAAAATTTAAATAAATACATTAGAGATGGAACTTGAATGAATGAATGAATGAATGAATGAATGGGCTCAAATGTCCAGGATTTCTTCAAGCACCAACATAGCCAAGGAAATAAAGCACACATAAGCACAATCTGGTTCTGTTTGGTCAACTGGGCCAGAGGCTCTCAGGGGATCAGAGGCTGGCCATGGGCCGAATAGAGGCTCTCCGTGGGCCGCATCTGGCCCCCGGGCCAGGGGTTTGGAGACCCCTGCTCTAAGGCATGGGCTTCGCATCGACGGGTGATGGAATTTGGATGGCAAGCCTGCGGATACTGAGTCCCCATTGTATATGAGAATGCAAGTGACTTACAGGAATAATCTTATGTAAAGACAATAACATGAATAGATCTGCTAGGATACTCCTGGGATTATCTGCATGTACAGTACCTTTAAACTTGCTGTTGATGAGAGAAGAGGTACTGATGAACAGAAGCTGTTTTATTCAAAATATAGGTACCTTGGCCTATAGTAAAATAAGCTGATCACTTCTGCTATTGGTTAGTTCTGTCAGTATTTCACATTATTGGGTTGCCTAATGCCCCTTCTTAGACCTATAACAATCATTGTGACATACTTCTATTTGCCCAGTGGTGAGAAGACTATGGGCCCAATTCTATCCAATTTTCTAGCACCGGTGCAGCCGCAATGCAGTCCCAAGGTAAGGGAACAAATGTTTCTATACCTTAAGGAGACTTCTGCTGCCCCACCACAAGATGCAGTGTATGCTCCATTGGCACAGCTGCACCAGCACTGGAAAATTGGATAGGTTTGGGCCCTATGTGTAGAAATCCTGGAAAATGTGGTATTCTAATGATATAAACAACTACAAAATAGAGGAATTTATGCTCTTCTTCTGAGTTTAAAAGTAGTTAACAGGGTTAGCTCCAAGCTCACCGTCTTTTTTTAGTTTTTTCTTGCTCATTGAATGATCTTGGGTCAAGTGCCACTTCCCAGCCTACCTACCTCAAAGTTGTTGTGGGGATAAAATAATTGAGTATGGTGGAACCCTGAATGCCACGCTGAGTGGCTTGAAGGAAGGGTGAGATAAAAATTAATTTAATGAATCTCTCCCTGGTGAAAATTAAATGAATTCCACTAATACTGAAAATTAAAATACTGGAAACTGATAATAGATCCACTTCCTAGCATGACTTTATTAATAGATGCCCAACTGATCTGAGCATTCTATAAGCTGCCCCAACACCTTGCAACCATTACTCCTTGAACGAGAGCTTATGTGAACCACCATTTTAAAGTTATCTGGCATGACTAGATGGTGCTCAGTGTCAGGACAGTGCCCTAGTCTCCAAGTCCAAAAAAAGCAAATAAACTTTGCTTCGACATTGGTTTATCTCTTTATCTATTGATAAATAATAGAATTACCTATTTTGGCATGTTTAGGTTGTTACTGGAATTGAATTCCATTCAGATCAATTGGACGTGCTTCTGTGTCAGTGGTCTTTGCCAGAATGTCTGGAACTATAACTGATGAATGCATGAAAAGCAAATGTTCAGAAGAAGAGTAGAAGTTTGGATGGTTTTGTTTTTTTCTTTCACAACTAAGTAGGTGCAGCTTCTGCCAACTTGTTTAGTAAAATATATGTTAATATGTTAGATGGCTTTGTTTATCTTGGTCACACAAACATAAAAGAAATGAAACCTATTTGCTGATGAAACTATTTACTAAGCATAAATGTATCGCTTTTGTGCAGATATGAGTTAGGCGCGGCTTTGTTCATTGGATGGGCTGGAGCATCACTCTGCATAATTGGTGGCAGCATATTCTGCTTTTCAATTGCTGAAAACAATAAAACTCCAAGGTACAGAACACACCGGCTTTATTCAAATTAATGTATTAACATATTTCTAATTATTAACTGTGTAGGAAGGTAAGTGATGCTGATCCAGTTTGCATATCTTTCTGAAACAAGCTTACAGTTAGGGTTTGAGAAAGACTGCTTGAAAGAAAAAAAGGGAGTTAAAGACTTCCCTTCTCTTTGAAGGAAAACTTAAAAATATGATATTGCTTGTCAATATAAGGATGTAAATATATGACAATTAATTTTGCTTGTCAATGTTAGTGTTGCATTAGATACCATGTGGCAGAAACTGATAGCAAAACCTTCAATTGTGCCACGTAGATACTGCAATGGATCCTTTTTAAAAGGGATGCATGTTTTCACTGCATGAATTTCATAACTCTGGAACTGAGGGCCCAATCCTATCCGACTTTCCAGTCTGGATGCAGTAGCAATGCAGCCCCTTGGTAAGGGAAAGAACTGTTCTCTTACCTTGAAGAGGCCTCGGTGACTGTCCTCCCACCGCAGGATGTTGTGCATGTCCCATTGACATGACTGCATCAGTGCTGGAAAGTTGGATAGGATTGGGCCAATTATCTTGGAATCCATTGGAGAACTTGTGCTTTCACGGGAAGATGGACATGGATATAGAGTAGCCAGATTGCAGTGCAGAAAACTGCTTTCCCATGTAGCAGGAAAGGTTTTTGTGACCGTACCTCCTACCCGTTCTCACAACAATCCTTCCTCCTTTGGCTTGATGTTCATGCAATCCAAATCTGTCCTGCTTGTCATGGAGAAGAAGGGGACAACTCTTTCCTTCTCCAAAACCAACATGCACTGTTAAGCCAATATAGGAGAATCAACAGTTGCTAAGTTGTGGGCATTGCAACCGTCCCCATTTTGTCCAAGGTGTGAACTCCACTTCTTGAGGACAGGAGGAGGACATTTTTGCAAAAAAGTGAAATGCAAACATTGAATGCAACAACCTGCACTGATATTTCAAGGGTATTTATTGAAATAGTAAGAAAGCACAATTGAGATCATGGCCTAGGTTGCTTCGTCAGGGAATGATCTTTCAGGGGTGTCTAGTAGTCACCTCACTCCATTCCCAGCTCAGCTTTCCTTTAGGTAAAGGCCCTGTACCCCAGGTGGGTTTCACATTATAATGGAATGGTTTAAAATTCAGTTCTTTGTTCTCTGGTCATGGGGAAGGTGAAGATGCTTGAACAAAGGCAGCAGACAGAGTGCTACTGTATCAGGATGACTTGGAAGTCTTGAGCAGATTAGATGGGTCCAAAACAGGGAAATATTGGCAAAAAGTAGGGAGAAGTCAGGATATTCATCACAATACAGGTATACCTTGGATAATGCAGTTTCCTTTATTGCTGATTCATTACGGTGTTCTTTGTCCTGGTGCAATTCGCAATGAAAGCAGGGCATTCTGGGCCAATCAGCACCCTATTCAATTAATGAATATTTTATAGTGCTGTTAACTGTGCATATATACAGTGTATTTTATAACTGTGTATAAAAGATATAGTGTATATTTATGCAGTGCCTGACTTTGGGGGAATGTATTTCCTGTGCTATTGAAGTTATTGCTATACTGTATGGATTTCAAACACCATTCCACTGAGAGGATTCTATTGTCTTAAACTCAATATTTTTGTTTAAAATTAAATGTGGCTGCCAGGAGATGTAACTGAAATGTAAACTATACATAATGGTAAATGGCCAGGGTTGATCTTTTCATACAATTTGTTCATGCTTGTGTAATAGGAGCCGGTGCGAGGATATATTGGTCTATGGTTGCAGCCAGCTTTCGCCACAATGGTTGTGCATGACTAGTAGCTCAAAACAGGGGGAGGGTTGCTGGGGGTGTCTTGTATTAATGTTAGTGGAGCCCAATTCCACAAGTAGATCTTATTTATTTGTTTTTCACATTTTTATACCGCCCTTCCTCCAAAGAGCTCAGGGCGGTTTACACAGCTGCTCCTCCCCTCTTTCTTGTCCTCACAACAACCCTGTGAGGTAGGTGAGGCTGAGAGAAACTGACTGGCCCAAGGTCACCCAGAAAGCTTTGTGGCTGAGGAGGGATTTGAACCTGGATCATCCAGGCCTTAGTCCACCTCCCAAACCACTACACCACCCTGGCTCTCTTTATTTCTTTATCTTCTTTATTAGAATGGAACACTGAGGGCCCAATCCTAGCCAACTTTCCAGTGCCAAATTAGAATAATCTTCTTTATTAGAATGGAACACTGAGGGCCCAATCCTAGCCAACTTTCCAATGCCAATGTAGCTGTGCCAACAAGGTGTACACTGCATCCTGTATTGTGGGAGCAGTCACAAAGGCCTCCTCAAGGTAAGGGAATATTTGTTCCCTTACCTCAGGGCTGAATTATGGCTGCATCAGCACCAGAAAGTTGGCTAGGATCAGGACCTTAGTATATAAAGACTGAACTGCGGAAATTCTCTCATTCATATTTTATCTCAGCTGCAAAATAATTAGGGGGCTAAAGCAGGGGTGCTCACACTTTTTTGGCTCCAGAGCTACTTTGAAACCCAGCAAGGTCCAGAGATCTACCAGAGTTTTTTTTACAATGTTTGCGCCATCAAAACATATAACATTTATGTGTACAATGTATGTTGGTGTACCTTGAGCCCCACTGAGTATAACAGGACTTACTCCTGAGTAGACATGCCTAGGATTAGGCTGTGAGGCTGCAATCCTAGCCACACTTACCTGGGAGTAAGCCCCATTGAGTACAATGGGCCTTACTCCTGGCGTTTCCTCCCAGAGGCACCTGAAGGGGGGAGGTCGGCACTCCGCGATCTACTCATTTTGCCTCATGATCTACCGGTAGATCGCGATCCACCTATTGAGCACCCCTGGGCTAAAGGTAAGCCATTTTTTCATCAGTCCTCTATCTGTAACATGGGAAAACTTTTCCCTACCTTACAGATTGTTGTCAGGATCTGAGATGATATTATTTTTAATGCTCAGTTGTTGTGTAACACATGATTACCGCTCACTTCCCATGATTTTTTTGCACTATAGTTAGAGGTGTTTGTTCCTGGTGAATAAGCTGGAATTAAGCCCAAGTCTTACTGAACACAATGGACTTACTTCTGAGTAAAATAAATAACACTATTTTCAAACATCTCTAACTACAGCAACCTTCCATTAGAGTACTTTAGAGTAAAATAGTGGCTGACTGAACCAGGAAATGCTGGGTTCAAATATTGCCCCTACTGTGAACTTACTGGGCGGCCTTGGGGCCAAACTAAACATGACAGTAGTTGTGCACAATGCTATTTGCTGATTGGGTAGAGGAGCAAATTGAATCCCAGTGTAGCCAGGCAGGAGAAGGGAGCTGAGCCCTCTCCAATACTGTGCTCTCTACTTCATGTAGTAGTTTTTCTCTCGAGGCAACTCTGCGACCAAAAATAACTGCTGTCTGAAGAAAAATGACTAAAGATTGAAATCCTAAATACACGTACATGGGAGGAAGTCCTTTTGAACTGAATGGGACTTGTTCCTAAGTAGATGTGCTTATAATGGCACTAAAAGCATGTGGTTTAGGTTGGAAGAGGCAAGTGAAGAAAGTTCAGTTACTCTCTCCTCCCCATGCCACCATCCTATCTAGTTGTGCTCTGAGGTAAAATACTCACCTTAGATACTCACGTATAGTGCTGAAATTTTTGCCAAGTAATCAAGCTCCAATTCTCACTTTGCCTTATCTCCGGGTCAATCAGAGGGCAGAGCCTTTCAACTCTGAAAAGTTTCTTGCTCAGCTCAAAGCAGGTGTTTTTTGAAACACCAGGATGGGACCCTCCTTCCCAAGAATAACACCCATGGAAAGCAGTGGGTCTACTTCTGAGTAAAAAGGGTTGCAAATACAGTATATGCAGCTGCATCTCTCTGCTGTGAATTGAATTGCACAGTCCCAGTTATGTGTTATGGGTTGTATGTTATACGTAGAGCTTCTGGCTTAACACACTAGACACCTTAAAGGTGGATTTGATTCATGGTTCTTCTGCAGTGGTTCCCAACCTTTTTCACTTGCATATCCCTTGGCAGCCCATTTCCATAAATTGTGCCCTTCATATTAGCAAAATGTTTGTAATTAATAATACAAGCCCTCGTCTCCTCTATATGAAAGCCCAGACTTCATGTATTCTTCACAGTGTTTTCTCTTTTTATCTGTTTGAAGAACAGAAGACTCTGCCTTTGCACTATTTTGCACCAGAAGTGTGCTGAGAAATTCTGGGTGATTGATCACTTTCCATATTATGTTTCAGCTTTTTTACTGTGCTGGTTTTCAATCACTGTTTCATACATGAATTGATGACCAAAAACTGGCTATTGGTGGGGCTTTCACAGCCAACTAGCTACCTCCCTTCCTGCCTTGCTGGTCCTTGCAAAGCAATCCTGCCTTGCAAGGCATTCTGGAGCACGGCCTGCCTTTTTCTGCCATTATTTCATTCTTTTTCAATTACCCCTAAAGGTCCTGTTGAGTGTCCCTGGGAGTACCTGAATACCAGGTTGGGAACCACTGTTTTACTGGTATGTAGTTTACAGTGCACTTACTCTCATAGTGTTTACAAAAAGGTGGTGAAGACCAGAATTTTAAAAAGAATAAAAATGTATCTTATGATCTTTTACTATGTTTTTAATAATTAGAGACTATAGTCCTTAGGTAACAATTAGTGGTAGGTTATTTTTCAGGATCTGGCCTCGGGTAAAATCAGACAAAACTATAGTCAGACACCCCCCTAAGTTTAACCCCCGACTTATCCGAGGGTCATAGAAAATTCCATGATTGTTGGCTCAAAACCTGCCCTCGACTTATCTGTGGGGTCAACTTATAGGCAAGTGTTTACGGTATATATAGCCTCAGTCCCTGCATACTTGGGATAACAATACCAACTAATGTGTTTTGTACTTTATGTACTTATGAGTTGTTATACAAATTAATGAAATAACATCTGTGCCTTGAACACTGAAATAGCACTATAAAATGCTCCTTAAAGACTAGTTCAAAGCTGAATTCCCCCCCTGCACTGGCAAGTAGCTGGGCTCATCTCAAAAAGGCATTAAGTTTGATTTTCTGTCATGAATGGATATGTATTTCCTCTGTTTACAGCTCATTCTCTCAATTAAGAAAATACTTAGTCATGTTCTCACTTTTCAGGATTGGATATACATACAACAAAGCAGCATCTGTGATGTCCACTCGAACAAAGGCCTACAGCAGCTCAAGCAAAGCCCCTCCAAAGCACTTTGACAAGAATGCCTATGTGTAGCCAAGGCAGCTCCAAGAGTTGATGCATTTTTAAAAAATCACATTTGTGCTGTTCACTCACAGAATGATTTTTAAAAAGGTACTGGTGTAATTAGCACCAGAAATAAGAATATTTTATAAATGAACTTTTGCTGTCTGGATGTAAATTTTTTCTCATGCATTGTTTTAAGATTTATACTGATTTATGCATAAATTATATCTGTGAATCATTTGCTATTTTTGCTTTCTGTAAAAAACAAAAACAAAAATACATTTACAAATAAAGTCATATTGGTTATGGCTAATGGTGTCAAAAGGAGTGAATATTTAAAATAAGTAGAGTTCTACCGGATCAGGCTGAACACTCACATAGTCCAGCATTCTGTTTCCCCCCAGCGACCCACCAGCTGCCTCTAGGAAACCCACACATCTCCATTGCCCTCCTGCAACTGGTTTTCAGAGACATTATTTCTGAAACTGGAGGTCACCTACAGCCATTATGACAAGTAGCCATTACTAGACTTCTATGAATTTGTCTAATTTCCTTTTTTAAATTAATTTTTTAATTAAATAATTATATTATTTAAATATTAAATTTAATATTAATAATTAATAATTAAATAATTAATTAATTAAATAATTAAATTATTTTCCAAAATAAAAACAAAACAAATATAAACAAACACATAACAAACACAAACTCAATACAACACAAACTCAATACACAACACAAAAACATACCGTTGAAGGGTGCAGGCAATCATATATCAATGTATCTAATCAATCAATACATATCTTCTAATCTTGTTCCTCTTCTAGTTTAACCTCTAGATATGATATGATAGATAAATGATATTCTGTATAATATATCATGTATACAATATATTCATTTAAATGAATACATCTACAACTTCATTTTCAACCAAGCATAAAATGGTCTCCATTGCTCTGTGTCAGTTTACGCTGTCAATCCAAAATCTCTGTAAGTCTATCCATTTCCGCCACATTCATTATTTTCTCTATTAATTCATCTTTCGTTGGAATTTTAATATCTTTCCAGTATCTAGCATATAAAATCCTTGCAGCAGTTAATATAATAACTAAATACACATCATTTTCTTTATCTATAATATCTAAGGTGATATTAAACAAAAATAACTCTGGTTTCAGCAGTATCGTAAATCCAACAATCTCTTGTATTAGATTCCTTACCATTTTCCAGTATGCTTGCATTTTTTTTACATGTCCACCACATATGATAAAATGTCCCTTCTTCACATTTACACTTTCAACAAATTTTTTGATATGTTCTGATTCATTTTTACCAGTTTTACTGGTGTCATGTACCATCTATAAAACATTTTATATACATTTTCTTTAAAATTTGTTGCTCTAGTAAATTTTATATTATATTTCCAAATCTGTTCCCATTGTTCTAATGTAATATTATGGCCTATATCTTGTGCCCATTTTATCATATATTCTTTTATTGTTTCTTCATGCATCTCAAAATCCAATAGGAACATATACATTCTTTTGAGATATTTTTCTTTTGTTTCTAAGAGTATTCTATCAAATGGCATCAGTTCTGAAGAGAATCCTTCTTGTTTATCTTTCCCAAATTTTGAATCAAGTTGCAAGTGAGTCCACCAGTCCATCTCCACACTGTGTCTTAACAGTTCTTCTTTTGTCTTTAACTGCCCATCTTTCTTCAATAAACTTTCATATCTAAGCATTTTTGTTGTCTCTAGTAAATTCGGCTGGGTACATGCTTCTAGCGGCGCCACCTATCAGGGGATTTTGGCATACATGTATCTTTGTATTTTAGCCCAGATCCATAATAAAGATTTCCTTAATATGATTATTGAATCACTTATATTCGTTTGCTTTTCCATACCAAACAAATGCATGCCATCCCCATTCAAGATCATGTCCCTCCAGTTTAAGTATTCTTTGATCTTCTAATATACTCAACTCTTTAATCCATAGTAGCGCTGCGGCCTTATAATTTAAAAACCAATCAGGAAGCCCCATGCCTCCTCTTAGTTTCACATCTTGCAAGGCCTTCATTTTAATTCTTGGTTTCTTTCCCTGCCAGATGAATTTCAAGATAATTTAATTAGTTTCTTTAAATATATCTTGCTTCAAAATTACAGGGATTGTTTGGAAAAGAAAGTTTATTTTAGGCAAAACATTCATTTTCACTGCAGCAACTCTTCCCATCAATGAAAGTTGCAATTCTTTCCATTTTGTTAAATCTCTTTTTATTTCTTCAATCAATTTCAAATGATTATATTTCACTAATGTGCTTGTTTTCTTCGATAACTGAATCCCTAAATATTTAAGTTTTTTTCTTCTTTGAAATTTGTTAATTTCACATTTTCTTCTCTTTTACTTGCGTCAATGTAGAATTCATTTGTCTATCAAAAACTGAATTAAGGTCTCCAATAATACAGCGTTTGTATTCTCTAATTCTTGTGTTTTTGTATAACTTTACAAAAAATTCTTGCTGATTTTCATTTGGTGCATTAATGTTCACAATTAAGACTCTTGCATTTTCTTTTTGTACTTCCACCATCAATATTCTTCCATCTTGTGGTGCATACATTAATTTTGGTCTCAGTCTCTCTTTTATGTATGTGGCCACACCCCTTTTTAAAGATCTGAGGCTATAAATACTTCCCCTAATTTTTTGTTCACAAGCAGTGCTTTATTCATATTTTTGATGTGCGTTTCTTGTATACAAGTTATATCCATATTTAACTTTTGCAATTGAAGGAAGACTTTATTTTGTTTTTGAGGTGAATTTAAGCCATTTATGTTAACATAGTAAATACTCCATCCTCCCTTAGCCATCATGTTTCTTTTTACTATTTACCTTCTCTTTTTGTCGTCTTCTTGTTGCTATTGGTGAATGCCTCCTTGCCCCTCTAGTTTCTTCCTTCTCTGATTCCTCAGTTGTCTCTGAATCATCTGATTTCTTTTCTTCCAGCTCCATTTCTACACTTTCCTCATTTTCTTCATTTCTCGTCTCACCTTTCATCACTGTACTCAAGAAGTTTTCTGCTTCCATTGTTGAATTTATATTATATCTCTGTGACTGGAATTGAAAAAACATACCTTCTGGGAGAAGCCATCTATATGGTATTTGCTTTCCTCTTAAAAATTTTGCTAGCTCTTCATACTCTTTTCTCTTCTTTCTCACTCTCCATGGGACATGTCTTGGAATTTTCACTTTGCTACCCTCCACCATCCATTCCTTTTCCTGTGAGAGCTTCAATATTTTATCTTTGTAAAAAGTTCTGATGGATTTCTCTTGGTAGTTCATGTTTTCTTAGATTAAAAGTGCTCACTCTTCTCGCTGAATCCAGATCCATAAATATCTCCTCTGTTGGTGTGTTGATCCACTCTGATATTAAATCACCAATCAGACGTTGTGTATTTCCCCTTTCTGTTCTGGTACATTTTGTATTCTCACCACTCGAGCTGCACTCTCCATCTGAATTTCCATTAAAGTTGCCTCTCCATCATATTGGTTTTGTTCTATCTCCAGTATTCTAGATTGATCTTTTGTTGTCTTTTTTTTCTAATCTTTTGTGTATTCTCATCTGCTTGGCCTTTAGCAGCTTTCAGTTGCACACTAAGATCATTTAGTTGTGTAGTTAAAACATCCAGACTAGCTTGAACCTGCAGAAATTGATTTGTGTGCTGCTGTCCCATCACCACTAATTTTTCTATATTGTCTTGTATTGTCTGCTTCCAATCTTTCCCTTTTTGTTCCTCTTGTGTTAGTTTTCCCAAGTTTGACTCCAGGGCAGGAGAGCCCCTAACTTTTGCTCCTTTTCCCGTCATCCTTTTTCTTCCTTCTTATATCTTCTTTCCTGTAAAACTCAAATATCCGTTATCACATATATCAATTACCCATACATCACATCACATCATCAAAAAATCAACTGTTCACCCATAAAAACCAACACAAGGAAATTTTAAGTCAAATAAACCTTTGCCTTGCAATATTTTTAATGCCACTAGATGTCCTCAGCGTATTGTCCTTTTCACTTGTCAAGTCCTGTTCTTATCTTTGCTATGTCTTTTTAAATCCATTAGATGTCCCCAGTGTTCTATTCTTCTTATTCTATTGTTTTGATTCTATTGCTTACATTTGTTGCTATATCAACCGCATTCTGTTCCAGGAGATAGTCAAAACAAAACAGGAGGAATTCAAAACAATGAAGCCACTTTTGCAAAACAAAGAAATGCAGATCTCCAGCCCTCTTCCACAGGCACTTCAGGATCTCCACAGGAAAGCGAAACTGAGCCTTTCAAAGCAAAGTTTATATTCCAAAATGATTAATTTGTAATCCAAGGAGTTTTAGATTTGTAAAGTTACGAGTTATGCTCTCATATTTCCATAACAAGCTCGGCAGGTCTCCTCTAAAGCTTCTTCTCACACAAGCAAACAAATGAGTGGAGAAAGCCTCCTCCCTCTTCCTCTTCCCAGAGGGGGAAAACCTGCTCCTCCTTCTTCCTTCTGGCAAAAGCTTAATCAGGCAGTCAATTAATCAATCAATGCCAGACACCCACAGCGGAACAACACTCACTTAGTTCTTCTTCCTTCCCTGCTTGGGGCCTTCAGCTTAGTTTCAACATGAATCCTCACCAACACGGACATTGATGGCTGGGTTCCCTTGGAGAAAAAACAGCCCCTGACTGGGCCCTTCCTCTCCGAAACCATACACCATCTTAGGAATGAATCTCTCCTGATCACAGATCCTTGGATCTCCTCAGACCCACGGTTTTTTGGGAGGAAATAACATGCTTTCCCAAGAGCTTTCAAGAGCTCAGAAAAGCACAGCCATTCAGTTGCCTCTGGCCCCGCCCCCTCCTCTAATTTCCTTTTAAAGTCATTTCCATCAGGAGGCAATGAATTCCACAGAACCAGTATGTGCTGTGTGAAGAAGTACCTCCCTCCTTATGCCCTAAATCAGCGCTTCACAACGTTTGTCTCCTACCGTACCACTTTGACGGTCTACTTATTGGAAGTGCACCAGAAGCAACAGGCGATGATGTCATTGCCAGTTACTTCTGGCTTGGGAGGCCAGATGCAACATGACAAACACTGGTAAGAGGCTCAGAGTGGACGGGAAAACTTTTTCAGGCGTGTGAAAAGCACACACTGGAGCTTTGATGCTAAGCTGAGTCTCCTAATGCTGCTTGTTGTGTTGCATTGCTGGTCTTGCTGCCAGGTGGCAGGACCATGCCCATACCACTAGATACCAAGTGCCACGTGTATCATTGGCTCAGAAACACTGCCCTAAATCTCCTGCCATCAGTTTCATTGCATAACACACACACTCTCTCTCTCTATGTGTGCATGTGTGTAATGCCTTTCTTTCCACACCATGCATTATTTTATAAGCCTCATTCATGTCCCACCTGCTTTATTCACCATTTGTTTGGGGCTCTAGTCACTGGTGTACCTAGAGGGGGAAAACAGGGCAAATGTCCCGAGCGCCAACCCTCCAGGGGCACCGCCTCAGGCCTCCCCCCATCCACCCCCTGCTCACTTTATCCTTTAAAGCAGGGGTCTCCAAACTTTTTGGCCAGAGGGCTGCATCAAATATCTGGCGTAGTGTGGAGGGCCAGAAAAAAATTTAAATATAAAATTTAAATAAATAAATTAGAAATGGAACTTAGATGAGTGAATAAATGAATGAATGGGCTCATTCATTCAACCTCTCTGGCTCTCAGAACACCCTCCAGACATAATCAGAGCACAGTTCTGGTCATATTCAGTTGAGTGGACCAGAGGCTTTCAGGGGACAAGAGGTTGGCCGTGGGCTGGAAGGAGGCTTGCTGCGGGCCACATCTGGCCCTCGTGGCAGGGTTTGGAGACCCCTGCTTTAAAGGGAGAGAAGCCAGCAGCTCAGCTGGCTTCTGTCCCTTTAAGAAAGCTTCCTCCCGACAGAGGAGGGGCACCCAGGAGCGCTCCTGGAGAGGCAGCAAGAAGCTGCCTCTCCGGCAGCAACTCAGTGCCGGACTGGGCCGCCCCGCACCTCCTCCTTTATAGGAGAGGGCAGGGGCACCTGAACAACTCATGTTGCGCTGACACTTGGGCCTGGGCGCCTCTTGCCGTCTCTGGAGGCCTCCAGAGACAGTGAGAACACAGCCTAGAGCGTCAGCGCTGACGCTCTGGTCTGGGCACCTCCCCCCTTTTGCTGCCTCCGGAGAAGCCTGTGCTTTATTTCTTGGGCTGTGTTAATGCTTGTAGAAGTCCGGAGAAGCCTCCAAAGGCAGCGAGGGCGCATCCTAGAGCGTCAACACAACTCTTGTTGCACTGATGCTATGGGCTTCCCTGGCCCAAACGGAGGCTTCTGCGCAGCTTGTAAGTGGTGCGGAGGTCTGCTATGGATAGGCTGGTGCAAGGGAATTGTGCCAGCCTAACTGCACCATCATGGGCCTCTGGATCAGTGAATTTGCAGTGGCCGAGCTTGGCAGGCGCAGGGGTCTGGGGAGGGTGGGGAGATGGTAGGGGAGAGGCATTTCAGGGTAAGGGGTGGGCGGGGAGTAGAAAATGGGGCTGGGACCTGGCAGTCATGCCATATCCCAACCCCTTTCCCTGAGCAGAGCAGAGCGGGTCCAAGCAGCTCTGTTCTCCTCGAACTTGCATCACCTCTTGAGGTGGCACAGGGTCTGAGGAGACCCATTGGGGCTGTGGTGACTTACCTGGGGGTGAGAGAAGAGCTTCCCCTTGTTTCTGGCTAAGCCAATTCTGGCTCCAATGGATACAGTACAGCCTCCTGGCCTGCCTGTTTCGAGCGCAGTTTAGGATTGCGCTGCACGTCTCTAAATCCTCAGCCCTAAATTTAATGCAAATCTGAATACTTTGGAGATAGTTCCAGAAAGCAGCTTGTATGCACCAGAGTGCCATTTAGTAGGGATGTGCAAGATAAATTTTGCTGATCTTATTGAGTTGAAGAAAGTTTTTCCAAAATTCACCTCAAATTTATTTTGCTATAGCTGGAAGCTTGGTAGCAATTCTAAGTTTGCCATGTCCTCACTTGAGAAGAAAAGGGAAAGTCTTTATCTTTAAATGTGCTAAGACCCTTTATCTTTATATGTGCTTAAATGTGCTAAGACCTTTATCTTTATATGTGCTAAGAGCATATATACTCAGAGTATAATTTACTGTCTCCAGGAAATAACTGGGTGACCCTAGATATAATGCTTCACAAAAATAATGCAACAACTGTTGTTTCCAAGAAATGCTGGGGAGCCTTTAACAGCACTAATACTACGCTGATGTGTGCCAAATAGAAAGAATGGATGAGGATCAAGCTCTTACATGGTCAAGGGCACATTAACTAAGGGAAGCTGCTGTTACTCTGCAGAATCCGCTAAACCAGTGGTTCCCAAACTATGTGCTATGATATCTGAGGGCTCTGTGGTGAACTAATGGGGTGCCATAGGATGTCCCTGACCACCACTCTTCTCAGCTCTCCTGGGTGTCTCCATCTTGGATAATATGAGAATTGCACAAGATCACGCACGATCCAAAATGGCAGTGAGAGCCAGGAAGAAGAGGCTACTGTGAAAGAAGGGCACCGTGGCCACAGTGAGTTTGGAAACTGTTGCCCTAAACTAATATAACTGCCTAAAGCTGTGGTTTTCAAACTCTCCAGGAGTTTGAAACCTGCAGTAAGTCCTTACGGAGGCGGCGGGAAGCAGCGGAGGTGGGGGGAAGGCAGCAATGTGATCCCTAGGATTGCATTGCTCAGGGGGCTGCAGGGACTGGGGTGTACTGTGTGCGGGGAGCACTGCGTGAACGCCTGCAGGGCGCCCCAGCTCAGGGAAAGGGAGAGTGGGGCGATCGTGCTCCGCTTCCACTTTTGTGGAGGCAGAGCAGATCACTCCACTCTCCCTTTTCCTGACCTGGGGCGTCCTGCAGGCGCTCACACAGGGCTTCCCGCACACAGGGACGGCTGCTGCAGGGACTGGAGGGTGCAGCCCCATCAGAAGGGAAAGCAGAGCGATCCAGTTTTGCAGAGCAGGGTGCGATCGCTCCGCTTTCACTTTTCCTGACCTGGGGAGCCCTACCGAAGGTTGTGCAGGGCTCCCCGCACCCCCAGGAGGCTGCAAGAGGCTTCGGCAAGTGCACCCAAGCCCCTGCAGCCCCCCTGAGCAGCGCGATCCGCTGCCTTGACCCTGTCTCCTGGTTGCCCCCGCCCCTTAAGGGGGCAGAGGCCAGGAGCCACAGGCTGTGGCGTCACGATGCCCCAGTTTGAATACCACTGGCCTAAAGAGATGCCAATTTTTTAAACCTCTACAATTTCCACTTGTTACAAAGAAAGTAACATCTGAGTGAAAAGAAATACTTTATTTAAAATGTTCACATTTTTCTATAAATTTTAATGTAAATAATTTTTAAAACTAGTTTTTAAAAATTTTAAAATACTGGGTCAGTTAATACCGTTTATTGAGGAACACTTCTTTCCTAAACACTGAAAGCAGCTAGAAGTATTTGAGCAGTAAACACTGAACTAAATCAAAAGGAAATTAAAGACACCAGTTTTGTAAACAAAAGTTCCTTGTTAATGCACAAGAGAAGAGAAATCAAATTGTTGTAGATAAAATCTCATACCAAAGACAACAATCAGATATCTGAAGAGCCGCTCCAGTCTGTGACACTGACTAAGCTGCTTTTGAATGTGCTTGTTTTATCTGCTTCTTGAAGGCCTGTGTAAAAGCAAAAAACATAGTAACAGTACTCTTAAAGACCTGCAGTGATCAAGATACCAGCACTCTCCTATTCAATGTGTTCCAGTACTGTATCATTTTAAGATGCAGAAAGTTCTTCTCAGGGTCCAGCTTAAATTGTTTCAATTGAATTTAAATGACACAGGCTTGCCAACACAGTGCTTGACTAGAAATGTGTAAAGATGTACTCTAGAAAAGCGACTGTGTTGTTCGGGGTATTGTATATCTTGCTGCCTTGTGGTCCCCATCACTTCTCTGTACTCTACCATATAGCAAACCAGCAGATCAGTACTGTATAGCTTGTAGAAACTGAATTGATGAATACACACATCTCAAACTAGTAAGCAGATCAACAATCGTGAATGGATCCCCTGAAAAATACATTTCTTTAAATAAAGAAGCCACCCTTTCCAAATCAATGAGGATGCTGCCACCTCAGTTGCTCAAAGTTTCACAATAAAACAGAAAGCAGGATGTGTTCCAATGTTTGGAAATAGTAAATATGCCCATGCCAACTTTGAGCATTAAAAGGATGCTTATTTTCAATGGGACTGGTTGGATTAGAACGTTTGTGCACAAAAAATCCATGGAAATATTAAAAGCTATAAACGGACTTAGGATCCTTAGGACATACTCACATTTAGTGTTTTGACAGAACCCAAAAGCTAGGGACCACAGCCCAATTCAAGAAAGTCAAAGTTCCAGCTGACCAATATGAGACCTTTGTTGGGATTCATTAAGGTACATTTACTGCTGTAGCTTACAATTCATAAGAAAATAAGATCGGGAATACTCTGACTGTTCAGGATTATTTTAAATGTAAGATTCATGATCCAGCACAAATATGCTGGCAAGTGTACCTAATCCCACTGCCAGTCTGTAGCCTTTAGGATAATAATGGTGAATGAACTATATACCGTCTTCCTTTGTTAATTTTCCCATAGGTGTTCCCCATGCATGGACCATAGATGTTGCACTTGCATCATTCTTTTCTAATGCAGCTCCAGTCTTAACTTCTTCGTCTTTTGCTAGGAAAGGATTTTCTTCTTCCAGAGATGATAAATCCCAATCATCCTCTTTCTCCTCAATAACTCCTGAGAACTAGTAAAAAAAGAAGTATAATCCCTTTGATTAATGCAGTTGGAGCTTTGTCAATATGTGCTGCTACGAAAAATGCAAAAGTTCTGGAAATTGATAGCATAGTAAAAGCAGTGATTTGAGTTTGTTCTTTGAAAGCAAATAAATGGATAGAAGTAGGAAAGGGAGTCTCAGGGAACGGAAATACAGGATTTATTTGAATCAGTACCAAATGCAGTGATTATATCAAAGAAACCATTAAGCTACTCTAGGAAAGAAGACAGTGCCCTCTACTGATAGGAGGCTACAATATGCTGTATATAAAAAAAAAATTACCTACAGATTCCTTCCAAAAATAGTTTCAAAAGAGATTCATGATACAACCTCTGTGCTCATTTGGTTTGGCCTCAGACACTTGAATACTTAATTACTTGTATACTTCAGACAGTTGAATACTTGTTACAGGGTAACACTTAGCAACTGTTACCCTGCATATCCCTGATCTTGGAAGCTAAGCAGGGTCAGGCCTGGTTAGTACTTGGATGGGATCCCGCCTGGGAATACCAGGTGCTGTAGGCTTATACCATAGTCTTTTGAGACTGAAGGTTGCCAACCACTTGAATTTTACTTATAATGAATAAATCCATGGTTTTTATTTAACTGCTAGATATTTGTTATACTGAACAATTACTGATCATAAATGTCTAATTTGAAGAAACAGACTAGTTTTTAGAAACTATTAAAAAGGAGTTGGAAAAGGAACTTTTCACAACAATAAATTATCCATCGTTTTTCCAGAGAAGGAAACATGTCTCAATATAGATGTAAGATCGATTATAACATCTAATACCTTTACTCCTGGAGCATTCTTTGGAATAAAATCTGGAGCAACATTCGTTCCTTTGGTGGGTTTGTTTTCCTTTCTTTGGTTCAGCTGAGTCTTTTCCACATGATCAGCCCCTCTTTGAAAAATTGCACCTACAAAAGCAGAAAAATGAGATACATTCAGCTGATAATCATACAGGTTGATTATCCCTTATCTGGGCTGCTTGGAAAGGGACGGTGTCTGGATTTCAGATTTGTCTGGATTTTGGAATAATTACATAAATATAATGAAAAATGCTTCCTCTTGCCCTTTTCACTGATGCCCATAAGGGTGCCTGCTGGCCTCTTTGACATTTTTCAAGTGTCTGTACAGGTGTACAACACAGAGCAGAACAGACCTTACAACCTGTACCTGTACTGTATGCGGGAATGAGTACAAGGCCTTCTAGTGTTCACATTATAAAGAACAAGTATTGGACAAAAATGTCTGCATTTTGGAATTCAGGGAGCCAAGTCTGTGCCCCCCCCCCACATGTGCACCCCTTTGTAGGCAGGCTCCTCCAAGGAGGATCCTCAGCAGAGGGTCAACAGAAGCTCAGTCTGAGCCCAGTAGAGGCCGCGGATGTCCTCTGCTAGGCTCTGTAGGGTGGAGAGGGCAGGAATTCACCTGTAGCTGCAGCTTCAGGTAACTGCAGGGGGTTCTGGAACGGAGACCCCGCGGATACAGGGGCATGTCTGTTGTCTGGATTTCAGATACCTGAATAAGGGGCAATCTACCTGTAATAATGAACATTTAGGGCCCAGTCCTATTTAATTTTCCAGCACTGATGCAGCCATGCCAATGGGGTGTGTGATAGATCCTGCAGTAGGAGGGTAATCAAAGAGGCCTCTTCAAGGTAAAGTAACATTTGTTCCTTTACCTCAGGGCTGCACTGTGGCTGCATTGGCACTGGAAGTTGGATAGGATTGGGTCCATAATGTAAGACACTGTTAAGAATGTAGCAACGAACTATCAAGCACTAGTGTTGCACAGCACCATGTTTTCAGTGGAACCTACTCACAAGGTTGGATTCAGTGCTATCACTTGCTGGACTGCTCTCTGGCTTCTCAAGTATTGTACAAAATTAACTTTCATACCTTTTGAAGGCTTAAGATTCACTTTCATTTCTTCCACCTCGTCCTCTTCAGGCAAGTTCACATCATTATGGCTTGAAAATCTTGACAAATTGCCCTTGCTGCTGCTACTCTTGCATGCTTTAGGCTGAGATAACTCTGGTGAGATGTAAGACTGCATGATGTCATCGTCCTCCACTTCTTCCTCTGAGCTAAATGGTGGGGTTCTAGGAGCAACAACAACAAAAATCATCACTTTCCACAGTTTCAAAACAAAAAACTACAGGAAGACACAGATTCAACCAAACTTTTGCTAACCATAAACTCACCTTATTTATTTTAAAGATTTTAATACCCCCACTGTTCCAATCCCATAAAAAGAAGCTCAAAGCAGCATACTTTATATTATATATTGGCAACCTTCAGTCTCGAAAGACTATGGTATCACGCTCTGAATGGTGGTTCTGGAACAGCGTCTAGTGTGGCTGAAAAGGCCGATTCAGGAGTGACAATCCCTTCCACACCAGGAGCAAGTGCAGTCTGTCCCTGGTCTGTCTCCCTGGCTATGGGCCTTCCTTCTTTGCCTCTTCAAAGCTCAAAGCAGCATACACAGTAAAAGCAAAACATAATCAATATTAAAAACAAAACAAAAAAAAGCAGGAAGGGGATAAATTAACCAATTTAATAAAAAAAGTCTTCGTATCCCTCTTCAGGAAGGAAAGGAGCTGTTCTTAAGCCATTTCTCCCCAACACTGCATATACACAACAGGGACCTGTGGGCTGGGCAAAAATGGGTTAACTCCAGTGGTAGGGCATTCCAGAGACCAAATGCCACTACCAGGAAACCACTGGTAACCAATGTCATTGGTAACCACTAACTGCATCTCCACTGGAAGCAGAAGTTGCAAAAGAACCCTTGAGATGCACAGGACTGGCAAATTCATGCAGAGAGAGAGAGAGAGAGAGAGTCCCTCAAGTATCTAGGTCCAGAACTGTGAAGGGCTTTATTGGTTAATCACAATTTCTTGAAGTTCTCCAACTTCTTTAACCAAATAAGGGAAAGGTGGAAAAAAAGCTGTATGTCCAGAATGAAAATAATTTAGGGATTAAACAGGTCAGTGTTGTCATCAACTAGCCACTCACTGACACAATCATTCCAGCTCATTTAGTAAATGCACCATCATTTTGAACATTAATTAATCCAGAGTACCACCACCTGAAAGACAACTGGTTAAAGAGTACAGATTTACTAGCCTAGACGCCTTTAAAAGGGGATTGGACGAGTTTCTGGAAGAAAAATCCATTATGGGGTACAAGCCATGATGTGTATGCGCAACCTCCTGATTTTAGAAATGGGTTAAGTCAGAATGCCAGATGTAGGGGAGGGCACCAGGATAAGGTCTCTTGTTATCTGGTGTGCTCCCTGGGGCATTTGGTGGGCCGCTGTGAGATACAGGAAGCTGGACTAGATGGGCCTATGGCCTGATCCAGTGGGGCTGTTCTTATGTTCTTATGTAGATTTATATCAACTTAAACTGTCTCTCAGATGTTGAAAGTTGCTAGGAAAGGGATTTTTTTCCGCTCAGATACAATCTACACATCTAGAAAACAAAATGAATTCAATGAATTCATGGTGTGTGCAAATTCATGTTTGTACTTCGCATTATTTATTGCTCAGTCCAGATTAACATACAGCCATCAAAATAAATCTGAGGATGACTTACGTAATACTAGCTGACTTTCTGGAAATTCCTTCTCCCAATACACTGTTCTTAGTCCTGAAAGAAAGAACAAGAAGTTATTTGTAGGCTTTTGTTTCCTGCTGTTATATGATACATTGGTGTGTTATGTTTTTACTCTGTATGCTGCTTTGACTGACTAAAATTTGAAGAAGTGGCTTAAATCAGTTATAACAACACAAAAATAATTTAAGAGCATCCCCCTGCAGAAGAACAACAGAATTCTGCAGGAAGACATATTAAATGCCACTTTGGGGGATTGGGAAATAGGTTTATAACTTTCTGTCCATGTTGCTGTTGTAAACTTTCTACTATGAAGGCCCACAAGGCAGCTCACAACCATTAATAAACCACAAGGCTTACTTTAGTGTTGATGTGTTTTCAGCAATTATTGTTCTTTGAACAACTGGACGTTTGGCAACTGAAGAACTTTTTGACATTTTGGGTAACACAGTCGATAACGAACCTCCTGCTGCCCACTGCCTAGCTGCAATGGAAAACAAAATAAAAATAAATCAGAATACAGGTAATCAACAGGGAAGCTGATTGTCACCACTAATAAGGAATACACAGTGAAAGCAAGAACAACAGAAACGTCTTCACAGCTGAATTCTAACACTGGAACAGGCAGGCCAGTTGGTTTGCCCTAGATCCAGAGCAGGGTTGGGAATGGCTGCAGCTCAGTCTGGGGCAGGGGGAATAAACACAGATAATAAACACAATCGGGCTACTTAGATCTGCGCCACCTACATCGGTAGAACAGATCCAAGCAGCCTGGCACTGCACCTGGCTGCCCATGATCCTGCCCGCTGCTCATCCTCCCCCCACCCTGGAACACCTCGATTCCGCCCTACTCTTCCCAGACTACCAAGTCGGCTTGACTTCATTGGCACAAACTCACCTGACTCCCAGCACAATGGCACTGGATTTGGCCTCTGGAGCCCAGTGTACATCCGTGCACCTGCCTCCCAAGGCACTTTTGTGACACCTCTGGGTGGACGCAAGGAACCTGCACTGGCCCAAAGGCGACTCAGGATTGCATCCTCAGTTTCCTTTTTGCAACTAAGGCATGCACTGGGTCCAACAAAATTCACTGCCCAATCCTACCTCCCCACCAGTGGCGCCAACACAGCCATGCTAACAGAGAGCATGCGGTATCCAATGGCAGGAGAGGAGGTGATTGGATAGTCAGCAAGATTTTTTTCGCTTACCCTCTTGTAGTCTGCCCCATCGCCTATGGGACTCTTCGGCCCAATCTTTTGGTCACCCTGCACTGCTGAATCTTGCATTCCACAGTGCAGGGTACTTTCCGGTGATGCAAAAGTTAGCCCACTATCATGCACTGCCACAAACAGCAGCACACAACACAGTGGCTCCTGAAGCCTCTGTCAGTGCTGGTAAGTTGACAGTGAAGATGTGCAATGGGTGGGGAGGGCAGGGAGAGTTTGGGGGCAGATCAGGGGAGGGCAGGGGGAAGGAAGGGGTGAATTTTGGTAAAGGCATATACCAAATCTGATCCGATCTTTCCCAGACCACCCCATTCCTTTTCTCTCCTCAGAAATATGCTAGCAAAATGGCTGGCATGGGTCCAAGGAGACCCAAAGGAGATTGGGAAGCCTACGGGGGTAAGTAAAAAAAAATGTTATAGTTATAATTATATAGTTTCCACAGTATGAAGCCAGTGAGGGGAAAAAAGGCCTAAGACATTATCACACCTTCTGGAGAAATATGAGGACTGGAAAAAACTCTACTGCAAGATGCTCTTTCTGCAACTCGGAAGCTGACTTGTCGTTCAAGTTCTTCTCGAATAGACTGAATGTCAGGAACTTGCTTCTTCCTCTCTTCTCTAGCAGACTCAACAGACATTAAAACTCTGCTCAAATGATCACTTGGGATACCATGAACTCCCTGTGGAGGCAAAAAGCTGCATTCTAATATTCTGCTATTACAGTACTTATAAAAACTTTAGACCATTTTCTACTTTTTAAAACACTCTTGCTTTCCTCAGAGAAGTGGTTTTTCTTAATTTAAAAACATAATTAATTGAAAATAACAGGTAAGAAATCAAATTTTAAAAACACACAGTTTACACTTCTTTTCAAAGAAAAAATCCTTCCATAATAGAATCAAGTACTTCTGATTATATCTATCGTTGGTCTTTATAAAAGATATACAATAGGAGTTTAATTTTGTTCTGCAACTCATGTTCATCTTCTCAAAATCCAATTCTGGTCTTAAATATACAATTCACTTAAACATTTCAATTGTTCCAGTGTTTAAGTGGCCACTCTGACTTAGTGGACAGTTTTTCCACAATTTTACAAACAGAAGTCTTGTTGCAGATAATAAAAAGGTTCCTTACATTCGTTTGGAAAAACTTTATAAACACACCACAGCTTTTGTGGCTGAATGAGTCTAAAACATAATTAAAAATATTGCTCAAGTCTTCAAGCCTTCTAGGATGTTGCCCAGAGCATTGAGCAGAAGATACAAAATTCTTTATAATCCCCTGAAGATGCTTTCCACAGCTGAAAGTGAAATGTTGAGACTAGAGCCTACATTGTATTTTAATCTGTGGCTTAAAGACTCGAGTAATTTTTTCAAATGATGTTTTAGAAACTTTATAAATTCAATATACCCTAAGGTCTACATTTAGTTGCATTTTAAAAATCTCTCCAGAAGTAATTATAAATGGAATACCTCCTTTAGCATATTGACAGTGTTACCATTTTCTAGTGGGACACATGCCAGATATACCATTTTATGGCTATTTTCAACAGAGAAGTGTTTTTTAAAATGCGTGTTTTAAAGTGTTTTTAAAAATTCCTTGAAAGGATGCTAATACTATAAACACAAATTTATAGACTCATGACATGCAATGCCTTCGTGTAAAGGTTTGGTCTTTCTCAAGATCATTGAGGGGGCAGACTGGAAGGCCCACTCAAGCTGATGGATCTGATTGTGTGAGACTGCTTTTACAAGGATTCTTGGAGAAACAGAAAGAAGACATGGCAAAGAACCCCTTCTAAAGGCTGCAGAATTGTAACTGGTTGGTACTCATGTGACTGGAAACAAAGGTGTTTTGTTTGGACCAGGTGTTGTGAACCCAGGCTGATAGCATATGTAATGTTGTCTAAGGAGGACTGAGTAAGCTTATTGTAACTGGACAGATACATGTTTCCTTGGGAAAACTGACACCTGATTGGATAAAAGCTATTTTATGTGACTACTTAGGCCAAAGGTCGCCAAACTCACAACTGCTGTGTCTGGAAAAAGCTGTTCCTGTTCAGAGCAGTGTTTGCCATTCTGCCATGCTGCTCACAAGCAGCCCACCTCATCTCTACAGAGCAATGCTCTGGATCAGCATTCCTCAAACTTTGAGGGAGCTTTACTCCCTTGGTAATTTCTTGCAGGGGAGGGGCTAAGGCAGCAACGCGATTCCCAGAATTGCGTCGCTAAGGAGGGGTAAGGGGGGTGCTTTGCACTTACTTTGAATGATACTTTGAAACTTTGTTAAGAAGCTATGCTTTCACTACAGTTTAGCATTGGTATCATTAAGAGGAAAGGGAGAGAATGTGAGCATGACACTCATGATAGTAACACCAAACCATGGTTAAGTGTGATGTCTCAGCTTGGGCCCTTTCTCTCCTGTTTTCACAGTGAATTTATATGAAAAGTGTTTCAATGTGTTAATCCACCAAGACACTGATAACAATTCTAGTCTCCAGTATCTCAAGAAAAAAA
Organism: Tiliqua scincoides; assembly: GCF_035046505.1. NCBI lineage: Eukaryota > Metazoa > Chordata > Lepidosauria > Squamata > Scincidae > Tiliqua > Tiliqua scincoides. Next base: position 112,419,201 of record NC_089823.1, read on the forward strand.
AATACAACAATTACTGTATATATGTGTAAGAACAGACTCTTTATTGCAAACATTACAAAAAGACTGCAAACCGAAGTCAAAACAGATTCAGAGTGATGTCCATAGCCAAATGACATGAGAAACTACAATTGTCCCAGGACGACATCAAGAGAATAGTAGGGTACTAAAGGGCACAGGAGTAGTACCTTCCCCTCTACCTGCAAAAATAGTTTAAAATGCTCTTACTGATTTAATTCCCAAGGATTCCAACTTCTCTGCTAGGGTCTGCTCCAAAACAGCTCTCAGCTCTCTAGTTAAAGAAGGATTGCTCTTCAAAGTATGTATGATATGATGCTTACTCTTCCCTACTTTGGACTCGTTTTTCTCCATTTCTGAAACATAACAGGTAAGCAAGCCAAGGTGACAATCTATGCTATGAACAAATTACTTAAAAAACTAAAACTGAGGGAGTGTCTTCAAAAAAGTGCATTAAAGATATTTGCAACATCTCATGTGGCCATTTGTATTGCTGTTTAATTAATTTTGGCCTGAGTTTGGTTTGGCTCTGAGAGTGAAGTTCAAATCTTTGCTTGGTTACTGAGGATCCTTGGGCAAGCCATGATTTTGGCTGTGACATCTCTCTACGAGGATAAAGAATAAAACATTTGGTTCATGGGAAAGAGCTACAGAAACAACAAGAACAATAACAATTATAATGTTATCATCATAATGTTCCACATATTTTCACATGCAAGTCTGCCTGTTCACCTGAATTCTCCTAAATCACATCATCAGGCAGGAAAGGTACCATAAGGAAGCCAAGAGGGACAAGAAGGTAATAATTGTGTTTAGAGAAATATATGACATTTCATCTGGACAAAAATACCCTAAAATGTGGCCCGTCTTTGGGAACAGCTGCAAAGAAGGCAATGGATGTAAGATGTCTCTATTAGAGTACAGGTGTAAACATGTCTTTCCGTGGTTGCTGTCTATGTACAGTCTGAAGACAAATGTATTAGAGTTGCAGACATTTCTACATACAGGTGGGGCCTTAGTATCCATGGATAAAGAAATCCACCATTTCAGTCCCTTTAAACCCCCTGAAAGTGACCGCAGTTGTGTGCTGGTCGCTTCCAGAGGGCTTTCTGAAGCCCACAGAGGCTGCATGCCTGCCATGGCCTCTGTGGGCTTCAGAATGGCCATTACAACTGAAAAAACACGACTCAGGGAAGCCCTCCCCTGGCCTCAGAATATCTTAAGAAGGTATAAAAACATCCAGTGTCCTCGGGAACACTCCTCGGGAAAAACATCCTCGGGAAACAAAGTAGTGTTTTTTGGCAGTAATGGCCACTGTGAAGCCTGCAGAGGCTGCAGGCAGTCGCGTGAAGCAGGTAAAGCAGCCTTGGGGCAGGGAGGGGGTGAAACTGGGAGAGAAGGCTGCAGGAGAGGGTAAATCCAGAGGTGATTGCATTCACCGGATCCTATCACCTATCCCCACAGGGTCCTCTGAGCTCAGCAGAGGCTGTGAACGTCTGTCCACGGTATCTGCCGGGCTCAGACTGAGCTCTAGAGCTCAAAACACGTAACTTCCAGTTTCACGGAGAAACCAGAGGTGATGTTTTTAATGCCTTATAATGCACTGGAAGGCGTGAAGAAGTCCTGGAGGGTTTGTGAATAACACTGTCTTCCTTTTATGTAAATGCAGTAAGTCTAGAACAGACCTTTAACAGTGAGAGGACACATTCTGCTTGGATAATAGTACAGTTTTTGTAATTATAAATACTGCTTTGTATTGCTCACAAAGCTAAGTTATCACAGAGACAAACAAGCAAACAAATCATCTTAGGTCCACCTAAGAATGCATTAATCCAGTAGAGGCAACTATAGCAAAACCTTGCGCTTTTGTCGGGTTAGGAACCAGAGCAAGGATAAAAGTTAAAAGCCTGCAAATTTATTCTGACCAGTGAAAGAATAAATAACTACGTAACAAATGCAAACATGTGCAAATCCTAAATAAACAGAAATGAAAGAAAAATAAACATAAGGATGCCGACAAGCATTGTTGGATGAAATTGCACGAAAGAGGAAAACAGGTGAACAAAATTTCAAATGTGATTATAACTGAAAGCAGTTGAAAGAGTAAAGTGATGAAAGTCAAGCATGCCTATATATGCTTTTCATAAACACTAAATTGAATTTGCATGAATGATAATAATTTGACCATTCCAAAAGGTATTCAAGAATCAAGTACTGAATGGCTTGTTAAAAATTACACTGAGCTGCTAGAAAAAAACTTACTACATCATTTCAAAAGTGCCAGCGCCCCCTTTCATTCCTCTTTTCAGTCTCTGGGTACAACTTTGGGAGTCAAGGAAAAGGATCATGCTGCAGTATCCCAAAATATGGAACATCATGATACAAAGTCCTGGGAATTGCAATGGATTTATGGGGGGAAAGAGTCAAAGGATGGCTAGGGTTGTGGAATGGGCTGTAATTGGTTTTTCAGGCAGATGAGCACAGAGAGTTAATGGACAAAAACAAGAGCCAAGTTGCATGAGGAAGTGATGGTTGAAATATTATGGCTCCTGATCCTATCAGAAGTCTCTTTATGTGGCTTGAAAATTTCATCTGCCGTATTGAAACTATGCTTTGAAGTCTAGGCAACATGCTCTGGAAACCATTTGTATTCTCAGGGCCCAATCTGATCCAATTTTTCAGTGCTGGTGCAACCATGCCAATGAGGTTGGGGAGGCAGTCACAGAGGACTCCTCAAGGCAAGGGAACATTTATTCCCTTTCCTCAAGGCTGCAATGTGACTGCACCAGTGCTGGAAAGTTGGATAGGATAGTACCCTCAATAACGCATTTATCATTAAAGAGCACAAAAGGTTGGACTGTTCCTCTCATTACCTTTTTCATCCTCTGGAAGCTCCTCTATGGGCTCCAGCACGTGTTCTAATAATGAGGAAAAACAGGAACAGCACAGACAGAAAGACAGACAGGGAAGAAGTAGGTCAAGAAAAAGGTCCAGAGGATGAAAATCATGCAGAAGAATCTATGGAGATACTATAGAGAAAATTAAGAGAAAATTATTTTTCTCTTAATTCACTGACTTCAGAGCTGAGCAGAATGAAACTTCTCAAGTTCAAAGTTATAGGCACTACGCTGATATGGTATAAGATATGCTAGTATCTTCAGCCACTGTACATGAAAGAGTGATGTATTTACTATCATATTCAACTAACATATTCAACTACCTCAACAAGAACAAGCCGTTATTCATATATAAGCAAAGTGAACAAGGGATAGCTGTCTGAGATGAGAACAAAGAGGCCATAGACAGGACATACTGGGTTTATCTGGATGCTATTCTCCACCCAGTCTTTACTTCTATACATCACTATGTATAAGTCTTAGGTTCACAGATTACCACCCAACCTTTTGTACTCACCATGCACAGAAGACACCCCCTGAATCAGAAGATCCAGGGGGAGGAAGAGTGTGAGTCTGATCTTCCTCTATTCCCACCACGAAGAAAGAGAGGAAAAGAAAAGTCATCAAAGCAGCCTCTTGTGGCCTCTTGGTATGTTCAAAAAGATCAGTGGATTAATACCCTCTTTTCCACTTGTGGGATAAAATCCACCAACAAACCCTATAAGACAAGTTGTAAACTAGGGTATACAGGTTGAGTCTCATTCACGAGGGTTCCCAGAACTGAGTTCTGAATGCTATTCTCCACCCAAAGTCTTTACTTCTATACATCAATAGGTATAAGTCCCAGAACTGAGTTCTGGAACCCTCCTGGATGGCAAAAATCAAACTATAGCAAATCAATTTAAAAAACAAACTTCCTTTGCTCAGGTGATTAAAAATAGCCTTGCTGACGTTTATGATGTTAACATAGAGTCATTAAGACTATCAAACAATCAGTCATACAAAAAATCAGTCAATCAAACAATCAGTCTCACTCCAGGCGATTATTAAGGATTATCTTTTGTGTTTAGGGGGAAGGGAGAAGGTCTTGGAGAGAGAATGATTGATGGATTGTCAGCTGGCTGCCCTCTAACTATTGTAAAGGACTGTTTTCCTTTAATTTAAAAGGGCCCTTCTCATTCTGTTTAGATAAAAATCTCTATAACAGTAAGAAAAGTATTTAAAGGGGTGCATTTTTCCCTTTCTCCTGGGATCAGCACATTCCTTCTCATTTGCAGTGACCATTCATGTTGAGTCAAATCTGTGTATAAAAAATCTGTGAATAACAATGTTGGACCTGTATTTTGGTTTCCTTTCCCTTCTCTACAAACCATCTAAAAGTCATGACTTAACTAAGTCCAGTTGATTTCAACAGAAATTAGATGTGACTACCATTCTCTAGATCAGGGCCAAAATCTAATCTTCCACTGATTTAATGCACCCAAAATTCTGATGCACCTTATTTATTTCATTTTATGCTATCCTAAATATAAAGTCAGTTTTTATTTGATTTATTTATTTGTTGAGTTAGATGACTCAACAAACCATGGTGTGCTGAGTTTGACCGAGACCCAAATGATTTGCAAATCCATATGCTATTTCTTCCCCTTATGGATCTTGTTTAACCAAGAATCCTGCATGCCCTTTGAACCTGAGAGCTGAGATTGAACTACAGATACATTTCATTTAATTCAGTGGAACTAAACCATATGTGGACTCTGATGCACATTTTACCTAGGTTTGCTTTTCCAAAAGTGATAAAGGATATCAGATGCAAATATTGAAGTGATATTTCCAAAATTGCTTTTCCAAAAGTGATAAAGGATATCAGGCTTCTATATTGAAAAAGAAAAAAACCCGAATACAATCTTAAACACAATCACTCATGAAATGTACAATTGAAAACTCTTGTGTTTTCAATAAATTTATTTGGGGAAAAAATACAACACAGTCTTACCATACTCATACAATCTGTTGCTAGAAAGGAGAAGAATTAGGATTTCTCCTTTAAGGCATAATTTTGAAATTAACTATAAAAAGACAAGAGGGATGAACAAGGTAGGAGAAGAGAAAGAGACAGAAAAGACCTGCAGAGATAATAAAATAGATAATCACCAGCAAAGTCATTCAAAATGAGTACGCAAATTGTTCCCAAACATTTTGCTTTGACTACTGAAAAAGGATCACTGTTCTGGTGCATTCAGGAGAATTACGAACAACCACAAATCCTACTGAATATACTATAGAAAACAGTATCTTGAATTATAGGCATAGATTTAAGTGTAAAGAAAACAGTCCAACACCTGTCCCCAACACCTGAGGAGAGAACTGAATAAATCAAAACAGTGACTGACAAAAAGTGTTGAGAACACTGCCTTAATCTTTGACCTTTCAAAGTCCAATTGATACAATCACTTCAGTTCATAAGACCGTTATTGGCATAGCAAAGCAATACAATCGGGTGACCTGACGGCTATAACATGCCTCCACTGAAGGTACCATATTATGAGTTCTAATATATGATGGCCACTTCAAATAACTGAAATATAAGAACAGCAGAGGCCATGCAATTTCATTAGTCCTCAAGCCAACATTGTTTCAGAGCTAGTTTCACAACATGTCTCACGTCCTCAGTGTATGTGGGAACCAGTAAAGAAAAAACAGAGCTTAATTAAATTGTTTAATCTATAATTGTACTATGATTTATATGTACTATGGGCAGGAGGTCTGGTCTAGAGGGTTGAGCCTCCAACTGCCTGAAGATAACATCTGAAGGTCGCCAGTTCGAGGCCACTGGCACAATGAACAGCAAGACCTTGAAGCAGCTGACAAGCTGAGCCGAGTTATTCCACCTGCTCTTCGGAAGGAGCTGCTTGTCAGCCTGTGTGCGAAGAGGCCAGAAAGTGATAACAGATCGCAAAAGTTCCATCTGAAATGTTGTGTGGTTCTTGAAAGATAGAACCTTTCTTTAATTGTAAAAATTCCTACGGGGATTTAAACAGCCTGCCTATGTAAACCGCCTTGAATTAAAGTCTGAGGAGAAATCTAATGACCAAGAAAGGCGGTATATAAATACCTGTATTATTATTATTATTATTTATTCAGGGTCAACCCTATCATAAGGGAGATAAGGAGGTTGTCTTAGATAGCTGATTGTGGGTGCGCTCAAATACAGTATTGTTAATATAATAATTATGTTTGTGATGCTGGGGGATTGATTTTCTATCACAGGATCCAAAATCTCTTTTGCCAGTCCTAAGTTTTTAAAATTTATTATAACCATGTAATTTTGTGCTTGAAAGGGAAAAGCTGCAATTTTGACTGGAAGCAGAAATAATTATTGTACACAAAGAAAATGCCAACACTATAACTACAGTGAGGAACCCTAACACTGATTTTTTTGAGAATGTCTGGAAGACTTCAATGGAAAAATTTGCTATTATTTATTGTTGTCTCAAAAGACAATAGAACAGTAAAATTTGCACTGCTGCAACAAAACTTACCACTCATAGATGACAGACTTGCTTTAGGCTGAAACACAGTCTGTGCTGAAGTTTTCACTGTAACTGCAAAGAAACAAGATATAAAGTATAGATTCTTATATTTCCAAATAGACTTTTCACAGTACAGTGATTATGCAATAAACAGGCATTATTTTCTTACTTTATATATTTGTTAAGTTTGATGAGCAAACAGATAAGAGCAAAGATATTTTAAAGTTTATCTTGCTTGTCATTTTAACTTACCATCAGAAGACCTGATGTTTTCCACCGACTTTGTAGCCAATTTTTGTATCTGAAATACAGAGTTAATAAAGAGTAGGTACAGATTTTAGAAATGAGAATAGTTTGTATGGTTGCAACAAAATGCCTGCCATGTTGATAGTAAGAGGTGCAAGATGAAGCGGATAAGAAGGGTGGCATTACCTTATCCAAGGCCCAAGAGCAAATGACAAATGGGCACCTAGCCATGCAGAGGCTCTCTCCCTGCAATGTATTTGGAACATGGAGGCAGTAGCCTGTCAGGGTCCAGCCCAAATGAGTGAGCAAGACACCAAGAGTACCTGCTCTTGATGGATTCCAAGAGAACCTGCTCTTGATGGATTCCAGTGACAGTGGGTCATGTGGTTAGGAAGAGACATTTTTATTCCTGCTCAAGGTGATTCCAACTGATCAAGCTGGACTAGGGAGCAGGGAGAAGTATGTTCCAATCCCTTGGTGTCTGAATCATTATAGCAGTGTTCATTCCAAAATGACAATGCTAAAAGCTGTTGCTTTGTGCCAGTGGAAGGACTGTTACACCCAATTCTATAAAGCCACCTGTAACACTGCAGAAACCAAGACCTTCTGATATAATTGAGTTTTTAATCACTATAACCAATAAAAACTAAGCAAGTTCCCTTCACCCTCCCCCACTTCCTCTTCTAGCTTAGAAATACTACATGCTATCATCAGGAACCTTGTTTGCAAAAACACAGAGTATGAAAAGTAGCTGATTGGGAAATATTTATCTGATAGTAATTGAAAATTTATCTGCCTTTTCAGTCCCGAAGTGAGGCCCTTTGCTTTGACCTGGGATTTTAAATAGGCAATGATCTTACACAAAACAGACCTGGTGCTTCTGTGCGATAACAAGGTCATTCTGCTCTTGAAGTCTTTGTTCTAGTTCTTCTATTTTCTGCTTATAGAACATGTTGCTTGCATTCAAGTCCTCAGTCATTGATGTTTTGAGACTTTCAATTTGTGACATAAGCTGAATGAAAAATATGGAAAAGTAAATTGATCTGCCATTCCAAATTACACTGTTTCCAAACATTCCAGAACTAGAGCGCCTTAAAAAAAATTGGAATCATTTGTATCCGCTTCCATTTAAGATTTCCAGCTAGAGAAAAATTTGCCCACACAAAATTCAAGCCAGAGCCTCTCCCACTGCTAAATACAATAGACAGATATCAATAAGCCTATGGGGCTCTTCCACTTCGACAAGCAATAGAGATACCTCACCTGCACACAGGACTGATTTGCTGAAGTTTGTTTTCTTTTAAATAGAATTTATTTTTGCCTTAACTGAAAGCTATGTCATCAATTAATTCTTGTAATTATGATTATAGTGACCCTTTTTTTGAAAAATATATCTTTAATTTCCCAAAGGAATTTCCAAAGACTGAAACACAGAATGATCTGTGATAGACTTTTGAGACTGTCACAATGCTATTTTAGAGAGTAGCCATGATGCTAGTTTACAGAGAAATTGAGTAATAGGAATGTTTGTACCAAAAGTACCTTTAACTACACCTTAACTTAAGCACCTTAACTACATCATTTTGCACTGTCCCCTTGCCTAACTCCATATGTTTCTCCCTGTTAAACTGGGAGCTGGAAATAAATCAGTAAGCACCACCATTTGCCTTTGTCATTCTAGTTGTCTGACTGTCTCTGGTCAATGTACTGATGCAATGTCGCCTGAACTTTCCAGCTAAATACCTGAGAAAGTCACAGTGGGCAAAATTCAATATGCACCTTCCTGGGAGTAGGTCTCATTGAACACAGTGGGACATAATTCAGAGTAGACAAGCATGGGATTGTATTATGAGACATATAAAAAAAACCTCACTTTTGGCCAAGAGCATTTCCCCGCTGACATGCTCCTGGATTTGCTGATGGTAACGTATACAAAGACATAAAAAAATACCCAACATGTTTTTGATTCTGACATAATATTTTTCACATGGGGAGCAACATGTTAAGGAGTATGCCAGAAATGGCAGAGACATTTCCTGGCTTAGAAGGCTGTGCTTTTTCCAACACAAAAAAATTCCTCAGTAATTGTTTTGTTCCACTTTAAAATGTGTTAGCCAACTTAAGCAAGCTAATTAAAAGATGGTGCATACATTAAATACATATGATCCACAAAGATGTATCCCAGCATACTTTTTAACATTTCTATAGAACCTGGGGTGCACCTTTTGGATCATACGATTCTTCATTTCTGCCACCCCAAATACTGCCACTTGACATACAGTTCAGTCAACACTGCTTTCTTTCAATATATCTGCACAGGAGAGGTAGAGGCACTCTGTAAAGTCATAATTGCTTCGAGCCATTTCCCATGCTAGTAAACTCCAAGAAATCTGAAAGCTCAAAGTGCTCTTGAGAGAGCCACCTGGTAACTTCAATACAGGGCCCGCACAGCAATCCAGAGACTGTTTGAAGACCCACACATCCAGAGGTGTGACTGAATTGTTTGGGACATAGATTCTTATAAAACGTCAGGTTTTTTTTATACAATTAAAGTTTCAGGAACACTCAAAATAAACAAAGCCATACAAGTCTAAGGCATAGTTACATTGTAATCACTTCAAAGATCAATTTCTGTATTTCAGTTCTTCAACACAAGAACTGGGCATGACATAACTTATTAGAACTGGAATATTCAAGTAAATTTTTCCTAACAAGACTGTATTATAAACAACAATTAAGAATGGTTCCAGTTCCTTGCATAATATTGTGAGTATATAATGTTTATTTTATTTCATTAAATTACAGATAGGCTTACTCTATGTATAAATTACCATGCAGTTTTACCTGTTGTTTTTCATTTTCATGTTCTTGATGAAGAGCTTGTACTTTTGAAGTCCATTTAGTTTCCTAAGTAAAATATAATAATACCGTTTGATCTTTTAAAAATGTGCCTTCTGTATTTAAATTCAAATACGAAAAATAAGTTTATATATAATTGAATGAATGAAAGAACTGATATGGACTGTTGCTCCAGAAAGCAACAGATGGAGTAGACCAACCACAATACTGGTATAACTTCACAATCTGTTGTGTTGCACTGACATAATCTGAATATGATGCATCAAGCAAAGTAAAGTGGCAAGGTGAAAAGTTGCTTTTCATACAAAACTTGCTTTAAGTAAGATCACAAATTCAAATGGGTCACCTAAAGATTAGGTCATTACAAAAAAATGTATATTAGCAGAATACTCAATACATATTTTGGCTTCCTAGAATGTTTCAGATGTTATCTGATTTGCAATGTATCATATGGAACTACTGAAGAAAAACATTTGTTTGCACAGATAGCCAAATTAAAGGTCATTATTACATTATGGGGGGGGGGTACATCCGTGAGTTTGCAATCCGTGGATTTGACTCAACATGGATCACAAACCCATGTTGGAGGACCACAGAGGAATTCCTGGACGAGACCAGAGGTTGTGCCTGGGAGATCTTCTGAGTTGTGGAGAGGTTGCATATGACTTCCCCACAACTCAGAAGGCCTGCTGGAATTTTCTAACAAATACTTCTGGTTTAATGAAAACTGGAAGGCTCTGACAGGCCTTCTGAGATGCAGTCCAGAACACCTCTGGATGCAACCAGAAGGCACTTCCAGATGCGTCCAAAATCTGACCGTGGATCTCCCTGAACCTGCAATTGACCTCCCTGGTTTCACTAGTTATTTCACTAGCAGAAGTCGAAGGAGAGAAAGGGAGCAGGGAGGCTGCAAGAAAGGGGGATAGGTTTTGGTGTGTGACACTGCTAACAGATCCACCCCCTCCAGCATTCTTCCCACCACTGTTACGCCCACCTCCCTACCCAGTTCTGCCCCCTCCCCACCCCATTATGCCCTGCCTCACTATTTCCTGCATCTCCTGCATACTTACAAGGTCCAGTGGGTGGTGGAAGAGCCAACAACATGTGCAGGAAGGCTCCGGCCTTCCTGCCAGTGTCCCTGGCAGCGTGCTTCCAGAGCACCTTTTACTACTGGTGCTGACTGCTTTACAGCTGTCAGCACCAGCAGAAGAGGTGAGACAACAACCACAGCTGGCAAGTATAGTATTGGACCACGAGTCCTGTTACTACTTTGAGAACAGCCATCATGACCTTACACACTAATGCAGAATTGTACAAAGTAGATCATGCTTCATTCAGTCTGCTCCTTGTTTAGCTACATTCTGTTATTCATAATGGAAATTATGCATTTATTAACTAAATTCTGTTTTGCAATTAAGTATCATGGCCAGGATCCAATGAACCACATAACTAGTTCCAAGCGCCAAAAGTGCCTTTTGAGTTTCCATTTCTCATATAGCAGTGCCCAATGCTTCATGGAAAACTGGCTTTCAAATTGAATTTCAAATGCAGTTTGTGACATGCAACAGGAGTGTGCCATGTAAAGGAAAAGAGACAAACATCCTATTGAGCCTTACTAATGTAACCAAGCCAAAGTAGCCCTTTGGATCCCTGAAAATTATAATTGTTATAGAAGATTTAATTTTCTAGTACAAGATACACTTTCTAAAGACTATTAAGTATCAGACACATTTTACTGTGACTATGAAATCAAAATTTATAAAAACACGACTCTGAAAATTGGTGCAAGTAGAGATGGCAGCTGAGGAGTGCCCCAAGGATTTAGAGTATACATATTCATGTTCTATCTTGTATAAATAAAAACAAGGGAAATAGTACCAGTGATTGAGTTTTAGAGTTTATGTTAAAAATTACCTGTCTTTCCAGAAGCTCCATAATGTTCTGGTGATCTACACTGTTCTGAGGTTTCTCTTCTGAAAATTCAGAGCTATCTTTTAATGTACCTAAATTTGATTTCAGGTGTTTGTTGGACTTCTGTACTTCTAAGAGATGCTAAGAGGGGGAAAAAAAGTTAAAATCCCAAGATATATTAGAAGAAAGAACTAGAGAACTGGAGCTTGACAGAGATCAACCTATGATATTAAAAAGAGCTACAATATTTTGCATTATACAAAGTATTTCTAACCAATGAAATAGTCATAGCACAGTTTTGTTAACCAGTCAACTTGGTTAATCAGTATTTCTGCTCACCAACTGAGTTTGCTGGTTAACAAACACGCCATCTGCCTGCCAACCTCCTTGCTCAGTTGTAGGACAGGCTGTGGTGCCACCTCCCTCTACAACTTCCCTGCTTCCTTCCTCATGAGAACCCTGGAGAAGTGTTTGAGAAGTGGAGAGGCTCCATTCCTAGAGTGCCCTTGTGAGGAAGGAGGGCAAAGAGAGAGGTGCTTTGCAGAGACAAACCCTGTCTCATAAGTGAAAGAGGGGGCTGGTAGGCAGGTGAGGTGGACTTAGTTACAGTAAAAGTTTTGTTAATTAGCATTGGTTGATTAGTGCATCTAAAACCCATGCAGTGGACACGCTTGCATAGGAGTCCATGAACTGCACAATTTGCCCACAAAACTGGAAAGTTGCTTAGCAAATATAAACATTTAAAATATATTTTTACAAAAACGTAACGTAATATTTAACACCCACACAACAATTGCACTAAATAGTTCACTGCAGAAAGTCTATGACAAAAATAATGCTGAATTTTTCACAGTATTGTTCCCAATGATCCCGATGCAATTGGTGCAGCAGCTGGTACATATGAAGAGCCTTCTAAGAATAGCAGTAACACACTGATCAGCTGTTTATTTGGGGAAAAAGATAATGTCTTCAACCCCTTTCCCTTGTTTCCCTGCTGAACTACTGAAAGGAACAATTATTGCTTCTAAGAGATCTCCATGTGTGCAGTTTTGGGGCTGTGCCCACACGCACAGTTGGGTCAGGGCTACTCAGTACAATCCAGTGAAAAATTATGATTTTTTTCCGTAGAACGTTATAGAAATGAACAACTGAACATAATTTTGGTCTGAGTGACCGGTTGTTCATCCTGATGGGGATATATGAATGGCAATCTTATTTCAAAAGGCCCCAGACAGGAAGGGAGCAAATGTCTGTCAAAAGCATTTTTGAGAGAATGGAATTTCTGAGCCCTGAATGATTACGTGCTGCTCTCTCCTGGCAATTTTAGCAATAATCTCTAATGCTATGGTTTATCAGGTACAATGTCTCTAGTTTCCACTGGTTTATCAGGTACAATGTCTCTAGTTTCCACTATGCTGCAGCTTACCAGAATTTTAAAAGTTTAAAAGCTCCAAATAGCCAACTCAGAATAAAGTATTCCCAACAAGTGATCAGGCCAAAATCACTTCATAGAGTAATATGCCATCAAAATTCCAGATTTCAATTACCTACGTTTTCTAATTCTGTATTTTTTGCAGTCAACTCTTTAAATTCCATCATAAACATTTCTTTCATCTTCACTAATTCACTGGCCAATTTTTCTTTTTCTTCTTCTTTCCACTTGTGAAATAACTGCCGAATTTCCTCTTCCCTTGATGTGTGTTCCTCATATTCCTGAAATTAAAGGCAATCTGCTGAGAATTATCTCATGGATTTAAAAAAATAGTCTTCTTGAGAAAACTGAGTTGCACCTGGTCATCAGCTAAGCACTTACAACCTTAAGGCCACAATCCTAACCAACTTTCCAGCACTGACATAAGGGCAATGCAACTCTGAGGTCAGGGAACAAATATTGCCCTACCTTGAGGAGGCCTCCATGACCGCCCCCGCCCCGACTGCAGGATGCAGCACATGCCCCACCGGCACAGCTATGCCAGTACTGGAAAGTTGGTTAGGACTGCGCCCTAAATTAATCAAACTAAAAGACAGAGTAAGGCAATAAATTGTACAGGCACATTTGGGTATTATACACAATGGACTCTGGGTACATCTATTGAAAATGAGAACTCAAGCACCTATCAAAGATGGCAGAAAGTTGAAAATCAAGGTATAAAATGACAACTGACCAAACAAACTGGATTAAGAAATGACAGATGTTCTCATGCTATATGATAAAAGTCTTGGAAAGTATCTAAAATCCAAATAATGATGTCATCCAAAGGGAGCCAATGGTAAGAAGGAACCAGGTGGTTTCAAGAGATATAAAAGATTCAAATGTAAAGTACCCTACACTCATTTGATAGTTTGGCTAGAGAGATTCAACTCTACACATTATCAGATTAACCTCAGTCAAATTCCTGAAAGCTTCAGAAGAGCTGACAGAATATAGAAAGATTTTATCTTCAATAGGTTGATCTGGGAAATTTAGGAAAGCTTGCAGGATCACTGTCTTAATTTATTATTTGTAATAGAAATTATGTAGATTTCAGTGCAAATAGAGTAGCAATGCCGAGTATGTCCCACCTTAGACAATCTGACAACATGAACACGCTGCTCAGCTTCTAACTGAACCTTGGTGAGCTGTAACTGCTCCTTCAGTTTGTCAATCTCCTCTTGTAGTTTATCAGTCTGTGCTCTTTTCTTATCTGTTTGAAAGAAATATGCTTCAGTGAGACTTTTTTGGGGGGAGAGGGGAAGAATATAGGTCTTCCAAGAGAGGCATTTAAAGAACGATTTTGTGAAATCTACACTGCAGACTGCAGCACCTGGTTTTTTCTTCCTCAAGAGAAAATCATCCAAGGACTACAAGAAGGAACAGTGCAAGGTACTTCGAAAAGCAAGATTTCAAAACATACTTATGAAATGTTTGATTCAACATTTCCCTCAAACGTCACCCTTATTTATTTATTTATTTATTGTGCTCTGCAACGCATATAAGCACAGCATCATCACTTTGTGAATAAACAAACTCATTGAAGCAACATCCACCTTACATAAAGATTCCTATTATTCTTTAAAACCATTCTCTCCATTTATACAATCTTAAAATTTAAACAGTAATTAAGCACAGTATAATTGGGGAAGGAGGTCAAAGTATAAGGGCAGGAGGTCTGGTCTAGAGGGTAGAGCCTCCGTTAGCCCAAAGATAACATCAGAAGGTTGCCAGTTCGAGGATACCAGCAGCTCCCTGAACGGCTGAGAATGGCGAGACCTTGAGCCAGCTGACAAGCCGAGCTGAGTGATTCCACCTGCTCGTGGTGTGAGCAAGAAGTGTCTTGGCTGTCCTCCATGTGAGATGGAGCTGCTTGTCAGCCTGTGTGGGAGAACTCAAGGCCAGCAGTGAGACCAAACCAGGAAGATCCATTCTGAAATGTTGTTGGTTCTTGAAAGAGAGAACCTCTATAATTGTAAAAATCCCCTTGAGGGATTTAGAAATGCCTGCCTATGTGAACCGCCTTGAATAAAGTCATAGGAGTAATCCAATGACCAGAAAGATGGTATATAAATACCTTATTATTATTAAGAACATAAAAAAATCACTTTTGATCAAGACAAAGGCCCTTCTGATCCAGCAAGCTGTTTCTTACAATGCCCCACCAGTTGCCTCTGGTAAGCCCATAATCAGGAAAGAAAGACTCTCCTGCCATTGCTCCCCAGCAACTGGTATGCAGATGTACACTGCCACTGAACCTGGAGGTAGCACACAGCCACTATTAGGCATCAAGATCTTTTCATCCATTAATGTGTCCAATCTCCTTTTAAAGCCAGCCAAGCTAATGGCCAAGACCACAACTCATATCAATAAATTCCACATATTAATTATGCATTGTGTGAAGAAATACCTCCTTCTGTCTGTCCTAAATCTCCCGTCAGTCAGTTTCATTAGATGACTCCTGCTCTATAATTGTTTTCCTTGACCTAAAGGCTGCATGCAAAAATACCGCTAAGCCATGATTTAACTATGATTTAACGTTATGTGCATGAGCACAGCCTCAAATCTGCACCCTTCCCTGCTTCTCTAGATTTGAGGGGAGAAAATTAAAAGCTTCTGGATTCAGTTTTTAGAATAAACTGTAGTTTCTCATTACAGTACAACTTGGGAAACCAAGATCTGAATGCACCATTTGTAATCCTGGCTTGGGAACTAACCACAATTAAAATAAACCAGTTTTCTGAGCCTACAGTTCAGACCTTCTCATTTCTTCTCATGCATTTAAACAAAATCTTAATTTACTGAGGTATAAGAAAGAACAGTGTTATTTTCAGTACCTCAGTTGTCCTATCAGCTCCATTTTTGTGGCTGTTGTAGTCGAAGAGCCTTAGAGTTGGCTACAACAGACTGTACCAGCACTTCAAATTATGATGAGAAGAATACAAATCCACACAGTAGCAGTTGCAGGAGGGGGGAACAATATGTTTTGCATGCGCCTCAACGTGCTGTGTAAGAGGCCCCTTCCCCTTGCCTCCAAGGCTTTTCCGGGCAGCAAGAGCAATGCAGAGGAGATACCTCTGCATTGCTCTCATCACCCAGAATGGCTCTGCAGGTGAGAGGGAAAGGCTGCTTACATGGCACACTGAGGCGCCTGTAAAACATACCGTTTTGCCCGCCTCTGGGAACACCACTGAATCAGCACATAAAGAGAGAACAGGAATGGTAACAATTGTAACAGAGAAAAAGCTCTTCTCTTTCAAGGGGATAAACCAAAAGCAAACCATTGTGTTTCACACATGCAGAAATACATGCAAAACGTGCTTGTTCCTGATTTCTGGTTATTCTCTCACCCCCTGCAGCCCCCCCATGCAACATCCCATGTTGCTACTAAACATCACCGAACCTTCAGGAGCAACTTGGGGGAGGGCTGCAGTGGGGAGGAGGAAGCAGGGATTGTGCATATGGGTGTGCACATGGGTATCCCTTGTGCAAATGGGTATGAATCAAACCCATGGACTTTGCCCCACGGCCACAGATGACCGGGCACTTTGGAAGCAATTAATTTTTATCATGCCAGATTTATGCACATCTAGATATGAGACACTTCTGTTTGACCTGTTTGAGACACTTCTACATTTATTCTTGGTAAATCTGTAAAAATGGAGAATTCAATTCATTCTGCAAGTCAGTTCACTACTTTCCAATGGAACTTATTACTAACCTTTATTAAACTAGAGCCACTGGCTCCAAACCCCTTCATCTCTGTTTAGTAACTGCTTATTACACTTAAGTAGCTTTCATATAGAAAAAGATAAATTTGTTTCATGCTAATTCTGAAACCTATACAGTCAGTTTGACTTCTTTTGTAAAAATGTGGCTAAATAAGTCTTTATTTTGGCCACAGTTGAACCGTCAATGATCTACAGAACTCACCAATGCGTGATTCTTCTGAATGGCGACGCTGCAGATGACTGTGCAGAAAGGAATAGTTCATAAAAGCTTTGTCACAAAATTGACACTGCAAAATAAAAAAAATACAGCAAAGCTGGTGTATACAATTGTTTTAGGTACAGTATTTTCAAAGAATTAGTTCTGCATATTTCACTGCTAATTTGGCTCTGTTCTTCAAAAAATATTTGCCATTTAAACTGAGCTATTACTAACAGACAGACCATTCCAGGCAACTCAAAGAACTGTGCAGGCATAAAATGGGACACGCAGGGTCCAATCCTAACCAACTTTTCAGCACTGACCTAGCCGCAATGCAGCCCCAAGTTAAGGTAACAAACATGCCCTTACCTTGAGGAGGACCCCTTGACTGCCATCTCACTGCAGGATGCTGTGCATGCCACATTGGTATAGCTATGTCAGTGCTGGAAAGTTGGAAAGCTGGTTAGGACTGCTCCCAAAATCTGTAAGTTATGGAATGGTTTTAAACTGTGAATTAACCTTCCACACAATTCTAAAATTTTTGACTCAGAAGGCTATCCCATTGAGCTTAAAAAGACTTATTCCCAGGCAATTTGAGGACTGCAATGAAGGTGTGACTTTTTGTCTTGCATAGTAAAACTACTTCAGGTCCATAAAAATATGTGTGAACATAGTTCTGAGGTATGGTCCTAATTCCATGTTTTCCATTTTGTTTTCCTCAATGCATATTTTTAAAAGTGAAGAAAAAATTAAATAAAAAATAAAAAAATCTATTCCAAATGTAAGCAAACTCTACATTTGCAAACGGAACACTCTTTAAAACACAGGTACACTGCAAATATATCCCTACTCCCATGAGAAAATATGCACACAAACAGATTCTGTACGTGGGCAAGTGAAGCAGGGAGGAAAAAAACCCACTATCCAGCATGTCTAGTCCTAGACATCAGCAATCTCCTGTTCAGGTAGTTTAGAGAAGGAAGCACAGAGCTGGATCCAGTTAGGTACAAGACTGAAGCTTCTATGACAAATTAAACATCTTTATCTAGTTAGCAGTCAAATCCTAAACTTTATTAACAGTAAATAAACTGTTAGGATATGCATATTTCTTCATTTTCATATCACCATAATAAGAAATGTGCAAGTGCTAACTGCAGGAGCAAGACTACTAAGGGCACCAGTGTGTAAATGATGAAGCACTTAATCCAGATTATTTCTACAACTTGATGCTATGTGGCCAGTCTGGCAAGCTTGCGTGATATGCTTTGGGACATAATTCTTATATACCTTTGTTCCACTGACCATCAAAAGCTTAAAATATCAACATGTTACCAAACTGTGCTGATAGATACAGAAACAGAGGGCACAATCCTAACCAACTTTCCAGGACTGACCTAGCCGCAATGCAGACCCAGCGTAAGGTAACAAATATGCCCTTACCCTGAGGAGGCCTCCTTGACTGCCTCCCCACTGCAGGATGCAGTGCATGCCACATTGGCACAGCTATGTCAGTGCTGAAACGTTGGTTAGGACTGTGCCCAGAGTCACGTTTACAACTGTTCTTGTGGGACAAGTAGCAGGTAAACATTGCTATTATTTAAAATACAGGTGCAACCTATTTATCCACGGATTTTTTATCTGCGGATTTGTCTCAACATGAATGGGGTGGGGGGAATTGAAAGTCGCACACACCTCCATTTCCATTCAACACAAAACACTGCAAAAAGGCTCCACCTCACACAGGCAAGAAATAGCCCCGGAGCCATGGAAGATGTTCCCCATGGAAGAGGGAACAGAAACACTCCTGGAGCCCCTGAGCCAACAAAGAGGCTGAGGAGGGGAAGGGGGCCCCCCAAAAAAACCTCTGTAGCCAGAACATGTGCAGCAAGGTGGAACGTGTGCTCGCTCGCGCTCGCTCTTTCTCTCTCTCTCTCTCTCTCTCTCACACACACACACACACACACAGGGGCAGGTGAGGTAGTAACAGAGGGGATTGCTTTAAAAACCCAGGGGGTGCTTGCCAAATTCCCGCCCCCCTTCAGAATGAGATGGTGCAGGTTCTCCGTGCTCCAGTCTACGGAAACAAAACAGCCCAGCAAGCAAGTCTTCCCAGCAAGCCAAAGCATGAGATTTAGGCTACAATCCGATCCACACTTTCCTGGGAGTAAGCCCCATTGACTAGAATGGAACTTACTTCTGAGTAGGCAGGCATAGGACTGGGCTCTCAGGCTACAATCCTCTCCACACTTTCCTGGGAGTAAGCCCCACTGACTAGAATGGGACTTACTTCTGAGTAGAAATGCATAGGACCGGACTCTTAAAAGCTCAGTATCCCACCTGTGAAAGAAACGGGACAGCAGGCAACAGGGAGGGCTGAGTACGGAAGGGGGAAGCGACTGAGAACCACTGCCTTAGTTTCCTTCCATCCAGAAGTGTCAGGCTGCAATGTATTTGCATAATTCTATGAAATTTAGCACAACACATTTTTTCTTGCATAAACAGGCTCCACCTGTATTTTTATCATGCCTTTCAAACCACAGGTTTCCCAAGGCAGTTAACACTCAAATAAATACAAGGTTCTGACAAAGTTAAATGTCTAATACCTCTGGTACTTTGGGGCACACACTACAGAACAAAACAGGTAAAGGGTTTGGTTCAGATGTACAGGTCCAACCTTGTTTTACACGGATTTGACTCAGCATGAATGGCCACTGCAAATGAGAAGGAATGTGCTGATCCCTGGAGAAGGGGAAAAATTTTTCCCTTTAAAACCACAGTTTAAAAAACTGCTTTCCTTACTGTTGTAGATAGTCATGCAAGCAATTACAAGTATAACCTAATTATCCATGGATTTTTCTATCTCAATGGGATGAGAAGGGCCCTTTAAATTAAAGGAAAACAGTCATTTAACAATAGCCTCCTTAATGTGAGAGAGGGCAGCCTACTGATAATCCATCAATCATTCTTTCTCTAGACCAGGGGTGTCCAAAGTTTTTGGCAGGAGGGCCACATCGTCTCTCTGACACTGTGTGGGGCCCAGAAAAAGAAGAATTAAATTACATTTCAAATTTGAATAAATTTACATAAATGAATATATTAAAGATGGAACTTATATGAATGAATGAAGGTCTTGCAATAGCTCAATGCCTATAAAAGGCCTTGCACAAAGCAAGTCCGGCCTTTCTTTTGCTGCCACTGCTGCATCCAGATGTGAAACAGCAAGCAGTGGAGGGAGCCCTTGTCCCACAGCTCACATGAGAGATCGAACAGTTGCATCAGGCCAGCACGGGCTCCAGCAAGTCTCTGAAGGACCAGAGATTCATTGGAGACTGGGGGCTCCCTGAGGGCCGGATTGGGAGCCCTTGAGAGCTACAAGGTTTGGGCACACCTGCTCTAGACACTCAGACTTCACTCCAAGTCGGTGACCCTCCCCTGAGCATGTGAAAGGAAGAAAATCACTTTGCTCTGCCTTTCTAAAGAGCCTTTGTTTCTGGAGAGAGACTGATTGATGGATTGTCTACTAAATGAATCTATCTTACATCACAAAGGTCAGCAAGGCTGTTTTTAAATCGCCTAGCAAGGGTCATTGTTTTTTAAATGGATTTGCTTTAATGCTATTTTTGCCATCCATGTGAGTTCTGGGAATGGAATAATGAGACTCAACCTGTAGTGATAAACCATGATTTTGTATTACTAGCAGGAGCCTTGGACTAGCATGTAGTAGCTGAACCTGAGGTTTGTGCTAGTAATGCTCAACCATGGTTTGCTCATGGTAGTATTACATCTGAACACATCCAATATATTCTCTTTGTCAGAGCCAGAACTGGGAGCTGAATTGTATGCAGTGTTGCCATAATACTGCAGAAGAGAGATTTAGCAGTGTTCTGAATTTACAAATGCATGGTCTTGCAATCTGTTGCTGTTCCATCTGCTTCAAACATATACACCTTCCTTAGGGACTACATTTAAAGCAATCAGCTGGCACAACATGAAACATGTATAGATGCAGTTTAAGAACATGCTTAGTGGAAGCAGATTCTTACCACAGAATTCCCAATTATCATCTAGTATTTAAAATTCTACTACTGATAGCTATCATGCTATTAAAATATAAATGCTTTGAAACAGACACTAGGAGCATAAATAATTAAGAGACATTTGTGCTGGATGAATGCAAGAAATCATAAAGCCATTGTGGAAAGGGCTGAGTGCCAAGGAAATGCCTAAACACAACAGGAATCTACTGTTGAAAGAAGTTGCCCAATCCAAACTAATTTGGCCCAATGTCAACTAATGGCCAGATCCAAATGAGGGCCTGTGCAGCAGAACATGCGTCCCACCAGTGTGTTGTGGTGCAACAGTGCCATAAAGTGCTTTGTGACTATGCAAGGGCCGGCATGCTGGCAGGAAGGTCAGTGCCTTCCCACTGGTGCTGGAAGTCATCAGAAGGCCAACCAGAGCATGCAAATTCAGCGCAGGGGTGTGGAGAGGGCAGGAAGGGGATTGAATGGAGTGGAGGGGGGCGGAACAGGGTGGCAATGGGGGCAGTTCAATTGGATCCAGGAGAAGGTAGGATCAATGGGTGCCGGTACATGCTGTATCCAAACCCCCTTCCCAGGCCTGTTCCACCTGCACACAGCAATGTGAACTTGCACCAGTGGCATTGCCAGCACAGGTCCGAGTTGACCCTTTGTGCTTCTGAGGCTCACCCAGGGGCAGCCAGAAATTCCCCATGGGATGTAGTGTAGCCTTCCTACTGGTGCTGCTGCATCACCGCATGGGGATTGATACTGGATTGCACCATAAATGCATCATATTGGCTGCAAAACATTAGTATCCAACCGGGTCCTCCATTATAACTGCCTCACTGACTATAACAGTTATATGTTTTATCCCTCATGCTATTGCTTTCACTCACATGCACTATTGATATATGATTGGTAGTGAAGAGTCACATACTGAATTCTTGAAAGAAGTTCCTTATTCATAACAAAACCCCATAAATTACTTATAAGAATAAGATTCATCACAGTGAGAAGGGATATTGTTTGATTTTGGCTAACTCAAAATGATTACATTTGAATAGTAGTGCCAATTCGTTATCCATTTCTAATCAATATAACTATCAACATATGCTCCATAAATAATATATTAATGGTTATGGTTTTTTTCTATGATGATACATAAAACATACTGAAATGATGCTCAGCTAGACTTGAGTTCTTAGATATTGGGGCAAAAGTGAAAAATGTGACTGCATAAGGACCCTGGCCCCTGCGCACTGACACTCAGGCTTATCTACTTATTTACTGGCAGTAGGATTATGTGGTTGAGTGTTTTCAGGAATGAAGATTACAGGGGCAGATAATGTGTAAGGAAGGGCTTGAGCAGAAACATTTTGGGTATAACCCAAGCACAGTTACACACAGTTAAGTCCCTTTTGTTTCAGTGGAATTTTGTCCCATGTAACTGAACATTAAAACGTAGCCTTTATTTTTCTGCAGTATCATACGCTTAGTGACAGGCAAGTGAATATTCGAAGCAGTGCTTGTAAAAATTAGTAAAAGGCAAAGAATCTGGTTGCAGACTGCAATAGAATGAAGTGATGGAATACTAAGGTGGTAAAATGAACTTCAAAGTGATCAGGTAAGGGCACACATTATGGAACACTTATCTCTGTTAAAAAACTACTCACTGCAACTAGAAAATAATACAGACTGGGACAGAGGGGACAGACTGAGCTAGAACTTTCCTTCCTGAAACTTTCTTTTCCTTTCTGACTTGCAGAAGGTTTTATCATGGAGTGCTCGTAAATGGTGACTGTTACCTGCAATTCATTCTACCCCATGGGTACACTAGGCCTTGCTGTCTGATACACCAGGATAGCTTAGAGCAGGGTGGCTTAACTTTAACAATTGTGCAGAAGAGGAAATTCAGCAAGTGCAGCTGCTTCTGCATAACTGTTAAAGGTCCAGGAGCCCAGAAGTTGAAAGGTTTGCCACCCCAGCTTAGAACACAATCCTGTGCATATCTACCCAGAAGTGAGTTCCATTGTGTTCAATCAGTGGAATGCACTCCAAGGAAGAGTGCACAGGATTGCAGCCTTGCTTTCTCTCACATGTATTTCTGCTGCTTCGATTACTGGTGCCCATAATTTTTATTGTGCATCTGACTATTTTTAGGTATGTTTCTATGTGCTTCTATATTGTTTTCAAGATGTTCTGACAGTTGCCTTGGAGCCTGTAAATCAAAACTTGATTTCTAACCATATTCATAATAAATGAAAACAATTTAGTGTCTTAGAACCCAAGCCTATGCATGACTACTAAGTCCCATTACAGTCCATGGGGTTTACTCCCAGGCAAGTGTGGATAGGACTGCAGCCTGAGAGCCCAACCTATGCCAGTCTACTCAGAGGTAAGCCCACGGGCTCGCTCCCGGGCAAGTGTGGACAGGACTGCAGCCTTCACCCGGAATGCGGGCTGCGAGTGCGCTCGAAGGCCTCCAGCGCCCCTCCTACCTGGTGGTGGGAGGCCCCAGCCTGGAGCATCATCTGCTGGGTGGCGATCATCCTCTTGCGGCGCCTGCACTCCTCCTTGAGCAGCCGGAGCTCCTGGGCTCCGCGGGCCGCGTCCTTGGCCAGCTGGTCGCGGTGGGCGTCGGCGGCGCGGAGGAGCTCCTGGCAGGCGCGGAGCTGGGCGCCGAGGTAGTCCTGCGAGTGCAGCAGGTACTCGAGGCTGAGCTGCGCCAGGCGCAGCAGCTTGAGCAGGAGCGCGTCGGCGGGCGCCTGGCAGTGCGGGCAGCGCTCGCGCTCGGCGGAGCAGAAGGTGACGTGGCCCAGGTGCTCCTGCAGCGCCGCCACGTCCACCTCGGCCGCCACCCGCTCCACGTCCACGGCGCTCAGCCGCCGCCAGTCCGGGGCTTCGTGTCGGGCCCGGAACTGGAACGGCGGCAGCGCCGCGGGCACCGTGGCTGCCGCCACCGCGGCCATGGCAGCGAGGCGGGCGGGGGCAGCACCGGAGGCCGCTCAGACGGCGCCCAGGGCGAAGCGGGCCCGGCCGCCCTCCCCGCGCCGCCTCGCATGCCCCTGCGCGGGGCCAGTCTCCTTCCGATGGCTCTTCTCGGCCGGGCCGCCTGCGCGCTGGCGCGCCAGTGCTCCCTGCGCCGCGCGTCTCCGCTGCTCCTATGGCAACCAGGACCACCGCGGCTTCCGGGCCTACTGGAGCAGGGGAGCCCCTCCCTCCGCACAAGGCAGCGCGGGAGGGTGGCAGGCCGGGCCCTCCCGCCTCTGGGCTCCCTCGGCCGCCCGCAGGCACAGACCCTTCCCCCGCACGACTGGCCAAGCCTGCAGTCCTGGCCACACCTGGGAGGAAGCCCCATTGACTACGGTGGGTCTTACTTCTGGGGAGACATGCTTAGGACTGGGCTCCGGGGCTGCAATCCTCTCCACACTGACCTGGGAGTAAGCCCCATTGATTACAGTGGGACTTTCTTCTGGGGAGACATGCATAGGACTGGGCTCCGGAGCTGCAATCCTCTCCACACTGACCTGGGAGTAAGCCCCATTGATTACAGTGGGACTTTCTTCTGGGGAGACATGCATAGGACTGGGCTCCGGAGCTGCAATCCTCTCCACACTGACCTGGGAGTAAGCCCCATTGATTACAGTGGGACTTTCTTCTGGGGAGACATGCATAGGACTGGGCTCCGGAGCTGCAATCCTCTCCACACTGACCTAGGAGTAAGCCCCATTGACTACAATGGGACTTTCTTCTGGGGAGACATGCATAGGACAGGCTTCCAACAGATTGTCGCTCTAAAAAAGTGGGTCTGGGTGCTAAAGAGTTTGAGAACCACTGGATTAGATTATTAACCAGCACCTTTATCAATATGGATTGGGGCATTTCATTCTGAGCTATCCATATGTACAATCAAGTTATTGACATCTTTTGAGGTGTACTGCTACCTAATAGAACTGGTGGTGATGGTGATGATGATTTCGACAATCTGACTTGGGGGGAATGGAGCATACTGGACAATCCTTTGGGGAGTCTGTAATAGTAAAAAAGTTAAGAACCCCTGGTCAAGTGCGTAGGCAAGAAAGCTCACCCGTCTTTTTATGAACAACTTTCCAGCAGTAGGAAGAAGACTCCCCCTGCTGGCCACTATGCACCAACGCCCGCACTTTAAGGATAAGAAGATGTGCAAGTGTCCTGGAGCAGGAGGCAGGTGAGGAGCCTATGGGTGGTCTCCCTTTCTTCTTCATCAACAGCCTTCCTGCCAGGTAATTTCGCCAGCAACAGCAGGAAGAAGTGCACAGGAGAGAGACAACAGCACTCTCTTCCTGTTAGTGTTTCCCATTCTCTAACATGTGCTGGATCAGGGAAAAGCTGGATCCAGGATTCTTCCAAGCAGCCTTCCCATGAAGGAAGGAGGGTGTGTTGCAGGGAGGTGCAGTGGGTGGGGAGGCAGGTGAGGCAGTGCCTTCCCACCAGAGTCCTTTGAAAAACGAAGCTGCAGTGAGTTGAGAGTGCTTGAGCACCTCCCATGGCAGCATCACTTTCAAAGGACTCTGATGGGGAGGCACTGCCTCCCCGTGAACCACATGTCCCTGTCTCTGGTGCATTGCCTTGCAATGGAGCTGCACATTCTCCACTTACTTCCTGCTCTTTCACCCCATCTCCAAAAACACTGGATTTTCCCATAGATCTGCACCAACCAAACCAGCCCCCTTTCTCAGGGTGACCAAATGTCCTCTTTCCAGGACATATCCTCTTTTTTAGACTTATACCCTGGAAAAGAATTTAAATGTCCTCCTTTTCCCTGTAAGTGGGCCCCTGCAGGCAGCACATAGCCTTCTTGTAATAAATTATATGTAATATAGTTTTAATAAGTAATATAGTGTTTAAATTAACATGTAATCGTGTTTTTTGATTGTATTTTGTCATGTCCTACGTTTTTCTTGGATGTCCTGCATTTTGGGGTGCCTTGCCTTCTTCTGCAGTTATGACATCTGGTCACCCTGCCCTTTCTTGATTCGTTCCTCCTTTCCCTACTTTCTCCTCAACTGACTGTACTATCCACAATGAGACAGGGTGAGCGGAGAGGCGAAGAAGGGACAGGCTGTTAGTGATATACTATTTCCTGGGTTACTTTGGGATCCCAACTTGCAAGGCATGCAAGAATTCTAATACTGTTTGTACCTAAAGTAATCATTTAAAATAAAGGCCTTTGTTATTTTTGAAGGAAGATAAGTTAGAATTTTACAGCTGCCTCTTTCAGGATGGTGGATAGATGATGCCCCAAGGATATGGGTCATAGGGCCTAGAATGGTGCTGATGACTTTGAATAGTACTGAACCAGGTTCAAATTTGTGCTGATGTAATTGAATGACTGTGACTCAACTTAGGAACCATCAAAGAGACACTCATGTTCTGCAATAACTGAATTTTCTGCATGTGTCAATTTTTTCCCCATCATCTCAAGAACTTGAGCAAATTACCCTAGCAATCTCAATCACCTCATCTCAATCACCATAGCAAATTAAGTAATTAATGTTGGAGACCAAAAAACTAAAGTGCTATTTGGAGAAGGTGCAAAATGACTGCAGAAAGCAGTGGCATTTCTGGAGGGGGGCAAAGCAGTAAGTTTCTTAGGTACCAGGACACATGTGTAAAGCAGCCCCTCACATCAGCTTCTATGTCAGTTGAGGCTGTGAAAGCAAAGTGGAGGTGTCTCCCCAGCTTTGCTCTCACCTTCCTGAATGGCTTGGAAGCCAAGGGGGAGCAAAGGGGGAGGGCTTGGGAGCCAAGGGGGATGCTTTATATGTGCATCCTAGCACCTGAAGAAAATTACTGCTTTGTCCCTCCTCCAGGAATACCACTGGCAGAAAGTACCACTGTAAATTTCAAGGGTGCCCAAAGGAAATAAAGAATAACTTAATTTCCTGCTTAGAAAAAGCATTGCAGAAATATTTAGAATTGGACTGTGAAAGGATGATTGGCATGAAAATGGCAGTGCAAGTTGAGGCCAGGCCTCCAAAATGGATTAAATAAACCATGGGGATCTGATGCCTACTTTTATTTGTTTCAGAATCAAAGAGGGAATACAACACTACTAAGAATCTAACAAGGGAAAAAATTGCTGCTAGATGGGGATGAAATCCTAGTTTTAAAGATGTTAATAGTTCTTTTGAACAAAGTTCATGGACGAGTTTAGATTTGTTCCTCAGACACTGAAGAAAAAGGCAATAAGTAGAACCAGGAGTTCCATTTAAATTAAATGTGTATATCAAATAAAAATGGATTACTGTGAGAAGTTTGGTAAATGAAACTAAACAATTTTTGGAGGTTATTGAGGCTTTCAAACAGACTGCTACATTATAATAGTATGCCATTTGACATTAAGTGCGAAAGGATTAAACTCAAAGCATAGAACGCCTTCATATTAAAGGCAAGAGTGCTGTTTCTTACAAGAGACTCGTGTAAAAAATGGAAAGTGGTCTGTTCCCCCCAGAACTTTTGAAAATACAGTAGAACCTCCAAAGTTGACCACTTCTCTATAATGACCACCTCCTTAAGTTGTCCTCATTTTCACTGTATGAACAGACACTGCATATACACTATGGCAGTCCAACTGCTCTATATTGACCACCTCCGCAAGTTGTATCTTGACCACTTCGACCATTGCACAGAGTATTAATTAACCCTCCGTAAGTTGCTTGTACATAGTGAAGCCACTGTCCTTTCACTTTGGTTCCCATCACCAGTGCATTACTTTACACTTATATTGAAATACAACTGCTATTTTGCTGTCTATTCTCTCAGTTTGGAGAAATCCTTCTGGAGCATTTCACAATCCCTTCTGGTCTTCACCACTCAGAAGAGTTTAGCGTCATCCACAAACTTGTCCACCTCCCTGCTTATCCCTGTTTCCTGATCATTTATGAAGATGTTGAAAAGCACCAGTCCCAGGACAGATCCTTGAGGCACTCCACTTTCCACCTCTCTTCACTTTTTTTGTCAATTGTCCATTGACACCCACTCTGTTTCCTGGACTTCAACCAGTTCCCAGTCCATGAGAGGATCTGCCTTCTTATTCCCTGACTTTGGAGTTTTCTCAACAGCTTTTAATGAGGGACCGTATCAAACACCTTCTGGCATTTAGTGAATCTGAGGAGACCCAGTGGAGGCCAGGCAGTCTAGGTGTTTTTTTTTTTTTCTTTTAGCTGTTGGTGGCTATGTAACATGCTACCAGCTAGCAAGGGATAGCATTAGTCTGCCTGTGTGCCATGAAACAAGGTATTTTTTTTAACTTACAATTTTTTAAGCTTATGAATTTTCAGGGGTTTTTTTTAAACACTGATTGTGGGCTATTTATTCTCTGTCTCTTGATATAGATATAAATAGTAAGCTGTTCTGCCAGATTCCAAGGCCAAGCTCTGCCTGGAGAATTATGCCCACTTTATTAGCTCCCCTTTTTTCCTCAAAAATGACCCTGGTTCTGCCCTGCAGTACTACTAGACCCCACCATCAAGGTAGCTCACCTGTTTAACCTACAGAGGTCCTCCTTCCTGCCAGCAGCCTCCTGCCACTACAGCAGCCCCTTGGTCATCAGCAGGTCTTGGGCACAAAACACCAGTCTTAGTGTCTCCAGCAGTTTCTGCTCCAGCATCTTCTAAAGTCCATTCACAAATCAATTCCTCAGTCCATTAATCCAGTCTGTCCTTTCTCAAGCTTTCCTCCTGCTACACACACCAAACTTTCCTTTTTATGCCTGAGGGCCCTATTGCCTTCAAGTGGCTGCAGATGTGCAGCACACCCTCTGCTGAATGCCCAGGCTTTAACCCTTAAAGGGGCTACTGCTGACACCACATCCCACCTCCTTGAGAGATCTTCTGTGATTCTAGTACATAAGCATCACAAGAGGATCAATTCTCATTGATATTTGCAATAAAACTTTTTAAAAACCCAATCTAAATAATAACTTGGCCTTGCATTTGTTGTCCTGGGAGCTAAACATGATAATATTTAAATGCCTTTTTTCCCTTATGTTGATCACCTCCCTATGTTGACCAATTTCCTCCAGGCCCTTGGGTGGTCAACTTAAAGAGGTTCGGTTGTAAGGGTTTTTGCAGCTGGTGGTGGGGCAGCCCAGTCCTAACTGAGGGCCAAATCCTATCCAAATTTCCAGCACTGGTGCAGCTGCAATGCAGACCTAAGACAAGGGAACAAATGTTCCCATACCTTGTGGAGGCCTCCTTTACTCTCCCACTACAGGGTGCAGCATGGATTCCATTGGCATGGCTATATCAGGGCTGTAAAGTTGAATAGGATTTGGTCCTAAGGCTGCAATCCTAGCCACACTTACCTGGGAATAAGCTGCATCAACTACAATGGAACTTACTTCTGAGCAGACATGCATAGGATTGGGTTCTAAATTCCCCTGTGGTGATGCAGTAGTGCCTGTGCGGACTGTACAATATTGAGATTTTCTTTTTAATAAACACTATCACCACTCAAAAGGAGAAAAAGTAAAGTATCTACCCGAGTTACCCATTAATATTTTAAAGCAACTTGCTACACTCATAATTGCAGTCCCAAGAAGGAGGATGATTTCTTTTTTCCCAGGAGCAAGGAAGGATGGCTGCTCTGCTGGTAGCAGGGGAAAATAAAGGACACATGCAGGTCCTTAACATATCTAACTGTTATACCACAGCCTGAATTAACATTTCACCAGGGATAGGAACTCAACTCAGGTGATTCAAGTCTGAGTTGCGAAAATCAGTGTTTTTCACTGACTCGTGTACACTCGAATCACACATTTGGAAGACTTGGCAAAACACTTGAGTCAAGGACCCCCTGACTTACTCATCCCCACGAATGCAGACTCAAGTCTGCCTGTGTGTGGGTTTGCTTGCTTACTGTTTTGGCAGTGTGAAAAACCTTGTGGGGCCATCATTCAGACTGGGATGTTCCTGCCAGGAGGCAAGGAAGGGTTAATGTTTTGCTTTTGCAATGAATAGGGGGTGGGAGCAGGCTCTTTTGCTGATCTCTGAAAGAAGGGATGATCATTGGACAAAGGATGGGTGGTCAGATATTTTCTTTGGCTGTGATAGGGCAGGAGAAGGAGCCCAAGGGGATTCTTGCCTTGGGTTTGGCTGGAGAAGGGGTGGTTCATAGTGATCACTCTTGCCAACCACATGGCTTCCTTATTACTTGGGAGGAGAGAGTTTCATTGAACAACTAGTGCAAATGGAACGACTTCTGAGTAGAACTGTAAAGGATTGGGTCATACTGGTAAGCCTTGCGTGACCTCTCTCTTTCCACTTCTGTCCCTACTCTCAATAAGTCCACCCCACCCCCTCCTGCCCTGTTTACAGATTGAATGGGGCAGCAGGGGAGTGTTTAAAGGGAACTCAGACACATGCACACACATGCCAGCAACAGCCCCAGTTTTTTCCATGCCTGTCACATGTATCGAAAAGAGTGGTTCTCACTCCTTTAACACCAGGACCCACTTTTTAGAATGAAAATCTGTCAGGACCCATTGGAAGTAGCATTATCAAGCAGGAACATTTTTCACAATCCTAGGCTGCAATCCCACCCACATTTACCCAGGAATAAGTCCCATTTACTAACATTGTTAAACGTATCTTTATAGTAGCCTGCTAAACATACAGATCTGTGATTTCCCCAAATGCAGTCACTTACCATGGTAGCATCAAGTCTAATATATTAAAAATAAAGTATTGAAATGAATGGGGACCTACCTGAAATTGGCTCATGACCCACCTACTGGGTCTTGACTCAGAGTTTAAGAAACACTGTTGTAGACTGATATAGAAAATAGCAGTAGCACCTTCCTACCCTTCTTAGACACTCATACACCTGCTTTTCCACCCTTTTAACTAAGGGTAGAGCTACCATAGATACTCACATATAGTGTGAAATTTTTGCCAAGCTCCAGTGTGAATTTGGCAATTTCACATATAGTGTGAAATTTGAATCAAGCTCCAATTCTCACTTCGCCTTATCTCCGGGTCAATCAGAGGGCAGAGCCTTTCAACTCTCAGAAAGAAAACGTTTCTTTCTCAGCTCTGAAAAGTTTGTTTCTCTGCTCAGCTCAGGCAGGCACCTAGTCAGTTGCTATAGTAATTTTCCTGGGACATTCCAGCTAAAGTTAAGCTTTTATTCTTCTTCCTTCTGCTGCATCCTGGTTCTGCTTTACAAATGCTTGCCAGGCAGGTATGTTTTTTGAAACACCAGGATGGGACCCTCCTTCCCAGGCTACAATTCAGTGTACCATTACTTAAGAATAACATCCATGGAAAGCAGTGGGTCTACTTCTGAGTAAAAAGGGTTGCAACTATATGCAGCTCATCTCTCTGCTGTGAACTGAATTGCACACTGTTATGTGTTATGGGTTGTATGTTGTATGTAGAGCTTTGGGCTTAAAGGTGGATTTGATTCCTGGATCTCCTGCAGTGGTTCCTAACCTTTTTCACTTGCATATCCCTTGGCAGCCCATTTCCATAAATTGTACCCTTCCTATTAGCAAAATGTTTGTAATTAATAATACAAGCCCTCATCTCCTCTACATGAAAGCCCAGACTTCACATTTTCTCTTTTTATCTGTTTGAAGAACTGAAGACTCTGCCTTTGCACTGTTTTGCACCAGAAGTGTGCTGAGAAATTCTGGGTGATTGATCACTTTCCATATTATGTTTCAGCTTTTTTACTGTGCTGGTTTTCAATCACTGGTTCATAGATGAATTGATGACCAGAAACTAGCTATTGGTGGGGCTTTCACAGCCAACTAGCTACCTCCCTTCCTGCCTTGCAAGGCATTCTGGAGCATGACCT
This sequence comes from Tiliqua scincoides, assembly GCF_035046505.1. NCBI lineage: Eukaryota > Metazoa > Chordata > Lepidosauria > Squamata > Scincidae > Tiliqua > Tiliqua scincoides. The sequence goes on from NC_089823.1 coordinate 112,450,927, forward strand.
GCTTTTTTCTGCCATTATTGCATTCTTTTTCAAGTATCCCTAAAGATCCTGTTGAGTGTCCCTGGGACTGCATGAATATCAGGTTGGGAACCACTGTTTTACTGGTATGTAGTTTACAGTGCACTTGCTCTGATAGTGTTTACAAAAAGGTGGTGAAGGCCAGAATTTAAAAAAGAATAAAAATGTATCTTATGATCTTTTGCTATGTTTTTAATAAATTAGAGACTACAGTTCTTAGGTAACAATTAGTGGTAGGTTTTTTTTTTCAGGATCTGGCCTTGGGTAAAATCAGACAAAAGTGTAGTCAGACAACCCCCTAAGTTTAACCCCCAACTTATCAGAGGGTCATAGAAAATTCCATGATTGTTGGCTCAAAACCTGCCCTTGGCTTATGTGTGTGATCAACTTATAGGGGAGTATATGCAGTGATTTGCAGAGAGCAGGGAAGTTTGGCTTTTCCTATTTTTTTTACCAGTTCAAGGGGTGTGTCTGAAACAACCTAAAACTTTAGTCAGTGGAAAGGGGGGGGGGCTTTAGCCTCCACTATCTTCTGACAGTGATTGCCCAATCCACTAATAGTTTTAAAGAAAACTTCAATTTTGTGCCCCCCCCACCATGCACACAAAAACATAAAATGGAAGGTCCAAACGTATGACAGCCCAATCGTATGCATGTCTACTCAGAAGTAAGTCCCATTAGAGTCAATGGGGCTTACTCTCAGGAAAGTGTGGATAGGATTGGGCTGTGAGTTCTCTGTAATATGTAGTTTGACCCTGAAGAAAGGAAGGGAGATCAGAACTGCAGGTGAGGAATAAAAGCATGCCACACTTTCATTAACTAGGCTCCCAGGATTTATTCAGGCAGGGTGCAACTGAATAAGGGCCCAAGCCTATCCAACTTTCCTCCTCCAGTGTTACCACAATGCAGGTAAGGAAACACATTTCCATAAGAAGGCCCCAGTGACTACACCTCCACCACAGGCTGCAGCACACATCCCACTGCCACAACTGCCCCAGCACTGGAAAATTGGATAGGATTGGGCACCAACTTAGGTTTCCCAAAGTTGTATCACATGCCTTATTGACTCTCACAGTCATTATGTAATTTTATCTTGGCTCTGAAGCCATCACTGTTTTTATATTATTCATGCCCTGCATTTGAAGCTCCACCTAAACATGTGGTTGTCTCACCCAGCAAGAAAGGCTAGCCAGGGCACTGACAACACTTGTTTGATATATTGTACCCAACATGTTTTCAGGTGTAATTCATTTATTTTAATGTACAGTATGTGGTAAATACAAAGATAAGGTTTAAAATAAGTTACATGACATTCTGATATGAATCTGGTAATTGTTCTTTGAAATAACAATAAGGTTTTAAATAGGATTTGTATGAATAATTAATTCCTTTTGAGATTGTCATGTACTTTGGCTCTGATCCAGGTAATTAGGCTCAATTCTAAGTACACCTGGGCAATAATTTATTTAGTTCAGCCTTGCAGGATTTACTTCTGAGTAAATATGCATGGGATTGTGCTGTAAGCCTCCTTGAAATTAATTCACCTCAGGAATTCCTAACTTGTCCCATTGATTTCAGTACGACTTTGAGTGACACAGTATTTCGTGTTACTAATATCCATGTTGCATCATCTTTTTTTACAAAGACTTTTTTTACATCATCAACTATACAAAGTTTTTACTTTGAACATTGATGCTTGAAAAACAGGATGGTGTAGCTGAAGCTCAAGTTAAATACGTCACTTCACTTGTGTTTTGTTTTTGGTTGGGGGGAAGCTTCAAAAAATACTTGGGCAGCAATCTTATCCACACTTTCCTGGGGGTAAGCCCCACTGACTACAGTGGGAGTTACTTCTGAGTAGACAGGCATAGGATAGGGCACTCAGGCTACAATCCTGTCCACACTTTCCTGGGAGTAAGTCCCACTGACTACAGTGGGAGTTACTTCTGAGTAGACAGGCATAGGATGTGGCTCTGAGGCTACAATCCTGTGAGTAAGCCCCATTGACTACAGTGGGACTTACTTCTGAGTAGACAGGCATGGGCTTGGGCTCTCAGTCATTTTCCCACTCGTTCATCGCCTTGCATGGAGCTGTGATTGGCAAAGGTGTCAACGAGGCGCTTCCCTGGAGCCAAGAGTGAGGGCACCATTGCGTCAGCTGTGGCTTCAGTGCTCCACAGCACGCATTCTCTGGCAGCAAGGGGCGGGGCCTGTTGACAGCCACCTCTCCTGCTCTCCACGTTACCCTAGCAAGGGGTGGGACGGGGTGGTGGCGCAGCCAATCAGAGGCCCCCACGACCCACCCCAGGGAACCAGGCTTTAGAATGTTGAGAGTTTGAGAGTTCGGAGTTGAACTAGTGAGACGGTCGGGCGCACGTGGGGGCCGAGTGGAGCAGTCATGGTGTCTCCCCGCGCCTGTGTCCACAAGCTGGGCTCTGCGCTGCCTTTGCTGTTGGTCTTGTGGGACCTCCACTATGAGGGTGAGGAGGAAGCGCTGCTGGGCAAGAGGGAAGAGGTGGGGCAGGCATTTGCTCTCGGGGGAATCGAGTGCCTGGGAGAGGAGGAGGCAGGTCTGGTGACCAGGAAGTCATGCCAGCCTGGGAAAGGCAACGCTGGATCTGTTTGTGCTGGTGGTGGTCGGAGTTGGGGCCAGGGCAAACGTCCCCCTTTACAGTGAACTGAGAAGGTGAAGGGGCTTTTGTGGGTACTTACTGCGGGGTAACAAGAGTTAGGGCACTGCTGGCAGTCTTTGGAAAAGCAAGGGTTAGGGGGGGAGACTACAAGTCTATCCACACTTACCTAGGAGTAAGACCTATTGACTATAATGAGACTTACTTCTGAGTAGACGTGCATAGGATTGGGCTCCAAGGCTGCAATCCTATCCATTTACCTGGGAGTAAGCCCCATTGACTGTAATGAGACTTAGTAGACCTGCATAGGATTGGGTTCCAAGGCTAGAATCCTATCCACACTTACCTGGGAGTAAAGCCCATTGACTGTAAAGATACTTCTGAGTAGATGTGCACAGGATTGGACTCAGTGTTGCCTTGGTAGTGGAATTGGGGGTATCAGAATCTTGGAGCATTTATGAACTCTGCCTGAGCAGTGATGTTTGATGGAGCTGAAAGGGCTTGGGAAGTGAGTGGGGTGGGATGAGAAAATGAGAATTCTTTTACATATATATGCTACCCCTTGAGAGAAGGTTCAAAAATATGCCAGTACAGTAGGTATTCTTATGACTTATGTTTGTCAGTTCTTCTGGAAGACGGATATAGTTGGGGCATTTGTTCCCAGCCTCTGTGGCTGAAAGAGTGCCTGACCAGGAAGTGTTCAGTTAAAATGTCACATCTGTTTCACCTAAAGCTAATGGAATTAGTCAGGCCACAGTTCCTGCAGCCTCAGCTCCCCTGTCTGCAATAGAAAAGTAAGGAAACTGATCTACCTCACAGGGGTGTTATTTGCATTACTGCAAGAATATCTGTAAAGTGTTTTGGGAGCTTGGGGGAAGCATAATATAAATAATAAAATGAGATTGTGCACTTGCTGTGCAGTTCCAGGGTATTGTAGTTGAAAATGTGACTTGGTGTGTTAATACAGCACTAATTTTTTTTTTGAGGTTGCAGTCGCACAGGGATAGAACTGTGCTTTGTTCTGATCATGCTGCTGTACTGTGTCCTAAGCACCTTTGCAGTGCAATCCTGTGCATGTTTACTCAGAAGTCAGTTCTGTAGATTCTAGTAGGGGGTCTCTCTCAGGTAAGTGCGCAAAGGATTGCAGCCTTAATTGGACATAAACTTGGTTGAAATCAGTGGGATGCTTCCAAAGTGTATTATTTAAATTTTTGAAATAAACACGTCATCCAGCCTGTCGGAGCTTTACCTTTTCAAACTGTAGGATGAGATGTATGTTTAAACTTTTCTCCGCCTAAGAAGCATCTTGAATGTAGAAAATTTGCCCATCAGAGAGACAACTAACCCAGAACCTTTCTCCTTGCTATGCTAACTTTTTTAGCATAGGGAAGTTTTCTGAAAAACAGACACAGGGTAGCATGTAAGCCAGAAATTTCGCAACACAGGTCTAAAATGGTATCTTGATAGTGCTGCCATATGTGGTTATTCGGAATACATTTAATAGGTATATGTATAAAAGTGCAATTTTGAAGTTTGTGATTTACCTTTGACGTCTGCATGCACGCACACTTATATATAATTTCTGGCTACATAAATACTGACTCTGGTTTTACAAGATAAAGTTGAATTCTTTATAGCGCACTTATCTCAAGTAATAGAGTCTTGTACAGCCTTCATAGGCACTTGTGCAACTTTGCTTTCAGTTTTTCTCTTAATAACACCCGGATAACCACACTTCATATTTTTTGAGGGCATGCATGAGGTAAGAAGAGATTGCGCAGATATAATGTAATTTGGCCTCCAGAGTTTTTATTGTCAGTGATGATGCGTGAAATGGGGAAGAAAATCATCATATTGGCTGTCAGAGCTCAGTGAGTCTGTGGAACATTTAGAGGAAAAAGTTATTTGTACATGAAAATGGCAACTTTGATTTGGAAATTGGTGCAGGACCCCCTCCCAGCACTCTTCTCGGCTGCTCCTACTCTTTTTAAATGTAACTTGATAGCAAGTACATGGAGGTGTATTTGTTGCCATTGTTGCCCCACTGAAAACACAGTATGTCTGTTTGAGGATTGCAGCCAAATGAATTAATACTTCTTGTGACTCCTGAGGCCATTTTGTGATCTGAGGGACTGAACATTATGGATTAACATTAAGAAGAGAAACTGTATAGGCTTGATATAGAATGCAAATTCTGAAAAATACCTATTTTGTTTTTTCATTTATTCTGAAGATTGATGCTTGGCTTGTGCATGCATGCATGTTACTTTTCTCTACATTTAGTAACTGTTCAGTTGATAACTTGCAGCTGAATGGGTGTTTTGATTCAGCTGAAAAATGATGGGTTGGTTCAGACAATACATCTCAGCTGGGTCACCTACTATGTGATTAGGGATGGAATTGCTCACATCCTTCTCGCTCGACTGGTTGCACCTTTCCCCGGTCCTAATTGTGTGAGAGAGATGGTTTTTCTGAACCCCCCCCCCCCATTCAGTCTAGATGTTACTTTAAAGCAGGGGTGCTCACACTTTTTTGGCTTGAGAGCTACTTTGAAACCCAGCAAGGCCCGGAGATCTACCAGGGGGGAAGGAAGCGTCTGACAGACATCCCCTTTAATGTATGGAGCCCCTGCTGGAGTCTAGTCAGTTTGGTTGCTGCATGCCTGAAGAGCAGCTAAAGTGTCAGTTTCAGTGTCAGTTTAGTGTCAGCTAAATATGTCAGTTTCCTCTAGTCACTAGACGAAACTGACATATTAACAGTTTGGAGAGACAGGACTCCGCGATCTACTCATTTTGCCTCGTGATCTACCGGTAGATCGCGATCCACCTATTGAGCATCCCTGCTTTAAAGTATCTGGATCATGCCTAGGCAAATAGGAGCAAGCTGGAGAAGCAAGGCATGTGCTATCCCATCCTTAATTGTGTATTAGGTGGGCTGTCTCAGTTGGTAATTGCTCAAACCAGCCTATTGTGTTTGAATGTTATCAGAGTTGTATCTACTGTTATATCTATGTTGATGACCCATTCTCTACACACACAAGTACTCCTTGGATGATGCAATCATGCCTGTGCATGCTCTGCACCAGTCCCCAATATGAGCAGTTGCATGAACTATCTATGTACAGTGCTAATAGTGAAGTGAGTTGCTTGAGTGTTTGTCAGATTGCAGGTAAAAGCCACAGACAAGGTAGTGGCATCTCTGTACCCTCCCAGCGTATGAAATGCACATAAATTTGTGCATTAAAAGTAAAGGTAAAAAGTCCAATGTATAGCCCAGTCCAGATTGAGCATGTTCAGTGGCATTCCAGAATCGTGTTGAGCATCTGTTTGGGGAGGGGGGAATTGACTGTGTAGCCCTTTTAATAGCAGTGAACATTAAGCCGTTCTATATCTTATATGTGATGGTTCCTGTTCAGGACTAGATTAATAGCATTTTTCTTTGCACACTTTTTTTTTGCAGGACAATGATCTGAAGTGAGTCAGTTTGTTTGTTCTCAGCATGTTACAATTTTAACTGTGTGTAGGCTGTGCCCACCTTTATTTCTGTATACTATTTAAAGCATTCACATTATCAGTACAAGTTACTTAGATGTCTATGACAAATGCTTTCAATCCATGTTAGGTCTGTGCTGTTTATTCACCATGGTTTATTCCTCTTGCTATTTGTGTAATTTTACCATATGCAGGGCGTCTCAAAAAATGTGCAAACATTTTAGCGAGCTCTAATTCATGCCTAGTCCATTGTAGAAAACCTGCAACGCTCAAATGTCTAAGGAAACAATTGAAGAGATGTGTGGAACCATCCCAGCACACGTGTGTACAGACACCAATGGAGAACACTTTGAGCACTTGGGCACACTAAGGGCCCTGTCCTAAAGTGGGCCAGTGCTGGTGCTGAACTCCTGGTCTAGCCATTGAAACATGCCATAGGACAGATCCACAACACCCTGTGCAGAGTCAGAACCAGCCCAGCACCAGTTGGTGCTGAGCCCAGCATCAGCCAGACACCTCCTGGAGCTAGGTAAGAGCTCCAGGCAGAGGTGAGAACCTTGGGGGTGGGGAGCAAAAATAGCTGGTGCAGAAATTGAGAAACCCTTTTACAGAGCTTGGAACTTCCCTTGAGGAGACCTCCAGTGGCCTTGGTGATGTGCTGGGTGCAGTGATAGCCATTTGGCACTGCTGCACCCAGCAGAGCTGCTGGCTTTAGGATTGAGTTGTAACTGAATCAGGTGACTGCTTCTTTGTACACCATAAGCAGTACAGGTGTGCACCACTTAAGGATGGGATATGTTCTCAGATACCTGTCCTTATGTCACTAGGTCATTATTTGAACATTCAACCTTGTCTAGTGCCTGTGTAAATAGACACTTCCTGCCAGACACTCACTGCTCAGGCTACTGGAGATTGCCTTATTAAAGGCCTTTCTTTGTGTTAAGAGCTCTTTGTTGTTTAAACAGGCACTCTACTACAGGCTATGGGGGACCTCTTCATTAAGAGCCTCTTTGTTGGGCTTTGATCACCCTCATATGTGGTTCATCGTTAGGCCGAAGCATGCCTTTATATGTGTGAATTATAGTATATATATGAATTATAACATAATAAATGTGCTATAAATTGTGTGTCTCAATAAAATGAGACGTGTAAAATAGAAGTGTTTTGCAGTAAACACTCAAAATCTGTTAGAACTAATAAAATCGTGAAGCTCTTGAACATCTTTAGGGTTTCCCGTTCCAATTCTTGTTCTAATTAGTGAGAATTAGAAAATGCTGACCAAAACACTTGATGCTTTTGCTTTCTGACTAGTTAGAACTTGAATCTTTGGAGCTTTGTGTTCTCACTGATTAGAACGTAACTCTGAAGATGCTTAGGACTTTTTTTTATTGTTACTAGTTGGAATGTGCAGTGACGTATTTTGGGTTTTTATGGTAACATATATAAACAACAAAAAGTTTGTTGGTGTTTCATATTTTTTTCTGTGGTGTCTCAGTATTGACACCTACTTTAATTTTGGATGAATTTTTAGTAAAAAAAAACAAAACCAAACTAATAAGATTATCAATTCATAATACATATAAGAACATTATGGTTAGTGTCTCCCCATACAACTCTGCCTACCTGCTTTGCTCAACAGTGGAGACTTTGTTCCACATTCTCCCTAGTACTGAGGCTCAAGGGGGAGCACAACTTCATGAGCACCCTGAACTCTGAAACCCACTTTCCCTGTGTACCTGTTTGGCCCCCTCTTTAGTTTGTTTTTATGAACTGTAAAGACTTTTCCATTCAAGCAGGCATTTGATTCGGTAAGTACCCTGTGTATATATATTTTTTAATTCCCTTGTTTCTCAGTTGATTTTGCTCTGTTTTTTTTTTTTGGTTCTTGAATTTGGGATTGTTTTTGTGGGCGTATGTTGATTTTATGACTGTTAAATATTATTGCAGTTGTGTATTTATTAATCTGATGTGATACTAGGATGACCTTTTTGGAGTCTGAACAGTGGGATAGAAATCCTTAGAAGGAATACGATAGTAGCGGCAGAAGCTACAGAGCTGCAACAGAATTATCATACACTGGGGGTTCGCTACCACAAGGTTGGAACCTTGGAGATGTTAGGAAGAGAGAACCTATTTCTGAGGCTGTGTTCCTTACATGTTTCACTAACAGATGTCAGGTACAAAGAGTTGGTGTTTTATCTGTGCTGAAAACTCACATGAACATCTGAAGATGCGTCCTGCTGAGTTAGACCACAGATCTATTTACCTCAGCATTGTCTGCTTTGACTGGCCAGCCTTTCTAAAATCTTTCCAAAGCCTTTCAAAAGACCAGGCAGAGGTCTTCTCAAGCTCGGAGTTTTTTAGGATGAGATGTGGGATCTCCTGGGTGTAAAACAAATGCTCTACTGCTATGTGAAATTTTGACACTCCCACCCCGAGTTCTGCTTTGTTGGCGTTACCTCTTCGCTTCTATTATTCATCAGGTTCTTCAAAGATTGAGGGTTGGAACACTGTTTCAAGCAATTCATTACTCTTGGGGGAGGGGGCAGCAAGCCAGATAAGGTCTGATTTTAATGTATCTGTTTCAGAGCTCAGTGCTCTGAGCTCATTTCGGTGTCAGCTAATACAAAAATCTCCTGCAAATGAAAGAATAAACAACTAATCCATTAATGTATATTTTTTTTGTTTCCTTCAGGAGCAGAATGTGGACTAAATGCAGAAGTAGAAAGAGAACTGGAAATGGGAAAGAAGCTGTTGGCAGCTGGACAGTTAGCAGATGCTTTGTCTCACTTTCATGCTGCCATAGGTGTGTATCCAAAGACCACTGACCTGCAGCTGACTTACGTTTTGATCTTTGTTACACAGTGGCACTCGGTGTGCTTTTTCTTCCTAGTGTAAGAGGCTGCTGGGCTCTACAGGACTACTATTCAGCAGCAAAAATTTCTTGTACTTTTGACCTTTGTGTACTATCTCTTTTACAGATAGCTAATATTTTTCACAGTATACAGAAAGCTGCCTCTTGCGTTATTCCTTTCAGTTCTGGATCACATGTGGATGTCATATGAACTAGCAGTCCATGATCGTGATTCATGTGTTCAAGTTACAGCCTTGTGCCTGTTCATCCAGTTAGCCTTTCTCTACCTTTTCCCTCCACTGTCTAAACTGGTATTGTGGGCTCCTTTGAGCAGAAGTCTGCAGTCGTGCCTCTTATCCACAGGGGTTCTATTCCAGGACCCCCTGTGGATATTTGAAATCCGTCTGCGGGATGCCCCCCTCCGCAAGCAAGGGGAGCTCTGCTTCGCTGGGCCTGGGGCTTCCCAGGGCTTCCCAAAGCCTTATAAGGCATTAAAAACATCACTTCGTTTCTCCGTAAAACTGGAAGTTACGTGTTCTGAGATCTGCAGTTCAGTCTGAACTCAGCAGAGTTGGGGCACTGATGTCTCTGGCCTCTGCTAGGCTCAGAAGCCCCTCTGGAGGCGAGGGGGTGCACAAGGGTGAGGGGCGTATGCTGGAGCTTGCCTCAGACCTGATCCCGGATAAGTGAATCCATGGATATGGGGGTCCCTCTATATTTTTTTATTATGTAATTCAAAAAAGCGATGTGTACATAGATGTATTTAAAGTAAGGTGGTATTTTTGTTCTCACGTAATTATAGGTAGGATGGCGGCCCAAGTGTCATAATTTGTAAATGTTTTTTTCGATTCTGTAAATGGGGAAAAAAGTAAACAGTGACAATGTTAGTGGTGGATACATATTTTCAGGTTTGGATACTAAAATTGTCAATACTGTAATGATTAATCTTGGTTGTAAATTGTGCTCAGAGTTGTGACTTGCTCCTACCTTCTAGATGCTGCAGGATTGTGGATGCGTACACTGTGGTGTATACCTGTATAGAGTCTCGCAGCCCAGTCCTAATGGGCTATTCCATTAATGTTATGGGCAATTAATGGGCAATTAATGTTCTGGCATCGAAGCCTGCCTTACGGCAGTCATAAGAGCCCTTCAGCAGTGCACAGAGCTTTCCTTCTCTGTTTGTATTTAGTCAGTTAGAATTAAGGGAAATTGCAGGTTTCCCTCCAAATCTATTTTAAAAGATTTTACAGGAAGGGAAGTTGGTTTGAAAGTTCCAGATAGCCAAGTAAAGCCAAGGAAGGAGCTAAGCAGCCTCAAATTGTATAAAGGGCAAGCTCCTAACCCTTAAGCTTGTGGGAAGTTGGAGCTGTAACACTGTTGAATCAAATTGCTGAACTGTTTGAGAGAGAAGTTGCTACTGAAGTGTCCTTTCGTTTCGTATGAAAGGTTGCACTCTCCCAACTTCAAGTGTGCCCTAAGTTATGGCGAACTGTCGGGCTAGCAGATGGTAAACAAGACTTGGGAGTTGAGAACTCAGAAGGAAGGGTCCTTAAAGCAGAAAGTGAAGCCCTGGTAGGCTGGTGGCTGTGGAAGAATGACTGGATAGGTTGGCATTGGGCGTCTCAGTATCTCAGGTCAGATAGATTACCTCTGGTTTGGGTCAGGCAATCCAGGAGGCCCTGTTGCTTTGGAGTAGCCATTTCATTGTGAGTATACTGTTTTAGGCCAGCGGTTCCCAAATTGTGAGTCTAGGACCCACCAGTGGGTTGTGACTCAATTTTTGTTGGGTTGTGAAACTGACAGGGCAGATTAGCCTATGTGCATCAAGGGTTAAACAAGTTGCTACTGGCGGGGCACTGCTGCCCAATCACCATTATAGTCATACCCCTTGGCATTTATAAATCAGGCAGCAGCCTCTAGGGCAGAGGTCTCCAAAGTGTAAGGTGTGACTTCCAGAGAAATTGCAAGGCACTTTCCAGGGAATTGCAGGATGTCTGCTAGTTGGCGGCAAGGATGCAGTGCTACAAAGAACAGTAGGAGGCTTGGCTCACCAGGCTGAGCTCCTGTGTGCAGTTTTTGCATGCTTAGAAAAGCCTGCCCACCCTCCCTGAGCTTCTTACGGTCCTTTGTAGCATTGCTTCTGGCCAGAAGACTCGGCTGTAACATACCCAAGATTAACTTCTGGGCTCTGTGGGCTGCATTTTCAGTGTGCAGGGATGTCACGAGGTGCTGAAGATTGGGACGCGCTGCTCTAGGGTCTCTGAAAAGTTTGGGAACCACTGTTTAGCTGTTGGCTTATACTTCTTGGAGAGTGTGTATCTCTCCAAGCAATCACTGGACTTCTTTTCACTTGCACTTCTGCCCCTTTGATAAGGATGCTCCTGGAACGCTGCTTAGTTTTCCCATCTGTGAAACTCCGCTATGTGCTATGATGATTTTCAGAATTGTTCTTAGCTACATTTGTTAAACTCAAGCTTCACCCTTGCAATTTACTGAGCTAAGGTACAGGCTCATCCATTTTGTGCACCTCAGAAGACTTCTCTTCTGGCTCTAAACCTTGAGCTGCTTTTATGTGCACGATAAGAAGTTTGGATTCTTTTTGAGACATGAACAGATGGTGGGGCTGATCAATAATTCACGGTAGCTGTAATCCTGCATCTCTAACCACAAAGCCCAGATCTTTGGCGGAGAGTAACTGATTTGTCTTTGAAGGTCTTTTCCATTCTAGATGTCCCCATCTTAGAATTGGCAGTTTTGTAGCATATCTGATCTTGATTACTTTTCCTCCAAGGGCAGTGCTTGAAAGATTCGTTTTGGAGACAGGTGGTAGCAAATAGATATTTGTGTTGGGGAATCAGTTACAAAAGCCACTGCCCGACCTCCCCACCAACCCGCCCCACCTTAATTTCCTATATAGTACCTTAGCCTTGATTGTTCTAGGCTGTCTAACTTCAAAGAAGTATTTGCACCACTAGGAAGTGACAGCTGTCCTACCATATAGCAGGTATTGGCTAGCAAAGTTGCTTAATAGAGGGCATGGCTTTCAGAAAGATTGATTCTTGGTACCTCTCAGTTTTAAAAATTCAGAACTGGGAGCAGTGCCTCTTTTGTTGCAGGTCTATGGATAAGAAATTCATTTCCCCAGAGGGTCCCATCAGGCTGCATTGCTGTGTAATTGGGGGCTTGGTTGAAAACTGTTCTGTTTTGTGAGGACATAGTTGAGGAACAGCTGATGTTAAGCTTTGGGTGAGATTTTCCATGAGGTTCTGTAGGCTTATTTTTTTGTGCTGGCTGTTTTACATGGGTTTTTTAAATCATACATTGAGAAAGAAGTATAAACATTTTAAAAAGCTGATTAGTACTTACATTGGAGGGAGTCTTGGCTTCTGAGCCAAAGGTGGTGAAGACCAACATTTAAGAAATGCACATTGTGGCAGAAGTGTTGAGAAGAAGTCTGAGTTGATCTATGCAGATGGATCAGGCCTGGAAAGGGGGTTAGGATATGGTGCATGTTGATGCTACTGATCCCACTCCCCACCGGTCCCAATCTGCCTTCTCCCCACCCCTGTGCCGGGCATAGCGAGGGCTGGTGTGCTGGCTCTCAGTGCTGTCGTAAAGCGCTTTATGGCACTTTCACTGCCACACACCAGCAAAACACACATTTTGCTGGCTAAGCACTTGAATAGGATGAGGCTGTAAGTTCCTGCAAAACACCTGCTGGGCAAAGGAAATACTTAGCTGGAGCTGTTGTGATGTGCATCATTATCAAGGCCTATGAAATGCAGTATTCTTGATGTTGTTTGAAACGCTTGTGCATCTGTCACTGGTGCACCTGAGGGGGGGGAGATGGGGGTGGGGCGAATATCCTGGAGCGCTTCCTAGCAGGGGGCGCTGCTGTGACCCCCTCCCTCTGTCACCTTAAAAAAAATCTTAAGGCCTCTTTAAGGGGCCATAGAAGGGCTTTGGAGTGCCATGGAGACCAAAACCAGAAGTGACCTTTTTAGGCCTTCTGGAGGACTCGGAAGCCCTGTTGAGGGCAGCATGCAGCCTCTGTAGCCCTCAGAAGACCAAAAAACAAGTGATGAAAACCAGAAGTGATGTTTTTCGCCATGGTGCGGTGGCATTTTGCGGTCCTGGCCCTGGGTAACACAGGGGCCAGGATCACAATTGGCCTCTGCTCACAGTGCCAAAAAACTTTCTTTGCCTTGAGAAGGGAGGAAGATTTGGTATATTTCTGTCTCTGCTAAATGTTAAAGGCTTGCCATTTCAGCAGACTTATTGGGGATGCTTGGAAGAACGTTGCACTGCTGATTTCTGGTGAGATGATTATTTGGCCTTCTGTAAATGAGAGATGCAGGAGCCAGGACCGGAAAGTGGCAAAATGTAAAACAGTCTTACCAGTGTGAGCCTGCATTTTGAGATAAAAAGCTTTCCCATGTAGGGGGCTCAACTTTATTCCACAGCAGGAATGCACTCCAATGCTCACCTTTTGAAGGCCTTAAATATAACCTGAAAGCTGAATACTGTCATGTGTTCATGATTTTAATTTTCATTAGTACTAATATATGCAAATGTATGCAATGTAAAGAATGACTGTACTATGGCAATGTTCCTCCAGTTAATTAAATGTTGGTATCAAACTGTTTAAAAATTCTGGTAATGGTACTATTATTCCTCCTTATTACTTTCTTAGTTGTATCCAAAGATTTGGCTGGCTTGAGGCAATGTTCTGATTGCTCCTTTTTCACTTGCAGAAGGGGACTCTGATAACTACTTTGCCTATTACAGAAGAGCCACAGTATATTTAGCCATGGGCAAATCTAAAGCTGCCATTCGTGACTTAAGCAAGGTGGTTGAATTAAAGCAGGATTTCACATCGGTAAGTAAGGCTTTCTGAAGATTCCTTCGGGGTGGATGAAAATGGCTTTTTGTCTTTCTTGTTTTTATGTTGCTTTAAAATAGGAGTCATTTTTTCAGTAAGTGGTATAATCCAACAGTAAACTTTTATTATCCCATAACTTGGAGAGGTTAAATGTAGGCCAAAATTCTCACAACTGTGCGATACGAAAGGTACATTAGCAGGAAGGACAGTCTCTTCAGTGTGTTAATTCACATTAAATCTTTGATTGCCAAATGAGGTGTTGATGGTTTGATACCATTTGGAATTGACTATTGAGTCTTGAATTAAGACAGTATTCCACTATGAGTACCATGTGTACAGAAACACTTATAATTAAAGTACTAATTGCATTCAAGTTTCTACTGAATCTGTATGTAATTGTAGTACACATGGGATTCTTAACTCATGTGACCGCACTATCAAATTTGAGACTATAAGTCCCTTGGGATGTATTTTCTGCTTGCATTACATTATAAAGTATGCACACTGCTTTTCTTGTAAAAATAAAAATAGTAATGTTTCTAGCATTTGGAGCTTTTTAGAGACCTGGATCTGTTACCTATTTTGAGCAGAATAATTAACTTTTTTTAAAATCTGGAAATGCTGTAGAACTTTGCAAGTCATTAGATGATTAAAGCCAGGACCTGGATTCTTCTGAAATAATAATCTTGTGCGTTAGTATGTGTTGTAGGAAAAGGCATATTTTTGGTTTGGAGACCTCCTTTCTTGCATCAGCCGTAGTTTTTATTCTTTTGTTTAAAAAGAGTATTTCTACTGTTTCTGGGGGGCCATGGCTTGAGGAAATTTGAAGACCTTTATAGGTGATGTTGACCATTTACTCATGACTACCTGTAATTTGAGAACTTGTTTCTCAGAAACTGTACATGCATTTGCAGCAAAATGCTCTGAACCTTTGGTGCAAAACTTGAGAATCTTTCTGTTGATAAAAATGTATGATAAGAACAAATAGAACATTGTAAATGTTACAGAACAGATACAAAGCAGTACCAGATACCAATTTTAAGTGTAGAAGACACAAGTGTTTGAATGCATTTTTGATGACACCTAAGAGTCTTTTATTACAGAGCAGTTTCCCTTTGTTTTTTAGGCAAGGCTGCAAAGAGGGAACCTGCTGCTTAAGCAGGGAAAGTTTGACGAAGCAGAAGAAGACTTTAGAAGAGTGGTAAGTTAGAAACTTCAACAGTAGCATCCTTGAAGTAAAATGCTGCACCTTCTGAAGTGGGTCCAGTGGTGATGATGCAGAGTGAATAAGCACTGTTAGACTGGTAGCTCCTGTGTTATCCAGAGGTAGACTAGTACTTTTGAAACTTGCAATGTGGGAGCTAATGAAAAATTGAGTGTTTTTTCCTGATTGTAGAAATAATTGGCTATGGCATTCTTCTCTTATTACTTTTCCAACTTCACTGAAAAAGAAGCTGCTAAACCAAAGTAACTTTCTGTGTATTACTCTCATTCACTGGAGCTAGGCTGATTTAGATCTGGTCCACAAGGGATTTGTTGTGGATTTGTTTATTGGTCAGTTGTTCTGAATAAGTCTAACTAAAAACTGTGTGCATGTATCTATTTCATCTTGATGTAGAAGTGAACTCTGTAAAGGTGAAGGATATAATTCTAATGTTTCTTAGAGGAGTGGTTTCACACTTTTAGCATCGGGATCCACTTTTTAGAATGAGAATCTGTCAGGACCCACTGGAAGTGATGTCATGACCAGAACTGACATAATCAAGCAGGGAAATTTTTAACAATCCTAGGCTATAATCCCACCCACACTTACCCAGGAGTAAATCCCATTGACTATCATTGTTAAAAGCTGTAACACTTCCCCAATGCAGTCACATACCATGGCAACATCAAATCTAATATATTAAAAATAAAATATTGGAATGAATGGGGACCCACCTGAAATTGGTTTGCGACCCGCCTAGTGGGTCCTGACCCACTGTTTGAGAAACACTGTCTTAGAGTTTTGTCAAAGTATTACCATACATCACATAGTTCTGTTGGGGATGATAATGGCTGGCAGGCTGTCATATTCAAAGTTTAGTTTTAATCAATTGAAACAAGTGCACAAAAGTTATTAGATCATGAACATTTTAAAACTTGCTCATACATACCATGTTTGTGCTACATCAAAAGCCAGAACAGAGAGAATCCATTTATCATTCAGCTTACTAAAACTTATCTATTTGCTCTTCTGAAGGCTACCCTTACTGTCTAAAGTTAGGTGATTGTTTTGAAGACTTGTGCATTGGGAATCTGGCTGTAGTCAAATGAGAGAGACTAGATGGATTCTATAATTTATTAAGCATCTAATGAAGACTAGGTCTTGCAGAGAGAAGAAAATGGATAGTGTTGTCCCTAGCTGTTTATAGTTGGCATGAATTAAACATTAGGAACTGGAAAACATTTTTAAAAGGACTGAAAGTATTGTAGCAAGAATATGTGGAATTAATGCAGAAAGAGTGCAGAACAATCAGCATGAGCCCTGTTGGATCAGATCAAAGATGCATCTAGTCTATTTTTCACAGATGCTTCTAGGAAACCCACAAACTGTAGGCAACAACTTAACTCTCTGCTGTTTGCCTCTTATCTCACCCTCTGCTATTCAGAGGCATACCTGGAGGTTTCATTTAGCTATTATGTCTTAGTCTTAATAAACAAATTCATGGAAGATAGGCCTAGCCCCTTTTTGAAAGCAACTCAACTCATGGCCATCACAAAAGTTGATTCTGCATAGTATACTACATAGAGTATCGCTACTCTTCTTTGTCCTGAATCTACTGCTGGTCAGTTTTACTGGCTGATCCAGAGTTGTAGTCTTTCTCTTTTAAGCCTTCTTTTCTCCTTATCATGCATACTTTTTATGATGAATTGATGTGTACCCACATAGTTATGGGGGAGGAAGAAGTATGCACAATAAGGAAACTTCTTTTAGAATACCTGGGGATTGCTAACTTTGATGATTGTGAATTAGGTAAAGATATTAATAGGAAAAATTGCAGTGAGTGGGAATGCAGAAAGAAATCGGCTAGCGTCCAAAGACAGAGGCTTCAATCCAGTACGAGTCCCACTGACATCTTTCAGGCAAGTTATTCACAACTTAAGCGCAACCAGCTTTCTTTGTATTGGTGTCAGAGTGTAGAAATGATGAGGAAAAAGACATTTTCTCAGGACTATAATCTCTACCATAGTTTAGTATGCAAGCAAACTATAGACTGATGGTTGTCTCTGTTTTTTCATGGTCTTGTTTTTAAGGACTGCAATTCTACTGATCATTTATGTTGTATACCCATCATTTATCTTTTAGTGGGTCTTTAAACGCCTTTCCAGGATTCCATTGGTAGTCTATCACCATTTCCTTGCAAAAGTGCCAGTCCTTGGCTCTAGTTCACTTTGAAGTGGCCCGATTATGAGCCTTAAGTAGGAATCTCAGGAGTCATTTTCTCCCCTTCTTATTGCCACACTAAGGGGGCAGTTCTAACCCGGTCCTTTGCACCAGCCCAGGAGGGTTGCAAATGTGCCGTAAAGCACCTTTGCGCCTCCTTGGGAGCAAGCTGTGCCAGTGCACGGAGCCGCGCTTGCGCCAGGAAGCCTGTGTTGGCTGAACTTAACCAATGAAGGGGTTGGGGAGGAGGCGGGAGGGTGCTGTTCCGGGGGGCAGATGGGCAGGGAGCAGGAGGCGGGGCTGGAACCCTGCAGTTATGCCAGATCCCAACCCTGTTTCCTGAGCAGTGGCTCCAAGCCGCTCTGTTCTCCTCAGACTTGCATCACCTCTTTGTGTCACCTCCTGAGATGGTGCAGGCCTGAGAAGACCCATTGGAGCTGTGGTGGCTTACCCGGGGGTAAGGGGAAGGGTTTCCCCTTGTCTCGGGCTGAGCCAGTTCTATCCCCAGTCTGCACTGGATACAGCGCAGGCCTCCTGGCCTGCCTGTTCCAGCGCAAGATAGGATTGCACTGCATATGTGCTTGGGAGTGGGCAGTTGTGCTTGCTAACTGTGCCTCCAACCTGTGTGGATCTGCTGACCATTTTCCCAACCTCCATGCATTCATTGGAAGGTGAGAACAAGTTTTGGGCATGTGCAGTGGCAACTGTGTTTCTGATAGTACACACAGGGCCAATCATATCCAACTTTCCAGTGCTGATGTGGCCCCAAGGTAAGGGAGCAAACATTCTCTTACCTTGAGGAGGCCTCTGTAACTGCCTCCAAGCCACAGGATGCAGCACATGCCATTGGCACAGCTGCATTAGCACTGGAAAGTGAGATAGAATTGGGTCCGCAGTTGTACATGTATGGAGCCCAATCTCACCATCCCTCAATGGCACTGAAGGTGGGACCAGCAAGTGTGAGCCTGCTGCCCTTTTACTTGTTGACCCTGTGCATGGTTGACAGGGGAAAGGGCAGAGCTAGGGTGTGTTCTCAGTTGTCTCGATGTCTATATGGGCAGGTTTTGGAGTTATATAACAGCTCCCTTTTGATAAATGCGTCCTGTTTTGTTTATATGTCATATTTCAAGAGCTTCCCTATGGTAATTCAATTCACAGAGAATACCAGTCAAACAAAATAATATTTGAGTGCCCTTTGTTTGGTTTTTGCCTATGTAGCCTTCATGAAATTTAGCCCTGCATTTTCTAGAGGTTGCTTTTTTAAAAAATGGAAACTTGGTAATGGAAAATATATGAAAAGAATAATTTAGAAGCTTTGACTGAGAAAGTTGAAGAGGCTTATGAAGTGAAGCTGCAGTATGGTGTCTTTCAAGTAGAATTAGTCTGTTGCTTAGATAAATAAATCTAGCCCTCCAGAAGTAAAGAATTAGAAACGGGAGGGTGGCGTTGTTAACCAGTTGTGTAGCTCAGTTATCCAGTTTAGCAATATGGAGGATATTTGTGTGTGTTCAATGGAATGGGAAGATTGTGTGGAATACACTGGTAGAGTGAGAACTTTTCTAGAAATGTATAATATGGCAGTTTTTGTGGATGGCTCCTGGAACTGTTTGCAATAATCCCATTTCTCTAACCTGCTGACCTCCAGTAGAGCAAAAAACCAAAATGTGTATGCTACTGTGGTTAGGAAAAAGCTTGATAACACCAAGAGAATCAGTCTACTGAAGTGGGACAAAAATACCTGTGATACCAACCACATATGGTATTGTCTTGCCTTCATGTCAGTTTACCCATGATGGTGGCCTCTGTGTGATTGCCTTGGGAGCATGCAGGACTACCCCTGAGTTCTTGACTTGGCTATACTTGGAGTGGAGAAAGTGTGAACTGGTACTTTTTATAGTGGATGGTATATGCGTAACTACAAAATTTCACCATTATCATCAAAGTTTCGGTGACTGTGCACCACCTTCCTTACAACAGAGGTAGGCCTGGTGAGAGGATATTGCGGGGGCCACTGTTACATACACACTGGCCCATGGTGTATCTGCTCCATTCCTTACATCATAGCAGGCATTGACTACAGAAGCTCCCCTGTTTAAGAACATTTGACTCAAGAACTTGAGTCAAGATACAAGCATACCTGGTCATATGTCCACAGATGGCATTAGTATCCATTCTCAAACATTACCCATCTTATTCTAGCTAGTCCCAGCAAGTCCTGTTAGCTTTCCTATACAGCAGGGGTGTCCAAAGTTTTCGGCAGGAGGGTCACATCATCTCTCTGACACTGTGTCAGGGGCCGGGGACAAAAAGAATTAATTTACATTTAAAATTTGAATAAATTTAAATAAGTTTACATAAATTAATATACTAGAGGTGGAACTTATATGAATGAATGAAGGTCTTGCAATAGCTCAAGGCCTATAAAAGGCCTTGCACAAAGCAAGGCTGACCTTTTCTTTGCTGCCACTACTGCATCACAGACGTGAAACAGTAAGCAGTGGAGGGAGCCCTAATCCCACAGCTAACGTGAGAGGTCAAACAGTCGCCCTCACGCTGAGAGCAGTTGCGTCAGGCCAGTGCGGGCTCCAGCAAGTTTCCGGAGGGCCAGAGGCTCACTGGAGTGTCCCTGAGGGCCGCATTGGGAGTCCTCGAGCACCGCAAGTGGCCCCAGGGCCGGGGTTTGGGCACTCCTGCTATACAGGGTAAGACCTCACAATATAGAGTACAGTAGTGTAGGTGTACACTATTCCATTTTTCTAAATACTTCTGTTACACAGAATTTCACTTATACATACTGCACATATTATGAGCATCCTTCTTTTTAGCCATACCAAGATTTTTCAATATAAGGTATAGAAATGGTAGGGGGGGGGGAATAAGAAGATTCTCATGGATGCAACCTTTTATTTTACCCAATAGGTACGCTTCTCTTTTAGAGATAGAGAGGGGAACAGACTTGCCTTGTGTGCAAGAGAAGGAGTTCCAGGGAGTCAGATCAAATTTTTGATTTTTTCCCCCCAGTAGGACAGAGGTCCAGAAGCGCTCCCTTTTTCAGGTGTGCTTCTGTGTGCGTTAGGATCCTCATGAAGCATCCTCCTCATGGATATCATCCTGATGGGTATTTGCCTGATGGGTAGCACATTCTCATTTTTTCAAGGCATGTGCATTACATGCTCCCTTTTATATTTATCTGTTTTTGTGGTGTGTTTCTACATATTACTGTGAATATGGATCCTAAAGAATAGAAGATGGAAAAAAAAATGGGAAAGGTGGAAAAACAGCTGAAAAGTAAGAGAGTTGCTCATAGCTTGCCACTAAAGGTTGAGATACAAAACCTCATTATGTGATACTGGAGTTTCTGAAACATTTTCATCATCTCCTTTAATTCTTTATTGGTGCTATATAATGTTGCTAAAGATTATTCTATTTTATTGCATCACACAGCTTTTTCCTTATGCTAAGGTGAGTTTCGGGTGAACTTGGAATGACTTTGGAATGATTTAGAATTTCTTCCATTGAAATCAGTGTACAGTTGTACTCATTATCCACATTTTCACTATAAGGGCTGTTTTTAGGTACAGATTGGGTACGTATAAAGATGAAAAGGTGTACTGTATGCTTTTTAAATATTTCACAACTTTCACTACTGATAATAGTGATGTTGGATTGAAGAACAAAACAATTTTAAAAACAGCCTCCTGGAACCTAATTTTTTTAAGATTAAGGGGATTTCTGTATTGTTGACTGTCCCCATGTTTTCCAACTAGGAATACTTGGAAAGCATTCCTAAAGACACAAAAGAAACCATATTGTCCATTTTGTGTTGTTCCACTAGAGGCCAGCAAAGACTTTCCTTGAGCACCACCTCTTACATATTTCTTCCAATGTGGAATATGATTATTTATGATTTTTAATTAATTAAAAATGTTGTATCAATTTTATGTAGATGCAAAGCTACCAAAACCACAAGCATTTATGCTATTTAATTTACTGTGATATAGACTAAAATGTTTCTTTGTGAAACAATATGATTTACTTATTGTGACAAAAAAGGGAGAATTTAATGGCCAGGTAACATCTGAACAAGGAAAGTGTCTGCTTGTAGTCATGTCATTAGGCCCAAGTGCAGGGCCCCAGCTGTAACCAACTTCCAATTAGTGCATACCAGACTTGGGAGAACTGTGGAGGAGACCGCTTCACAGGGCCCTCTGATATCCTACCAAGTGGGCTTCAAGGTCAACTTGATTAACAACAGGGTTCACTGTGAATGTCTCAGGTTGGGAGGGGGGATTCCACCATGAGTAAGATGGCATGTCCACCCCTAGAATGTTCAGCTGGAACCGAGTTCTGATTGGTGGATGGGTCAGGAGACCTATAAAGGTGAGGGAGAAGAGTTTTTTTGTGTGTGCTAGCTTTGTCTCTGGCTGAGGGGGTCTGAGACCCTTGACCACTCTGAAAAGAGCAATCCAACTTGTCTGCAGCAAGATGGGTCAGATTGGACTTTGGAAAGCTAAGACTTTGGTGAGTGACAGAGTTAGGAGTTAGAAGTTAGTTGTTATTGTTTCATTAGGCTGGGTGTTGTATTGTATTGGTGTGCTCTTCTCTAAATTCCTAAACTTTTGACTGATGCAGTGCTGTCTGTATAACTATGCTTTAAACATTTATTCAATAAATCCTACTTATTACAACTGACTGAATTATTGGGATTGGAGATGCCACAGGGACTGGTTGTGAGAGGCAATCCAGTGTGTCTGGGGTGTACCCTGGAGGGCTGGGGTATGACTCAGGGGAGGGTTCCCCAAATTTGATCTGACTACCAGGATTGGAAGCTCTGTGGTTTAAGAGCTATTTGGCAACCGGTCTTGGATAGACCTGTGGGTGCCAAGTGACCATAAGGGTTTATGGCTACTTGATCACCCTGAAAGTAATAAAGAGATTACATGGCCGTTAAGGAGTGTGGCCTGGTTTTCTTTCACTCTTATGACTTACCTAACTTTATTTCTTAAAATCAAGGTTTGAAGAGACCTAAATGCTCATCAAAGCTTAATCTTCTAAACTAATTTTTGTACAATATTTATCCAATCTGTTCTTTATAAAGAGAATTCTAGCTATCTGTTTTCTCATCC
This sequence comes from Tiliqua scincoides, assembly GCF_035046505.1. Classification (NCBI taxonomy): domain Eukaryota; kingdom Metazoa; phylum Chordata; class Lepidosauria; order Squamata; family Scincidae; genus Tiliqua; species Tiliqua scincoides. The sequence goes on from NC_089823.1 coordinate 112,473,352, forward strand.
TTCAAAAACATTTCAGAAGACTCAAGCTGTCGTTTGCTGGATTATGAATCAGCAAGAAAATGGGAATGGGCCCTTGCATACCCACCTAAAAAGGAAACTAGTTATTTTCCCATAATAGCGTAGCAGGAGTGTTAAGGGAATATTGCAAAGCAACAGGAAGCCGTTTTTTAACTGGTCCCTACAAATTAGAATGTGAAACCAGGTTTGAACCTGGTTTAATATTCTAGCTAGTGCTTGTTTGTTTTGTTAATGTTTCTTTAAAAATCTGCTCTCTGAATTTGATTGAAATACTTCTAATGCTACTCAGTGGTGTGTTATAGATTTATTTTTTTTAGCGTTGCACTGTGGGCTATGAGATTGGTTAGCTATAAAAAAAGCAAATTGCAACTCTAACCTTAGGAATATGCAGTCTAGAGATGCACACTGAGTTTCATCAGCTTGACAAATTGTTAGACTTAACACATGTAGCTGTGTTTTTGACTTAACAAAGCAAGCTAAATTAATAAAGCAGAAATGAATTGCACATACAAATCATTTTTAAAAGCAGTTTGACCACTTGCATCTCATCTGTTTTTATTCTGATGTTAAACCACTAATTAAGCTGTACTAAATGATTTTTTTATTACCTACATTATCTTGCTATAGGGAGGTCACTGCAGTATATTTTTATAGCTGCAAGATCTGCTGGCATCATTATTTTTATGGCTGGAAAGCTTAAGTTGACAAACTCTTGACAAATAGTCCCTGTAATGGTGGTATTAGTATAGCATTTTCTGTAAAAGAGTAAATTTTGTGAGAAAGACAGGAAGTCACTAGAAACCTACAAACTATAAATGCTTTAAACGTTGTAAATGTCCAAACAATTTGTATTGCACAGTAACTGAACAAACAGATGATGCAGACTGGATGGTGGTGTTGTCCTTGGAAGGAAGGCCAGAATCTGACCTGCACCGTAATGGGGCTGTCCAGGAATGTGGGTGTGGGGCGGGAAGGGGTTAGTTCTGGTTCTGTTTCTCAGAGTATCTCTTAATATGGCGTGGTGTATGTAGTGGTCTACTTTTTTGTTTATGGGCAAATCACTTCTCTACATAACACCATCTCATAACATAATAAAGAGACATGTGGTACCTTAACACCTAATTTACTGTAATATGAGATTCCCTAAACTTCTAAAATTAACATCTTGCATTAATATCCTTCCCTTCCTTGAAGCAGCTCAGCTTGTACAATTCTGTCCTTGCAACAAACCTGCAGGATAGGTTAGATTGAAAGGCAGTGACTTGCTGAAAGCTGTAGATTAAGCTTCATGGAAAGTCTTCATTCAAATCCCAGTAGGCCATATCTTGACTCTGTTCATTTCACTTTCCTGTGAGAAACTGGTTCAGGCATTATCATTGTGGCCTGCTTCCGTGTGGTTTATTGCCATGCCTTTTAAAGAGCAACCAAGTGGCTTGGGCGAATGATGTAGCTCAGTGTTTCGCAAACTGTGGATTGGGACCCACTAGGTGCATTGTGAGCCAGTTTCAGGTGGGTCCCCATTCATTTCAATATGCATTTTATTTTTAATGTATTAGACTTGATGCTACCATGGTATATGACTGCATTTTGGGAAATGTTACAGATCTGTCCTTAACAGGCTACTGTGTATATGCTTTTAACAATGATAATCAGGGGGGCTTACTCCTGGGTTAGTGTGGATAGGATTGTAGCCTTTGGGATGTGTTGGAAATTTTTTTAAAACAGATCAGGAGCCACTTCATACATTAATAGTCTTAATATGTACACAGTAAAAGAGAAATAAACCAGCCTCGCCCATCACATGTATACCAATGACAAAAAGATTGTTTCCTGAAATGCATGAAGAAACACCAGGGGTGGGAAAATCCAGCAGGACTTGACTGGAGTCTAGAACTTCCACATTTCAAAAAAAAAGAGTCATAATGGGGGCACTTACAGAGTCGCCCCTTCACAACTCTAAAGGACTCGAGCTGAGTTGCCCCCCCCCTTTAAAAGCCTGCTGTGGATAAAACAGGGCTGTTGCCGGGATCTGTATGTGTGGGAATTCACTTTAAAGACTTCCTTGCTGCCCTGTTCCATCTGTAAAGAGGGTGGGAGGGGTTGGCGGGACTGCAAGAGAGCAGGGACAGAAGTGGCAAGAGGGGGAAGGTTCACGCGCAGCAGCTGCGAGGCTTACCAGGATGTCTTGATTCTTGGCAGCTCTACTCAGAAGTAGTCCCACTGCAGCCAGTCATTCAATGGGGCTTCCCTTTCCCCACCAGCCATGCAGTGGAAAGCGTGATTGCTATGAACTGTTTCCCTCTCCCTGGGCTTCTGCAGCCAATTGTAAGGCAAAAACCCCCTTGGGCTCTTCCTCCTGCATCCAATGATCATTCATTCTTTCCTTGCTATCACAGATGGTCAAAATGCCTGCTCCTGCCTCTCCTCTCCTATTCATTGCAAGAGGAAAACATTAACCCTTCCCTGCCTTGTGGCTGGAACTCCCTGCTGCTCGTCCATTCTAAATGATGGCAGCCACAAGGGTTCTTGCACCGCGTTAACAGTAAGCTAGCACAGGCAGACTCGAGTCTGCATGCGTGGGGAGGCATGCCGAGTCAGGGGACCCCTGATTTGAGTGCTTTTCTGAGTCGTCCATGCGTGTGATTCATTAAGAGCCTTTTTGTGCTTTGACCACTGTCGTATATGTGGTCCCGTCGTTAAATGGACAGTTGTTAAGTGACACACACCTATACTACTGGATTCTTGTTACACCTGTGCCTTTTAATTCAGGTAGCCATCAGTATTATGGCTACCATCAGTATTATCCCCCCAGCAGTGTCTTTTCTAGTGGCTGTCTGCTGGTGTTCTTTTGCATATTTTTAGATTGTGAGCCCTTTTGGGACAGGGAGCCATTAGTTATTTGATTTTTTTTCTGTAAACCGCTTTGGGAACTTTTTGTTGAAAAGCAGTATATAAATACTGTTATTATTATTATCCTTTTTAAAAAGAAGTTGCAGTAGTTGGATCTGCAGAAACCCTGTGATCATTTGGCAGATCTCTTGTCTTGCCTGAAAACCTTGATAGCATATTTTTGGATGAATCTTGTGCCCCCTTTTATTTGTCTTGGCTTGTTGATATTACTTGTATTTGTAGATACTGAGAATAAGAAAGATGCATGGCCTTGTTTCCTTTCTTGTAATAACTCATGTTTCTGTAATCATGATAAATATATTTTCAAAAATAGCAAGGACAAAGAGGTCTTAAGAATGCAGGCTTTAAATATGAGGAAACTTCATCATAATTTTGTTGTTTGTAAAAATGTCTACTGGTGTGATCCTGTGCATGCTTTTTGGCAGTGATTTCCAGTGATCACAGTGGAACTTACTTCTGAGAAAACAGGCATAGGATTGCACTGTAAAATATACAGAGCATTGTAAAGAGACAAATGTAAAATAGGCTTCTTCTGAGCTAGATGAAGCATACAATTGGGCCTGTGATTGTGTTTATTGTGTTTATTCAGTGAACAGCCAGATTGGAATTGTGATGCAGGAGAATGTGGTGGGGGAGGTAATAATCTGCCCTGCCACTCAGTCTGGACTTGGGGGTTCCTGTCAGTACTTGCTCTTGGGGCGAGATGATAAAATGATGCACAGAGATGAAGATTGCAGACATGAAAATAGCCTTTTCTCTGGAATCTGCTGCCAAAAGTGACTGTAAAACCATACTTGCTGAGTTTTAAGAAACCTTCCAGATTTTTCTGGAATTTTATTTGTTTTTTCATATTGTGGGACATCTTGTAAAACATTTTATGTGTTATCGTATAATAAATGCACACATTATCTATTCTGATAGTCAAGCATTTTCAATATTTAAAAAATGACTGTAGTTAGAAGCACCTTCATGATGGAGTCCTGCACATTCTTGCTTGCCAATATGGCTCTGTTCTATTGAGATTATTTGCCTAATTCAGTGTTTCTCAAACTGTGGGTCAGCACCCACTAGGTGGGTCAGCATTTATTTCAATATTTTATTTTTAATAAAATATTGGACTTGATGCTACCATGGTATGTGACCTCATTTGGGGAAATGTGACAGACCTGTACTTTTAACAAACTACTATGTATATTCTTTTAATAATGATAGTAAATGGGACTTACTCCTGGGTAAGTGTGGGTAGGATTGCAGCCTAGGATTGTTAAAAATGGTACTGCTTGATGATGTCACTTCCGGTCACTTCTGGTGGGTCCTGACAGATTCTCATTCTAAAAAGTGGGTTCCGGTGCTAAATGTGTGAGAACCACTGGCCTAATTCATTACATGTCTTAGAAAAAAGAATGTCCTTCATGTTCTGTATATGAGAGCAGATGGTTATGGATGCAGTCCCATGTGGAGTGAGGCATACCTGAGTCCACTGTATTGTATGTGTGTGGTTTTATGCACACATGTGCAAGCGAGAGGGGACTGATAGCCAGATCTAGAGCTGACTTTGGAATGCTTAGGGAGAAAGGAGGCCCTGGAATAAGGAGTGATAGTTGGAGGTCCTAAAGTGTACTAGGGCAGGAAACGGAGGAATTGAGTGGTGTGGTTTTGTCATACAGCACAAGGCAAAATGACATGTGGAGGCTTATTGTGGGAAGTTCTTTCATTTTCAAAGTGTAAGCTGTTGCTGCTGCTCTTTTGTTATTTTTGTTAATGTTTACAGCTCGAATCTAATCCTAGTGATAAGGAGGAAATGGAGGCTCGTGCCCAGCTGATGAAGTCTGCTGAGATACAGCGCCTAAGTTCCCAAGCTCAGTCTGCATATCTCGAGGAGGATTACTATACTGTTATCGGTCTCTTGGATGAAATCCTAAATGTAAGTCTCGGAGGGGAAACTGCTACTGAGAAATAAGTGTGGGGCAGACAAGCAGCTTCTTTTCACTCTTATTTGGTGCAGCTTGAATAATAGCTCCCAATCAGTCCAGTTTAGGATCAGATGTCATAGTGAGCAACTATACGTGACTGAAATTTCCACTGATAATGATGGTCTTAATATGCAATTCAGTTGGCTTTAAAAAATGTTGCTAGTCCCTATTGTGGAAGGAAACTCGAAGGTTTGGCAAATGCCACTAAATACTTTAAAAATGAGACATCACTGTTAGTTAAGCAGAGATGCCTCCTTCACACAGGCACAGATGCTGTGCTTGTTGTGCATTTGAAAGGCTCTCTTGCTCTCTCTCGGATGCTTAGATGCATAACCCTCTCATAATGTGTACAGATAGAAATCTCTTCAGAGGCAGCACCCAACGGCATTGCTTCTTCTTAAAGAAATACAAAAAGTGATTGTGGATGAAGTCTCACTTTTATTTTGGTATCTTAAGGTTTGTGTTTGGGATGCAGAGCTGCGGGAGCTTCGAGCTGAATGTTATATCAGGGAAGGAGAACCTGGAAAGGCCATTGGTGATTTAAAAGCTGCTGCCAAATTGAAAAGTGATAATACTGAAGCATTCTATAAAATCAGCACTATCTACTACCAGCTAGGAGACCATGAGTTGTCTCTAAGGTAAGGTTGTTATTATCCATGATGGTAAAAATGTCATCTTCTCAGAAGCCCTGATACTGGTTTTAAATTTTTGTGAGGTGGAACTATACATTACAGTGGCAAAACTGAAGTCTTTTCCTCCTAATACGATCTGGGCCAGGAGGAGCATATGTTGCAGAAGAAAGAGGTGCTTAACTACTACTGTTTCTGCTCTCCTGAACCTTCCTGGACTATTTTTTTCCCTTCATAGAGGATTTCGGAATCTGGTTTGGGGAAAGAAAGTGTAAAAACTTTTGACCCCCCCATCACCACTATGGATCATTCTCTGCAGTGGATTTCCATCTCCCCCATAGACGGCTTCTTAGGAAGACGTGGGGCTGGAAACTCCAGTGTTTGTAATAGGGCAGGAGGTCTGGTCTAGAGGGTAGAGCCTCTATTTGCCTGAAGATAACAGCTGAAGGTCACCAGTTCGAGGCCACCGGCACCGTGAACGGCGAGACCTTGAAGCAGCTGACAAGCCAAGCCAAGTTTTTCCATCTGCTCTCTGGCCGCCCTTCAAGTGAGATATGAAGGATTGTCAGCTGTGTGGAAGGAAACTGGAGGCCAGAATGTGATACCAGATCATAAAAGGATCCATGTGAAATGTTGTAGTTCTTGAAAGACAGAACTTTCTTCAATTGTAAAAATCCCTATAGGGATTTAGTAGAGCTTGCCTGTGTAAACCGCCTTGAAATAAAGTCTGAGGAGAAATCTGATGACCATGAAAGGTAGTATATAAATACCTGTATTATTATTATTAATATTTAGTTTTTCCTAAATTCTGTTTGGTACAGCAGCATCCAGTGGCAGGGAATAAAATGTTTTGTTTAAAAAGACCATAATTTTGAATGAGGTTTTTTCCTGAGGGCTGAGTTTTTGTGTTTTTTGCTTCGGTTATGCTTTAAAGCAGTGTTTCTCAAACTGTGGGTTGGGACCCACTAGGTGGGTTGTGAGCCAATTTCAGGTGGGTCCCCATTTACTTCAATATTTTATTTTTCATATATTAGACTTGGTGCTACCATGGCATGTGACTGCATTTGGGAAAATGTCACAGACCTGGACTTTCAACAAGCTACTATGTATATTCTTTTAACAATGATAGTCAATGGGACTTGCTTCTGGGTCAATGTGGGTAGCATTGCAGCCTAGGATTGTTAAAAATTTTCCTGCTTGATGATGTCACTTCTGGTGGGTGCTGACAGATTTTCATTCCAAAAAGTGGGTCCCGGTGCTAAATGTGTGAGAACCACTGCTGTAAAGCATTCTGTCCATTGATGGTGCTGTCAGTCCAATGAGAAGGAAGGTCTGAAAACTTGAGGGGAAAGGGGCTGTAGGCTGTGGGTGGGGGAGAGAGAGTGTGTGGTTCAGAAGACCCATGATTTTTGAAAGCCTCCGCTATTCTCTTCTTTCCGAGCCTTTATACTTGAGCAACTGTAAGAACTAGAAACCTCCTTTTTCTATTTTTGCAACCACAAATACTGTGATACTCAGGTGTTCCCTAAAGGCACCACTTCCAGTGCCAGAAAAGTAGAAGGTTTTTGGACTAAGATGCATAGCTCTGAATGGGAAAATGGGAAACAATTAATTTCCATAGAACATTTTTGGTTAGCAGTGACAAAATCCTCCTGAGCTCTTCTAAGTGCAATGGAAAGCTCTCATGGATGCTTTAGGCCTGATAATTCAGGGATGGTCCAATAGCTGTTCAGGTATAAGTTCTATACAAAAGGTGATTTAAAACTAGAGGACTATTAATTGCTCTATTGTAGGTGTTACAAGTTTGCATCATATAGCAAATGTAAAGGATATACAATTTACTGCATTGCATGTGTTCATTTATATGAGGGCTATTCAGAAAGTAACCTCCGGTAGGCTTTAAAAAAAAGAAGAAAGAAAACAATTCTATTATGCACAAAAAGTTACATACTGTACAACGCTACTTCTCAACATAATCACCACCCAGATTGAGGGACTTCTTGTAGTGTGGCACATGCTTTTGTATGCCCTTGTCAAAGAACATCAATGTGGACCCCATTCGCTGCTTTTTGTGAATGCCCATGAGGTTTTTGGGCACCACCTTGCACAAAACTTGTGATAGCCTAGTTTCTTAGTAACAGTTCAAATGTGACTAAGGGCACAATCCTAACCAACTTTCCAGCACTGACATAGCTGTGCCAGTGTAGCGTGTACTGCATCCTGAGGCAGTCAACGTGACCTCCTCAAGGTAAGGGCATGTTCATTACCTTATTTGGGACTGCATTGTGGCTAGGTCAGTGCTGGAAAGTTCATTAGGATTGCGTCCTAAATTATCGGTGACTTAGGTCATCTGAGGGGGTTCTTCTGCAAGTGCCACTTCTGTCCCAAGTGAGAGGGGATAAGCCTTCTTTGTCGTGGCACCACAACTATGGAACTCCCTTCCAGGGGAATTGAGAACTATTCCCTCCCCCATGGCTTTTCTGCAAAGGCTCAAAACATAACTGTTTCGTCTGGCATGTGTGTGCTGAGTAGATGTTAGCCCTCTGCACCTCTGAAATACTGCTGTGACTTGACTGCCTCCCTGGACTTACTAGTTCCCCAGTGGCTCAGCGATACGTGTTAGGCCCTGCTTTGTTTTTGTTTTTATGTTTCACTGTTTAATAAGTAATGTTTTTAAAGCATCCTGTCTTTAAGATATGTTGTACTTTATTTTTGAGCATTGTAAGCCGCCTTGGGCATTTGCTTTGGCATAGGAAAGGTGGGATATACATTTCACAAATAAAATAGAAATAAATAAAAGTCTGAAAAATGATTTAAACAGACAGCACAATCCCATGCATGTTTGCTTAGAAGCAAGTCCCATTGACTTCAGTTGGACTGGTTTCCCAAGTAAATGTGCATAGGTTTGCTGCCTGATTCTAGGGGCTGGGTCTGAGCCTAGAGTTTTCCAATCTAACACACTACCCATGAAACCAAACTACCTCTTCTCTTTTCGTTTCTCTTCCCTCTCTGAAAGTGAAGTGCGGGAATGTCTGAAACTTGACCAAGACCATAAAGGATGTTTTTCTCACTACAAGCAAGTAAAGAAACTCAACAAGCAGATTTTGGCTGCAGAAGAACTTATTGGAGGAGGCAGGTAAGACACTAGCTGCATCCTCTGTGAAATCAGAGCAACCTTTTGTTTGTTCCAGGCAGCTCCTTCTGAGAGGAAGCAAAAAACCAGAGTTATCCTGATTGAACTTAGGCGGAATTTGCTTTCCCATTCGCCTGGAACCTTACTATACCAAATCCCAAATCAATACCATCACATCCAAATAAATGCAGCCATCTTTGGCTGACGGTGTTGCCTTCTGTCATCTTTTCAGTTTCTCACTCTAATTCCTATTCTTCCTTTCCATAGTTTCCTGATAAATTATTTCGTCCCATATGATTTGAGAATTGTATTGCATTAAGTGAACTGCTCCTCCATCACCTAAATTTATAGCATCTTATTATGATATAGTGCAGATGCTTTTTATACTTGGTAGGGATACTCAGTCTTCACCCCAAACCCAAGTGACAGTTGAGATATTTCTTTCTGAAAGCCCAATTGCCCTTATCTGCTTTAATGTTAAAGGCCATTTCTAACTTCCTAGAGCTGTAGGATGATGCGCAGTGTGATTTTTTTTGTTGCAATAGTTACACAAAAAGATTTTCTGATTGCAGAGGGTCTGGGAAGTTGCTACGCTTGCTTTGCAATGCTGCAGAAATGACAGAGGAAGCAAAGCTTCATTATCGGTCCAGTTGCTGATAAATACAAAAAGGAAATCGATTGGTTTTGTGAGTAATTAGGGAGGTTTACCGCATGGCCTCTGAGGAAAGCTTTATGTAGTTATTCATCTCCCCAGTAAATTAAAGTGTCAGGGCTGTTAGTTTTTACACTAAATGCCATCTCTTATTTAAAGTGATATTTTAATGTCTCAGCATTTAAATGTGGAGATCACAGCATATTTGCAAATAAAATGTTGCAGCTGCCCATGAATAAATCTTCATGAGATCGTTAGTGTTCAAGAGAAATGAGATCAAACCAAAATGTTGAGAAGCTTTCAAGAGGCTGTGAACATAGTGTGTTTCAAATGTCCCTGTGTATCCTACAATGTGGCCAAGATAATGTAACTCCAAATCTGGGGTGAAAACAAAGTCATTCTCATTGTTGGAGAGTCCTTGGCTGTTCTTGTGGCAAGCCTCATTTATATTATATTTTGTGTTCATAATATGGAGAGTGTATGCTGCTGTACTTGGGTGCTATGGAAGTGACATCTGATTTGGGACCAAAGTTTTGTGGGATCTCCATGATTTGGAGTTTCCAGTGGGGGCCCCCCCTCCAAACATTGGTGGGACTGGGCAGTGACTTGCATTGTGGGAAGGCTTTGCTCTCAGCCTGATGCAAACCTCCGTCCAGCTCCCCAGCTGCTGTTAGTGTGAAGGGGAAAACATTCAGGGTTACATATGAATGATGAATATCTGGAGAGCCAGTTTGGTGCAATGGTTTTGAAGTTAGACTTGCAAGGTCCAGGTTCAAATCCATGCTCACCCATAAAGCTTCCTGGGTGATCTTGGACCAGTCTCACTCTCTTTCAGTCTTACCTACCTCACAGGGTTTGTTGTGAGAACAAAAGGAGCGGAGGAACTATGCACACTCCCCAGAGTTCTTTGGAGGAACAGCAGCATGGAAATGTGATAAACAAATTGCAGTGCTTTTAGTACACCTAATGTTACAAGTCAATGCTATGGGAGGCTGCTGACCAGAGTACTCAGTTTTGTTTCCCCACTATCAATAGATACCAGGATGCCATTGATAAATATGAGACAGTGATGAAAACGGAGCCCAAAGTCCATGTCTATACCACTCGTGCCAAAGAGAGGATCTGCCATTGCTTCTCAAAGGTAAACCTGTAGTTTGACCTTTGCAAGAAGTTAGCACAAACAGAACACGGACCTCATTGTTTCCCCCCCCCCCCCCGTTTACAGAACCAGCAGTCAACAGAAGCCATCAGAGTTTGCACTGAAGTTCTGAAGCTAGAACCGGAGAATGTGAATGCTCTCAGAGACAGGGCTGAAGCCTACTTGCTAGAAGAGCAGTATGAGGAAGGTAAAACTTTGAAGACGGCAGAAGAACATTCATTGGGATGTTTCGCTTTAGTGAGAAACCACCAGTGTCTGCCTTCCTCTTTTGTCACCTTACAAGATGGAGCTTCATTGAAGTGAGAGCGGGTGGGCAGGGGCCCTCATGACTCTCAGATCTGATGCAGGTCCTTGTCTGGATGCATCTATACCTCTGGTCTGTTAGTCCCTCTTTGCTGAGCTGCTGCTGGTTGGTGGACACTTGGCACAATCCTAACCAGGTCTACTCAGAAGTAAGTCCTATTTTATTCAATGGGGCTTACTCTCAGGAAAGTGTGGTTAGGATTGCAGCCTCTATTTCTTCCCTTCCCTCCTCACAGCCTTTTATCCCTTTAATGCAGCCAAAACCATGTCATCTGTTCTGCAAGTGAAATGCAGAGAGAAGTGGGAGCAAGCGCCAATCATCCTCCCCTCCCTGGCAGTCTGTCTCTTTCAGAGTGGTGATCCTCCCCCCCCCCCCCCCCCCCCGATCATGGCCAGCTGCAGGGATAGTGGTTGCTAAGCTGGAGTATTGGTGATTGTGAAATCTTGTGGTTCCCCATTCCCCAAGAAGTAGATCCTGCGACTAACCAGGATCCAGTGAGCAGCATTCATTGCATTAGTATGCAAAGATATTTGGAACTCATTGGTTCCAAACAATAAGAGTCATCGGATTTGCTTTGATCTCACACCTACGTTGGCAGAACTATCTCAGAACCCTCCCCCTGCAAGTAGATTGACCCCTAAGGGAAACATCTCCAGTCATTAACACTTATGTCCCATTTGGGGACTATCGTTTAAGCACCTCTGGCTATAAGCAAGGATAGTCAGTCACCCAGCAGACTGCCCACTGTTAACGTTGCTGTCAACCAAATTGTTCTAGTTGATAACTAAATAGACCAGTGTTTTTGTGGTGTGTGTGTACATGTTGTATAGGAAAAGCACTGCTTTTGTGGCTTGGTCATTGCACCCTGCCCTTGCATTGCTCACCCAGTGGCTGTTGCTACTCCCCCACCACTTCCAGAAAGTGTCCAGTCCTACCTGAGTTCCTTTGCACCAATGCAGTGGTACTAGTGCATCCTCCGGGGGAGTTAAGCAGGTAGAAAAAGTCTCCTCTGGGTAAGTGGGCATTTGTTCCCTTGCCCCTGGGAAAGCCTCAGCTGCTGCTATGGGTTAACTTGGACTTGCACCAGGTACATTGCTGGCACAAGTCTATGTTGATTCCTGTCAGCAGATCAGGCCCAGGAATGGGTAGGATACTGTGCATGCCGGCACTGTCGATTTAGCCCCCCTGGGCCCAAACTGCCCATTCCCAACCCCACAAATGTCGCTGCCTCTTCTGTGCCATTCTGCCTTCTCGCCCCCCCCCCCATCCTGCGCAGTGTGGTGGAAGACTTACATCCACTGCATGCTGCTCCCTGCACTGGCGCCAGTGGAATGGCTCTGGCCCTTCCTGCCTGCACTCCTAACTGGCACATTAACTCAATATACTTTTTGGCACATTTGTAATAGTCTGCACTGATTGAGTACGTGCTTCTGTAGCACAGGGAGACCTTAGGATTGTACCATAATAACTGAACTAAAAGTTTGGCAACAAAGATGGTATCGATCCCCATCATTCTCTCTGATTTGCAAAGGAGGGAGGAGAACATTTGCTGACTATTCTATCATCCACCACCTGCTTTTCCTCTGCAATTCCTCCACTTGATCAATCCCCAATTCCTGTTTCTCAGTCAAGTGAGACACAAAAATTGGAAGGAAAACGCACCAGGTTTCAAGGAAAAGCAATGAGCTGGAGCTTTACATTTCTCCTACCCAGTGCTTCTGCTTTGTAAATTCCTCCCATTTGCATGGTGGAGGCTCGCCTATGATTGGAAATCCTGTGTTTCCCTAAGCACAGCTTTGCAGGAGAGGTCAGTGTATAACTTGTGTGATCCGAACATAATGCAGGTGCCCTTCCTCGCCCCCCACTAGCTGTGGTGTGTTAGTGCCTGTGGCTATAAATGGGGGAGGGGGTGGAAACATTCAGCAGGCATTCATTGTGAGATTTTATAATCCTCGCTTTTAAAAGGAGATAATGTTTTCTAGTATTTAACAGTACTGGGGCAGTAAAGCTGAGTGCTGGAAAAGTCCCAGAAGTTTCACTTTCCCACTTAGTTGCAGCCATAAAATATGTGTGATGGGCATGAAGTGCCATAGCCTGCTGGCTTCCTAAGTAAATGGCCAAAGCTTTAAAAATGTCAGTGGCAGCCAAAGTACTTTAGTGCCATCACAGTAGGCTTGCTAGTGGGAAATGAGAGGGAAGTCAGATTGGTGCTTTGTTGGTGAATGGATGTTTAAATCACCTGGCATGAGAAGTCCCATTGAAAAATTTTCCTCAAAAAGGAATTGCAGGCAGCCTCAGAGTGGCTAAGTGATATAAATTGGTCACCACCTCCTGCCAGCTTGCCCAGAAACAACAAAAAGATAAATGTAATGCCGACTGAGAGAGAGCAGCTGCTGAAAGATAATCTGATGCAAATACTTTGTCTTACTTAGAAAAGCTAGAAGCCTTAGATCTATAATGAGACACGCCAAGATTAGAAATGGAGAAACCAGGAAAGACTCATTAGGAGATGCAGGAGATGCAAAGCAGGCCCTGGTGAAGGGCACAAAAAATGAAGCCTAAGCATATTCTTTTTCAGCATCCAGTGTATCTGTGTGCACACACGCATGTGTGTGTATGGGGGGGGGGTATTTTAGGACTAAAGATACCAGTAATGTCTAAAATGCATAGTTTTCTGGAAAAGAGAAGAAAATAATTAATTTACATTTAAAATTTGAATAAATTTACATATGTTTACTTAAATGAATATATTAAAGATGAACTTATATGAATGAATGAAGGTCTTGCAATAGCTCAAGGCCTTGCACAAAGCAAGGCTGGCCTTTTCTCTCCTGCTGCTACTGCATCGCAGACGTGAAAAAGCAAGCAGTAGAGGGAGCCCTCATCCCACAGCTCACGCGAGAGGTCAATGTGGGCTCCAACAAATCTCCGGAGGGCCAGAGGCTCATTGGGCCGCATTGAGAGGCCTCAAGGGCCACAAGTGGCCCGAGGGCCGGGGTTTGGGCACCCCTGGTCTAAAACATTATTTGATGTTGGTGTGTGTGAGCAGACCCTGTTTAAAGCTCAGCTACAGCTCAACAAAGCTGTAGATTGCAACCACGGATAGTAGAAGTCCTGTGGGTGATCTAGAAGTCAGTTTTATAGCTGTTTAGGGTTTTTGCCTTGTAAAGCCCCGTTCCTGGGGACAGCACACTTTGCACCAGAATGGAACTTTAGTTCAGACGCACTCCTAGGGCATCATGCTGAACATTTTCAGTTGTATAGATCTATGATTTGTGATGCCCAAAGCTTATTTTGGGATACTTGGTCAGAACAGTTTTTCTGTGTAATGCTACTCTTTTTTTTCAGTTGCTTAGTCAGATGATTTATGTATAACTACCATGCTTCACTACTCTTGAGCCAGTGCCCCTCCCTAACTCTCCTCTCACTGGGATAAGCAGAGCTAGGGCTGGCAATAGCACAAGTTATCAGGAGAAAGGCTTGTCAAAATCTTGGGGTAGCAGAACTTTGCATTGAGCCAGAAATACACTTCATTTTACTGTTCAGAGTAAACACTAAAATGACTTATTTTTCTATTATTTTACTGCTTCTACCCCTTGCCATACCGACTTATAAAGGGTTATGTTAAAAGAGCCAGCCTGGCCTTAGTAGCCATGTAGGCCATAGGCCGCTCTCAGACAGTAGCACAGGGAAAAAGGCCTAAGTAATAGGAAGAGTTCTATAATTCACCCCCAAATTTAGATTTGCCCCTTTTAGGGGCTTATTAGGGCAAAATCCTGAATTATATTTTTAAGTATTCATATGGTAACGTTTGTAAGCCAAAACCAAGTTGATATCTCATCAAACCTAAGAGATATTGAGGAATCAGTGGAAACACATTTTACCTTTTTTCAACCCCTTAGAGGATGAATTTCTAAAAACCTCTTCTTAGTGGGTCCTTAAGTCATGGAAGGAATATACTTCCCGAACTTCATGTTTCTAGGTCCAGGGTTATGGGCTGGGCACTGATGAATCAGTCAGGACATTTGTTTTTATATACAGTATGTACTCATGTATGAGTCAAAACACTTATGCCTTAAAATTGACCCTGAAAACATGGGTTGACTTATACATGGGTCAATGCAGTAAATAAAGCTTCTAGGAGCAGTTGCTTGGTGAGATGGGGGTGGGACTGGGCTGAGAAGCAGGACATGGGGGTGGAGGAAAAGGAGCAATTCTATTTACCAGTAATTGTTCTGAGGAAGCAACTAAAAAAGGTAGTGAATTTAGCTTTTTCTTCAGATAGGAAAAGAGATGAAGACGCTTCTAGGAATTTTGGTCTGTATGAAGGTTGCTGCTATGTGGAAGTGCAGCACTATACTCCTCACAAAGCGTACAGCTTTCATAAGCACCTTTTATCTCCTTTCCTGTTCAGAGAAAACGGTTAAATGGCTCCCTTTTGGCTTTTTGCTGCTACCTCAGAACAATTTCTAGTTTGTTTTCTAAAAATTTCACACACCCCGAAGTTTTACCTCCAACTTATCAGAGGGTCATAGAAAATTCCATGATGTTTTACTCAAAACCTGCCCTCAACTTATCTGTGAGATTGACTTACACTTGACTATATACAGTGTATAGATAATGAGTGAATGCGTTAAAAGGACATGTGGCAAAAATGAGAGGAGTTTTTGTTACAGGACACCTCTCCAGTCTTTCCCGAAAACGCAGATATTCTTATAGATTTGTAATACTCCTGTATTCCCACTGAACATCTCCGCTTGAGTCTCTGCCCCTTCTTTCCCCATGTTCTGCCCACCTGTGCACATTACTGAAAGTTCTTCTCAGCATGCAACATTAATTATTCTTCAATACCTTGTCCTGAGTGGATTTGAAAATGAGGAGGATGTTGGCTCATTTTGATTAAAGAGTCATTATGAAAGCCATAATTGGCCTATAATGTGTTATCATCAGTTCAAATTGAGCCTCTTCAGCTAGGGCAAAATGGTGGGCTGTGCATCTCTTTGGTCCCTCGGTGTTAAAATGCCTGCATTTACATGTATGTGTATTAGAGATGAGATGAAACTGCTCCAGCCCCTTGTCCTCCCACACAGCCCTTCTGGAGACACAGAAGGGAGCTGAAACTTGAGGAATGGCATCTCACAGTTTCCCCACAAAGCTCCGCACACTTTTTTTTAGTGGCAAATGAAATATCGTTTAAATGAAACCAAAAGAACAATTGGGACAGTGATTTACTCGGAGCAGGTGCCTGAAAACCAGGACCCTTCAAACTTTTGCTTTAGTCTTTAGGGATAGAGCCAACACACAGAGCTCTGGCATATTCAGTTAAAGGTCTGCAGGTGGAATATCTGAGAAAGTCTTCCAATTGACATCTTGGAGAATTCCTGCCAGTCAAAGGTGGCAGGACTGGGCTATTAGGACCAGAATTCTGGGTTGGTAGGAGGTAGCTTCATATACTTAAATTAAAATAGAAGGTGTCAGTATTTCATTTGAAAATTTGAAATCTAACTCTCTGTATTTATGATGACTAATTGCAAGATAACTGAGTGCTCATGACTCTGTATTCTGTAGCCATTCAAGACTATGAAAGTGCTAAGGAGCACAGTGAAAATGACCAGCAGATTCTGGAAGACTTGGAGAGAGCACAGCGGATGCTCAAGCAGTCTCAGAAGAGAGATTACTACAAAATTTTAGGGGTAAAAAGGTGAGTACCTCTTCCGACACACTTTTGTATTTCCTAATACAAATATACTTACATCTTCTTTAAATAAATAGCCAACCCCTCCCCTTAAGATATAGGGTGCTCAAGGTGACATAAAAAAAAAGCAGTAAAAATTATATAACATCAAAATAAAAAATAAATAAAAACAGCAGCAGCAGGATACCAGTAACATGCAACATATCTAAAATTTTCTGGCACAAGAAGTATAAGAAAGATAAAATACTGACAGCAGAAACAGAACATATTCAAAAGGGAGAAACAAAATGAAAAATAAAAGTTTTGAGGCCTCCTGGTCACAATTAGCAGGGCTTCTGCCAGGGTTGGCTCATGCTTCAGGTCCCCTTCAGGAGACAGGCCTGTTCATCTGGGAGGAGACATTCCAGCAGATACACTGGGCCTAAGCTGCATAGGGCTTTAAACCTCAGAGCCAGCACCCTGAATTCTGCTTGGGAACAAACTGACAACCAGTTTTGTTGCAGGAGCAGCAGCTAGACTAACAGCCCAGTCCTATCCCAGCTGCCAACGCCATGGTATGGCGGTGCTGAAACAACCTCTGCTATATCCTGTGGGGCTGAGAAGGCAGTTGGCGGTCTCCTCGAGGTAAGGGGACATTGGTTCCCTTACCCCATGATTGAACCAGGCAACCCCGTGGGGCTACTCAGATCTGCACCGGCTCAGGTGCTGGTGCAGATTCAAGTAGCCCATGTAGGGTTTCCAGAAACGGGGAGGGATAGGATCCCTGCCATTCTGCCCCCTCCTGAGCCCTCTGCCACCCAGAAATACCCCCCTTCCTCCCACTGTCCCCCTACACCTTCCCACCATTAAGTGGCCTACTCACTGCTGCAGGCTCTCGCTAGCCAGCCGAGTGGCAGAGGCCTAGTGCCTTCCCTCTCTCAGCCACTATGAAGTGCCTTACAGCACTTTCAAAACTAGTGCCTGGGCATTGCACAAAAGAGCGATGTTGCCCAGGCGTAGGATTGAGCTCTGAGTAAACTTGTAGAGCTCCCAAATCTTTGAAAAAAAGTTTTTCTGTTTCCTTAAATTGCCCCATTCTTCCCCCCCCCCCCCCGCTTCAAACAAAATTCATTTTCAGCTCAACTGTTGAAACCCTGTTTACAAGTCAATGTAACTGAAGGCAGAGAATCTTCACTGTGCTTAATACTGGTCAGCGATACCTTGATACTTAAGCCCTTGTTACAACAACCAAATCCCTTTTGTTTTCCTGGCTTGATATGCTGCCTCTAGTCAAGGCAAAGCCTTGTTATCTTCTAAAGTTCTTTCTACCATTTCCTAATCTTCTTAAACTTTTTTTTCTCAATACATTGAATCTTCTCTGGCCAAAGTGGTAACTTGTATCCGAAAATGGTTAATTGTGAATAGAGAGAAAATGCATTGGCAACAGCAGCACACACACACAAAAGCCTCAATAGCAAAAGGATGAATAAAGTGTTAAGTAAAGAACAAAACCACTGTAACAGGAAGAACAAATTGCAGTGAATAAGCTAGAGAAATGGGGGGGGAGAGATGATATACAGTTTTACTGGCTGAAGCAATTTGGAAAGTCAGAATGATATTTGCTTGGAAGTATCCCCTGGAAAGTCAGCCCTTCCTCATGCAAACTTGGGTCCTGAGAATACAATTCTGAAAGCATGGTCTAGCAACATAGAGGGGAGAAGAAATGAAGAGGTATCAAGGTTCTAAGATGGCCAGAGTGATTTTGCCCTCAAGGGCTGGTGCACATAAGAGTGTGCAATGTTGTGTTGCAGTGGTTCTTCAGTGAAAGCCAGGATTTGGCTCTCCCCTCTGAGTGATTCAAAAGGAAATATGTATTGGGATCAGTCCTTAAGAAGAGTACAGGTGCCCCTGTATCAGCGGATCTAGTATTGGCAGTTTCACGTATCCAGGGGCCCCCGTGCCCGTTACCTTTGTATTTCTTTTTTTAAAGATATGCGAAGCAATTGGTTTCTTGCTTGTACAGGAGGCTAAGTGCAAACTACTTATAAACAGACAAGCAGGGCAGGAAGCCTGTTTGTTAGAGGGAAGACTTGGAACATTAACAGGACCTACTTGCTCTTAACGTTCTCTGAGTTTTCCCTCTAACATGCAGGCTTCCTGCCTGCTAGTCTGTCTAGAAGCATTCTGCTTATAGCCACCTGTAGAAGCAAGAAACTGATTGCTTCAGGTGACTGTAAACAAGAAGGACAAAGGTAATGGACACAGGAGGCCAAGGAGATATGGTCCAGCTTAGTCATAGTTTGATGTATCCTTGGGGGATGGGGTGCAGGTATCCCTGCCGATACCAGGGGACACCCGTATTCTGAAACACTCTGGATTTATCTGTAGTAAGCTACAGAGGGGTCCCTATTATCTGTTTCCCTGCATTTCAGTCCTCTACTTTTTAAGGACTTTAACACTGAAATTCTCTGCACTTTGGTCCTGTATCTCCTGCCATGCTTTTCATGCTCTTCTCCAACAGTCCTGGATTCTGTCACTGTGGCTGCAGGCTCTTTTCTCCTCTGATCACTTAAACCGTACTGGATGCTCACATTTTGCTGTTGCCATGCCTGTGTGTGCTCTTCTACTTCCTCTCCCTTCTCTTTAAAAAGAGCATTATCATTTCCAGTATTACATTGTAGACACTGGTTGTGTTTTGGCACTGTGTGCCATCATTAAATGGAGTAATGGGGATAGTGTCTTTCAGTGTAAGCTATGCATGCCTGTTCAGAAATAAGCCCCAATGACTTAATTAGAACTTATTCCCAGGTGTGTACAGAATTGTAGCCTTTATATCTTGTAGCTAGCAGTCTCTGGCTATTTGGATTTGCTGTATGGACACTATCTTAGATGCTAATCCCTAGTGATCCCTATTTATAACACCTTATTTCATATGAAGCAAAACTCCCCTTTGTAAGCCATTTCACAGTAATTCCAAGTTTTCCAGTCCTAACCTATACTTATAAAGGATACTCCCTCTACATGCACATATATTTTAACACAATTAGATTTTATTCTCTACAGTTGGATGCACCCCTTTGTCTGGTACAACTCTCCTTTTCTTGCTCTCCTTTATTTAACGTTTTCCTTCTCTGCTAGGGAAGGTGTGGGGCATTGTGTGTGCATTAACACTAAAGGTTATTTGAAGGCTTGGCTTCAGATAGAAAGCCATTTCTAAATATTATTATTATACTTTATTTTTTACCCCACCTTTCTCCCTGAAGGGACTCAAGGCGGCTTACAAACAAGGTTAAGACAAGTTAAAAACATAATTTAAAAGCAGATAAAAACATAACATATCATAAAAACAGTAAGATAAAAACTAATCAGGTAAGAGCATAGGGCAGCAAATTAGAAAAGGATCAAGCCTGTGAGCAGATGTTAAAAAGGCCAGGAATTCAGAAGTCTTGTCTAAACAGAAGGGTCTTCAGGCCTCGCCAGAAAGTTACAAGAGAGGGAGCCGTTCTTAAGTCAAGGGGAAGGGAATTCCATAGCGTTGGTGCCACTTCTGAGAAGGCCCAATTTCTTGCCGCCGCCCCACGTACCTCCCTAGGTGAGGGCACTTGTAAAAAGGCCTTCTCTGATGACCTAAGAGGACGAGCCGGATTGTACGGGAGTAGGCGATCTCTAAGATACCCTGGCCCAGAGCAGTATAGGGCTTTAAAGGTCAAAACCAACACCTTGAATTGGGCCCGGAAACGAATGGGCAGCCAGTGCAGCCGCTGGAGAAGCAGGCTGACAGAGTCAAACTGTCTACCTCCAGTAACCACGCGGGCTGCCGCATTCTGCACTAGTTGTAGTTTCCGAACCATCTTCAAGAGCAGCCCCACATAGAGTGCGTTACAATAATCTAACCTCGATGTCACCGTGGCATGGATCACCGTGGCCAGGTCTGCAAGATCCAAGTACAGCCGCAGCTAGTGCACCAGCTGAAGCTGAGCAAAGGCCCCCCTGGCCACAGCCGCCACCTGGGAATCCAGGGACAGCTGCGAGTCCAGGTGGACTCATAGAAAGTCATTGGAAAATGGTTTCTATTTAATTTCTCCAGGAATGCTAGAAAACAAGAAATTATAAAAGCATATAGGAAGTTGGCAATGCAGTGGCACCCTGATAATTTCCAGAATGAAGAAGAGAAGAAGAAAGCAGAGAAAAAGTTTATTGATATTGCAGCAGCCAAAGAAGTCCTCACTGATCCAGGTATGTTTACTGGTAGCTCATCTCAAAATGATTGAGAGTGCAGTTCTAACTCACTTTTCAGTGCTGGCATAGCTGTGCCAGTTGGGCATATGCTGCATTCTGCAGTTGGGGGGCCTCCTCAAGGTAAAGTGTTTGCTCCCTTACCTCAGAGTTGCATTGCTCTTACCTTGAGACTGAAAAGTTGGTTAGGATTGCGCCCCCAGTAATCTAGTTTTTGTATTTCATCTTTTATTTGAAAAGCAGTCCTTTCTTTAGATGTAGTGTTTTGTTTATGTCTCCTTTCTTTGTGAAAAGCACTTTCTTGATTTGATTGTGTGGTAAAATACCACAAATTAAGTTAGTGTGAAAAAATAAAAGCTTTTGACTCCAATTTAATCTACGCCAAGAGATTTCTCCATGCCAACAGAATATACCACAGACACTCGCCTACAAGTCAATCCCACAGACAAGTCGAGGGCAAGTTTTGAGCCATCAGTCATGGAATTTTCTATGACCCTCAGATAAGTCAGGGATTAAATTTAGGGGGGTGTCTGACTATAGTTTTGTCTGATTTTACCCGAGGCCTGATTTACCTGATTTTACATTTTTATTCTTTTTAAATTCTGGTCTTCACCACCTTTTTGTAAACACTATCAGAGTAAGCGCACTGTAAACTACATACCAGTAAAACAGTGGTTCCCAATCTGGTATTCATGTACTCCCAGGGACACTCAACAGGACCTTTAGGGGTACTTGAAAAAGAATGGAATAATGGCAGAAAAAGGCAGGCCGTGCTCCAGAATGCATTGCAAGGCAGGAAGGGAGGTAGCTAGTTGGCTGTGAAAGCTCCACCAATAGGTAGTTTTTGGTCATCAATTCATGTATGAGCTAGTGATTGAAAACCAGCACAGTAAAAAAGCTGAAACATAATATGAAAAGTGATCAATCACCCAGAATTTCTCAGCACATTTCTGGTGCAAAACAGTTTCTGTTCTTCAAACAGATAAAAAGAGAAAACACTGTGATGAATACATGAAGTCTGGGCTTTCATAGAGAGGAGATGAGGGCTTGTATTATTAATTACAAACATTTTGCTAATATGAAGGGTACAATGGCAATGGGCTGCCAAGGGATATGCAAGTGAAAAAGGTTGGCAACCAATGCAGGAGAACCATGAATCAAATCCACCTTTAAGCTGGCTGGTGTGTTAAGCCAGAAGCTTTACATACAACATACAACACATAACTCGGACTGTGCAATTCAATTCACAGCAGAGAAAGGCAGCTGCATATATTTGCAACCCTTTTTACTCGGAAGTAGACCCACTGCTTTCCATGGGAGTTATTCTTAAGTAATGGTACACTGAATTGTAGCCTTGGACTTTATTTCAAATGGAAAGGCGGATCCCATCCTGGTGTTGAAAAAAACAGACTCCTGCCAAATTGCATTTGCAAAAAGGAACCAGGTTGCAGCAGCAAAAGGGAACAAAAGAAAATAAAAGGTTAATTTTGGCTGGAATTTCCCACCAAAGTTACTATAGAAACAGGTGCCTGCATGAGCTGAGCAGAGAAAGGAAACTCTTCAGAGTTGAAAGGCTCTGCTCTCTGATTGGCCCCGGAGATAAGGCGAAGTGATAATTGGAGCTTGATTACTTGGCAAAAATTTCACTTACTATCTTTGGTAGATCCCCAAATAACTTTAACATGCAGGGTTCCCGCATCCACTTTAATTGGGTTCCACTTGACCAAAATGCTCTTTTTCATGACCCTCCCAAATAAAGTGTGTGTGTGTGTACCCCCCCAATAACAGATGGCTATGAATGACTGAATGGCTAATACTTGCTAACTAAGGGTGGACAGAATAAGCGTAGGAAATGTTTGCTATAACATTAAAACAGATTTCAGGTTCTCTTCTCGGTGTGGGAGAAAGCCCTTCTGTTTATACCAAAGTACCTGGACATTACCACAGGCTGAGCATTTGCGTAGTTGTCATGAAAAACTTCCCCTAATTTGGAATGGCAGCTTTACATGAAGAAAATGCTCTGGGAAATTGGCAAACAAAAAGCAAAGCTTAAGACACCCCTTGGGTATCTTTGGGAGTGGGACTGCTGCCATTGGTTGTTCCTGTGCTGTTCCAGCATAGAACTAGAATGCACATTCCGACTCATGTACATATTGTTTTTCCAAGCATGGTGGCTACTGTACAGCATAAGCAATTAAAATACATCTGGTCTGTCATCCATATGAATATCCACGTACAAGCTGTGATCTCACTATTACTTGTATATCTCTTTAGAAATGCGGAGCAAGTTTGATGCAGGAGAAGACCCTCTGGATGCAGAAAGCCAGCAAGGGGGAGGACATCCTTTTCACAGAAGCTGGAATTCCTGGCAAGGGTTTGACCCCTTCAGTTCTGGAGGACCTTTTAAGTTTAAATTCCACTTCAATTAGACAATTTTTCTTCCACTGTCTTCCCCCTTTTTTCTTCTGTACATTGACTTATTATTTCTAGGTAGGAATTTTGCCCTTTTTAAAGAAGAACTAATGAATGCCAGGCTTTTCAGTGATTGAAGGGTAAACAAGCTTGTAATGAAGAGCACCACAACAGCAGTCCACTCTCTCTTGATGTGTCTGGGGGTCAAGTCCCTGACTATTTCAGAACATGTGGAAGCATAATTAGGGCTGCAGTTCTTGCTCTGCTTCTGACTTGGTTTGAGACCTCCCACTCAAGACAAACCCACATGTTTAGTCAACAAAGCACTTTAAAGTTTACCCAACTCTTTCTGACAATTGTGGGACTCAGTCAGGTACTTGGTTTTTCACATTGTAATTGCAAGAAAGCAGAGTTTATTCTTGTTTTCAGTATTGGTAAAAGACTGTGCACTAATGGCTTATGTGACTACTGGAGTGTTCATCGAAGACATTTGAGGATTTTTCCCATTGCTCTTATATGCTATTCTCATGTCTAAAACTCTCTTTAATATATCTCAGATTATAGCACGTGCTGCCACCTGCCCTTCCAAGAAAGAAATGAGGCAGAGAATTCTATAAGTGATTCAACTGTGGCATCTCTGTGTAGCACTAGGAAAGAGCTCTTTCTGGAATCCTAGAGAGCCACCACCTATCACTGTAGCCAATACTGATCTAGCTGGCATGATGGTCTGACTAGTCACAGGCAGTTTCATACAATCAGAAGTAGATGACAACCGTTCCACTACTACCTTTTAGGGAACACACCTCTGTATGGGAGGGCTCTAGTATGTCAGAGCCTCAGATAGTGCCCCTATACATCTTATGGCAGTGTTCTTCAAGCTGTGGATCATGACCCCAATCACAAAAGGTAGGAGCAAGGGATGGGCAGATTAGGTTCTGGGAGTGGGCTTGATCAGTGGTGGGCTGCAGTCCCCAGTCTCATACCTTATTGGGGTCATGGCACAAAAAAGTTTGAAGACCACTGATTAATGGAGAATAAGGTTACTACAGTTGATGAGTTGAAAGTGGTTTCTACTCTGTCCTTTTAAAAAAGCATTTTCTTTCTCTTAGCTTAACAGTTTCCCTTCTTTTGGTTGCTTCAGAAAGATAAGTAGAGTGATAGTCGTAGCTTTTCACTCCATCTGTGCTTGACATTTGAACAAAATGACTAGAATGTGACCCTAAATCCATTTAATTTGTTTCTGAGGAGTTTGAATCTTTTTGATGAAAGGAGGTGGGACTGAAAAGAAGGTAACTTTTGTCAGTTACTGTGTTCTAGTTCATCAGTATAGGTAGGAAAGAAAATATCTTCTTGTACTTGGATGACAGTGGTTCCGACTTGGGGGGGGGGCAGGCGTCAGTATTTCATGGCCAATGTGACCTCCCCCGCAACATTTTGGAGCAGTAAGTTTTAAGAAGCCAGTTTAGCACTTTGCTTCCTACGAGCTGACATTCATTTTAGCTTGAGAAACTGGGCCACTTCTAATAGCCTTATGTTCCACACTACTCA
Organism: Tiliqua scincoides; assembly: GCF_035046505.1. NCBI lineage: Eukaryota > Metazoa > Chordata > Lepidosauria > Squamata > Scincidae > Tiliqua > Tiliqua scincoides. The sequence continues at coordinate 112,498,000 of NC_089823.1, forward strand.
GGCACTTGTGAAGTACATTCAAAGCACAGCCTACAGTTATCTCACAAGACAATTTTGAATCTGTAGAAGTGTTTTTAAAATCCAGTTTATCTCTCAAGAAAGCAATCTGAGAGTGATTCAAAATGACATTAGTAGTTTTCAGCCTCAAACAACCTAGTTAAATACTATTTTATTCTTTTTTCTTAATGCCCCTCAGAAGTCAAAAGTTCAAGGGAACTCCAGTAATGGTACAGCATACATACAGTACTATTAATATCTCCAAATCACCACAACCCTGGCCAATTTGTATAAGAGAAAATCACACCTACAGCAGATTCTATACACTTTCCCCTTGCTGGAAGTTTGGAGATGTATAACCTGAAGAGAGTTTTCAGCTCAAATCACACAAATGAGGATTGGACCAGCCTGTTTTGACAATTTAGTTTGACCACCACCCACCCCTAACAGCATGAAAATAATTCTGTAGCTGAGGAGCTCCAGTGGTGGCTTCTCCTGTTCTGTCCTGCTTTTGGAATCATTTTCACGAAGACCTAACCTTGAACAAAATTCACAGTAATCTGGGAATTCCATACGCTCGGGCAGTATTAACATCACATTTTCATATTGATACATTCATGGAAATCATGCCCTAAGTGTTGTTATTGAGGTAGTTGTCATGGCTAGCACCTGTGACCCTACCGTTCTTTTTATTTTTGGGCAGTATTAAAAAAATATTTTTAGAACCAGCATTAAAACTGAATAAAAGGCAGAGAAAAGCCCTTGCTTCCTGCCACTGCACAAAACAGGGACTTGCAAGGATCATCATAAGTATGGCTTAATTTATATGGAATTCAGAAATGGCTGCGCTTGTCCGAACTCTTGCCTGAAGCATCATTAGGGACTGCAAATTAGATTGATCAAGAGTACTTCAAGGCAGGTTCTGTAGTCACAACAGTAAAAGACCAGTCAGTATCAATTAACATAATCTACTGCAGCATGCGCGCACACTGGGCAAATGTTTGCAGGATGAGGATCTATTTAAACATTTAGGCCAGTGTTTTGAAAGCTAAGACGTTTTGAAGATAAGCTTAAAATCATGCTGCATGGTGTATTGGCAGCCACAAAATTTGGAATAAAGCTGTTTCTAATTTCATCAACAGAGAATACTTCTTTTTTCCTGAAACCAGCTTAAAATTAATGCCAATAGCACCCAAGCTTAAAGTAGGTGTTATGCCAAAATGGATAGTATAAATACCTTCACAGTTTCAGTATTTCCATGGGCTTGTAGTCGGGGGGACGGGGGACGGATTTGTTTGGGCAATGGAAGATACATTCATTTCACAGAAACTAAGAGCAATTTGGAGACGGTTTTCCAGGTTTTTGTAGGAAGATACTGGTGTCTAACATTAAATGCTACAACTAGTGGACTGTGCACAATGACTCCATTTCTGTATTAAGTGACGCACTAATTAAATACACATTTTCTAAATATCAGCTGTGAATAAACAGAAAACTCTGCCTTCTTGTTTCAGATAAATATAGGGGAAACAGTTAAATGGGTTCTAGTCACTTTTTTATGTTATCTGGGTTTCTCTGAGATATCCTTTTATGTCAGAGACAAGAAGTTGATTTTGTCTGGTCTCCAATGTGATTAAAAATTTGTTATAAACAAAGCTAGAGGCTCTATATCCCCATGAGAACTTTAACTTGTCTCTCAGGTAAACTGTTAAACAGAAATGCCAAGATTATTAACCACAGAGGAGGAAGGAGTTCTTGCAAGGAATGAGGACTAGAGTATTTTTTAAAAAGTCAATTCTCCTAGCACAGAGTTTTTAGGCATTGCAAAAGGTAGTGGGATAATAGGAAACGACTGGGAACATGAGACAATGGGTTACAGGCAGTTCTAACAAAGGGACAGCTGCTTTTCAATGTATTTATAAATTATCCTTGAAAAGAATTGAAAACATCTTATTTCCACAAAAGTTACATTACATGCATCAAAGAAATATACAGACATGCTAGACCAGCAATTTTCAACCACTGTGCTGCAACACAGTGCATGCGCATGGTCCACAGGTGTGCTGCAGGTGTCTGGAGAGGGTCATCAGTAGGACCATTGGGGGATGTGAGCCCCCCCCCCCCCCGCAGTGTGATGTGCCTTGTCAATTGTTCAAAAAAAGGGATGGTGGGCCTTGACAATTTTAGCACCTTGTCAATGTGGATGACAATGAATGAAATGAAAAAGTTGAAAATCTCTGAGCTAGAGTGCAATTCAAACTTCAAATAGTACCTCAAGACAGCTCCTTAGACTCTTTTGCTAAAAGGGGCATTAGAAATACTTTAAATAAAAACAGACGGCGGTATAGCTCATTTACTATACCAGACGGTTTGCCCCACACACACACACTTTCTAATTGCACGAAAGTTCCATCCAAAATTTTGTATTGTGTGATGTACTATGTGCACTTGGGGAGTATTAGCGCCAGAATTTACATGGTCTTTGGAAACACGAAAAGCAGGAAACCCATCAGATGGAGTGATAAACTGTACAAACCTCTTGCTAGGCTTCCATGCCACTCTGTCTTTCTATTCCAAGTACAATAATAAATGTCAGAATAAATTTTTTGAAGTTGATTGCACATTAATCTATCATAAAAAATAGAGAGTCTGTAGTATTTACATATATGAAAGATGGTGTCGTCTCCATCCCCTCTCCAGACTGTAGCAGAGTGGGTGTTCTATCACAACCATGTCCAAGTAAGCACTACAGTTCATCGTGTTTAGAATCTGTAATAGAAAAAGCACCCATTAGTTCTGCATCCTAAGTTAACGACATAATCAAACAAGGCTTAATTAAACAGATTCTGTTTAAATATTTTCTTGTGATTCTCCTCATTATAGTTACAATCATTAACACCCCAATTCTATGTAAGGCTATTCAGAAGCAAGTCCCATTGTGTTCAGTGGGGCCTTCTCCCATGGAAGTGTGCACAGGAATACAGTCTAATTTACTTAAACCTATAATCCTCTGTCCCAGTTGGTGACAATATCACAAACTGATGGCTATAGAAGGGAAAAAGACTAGCTGCTTCAAAGTTTGTTATGCTGCAGTTGTACGCATGCGGAGAAGTGGTCATAAAGTAAGCCCAGCATAACTCCTGTTTCCCCAGATTCCTAAATGGCATACAGATCCTTGGGATTTCTTCTAGCTTTCTCAAATGTTACGAAACACATTCCTAATTCTTATATGTGAGTATGCAGAGAAAGTTACTAATGTGGCCTGGATATACCACAACTACATAGTGAGATATACTGTCAAGTAAGCATGCTTAGGATCAAATTCTATGTCTTGTGGAAGCACAAAAAGGCAACAACAGTAGCAGCACAGGGTCAAGAATTTTCATTCACAAGAGGTGTGCTTTTTGCCAAGATGAGCCCCAGAAAGTAGAGAGGTTGGACATTTGCTACATCCCAAGAATAAGGGTCTGCTGGCCCAACAGTTATCATTTTGCAGAGCACCAAAGGACAAAAGCCATATGAAATAATTCTGTTTGCATATCCCACCTCCCCCAGGTTAAGGGCAGCCCCCTTCAGAAATGCCTTCCTTAACCACCTTCAAAATTCTGTAGCTGGAACTGCATTTAATGTAAATTCATTGAGGTTGACAAGAGACAGGCTTCAACCTTTAATTCCCTGCCCCCGCCGCCAAGAGGTCCCTGAGAAGTCTTCATAACATTTTCAAATGCTTCACCTTTTTGAAATGGCTTCTTTTGTTTTCTGATGTGACTTATTAATTTATTTATTTCAGTATCATACTCTGTCCATTCGGGAACTATCCTCATAGCAGCTTCTAGTTTGGGTTCTTTGGTTTTTGGATTGTTGCACTAGAAGATGAAAATAAAACTGTATCACTCATTTAAGAAGCAAACAAAAAGCAGGAAAATAGATCTTCCCATCAACCATGGAGAACATCAAATCCAGACTATAAACACTGGTTGCTGCCATATATGTATTAAGATCAGGGCAAAGGGCCTGCAGAGACTAACCCATGCATTCAGGAACATCTATCTGGTATAGCCCTCTTGCAAATGATCACTTTGGAAAACAAAACCTTACAAGCATTTCACAGGTTACAGATGTCATAGCTTAGCAGGGGAATGAACCTAAATATCTGACGACTCATCACCCAGCCTCCCCCCCCCAGCCATAATTCATATGGAACTTAGATTTGAGATGTAGGGATCACCTCAACACTAAGTCTTAAAATGAGTACTATTTTGGTTCTACAGCAGAGATAATGGCTGAGCTATGCTCATCAGCCACCATTATGCAAATAATTTTGGCCAAAAAAATCCACCTATTAATATTTTACTGGAGAACAGCACACCATGCTTTTCAATCACTGCTCTATTAGGAAGCCTAAACATCTGGGTGATATTCTTTTTATAAACAGGACCATCTGTCACCAGCCCCTGGGAGCCTTCGATCCCACCATTCATCTTTTGCAACTGGCTCATCCCCAGCCAGCTCTTCCTGTCAGCACTACCAACTAACTAAAAGGACCGGAATGTGAATTGGTTAGGAATCTTCAGTAGAAGAACACAGATCTGATAAATATACAAACACTGTGAAGTTCAGTAATTCGCCCTCTTAAAAGAACTTCACAGCTGAATCAAAATGGTCCCAGGTAAGCACTGGAAGACACAAGATACTGCTTTGACATTTTGCCCTTCCTAAGAGCCTCACGCTGACATAGAAGTATAAAAAACAAAACTGCTATCTAATGATTGGCAACTACTTCCAGTCACAGACAAGGGCTTGGGACAATCCCCACTGCCAGTCTGCAAAGGAGAATGATTGCACAGTTCTCTTCATTAGTTAACTGGCCCCTGGGATCCTACCCACAGTGAGACTAGGCACAGCCACGGTCTTCTAGGCTCCCTTGCCTATTCTCCACACCAGGGGTGCCCAAACCCCGGCCCTGGGGCCACTTGCGGCCCTCGAGGACTCCCAATGCGGCCCTCAGGAACACCCCAGTCTTCAATGAGCCTCTGGCCCTCTGGAAACTTGCTGGAGCCCGCACTGGCCCGAAACAACTGCTCTCAGCATGAGGGCGACTGTTTGGCGACTGTTTGACCTCTCACATTAGCTGTGGGATGAGGTCTCCCTCCACTGCTTGCTGATTCACATCTGTGATGCAGTAGCAGCAGCAAAGAAAAGGCCAGCCTTGCCTTGTGTGATGCCTTTTATAGGCCTTGAGCTATTGCAAGACCTTCATTCATTCATATAAGTTCCACCTCTAGTATATTAATTTATGTAAACTCATGTAAATTTATTCAAATTTTAAATGTAAATTCTTTTTCCCCCAGCCCCCGACACAGTGTCAGAGAGATTATGTGGCCCTCTTGCCAGAAAGTTTGGACACCCTTGCTCCACACCATAGGACAGAAATTAATGACTTAGGGCCCAATCCTATGCAGTGCGTGCCGACTCACTTCTGGCGTGCACTGTCACAAACATGCCGTAAGGCTAGTTTGCGGGCCCTAGCGCCAGTGTTCCACCGATGCTAGTCCAGCACTAGCCAGCGCTGCGCTAGCGCTGGCGGAGCACCTGAGCTCCACCGCTCGGTGGTTGTGCGGACTGCTGAGCAGTGGAAAGGTAGGTGTGGGTGTGAGGGAGGCGGCGTTCTGAGGTGCAGGGAGGACGGGGAGGAGGCGTTCCGGGGGAGGAGGCGTTCCGGGGGAGGAAGTGAGGCAGAAGGGAGGTGGGACTGGTGGAGCTTTGCTCCACCAAATCTAGAGCCTTGCACGTTGGGCTGGCCGTCTGACATGGAGGCTCTTCATTCTACACCGACCTATGGGTCTTTGTAGAATTGAGTAGCCCCATTGCGGGGCTTCACGCTTTACCTGGGGAAAGGGGATAAAAGTCCCCTTCCGAGATGAAGGTGGCGGCTGCCTGGAGTGCGCTGGATGCAGTGGCAGCCATTTTTGGCGCCACTGTAGCCCTGCATGCCAGGCAGCTCAGGATTGGGCTGTGAATTATGGAAATATAGCAATCAAAGGGACACAGGGTATCTCAACACCTGAGACACAAAACCCACCCAAAAGAAGGTTTTATATTCTCAGGGAGATCCCACATTCAAATACATCAGTGGTTCCCAACCTGGGGTACATGTACACCCAGGGGTACTTGCCAGGACCTTTAGGGGTACTCAAAAAAAGAGTTGAATATTGGTGGGAAAAGGCAGGCTTGTATTAGAATGTCTTGAGCAGCTGACATGGCAGGAAGGAAGGCAGAGAGCAGGCTGTGAAAACCCCAAAATCTGCTAGTTTCAGATCATCAGTTTGTATATTATCAGATATGGATCAGTAGTTGAAAACATACATCTCAAATAACAGCAACTATAATAATTACAAACATTTTTCTAATACGAGGGGTACAATTTATGGAAATGGGCTGCCAAAGAGCACGCAAAAAATTTTGGGGACCAATGAAATACATGAATAATCTCTCCAGTTCAGTTCACCCACAATGGGGGTGGAGCAAGGATAGGAATAAGCATGTATATCAAGGAGTCACCACCCCTGATCTTACATGACTTGGCTCCCACCCAAGACCTAATGTAGAGATACACTGTTACCCAACAGTTCATAGCAGAATTGTCTTTATGTCCTCAATTAACAATATTCATCATCAGTATTCACTATGAAGTCCTGGCTAAACCCAAACGAGAAGGTTTCATACACTAACTCACCAGATCAATGGTTTTTGCCTTTGCCTTGGATTCATCGTCGCACCAAGTTTCACACCACAACCACTCTTGAGGGAGAGACTTAATAGCCACTTGATGAATCATGTTATTTGGAAGATCCTGAAAAACAACAGCATGAGCCACCAGTTATAATATAGTCATGCAGGCTTCTAAAATGCAAGGTGTGTACTGTGAATGATGGAAGTTGCAGCTGTTACTGAATTAGAACTAGGTCATGTCAATGGGTGGGGAGTGTCTCTTCGGTTTCTTGGAAGTGTAGATGCCACTATTGCAATAAGGAGAAGAATGTTCCCCTGCTGTTCTTTCCATGGCAATACTGGGCAGGAAAAGAAAGTAGGGAGCAAGAGTGAGTTTTGAGAACTGTATCTGGCATTGCCATGTCCCTCTGATTTCCACTGGAGTATCCTACGCTTGTCCCTTTGTCACAATGAAATGTAACCAAGAGACACTAGGGTATTTTTCCAGCTTAAGGTCATGCTTATCTTTGCGATAGACATAATTGGTTGAAATGTACCTGATCTAGGTTGGATAGACTGTTCGGATCCTGACTTAGTGCCTGGTATTGACCTCTAAGTCGGTCTCCTGCAGCAATCTTTCGGAACCTCTTCAAATCCACAACATATAAAGCACTATAAAAATGAGTAAGATTTGTAGCAACACATTAGGATATATTCCTTTGCACCCGAGAAAATGGTAAAGACAAAGTCAAAATGTTTCTCCTGTAAATGCTAGCTAAAGTATATATGAGGAACTACCAAAATATATACTGAACTGTCTAGTTGCCCTTCAAGAGATCTACCCTTAATAAATCTACTCTTAAGCAATAAATACGACACTCGTAACATTGTAACACACTATAGAAGGGTGTACTAGTGAGAAAGATGGTCTTGCTTAGTTCTCATACCTGATATGGTACTTCCTTTTTCCAAGCTGTGTAGCCCAGTACCCAGACTTCCAGAAACGGTAGCCATCCATTTCTGTACGACTGTCACAGAAAGGAGTGTAACCATATGGTGCTCCTTTCAGGTTTATATCCCTGAGTTCTTTCAGATCACTTCTTACAATCTAGATAGTGGGGGGGGGGGGGGGAGAGAGAGAGAGAGAGGATGGTATGTCAATAGAGCAGAGATTTTGTGGCACAGAAGCATCTAGGCCATATTTTGCCATATGCTGGATGACACTTAGAGCAGCTGTCTCTAAGTTTCCTTCAGTGAAAAGGGTGATATTTCACACAATAGCTCAGTGCTTGATGTTTAGCTATGTCATTAAAACTATATCCCAAAGACTCCTACCAGAAACAGGACATGGGCAGGAGCTTCAACATGTTGTCCAAAAGTATTTCTTGTTTTTCCTTAACCTTCATAATATTCCCAAAATAGAAGGAAAAAAAGACACTTCCTTAGTTGTTTCGCATGAGTAATATTTATTCCTCATGTGAAACATTTAACTTAAAACCTCATTTAAACTTAAAACCTTCAAAAAGTATTTTTTTTGTCGTGCTTTTCTTGGGGGGGGGGGGAAGAAATAGGGCCTGTCTGTTTTGTCTCTTAGCCCATGTCAAGTTCAGCCACCCAACAGATTGCTCATTCTTAAAAAGAGACATAAAAGGCTCATCTTAACTGTGTCTTAAACATTTGCATGGGGAAAAATATTGCATATAATATAGGATTCCACCTATATGTTGAGTTTCATTCAGCTATTAATAGGCCTGTATGCATCAACTTGTAGACCAGTATTTATATTTTAAAAGTTGATTTCATGCCCACATGCTCCAAGCCTGACAGTCGCTTCAGTGGCATCCCAACTAGAAAACTAAGAGGGGTGCAGACAGTAACTGGGTTTCCTCTAGAAGCCTCACCAAAGATCAACTATGGGGCATGCAAGTCACCGAGCTGAGCAGATAAACTTGCTTTGCAGACCATTTTGGGTCAAGAACCCAAAGCAGACAGATTAGGGTGTTATCCAAAGACACATGCTGAGTAGTAGAAATTAGCCTTCCTGTCACTGAGATGCAGTTCAGGTATGGGGTGAATCATGGAAGCTGCACATTACACAACAGCTGCTGTTATTTTAAGGTAGTGGACTGGAATTTTGGGTATCTGGTTAGAAGAACAAAGCTGTATCCCCCCCCCCAATTTGTATTTTATGAGGTTTCTGAAAACCACACACAGGAACAAACACTACACAATAATTGTTTCAAGGCTATCTGCATTTCCCTGAGAACATAACTGCCACAGTCCATTCGTCCAGCACACATCTAGTGTTGGATACGGCACAAAGGACATAAAAAAATCATTATGGAATTTCATGCCAACTTCCAAATGGAAGAGGTTTAGGAATGTATCACAGGAGAACAAGAAAGCCAGCTTGGGGGAACAGGTATTGATGGAGCTATTCCCTACAGATGACCACATACTGTATCATAAATACTACATTCTCCATGGTTATCAATTCTGTTTAGTCATTTTCTGTCAAAGTACAGAGTATGGAGGACAAGTTTATTCAAGCAGAAGAGTCGCAAAGATTTACCTAAACTTGATTCTTGATAGATGCTGCAGGTTTATAGGCTCTCCCACAACACTTCCCTTCACCCCGAGCACGAGCACATCAGGGAGAAGTGGAACCCTCTTCCTATAGCTCTGAATGTGTAGGAGGTGGGATTTGGGTTTCTTCCCTTGTGTGAGAGAGCATTCAAATTTGCCCCACTTACAGACTCCAGTGGCACCATTTAGGAATAGCTTTATCACATGATCAGGCTGATCTGGCCTGAGCCAACATATTCAGGTGTATTGGGGGAGAGGACTCTAAACCAATGTGGATCAGAACTGTTTATACACTTTCTTAAAATGGGGCTTTTTACCTGATCAGCATCCACAAATATTATTTTATCCACAGCCAATGGGAAAAGAACATCCAGGAAGAGAATTTTGTAACCCCAGATGATTCTTTGCTTTTCTCTCTGCTGGTGAAGCCAGCGGGGCCATTTGTATTGCACAAGTTCGTACTGGAAACCATATTTTTCTGCCATGTAAGGAATAACCTCCTACAAAAAGAAAAACTATGCACACGTTATTGCCAAAACAAATGACGATCAAGGTCATACAGGAAACAGGAGGTCAGAAATACAAACACAAATGAAATGAAAGAAATACAACCATGAGAAAAATACATTCAGGTGGCCCATTTCTATTTCGAAAGCAAGGGTGACTGACTTCTATATTCTTGGAAGTCATTCTATTTTCCTGATGCTTGTCAGAACCATCCAACCCAAACAGAGAGTCAAGAAAAATATTAAAGTTGGCAGCATCCTGTTAGAAATACTTTACAGGTACAGTGCCTCCAATAGCATGAAGTTATCCATAGATGACTCTATCTAAGTGAATGTGCTTGCAACTGTATGTGTGTCGCACAGAAGAGAGAGAAATTAATATTAATAATTAATAATTAATATTAATAATTAATAATTAATTATTATTATTTCATTAATAAAATTAATGAAAGATTAGGAGGCAGATTGGATGTGAGATTTTATCTTTCCAGAATGTGAATGGAATAGCAATGTAATAAAATATATATGAAATGTCACAGAGATCACATGCACAGACTATGATTGTCACTGTGAGGTTAAACAGAATCAGAGATCAGGGTCTCAAATCATGTGCTTTCTCCACCTCTAGGTGGAAACCAAACCATAGTTTCAGATGTTGGCCTGCAATCTAAACCCAGAGCAAATTACAATTCTCAAGTTCAAAAATATGGGAAAACATAGCTTCTTCCAAAGTGAAAGGGGAAGCTTTTAATTGCCTCCCCATGCAGGGAGACAGGGAGTGCACAAGCTCAGGTGAGTCCTTTCAAGACTGCCCATCTTCTTAATATCAAACCATGGCACCCAAGTCTTATTCTTCCCTAACAAGCAATGCTGAGCAATCCTTCCTTCCTTCCCCTCAGATAAAAGTACATTAGGCATGAACTTGGCCTGCAGGCATTCAGTTGTGCATCTCCGGTCTAGATAAGGCTATTCTCACCTGGAAATGCTTTCTCCTTCCAAATTCTTAAAGCTGTTTACGAATTCTCACAAAGCAGGCACTTACTGAGCCTTCACTGTAGCTAATACCAGTGCTGATATAGATTCCTTAGCTGCAGTTGGGGGATGGGGCTTGGGATCCCATGGTCCACCCCAATCTCTTAACCATGGTTAAAACACTGGCCCTGTTGTGTGTGAACTAGATGTTCTCTTTGTTAGTCTTTCAGAGTCAACTAGTCTTTCAGAGTCAGTTGATACTGGAGTTTATACATCTACAATTTTAAGTTACAGAATCTTTCACAAGACTCATCAGAAGTGTCTTTTATCGGAGAAAGGGGAACAAGACCCATTAGACCTGATAGCAAAACAGCACAGAAAGCAGTTAAGGACATCCCCATTAAAAGTTCAATACAAAGCTGGCATTTAAATTTGAAAAAAATGTAGCAATTTTACCTTATGTAACTTCTAATTCATAATGCCAGAAATGAAGTCAGAATTGACACTAACACCTTTCAGCTCAAAGAGCCAAGCACTGCTACTTATTGTGAAACTTCACAAAAGGTGCTGTATTTAAGATAAAGATATTGTGCTTACTTTAAATGTAGGTGACAGGTAATTCTTCAGAAACCAAAATTTAACGGGTGTCTTGGTGTGGCGCAAAACCGAGAGCATCATGATTCTGGGAAATAAAAAAATTCAGTTGATGGGTACATTAGTGTATATGAAACATCCTACTGCTACAATATGCTGGAAAGCAACTTTTTGAGATTTTTTTCATAGCTAGATAAAAAAAATTCAGTAACAAGCCTGCAACTGCATAACTCTTGCTCATATATAGTCTGAGTAAGTTGGCTCTCAATGTCCATAAGCCTTGGTCTATTCTTCACTTCCAAGATTAAAATACAGATTAGCAAAATGTTCTTTACTAAAATACAATAAAAGAGTTCCATCTACCTTAAAAAGCGTTCATATAAGTGGCCAGAAGCAACAGAAAAAATGTTTAATGTATCCATTTTCTTCTCCCTTTCTTCTGCTGGAAATTCACCAGGAGAGCTTCAAAAGAATAATTATGATTTAGCTTGCATTTAAGAAAAGGGAGAAAAGTGGCACATAAATAGAAGGAATAAATATATATTATTGTTCCACAAAAACAAAGACAACCTCTCAAACCCCTCCATGCAAATATTGAATTGATCAAGAGCCAAGAAAAGCAATTAAAATAAGTTGCAGTTGACTCAGCCTTAACCCTACCCATGCAACTTGGCACAAAGGTATTGGGTGCAACCCAGCCAAAATGAAGTCCTTATAATCTAATCCATTTTGGAGTGGAAACATAAGCATGCACTTTGCTCTCCTATTAATTTCAACTGGGTTTATAAGGACTCAGTCTTGTCAGGATCGAGCCTGTTGTTAATACATTCTGCATTACATTTTGTTTCTCCAGACTGCCAAACTGAAACGGGACACAATGAATGAACAATACAGATGATTTCTTGACAAGTTAAATGGTGTCAAAGAACTCATTCAAAAATGAAACGAAAATATCCCTGATTAAAAATCATGTGACTCTGCATTAATGAGCACTTAGCGAGTGGAACCTGATAACAGTACTGCCAGAAATACAATACAGATCCACTGAAACTTTTCACACTCCTGACAATGTCACAATATTTTAGATACATTATTCCCCAAGTGCAGCAGTTCCCAAATTTACTGGCTGCTGAGGCGCCCGTGGAACCTGGAAGTGAGTGGCGGTGGTGCGACTTGTCACATGATGATGTCACCAGTCACTCACTTCCAAGTTTGGAAGGTGTCACAAGCCTCTAAACAGTGGTAGGAGGGTCAGGGCTGGCGGGAGGGCTCCCCCCAGAGTACGGTCTTCACATGCTGCAGCTCTGCCCACTATGCTGAGCCTCCTGCTGTCGTATGGAGGCTCACACAGTCTTCTCCCTGCTGAGGCAGCAGGTGGTCTGCGATGCCTCGGCAAGTGCCTCACGACACCCCAGGGAGTCATGATGCACGCTTTGGGATCTGCTGTCCAAGTGGAGTTTGACAAAGGAAGCCTCACTGGGTGGGCTGCTCAGCTATTGTCAGTATAATGTGGCATATTGGGAATATACAACAAGTTGTGCAGACTAGGTTATGTAACTCGCTTACAGTCAGGCACTCTGACCTATCAAACCGGAGACAAATTGTGTATCAGGTTATATACAAAACAGTTGTGTAAAAAACACCAAAACAAAACCAAGGATACCTGTTATCAATTCCTGCCTTCCTTTGCCTCTGTCCTTCCTATCTTGTTTAGAAAACTATACCTCTGGGACAGGAATACATATTTCTCACTTCTCTGTAGCTCTTCACATGCTACTGCTACCTTATGCCAAATACTGCTGCATTTATACTCTGTAAAATTCACTTTATTATTTACACCTAAATGAAAATGATGTGTGAATTTAAGAATCCAAATTGGAAATCCTGGTCTCCAAGGCTTGATGGCCAAGCACATCTGTCTTCATGTATCCTTCAGTCCCGTCCCCCCCATGATTTCCATCTAGGTTAGTGGCATTATACTTGCCTTGTTTAGAATACTTATATACTGCTTTTCAACAACAACAAAAAAGTTCTCAAAGTTGTCTACATAGCAAAGGAACAAGAAAATTATTCCATGTTCCAAGGGCACTCACTACACAAAAACACCACAAGGGGTACACCAACCACTAACTTTCCTATGCTGGTATGAATTGGGATAGTTTTGTAGATGCCTGCCGTGTATAGATATATCTGATGTATATAGATGTATAGATGTATAGCCTGCCGTGCTGTAGATATATCTATAAAAAGCAGAGAACAGGACAATCACATGCCTCAGACAAGCCAGTTCTATCAAAGCACAAACTAATCTAGCTAGTGAAGAAATTTCTTATATAGGAACAATGCCCAACATCTTCCTCAAGAATCTGACTGCAGCTAATTCAAAGTAATCAACTATGAATTACTGTCAGAGAAGAGCCAAGTGAGTGGGTTTGGCCCACATGCACATAAATCCATTTACCTTGCAATGGCATCCCCTTCTCCTACGGCGTCGCTCAGGAGCTCTTCATTAATTTCACCAGGCTTTTTCTGTACCTACACAATTAAATTAAGCACTGTTGTCAGGATTCATAAAGCACCAGCCAGCATCATTACTACGCATGCTGAGCTTTAACCTCATTGAAAAGGAAAAAAAAAAATTCATTCCCATAAGGATTTATTAGAATACATACTTGGACTTTGATGATTGTACTTCTGAAACTATTTAATGCTACAATAACCTCGTCTTGAACTCCAGAAGAATCAGCTCCTTCATGTCTAGGAGACAGAGGGGGGAAAGTCAGTTGTTTAACTTCAGCCAAAAATATTCATATTCATTAAAAACAAATCATAGTTTTTAAAGTTACAACACAGAGAAAGTAGAACAGCACGTTCAGATGAGGAAGAAGCCCTCCTCCTTCAGAGTCTTTATTGTACCAGCTTACCAATTTGGAAAGTTTTCCACATTAATACCTTTCCTGAAGTGGCTGCTAGCAGGAAACTAGACTCAAGGAAATTTAGAAGGAGAAAAGGGTTCATACTGAATTTTAGGAAATAAGTTGGTTCACAGAGCATAAGAGAATTATGATAAGATTACACACAACAGCTGAATTTTAGGACTGAAGTCGTTCCATTGAAGACTACCTGCCATAATACCACATATTTGAGATATCAGTATCTGGAAGCCACAGGCTCAGCATCTTAATTCTCAACAGAAAACAAGTAGCTGAACCTCTCACAGGAACAATTCTAATCACATCAAACAGGAACAAGTAGCTTTTGGGGAAGGAGGACAACTGTTTCCAAGTCCATCTGCCAAGCCCCCAGAGCACAAACTACTAACATCAAGATCTTCCCCAAGCATATCTATATGGAAAAGACTGGATTCTCACATAAAATGCAGCTTATTGATTCCTTCTCAGAGTCCCTTTGGTTGTCATAGCAAAGAACCATCTGGCAATTTTTGCAAACACTTCTCTGTAAACCTAACAACTCTTCCTAAGATCAGGTAAGCAGAGCTAGTATATTAGTAAGAGAGACATCTCACAAGTGGATGATTTTACCAGCTGTAGCACAATGAGTAGCAGCCAGACAATTTTTTTACAGTAAAAGCAATAGCCCCTGCTATAGTAATCCATTAATGATTTCACATGCCTTGATCTGCTTTAGGGAGGGAGATTAGACCAAATACATGTAATTTTATTTCTTCTCCATCCAATATGTAGCTAATCCATCCACAGGCTAGTCCATACACTTGCCAAACCAAGATTTATTTATTTATTTTGCAGGAGAGGGAGCAGATAAATTATCTTTCCCAGGGACAGAATAGACACTGCATGCACATACTTGATTGATGCAATCATTTCCCTCTATCCCTCCCCTTAAATATAACTGTTTTCCTCCCAATAGGAGGATAACAGAAGCAGAGATAAATGGTATGTAGTTAAATATAGGTTAATGCATCCCACTAAGAGGGAATGCTAGACATAAAAAACAAGAACACTTTCATTATATTTGTTGACTATATTTATTATGCTGTATTATGATGCCTTTGTAGGGTCCCTGCCCTGGAGGGGCCTGGAGCAGGCTTGTTCCACCCCCAGGGAGGCCTCAGATTGGCTGGAGGGGGAGGGGGTTCCAGCACCCTTGTCCTCCTCCCTAGCAGAGCTGCCAAACCTGGCCTAGGAGCAGGAGCTGTTGACCTCACAGCTCCCTGCTTCACACTGACTACCTCTCATCCCTGGCCTCCCTGTTTTATGGAGCAAGCCCGCCCCTTTGGCCCCTCCCCTTCCTCCAGGTGGGGCAGAAAAGGCCTTTCCTGTTCCTGGATTGTTTCCTGCAATGTTCCTTGTTTGCCCTGCCAGCCTCCTCTGGCTGGTTGGGGTGAGCCAACTTTCTTTGCCCCCTTCAAGGGCAGGGAAGCCTCCCCACCCTGGGCATGGGGTGCCTGCTCCAGGGTAAGGCGGGGGTCAGGGCATCTGGGAGGGGCCCCGACAGCCTTCAAAAACAAAAACAGCAAAAGACTAGACTCCCAGTAGCTGAAAGCACCCACAAACTCTCCAGCCCTGTCTTACAGATTATGGCCAATTACTTACTTGCATCTCTGGGGTTCAGGAAGACCAAAACTCTTTTAGCTATTTTTCTGTATTGCACCTACTGCTATAATGACTTGAATCTCATTGGATCTTTCCATACTAGGAGCGGAATCCTATCCTGCGCTGGAACCGGCAAGCCAAGAGGCTTGAGCTGTATCCAGTGCAGAATTGCGGCCAGAAGCAGCTTAGCCAGAGGCATGAGGAAAATTTTCCCCTTACCCCTGGGTAAGGGCTGCAGGTCCCAATAGGTCTCTTTGGACTTGTGCCACCTTTTCAGGTGGCGCGAGTCTGAGGACGGAGCAGCTTGAAGCTGCTCCATTCTCCCAAAGAACGGGGCTTGGGATCCAGCATACCCGCCAGATCCCAGCCCCGCCTCCCCCTCTCTGCTCCCCCTGACCCCGGGGCCGCCTACCACCCATCCTCCCTCCACCCAAGAACGCCTCCCTCACTCCTCCTCCCCGCCTCCCCCATGCCTACCTTTCATCCTTGCATCGGCTCATTCAAGCCGATGCAAGTATCTGGGGGAAAGCCGGTGCGGAGGTTTATGTCAGCCTCCACAGGCCGGCGCTTCTCGGAGTGCCAGCCTGGCTTCCCCTCGAGAAGGCACAAACGTGCTTTACGTTTAACATGTTAAGTTCTGATTGCACCCTAAAGCTATATTGATAGCTAATCCTAGTTTCTTAACTCTTACTACTACTATGTGTTAAACTCACAGAACACATGGAAGACGCTGATTTTTTTAAAAGGCTTGCTTTTGCTTCATTATTGAGCATCTTGCATTATCCCCCCAAGAGATGTGTTTCAGAATGCACTTTTTAAAATGTATTTTAAAAGCCAAGTGCTGAAATGAGACAAAACAAGCTGCCACCCAATATCTTTTGTATTGAAACATCAATACATTTTTCAGAAAAACTAACCAACTTCTAGAATTAAAAGGTACAAATTACTCAGAATCTAGTATCACAAACACTCCCCCAAACACACTTATTGCCGTTTTTTATTTCCTAGGGGACTAGCTCTTTCTGACAGATTTGGACATAATTACATCCTGAGCCATAGCTGACAGAAAATTTATATGCACCCAATCAAGATGTTTCTGCATGATACTGAGAAATATAAACAGTTGAAGGAAATACTTAATTTCTAAATTATATTGTCATCCCCGCCTGCAGCATAAAGCTGTTTGACAACTATCCATACCCTCGGCTGAAAAAACCTATTTTTGTTTTTCAGTTGTTAACAATTCCACTGCATTTGTCAAGTATGTCAGACATAGTTTTCATGTTTTAATAGCTCATAGTTATCCTTAGAGAGAAGCAATCCTCAATACAAAGAAAGATTAGAGTGTTTTAGCAGAAGAAACATTTTTGAGAACATCAACACCACAATGTTGAAAATGTGGGATGTTTTAATTCATGTTGGGACACAGAATCTTTCCATTGTTTTAAGTATTATCTACCTCAAGCCTTTTAATAAGACTCTGAAGATTTTAAAAACCGTATTTATAAAAGCAGTCTGTGAGACATGTAGGTTCAAGTGTTGGTAGGGACCAACCCAACCCTGCAGCTGAAGAAGCAGCAAGTTCCTTGAGCAGAGGGGGCAACACAATGGCACACCACCACGAAACACAGCGGGACATAACCTACAAGTTTCTTTTAGTGATATTTCTCCAGACACAAGGAAGTGCAATAGACTTGAAGATACATATCAGGACGTAGCACCAGAATGGCTTTCTGGGATCATGGAGCCCCAGGACCAGGAATATTCTGGGGTGACATTGTCCCAGTTTGAACTGTTTGTAAATTCCCTTCTTTAGCATCCCTGGTGGTGCAGAGAATCTGTGTTTGACATGCAGAGCTTCTGGTCTGAGCCCCATGGTGCCCAACTAGATTATAAATAGAGAAGCACAGGATTGGATTACAAATGAATCGTAATAATCAGACTGAAACCCTGTCAACTTGAGATGCCAAATTTAGATCTGCCGTCATCTGAAGCAGCACATCATAAGAAATTCTGGTTTACAGGTGCAGCTGCTTCAAAATGACGATCGTTGTCATGAATAGTGCCACCATAATGTCTAAACAGCAGAGGTGGCTTTTTTAAAAAAAGAGAATTAATTATGCAAAGAAAGTTAGTAACCTGAAAGCTAATGCATTCTGGAAAATTTCTGATTACACTCTACATCCACAAGCCAACCCACCAGTTAAGGACGCTTCGTTCCAAGGAAATTGGTAGGATTTAATGCACTGAAGTTGGATTGTGTCTGTGTATATATAATTATGAAAAAAAATCTCAGCTAAAGTAATGTGCACTCATAAATGTTGAGTCTTGCAACCTGCATAAACTATGGAAAGCAAGCACATTTGCATATATTTGCATTTTAAAATGTAATTGATTTTGTTTCTGAAGCTCTCTCTTAAAAGTAAAAATTAGCAAGGTGCTGAATTCCATGGCTGCAACAAGAGCAGGGTATAATGGAACACTTGTTGGATTAAGGTTTGCTTTACACTGCAAGATTGTCAAATTCCCACTTCAGGTGGTGTGGAAAGAATAGGAATGCTACCCAAGCTCTTGTTTAAATAACAGCAGCTTTGGGAATATCACTTTGGCAAGAGGGAGAAGATGCATGAAGGCGAGCAAGTAGTCAAAATGACATGCCAAGACTAAATTGCTGGATAACAATATTACTGAATATAAGATATAACGTCTTATATCAATGACTTTCACTGCTTCCCTTCAGCACTTCCACCACCTTACTTAAAAATGCTTAGAAAAATTTGAAGTTGCAACACTCAGAGATAGATTAGGACTTACTTAAATATTTGGTAGATATCTTCAGATCTTCCTTCACGGAGTCTCAAAATCCAAGCACCTGGGTTTGCTTTTAATTGAAAATATCCCTAAGAAGTAAAAACACAGGGGTTTTAAAGGAAAGGCGCCCTGCTTACATAAGGGCCCTTCCCACACAGCTCCAAGCTGCTGTGGGCACCTGAGCAATGGCCTTACCCAACCCAGCACAGGCCTTTACCTCATCTATGTTTCTTGCTCTGGCCCTCCTGGGAGGGGTAGAAGGAGCCACCCATGCCTGCCACTAATGGGCACCTTTTGCACGGTGGGCTCCTTCCTACACTCTCAGTCTTGTCTAGTACTCTCAAAAGGTGTTGTGAAAAGAGATCCCAGCCAATGATTGTGGTCTGAAAGGTGCCAGATTATTGGAAGTCGACTGTTGAAGTTTCTGGGTAGCTGATGATCATTTCCAAATTATGTATATTTTATCAGCCAGTACTTACCAGGTTGGCCATCACAATGGTATCAACCTTAACAGGATTATTCTTTGTTCCCAGAGTAAACTGTAATCCACGAGGTGGCTGACCAGTGGACACATCAAAACAATGCCCTTCCAGCAACAAGTACTCCAATTCATACTCTGCCGCAACAACATCCTCCACCTGTGAAAATACAACAACCCCTCTAAGAAGAAAAGGCACTTCAATAGGAAGCTTGAGCTTCAGTCTTGCGTACAGTTACTCATGTTGAATTTCACTGAAATTCATGGACTTCATCCGTATTTCCATAATGGAATTAACCCATAATAGAACCTCAGTTTTACAGTACTCAAATCCTGCATTTCAAACAGAAGAATGCAGGACTAGGTGTTCTCCGCTCAGCTGAAACTGTGAAAGGGAGGAAGCACCTTTCCAGGAGCAGTCTGAATAGTTGTTGACACTGCAATAGCAGCATACTGGTGTGAGTCACCTCACTCCATGCCATTGAAAAGAAAGGGCAAATAAGGAGGACCTCTGTGGACATGGGGAACATGCCTTTTTGTCTCATGGGGGAAGATTCACATCGAAAGGTGCAGGGAAAGACATGGCTTGCCTCTCAGAAACACAAAAGTCTGAGGTGCTACTACTTGGTATTTTATTTACAGGATGGAAGGTATAGAAGAGAAAAGGAAGGAGCAGTAGCGGAGACTTGGATTCCGAAGGACTATTCCATCTGGCTGCCTTTTGTCCACTTTGTTCTAGGTTGTGGTCATGTCTTCGGTGGGGTCCACAAAGACACCTCTTGAAGGCTCCTGGCCCAACAGTCCAGTCTGCCTTGAAAAGAAGCAACAGGAGTTATGGAGCCAAGGAGTCAGCCATGCTCAGGGATGTCAAGGAAGCCCCAACTGTGGAGATGGATCAGGGTGCAGCTTAGCCCCCTTCCCACATACCCTCTCAAGCCTTGTGGGGAGAAAGGCAACCCTAGCACCATCCATTTAGAGTGCTGTGCAAATGGCCTGTAATCCCCCACACCCCATAATAAAAGTTTGTTGTTGTACCTTCACCCTCACCTCCATTTTCTATCCTGGTGGATCACTTAAGCTGCGTCACTGGCCACTGCACATGGTCCCAGCGCACATGACAGCTTCCCCCAAAGTTGTGCATGTGAATGGGCACACCTGAAGAGCACATTTCACATTTGCTCCAGCAACACTTAATCTCCCCTGACTAGTCTAAGGCAGCCACTGTACAAATGAGGAACTGCTGATTAAAGGAAATAGCTGCAGCTCTTGTCGAGCTAGGTGGTGCAAGGAGCAGTTAATAGCCCCTGCTTCATTTGCCATTCCAAAGCATAGGGTAGGACTACATGACAACCCATCAGTCCACAAAACCCTCTCTTGCTGCTGCAGAATTGTTGACCATCCTGACCGTTACTGGAAGAGAGGTTCTTCTCTTCCTCAGAACTCCTTGCCACATGTTTTCTCATTTGAAGAGCCCCATGTTACATATTTAGCAGAAACAGAAGAAATAATTTAGCTTACTTTAGTTCTGACATTTAATAATTAGAAAAATTGGTGAATCCTCACCAAGAGGTGCAAAGTCAAACTCTTTCCTGAAGTCATTTAGGAATATTAAAATTAATAGAAACAAGAATTTAATTTCATTTTACAGTTTTTATTTTATCTGATCCTCAATTTATATTTAAAACATCTAGGGCGCAATCCTAACCCCTTATGTCAGGTCTTTCCAGCACTGACTTAAGGGCAATGCAGCTCCGAGATAAGGGAACAAGCATTCCCTTACTTTGAGGAGGCCTCTGTGAGTGACACCCAACTGCAGGATGCAGCACACTTCCCATTGCTGGAAAGTACTGACATAAGGGGTTAGGACTGCACCCTTACTGTGCTTCTCTTCTTCACACTGGACAATTCTATGCCAACAGCATACAATTCAGCTGGAGCACTTCCCATTTACAACTTACCTTAGTCCAAATATTTTATGTGCATCTTAAGCATCTTGGCTTCAAATACTGAGAGTTTTCAGGCTGACTACATCATTGCCGTATTTCTCTAACCCAGTGGGTCTCACACATCTAGCACTGGGACCCACTTTTCAGAATGAGAATCTGTCAGAGCCCACCGGAAGTGATGTCATGACCAGATGTGACATCATCAAGCAGGAAAATTTTTTAACAATCCTAGGCTGCAATCCTACCCACACTTACCCAGGAGTAAATCCCATTTACTATCATTGTTAAAAGAACTCGTACATAGTAGCTTGTTAAAAGTACAGGTCTGTAACATTTCCCCAAATGCAGTCACATACCATGTTAGCATCAAATCTAATATATTAAAAATAAAATATCTAAATGAATGGGGACCCACCTGAAACTGGCTCGTGACCCACCTAGTGGGTCCTGATCCACAGTTCGAGAAACACTGCTCTAACCTATCAGAACCCCATGCAAAGTAAACAGTCTTGTCTCTGGAGTTATTGTTCTCCCTTGTTGGACATGCTGGATACAGGCCACCTGTAGGGTGCAGTAGCAGTTGCCTGTTCTGAGCAGAGAGTTGGACTAGATGGCCTCCAAGGTCCCTTCAAATTCTTGCATTCTATGAAAGCATAACTACCTTATCTGGGGTATGCCGTATCTGGGTGGTTCCAAACATGAAAGACATATGATACTTTGCACTGCTTCCATTAATTACACAGGCCAACACACATTTTGCTTCCTTAAACGTTACACCAATTCCTTGCCCGATCATGTCTAGTTTTGGGGACATGGCACAGCCTCTTTAGTGAATGGTTCAAGCAGCTTCCTCATGAGGAAGCCTACACCATGGCTTCCTCATGAGGAAGCTGCTTGAACCATTCACTAATGAAGTTATATCTCCAAAACTAGACGTGATAGGGCAAAATGGATGCCATTTTTGGAATCGGCACCCCAAATTAATATCAAACCACCATAAAGTTTGGGAAAAACTTTTCTGATCCTCAATTTTGTAGGCCTGTGTTATTTTCACATGAGAATGAGCATTTTAGTGTACATTTAACTATATATTCTCTGACTTTCCTTACTAAAGTCATACCCAGACTGCTTTATAAAAATATTTAAATATCTATAAAAGAGAACAGGAAATGGGGGGGAAAGAAATGACAAATTTTCTGAATATTTGTTTTGTTTCTCTACTTACATCCTTCAAATGTATGTTATCAAGGTCATATAAACTGCTCACTGCTTCAACCAACCAGCTTTCTGGAGTGATCATGTTTAGAGTCAAGAGAGGGTAGTCTGGCATTTCAAGGAAGTTTGCACCAGGTGGAAGAGGAAATTCATGCTTAGCCCCAGAAGCAAGTTCTGGCTCCAGAACAAACCGGTAAAAACTGTGAGCAAAAATGTGATTGTTAGAGTATAAAAGGTGAGGCAGAAAGTAACAGAAAAGTCTAACTAATTAAAAAAAAACCCACTACATCTACAATTGTTCCAAACCTACTGTTCACATTTGTCATTGCTGAGCACATAATGCTGCTATTTTTAGAAGCAGCTAATGCCTCATAACCCTCAGTTATATGGTCCTAGCAGAGATCTTTCGCTCCCTCTGTTTATTTTTAATTTCTGAAGGCTTTATAGCTCTAACTCAGGTCTGATTCACTGCGACAATTACTAGTCAAATCCTTGACAAACATTCTTCCATTATTGTCAACCAAGAACATGGCAACCATTACTAACTCCCTAAAAGAGAGAACACACATTTCAGAGTACAGCATTTGCCAGCTGAATACAACTGTCCTATTATATGGGCAAGGTCTCAAGCCCTTCACAAACATGAAGCACACAATGATTAATTTCCTACCCAGAACCCATTTTATGCCTGGGTAGAGGAAAGCAAAATACGTCCCAGGAACTCATAATATTGTAACAAATGATCTAATTATTTTGGTAAAAGAAACGGATTTCTTGGCTGTTGGTTACAAAATAGAAAGCAAATACAGAAAAATGATAAATAAATGGTAATATGAGGAGCTCCGATAAGTGATTCCAATTATGAGCTCTCTTTCTATGAGGTTATAGGGCAATTTTCTCACATTTATTCACCACTAATATTATACAAACACCAATGGATGACTTACTGTACTTATGCATGTTGTTAATAAGTTACATTTATTTAAGAGTGCAGAGCAGAGCAAAGTGAGAGATGACGCCTCGGCACATGAAAACAAAGACCTGAAGACCAAATAAAGACTGGAAGACTAAGTATTTGTAAGATATAAAAGGAAGAAAGAATTCTGAGAGGAGGACAGATACAAACAGGAACAGGAATAACAAAAAGTAAGAAAATGTCACAGTACAAGAAAGTGTGGACTGGCAGATATTTAGAACCAGCACTGGCAAGTCCCCATCCTATAGGCTAGACTGGGTGACAACTATTTCTTGTTGTGAGTCATATTAAAGCACAAATTTCTGCAAAAAGCTTTCATATACAGTTTAGCCAGACCCTCAGAGTGCTGAAGGAGATGACAACATCTTTTTTCCTGCACAGGAGATGACAACATCTTTTTTCCTGCACCAGGGACGTGGAGTGAGGGAGGTTACCAGCAGCCATTTACTTTCTGTGTCTCCTTTGAAACCAGGGCAGGGACTCCCTGGTTCTGCAAGGGGTAGAGGAACAGCATGGGCTGCATTTGGCTGTTGTTCTTCAGGTGGTGCTTTCCACTCCCCCTATTTTACTGCTTAAAGCAACCACTTCAGTCTGCCACATAGGGTGGATGGGCTGGGTTCATTTCACATGCTACTTACCTCTTCAAAGGCACTTCTGAGAGTTTGAATCTGCAGTTCATGAATAGCCTCAGTCTCATGTTGATCATCTGGCCAAGCACCTAATAGAAACATTTCCCATATTAAAAACAGATTTCCAGATAACCCTAACTTCTGTTTTAGAATGAAGTGCAAAAATTATATTCATAATCATTTTTTCTTTTAGTGGGACAGCTTAGCTCCTACAATGCAACCAAATATTTCAGTGTAATGATTTACAGCTTTTTATCCTGGAGAGGAGGGAAACAATCCCCTAGGGGGGACCCCTTCTCCAGGGGATGGGCCCGTATCTGAACGCACTCGGGATACTCCTCGGCGGGAGGGGGGTCGGGGGCTTCTTGTAGTGGGGGATTCGATTATTAGAAACATAGAGAGGGGGGTTTGCGACGGATGTGAGGACCGCATGGTGACTTGCCTGCCTGGTGCGAAGGTTGCGGACATCACTTCTCGTCTAGACAGGCTAGTAGACAGTGCTGGGGGAGAGGTAGCGGCTGTGGTGCATGTCGGCACCAACGATGTGGGCAAGTGTAGCTGGGAGGTCCTGGAGGCCAAATTTAGGCTTTTAGGCAGGAAGCTGAAAGCCAGGACCTCAAAGGTAGCGTTCTCTGAAGTGCTACCTGTTCCACGCGCAGGGCCAGCTAGGCAGGCGGAGATCAGGGGTCTCAATGCGTGGATGAGACGGTGGTGTAGGGAGGAGGGGTTTAGATTCGTTAGGCACTGGGGAATGTTTTGGGACAAGCGGGGCCTGTACAAGAGGGACGGGCTCCACTTGAACCAGAATGGAACCAGACTGCTGGCGCATAACATTAAAAAGGTGGCAGAGCAGCTTTTAAACTGATCCCTGGGGGAAGGCCGACAGGAGCTGAGGGGCATCCGGTTCGGGACTCCTCATCCCTATGGGATGAGGATGGGGAGGTTAGAGAACAACAAGACAAAGGCAGGGTAGGAGAAGAAATTGGGAAAGGTAGGGTGATGGGATGTGATAGACAGTTTGGCACAATGAGAGGATGCGGGGACAAAGGAGCGAATAAGCAGCCCATCCTGGGGCATTCCGTGTATAAATGCTTTTATGCGAATGCCCGAAGTCTACGAGCAAAGGTGGGAGAACTGGAATGTCTGGTGACAAGGGAAAATATTGACATAGTGGGCATAACGGAAACCTGGTGGAATGCGGAGAATCAGTGGGATACCGCAATCCCGGGCTATAAACTCTACAGGAGGGACAGGCAGGGGCGTGTTGGAGGTGGGGTGGCCCTTTATGTTAAGGAAGGGATAGAATCCAGCAAAGTAGAGATTGAAGGTGGGTCCGACTCCACCGTAGAATCTCTGTGGGTTAAATTACCAGGCTTGAGCAGCGATGTAATACTGGGGGCGTGCTATCGTCCTCCAGACCAGAAATCTGATGGGGACCTTGAAATGAGGAAACAGATCAGGGAGGTGACAAGGAGGGACAGGGTTGTAATCATGGGGGACTTCAATTATCCTCATATTGACTGGGTCAATTTGTGTTCTGGACACGATAAGGAAACCAGATTTCTTGACGTGCTAAATGACTGTGGCTTAGATCAGCTAGTCACGGAGCCCACCAGAGGACAGGTGACTCTGGATTTAATTTTGTGCGGTACGCAGGACCTGGTTAGAGATGTAAATGTTACTGAGCCATTGGGGAACAGTGATCATGCTGCGATCCGTTTTGACGTGCACGTTGGGGGAAGAATACCAGGCAAATCTCTAACAAAAACCCTTGACTTCTGACGGGCGGACTTCCCTCAAATGAGGAGGCTGGTTAGAAGGAGGTTGAAAGGGAGGGTAAAAGAGTCCAGTCTCTCCAGAGTGCATGGAGGCTGCTTAAAACAACAGTAATAGAGGCCCAGCAGAGGTGTATACCGCAAAGAAAGAAGGGTTCCACTAAATCCAGGAGGGTGCCCGCATGGCTAACCAGCCAAGTTAGAGAGGCTGTGAAGGGCAAGGAAGCTTCCTTCCGTAAATGGAAGTCTTGCCCTAATGAGGAGAATAAAAAGGAACATAAACTGTGGCAAAAGAAATGTAAGAAGGTGATAGGGGAGGCCAAGCGAGACTATGAGGAACGCATGGCCAGCAACATTAAGGGGAATAATAAAAGCTTCTTCAAATATGTTAGAAGCAGGAAACCCGCCAGAGAAGCGGTTGGCCCTCTGGATGGTGAGGGAGGGAAAGGGGAGATAAAAGGAGACTTAGAGATGGCAGAGAAATTAAATGAGTTCTTTGCATCTGTCTTCACGGCAGAAGACCTCGGGCAGATACCTCTGCCCGAACGGCCCCTCCTAACCGAGGAGTTAAGTCAGATAGAGGTTAAAAGAGAAGATGTTTCAGACCTCATTGATAAATTAAAGATCAATAAGTCACCGGGCCCTGATGGCATCCACCCAAGAGTTATTAAGGAATTGAAGAATGAAGTTGCAGATCTCTTGACTAAGGTATGCAACTTGTCCCTCAAAACGGCCACGGTGCCAGAAGATTGGAGGATAGCAAATGTCACGCCTATTTTTAAAAAGGGAAAGAGGGGGGACCCGGGAAACTATAGGCCGGTCAGCCTAACATCCATACCGGGTAAGATGGTGGAATGCCTCATCAAAGATAGGATCTCAAAACACATAGACGAACAGGCCTTGCTGAGGGAGAGTCAGCATGGCTTCTGTAAGGGTAAGTCTTGCCTCACAAACCTTATAGAATTCTTTGAAAAGGTCAACAGGCATGTGGATGCGGGAGAACCCGTGGACATTATATATCTGGACTTTCAGAAGGCGTTTGACACGGTCCCTCACCAAAGGCTACTGAAAAAACTCCACAGTCAGGGAATTAGAGGACAGGTCCTCTCGTGGATTGAGAACTGGTTGGAGGCCAGGAAGCAGAGAGTGGGTGTCAATGGGCAATTTTCACAATGGAGAGAGGTGAAAAGCGGTGTGCCCCAAGGATCTGTCCTGGGACCGGTGCTTTTCAACCTCTTCATAAATGACCTGGAGACAGGGTTGAGCAGTGAAGTGGCTAAGTTTGCAGACGACACCAAACTTTTCCGAGTGGTAAAGACCAGAAGTGATTGTGAGGAGCTCCAGAAGGATCTCTCCAGACTGGCAGAATGGGCAGCAAAATGGCCGATGCGCTTCAATGTCAGTAAGTGTAAAGTCATGCACATTGGGGCAAAAAATCAAAACTTTAGATATAGGCTGATGGGTTCTGAGCTGTCTGTGACAGATCAGGAGAGAGATCTTGGGGTGGTGGTGGACAGGTCAATGAAAGTGTCGACCCAATGTGCGGTGGCAGTGAAGAAGGCCAATTCTATGCTTGGGATCATTAGGAAGGGTATTGAGAACAAAACGGCTAGTATTATAATGCCGTTGTACAAATCGATGGTAAGGCCACACCTGGAGTATTGTGTCCAGTTCTGGTCGCCGCATCTCAAAAAAGACATAGTGGAAATGGAAAAGGTGCAAAAGAGAGCGACTAAGATGATTACGGGGCTGGGGCACCTTCCTTATGAGGAAAGGCTACGGCGTTTGGGCCTCTTCAGCCTAGAAAAGAGACGCTTGAGGGGGGACATGATTGAGACATACAAAATTATGCAGGGGATGGACAGAGTGGATAGGGAGATGCTCTTTACACTCTCACATAATACCGGAACCAGGGGACATCCACTAAAATTGAGTGTTGGGCGGGTTAGGACAGACAAAAGAAAATATTTCTTTACTCAGCGCGTGGTCGGTCTGTGGAACTCCTTGCCACAGGATGTGGTGCTGGCGTCTAGCCTAGACACCTTTAAAAGGGGATTGGACGAGTTTCTGGAGGAAAAATCCATTATGGGGTACAAGCCATGATGTGTATGCGCAACCTCCTGATTTTAGGAATGGGTTAAGTCAGAATGCCAGATGTAGGGGAGAGCACCAGGATGAGGTCTCTTGTTATCTGGTGTGCTCCCTGGGGCATTTGGTGGGCCGCTGTGAGATACAGGAAGCTGGACTAGATGGGCCTATGGCCTGATCCAGTGGGGCTGTTCTTATGTTCTTATGTTCTTATCCCACATTCCCACTCTGTACACTCTGGTATGCAATCAAAATAATTTTTCATAGAAAGTGAAGTCTAGTTGGACAGAAGAAACACTGTTCTTTCCCAAATGTCCTATTGTGGAAGGTACTCTGCTGTTCCCACTGTACATCTCACCCTCATGCCACTTTGGAGCAGTCAGTGTTCTGCTACCTACCAAATAAAAGCATGCATTTTTTATTTGTCGGGGCTCCTCCCAGATGCCCTGACCCCCGACTTACCTGGGAGCAGGCACCCCCTGCCCAGGGTGGGGAGGCTTCACTGCCCCCAAAGGGGGCAAAGCGGGTTGGCTCACCTCAACCAGCCAGAGGGGGCTGGCAGGACAAACAAGGAACACAGAAGGAAACAAGCCAGGAACAGGAAAGGCCTTTTCTGCCCCACCTGGAGGAAGGGGAGGGGCCAAAGGGGGCAGGCTTGCTCCATAAAACAGGGAAGCCAGGGATGAGAGGCAGTCAGTGTGAAGCAGGGAGCTGTGAGGTCAACAGCTCCTGCTCCTAGGCCAGGTTTGGCAGCTCTGCTAGGGAGGAGGACAAGGGTGCTGGAACCCCCTCCTCCTCCAGCCAATCTGAGGCCTCCCTGGGGAGGAACAAGCCTGTTCCAGGTCCCTCCAGGGGAAGGTCCCTACAATTTTAGGTGGTGAGGTGGCACTCTAACAATCCCTGGGAAGGGCAACTACCAGGGAGGAAGGTCACCGATAAAGGTATTGTCTATTATTAGGAATTATGTAGTTACACCTTGAGAGGGGGGCAAGATTAGTGGCAGCAGTGGCTATTTACCAGACACAGGTCCAAATTGCCCCACTGTGGCAGCTGGGCCTCTTCCTGGGGCAAGGGGACAATGTCCCCTTACTCCCAGGAAACCTCCAGTATTGCAACTTCCTCTGTAAGATGCAGCAGAGTCCACCATGGTACTGCTACATCGACATGGGAAAGTGGATAGGATTGGGCTGCTCAGCTTCCATCTTCACTGGGGTGCCCAAACCCCAGCCTGGGGTCCGTCTCCTCAGGGATCCCTAAGTCTCCAATGAGCCTCTGACCCTTTGGAAGACTTGGTGGAGCCCATGCTGGTCCAACACGACTACTCTCAGCGAGAGGGTGAACTGTTGGACCTCTCACATGAGCTGTGGGCGGAGGGCTCCTTCTGCTGTTTTGTGTATGTGAAGCAGAAGCAAAGGAAAGCCCGGCCTTGTTTACGCAAGGTCTTTTATAAACCTAGAGCTATCACGAGACTTTCATTCATCCATATTAAGTTCCATCTCTAATATATTAGTTTATGTAAATTTATTCAAATTTTAAATGTAAATTAACTCTTTCCCCCCCCCCCCGGCCTCCAATACTGTGTCAGATAGATGATATGGCCCTCCTGCCAAAACGTTTGGACGCCCCTGATCTATACACACTTTCCTGGGAGCAAAGCCTACTTAGCACAATGGAACGTTTCTGAGTAGGCATACATTGGATGACAATGACAGCATCTTCTGTCATCATGATAGTCTGTCAAGCAGCCATTCTTCCCTGATCGGAACAGGGTGAGAGGAAATGAGAAGAGAGGGTAGGACAACTAAGAGCAAATGGAGAAAGGGGCAAAAAAAAAAAAATGCTGTTGCCTCCTCCTTACTCTCTCTACCTAGTCTGCCATCCTTTACACACTTTCCAGACACTAAGCCCCATTGAACATAATAGGAATTATTTCTAAGTAGGCATACATAAGGCAATATAAACAGATGGCATCTTCCCCGTCTCTCCAGGGAGAAGAGCACTGAAGCACTACTGGCTTCCCTGCCTTTTCCTCCTCCCCAGATCCTAAGCAGATAGAACAAAAAATCAAGCAAAAGCAGTGTTTGTTGCTGTCTCAGCTATTTACCACAAGCAAGGGGGAGAGATAGCTGCATTTTACAGCCAAAAACAAGCAGAGCTGTAGCAAAGGAGCTGCCAGCAGCCAGTCCAGGATGCCACCTCACCTATGAAACTCATGGATATTAAAAACCAGGTGGGTTTTGCAACCTCATGTTCAAAAATATACATGGAAGAATCCAAACTCATGGATTAGGAGGTTGGTGAGTGGCAAAGAGATATTTAGATATTCTGTGAAACCCATGGGATAAGGAAACCCATGTAGGTTTTGCATCCTAACGTGCACTTATTCTATGAGAAATGCCCATTACCACATGGATTTCTGAATGTATGAGTTGGGTCTGAGGCAAGCTGTGAAATGTGGTAACCCTCTCTCATCCTAATAAACTACAGTAAGACAGGGAATCAGGAGTTTAGTAAAGGATTGAATAACTTAGGGCGCAATCCTAACCCCTTATGCCAGTGCTTTCCAGCACTGGCATAGTGGTGCCAATGGGACATGTGTTGCATCCTGCAGTTGGGTGTCACTCACAGAGTAAGGGAACGTTTCTTCCCTTACCTCAGAGCTGCATTACCCCTATGTCAGTGCTAGAAAGCACTGAGATAAGAGGTTAGGATTGCGCCGTAAAGCAAATAAAATAAGAACCAAAAGCAGATGCAGAAGATCAAATAGCAGTATGTATCAAAATTCACAAGCTTCACAGACATTGCACAAACCTCTGGTTAGTTAAAAAGTTCTAAAAATAGGGCAAATGGCCCAAATAGGCCAAAATAGAGGATTTTTGCCACACATGCTCATGTGTGCTTTGTGGAAGTCTTCCAAAGAGGCAAGTAATTTGAAAGACGTTTACAAATACGATTTTTTAATGTTATGCATCACATTTGTATCTCCCTTTCTATTTGCTCAAGTGAATTTATACAGTATTTTCCAATCGCGCTCTCACAACCACCATATGAGGTGAGTTCACTTGAGACAGCTAGTGGCTGAAGGTCACCTAACCAGGTATTTGAACCTGGATCTATGACCATATCATACCATACACAGAGAACATGGCTGAACAACCGTGATACAAATGGGTCTTAAATACAGCCATTTTGTGCTACATTTGTGCTATACAGGCTTAAATTAAAAATTACAATATTGCAATTGTATGCAAGAGATCAGTACAATCTTACAATCAGCAAATGTGACAGCTTCTGTGCTTCTCTTGTCAGAGGATCTACAATGCCAACAACATCAAAGAAGGGTTCATTTTCCTGTGGATCTACCTTTAGTACACTGTAAGGAAGAAAAAACACATCAAACATTGAGCGGGTGACTGGAAAAAAGTCATATATGACTTGAAAGCATAACATTTACAAGAGTCACTGGAAAAATATAGTTCTTTTGCATTTTTAGCCATTCCAGAAAGCATATTCTGATTCAATAAGTGGACATATATCATTTGGTGTCTCATCACTTGATAACTTGCAGCTGACTGTGTGAATTACCTCTACCGAACAGAACTGCATTCATGCGGTGGTTAATGCCCAGTTATTATGAAGTTCTGGAAAAAAGATTCTCAAAGTAATCCTTAGAATGGTGGCATATGATTTAGCAACAGAACCACAGGACTAAACAGTGTCTGTATTGAAGAATGTCATACAAGACAGACTATAGATAGGGACCTACAGCTCAGCCTAATGGATGTTTACTCAGAAGTAAGTCAAATTGTGTCCAGCAGAAGCTTACTCCCAAGAAAGTGTGTATAGGATTTCAGTTTTAATCTTAGCTGTCACACCCATATACACAAAAATTTCCAATTATAAATGTACAGCACTGAAAAATTCTTCAAACACCAATTATAAAGGCATAGCTGATAAAGGTCTCACTTCTAACTGCAATGGTTCTTTTGAAAGAAGACATAGGTGATACTGGATTTGTTAAAAAAATTGTCTTTTATTAGATATTGAAACAATCACCTCAGAGGAGGACTAAAGAACATTTATTTTCAGCTCTGAAGTGCCTTTCTAAGATCTATTACATTAAAAAATCCCTCCCGAAGTATACAATAAGGGGGTATTGTGCTGGAGTGCATATAGAAGTGGTATGAAAACATTATTATTATTATTTGATAATTTAACTATTATTAACTATTAGATAATAATAACTATTATTTGATAAAGTTAGGCACTTACAGTGCAATCCTTGTATCCAGCGCAAATTTGGGGCTGGCTGATGCTCAGCCACAGGCAAAAGGAAAAAATTTCCCTTACCCCAGGGAGAGCCACAGTGGCCAAGTAATCCAATGGGTTACTTGGATTTGCACCACCTGAAGTGGTAGAGCAGAATGGAGCAGGCTGGAGCTGCTCTGCGCCACCTGGGAACAGGTTATGATCAGGCATAACTGCTGGATCACGGCCCCACTTCCCGCTCTCTGCCTGACCCCGGGCCCGCCCACCGCCCTCCCCCCCCCCACACCCCACAACGTTCATCCTCCCAAGCTTGGCCAGTATGAACCTACCTGTCCTTATCTGCGCAGAGGCTGGATTTTTAAAGCACTTTATCGCAAGGCACTTGTGCCAGCCAAGCACTCCTTTAGAATTGAACTCTAAATCTTTTCCACTTGTGATGGTAGGAAACCCCTTAAGATGGAACGTCTTGCTCATTACCAGTAAGCTACTCACACAGCAGTAAATCAAATGTTCCACCAAATTCCTTGAAGTTCTGAAAGATCTTATCTGTCATTCAGGTACATTAACATTTCACAGCTACAACTGCATTGGAATGCAAAGTTATGTGCAGCTATACAAAGCATCTTACCTGTGTCGTTCTTTGGGAAAGTCAACATTTTTGTGACCCTCTCTTTTTGGCAATGAAGAAAGAAGTGCATCCACTTTCATAACCAAATTGCTGCCACTAAACAAACAAAAGGCTCATTTTTAATCCTCTTCCCTGTCACAAATGTTGGAGGTTATTTCTGCAAATTATTATGCAGTTATTTTTGCATTTTCCCCAAATGCTTACTGAGAGATAGTGTCACCATTACAACATTCTCAAGGTTTTCAAAATCCAAAATATGAGAGAAGATTCAATTCACCCAGAGGTTTTATATTGTTGTAGGATACAAGCAACCCAAAGGCCCCCAGAAGATACAGAAATACTTCACAAGTTTAAAAGTAAACCAGAGGTGTAACTTACAATCGCAATGACATTTATAAATTGTGGTGCTTTAACACCCCCCTCCCTCCCCCAAAACATAGTTTGAACAGGATCTCCTTTCATGTGGATATCTGGTGAATTAAAATTAAGTTACATGGTGCTCCAATACAGAGAAATCTGCCCTATTTTTTTTTTTTTTTGCGCTTTATAAGGTTCATTTGACATGCAATAGAAAAATTGTTTTCAACTAAAAATCATTTTCAAAGTTGCTCTGCTCTGAACTAGTGAAGAAGGATGCCCAGTCACACACCCCAATTTTTTTCATACATTAAAACACAGAAATGTTACCGTTTATTGCCAACACCCAGTTCCTTAACGGCGGTTTTAATCTTTGCTGCTGCTGAACTTAGCGTTACCTTCTCCAGTAAGTCAAAGTCATCTGCATTGAATTCATTTCCATGTAGAGGGCCTATTATCTGTACAAGCACAAATCAAGATACTGACTTTCAGAATTGGGGGTGGGGGGGTGGGATAAAAAGGTTAAATTCTGCTCTCCAAGGGTCAAACACCGAAAAATGTGCCCAGAAATAGACTGGTAGCCAATGAAACTATCCAAGTATTGGAATCAGAATTGAATTAATTGAATCTGAATTAATTTCCAAATAGTCTTGAATGGCAGCCCTATGTAAAGCATATCAGAGTACTGTAATCTAAGCTGGATGTTATCAGAGTGTGGATCCCACTGTCAGGTGATCCAGGCACTCTGCTTCCACTGACAATTCATTCTCATAATTGAACAGAGGAGAGGATGCCTTGTTGGGGACACTAAGGGCTGTAAATCAGTCCTGGACCTGTTCCTCTTGACATCTTCGGGCTCCTAGGCTTTTTGCTGGAGGAAAACATAGTGCTTATGGGGGCAGCTGCCCCCCATCGGTAGGGCCTGCTCGGTTGCCATCTGGACTTGGGTCTCCTACTCAAGAAGAGTCCCACGTGGGACATGGAGTACCCCCAACCAGACTAGTTGTTTGAAGAGCCACAGCTAGAGTGAGATTTGTGATCCTCTTTTATGTACGTATGTGTCTGGACCTGCCCCAAAAGTTCCTACAGCCTTTGTGCTTCTTTTTCCCCCCTCATATGGTCATTTGCACAACAACATGGAGTACAATTAGTTGCAAGGCAAATCAACTCTGGATACAACAGCATATACCACCACTCTGGTAACTAGGAACTGGCACACTGCCAGAACTCCAAGTGGAACCAATACCCACCATGGTGAGAGACAGGAGTAAGTGTTGCAGATGCTAGCAACCTTTTCCTTTTCTGACACTGGATGCTCCTGTACCTTGGTGCACCCAATGCACTTTGCTTAGCTAATGAGACGAGGCCCCATTCATCCTCCTCCTTTCTAATGAGCTTTAACGGCGCTCCATAAGAACCTCACTTTTTTCAGGACACAGGGCTAGTCTTGGAGGACCTATTACAAGAGTTTGGCCTTCACTTAAAAGGAAGCACAATCCACATTGAAAGAACCAAGAATTCTGTCTTGGAGAATACACAGCATTGACATGCATTTCCTCAGTAGCAAGTTCAAAGAAAGGAAAAACAATTAACCAAGACCAGTGGAAGCATATTCTTTCTTTACTTACCCTGCCATTACTAATCACAGCTATTTGCCCAGGAAGCAGCTTAAGAACCTCCTGACAGAATATCTGGTGAGCCCGAATCATGTCTATACCCACTGTGTGGTATTTCTTTTCAAAAGAATCTTCAGCCATGCCCTAGAACAGAAAGTGTATGAAGGCATCCCGGATAAGAAAAATAAAACACAACTAGTAAGCAAAAACCTCTCCCCCCCCCCCCAAAAAAAGAAGCACAATGTAAACTCTAACTTTTCAGCAGATATTGCCTTTCCAAGCACTTAATCCAGAGCTTTCCCTTGAACTCATGGTGTGAGGCAGCAACATGGATTCATTAAAACCTCTATTAAAAGAGATAAAATGTGAATCACACTCAGGACTTTGGCACAGTAAGGATAATGTTTCCTTAGGAAATGGCCTCTTCGGATTTTTCAAGGAAACGGGGAGAGGAAAGCCAATAATGCATTTTCTCTCTTCTCTCCCCACCTCTGCTTCCAGGTCTCATCCAAAGGCTGTGTATGTTCCCCTAATGCACAGATAGAACATGCCTTTTGTCAATAGGGTTTTGCATCCAATCCCTCCCCCATTTCTCAAACCCCCCCCCCCCCCCCCCATTTCTCAACTTGTCTAGACTGGCATTTCTTAAAGTATGCTCCTAAAAGTTCTGGGGCTCCATGAACCTGGCTGTCTTCTGCCCCCTGCCTGGTTTGTTTGTCCATTCCTCCTGCCTCACCTGTTCATGGCTCTCCTTCCTCATTCCCTCTTGGCTCTTCACCAGTAGCCAGCCCTGGGTTTTGCACTGAACCATTCCATGCACATACCAATGCTCTGGGACTCCCTGAGACTCCGAAAATATGCTAGCAAGTCTCCACAAGATACCTCTTACGCTTGTAAAAGGATATGGGGACCAAAAAGTTTGAGAACCACTGGCCTAGGCATTACCCCGAAAGGTTATTTTCTAAGTGTCCTGTAACATTTTATTTCTGTATTTTTGGTGGAAGACTCAAATATAGACCGATGATGTATCTGTGAACAAATACTATGCTCTGAAGAGTGGATCCAAGAACATTACTAACTTCCATGGCAAATATAGGAACACTGTGCTTTAGAATTGTGCTTGCTTGAGAAAAGTGGTTACTAGCTCTTCACAGAAAAGAAAATTTTATCTCTCTCTCTCTCTCTCTCTCTCTCTCTCTCTCTCTTGAACAGCTAGCAGGTCAAATGTATACGAAAATTAGAACCACTAGTGTCAGCAATCACCTTAAAGACACGGAAACTATATATTCATAGTAAACATTATCCAAAAGGAACATATTTTTTTCCTGTGGAACCAGAAAATGTGAGACTATAATTTTATTCTGCTGTCTACTTACTGGAACAAGAAGCGTCTTGATTTTAGTTCCTATGGAGAGGGACTTTGCAGTCTCCTCCTTCACAATCCGACCAAGAAAGTTTTTCAAACTGGCATTCTTCTGAGTTAGAAAAGCTGCCAAGATTGCTCTTGCAACAAGAGTGCTATCTTCTGTTATTTTTGATGTAGGATTATACACAATTCCAAGCCGTATGTGACTGCTGGTTTTCTATAAGACAAAAATAGAATCATTATTATTGTTGATGCTTAATTCCTTTAAGTCTCTTTCAGGCTGCCCCCTCTTTCTCTTCCTTCAAATGTCTTCTTGGAACCCACCTGCTCAAAGACGCTTTGGTAACCCATCAGTCTATATGCCCCAGTGTAATGAAACCTATGTACGCATAACTGCGTTAGCTGACATTAATCCTTCATCACTCTTGCCTTTGCATTCCTTATCCACCTGCCCCCCCCCCCACTATCAAAATTTAGATTCTTGGGGCAGCTGCCATCTGTCTTTTTTTTTTTTTAAGGTTAGCTGCAGTCATCTAATGAGTTACAATATCTGCCATTATTTCTATTTCTATCACATTCTTTGCCACTGATTTGCTGAGGGAATAGTCAGAAGGATTCATATTGTAAGTGGGCAAAGGAATTGTAAGGAACTGACCAGATGTTTCATTGCATTCAAAAGCAATTGCCTCCCATCTGGCTTGTCAAAATCACCAACAATCCATATGGTAACTGCATATATTATATCTTCATCTGAAAAAACAAAACAACCCAGGTCACAAGCTTGCAGCGCGCAACAAATAAAGCAGGTGAATGGAGTGGAAAAATGCAATGGCAAAACAAAAATATGGATTAATGCATATGTTAAAATATGCTGCTATATTCAGAAGGGTGGTGAAAATCCTCGATTCTCCCTTATTTTGAAACATTTTAATAGCATTTTTTTCACTCTAGATTGTTAAGAGAAGAATGGGAATATGTTCTCCAGATATTTGAGCCAATTTTTGGAATGCTAACCACTAAAACTGGAGTAGGAAGGATAAGAGGTTTTTTAAATCGACCGATCTAATAAACCTATTGCAATAAGCAGTAGAATGAAAGTGGGAAGGATCGTTTTGGCAGATGCTTTACAGGCCAAAGATGTATAACCTCAGAGTATAATACATGAGTCAACAATAGCCTGCTAATTCTTGTTTATATATCAATGGCAGCAAGAATTGCCAACTACATAAAAGGCTGTCAGTCATTGCACTTGTAACTTATGGTCACTCTCAGAAATATCTTTGTGTATGCCAAAACAGATTTCAATTATGTGTCAGACAAGCGCTTTGAGCCCTGAGTATATGCAGATCTAGTGTGCCAGGTTAAGTTTCCCATCAAAAACCACAATTCATCCACCCTAAACCCTGGATTCTCCAATATCGACCCTTTATTGTCCACTTTGATAAATATGGCCCACTGCCAAGTAACATTTCCTATCTTTTTACCATGGTTACAAAATATGGAACATATGGGAACCAATGTTTTTACCCCTTCCACATAAAATTTCCTTCTCCCCCCCGCCCCGCTTTTCTTTTCAGAGATATCTATGCAGATTTGCCCCATGGTTTTTATAGCTAACCATAATTGGTATCACCAGGATTTGCAAAAGAGTTAACCATAACTAGGGCTCAAATAAGTGTAGATGAAAAACTGCATCATATTAGCTCAAAGAAAGAAGGGGAGGGGTGGATTGCCATATAAAAAGGTGGTGGTGGGGAAAAGTGCAAGCACACAGCAAATATGTCATTCAAGGTACAGAGGCTGGGAAAATTATAGCTAACACAGCTAAATGTAAGAACTGGCTGTTAAAACTATTTTTACAAGCACATAAAAGGTAAGGTTCTGTGTAGGGTGGCAGTGTATGATTAAAATGTCATTAGCACCAAAGATGTAATATGCAGATGATCTATCATCATTAGAACATCTAAGATATTTAGATAACTGGGACTCAGACTCAGCAATTTATCCTAACACTAAAGAAAAGCACGCCTTTATAGCAGCATTTTTCACCTTCAAGGGTTCCCTTTAAATGCATTTTGGGGGGAAAAAAATGAAGGTTAAAAAAAACTATTCTAAGTAAAAAAACTGCCTGTTTTAAAATAATTCATTGTATTTAGAAAATTGTTTTGTAATCATGGTAAACTTAAGATTTTGCAATCACAGTTATCTTTTTAAACAAAGTTATTCCCTAGAGCAGGGATGTCCAAACTTTTTGGCAGGAAGGCCACATCATCTCTCTGACACTGTGTCACGGGCTGGGGAAAAAGAATTAATTTACATTTAAAATTTGAATAAATTTACATAAATGACTATATTAGAGATAGGGCTTGAATGAATGAATGAATGAATGAAGGTCTTGCAATAGCTCGTCCTATATAAGGCCTTGTGCAAAGCAAGGCCAGACTTTTCTTCACTGCACTGCTGCTTCACAGATGGAAGGGAGTGGAGGGAGGCCTCAGCCCCCACCTTGTGCAAGAGGTCAAACAGTTGGCCCTGGCACTGAGAGCAGATGGGTTGGGCAACGTGGGTTCCAGCAAGTGTCCGGCAGGCCAGAGGCTAATTGGGAGCTCTCATTGGGAGCATCTAATTGGGAGACTGGGAGCTCTCTAAGGGCTGGACCGGGGGTCCCTGAGGGCCACAAATGGCCCCCAGGTTGGGGTTTGGGCACCTTGCCCTAGAGGTATCAGGTAGCATATAGAAATACACAAGACAGTGCTTTCAAGACTTACACAGACATAACATTTAAACAGTTTCTTTTTTTAAATTATACACTATGTGTAAATATATATAATCCATGGTTAATATGACAAACCAGGATGCAAAATGAGTTTGCTTGCAAATAAACACCTTGCGTTAACTATTATTAAATATTACCTCTGTGTTCCATGATCAACCATGATCAAGGCAATTGCCCCCCTTGCAGGTCTCACTGATGTCTTGCTACACATAACCTCTGAGAGCAGGGTATAGCTCAGCAAGAGAAACCTCCGTGCCACTGCACTTTTGAGACTTTAACCTGGGATAGAACTAAATACGAATAAAAATTGTCTATGTCAAACCCTACTGCAAGAATGCTAGACTAATATTTTAACAGTTAAACAAAATAAATATACCTTTCTTTGTCACATATTTCATGCTTTCAGAAACAACAAAAGTCTTATCTTGACCATCCAAGAAGGAAAAAGTTGACAAATCATTTGTATCTATAGGAACTGCAAAAATAAAAGCACGATTAATTCATATCAAATATCCATAACATGAGAATCAAAAACATGAAAGGAAGAACTGGTTTACCTGATGGAGTTATAAAATTCAGATATCTTTTTTCAGCGTTGAGAATTTTGTCATTTATATGTGAAACTATGTTCTGTTGCTCCATGATGAAATCTACGGCATCTTTATGATCATTTAGCAAGCCCTATTGGGACAATAAAAAAATTCACTCCAATTTCTGTACCACTCAAGAATTGTAATTTCAATCTAAAGCTAATTCAAAGCTTCATACGTACTTGGATATTGCCATGAGCTGCTGAAACTAGAACTGGTAACATTAAGATCTATGCTCTGCTGACCCGTGTGGTGAGCCACTGGGGGCTGCAGACTGGAAAGTTCTCTGAGATAGTATTCTCTTATGAAGTCTAAATGACTTCAACATTGGTTTCCTCTGACCTGGTAAGGCTATGAAGATTTCCAGGTCAGGCAAAGTCCTGGGCTGGACAATGGCCAACCTTGACTGTATCTGCCCGATTGGCCATTGGCTCTTGTTACTGTCAGGGCTTCCACTATTGTCTGTCACCTCCACCAGTTCTTTCTGGATTTTCCCCTCAAGATGGGCCTGGCTGAGCAGACTCATGCTTCTTACTTTCCACCCTACCATCTCTTCAGGCTTCACAACAGACACTAACAAACGGGGGTGAGCGGTAGAGATTCTATATAACCATTAATAATTGCCAGTAGATCCATGAGCAAGAAAAAGAGAACACATGGAAAGAGATATCTATTCTCCAGTATGTATTTTCTTACCAATATTCATCTTCATGTTGTGGCTCCAAGCATCTCAAAGATTAACAAATGCTTAGTTAAATTCTAAAGCATGGATGATCATTATGTATTAGGTTTCAAAATCATGACTGCAAATTAAAATAACGATGCCATTTAGGTTTTCACAACATTAATTCCAAACCACCTCATTACATAAGATGTAGAATAGAAGCACCACTGAAGCTTGGAGCACCACGACTCCTGCCCAGTATTTCACTGCACATTTTAAAAAGAATAATAATGCTAAATATACCATGAACACGGCCCGCTGGAAGGTCTCTGTGGCATCCACCATCTTGTGCAGAGAGGTCCCAAGCTCAGCAACATTCATCTCTTTTCTGTTAAAAGGCACACCATTAAAAAGAGCTTGAGGCAATGGACCCAGGCCAGTCTTCTTATAAAACGCTGCTCCTGCCTAGACAGATCAGGGATGTCACAGTTATACAGAATGTAGCTGACTGCAGAAAAAAGAAGTGATGAGATATCAAGAGACAATGAACACAAAGATCTAAGTACTGTCTGCTGGGACAGCACAGGGGCAAAGTGATTCATTATTCTCTTGCAACATTCCAGTAAGTTTTGTGCTTTTTTTAAAAAAAGCTCGTAATCACCAGATGAAAACATGATTGTCTGAAACAACCAATGAAAAAGACTGCAAATGCACAAAGATGCAAGTGTTTGCTTAGACTTGCAGTGCTGAAGTTTAGCTGACAGCATCTAAAGACAAGTTCTCCTGTTATGAAGACAGGTTTGGCCACAATGACAAACCACAGAGGAACATGTGCTGTCATAGGTATGGAAGGAGTTTGTGATAGGTAAATGAAACAGGTCAACTTCACTGCCCTAATGTTAGCTGCCAATCCTATTTTGAAGTTTGCCAATAAACCTAAGTATCCTGGATCTAGGATGAATTTTAAAATGTTAGGACTGTGCCGTTTCCTGTGCTATTGGTGGTGCTGTGGCGGTGGTGGGGAAAAGAAAAGCACAGTCCCACAGAAGAAAAACACACCCCATACACACAAAGAGCAGTTCCCAATGGCCTCAAGTCCATCTGATGATGACAGAACTGGGGAAGATGGAAGAAAAAACCTCTAACGCCATCAAAATCAATCAGAGCTACTGGGAGGGTTAATGCGAAATATGCTATTATTCCTCTTGCAAAAAAACGATGTGCAGGACTAAGCTTGTTTTCCCTTCCTCCACTTGGACCCTTCTGTGGCTTTCCAATACTTTTTCTGGGGCTGACACTACTGCCGTCCCCCCTCCCAACCCCAGTACATCCATATCTGCCTTATCTGTGATGCATAAAACCTACATTTTTTCAAATGCACACTGATACATTTGATTGTGGCCATTCCCATGGGCATTACAGCACCAATCCATCCCACTGTAACTGTTCTTACAAGACATGCATCTGTGTCAAAGTAACTAATGTTGTAGATTAGGAAATACTGAATCTCTTCAAAGTTCTGGCACTCCAAACCTGTAATTTGCAAAGCTAAACACAATTTGGCCCACCCACGCAACACATCAATGGATACAGAACAGCTTTTTAAAAAATAATTTTGCTACTTCATCTTCCAAACTCTTTTTCTAATACCTCTCTCTTCTCATCATACTCAGAACGAAATCCCAGGATCTCTCGCATGTTTGCATGAGGAAATTTACTGCGAAGAACACGCTTCACATGATCCAG
Organism: Tiliqua scincoides; assembly: GCF_035046505.1. Lineage (NCBI taxonomy): Eukaryota > Metazoa > Chordata > Lepidosauria > Squamata > Scincidae > Tiliqua > Tiliqua scincoides. The sequence goes on from NC_089823.1 coordinate 112,539,870, forward strand.
AGAAAGTACATCCCCATCTTTAACTTCACGGTACATCTAATTAACAAAGGAGAGAGATAAAGAAATGAGATAATCCATTCCACTGATATATTCATATTATATTAAACCCTTATCACCACACTGCAAGTGGATTGTAAAGGTTTCTTGTCACCCAATCACAGACCCATCTACTGTATTTTATTACCCAGTTTTAGGCAATAGCCAAGAGATGGCACACTTTAATACGTTCAACCAATTAAACTTCAATGAAGTGTTCTCTCGCTCTTAAGTTCATCCATCATTTGCATTTCTGTGCACTAAGGGAAAAGGAAAGGTACAGCGGAAAGAATAAAAGTACTATTTATTTTCTCCATAATTATGTGCATCCATCTTGCTTCCTTCCAGTACCCAACCCTAGATTGGTCAGGCAACCAAGACAAAGATTTACATAACAAAACTGTCTTGTCGCCATTTCATCCTTGAGCATTAAAGGATGAGAAATATGAGTAAACTGCTGAGCACATACTTGTGTTACAAGTATCACAGCAGAGTTGTCAGCAATTTATGTTAAAAACAAGTGGTGGGCATAAAATTTCACAGCTGTAAATTAGCTATTAATAAATTTACGCTGAAAATTAAGGAGTTCTGTTACTGGCAGACAACTCTGGAACAGTCTTCTTTTCTTTGGAGCAAGGAATCCCACTGACTTTAAAAGAAACTTGGATAAAATTAAAGGGACTCTTGCTCATGTATGATATTATTCTGCTGTTTCATTTTGGTCCACTGGGTGGAAGGTTGTATTTTAGCATCTTGTATTCTCTCTCTCTCTCTCTCTCTCTCTCTCTCTCTCTCTCTCTGGTTCTGTGAGGCAATATCTACTCCCTTAAATTCATCTATTTAATAGTTTCTGTCCCGTAGCTAAATTTGGTTGGGGCAAGAGCTATTTACAACATAGATAAATACACACTGTGTGAATGTAAGAGCCCTAATGGTCTATTCTAGTTCAAAGGTCCATTCTATTTCAGCACCCTCCTCCCCCAAAAGAGTAACCAGAAGTATTCCCCCCCCCCGCCCGGTAAATGGTATACTGCCTCTGAACCTGGAAGCTTCCTGTTAGCAATCAAGGCAAACAGAAGTGCAGAAATCCACGCTGCAGAAATTTATCTAAATTCTATAGTCATTTTACAGTCATCTAAGGGCCCAATCCTATCCAACTTTCCAGTACCAGTGCAGTCACAGTGCAGTCCCGAGGTAAGAGAACAAATGTTCTCAAACCTTGAGGAAGTCTCTGTGATTGCCCCCCCCCCACTGAATGCAGTGCACACCCCATTGGCACAGCTGCACCGGTACTGGAAATTTGGATAGGATTGGGCCCTAAGCCGTCAGATACCATCACATTATGCCAGTGGTTCTCGAACTTTTCCGGCTCGCGCCTCCCCTGATCCTTGTGGCCATTGGTCACAGCTCCCTATTACAACACCTCACCTCAGTTACCCCCAAAATGGGGATGAAGGTGTTATAATTATACACTAGAAACAAGGCTGCCAGCACTCTGAGGCTGCAATTCTAACCACACTTACCTGAGAGTAAGCCCCATTGAACAAAATAGGACTTACTTCTGAGTAGACCTGGTTAGGATTGTGCCCTGTTAGCAGCACACCTGGAGGGTTTTGGAAAGGGAGGGGGAAGTGATGAATCTGCTGGGGGAGGGGAAGACTTTGTTTTGTGTGTATCTGCTAATTGCAAACTGAGACCCAGACACTGTTTGGCTGGAATCCTAACCCCACTTTCCTGGGAGTAAGTCCCATTGATCACAATAGGACTTACTTCTGAGTAGACCTAGCTAGGATTGTGCCTTTTGTCTTACAATAGCAGCCAACAGAGTACCCCCCCCCCCCAAAAAAAAAGAGGCAAGAGGAAAAAGGGATGGCTGAAAAGGAATGGGGATTTTTTATTTTTAATCAATTTTTGGAGACAAAGCCATCAAGAATGGCTTTTTTTCTTTTTTGAAGGGGGAGGAAAAAGAGAAAGGTGAAGATCCTGGGTTAAGCTGACACAGACCCCAAGCCTATGTAGGTCTACTCAGAAGTAAGCCCCATTTGAGTCAATGGGGCTTACTCCCAGGAAAGTGTGGAAAGGATTGCAGCCACATACAGCAAGATTACAACTCACCCCAAAGTAGATGGGGGCTGCTCACACACATACACCCAGCATGCAGATGCCACCCCAGTCCCCCAGGGATGCAGGCTGGGGCATTTGCCCCTCCCCCACTAGGAGCCGAGGAAAGCGCTGCACTGCCTGGTAAGTTTCAAACTCTTCCCTCCCAGTTTGAAGCCTACCAGGAGTGCCCCTGTGCTGATGAGATGCAGCGCCTCCACACTCTTCTCTCCTCCAGGCTTGACCAATCCCAGGATGCCCAGGGCGAGGGGCACCCTGGGAAATGTAGTCCTTGGGGAAAGGTTGCACATGGAGAGAGCTCCATGATGAGATGTGGCACCTCTGCCTGCCCAGCCAGCCTTCTCTCCCACCTCACCCCACCATGTTTCACACTGCCCCACCCACCTCACCTCACGCAGCCCCACCCACCTTGTTCTCAGCCTCGGAAAAGCAGCAAGTCATGAGGCAGCCAGTGCAGCTGAGCAGCTGCTGGCCACCTCTCTCCCTGAGATGCCTGGTGACGCCCCTGGAGGCTAGCCATGCCTCACTAGGGAGGCAGGACGCACAGATTGAATATCTCAGCATTATGCAATAACAAATTTCATGTTTTAACTATGCATCTTAGAAAGAAGTATTTTATTTTATCTGATCTGAATCTACTGCCAATCAATTTCACTCAGTGATCCCCAAATTTTAGTGTTATGAAAGAGGGAAAAGCATTTCTCTAATTTTCTCTGGAAAATTTTTAAAGCAGCATGTAAGCAACCCCCTTCCCTCCAGTTTTTTCTGTGTCTAATCTAAAAAGTTCCAAATGTTTTAAGTTTTCCTTTAAGGGAAGGTACTCCAATCTTTTAGGTTGTCCTTTTTCTGTGCCAGGTGAAAAAAGGTCAGCTGTGGAAGCAGTTATAGGCTTTTTAAAAAAAAATGCCAAGGCACAGCAGACAGGATAGATGTTCTTTCTTGTTTCCAACATGTTTTGATTTTCAAAAACATCTGAAAAGCTAAGTGTGTTTTTAAATTTGTATGGAGTGGTACTGAATTGCTCCTTAAGGTTTTAAATGGTCCTGAAAAAGAGGCTTCAAAATCAAAAAGTGTTGGAAACAAGGACACCATTCCTGTTAGCTTTTGGGGGGGAGGGGGTTGGGGTATGCTTTTACTCTTTTCTGCACCTTTTCCAACTCTGTATCCTTTATGGAAAGAGGGGATAAGAACTGTATGTGTTGTTCTTAAAGCAACTGCACTGTTTTTATAAAAAGTCATTAAAACACTGAATTTTATTTTCAGTTCCTTCCCTAAGAACGCTGAACCTGGATTTCTCCAACTTGTAGTTGGATTCAGTTTCGTACTCCTGGTGAAACTGAACACCACAGTTGGGTTCAGGAATGATTCTGCCCTTCCCCCCCCCCCAACCTTGGTCTCTTTACTCTTTGAGATTTGTTCAGATCAAATTGATCAGATTGTTCAGAGACCTTGCGGATTTCCAGTTTCCATCTGCAGTGTGTTTCTGTACTCTTTGAGGGCCCAATCCTATCCAACTTTCCAGTGCCAATGCAGCCATGCCAACATGGCATATGCTGCATTCTGCAGTGGGACGGCAGTCACAGAGGCTTCCTCAAGGTAAGGGAATGTTTGTTCCCTTACCTCAGAGCTGCATTGCAGCTGCATTGGCACTGGAAAATTGGATAGAATTTGGCCCTCAAGGGACCCGCCACTTCTTGCTTGTATGCCTAGATTATATGCATCATAATCTACCATGTGGGATCCTACATTAGAACAGGACATTGAAATTATTTCAGGTCCATTCAGACTACAATATGCACATACAAATATCTACATCTATTCAGGGAAAACCTGCATGTAAGCTCTTACAAGAACAGGGTTAGGCAAAATCAGTTTTTGATAAATGAATGAATGAATGAATGAATGAATAAACCTTTATTAGGCATAGATAAATGATACATTACCATATCCTCCACTTCTCTCCTCCCCAGAAATAAACCCTGCCCTGTGGCCACTTTCTATATGTAGGAAAGCAACAGTAAAAACAAATAAGGCATTCTTTTCATTTGCTTACAAGTACTAACTTTTATGACGGCAGCAAAAGCATTAGGAATGTCCAGTTCATCTGCAAAGTAGTTAAATGCTCTCCATAAAGCAACTCCAGCATCCTCATTCTCATGAACCTCTTTGTCCGTATTCAAAACAAAAACAAATCCAATTCTGTTTCAAGAAAGAAGAAAATTTGGCAAGAGTTGTATAGTTTTATTAAACCACATTAAAAGCAGATTAAAACATGCTGCTTTAGCCTTCAGATACACAGACAGATACTTCTCTACAAAATGCAAACATTTTAACAGGAAGAAATAACTGGCAATGTTCAAGATATTAAAGATGGAGATAGTCACAATGAGTTACAGCATATAAAACATATTTTAATTAAATGTTCTGTAACTTAATATAGGGTGCCCATGATGTCTGTGGGTTTGGCATTCATGGATTGCAGCTATCCATGGGTGCTGAATGCCCCCCCAGCCTTCCAAGCATTTTCTGAGGCCCACAGAGGCCACACCCAGCTGTCCATAGCCGCTGCAGGCGTCAGAATGCCCAAAAAAGCACAGAGACCAAAACAAACTCTACTTCCAGTTTTATCGTAAAACCAGAAGTGACAGTTTTATTGCCATTTAAGACATTATCATAGACTCATAGAGTTGGAAGGCACCTAAAAGATTATCTAGTCCAATCCCTGCCTGTAACAGGAAATCCTCCTACAGCAGAATGCTAGATGCAAGGGAGGGCACCAGGATGAGGTTATCTGGTGTGCTCCCTGGGGCACTTGGTGGGCCGCTGTGAGATACAGGAAGCTGGACTAGATGGGTATTCACCTACTTTGTAGCCACATTGCACTGCTGACTCATGGCCATCTTGTGATCCACTGCAACTCCAAGATCTCTCTCACATGTTGCGCTGCCAAGCCAGGTAACTTCTATTCTGTACTTGCATCTTTGGTTATTTTTGCCTAAGTGAAGAACCTTTTTCAGGCATTCTGAGGCTTGTAGCAGCTGCAGGCAGTCATGTGCAGCTCTGTAGGCCTCAGAAAACCATTCGGGCCTGACCAGAACCCAGCTCTGTTTGGGTTCAGAGGTTAGGGTGAGGGTACCAAAAACTGTGGTTTTCCATATCCATGGGGATTCTGGAAATGGAACCCCTGTAGATAAAAAGGGCCCCTGTACTATTATGGCCCAAGCCTATCCTCAGGGTTTGCCGGTGTACCTCAAGATCTACCACAGTTGCAGCTGCTCAACCAGTCACTGGAGTGTTGTGGCTGATGAGTCACCAACAGCACCACACAGACTGATTGCCAACAGGAGTCTGCCAGTGGAGGAGCTGGTACAGAGCCAATAGGGGGTGGATGAAGGTGGCACCAGCTATGTCCCCATAAGGCTTCTCAGAGTGATGTCAGCAAAAGAGCTGACATAGCTTTGAGGAGTCCCATGGGGGACCAGGCAGCAGCTGAGGACTTAGTCCCAAATCCTAACCAACTTTCCAGCATTGGCATAGCTGTGCCAATGGGTCGTGTGCTACATCCTGCAGTTGGGAGGCACTCACGGAGGCCTCCTCAAAGTAAGGGAATGTTTGTTCCCTTATACCTTGGAGCTGCATTCCCCTTATGTCGCTGCTGGAATGGGTTAGGATTGCACCCTCAAGTAATTTTTTTCTTTATTTACCTCTTCCAATCAGTCTGATCTCCTGCCAGTGTGCAAGATGCACCAGATGTCATGTTGGTGACCCTGCACTATACATGCCAGTCCAGGCAACCAATAAGTTAAACTGGATTGTTGGATAAGTTGCGTAACATTGCCATTTTGGTATCCTGGGAAGATCTTCTGTAGGGTCACCAAGATGCTCTAGGTCCATCTCAACTTTCTCAAATTTATGCACATACTCTTTTCTCTCATGTATATTCCATTGCCAAGATCTTAATTTCATTCCCAACTTGCACAATCAGAATGCAAGAGGTTGATTAAATACCACCCTTTGCAGAGTATTGCATGGGAGGGCACCAGGATGCAGGTCTCTTGTTATCTGGTGTGCTCCCTGGGGCATTTGGTGGGCCGCTGTGAGATACAAGAAGCTGGACTAGATGGGCCTATGGCCTGATCCAGTGGGGCTGTTCTTATGTGTTCTGTAACTCCTTTTCTCATGAATAAGCTCTGTTTAACTGACAGCACAATCTTATGCATGTCTACTCAGAAGTAAGTCTCACTGTATTTAATGCAACTTACTCCCAAGAAAGTGTGTTTAGAATTGCAGCCTTAATTTAGACAGGGGGCCGATTCCCTTATCTGCAGATTGCATCTGTGCCTCCCCCCACACGCACCATGTGTGTGTGCCCCCTCCAGACCTTATAAGGTCACTTCCAGTTTTACGAAAAAAAAACAGGAAGTGACTTATTTTGACTATGAGCCTGGTAGAGGCTGTGGATGGATGTGCGCGGCCTCTGCTGGGCTCAGAAGACTCTCTGGAGGTGAGGAAAGCGGTCCCTGGTATCCGCAGTTTCAGTTAACCATGGGGAATTCCAGAACAGAAAACCCACGGATACCAGAGCATGCCTGTATTAGCAATGGATGGAAATCCAAAAGTTACTCCCATGACTTTTACCCAAAATAATCGTATATTTCATTGTATACCACCTTGGATGAAGATCACACCTGTCCATTTTGTCAGGTTTGCATTCATTGAAAAACAGCAGTTGGTGATAGTTTCAAAGAAGGGCACATCCATCACAATACCCTCATTTATAAACTTCACTCAATTGAGATTATCTTCCCTATATCATCAAGTAGGCAAACTAATGCGTAAGTCCTAATTCTATGATAGTCCCTGCAACTACAGGGAAGGAGAGAGTGTACATGCTAACCACCACCATTCTAACAGAAGATGAACATCACAGTTTAAGTTACCTAAGAGGTACTTTTTGACTGTAGATTACATCTACTAGTTTCATGAAGTCAGCTGTTTCTTCCTGAAGAGGATCAATAAATAGAACCTAACAGGAGAAGAGAATTCATAGGTCAGGCAGCACTCTCTTTTCTTTTCCTTTGCAAACTTAAGAGCCCAAGGGACCACACAAGCTCCACATAGAGGAAGTAAAACTGTGAATGGATCATATTATTTCAGGCCATTGTTGTGGGTTCACAAGATTGAAAACTCCACCATATAAAAACTTCCCTCCACATGGAAATCTAGATGTTAGAGAGAGAAGGAATGTAGCCTAGGCAAATCACCTGACATACCTGTATTTCATGAGGAGTAAATTTTCCTGCAAGGAAGAGCATTCCACTATATGAGTCCCCACCTGCACCTAAGGCAGTACTGTACAGCAGAAATACAGATTTACCACTACAGTGAGAAGTACAAACACACACAATAGCTGGAGAAACTGGGAAGACTTGCACATTAATTTCTAAGAAAAGCTGAGAGGAAAATGTTACTAGTATACTTTAATTCAACTTTGGAATTTATGAATTTGTACTAAAAGGCCCAGCACTGGGTGATAAACAATAATACAATTGTCATCCTAATATTGCTCAGGACCCAAAAATGTGTATGTTTATCTGCAGAGATCCTCTGATTAATGGCACTTTTGTGGGGGGGGGGGGCGCACGGGGGATTTGAATAAAACCTAAAATATGTCTGTTACCTACATTTGGTCTGCAGATTTTTTTTTATGCTGTAAAAATTACTAACCTTGACTGCTATATTTTTTATTGCTGCTGAATATATTAGTCTTTTTTTAACCTTGTGTACAAATACAAAGAAATGGTCTCCAATAAAAAAAACCTTGGGATTTCAGAGGCAAATTCATACAACCACAAGGCTTATTCATTTGACAATTGTCATCAATATATAAACAGCCCAACTGAGAAAACTGCCGCCAGAGGGTCTCAACAATAGAATTTTTCAAATACATGTATTCAATAGCAACTGGTTTGAGAAAATAGTAGTCAAGAATAAGTTTATTCCATGAAAGAGAAACAGTATGTTGCACATTTGCTGTATTAGAATTTAAGACTTCTTGACAGACATCAACAGGCTCTCATATCGTAAAGTGTCTCTAAATAAAAAGCCTAATCACAAGGGAGGATAGAAGCCCTATTTTTCTCCAGGGATAAATTGAGTTTTGGTGTTCGGCCTGCCCTGTATCCAGCATGAATTTTGGGCTGTAAGTGGCTTGACCCAGAGCAAGGGGAAATGCTTCCCCTTACCCCAGGGAAAACCAATGCAGCCTTAATGGGTCTACTAGGATCTCCACCACCTGGAGAGGTGGCACAGATCCAAGCAGCCTAGAGCCATATCATGCTGCCCAGGAACAGGTTCAGAATTTGGTACAAGTGCCGGCTCCTGGTCTCACCCCCGCTGTCTCACCGTCAGCCCACAGCCCTGCCCACCTTCCCCCCACCCAGAATGCCTCCTCCCTGCTTTCCCCATGCCCCCCCCCCACAAATCCCCACACTGGCTGAACTGGATGCAGCGTCTGCAGGCTGGTGCACCTTCTTGCGCCAGTCCAGTTGACTCCTAAGGAGGTGCAAATATGCTTTATGGCACGTTTGCAACCCTCCCAGACTGGCACAAGGGACTTGCGCTGGCCGGGCGCACCGTTTGGATTGCACTCTTAGTTTTCAAAATAATGTATAAAATTAACTTCTTCTAGAGTTAAAAGAAACCTAATTTATGATATTACTCTCTCTTCCTCAGAAGGAAAAAAGACAGCTTAAGATTTCCGGTAATAAACTCAAAGAGTTAGAATTGCAGCAAAAGAGAAGTATGATGAAAGGAAGAGATCTTGAAACACTGTCAACAATGCCAAATTCTTACATGTATTTATGTATTCATTCATAACTCATGCCACAAGGCTGATTTACATGTTACTATTATGCATAGAAAACACTTCCACAGGGTCAGATTCCAAAGCATGCTGCTAAGCTTTATATACAGGAAACATTCATAGCAACATTTGGAGGCTCAGAGGCTCCATAGGCAATGTATGAATGTGCCCACAATAGTTAAACAGATGAGGTGTTTTGGAATGAATTAACAATATTTGAGCACATAGTCTGGTCTAAGAGCCCAGTCCTATCCAATTTTCCAGTGCTGGTGCTGTTATGCCAATAACAGGGTGTGCGCTGCATCCTGTGGTGGGGAGACAGTCACGGGGGCTCCTCAATGTATGGGAACATTTGTTCCCTTACCTTGGGGCTGCATTGGTGCTAGAAAGTTGGATAGGATTTGGCCCTAAGTCAGCTTCTGTAAAAGCTGCCCGAAAGTAGAAGCCAGCAATGAGGACTGCATAGGCATGTACTCAAGGCAAAGGAGAAAAAACACATTACACTGCAGCTCAAGTCTAGGGCAACTTGTTTCTATTAGGACCAGTTCCCTGGTTTGCTTCAAAAGGTTCAGACTAGAACTGTTTTAGCACCAAGCCCCCAAACAGAGGCCACCAAAAGCTCCCTCCTGTGGCAACAATTCAGGCATGCAAGAAGGGTGAGAAAAGTAGCATTTAAAACTGCATTAATCTGTGTGTTGCCTAATCAGATGAAAAATATCACCCCTGTTGGTGTTACTAGGCAAAGCCTCAGCCGCTGCGCAAACTTAACATGGATTGCATGATGCACTCTTAAGCGTTACACATAAACATGTCAAATGCAGTCAAGATTGGTATGTGGGGGTGTGAGAGATGGTATGAGCTTTTCAGTGACTTCCATGTGAAGGACTCTAAAGTCTAATGCAGCTCTTATATCAAAGTATATATTTAATTTGCCCAGTACATACAGACACAAATACATACCATGTTATACAAATTACGGCGAATCTGTCGCATTATTCCTGCATATGCTGGTTTAAGAAGTTCTTGAAAACTTGAAGGCCACTTGTCATACATATGATCCTTTTCCAGGTTATTGACCCACTAAAAAAAAAAAAGAACCCAGTGATTGCCAAAGTTCACCAAGTCACCCCTTAAAACAAAATGTTATAGCCAAACTCAAAGCTCTCAAAAGTTCCATGTTAGCAACCTGATACTAAACTCAACACCCAATTGTAAGGTTGAAATGTTAATTATAATTAGGAGCTTGTTATGACTCTAACTGTTGCGGAGGCTCTTTTCAGTGAGTGGATACTGCACTGTGAAGACTTTCAAGCCATCAAACTACATGGGCCAAAGGCCCATTCTGAGAATCCTGATCAAGAACTTAGCACCCAAGTGGCAAGAGGACAAAAATTCTGTGGCAAACATGTCACTGTCTCCCACACACATGATCGGATTATGTAAATATTCTCCCAGATGCATGAAAATGGCTAAAGGAAAAACAACTTCCATGTAGATAGGAGTGTTTCACATAGGTACTAGTCACTCAAACATAAAGGCAAAAACCAGAGGATCACAATGGATTCTGAGGTTCTAAAATAAAATCAAAACAATAGGAGACAACAGATACCGTATTTTTCGCTCCATAAGACGCACTTTTTCCCCCCAAAAAAGTGGGGGGGGGGAAGTGTGTGCATCTTATGGAGCAAATACTGCAAAAAAGAGTGCACGTTGGGGACCTTAATGAAGGGGGGATCTTCATGCCAGTTTATGATCCCATTCACCCTAATAAAGGGAGGGATCTTCATGCCAGTTTATGATCCCATTCACCCTAAGAAGGGGGGGATGGTTCAAATGTTACTCTGCTATAGTTTATTAAATATTTTATTACACTATTTGGTTCAGAATATTTTTTTTCCTGTTTTCCTCCTCTAAAAAATAGGTGAGTCTTATGGTCAGGTGAGTCTTATGGAGCGAAAAATACGGTAGGTTTATGCTATCTCAATTTCTTAAATGCTCCTCCATTTTTAAAACTATGCTAAAAATTTTCAAAGCACAAATATACCAGAGAATAAAACTTATCAAACTTTATGGTGAAAAGAACACTTTCCAAATTGATTTATCTGCCAAGGATCACCCAGACATTGCAGAGAATTCTAGAATCTGTTCTAGAGCACATGCACTCTTCAGATCAGACAATTGCAAAACCTATTGGTCACAAGATCAGCCCTGGTAACTGAAAACATGGTCTGACAAACATCCAGCCCTTCCTATGTTCCACAGTTCAGCTACACTGCAGGGCAACACCAGTGTTGGTGGGCAAGCTGTCTTGTTCCTCATTACCCATCTTCTCCTTTAGGAAAACTTGACAAGCTTCCAAAAGGTGGAAGATATTCTTAAATAACCAAAGCTGTTCTTACCACAATTTACAGCCCAATCCTATCCATGCTTTCCTGGGAGTAAGCCCCATTGACTCTAATGGGATTTACTTCTGAGTAGACATTCATAGGATTGGGCTGACAGTCATTTAGGCTTTAGTTATTTTCAAGTTAAAGTTTTTCTTTAAAAAAGAAAAAAGCAATTAAACTGTTCTTTAAAAAAGAAAAAAGAGAGTTCAGTCCACATGGGAGGATACAGTATGTATTGCCGGAATTGAATAATTTTTTTCCTCAACCACTACCACTATTAACGTACTTGTCAATAAAGGACAATTTGGAATCCTCTGGAAGTCTTTCCATTTCTTTCTCAGTTACAAAAAAAATATCATTTGATAATGAAGATTCTGCTTTAAATTCTTTATTCACAAAAGCACATCTACAATTAATAAATATAACAGTGAAATATGGTGACTGAACATAGAACTAATTAATAGGTTTACTAGTGTTTTCAGTTGCACATGTGTCTTACACAAATGGCTTTTCTTCTAATAACTGGCAAACCCACAGAAAACAAGGGAACCAATTACTGAACTAATAATTAGTAACTGAGGCGATTCTGTCACTGGACATCTTCAAGCAGGGGCTTGAGATGCACATTTTGGAGATGCTCTTGATAGGATTTTCCTGGTTCAAGCAAGGGTTTGGACTAGATGGCCTTGAAGACCCCTTCCAAAGCTATAGTTTCATCCTCAAGCAAACACAAAATGTTGCTCTTGGAAGAGCAAATATTTCAACATGGGTAATTTGAAATGCCTAAGAGTTTCTCATAAACATCACAGAAAGCAAAATGCAGCTGATCTGTAAAAAATGAATGCATCCTATCCTGTACCAGTTGTTTAAAACTCAGAAAAACAGGTAGAAATTTACTATACCCAGCCTGCCCCAAGCAGTAATCAGCAAAATGACAATCAGTGGTTAAAATAAATAAGGTTACTTACTATTATTGCAGAGTGACGGATGTCTAGGGCGTAAGTGTTATCATCAGAACGGATAGATAATCTCAACAATTTACTAAGCATGTCTCCTTTAAGGCCAAGAGAGTGAAGTCCATGGACTGCTTTGCCTTCCAGTTTCAGAGTTTCTAAAAAACTTTATATTTAAAACATATATTTATGTAGAAAACCATACAGAAGAAAAAGCTGAACAAGCAAAGAACAATTCAAAGACATTTCTTAGGGCTCAATCCTGTTCAAACTTCCAGCATCAATGCAGTCACAATACAGCCCCAAGATAAGGGAACAAACGATAGGCTAGGATAGGCCCCAAGTTTTCTTTTTCTTCATGTTTTGTTTATGCAGAACCGATACTGTATTATGACTGTAGCAGTAAAGCCTTAGATACCAATTTACTAAGCTGGTGTCACAGCATGGAATGATTGCAAAGAGAACTCAACAGTCATTAGTCCACTTTTGTGTGGAGATTGAAAGCCAGCAAAGTTGCTAGTGCAGGTCCTAGTAGGCCCATTCTAGCACCAGAAGCTTATCCTGGTTACCCTGGTTACAAATGTTCTCTTACCTCTGAGATGAGAGGAGATCTCAGGGACTCCCATACCCATAGGATGCAGCATGTGCTCTGGCACATGCATCAACAGGGGAGGGAAAGGATAGGATTGGGCCATAAATCAGAGACTGCTCTAAGACAGTGTTTCTCAGACTGTGGGTCGGGACCCACTAGGGTCATGAACCAATTTCAGATGGGTTGCGTATCACCTAGCATAGCCACTACTGAAAATACAAAACTGAAAATACAGGGTACAGAGCTGCTGGGCAGGGTGGATTCCCTGTGGGAGAGAGGCATGCTGCTTTGCCCTGGTGGGAAGATGGGGCTGGAGGAAGCTGGAAAGGGGGTAGTGTTTGGAGAAGGATCGAAGTCTGTGTTCTGCTTTGATGTCCAAGCTGGAATGTTTGAATTCTGAGTTATGCAAAATAACAGCATGGGAGTGCTGTGTAATAGGACCTTTGGCCAATTCCAGCTTAGGTTTGAAGCCTAAATTGATGTCACTTCCCATCATGACTTCACTTCCAGGTTAATAACATCACTTCTGGTGGGTCCTGACAGACTCACAATCTAAAAAGTGGGTTCCAGTGCTAAAAGTTTGAGAACCACTGTTCTAAGAAGAAACTTTACAGTTCATATGATCAAGAAGGGTTGAATGCTCTGAGCAATGGGAGAGAAGAATGCAGAGAAGATTGGTCAAGAAACAAGGAGGTCAAAGAAAGTGGAACCAAGCATGCAGTGGCTCCTAAAAGCAGGTTTTAAAGGGTAGGGAAGACAGAGTTAAGGCAGAGGGTGGTGAGTCTATAGCAGTGATTTTCAACCATTTTCATCTTGCAGCACACCGAAAGGGCACTAAAATGGTCAAGGCACACCATCAGTGTTTTAACCATTGACAAGGCACACCATACTGTTGGTGGGAGGCTTACATCCCCCAATGGCTCTACTAATAAATGACCCTTTCCCAAATTCCAGTGACACTCCTGGGGACCATTCGCGGCACACCAGTGTGGCATGGCACAGTGGTTGAAAATGGCTGGTCTACAGGAAGGGGAATTTGCATTTACCTATTCTAGTCCTGCTCTCCCTGCAGTGACAAAAAGGAGCAAAGAGGGTCAAGAAGTGGTAAAGGGTGGTGTGTGAAGTGGCAATGTTATTTCACACAATGATTTGAACTAAGCCATCAGATCTTTGACAGATAGCTTCTGTGAACCTTTTTATTATTCTTTTTGTGTAAAATGTAATCAAAAATAGTATATGATTGCTATAATGACCACAATGGTTGGAATGATAAATGCTTTTGCTTATTTCCTGAGCAACTACAGGTTGAGCCTACTTATCCATGGATTTTTGACCCACGAATCTGGCTCAACGTGGGTCCTCTGGACCCCTGTTGAGCCACATTCAGCCCAACCTGAAGTCTCCAGAGGCTACCGGGGACTACCAGAGCACATTCGACCAAAAACCAGATGTGCCCTTCCAGGACATCCAGAGGCCATTCTGAGGCCTGGGCCTCAGAACAGCTCCGAGCATGTTCAGAACTCAGAGGACCCTGAAATCCACGTGATTTGATATCACACGGAATTTGGTGTCCATAAGGGGTCCAGGAACAGAATCCCTGCAGATAACAAGGGTCCACCTGTTTTTTGTTCCCCCTCTCAATATCCCCCCCTGGGGGGGGGGAGGAACCAAAGAAAATTTTGAACCAACCAACCACAGAATGACACACATTCATATTTTTTTCAGGATTGCCAAGATACAGCTAACTGCAGTTTAGCTGAACTACTGATCAGGAGAATGAGTTGAGGATATAATAAAAACAAGACACAGAAGTAATACTTTACCTAAATGGATCATGAAAGTCGAGGTCTATAGGAAGGCCATTTAAAAATAAACGTGCATCGCCAGGCTGAAGTTCAAGAGTTTCCTGTAAATGCTAACAAGGAAAAAAAAGGGAGAGGGAAAAGAATGTTGCCAAGTTTAGTAAAACTGAGATAAAACAGTTTAAAAAAAGAATCTTACCAACATCTGAATAATTCTAACTTGAATTTTGAGGTCTGTCTGAACAAAGTGACATTAATTTGGGGAGGAAAAAAACTTAGGCCACAAATTATTCTTATATCCAAAGTACTGTAGAAGTGATATTAATCACGATTGGCTGTCACATGTTCATTTTTTGTTTAACTGTGAAAAGCAACAACTGAAATGGGAACTAATCAGGGTCAGGATGACAGCACATAGGGAGAGCCATTTAACCTTTTCTCACCTGTACTATGATCCTGACTAAAATGACCTCCGCTCCCCTCCCCCACTGCTGTTTTCTTTGGGAGGACAGTGGCACAGGGGGAAGGGGTCACAGAAAGGAAACAAGAAAACCAAACACAAAAGACAAGCTTTACACTGGTTTGACAAGTTAAACTGCAAATGCTGAACATTCTTCCTAGGGTATTTCACACCCTGGTTATCTGCAGCACTCTACCACTGCTCTACTTTCTCACAATTAGCCCTAACTAACATTTCCTTATATGGAATGCCATTAAAAAGTCTCAGTTCATGCAAATTGGAAGGCAAGTGTAAAGGGAAGACTTGGAGGCAAAAGAAGGTGCAGCACCTATCAATTATTGACAGCGCATCTCTCCCTTGCTCTCTGCTTCCACTCTTTTTATTGGGTAAACTGGGAATGAGCTTGAAAAAGGTAACGTGCTGTCATCACCCAAACTAGAGAGCCCAAACAGGAGGTGGTTGCCTTGGAAAAATGTCCCTCCCAGGAGAACACACAAGCCTAGGTTTCCTTAAAACCAGCCAGCAGCAGAATGTGAGCAGCCTGGTACATGTGGTAACCCACTACCTCCCTAAATAAACTGAGACCAGACAGACAAAACAGAGAAAGGAAAGAAGCTGATCAATTGGCTGCAAAATCAAAACTATAGATGGGAAACTGCAAGGGATAAAAATAAGGTACCGATCAATAGGCAAAAGGAAATATGGGAGCAGCAAAAGATGGCAAGGATGCTAAAAAGCAAGTGAGAAATAAAGTACAAGCCCTGATTTGACTAACTGGATACTTTCCCTGTCCTGCTTTTTCATGTTGCCCAGGTCCCTGGTCCTTGCACCCAAACTTGTAGCAAGGAAAGTGAGTGACCTACCCCCCCCCCCCAGAAGAATCAGCTGCTTATTCTTCTTCTTATGGGAAAGTGACACCCCAAAGAAGAAGCAGAATCAGACCTGGGCAAAAGATTACAAGGGTATGTGTGACGTTCACTATGCATAGCCTGTGAGTAATAACTAGGTTCCACCTATGGAACTGGGTACTAATGAGGGAGATGTTAAAACTGGACTCCTGAATTCCACTTTCTTGGCAATCAGGTGGGCTTCATAGTCCAATGAACTGGCTTAAAACCAGATAATTTGTTATTGGTCAGTTGGGAAAAAGGAGAAGATTAACAACAACACAAAAGGATAATAACTTCTGCATCTGAATAGCTCAGCTGCTGCTTCAGGATGCTGAGGCACCACAAAAACCTGTGGGTGGTTTGAATGTTCAAAAACAGGTGAAACATATGGGAAAAATTAGGACATTTCACTACAGCAAATATGATGGTATACAGATCAATACACTGTACAGAAGGCATTCATCTACTACTGCTACAGACCAACTGTTATGACATTATACAATTACAGGTTGGGCATCCCTAATCCGGAATTCCGAAATATGAAACTTTTTTGAGCACCAACATGGCTTTCGTTCTTTCTTTTTCACTTTATTGCCTAAAGAAATAAAATCACAAACTGTTTCATGCACAAACCTTGTTTCATGCACAAAATTATTAAAAATATTTTATAAAATTACCTTAAGGCTATGTGTATTATGGTATATGAAACATAAATGAATTTAGTGATGTGATATAGGCCACATCCCCAAGATCTCTCATGCATATGCAAGTATTCCAAAATATGAAAAAATCCAATATCCAAAATGCTTCTTGTCCCAAACATTTCGGATAAGGGATACACAACCTGTATAATATAATAGTAGAGGATGGGGGATGTGGGCTTTTATACTTAGTTCTTTGGGACCCACAATGGGCTTCTTGTGCACATGGCACAATCCTATCACCCACTTGCCCAAGTGGATAGCAAAATCTTACTTAGCCTTAAAACACCTTTCGCATTCTATACATCTATACCCTTCAATGCCATTCTAACTGCATGTAATCATCATATACTTTCCACTCCTTAATAGCCTTTAGTCAATTTCCTGTATTGCATTTTCTATTCAGCTTTCATTATCTTACAAGGGAATCTTTTAGCACTGCACAGCTTGAAATCATGCCTCTCCCGCTGCTAGATGAATGTCATGAAGCTCAAAAAAGTGTAAGACCATTTTTTCTGTAGTAACACTGATGTCTGAATAGCTGCCAAACGTATAATGGAGACAAAGAAGATTGCTTTTTTACCATTGTACTCAAGTGCACCAAACCGTCTCTCCATGTGGCTTTAGAGACAAGTGCAATGGTATGGGTCAGGTTTAATTTACACCCAAATTAATCTCAAATGTCATTACCTATATTGAAAGAACTGACACTGTATTTTCACACTTCGCTTCAAGTTTAGACCCCCTCTGCAGCAGGTGCAAAATAGGGACCACACACATCCCCCTTATCCACGGGGGGTTCCATTCTGGAACCTTCCGCAGATATCTGAAACTGTGGATACAGGCAAACGCCTGTCCCCAAAGTTCTGGAGAACGCTCCCCCTCGGAGGCAAAGCAGGGGTGTCTAGAACTATTTGTTTAATTAGTACAGGGGCCCCCATATCTGCAGATCCCATATAAGCGGATCAGGCCTGGGCCCCCAGTGTGTGAACCCCTGCATGCACCCCCTCTGGAAGGGGGATATCTATCCCTGGCCTCTGCTTAGCTCCGACTGAGGAGCCACTGAGCCCGGCCTCCCAACACATTATAAGATATTAAAAACATTACTTCCGGTTTCTCTATGAAACTTGGAAGTCAAGTGTTTTTAGCTTCTGAGCTCAGTCTGAGCTCGGCTGAGGCCAGGGACATCCATCCCTGGCCTCTGTTGAGCTCAGAGGCCTCTCTGGAGGGGGTGCGCACGGGAGTGCACACACTGGAGGGGCCTGGGCCCGATCCATGAATAAGTGAATCTGTGGATATGGGATCTGCAGATATGGGGGGCCCCCTGTAGTGATTAAACAACTATTTCTAGATACCACCACTTCCATTTTGGGAATGCAATTTGATCAAATATATTCAACATTTTCTACTCAAATGTTACTTTGGCTGCAACATTTGAGAAAAAAGGCTTAAAGTTCTCCTGCTAGGTAACAGGATTTTCCAAAAAGAGAGCAACTGACATCAAAACACATTCAGATCTATTTTAAGAGCTATTTAACTACCAGTACTTGATACCATTTTACACTGCGTTTATGCAGCTGCTGCAGTCTAATAAAAATGAGTAATCTGCAGTAAGGCAAAAAAGGAAACCTTAAATAGGAATCCACCAAAAGAAGCCTATTAAACAGATCAAATGGCTCAAAGAAAAAATAGCTTCAGGGCTTAAAAAAAGAGGAAGTATTTGTTTTAGATCAACCACGTAAAAGTGTCAGGAAAGCATGAAAAACAATATGCTCTTTAATAGAGATTTTCATGGGCATGGAGTTCAGAACTGCTTTGAAGCATCTACAAAATAAGACTTGCAGCTTGATGCTAAGCATCACTGCTACAAAGCCCATCTGAATTCAATGCGTCTTCCTTCCCATAAGTCACCGCTGTGCAGCTGAAAAGCCCTCTCCGTCCCAGTCAATGCTTACAATTCTGCCATGCTGCTGCTGCTCCTGTCACCCAATCACATCACAAAGACGCTCTTGGCAGTTGTGTCTATTGCCAATACCCCTAGGAGGCTGCGCAACAGGATGTCCAGGTGACTCCATAGAGCATCCTTGTGACTAAGAGAAGCAGCAGCATGGTGGAACTGTAAGTGCTACTCGCACGGGGGAGGGCTATCTCCAAACACCGGATCCAGCCCATCGGCTGAGGATTGGAGAACCCTGCTAGAAGTGAATTTAGAATTGCAGCCTGAATCTTCTTGACTTATGCTATGAGGAGATGTGCCCATTTCTGGAATTTCAAGGAATGTATTGTAAGTCTAAAAGATAATCTTAAAACCAGGAAAGTCAATGACTTTTAACTAAAGAGCCGCCACAGAATCAAGTAGCCCAATCGCGGGGCTACTTCCCTTACCCAGGGAAAGGGAATGAAAGTCCCCTTCCCCCCAAGGAGCCTGCAGTGGCTACCTGGTGCACACAGGATACTGTGGCAGTCAATTTTGGTGCCATGGCAGCTCCGTGCACCAGGTAGCTCAGGATTGGACTGCCTGACACATCTTTAAAAACCCAGGACATGATCAGAGCAATACAGTCACTTTTCTGGTCAAGGAGGGTTAGGTTACTGACTAAATTACCACCCAATACAAATAGCCATGAGTTTCAGGATAAAAAAAGAAGGGTATAAATGGAAAAAAAAAATAGAAACTAGCAGATGTATTGGGGCACAGACTTCTGTAGATTAAAGCTTGCTTTGTTAGTGTACTCTAGTCCACAAAATCTTGTGCCACAAGAATAAATCTGTCTTTACGGTGCCATGAGACCCTCCCTTGTTTTAATAGAATTAATGTTACCTTGTGGAAACATCTAGATTAAGAGTGTCAAATGGTCTCTAAGGTCCACAGACTGGATACAGCCCATAGAAGCTCTTTATTTGACCCATGTGATTATTAGGCTCTCCCAGCTCTGACCCTTTAGTGGTGTGGCTTCTGGCAAAGGTCGGCGAGGAAAGATGGGAGGAGTCCTCAGAAGGCAAGGAACACTATTGGGCAGCACTATTCAAACTGGGGCATCGCAATGCCCCAACCTGACAGCCCTGGCCTCTGCCCTCTTAAGGAGCAGGGGCAGAGGGAAGGCAGCAACGCGATTCCCAGGATAGCATCACTAAGGGGGGCTGCAGGGACTGGGATGTACTCACCAGTCCCTGCAGCAGCCTGTCGTGCAGCAGCCTGCACAAACATCTGTAGGGCTTCCCGACATTCCAAAAATGAAAGTGGAGTGATTGCACTCCACCTCCGCAAAACTGAAAGTGGAGCGTGATCGCTCCACTTTCACTTTTAGAAGGCTGGGGAGCCCTGCAGACGCTTGCGCAGGGCTCCCCGCACCCCTGGAAGGCTGCAGCAGGGACTGGTGAGTACATCCCAGTCCCCACAGCCGCCCTTAGCAACGCAATCCTAAGAATCACGTTGCTGCCTTCCCCCTGCTCCCGCTGCCTGCCTCCCCTCCCCTGCAAGGACTTACTGCAGTCCTCAAACTCCCTGAGAGTTTGAAAACCACAGCTATAGGGGAAGGGGCAGACCAAGAGGGATGTGAGATGGAGATGCTGCTGAGGTACTGGGAAAGCTCAATTATCAAACAGGCCGCCCTTGCAGCAATGCCACTTCTGCTGAGGCGTCATCTGGCAGAGCACCTCTCAGCTGCTGAGCTGCAATGTAGCATCTCAGCAGAAGTTGCGCAGCTGAAAGGGTGGGAACATGTGATCATTGGGCTCTCCCATATCTTGAAAATATGATCAAGATTTGCATATTTTCTGTTCTGTCATTTGCAGCTGAGCTCTTAAGCGAGAACTAAGCACCGTGTCTGACCATCATTTGCTTAATTACATCACTTCAGGCTTAATGATGTCACATCTGGTCCTCGGTAGGCACAGCAAATGCTATTCAGTCCATTGAATGAAATTAGTTTGACACCCCTGCTTTCAACAAAGGAATTTCTGTGGTATATAGAGCAGCATTTCCCAAACTTTCAGGGAGAGTTTGGGCTGCTGTAAGTGTTTGTGGGGGAGGGGCGATGGTGGCAACACAATCCCCACAACTGAGGTGCTGCTGAGGACGAAGACGCTGTTTTCATACTTACTCATGGCAGTGCCACAACTCTCAAGGTGCAGGGAGCCCACAGCCCCCTCTGCTGGGCTCCCCAAGCCTCAGTACTGCTAAAATATGTGATCGCAATCCATTTCCGGTGGGAGAAAAGCATAACTAAGTCCAAAGGTGCTCTTCCACTTGCACACAAGACCTTCCCCAACTCCTTGCAGAAGCACGAAAACTTAAAGTGCTGCATGTGTTCTAGTACAAGTCCTTGTATGCCTGCAGAACAGTGCCAGTAGCTATTTTCCTTCTGCTTATAGTCCTTGGAGATTTAACCCAAAGAATGGGAGTGCCCTTGCAAAGCTCCTGTCCACCGCAATGAGGATCTTGAAGAAAAATTTCCCAGTTGATTGTACTCCATGTTACTTAGGTGGGATTGGCAATTTGCATGTTCAGACTTTGGGACCAAATATCTTGGACTGGCCATGGAAAGGTGGGGTGCAATGAACAAGCACTTACAACACAGTGGTTTCGAGGCCAGTTGGCTTTCAGACTTCTCTAACAGGGGTCATGTTGGGGTGCATGCTTACCAAATGTCACTTTTGTAACCAATGTAGGAATTCCTGACCAATATTGATATGTCAGTGAGGTTCAAGCAACATTACATAATATAGGTGGTGCCTCAGCATTCACGGGGGTTTTAAGAATGGAACCCCCACCAATGCCAAAAACTGCGTTAAATAAAATCAGTCAAAAAATTTAAAACCATGTCTTTTTGCACAGTTTAAAAAAACTCTTTCTTACCATTGTAGTGTGGCAGAGCAGTAATCAGGAAGTCTCCAGAGCTTAAAACAGCTCCATTTGAGCTCACACTGAGTCAAGGACCTTGACTGATCACTTTCATTGTGCATTCTTTCAGCTCCAGAGTAACAGGAATCACAGAATCATAGAGTTGGAAGAGGCCTAATAGGTCATCTAGTTCAACCTCTATCTAATCCAAGGAGAAGGCTCTTGCCTCGGTGTGAACTCAAAAGGAGCTGTTTTAAGCCCTAGAGACTTTGTGATTGCTGCTCTGCCACGCGACAATAGTAAGAAAGGAGTTTTTTAAGCTGTGTAAAGAGATGCAGTTTTTTTTAATTTAAAGGGCCCTTCTCATCCATGGTGGCACATTGAGTCAAATCTGCAGACGGTGAAAAAGTAAATGAGAAGGGTGGACCTTTACACACATACTGTTAAATACAATTTGCATTATGCAATCACATAATAACACTCCCAGTTGCCAATGAACCCGCTTTCCTAAGTTTGATGGTTAATTGTCCTTTTTTATACTAATATTTTTTACTGTCAGCATACGTTGGCCCCTTTCCCCAAATCAAATGCTTCTACATGCCAACTTTTCATTCCTCAGTTATTGATACTCAAGAATACAAGCCAGCAGTCCAACAAATGTAGTTGGAGTCAGCCATTCAGGCACAGGTCAAGGCACAAAAGAGAGTCCACCTGGTGGGCCAACCTCTGAGCTCTCACTACAGGTGCTAAACTGGAGACAGTGGAGCACTCAATGCACCATCGGGGGGGGGGGGCATGCAGAAGGCATAGTGGGAGCGAGCCAGTTTGCTCCCAGGCCCCCAGCAACCTGACACCACTGATGTGTCATAGTCATGGATTTGAATACCAGGCATAAAAATATTTCTTTCAGACTTTTCAGGAAGTCTTTGACTACGAGTGTACAAGATTTTAGTTTCCTGGCTAAAAATAAATATCCTTAACATTTAAGAGGCGTACAAGTGTTCAATTATACATTAATTCTCACACATTTCTAGTAATCAAGAATTTGTTTGAGTAATTGCACACAAAAATTTCAACAAGCAACTTTCTATCCCTGTAAGTAGCAAGGCAAACATCTGTTTCAGGACTGGCTTTTAGGCAATTTGGGCATTTTTGCCCAATTGGGTCCTGCACTGCCCTTATGCCCACCGCTACTTCCAACTGGCCTGAAATTGAGTCACAGCTCCCCCCCCACTGCTGCTTCCGATTGGCCCAACGCTGGTGCCATGCAGGCAGCAGCATGCGCACTTCGCTCTTTCCCTACCCTTGCAGCTTCCAGCTCCATCCTCTCACTACGGAACTGGCTGCTGCAGACATGGCAGCGTTGGGCGAGAGTTGGGGAGTGCTGCAGGCTAGGCAGCACTATACCACTAGAAGTACAGGAGTCTAGAATTAAAAGCTGTTTTTCGCCCTTGGTCTGGCTCCATTCAAGTTGAGCTAATAAAATTACTAGAGGGGTCCCTGCAGCTTCTAAGGCTGGCCCTGATATGCTCTACATATCGAAGGACATATCGAAAGGTGACCCAAGCATTGTTCCCTCCCCACACTTTGAGTATACAGACCATATAAGAAAAGGAGTACTATATGAAGGAACTCTGACTAATGTCCCTTTAAACTGGGGACAGGTAGTAGGTCAGTCATATTGAATCAATACAAGAGGCTGGGGTAATACAATCTACAGGATAGTACTTCAAAACACAGTTTAAGCATACACCACTGTTATTCAAACTGTGAGGTGCGGCTCTTTAGGGCAGCACCAGGAACTCAAAGGGGAGGCACAGCGATACAGTCACACCCCTGGGCAGAATACGAGCCCGTCTTCTGCCCTTTTTTTTAAAAGCAGAAGAAACAGGAGTTGCTCAGCTTCGAGAGTGGTTGCTTCCACCCCGCCCTCTTCCGAGCATGCTCGCCTTGAGGTCCTTAATCCTCGCTGATCCTTGTCTGGTTGGTTCCTAGTTCCCAGCCTGGGATCGCTTCTCATCAAAGTGAAATCTCTCTTTTCAATCACTCCCACTTCCACCTTTCCATCTCCAAACTTCCTGCTTTCTTCCCCCTCCCCTTAAAGTTGTTTCCATGCAGTTGGCAAAGGGGGAGGGGAGAGACAACTACACACTTTACTTGGCCAGGAGCAGAAAAAGGGTACTGTTGTTAAAGTGATTTATTAAGCTTGTTGTTTGACTGAAGAGGAAAGGCTGTATTTTTAAAGTGATGAATCTTGCTATTTGAAGGGAATACCGGTACTTATTGTTCATTGATGAAGTGATTGCCAGACCAATCCTATCCACACTTTCCTGGGAGTAAGCCCCATTGACTCTAATGGGACTTACTTCTGAGTAGACATGCACAGGCTTCAGCTGTGCATCTCCTAGTATAGGAGCCAAATCAGCTTCCAAACCAAATCCTTATCAGCTCTGATATATTTTCATGGTCTATTTTTGTTTTCCCCACCAGCTGCTGGAAAAATTTAATTTCATTAAATTAATAAAGGGTTGAATCCTATCCAAGGAGAATGGGAGAAATGACTAGTTGGATTGGGGTCCACAGGGGTGTGTGTGTGTGTAATGTTGGTCAGACTGGTTGTTCACAAAGTTCATTTGATAAAACAATTCTATTGGTATGCTTACAAAGTTTAAAAAAATGAGTCCTCCTGGACCAGACAAAATCTACCTACTCCAGCATCCTGTCTCCAACAGTGATCAGCAGCTGATCATTTATAAAGCATGTATATTGCTGTGTAATATATTTTTAAGATCTGCATTTAATTAATGATATGATTAATATAATTAATATTAATATAGTTAATATATATTTAAAATTATATTATAATAAATATATTATAATATTATATTTAATATAGTTAATATTTCTGGCCACTTCCTGTTTAATGATGTCACTTCCAGCCCTCAGGAACATGATGGGGAGTCATGGCCATCAGCCATGGGGGTCAAGGGAGCCACTGGCCAGAAAAGTTTGAGTACCAATGGCATACACAAAAGAGCCCAGATATCCAACCATTTATGCATAGGGGCAAGAGCCCAAAGCTTAACCTTCATATGTTTCCAACACAGAAATGTATAAATTACCATGTATGCAGGCACTTGAGTGTTTTAACTGATTTATGTTCGACTTCAGAGGTCACTTGAAGCTGCTTTTTCCAGACTTAAAGCTCAGCCCCTGAAGGCATCATTTGAACATTAATAGCCTGCACTCCCTTCAGCATTCACTTAGCTGGAACTGTAGTTGTTCAGTAGTTCGGCAAATCAAGCCATGCTGTGCGTTCTTTGAGAAGAAGAGTATAATGAGCAGTAAAGACTGAACTGATTAGCATGTCTATTTGGGGGAGGAAATATGAGTATTTTGAAATTTTCCAAGTGTTTTTTTTTAAACCTCATTATATATGCATCTCCCAGAACAGTACAATTAAAAAAAAAACAAAACTGAAACCAACCTTTTGATTTTCCTTTATTTCTTTTCTCATTTGTAGGTTTACCAGCACTTTACTCAGGGACCTGAGAAAATAAAATTCACATTCAGACATAACAAAAAAACTGTGTGTGGATGAATTCTCCCCACCTTATTTTTTGTTTAAGACAGGTTCTCAAACTGATGTGTCATGACACCCCAACCAGAGAAGCTGTCTGTGTCCCTTTAAGGGGTAGGGAGGGGGGGAATGCAGTGACATGATCAGGACATTGTGCCATTGCCAGGGCTTTCAGGGGCATTTTTACACTTACCTCAGCCCATGTTGGCCTCAGGAGGGTACAATGAGCCCTGTGGACACTCTGTAGGAGTGTAGGACTCTGTAGGACACTCTGTAGCCCCCCAAGCCTCATAAAATCTAAAAATAAAGATTGCCACCTACTTCCGGTTTCGAGATAAAAAACCGGAAAGACTTACAGTGGCTCTTGAACTCCTGGAGAGTTTGGAAACCACTGATTTAAGTGAATAAATACTCAGGGTGTTTTGAATGAAATTATGTGTATGACAATCCAGAGCAGGGTACTAGAAAACTGTAAATCTTTGACCTACACAAGAGAAGGCCAACTTCGGTTTTCTCTACAATACAGAGAGAGATAGGAGAAAAAAAAGTGTGTTAGCCAACCAAACGTCTTCATAAATGATCAGACTATACCAGATTATGAAGCCTTTATAGAATGTAGAATATTGACCAACCATCATTCACAAGTTACTGTACTGGACTCATCCCTGGAATATTTTCCTCATTGGATTGAAGCCCGGTTTTTTGAGGGGAAAAGTTTAGGGGTACCTGATTGGTTTCCCTTGCAGAAGCTTCCTGATTTTAGCTTTGTACTTATCTGCTATATTTGGTTTTTATAAATGTAGTTGGTCCACATCTTACACAAGCGTTACGTTCTAAGAGTATAAAGCCAAAATGGCTTATGGTTGAAATGCCCTTAAAGCAGTGCTTCCCAATCGTCCTAGAACTGGGACTCAATTTTAAAATGACTATCTATTGCAACCCACTAGACCAGAGAGAGAGAACGAGAATGAGAACGAGAACTAGAAGGAAATATTTTATGTATTAATATTAATAAATTATTAATTAATAATAATTGGGGTCCTGTGCTCCCAAGTTTGCTAGAGACATTACACACATATAGTATGTGTGCATAGACATTTATTATACTGTCCCTAGAAATAGAATTCAAGGACTGTCCCCCCCAAACCTGTACAGTCCAGGGAACCCAGAACTGAAGGTTGAACTGTTCAACCAGGGAAGGTTGAACTGAAGAGCAAGATGTACACTTAGCGACTTCCAGGGCAGACAAAAGGCTGAAACTGGGTTCAGAAAAGGCACACAAATTACTAGAGAAAATCATAAAAAGTGACATTTTGATTTGGGGGTATGAAGATTACTTCATACCACAGGTTAGCATTCCAGCTAATGATTTTCTCAAATTGGGCAAGGGTGCTTGTAAAGATTTAGTGTTTCTAAACTTTCGCAATCTACCAAAAATTAACTTGCAACCCATTGATGGGTCCCGACCCACAGAATGGAAAACACTGCCTTAAAGTCAACAAATACATCTCTTTTAGGAGTAAAAGAGCAGTACGAGAGACACATATAAGGCCAGAGTAAACAACAGTTTCATTTTTCCATTTCAGGCTCACTCTGGGGCATAAATCGAGCAAGTAGAATAGTAGGCAGAGTTGCCTACACTATTTAAATTACTGCTTTTGTCTATCTTTTTCGAAAGGAGGGGGCGAACATTGTTACTTAAATTCTTCTGAGTCAGTCGCCCTTAAAATGCAGGCCGACTATATATAGCTTTTCAAGCAAACCTCACAAGTAGTTTACATAAAATAATTAAAGCAGTAACAATGAATATGAAAATTATACAATGAAAATTCAAACACAAGCAGCGGAAAAAGTCAGATCTTTTCATGCTGTACTTTTAAAGCAGTTTCTTTCACTTCGTCCCTCTGCTGTATTTGTTCTGATATTTCATATGGGACTAGATGTCTCAATTTTACTGTTTTCTGCTGCCTTTTCTATGCCATTATATGTTTTGTTTCAATTTATTTTATTCTTCTGGTTTTACAGTTAGCCACTTGAGTTTAAAAGCAGGATACAAATATCACAATGAAGAAAAGAAATACATGTCATAACAATTGGACACAACTTGGCTTTGATTAAACCAGTTTAATAGTCAGTAAAGTGGGGGACTTTATTACTAGGTTATTTGGTTATCTCATTTTCACAAGATTGAATTATACTGTACGTGAAAAATAAAGCAATTTTTTAAACAATTACAACAAGGTTTATCTGACTTAAGATACTTCTACAGTGGGAAGATTTTCCTTGCTATCTGACTGAAGTGTTGATATGCATGTTTGATATGGAAAGTAAAGTGCAACCTTTTATAGGACTCATGTTTATCCAAAGAAGAGTGTAAGTATTTGGACTGTCAAGGCTACTACCCAGGATATAGAAATGATTAGTTCCTACATTCACACTATAAACTGACTTTTTTCTGTAATATCAGAAGTATATGCACATACTCAAGGACAAATCATAAACATGTTCCATAGCAGCTCCAGGAGCCATGCTTACAAAAGCCAAGATCTAAAGAGGCTCTGGCAAGAAGCTTGCAGTAACCTAATGGAACAATTGACTTTGTCTACAGATGACCTTCACTGATATATTTCAAATTGTTTTTGAAACTCCCCTCAATGTCAATACCAATACAGGTGGGGTGGGGGGGGAGAGAAAACAAAACTAGAGTTCCTTTGGGTTCATGAAACATCTATCTTCATGGGTTTTGGGATCCTGGTTCATGTGCTGCCAGGCAAGCAATGTCTTCCCAATATTGCAGAAGATGTGTTTGACCTGTAGTTTAAACTCAGGGACCTGACACTTCTGTAAACTGCGGATCAGATCTTAGGAAAAGCAGCAGCAATAGAGCAGCAGCTGTGTTTCAGCTATGTAGAATGGCATTTTTCTTTAAAGCAAAGTATGTTCTGGCCTAGTCCTCCCCCAGGCAGTAAATCTGTGTCTGGTTTGTACTACTTCGGACAGTAGATGGAAACTCATGTAACTGAATGTTCCTCTATGCAAGAGAAATTGCTCCACAATAAAAACAAGCATGTCGAGGAGAAGGATAGAGTCACAATCTCTAAACTCACAATCTGCAGTCTGGAAGTGATACAACCTTGGCCTCAACTACTTCCTCTTCTGCACCTCTCACTGTGAGAAGTAAATGAGCAAATGGTAGAGCTCATCATTATTGGCACATGGAAACAATTCTGACCCTATGAAAATAACCTCTCACCTCATGGTAAGAAGCAAGTGAGAAAGTCTACAAACTAAAGGGTCACTCCTAATCTCAACTTAAGGAAAATCAAGGACTTCTAAAAATAATAACATAATAGCTACATACATCCACACCCCTTGTCTTCATTTGTTTCTGTGACAAGGTTTGCAAAATATTCTGTTATAATGAGTATTAAGGACTTTTTTGGATGGAGCTATTTTATATAAATGTCCCTTTTATCAAGTGTAATAATAAAATCAGTAAAAAAAAAAAACCACACCCACACACCCACTCTATATTTATGATAGCTATATTCAACTATCTACAAAGAACATTATTCACATTTTTGCAAGATGTGAGACAGCAGTAGTCACATCTATTGTTAAGCATCCATGACACACTTTCATTGTTACCTTATTCTTGGCTAGTATTGCCACCATACTTCAAAAGCTATAGCAAGCTGTGCCTTGTAATGTCAAACAAGCACAGAGAGCCATTTGGGATTCCAGGCATGGCAGATTGTAGCAATAGCTTATTATTTGACAGAACAGTTGAAAAAGTCATTTGGCTTTTGCAGTGAAGGTTGATCAGAGGGTTGTTGTAAGGGTAAATGAGATAAGAACTATAAAGCACTTTGTAATGTGAATAATGCTATAGAAAAGTTCAGTTGTAATAATGATTACATCTGGTAGTAAAGGAAATCTCAACTCAAGACCAGTCGTATGAACACTGTTGAGGCAGTACACTGTTATGAGAAATCTCTTCGTATAAAGAAGAAAAATGTCAAAAATCTCCCCACTACTGTAACCTAAATGTTCAAGGGTATGTTCTCAAATATGACAACATTTAGATCACAATTTAATGTTAGGATTTACATGCTGGGTCCTCATATCTATTGAGATTTTCAAAAGTTATTTTTCAGTTCTGTTCTTTGTTAAGGCCATACATAACTCAGGTAGGCACACATGGGCACTCAGGTTACTCACCTTTGTAGATTTCTTTGCAAGGCTGCTCTAGCATAAGATAGCACAGCTTTTCGTAAACTGTGGGTCTGGACCCAGTAGATGGGTCATGAGCCAATTTCAGGTGGGTCGCCTAACATCTAGCTTAGCCACCATTGAAAATACAGAGCTGAAAATACAGGGAACCGAGCTGCTGGACAGGGTGGGTTCCTGACGGGAGACAGGCATTCTTTGCTCTGAATAGGTAGGAAGATGGGACTCTGGAATGGGGGGAGGGCTGTGTGGTTGGAGAAGGATCCAAGTCTGTGTTCTGTTTTGCCTTCCGAGCTGGAAAGTTTGAATTCCAAGCTTCGACAAATAACAGCACCAATGTGCTGTATAATGGGACCTTTGGCTGATGGTGGCTGTTTGAAGTCTAAATTGATGATGTCACTTACAGCCATGACATCACTTCTAGGTTAATCATTTCTGGTGGGTCCCAACAGACTATTATTCTAAAAAGTGGGTCCCAGTGCTTAAAAGTTTGAGAACCACTGGTACAGTGGATAAACTAGGACTGGACTGGTGAGACTCACCAGGTTTAAATCTTTGAACTTCATTGATTGATTTTGGGTCACTCTTTCTCCAGTTTAACTCAAGGTTGTTTGTATACCATCCTGACATCCTTACAGGAAGTATGGGGAAAAATTTAAGAACTGAAGATCAAACAAAATAAAGACAACCCAAATACCAGATGTAAATAATGTCATCATACCTGGCTTTTACTGGAAAGTTCTGTGCAATGTCTTTCATTACTTTTAATGCATTATAAACAGGAACAGAAAGGATCTGAGAAGCTGCTTGGAGACTAAGATCTGAAAGAAAATTAAAGATCATTGAAGAACGCAAGAGCAGGATTCAAAATTCTTTTTCACAGTAAACCCAATTTAGTTTCTTGGTCAATGTCAGTAACTAAACTGTAGCAACAGCAAGAATGCAAACAGGAAGAGGAGTCTTGTTGTCCGTTTCCTCTGCTGTCCACTTCCTGTCAGCATTCTCACCAATGCCTCCTCTAGCATTCTTCTAACAGCTAAGAGTCTTGGTTCTTACTTCCTTTTCCAAGTGTTCCAAAGCAAAAGGAAGAAAAAGTTTCTTTTTCCAAAGTATCCAGAAATGAAGGGAGGTGAGTCATGAGCGAAGTGAGTCAGGAGAGGTGGGGCCCAAAAATGTAAAACATTTTTGTGGGGCCTCCCCACTCACCAAGCAGCCATGGCAACAAGCAAATATGTGAAGCCCAGGGCTGATGGTGTCATGTGCAAAGCGCAGCACCTAGAAATAAGCGGCAGTGATGTGATGACATCACCACTAAGAGCTTCTGGGAGGCCCATTTTGAGCTGTTGGGACCCGGAGCAGGCAGGAGGGCCACACAGCAGTGTTCCACCTTGGCATACATGATTCCATGGTCAGCTGTGGAGCAAGCTGGTGGCAGTGGTGGAGGACCCCTCCAAACATTGGGCTTGCTTTGAACCAACTGACCGAAGTGCCGCAAGGCCGGCCCTTCATGAGCATGACAGGGGAATTTGAGTAGGGTTCGCTACTATCTACAGTTTTGAGTATCCATGGTATCAGCAGGGAAGCACCCCCTATGGATACGGTGGGGGGGACGCATGAGAGGGTGTGGCTTGACTAAGATCAGCTAGGGAGCTCATCGAAGGGATTTAAACCAAGGAATTCCTGATTCCGTCTTTTCACCCCAATGCTATATAATTTCAAAAGCAATGGATCTTAAGTTAGTTGCAGCCAACTTGTTCTGACTAACTTGAGTCCAGGTGTTTGGGTTCCTTTAACAAACCCGTGTCCTTGTTTTCTTTCCCTTCCCTTTCCTTAGACCAAGGGTCTCCAAACCCCGGCCTGGGGGCCAGATGCGGCCCGCAGTAAGCCTCTTTCCGGCCCGTGGCCAACCTCTTGTCCCCTGAAAGCCTCAGGCTCACTCAACTGAATGTGATCAGAACTGTGCTCCAATTGTGTCTGGAGGGTGTTCTGAAAAGGAGGGTGTTCTGAGGTGTTCTGTGTCTCTGAGGGTGTCCAGAGAGGTTGAATGAATGAGCCCATTCATTCATTTAATCACTCATTTAAGTTCCATCTCTAATTTATTTATTTAAATTTTATATTTAATTTTTTTCTGGCCCGCCACTCCACACCAGATATTTGATGCGGCCCTCTGGCCAAAAAGTTTGGAGACTCCTGCCTTAGACAAAAAAGTATCTCATACAGAATGTAAACCATATAAGAAACTGTTACCAATAATGTTGAAAGAGAGAAAGGCATATCATGCAACCTTCACCGTATTATGGAAAAAAAGTCTAATCTTCTGCAAGCTTCACGGTCAATTTCCTTCATCCTCAACATATTTTGGATGTGACAGAATAGCTTTTTAAGTAGTATCATGCCTTTTATTTTACAATGATAACACTTCATGGCCTACTCCTGTGCCACATTAATAGAAACGGTAAAGATAAATTGTACTATAGTGATTTCAACCACACAACAGCATCCTGCAGGTCGTCAGTATAGAAAGATTTCACATCTTTTCTTCCTTCCTCCTCTCTGAAATGCTTTAAGTGGATTTTTTCATCTGATGCTGCAGTTTACCAATACAATCTAAAATTGTTTGATTTAAAAAAATCACAGCATTCACAGAACAATATACTGTGTCTTGCTGTTTTATCCTACCCAATAGGGTCAGGACAAGATGATTGTAGTCCAACCACGTATCAATCTTGGTGGCTAGACTTATTTCTAACAGCTTAAGAAAAACTACAAGGACCCAATCATAGGTTACTTTAGACTCAAAGTAGGCATTATGATAAATGCATGACTGCTGCTAAAAACTGGAGATGCATGGCCAGTTTCCTCCATTAGCAGTAGCCAATGAGGTGAAGGGACACACAGAACATCATGACATTAGGACACAGGTGCATGACTCAGTGGGGACCCCACTACGGGGGAGACTTCTGGGTCCCACTGAAACAACTGGCCCTATCATTGGCCATCATGTGACTCACAACAGCCTAGAAGCCAATAGAAAAGAAAGAAGCCAATAGAAAAGTCACACTTAGAATTAAAAAAAATTTAGTCACTCTGCAACTCTAGGTTTTCTAATTCAATGTCTGGGACAGGGGTGTCAAACATAAGGCCCCGGGGGCTGGATGTGGCCCACAGAATCTTTTTATCTGGCCCTCAGGCTCTCAGGTGCTGAGCAGTGCTGAGGTGTTACTGCTGAAAGGGCAGCCCACAGGAAAATGGGGCTCTCCAATATCTTGAAATATGATCAGGATTTGCATATTTTCTCTTCTGTCATTTGCAACTAATGAGTTCCTAAGTGAGAAAAAGTGTTTATTTTTGGTTATGACCTGTTTAATGACATCACTTCCTTCCTAATGACATTACTTCTGGCCCTTAGCAGGCATCATGAATGCTATTTGGACCTTGGTATGAAACGAGTTTGACACCCCTGGTCTAGGCTATTAGAAGTTACACAGTGCCAATTTCGTTCTTCCAGGTGCTCTTTTTAGGACCCCTGTGAGTAATTCGTATTGGCCTCTGGACGGGGGAAGGAAGAGCTCATGCCAGCATTTCTTCACCTCACCCCCTTATCTGTTAGTTCAGGGGCTTCCAAACCTGTCATCAGCTGTCATCAGGGGCCACATCCAGCTCGCCACAAGATTTTATCTGGCCAGCAGCAACTTTTTTTTTTTGACAGAGCATTTCCTAATGTTTGACATTTTTACTCATTTTATATCATTTCTCAGTTTAAAAACAGCATTGTTTCTTTATAATTGTTACATTTCTCTTTTATTCTGAATCATATCATGCTGATTACCAAAAAAGTCCAAGTAAAATTTATTCATTCATTCAAATTTCATGCATTCATTTATAAAACTGATTTTTACAGCCCAGGAAAATGTGTAAAATATACAATGTGATAATATACAAATATAAAACATGGCCCTCATACTGAAAAGTTTTGAGACCCCGGCACTAGTCAATGCAGTTACAAGGTGGAAAGGGTAGGAGAGCCACTGCCCTCCCTCACCAACTCCACCAACTCTATCTGGTAAAGCATGTGGGAAGGACAGGGATTACCTGGGAAGCAGTCAATAGGGGGTGGGGGTGGCGCTTACATGTGCTAGACAATGATAGATGGGAAAAGGACAATGATGGAGGGAGGGTAAGCATGTATGTACATGGGCCCGAAACCTCAGCCTGTCATCAGCTGTTCAATCACAAAAGTCAATCCAGAGTCTACAGGAACAAAGGCTTCCCATTTTGTTTTTTATGAGATAAGGGAAGTTCTGTGCACATCCAGCATTTGCCTGATAGAGAAGGAAGCAAAAACATCTTGAACATATAAGAACTGCAGCTGTTACACAGATTTCACTATTATTGGCACTTACAGAACTTCTATGTATGCTTTCACAGAATTGTACTAATATGCATGCTGAATACCTTGTAACTCCCACACCTGCAAAGGTGCTGTATCATCAGAACTTTCAATCAGATATTTTCTCAACTCTGTCAGATTGTCTTTGAGGTCAGGATAGTTCTGCCTAGATCACAAGATAGATCAACAGTACATACCAGTCAACAGTATATACCCCACTTGGCAGTAGATCACAATACA
This sequence comes from Tiliqua scincoides, assembly GCF_035046505.1. NCBI lineage: Eukaryota > Metazoa > Chordata > Lepidosauria > Squamata > Scincidae > Tiliqua > Tiliqua scincoides. Next base: position 112,573,960 of record NC_089823.1, read on the forward strand.
TAAGACGTTGGAAAAGATGAATAAAAACGTTTAATTTTTTTTCTCTAGTACAACTGTGAGTTACCTGAATTATCCCTCATAACCAGAGTTGAAAATAGTGTTTGAAGCAAGTAATTTATGATTACCACTAACTGAGGTGCCCCTGCAGTGGCTTTACCATGTGAAGCTTGGCGTTCCGGAAGTTCTGAGGTGATGTAATCATGTCGCCAATGACCTTACAAGATTTTGCATTCTTTTAAATGCAGAAGCCTGCCCCTGGACCACCTCTGTTTGGCTATCTCTGGCCCTTTCTAGGCCCAGTTACTTTGTGTTCTCACCAGCACGTGGCAAGTGTTTGTTGGTGTGAGTGCAAGGCAACTGGGACTGAAAAGAGCCAAAGATTGTTGCACAGAGGCTTCGGTGGTGTGGTGTCACACCCTGCCAAGGTCACACCTGTTGCAATTTGCAGCAGCCACACCCATGTAGTGACGCCACTGACCACTACCAATGGTTAGTGCTTTTGCAGATACACACACACACACCACGTTTTGGTAAAAGCAAAACATGGAAGGTGTGGGGGGGGGGTTCACTGCACCTTGCCTTTCAAATTCACTGGATCCTGCCTTTTTGCTCCTACTCCCCCCCCCCAACATGTATTATCACCATCATCAGATGGTGATGGTAATTCAGTAACTGCACCTAAACATTCTTTTAACTACACCATTTCAGTGCCAAATCCGCACAAAGAGAAATGCAGTGGTATTCTTAGATGTTATTCCTTCCCCTAAAGGAGGTCGGGCTTGGAGAAAGATGGTAGGTTTCAGCTTTGCATTAACACCAGTATTTTTACTCAGATTTGAGTAACTTCTAAATTTTGGGGGGAATGCATAAAAAGGAATAGTCATTTTTATTTCTTTGTTCAAGTGGTTCTTAGTGCACATCAAATTTGTGTTGTACCTAGCAAAAATGGACACTCCAATCCTATGCCAGTAAATAGCCACTCTGAGGATAGTATAGGATATGGCGATTGCCCTCAGATGGCAGTTCCACTTGGATGCACTGTAATCAAATTCAGTCTGCATAAGCCTCCTCTATGGCTTCCATTTGAAAGACTTACAAAATTGCAGACTGGGACATTTCCACCTCTTCTTCCCCCCCCTTTATTGTTTAACATCCAGCCTGAAGACAGTCTCTGAACAACTTGAAAGCTTGCCAACCTCTGAAACATTTTAGTTGTCCTTTTAAGGTAAAATTACCCTATTTTGGCTTTTTTTCCCTAATGGACCAAGAAAAATAGTTCTGATGTTTTTAGCTCATTAAATTTCTCTCTTTTTATTTTAGATGTTTCAATCTCCCTCTCCCCCTCACCATGGGACCACATAAAGCCCAACATTTTTCTTTACAAATTTCAAGAAAAATATTAAAACACAAAAGCAAAACCAGTTTGTTTTGCAGGATAATCTAATCAGACTCTTGTTTTTATTAGAGAAAAAATTATCCTGGTTATTTCTACAGCAAGGATGGCAAGTTTCTATATTCCCAGGTATAGTTTCCAGACACAAGTTTGTGAACTGGAGCAAACCCATCCCATGATGAACAGTATGGCTTTTAATAAATGAGGTATTGCCTAGCAATCGGGTCTTCAAAAATATGAAGAACATTCATTTAGAAGTCATCAATTTGTAGGAGAGAAGTAGTACACAATCCCCTCAAGAGGCAGACTGGTAACCGTCCTTTTCCTTTCCAAAATGTGCTTGAGATAGTAATACAATAAAGTGTATATTTTTAAAAAGGAACTTTTTTCAACCGCACGTTGACATCGCTACCAGAAACCAGATATGGGTAATTTGGAAGCCAGATCTGGTCCATGGGTCACCAGGTACGTTCCATAGACTAGATAATTATCTACAGGTCATAACTGAGCATATATTATGCTGCATCATTTTAACATAAATGGAGATAACTGAATGCAAAGAAATGGAAACTAGGAAAAATTAAATATACCAGTACAAAAGGTATTTCCCTTTTATTTTTATTGAAAATAAAATATAAGTTGATGTAAATAACCAGTCTGTGTTATCTAGATATGGTTTATTTTTAAAAACTCACTTTGTATATTTATATTTTTTATCATTTTTTAAATCATATTACTATATTGTAACAGAAGCCACCTTCTAGAAAATTATAAAATGGTTCTTTTAACAAATCAACAATAATTTTAAACTGTGAGACATTCATAACTACTAATCTAAAATAAATTTCACAAAACAGGTATATAATGCTGATTTTTCAGGGCATTTTTTCTAAGCAAACAAATGCAACTATATAAAACCAAGCATACAAATGCAAAATTACAAGTAAAATCAACTCACTTCAATGTGTCAAAGAGAAATCCTCGGACTTCACTTTCCTCATTATCTTCTGTATCTGTTACATTACCTGTAGCTAAATGTGGCACATACAGAAAATATGACAATATGTTTGCTTTCCAGAAGTTATTACAATGGCACTTTTTTTTCCCTGTCAAACAACCTAACTTATACTTCCTAAAATGAGAAAAAAGAAATTAGACAGCCCTCAAATAGATGAAAAGGAGGACGATCATGCTTGGTGTACAGTGCTAGAAAATAGGTCTTTTCCATTATACAAAGGCTTCCATCTACAAAAAAATTACAGATGTACATTTCTGTATTGATTCTCAATGCCTGTGGCTACTTTTGCCATATCCCACAAAATGCAATCACAACCAACAGTGTGTGTCAGGAAAACAAATACTAGGTGAATTACTGACCCAATAAGACATTTTCCATTAACTTCAATGGGGCAATGCAGCAGATTACTGCCTTCAAAATTCTAGACACTTCCAAATATTTTGGGATAATAATGTCTCCAATAACACCACACACAGGAGAAAAATGTACCTTTAGTCTGAGAGTCATCCACCGCTTTGTATTCTGTACTCTTTATTGCAAGTTCTACACCATATCCGGACAAATACATCTTCTCAGAGCTGGGCTTCTGGTTGAGCACATCATTTTGAAGAGAAGGGAAAAGAAGAGAGTGTGAAGAGTTGCCATGTCTAAATAGCAGAAAAACTAAGGTTTAGTTCAGAATAAGTCTGATAGAAATCAGTCTGACTTATGGGTGAATATGCACAAAGTCAGGCTTTTTTCTTTACTGTAGCCAAGTAACAGGCATCTAACTAGAACAGTCTGGAACCTGATCATTCGAATTTCAGGACCAATAGATACTCACTACCTCAGTTACAGCTCAATCCTGAGGTGCCAAAACACCTACTGCTGCATCCACAGGCACTGCTGGTGCCACCAGAGATCTTCTCAGGGGAAGGGTCTGCAGTGGGTCTCCTCCAGTCTGTGCTGGCTATTTTGCTGATACAGATGAGAAGAGCTCTGTGTCAGGCTTTTCAGGCCCACATGGAGCATCGGATCCAGCAAAGGGCTCCACGGGTCTCACCTCCTCCTGCCCTGGCCTCCTCTGCCCCATTCTGCCCACTCTCCATGTCAAAATGACTCACTGCCAGGCAACACTGCTGGACCACCGGCCACCCTTCCACATGATGCTGAAGCTCAGCACCAACTGACGCTGGTCCATCGCTGGCAGCCCCTCTTTGGGTGCCTGAGACATGCCTTATGGCACATTTACAACACCCAGCACTGGAGCTCAGCGTCAGCGCTGAGGAGGTTTAGGACTGGGCCGTTACTTCCTCCTGAATTACAGTATCAGTTATTAAAGTTTGGCCACGAAATTGTTTTTTCACGTTGGGAAGATGTATGCATCTGCACATATTATCTATGGGAACTTTATTTGGGCTATACCACAGAGTTTTATGCATACTCTGAACACAAAAGTCTGCACCATCTCATACCAATAAGGCCTCCTGACCCTTATGACTCAATACTAGACCAAATTAATTCAATTTTAAGTAAGAATATGTTTTGATATTTTAAATCGCATGATATTTGTATATGAAGTCTGGAGCTGTACAGGGTATAAAGATAGGTCTGATACAAAGAAAAATGTAGAAGAAAAGAGAGAAAGAGAAATGCGTGACCAGTGACAAGTGCAATATCACTTCAGGAAACAGAGGAAAACAAATGGATTAACAAACTAGTGAAACTGAATATTTAAATCAGCAAAGAGTTGCAGCATTGACTCCCCATCCACTCTACAATGGTATGGGCAATGACATTCTAAAGGAGGAAGTAAGGATGTTGCAGGATTCATTGATATAATACATACGACACACACATGGAATCTTAGAAATAACACTTTTGTTCAGAAAGCACTCTCTTATCCCCAACTAGGCAAATGAGAGGATGGGGCTCTAGAAGACAATATCAACAATCTAAACATATATAAAGTAGCTATTTGCCTTCTGAGGGAGAAAAAGAAGTGGCTTTCCTCAAATGTCATGCAACTGTATGTTAAGTTCATATTGATGTTTGGGTACTGCTACTTGCACTCATGATACCAATCAATTTTATTTTTAATATGTTACCATTTATCTTCTTTTATGAACTCCACGTGATCTTTCTGAAATATGTTTCAGACGACTGCCTTCATTAATACAATTACAGGCATGTCCCGGTATCCGCAGGGGTTCAGTTAAGTGAAACTGCAGATAAATGTGGATGCACCCCACCCCCTGGAGGTTAGGGGAGCTGGGCTCCCCTCACCTCCAAAGGCTTTCTGAGGCTAGGAGAGGCCATGCACAGCAGCCTGCAGCAGCTACAGGCTTCAGAATGGTTGAAAAGGCAAACAAATGTGACTTCCTGTTTGATGATAAAACTGGAAGTGACGCTTTTAATGTTCTTTGTTAACATTAACTGAAAGTAATGTTTTTAATGCTAGGAGACCCAGGGAAGCCCTAACAGGGTTACAAGATCCCTGTTAGTACAGGGCTCCTCTGTACTAACATCAGCCAAGAGAGTACTGTCAAATATGGAGAACAAGATCTGCTTCACGAGGTAGCAGCTAGGGTTCAGTTATTTCTGGAATGCTACTGGCAAAAGGGTTTGCAAGATTTGAAGAAGAGAAACCAAAAGGATCACAGGTCGCTTCCCAAATCTCTCTCTTTTTCCTGCGCTAGCACTATAAGTAACAACAACACATATGGTCAGATGTATTGAACAAAAAGAACGCTGTTACACAGAGCCATAGCCAAAGCGAGGCTACAGGATTGGGGCTACACTCAGGGATCTTGCAGGCCATTCCTTAATGTTTAGCATGCAGTTTAAAAGTACCTTGCCACTACTTGAGGAGACAAGAAAATATACATGTAGGCAGTATGCTACCTAATTGCTCAATAAGAAGCAAATCTGTTCCAAACATCTAGGTGCAAGAAACGTTTTTTTTGTTCTTGAAATTGTATTAAATAACTTTAAATATATTAGACTTCCCATTTTTAGATTTTTGCTCAGTGTGCTCAGTAGGAATAACTTAGCCTGTCTCTTACCAATTACCCCAACATGTCTGGCCATAGGCCTGATGCCATGCACACTTCGCACAGATTCTGGATCATTAAGTTCTAAACTTAATCACAGACTTCTCAATAATCAGGCAGAAAAAGTCTCCTGCTTCTCTGCCCACAGTGATATAGACATAATGTTCTGTATCTCCTAATATGGTTAAGAGTTAGGGCACATGCCACAGACTAGCATGTTTCTCCCCATCAATTTTCTCCAACATTATATCTGCATTGGCATTAACAATGGCTAATACTTACCAGATTCCTCAAATACAGAATTTGCAAACCCATTTCAAACATCGGTCACAAAATAAATCCTAGTTAGTATTAACTATGATTAGTGCCAATGCAGGCATCTTAAACATTGTTCCATCTGTGATTTCATCAGGCCAGACAACATTTTACTTTTGCATAAGTGCCACTGAAAGACTTTCAAATAAGAGAATCAAATATGCAACAACAAAAGCACACAGGGAATTTGGAAAACGATAACAACTATTAAGGTAATATAATTATTAAGAATACTACACAGTCATTAGGCAGTTAACCATATGACTTCTGCGTACACCTCCACTTACCTGAACAAAATGTCGGAGAACATAAACAATTTCCTCCTTTTGTGCTTTTTCAGATAAAACTTTGTGAAACGTGGCAAAGTCTTTTGTACCCATTTCAGCATAAAGGATCACTACTGGGGCAGCCTCATTGAGCGTAGGGAATTTATGGTCTCCTTTGAACAGATATGGCTTGGGCCTTGGATTAAGAACAAATAACTTTTCAGATCAGAATGAAAAATGCTTGAATGAGTGTGGCAGAAGGGAAGAGAGACTTTATGCTATTTCCTGTTTATTGAACAAATCGACAAAGTGTGAGAGACATGGAAAGGACATCATGATTGCTATATGTTATGAAGACATAGATTAAAATTACTGAACAGCAAGCACAAAGCAATGAGTTCTAGTACATTTTAATTATGTTGCAATGTGCAGCCTTTTCATTTAGTACTATTCATAGCTATTGGACCATATACAATGAAATTAATAAAGATGACATGGGTAATTCAAACTTCAGTTGAATTCAGGCTTTCTTCTCCACCTCCATGCTACAGCAGCAATATTTTCACCATGTATGTCCTGAGATGTGAATGTTCTGAGTAGTAAGTTATAAAAGAAGAACAGCAATGTCTAGTTTTCACTAACATTGTACGGCCAGTCTTTACAAGGAGCTTTCCTTCAGAGCAGCCGACCGTAGATGCTGCTGCTATTAAAACAATGCAAATGCATGTACAGCCTGACCCTATCTAGGTTTAGTCAGACATGAGTAGCATTTAATACAATGGAACATCCTCCCAAGTGTGACTAGAAATGCAGCCTAAATTGTGTGTCTTGGAAACAATGATTTATTAACCATGAGTACTTAATGGTTTTACAACCCTAGGACATTTTAACTACCTGCAGTAAACAGATGCAGTATTTAGACCCTCGACTTCTGTTATGCAAATATCATCAAAGAGCAGGCCACTGAGCTCAATGCAAAGAGCAACATGCAGTGTTTCTATCAAAAGAGCAGATAAGGTAAAGGTGGCTTTCAAGCTAAAATAGGTGTCATAGGGCTAATAAATGGAAATCTAGTCAATCAGAGCCTTCACGATCTATGCTGATCCTCATCAACTTAGTGATTTGGCAGGCACTGGGATAGGACAAAGATATGTGGAGGTTTGAACTATGGGGATAGGAAGAACTGAAATAAAATGACAAATCCCTGAAATTAGAGCTGGTGGAGTATTGAGAACCAGAGTAGTACAGGATGAGAAAGAGGCCAAAAAGATTGCATGTACACCTGACGCATAATTTAATCTTGTTGGGTTTTTTAAAAGTTCCCCATTTCCTCACAGAAGGGAAAAATCACAAGGCAGAGGAAAATAACTCTGCCACAAACTTTGTGTTACAACATTATTTCCTGGCATGACTCGGCTTAATGTTTCACACAAACAACATATAACTTATCTCATGATTTTGCTTCCAAAAAGAAAAAAGAAAATGTGTTTAACAAAGGTCATGTTAAAATAAACCCCACCAATCTATTTCTAAAAATAAATAGCTGTACACAGTTTCATGGATGAAGCTTAACATTCCCTAGCACTGATAACATAATCCTATAAGTTTACTCAGAAGAAAATCCTACAAAGTTCAATGGGATTCACTCTCGGTTAAGTGCATATAGGATTGTAGTCTGGGAACATGACCTCTGGAGTGTGAGGGGAACTAACCTGATTGGACAAAAGCAACAGAAAGTTGGGATGGAGTGAGATTAGCTGAGATATATCCATGTGACCTCTTTAAAACTTTCCAGAAACAGAAAATTTTTGTGGAAGAAGGCTTGCCAATAGCCATTCCCCTAACAGACGAGATATAAGAACTGCCTGCAGGAAAACAGGCAGGAAAGTAGTACAAAAGCTGGTACTTTTTTCTTTTTTAGGCCATGGCTGACTGACTAGATAGTTTGAGGAGACAGGTTAGTATTTTGTATGGCTGCATAGCATGCAAGCAAAACTTGAAAAGGGATAATATCACCCACTGACTTCTTTAGGAAGAATGTGGCAAGATGATTATCAGTAGCTGTAGCAAAGGACCAAAAGGGCTGAGAAGACGCTTTGACCCAGAATCAGAGGGCAGGACTATGGAATCTTAATACAGTATTAAACACACAAAGCGGCATCTTTGATTAATGAATATTATGGAGTGTAGTGTACTCATTTGCTCGAGAGGAACAAAGAGAAATGTTCATTTCAAAATATGGAAAGCATTTGTTCTGCAGTATCACATTTTTTCCTAACAGGAAAAAAAAAAGATCACTCAAGGTAGTTCATTACATTTACCTTCCACCAGCCTTCTTCAGAAGTTTCTTAATTTCATTAGTCTTGCAGGTGCTCTTCCCATGGATAACCACAAATGCACTGCAACCTCGAGGTGGAGGCTCATCAGCTGCAATCTAATATTTCAACAATTACACTCAACTCGGCTGGTTTAATTGCATTTCATCCTAAAAGTAATGCACCTTCCTTTGATTAAAACAACTCATCAGCTGCTATCACATTGTGAGTCTAAGTACCGAGTGCGCAAACCAAAAATAATGAAAAGATTAAACCCTGAAATAATGTCAGGATCAATTTATCAGGATACCAATCATCACTCATTGGGATGCTTTAAACATCACTTTATTTTTTGGCATAGCAACATGGGCCAAGTATTTTTTATCAAGAATTAGCAAAAGAACTCTCACTGATATGTATTCCCCACTCCCCAAGTTCAACTGAGATGAGAATACAGTCCTGGAGATTACTAGAAGCCAGAACCATAGTAAAGTTTTTCAGGAAATATGCTTTCACTCTGCTGCCTCACATGATAGGAATATACTACAGGTGGGCAGCCCAAACCTGAGCTGACCGGTGTTCAGGGCTGCAGTGGCGCAGAAAATGGCTGCCACTGCATCCTGAGCACAACCTGGGCAGCACTGGTGGCTCCTCAGGAGAAGGGGACTTTCGTCCTACCCCACCCCCCCGGGGAAGGCGAGTAGCCCCACAATAGGGCTACTGGATTCTATGGAAACCCAAAGGCCACCATAGAATCAAGAGCCTCTGTGTTGGGCCAGTGGCCCGAAATGGAGGCTCAGGATCCGGTACAGCTCCCTCCCGCCCCACTCCCTGCCCCTGGCATTCTTCCTTCCTTCCTTCCCTCTGCCTCCCCAGCCACGGAATGCCTCCTCCCTGACTCCCCCACCTACCTCTCCTCAGCCAGTGGTTCACGTGATTGCAGAGTGGCGGAGCAGCAGCGGTCCACCAGCGCTGGCCAGCACTGAGCTAGCATCAGTGCTGGACTGGCACTGAGGGCCACAGACATGCCTTATGGCACATTTGCTACAGTGCGTGCCAGCAATAAGCCTTCATGCACTGTATAGGATTGGGCCAAGTCTATTTATTCACAGATTATGTATCTGCGCACCTGCGTTGAGCTAGGTTCAGCTCAACCAAAAGCCTCCAAAGGTGACTGGAGCTGCACTGTGCTCCAGTCACCTCTGGAACCTCTTCTGAGGCCTGTGGAAACCTCCACAGGCCTCAGAAAGCCTTCTAAGGCCTCTGAAAGGCCTTAGAAGGTTGCTTCCAGTTTTGACACACAACCGAAAGTGACATTTTAAGGCCTTTGGAGGGCCAGGTAGGGCCTCCCCAGTCCTTCTTAGGCCTTTAAACATCACTTCCAGTTTTAACGCAGTTTTGACCCTGTAAGGCAGGGGTGTCCAAACTTTTTGGCAGGAGGGTCACATAATCTCTCTGATACTGTGTTGGGGCTGGGGAAAAAAAGAATTAATTTACATTTCAAATTTACATAAATTTACATACATGCATACAGTACAGATGGAATTTATATGAATGAATGACAATCTTGCAATAGCTCAAGACCTATAAAAGGCCTTGCACAAAGCAAGGCTGGCCTTTCCTTTGCTGCCGCTGCTGCATCACAGACATGAAACAACAAGCAGTGGAGGGAGCCCTAGTCTCACAGCTCACGCAAGAGGTTGTGAGTGAGTTGCCCTCACGCTGAGAGCACTTCTGTCAAGCCAGTACAGCCTCCAGCAAGTCTCCAGAGGCTCACTGGAGACTGTGTGCTCCCTGTGGGCTGGATCAGGAGTTCCCGAGGGCCGTAAGTGGTAGGGTTTGGGCACCCCTGCTCTAAGGCCTTCCAGAGGCCTTCCAGAGGCCTTAGAAGGCTTTCCAAGGCCCGTGGAGGCTTCTGGTCACCTCCGAAGGCTTTAAGCTCCAGTCAGTAGATCCTGTCACCTTCAGAGGCTTTAAGGAGTGCCTAACCACAGATTTTTAAATTAGTGCTTTTTTGGTATCCACAGGGGGTCCAGGAACAGATCCCCCACAGATACCAAGGCACCACTTGTATATTTATTTATAACAACCTCTGAAGAAGTGGCCACATTAGTCTATTGCCACAGAAACAAGGAGTCTTTAGAACCTTAAAGACTAACAAGTTAATTTCAGCATAAATAGTTCACACATTTGATGAAGGGCACTTCACTAAAGCAGTACTCCTTAAAATGTGGGTCATGACCCACCAGTTGGTTGTGAGCTGGTGCTCCCTGTAGCACTGCAAAGCATTATTGGGAGCTGCTAGAGGCAGTTTCAGGGTTGCACCATGCCTGTGACCCACTCCACTGGCCTCCGCAGGACCTCAAATGCCTTACAGAAGCAACCGAAAACAACTTCCAGTTCATGACCACAACATCTGATTTGCATCCGCAAGGCATTCAGGGCCCCACAGAGGCCAGTGGAGTGGAATACAGGCCTTGTAAGACCTGGAAGTTGCCTCTGATGGCTCCCAGTAATGCTCTGCTGGGAGAACTGGGTCACTACCCACTGCGTAGGATGAGGTGGATCCTAGCAGTTCAAAGTTTGATAACCTCAGCATGAAAGCTTATGCTGAAATTCAGTGCATTAGTTTTTAAGGTGCCACAAAACACTTCATTATATAGTGTAGGGTGCAACACTAACAGTTGATTTTGTACATTGCTGGTTGGCCTCCGACGCTGCAACATTAACCAACTTCTTTCTAAATATATCCTTTGAGTAAATCACACCCATTAAGATTTGCCTGTTTTAGTGTCAACATCAATGCAACGTTGATTTTATTTATACATACCCCACCTTTCCAAAAGCACACAAAATATAGCATAGAATAATAAAAAACAGTTAAAATCTAGATCTTTTAAAACCAGCACAGCAGTAATAATTCTAAAAACCCATTGGTGATGTCAGGGTTTCTTTCACATATCCATGCAAGTTTGCTGCACAACAGTTCTGTGAAGCCAGATGAGCAGCTGCCCCTGATGGCACTATTTTCCAACCAGCTGTTGCAGATTTTTCTAGTAATAACTATCCAGAGATTACAGGGAAGACACAGTACCTCTCGAGGGATTAGGAGACAAGGCAAGTACAGGAACATAAGAACATAGGAAGAGCCCCACTGGATCAGGCAGAAGAACATAAGAACAGCCCCACTGGATCAGGCCATAGACCCATCTAGTTCAGCTTCCTGTATCTCACAGTAGCCCAACAAATGCCCTAGACCAAAGGGCCATCTAGTCCAGCTTTCTGTATCTCACAGTGGCCCCACCAGATGCCTCAGGGAGCACACAAGACCAAATGACCTGCATTCTGGTGCCCTCCCTTGCATATGGCATTCTGAGGTACTAGTAGCCTGCTCTAAAATCAGGGGGTTGCAGGAGCCTATTTCTAAATCAGCAGGTTGCATATACCCATCATGCCTTGTAACCTGTGATGGACTTTTCCTCCAGAAATTTGTCCAATCCCATTTTAAAGGCATCCAGGTCAGATGCAATCACTATATCCTGTGGCAAGGAGCTCCACTGACTAATTACACACTGGGTAAAGAAATATTTTATTTTGTCTGACCTAACTCTCCCAACATTCAATTTGAGTGGCTGTCCCCTGGTTCTGGTGTTGTGCGAGAGGGAAAAGAACATCTCTTTATTCACTCTATCCATCCCCTGCATGATTTTTTATGTCTCAATCACATCCCGCCCTCCTCAGGTGCCTCTTTTCTAGACTGAAGAGCCCCAAATGCTGCAGCCTTTCCTCATAAGGGAGGTGCGCCAGCCCAGTAATTTTGGTCGTTCTCTTCTGCACCTTGTCCATTTCCACTACATCCTTTTTGAGATGCGGTGACCAGAACTGGACGCAATACTACCAGTATGGCCTTGCCATTGATTTGTACAATGGCATTATAATAATAGCTGTTTTATTCTCAATATCTTTTTCTAATGATCCCAAGGAGATCATTAGAGAGAATGAAAAGCAATTTGCTCATCTCAGCATCCTAAGCATGAAAAGTAGCTTCATATTGATATACCTTCTAGACTGCCTCCTGCCCTTTGTCCCACTTGCTTTCCATGCTCCATGCACCCAATATGAAATTAGGTGCGTGAAAAGGCTATTCCCCAAGGATGCCCTTGGAAAACCATCAAAGCCTGAGGGTTAACAAAGTTTGGAGGCAATGACCCAGTCCAGATGACCCAACAAACACTGTGAGAGCAACCCACATGAATGCTGAACTCTCAAACTCTGTCCTTGTGTCTTCTGCCTCACTGCACATGCGCAGCCATGAGGAAGAAATGTTGGTTTTGCGCAACAACAGTTCCATGTGTCAGTGGAACCCAGCTGCTGCAATTTAACTGCAGCTGAAGAATCACGGTATAAAACCAGGTTCAGACAACGCAGAGCTGTGGTTCAATAAGCCACGATTCTTCCCATTCAGCCAGAAACAGTCCTAGCAGCTACAGTGGTGCCTCGCATAACGAATGCCTCGCACACCGAAAAACTCGCAAAACGAAAGCGTTTTTGCGATTTTTTCTGGTGACTCGCAAGACAAATTTTCTATGGCCGTGCTTCGCAAGACGAATTTTTTCTATGGCCGTGCTTCGCAAGACGAATTTTTAAAATTAAAAAGTTGAAGTTTTGTGCTTGAAATTTTTGAAATCCTCTGTACAGTATGTATGCCTTTAAAGAGCACTTAATAAACACTTTGTAAACCAAATTTGACTTTGTTCTGACTTTTTTTGCCCATAGGAACGCATTAATTAAATTTCAATGCATTCCTATGGGAAACCGTGTTTTGCAAGACGAAATTTTCGCAATACGAAAGGACTTGCGGAACGAATTAATTTCGTTATGCGAGGCACCACTGTATATTCCTTTCCGTTTAAGTTTAAAAATCCAATCCAAGGAGAAATTTCATTTGTGGAAGCAATTGATGGGTTTACTATAGCTGTAGACTGTGCAATTTTCAAATGCATGTCTCTGTAAAAAGCAAAGCACAAAGCCCAGTCCTGAAAGTAGGGCAAGTTTTACCTAACCAAAAAGCAATATATTACTGATACAAAACCAAACGTCATTTCAACAATGCAATAGATGCCACATTTTAAAGAAAAATTTTTTTTAGTTTTAAATAATTTTCATGCCCCTCAATAAGAGCCAAACATCATGCTGTTCCTAATTCGATTCTGAATGTCATATAGGTAGAGACAGGTGTGAATTCTGTTCAAAAGCACAACTTTCAATTCCTGGCATCTTTCCACACATCCACCACAAGATGCTCCTTAAATCAAGCAGTGTCACTGGGATTCAAGTCATAGGGACCAATCCTATCCAATTTTCCAGTGCCAATGCAGCCACAATACAGCCCCGAGTTAGGAGAACAAACGTTCCCTAACCTTGAAGAGGCCTCCATGACTGCCCCCCCTCCCCACAGGATTCAGTTTGCACCCCATTGGCATGGCTGCATCGGCACTAGAAAGTTGGATAGAATTGGACCCATACTTTGCACATGATGATGCTTTTAGAGCTACAATTCTTACACAGTTACCTGAGGGTGAGTCCACTGAACTCAACTGGGTTTACATCTGAGTAGACATTCACAGGATTGTGCTGTAATGGCCTTTTCAGATACTATTTCACCCCCAAACTGTAGCCACATAATACAGTCATATTTCATGTTCAAATTCCCAGCTTGCAACAGCCAGCTTTACACACCTGTTGAAACATCTGAATTTTTGGAGAATGTGCTCGTAAGGAAAGCGAAAATTTCAACAGATTAATCTGCAAATTTGACAGGAACTGTCCAGCTTTCTTCAAGATTAAGTTGAAATAAGAATGCTCCGAGACTGTATTAAAAAAAGAAACAAAGTGGGATATTACTATCTGCTTCCAATCATGGATAAATTAAGTCAGCACATAAATGTCATGGATACTAAAAAATTATAGGCACACAGACAGATACATTTCTGACTAATTACTCACCTATTCTTATTCAATAGAACACGAAAGAACAAGTGAGTGTATAATTTACTAAGATTGCTAAAATAAAGGACATGTCAAAGCTTTACTTAATCAAGGCAGATTGCCCAAGAGCCAGGCATTTTGTCTTTGATTAGCTGTTATTTATTTATTTAAAATATTTATATTATGCATTCCTTGTTGCATTCCTCCTTGAGGCACTCAAGATGGCTAATTGCACAATAAAAATACATACAACAAAGAAAAGCCAAACACCATTTAACAATTCACAGTGCCAACCAAACTAACACCAAAATCAAGGGAAAATAAACAGAAACAATCAATAACTTTTTACCCCAAAGAGACACCATCAGAACAGTGGTAGCAAAGGGGTCAGTTTTCTATCCAGAGTCAAGGAGTTCCATAAACTGAGTGCCACAACAAAAAGGTTCCTCTCATGCATAATAGCTAAGCACACCTCTGCAAACGCAGGTGTTACCTAGACCTTGCCTTTTGAGACTGACTCTGAAATGAAATGGACAGGGTTTGTGCACTCAAAGATCCCCGCAACAGAATGGCAGGAGTCTTGATCATGTAGAAGCAAACCTCTGCAAGTCATGCAGCACTCCAGTGAATGGGAGAGACCAGCAGACCAAAGGCCCAATTCTATCTAACTTTCCAGTGCCAATGCAGCTGCAATACAGCCCCAAGGTAAGGGAACAAACAAAACTGTCTCTCCCCCACAACAGGAAGCAGCGCAGGCTGCATTGGCATGGCTGCATCACAGTAGGAACATTGGATAAGATTGGGCCCAAGTTCCCTGGTATTCAGTCTCCCTTAACCAACCAATTAAGACTCAGAACGAGTCTTATAGATGAATGGGAACCGCTGCACCTTGAATCATGAAGTTTAGACTGCAGGGAGTAAAGCTGTACTCACTTGGCTCTGAAAAATCAGCACTACAAACCCACTTCCCTTTCCCTCATAGCAATTCTTCCCAAATTCTGGGAAAACCAACATTCTGCATACATTCTACATCTGCTCACTAATAGCCCCACATATGCTGTAACTTCCCCACTACTTCATCAAGTGGCACTAGTTCCTAGGTCAATTTCAGTTACTGACTATGTTGCTTTATATGCCTCATCCCCCCATAACCCCTGTTATAATTAATCTCCACAGTAAAACCATGTATTCAAGCCATTCAGCTTTAGGCTCCAACTTTTTCTCCAATATCAGGCTGGGAGGTGGGTTCCCCCCATCCAGTGGTTAAAGGTCCCTTCCTCTTACATGTCTTTAGGGTTCACATGTACATTATAGCGCACATGTCCCAGAGCAGTCATGGTAATATGAAACATCCAAGAAGACTTTCTCAGTTGACCTTGGGGGCAGGCACTTTCTTTCAGAGGGAGGTGATCCTTCAGGTACTCTGGTTTCAAGCCATTTGAAGCATTCAAAGCTCAAAACCAGCACACTGCATTGCACCCAGAAACAGTCTGCCAAGTAGAGCAATGGGAGATGCAAAGGCTGAAGTGCTCATCATGCTTCGTGCCAGTCAACAAGTGTGCAGCAGCATTCTGCACTGACTTTATGGTCTTCAATGGCCCCATGCAGAGTGCATTACAGAAGTCCAATGCAATGTAAAGTGTGTAGACAACCATAATCAGGTCTAACTAAAGGAAGAAAGGCAGACACTGGCTCACTAGCCTAAGCTGGGACATTCAGGAGCAAGAATGGATCCAGGAGCAGTCCAAAATGGCAACCTTGCTCCTATAAGAAGAGCACAACTACCTCCAGAAGTGACTGATAATCCATCACTTGAGTTGCAAGCCTCCTGGCTAACAGCACTTCTGTTTTGTCTGGATGTAATTTCAACTTATTTGTCCTCATCCAGCCAGTACCAATCCTGACAGTAAACCACAGTCTCCGCAGCCACCCTAGTACCAGATAAAATGGAGACACAGAATGCCATGCATGTCCCTTCCAGCACAGCAGTGGACTCCAGATGGAAGGCAATACAGAAACAGAACCTGTAAAAGTGTATGTATAACTGCAACAGTTACACTCTCACTTCCTGTATACGTACTTAATAAAGGGGGAGGATAGGCAATAGCTGCTGCTTCCAAAATGGCAGCAATACGACAGTATCAATGTTACTTTGGAATGGCCCACTTTTCAGGAGTGCAAACACTTGCTTTTTTTTCAAACCTGGTTTTTCCTTGAAAGAGCTGAATGATCTGAGAACAAACAGAAAACTCTTTCTTGATGCTATCACCACTTATTTTCCCAGGTGAGAGATGACATAGGCTAAGTCGAACGCCAAACCATTGTGAACAACAAATTGCTATACTGAAGAAAATGAAAAAGAGGAACATAGGAGCAGACAGGACAATATTGTGGAAGACAACAAACAAAAGAACAAAGTGGTGCTAAGAGAACGGATAAACAAAGGAGAGAAAACAGGCTCTTTTTCCACCGAGTGACTATGTATATAATTTTGCCTTAACAAATAGCAATTAGGGCCTACCATCCTGACTGAGCACCTGGGCAAGTCCTCAAGGACTGAAAATTAAAATGAAAGCATTGCCCTCACAACAACACAGTTAACAGTGCTTAACTATTGCTGTTTGTTTTTCATCAGCATGTTGACTGCACAGCCACTGGGTGGGAAAAATGTAGTTTAGCCCACTATATTTTATGTTTAAAAACATATTGTAATCTCTCCCAAAACTTAGGCAGATTAAAAATAAATATGCACAATGTATTCACAGTTAAGTGCTTCACAGAGAAATGTTGAGCCAGTTCACACATGCAGAACTGGCTCCTTATTTTTTTAATGCACTCTATCCTTTGTGCAGAATCACAGGATGGGTGGAAAAAGAGATGCTTCGGCCACAGAAATGGCTTCTGCGGACTATGTTCATGTATAGCCCAGGATATATAGTGGTTCTCTACGTACGCAGGAAAAACATGCTGCTGGTCTACATGTGTGAACAATCCCATTGCTTCCAAATGCAAGGAGTGACTGAAGAGAGACTGGATGACTCAACTCAATCCTCCTAATACGCAGAAGCCACAAGTTCCTTCTGCTCAGTTCATGCTGATCTCTGAAGGATGTGCTGCATACTTTCTGTACCATCCTGTGTTGTGTGTCAATGTCGGCCACAGGTCCTTTCTCACAACATTATACTCAGATTTTTCCCCCCAGAGATACTGTCTGGCATTTTAGTTTGGCTCTACAGCTTAATTCACACATTCATGGTCAACACCCAAGGGACTGTAATAGTTTGTGACAATCTGCATATGAAACAGACACCAAGTACCAAATACCAAAGTCAGAAAATGAGGATTTCCAGCACGGCAAGCACACGTATTTTCATTTGTTTGTTTATATGCAGAGCACTGTGACTGCTTAAATACTGTGGAGCCTGTTTCAGTTTCAAGGATGTGAATGTGATTTTAATCCTCCATTATTCTACTGTGTTATAAAAACGTACAATAGGATATTTCAGAGTATTGTCCAGCCCAGAGCTTTTCTCATGCACTTTGATGTGCTTTTTTGTTTTAATTTGTTGTTTATTGTCTTTAAATCCTTCATGGATCTCTTGCACGATTATGCTTTTGCAACGTAGGCTCTGGTTGCTATAAGCACAAACACAAACCTTAGACAAAACCAGTAACTCCAATGTAATGAGCAAAGAAACATCGGAGGGGGGGAGCTAGGGCTGGTAAAGTCTGAAAACAATTTATTCCTCCCTCCTCTATCCCATCTCCAAATAAATGAGGATATTTATATCTGACTTGATGAATGTAATGCATTATACTTAGTGTTGCCCTTGAAGTGTGTCCGAAAACTACAACTCAATCAAACACAGTAACCTCACTGTTAACTTGGACTGACTGCCACAAATACATTATTCTAATGTTAAAAATTTCCACTGGTTACCACTTCGTTTCATAGAGCAATTAAAGGTGCTGATTTGGGCATGTAAAGCCCTAAACGACTTGGAATAAATGTCTCTGAAGGAACAGTTTTTTCTATATGGAACCACTTCTTAATTAAAATCTTCATTGGAGGTCCTTTGCTAGGTGCCCTTACCTTTTGAGGTTAGGTAGGTGGGAGAGAAGGCCCTTTCTGTGGTAGTACCCAATTATGGAACTCTTTCCTGTTGCCTGAACCTTCATTGCTATTGCTTCAGGGGCAGGCACAGTCCATCCTGTTTTCTCAGCCTTTTTATGGCACATGATGTCTTTTCAGCCTATCCTTCTTACAAATTGGATTATTGTTTGCAAGTTTTTTTATCTGTAAACTCACTGTTGGTTTTTGTTTGCTGCTCTACTAATCAGTTTTATTATGTCATTTTGCTAGGTACTTTTGAGATGTATGCAAAAGTTGGCAAATGAAGACAGCCACAATGCATCAGAATTTTTAAAAACCATCTAAAAAGGAAGAGATGCAGAATGAAGACATTGAGAAATCTGTGCAAATATTATCTGAGTCAGATAAAATGGCCCAAAATCAACATCATTGCGGGTTAGGGTGCCACCTCAATGGCTACTTGGCTCAGGTACAACCTGTCCTGGGCTATCTCTAGGTACCAGTTTGCATGGGAAGAAACCTATAAGTGAAGTGCTACTGGGTGCAGATTGCAGAATAACATGTAAGTTTAAAGAGTGCAAGCAATTCACTGTATTACAACATACAAACCATGAGAGGATCTGCCAATCTAAACATATCCAAACTACCAAGTTTTTCAAGTTGCTTACCTCCTTTCTTGTATACCGATACTTCTTTCACTGTTTCCAAAAACTGCCAGAATTGTTCATTACTTTCTTCAGCAATGAATTCACTGTTAAAATTTTTTTGCAAGAAACGGTTAGTACTGCTTCTCTCACACACACACTCTCACACACAAGGAAAAAAAGGAAGGAAGTGCGGCTGCAATCTCATAGGGAACCAAGGTTTAGTGAGATACTCAAGGTCATCTAACATTTTCATGCTTGAGGTGGGATTTAACAAGTCTATATTTTTTACTGTCGTAAAATTAACTTGGAATTACAGTAGATATTCAATCAGCCATGACCTCAGCAGGCAGGCTTCCACTGTAAAATGAGTAGATAAAAAGCATGATGTGCAAATTACATTACCTCATACTTCTACACATATAGCACATACTAAATGTAATAGGGCAAAATGCACATTGAATGTTTACTGCTATGAAGGACCCTGGCTGAAATGTATCTGGCTTTTTTTTTTACAATCTTGATGCTGTACTGCTTAAGTTAACATGACTTAAGAAAATCTTTTTTTTTATTTTATCTAATTGAATCATACAATTGGATTGTGATTAAATGAGATCATTTAGGACCATTTTTGTTGTTTCCTAACTGGGTTGGGTTACAGGTTGTGTGTTTTTGTGAAAGCTGTTCATACAATGGTTTCCCCCGCCCCCCTCCCCACTTTGTCTCACAACTTCCCACACACAAAACAGAGCATACAGGTAGTGGGTGAACAAAGTTTGCTTCCTTTTATTATTCCATTGAAAACGTGACAGCCTCTGTGATCAACATGAAAACTTAATTAAAGTCTTCAACCCACAGTAGACTTTTATAGTTTAAGTAATCAATAGTACAATCCCAGAAGACATGGACTGGTTGCTAGTTTATTTATTGCTAAGACATAGCTTGAATTCAAATGCCTCTATTTTGGGGCTCATGGGAGGGGCAACAGCATACCAAATTGAACACCACTGATAGGCATAATACCATCTCCAGTCAAGTGCAAGAGAGTACTTAAAACAAAAAATCAAAACAAGAAAAACCACCCTGTTGAGTCACATCAGTTGCTTTTCTTGCTTTTGATGACAGAGTATTGTCACTTTAAAATTTAAATAAAGGAACTAGTGAGACATTTGTGTATAGCTCAACATAGCGCAGGCACCCAAGAGGTCACAGTGGTCAAAACTTTGAAGTCATATAGAGATGACGCATCATGTGATGGTAACCTGTGATCAATCACATATACTGTTCTGTGCAATAAAGTGACAACCCGTCACTTTTGGCATTCTGTGGTGTTGGAAGCAGATTGAAAGAACTGATTGGTACCAGAATTCCTCTTTTACCACCGGATGTCAAATATTGTACTGCTCGATGTCACTTCACCACCTGAAGGCAACTGGAGGCAGCAAGCTCCAGGTCAGTAAAAGTGATATAAAGGGTACTACAAAAGAGGCTGAAACAGAATGCAAGAGCACCACTGATTTCTGGACTGCAAAACCAAAGCACTTGCTCTGGAGCCTTCTAAAATTCCATTCAAGCCTTTGAAACTTAACTGTTATGGACCCTTGAGTGGCCTCATAAACAAGAAGATGTAAAAGTGTCAAAGATTAGCAACCATTTTCAACCACTCTGCCATGGCATGCTGGTGTGCCGCAAATGATCTGCAAGTGTGCTGTGGGAGTTTGGGGTAGGGTCATTTACTAGCAGGGTGATTGGGGGACGTAGTGCCCAACAACAGCATGGCGTGCCTTGTCAATTGTCAAAAAAACTGATGGTGTGCCTTCACAATTTTAGTACTTTATCAGTACACCGTGAAACAAAAAAGGTTGAAAATCACTGGACCAAAGGGAGCTGTGGCATTCAGATCCACTGACTATGAATCTGTACTAGAATGTTATTTCCAACCTTTTCCATCTCATAACTTTTTCATCTAACAACTGACAAGGCACACCATGCTGTTGGCAGGGGGCTCACATCCCCCAATGGCCCTACTAATAAATGAGACTTCCAGAAACTCCTGCAGCACACCTGCAGACCATCCAGGACACACCAGTGTGCCATGGCACTGTGGTTGAAAACAGCTGGTTTAACCTGTGAGGTTTAAGGGCCTAATCCTATCCAACTTTCCAGCAATGGTGCAACCACAATGCAGCCTCAGGTAAGGGAACAAATGTGTCCATACCTTGAGGAGGCCTCTGTGACTGCCTCTCCAACACAGGAAGCAGTGCATACCCCATTGGCAGAGCAGCGTCGGCACTGGAAAACTGGATAGGATTGGGTGCTAAGTAATTTACAGATAGTGTCCTCCTCTTCCCAGGGAACCTTTCAACCAAATGTTCTCCGTCCACCCATCTCCTGAGTTTGCGTAGCCTACTCCATCACTCTCTCCTTGCCCCTTCCTAGCTTCTTACTCTTGCGTGGCAAGCTCCCTTCCTTCTTCCCCTTGCCACCCTCGAAAAGCAAGGAAACATGGTCTCTCACAGCCCAATCCTAAAGGGGTCTACTCAAAAGTAGATCCCAGTCTGTTCAATGGGGTTTGCTCCTAGGAAAGTGTGCATAGGACTGCAGTCTCCTTATTCATTCCCAACCCCACTCTTCTTGCAGAGGGTCGGCGGAGGGCAGGAAGGAGAGGCACTGCTGGCCACGCGCGCTGCCACCCGCTTTAGAGGCCCCTGGCTTTGCCACCCAGAGCTGGGGGGGGGGGAAGGGAGAGCGGCCGCCTCCATCACCCGCAAGTGCAGATCTGCGCGGATCCTCTTCTCGCAGGATCCCCTGTCCCCGCACACGCACCTGGCCTCCAGCAGCAGCGGGGTGGCCGGCCACTTCGCCGCCAGCCGAGCAGTCACCGCCTTGCGCGGGGCTGCGGACACCGTCAGGAGAAGCAGCAGCATCCCGGCGCCCAAGAGCACCGGCGTGGGCAGCGCCATGGCCCTTCCTCCTGCAAGCACCGCTCTGGAGCGCCTGCCACGCACAGTCCCAGTCCCGACCCCGGGAGCGCTCCACCCGCTCCGCCAGCCCATCCAGTAGGCTCTTGAGCTGGGCGCCGGCTCCCACCCCGTCCAGCCAGGGGCTGGCGGGCAGGCGCTTCCCATTGGCCGAAGCCCGGTTCCAATCCGCGACGAACGCAGCAGCAGCAGCGCCGGGCGGGGGGTTCGCAAGCAGATGCGGAGGCGGGCCTGGAGAGCAGAGGCGGGGAGGGAAGAAGGGAGCCTGCTGGGTGGACGAGTGGCCGAAAGTTGGGAGAACTCTGCGCAGACCAGTTGGGAAGCACGGTAGGTGGTCCTGCTTCCCCTTGTTGCTTTCTGCTCGTCAGGCTGAATATTCTCCCTGTTGTTCCTTGGGTGTAATTAAGAGTCTGAGCCACATTTCACATTACTCCCTGATGGCCAGAGAGGTACTCGTGGATTACCCCAATCCTATGCATGTCTACTCAGAAGTAAGTCCCATTAAAGTCAATGGGACATACTCCCAGGAAAATGTGGGTAGGATATCCACAATCCTATCCCACTTTCCAGCTCTGGTGCAGCTGCAGTGCAGCCCAAATGTTCCCTTACCTTGTGGAGGCCTTCATGACTACCTTCCCACCATAAGATGCAGCACACAGGGTCTCTGAGAGGAATTTTATCAGGGGTACAAAGTTGCTTTTGGGCCTTTTACTGGTGAGTACAGGTGAGATCAGAAAATGCAAGATCCCAGGAAATTTCTGGGTGGTCCCCCTTTGGATCCTGGGTCCCCTTTTTGACCCTGGTCCTGGGTACAAATTACCCCCTTTACCCCCTTCTCCTAGGCCCTGGCAGGACACCCCCCATTGGCACAACTACACCAGGGCTGGAAAGTTGGATAGGATTTGGCCCTTAGTCTCTAGAAGCAAAATCTAAAACCTGAGAGACTAACAGATGTGTTGTAGCACCAGTTTTTGTGGACCACAGACCTCTCCATCAGATGCAGGCTGTGTGGTCTGCAAAGGTTTATGCTACAATTAGTTTTTAAAGTGCCCCAAGGATCTTTAGTGAGAGACCACTAATAGTCTAACAGTGCAATCCTAGGTATGCCTACTCAGAAGTAAGTCCCACTGAGCTCAAGGGGTTACTCCCAGATGAACATGTTTAGGATTTCAGCTCTGTTAAGACAGCGGTGGGGGGGGACGCTTTTATTTAAAAACACTCTTAATAGTGTAACTCATGCCTTTTTAAGTTCTCTTAAATGCTCCCAACTACTCTCTCTGTAATAGAGATGTCTCTTTGAACCCCTTTCTTTTCTTTCACCTGCACAGGGTGAACTCTGCATCCCATAGCACAAGAATGGGCAGGCTTCAGACATGTGAGCTGAGATCTGCATGTTTTAGAGCACAATCCTATGCTTGTCTACTCAGAAGTAAGTCCCATGCTCTTCAATGGGGCATACACTCTCAGGAAAGTATGCATAGGACTGCAGCCTTTGAATCCCAAAGTCCACCTATTGGAGTCAGTGTCAAGAAGGCAAAAGACAGAGCTCAGAGGGTAGGGTCAATTGACTGCCACAGCCATACACTGGGATGATCTGCATGTCCAAGTAGAAATCCACATTTGAGTAACTACAGATCAAGAATTCTAACAATTTGATTGGGGGAGGCAGCAGAAGGGAAGTCTTTTTGATGCTGCTGTTATTAAACAAGTGGCAATTTGGAGGAATCAGAAACTCCAGCTACTCACTGCAAATCATTCACAGACCAATGGGTCCCAATTTACCAGTGCCAGCTCAATCACAAGGCTGACTGAAGGAGCTGCTTCTTGTAGTAGGCTGTAAATGAGGAGACTGTAAATGCAGCTTACCCAATCACTTCAGTCAGTGCTCCAATTCTCTTCTTGCTTGCTCACAGCAAGTGGAAAGATGATTGGGGCAGTGGCAGTTCACCTCTTCCTAAGCACTCCCCCCCCCCCCCCCCCCCCCCCCGTGCTGCAGGAAGAAGAAGTAGCAGGGTGATACTGTTTGGGCTGCTTGTTTTCACAAGTGATCCAAACAGGATCACTCTGCTGCTGCCTTCTTTTTGCCTGCCCAACAAGTGAGCCACGCAGGTAAGAAGAAGCTCCTAACAAGCTCCATCCATACTGTTTATTTGAACATGGCCAGGTGGGTGGGAACAAGCAGGAGCAAGCAGCAAACTAAAAGGTAAAGGAGTTGGGGAGCTCCAGGATCACTCTGCACTGATCTCCTTGAAAAAGCAAGGGAGGAAAGGGTAATACTGTAATTACAAGGGTGCAGATCTGCCCTAATTCAGGCAGTAGAGCTACTTACACCACCTAGTGCCCACCTGTGGCCTAATATATTTCTTCTTTCTCCCAGAAGACAAATATATGTCTTCTTTCTCTCTGTCTTTCTCTGTCTCTGTAGTACCAACACAATGCTGTCCTTGAGCATACTTCCATGTGAATGGCTGTACCTGGGTTCTTTTTTACAGATTAACAATCCAATCTAAAGCTAATACAATGTACACTATACACAGATTGCACCTGCATGGAATAATGTATCTAGGTATGGACTAACAATGATTGTACCTGGCTGTATGTATATGTGCCTGGGCCGGGTACAGTTTAGCACATGAACGGTCTTCGGTCTCCATATCACCACAGGTTTGCACTCCCATCTGTTACCCACTCTTTTACCATTTTCTGACCCACAGATCTCATTGCAGCCCTATATCTCAGTTATCTGCCCCCCCCCTTTTTGCACTATCCCCTTTCTTCACCCCACTGGACTTTCTGCACCCCATCTATTGTTTACCCTCTTTTTCTTCTCACAGATTTCTGCAGATGCCTATCTGCAGAAAGTTGAGGCCTATCGCTCAGCTATGTTCTTCTTTAGTTTCTCACCCCACAGGTCTTTTTGCAACTCTGATCTCTCTTCGTCACATGATTCCTTTTGTCCCTCATAGTAGATTGCTCACAACAGGAGAGGAAACTGAACACTTTCCACATGCGCTGCCTCCGACGCATTCTCGGCATCACCTGGCAGGACAAAGTTCCAAACAACACAGACCTGGAACGTGCTGGAATCCCTAGCATGTATGCACTGCTGAAACAGAGATGCCTGCGTTGGCTCGGTCATGTCGTGACAATGGATGATGGCCTAATCCCAAAGGATCTCCTCTATGGAGAACTCGTGCAAGGAAAGCGCCCTACAGGTAGACCACAGCTGCGATACAAGGACATCTGCAAGAGGGATCTGAAGGCCTTAGGAGTGGACCTCAACAAGTGAGAAACCCTGGCCTCTGAGTGGCCCGCTTGGAGGCAGGCTGTGCAGCATGGCCTCTCCCAGTTTGAAGAGACACTTGGCCAACAGTCTGAGGCAAAGAGGCAAAGAAGGAAGGACCATAGCCAGGGAGACAGACCAGGGACAGACTGCACTTGCTCCCAGTGTGGAAGGGATTGTCACTCCCGAATTGGCCTTTTCAGCCACACTAGACGCTGTGCCAGAACCACCTTTCAGAGCGCGATACCATAGTCTTTCGAGACTGAAGGTTGCCAACAATCAATCATAGTAGATATATTATGTCCTCAAGATTCCTACTGGTTCCATTCTGGAGGTTTGTCTGGAAGTCAGACTGTATGTATGTCAAAATATCTGGCTCTTGCTGGCGCAGTGCCATGGTGCCTGTGCAAAAGCACTACAGCTGTTGAACTGTACCTGGGCAAAAGATGTGGCCATCTATGACTTGGGTGTTTATAACTTGGGGACCCAGTGAAGTTCAAAGTAGTAAAGGTGTGTCACTTAATGACAAGGATACATTATCTTATTCCCATTGTTATGCGACCAGGTCATTAAGCAAATATTCAGCCCAATCTAGTGCCTTTGTTGTGCGAACTGACACCCCCTGCCAGACACTCACTGCACTGGCTACTGGAGACCTCATTAAGAGGTCATTGCCTCATTAAAGCCTCTTCTTTTCATTAAGAGCCTCTGCTTTTTGTGTAAACAGACACTCTGCTGCAGCCCATGGGAGACCTCATTGCCTCATTAAGAGCTTCTTTGTTGTGCTTTGACCACCTTGTATGTGTGGTCTGTAGTTAAGTGGAAGGTTGTTAAGCAACACACCTG
Source organism: Tiliqua scincoides (assembly GCF_035046505.1). Classification (NCBI taxonomy): domain Eukaryota; kingdom Metazoa; phylum Chordata; class Lepidosauria; order Squamata; family Scincidae; genus Tiliqua; species Tiliqua scincoides. The sequence continues at coordinate 112,600,134 of NC_089823.1, forward strand.
TATAGTACTTTGTATCTTTCTTCTGTCTGTCCTTTCAGCATCTCTCTTTGTATCCTCATCTCTGTTGTCCACCATTCCCATTTGTCTTTCTCCAACCCACAGGTCTCTCTGCACCCTTCTGGACAGAGCCTCTTGAAGAGGAGGCATACAAGAGCAATTTGGACAATATCTGGCGTTCTTTTCCCCTGGCACCCTGGTTAATCTAAACCAGAATATGAGGATTTAAGCTAATAACTTCTCTAGCTTAACTGGTTGATAGATTGCAAATAAAAAATATTTTGACAGAATAGCAGAATTAAAGCAACATTTTAAAACTAATTGCACAACAGACAATCATGAGGATAAGAATTTATTGCTGCAGCTATTTCTGTGTTTGGAAGACATGATTAATGAAGGATTTTTAATAAGGTTCAAGCACTTAGTATAAATCATAGTGAATGCTGTGTATTTAGTGGCAACGATTACAATAAGAGGAAATAAAAGTAAAGCTTTATCAGCATATGAGATAAAAATAAAACTGTATTTTCCCAAAAATAAGTCATGTACCTATGTGAAAGCATATTTTAAAATTATTTTGGCGGGCCTGTTAGGGCCCAATCCTATGCAACTTTCCATCACCAATGCAATTGCAATGCAGCCCCGAAGTAAGGGGGGAAAGTTCCCTTTCCTCAAGGAGGCCTCTGTGACTGCCCCCACCACCACAGGATGCAGCGCATACTCTGTTGGCACAACTGCATCTGTGCTGGAAAGTTGGATAGGATTCCCTGGTTTGGATGGAGTCGACTATGCTTTTGAGCTGCTACAAACTGGGTTCTTTAGGAAGCTGATGGTTCTCCCTAGATGCACCTCTACTGCTGCGATCTACCTGAGATTAGGCCAGTCACTAGTTGTGACCAGAGTATGGCAAGCAAGATTTAAATACTGGTTGCGTGTTTGCTTCCTTGCTTGCCTGGACAGTCTAGTTTTTCAAATGTCATCTGATACTGTGACTCCCAAGTGGCTAAACTTAGTGTGGGAGAAGGTAAGACTATTGGGTTTCTCTCCGGACACCTTAATTATACTCCCAGAGCCGGAAGTGTTTAGACCAGTGGTTCTCAAACTGGTGGGTCACAACCCACCAGTTTGTGTAAAGATTCCCCCAACCCTTTAAGGGGCAGGAGAAGGGGAGAGGCAGGGAAGCAATCCCCAGGATCGTGCCCGTACAGGGGGTGCGAGAGGGGTTGCTTGTGACTTACTTTATGAAAACAAGGCTGCTGCAGGAGGTGTGGGAGCCCTGCACAGCCCTCCACAGCGTTCCCCAAGGCTTGGAACATTCAGATAAAGCCGGCACAAAGCACTTCCGTTTTGCAGGATCGTGTTGCTGCCTTAGCCCCTCCCCTGCAAGAACTTACTGAGGTAGTAAAGTTCCCTCAAAGTTTGAGCACCACTGGTTTAGACCAGGGGTGCTCAAACTTTCAACTTTAGGGATGCTGGACCTTTAACAAGTGTATAGAAAAGAGAGAATTGCAGCAGGTGCAGCTTGTTATCTGTGGGATGACAAGTTGTACCTGCTGCAATTCTCTCCTTTCTATACACTTGTTAAAGGTCCAGCATCCCTAAAGTTGAAAGTTTGAGCACCCCTGGTTTAGACTGTTGAACCAGACTCCTTGATACTGAGTTTCAAACTCTTCATTATACTGCTTCCTATGTCTGCTCCCCCTTATATTTCCCCTTATACATTCCATTGCCCTTTGGTCAGTTATTCCCCTATTTGTCCTTAACGGATCTGAGGGTGCACCTATCGGTATCCTTCTCAAGATTTAATGTCTCTCCCTCCACCCAAGTTTCCCTGGGAACATTCTGTAAGATTGATTCCATTCCCTAATCATTGTTGCCCTTGTAAGTCAGGCGCTGTGGAGACTTTAACTCATATCTGTTTTTATTGTGTAATGCACATGGATTCTCTGATCATCTATTTGGATTCTGCCCTAGAGAACAAACTAGGGCTCTTGGACACAGAGAAACTGCTTTTTCTCCTCAGTGATGGTCCCCCAGAAGTTATTGGGTGAGCAATGAAATTCCATTTGTTAGTAGACCAAGAAGTTCTGGGTTAGACTTCAATAAACTGTCCATTTGTATGGTTAACTCTTCCCTGGAGGGAGTAGTTTGTATGCTAATAAAGGTTTTTTAAAATTTGATTAGAATAGGATTGGCCTCTTAACATAGGATAGTGAACATTTTACAGCCCATCACAGGACACCAATCCCAGTACTAAAGCCTCTGCATGGAGATGACATATCAGATTATCTGTACAGCATGGGGCTGTGCCTCTCTGGTCTCTCAAAGGGAAACTTTGGTGATGGGAACCAAAGTGAAAGGGCATTTGGTGCATGAAGGAAGCACTTTGCACAAAAAGCATCTTGATCCCCACAGGCAGCTATCCCTCTGGCAAAGACACTATGCAGATTCAAAGAGAAGCCTGTAGCCTACCTGAAGTGACCAGTGTGAGTCCAGCTGCTGTTCAGTGAGGTTGCTGGCCTACTCGTTCCAGTCAGGCCCCAGTGGCTTTGCCAACTCCTCAGCAGATAAGAGAGCCATCTGGTGCAGCCGCACTCTCAGACACCTGTTACTTGGCTGTCTGTCAGATAACTTGCAATGTTACTACAGCCTTGCTAAGAGAAGATAGTTGGCAACCCCCATGTGTGTTTCTCTTTCAGATGCTGCTTTCTCATCAAAACAGTTCAATAACAACCCTGAATTGGCCTTGATCACTCTTGTTACTCTGTTACCAGATAGAGATCCTTTCTTTCCATCTTTATTGTTTCTTTTCTCAGCAGGCCTCAGGATGGGACTCCACAGGTGAAGGGGTCTCTCTGCTCCCACAGTCTGCAGCATTCTCAGACTCTTGGGCTCTGAGGCTGATGGACATTCCTCAGTGATCACAAGCTATTGTTCCCTGCTGCCCTGGTACATGGTGGACAGTGGCAGGGGAACAGGAAGGGCAACATACTGAGAGCCACACGGGCAGGTTCCAGCAATGAAGCAAAGGGCATGGGCTGTGTGTGTGGGTATGGCTAGATGGGTGGGCTACTGCAGTAGGCACCCTGTGTCTCATGACGGCCCAGTGACTGGCCCTCTGATAGGTGCATGTGCTATGACCTCCATGCCAGGTGTGCCTGTTTGTGGTGATGGAAGGTATTAAAAACCAGATGAGATGCTCTTCCCTTTCTCCTGCTGTAGCTGGGTGGTTAGGGGGAAGCTTTGTGGAGCAGTAGTGTGAATTCTAGGCTTGCCCCTTCTCTGGTCTCTGCTATGGGTGTTTCTGGCCAGACATGCAAAACGTGAGACCCTTGCTGATAGGGCAAGTCCCTTGGCTGGGCTTGAACCCTGCCTGTCTAGCTCCCAGCCTATGTCTTTGTGTTGTGAGCTACCAGCAGCCTGCTTTGCCAGATTGTTGTTCAGGCTCCCTTAGTGACTTTTTCAGTCTCTTCCTTGCATAAGAGCTCCTTTGAGTGATTCAGTCTGTGTCCACACGCAGACTTGAACCCTTGCCATGGAAAGACTCATGTGTTTGTTCCACAATTAAAAGAGGTTTGGACAGGTGACATCAGAACATCATGTGGCAAAGAGTTCCACAGATTAACTACACACTGGGTAAAGAAATATTTCCATCTTTCTTTTCTAACACTCCTGCCAGTCAATTTTTGTAGATGTTCCCTGATTCTGGTGTTGTGGAAGAGGGAAAAGAAGTTCTCTCTATACTCATCCCATGCATAATTTCATATGTATTAATCACGTCCGATCTCAGGCACCTTCTTTCTAGACTGAAGAACACCAAATGTTGTAGTCTTTCTTATAAGGGAGGTGCCCTAACACACTAATCATTTTGGTTGCTTTCTTCCACATATCCTTTTTGTTTGTTTGTTTTGCTTTCCACTATATCCTTTCTAGATATGGCAACCAGAACTGAACACAATATTCCAGATGAGGCCTTACCATCTATTTGTACATTGGCATAATAATATTGGCTGTTTTATTCTCAATCCCTTTTTGAATTATCCCAAGCATAGAATTGGCCTTCTTTACAGCTGCCACACATTGGAGTGACACTTACACACATTCTCACTCTCTCTTACTCTCTCTGTGTATCTATCTTAATATAAAATCAATAGAGTGTTGTGGTACCTTTATGTAAAGGCCCCTTCTAAAATTGTTCAGGTAATGCCAAGTCACTTTCCAGTGTATCCCACAAAGAGTGTAAATCCATCCATATTCCCTGCAATTATTTAAACAAAATGTAATTATGATAAACACCCGTACTACTTTTCTATCATGCAGATTGATATTTTATGTCCCTTCCAATTAATCTGGATATGTACAAATTTCCATGTTTATGATTTACATGAAGTACTGATTATAATCCACTGAGAAGACAGCTTTAAAAATCAATGTTCAAGACTGCTACATATAAAAGGAGAACAGCAGAAAGTGCTGCTGTAAGCTAGTCTATATGTAATAGAAATGGATGTATTGCTCTAGCCTCATATTCCCCTGTATTACTAAATAATTAAAACGTTCCTTAAGTTCCATTCATCCTTTGAGGGGGGGAGTGTACATACACTCAGGCTCCCATGCACATGGGCAGCATCCACACACTGGGTGCAGTGGCACACTGTTGAAAGCTCTTTTCATGATAGAAGAAGAATTTACATAAGGAGAATTGGGCATACACAAGGATGTCTTGAATGAATAGGATCTCCTTCACTCTTAGAAGCGGTTTTTACCAACAGTACACTGTTGCACCAAAGGTCAGAATGGTAAACGTATTTAGTGTTGAAAATGTACTTTAAGGTGACAGTGCTGCACTTATCTGGGAATTACCCTTATTGAACAAATTGAGAGACATATTGCAGAGTAAACATGACTGAGCTGTAAAACCAAATTCTAAAAATCAAACTCTAAAAAATATGCACTTATTTTTACAAACTCATAGCCTTATCTGCAGCACCAGCTCTGGGTGTCGTAAAAGCACTGTAAAGGGCTTTCTGACACCAAGTGAATAAGCAGCGCTGGTGGGAAGGCACCATCCCATAAGTGCCGTATTCTGCCCTACAGCCACTGGGGCAGGTAGGTGTTGTGCTGGGTGGCAGAGGGGAGTGGGGTGAGAAGGCAAAATGGAGGCAAGGAGGAGTTTTCAGGTGGGGAGGGCAGGCAAGGGGCAGTTCAGGCCCAGGAGAGGGGTGGGGATGACAGAACAGGCCTTTGCTGAATCCTAACCCCCTTCCCAGGTCTGAAAGCCCTACATGGGGCTACTCATTCTGTGCCAGCTAAATAAACAGGCCTTTGCTGAATCCTAACCCCCTTCCCAGGTCTGAAAGCCCTACATGGGGCTACTCATTCTGTGCCAGCTAAATAAACATTCCTGGAAGATTAGTCAATTTCATCCTTACCATAATCTTAGAAACCAACTGTAATAGTGAATGCACACAGCATTGGTAGAATGATAGAGATGTTGTGTCAGAGATACATACCGTATTCTGTTAGCTGTGAAAGGAAAAAGAATGTAGTTGTAAAAGTAAAAACAAAACCAAAAACTCCAAGAACCAATTGCAAAAGTCTTCTTTTTTTACTTCAACAACAGCTATATTTTTTCTTTAGCAACATGTAGAATAATCTAACTCTTGCCTTTGAAGAAGAGCTTGCTTGAAAGACATCAGGTGATTGAAAATATTTTACTGGACTCTTTGTAAATAAAAGTTCCTTCACCATTTTTACCACTTTCCCCTTTTTTCCACAGCCTTTGCAACACATGTTGTTCCCCTCCTTTTTTATGCACCACACAACTGGATCTACACTGCTAGTTCTGAAAACCTTCACTACCGTATTTCCATTCACTTCAAAGACACTTTGAGGAAGTTTCCTACATAACAAACCTATTGTGCATGCATCGGTTGTTCTTAAGTGCGCACCATGAACATGACTTCTAGCCCAATCTTAACTAATTTTCCAGTGCCAATGTAGCTGTGCCAATGGGGCACTGTATTCGGTGGTGGTGGGGCAGTCACAGAGACCTCCTCTAGGCTTTTTCCCTTACTGCAGGGCTGCATTGAGGATGCATCAATGCTGGAAAGTTGGATAGGGCTGGGCTGTTCAACAGCTACAAAAAAACCACTTTGACAGCAAGTGGGGTTCGTAGATGCCAATCATTCAGGATTTCGCTCCATTTCGCACCTCTCGGCCAACCACAGCACATGGTGACAAAGCCACCCGGCTAAACTAAACAGGCATCTCTTCTGTGGCCTCTCAGTTTCCAGGTTCCAATCCGAGCCCTCCCTTTTGCCAGAGCACAGCAAATGACTCGGGACCCTATCCTATCCCAGTACTGTTGTAGCTCTGCCAATGAGGCACGTGCTGCATCCTGTGGTGGAGGGACAGTCATGGGGGCCCCTTCAAGGTAAGGGAATGTTTGTTCCCTTATCTTGGGGCTGCATTGTGAGTGACTGTGGCTGCAATCCTATACACCAGTGTTTCTCTAACTATGGGTCAGGACCCACTAGGTGGGTTGCAAGCCAATTTCAAGTGGGCCCAAATCATTTCCATATTTTATTTTTAATACATTAAACTTGATGCTACCATGTTATGTAGCATGGGGAAATGTGACAGACCTGTACTTTTAACAGTCTACTATGTATATTCTTTTAACAACAATAAGTCAGTGGGACTCCTGGGTAAGTGTGGGTAGGATTGCAGCCTAGGATGGTGAAAAATTTTCCTGCCTGATGATGTCGCTTCCAGTCATGACATCACTTCAGGTGGGTTCTGACAGATTCTCATTCTAAAAAGTGGGTCCCAGTGCTAAATGTGTGAGAACCACTGCTATACACACTTTCCTGGGAGGAAGCACAATTGGAGACAATGGGACTTACTTCTGGGTAGACATGCCTAGGCTTGTGCTCTGCATCTGCAATGGAAAGTTGGAGGATTGATCCGTTCTGGGAAAGAAAGCTGCTTGCCTCTCTCTCTGCCAGAGCACAAGCATCGGAGAGGTGTGGAGAGGGAAGCGAATGCCGCGCCTCCCCTTGCGCAGTGGCTTTCTATTGGGCACCGTTGCCGGCATGCCTGGAGAGCGCAGTTATTGGCTGCTGCTTGGCGAACTCTCCTCTCTCCAGCGCTGGGCTGGGGGAGATGCGAAGACCCTCCCCGCAGAAAGAGCCACAACGCTGGCAGCTGCAGCGAGGAGCAGAGCCTGCCCGCTCTCCCCTCCAAGGCTCTTCCCTCCCACCGCCCTGAGACGTCGGGTGGGCATGAGTCAGACTCCGAAGGCGCTCAGCATCTGAGGGTGGTGGAATGAAGCTCCGGCGCGGCTCTTCGGTGTGTGCGGCTTGGGGGCGCGGAGCCCTCCCTCTCGCCTCTCTCTGCGCAGCCGGGCAGGAGAGCGGAGCAGCTGCACCGCCGCTGCTGCTGAGAACCGGACGGCTTGGCGCTGCTGCCCCTTCCCCGGCCGCCTTCCGTGGAGCTCCCGGACGGCACTGAGCAACAGCGGCCAGCTGTTCTCCGTCTGCTAGTTCTCTCCAGCTGTGACTGGGGGATGAGGAGGGGCAGCCTCTGATCCCCCAGCGGCGCGAAGGAACCGAGGCTGCAGTGCTGTCCACACTTTCCTGGGAGTAGGCCCATTGACTAGAATGGGACTTGCTTCTGAGTAGACATACATCTGATAGGGCTCTGATGCTGCCATCCTAGCCACACTTTCCTGGGAGTAAGCCCATTGACTAGAATGGGACTTACTTCTGAGTAGACTTGGCTAGGATTGGGCTCCGAGAGGAGAAGAGCGGCGAGTCCTTCCTTTGCTCGCGATGGGGCTCTGGCGGCAGCAGCCGCCTCTGGCGTCGACGTTGCGGGTGGGTCTCTCGCTACAGCCCCGCGTCCTGGAGCCGCAGAGACCCCGGGACAGGCTGCAGCTGCCCCCAGCCTGAAGGGAGGGGCCAGAGCGGCTGTGGCTACAGTCCCGTCCACATTTTCCTGGGAGTAAGCCCCATTGACTAGAACGGGGCTTGCTTCTGAGTAGACATGCAGAGGCTTGGGCTCTGAGGGAGGAGCAGGAGAGAGCGGGAGCCCCACAGACGGCGCTGGCACCATGGAGGAGCGGCTGAGCCGGTGGCTGCTGCTGCCGCCGCTCCTGGCGCTGCTCTTCCTCTCCGTCCTCTACCAATACGCCTCGCCCGGCGGGGGCTGCCCCAGCGCGCCTGCCGCCGCCTCCCCTCCAGCCGCCGCCGCCGCCTCCTCCCGCTGTGGCGGCTTCCCGCACGGGGGACACGTCCCCTGGCGGAGGCAGCAGCACCTGCACCCAGAAGCCCGCGAGGAGCCGTCGGGGCTCGCCCTCCGCCTGTCCGGCGCGCCCCGGCACGAGTTCTCCTTCGGGCTGCCGGAGCTGTGCCGCCGCGTACGCTTCGACATGCGCGGCCGCGACGTGATGGTCTTCCTGCACATCCAGAAGACCGGCGGCACCACCTTCGGGCGGCACCTGGTGCGCAACATCCGCCTGGAGCAGCCCTGCTACTGCCGCGCCGGCCAGAAGAAGTGCACCTGCCACCGGCCCGGAGGCGCCGCTGCTGCGGGGGACAGCAAGGGCGACACGTGGCTCTTCTCGCGCTTCTCCACCGGCTGGAGTTGCGGGCTGCACGCCGACTGGACGGAGCTGACCAGCTGCGTGCCCGCCGCCATGGAGCGCAGGGGGGGCTGCCCCGCCAACCGCACCCTCAGGTTAGTCCCTGGCACCTCTTCTCCAGCGCAGGAGGGGCCCCTACAACAGCCCCAGGGTTAAGGACTCAATGCTGTGCACCAGTGCCGCCCTGAGGTGAGGGAACAAAAGGTCCCATACCCTGAGGACAGTTGGTCTGTGGAACTCCTTGCCACAGCATGTGGTGATGGCATCTGGCCTTTAAAAGGGGGTTGGACACACTTCTGGAGGAAACGCCCATCACGGGTTACAAGCCATGATGTGTACCTGCAACCTCCTGAATTTAAAAGTGGGTTACCTCAGAATGCCAGATGCAAGGGATGGCACTGGGATGCGGGTCTCTTGTTGTCTTAGGTGCTCCCTCTGGCATTTGGAGGGCCACTGTGAGATACAGTGGAAACTGGACTAGATGGGCCTGTGGCCTGAAGATGCAGCAGGGCTGTTCTTATGAGGAGGCTTCTGTAACTGCCTCCCCACCGCAGGATGCAGTGTATGCCCCATTGGCACAGCTGCACCAGCACTGGAGAATTGGCTAGGATTGGGCCCTAAGCCAGCCTGGCAAACACACCCACCAAAAGATGAGCCCACTGCAGGTCTTCCTTGCACTCATTGTGATACATGGGAAGAAAGAGGCAATGCACTCCTCTGCCTGGTCCCTTCCAGACAATTATTAAGGCCAAGTCCTATCCAGTTATTCTGTACAACTGTACTAATGAAGCGTGCTCTGCATCCTGTGGTGGGGAGGCATTCACAGAGGCCTCCTCAAGGTATGGGAATATTTGTTACCTTACCTCCGGGCTGCATTGTGGCTACACCAGTACTGAAAAGTTGGATAGGATTGGGCCTTTAGGCTGTAGTCCTGTACATGCTTTCCTGGGAGTAAGCCCCATTGAACACAAAGGGACTTAGATGTAAGTGTACATGTTGAGTAGACATGCTGGTAGACTAGCTGAGATTGGGATCTTAGCTAGTTCTTGTGCTCCTTCCAAGATTGATTAACATTCTTTACCTTGATTAATCAAGAGAGAAACACTCTGTGCATTTTAAAAAGGAATCATGTTAAGAAGTTTGAGTCTGGGACTGCGGTCTGAGAGTACATGTGATCAAAGGTGTGCAATGCTTCCATGCCAGGCAAGCAAGCAGTTGCTTGGAATATGCAGTGCTAATGTGGTGGTGCTGCAGCAGTTGGGCTGGCGCATGGGATAAGTGTTCAGGCCACCACATAGAGTTCTGACTTGTGGGAGAGATTTTTTCAGTGCCCTGCACTTGAGATGAAATTATAATTGGCCCCAGTACGATCAAAATTGGCACATAATCTGTAATGCAACCAAATTCTGGAAAGTGAAGGGCCACTTCACCCATGGACAGTTCTGCTACACAGAGAACTGCATATTTTGAACTGATGAAGTATCCTGCAGCTCTTTAGCCCTTCACATACTGCTTTACTGTGTTTGTATCTTTCTGGGTGGAGAGTTCTTCCTAAATTTTGCATACCTAAGGTTAAAATCTTAATTGGATATTAATTTCTGCCCAGCCTACAGGTGTACACATTTGATCCCTGTTGCGTACATGCAATATTGGGCAGAAATGGCTTAACTGAGGTTGTTGGCCTGCTTGCTGGTGTACTGAAATGTTTGAACTGCAATCTTCTATGTATACTTACTTTGAAGTAAGTCTTATTATACTCAGTGGAGTTTACTTCTGTGTAAACCTGCAGTACATCGGGTTGGGTTGTATAACACTCAATAGCTGTTAATGTCTTGATATCATACCAAAACTCAAGCATACTAGTACCATTTATGAACTGTATTTTACATAGCTACTGGCAACCCCCGCTATATTCCAAAGTTGAAAACTTGAATACTGCATGTATTGTAATTTTAAAAAAATAACAGGTTCTAAAACTTTTTTTTGTTTTAGCATATTTTTATTGAATCTTTTGGATTTGTCAAAAACATTGTAATGTAGACTGTAGCAGATTGTCTAATTTGGAATTGCAGTGTTTTGGGATTCGTAGTTCTCTAGACCTGAAATTCTGTACACTTTTGTTTCTATGTGTTGAATTCTGAAGCTTTTAAAGGGAAGCTGTTGTTGAGAGGTGTGAGTTCAGCACACTTAAGGTTTTGCATTCTTTTAAGAATAAAGTAATTTTAAGCTTTCTTGAACATTACTCTCTTTCCAACTTGGTAACGAATTTGTTTATTAAAGTTGATTTGAAAAGTCCAGTTGTATTCTGTAGAACAGTGGTTCTCAAACTTTTAGCACCAGGACCCACTTTTTAGAATGAGAATCTGTCAGGACCCACCGGAAGTGATGTCATGACCAGATGTGACACTATGAAGTAGGAAAATTTTTAACAATTTGAGGCTGCAGTCTTATCCATACTTATACTGGAGTAAGTCCCATTTACTATCATTGTTAAAAGCATATACATAGTAGCCAGTTTAAAGTACAGGTGTGTAACATTTTCCCAAATGCAGTCACATACCATGGTAGCATCAAATCTAATATGTTAAAAATATTGAAATGAATGGGGGACCCACCTGAAATTGGCTTGCAACCCAACTAGTGGGTCCCGACCCACAGTTTGAGAAACCCTGCAGAATACAGAGGCATAGAATATAGAGGCGTAATATAGTGAATGTGGAAAAGCAAACACCCTCACTGGCACATGTAAGTAACTCTTCTAGTAGAAAAAAATGTTTTGATGCCATATGTTAATAGCCTCTTTAAATGGTAAGCCAGATATTGTGTAGATTTGTAGTAGGCCTGTCTGATGCTTGAAGTTTATGCTTCACTAACCAGTGTTTGCTCTCTACAATTTTAAATCATGCCATGCCCCTTTCTGTCTATTTCTAATGTTCCAGGCTTATCTCAGAGTTCTGATTAGAACCTATAATGGCCACAGGTAAACAAGGCCTCACATACCTATGTCTAGAGTTGTCTTCTCCATAATTGTGCTGTATAACCATGTGGAATCTGTTGTTGGATACAGTGTGGTCTTCTGTGGTAAATTGTCAGGGGCAAGAGTGACTCTGAGCAGGATTTCAGTGCCTTCAGAGTCTGTCTTCTTGCTCTTGCCTGTGATCAGCAGTCGCAGAATGTCTGGGATTCAGTAAATACAGTTTACGGAATTTTTGTAATTTGCCAAGCTAAATTTCTGTAATTTGCCAAGCAAAGGGAGGCCTTGCAGTCACATGTTGAGTATCTGTTTGTTTCTGCGTTCTGTAATTCAGTATGTCTTGAATATGAAGGAATAAAACTTGACCCATATCATAACCTTGCATTTTAGCGACCCATTACATACTAGGCAAGTAGTAAATGTATGGTGCATTGTTCCTGTGCCCATTCCAGAGCTATTTTTCTAGCAGAAAAGAACTGGAGCATAGAGATTAAAAGCCAAATCCTGACATGCTTGTGCTAGCCCACCGTTGGTGCTCACTGTTGCTAACTTGCAGTAAGGCATGCCTGCGACAGTCTATGCTGGCGCCGGAGCTGGCTCAGCGTGAACCCACACTGGCCAGCACTGGTTCTGGACTGCCGCCCAGAGCTCTGGGTGAGTGCCGGATGGTAGAGAGGTAAGTCTGGGCAGGGGGTGAAGATGTTCTGGGGAGGGTGGGGGAAGGCATGGCAGGGGAAGGGAGGGGGTGGAGATGGCGGCAGGCACTGCTGGCATATCCTGATCTCCCTCCTAGACTGGGAGACCCAACATGGGTTTTCTTGAATCTGCACACAGTAGCAGGTGCAGATCTGAGAAGATCCATCGGGGCTGACTGGTCGCTACACAAGGTAAGGGAGTGTAGCTCTGGTGGTGCTTTCCAGACCCTTGGGATGTAGCGGTAGCCATTTTGGTGCCACTGCAATCCAGGTTACTGGGAAGCTCAGGACTGGGCTGTAAAAAACTTTCCAGCTAGAAAGGCATATTGTTGTCTTTCAGTGGGTCCCTTTTCTGACTAGAATTCTGTGCTTAAAGTGTATGGATGTTGGCAGATAGCTGTGTTATAAAGTAATAGTTAAATCCTGTAAATGATTCTTGTTTGCGGAATGAGAATGTAAGTAGTCAGACTTTTATAAAGGAATGGCTCTTTGTAGAAATCTGAATTTCTTTTGTGAACCTAGCAACAGATACAGATTTTTTCACCATTCAGTGATTGAAGAGTTAAAAGAAAAAATTCCCTTAAAAAGCTACAGTGCCTTCAGGCCACAGAGATGGAACTTTCAGAAATGCAAACCTGGTTGCAGCTCATAAAGGCAGCAGGAAGAACATGAATGTCTTCCATATCCCTCTTGGATGTGAGGCTTTGTGTGGATTCATGTTCATTTCACATGTTCAGAAGTTCTTCATTGGTTTCTTCTTGTAGTCTGATACCTGCTGTGTTCAGTAGCGTTATACAACTTGGTGTGTGGATTACACATTTTAAGTTCTTATACTAGCTTGACCCTACTCAACTTTTCACAATAGATGTAAAGCACTGACCCCACAATAAATTAAAAGAGAGAGTAAGAAAAATTGTTTGCTTTTCAACACTTCTAAAGAAAGATTCAACTATGTTACTCCAAAGCGTATTGTTGCAAAACACCCAGTAGGCAGCCCGTCACATGATTCACATGATGCAGCTGAAGTATGTAGGAGTCTTTGTTTTCTTCTTGCATTCCAGGTTCATTTGGAGGCAAGTTCCTTTCTACAGTCAAAAATAAAGAACTGTTCAGCCTCTTAACGAAAAATCTTATTCTGCCACTAACAGGAAAGCAATTTTTTTTTTTTTTTTAAATACAGATTCAGTAATACATAACAGTACCAGCTCCATTATGCCCTCATTGCATATAGGTTGAGTAGGATGCTAGGACCCACTTTTAACTATTTCTGCATGAGTTCTGTTAGCCATTCCAGTAAGAAGGTGCAAAATTGTTTATGTTCTTCCATGTTTTCATGGGATAAGAACAAACTGTGTGGAAGAAATGGGTGTCATTCAGTACTAGAGTTGAGTTCAGAGTGAATGCTTGCTTTAAACTGAGAGGAATGAAATTGACAGTTTCAAGCCTAGCAAACTTCTCAAAAGATTTAGGGCTTCTTTTGTCATTGGAGTAGCCAGAAATGGTTGGTAGTGCTTCTTAATTTCCCCGCCATCTTATTAAATATTTTGTTTTATGTTATAAATGCAGACATTGATTATATGTACTTTAGATGGGAAAAATGAAAGAACTGCATATTCCTTCCTGTTTTCTTATAAAAGGGGGGGGGGGAGATGATGACAAGGTTGGATATAATGATTAAACCTGACATTCCAGAATGCTATGAGTAATGTTCATCATTCAACAGATTCATCTGTCTGGCTGTTGTAACATGTCTTCAGAAAATAAATCAATTTTTGAAACTATTACAATGTCAAAACCAATTATTCCTTTTAAATGTAGTATTTTGCTGCCCCCTGTGGTGACAGTGGTAGCAGAACTGTTCCTGGCAGCTGCTGGATGGCAGTCAATACGCTCCGTTATGGTCCAGAAATACTCGTAGCTTCACTCTTTGCCATTACTGGAAAGAAACATGGCAACTTCTAGTCACTGAAAGGAGCTTTGCTGAATGAAAAAAGGAATGAAAAGTTTATCAGAAAAGTGGGGGAGATAGAGAATGAACAATCATGCTGCTTCCCCTCCCCCCCCGATTTTCCATAATGGTCTCCCTACTTTTGTAGCAAAATTGCAACTGGGGAATGTGGCGTTTCAGTAACTTAAAGATTCTACTTCTTGTTGAAGAAGAACTTTGTCAAAAAATGCCCTGAATTTGCTTAATATTGTAGTATGTTAATGTGTCCTTATGCTAGTGCAGTGTTTCTCAACCAGTGTATAGATACCACCACTGGTACTTGAGATGGTGTCTGGTGGTACTCGCAGGACCCCTGCTGCCTAACAGCGAGACCAGAAACGCAATGCAACGACCAGCGATAGGAGGCTCAGCTCGGCAGGCAGAGCTCCAAAGCATGATTTTCCATGCCTGAGAAAGCCCTCCTGTCCACTCTGAGCTTCTTACTGGTGTTTATCGCATTGCATCTGGCCTCCCAACTCAGTAATTGGTGGTGATGTCATCTCCAGTTACTTCCAGTGATACTTCGAATAGGTGGACCATATGAAGTGTTATGGCAGAGGATAAACCTGAAGGTCTTTTTCTTGCATGCAGTGTGCTGTACCCCATCTTTTCCCCAGTATGTATGTGTGCACACACTTTCATAGGCTTTTAGGCTGCAATCCTATACATACTTACCTGGGCATGTCCCATGCAAGGGATTGTACTGTTTAGAATACTCGCTTATCTTCCTTAAAAACTGTTTGGGTAATATTTTAGTTACACTAATTTTCTAATATCTCCAATGGGTAGTCTTTAGGACAACATGATTTTAAACAAATGATTCCTAAGAAATAAAGTGGTCTTATAACACTACATTAAAAGCTTAGATGTTTGTTTGCTTTCATAAATTTAATGGTCTTCATTTTTACTGTCTGAAATGCATGGCAAACTCCAGTGATTTCAGCCGTCAGAAATAGCATGAGGATTATCTCACTCCATTACTTCCCTCCATTATGTGTGTGAGGCTTGTAGCACTGTATTGCTTCCAGAGGGGAAAAGAAAGCAGTATTTTGTCTTTCATTTGCTAAACAAATGAGTTATAAAATGAGGTCCCTAGTCTGTGAGCCCCCTGAGGTTATTTGGTTTGTCATATCAGTGTGACACTTTTCAGTGATGACTGGTGCCTTTAATGTTTTCAGGCACAGAAACCTATGCAACTTATTGCTTTGCAATAAATGGATTATGAAACTAGTTAATAAAAAACAGGCTATTGGCAGCAGTGAACATTACCCAAAACTTCTTAATCACTTTATTTATGAAAAAGTGATTTCAGATTTCAGAAACATCTACATGAGTAAGTATCTTTTGAATTTAAGGATATGCAATGAAACCTGTGCAGTGAAAAATATTATTCAACAAAAGTTCTAAATTTGCAACTAGTTGTATTCAACCATTCACTTATAAATGTAATCTCTGATTTATTAAATATACATAAAGCAAATAAAGCTTTTGTGTGGAGGGATGCAAAATCTCTGAAAAATAATAGTTGAAAACTTCATGGGGGGTCCCCATGGGGGAAAAGCAGGGGTCTCCAAACCCTGGCCTGGGGGCCAGATGTGGCCTCTATCTGGTCCACGGCCAATCTCTGATCCCCTGAGAGCCTCTGACCCAGCTGACCAAACACAACCAGAGTTGTGCTTGTGGGGTGGGGGAATGGGCGTCCATTTAAGTATGTGTGCTTTATTTCTTAGGCTGTGTTGGTGCTTGAAGAAATCCTGGACATTTGAGCCCATTCATTCATTCATTTCAGTCATTCATTTAAGTTCCATCTCTAATGTATTTATTTAAATTTTATATTTCTTTTTTTTTTTTCCGGCCCTCGACACTGTGCAGATATTTGATGCGGCCCTTCAACCGAAAAGTTTGGAGACCCCTGGGCTAAAGGCAGCACTTCCCAATCTTACTGCTGCTATGATGTCATTGGGACCTGGAAGTAACTGGTGGTGATATGAAGCATGTCATGCGATGATGTCACCACTACTCACTTCTGGGTTTGTAGGTCAAACACAAGCCTCAAAATAGCAGTAAGAGGGTCAGGGCAGGTGGGAAGGCTTTTCCCAGCATGTGGTTTTCATGTGCTTCAACTATGCCTTTTTCCCTGAGCCTCTTGCTGTTTTTTGGAGGCTTGGGTCTTGCTGCCCAGAAACAGGAGTCTGGTGAAACCCTTTTGAGTGCCTTGCAATGCCCCCGGTTGTTGTGACGCACACTTTGGGAACTTCTGGTATAAAGGGATATCTAGAAATCTCTTATTTTTCCTTTGTTTTTTGTCTCCTGAACTGCAACAATATGACTTTTCTATAGCAGTATAAATTGGCGTTTAACTTTCTCATTAGACTACTGCTTTCTCCAGTATGTTCTTCCTGTGCTGTCAAGAGGCAGCCATGCGAGCGAAATACATGTTTGAGAAAAATAATATTTTTGAACCCTTAGTAAATATAATTCTCTCTTACAAATAACTTTTCATTGTGTTTGATAGGGTTTTAATGTGACTCAATGGACTGTATTCAAAGAAAGTCTTGATTAGAGCTGCTCCAAAACTCATTTTTTCCATGCTTGACTTACTAGTTATCGTTCCCTTAATGAGACAAATTTTGCTTTGTAAAGTACCTTTTGCACATCAGGAAAACTTGAATCACAACTGGAAAAACTAGATCCATCGCTGTGCTTATACTTGGGCTGTGATATATGCACACTTACCTTGGAGTAAGAGCCCAACCCTAGGCATGTCTACTCAAAAGTAAGCCACATTATAATCAATGGGACTTACCCCAGTTAAGTGTGGATAGGATTGCAGCCTTACAGCCCAATCCTAACCTGTGCTGGGGCAGGAAGGCCGGCAGGACTGCCCCATATCCAGAGCAGGTTTGGGGCCGGTTGTAACTCAGCCTGGGGCAAGAGGAATAGATGACTCTTACCTGGGTAACCCAACAGCAGCCCCAATGGAGTTACTTGGATCTGCACCACCTAAAGAAGTGGCGCAGATCTGAGCAACCTGAAGCTGCTCTGGGCTGCCCGGGACGAGAATTGAGATTCGGCACAAGTGCTCACCTGTGGCCCGCCCACAGGTCCACCCACCACCCATCCTCCTACCACCTCAAAACACCTCCATTCTGCCCTCCACCCACCCCCCAGAACCCCATGCCAGCCTGACTCGGCCAGCACGGGCTTACCTGCGCACCAGCGCTTAGGCTGGGCCTCCCTCCTCCAAAGACATTGCATAAGTGCCTTACAGCACTTGTGTGACTTTGGCCGGTGCAAGTGATTTGCACAGGCTGAGGGTGCCTTTGGGATTGCACCCCCAGTCACACTGAACTCAGTGTGATGTACTTTTGAGCAGGCATGCATAGGCTAGTGCTGTTAAGCAATTACTAGACTAATAAGATGTTCCCGTTTTCATTCCTTTTTCTGTGTTTGTGAATATTCAGGTATGCATCGCTTAATGACGGGGATATGTTCTCTGAAACCCATTGTGATGCACATTAGTCATTGTCCATAGAACTTTAGCTGATGCCGTAGCGCGATTGGCATGACCCACCAAAAATTGGGTTGTGATCCACTGGTGGGTCGTGACCCACAGTTAGGGAACTGCAGCTTCACTGTTGTTTTAGTGGTTGGTTGTTGACCAATATGTTGTTATGCAGCTTTCATGTATGAAAACATTCAGGTCAGTGCTAATTGTGACTAAGTCCCTTTAAAATTCATGAGACCAATTAGTCATGGCTAGCTTAAGCACCATTAATTTCAGCAGGTCACCAGTCATAACTTTCTCTGGATACAACCCAATATAAAGATACTTAGAAATTAAATTCTGTCAGAAAAGGTTCATTAGTTCTTTGTTGATTCTCTGTAGTTTTTTTTTTTTAATTTTCTCTTTCTGTATGTGTTCTCTTGGGAAGGTCTGTGCTTCATTTGGGAAGATCTGTTTAACTTTTTGCCAGCTATGCATGTAGAAGAAAACTGCAGACTCCAGTAAACAGATGTACTGTCCTGAATATGCACGACTTGATAATATTCATTACCAGGGAAGATATAAAATAATTTCATAGGGCTACGGTTTGTCTCATTGTTGTTGAAGTGGCTGGACTTTGCATACTTTACATTATAACCATGAACTGGAAAATATGATTGCTTGTGTGGAATTTTGACCATCTCCATTTTTTTATTTCTAAAGTGGACATATTTTTATTCCTCAGTTTTTCAGAAGAAAACTTACATATTTCTACTGTAGTTGACAACTGGCATTCTACAGGCACAATCTGATCAAAGGAGCACTGCCTGCTGGTCCGGTATCATAGCTACATTCCCTTCTCTATTCCCCTACCAGATGCTTTAAATTGGAAAGGGAGAGGGAAGAAGACAATGAGAAATGTGGTTGACAGTCCTGCAGGCACCTCTTGTTACAACTGAGAAGCAATAGTAGGAGATGCAGTTTTTCCCCTTCCGTTCCTTTTTAATTTAAGGTTCTAGTCCTAAGGAGGTATACTTACAGCCCAGTCCTATCCCCTGCCATGCTGTTGCATGCAGCATGTGCCAAAAAGGTAAGTTGCATGCTGTGGTGGCAGGGTGATTGAATAGCCAGCAGGAGGTAAGTAAAAACATTATGTGTAAATCTGAAGAGAGCTGGGGGGGCATTCTGAGGTGGGCTTTTGGGTTTAGGATCCTGGCGCAAGTCGCTGCCATCAAGACACACTCTCAAGATCCTCCTCTGATCATCCCTCTCCCTTCCCAAAACATGCCGCTGACACAGCCTGGGATCTTCACTAGCAGGGATCTGATGCTGCTGCTGCTTTGCGGGGCAGCAGCTCTGACTTGCTTGGCAGTGGTGCTCTCCATGCAGTATCACTGAGCATTTTGTGACTGTGGGATGCTCCTCCCACTTTGTAGAAGGCCCATGGGATTGAGCCCATAAAAGTACTCCTAAGCAAACCAGTTAGGGCAGTGGTTCTCAAAGTGGGGGTATCGCAACACCCAAGCCAGAGAGCCCTGGTCTCTGCCCCCTTAAGGGGTGGGGAGAGGCATCGATGCAATTGCCTTAAGGGGAGGGGGAGGCATCGATGCAATTGCCAGGATCACATCGCTTTGTAGGAGTGCAGGGCTTGGCTGGACTTACCACAGCCTGCTGCAGCCTCCCGGGGGTGCAGGGAGCTCCGCATCAGCTTCTAAAACATGCGGAGACAATGCAGATAACAATTGCGACCCACTTGCGGTTTTGCAATCACAAACCAGAAATGGGTTGCAATAGTTATTTTCACAGTCTTTGCATGTTGGGGATCCCTGCAGAGACTGGTGCGGGACTCCAGGAAACCCCAGGAGGCTGCAGCAGGCTGTGGTAAGTCCAGCCAAGCCCCTGCGCCCCTCCAAAGCAATGTGATCCTGGCAATCGCTTCACCGCCTCCCCCCCTCCCCTGCAAGGACTTACTGCAGGGCTCAAACTCCCTGGGAGTTCGAGAAACGCTGAGTTAAGGGTTAGTTTTACTGAAGTCAACTGGAAAGTTATGCAGCTGTGTGGTTCATCCTTCCAGAGCAAGTTATTGTACACCCACCAAAGGGTGAGGAGAGAATGAGATATATTTGAATCCCATCGCCAATGATGATAAGAGGCTGGATGATAGCATTAGGAACAATAAGAAGGTGAGGACCATCAGCGGGGGAACGGACGGATGGGGACCTAGACCACCCAAGAGAGAGAGTTAAGAGCCTGAGGCCAGGGGTGAACAGGCCAGATAGAGGGAACCCAACTGACTGGGGAAGAGAAGGTATGACTCTAGGAAATCCAGTTGAAGGTTGTGTGCAGAGAGAACTCAGACTTGAGAGAAATCAGGTAATATCTATACCAGTGGATGTAGGTAAGACAAACTTTCCTGGAAAGATAGCTCAGGAGGACACTATGGCCAGCAAATGAAAGAGAGCATTTCAGGAGCAGCGTTCTCTCTACTTCCTGAGAAAAAGCAATGGGGGCTGAGATGGGGCCCCCATGTCTGAATCCAGCTATCCTGTTAATCAGAAGAAAGTGCTAACAGTAACAAAATGCCAGGCATTCATTAGCATACTTCAGATTCCTTGAATGTGTAACTGCCTTTCCTGGACCCCCAAAACAGACTGCTAAGACTTCACCTTAATGAAAGTTTTGACAGTGGTCAGCACCACCGCTTGAAGATATTCCCTTCCTTCAGTGGCTATCTTGAAGAGTGCTATTTAGTGCCATGTGTATGTGGCCCACTAATTAAACTAGCTGTAACAAAGGCTTAAAATCTGTGGGGCATCTATCTAGTTGTGGGGAATAAAATGTATACACTCATTTCAATGTCCATTCTGTTCCCCCCCCCAAAAGCCTAGTGGCCTTGTTGAGTGACCCTTCAGCAAACACAGTAGCATGGAAGTTGAATCTTGCAATAGTTCCCAAAGTTTTATTTTTGAAGAAGAAAAATGGATTGTCTAAATTCACTCAGAGATGCTTTTGCAGAAAGTAAAGTCAGCTCATGTAGTCATGATTTGCCAATGCAGGTGGTAAGTTACTGCTATCAGTATGTATAAAATAAAACATTTTTTTTTTTACAGTTCAGTATCCAAAACATGGCCTTCATGCTGAGAAAAGAATTGAATTTCTCCTTCTAAACGACATCATCAAATGAATCTGTCTATCACTAAAAATTTAATGTTAACTTAGAAGTGAGATTTTTTTCTTCCTCCACATGGTTGGGATGTGAATTTGACAAAATAAAATTTCTATACTAACCTTCTGCATCTAAAGTGAGAAGTGACTTATTTCTTAGGTGTCTAATAATGCATTCTTTCAAACATTTGGAGATAAAAGGGCTTATCTACATGAGTCAGCCTTAGATTAGTGTTGGTTTGGCCAGCAGTCGACTGAAGAAGTGGAAAACAAGAACAACCGAGAATGAACACAAGTCCCTCTGGAAGCTGCATGGCTCTCTAGTCACTGATGAGATGAAAGCCGAGAAGTATGAGTTCTGCTTTTGTATGAAGTGATCAGGAAAAAAGCTGTGTAATTTAGGACGCAGTCCTGACCAACTTTCCAGCACTGGCCTAACCGCAATGCAGCCCCAAGGTACAGAAGACTAAAAAGTGACTTGATATTACGAGTATTTTAATCCGTATTTTAATTTGTTGGAGATGATGTTGCACAGGGCCTGCATCTCCTATGACCAAAATGAGAATAAGTTAAGCGAGTAACAAAAATTGCAAGCTTGAGCAACATAGATAACTTGCGCTGATGTGTTTAGTGCATAATTTATGTGGATTGAAGAATTCAGCTTTTCTTGGTATACACTTTGGATTCCATAAGTGCAGAATGTATGCTGTAAAAAGTCTAAGTGCACTTCACTATTTGTCCTGTGTAGTGGCTTTTACATTTGGGTCCCTGAAATGGCCAACTCCTACTGAAGATGCTGAGTTATATTTTATGATGGCTGCAAAATTAAGCACTGTCAGTTAATCTTCTGGTAAGTTCAGGAAGAAGTCATTATGTATAATTAACATTGGTTTTAGTTAACAATTAAGATTGACCATGTCATACTTTCACTTTACTATATGTTAGAATTAGACTGCTAAACACCTTTAAATTGAAATTAAGGATAAACTCGGTTGTTCACATGTCTCATCTTAACTCGGGCAATGTAGTTTTGAGCTCCTGTCTTGATTTTGTGTGATGTGAAGAACTAGTCGTCTATTGCCTACTGAACAGTGACATCATAACACATCATCACACATTTTTGTGTTGGTTGCCTTCCTCACTACCTTCCTAAAGGATAAATGAAATAACACGTAATTGAAAAGTTAATTGGAAAATTAGCCATCTTAACTAGTCAGTGCCATACTGAGTTTAGCATTGCAGTACATCAACAGTAAAATGTGCTATATGAGTGTAAAAGCAATCAAAATGGTTGATTGGAAATAACTGTTTTTACTTGTACATCTAGAACAGACATCAAGAAAGGCAGTGACCAAGGAAGACAGTTTTTTTTTACCGTGATCAATATGGTCCATTAGCAGGCCAGAGGGTGGCAGCAGTGCTGCAGGATCCATCTCCCTGGGGCATATCTTTTGAAACAGACTTTGCAGAAGTTGAAACAAGTATGCTCACTACTTGCCCTTGAGAGAATTTGTGTTTTATATTAAAACATACACTTAAGTCCCCCCCCCCCAATACTCTGATGCAGTGTATGGTACTGTATTGTACACAATTAAGAATTTGCTTATTTGCAAAGTGCTACCAAGGTATGGTGTATCAAATTAGCGGTCTAGATGAGTTCCAATATAATTGCATCATTATGGTAGAAGTTTGACTTCAGAATATACAGGTTATGAAATCCCTGCTGTTCTCAGTTCTTTGCTTTTGGATGCACCGACTTAGTGAACATATTTACTCTTGTCCATTGCCAGAAGCCTTCTCAACTGATTTAATTCTTGCTTGAGTCAGTGTTGCCCTCAGGGCTATCAAGTAGCACAGTGGTACAGTTTTATACTCAGGGGCATTTTAGAAAAGTACAGATTGGATTATTATTTTTCCCTTAAGCAGACAAAGATTGGTTCAGGCATATTTGGTTTAGTATGTCAAGATTCAATGCGTTCAATATCTTCCACTAAAAAAATCTTAAATTCTTGCTAGGACGTTGAATTTAACTAATAGCATTTTTATATTTTGAAAGATTATAAGTATTTGTTGAGAAGCTTCAGCAAATATGGGAAATACCAAGATAGCTGCCATTCCTGCAATTGGGTAGAAGCCTTGTTGTTCCTGACACTGGAGGCATTCAGATGCTAATGAGCAAGATAATGACCATTCCATTTAGTAGTTTTCCTGTTACAGTAGGTTGTCTTTATCTGAAGATTTGGAACCTGTGGATTTGATCTACCACGGCTTCTGAACCAGGAGGACCCACAGAGGACCCCTGGCTGCAACGGCAAGTGCCTTCCAGTCATATCTGGAGATGTTCTGAGCCCCGGGGAGGCCACTTGTGGCTGTTCTGGGCCTAGAACACCTGCAGACATGATTAGAAAGTGCTTCCAGTAGTGGTGGTAGGTTCTATTGGACCAAACCAGCAGACTCCATTATCCAAAGGTTTCAGGATTTGTGAGGGGTTTGGGAATGGATTCCCCTGCCGATAGCAATGTCCAACTGTATTTTGTGCTCTTGTAAAACCAGCCTCCTTTGTTTCCTCTCCCCTTGTGGAATCTGTATTTATGTGATGTTGTCATTGCTGGTGGAGCTACCAATGATCCAATTTCCCATATGAAGAAAGGCCCCTTTATCTAGGGCAGGGGTCTCCAAACCTGGCCTGGGGGCCAGATGCGGCCCATGACAATCTTCTGTCTGGCCCGCAGCAAGCCTCTGATTCCCTGCAAGCCTCTGGCCTGCTCAACTGAACGTGACCAGAGCTGTGCGCCAGTTGCATCTGGTTTTTTTTTGGAGGACTGGGGAGGCCATGCGCCTTCCCTCAAAATGCCTTCTAAAGGCATAAAAACACCACTTCCTTGTTTTCCTGAAAAACCAGTGACATTTTTGGGCCATCTGAAGACCTTAGGCTTTCGAATGTATTTATTTAAGTTTTATATTTAAAATTTATTTATTTTTCCGACCCTTGACACCATGCCAGATATTTGATGTGGCCCTCTGGCCTAAAAGTTTAGAGAGAGAGACCCCTGCTCTAGGGAGTAAAGAACCTGTTTTTTTTTTACTGGTCTTGGTTTCTAAATAGCAACTCTGCTGTTAGTCACTGTGGGACCTCTCAAGATTAGCAGTTGGAACAGCTGCAGCAACCAGAAGTAGAATGTGGACATCATTGTGTCATCATCCGTCCCAGAGTTGGCATAATTACATAGGAAGACCCTCGTTGGATCAGGTCAGAGGCCCATCTAGGACAGCTTCCCATATCTCACCGTGGCCCATCAGATGCCTCAGGGAGCACATGAGACAACAAGATACCTGTATCCTGTTGCCACTCCCTTTTATACATCTTTTTATGTGTTTTGTGTACTTTTAGACCCCTATGTACATACTGGTTCCTTTCCAGACATGGAACACATGGAGGCTATTTTAAAGTAAAAGCCCCCTGCTTGACAATGGTTAATTTAGTGTTTCATCTAGTTTAGCTCCATGCTTTCTTTAAGGTGGAAGTCCTTAATCTTCGTACCTCATGTACCCTCAGGAGACTTTTGAATGGTGTATGTACCCTTCCTTTGTTTTTGTTTTTATTTTATTGCATTTTTTTTATCGTTTTCCTGAAACTGTAATAAACATATAAGGCAAAAAGTGGATCTTCAAAAACATTTAATTTCAGTCATACAAAAACACTTTTTTGCCTCAAAGAATTTGAAGACATCGAAACAACTTGCATGAAAAATCAATGAGAACGCCAAAGACAATAAATATTGTGGCAGATAAGAAAATATATTGTTGACCTATCCATAGTCAGAGCCAAATTCAAAGACTTAAAAAAAAATCAACTTCCTCTCATGAAAATCATGTGTATCAAGGCAATTTTTTTTAGTTCTGAGAGCACTTCATATGCCCCTTGGACCTGCTTCACACATCTTTTCTGGGTGCAGGACCCACACACCTACTTTAAAGAAATCTGCCTGATTTACCTGTATCTTTTTTAACTGAAAAAGGATTATTTCTCTTGAATCTCTTCTCTTGTTGTTCAGTAGTTGCTGCTACAGTAGGTATTCATTATTCAACCTCAGCTGCCAGTAATTGCACTCATAGCTATTCTGTTATTGAATTGGCTTCAGACCACTCAAAAGAAATTTGTGCATTAGGTCCTGTGTGCTTCTGAATTTAAACTGCCTAATTATTAATGCAAAAATGTGGCTTTTTATTATTGTACTGATATCATTACAAGCTAGTATTTCCTTCTCTTTAGCCAGTGAGCTTCTATGCTATTTCCTTTTTTATTCTGAAATGTTTCATTGTGTTCAATGAGGCTTACTCCCAGAACTATGTGTATAGGATTGCAACCTGAAAGCACAATCCTGTGCATGTCTACACAGAAGTAAGTTCCACTTTGTTTAATGGAGCTTACCTCCAGTTAAGTTTATATAGGATTGCACTATTAGAGGGGATAGATAGATTCAAGCCCTTCAAGAAACTGAATAATGTAAATGTTTGATTTTATCTTTCGACAATTATTTATGCACTTCCATTGTAGAATTATTGCTGTATTTTTGAATGTTGTTAATCTCTGTGAATAAGGCATCTGACTTTGTCATTCCTCTTTGTTACTGTTGCTAAGAAGAGCAAGGATATATATTTTTGTTAATGGCTAGATTTCATAGCAGTGAATTCACAAAGTTCTTTCTGGGGGGAGGCAGGCTATTGGTATAAAATACAAGAAAATAAAGGATTAAATAGGTGGTGTTGGATCTAGTTTTGAGATAATTCAAATTAGTTTTGTGTTTGCATCTAAAAATGTATTTCACATACCTCCTTAAGTAATTCAACATAATTTCTTAGATGGATATTTTAGGCTTAGGACCTCTGGCCATTCCTGCTGTGGTACAAATGTTTATGTACCATCTGTATGAAAGCATTACTCTTGATTAGTCACTAGGGGGCAAAACAAAATAGGAGCTTAGCTCTTACTATGCAGTCTTACCAATTATTACTGTAATCCTTCCCATTTATTATAGATTGTGGTTGCCATCTTACTCTTGTAAAGCATATGGTTTGTTTTGTGAAAATGTTTGCATTTTTTGTGCAATGAAATTATAGCTTTAAGGAACATAATCAAATTATCAATGAAGAGACTTTTAGCACCTTAAAGCCTAACACATTTAATTCAACATAAACCTGAATCATGGTTCATTAGATGGAGCGTCCTGTAGTTCATGAAAGCTCATGCCAAAATAAATTTGTTTGTCTTTAAGATGCTTCAAGATTTGTGTTTTAGCTTCAACAAACGAACATGCCTGGCTCTCTGCAAATTATCAGTGTGACTGTGTGGACTGGAGATGGTGGAGGGATAGATGTGTAATAGGCTGGTCCCAGCAAATACTGCAGTTGATGTAGTATCTCAGGAGGCTGCTGTCATGTAATACAAAAGAGGGGAGGCTAAATAACTGTACAACTTTGAATTGTTGTCCACACTGGAATATGAAGAATTTCCATGAACTGTACTGATTAGAATTTCTTCTCAAAGCAGCTAGAACTGTCATGCAGCACAACCCTTGGCATGTCTATCCAAAAGTAAACTCCATTGAGCTCAAGGGGGCTTACTCCTAGGTAGGTCTGTTTAGAATTGCAGCCTTAGTCTAGAGCTCTTAGGCTGCAATCCTATACCAATAACTTGGAGGTAAGTCCCAATGAACACAGTGGGACTTCTGAGTAGACATCCATAGGATAGGGTAATAAACACACAGCGCAAGCTTTTACAAATCCAAACTTTCCCACTCTCCAGAATGAGATTCAGCTAGACACAAAACCCCGCACCCAGGGCATTTGCCCCATTCTATCAATGGTACGTCCGCTACTGATTCTACCTATATGTTTTCTTAACATCAGGGGCTGGTCCAGCCAGACTATATCAGCACAATCCTATGCATGTCTACTCAGAAGTAAGTCTCATTGTATTCAGTGACGCTTACTCCTAGGAAAGTGCATATAGGATTGCAGCCTATGTCACTCGGGTTCTTAGGAAAGCAAAATCCAGACAAAAATAAACTAGAATAAAATTTATTGAGATATTGAAGGGAACGTAAGTAAAAGTAAATATAAATGTATGTGCATTACATTAAGATAATGGTTGCATATAAAGGTGATGCATTGGCAAAAGCGAACTTACAAACAACATCCTTTCAGTTTGCTGGGCATTCCTGACCTCAGTGGACAGACTCCAATAGGACAGGTTCCAGGGCATGTTTGTATGGTTGCTCACCCAGTAATGAAATTGTTGGGTGAGCAAAAGAAGCGTTGACCTTCTTTTGGGATTTATATAGCTATATGCAAAGCAGATTTTAGGAAATGCAGGTGCTTATGTCTCATACAAAAACCTCCTTCTCTCCCTGCTAGTGGCGTAGCTAGGGGTGTGTGTGTCGCACCAGGTGACGTGCACAGGGTGGGTGATGCGCACTGGGGGGTGACATGCTAAAATTGTGGTGGTTAGGAGTAACCCAATCATATTATATACCATTGGATGCGGAATTTTGAGCGGAACGCAATGCAAAAAACAGTGAAATATCTCCTTTCTGTCAAAAGTTATGGCCAAAAAACTGGAGGACAAAAAATGCATGGATCCCTATGGAAAGTGAAAGTGGGCCGTATTGCGTGTTTACTCACAATTAAACAAACTTGCCTTAGTCCATCGGAAAGGGCAGGCTGCGAGGAATCCAATGACACCAGAATGGTCCTGATCCAATGAATGCAGCCCCCAAAAACACCTGAGAAGGAAGTCGTTCCCTCCAAGCAGGTGAATGTATTGCGACTTATGGAAAGCAAAACTAAGCCTCACAATTGCGTTTACTCATGAGTAAGCAAACATGCCTTGGCTGGTGTGGAAGATCAGGTGAAGGAGAGTGCAAGGCTACCAGAATGGTCCTGATCCTATGCACCTGCAGCTAAACAAGTGCTCCAGAAGGCAGCCTGCCCCCCTCTCCCACTAAAAAGGATCAAAACAGAGGCTTCAGCTGATAAGATGAACTTTTTTGAGACCTGTAAAGCCAGGTGGATCCTGACAGTGATGTGGTTTAAACAGAAGTTCTTAAATTGAACTGGGCACTGGGTAGGGCTGGAAACCTTCCTGATTTGGGGGGGGACGGGACATTACAGGCAGACTACAGAGGAAATTCACTTGGTGGAACAGGGCTGCCTTCTGCTTATTTAATTATTTATACTTATTTTAATTTGCCTGATGATGTCACTTCCACCATGGCATCACTTCTGGTGGGTCTTGGACAGATTGTCATTCTAAAGAGTGGGTCCCAGTGCTAAAAGTTTGAGAACTGCTACAATAAGGTCTTAGTAAGTTGACACCCTGGGGGTGTGTGTGTGTGTGACACCACTAGTGACCAAAATCACTAAAATCACAGTTTGGAGCAATAATACCATCATGTTATATATCAATCAATGTGTAATTTCATGCAGAATGCAATGAAACAAACTGCATTGACATATCTGTGTTCTATCAAAAGGTACAGCCAAAAACCTAGTGGGGGTGGGGCGATGGTACATCACCACGCCCACCACCTAGGTTGTTGCCCCGCCCACTGCATGGGGGTGACGCACTAGCATCCCGCACCAGGTGACGTGAACCCTAGTGACGCCACTGCTCCCTGCTATTCATTGAAGCAGCTACTTTTTGTTACACAGATAGCTGTCTCATCTAGTCCTAGTTTGCCATTATCTAAAACTATGCAAGAACAGATAAGCAACACAGGATAGCTGTTCTGAGCATGTGGTGGCAAAAGGGGTGGTAACATACCAAATTAGCTCTGGTTGGGTTGGAAAACTTTGAAAGATTCCTGACTCTGATTTAAATTGTCTTTAATAGCAAACCACTATAAATGTATTCCTTCAAGACATTGTGAAAATATTTTCAATATAGGTTACTCTGTATTAAAAACTCCAAACTGATGACTTATTAGATATTTTATTTAAAATGCTCACTGTCTGAGTGCTTGTATTCTCATTGGTGCCTGAAATTGTTCTGACCTGTAGCATTTGCCAAAAGTACCTTGTTGTGGAAAATTTTAATGTTATTTTGCCATCAATAAAGTGAAACAAATCCTTCAGGTCCTTCATTAGAATCTGCCACTATTGGGGAAGTGCTTTTAAAAATAAAATAAAACTGAAGTTTCAATGCTATACTTTCTGAAGGAGCACTAATAGGGAGTGCTTTCCCTTTTCTTACTTTTTTAGGAAAGGTTTAAGCAAAATACAGGTTCAACCTTGTTATACATGGATTTTTTATACACAAATTTGTCTCAACATGAATGGCCACTGCAAATGAGAAGGAATGTGTTGATCCCTGGAGAAGGGGAAAAATTTATCCCTTTAGAAATGTTGCAAGGTCGAGAGCAAAGTTCAAAAGCAAACTCAGTAGGCAAGAGTGGTGATCATCTGCAAGCTTTATTTTGTTGCCAGCAACGGGCTTCTCAGGGACTCCTGTCCAAAATAAAGAGAGCAATGAGAGCCATGTGGGAACTCTCAAAGTCCTCAGAGAAAAGCAATTTTCCAGTGTGAGCCTCTCCCTTATATTTGATTCTGGCTCCTTTGTCTGAGGAGTCTTACATTTCTCATTGGCTGGTGTGTGACATCAGAAATGGGGGCTTTCTCAGGATTGGCCACAGATAACTTTACAAGCATTTGATTGGTTGGCTTCAAGTTACAAACTCCAAAAAAGGTGAAAACATACACTGAGACATTATATAAAACATTGTTTCCAAGAACCACTAGATGGCACTCTTTACTCATATACTGGCTTTTAGTATGTCTTGTGCTTATTTCTGACCATCAGTGCTATCTTTCCAAATTCCTTTCTGTCTGGTCTCATCAATCACTGGGCTTTCTATCAACCTCTGTTTAACTAAACCTTTGGTTTCCCCGCTATATGTGATTTGTATAGTGGTATAAACTTATATTTAATACAAGACAAACTAACTTCTTATTGAAAATAAGGATTTTAAGAGACCTTTCTCTTTATTTCAATTAAATCTAGCTCCTCCTGTCAGCTCTTAGCTCAGACAGAGGCTCTCAGGAATGTTTTGCTAATTAGGGGCTTTATTATCTTGTTCCTGTCCAGCTGTTTCTGCGGGTATCTGTATCTTGGAAGACTCTATTTTAATTAGCAACAGATTTACTTTCTTTGCCAAGGCCTTTTTCCCCATTAAAATGTCTCTAACCTGTGTATAACCTTTAGTTATCTGTTCTTGTGCCAAGAGAGACATAACTCTTCCTAATTAATTGGTGCAGGCGCATCCTGGTTCCTGCCTCCTCCCTAGTTCTCTGTATGTTGTATCTAATCTCACTTTAAGTTATAACTCTTTAGTTCCA
This sequence comes from Tiliqua scincoides, assembly GCF_035046505.1. NCBI lineage: Eukaryota > Metazoa > Chordata > Lepidosauria > Squamata > Scincidae > Tiliqua > Tiliqua scincoides. Next base: position 112,630,482 of record NC_089823.1, read on the forward strand.
ATTAAGGTGTCAGGCGGACCTTGAGTCTACAGAGTTGGAATGCTTTTGCTTAAGATAAGAGTATACCACATTCCAGTGTCTCCTTGTTAGACTTTTAATGAACTTTAGCCAGACATCTGCCTTCTCAAGGTTACATTTGAATTACATTTTCAGACTTGTGGCTTTAAGCCCTTTTAATAGTCAAATTTAATTGCTTTTACTATTCTATGTATTTCTTTACTATTATTTAACTTTCAATAACATCAGGCAATCAAGCTTTACTCTAATAGTTAACATATATTGGCTACACTTAAGGCATTGAAAAATATTTGCAAGCAAGCAAGCATTATAATCTCTTTGGAACTTCTATGAAACTTTGGTCTAAATAACCCTTCCCAGTGTTTACCAAACTGTATTTGGTTTAAAAAGGAAAGCCTGTCTGAATTATATTTTAAAATCCAAAATGTTCTCTATTCAGAAGCAGACAGTGAATTTCCATCTCAAATGGCTTGGATGTTTTAAAGCAACTCTGCCTTCACATAGAAGCAAGCAGGAGGGAGTGTGTCACTCCTAACTCCCTTATCAGAGACAGTGCCTTCAAAGGAATATCTCTCTGGCAGGCTGCCAAAGAAACATTCCTGTGCCATTTCAGACTGCTTCTGCCTGCAGGCCTGCTTGAAGCAGAAACAGAGACCAAAAAAATGCTTTCTTTGTTTCAAACATATGAGCATGCTAAACAAACACTTTTTCTTATTTCATAAACATATAAACCAATAACTACCGTAATTCAGCTATAAACACCCATAACATAGCATTAACATTTGGTTCATTAAGCTTATGAACATTTACATAAATGATTAGTTTAGCATAAATGACTTGCTTTCATAGCCTTGTCTCAAAATCACAGTCTAAAAACTGCTTTTTACTGTTGTAGAGAGACAATCATACAAGTGAGTGCAGGTATAACCTAATTATCCACAGATTTTTCTATCTCAACATGATAAGTACCCTTTAAAATTAAATTAAAGGAAAACAGTCCTTTAACAATAGCCTCATTAATGCAAGAGAGGGCAGCCTGCTGACAATCCATCAATTGTTCTCTCTCCAGGCACAAGGCAAACCCCTCCCTTCCCGCTAGGCACGTGAATGAAGACTAAATGGCATTGATTATCACCTCCATTCTTTCCCCCTAGCTGGGGCTCCTGGTGAAGGGAGGGATTGCTGCCTCCTAGTGCCTAAGCCTAAGTGCCTAAGAGACTGATTGCCTCTGTGTGCATTTCTAAAGGTCAGCAAGGCTGTTTTTAAATCACAGTAAACGGTACTTTGTTTTTAAATTGATTTGCTTTAGTGCATTTTTTGCCATCCAAGTGAGTTCTGGGAACAGAACCTTCTCGAATAAGGAGACTCAACCTTTATAGGAAGTTGCTAAACTCTCTTGTGACATTTTAAAAGTCTAACAAATTATTGTAGCCCAAGCTTTCATGGACTACAGTCTGCTGCATCAGATGCAAAATTTTGTGCCTTTGTAAATCAAATCTTTACAAATCAGACAGGCACCAACACTACACTCATACAGACATTGCCAAGATGTAACTTGATATTGGTGTTCTTCAATCCTCCTGCTGATTTTTTTTTATGTTTGATTGCTGTTTGTATTGTTTTGTTTGATTTTTATTATTTTATATACAGGAAAGTTTGTTTTTCTTATAAAGCACCTGAATCCATTCATCCTTTAAAATAAAGGCACTTGAAAGTTGGTTAGGATTGCACCCTTAGTTTTTTAAAGTGTTACAAAACTTCTTGTTCTCTTTGTTCTTTCAGATTTACATGACTACCTTACTGTAAGATGTATAAACTCTCTCTCTCTCTCTCTCTCTCTCTCTCTCTCTCTCTCTCTCTCTCATATATAATCAGTGAGCACACAGAATCTGACATCACTGTAACATTTATTGGCATTGTAATTGATCACTATTATAATTAATTTGTTAGTATTTTCATTAATCATACACTGAAACACCATCATGCAGAATGCAAAAAAAGGAGGTGGCAATCATCTGAATAAAACACTGTCTGAAGCTGGCATTCTGTAGCTTTTTGGAGAGAAACCTGTCCAGTCAAACATGCACAGAATGATGTTTACCCCCTTTCCTCCAGGCCTAGACAGACTCCTTTCATAAAGGACAGGATTAAAGGGCACACACAACTGTTAAATTTGCTAGTGGTCAGCAGAGACTAGAAGGAAACATGGATTAATTTGGCAGTGGGAAGCTAGCTCCTGATCCCCCCCCCCATAGCGTATAGAGGATTCCTGAGCTCACTCTTCTGTTAAAACTTATTTCGCCAGTTCCTAAGCCTTGCTGTTGTTGCCTTAGGGCCCAATCCTATAGTAAGCCTGTGCTGCTGGAACTTTTGTGTGTGTGTGTGTGTGTGTGTGAGAGAGAGAGATATGAAGGAGGAGCTGAAAGATTAGTAGTGTGTGAATGAAGGGAGGGGAGGAGAATACGTAGACCAATTTATTTTAAAAGTTCATCCAGGTTTGTACATTTTCACTTGTCTAGGCATGATTTTAAATAATTAAAAATAGGAGTGAATAATCCATTATAAAAATAATGACCAAAAATATGTATTTATATTTTGTTCACACAACTGGCATCCTTAATGGGTGACATTTTCTACATTGCGTAGGTACTGCAATATGTGGGAAGCAGCTCACATATGTTTTAATATGGAGTTGAACTTTGCAGTCATAAATCCTCTTTTTCAGGGATTATGATTACATGCTCGACAATCATATGAAAGCTTTTTTCACATAATTTCCATGTGGTTATGGGAGAAGCAGACCAATGTGGGTCACTCTCTGGTCCCTGGCAAGAGCTAGTGAAGCTAATAATATTATTTTGGCTTGTCCTGATGCCTGTAAACTGCTTTACCCCAGGTGACTTATACTACAAGTATATCATGAGTTCATGAACTTACATAATGAACTTACATCAACAGTTCTCAGTCTCTGGAGCCCTTTACATTCCTTAAAGGAGTATCAGGGAGCCCTGCTGGTGCATGAACAGAGACTCATAGTACCCCAGAGCTCCAGAGCATGGAGTAACAGTGCTAGGTGCAATGCAGAATACCAGCGAAGAGCTGGAAATAAGAGGGGAATGATGAAGAGCCATGAATAGGGAAAATGGAAACAATAGACAAGCAAACGGGGAAGGGGGCATATGGTAGCTATTTATGGTATGCTTGTGGAGATCCATCTTGAAGAGGATTCAGGGAACCCCAGGGCTTCTCGGAGCACATTTTGAGAAATGCTATGTTAGGGGAATTCAGCATCCATGCACCAGGATTTTGTAACCTCTGTGACAAACTGTACTTGTATCCCAAGTCATTCTTGGCCTCACTCATTCAGCTGGACACATGCTGACACTTTTTTTTTTTTTTTTTGAGTGGATGGAATTATGGTGATCTAAGGGTAGAGGAATGTAAAATATTTGCTATGCCCTCAACAGATCAATACCTTTAGGGTTTAGACCAACTGGAAATCCCATCTCCTGAGACAGGGAGCATATTAGAATGGCCTGTCCCCAGAAGCTAATGGATTGAAATCACTTTGCGATAGTTCCTTTGGATTTTTCTACCGCCTCTGCACGCATTTCTGATGAAGCCGTGGTCATGGCCTTCAAAACCCAACATGGATAGGAACTATGGGCACAACCCTAACCCACTTTCCAGCACTGACCTAGCTGTGCCAATGTGATGTGCACTGCATCCTGCAGTGGGGTGTCAGTCAAGGGAACCTCCTCAAGGTATGGGCATGTTTGTTACCGTAACTTGGGACTGCATTGCGGCTAGGTCAGTGCTGGAAAGTGGGTTAGGACTGTGTTTTGTGATACCTAAAAGACTGTCCTACAAAACTATCTTTTCCATGTGTACATGCTAATTTATTACTAACTCATTTGCATCCTTACAACATCTGAGTTGCATTTGGCTGGGATGAGAGAAAGGGCTGAGATGAGAGAAAAGACTGCGTGGCTGTGCCCAGGCTTTGAGACTCCCTTCCTAAGCAGACTTGCCTCACAACCTCTTACTTGCTGAAACCTTTGTTTTTCTGCAGGTTATCTGATGTGCTGTTCTACTTTTTTTTTTTTTTTTTTGGTCCCTGATTGCTTCATTTGCTTATTTTCCCTTATTTTGTGATCAAGGTGCAAGGTGCCAGATGCAAGGGAGGGCACCAGGATGATGTCTCTTGTTATCTGGTGTGCTCCCTGGGGCATTGGTGGGCCACTTGAGATACAGGAAGCTGGACTAGATGGGCCTATGGCCTGATCCAGTGGGGCTGTTCTTATGTTCTTATGATCAATTGTTGGTTCTTTGATATTTTAATTGTTTTATTATATTGTAAGGTATCTTCAGTTTTTTAATAGGAAAGTCAAGGTAGAAATACTTTAATAATAATTAAGCACTCCTGTCTCTTCTATGCTAGTCAGCTAGTTTTGCCTTCACTGCTGTTAGATGTGAGCAAATACACTGCTAACTTTAGCTTTCATTCTTATCAAGATGCACAAAGCATCAAGCATACTAGGCTCACCAGGTCAATCCTTGCTGATTTCTTTATCTTGCAGAGAAAGGCAAGAGCAGAAAACACCACTGTTATTACTACTGTAGTTCCTTGGGTTGTGATTCATATTTATTTAAAATAATCTTGGTTTAAATAGGTGAATCTCTTGCAGTGGCATAGCTAATGATCACGTAGCCCGGTGCCAAGCTCAAAATGTTGCCCCGGAAGTGATGAAACAACCGGAAGTGACATCACACCCAGGCTTTTTTAAAAGTGAAAATTGGGAGAATCCCACCTCCTCCCTACCGCAGCTCATCACCTACTTGCTCTGCTGCCTCCCCCCAGTTAGTGGCATAGCTAAGGCATCTATCTGCAACTATCTGTCAAAGAAGATTTTGTAGCCCCCCCACATGACAAAATCAAATTTAATTAAGTAAATAAATAAAAAGTTATTGGTTCCATGCTGAATCATAATAACATCTCATTGGCACTCAGAACAAACAGTCTTATAGGTCGGTTTGGAGTTAAGCAAATCCACTTTTTGTTCCACAAGTCAGTTGTTCTCATTTTCTGGTTAATTGGCCATAATTTTTGATAGAAAACATATATTCCAGTGCCTTTTGTTTCATTGTGTTCTGCATTAAATTACCTTTCCAATGATATATAACATGATGGTATTATTCATACATACCAAGATTTTCACAATTTTGGTCACTGGTGTCAAGCTCAGCTTGTTGCCCCCCTAAAGCCTGATGCCCGGTGCAACTGCTAACCCCTGCACCCCCTTAGCTACGCCACTGAATCCTCTGGTATCATCTTGAAGTTGATTATCGGGGCCTTAATATGACAGAGAAGTATAAAAAGTTCCATTGAAATTTAAGACGATCCTAGATGTGCTTGAACTGTACTTCAGTGTACAATCACAAAAGATTTGCAGCATTTTGATTGATTCTAAATTATTTTTGTTTATAATTTCTATTTTAAACAAGAAAGTAAATCTTATTTTCAAATGCATTAGAATGTCCTTTCAGCCATATAATTTAATCTTAATTTTTAAAAAATGCTTTGATGTGCCAAAGATCTTAATGGAAACCTAGATATTAACCAGGGAAGCAATCTGTAGAGCTGCTGTGTACCCTTCTGTAGGCAGATCTATATCACATCAAACTAGAGGAGTTAATTTTCTTTCAAATTTGTAACTCATAGCTTTTCAGCAGTTAATTTCTACATTGTGTGCTGGTTTGCATTCTTCAAGACTCTTTTCACACTCTTCTTATACTGCGACATGGTATTGGCTGATTCGGCCCTCCCCAAGAGCTGATGTTTTCTTTGTAGGGAAAAATTCATTTTTGACTGTGGTAGCTGACCAGTGTTCAGTATTTCTTTTCTGTACATGAGGAAAATAGTTTTCTTCTCACCTTAAAAGGTGAAAGTAGCAGGAAATCTGAAAAATTTAGAAGAATCATAGCGGGAAACTTTTGTACCAGGGCTATGCTGGTGGTCCGGGATGTGAACCTGAGTGAGCAGGAAGAGCAGATGTCCCAACTTTTTCCAATCATCTTTACAGCAGACGTATTGTACAAATCTGTAAAATTTACAGGTTTGATTGGTTTCTTAGAAAATACCTTTTCCCATTAAAATCCCAGCATGCTTTTGACGTGTTTTGAAGTCGACACTATTCATGTGTGACTAAAGAGCTACTTTAAAAATTGAGTGTGGTTAATTCATCATGAGTGACTGAAGAAGGTCATATTTCCTGATTTAGAACTTGCCTTTAGCATGTACCTGATCTAATATTGCCGAGTGGTTGTACAATTTGTAAAATACTCCTGTATTTAACCATAGACGCTACATATACCTGTACTAGCCAAAGCTGCTTATTTTGCATGCTGAAAAATGTCATTATTATCAAATTCTGAAGTTACTGTGTACTTCCATGCAACGCTTTGCAGAAAATGTCAAAGATAATGGGAACTGGGAGCTGTAGATCAAAACGTCCTTTTCTCTTTGTAAAAAAATGTGAAACCTTTCAGGCATAGGCCACTAGTAATTAGTTAATATGAAATGCACTTAGTTCACTTTTAAAAGACTGGATTCAGTTGTTTCAGTCTAGAGTTTTATCTGTGGACTTCTTCTTGATAACGGTTGTATTGTTACATGTTTGTGCTCTACTTCTTGCAGTCCTGGGAAGTTCCAGGGGTCACTGAGCTACCTGGCTTCTAACTTCCTTTGGCAAAGAGATCATTGGAGTCTTAGTGTCTTTGCAATTTACAAATATAAAATGTACTTTATTTACAAACATAAAAGTTTGAGCACTTAAATTGAATTAACTTACAGCAGAATCTTGCAAGCAGCATCAGGTCTCATCTCCCAACTTGAAACTCTGCACCCCAAACTGTACCTTTGTTTTTGGTTGCCCCTCTCCCTTAAAACAGCTGGTCAGCTAGCATTCTATCATGTAAGAGTAGTTTATCTAATATTGATAATCATAACATTAAAATCTACTTCCTAATTCCATAACACTATTGCCAGTGTTAAATACCCTTTTCAACTGTTAAACCCAGAAGAATCTGACACCCAGTGAATAACCTCTAAGGGCAGCTAATGCTGGCATATTAATGAGGCTAAGCAGATTTGAACCTGATGAGTGCCTGAATGGGAGTTCATTGGAGACTCATGTAGGAGCAGGATATATTAAATATAATAAGATAAATATTTTAAATGTTTCTTTAATATTTCTATTTGCTGTCTCGTGTCCTTCAGGCTATATAATTAGTAGACAGATGAATTTGACTTAGAATGTAGATGAAGTAAAAGTACTTTTTTTTTTACACTAAACTTCAGCATACTTGAGCTTAATTATCAGAACTACCGCTAAGTAGCAAGCCACATAATAACACTAATTCTGAGATTCACAAACTGGGGCGTCATGATGCCCCTGCCTGAGAACCTCAGCCTCTGGCTCCTTAAGGCAGCGATGTGTTCTCCATGATTGCGTCAATGGGAAGTGAAGAGTTTTTTTGCTTTTTTTAACTCACAGGGGGCTGTTGCAATGTCTAAGAGTTGTAACAAGCCCCACACAGCGTCCACAGGGTTCCCTGAATCTCAGAATACTGAAAATAACTGATTGCAATTTTCTGAATTCTGTTTTCTTAGAATACTGAAAATAACTGATTGCAAACCACTTCCTGTTTCATGAGGCTGGGTAATTTTATAGAGTTCCTATTCTCTGTAATGGCCTGGCATGATGTCTGCATGTGTGCTGCAGTGGGAGAAAACAGGTCTCTGTTCTGCAGTATGAAACACACATGGGCACTGCACTTGGAATAGATGGGATTGTGGCATTAGTGTCTAGTGAAATAAACTTGGGGCATAATCCATTGCACTGAGGGCAATAACATCAGTGCATAAAGGATCCTGAGAGCCCTGTTTTCCCTCTCCCACCTATGTGCATATAAGCAGAGGGAGAAAACTGGCTCTACTGAGACTAGAAATATAATCCTAGGCATCAGGAATGTGTGGTCAGGAGAGGCAGAGCCTCACCTGTTATACTCCAAGAAAAATAGCCTTAGCCTCCCCTGTGATTGCACATGCCACTACTTTCTGAGGGGTTGTGCCATCGCATGGGAGGTTGAGCTCTCACTGCTGCAAGACTACAGCTGCGACAGATGATAGCTTAGCCTCCCCTGCAATCGTGCAACCACTTAGAAACTGCGTGGAGCCTGTGCACAATGTGATTCCCTGTGATTGCACATTCGCTTCGCCCAATTTCTGAGTAGTAGCACAATCACAGGGGAAGCAGAGCCCTCATCTGCTGCAGCTCTAGTCTCTCCTTGTATAGTAACAGGCACATGCTTGTTTCTATTCAGGAAGAGACTAGACCTGCAGCAGCAGGAGCTCAATGTCCACTGGGATTGCGCAGGTGCTGCGGCTTCCGGATAACCCCCAGAATGCCTTTCTGCGATGGGTCACAGCAAGTGCCTCACCAACCATTCATTTAACTGCACGTGACTGCTGTGTATGTCTACTCTGAAATAAGTCCCAATGTGTTCAACAGGGCTTACTCTCAGGAAAGAGTGCATAGAATCACATCCTTAGAAAGATCCTGTGCATGGATCTCTGTGCATCTGCAGTGCAAGTGGATCGTGCCCTTGATATTTAAGAAGATTAATCTCATGAAGGAGAACAAATTGAAGTTTCTTCTTCAGATCTAAAGGAACCCATGATTAAAAGCCATGTCAGGTTTTGGAGTAATTACTTTAATCAGTTATTAAACAGGTTTCAGGGTCAATGTGACAACAGGTTTCTTTCCTCCACATTTGATTTAGTAGGTGCAGTTAATGATTTTGTGTTTATTATCTCCACTCTACTTTAGAATTATTTGCTTAGCCCATTGGAGTCAACAGATATTTGTTGTGTTAAAATCAATTTCATGCCTGACTAGACTATCTTTTCCACCTTTGTCATTACTCTTGAAGCTTGGGATGTTATCCTGGGCTTTTTGTGTTTATTCACTAGGATTGCACTGGCCTTCTCTGATAATTATTTGGGGAATTTAGGCCCAACAGTAGCAAACAGTAAATGTTCAGAATATAGCTGTATACATCCATGCTGAAAGCTGCTTCTAGCAAAAGTCCTTAGCAGTTCTGGGGGGGGGGGGGGAATGGCGGAAGTACTGCAGTATTTTTTTTTAATTTATGAGACCATACCATATCTAAATGTGGCAAATAAAAATCATTAGTCTTTGGCATCTATTTTAGGTTCATGCCATTGTCTGTGAAGTATATGTTAATCAAATTATATAGTTTACCCTAGCTATTTGAGATTTCATATGGTTTTGTATAACAGGTTTTCACTGCCTCTCATTTTTAGTAGGTTCCCAAAAGCTCTCAGGCTCAAGTGATTTACTGTTCTGGCTTTATTAGTTTCTTTCTTTTATTCTTAAAAAAAGAAACCAATTACTCTAAAAGAGAAATGGAATCTTATTGATTGTCATGGTGTAACCTCTCAGAATGTATGTCTCTGTTTTTTAGTAAAAGATTGGTCTTCAGTTGATGGTCAGTGGGTTGAAAAGGATCGTGTTGGATATATATATTTGCTTTTTAAAAACATTTTTTTTCTTAAAATGTTGCATTAAAAGTCTTCTGGATTCTGAGCACTGGTTCCTCTGCAGTGGATTTTTGCAGTGAATGCTTTTGAAAGATTTTTGTGGGAGAATGTGTTTGGGAAATATGGTAGTTCATTGCTTCCCAAACTCCGACAAGGGGGTTGGGAGCACTGCAGGTTGTTGCGGGGAAGAGGGAAGGCAGCAGCATGATCCCCAGTATCGCGGTGCTGCCAGGCATGGGAGGGGGTTTTCTATTTACCTGTAGCCAGCACTGCAATCCTTCGGGGTCCAGGGTGGTCCAGCAAGCCCTCTGCAGGGCCCCCCATGCCTGCAAAAGTGTTTACAAAAGAAAAAAATTGTCACTTCCAATTTTGTCTTGAAAGCCGGAAGTGTCCATTTTTTATTTTTTAGACACTTTTGCAGGCATGGGAAGCCCTGTGGAGGGCTCCCTGGACCCCACAGGACTGCAGCACTGGCTGCAGGTAAGTAGAAAATGCCCTCCCATCCCCTTCAGCAGTGTGATCCTGGGGATCGCATTGCTGTCTTTCCCCCTCCCTGCCCCTTAAAGGGGCATTGACCAATGCTTCCCAGGCTGGTGGGTTGCAACCTACCAGTTTGAGAACCACTGTGGTAGTTCCATTACAAATAAAATCTATTTTGGTTTTGCAGAAAAGTCCCATTAGTTGGAGCTGGTTAAAATTCAATCTCTTGCTCTCAGATCTTTCTGTCAAAATTTGTATGGATTCTTCACTCTAATGTGGCATTTTTCAATACACCTTTCAACACAGGCATCATTCTACTCTAAAGCATTCCTCAAGAGATAAAAATGTGCTGGAACCTGTTGTAAACCATTTATTGGTGTACTCATTTTACTATGTAAACTACTTTGTGAACCATCCTTGTTGAATAGTGATATATAAGTATTCATCATCATCATCATCAAAATGTTGGGGTATAAATTGAATCAATAATCTTATATTGACATCCCTGCTGGCAAGTGACATTTGAGTTGGGCTATGTTTTTCCAATGTTCCACTGAAGTCTTTGGCACATCTGCTGGTGAGTGGACTTCTACACTGGCGAGGCTATTGTGCTGACGTACATGGTGGTATGCTGGTATGTCTTGAGGAGAGGTTTGGGCCTTAAAGGACCAAATACTATCCAACTTTCCAGTGCTGATGCAACTGTGCCAATGGGATCCTGTAGTCGTGGTGAGCGGTCACAGAGGCCTCCTCAAGGTCAGGAAATGTTTATTCCCTTACCTTGGGGCTGCATTGGTGCTGGAAAGTTGGATAGGATTGTGCCCTAAGTCTAAGAAATAAGCAATGTTCTCCTTTCTTTGTGGCGATGATGGAACTGCAGTTTTACTTTGTATTCCTCTTCACAGAAAGACTTGATTAAGAAATCTTCCATCTTTTCACACTTCTGTGATTTATTCTAGAAACAAGCTTTGACTTTTTCTCAAGCTTGTTAATAAGGTAGGTGTATTTTATCATATTTATTCTGCAAGCTGCTTTCAGTGCTCTGGCATGCTAGGAGACAGATGTCCCAATATTAATCCCCTTAGTGAATGAGTCTTTTTCCTGTCATCTCCTTCCTGGCTAGTTTCATGGGCTATGCCAAGAATTCAAATTACTGCTGGTTTACAGTGGAGGTAAAGTTTGTGTAGATTCTTCTGGTTGAGAGTAGAGCCTCTGTTTTCTAATTCCTGTGCTCCTCCTGCTATTAACTCATTTCTGCTATTAACTCATTCTAATATTTGGTTGGATTTTTCAGTTGTGGTAATATGAACTATAAGTAGAGGAGACTATTCTTTGATCAGAAGGTCTTTTGATGTCATTTTCTGGGAGCTTGTTCTAGAATTCTGCCGTAGCAGCCAACAGACCAATTATTTTGAAGTAAGTGTCATTTGAACTGGCTCCCAGTCAGATTCTGTGATATGCAGTCATAGTAGGAAACAGGCAGTTCTGGGGGACATGGGGGGAACTAGCAGTGATTTCTGCTATTGCCAATCATGACTGTACTTTTCTAGCTGTTTTGATCATAGGAATTTGTACAATTGTAGGTGCACCCTTAAGAACATAAGAAGAGCCCTGCTGGATCAGGCCAAAGGCCCATCTAGTCCAGCTTCCTGTATCTCACAGTGGCCCACCAAATGCCCCAGGGAGCACGCAAGACAACAGCCACAACCTGCATCCTGGTGCCCTCCCCTGCATCTGGCAATCAAAGGCAGCCTGCCTCTAAAACCAAGAGCTTGCACATACATACCTACTATGACTTGATGATACTACTATGAAACTGCCTTGGTCGCCTTGGTGGATGACCTACGCCGGGGACTGGACAGGGGGAGTGCGTCCCTGTTGGTCCTGCTGGACCTCTCGGCGGCTTTCGATACCATCGACCATGGTATCCTTCTGGGCCGATTGGCCGAGTTGGGAGTTGGAGGCACTGTTTTGCGGTGGTTCCGCTCCTACTTGGAGGGTCGGTCCCAGATGGTGGTGCTGGGGGATGCCTGTTCGACACCCTGGCCCTTGAGGTGCGGGGTGCCGCAGGGTTCAATTCTGTCCCCCATGCTATTTAATATCTACATGAAACCGATGGGAGAGGTCATCCGGGGGTTTGGAGTGAGGTGTCATCAATATGCTGATGACACCCAGCTCTATCTGTCCTTTCCTCCAGACTCCAAGGTGGCAGTTGAGGGCCTGGAGCGCTGTCTGGAAGCAGTGAGGATCTGGATGGGGGCTAACAAGTTGAAATTAAATCCGGATAAGACAGAGGCTCTCCTGGTTCGGAAATCCTCGATGCAGGTGCTGGATTATCGACTTGCTCTGAATGGGGTTGCACTCCCTCTGAAGGAGCAGGTTCGCAGCTTGGGGGTCCTCCTGGATTCGCAGCTGCTCCTGGATTCCCAGGTGGCGGCTGTGGCTAGGGGGGCCTTTGCTCAGCTTCGGCTGGTGTGCCAGCTGCGACCGTACTTGGATCGTGCAGACCTGGCCACGGTGATCCATGCCACGGTGACATCGAGGTTAGATTACTGTAACGCGCTCTATGTGGGGCTGCCCCTGAAGACGGTTCGGAAACTACAATTAGTACAGAATGCGGCGGCCCGTGTGGTCACCGGAGCCAGGCGGTTTGACTCTGTCAGCCCGCTTCTCCGGGGGCTGCATTGGCTGCCCATTCATTTCCGGGCCCAATTCAAGGTGCTGGTTTTGACCTTTAAAGCCCTATACTGCTCTGGGCCAGGATATCTTAGAGACCGCCTACTCCCGTACAATCCGGCTCGCCATCTCAGGTCATCAGAGAAGGCCTTTTTGCAAGTGCCGCCACCCAAGGAGGTCCGGGGGGTGGCTGCAAGAAATAGGGCCTTCTCAGTAGTGGCACCAACATTATGGAACTCCCTTCCCCTTGACTTGAGAATGGCTCCCTCTCTTGAGAGCTTTCGGCGAGGCCTGAAAACACTGTTGTTTAAACAAGCCTTCTGATTTCTGGCCTTCTTAACTTATTTATACATCTTTTAGTTTTACAGGCTTGATTCCTCGGTGATTTGCTCTTTTACACTTTTAATCTGACTACTGTTTTTATGGCCCTGTAGTGTGTTTTTAAATGTTTTTATCTGTTTGTATTAATGTTTTTAAATTCTATTGTTTTTTAATATGTTGTTAGCCGCCCTGGATCCCGTTAGGGAGAAGGGCGGGATAAAAATAAAGTTTTATTATTATTATTATTATTATTATTATTATTATTATTATTATTATTATTATGACTTGTAACCTGTAATGAACTTTTCCTCCAGAAATTTATCCAATCCCCTCTTAAATGCTTCCAGGCAAGATGGCATCACTACTTCCTGTGGCAGGAGTGGATAGGGAGATGCTCTTTACACTCTCACATAATACCAGAACCAGGGGACATCCACTAAAATTGAGTGTTGGGCGGGTTAGGACAGACAAAAGAAAATATTTCTTTACTCAGCGTGTGGTCGGTCTGTGGAACTCCTTGCCACAGGATGTGGTGCTGGCGTCTACCCTAGACACCTTTAAAAGGGGATTGGACAAGTTTCTGGAGGAAAAATCCATTACGGGGTACAAGCCATGATGTGTATGCGCAACCTCCTGATTTTAGAAATGGGTTATGTCAGAATGCCAGATGCAAGGGAGGGCACTAGGATGAGGTCTCTTGTTATCTGGTGTGCTCCCTGGGGCATTTGGTGGGCCGCTGTGAGATACAGGAAGCTGGACTAGATGGGCCTATGGCCTGATCCAGTGGGGCTGTTCTTATGGGACAGGGAGAGGGAGGAATCGGGGCATTTCTGGGACTTGCTACACAGAACCCTCCCTTCTTGAAACGCACAGAACCTCAGGGGTCTCTTTCAAAATCACTCTCATAGCAGCACCTGCAGAGTGAGGAGAGATGGCAATTCAGAACCTGTATTTCCCAAAACATGGGATCAGGCGGTTTCACAATAATAGGTAAAATATATATTAGAAGTCTGATGAAAGTAAAAGGAGATAACAAAGCCCCCCCCCAGTGAACATTGAAGTGGGCAGAACATCGGTTACCGGCAACACAGTCCTAATGTTGCACAGCGAATCAGGGTTCAAGAACAAACTCAGCAGACTGAAGTTGTAGTGGTTTCCAAGCTTTTATTCATTGCCAGCAATGGGCTTCTCTTGGTGGTTCAAAATGGGAAACACAGAGAGCTGTGGTCTCTCAGTGTCCCAGAGAAAAAGCAATTTTCCCTGCTGGGTTTTACCTTATATACCTGTAGGGTCTTTGTTCTAAAAGCTTTACTCCTATTCGTTAAGAGCCTGTGATGTCAGAAATGGGACATACCTTTAAATATCTCAGGTTACTGTGTTTGCCATATCTGGAGAACTCCTCCCCTTTCTGTAATGTCAATACTATTCCAAAGGGGGCACTGTGTGTCTATCTTAATTCTCCTAATTGTTCCTGTTTCTCTAATTATGCTCTTATTTTAATGGTGTTTATACTTATTTTAATCATCATTTTATCCTCTTTTCCAATCTGATTTAAAATATTTTATATCTATTTTCCACACAAAGTTATTAAATGATTTCTGATTTCTGTAAAATCTCAGTTCTTCTCTGATATAAGTTGTATTTTCAAGAGACTCACATTCCTGAGATAATTGTCTCTTATCGGACTTTGTCAATTTGATATGTAGTCTCACTAGTTTCATATCTGTTCTGTCAACTTTGATTTTGAACAGACTTTCTGCTAATGAGTCCATGTCTGCTAAGATTAACTATTTCTTATTATTACTAGAAATATTCTTAAATTCACTATCTATTCTGGCGCCTAGGAAAGTCTGGGCGTTTTAGTTGTCAAATTTGAAATATTCCTACTTAGATAAGAATTCCACATTCCAAATTAGCTGTGTTGCCTTTATTTTGCAAGCTTCACTTTAAGGCAGACCCAAGTCTTTTCTTATTATTGATTAAAGAATGCATGCAAACATATTGCATTTTGCTTTTGGTGCTATTCTTATTTCTCAATTAGAAGTTCTAATTGAAATATCTAGATCTGCTAATGAAGTTACAGAGCTGCTGGCTTTTGTTAAACTCTTATGGCTGGCAGTTTGCTTCTAATAATTACTTTGATTTGCAAACCTCTTATATTTCATGCTGCATTTTACTTACAGGCAAACTTGAATGCAAACTACTGACTAGAAGCTTTTTGCTTTTCAATTCCTGAAGCCGTGCAGCTCCTGTGTTGTTTGGTTAAAAGTAACTTTATTTTATTCTTAGTAGAGAAACTCTAAATGAATACAATTTGGAAATCCAAATTGCCTGTGATAGATGATTATCCCAGATAATGACTTTATGACCTGAGGCATTAAGTTTTATTGGTTCAGTAGCAGAATCTGTAACTGATTTTAACTGATGGTCCAACTACTTTGCTGCTTGCCTCAAAGTCTATAGAATGTCCTGTTTAAGCACTGCTAAGCCTCTCTTTAAATCCACATATTTGTTAGTCTCTCATTAATATCTAATTCTCACATTAAACTTCCCTTAAAATTCTTCTAAAATCTCATTTTCCCTTTGTTCTGAAAGCAGCTTTGAAACTGCTTTTCCTCTGTCTAAAGGCAGCCTATAGGTTTGAGGGGGGGGGGGTTTACATTCTACTCTTTGAAGTCAGGCAGAGTCCTATATATCTCAATTTGACAGTTAGCCTGCTAATTGCAGAGTCCCTAGCTTAGTATATCATCCTGACAACTTGTCTGATAACAGGTTAGGCACTGAATTTTACGATTCTCTTAATTAGGAAGGTTTTTTCTCTGCCTTGTACTTTTAGAAAGTTCAATTACAGTTCATTCTGATTTTACTTTATTCCCTATTTCCAAACTTATTTACCCATTGCATTTCCCTCTAACTAATCTACTTTTTGTCTTTATATTACTAAACTTATGGCTTTAAACTAATTCACTTAGGTAAACCTTAAGTGTTCCTTACAACTTTGTAATGCCTTTTGTACAAACAGACTCTGTCAGAGAAAGCAAAATTGTTTTTCTGGGCCTGGTTAAACTTGTTGAACCAATGTTTGTGAATTTCTAAGTTTGTTTTGGCCTTTCAAACATACATTTGAACAAAACATCATAACATTTCTTTGTCCTCTCTGTTGGCCTTGCCTTACTAACTTGCACTGGCTGGCAGACCTGTGCTGTATCCAGTGCAAGTTTCGGTGCAAGGAACTTTTCCGCTTACCCTAGGAAGATTCGAAGGAGTCCCAATGGGGCTATTTGGACCAGTTCCTAGGACTGTTCCAGGACACCGAGGAATGGGGCTAGGATCCAGCATAAGTGCTGGATCCTGGCCCCACCTCCCACTCCCCACTCACCTGCCCCAGGAACTCCTGCCGCCCGCCCTCCCCGCCCCATAATGCCTCCCTCCTGCCTCTTCACCTTGCTCCGCCCAAGCTTGGCCTTTGCAAACTCACCTGTCCCCGGGGCCTGCATCAGCATGGGGAAGCCAGCGCATATCCGTGCGCTGGCCTATCTCCTTGAAGAGTGGTGCAAAAGTGCTTTACAGCACTTTCATGACACTCTTTAGCCAACACAAGGGACTTGCGCTGGCTGAAGGGATGCTTAGGATTGCACCCTTAATTTTTTAACCTGAAATAATGCTAATCATCAGCAGATAGTATTGAAGTGCTCTGGAATCTCAGAGCTGTTGCCCCATGTTTTCAGTGAACTTATAATGCAGAGAGAGAGAGAGAGAGAGAGAGAGAGAGAGAGAGATTTGTTAATATGGCTAGAGAAGACAACTCTGAAATCAGCAAAATACTAAAGATTTTCTTACTAAATAAACTGTTCTTTATCTGACATTCCCTGTGTGATGGAACCACTAGGCTCTTCTTACATTTCTCAGTGACTCTTGTAGGCTCTTTCTGCTAATGGATGGAGGATGAGGAGAGTGAGCTTCCAGCCAAGAGCTATATTTGCTCTTCAGCTGGAATGACATCATCTGTTATTTGATCTGTCTGCATTTTCTGTACTTGGGATGGGGACTGGTGAGAACCTGCTCAGTGGAAGAGAAATTCGTTTTGTCTAAATTTGTTTACACAACAAAAAGAGATTGCTTGTAATTTGAATTCTAGTTCTGAAGGACTCAGACCTTGAGCTTCAAACTTGCTCCCACATCAGAAAATATACAAATATGCCCAGAAATACACATAAAATATAGTCATTTTATGACAACTTCTGAAATTGATTTCATAAAATCAAACATCTGTTAAGTGGGTTGAACTGACATAATTAACTGTGTTGCAATGAATTAGGCATAAGCTTTAATAAATATTTATCTTCCTTTTAAACAGCATATTTTGAGTGTAGTAAGATGTTATAGTTTGCTCTTTTGCAATTTCTGCAGTATTTATCTGTGTGTGCGTCTATGTGCATGTGTGCCATTTGTTTATTCCTACCCTAGGAGCTGATAGGGAAACATTAAGGTAGCAACAGCTTGACTTCTGACACAAAAAACTTTACTTGTATCAGCATTGCTTCTATTCAGTGGCATTCCTGGGGAGGGTCCACGAGTACAAGTGACCTCAGGTGGCATGGCTAGAGGGGGGTGCTGCCGCCACTCTAGCCAGGTTGCCTGCACCCAGTGCCTCCCCTTCTGGAGGCCTTTTGAGGGCAGGAGAGGCTGCATGCTGCCTCTTCTAAAGCTTTGGGAGGGCATGAAAATATCACTTCCGGTTTCTTTGGGAAACTGGAAGTGACATTTTCATGCCCTCAGAAGGCCTCCAGACATGACTGGTGGTGGTGGGGTCCTGGCATTTTTTTGGGGGGGGGAGGGGGCAGCATAGGAGCCAGAACACTACTGTCAAACTGTTGGGAAAAGATAAACCTGTTGTACTTAAAAAAATGAAGACAAGTGTCTGAAGAACATAGTTTAAGCATTTCAACATAAATTTGATGCAGTGTTCAGAAGAAAGATGTAGCATGAGTACACTTAACACTTACTTAAAATGCTGCAATGCATGGACTGTTATGCTCAGGTATGGGGAAATTTTATAATTTTAATGTTGCGTTTCTGTGGGCATTATGCAGACCCCTTTTCCTATACCCTTGCATATGCTGCTATTTTGCAAGCAAATTTTCCTGCCGCTCTTACCCACCAGTAGCCCTCCCATGAACAGATAGTAGCGCAACCTTGGTATTGTGTGTCAGGGATCAGCTGCACCTTGCTGTAGCTATTTGGTATATTTTCTCCTTACGGATACACCATAAGTTGTTTTTAAGATGCTAACATGCATGTTTTGTCACCATCGTTTGTAGAATACGCTACCAGAACTGAGAAAAATGCTGTTTTTAAACTTGTGCATCTTCTTGCAGTTCTGCTTACATGTAGACTCTGCATGGTCAAAACATGCATATTCAGAATGCATAAAAACTGTCCATAAAACTACTGACAATTCTTAAGGAGGGTTACATTATATATTAGCTTCCTATTGTATCTGTATAATGGGATTGAATTATGTTGATATGTTAAATATTGGAAGGCAGATATAAAGTAAATTATAATCATTTAATTTGAGTGTACTCGTGTGTTACCGTTCTATGGATAGCCAATTTTTCCTTGGTTTTTGTGATCCAGAAAAGATTTATTTTAATTTGCACACTTTTGCACTAACACTACATGGAATGCAATATATCTTGCTGAAAATATCTTGACCTTTCAGGGACATTATGAGATGTAATCATTTCTAGAGAAGTTTTTTCTCCCATGCAAGGCATGGCTATTCATTTTTAAGAAAAGCAAGATCACTGACTCATGCCCTAATACTCCTTAGTGTCTACACAACAGATTACAGAGGTTCATTTATACTATAAGTCACATCTTGATAACCAGAATTGCTGTCTACAGTGTGACTGGGTGAGACAGCCAAGTTCTAAGTGGAATAAAATAGAGATGAGAACATAGTAGAACACGTTCTAGAAAGGAAGTAGATCTTTTAAAAAGACAGTTGCTAAACATTAGCGAATACTGTGGTATGCTGCAGCCATGTTAATTCCACTGGGTACAGGATCAGAATGTACATTCCCAAAGGGAGCCCTTATCACCTTAAAACACAAGAGTGGGATGTCAGACATGCCTCTGCATACAGTCCTTGGCAGCACCTAAACACCCACCCAATCAGACTTATGAAGGAGTTGCCTCCAATCAACTGACAATAAGAATTGCTTGAGGACCAAAATTCTGAAGACATGGGCGTCCTATATACTCCTAGGGAATTTTGCAAGGACATCGTTGAGGTGTCTGTGCACATTTCAGGTGACCTGCACCTGACTGTATTGGTGGTGCCTATTTTTGGTTACTGCAGCAATTCTGGAAGACCTGGGCAATTGGTACTATTGTTCCTGAGAATCCTATGCCTAGATATACAGCCAAGTATGACATCAGGTTGACTACATAAAATACACAGAAGATGAAGGGACTGGTTGCCAAATGGTCAAGGGTGCCTAAGGTCAAGTTCACTGATTTGTGTCTGCTAGGATGGAGCTTGCATTGTTTCAGCAATCATGGGATTAGGTTGTTAAGGCATATAAATCTTGATTCAAAGTTGGGGGAAAGGCATAAAAGAATTTGAGAGGCAAACTCAGGAGGGCTAGAAAGTAGCTGTAGCTAGTTCCAGGGAGGGAAATGAGGCAAGGAAGCTGCTTTCTGGGGTGAGGGGAAATGGGTTCTTTGAGAGATGATTCAGCAGACACTTGAGTGGCAGTTTCTGGTAGCATTTAGGAGGAATGACAACTGTGGAGGACTTCTATGGTATAACAACACCATAGAAGCAGGGACTGGGTTCCAGTGGTCCCTGTACATGCCTGGTTGCACCACAGTGCCCAAATCCAAGTATATGGGGCAAAGTAGGACCACCAACACTGGGAGGTTCAAATTATGGTCAACTCTAGGACTGAATCTGGGCTCACTGCTGAGGCCGGATTGGGGAAGTCAGCACTATGCCAGTATTGCCAGTACTGCTGGTCCTTGAACTTCACCTTTTTTTTTCTTTAAATCACTGTACATTCTCACCTTTCATTTCCTCTTTATATTATTCCTCCTCTAAAAGTAGCTATTAATATTGTTCACTTCTGAAATTCAGTCTTCAACCCATTTTATGCCCTGCCATGCTTCATTTTTTCATATTCATGATAATCTCTCCTAATTTGTGACCTGCCATATAATTTAAACAGCAGAATTCAGACAGGTGGATGCCTTGTCCATTCTTTCTATTGGATCAATATTGCAAAATGATAAAAATATTATTATTATTTTATTATTTTGAAGAAATATTACATATATTAATATTTTTCTTTTCTTAAAATATTTGGACTTGGGTTTTGCAATGAACCTTCAAGGAGATGAAAAACTCGTGTTTATACATTATAATTGAGAAAACCTTTTCTTATAAATTTCTACTTCTTTAGCCAGTGGAGCCTGAAATGAACACTTGATGGCTAAAATAAATATTTTATCTAGCCAATAGCTTTCCCTTTTCATTATGTTCTGTTTTTCAATTTAAAATTGAGATAAATTGCTTTATTCTTTATATGCATTATATGGAGTACTACTTCAGCATGTGGAGTACATCACAATAATTCCTATTCCTTACTTGTAGTTGTTAAAATTTTACTGTATATTGAATGTTTCCAAAAGCTTGTTCAAACTTTTGACCTGAAGTTGGAAATTATTTCTACCTAAAATAGAAATAATTTGTTTTTTTTGATAATATCTTAATATTAGATACTCACAGGCTATAAAAATTACTTTTTAAATTTTTCTCCTTTTTAAACTGCCCTTCCTCCATTATGCTCTAGGTGGTGTACATAGTCGTC
This sequence comes from Tiliqua scincoides, assembly GCF_035046505.1. Taxonomy (NCBI): domain Eukaryota; kingdom Metazoa; phylum Chordata; class Lepidosauria; order Squamata; family Scincidae; genus Tiliqua; species Tiliqua scincoides. The sequence goes on from NC_089823.1 coordinate 112,651,479, forward strand.
ACTAACAACCCTATGAGGTAGGTTAGGCTGAGAGATAGTGACTGGCCTAGGGTCACCCAGGAAGCTGGGTGACCTGGATTTGAACCTGGATCTTCCAGGTATAAGTCCAACTCCTGAAACACTACACCATCTTGCAATTATGTTAATCAATTGGGCATTCCATTTCTGTTCTTCCTCTATCTAACAACTTCCATGTTATGAACCAATGGACTGGTAATGCTTGATTTGCATGCTCTTAATTTGCCCATTTTTGAAATAGTGCGACTGCAAAATCAATGCTGGAAGTGTGATTTGTGTAGCTCATTTTTGAAATAGTGCATTTTGCTGCACAAATACGGCTGACTTGTTAACTTCCATTGTGCTGCTGGCACAAATGCAGCCAGCAAACTAGCCTTATTGTTGTGCATGTGATCACTGCTTTCCTCAAGCCCTCCTTAATGTGGAGGCTTCTGATGCCTGCAAAGCCTGCTGATCCTCTCTGAATAATGGTGAGCACATGAGGGAAGAACCCTTAAAGTTTTGTCTTTCCCTGCTATAATCTCCTTCTGCCTTGTGATCCAGCACAGTAAGTCCTGGGCCAATGGTGTGAAATCTGCTCTTCCATTTGGTGGGCTCCAGCCACCAGCAACAAATGTTTGGAGACTGCCCTCTGAATGGCCCTCTGACCTTCCACCAGTGCAAGTAGGTCAATGACAGGGAGTGGGCTGGGCCAGGGGTGAAGGGGGGGAAACTCAGTGGCTGAAGTACATGCCAAGATCCTATCCCCCCCCCTTCCCAGCCTCAGGAACCTCCTCAGATTGACCCTAGCAAAAGAGTTGGCACAGAGACCCACTTCAGGATCCTCTGGAAAGGTAAGTAAAAAAAAGTTTATTTACCTCTCCTGGGCTGTCGCCTGCCCCCCTCCAGCCTACAATATGCAGCGTGTAGTTAGTCAACTGCACTGCATGCTCTGGCCTGGTGGGGGATAGGATTGGGCTGAATGTGACTTTTTGAGATCAGGTGCAGTTCAGATACTTGAGACATACTGTGATGATAGGCACAGTGCCTGTAACTTCTGCCTTGTGCCTAACAACTTAGCAACGCTCCCCTTGTCACATACATAGCATTACATACAGTGGTAGAAGGAAGCTACCTTGGGAAGCTGCCTCTCCCAGTACAATGGAAAACACCCCAAATCCTTGAGAAGTTCATTTAAAAACTCGACAATAGTGAAAGCCATCCAGGGAGATAGGGCAAAACATCCTCAGAATTGAACTCACAGATCCCTCACCATCTTATATTTCAGGAAATCGCATGAAATTTGTTTGCCACCATCTTGGATTTCATGAGTTTTTGTGAGATCCAAGATGGTGCTGCCCCGCTGAGCCTGGAAAAAGAGGCTCCGGGGCGTCATGACGCAGGTAAGTTTTGGAAACCACTGCCTTACAGCACAATCCTATCTTGCACTGAAACAGGCAAGCCAGGAGGCTTGTACTGTATCCAGCATGAGACAGGGCACCAAAGTGGCTCAGCCAGAGGTAAGGGCAAACTCTTCCTCTTACTCCCGGGTAAACCACTGCAGCCCCTATGGGTCTCCTTGCACCAGTCTAACTCATGTTTAGGATTACGCCCTTAGTGGATAGAAAGGTGCAAATAGATGGAGAAATCAGGGATGAGGGATTTTCACCATTTGTTCAAAGGTTCTGTTTGAATTAAATAATTAAAAAGCAGATAGCTGAGAACATTAGCATTCCCCATTCTGCTCATGGTATGCAATCAAACATGTATTTTGTGTGACAACCAGAGCAATTCTAGTAGATGAAATGCATGAAGGATAGTTCTTAAAATTTTGTATACATTTTCTCGCTCATTTTATATCTGGCAAGTGGGTTATAAGGTGATAACTGAAATAAAATTTTAGTTTCCCATCCTCAGCTTCCCTTAATGCCCATTTCTTGCATGGTTGAATAGAAAGCTGACTGCTTAAAATATTTTAGCTGCCTTGGATATTGCTAGCATCTGCTTGAAACTAGTGGAAGTGTTTGAGAGAGAATGACAAAAGAATTCACTCTATGCACTTTTAGTCTGTGCAACTGCATTTCTCCATTTCTCATCACCTTGCTGTACCCATCATTTCAACAGAGATTGCACAATGTAATCAGTGAAGAGTAAAAAAAGCACAGTTTTTTTAGACTTTTCACAGTTTGATTTCATAGTGCCTCATTAATCTTGAATAAGAATGCATTGTGGGTAGAGGAGACCAACCATGGTTCTGTTCAGAGACAAGAAAATATTGTATTAGCGTTAAAAACCAGGACCTGGAAAATGAAGGTTTCCAGCAGTGCCTGAAGACTGGCATGTGTTTTGTATGTGTAGTTTTATTTTTAATCTTCCTCTTTCCACTGGATAGCAATTCAGTGAAGTATGACAAAGCAGTCCAGTAATACAGTATTTTTATTTAAATGTCATTCTATAAATATTTAATATATTTTAAATACTTTGTAGTCTACAACATAGCATGAAAATGTTGAGCAATATATTTGTTAGTACACCTTGCTAAAAGTGCTTGTGGTGGTGCTTGTTTGGGATTGTGAAGGGAAGCAGGGAATGGGGAAGGAAATCAATTTCTCTTCAAGCCATGTATGTAATAGCAACTGCCTATGGGCTAATGGTAATAAAGTATTTGCTATATATGATCATGACAAATTACTCAACTGATTGATCAGTTACTAAGCTACAACAGATACATTCTCTATGTTATAACTGAGTACAAATTATGTATATTAACTATAGCACTGCCTATTTATTTAGTAGAAATATTACTTTACCATTACCCTAAGTGGCTGATTCATCAGTATTTGCTGATATGTTCTTTTAAAGATACAAATTTATGTCTCACTTTCCACTACTTGACAGGGCTCAAGGCAGCTTCCAAGGATTAAATACTGTTTATACAAAAATACATGACAATAAAATAAAATAAAAACAGTCATAAAGCAGCATAAAATAATCACGATGAAGAGAGTAGAACAATAAATTGCAGACCCAAATCAAAATTCTACTTGTGGAATAAAACATAATCACAGAGCTGTATTAAATCAAACAAGTTAAAATGCTTGCCTAAACAGAAAGATTCTCAACAGATGATAAAAAAGCAAGTAAAGTAGAGAGAGACATACAGGTTGAGTCTTGTTATTCTCAAGTGTTCCGTTCCCAGAAATCTTGTGGATGACAAAAATTACATTAAAGCAAAACCATTTAAAAAACAATGTCCCTTTGCTAGGTGATTTAAAAACAGCCTTGCTGACCTCTGTGATATAAAACACAGACATTAGGAAGACAATCCCTCAATCAGTCTCTCTCCAGGTGCTTAGAAAGGCTTCAGTCTGAGCCAGTGACCCCTCCCTTCACACAGAGCAAAGTGATTAGCTTTCATTCACTCGCTCAGGGGGAAGGGAGGGGTCACCCGACCTGGAGTGAAGCCCTGAGAGAGAATGATTGATGGACTGTCAGCTGGCTGCCCTCTCATTAACAGGCAACAACTTTTTTCCTTTAATTGAAAGGGCCCTTCTCATTGCATTGAGATAGAAAAATCCGTGATTTTTCCACAGGTGAAAAACCCATAGAAAATTAGGTTATACCTTTAATCACTATAACAGTAGGAAAAGCAGTTTTTTAAACTCTGATTTTACATAATAACAGCCCCGCTGGATCAGGCCATAGGCCCATCTGGTCCAGCTTCCTGTATCTCACAGTGGCCCACCAAATGGCCCAGGGAGCGCACAAGACAACAAGAGACCTGCATCCTGGTGCCCTCCCTTGCATCTGACATTCTGACATACCCCATTTCTAAAATCAGGAGGTTGCACATGCACATCATGGTTTGTAACCCGTAATGGATTTTCAAAGGCATTTGACCAGATTTTAAAGGGATGCATTTTCCCCCTTCTCCAGGGATCAGCACATTCCTTCTCTTTTGCAGTTGCCATTCATGTTCAGTCAAATCCTGTATAAAAAAATCCATGTATAACAAGGTTGTACCTGTATTTCTCTGGGGAGGAAATTTCATTATCCTATGTTTTAGAGAGATTTATGCTAGTGATGTAATATTTATTATATTTTCTCTGTATCCTTGACAGTTTCTCAAATTGTGGGTTGCAATCCACTTGTTGGATTGTGACCTGATTGTTGGTGGGTCTTGAAACTGACAAGCTGATAGCTGACAAGGAAAATGCATTGAGTCCTATGGAAAGTGACACTGAGCATTTACTCATGAGTAAGCAAACATACCTTGGTCCATTGCAAAGGGCAGGCTGAGAGGAATGCAACACCACTAGAATGGTCCCAATCTGATGAACGCAGGACCCCAAAAAAGCTCAAGAAGGTCGTACTGCCTCCAAGCTGACAAATATATTGAGCCCTATGGAAAGCAGAATGAAGCTACACATTCATGTTTACTCGCTAATAACCAACAGTACCTTGGCTCCTATTGCAGGCCAGGGTTGCAGGTCACCAGAATGATTCCAATTCATTGAATGTGAAGCTCAACAAACTCTCCAGAAGGCATCCCCCTCCCATAGTATAGTTAGGGCCCATGTAAAAGTTGGCCCCATGTAAAAAGTTTGAGAACCAGTGCTTTAAGGAATTCGAGGTCGCATGCACATTCCTTCTACTGTATTATATCCTAATGATAATATGAGATGTTAGACTGCTAGATGGTGACTGGTCTGAGTTTGCCAGTGAGCTTCATCACTGGACAGGGAACTGAACCCAAATCAATGCCCAGCATTTTAGTACAATACCTTTTTATACAAGTGTTTTAGCAGCCCAATCCAAACAAACATTTATGACAGTGGGACAGAGTGTTGTAAATGGCAATTTACATTACATTACGACCCATTACATTACATTTACATTTACTTTACATTACAATTACATTACATTGAGTGTTGACCCAATGTGTGGCAGTAAAGAAGGCCAATTCTATGCTTGGGATCATTAGAAAAGGTACTGAGAACAAATCGGCTAATATTATAATGCCGTTGTACAAATCTATGGTAAGGTCACACCTGGAGTACTGTGTCCAGTTCTGGTCGCCGCATCTCAAAAAAGACATAGTGGAAATGGAAAAGGTGCAAAAGAGAGCGACTAAGAAGATTACGGGGCTGGGGCACCTTCCTTACGAGGAAAGGCTACGGCGTTTGGGCCTCTTCAGCCTAGAAAAGAGGCGCCTGAGGGAGGACATGATTGAGACATACAAAATTATGCAGGGGATGGACAGAGTGGATAGAGAGATGCTCTTTACATTTTCACATAACACCAGAACCAGGGGACATCCGCTAAAATTGAGTGTTGGGAGAGTTAGAACAGACAAAAGAAAATATTTCTTTACTCAGCTTGTGGTTGGTCTGTGAAACTCCTTGCCACAGGATGTGGTGATGGCATCTGGCCTGGACGCCTTTTAAAGGACAAGTTTCCGGAGGAAAAATCCATTACGGGTTACAAACCATGATGTGCATGTACAACCTCCTGATTTTAGAAATGGGCTATATCAGAATGCCAGATGCAAGGGAGGGCACCAGGATGAGGTCTCTTGTTATCTGGTGTGCTCCCTGGGGCATTTGGTGGGCCGCTGTGAGATACAGGAAGCTGGACTAGATGGCTATGATCCAGCGGGGCTGGATCCCTATGGCCTGATCCAGCGGGGCTGTTCTTATGTTCTTATGCCATGTTGCAGCACACAGCGTACCACCTGAAGCCACTTTTGAACTGTGACTTCAAACAGTGACAGTCCTGCTGCCACTAGGATGGAGAGGGGGAGTTTCTGGACAAGGAGGGCAGGAGGCAGACTGGAGAATAGAGTTATCCTGGCAGCAGTAACTTGTGCTGGGATCCTGCCTCCTCTCCCTATCCCTTTCCTCTACTCTCCTTGTTTATGTCAGCAAAATAACTGTCGTAGATCCGAGGAGACTCACTAGAGCTATTGGCAACCACGCACTGATCTAGGGCAGTAGTGCTTACTGGTTGCATACTCACTCCTTTCTCTTTCGCCTCTCTTCCTTGTTTATAGCTTATTGAGGAAGCTTATTTATAGCCTTGGTAGATTGAATCTGCTGCCACCAGTCCAGATCAAGCTAGCCAGAGAGGCTCTCTGGGCAGAACTCAGAGGATGAGGAGACATGACAATCCATTGTATTTCCCATACCAGGAACCAGGCAGATTCAAGATTAAACTGTAAAAGATTTATTAAAAGTTGAGTAAAAGAAAAAGAAGACAAACTCAAATGAACAAGAAAAAAAGAGTAAGAAGAATTTATTATGGCAGAAAAGGGGTTAAGCAGCCTGCAATAATGCTAATTACCAGGAGATGGTGATGCAACTCTGTAGAATCTCACAGATGCACTTTAACTGAAAGCTACCATGTGTTTTGAAGAGGTCTGTAACACACAGCTTAGAAGAGACCACTTTAAAATGGTCTTTCAGTTCCATAAATTCCCATTTTCTAACGAATAAACTGTTTCTTATCTGATTTTACCTGGGTGCAGATCTCACCAACTCTTTACACTAGCATCCAGCAAGGTGCCTTTCTCTCTGAGGAGCTCACGGAGTGAGGTTCTTGGGTCTCACTTGAAATAGACCTTCTTAGTCTAGTCCAGGGGTGCCCAAACCCTGGCCCTGGGGCCACTTGCAGCCCTTGAGGCCTCTCAATGTGGCCCTCAGGGAGACCCCAGTCTCCAATGAGCCTCTGGCCCTCCAGAGATTTGTTGGAGCCCACACTGGCCCGACGCAACTGCTCTCAGCATGAAGGCGACTGTTTGACCTCTCGTGTGAGCTGTGGGATGAGGGCTCCCTCCACTGCTTGCTTTTTCACGTCTGCGATGCAGTAGCGGCAGCAAAGAAAAGGCCAGCCTTGCTTTGTGCAAGGCCTTGTATAGGCCTTGAGCTAGTGCAAGACCTTCATTTATTCATATAAGTTCATCTTTAATATATTCATTTATGTAAACTTATGTAAATTTATTCAAATTTTAAATGTAAATTAATTCCTTTTTTCCCCCGGCCCCCAACACAGTGTCAGAGAGCTGATGCGGCCCTCCTGCCAAAAACTTTGGACACCCCTGATCTAGTCCCTGCCCCTGAGTCCTGAAGGAATTTTGAGGTGGACGAGTTTTCTCTTCAGATCCTATTAGGGCATACTTAAAGGAAGGGTAAAATTTTGGCTAGACAACTGGCAACCTGGGCATAAGGCAACAATTTTATACCTACTTTCCAAAAACAAAATGGCATCCTACAAAACGTACAGCAAAGTCTATGCATGTCTACTCAGAAGGAAATCCCATTGTGTCAAAAGGGGCTTGCTCCCAGAAAAGTGGGTATAGGATTGCTGCATTATGCCTGGGTTGCTGGATTTCCACTCAAGATTCTATGATTTCAACAAGCTTCATCTGTATGGAGTGCTACAACTTCTAAAGATCTCCTACATGTGTATATTGCATGTTTTCTATAATGACTTGTTAAAAATGTAGAAGCATATCTCAGAATATATGTATTTTATCCGCAGAGATCTTGTGCCTATAGTAGCTATATTAACAGTCCAGTCCTATGCATGTCTACTCAGAAGTAAGTCTCATTAGAGTCAATGGCACTTACTCCCAGGAAAGCGTGGATAAGATTGGGCTGTATGACAGAAACTTAGCAAGTGAAGTTTTCCCCAGATGAAGAAGAAACATCACCTGTGACATTTCTACCTATTATTCAGTGACTCAGGATACAAAATCTGTGTAAGAAAAAGAACTGGCTTTAATACAAAAATTGTTGGCATCTTTCAGTGTCTGAAGACTATGGTATCACGCTCTGAATGGTGGTTTTGGAACAGTGTCCAGTTTGGCTGAAAAGGCCAATTCGGGAGTGACAATCCCTTCCACGCTGAGAGCAAATGTAGTCCCTGGTGTGTCTCCCTGGCTGCAGGCTTTCCTTCTTTGCCTCTTTGCTTCAGTCTGTTGGGCAAGTGTCTCTTCAAACTGAGAGAGGCCATGCTGCACAGCCTGCCTCCAAGCGGGATGCTCAGAGGCCAAGGTTTCCCATCTGTTGAGGTCCATTCCTAAGGCCTACAAAAATATGATTTTGTTTCTTTGTGACTGTGAAGCAGATATTATATTAGCAGCATTAGCACATGAAGATGTCAAAAGAGGTGAGTAGAGTAATCTTTTGAAGTGAGCCATCATTCTTTTCAAATTAGAGTCCCATTTTGGATAGCAGAGGTTTCTATCTCTGTGAGCAGAGGTTGCCGCAGAAATTGCCCACACAGGATATTTTGAAGTGCACACTACTTTAATGCCTCCTTCCAGTGCACCCACTCTGCAAGCAGAAAACTTATAACTGCCCACCCATTGATTTTGGCTTCCTGACTGATTTTGGAATTTTTGCAACTGTTCCTTTTCTCCCTTGATTCAGCCTGTGTGGATTGATTAAATTAAGGCAATTTAAATCACCAAGAAAAAAGATTTAAATTAGTTTTCCTTTTCCAAAGTTATATTTTATGGAAAAGTAAGTACACTACTAAAACTATGTACACTAATTCATTGTGATAACTGAATACACTGCAGAACTAAGGTGTTTGGAGAGAAAAAAACTGAAGAAAAGATCATCGACATGAGCTCTGTGGTGAGATATGAACCCGATGAAATATAGGATGGAATCACTTGGACATTTGTGGATAGTCACCTGTTACCCTGCACGTGCCCAGTCTCATCTGATCTTGGAAGCTAAGCAGCATCAGGCCTGGTTAGTACTTGGATGGGAGACTGCCTGGGAATACTGGGTGCTGTAGGCTTATACCATAGTCTTTCGAGACTGAAGGTTGCCAACCACCACCACCATTTGTGCCTGTAATGCCTTGCTAGGTCCTGAGTCTAGTAGGAAGCCTGCATTAATAAAGCAAGTATCTTATGCTTATCATTTATTATGCTTAACATGAAATATTTTAGAAAAAGCAGTCAACTCAGGTCCATTTGATAGTTGGGCACAATTGAGTGTTATAACAGCATATTGTAAGTGTACATCTTAGCATATTTGTTTGTCTGAGGATTTCATTTTAAACTGGATTTTTTTAAAAAAATTGACTAGCTGAAAATGAATGTTTTTAAAGCATTTTAAAACATGTTATAAAAACATTTATTTGTTATATATTTAAATATAATTACTTTTTAACTGCCCCAGGTTCAGGGACAAGGAAATAACTGCCCGGCTGCTTGCCTGGCTTCTTAACTTTGTCTGCTTTTTTCTGCAGTTGGAGCAGAAGAAAGTAAGGCACATGAATGTGTTCTTCCATTTCTGAGCACGTTTGCAATAGCTCTGGTTCCCCAAAGATTTTGTGCAGATTCCATGCACTCAGCCATCTTCCAGACAGCAGATGAAGGATTTGTCTCTCTTGTGAAGCACGCAGCCCATGAAGAGACAGAGAGAGCTAACATTTCTCACAATTTGAGACCCCCCTTCAGAGTGACACTCAGAGGAGCAAGACAAGATTAAAGAAGTAAGATGAAAGACTGTGGGAGTTGTGCCCCCTTTACAGGCTTGAGTTGAGGGAGGGTGATTTCTAGTAGTTGCTAGCAATGCGTGTGTGTGCTTTAGACTGCAGGGTGCATTTACTTGTGTCTATATAAAAAAGGGGTTTTGCACTCTCTTGAAATTTGGAGTTTGAGTTCTGTCTTGCACAGAGCAAGCCAAAGCACAGATGGGATGGAATGTTGACTTGAGAGAGTTTCAAACCAGTCTCAAATTGGGGGGAGTGAGGATAAGCATATTAGAGTGAAAATAGAATGCGCTGTATAGGATGTTCCTTTTCACATATTTTCATAGCCTCTGCATGCAGCTGGAATATATGCTTTCAGAATATGAGCTGTTTTGTTTGTCTGTTGGCAGTGCTACCTTTTACGTCAGGACTCAAAGCTACGATACATCTTGCTACTGTTGCCTTTTTCTAAGGCAATATAAAACGCATAGGAAACAATTCAGCACTTTGTGGGGTGTATAGATTGACACACTACCTCCTTGGTACTTATTTTGTGGAATTTATGATTGAATTAGCAATAATCTAGCTAACACTTGAGCCATAAGTACCCTCAGGAGAGGGGGTCAGGAGGGCAAAATCACTGGGGCCCGAGTTTCCAGGGGGCCCAGGTCCTGACTAAACAAACTATACAAAACAAATTTATTAAAGGTTGCATTTCCACTACAGCTTTCATCCACTTTCAATGTACTTTTATTATCCCAATGGATTCAGGAGACTGAGCACTGATGCCCACTCACATTATAGTCATACCCCTTGGCATTTATAAATCAGGCAGCAGCCTCTAGGACCGCTAAAAGGTTTGAGAACCACTGCCCTAGTTGAATCACCTGCTCTGCAAATTTGACAGGAAGAGTGCATCCCTGTAAGTTCTGCTGGACTTCTCAGCAACTTTCAGTACCATTGGTTATGAAATATCTAGTAATGGGGCTTAGAGACTCTCTTTTGCAGCAATTCTTGTCCTTTCTTGAGGCTAGGCTCCAAGGAAGTACTGGAAAACTCTTTTTGAGGAGTTGGCTATGGGTCTGCAGCTCTCTCTAAAGTTATTTCTTATCTCACATGCAGTTTAACATCTACAGGAAACCTCTGGGGGAAGTCATCAGGAGGTAGACACTACCAATATGGAAATGACATCCACCTCTTTATTTTCATTTCGTTAGGTACTACAATTTCAAACTCTTAAGGCATGAAACAAGTAGTCAATCAGGTCTGGAGACCCTCAGAACCCAAGCTTGTGACTGATCTTGAACTGATGACATGGGGTATGTCAGGTAGGAGAACTGCCTGTGCACGACATCTGGTTAAAAGCTCTGGTTAAAAGGAGGAATTGCAAGTGGAGACCACGCCAACCAAAGAAGCTTTGCACCAGCCAGATCTGGGATACTGTTAAGCTCTCTCAGGGATCAGAGCAACTAGGAGACACTGCTGTCACTGGTTGGAGAAGACTTTGGCTTTGTGCAACCTCAACAACACAGGAGCCAAGGATTTAGAAACACTTCAAACTTTCAGGATAGCAGAGGATGATCAATAGCACAGATCTGATCAATACAACAGTAAGCCTTATTACACTCTCTCTCTGCTCTACCACTGGTCACACTCCATTTCTGAAATATTGCACCCCCTGTCCTCCATTTCGTTAGGTACTGGACATTCTGAACCACTGCCTGGGATTAGGGTTAGAGCTGATGGGGTAAACAATTTGAAATTAGACATGGGTAAGACCAAAGCGCTGTTAGTCAGGAGATTTGTAACCCAGTTTATGGATTGTCAGCCTCCTCTGTATGGGACTGCATTCCCCTTGAGGATCAGATTCCCATTTTGGGGATGCTTCTGGACCCAGCATTACTCTTGGGTGAACACCAGGAGTGCCTTTGCCCAGTTAAGACCTCTGGGGGACGCACCAACTTTTAGCAATGGAAACTACAGAAACCTTAGAAATCACAGTGATTATAAGTCCTGATCATGAGACTAGTGCTTTTATTGCTGGTATTACTGAAGGAATTTCTGGTAACAGAAATCCTACATCTGACTGGAAATTGCTGGTAAAGACCCATCTCTGCTTTCCCCTTCCTTCCTCAACATGCTGCTGTTCCATTCTTTCAGGAGGTGGATGGCTGTGCTAGTGTCCTTGAGGACCTATGGTCTGTGACACCAACAGGTGGTGCATGAAATATCCCTCCCTCGCAACTGTACCATTTTGAAAGCCTTACAGCTTGAAATTATTTTCAATTTTTCCCTTACTTTCTATTGTGACTGTACTTTTGCTCTCTCCAGCACTCAATCACATACATCCCTTGACTTCATTTATAAATGTTAAAAATACCTACCTTGACCTCAGGCAAGACTGCATGCTATAAAAAGAACAGAAGTTTAATTCTGTGAAATAACTGGGATAAGCTAATGTTCTTCTAATGGAATTTTATGGGAATATGTTCATTGAAATTCTGAACCATTTTTACTTTTCTGTTCAAGATTTTACTACAAATTTTTTCCTAGCATAAAATAAATATGTTGCATTGTACATACTTAAGTATACACTGGGAAGTTCCACTGAGTTCAGTGGGATCTGCTCCTAAATTGGTATGTATAGGATTGCGGCCTTTAGCATTGATAGTTCTTTAAGGTGTTTTCATGAGTTGTTTTCTTAAGTCTAGACCATGTGGTCTTGTAAGACGCTGCTCTTTTTTACAGGGACTTCTTTGAACTGAGAATTTGGAGTAAAGAACACTTTAATTTTTAAAATTGCCTTGCCACCCTTTTCCTCTGCCTATACCAAATTATTTACCAAGGATCTTGGCAGTATAGTTTGTGTGCCATAGAAGAAAGCTTAGGTTTATTCTCTGTATTAAAAAAGAATAAGAAAATCAGTAAACACTTGATAACAAAAACAAACAGAGGAGTGAACAGTATGCAGCAGCTAGCTGGCAGCAGGACTCACAGCCCAATCCTGCACTGCCCAGTGCCCAGAGGAACAGTGGCACCAAAATGGCTGCCAGTGCATCCAGTGCTCGCCAAGCAGCTGTTGGTGGTTCCTCGAGGAAAAGGGATATTTGTCCCCTTTCCCTGGGTAAGGGAGCAGGCCTCACGATGGGCTATTCAACCAGCTGTTTAGCTGGCGCAGAGTAAAGTGGCCCCTTATCAGGCTGAGAGGCCCAGTGTGGATCCAGTGGAGCAGAGCAATTAACTGCAGCTCAACTCCCTCCCTGGCTGTTGGAGACACAACAAGGCTTGTTGATGGGCCAGGTTGACTTGTCTCCGTAAGGGGCATCTGTCCTCTGTCAACCTCAAACCAGGAGAGAAATACTTGTCACATGCAAAGGGAGGGAGAATGAATGGGCCCAGGGCTCTTTGACTGTACATCCATGTACTGCCAAAGCATAGCATTTCATCTGAACCACTCCAGTGCAAAAGAGATGCACTGAAAATCACAGTATGCTGTTCCAGTAATTTTGAGAGTATAGAGATGAATATCTGTCAAATATTATAAAGAAAACGACAGCTCTAAAAAGTAGTCTCTGTCATCTGTAAAATAAAAAAAGGCTACTGTAGAATAAATCCATGTATCTAAATTGTAGTTGCTGTCGGTGCTCTTAATAAATTTACATAATAAGCAAGTAAAAAAATAATACAAGGAGTATAGCTGAATGTACAGTCAAGCATCTACTCGGGTGGCACCAGGGGTTGGCCAGACCTGGCAATGGCCAAAGGCCTATGCCCATAAGAGCTCCCATGTGGCTGGACCGACTGACCCTGAGCTGTCAGACTAGCATTAATGGTAGTGCACAATGTACCATCAAGGAGTAGGTGCAGGGAGCCATGGGGGACTCGGTGCAGGGCTTAGTTCCAGTTCCCCGGCAACCTGGGGCCAATGTTGCAACCATTCAAGAAAAAGAACACATGAAATGTTACGTCCCATTTAAATTTGGCCTTCAGTGCTTTTTAAAGGATAATTTATGTAACATACCAAATATATGAAAGTAGTTCACATTTTAAAATAAGAAAATCTGTACGCCCTAGAAGACTGACCCAAAAAGAGCAGTTCTCCAGATTGACCCCTTAGCCATGGATAAGTAAAACAAGAGGGACCTGCAACAGTCTTAATGGGGCTAATGGGGCTGCCTGTGCTGGTACAACAGCACTGAAATGGCCTCAGTGTATACTGAGTGCTGTATACTGTAGAGCCAGGGAGGTAGCTGGAGATCTCCTTGAGGTAAGACAACATTTGTTCCTGTATCCCATTTTGAATCTCGGCAGCTAGTGTGGGTGTACTCAGACCTGGACCAGCTCAATTGCTGGCACAGATCCATGTAGAGCTTTCAGGCATGGAAGGGAGGAATAGGATGTCTTCTGCTGCTGCCCCTGCTGCCCTCCTGGGCCCGAACTGTTCCCCACCTTCCCCATTCCAGTTTGGCAGGGAACTTACCACTGATGGCTCCCGGGGTGTCTCTAACCTGCGTGGAGGCACAGCGCCTGCCTGCTTTGGTCTCTCTATTGGTGTCTCAGTTGTTACAAGTGCCTTTTAGCACTTTTGCAACAGCCTGGGCAGCATGTGGGAGTGTGATGCTGGCCTGGGCTTGGATCTGTCTCTAAGTCATCAAACAAAATAAAAAAAACCCCAAAAACATCTGGTCAAAATTGCTGTTGCATCCAAATAGGATTGTTTAGGATTGAGTTTTAAACTGGTAAACAGCTTTTCGCTTAAATGACCTTGATTTTAAAAGTGAACGTGAAGTTCGGCTTCACTACCTGTGGAAGCAGATAGCCAGAAGTTTTATTACTAGAGGTCTACAAGGCTCCAGGAAGTCAGTTTGAAAGATTAACCTTTCCATTCCAAATAAAATGCTATGGAGACAAGATTGCAATCTCACATTTAGAAAAAAAAATGCATTTCTTGTTTTACTGCCAGCCAAAAAGTCGGGAAAAGAGACACTAAACATAGCAAAGCTAAGTAGAAAAAATGTTCAGGTTCTCTCACGTACAAACCTTATCTCTAGCACTTCAGATAAAATGATGCCCCTTCGAACAACAATAATACATTTACCTGGACTGGATGCAAGCAGCAGGAGTACTCCAGGGAATAACTAATGCTCCAAGTGTTGTCAAATTATTCTGTCTTAGAAATACACTGGATAGTGTTATTTTTTAATCATTTTTTAACCATCATTGCTGAGAAAAGTACAGTCAATTGTCATCATCCACTAGGGTTTGGTTTGGTTCCTGGAAACCCCAGCGATACTGAAACAGTGAATAGTGGATTATTGTTCCTATGGGATCAGTGGGGTGAATGCAGTTAGATAACTTGTAGTGCAGCTAGATAATTAATAATTCTTGTGAAGAATGCCCCCCCATTTTTATTATTATTATTTGCTTATTTTCCCTTAAATTTTACACTTTCAATCCCCCAGCTTCTGTGTTGGTTCAGAAGGCTGAAAACTGCCGGGTTATCCTTGTGTAATACCCTTTGTCTTTTGTTTGAAAACACCATTGCTAAAAAAAAAAATGTGTTCGGCTGTGAATCTGATCTTTCTCTATGCTTGGGACAGCCGAGCCTCCTACTGAAATTGGCATGTGCCTACTGCAGCAGTTCCCAAAGTCCTCCTCAGAAGGAGGGAACCACTGAAGTGCTTTTGGGGGCAGGGGGAATGCAGCAACGTGATCCCCCAGGATTGTGCTGCTGCTGGGGAAGGGGGTGGTTTCTGGCTTACCGGAAACCAGCGACGCGGTCTGGGTGGTGTGGGGAGCCCAGTGGACATCACTGCAGGGCTTCACAAGCCTGGAAATTTTTTTTAAAAAATCACAATCGAAAGTCACTTCCGGTTTCTGATCACAAAACTGGAATTGACTTCAGATTGTGATTTACTTTTTTTTCCAGGATTAGGGGACCCTGCAGAGGTGTGCACGGGGCTCTCTACACCTCCCCCGGACCCTCTCACTGGCTTCAGGCAAGCCAGAAGCCTGTCTCTTTCCCCAACACCATTGCAATTCTGGGGATCGCATTGCTGTTATCCCTCTGTCCCCACCCCTTAAGGGACCAAACCTTTCCTGGGTGGTGGATTGACATCATTTTGGGAACCAGTGACCTACCAACTGGGCAGCCAAACCAGGCTGTTTAGGTAAAGTGATGAGATGGAGTGGTCCACTGAGTTCCATTCATCCAGTCAGGTAAGATATGACATAATCAGCTCTAGGTTTCATATGTTCAAACAGTGGTATAGCATGGCTGGGGCAGCTCACCTCCTGCTGCCATCTAGAGATTTGCTGGGCTCTTCACTATAGGGGTGCATAGTGTTCGCTGCCTGATAGTTTGGAGCGGCGAGTGGAGCATAGAGGGGCCCTGCCATGCTTCCATTTGGTTCCAAATTGGGGCCATTCTGGAGGTGGGGGGTGATATGATGACCCCCTCCTGTCCTGGGGTACCAACCAGGCCAGCTATGACACTGGGTCAAGCAAGAAACTTAGAAGAAACAAGGCAAGGCAAGAAGAATTGGGTCTCTCAAGGGCAGGTGAGACAGCTTAACAGACTGAACCTGAGGCTCTCAATGCTTCAAAACTGCCCAGACCTGGGATGAGTAGCTGACTAGTCTGGTGCTAGACGAACCAGACCACTGAGGGCAGAGCTCCAGCCCATTGCTCTTCTATGACAAGTGGACCCACCGAAGGAGGTGACAGCCTCACCAGGCTTGGAGAAGGAACTGGGTGCACCTTAACCTGGAGCTAACACCAAGGCAACTGCATGGGCAAGGCACCCCCCCCCCAGTGAGGAAGAACACTCCACTGGCCAGATTAGTGGTCAAAAGGGCTAGTAACTCCTCCCCTTGTGAGGGATATGTGGGTCGATACCCACAAGAATATGTGTGCTAACTATTTGTACTGGCAACCTTCAGTCTCGAAAGACTATGGTATCGCGCTCTGAAAGGTGGTTCTGGCACAGCGTCTAGTGTGGCTGAAAAGGCCAATCCGGGAGTGACATTCCCTTCCACACCGGGAGCAAGTGCAGTCTGTCCCTGGTCTGTCTCCCTGGCTATGGGCCTTCCTTCCTTGCCTCTTAGCCTCAGACTGTTGGCAAAGTGTCTCTTCAAACTGGGAAAGGCCATGCTGCACAGCCTGCCTCCAAGCAGGCCGCTCAGAGGCCAGGGTTTCCCACTTGTTGAGGTCCATCCCTAAGGCCTTCAGATCCCTCTTGCAGACTTGGTTGTGCTAACTACCAACACTATTATTGCATGCTATGAAGTTGGACTGAAGCAAAATCTTTTTCTTTTTAGAATAGGTAGGGCGCAATCCTAACCCCTTATGCCAGTGCTTTCCAGCACTGGCTTAGCGGTGCCAATGGGACATGTGCTGCATCCTGCAGTTGGGTGTCACTCACGGAGGCCTCAAAGTAAGGAACTGTTTATTTCCTTACTTCAGAGCTGCATTGCTCTTATGTCAGTGCTGAAAAGCACTGACATAAGGGGTTAGAATTGCACCCTTAGTAAGTTAGAAGGTGTCAGGTCAGCAGGGGAGAATAGCCCTTGCTTTCCCAATAGCAAAGTGGCACGGGAGTGTAGGAAGACAGCACACGAAGCAAGCGATCCCAAACAGAGCCAAAGAAGCAGACCCAGGCTTGTTTGTTGCAGAAGCAGGTATTGGTAAAAGGAGCAGGCAGAAGATTAGTCAGTCAAACGGTCCAGAAGTCAGGGATACAGCAGGTCACAGTCACGAGAAGCACAGTCCAAGTCAGAACACAAACCAGCAGCACTCCCACACAGAAACTCCACCACAACAACCCGCACCTTGGTGTCTGTGCTTGCCCCATATATACCGGGGCCAGCCAATCAGAGTAGGGTGACCTCATAGTCACAAGACAGTCTTGTGACCCACTCTGATTGGGTGTCCAGTGGTACATTGCACCACTCCACCATAGCCTGCGTGACTCTGCTCACAACTCTCTCCAAGTCACGTGACTCCCACCTGCAACAGGTGCAGCTGATTGCTAATCAGCATACATAGACAGTGCTGCTGTCTCTTTTAATTTACATTTCACACCAGGCCTGTACATCAAGGCCCCTCCTGCCACATCCTGGCTTACAACAATTCAGGGCCTGGGATGCCAAAGGCCTGACAGAAGGCATTAAGGAGAGGGATCTCAAAGTCATAATCCAGTTCTCATCAGGGATATACGTACTTTTATGGTTGTATAGAAACTGAAGAGCATCACGTCACACGGACAGATGTGATACAACAAGAAAAGTCTTATGCGTAATTGTATACATAAAACATTGTTCAAGCTTATAACAAATTTTAAAATAAAAATGGACATTTACTTCAAGTGTTCACAATTAAAGTTACTCTTTAATTTGTCCACCTACACTGGTGTTCCTAGTATCACTCTATTTTGTTTCTCAATAAACAATAACAGAACCACAGTTCCCTGTTTCTCTGCACAAAATTATGCTACATAAAAGGCCAGAGTAATAGGTTTGACCCATTCATTTGAACTGTATGATCTCAATTTTCACAATTCAGGATGCACATAACGTACAGCAGTGCATGTCTAAACCTCTCAACAGATCTGACTTCGTGCACAGGCATGTCACTACCAACCTCTTCAAAATAGTTTTTTTTTTTTTTCAAAACAGCAACAACAAGATAAGTCTTTGTGGAATTGATTAGAGAGCACGATTGAGAATGGTGTATATGTGCATGCTATGGAAGATGTATGCATGGTTTTTTTCTTTCTTTCTTTCTAGAAATCAAAATATTAAGATAGCAGTTTGCTGATAATAGTTACCCATTAGTTTTGCTTTCATAGAAATATATTCTCCAAGCACTTAAAAAAAACTTGGGTATATATAATGATATGTTCCAATAGTAATAGTAATAAAGTCACAATCATGCTTTGTCATTTTTAAAACTTGTGAATATATGCGACAGAATGGAACTTGGTAAATCCAGTGTAGAAACAGAATAAGGTTGTTTTAAAAGGCCGTCATTCTGCACTTAGGAGAGAATTGACATTTAAAGCACATGTATTGTATTGCTGGGCTGGTATGATACATTTTCTGCCTGTATTCTTCCATTGTGCTAATGCATTTGTAAAAGCGAAGATCTGCCACTGATTATCTACGTATTAGGGAAGCTGAAATGCAAGTAAGATTTCTTTAGCAGATCATCTACTTTTCTTGGAATTAAAACATAAGAAACATAAGAACAGCCCCAATGGATCAGGCCATAGGCCCATCTAGTCCAGCTTGCTGTATGTCACAACAGCCCACCAAATGCCCCACGGAGCACACCAGATAACAAGAGACCTGCATCCTGGTGCCCTCCCTTGCAACTGGCATTCTGACATAGCCCATTTCTAAAATCAGGAGGTTGCACGTACACATCATGGCTTGTAACCCATAATGGATTTTTCCTCCAGAAACTTGTCCAATCCCCTTTTAAAGGCATCCAGGCCAGATGCTGTCACCACATCCTGTGGCAAGGATTTCCACACGCTGAGTAAAGAAATATTTTCTTTTGTCTGTCCTAACCCTCCCAACACTCAATTTTAGTGGATGTCCCCTGGTTCTTGTGTTATGTGAGAGTGTAAAGAGCATCTATCCACTTTATCCTTCCCTTGCATAATTTTGTATGTCTCAATCATGTCCCCCTCAGGCATCTCTTTTCTAGGCTGAAGAGGCCCAAACGCCATGGCCTTTCCTCATAAGGAAGGTGCCCCAGCCCAGTATTCAGCTTAGTCGCTCTCTTTTGCACCTTTTCTATTTCCACTATGTCTTTTTTGAGATGTGGCGACCAGAACTGGACACAACACTCCAGGTGTGGCCTTACCATCGATTTGTACAACGGCATTATAATATTAGCTGTTTTGTTCTCAATACCTTTTCTAATGATCTCAAGCATAGAATTGGCCTTCTTCACTGCCGCTGCACATTGGGTCTACACTTTCATCGACCTATCCACCACCACTCCGAAATCTCTCACAGACACCTCAGAACCCATTAGCTTATATGTTAAATTTTGATTTTTTTTGCCCCAATGTGCATGACTTTACACTTACTTAGATTGAAACGCATCTGCCATTTTGCTGCCCATTCTGCCAGTTTGGAGAGATCCTTCTGGAGCTCCTCACAATCACTTCTGGTCTTCACCACTCAGAAAAGTTTGGTGTCGTCTGCAGACCTAGCCACCTCACTGCTCAACCCTGTATCCAGGTCATTTATGTTGAAGAGCACTGGTCCCAGGACAGATCCTTGGGGCACACCGCTTTTCACCTCTCTCCATTGTGAAAATTGCCCATTGACACCCACTCTCTTTTTCCTGGTCTTCAACCAGGTCTCAATCCAGGAGAGGACGTGCTCTCTGACTGTGGAGTTTTTTCAGTAGCCTTTGGTGAGGGACCGTGTCAAACGCCTTCTGAAAGTCCAGATATACAGTATAATGTCCATGGGTTCTCCCACATCCACATGCCTGTTGACCTTTTCAAAGAATTCTAAAAGGTTTGTGAGACAAGACTTATCGTTACAGAAGCCATGCTGATTCTCCCTCAGCAAGGCCTGTTTGTCTATGTGTTTTGAGATCCTATCTTTGATGAGGCATTCCACCATCTTACCCTGTATAGATGTTAGGCTGACCGGCCTATAGTTTCCAGGGTCCCCCCTCTTTCCCTTTTTAAAGATCGGCTTGACATTTGCTATCCTCCAATCTTCTGGCACAGTGGCCGTTTTGAGGGACAAGTTGCATATTTTAGTCAAGAGCTCAGCAACTTCATTCTTCAATTCCTTAATAACTCTTGGGTGGATGCCATCAGGGCCCGGTGACTTATTGATCTTTAATTTATCAATGAGGTCTGAAACATCTTCTCTTTCAATTGAGCCTTTTAGAAAAGTACTCTTTTTCACTCAGTCTGCCTGTCTACCAAAACTGCTTTGGGTTAGTAAATAAGAAGTAGAAAGGCATGTCAAGCTGTTTCCATGCATATCTTTGTCTTATGAGTAGTCACATACAAATCCATGTCCTCATTATAATTTAGGACACTACAGTGGCAGAAGAAACTTTTCTTTGATTTAAAATTGTATTATGGAAAGTAGATCTATCGGTGAGAACTGCAGTTATTTGGGTCAACAATATTTTTAGGAGTACTTTCACGGAAAGTCATGTGATAGTGCAGGCTGACTGTTATCTATTCTCTGTGATAGAAAGCTGCCTTATTGAGAATCAGACCACTGGTCCATCTAGCTCAGTGATTCCCAACATTTAGGAGCTCATGGACCACTGAGGCAAAAATTGGTATTATTGTGGACCACACTACCGCCCGCCCCAAAATACAATTGAATCTGTAATAACTAGCGAAATATTTAAAGAGAAGTTTTCTGGGTTGCTGCTTTTGTTGCTAGCTGTGGCTGCAGGCGGTCTGTTCTCCTTGATGGTCTGTGGGGAAGTATCTCACAAGTGAATCCCCCCCCCCCACATGGACTACCAGAAATGGCAGAGAATGGACTGCCCAGAGCTGACCACTTCATTGACAGCTTCAGACAGTTTATACTTCACTCTCTCTGGTGGTCTGTGAGGGATCACTCACTTGGCAAGATGCTTGAAGTGATCAAAAGTGATCTTTTTTCTGTGATCTCATGGACCACTTCTGAGGGTCTCACAGACCAAGTGTGGTCCCTGGACCACAGGTTGGGAACCAGTGATCTAGCGCCATATGGTTAACACTGACTGGCAGTGGTGCTCTAAGGTGTCAGATAGGAAACTTTTTCTACCGTAACCAGAGATACAGTGCAAAGCAGGTGCTCTTCCACTGAGCTATGATTTTTCATTGAACAGTCCCTCTTGACTTTGCAGGTTGGAATATTCTTTAGAATGCAAAGTGTTGCACAGCCTTCATTAGCTTGTATGGCATGTTTCCTTCCATTCTGTGTTAAGACTATGCCTAAGGCCCCAAGTCAGTAAGAGTTCCTGCTGGCCCTCCTGGTTGCCCTACCTATTTGCATGCCCAAGCCTCTTCAATTAGTTTCCCATCCTGGTCCTTCAAGACCTCAGAAACTGCCTTAGAGGACGGGGTTGCACTCCACCCCACTCCTCCTTGTGAGTTGCTCCTCCTGTCACTGGGCTGATTCCCTAAGCCTCCCATAGCTCAGTGCCTGGCTGCTCTCCAGTTGGAGACTGTTCTCTTCATTGGCCACACACAGGTGTTTAAATCCCATGGAGCTACTGGCTAGCCCTCCTCTTTCCGCCCCACTTTCCTTCTTAACAAACCTCTGCCACATGCTCCTGTTTTTTCATTGACTCCCTCTCTCACCTGGTAAGCTTGTCCTCTGACAGACCACTATAGGCTAGGCTTCTGCTTTTGCATAGCAACACCTCCTCCCCCACTTTCATCTTAAAGTGAAATATTAAGAAGAGTTCTGGTGAACTCAAAAGCTGATTCATTATTGCGACTTTTATAATTGATTCTGATAAAACTATTGCCCTAAAATACTTTTTTTCTGTTGGACTAGCACAGATACCATGAAAAGAATAGCTGAGAGAGAAAGGGGCATGCCAGTCAATTCTTTGAAAAGGTCATCAGGCATGTGGATGCTGGTGATTCAGAACGCGTATGACAAGGTCCCTCACCAAAGGCTTCTGAGAAAATTCCAGTCAGGAAATAAGAGGGCAAGTCCTCTTATAGATTAGGAACTAGTTGAAGACCAGGAAACAGAGAGTGGGTGTCAATTGGCAGTTTTCACAATGGAGAAAAGTGAAAAGCCAAGTGCCCTAAAGATATGTACTGGAAGCGGTTCTCTCCTGGGACCACTGCTTTTCAACCTGTTCATAAATGAACTGGAGACAGGTATAAGCAGCAAGGTGATCAAGCTTGCAAATGACACTAATCTTTTCTAGGTGGTGAAGACCAGAAGAGCTCTAGAAGGAGCTCTTCAAACTGGGAGAATGAGCAGCAAAATGGCAGATGCTCTTCAATGTAAGTAAGTGTAAAGTAATGCACATTGGGGCAAAAAAAAAATCAGAACTTAATGTATATGCTAATGGGTTGTGAGCTGTCTGTAACAGATCAGGAGAGAGATCTTGGGGTGCTGGTGGATAGCTAAATGAAAGTGTTGATCCAGTATGCGGTGGTGGTGAAGAAGGCAAATTCCATGTTCAGGTACATAAAAAAAAAAAAAAGGATTGAGAGTAAAATATGATGATGCCATTGTACAAATTGATGGTTAGCCACATCTGGAATATTGTTTACAGTTGTGGTTGCCACATCTCAAAAATGGTATCGTGGAATTAGAAAAAATGCAGAAAAGAGCAACTAAAATTATTATTGGGCTGGGGCACCACCCTTATGATGAAAGTGAACAGCATTTGGGGTACTTCAGTCTAGAAAAAAAGCGCCTGAGGGGAACATGATTGAGATGTGCAAAATTGTGCAGGGGATGGATAGAGGGATGTTCTTTTCCCTCTCACAACAGCAGAACCAGGGGACATGAACTAAAATTGAGTGTTAGAAGAGTTAGAACAGACAAAAGAAAATATTTCTTTACCCAGAGTGTAATCAATCTATAGAACTCCTTGACACAGGTTGTAGTGATGGCATCTGACCTAGATGCCTTTAAAAACAGCATTGGACAAGTTTCTAAAGTCCATCACAGGTTACAAGCCATGATGGGTTTTTGCAACCTCCTGGTTTTAGAAGTATGCTACCTGAGAAGGCCAGATGCAAGGGAGTTGTAACAGGATGCAAATATCTTGTTGTCTTGTGTGATCCCTGAGGCTTTTGGTGGGCCACTGTGAGATACAGGAAGCTGGACTAGATGGCCCTTTGGCCTGATCCAGTGGAGCACTTCTTATGTTCTTAATCTCGGTGGGAGGATTAGTTATTTGAAACATGAAGGAGGACTTAAATCCACAACAACACATGGTTGTCATGGAAGGGTATTTCAAAGAAAGGATAATAACCTTTGTAGGAGCATGTCCCAGTAGATTTTAGCACAAAACCTGCACAGTTGCTTCTGGGAGGTTACAAGTGCCTGAAAATAGGCAGATATGGGGGTGGGGGGGGGAACTCAGGGCATTCATCACAGGTATCAATGAAGTAGCATGTAATGGATATATAATTGCAGAGGGTTCTCAGATGAAACTCTCAGATCATGTGAAAGTTAAATCCTAGCATTTTTAAAAATAACATAGCAAAGAATCCTGGGTCACTTTTTGGAAAGTGGAGCAATTTCTATTGGTGACCCATTCCTGAAGATCTCTCAGTTTACTGGAGGGACATGGCCCAACATTTGGAAATCAGTGGTTGATGTCTTAAGTCTTACAGGTACACTATATTATACAGGATTTCATTTTATTTGTGTATTTCAAACAGGGTATTGCTTTAAAAACACATAGGATTTTGTATTGCTCAAGCAATCTTTGTGTAGACTTTGCTGGTTTGGTCACTTTGATTTGAAATTGTTGTTCCATCCTGTCACAGGGTTAGATGACTTCTAGAACACCTAATTATTCAGAGTTTACACTTGTGAATAAGGTAGGTCTACTGGGTGAAAGAGTGTTAATTAGTGACAGGAATAAATTGCAGTGTTCTGCCTCTCTCTCTGTTAGTCATTAATTCTAGGAGGCCTTTGCTTTACAACTCTCTCTAACCTTTCAGTTCATGGAAAGAGGGATTTGTTTTTCTTACAACAGACGTGGGTCAAAGCTAGATTGAGATCTACTGGTGTGGGTGATTCACAGTAGATCAACTAGGGCTTCTGCAATGTTGTCTAACATTGCAACGACAAAATTCTTTTTATTTAAATTAGGTTGTTGAAATGAAGAGAGTTGGCGGGGCAACTAGAACTGACGTATTGTATGAAAGGTCTGTTGGCTCAGTTTTGGAACTGAAAATAAGCACAATGGCTACATGCTGGCCCACAGACACCCTGTTCTTTTTTTCTTTTTTTACGTATGTGTATCTATCCACCTGAGAGTACTTAATATTCTTAAGTAAGTTATTGAATATATGATATGGAAAGCATATTTAAAAGGTCTTTTGAAAAACAGTAGGAAATAGTATGACCTTCCTAGTACCTGAATGCTTTATAGTGCCAAAAAGCTAGTATAATTACTGATGGAATTATGAAACTATGAAATTATCAGTTTTCCTTAGTGAATCAATAAAACAGCTGAAATACAAAAGGTTTCAATTATAGCACTCAGAATGAACACTCAATGAATCCTAATGTAAAATTACTCACTATAGAATAGATCAGTGTTTCCCAAACTTTGAGTCGCAACCCGATTTTCCAAAAGTCTAAAGGTTCTCTCAGGCTCATCCAAAATTAATGCAAAAGCGCCAGTAATTTAATTTTGGGTGCCAGGTACTCAGAAGTTCTTAAACGGGTTATGGGTGGAGAAGTGCTTTCAGAGAAAAGATAAGACATTTGCTTCAGAGAGGATGATTCCTCTGTCCTTGCATGGTTCTTTGCTTTAAGCACTTCTGGCTTCCAAGTTTGACCAAAAAGAGTAAATCTTTGCTAACAGACCAATCCACAGGCACAATAGGGGGTTCTTTGTTTACAATTAGGTAAGTCAATGTGAAAACACACCAGCTCTCCCTTGTTGGATTTGGATATACATGTTTTATAACATTCCATTTTGAAGTTCCAAAAGAGGTAGCATACTTGTGACAAAACTAGTCTGTATTTATTAAATAAAAATCCATTTAATCATTATTGTGGAAATAAGCAATTGAGTTGCTTAAAAATGAAATACAAACATTATTTTTGAGTAGCAAAATTAGTTGAGCCTTAGGTGTCTGCTGTGTAGTACTTTTGGCAGTTTACTAGAGTTTCTTATTAATTACAGATCTGTCCTAGGGAGCCATGAGGAAAATTAGATTGGGCAGTATTGATTCCAAGCACTTCTTTTTCTCTTTGAGGATATCTTGAGATAACAAAACACTCACTGATAGGCAGATAAAATAACTTTAGCTCCCTTTGTGCTTGGTTTGATCGATGGGAATCTATTTGCATAAGAGAGAGCTAGCTGTGTTAATTTAGCCCTGGAAATATGTTTGGGTGTTGTATACTAAGTGCGTTTTTTGTTAAACATGTGCAAAAAATATCCACACATTTTGTTCTACCCTTAATTAACCTTCCAAAGATTAGATTATTTTCTTTTAAAGTAAATATTTCTTATGTTTGATATTGATTGATTTTTTTTTTTTCAAAGTGTGGAATTCCAGGAGGGCACACAGACATAATTGCATTCCAATCAGAGAGGTTCCTGAGGGACAATGATAGGTTGTGGGCTGCACCTATTCTTAGGTCTTTGGTAAGAGAAGTATGTTGGAGAAGGAGTCTGAAAAGACTGTCCATATGCTCTGGTTGCTGAGTAGTTAGGCTTAACTTACTATGTAGGAAGGCTTGTGTGGTGAAAGAAGGAGGAGAGCCCAATTTGCAAGCCCTTAGAGCAGGGATGTCAAACCCATTTTGTACAGTGGGCCGAATAGCATTCATGATGCCTGCTGAGTGCCAGAAGTGATGTCATAAAGCAAGTCATGACCAGAAATAAATATAAATAAATTATATATATATAATTTTTCTATCTTCTGAACTCATTAGCTGCAAATGCAGAAGAAGAGAAAATATGCAAAACTTGATCATATTTTCAAGACATGGGAGAACCAAAATATCATGCAGGGAGCCCTTTCAGCAGTGACACTTCAGTACAGCTCAGCAGTTGAGAGCAACTGATGGTGGTGCTGGAAGAGCTCAAGGGTCAAATAAAGAGCTTCTGGGGCCTCATCCGGCCCACAGGCCTTATGTTAGACATCCCTGCCTTAGAGGAAGGTGACACACATGTGACCTGCTCTGCTACAACTTTTTGTTCAGATCAATTACCCTGTATTAGTATGATCTTGATTAGAGGAAATCATGCCTTGCTCCCATCAGAGTGGTCCTGGCTGTTATTAAGTAATATCAGCTAAGGAACCAAGATGGAGTTAGGAGAAATAGTGCTCATTTTGGAAATTGAGGTCATTGACAACATTGTTGGCAATCTTCAATCTCAAAAGACTATGGTATCGAGCTCTGAATGGTAGTTCTGGAACAGCATCTAGTGTGACTGAAAAGGCCGATTTGGGAGTGACAATCCCTTCCACACTGGGAGCAAGTGCAGTCTGTCCCTGGTCTGTCTCCCTGGCTATGGGCCTTCTTTCTTTGCCTCAGTCTGTTGGCCAAGTGTCTCTTCAAACTGGAAGAGGCCATGCTGCACAGCCTGCCTCCAAGCAGGCTGCTCAGAGGCCAGGGTTTCCCACCTGTTGAGGTCTACTCCTAAGGCCTTCAGATCCCTCTTGCAGATGTCCTTGTATCGCAGCTGTGGTCTACCTGTACGGCGCTTTCCCTGCACAAATTCTCCATAGAGGAGATCCTTTGGGATCCGGCCATCATCCATTCTCACGACATGACCAAGCCAACGCAGGTCTGTTTCAGCAGTGCATACATGCTAGGGATTCCAGCTCGTTCCAGGACTGTGTTGTTTGGAACTTTGTCCTGCCAGGTGATACCGAGCATGCATCGGAGGCAGCGCATGTATAAAGCGTTCAGCTTCCTCTCCTGCCGTGTGCAAAGAGTCCATGACTCACTGCAGTACAGAAGTGTACTCAAGACGCAAGCTCTATAGACCTGGATCTTGGTATGTTTTGTCAGCTTCTTGTTGGACCATACTCTCTTTGTGAGTCTGGAAAATGTGGTAGCTGTGTTTGTTTAGCTTGGTATCGAGAGAAAGGGTGTCAGAGATCGTTGAGCCAAGGTACATGAAGTCATGGTCGTGAGATCTATGAAGGCTATGAAGAGTGGCTGTCGTTCCCTGCATTTCTCCGGCAGCTGTCTAAGGGAGAATACCATATCAGTAATGGACCTGTTGGCTGAGAATCCGTACTGCGATTCTGGATAGACACTCTCTGCAAGTACCTGGAGCCTCTTTAGTGCAACTTGGTCAAACAGCTTTCCTACAATGCTAAGGAGAGAGATGCCGCGGTAGTTATTGCAGTCGCCCCTATCGCCTTTGTTCTTGTACAGCGTGACAATGTTTGCATCCCTCATGTCCTGGGGTACTCCACCTTCTCTCCAGCAGAGACAGAGAATTTCATGCAGCTCAGTGGCGATGATCTCTTTGCAGCACTTTAGGACTTCAGCAGGGATGCTGTCTTTCCCAGGTGCCTTGCCATAGGCAAGGGAATCCAGGGCCGCGTTAAGTTCTGCTAGGGTTGGTTCACTGTCAAGCTCCTCCAACACAGGCAGGCACTCAATGTTGTTCAGCGCTTCTTCAGTTACTACATTTTCTCTGGAATTCAGCTCAGAGTAGTGCTGCACCCAGCGCTCCATCTGCTGCACCTGGTCCTGGATGACCTCACCTGTGGCAGACTTCAGAGGGGCAGTTTTCTTCTGTTTTGAACCTGGGGCCTGCTTGATACCATCATACATCCCCTTGATGTTGCCCGTGTCAGCTGCTGTTTGTATCTGGGAACAAAGTTGGAGCCAGTAGTCATTAGCACATCTCCTGGCAATCTGCTGGACTTTGCTACGAGCAGCTCGGAGGACCTGCAGGTTGCATTCACTGGGACAGGCTTTGTAAGCTGCTTGAGCTCTCCTCTTTTCCTCAATGACTGGTGTCAACTCCTCAGAGTGGGCTTCAAACCAGTCTGCTGTCTTGTTAGTCTTCTTGCCAAATATGGGCAAGGCAGTGTTGTAAATGGCATTCTTGAAATGTTCCCATCTGTTGGATGCATTTGCATTGG
This sequence comes from Tiliqua scincoides, assembly GCF_035046505.1. Taxonomy (NCBI): domain Eukaryota; kingdom Metazoa; phylum Chordata; class Lepidosauria; order Squamata; family Scincidae; genus Tiliqua; species Tiliqua scincoides. The sequence continues at coordinate 112,679,785 of NC_089823.1, forward strand.
CTGGGCTTGGAAGAGATTCCTCAAGCACTCTTGCAAATTCTTCCACTTTTCTCTGATCCCGGGTCTTGCTGGCATCAATGCGAGGTCTTCCTTCCTTTTTCGTGTGATACAGTCGCTTTGTTTGCAGTTTCACTCTGCTGCACACCAGGGAGTGGTCAGTGTCACAGGCAGCACCCTGAAAACTGCGTGTGATCTTGATGCTGGGAAGGCTGGAGTGTCTGGTGAAAATCAGGTCGAGCTGGTGCCAGTGCTTTGATCTTGGGTATCTCCAAGAGACTCTATGTTGGGGCTTCGTGTTGAAGAACGTGTTGCTGACACAGAGACCGTGATGACAGCAAAACTCTAGCAGGTGTTGGCCATTTTCGTTCATCTCCCCAGTGCCGAACTGCTTGTAGTGGAGGCAGGACGGACAATCATCTTCATATTACTACAGGTAGCTCTTTCAAGATCTCACGCTCTCTGCAATATAAAGCAATTACAAACACCTTTGCAGATCGCTAGTATACACACTATATTTCTTGTCTTAAAAGTATGTATCCTGCAAAGATATACTGACGGTCCAATACAACCTAAATCCCCACATGGCAATTAACTGACAACAGGCTATGTTGTATCGCCCTGGAGATTTTTGGCTATTGGAAGTTCCCGCAGTGTAAGACAACATTTTTCCCTTTGCCCCAGGGTGAGCCCCAGCAGCCACTATGAGTCAACCCGGACCTGTCCCAGTGAATATTGTTGGTGCAAGTCTGCTTGGATGTGTCCAGGTGGATCAGATCCAGGTTTGTATACAGCACATACCGGCACTGTCAATTCTGTGCTCCTCTGGGCCCTGTCTGCCCACCCTGCCTCATCTGCTCACCATTTCACTCCTCTCAATCTTCCCCTGCCCTTGTGCTGGACTTACCAGGTCTGGCAGGTATTCCAATGGCTGCCAGTGTGTGTGTGGGAAGGCTCCAGCTTTTTCCCTGATACTGTGCTGTTGAAAAGCACTTTACGAAGCTTTTATGACAGCACTCACTGGTGGAACATGTGTGTTCTGCCAGCGCATCCTTCAGTAAGGATCAGGTTGTTAGACATTTTGCAGCCGATATGTTTGCAATAATCAACACTGATATGCCTATTTTTAACTGTCTGCCATTTAGTTATGAATTTGCTGAGCTCTTAAGTTTTTACTCACTACACTTATAAAATAGATGATCAGTTGGGTCATCTAAGGCACCCAGCTGTGTTATGGTTCCTCCATGTATCCTTGTGGGAATAAGTAGATTATTAATCTCTTCAGGGTCTGCAGGATGCCTTGATGAAATGAACAGGTTTCTTAGACACAGATAAAAGGAGACAAGAGGAGATACTGAAAGCAAAATTGAATATAGAGGTGCATTATCATCAGAGAAATCCATGAAAAATGGGAGTAGCAGGGACCTAATAATGCCTGCTCATATTAATTTTTCCTATATCTTCAAAAATGCTTGAAAGGCATTTCCTGTTTGCTTGATGAGGAGTAATGAGACTAGAGATTATTGAATTTCTTTTCCCATAAACTTTTATTTCTGCCGTATGAATTTTAAGTGCTAATGTATTCGGTGTCCTGTTCACCATCTGAAACTTACTGGAAGTTAATGTGGCTGTGGTTCATAACACTAAGTAGTACTGAGAGGGGGCAATTCATTTTCAGATAGTCTTTGCACAAAATGTTAACTGAGACTTTGCCATCTTATCTCTTTAGGATTTAGTGTAGAAATATTCAATAAATAAGAGGAAAGGGAGAAAATAAGTTGTATGGATGACTTTCATCCAAAAGATTTTAGTCTAAATCACTGTCACTGTCAAATTAAAATAGTCACTGTCTATTTAGACAGTGATAAACTGTGTATATGGGTGGGGATATCTGGGAATCCTGTGTCTGCAGATTCAGTTATCCGTGGCTTGGTCCAGGTCCTCTGTGCATCCCCCTGCATGTGCCCCCTCCGGGAAAGCTTCCTCGGGCCTCCCAATGCCTTATAAGGCATTAAAAACGTCACTTCCGGTTTCTCCATGAAACTGGAAGTTGCATTGTTTTGCCTACCAAGTTCAGTATGTGTTCAGCAGAGGCTGGGGTCAGATGGCCTCTGCTAAGCTCAGAAGCCCCTCCAGAGGCAAGGGGAGCAGAGCTGGCATCACCACACTGGCTTGCCTGTATGAAACAGACCTCCTCATCTCATTCATTACCTTAGTACAGTTATCAACTTCTTGAAGCAGCATCACCCATTGTGAGAAAAGAATGTCTATGAATGCCTAGATTAAAGCTGCTACAAAGCAGGTTTAGGGTGGACATTAGGATGTTGCAAGAACACTAGGACACTTATGATTGTTTATTATTATTTACTTCATTTGTACCCCACCTTTCTCTCCAAAGGGAGTCAGGCGGCTTACAATAATCATTAAAAACACTGTTAAAAACATGAACTAAAACAAGATAAAAACACATTAATAACAAGAACATTCTTAAAAACAGCAATCAGATAAAAACATGTAGGAGCAGACAGCAGCAGTTTGTAAAAAGGCCCCAAGCCTGTAAAGGTTAAAAGATGTTAAAAAGGCCAGGAACTCAGAAGGCTTGTCTGAACAGAAATGTCTTCAGACCTCGCTGGAAAGTTTCAAGAGAGGGAGCAGTTCGTAAATCAAGGGGGAGAGAGTTCCATAGTGTTGGTGCCACTACTGAGAAGGCCCTATTTCTTGCCACCACCCCACATACCTCCCTGGGCAACAGTGCTTGTAAAAAGGCCTTCCCCGATGACCTAAGGCAGTGGTATTCAAACTGGGGTGCCGCGACGCCCCGGCTTGTGGGTCCTGGCCTCTGCCCCCTTAAGGGGTGGGGGAAGTCAGGAGACAGGGAGAAGGCAGCTCGGGAGCACTGCAGGGGCTTGGGTGCACTTGCCCAAGCCTCCTGCAGCCTCCAGGGGGTGCTAGGAGCCCTGTGCAAACTTTGGCAGGTCAGGAAAAGTGAAAGTGGAGCAATCGCGCCCTGCTCCACAAAACTGGAAGCAGAGCACGATCGCTCTGCTTTCCCTTCTGACGGGGCTGCAGGGACTGGGGTGCACTCACCAGTCCCTGCTGCAGTCGTCCCTGTGTGCGCGGAGCCCTGTGCGAGTGCCTGCAGGACATGGAAAGGGAGAGTGGAGCTATCTGCTCCGTTCCACTCTCCCTTTCCCTGACCTGGGGCGCCCTGCAGGCGCTCGCGCAGGGCTCCCCGCACACAGGGTCGGCTGCTGCAGGGACTGGTGAGTGCATCCCAGTCCCTGCAGCCCCCTGGGCGATGTGATCCTGGGGATCGCGTCGCTGCCTTCCCCCTGCCCCTGCTGCCTCCCCCCCCCCCCGCAAAGACTTACTGCAGGTTTCAAACTCCCTGAGAGTTTGAAAACCGCAGACCTAAGGGCTGGATTGTATGGGAGTAGGTGATCTCAAAGATACCCTGGCCCAGAGCAGCATAGGTCTTTAAAAGTCAAAGCCAACACCATGGCCAGGTCTGCACGATCCAAGTACGGCCGCAGCTGCCACCTGAGAATCCAGAGAAGTTCCACTTCCCCCAGAGGTTATTCTGAGACATTATAGAAGATTGCTTTACTTAACGAGATCCCCTAAAAAGACTTGAAACACTGACAGACAGCCCAGTCCTAAAGGAATTCCCCTGGGCAGATGCAGTTGCACTAGTATAGGCTACGTTGCATCCTGCAGGGGGATTTTGGCTACTGGAGGTGTCTGGTTAAGGGGAAATTTGTCCCCTTGCCCCAGGAGTATGCCCCGGCAGCCGCAATGGATCATCGATATTGCTGGTGCAAGTCCTTGTTCATCTCTTTCAGCAGATCAGGCCTGGGAAGGGGCATAGGATATGGCATGTGCCGACCTACCCCCCTTGCCCACAGTCCTCCCTGTCCTTCGCCCCACCCCCGTTCTGTTCTTACTTGTTCCATTGGGCATTGTTTTTCCCACCGATGCACATGGAGAGGCTGTGGCCTCCTTGCTGGCATTCACAGACTTTGCAAAGCTTTTTACAGCACTTTTGCAAAAGCTGAAAGGCTTGGCTCTCTTAAGACTTAGCCCCAAATAAAACATTTCTCTGTAGACTATTAAGTGAACCTTTCCCCCCCTTTTTGTTCTCGCAGAAGGGACAAGCAACTTTTTAAAGAAAGGTTAGACCCCCTGTGCCATGGTTGTGTTCCAAATCAGGCCCGCCACTGCTGCTTTTCAAAAAATAAAAATGTTTCAGAAGTTCAGTTTACAGAACTCCCTTATCATGTCTAGTTTTGCTCCCAATCTCTCTAACCGTTAAATAGCTTGTGTTCCAGGCGTACTCTCATATCTTTATTACACATCTGATCTTCCGTCAGGACTCCACTCTGGATTATTATGATGGTGTTTGAAAGTGCTAGATTTGGACATAAGAGTGCCATTGCTTCTTAATTCCAAAACTGTGCATAATAGCACAGTGTATGTGTTGAAATTATTTCTAGAAACCTATTTTAGGAAAAGCCATTGCAATAAAAATTTAGGTGAAATCAGCTCCTTTGACTGTCTTATACCCTCTTCTCATTTATTCACCCACAATGGATCTGTAAGCTCGTTTGCATGCAGGTGGGAATTCTGAACAGAAGAAAAAACAGGTAATGCTTCTAGAAGCATCTGAATAACACAGCTCTTGTGGTAAACACGTTCCAGCTTTCTTACTTTTACCTTTTTCCTGTACAAAAGCAATAAACCACAATTTAAAAAGCAACAACAATTCCTACTGAAAAGGGGAAAAATAGTTTTTCCCTCAGAAAATTATTTAAATAAAATAGTGAAGAAACAAAGAATAACCATTTTTAAGAATTTGTAGGGTACTGCTATGTAATTGCCCCACTCTTATATGTTTTGTAATGCAGATTTCTTTTAAAAGTAGTTCTGCCAGTACACCTTAAATATATTATAGAATTATTTTACCATGAAATTAGTTTTCTCAGTCACTGGCTTAGTTGAATCCTTCTTTTTTGATCTATGCTGGGATATTAAAAATAAGGCTGTGGCAGTTCCAACTATTCTTGTGGGTTTCTGTTAGAATACCTTCTGAAGAAGACCTTACTCATAGAGAGTGGAGGTTATTACTGTAGCATGGCTACAATGTAGCTATGCTCTCCAATTCTCAGCATAAGTCTTAATTCCCCAATTCTGCCACCAGAACATATTTACATATTTATTAGGTAGAGGAAGGACAGAAAAGGAATGTTCAGTCTCAGGATGTGTGAAACAATACAGGGCTTTCCAGACAGCACAATTGTCTTCCTTATAATTACTGAGTCAGATTTAAAGTCTGCCCCTCATAGCTTACCACCTTACTAAAAGGTTTTCTTTTTTTGTGCCTTATGAGTTAGTGTGAGGCATGATTTTAAACGCTTGTGTTAAAAGAAGCACATTTACTGGATTCTGGATCAAGAATTCAACCTTTTGACCTTTCCACATTCTTGGCCAAGCTGAAGACGTGTCTATGAAAGGTTGTGGAGTAGCAGTTGTGGCTAAAAATGGCTAGTTGATTTTATTTACAGTAACTATTGAAAGATGATGTTTGAAAAATCAGAGTTTAAAGCTTACTATCAGAAAGCTACAATACACAAGAAAGAAAAGGAACCAGAGACACAAAGAATGAAAAGACAAGTGAAAGTAAAATAATCGGGTACCTTTCCTGTCCCTTTGTTCATGTCATTTTCCTGATTAAAATTGCCTCACTGAAGCTACTATGTGTCCTGGGAAGGAGGGAAAATACTGCTGATGCAAATAGCTGTTTTGGTGGGGGTTATAGCATGGGGAGGGGTTAAAGGATAATTCCCCTGTCACATGCAATAGGTTCTGATCAAGATTACACCTTCCCATGGCTGCTATCTATTTAAAAAAGTCAATAGGACAATGAAGATTTCAGTTTCATGTGTCTTATAAATAGCAAGTCGACCAGGTTTTCTTCTTTGTTGCATGTACTATTTGCTGAATTTCACAAATTAGTTTAGATGGTAGGAAATATCAACAATAAAAATTAATCAATACATGTTGTCTGATAGCTTTTATTTTGAAGCATGCTGGGAAAATGCAGGGAAAATGCATGCGTGCATGTGTATATAGGTAGGTGCATGTGTATATATAGGTATATAGGTGCATGTGTATGTAGGCTGGGTGCCTACCATAGCCTATGCCAGTAACATGGTGCTAGATCCAATACTGATGACAAGAAGCCTCAGATCCATAAGCCAAGAGGAAGTCCGCATTTTAGATGTATCGGAGCAATCATTCTCAGGTGTAAGGAAAGCTTCCTCAGGTGTAAATAGGTGGGACAGCTGTGGTACTTTTCCATGGAGTACAATGGGGTGGTACTGCCTCACCTACTGCCCCTGCACTGCATGTCCCTGTAGTCTGTAACTGCTGGACTCAGGGCGATATACTGTAAGAGGTGCAGGGCAAGAGTGACAAGTCCAGGCTAATCTCCTGATTAAAACAGTGTACAAAGGCAGAAAGAGAACTTGAAGCTAGCTCCTCAAAACTAGGCAGTAGCTTGGATTGACTTGAGGAAGGGATGCAGGGCAGGAGAGCCATAGCTGCTTCCCTGGCATTTGGCAAGGTGACCCACAAAGGTTGGCTGAGCAGCCCATGTTGGCACACTGTCTTTGGCTACACTCAGAGAAAGAATGGAAAGGTGAGAGAAGCAAGGGTTACCAATCCTAAACCAAGAAGCACCTGGAGGGGACTTTTGTCACAAGGTCAAACTTGCTGCACCAGCAAGATACAGTTGCTTTATTAGAATTTTGGAGCAGGCAAAGCTTCGTCTGAGCCAGACTGATGTGTAGGGGGGTGGGGGGGGAAGCAGGTGTAAGGAGAGCCTTCTCAGGTATAAGGAGAGCCTCCTCCAGTGTAAGCTGGCAGGGCAGTTGTAGTTGCAGTGCATGAACAACGGTTCTGCCACCCCCGCCCTGCACTGACAAGACTGATAACCTTAATCTCTGGCACAGGCTTCCTGTAGATTCGCTGACTTTCCACCATTTTTCCTTATCTATCTCATGTGCATTAAACTGATAACGTGCTTAGTAACATGCTTAGTTTGTTGTTTTCCTCCTTTCTGTGTGAGTGCTGTGTGATTGAGTGAATTAATTCTACTTTTTGAAACTGTTTTAATGGAAACTTGAGAATAACCTCTAGGGAAGAGAGGAAAGTGTGGTTGGTGCTGCCATTTTTATTTCCCTATTCAGAAGTAAGTCCAATTGCATTCAGTGGGGCTTCCTTCCAGGAAAATATATATAGAAGCAGTACCCAAAGTTCTACTTGGACTTTGGGACCCCAGGTAAGTGTTTGCGGGGGGGCAGAGCCTGGGGCAAGGGGGGGTGCTCCAATGGCACCACAATGATGGTGGCATTGTGGGAACCCAGGGGCTTTCCCCCTTATCTGTGGTGTCCTGCTGGCTTTGGAGAGGATCTGGGAGGCCTGCAGCCCCCTCCACAGGCCTCCTTCATACTGAAACTCACTCTGTTTGGGGATTGAAGCACACTCCAGTTTTTACTCAAAATCTGGAAGTGCACTCCAATCCCCAAATGGAACAATTTTCAGTTTCGGGTAGACCTGTGGGTGGGCCCCCAGACCCTCTCCATATGAATCCTGCTGTGGCTGGCAACAACAGGAAGGGCAAACCCTCAGTGGGGCTCACATCCCCTTTGATGGGCAAATGCTGCTGAGATACATGTGGACACAGGAATGAGAATGCCTGAGAATGTTTGGCAGTGTGGGAGGAGAGACTAGCATGACTTTTGCCATGAAGAAAGCCCTGGATTAAAGTGTCCATGTGGTTACAAATCCCATGTTGATAGAAGCTCACCTTACTAACTAGGAAAAGAAGCACTTTTTCAAGTGGTTCCTCCTTTATTTAATAGAGGGAGAGTAAGTGTCTGTCTTCATCCCAGTATAGTTTTCTTAAACTGGAAGTCGCTTTTTTTTAAGCTCTGGCCTTTGCTGTGTTTTTATTTTCACATCTTCCAGAGCTTACTAATGAACCATTATGTGCGCATATGCAGTTTCAAGAATGCACATTGACATTTTTAGAATGTTCATGCTGACCAGTCTATGAGCTGTGCAACAAGCCCCTTGAAGCTGTTCTCAGCATTTGCCTGCTTGAGGCCAGTATTTGAATTTCTTATATGTGAACATGTGGTATCCTGCTATCACTACTGCTATACTGCTCAATGAACCCTGTGAGACAATACTGAACTCTTGGGCCTGTCCCTTAACTTGCAGTGCTAAAGTTTCCCCCTGCTGAATAAGATGATTTTTCAGATCTTTTCCATCTTCTCTGGGCTGTCAGTGCTCACCCACCAAGCAAACCTTTCTCACCTGTTTTTCACTTCTCATGAATTCCTTATTTTTCTTCTCATGCTCCAGAATTTATGATAATAGAAAGGTTCAGACGTTTTTAGGGGATGTAGTCTTTTGACCTGTAAAGGATACAGTGTTCATTGATGCTTGTAAGTGCTTACACATCCAAATAAATATCTGCCACATTTTTCATTCTTTCTAGGAGAAATGCTAATCAGCTTAGTTTTGTGTTAACTAGTGTTTGAGCTGTTAGGTTTGAGCTCTTTCTTTTTCACTTAGTTCAGAGGACTTTCTGAACATAACCGAAGTGAAAGTGATAGAAGCAGTTTATTCTCTGTGTTTGGTGGTTGTTCTTTAGTACAATAAGCACATTCTCAGATCAGTCAGTTCTGAAAATCCCTTCCATGCTCTCTTGCATCTGCTTGTCTTTTCTCCTATGGTTGCCAACGATCTCTTTTAAAGGACATTTCTTGTCATTCCTTGTATTCTGATAAAACATAATCTTCCTGTATCTCAGCTTCCTGTATCTCACAGTGGCCCACCAATGTGTTAGGGAGCATACAAGACAGCAACACACAACCTGCATCCTGGTGTCCTCCCCTGCATCTGACATTCTGCGGTACTCCACCTCTAGAATCAGTAGGTTGCACATACCCATCATGGCTTGTAACCCGTGATGGACTTTTCCTCTAGAAATTTGTCCAGTCCCCTCTTAAAGACATCTAGGTGGGATGCCATCACCACATCCTGTGGCAAGGAGTTCCACAGACCGACCACACGCTGAGTAAAGAAATATTTTCTTTTGTCTGTCTTAACCCTCCCAACACTCAATTTGAGTGGATGACCCCTGGTTCTGGTGTTACGTGAGTGTAAAGAGCATCTCTCTATCCACTCTGTCCATCCCCTGCATAATTTTGTATGTCTCAATCATGTCCCCCCTGACGTGCCTCTTTTCTAGACTGAAGAGACCCAAACACTGTAGCCTTTCCTCATAAGGAAGGTGCCCCAAACCAGTAATCATCTTAGTTGCTCTCTTTTGCACCTTTTCCATTTCCACTATGTCCTTTTTGAGATGTGGTGACCGGAACTAGACACAATACTTCAGGTATGGCCTTACCATCGATTTGTACAATGGCATTATTACATTAGCCATCTTATTCACTCTCATAATATGCTTAACTTGAGAGATTGGTCAGAAGAACGAGAAGCTTTAAAAACTGACTTTCTGCAGCAGAACAGAAGGAGAAATAACAGGTGTTGATTTATATTAAAATTGAGCTGAAATCTGCCATTTTAAAATAGTTTTCATAAGAGTAAACGATATAAATAGGAAAAACCCAACTAGACCCTAGAGCAAGTTGTTCTTCAGTTGTAGCTCATTCTGTGTCTGAGATTGTCTCCTGTTTCTTAAGTGTGCCGGAAGCAAATTTGACCTGAAAAAAAGAACAGTCTCCTGCTGTCCTGTGAGGTTTGTAACTCATAAAAAGTGTGAATAGTGCAGAATAATTTCCCTAGGTAGTTGCTGTCTGCCACAGCAGTCATTAACTGCATATGCTGAAGAGGCCAGCCAAATGTTTGATTTATCCACATGAGTTCAAAAACATATGGTCCTACAGTATAATAGTTATCTAGTGAATAGCCTGTGAGCATCTCTAACTTTTAGATAATTTTTTATGTGTATTAACACCCATATGCACTGACGTCTGTTAATAGCGTAAATGTAACATCGCTTTCTGTTTGAACAAGTATGAAGCACATTGAAACATAATAAAACATGAGTTTTTAGGGACAATTTGGCATACGAAGCTATAATGTATCAAGGTTGCTTTACATAATTAAATGTCATACATAACCACTGGTAGAATGAATGAGCCCTATCTACATCAGTGTAAATAACTGCAACACAAGCCATACTTTGCATGCATGCATTGTGTGTCACTAATTCAGGACTGCTTTTTTTCTACAAAGGGAGGTGCTGACTATCAAGCCTCTCTAGACATATCTCTATTACAAAAGCTTTTACCCTTAATTCAAAATTTGAGATGGATACTAGAGGCTACATAGTAATAACAGGAAGGTGTTCTATGTATACAGTCGGACTTCGGTATCCACCGGGATCTGTTCCTGGACATACATGCACACCCGTGGATACCAAAACCTGCAGATAAACAAATTCACAGTTTCGGTCCTTGGGACCTCCAGATGCAACTGGAGATATTCTCCGTTGCTGTCTGGAGGTGTTCTGAGGCCCACAGAGGCCTCCATGAACCTCAGAAAGGTCTCCAGTGGTGCTGGAAAGGCACTTTCAGGTTTTGGGAAAACCGTGCACTGCCTCTGCAGGTCTCAGAAAGATTCCCGGATGCAATTGGACAACATCTTCAATTGCGCCCAGGAGTTCAGTTCCAGTCTCCACTGCAGGTTGAGAACCCACAGTTAGTTAAAACTGTGGGTCCAAAACCCACGGATTCAGAGATGGGATCTGTACTGTATTCAAAGGTGGTATTTGCTTATTTCCTATGTTCCAAGACCCAGTGTGGAAACTGGGTTTAGGCTAAGGCTGCAATCCTAACCACACTTTCCTGAGAGTAAGCTCCATTGAATAAAATAAGATTTACTTCTGAGTACACCTGGTTAGAATTGTGTCCTAGGTTCAGGTGGTATCTGCTACACAGGGTGGCATGCATAGACCCAACCTCAGACACTTCCAGAACTTTGTTGAGCGTTCTTGCTCACGCGCTTGAAGAGGGAAATCCCATGCACTGCCATGTGTCTCAAGCATGGGTAAAACACCCCATCCTCCCCAGTTCCTTTTCTATTGCTGCTGAAGCCATATCGTCTCCTGCACCCCAACCCTCAAAAACACACAGATCTTTACCTTTGTTTCATTGTTTATTGTTCGTAGTAGTTTAAAAAAAACAACAACTTTTTCTTAGGCCATAAAGAGATTGCCTTCCCAGTAAAATGGATTTTATGGAACAGTTGAGGGATTGATTTCAAGAAGGTATTCTGAAGAAAATATATTAACATCTAATATTCCATTAAGTCTTCTGGATATTAAGATCAGGACATTTAATCTTCTAGGAGTAGTGTAGTACACTATTGTGCAGCACTAGGTTCCCTCCGGCGTTAAGCCTAGTCATGTCTGACTTTAGGGGCGGTGCTCATCTCTGTTTCTAAGCCAAAGAGCCAGTGTTTGTCCGTCATGGGGCCTCCATAACTAGACGCCTAAGCACACGGAACGCCGTTACATTTCCACTGAGGTGGTACCGATTTATCTACTCACATTTTGTCATGCTTTCGAACTGCTAGGTTGGCACCACTACACTGGTGTTAAACTCATTTCATATAGTGGGCCAAATAGCTTTCTTGTAGTACCTGCTGAGGGTTGGAAATGACATCATTAAGCAGGAAGTTATGTCATTATGGTCATGTCGTGAGAATGTGCGATGGCCAGATCCCAAAGGATCTCCTCTATGGAGAACTTGTGCAGGGAAAGCGCCCTACAGGTAGACCACAGCTGCAATACAAGGATATCTGCAAGAGGGATCTGAAGGCCTTAGGAATGAACCTCAACAAGTGGGAAACCCTGGCCTCTGAGCATCCCACTTGGAGGCAGGCTGTGCAGCATGGCCTCTCCCAGTTTGAAGAGACACTTGCCCAACAGACTGAGGCAAAGAGGCAAAGAAGGAAGGCCCGTAGCCAGGGAGACACACCAGGGACAGACTACATCTGCTCCTAGTGTGGAAGGGATTGTCACTCCTGATTTGGCCTTTTCAGCCACACTAGTCGGTGTTCCAGAACCACTTTTCAGAGCGCAATACCATAGTCTCCCGAGACTGAAGAATACCAATTATGATGTCATTAAGTAGGGAGTTACCTGAAATAAACATTTGGTTTTCACCTAGGAACTCATTAGGTGCAAATGAAAGAAGAGGAAAATATGTAAATCTTGGTCAGGCATAAAGTACTGTAACTACAAGTCAGCAACTTGATGATGCCTCAAAGAAGACAGATGCTGCTATGTGATGTATGATGCAACAATTTCTAGTATAGTTAGGGAAATATACTGGAAACATGTACTATGTTATACATATCTTACTACTGCCTGTGTCTGAAGATTGTCCTTGAAGTTTTGTAAATTCAGCTGCTTAATGTGGATTTTTAAATGATGTTGTGTTCACAATATTTTTTTCTTATTTTTTTTAAAAGCTATCTTTCTATTCTTTAAAAAGACCATAAGCATGATTCCTCAGGATCTTGGGTTCTGAAGTCTCACGTGACCTCAGAACAGCACTGGAGGTCTCCAAGCCCCAGCTACATTATGAAGAGTTTCCACAGGCTGGTTGGAGAGCTTCTGTGGACCATATCTGCAGGGCATCTGGGCTGCATGCATTATGTTTGACACCTCTGGTGTAATGTTTGCAGGAGAAAAGCCCTGCTTACTTTGCTCCATTGTCTTTCAGCATTGTATGTTGCTAAACTTTTCAGATATTCAGTTGTTGTTGCACGTTAATTAGCCATAGATGTCTTGCCTCCAGGTTGCACTTGTATTTTGATGATGGTGCATTTTCTCATTCCTAGATACATTAAGTATTGTGTTTCTCAAAATGTTACTTCTTGCTCAGCATATCTGTTGTAATTGTTACGTAGAATGTTGTTTTGTAATTACCGTGAGCACCTATAATTTAAACTTGTGAAACAGCTCTTCCTTCCTATGTCAGTGATAGTTTTGTGAACATTTATTAATATGTCCTATTTTCCCCCTACATTTTTGCTAACTGGGCACTCCCCAGAAGTTCTAATGCTATACAGCAGTGTTTTCCAAACTGTGAGTCAGGACCCACCAGTGGATTGCAAGCTGAGTTTTGGTGGGTTGTGTAAAGTTTTTGAAACATTAAAAAAAAAAAAACTTTGCAAGCGCCCTTGCCTGATTGCATAAGAAAATTGTAAACTGGAATGCTAACTTATGATACAAGGTTCATAACCCTCAAATTAAAATGTCACATTTTCCTATTTACTTTAGAAATTGGTGTGACATGGTTCACGTGTGAACCCAGTTTCAGCCTTTTGACTGACCTGGAAGTCCCTAACTGCACATCTGGGTTCACGTGTGAACCCAGTTTAGCCTTCTGAGTACCTTGGAATGACTATAAAGGTTTGGGGGAATAGTCCTTGAACTCAGTTTCTTGGGAGAGTCTATCAAATGTCTATGCGCACATACTGTATGTCAGGTCTTAGTAGCCTTGGGAGCACAGGACCTTGATTATTATTAATTAATAACTTATTAGTATTAATAAAATATTTCTTTGTAGATTTTTTTTGGTATAGTGGGCCATGATAGATTATCATTTTAAAAAGTGGTCCCGGTGTTAAAAAGTTTGGGAAGCACTAAAATACAGTAATAAATTGCTCATCCTGCATATTGTGTTTTTAATGTAAAAGCAATCAGGTGAATCCTATGTTAGTTTTCCCATGTTTGAAACTGTTTGTTATTTTAAAAAAATATTTGCTGGCTGTGTATTGCCTTGATTTGCAAAAGTAACGGTAGCAAGCTTATCCAGCTTCGTATAATATAAATAATAGTTGGATGGGCTATTTCTGAGATCACCTCCTCATTTCATTTGAGGATGACATAATGCACTCTTGGCAGCTTCTGTGTCAGCTATATGGGGAGTCCTAGGCTTTACATGCACACAGGTAGTGCCAAGCCCCCCTTTACGTGCACACAGGTATGTGAGTGCCAGCGCTTCTCTCCAGGATTGCCTGGAAACTGTGCAGCAGATTGTGGAGGACTCTCCTTTGTGACACTTCTAAAGTGATGACCCAAAGGTGAGCTATCTATAATGGATGTAGGGAAGGGGAGTGTATCAGCCACTGCAAAGGTCCTTCCTCATTGTTCTGGTCTCCATTTAAAGTGGAGCACAAGGAGGAAGGACAATGGTGGCTTCTCTTCCACCACAATGGGCTTGTAAGCTAAGGGGGAGCTTACTGGGCAATGGAAGGGGGAAGCAGCAGCCACAATTGTGGACACCAGTGGTGGTATGGAGAATACTCATCCACCGCTACAGGTAGAAGATGAAAGAGAGATCTCCTTTGTGTTACCAGTACCCCTGGTGGTTATGGGAGCTTCAGGGGACAACAGACTGTCTCCTAAAAGAGGCCTAGACTTTTGGACAGTGCCTGACCTGGCCAACCTTGGACACTGATCTTGAGTACTGGAACTAAATTGAGGCTATTGTAAATATAATATTGCAGTCTGGTCTACATAGATCCTTGCAAGTGTGCATACTCAAGGCACTCTGTAGAAATAAGTGCAGAAACAAATAATAGCACAGAGACAAGAAATACTCTTAGGTCTAAGAAAGCAAGGGTGACACAACATTTTTTGTATTGATATTTGAAATAAGATGGAAAGTCAGTAACGTGAAGAGACAAAAGCAGAAGTGAATGTGGAAGCGAAAAGGCTCAAAGATGAAACCAAGTTGAACTCACAGTAGCTCTGGAGGTCAGTGCAATTTTAGGCTTAAAACTGAGGTGAGGTCTGTATGAAGTTTTCTGTAACAAGCAGTAGAGAGTAAGTAATTTTTTTTTCTTTGGTGCTGCCCAAACCAGTTTTCCCTCTAATTCATACTGGAAATCCTGTTTTTTCTCTTGGAATCATCTCATATTTAATAGGTATGATGCGTGAATGGAAAATTTTCTTATTTATGTGGGTCACAAGCTCTGTTTGTATTTTTAATTGTGCAGAGAATGTGGTTTGTCATTTGTCAGGATGTTTACATTGCTTATTTGTTCTTCAGTGTTGATTGTAAAGGTATTGGTTAAAATGGAAATTTTCACTGCATGCAGTACTGGTACCAGGTAGCTAGGGAGCCTGGGGCAACTATAGTGGGTACCCCATGACACCGCCCGCCCTTGCTTTGATGGTGCATTGGGCACTACCACTATCAACAGTACTGAGGGTTCAGTCTAGGACTGCCCTCTGATGGATGTGGGACCTTGGTCAGCACCTGACCTGGATGACTTCTGATGCCATTCCTCCATGTAACTTGCAAAGCTTGTCTTGTGACATCATATGAATATGTTAAACGTCATATTATACATGGTTGACATATATGCCTTCCACAGTGTGTAGTCCTCCTCTGACACTGAACAATAAAGTACAGTAAAACAACAACAAAAATCTGCTAATAGTGTATTGAAAATGTATGGGGGATGTACTGCCCAATCCGTTGCTGCCCCCACCATTGGTGCTGATGCATCTGTACTGGCGGAGCAGGTGCTGTATCAGTGCTGGTGGGGAGCGGGGAATGATCAAATGGCTCGCCAGAGGTAAGTAGTCAAATTTTAACTTTTACTTCTCTCTGCATAGGCTTCCTAATAGCTTATGGATCTCCTTGGACCCATGCTAGCTATATATCTCGGGTAAGTCTGAGGAGAGCAAGGGGGCAGGGTGAGCCAAAAATGGGGGAGAGGATCTGGCATGCACATTTGCCTCTGAGATCCTCCCTCTCCAGTCCTGGCCCTCCAGCCTCCCTGCCTCAGAATGCCCCACTCTCCCCACCCACTGCTGCCAACTTACCTGCATCTGCATAGCCCAGGACTTCTCAAACTAGGGTGTTATGACACCCTAGCCTGAGGGCTCTGGCCTCTGCCCCCTTAAAGGGGCTGGGGCAGGGGCAAGGGGGAGGCAGCGATGCAATCGCCAGGATCATGTCACTAAAGGGGGTGCAGGGACTGGAATGTACTTACCAGCCTCCTGGGATGTGGGGAGCCCTGCATGACCATCCACAGGGCTCCCCGAAGCTTAAGTGAAAGTGGAGCTATCGCGCTCCACTTCTGGTTTTGCGGATATGGAGCGTGATTGCTCCACTTTCACTTTTTAAGCTTTGGGAAGCCCTGCGGATGGTTGCGCAGGGCTCCCTGCACCCCCAGGAGGCTGCAAGAGGCTCTGCTAAGTCCAGCCAAGCCCCTGCACCCCTTCACAACGATGTGATCCTGGCAATCGCATCGCTGCCTCCCCCCTCCCTGCAAGAACTTACTGCTCAAACTCCCTTGGAGTTTGAGAACTGCTGGCATAGCCTCTCAGAGCTGCTGTTGTTGGCACCATGCCTCACTGTTTGCAGCAGTGGCCTGGCAGTGTGTGACAGCAGCCCAGCTTTTGTGCCCCGTTTGAGGGGCCTTAAGAGTCCCAAACTTGTACAGTATATCAAATTAGTTACTTCCCTCTTTAGCTTGCAGAAAGCAGAGCACATGAGATTCAGCAGTGTAACTGGAAAGCAAGTCAGTGTTCATGTGGAAAATAGTCTGGGTGTGGTTTCTCCATGAAAAAATGGAAAAGATGCAACATTTGTTCTGATGAGTTACAATTGGGCTGTTCTTTTTGTATCACATAACTATTTTCACTCATGAAAACTTTTATATATATTCACATATGGCAAATCAATGGTAACAGTCACTTTGGCTACAAGTTGAGGTGTTTGAAAATGGTGTTATTTACCTTACTCAGAAGTAAGCCCATTGTCTGCAGTAAGACTTAGGCTGTAACTCTTTCTTACTGACTGGTAACAAACACCTATATCTTATGAAATATGTTTGGCAACAATGGCTTGTGCAATGCATATATTTTGAAAAGTCTAAACTCAAGGAATACTATGATACATTCTGCACAATGCAGTTTAGCTGAAATAATGGATAAGAACAAACTGAAGGACTCTTTGTTCCATATTATAACCTGCAGTATTTTAGCTCTAATTTCAGCAAAACTGAAGGTGAAATAGAGAGTGGCATTTCAGATATAAGTAAAACACCAAGATAGCGTGAACTGAAGTTTTTTTTAAAATCCAAGTTCAAGATTTGCCATTTTTATAGTTACTGTGTCTACTAGAATTTGCTAAACTTATCTGTTCTGATATACGCTTGCTTCATATTTGAAAATGTACACTCACCCTTTACAAAATACATTTATGTAGTTTGTAATTGTTTTCCATATAAGTGTATATACACCAGTGGACAGTTAAGTCCCAGCTAGAATGCACACACTGTGTGTTTGGCTCATGGTGGGAAGACACAGTTAACACCTGACACATGAGATGATGACTTTGCAAAAGGCTAGAAGCTCTGTACATGGTTGCTATAGAAACCAATTCAATTTTATGTGTTGCTGTGATGTTTTGCTTGTTCAGCCGTTCACCTCAACATTTCACTTGGATCGGTTTCCTAGCCATTTTGAATTTGTTTCAGTGAAACAAAATAAGGCAGCATATTGTAATAAAATTGTAGTATCAAGAGGAAACATAATGTATATAGAGTAGGTTTCAGGGATGAAAGAAAAAAAGGCCCTGGATTTGAGGATTTAAGTATACTGTTTGGGATCTTTGAACTATGTTTGAACTATTTCAACATCTTGAGGATGTTTTGATTATAGAATTTTAGTTTTATCTCACTTTGGTTGCAGTCCTATCCTGCGCTGGAACAAGCAAGCCAAGATGCTTGAGCTGTATCCAGCGCAGGACAGGGGCAAAAGTGGCTCAGCCAGAGGCAAGGGAAACATTTCTCCTTTCCTCTGGGTAAGGACCACTGGCCCCTATGGGTCTCTTCGGACTTGTGCCACATCTTGAGGTGGCGCAAGTCCCCAAAGAGAGCAGAGCGGCTTGGAGCCACTCTGTTGTCCCCAGAATCGGGAATTGGGATCCGGCATAACTGCTGGATCCCAGCCCCGCCTCCCGCTCCCCACCTGCCCCTGATGTTGCCCACCACCTGCCCTCCCCCCATCCAGGAACGCCTCCCTCCCACCTTGTCCCCTCCCTCCCGCCTACCTCAGAGCCTTGCGTCAGCACAGCCAGGCCAAAGCAAGGTGCTCGGACAAAGCTGGTGTGGAGGCTTGCCTCGGCCTCTGCAGGCCGGTGCTTCTCTGAGCGCCGACCCGGCTTCCTCCCAAGGAGGTGCAAACGTGCCTTATGGCACATTTACAATCCTCCTGGGCCGACGCAAGGGACGAAGGGATTGCGCCCTTCGTCTAGACTCTGCTCTAGGTTCTTGTGGTCTTCTGAGAAAGGAGTTATTTATCAGTGAAGCCTCCTAGACCAGTTTTGCCTAAAACCATGTCAAAAAATAAGCCTCGACAAAATGTTTTTGCTTGTGTAACCATAGACACCTGTAATTTCAGGGAAAGAGCTTCCAGGGCAAAGGCTGTTAAAACACCCAGGCAGCACCTTCTTTATTACATTTACAGAATTTATCCCTGTACCAAATATTCCTGATGCTAGATTGAATGGGAAATAGTAGCCCATGTGTGTACTCACAAAGGGAAGAAAGCAGCAGGTGGGCCTTTCTTCTGACCATGAGCTTATTGTTGCACAATTGGCACAATTTATTTGTTAAACCATGTTAATGTTTACAATGAAACCCTTTTAGAAAAATGAAACTCTTTCAGAAAAATAGCAAAACTGAGATAGCTCTTAAAGCATGAGGTAGAATGGGCCCTGCTTATCCGTGGTCTTGCCATCAACGGAGTTGAATATCTGCAGACGCTGAGTCTTCAGCTAGGGCAGCCATTTTCAACCACTGTGCCATGGCACACTGGTGTGCCGCGAGTGGTCCACAGGTGTGCCACAGGAATTTGGTGGAAGGTTAGTTATTAATAAGGCCAATGGGAGATGTGAGCCCCCACTGGTAGCATGGTGTGCCTCATCAGTTGTCAAAAACCTGGTAGTGTGCCTTGACCATTTTAATGCCTTGTCAGTGTGCCGTGAGATGAAAAAGGTTGAAAATCACTGAGCTAGAGAGTCTTGGACGATCTCGTGAACACAACTGAAAGCACCTTCCAGTTGTGTCCAGGAGGCTTCTGAGGAGGACGGGAGGCAGCATGCAACCTTTGGAGGGCTGGGCAAGTTCCCTTAAGTAAGTAACTGTGAAGCCCCCCTCCCTCCCCCGTGAATTTCATTATCCATGGAATTTGTTAACCATGGGGGATCCTGGAATGTCTACATTGTAAAACTGTATTTTAATCCTGCAGTAGGAAGTGGTATATAAACACTAGGACAGTCCTGCTAATGCACAGGCAAACTTTTTTTGGATTGATGTTGGTGGTTACCTCAGTACCAGCAACGATCTAACACAGGAGCTATTCATCCATGGAAGCCAGCTCCTCTCACTCTTCTGTTGTTGACTATGGAGTCAGATTCCAAGTTGAAGACATCTGATTCCATCGTGCCTTCTGAACTATTGCTGGATTCTTTAAGGGAGCACCTTTGTTCATAGCCTTTCTGCTCTTGGAGATCTGAAGTTGAGAACTAATTACTTGGCAGTCCTATCATTAATCAGACTGATGGCCACATGGGATTTGCTCATGAGTGTCTCACAGATAAGTAAAACCTTGTGAGGTTTGCTTCCCAACATGCAGTTATTCTGTACATGGAAAATGCCCATTTTCATGTGGGTTTTTGCACATCTAGTTTTTTGCACATTTGGTCTCAGCCTAAGATTGTTCTCGTACTTGCCCGCTCTGTGGTTTTAATCTGTCGCTGTAAGAATATTTTATTGTTATTGCTGTACTTTATTGGTAATTTCTTTTTCTCTAAACTTTAACTTGCTTTGAGAACAACTATTGAAAATCAGATTATAAATTAACAAATAAAACCAAATTCAACCAGCCTACCAGAAAGAGAGACAGACATCTGAATCAACTGCAGAATATAAAGATGGAACAAGTTGCAGTTTGAAAAAAAAAAAAAAAAAAAGGATTACCATACTGGACAAATTACCTAGTTTTGCAGAAAGTTAGAAACTGCAGGAGTGTCTGTGCTCTTGCTAATACTAGCTATTAATACATTTTCTGCTCATCATTTCATTAAACGAATTAGAGTTCCTTTGTGGTGCCAGGATATTCAGACTACTGGGGCAAACCCTGTATTGGACTCCCTGACGTGACCCCCTGCCCTTTCCTGATGATGTATTGGATTGCCTCCCCTCCATCACCTGGAGTATAGGATTCAAGGGTTGACTCAGTCAGGTAGGCTCTCTGTTTGGAGGAGTTTGAAAACAGTGTTATTTATTTTACTCAGAAGTCAGCCCATTGTGTTCAGTAAGACTTAGGCTGTAATCCTATCTTACTCATGGGAAACAAACACCTCTAGTGGGTCCTTGGGCAAAATGCAATCTGACTGACCCATGATGCTTCCATGACTCTAATTGTTTCTTTATTGGATCCTGTCAAAAGGGTAATGTCCCATTAATGTTTGTACTTTATTACAGAAGTTTTCAGTCCTGTGTTGTGTACCATCATTGGGCTGAGTCATGACACCACTGTTTTATAAAGTGTATTCAGTAAACTATGCTTGTTTTTCTGTGATTATCAGATACATGATTAATGTTGTACAGGTGGGGCCTCGGTATCCACGGGGAGTTTGTTCTCTGACCCCCGCTGATACAAAATTTTGTGAATATGCAAATCTGTGAAATTCCCCCCATTAACCCCTCCAAAGGGGACTGTAGCAGCACTCTGATCCCCTCCGAAGGGATTTCTGAAGTCCGCAGAGGCAGTGTGTGTCCGACCGCTGCCTCTCCGGGCTTCAGAATAGCCCAGAAAGGCAAAAAAAGCCACAAAACCAGAAGTGACTTTTTTGCCTTTTAAGGCAGTCTGAGGCCCAGGAAGCCTTCCAGGCTATTCCAAAGCCCGGAGAGGCAGTGGGTGTATGCCCACTGGGTGTCCTATGGAGAGAACTGGAGCGTGGTTTTGGACAGTTCAGGTGGAGCAGAGTCTGGCTCAGTGTGGGTCTAGGGTACCTGCCTTGAACCAGATCCTAGGATGTATAATCCACGGATAAACAGGTTCCACCTGTAATCAGGCATGTTTAGGAATGTTATTCCAGTGTGTAACAGTACAGTCAGAGCAGGGTTGATGTCAGAGCTCAGGAAGAAGGTAATGTCCTTGTTTTGTTTTGAAGACAACAAATCTTGTCCGAATATAATATCCATTTTTGGGGTACTGCCCTCCCTCCAGCTTGGTTGGGCATTGTACAGATGGGCACACAAGCCTTACCCCACTGACAGGAGACATGAGAAGCCAACAGCAGCAGTTTGCGGGTATGGTTTAATCTGGTCAAGGCTTTGTCTTTCATGGGGCCTGTTATGCCACAGGTTCCCTTTTAAGTCCCATCAGTAAGGGGGCTGAGAAGGGTGCACCTTCTCGAGTTCACCAGCTGCTGCAGGTGTTGATTGGCTGGATTGTGGCGCCCTCCAGGCAGTGAGTAGCAGGTAGGTGTTGGACCTCAGGAAGTGTAATGTGCAGCTGTCCATGGGGCATCCCTGTCAGAAGCGCTGGATTCCAGCAGGCTTCTGCCCCTCCTGCTGCCCAGGTTCTTTCTGGGCTGAGTGATCCCCTTGAGAAGGGTTTGAGGTGGGCCACCCCAGGGTTCGGGGCTCCAAGGGTGGCTCCCCTTGGTCAGGGTCTTCCTTGAGGCCCTTTCAGGCCCGGGTCCAGGCCAAGGCAAAGTGCTATGGGGGCTCGAGGCTACCAGGGTCACAGCTGAAGCTCTTCAGCAGCGCTCCACTTGGCAACCTCTTGCCTCAGCTGTCCAGCTCCTAATGAAACCTGTGGCCAGGCTGGGAGGTGCCACCCTTTCCAGCCGCCTGAGATCTTGGGTGTGCCTTTAGCTTGGCTGGGTGCATCCCAGCAGTACATGTGTTTGCAAATGGTTGCTTGTAGCTAATCAAAAGTTTCTGGGTCTTTTCACACTGAGTTTTTTGAAGTGCTTTGAGAACTTCCAAACTTCAGTAGAAATACAAGGACAAACTGTTTAAGTTTTTGGAGTTGATTGATGCATCCTAAGTAGATTTAAATCACTTGATTTAAATTGCCTTAATTTAAATCAATCCATTCCATGAGGTTAAAAAAGAAGAGATCCATATTAAGAGGGGCAATTGTGTTGTTCTTTGCAGCAAAAACAACAGTCTGGTAGTGACTTAAAGGCTAATTCATTTATTTTGGCATACACTTTAGAACCCATGGAAGCTTATGCTAAAATAGTTTGTAGTTTTAAGATGCTCTAAAATTTTTGTTGCTTGAATTTAAACCGCCAAGAAAAAGACTGATGGCCCAGTCCTCTCCAACCCTCAGTGTGGTGATGCAGTGGCTCTGGTGCAGTTTCTTCTGCATCCTGTGGGGGAGTTTAGATCCTGGAGGTCTCCTCAGGGCAAGGGGGTCATTTGTTCCCTTGCTCCGGGATAAGCCCCAGCAACTGTTATGGGGCAACTTGGACGTGCACCAGCTCGATTGCTGGTGCAAGTTTGCATTTTTCTGGGAAGGCTGATTAGGCCTGGGAAGGAGGCCTCCCCACCCCATCACCATTCTGTTCTGCACAAACCCTCCCCTTTCTGCCACGTGGAACCCCCTGAGCCACGTGGAAAGGCTCTGTCTTTATGGCTCTGTTCTGCTGGTGGGACAGAATAGAATTGGGCCACCCATCAAGTTTTCCATTCTGAAATTCATGTATTTCCTGAATAAGCATAATTATTAACTGGTTGTTACTGTAAATCATATTGGTTTGATACTAACTAAATGGAGGAACCAAGGCGCAACCTTGACATGCAGCCTGTGTTCCTTTTGCATTACAGTAGCATATCTACGTATAGATAAGAGACATTTCAATTTGCCTCAGTACCAAGGGCCAGACAATGATGTGAGGTGAGATATCTGTATTACAACTCCAGGCAGTTGCTTTGAAGATCAAGAAAGTGATGCTCAGGGAGTTTTTGAAGCCCCTTTCCCCCCTTTTTCTTTTTCCATTCTGAATTTTGTGTGCAGACAATTTACAACCAGGAAAGAGCATGGGAGGAAATAGTTAACCACCTTCTCCAAAAGCAGTTGCTGGAGGCTGTTCATCAGGAAAACAATACAAAAAAAGGAGAGATCCTGATCACAGATTTCTCTTGTCACCTACAATATGGCCCCAAGCAGGATCACATTTTTAATACTGATGCTGCAATCTGCGCATGCCTATTTGGAAGTAAGTCCTGCTGAACAGATTGATACTTCTGAGTAAACATGTAGAGGTTCAGGTTGTAAAAACTTTCCTGAAGCAGGGCTAATGATTAGTGGACAAAATATTATTTCTCCATGATATGGGACATACATATTCATGCTGTTTTGTTGGTACGATAATAAATATTCATAATGTGGGAACTGAGCACATTGCAGGAGTACAGGAGTACAGGATCACACAGATGAGCTCCATGATGAGCTCCACAGATGAGCTCTTTTTGAGATCTAGGATGACATGATTTCCTGTATTCTGGTGCTTATGGAGATTGGCTTGTTAGAAATCCCACTGTAACAAATTCAATACATTACTTATTGTGTCATTTATAATACTTAACTTCAAAAGTCAGATTGTTTTCTCTTTTACTTAGAAGCACATCCTTTAACTCCATCTGTGTTAGATGGTCATTCAGTTCCGAGAAATTGGAAATGCTTAGAACACTTTAAAATATTTGTATTAAATTCAAATTTGTTTTCGGAAAGGGACACTATAATTGAATCTAAAGCAAATTAAGTTTGCAATCCTATTCACGCACTGAGGAGTAAGTTTCATTAAACTAAGTGGGTTTTACTTCTGAGTAGACTGAGTGGTTTTACTTCTGAGTGGGTTAAGTGGGTTTTAGTTCTGAGTGGACAGGGCATATATGTTAGAAATCCCTCATAGCATTGCATGTATGTATAATGTTGTGTTTGTATGTATTTGTGTGTACATTTACGTGTGCACACATATACATTTTTA
Organism: Tiliqua scincoides; assembly: GCF_035046505.1. Lineage (NCBI taxonomy): Eukaryota > Metazoa > Chordata > Lepidosauria > Squamata > Scincidae > Tiliqua > Tiliqua scincoides. The sequence continues at coordinate 112,703,922 of NC_089823.1, forward strand.
TATATACAGGGTGAACCAAAAGTAGGTGGACAGTAGGTGGAATAGGGTTTGCATTAGGGTTATACTATAATGATGGTGTTCATTATAACTATGGCGTTTGTGTTATATTATATTAAATTATATTTAATTGTATTGGTAAATATAACTGTATATGTAATCTCAAAATAAATGTTATCATTTACTGTCCACCTACTTTTGGTTCACCCTGTATATCTATGTATTGCTTAGGTCTCTATTTTCAGTATGGTATCTGTTCAGAGACCTTATTTACCAAATACTTATGCCTAATAAAGGTTGAACGAACGAATTGCATGGATCACTCATAGAACTGCACTGGATATACAGTTTTAAAGTTTTAAAAAATTGCACTGAATATACAGTTCTAAATATTAAAGTTTTAAAAAAATGTGTTTTCCTTATAAATATTATATTTTTATCAGTCATGAAAACTCTTTCTGCTAGCAGCCATTACAGCATTCTGTAGCAATTAGTAAATTGTGCATTTTGTGAAGAAGTACAGGCATGCCCCAGTATCTTCAGGGTGTTTTGTTCTGGAACCCCCTGCAGTTAACTGAAACCGTGAATACCAGGAAATGCCCCCCATCCTCGAGAAGCAAGGGGAGCCTCACCTCTGGAGGGGGGGCACACGGGAGTGGAGTGTGGACCCAATCCACGGATAAGTGAGTCCATGGATACAGGATTCACAGATAGTGAGACCCCCCTGTACTGCCTTATGTTTGGTTAAATTTGTCTGCCTATCATTATTAGTGCTCCATGTTTTTGAGAATTGTATAACTATTCCTTCTTTCACAGGTGGTCTCTGTGGATCTACGTTCTGAATTTGTTCAGATCTGCTGTCCCTGCCTGCCTGCTCATGCATCCCCATAATTCCCCACACTTAAAAAAAAATGCATGCACATTTGTGTGTGTATGCCTCACCACCAACCATTGTTGCCGCTATCTCCTCCTCCTCCTCCTCCTCACCTGACTAACTGCTTAGAGATCCAACCTGGCAGGCAAGAAGAGGGGAGCGCAGTGAAGCAATGCCATCAAGACAACCCCCCATTCCTCACCTTTTGGCCAGGCCATCCATATGCTACTTCCTCTCCAGTGGCTTGTTCTAACAACAGGTGTGGAAAAGCATGCTACTCTGTCCATCCTATTTGTGGCAGTGGAGTGGTAGTCGAGGATGGCCTGAAAAGTAAGAGAAGGCAGAAGTTGTAGAGGCTTTGCTTTCTTCCCCCCCCCCTTTTTTTTTCCCTCCTGGCCTTACTGGGTGGGCAAGAAGGAGAAAAAGGTAGAGCCAAGTGATCCTGTTCTGATCACTCAGGGAATCGAGCAATCAGAACAGGACTTCTTGCAGGTTCACGGCTGTGATTACTTGCAGCAGTGATGCTGGAGGGAGATGAACTGCTGTTTCACCTTCAGTGAATAAGTGCATTGGAGGGTAAGTTGAAGTGGCAGGTCATTGGGCAGCAGTGGTGACATGCAGTATGCAGGGTACCCCTCATCAGTTCACTGCCCCCTTCCAACCTCTTCAGTCAACCTGAATGACATTTTTGTTGTCAGGCAAGCTGGAATTATTTTATTGGCCTAATTTTAGAGAGTTTATTTGAGGGGTTTTTTTTGGGGGGGGAGGGGGGTTTCAGTTAAAAAATTAACTTCTAATCTCCTTTGGCTTTTATTGTACTTAATTATGACTTCCAAGTGGATTCTAAGTTCTTACTGACTCATAATAGTTTAATGGGTAGACTGATAAGAGTTGCACAATTAATTAACTAATGACCTGGTAGCCATTACAACATATACAACATTATGTTGTATATCTGTTTACTCAGCACAAGTTAAAATGCAGGGGGTTTATTAGAAATCAGATTTTCACGCTGCTTTGTCAAAGCAAATTTAATCATAGTCAGAGCATGTGGCATCCATCATTTCCACTTCAAGGCATCCACAGGTAAAAATCAGCAGCATGGAGTGCTCTTGCCACTGCAGCATTCCAATCACGTAAAAGTTAAATTTAACTATAGATTTTTGATAAATGATGCAATGTGGCCCATGTAAAATGATGACTAGATTCTCTGTTGTGATGGTGTTCCTCTGGGGTTTCAGAATTGAAGGCAAGGTGACATCCTTACCTTAGTCTTGCTTCTTAAGAATTCTTGCTTCTTAAATTGAGTTTGCCATGTGGTGTCACTTTAAATTCCTTCCTCTGCAAGCTGTTTCTGTGCAGCAAGCCATTCATGTGCAGTGGCTCACCACAATGATTAGGAGATTTTCTCCACGCTACCACAAACCAATTTTTCTGAGGTTTTAGATGATGTGTAGGAACACACACACCCCAATCAGTATAGTGAGCTCTACTGCTCATGGGTGATTTGCTATATGGAGACAGCTGCCATGCAAGTGAAAATTTAAGGGATCTCCACAGGGTGGCTGTTCTTGTCTGTACCAGATTTATTATCTTCAACTGATGTATCTGCCTTCTGCAGTAATGGACTCTCTCTCATTTGAGATTTTCAAGCAGTAAATGTAGCAGTGATGCTCTGACCTGCCTGCACTGAGCATGTAGTAAATGTACAAGCAGGCTGATGGAAAGTGCCTGAGCTTGGGAGTGGGTGTGTGGGATGCAATGAAAACCTTTGATCAAATGGATGCCATAACCAGTAACACCCTGCAAATGGAGTTGGGATACTACTCAAAACTCTCAGCCCATGGGACCCCCCCACTAGCTACATTAAGCATGGTGTGGTTTGCAAGCTGGCTGGATGTAAAAATAGCAAACAAAATGAAAAGAAAAATTAATTCCCTGGTTGCCTCTAGCTAAAAATGAGTCCCTGGCAACACTAACTTACATTTGTCTAAGGAATCCTGGTCCTCTACACTTACAGAAGAGTAAGTGGGTGTGCTTCCATGTCCCAGCATTAGCTTTCCATGGTAGGAACAGAAGAACACTTTTGGGCTTAAAAGACTTGGTTTGATGATATCATTAATTACCTAACTGGAGGAATGGGAGCACCTGGTTACGCCATCCCACCTTTTGGAGCTAGGTAGGTTTGGCTGCTCAATAGCAGATGCACATTATCACTAAGCAGAATAGCTTTTGGAGGCAGGATTAGTTCATGTCTCACACATGTCTGTCTGAGGATAGTATTTCAAACATAAAGGAAAAAAGGCTGTCTGGAGAGCGATGTTTGCAGCTGCTGAACTTGCACAGATAGGAGCTTCAGGGGAGTTAAAAGCATACAAAAATACAGTAAAATGGGCAAAAAAAATGCCTATAGGAGAGAAAGACAGAGCACTCATCATATACAACCTGGCTGAATGGCTGGATGAGAGAGGTGGTGTTCCGCAGAAGAAACATCACATTAACATTAGGATGTGCAGATTCAGGGTGTTCAAGAGCATTGTCTGTGGTGAGCAAGACTTTAAACTCTATGCCTTTCTCTGGAAAATTCTCCCTCCACTTCCAGAGCAAAGCATTTGTGAAACCAATCTGGGAATATCACCATTTTCTTCTGAGACACCCAATAAACAGGGAGGAGGTTCTTTTTTCTTTTAAGAGCCCTGGGATTAGCTGAGTAATGCAACAAGCTTGGCTTGATTAAGTGGCTGGTTACACATTGCCACAAAATAGGAGGGTGGCCCTGTCTTTCTCAGCCTTGGACCTGGGAGCCTACCTCCCTGCTTTCAGATGTAAGTCTCTGGGTATTATTTCCAAAACTGCCCCATTTCATCTGCATTAATCACCTGCTCTGGCTTGTACCCCTTTGTCAGCTGCTTCAAATCTTCCAGAAACATTGGTACTGCCTTGTGATCCACTGATGCAGATTCCCCTGTCAACTTGACATTATGTGGGGAATAGTGTTTTTGAATCGATGCAGCCACCTCTGCTCACTCTGAATGGGTCCCTCAATGACGATTCTTCATCACCCAACATCTCTTTAAAGTGTCTATAAAGTGACAAAGCCTTCAGTTGGATAATTTGGTCATCACAGGACACACATTTTCTAATCATATCTTTGAGCCACAAATTTAAAACTTTTTCCATTTTGTTCCTAATATGATCACATAAATGATTCAAAAGTTAGTTGTTTCGGGCGCTATCCGCTGCATCTTTCCTTATTTTGGCCTCACGTGTCCATTTTGAATGCAGAGAAGATTCACTCTTCTAAAAATGGAGAGGACTTCAACTATTGTTTTCTAAATGTCCAAGATCTGTATTTTCACTGCAAAATTTCTCACTTCATGTGGCCTGTTCAGTTTCAGCCTGTTCAGCAAGGATTCATTTTAGTGTCTTCTTTGTGGTTAAAAGTGCAAAAGATACTTTGCATGCACAGTACAGTATTGGTAGATTTAATCACTCACTGCCTAAGAGAGATGGGTCCCCAGAAGGCATTGCACAAGCCAAATATGGCAGCCAAGCTGGCTTGCAGTGTTGCTTGCAGCTGTGCATGTGTAGGGTGCATGCATGTGCTTGAATGTTAACGTATGTTTAGTGTCATCTTATACTGTAATTTTTATGATGGCTAATTTGCAATTTAAATTTTTTTTGTTGCCTCCAGTGAAGAATAATTATCATCGCTACCACAAATCAATTTTTTTGATATTTGAAGTGATGTGCAGAAAATTCCCCCATATCTGCAGATGAATGTATTGAACCCTACGGAAAGTGAAACTAAGCCTCACGGTCATGTTTACTTGCAAGTAAGTAAACGTGCCGTGGCTGGTGTGGAAGATCAGGTGAAGGAGAGTGCAAGACTACCAGAATGGTCCTGATCCTATGCACCTGCAGCTAAACAAGTGCTCCAGAAGGCAGCCTCCCCCCCCCCCAAAAGGATCAAAACAGAGGCTTCAGCCCTAGTGACGCCACTGATAGTGATCTCGACAACACAGCAGTTGTTAACTGGAGGCTTTCTCAAATAAAACTTACTTTTCTTTTCTACCTTTTGAGTGTTGTGGTTTAGAAGTGGTGCTGCCTTCCTCCTTTTTCCTGCTTTTTGTTCTGTAGGCACCTTGGCACAGGGCACTTTGTATCCTGTTGCTATATGTTAATGGCATTCTGTAGTCTAGATTATTTTGGTTAACATATGCAGTACAACTGCTTATTAGCTGGGTATATGTTTATGTATAAAATGCAATCAGTGTGCATGGCACTTTACATGACAAGTCAGTCCGTGGAGGGACTAACCATCTAAAATAGTCACAAAGATGACAATAGAGAAAAGGAGATGGGGAAAGCATTGCGTGTTGTGACAGAGCAACATGGCCTCCTTGCACCATGTTAAAAATGGAAATAATTGTGATCAAAGGCATGTGTATTTGCATGCATATCTAATTTGACTCTATATAGGAGGACATGCAAACCCAATTTGGTTTTAGCCCAGTGCAATATTTTTGGCACATTTTGAAAAGAGATTGTTCCATTCTGCTTGGTTCTTCTGAACCCCCAAGAGACAAAGACAATAATGGATTTCTTTACATATTTATAGTAATTTCTGTTTTTCTTGTGAAATGTTCCTTTGTTGGGAAGAGATGGGCATTCCCAAAGGTAGCCTAGTTGACTAATACAACCAAAATCTGCAGTTGGTTTCCTGGTGATAGAGGAATAAAATCCTCTTGGGAAAGATTGAGTGGATCAAAAACGTTAAAATAATCCTGCCTGGTCTAACTCTTTCCAAAGGAGATTGCATAAAGACATGAACTGAATAGAAGATGTAATGGGAATAACAACTAATTTTGTCTACTCATGCAGATGCTGAATAAAAATGCATTGATGATACATTTTTTAAAAGGAAAGGCTAAGAATTAATCACTGTACTTCAGCATGCCCGATCTTATGCCATTATCTGTAGGACCTCTTGCCCAAAATTAATCATTAACTTTCCTAGTGAGAAACCATATTTTATTATTACACTAGCTTCTGTCTTTTGAATAATTTATACTTTAATCCTAATTACATTTGTTGAAAATAAATACTTTCTAGTCTGGGTCTTCTAATGTTAATTATAAAGATCAGTTTTGTTCTATTTAAAAGTATTAACAATTTAGGAAAATCAGGATGGGGAGAATAGAGTGTATTAAAATTTACAAAACTGCTCACCTGAATTGCTAAGCAGGTTCATGTTAAATACAAGGTTGTTGACTTTTTAAAAAAAACAACATTGCAGTAATGACAAAGATTTTCTTGAGATTGTAAACAAGGTAAGAGATGCAGAATACTGGTCAGAAATATTTTATATCCTTCTGCATTTATATTACTGCTGGTAGTAAGGCATTATATCCTCATAACAAAGCGGATATGACAAGCGGTTTCCTTTTTAAAGTAGGCATTGGCTTGGCTTGAAAGTTTGCTAAAATTTATTCCTGGTGTCTGTCATTTGTCTGGAGCATGAACCTAAAATGGACTGAAGAATGAAAGACTTCTGCCCCAAATATAGTCCAATTTCAACAGCAGGGAATGAAATAATCATACAAGGGTACAAAAAATGTATTTGGAAAACAGATGTTTGCTGACTCAGAGTTCATGGGAATAGAGAACAAGACACTGATCATATCAGGCAACATCTGGGGCTTTGATGCATATGCCAAGCTTACACATAACTTGTAGTTCTTCTAGGACCTATAAAACATTTGATAGAGAAATCAGCTGAATCTTAAATTGTACAGGGAGAGATATTGTGATCTTCCCATGAAGGCAATGTTTTGAAGAAAACAGTAAGATAATTAAGCAGAGCTGTCCTTTAGCACTTGGAGAAGCAACATAGTTTCTTAGGACCTTCTTACATCACCATGGGGCACAGCCTCATCCCAAGAGGGAGGACAGCATCAAAGGAGTTAACATGAGACATCCTGGCTATTTTAATCAGGCAGATTTTTGAGGGTGGTGCTCAAGGGAATGGATTTATTTACAATCATACTTGCATCTTATACTGGTTCCAGTTTTTTTCTAATCCCAGTACAATGATACGTCCTAAGGCCTTTTGCTTGTGTCGCTTAATGTATCTGAAATTGACATTGTCAGAAAATTACTTACGGGCAGGAATGAGGCTGTAACAATTAATATGACTAAATTTCTTCACCATGTTCATATAAGAATTGTCACCGGAAGCTGAGCTTAATTAATGTATGATAATTTTCTTGGACCATTATTTGGGTTTTTTTGTACATATGCCAATAAAGGTTTGATTTGATTTGATATGTCCTAAGGTGATTCTGCGATCTCTCCTTGCCTTCCTGTAGTCCTTATAACTTGGATCTGCCTCTCCTAATTAGACAACAGCAGGAAATCCCATAGACCAATGAACATCTTAGGGGGGTGTTACTGACTCTGCAAGTTCACCCAGTGCCAGTGTGGGGAGTGTCTCCTGTATTTCCCTGGGAAAAGTGCTTTCCTCTCATATTTCTGGCCCTCCCTGCGGCTTCTTCCCCAGGGCTCTCTCCCTTTTTTCTTCCCCTCACTTTTTCTGCCTCCTTCTCCACTCCCTGCAATCCTGCCTTTGCCTCCTTCCTCCATTTTTCCTCCTTTTCTCTGCTCCTCTTCCTCGCTCTTTCCTATGCTCGCTGGTCATCCTCACTTCTTCACTCCCTCCAAACACCTCCCTGCTGTCTTCCTTTTACCCCAACTCAGCTCTCCATCCTTCCTGGCTCTCTGGCAGGTGCCATCCTCACCTTTTTGAGATATTGCAACTCACAGCATCTCAGGGCCCAATCCTATCTAACTTTCCAGCACCAGGGTAGCCACAATGCAGCCTCGATGTAAAGGAACAAAAGTTCTCATACCTTGAGGAGGCCTCCAAGACTGCTTCCCCAAGACAGGAAGCAGTGTATACCCTATAGCCACAGCAGCACTGGCATTGAAAAATTGGATAGGATTGGGCCCTCAGATTGCTATCTCCAGCTGACTCCCTGATGCTGTGCATGACGGGGGTACAGGACCTGAGGGGCAGGTGCAGGAAAGGCAAACAGATAGTAGAAAGAGAAGAAAGGGGAGGAGGACTGGATGAAGCAGAGAGCCCACAAAATCTGAAAAAAAGATATGGCAAAGTCAGCTGGGTAAAGGAAGGACTGAAACTGGCCTGCTGCTCAGCTAAACTCTCAGTCCATGATTTTAGTTTTTAAACTCTCTTGTCATTAGGTGAGCTACTCACTAGCTGAAAAACAATGCGGCGATTAAAATTATCAGTCCCAAGCTGCAGAATTGTCAGATGATGCTGGTGCAACTGGAAAGCATTCATATTGGTAATGATAATCCACAGAAAACAAGCAGGATTTTGTGTGGCACTCCTCAGTTCTCTAACCTCATCTTTTCGAATGTTGGTTTTACCAAGAGTCAAAATTGCAATCACAATTATAAATAACAGTCAGATGAAGATGGTAGATTTGTTACTGACTTATGACCTTGTTCTTGCTTCTTACTTCTCTGCAGGAAAGCACTGTAATCTTTCTTGGAAAGTGCTTTTGACATCCTAGAGATGAAGTTTTGTTTCCTTCACTGATAAGCTGTTGTTTCCATTTAAATTCTTATTAGAGACACTTTTTATATGACACTTGCAGATTTGCATTCACATAGTCCACTCGCAGTATTGTTTCTAGTGCATTTGGAATGCCAGCTAAAGCAACTCTGATTGATTGAATGTTCCCAATGCAAAGTTTATCATTGGTAGTGGTCTGAAGTAGTCTGGGTTTTGTAGGCACCAGGAGTCAGTGAATGATGTGAAACTGATCAGACTCCTGGATGGGAGACTAGCTTTGGAGTTATTAGCATCTATGCCAATTAAGGTCTTATGTATGTATGTTAGCAAATATAATTAACAGGTTGTTGAATTTACATAATGGGAAATCCATTTGTTTAATTTGCATATAATTATTATTGAAACAATAATAATTGTTTCAATAATAATTAAAAAAGATGCAGACATCTTTATTCTGCAAATAACATTCATAACATTAGCATGCAGTGCATTTTGGAGTAGTCACTTTCGCAGAACCTTGGCTTAAAATGGCATATTTTTCCTTTGGAGTCTCATATCTGAAACGCTCATGCAGAACACCTGTATGATATTGCCTCCATCTTCCTTCAACTTTCTTCCCCAAAGCAGCTCTTCTGTGAAGCATAATCCCTTACTAAATCTAAATACATTCATTATAATTTTTTATAATGAAGGTAACCAGTATGTTCCTGCTGCTATCCAGATCTTTCAGTCCAAAATTCTTTCTCATTTGTTTTATGGCCCATCACGCAGTAGTAGAGCATGTACATTAGGTGCCCTTTAGAAATATTTTCTAGTGTGGTTCAGAAAATCTTTCAAAAGAATAAAAGGAGCTAGAATTAATCTGAAAAACCCCACACAATTGTATCTTAATTACCCCTTCATCTAATAAAAGGTACAAGCTTCAGTCTTTGGTATCTCTGCTGAAAAGGGTCTCAGATAGAAAAGCTAGGGAAGATCTCTACCAGGGGCCTTGAAGTGTCTCTGCCTATCAGGGCAGGTAATACTGGGCTAAGTGGACCAAGTTCATATAAAGTACATTAATTCTGGAATATATTTGCAATTCCAGTCTTCATTTTTCTGTTCATATGAGCTGATGATAAAAGACAAGGGGTGGGATGCTAATTTTGTTCTATATCAAGTCTATTTTATTCATTAGTGTGAATGAAATCCATCTTTGTAGAAAAGCATCTTAAAGTTTAGGCACCACTGTGGCATCTCAGAGGCAATAGCATTGAATAATGCTGCTGGAATGCAGTGATGCCTAAAAATAATGATCTTTGTGCTTAATCAGGTGGAACATTTGCAAAATGCTAGAAAAATAATTGCACATATACTTACAATCAGGACACAGCATGAACCTGAACCTCCAAACCAAGGTGCCATCGAAGATGGAGTTGTATGTTTAAACCTACTAAAATTCATTGGTTTAAGCATGCCTATCTCTGCCATAGATTATGGCCAGAATATTCATGCAACAATAACAAAATAGTAATGTTGCCATTTAAGTAGTTGTTTTGGTTGATTTGTGGTGATAGCAACCCTACAGCTCATCTGGCACAAGCTCATCTAGCACCTTCGCAACACTGTGGCACAGTGTATAGGATAAGCTATGCCAATTTGAAAATATGTTAAAGTGTTATTCAGAAAATCTTTCACCAAAAAAAGGTAAAAGGAGCCAAAATTAACCATATCACATTAAAAACATCTGTATTTGGTTCACCTATTCATTCACTAGTTGTATCTATTTCATACTGTCTCAGAAAAATTGGCTGCTAATAATTTTCGCAGAAATTGTGGACCTTTTCCTTAGCAAAAAATAAACATACTGGCAGAACTTACGAGGTCATATGAATGGCTTGCAAAAATGTGTGTATTCTAAAATAGACCATTTTTATTTAAAAACCTAGAGCTTTAAGGAGGAGGGATCTAGTATAGAAATCAGGGGAAGCAGAAATGACCATCTGCTCTATATTTCATTTTTATTTGCTGATATAACCAAGTATAGTGTTTTAATGAGCAGTAGAATTCTGCTCCATCTGCTCATAATTTTTCTTATGTTAAAAACACTTTTTTGAATTTCCACTTTTTTCCACTTGATGATGAAAGATGCTTTGAAGAAAATGTGCAAGCATTACAAAAATAAATATGGGAGTATCCCGTATCTATGGATCCCAAATTCATGGTTTCCCTTAACTACACCCTCCAAAGGCTCTTCAGAGCCCGCAGAGGCCGCACTCGTCTGCCCTCAGACACTGTGGTGCTCAGAATGGCTATTTAGGCCAATAAAGTTACTTCTGGTTTTTTTCCGTAAAGCCAACAGTGACATTTTTATGCCTTTAAATTTTTATTTACATATTTTATTTTTTAAATTTTTACTTAGACATTTTATGCCTTTAGCAGGGCCAGGGTTCAGATGAGGGAACCTGGCAGAGGGCAGGGGGCATCCCCAGTATCTGTGGATTCAGGTATCTGCAGGTGGTTCCCAAATGCCTATAATGCAAATTGAATTTGTATTCCAAGGTTCAAGGCAGGGAAACCCTTGTTGAGAACCCTTGTTGAGTATAAAATTATTATACTCAAGCCCTTGATCCAGAATCCTGCATACACTTGCAGCAGGCTTTCTCATGTATTTAGGGCCCAATCCTATGGTTTTCCCCACCATAGCATGCATCTGTGCCTAAATGGGCTGTGCTGCATGCTATAGTGGGGGAGGGCTTGCACGCACAACCCCTCTGTATGTCCCACAATTGCCAGTGGGTTTCCTCTGACCTGCATCAGCTGTTTAGTCTGAGGTGGCAAAGGGAGGATGGCAGCGTGTTCTGGAGGTATAGCATCCAGCACAAGTCACCCACACTGGATGCTACCCCCTCCCTTTTGGGCCACAGTTCCCCATTCCACCCCCCCCCCCTGCTCCATTCCACCCACCCCACTGACTCACCATTGTTGGCAGACCTTTGCACTGGTTGTTCTTCTGAATTTGGTTTGATTCAAATAAAACTTATTTGAAAAAGATACAGTATACTATTCCCACTTTTTCCTTTATAAGTGATTTTGTGCTATTTTAAAAATTTTTGTATATAAAAGTCATTTCCCAACATGCTATCTCGCTCCCCAAGATGGTATCATACTCTGCTGCAGCGATTTTCAGCCTTTTACATCTAAAGGCACACTGACTAGGCCCTAAAGTTGTCAAGCTACACGAGGGGTGGGCAAATGTTCAACTTTAGAGATTCTGGACCTTTAACAATTGTATAGAAGAGGAATTTCAGCAGGTACAGCTTGTAATTTCACAGATGACGAGCTGCATCTACTGAAATTCTCTCTCCTACACAATTGTTAAAGGTTCTGGATCCCTAAAGCTGAATGTTTGCCCACCCACGAGCTACACCCAGTGGCGTGTCACCCCCCCCCCATGCAGTGGGCGGGGCAAGACCCCAGGTGGTGGGAGTGGTGATGTACCATCATTCCGCCCCCACTAGTTTTTTGGCTGTACCATTTGATAGAACAAATATAGAACACATTCTGCATGAACTTACGCATTGATTGATATATAACATGATGGTATTATTCCTCCAAGTGATGATTTTGGTCACTAGTGGTGTTACACCCCCCCCCCCCGGGGTGTCAACTTACTAACATCTTGTAGCAGTTCTCAAACTTTTAGCACTCGACCCACTTTTTAGAATGACAATCTGTCCAAGACCCACCAGAAGTGATATCATGGTGGAAGTGACATCATCAGGCAAATTAAAACAAGTATAAATAATTAAAGTAAAACAAATAATTAAATAAGCAGAAGCCAGCCCTGGTCCACCAAGTGAATATCCTCTGCAGCCTGCCTGCAATAACACCCCCCCTCCAAAACCAGTAAGGTTTTCAGCCCTACCCAGTGCCCAGTTCAATTTAAGAACTTCTTTTTAAACCACATCAGTTGCAGGATCTATCTGGCTTTGCATGTCTCAAAAAAGTTCACCTTATCAGCTGAAGCCTCTGTTCTGATCCTTTTTAGGGGGGGGAGAGGAGGCTGCCTTCTGGAGCACTTGTTTAGCTTGCATGCACAACCCCTCTGTATGTCCCACAATCTCCAATGGGTTTCCTCTGACCTGCATCAGAGGATCAGGACCATTCTGGTAGCCTTGCACTCTCCTTCACCTGATCTTCCACACCAGCCAAGGCACGTTTGCTTACTCATGAGTAAACTTGACCGTGAGGCTTAGTTTTGCTTTCCATAGGGCTCAATACATTCATCTGCTTGGAGGGAGGGACTTCCTTCTCAGGTGTTTTTGGAGGCTGCGTTCATTGGATAGGACCATTCTGATGTTGTTGGATTCCTCTCAGTCTGCCCTTTCTGAGGTCTAAGGCAAGTTACTCACGAGTAAACATGCGATACGGCTCACTTTCACTTTCCATAGGGATCCATGCATTTTTTGTTCTCCAGTTTTTTGGCCATAACCTTTGATAGAAAGGAGATATTTCACTCTAGTTTTTTGCATTGCATTCTGCTCGAAATTCCGCATCCAACGGTATATAATATGATGGGGTTACTCCTAACCACTGTGATTTTAGCGCGTCACTCCCCAGTACACGTCGCCCCCCCCTGTGTGTGTCACCCGGTGCGGCCCAGACCCCCCGCACCCCCCTAGCAACGCCACTGACTACACCATCAGTTTTTTGACAATTGACAAGGAACACCATGTGCTGCTGGCACATCCCCCAAATGACCATACTAATATATGACCCTCCCCCAAACTCCCGTGACACACTTGTGAACCATTTGCGGCACACCAATGTGCTATGGCACAGAGGTTGAAAATCGCTGCTGTAGTGTGACCATGAACCAGAACCAACAGCAGAGGTATGTTAATTCCTAATAGCTGTGGACAGCAGCCTCAGGAAATAACTTTAGCCTCCCTCTTCCAGTAGTTTCCCTGTAAATAAAAGCCGAAACAGAAAACAAACATTATGTTTGTTATCTGCTGTTCAGTTCTGCTGTAATTTTGTATACATATATCGGAGACAGACAGAAAAAATACCATCCTAAGAAAAGTGCAATTATGGAAGGAAACAGCACAAGAAGCAGTGGCAAGTCAAAACCACACTAAAGCAGAGTGATGGAAATATATTGGTGAGCAGGGGTGGCCAACCTTTCAGCTTGAGGGCTCCTTGACCTTTAACATCTGGTTAGAGCAGTGTTTCTCAAACTTTGAGGGAGCTTTACTCCCTTAGTAAGTCTTTGTGGAGGAGGGACTAGGGCAGCGACATGATCCCCAGTATCGTGTCACTAAGGGGGGGCGAAGGGGGGATGCTTTCACTTACTTTATGTAGGTAGGGCTCCAGCAGGTGCGGGAAGCCCTGTGCAGCCCTCCGCAGCCCTCCCTGAGGGTTGGAACATTCACAAAAGCGGGCACAAAGCACCCCCTGCAAAACGGAAGTGCTTTGCGCTTGCTGTTACTGATTAATCCAAGCCTCAGTGAGTGCTGCAGAGGGCTCCCCACACCTTCTGCAGCCTGTTGCAGCCCTACCTACATAAAGTAAGTGAAAGCATCCCCCTTCACCCCCACATAGGGACATGATCCTTGGGATCACTTCCCTGCCCTTCCCCTCCCCCTTAAAGGAACAGAGGAACCTTTACACAAACTGGTGGGTCATGACCCACCAGTTTGAGAACCACTGGGGTAGAGGAAGGAATTTTTGCAGATGCAGCTTGTCTTCTCTGAGATTCCCTTTTCTTCTGCTGCTGCAATTTCCTTACCTCAGGGATGCATTGCAGCTGCATCAGCACTGGAAAGTCGGATAGGATTGGGCCCCTAGTTACTTGTTGTTGGCAACCTTCAGTCTCGAAAGACTATAGTATCGCGCTCTGAAAGGTGGTTCTGGAACAGCGTCTAGTGTGGCTGAAAAGGCCAATTCGGGAGTGACAATCCCTTCCACACTGGGAGCAAGTGCAGTCGGTCCCCCTGGCTATGGGCCTTCCTTCTTTGCCTCTTAGCCTCAGACTGTTGGCCAAGTGTCTCTTCAAACTGGGAAAGGCCATGCTGCACAGCCTGCCTCCAAGCGGGCCCCTCAGAGGCCAGGGTTTCCCACTTGTTGAGGTCCACTCCTAAGGCCTTCAGATCCCTCTTGCAGATGTCCTTGTATCGCAGCTGTGGTCTACCTGTAGGGCGCTTTCCTTGCACGAGTTCTCCATAGAAGAGATCCTTTGGGATCCGGCCATCATCCATTCTCACGACATGACCGAGCCAACACAGGCGTCTCTGTTTCAGCAGTGCATACATGCTAGGGATTCCAGCACGTTCCAGGACTGTGTTGTTTGGAACTTTGTTACTGTGTTCTAATTAAAAGCTCTTTTTGTTCCCAATAATGTTTTAAGAGCAAGTAAAGAGTGGCATGCTACTATGTGAATTATGCAACATCAATTATGCAATAGTAATCTGTGCTGCAAAAAAGAGTTTGCTAGAAATAGAACATTAGAAAAATGTTATTAATGTAAAGAAAATTGTTTTGCTGTAGTGCAGTGGTGCATTTAGCCATATCTTCTTGCATACTTTCCAAACCACTTACAGAGGAACAATCCTGAAATATTCCTATAAGCTTTAATAGGACTTCACACAGCATAAGTGGGTTTTAAATTGCATTGTATGTGAAGATTTTACCATATATGAATAAAACGTCAGAACAATGCATATGATGGTTGATTACTGATGGTGCAAACCTTTTCGGTTGTGCTTTTGCTCCAGATTAAACCATAGAACTTGTGTTGAGTCTTCCTCAAGGGTCCTAAGTTTATGTTCAAGGCATGAGATATATGAAAAATTTGAAGAGCAGTGAGGAGGTATAATCACTGCTCACAGTATAAGTATACATTTTTTTTCTGTCCTACTTTAGGCTGTTATCAAAGTGGTTTTGTAGATTTGGAGGATGTTTCAGTCTGAACTGTGAAAACCAAAATTCCTTTTCTTGGTATGGAGACAAAATACCAAAGCCTAGGATAAACAGGAGGTTGCCAGGTCATGCACATGTGTCAACACATATGGGAGGAGAACAAAAATGTTTCCTAAATTCTTCAGTAACCTGAGCAACAGTTGTCTCAATTTTAAGTCACCAGTGGTTTCTGGGAACCTAGATTTGTACACCACTACACAGAAGACCTGTTCCCAGTGGTGTAGCTAGCGGGGGGTGGTCCACCCCGGGTACCACCCTTGGGGGGGTGTAACACCACAAATGCTCCAACATCGCCAACATCGCGAAGATTAGGAGTATCCCCATCATGCCATATACTGTTGGATGCGGAATTTCCAGCAGAATGCAATGCAAAAAACCGGATTGAAATAACTCCTTTCCATCAAAAGTTATGGCCACAAAAAGGAAACCAAAAAATGCATTGAACCCTATGGAAAATGAAATTGAACCATATCGTGCATTTACTTGTGAGTAGGCAAACTTGCCATAGTTCATCGGAAAGGGCAGGCTGAGAGGAATCCAGTGACACCAGAATGGTTCCTATCCAACGAAAACAGCCCGCAAAAAACACTCAAGAAGGAAGTCCCTCCCTCCAAGCATACAAATGTATTGGGCCCTATGGAAAGCGAAAGTAAGCTACACGGTTGCGTTTACTCACCATTAAGCAAATGTGCTTTGGCTCCTGGTCAAGTCAGGCAAAGAGGAATGCAAGGCTACCTGCATAGTCCCCATCTAATGAAAGTGGAGCTCAACAAATGCTCCAGAAGGCAGCCCCCCCCCCCAAATCAGAGGCTTGAGCTGGTGAGATGGGCACTGGGGAGGGCTGAAAATCTCACTGATTTATTTGTATGTGAGGGGGTGTTATTGCAGGCAGCAACCCCCCCCCAAAGAATAAAACAGAAGCTTGAGTTGGTAAGGTGGGCACTGGGGGGGCTGAAAATCTCACTGATTTATTTGTGGGGGGGGTGTTATTGCAGGCAGCAACCTCCCCCCCCCCCCAAAAAAAAAAGAATAAACCAGAGGCTTGAGCTGGTAAGGTGGGCACTGGGGAGGGCTGAAAATCTCACTGCTTTATCTGTGTGTGTGTGTGGGGGGGGGGTTATTGCAGGCAGGCTACAGAGAAAATTCACTTGGTGAAACAGGGCTAGGTTCCCCTTATTTATCTGTTTTTCTTTATTTTAATTATTTATAATTATTTTATTTTGCTTGATGGTGTCACTTCCAGCCATGACATCACTTCCGGTGGTTTCTGGACAGATTGTCATTCTAAAAAGTGGGTCCCAGTGTTAAAAGTTTGAGAACCACTGCCTTAACTCAAAACAGATGAATGAGATATCCGGGGGGGGGGGGGGTGTGACACCCTAGTGACCAAAATTCTGGAAATCGTGTCTTATTCCTGTGTATTAATTCCTTATTCCTTATGTTTATTAATTATTCCTTATTCCTGCTTAGAGGAGGGTGGTATAAAAAGTGAATTAATTAAACAATATAATTATTATTGTTGTTGGCAACCTTCAGTCTCGAAAGACTATGGTATCACGCTCTGAAAGGTGGTTCTGGCACACCGTCTAGTGTGGCTGAAAAGGGAGTGACAATCCCTTCCACACTGAGAGCAAGTGCAGTCTGTCCCTGGTCTGTCTCCCTGGCTATGGGCCTTCCTTCTTTGCCTCAGTCTGTTGGCCAAGTGTCTCTTCAAGGCTATGCTGCACAGCCTGCCTCCAAGCAGGCCGCTCAGAGGCCAGGGTTTCCCACCTGTTGAGGTCCACTCCTAAGGGCTTCAGATCCCTCTTGCAGATGTCCTTGTATCGCAGCTGTGGTCTACCTGTAGGGCGCTTTCCTTGCACAAGTTCTCCATAGAGGAGATCCTTTGGGATCCGGCCATCATCCATTCTCACAACATGACCGAGCCAACACAGGCGTCTCTGTTTCAGCAGTGCATACATGCTAGGGATTCCAGCACGTTCCAGGACTGTGTTGTTTGGAACTTTGTCCTGCCAGGTGATGCCGAGGATGCGTCGGAGGCAGCGCATGTGGAAAGCGCTCAGTTTCCTCTCCTGTTGTGAGCGAAGAGTCCATGACTCGCTGCAGTACAGAAGTGTACTCAGGACACAAGCTCTGTAGACATGGATCTTGGTATGTTCCGTCAGCTTCTTGTTGGATCAGACTCTCTTTGTGAGTCTGGAAAATGTGGTAGCTGCTTTACCGATGCGCTTGTTTAGCTCAGTATCGAGAGAAAGAGTGTCAGAGATCGTTGAGCCAAGGTACACAAAGTCATACATATTATATATAGTAATATATATGTAATGACTTAATTAATTAATTAATTAATTAATTAATTAAGTCATATGGGGTGACAAAAATTTATGGGTCCTGGGTGTCAAATGACCTAGCTATGCCTCTGCCTGTTCCCCTTCAAATAGGATGGAAGGACCATTTCTGTTCTGCCTCCTGTTCTTGCGTCTTTGTGTTTTTGTGTACTACTTCCCTCTTGTTGTTGATTTCCCTTCCCCACCACATATACATTCTGTTGTTTAGTTTGTCCACAACTATTTATATTATTTCTTTTACACAGAATCTGTTCACTGAGAATGTTTGCTGTTTTTTGTTCCTTTGCTTTTTCAATATTGCATCTGATAGGCTCTTTTTATTTATTTTTTAAATTGATCATACTTCTTTTTTGTGATGAAGTGAGCTTTTAAGGCTGGAAAGACAACTGATAAATTTAGAACTAAACTTGGGAAAATTTAGAAAGCAACTTGAAATGTGGCACTAGAGGACATGAAGGTTGCAGAAGATGGTTGGCAACCTTTAGTCTCGAAAGACTATGGTATAAGCCTACAGCACCTGGTATTTCCAGGCAATCTCCCATCCAAGTTCTAACCAGGCCTGACCCTGCTTAGCTTCCAAGATCAGACGAGATCAGGCATGTGCAGGGTAACAGTTGCTGCTGCAGAAGAAAGGGAGCATGTTTTAATTAGAAAACAACTTTATGTGAAAAAACTGTTCACATGTAAAAATGATTAAAAGATGTTATTTGAAAAGCACATATGAGTTAAAACTCATGATTGAAATTGGTTTGATAGAAATCAATACATCCAGCAATTGCATAAGTAGTCATAACTCTGCAGTTGGACAGAGGATTCATCTGAATGAAAGAATCCATTAGTCATTACTGAGACAGTGGTCTTATTGCATGAACATAGAGCCAGTCGGTACACCATAAATAGACTACATTGAACTTAAACTTGTGTAAAGTCTGACAAATGTAATCTGCAATTTTTTTTCTTTTAGAAGAAGCCATTTGAAATGAAGATAAACTTGTCCCTGATTCAAATGACAAAGCTCCTCTAAAAGTCAGATACTGTTCTTTGCCCTTTTCACAATGATGACTGTACTAACTGAAACTGAACATGGCTTGTGCCTTTGAACTAAGTGAGTAAAGACACAGAAAGAAATGTATTTTAAATGGCAATATTCAGGAAGTAATTATTCCTTTTACTGTAAACTGGAGGAACAGTTCTGAGTTGTTATATACGTATTAGTGTGAGTTTATTTGGTTGTTCATATTATAAACTTTAGTGATAAACAAGCTGTTAAAAAGAACTGATTGCTTGGAAAATTCTACTGAGGAAATTGACTGTATTTGAAGGTATATCTCCAGAGGACTCCCAGGTTTTACAATATTCTTGTGGGTCTTTTACTTTAGGCTTTGAACACACATGATGGCAGACAGCCTGTAGCTCAGTGGTAGAGCAGATCCTTTGCATGTAGAAGGTCCTTTGTACAATCTCTGCAGTGAAAAATTTCTGCCTTGAAACCCCAGAGAGCTGCTGATAGTCAGTCAGCAGTGCTGAGGTAGGTGAGCCAATGGTCTGACTCCATATAGGACAGCTTTCTATGTTAATTTGTGACGTTGCAGGTAGTACAATTTCCATAGCAGCCATAATACAAGACTCTGAACCAAAAGAAAAATAGGAAAAACAGACTATCCAGAGCTTCTGTCAGAATGGTTCCGCAATTTATACTCATACAGGTGTCTCCCTGTATCCAGTGTATTCGTGTCCCTGTATCCAGTGAGACACAGGAGACAGCAACAGGATGGCTGATAGGACCGATCACAGGCAGATAGGTTGTTTGTATGGTGAGGGGAATTGTTCACGGCTATCTGCAGTTTTCAGTATCTGCAGTGGCAGCTGGAACCTATCCTCTGCGGTTACAGGGGGGATACCTGTATACCCTTCTTGGTAATCTATTTGAGTATATTTTCATTATTTCTTAGAGCACTAGTCTGAATACTTCATGCAGAGTAGTTAAAGAATTTCTGAAGTTTGGCCTGGAATTTGTTATATCACAGTAGGCCTTTGCAGGGAGGAAGAGCTTTATTATATTTTGAAAATGATTATAATTTAGGTGGAGGAGTGAATGTCTTATAAATTTTGGAAGCCTACATATTTGCAGGTATCAATCAGGATACCAAATGTTCTTAATGTCATTTGTTTGTGCCCCATTTTACATATATTTGAAAATTCATCTTTTGGTTACATAATTAATCATTCTGGAGCCAAGTAGTATTTTTAAAGTTTTGGATATCTCAATTTTTCTCATTATTCAACATACATATAATGTATTTTCTTATTGTGAAAGTAGTAAGTATATTTTCTGTGCTTATTCAGAGCTGACTACAAATTGTTCATTGGAGAGCTGGTTAGGGAAATGACTGTCAAACCCATTTACCACCATGGTATGCGAATTGCCATACCTCCTGGGAATGCAGACATTTATGCAATCTAACTTTATGCCATTGAGGTATGCAGTATGTACTGTATTTATGAGTGAGGAGAAAGTTTCAAACAGCAGCCTGTGAAATTGGATTTTGGATGTAATGTACCATAAATAAGTGCTATAAAGATTGCCTTTAATGCTATAAATCAGATTTTATTGGTTTCAGCTATCTTATTCTGTTTA
The DNA here is from genome assembly GCF_035046505.1 of Tiliqua scincoides. NCBI lineage: Eukaryota > Metazoa > Chordata > Lepidosauria > Squamata > Scincidae > Tiliqua > Tiliqua scincoides. The sequence continues at coordinate 112,724,342 of NC_089823.1, forward strand.
TTGTATTACCCACAAAATCAGTTGAAATCAAAGAGCTGGAATATGTTTTATTTTAATATCTCATCTGCTGCAGAAATGGCACATGACTCCTTACAGCTACTTTTATTGTATAGAATGAGTGAGGTTGGCAGATTACACATTACAAGAAGATGTTCATAGAAAAGGAATTGTAAATAGTAGAATGTAAGAATATTTAGCACTTTGATTCTACCTGCTAAATAAAATCTAGGCCTCTTTCAGAAATGGTCCTACATGTTTCTTTCTAGTAGCTCCTTTGACATTTAAAATTGTGATATATGTGTGACCTGGATAGCTTATGGACCTAGCTTGTTTTGAGGAGTGGCACATCACTTCCCAGTCTTTCTTTAGCATGTACTCTTCAGTCTTTTCTTTCAGGGACTGCTTTAGCCCTACCTGCCACATGGGAAGACTTTTCTTTCTTTTTTGATTTATCCATCTTTCTGCTTCTCTCTCCCCTGCCCCTTCATACGTTCTCCTTATGTTACCTCAGTCGTTTTGCTTTCCCCTACATTAAAAAAAAAAAAAAAGATTATGGTGTGGTGTCTCTTAGAATCCAATCCTATGGGCCATTAGCGCTGGCGTTGAGCTCTAGGGCTGGCGTTTGGGGTTGTAAATGTACCATAAAGCATGTTTACGGCACCTTGGAAGGAGGGAGCGCCAGCACCAGGCCAGTGCCTGTTGACAATGGGCCCAGTGCCAGCTGGAGGACACTCCATAACGGCTGGAGAAACGTAAGAGGGCTGGGTGGCTATGTGGTGGGGGTCAGGTGTTCCAGGGTTGCGGAGGGCAAAGGGGAGGAACCAACCTGGAAGGAAGGTGAGACCAACAGAGGCCTCCTCCATCAGAGCCTATCCTTGGTGTCAGGCTGAAAAGCCTGACATGGACGTTCCAAGTCTGCAGTGGCAAAATAGTTGACATAGATGCAAGAAGCCCCATTGCAGAACCTTCGCCCTTGCTCAGGCGAAGGGGACGAACATTCCCTGCCCCCAAGTGGACCTCCAGGGGCCATTCTAGCATTGCTGCTCCTTCGGGTGCTGTGGCTGTTAGAATTGCACTGTTGTGTTGCTTAAGACCGAGCATTTGACCCATCAATTGCACGGTAGTCCTTTATGTTACCATAGTTCATGATGTGTGACCAAGAATGAAATGTCAGCAGATTTCTAGTCTGTCTTTAAAGTTTCATAACAATGCTATGTATACACTCTAAAAAATGAGAAAAAATTCTGTTTTTATTTTGGTTATGTTTCTCCTTTTGACATAAGTATACAGGTGTCCTCCCGTATCTGCAGATCCCATAGCCGCTGACTAATTTACCTGCAGTTCTCAAATTCCCCCCTCATTGTGCAAATGACTCACCTCTTCGCTTGCAAAGGCTTTGCAAAATATAGCTATTTGCCTTGCTTGCTATGGAACAGTGAGAAAATGAAAGCAGACACTGAGAAGTGGAGTCTAGAGATCTCTGTCTGCTTTCTTGACTATCCACTTCCTGTTAGTGTTCTCTATTGCCTCTTGTAGTGTTAGTCTACCAGCTTTAAGTCTAGTATTCTCAGTGTCTACTTTCATTTTCTCTGCGTTCTATAACAAGCAAACAAAAAAGCTGGATTTTGCGAAGCCTTTGCAAACAAAGAGGGGAGTCATGAGCGTGATGGGCGGGATTTGAATAGAGTTTGCTGCTATCCGTGGTTTTTGGTGTCCGCAGGAGCAGCAGGAACGTCCATGGATGCTGGGGATGCTTGCACACGTCATAAAATAAAGTGCTTTGCAGCAAAACATTTTGGCCTGTTTATAAATTACGCATATTTACCTCTTTGCATTACCAACCATTGTGGTGCAATGGACCTGGACATGACGTTTATCGGCAAGTGCAGGTATCTGTTCAACATGAAGCTCATGGGTGGCCTTGGCCAAATCACTAACTCTCAACCTTCCTTTACAGAGTTGTGAGGCAGAACGGAATAAGAATTGCAATGCATTGGGAGATTATGAAGTAAGGAGAAATAAATTTTGGGTAGACGAGGAGAAGTATCTCTGTTATTTTTGGTACACCCCCCCCTCCCCGTCAGATGGTTATATGCTGGCAATCAAGGCCTTCTTTGTTGTGGCACGTGGCATACTTTGTTGTTGACATGCTCCCTCAAAAGTGCATGGTTGAAAATTTAGGTGTTAGATTGACAGCACAATGTGAAACATGTTTATGCAGAAGTAAGCTCCACTGAATTCAATGGGAGTTACTCCCAGGTAAATGTGTATAGCACATCAGCCTTATGCTTACCTGCATTCATTAGGATTCACTCCCAAGTCAACATGCATAGAATTTAGGGATTTAGGTAGTATATTTAGGGATTGTATTTAAGTCTTATTGGTTTATTATTGGTTTGATATCAGTGTAAGCTGCCCTGAAGTATTTTTAAATTATAAGGTAGGTACGTACAATCTTTTAAAAAATGACTTATGGCTGTTTGTCTGAGAATGAGATTGTCTGGCAGGTATAGGACATGCCTCCATGGAGTGTTTACTGGACTTAGCAGCACTGATTCAACACACAGCATTCAGCTGCGCTAATCCACACATTGACTCCCTCAAGTCCACAGGTAGCTAGGAGAATCTTACAGTCGCAGGAAAAAATATGGGACAGCTCCTGTGCAACTTCTATTTTTCAGGTGCTCTTTTCCATATTTCCAAACTTTTTCCATTCTTTTGGTTTAGCCTAAAAACCTCTTTTTGAGATTTTATGGTGCACACTTGATTTATATCAAATTTACCTGCATCTCAAATATGCCATAGCTGTAGCTAATGCTCCTTATTATTTATCAATAAATAAATAACATGCAAACCGCAGACACATTTTGTAGAGATTTAAGATGGAATTTGCAAAATTAAAATTTCATTTGTGTTCCAGGATGGTGTGGCTAATGCTGATCTGTTTTTGCCATCCTGGATTTCACAGTTTTTGTAGTTTTTGTTTGCTGTGGACCAAATGAGAAACTGTACCAAATGTTTATCTTTAAACACAGTATTTTCTAAGATGTCTTTTATATTAGCTATAAAGGGGGGGGGGAATGCCAAAAGTTACAATGCTGCATTAGGAAGTTTGGGTACCCCAGCTTCTTTATATTGTCTTACAGTCATGTCCTGTGCCAGAGTCAGGTTGCTTAGAGCCTGCTAGAGTTCTATATCCCCACCCCCACCCCAGTCATCCCCTATCATCCCAAGTCTTTGGAGAATGTAACAAACAGGATTCTCTTATAGAGAATCTATATGTTATAAGAATCTCTTATGTTTTGTCATATTTAACCATCAGCACCAAGTGTGATAAGACTCTGCCTCAGCCTTGAGCCTCTGGTGACACGAGGCCTTGAGAGAAAGGCAAGGTCTTACCTAAAATAATTCTATTGTGTATTTACCTCCTATCATTTGCTGTGCAAGTGAGAACTCACAGAAGTGGATTTGCTTCTTGCCAGAGGGCCCAGCACACTCCCTCCAATTCATGGATTTGTAGATGCTTTGACCAGGGATGTGCGTTGCGACAGTGGCAGGTGAGGCAGAACTGCCCGATCATAGTTCATGGAAAAGCACCGCAGCTACCCCACTCACTTGTACCTGAGAAGGCTCTCCTTATACCTGAGAAAGCAGGTGTAAGGAGAGTCTCCTCAGGAGTAAGCAGGCAAGGCAACTGCAGTGCTTTTCCATAGACAACAATAGGGCAGTTCTGCCTCTCCTGCCGCCCCCGCGCCGCACATCCCTGGCTTTGACCCAGCAATATGGCAGCAACTGGCTCTAGTGGGTCTTTAGTGGGACTGCTGTCTGGGTGTCATGGAATTGTGTAATCAGATAGATTGTGGGATGCCACCCTGGTGCTAACCAATCATTGCATGACCTCTGCACTTGCTGGGTTGCATCATGGTTGCTAGGAATAAGAACATAAGAAGAGCCCCACTGGATCAGACCAAAGGCCCATCTAGTCTAGCTTCCTGTATCTCACAGTGGCCCACCAAATGCCCCAAGGAGCACACAAGACAACAGACACAACCAGCATCCTGGTGCCCTTCCCTGCATCTGGCAGTCAGAGGCAACCTGCCTCTAAAACCAAGAGCTTGCACATACCAACTATGACTTGTAACCCGTAATGGAATTTTCCGGCAGAAATTTGTCCAATCCCCTTTTAAAGGCATCTAGGCTGCATGCCATCCTGTGGCAAGGAGTTTCACAGACCAACCACATGCTGAGTAAAGAAATATTTTCTTCTGTCTGTCCTAACTCTCCCAACACTCAACTTTCGTGGATGTCCCCTGGTTCTGGTGTTATGCAAGAGGTAAAAGAGTGTCTCTCTATCCACTCTGTCCATCCCCTGCATGATTTTGTATGTCTCAATCACGTCCCCCCTCAGGTGCCTCTTTTCTAGACTGAAGAGACCCAAACACTGTAGCATTTCCTCATAAGGGAGGTGCCCCAGCCCAGTAATCACTTTTGTTGCTCTCTTTTGCACCTTTTCCATCTCCACTATATCCTTTTTGAGATGTGGCGACCAGAACTGGACGCAGTACACCAGGCAAATGCTGGCAAAATGTCTAGGACGGCTGTGCTAGCATTGCTTGAGATCTGGTGTTCTTCCTCCCCTTTTGTGCTGGATGTGGGCATGGCTTTGGACATGGTGGTCGTCTCCTGCCAACATTGCACTGTTGTTGCTGTGCTGCCACTGCAGTGTGAATATAGGATTGAGCTGTTAATTATCTGGACTCTCATGAAACTCTACTTTCATTTGTTACAAAGACAGAATGAATTCAAATCATAGATACCCTTTAATATTTGAAATAAATGTAGCCATGACTGGAATTTGTTTGGAAAAAAATGTCCAGGTTGGTAGAAATAGGGTGTAAATTAATTCCTTACAGACTCGCTTGTCTTTGTGGATGAGTCTTCTAACTTATCTTAGTGACAGATGTCAGCTCCAGAGTCTTAATAGGAAAGCCTGACATGAATAATAACAGAAAGCTAACTGAATAAAATGGTTCACTCCAAATGGAACTGATTAGAAAGCTGTCTAACATTGGCTATGATTTCAATAGACTGAATGAATGAAAAAACTTGTTAGCAAAAATATTGGTTCATTTTCAAATTTCTGACCGGCTCTTAACCATTTGACAAGACCAATAACTGCTTTGCACTCAGTGCCTCTCTATTGTGGTATTTAGCCAAAATTCACTTTTTTGTCCCAGGCTTATAATGTAAGCTAGTAGCTTCCCCCATATTAAACCTGTGGTGTATATTGTCCACTGTGATAGCATTATTGGATAATTTTTATTTAGAACTACAGTTCTGAAGTGACTTATTGATATTAAGACCCTAAGCAATTCTTAGCTGTTGCCAGAAATTTGAAAAAATGGCTAATTAGGTAGAAGAGCAAACCAGCGGAACAAAATAATCAGATGGCAAATGTCCAGAAGCCTGTGGGTATAGTTGACATGAATCAGGCAGGAGAGAGATCTCTGCTTTGTAAAGCAAATGAGAGAGCTTGTAAGGCTCATTTATCCAGTGGTTGTTCTGGCCCTGTTCTATTTATTATTAAAGACAGACATCACTGAGTCCAGAAGAAGAGATATATAAAATTGGAGATGACAATGTACTGTCCCTCAGATTTGAAAGAATTTTTTTTCTGAGACGTTCAGAGAAGGAGTTGGAGAGCCTAAAAGATAAAGTACTGCAAATACAGTAAAATTAAATTCAGAAAACTAATTCCACTGTATAGAAAAAAATAATTTCAGAATAATTCTCATCCCAAAGAACTACTCAGGCTCTGTTCCTATGTCATATCTTTCATGAGAAAACAGTATGCGTAGAGTGGAGCAGAACAGTGGTTGCAGGGCTATGTCCACAATATTTGCATTCCAGTTGAATATTTGCATAGAAATTTAAATGCATACATTTAGAGAAGCATGGTTCCCAATTGCTAGGAAAAAGCCTTAGGGAGAATGTACAACTATATGTTTAAGGGCTGTGTGCAGACATTCAACAAAATGCACATAGGTCACCCACTACATGTGTTCACTTTTCCTGTGTACAGGGTTGTACTGATAATGATAATGGACTGATGATGTTCAAAGAGCATAAGGAATGGGCAACCCAATACTAACCTGCACTGGCATTGGGAGGCCAGCTGGCCTGTCCTGAATCCAGAGCAGGATTGGAGGCGGTTGCAGCTCAGTTCAAGGCATGAGGAATTCCTTCCCTTTACCCTGGGTAATGCCACAACAGCTCTAATGGGGCTACTCAGATCTGTGCCGCCTCAAGGTGGTGCAGATCCAAGCAGCCTGTAGCTGATTCAGGGTTAGGATATAGCACAAGTGCCAGATCCTAGCCTAGTCCCCCTACCTGTGGGCCCACCCACCATCCCCTGCCCTCCCCTCACACCCCCAGACTCCCATGCCAGCCTGACTCAGGTGGCATGGGCTTACCTTCATGCTGGCCCAATGGGGCTTGGGCTGGCCTCTCTCCTCCAGAGTTGTCACAGAAGTGCTTTACAGCACTTTAGCAATACTCTTCAACAGGTGCAAGGGACTTGCACCGGCCAAGGGCGCCTTCTGGATTGCGACCTAAGTACAGTTGCATTCCCCCATACCAAGCTACAAATAGAAGAATTGCAGTTTTAAAAATAGCATATTAATTATGCTATTTTTTATAACTTGCAATGAATTTCAAAGGCTGTTTGCTTACATTAAAAAAGTGTGGACTTCTGTCTGTCTTTCATGGGTTAAAAATGAACAACGTATAGAATGATACATACTGTGATTAAGAACTGCTGAACAGACATTTGATGTGATAAAGAGTCTCCAATTTATTGGATGCATGTCATTGAAACCTGCCCTTTCTTTTTCTCTGTGTCTCTCTTTGATGAATGTCGAGGTTGGGAAATGAAGAGCCTTTACCCTTTTCATACTTTGCTGAATGCTGGTAAAGTTGCCAGTTGCTGTAGCTGTAATTTTTGCCTCAAGGTCAGCTGAGAGGAAAATGTAGTCTAAATAAGGTCATTGACTCTTTGGGAAATGAGCGTGTGTGATTTAATAAAACACAATTGAGAGGATGCCAAGGGGCTTAGCTGACTCTTAGCTAAATTAAAAAGAACACTAATACAAAATGGTGAGCATGAAAATATTGAGAAGGTATGGCTTAGTGCAGGTTCCCAAAGTTCTTAACATTGGGACCCACTTTCTAAAATAAAGACCCATCTAGCTTTAAAAGACTTTAAAAAATTTTTCAACTTACCAGCTGCTCAAGCTCCTGTTTTTATCCATTTTAATATGGGGGGTGCCTTCTGGAACATTTGTTGGATCTGGACTATTCTGGTGGTCTTGCATTCCCCTTCGCCTGACCTGCGATAACAGCAAAGGCATGTTTGTCTACTTGTGAGTAAACACACACAGGTGGCTCAGTTTCAGGGCTCAATACATTTTCCTTGTCTTCTAGGAGGGGGGAACTTCCTTCTTGAGTTTTTAGTGCCTGCATTCATCGGATCAGGACTATTCTGGTAGTATTGCATTCCTCTTAGCCTCCCCTTTGAAGTGGACCAAGGCACAGTTGCCTACTAATGCATAAATGCGTGCATGTGCCTCAGTTTCAATTTCCATAGGGCTCAACACATTTTCCTTGTCAGCTATAAGCTTGTCAGTTTCACGACCCAGCAAAAAGCAGGTCACAACCCATAGGTCAACCCACAGTTTGACAACCACTGGCTTAGTGAAATAAAATTGTTGAAAAAGAGGAAGTTCCCAGCATATGGTGTTGAAGCTCCATCAAATATAATGCTGTCTAAACAGTGCATTAAATCAAGAAATCTTGTAAACGGGGAAAACTGACTGGCTGAAAAGGTTGCCTGACTCAAAACTAAACACATGCACGCACGCACAGAAAGAGAGAGAGAGAAGTCTAGCCAGATTTTTCAGTGGTCAGTTTCTGGGTTTACACCCAAAACCAGTGGTTCCCAAACTTTTAAGGAGATTTACTCCATAGTAAGTCTTTGCAGGCGAGGGGGAGGGCAGCGATGCGATCCCCCAGATCGCTAAGGGGAAGTGAGGAGGGGTACTTTCATTTACTGTGGGTTTGGGCAAGCAGCAGGAGGTGTGGGGAGCCCTGCGCAGCCCTCCACAGGGCTCCCTGAAGCTTGAAGTGTTGAGAAACAGCACACGCAAACCACCTCCTGATTGCGATGCAAAACCGGAAGTTGTTCGCGTGTGCTGTTTCTCAACATTCGAAGCTTTGGGGAGCCCTGTGGATTGCTGAGCAGGGCTCCCTATACCGCCTGCTGCTTGCCCAAGCCCACAGTAAATAAAAGCACCCCCCTGTTGCCCTTAGTGATGCACTCCTTGAGATCACATCGCTGCCTCTGCCTTCCCCTTAAAGGGACAGTGTAGCTTTACACACACTGGTGGATCACGACCCACCAGTTTGAGAAGCACTGCCCTAAACCATATTCAAACAAATGTGCAGAAGCACTTTAAGACTGAACATTCATCTTGTAATAGTTAACTTTTCTTTTTGGCTGAGGTCAATATCTAAAATTTCCCATCGTTGAGAAGGATCAAGAGTGCTAGGAGTGATAAAGGCACTGTAATACTCTGCTTAGGAATGGTTATCCAGCTTCATTGGGTTCTGCCTAACAGAATTTGACTTATGTCCTTAGAGACTGCTGAATAAAACTAGTTCCTATAATTTAATTATTCTTGCACTCAACTATCGTTAATAATCACTATCAGGCTATTATATTTTGGATCATTTAAGGGTGTTCCATATAGCTTAATTTAAGATTTATAAACTTTTTCTTTTTGTCAAGAAGCCTGAGTAATTGAGAAGGGAGCAAGTTCATCAGCAGCAGTGGTTACTGAATCCCAACTCTCTTCCAGGATCTAATCCTATAGTGGAAGTCCATGTGGACCTGTGCCAGCTGTTTAGCTAGTGCAGGTCCTAGACCTTACTCCCCATGCTACAAAGGCTTGCCCAGGGTAAGGGAATGATTGTTCCTTTACCAACAGGAGACCTCCTGAATTGCCACGCACTGCAGGAAGTCCCCTATAGGGCAAGCACAGATTTGATTATCAGACCATGGTTTTCAGCATTTGCAGGGGTTCTTAGAATGGAACTCTTTTGGATGCTTAGGTCTGACTGTATTTGACACCATTATACTTTGGTACCAGATAGTGTTTTTTATTGTGCTTTTTTCGCCTTCCTTGGAAAACAGTGTTGGCTGAAATATCCTTGTGTGTTTAATGCAAAGGCGGCCCAAGGGTGAGGTAACTGTTTTGGGCTGTAATTGAGCAGTGAATGGAAGGGGGGGGGTACAAAAAGACTTGGGTTTCTTTTCATCTCATAGGGACCCTTTTATCTTCTGCTGCTGTTTTTATGTTTTCTTTTTTATATTTTAATTGGCTCCTGTATCATTTGCAGCAGTTTTAAATGGTTATTATTCTTATGTTTTTATCTATTGTATTTTGTCTTATGTTGTACACCACCTTGAGCATAGGAAAGGCGATATAAAAATATTTTCAGTAAATAATAATTAACTTGAGGTAGATATTTCATCGTCTTTAGTATATAACAAACCTTGTGGGTCAGTACCCCGTTGTACTAAACACTGAGGCCATACATTTCAGTTTCCGACTCAGTTTGTTTGCTATATAAATAATGTCTACTAGAAATTTCTCTAACATGTCTAGTTCTCATAATGAAAAAGCACATTTCTGCTACAGAGATAATTACTTGCCATTAGGTTGATAAGAACATAAATTCTATTCATTTCTATCATATAACTTGTCAGTTTCATAAATTTTGTCTACAATCTGCCCCTCCAGTGACAAAGAGCAAATAATTTAATCTTCTACCAAAATGATAATGACTGGCAAATGAAAACCTCATTGAAAAAGAAAGATAGCAGAGCTCAACTTACATTAAAGTCTCAGTTTTTTTGAATTAAATGAGTTGTTACAATTCAGTTAAGCTTATTTCTGTATTCATTATTTTCAGCAAATCTCATCTAGGTCTTTTAGCTCTTTTTTTGAATTTACAGATATTAGGATATAGGGCTAAAATTTTGTTTTGAATCTCTTGAGTTTCATATTTACGCTGTGTCAAGGATGAACAAACCTTTTTCCAGCTACTGCCACCTGTGATGCCATCACGTATTCAGATGTTTTATCGTAAAATGTATGTTATCTGTCTTTTGGGGCATATTTTGTCTATTTTCGTAAGCTGGAAGCTGGCTTGGGCTCAAGAACACAGGTCCCTCAGAGCTGAGATGCAAGTTATGGGCAACTTGAGTGGAGAAGAAATGCAGTTCAAAGAGCAGCTAAGATGGGCCAAACTGGTCGATCAAATTCAGGGAAACTGGCTGAATGACCAAGCAGCCAGCCAGGCAGCTCTCCAAACATAGGTCAGGAGAATGTCTTTCCAGCTGAGTGATAAACAGCCAAGCAGATGGGACTCCTCTACCTTCGGCCATCCAGAGGGGAGCCCACCAATGGCCCACTCAGGTTGACTGTGAGTGGAATGAGCTGGTGGTTCCATCATCTGATGCAGAGTTAGGAACTATGTAGTTAGTATCATCAGGTTTTATAAAAAAAATTTTTAGAATTGTCTAAAAACTTCAGCCATTTCACAACCTCTTTTGTTCAAGCTCATTCAAAATTTGCAGGCAGAAATTCTTAAGGGCACAATGCATTTGTGAGATTCTGCAGCGCTCCAGCACTTTCAGTGCTTATAGAAAGTTGGATAATTGGTTAAAATTAAGTAACCCTTTGTTTTGCCAGATTTCATCCCCATGATTTCTTTGTTCAATTGGTTTTGTTTTCTTCTTTTCCTTTTTTCGGCTTTTAATAAATATTTTTCATCTAACCTTGGGTTGACCTAGTTCTGGGAAAATCAGTTGATTGTCATGCCTCTTCGCTCTGCAGGCGCTACTGTGAGAGTGATTTTAATAGTGATTTGTGAGATTCAGTAGAAAAGGAGGTTCTGTCCAGGGAACCCCTCTGGCTAGCTTGATCTTCTGGGCTGCTGGCAGCAGGTTTAATCTACCAAGCCTTTTCCCCAGAAAACGTGTGTCCAAATAGGGAAGAGGGAAGGGAGCAAGCATGCTAAACACTAGGTATTACTGCCGAGGATCTGTGTGTGGTCATTGGCAGCCCTTCTCTTAACTTTAGTATGTTTAAAATCTGATGGTTCTAGTGTAGTTTTTTTTGCCTTGTGAAGAATCCTGCATTTTATGATACGCCAGGGTTATGACGAAAGGCCTGAGGGGATGTTGTTTGTTATAGCACAGGGGTGTCAAACTCGTTTCATACAGAGGGCCAAATAGCATTCATGATGTCTGCTGAGGGCCGAAAGTGATGTCAGTAGGCAGGAAGTGATGTCATTAAATAGGTCATGACAAAAAATAAGCACTTTTCCTCACTTGGGAACTCATTAGCTGCAAATGACAGAAGAGAAAACATACATATCTTGATCATATTCAATATGTGGGAGAGCTCAATTTTCAAGTGGGCTGCCCTTTTAGCAGTAACACCTCAGTATGGCTCAGCAGCTGTGAGCCTGAGGGCCAGATGAAAAGCTTCCTCAGTTTGCCCCCGGGCCTTAAGTTTGACAGCCCTGTTATAGCAGATCTTTCTGCTGTGTCACGATTATTTGGAAGACCAATGAGAAATTCGGTAAAGACCTGTGTAGATGTATATGCAGTGAACATGTGGTTGCAAATCCCATGGATGTGACTCATGAATGTGTTTTCCCATGCATTAATTGCACATTACTTGGGCTTAATTTATCCCTCCTGGGCACTATAGTGAATTGCAATTATTCTGTGTATGATTCCCATCTAAGTGTAGAATATTTGCTTACATAATGGCTGTACACATTAATCTTCCATTTCTCCAAAACTTTTGCATTTAGAGTGATACAAATGCTTATGGCAATGCTGAGAGTTTTTAATCAAGTGTTTACAACTAACTTGATAAACATGCAGATCATGGTCCTCAGTGAACAGGTTTATTGTGAATTTGGTGAATATGCAAGTGCCATAGATAGTAGAAGAATAATCTAAATGTATTAGGAAGCCAAGTATGAAAATACAGTTTTGAAAAACTTCTTAAAGCACAAAGCAATGCCAGCAAGAAAGCATGTGGTCAATTATTGTGCTATGTTTTTAGGTTCAGATCTGTGTGTAGTTCTAGTGGCAGCATGTGTCTTAGCAGTACTCCTTATTCTTATCAAAACCCAAACCTATGCAGCATTTTGAGAGCTAACAGAAATTATGGTCTTTTATAACAGCATTTAATAATATTAAATTTGACTACACTTAATCTCTTATTTTGGCTGATATAAATCCAAATAAATAATTGCCCTTTTCAGTGATTGCAGAATGTGCCTCTTTTGGGAGCAACAACCCCAGACAGAGGCAAGTTGTTTTATGAATGGCTAGCTATCTACTGGGATGGGGGTGGCCAAAACGAAGTCAGTGAATACTGAATCCCAGACTTCCTTCCTGAGCTAGACATGCCCCTAGTGGCTCAAAAGTTCTACACTAGCAACAAAGCTGGAGTAGCTCTATACTGGAGTAGAGAGGAGTAGAGGAACCCTATACGAAGCAAGGCAGCAACCAGTGCGCAGGTAGGCATAATACACTCCCTTCGACTGGTCTGTCTACCACAATGACACCTTGGATGTGGTAGACAAAGATTGTCCCTTTACCCAGAGGAGACCTCCACAACTGCCTGTATCTGTGGGGGAGGAGGGAAGAATAGGATTGGGCTGTTGAAGCAGTAGGATTTGTGCAGATATATTCTTGAAAAGGAACTAAAACAGAGGATTATATGAATATATTTTGTGAACTCTAAACTGAAAAACTGGGAGTGAGAGAACAAAGGCAAATAAATACATCATTGGAGCAATAAATTCTAATCCTTTAGTTAATTTTAAATACACCTGTTTTCTATAAAAGGTTATTTCTGGCACCCAAGGAACTTGCCCAAAGTGTTATCAGCAATGTGCTAATTTCTTCTGATGCAGTTAACATATGTCAAAGCATTTGCAACATCTGCTGCTCAGGTGTCAAAAAAAACAAATGAGTAAGGATAGGCTACCTGAGGCTGTAATGTTGGCAAAAAGGAGGGAAGGAATGCTAAGGAAGGTTTTCACAAGCGTTGCTAAGAATGTACAGTTTTCTTTGTCCATGGCATTTTTCACTTAGGGGTTCCATAAGTTGTACTGAAGTGGTACAACTCAAGAAGGACTGTAATATGTACACTTTTTGAAATGACGAAGTTCTTAGGGCCAGTATATATGTGCAGCAGAATCAAACAGCAAAGATTTTTCCAGATTATATTACTTGCAATTTTGTGTTGAAGTGTTTTGGATTCATGAAGCTGAGGCCTGGGTGAATGTCCTTTGAATCCAAGCTGCTTAACCAGGTTTGATCCCACTGGGGACTCTAACATTAGGCTCATGTGATCAGCAAACCTTTTGAATTATTAATGCGGTGGGCTTGTACCTTCACACCTTCAAGTAAGTGTTTTTAATTTCCATTATTTCACCATGAACGATCAGTAAACTGTGCACTGTACATTCTTACTGTTCATTCATCAGATTTTAGACCAAGTGGTGTTGAAATTGGACATGATCTTTTTACCTCAGGTGGTTTCTGTGTTCCACTTCAGGCAATCAAGACTTGCCAGAAGTGCAGGTTATGCACTACTCTCGTTGGAAAGTGCTGACTTGCCACACCGCACTTTCAGCATGGGCTCCATTTTCTTCCTGCCTGCATGCTTGGAGCAGGGCACCACACTGGCCAGCAGCAGCAGCACGCATAGTGCCTATGAGCCCCCTGTCCATCTCCCCCTTTCAAGCAGGGCCGAGACTATAAGATGAGGCAGGTGGAGCCACCAGCGAGCCACTCAGTAAAACAAGGGCCATCATGCAGCTAGGCTGCATGTCTGCCTCTTCCCCCACCCATTGCACTGATGGAGATAGCAGCAGATCAGCACGGCCTAAGGGCAGCAGTAGCAGAATGAGCCCCAACAGAAGGTCATCTCCAGCTGACCAGGGGCCCCAACCTGCCCATACAGGGCCAGAGATGCAGCCTCCCAGATTGGCTTTGGTGAGTTCATTCCCTCCATGTTAAGACCTGGGCATCACCATGGGCAGCAGGTTGAACAGGATACTGCCTTAGCTGACTCTCTCCCTACAGCTGCAATTAATTCTCAATGCCATGGATATGTGTACTCAAGGAGATCCCAGGGACACTGCCTCTCCAGTTATCCAGACGCCCCCCTCTTTATCAGACCCTCGGCCTGCCCCATGGGCCTAGGGAGTAGATTTGTCAGGATTGACTGTATGGATAGATGAGCTCAAAAGCAACACATTTTAGAACATTATTTATTATATGTCCTGAGTTAGTCTGCATGTGATTTGTTCAGAAGTACAGAAGGGCTCATGGCTAGACTTGCACTGAGGTACTATTTGTTTGTTTCCAGAATGGAATTTGGATAACTTGGAGTTATCCAAGTTGCTGTAATGGCGGCTCAAAAAAAGTGTTGTGCCACTATGTGAATCAGAACAGCTATGAACATACCATTCATTTGGGATGTGCACAAGCACGTCTAGCCATAAAAGCAGCAATGTCCCTTGAATTCCCAAAGTAAAAGTGGGTCCAATCCTAAGTGTGCTGCTCACTAGCATTACATCTTCCATGCTAGTGCTGACTGCCATAAAGAAGACAGCGTCAGTTGCAAAAGGTACTGCAACAGTGTGCTGTATGGAGTGCCAGCAGGAAAGCCTGCAGCTTCCTGCCCACTCCACTGCTTCTCTTTCAGCTCACTTGAACAGCTAAGTCAGCAGGAGGGGGTGGGAGTTATGGGAGAAGGCAGAATGGGGACAGAGGGGTCAAAATGAGGCAGGGGGAGGCACAGATTGGGCCCAGGAGGGGCAGGATCAGTGGTGCCTGCACAACCAATACCCTAAGCCCCTTCCCTATTTAAGGTAGTACAGGTCTGAGTAGACTCACACTGTGTTTCAGAGGCATGCCCCTGAGAGCTTCACAACTGCCCTCCCACCACAGGATGCATCGGTTGTTGTTTTGGCACCTCTGAATTGGTGGGAGGGAATAGATAGGATTGGAATGTTAATTTATGCAAATAATGCAGGTGTGTCTGAAGTTTTTTGTAGTTTGAGTTGTTTAAAATTTAGGAAAGCTGATGGTAAGGGGCTAGGTTTTCTGCAAGGCTTGGATTTTGATTTGGGTTGGTTGCTGAATGCAGTATTGTCCAGTATCAGCATTAAAAGCCAAATCTAAAAAGAAAGGAATTGAGGTAGGAATTGCTGGTAAGTAGGGAATACTTAGTGATGTATGTACTATTTTGTACGAAACGCGGTTATAATTATAGTTGGTAATTTGATTTTAGACCCTAGCATTCCATATTTAATTTTAAACATTCCAGTAATTTAGTTCCAAAAGCCAATGTTCCTTTGTTACAGTAAGCTAAAAATCAATTTGCAACCTTATTCAGCTCCCGCCAGGCTAGAGTCCCAGCTTAATTTATTTTTCAGAGAAATTGCTTCATTTAGTGAAACAAAAAAATGATATATGGTTAAAAAGTTTCAATAGGAATACACACACACACCACTGTTTCTTAACAATGTGCTTTACTTAGGTATTTGTACTCCTACACCAAATAAAATGGAGATAGGTTTTATTTGAAGAAATTTGTTGATAAGGACAATGGATCAGCCATAGACCTCCGCAGCCCCGCACCCGGGGCAAAGCTCCGCAACGGTGCCCCCCCGTGGGCTGTTGCCACCCCCCCCCCCTACTTACCAGAGGCTCACAGAGTATCGCAGGCCTCTTCCGGCGCTGGGGAAACCTCTGTGAGGTTCCCCGGCGCTATAACCTGTGCTTCTGGCAAACCAGAAGCACAGTTTCCGCCCCTGTTGGGAGCGTCAGAGAGGCTTCCGTAGCGCCCTAGAGGCTGGCGCTCGGGGCATTTGCCACAGGTCAGCCTATGGCAGGCACGCAACTGCAATGGATGGTTCTGTTACAGGTATTCTGTTACAGGTATATACATTGATATATGGCAGCACTTCCCAAACTTATGTGACTGGCCATGCCTCCATGGCTTACTCCCAGAAGTAAGTGCTGATGACGTGCAATGTGACATCAGTGACACATCCAGGTTGCAGCAAAAAAAGGCTGAAATAGCATAAAAAAGGCCAGGGAGAGCAGGTGAGCTCTTCCGCAGTTCTGCAGGCAGCCTAGCCCAGCCCACTACTCCAGACCTCCACGCATTGCTCTGTCATGTTGTGTTACACTTGTGCTGCCAAGCAACTCGGCCTGTGCCAGCCCTGCAGTGCTCCCAGTGCCAATTTCTGCAATGCCTCCAGAAATTGCGACTCCCAGTTTGGGAACCTCTATGTATATAATCTTGATGACTTACTTTTTTAACACTTTCTCTCCCTTAAGCATATTTGTATACTTATTTTCAAGGACAGGTATGCATCAGCTCTGATTTTAAATTCCAATGTCTTAAGAACAAATAGGCTGCAATCCAAACAAATGCCTGTGTGCAACCAGTTCACAGCTTCAGTTCGATTACATGTCTTACTTCACTGTACTCTTAGTCCTTTGCTAACTCCTTGTCAACCCTATTCTATAAAAATATCCAACATAGGGTCTTGAGGGCAATTTAGAAGGGCTTCTTCTCTTGAGGCTATCACTAGGCTTCTGACATCTAGGCTATTTGACATAGAAAGGCAAGAGATTTTAGGTGCAGCACAAAAAAAAGTTCCCCTTTGAATTTTCAACTTAAAAGTACATTTGGTCAACAACCAAAATATCTGTCCTTCCTAGTGTGCCCCCTGGAGAGGAGGGTCTTCACCTTAGCATTGTAATGTGACCCCCTCTAACGATTTACTTGGCAGATTTAGAAATGCCTCTAGGGAAGAATGCCTGTGTAGCTGCAATTTAGGCAAGGTAGAATCTTCTATACACATTTTGTTGTGCTGTCCCAGACATCAAGCGTTAAGACATCAATATTTCTGTGCCTTGCTCGGCAATAAAATAGGGCATTCTGAGAATGCTATCATTCAATTCTTATTGGTGGGTGATATCAAAACATATAACCCTCTCACTTGCACAGTTCCTAAACCTGAGCAACTTGAATCGTGCTAAGTTATCGGTCTCTAGTAACTTAAGAACATAAGAATAGCCCCACTGGATCAGGCCATAGGCCCATCTAGTTCAGCTTCCTGTATCTCACTACAGCCCACCAAACTAAAGGGAACTATTGAGTAGTCTGCAGTATGGTAAAGTTTGTAAAGTAATTGGCTGTCTCTTACTATAATACATGTATGCGCAATGTATATATGTATGTATAGGAGTATTTGTATATGCGCACATGTATATACATATATATGGGTTTGGTTTCTACCATTTCTGCACGGAGTTGTAATTTTTCAAATATCTATGCCTAATAAAGGTTTGTTGAGTTGAGTTCAAATAGTTCCACTTGACTTGGGATGCTCACACAAATGTCAGGCTAATTACTGCACATTAAACAGTGACAAGTAATGTTGACAGTATATATTATCCAATCAAGAAGTCACTAGATACAGTTAAAAGATTTTGGAAAACTGCTTGCTTAACTGCAATGCTAGAAAAAGTAGGTTTTGTTAGATTTGTAATGTTGGGGGATAGCAGTGGCACAATTTATCTTGCAAAACAGGTTTTGATTGACTTCATCCTATTCTGATCTGCATACGTAGTGTAATCATGGTGGGAGGTAGGACTGGGCTGTCAGGCTACAATCCTATGCACACTTACCTGAGAGTAAGCATATAAAATTGAACACAGTGGGATTTACTTCTAAGGGCACAATCCTAACCCACTTTCTAGCATAAGGGCAATGCAGCTCCAAGGTAAGGGAACAAGCATTCCCTTACTTTGAGGAGGCCTCTGTGAGTGACACCCAACTACAGGATGCAGCAAACGTCCCATTGGCACAGCTATGCCAGTGCTGGAAAGTGGGTTAGGATTGGGGCCTAAGTCAATAGATATAAAATTGTGCTCTTAAGGACTGAGAGATGATCAGCTGGATTCATGTGTCTTTGTGTTCTTTACCTCTGCAATATATTTTCACCCATATTTGAGCATGAGGGTGACTTTTCAAAATCATAATGACTTGGATCCAAAGAACTGTGAATAGAAACAGGAAATGCTTTCATGTTATTTTATGAGCTCTTGCTCAAGGGGTCCAATATACCAGTAGTTTTGTAACAGGTACAAAAAGCATGTTGACTACAGAAGATATGATCACTAAAACAATTCTAGTGACCATAAAAGGTCTTGCCTAACACTTTGCAGAAACAGAAGAACCTTTGGAATCCTTTGAGGTAACTTTTCTCATGCACTGAGTGGCATCACTGGGGAGGCGGGGGGCAGACCGCACCGGGTGATGCACACGGGGGGTGACGCGCACTGGGGGGGTGAAATGCTAAAATCACGGTGGTTAGGAGTAATGCCATCATGTTATATACCGTTGGATGCAGAATTTTGAGAGGAATGCAATGCAAAAAACCAGAGTGAAATATCTCCTTTCTATCAAAGGTTATGGCCAAAAAACTGGAGAACAAAAATGCATAGATCCCTATGGAGAGTAAGTGAGCCGTATTGCGTGTTTACTCGTAAGTAGGTGAACGTGCCTTAGACCATTGGAAAGAGCAGGCTGAGAGGAATCCAACAACACCAGAATGGTCCTGATCTAAAGAACGCAGCCCCCCAAAACACCTGAGAAGGTAGTTCCTCCCTCCAAGTAGATGAATGTATTGAGCCCTATGGAAAGCGAAACTAAGCCTCACGGTCAAGTTTACTCACGAGTAAGCAAATGTGCCTTGGCTGGTGTGGAAGATCAGGTGAAGGAGAGTGCAAGGCTACCAGAATAGTCCTGATCCTATGCACCTGGAGCTAAACAAGTGCTCCAGAAGGTAGCCTCCCTTCCCCCCACTAAAAAGGATCAAAACAGAGGCTTCAGCTGATAGGGTGAACCTTTTTGAGACTTGCAGAGCCAGGTGGATCCTGACAGTGATCTGGTTAAATCAGAAGTTCTTAAATTGAACTGGGCACTGGGTAGGGCTACAATCTCACATGCTAAAATATATGTGGGCTTAGCATCAATATACAGGTCCAACCTTGTTATACATAAATTTTTTATAAACAGATTTGACTCAACATGAATGGCCAATGCAAATGAGAAGGAATGTGCTGATTCCTGGAGAAGGGGAAAAATGCATCCCTTTAAAATCACAGTTTAAAAAAAAACTGCTTTTCTTACTGTTGTAGAGAGGCAGTCATGCAAGCGATAATTCCATTCTTCAACTGAACCTGGCAAAGGCAGGGGTTCCTCTGCATTTCTAATTGCTGACTGCCTCTCTACAACGTCAAGAAATTATTATTATTAACATTATTAACAGTATTTATATACCGCTTTTCAACTAAAAGTTCACAAAGCGGTTTACAGAGAAAAATCAAATAACTAAATGGCTGTTAAAGAAAAGCTGTTTTTAAACAACCTAAAACTGCTTTTATTTAACACATTTTTTATATCAGCAGGGATTTCCATAATCAAACCCCTGTGGATGTCGAAACATGACCTTATTCCATTAGGAGCAACAGAGGGGCAAGAAACCTGGGAGTGGGTCTTTAAATCTATTTTTCCACTGATTTTTTATCCACGGCTTTTTTTTTTAATTCACTAGGGGTTCTAGAACAGAACCCTGGCAGATAGCGAGGGACGACCTGTATAATTCTTATCAATGTTCCAAATAGGAAGCTTGAATTTTGCTGTCCACCTCAAATATAAGAATTTATATGAATGGCAATTTATCTTTTTTCACTGGCAGACCCCAGAGAATGTTGTGCCATAACTCTGGCAAGGTTCAACATTATTCCTTCAAGGGTGACAGCTCGGAGATATAGTAAGATTCCCTATCAAAACCATCTTTGCCCTTGTAACATGGGGTTGGTTGAATCTCTTCCACATATATTTTTCTCCTGTGCATAATAGTGCCCACCCCACCTATCTAATGCCCATTCTGGTTAATAGGGTGGGTCTTCCAGATATGGTAAAAATTAAGCTATTATTAAATGATTGCTCACCCTCAGAGTTGAAAACGGTTTCAAAATTCTTGATGGCAGTGATAAGCCATAATGACTGAATGATGTCTTCAGTCCTATAACCGAGAGGGTGGTAGTCTATCTGTAGCTGATGGTGGCAAGTAGACCCATGAGAGGCTATCAGTATATTCTATTTGTTAGACCAGTATATTCTACATGGGACAAATATACCTGATTTATTTAGATGCTATGTATCCTTATATATCATAGGCTTATACTCACTACTGTTCTCTTTGTTGTGTGGTTGTTATGTATGCCAATAAAGGTCTTATCTGAAAGAAATGATGAAAATAAAATAACTGTGCTGACAGTCCATTTCT
The DNA here is from genome assembly GCF_035046505.1 of Tiliqua scincoides. NCBI lineage: Eukaryota > Metazoa > Chordata > Lepidosauria > Squamata > Scincidae > Tiliqua > Tiliqua scincoides. The sequence continues at coordinate 112,744,877 of NC_089823.1, forward strand.
GATTAACTTTCCAGCACAAATACAGCCATGCCAATGGAGTGTCCACTGAATGCTGGGGTGGAAGGAGGCAGTTATGGAGGCCTCCTCAAGGGAAGGGAACTTTTACTCCCTTACTTTGAGGCTGTATTGTGTTTGCATTGGCACTAGAAAGTTGGTTAGGATTGGGCTGTAAGAAAAAAAAAGTTCACAAATGGACATAATTTTGAAAATAGGACATAAATATATTCTGTAATTGTTCAAAGTGCACTAAAATTGTTGTTAGATCATCCAGATAGTAGTTACCATATACAAACTCAGCTTCTTGGAATAGAAATTTTGTACCCCATTGTGCAATTTTCATCAGCTTTGGTGTTCAAAACAAGGCAATTTTTCTTGCTGTGAGTGCAAAATGAATTACACAGATTATGTCTCTGTTTTTGTGCCTGCATACTCTCACACATTCTATGAAGTGTTTATTTTGTCCTTCCTGGGGGAAAATGCATGACTACAAATGGTACAGTTTGTTTATTTGTTTGGCCTTATGTCTTTTTTCATTTGATAGAGGAAATTAGTTGTTTTTAAACAGTTTAGAAGCATATTTATCCCAATGGAAGTTCTTGAAATGTGTTACAATGATTAATTCACATATCCAATACTAGAAATCATTAAGAGCCTTGTGAATAATTATTAGAACAGTAACATTTATGGCAATGTTTTGAAATAAAGCAGAATAAAAAATGAATAAAAAATGAATACAAGCTGTACATGGAAATATTTTGCATGAACATTTGGATATAAGATTTTTATTTAGGATGGAAGTAGTGTTGTTGTTATTTGTCATCATTTGCACCTTATATCTTAGTATGTTTTCTTTATTTTAGGACCCACTAGCTCCCATAGCTAACAAAAACCTAGACTAGACCGAGTCTTACTTGTGGTGGTGATGTGGCATAGCAAAGGTCTTCTACAGTCTTGTGCCACTTAGTGACAAGGATGCAGACTGGCACCCCTGTTGTCAAGCAGGGCTTGACGCCATGCGAAGCCTCCAAAGGCAAGGGGAAGCTCCGTTCGCCTTGCCTCCAAAGGCTTGTCTGAACCTCCTAGAGGCAGCACACAGGCAGCACGATTGGGGCATTCTGAGCCTCGCAAAGGCAGCGTGCAGATGTGCACTGCCTCTGGGAGGCTCAGAAAAGCCTCCAGATGCGAGGGAGCAAAGCTCCCCTTAGCTTCGGAGACTTGAGGGGTGCAACCTCCTGACCAGCGGTGGCCATCACATATGCAACCTGTTGCTGGCCAGAAGGTCAATAAGAAACACACACCTGTACTTTGCTTGAACAAGAGTTGGTGCTGATACTCTAGAATATTGGAATGCAATGTAATGACTTCCAATCGGCTATGCTGCATAGGGAGAGTGGGTAAGGAGAGGGCAGTTGCCAGGTCCTCCACTCTGAATCACTATTACAGGTGTGCACCACTTAATGATACGTTCTCCAATCCCTGTTCTTATGCCATTAGGTCATTAAGTGAACATTCAGTCCAATCTATTGCCTTTGTCTCCCATCTCCCATAGCCTGCAGCAGATTGCCTCTTTTTTGCATTCAGAGTATCTTTGTTGTGTAAACACTCTGCTGCAGGCTATGGGAGATGCGATTGCCTTATTGTGCTTTGACCACTGTCATATATGCAGTTCATCATTAAGCGAATGGTTGATAAGCGGTGCACGTCTATATTGTAAAAAGAAAATGACCGTTTTGGTCAGATTTGTGCACAGAAAGTGATATTGATCCCAAATCACTCTTTCTAAATTGAACAGTGTCATCCAATTAACCTGAAAGAAAACCCCCCATTATTGAAACTTTATATCTGAATAACATATATTCAGAAAAAAATAATGTCCAAAAATTCATTCTGTGGTTATCCAGGAGACGTTTAACTTTCTAATATTGAGTGAATGATATTACTTCAGTTATGTAAATTGGATAATAGACTAGACTGAGAATTACCAAGAATGTTCCGTATGCCAGATTGAACCAAACATTAGTGACATTCCTTTAGTAGCCTCATTATTTTTAGACACTAGCATACATCCCAAAGTTATAAAACAATGTTTATTAGCAGATTTATTAAGAATATGTGATAGAGACAGGATTAGATTAAGTACTTCACACAATGCGTTGTTAATTCATGATGAATTGCACCAGAAACTATGCTTCACCAGGTGAAACACTAGAGTTTAATATGTTATGTACCAATACCTGATATTAAATTTTAATGAGTATGCCACTATCAAAATGTGACAAGAGTAGTAATTTGACTGGAAAATGCAATTTGTCAGTGTTTTCTATTCACCTCTTAATTAGAAGCTACTTTTGGAATTTCTTAAATGGAAGAGGCGGTTATAAATATCTTAAATCAATCAATCAAAATCAGAGTTAAATGGGGCTTGAATCATATTAGGTTAATCCATAAACTAGAAAAACTGCACAGATACCAGATTTCGGCACATATTTTGAAGCGTTATCACCAGTGTCAATGTAGATGTTGAAAGTGATTCAGTTGGAAGGAATTCAGTGATTCACTTTTTCTATAAAACAATGTTTATATATTTTCAGAAATTCAACTAAAAATTATATTTAGTCATAAAGTCATAACTCATCAGAAAAGTCCACCATTCAATTTTGATCAAAATTTGCACAAAATACGAAACAATTGTGAAACTATATATAAAAATAGCCTTGTTGAGGAAGTCTTGGAAATATTACACCCCAGATGGTTTATTTTTGGCCCAATCCTATGTGGGAAATGTGCATTTGATGCAGGGTGCAGGTCTGAGTTGACCTGTTGTGGCTACTGGAGGTTACCCAGGGCAAGGGAACAAGTGTCCCTTACCCTGAGGAGGCCCCCATCAGCACGCAGGAATTTGGGTAGGATTGGGCTGCCCAAGACATATTACTAGTTTGCTTGGGCCAGAGGACTAAGGGCCCAATCCTATCCAGTTTTTCAGTGCTGGTGCTGCTGTGCCAATGGGGCATGCACTGCATCCTGCAGTGGAGGGGCATTCACAGAGGCCCCCCTCAATGTATGGGAACATGTATTTCTTATTTCCTTACTTTCATTGCAGCTGCAATGGTGCTGGAAAGTTGGATAGGATTGGGCCCTAAAGCAAATGTAAAGGACTTGTAAAGGGAATGTCAAAATACTGGTGGCAAAGACCTGAAGGCAAATTCATCTGCCAGTTGTGAATGTTTAAGTAAGCATCAGAACATGATGATTATGCATAAAATAACACAAAAACCATTTGAGGATAGCAATTGCTCTGCCATAAATTAATTTGTACAGGATTGGCAGATATTTATTGTATATTGGAATAATGTCATGTCTCATGAAAATGTTGTCTAAAGTTTACTGTTACTGAGTTAGGTCATAGGATGATAGAATGATATACTAGGTGATTTTTCTTAGGACATCTTTAAATTTGCTCTTTATATTTGTCTCTTTATGTGTGAGTTGTGGGCAGCCCAATCTTAAGTTGCTCTGATGTAGTGGGGCCACATGGTCTCCACTGCATCCAATGCAGCTTTGAGGCAGGCTGGAGGTCTTTTTGGGGTAAGGGGATATTTTTCCCCTTACCCTGAGTAATGTCCCAGCCTGCCTTATGGGGCTACTCAAATCTTTGGCCGCTGTATAGCTGACGGAATTCCAAGTGGCCTGATGTAACTCTGGGAGGCCTGAGATGGATATGGGAGATGAGGCCAGATCCATCCCCATTCTGCCCTCCCCTGCAACACTTCCTCCCAGCCTCCCCAAACAACCTCCCTGCACCACTGCCCAGCACAAACCTTACCTCTGCCAGTGGCCATCGGGCTGGATCCAGCATTGGTGGGATGGCACAGGCCTCCCTGCCAGTGCTGCCTGCTCTCTGAATGTCATGATGTGCCTAACAGCATGTTTGCAACAACTTCCACTTGTGCAGGGACCACTGTGCTGATGGATCATCGATTTAGGATTGAGCTGTCATTCTTGGAACTTTTTTCTTTCTTTGACTGAGATATTGTGTATTAGAATATAATCATTGTTATACTGGTCTTTTTATTTTTATCTTTAGCTTTTTTGCATTTGGTTTTGCGTTACTATATTTGCAATTTTAATAAAAAGAAACACCAAATAGTTCAGAATATGCTAGTGAAGCATAGGAGTAAGTAAGTCATTTGGAAAACATTCCTCGTTTGAAATCCTATGCACTTTATTGTGTACTAATGGAGAGTATTAAATATTAGACTTTGCCTTACCTAGCGCCAGTTAACTGGAACTCCCATTTGCCAATGCCGGCTCAGTGGAATACATTCCCAAGCAAGTCAACATTGCCATCTTTATACTTATGGGGCCCAGGTGTCTAACATTCTATTGCTTCTTGTGTTGCCCCATAATGAAGCTTGTGTGGGCTACAATCTTGTTGGATCCAGACATCCCTTCCAGTGCATAATAAATGGAAGATGATAGGCAGCCCAATCATGAGCTGTCAGGAGCGCCCAGGCTTGGTGGCACCAAGAAGGGCTGCCGCCAAATCCTGTGCCTCCCGCGCTACCGCAGGAGGTGTCTCGGGAGAAGGGGACGTTCGTCCCCTTCCCCCGAGTAAGGTAAGCAGACCCGCAATGGGGTTACTCACATTACCGCCGACCAAAAGGTTGGTGGTAAGGAAAAGGCACTTGTGTAGGGCACGCAGCCCTACTAGAGTGCCCTAGATCCTTTGGAGCAGAGCTCCGCGGATCCACCTCCCATCACTCCCCCCCGCACGCCTCCAGCCCGCCCCCCCTTCCCGTGTCACACCTCCCCGGCATGCCTCCCACCCACCCTCTCTCCACTCCCCCCTCCCTGGAAGGCCTCTTCCACGCCCCAATCCACGCCCCCGCCTCCCATTCTGCAGCTTTGCGGTCCAGGAGACCACCGAGCCACAGAACCTGGGCGACTGCCCCATGCTAGCCCAGCACCAGCCAGCGCTGGATTAGCAGCGGTGGGAGCCTGGCAGTGAGCCCTACAAACGTGCCTTTTGACATGTTTGCCACCGTGGTAAGGCGGCATGGCTCCATGCCGCCAACCACAGGATTGGGCTCTGAGTTGGCCCAACTATGTTTAGATTAGAGATGTAGAAAACCTTCATTTTCCCATATAAATAATGCCCCAATCCTGTTCCCCACCAGTTTACACAATGCAGCTGCACTGCATCACATGGCGGGGGTGCACCAGACAGCCTGGGAGAGGTAAATATAAATATTTATTACTTTTCTGTAGGCAACCTGCCTGCTAATGTGTCTCCTCAGACCTATGCCAGCTATTTAGCTGGCACAAATCTAAGTAGGCTCATGGGCCGTGTTGGGCTAGGAAAAGTGGGATAGCACCTTTGCATACACTAGTGCCACCGAGATCCACCCCATGTCCATCTCACTCCCTACCTCAGTCTTCCCCTGAACTGCCCACAAACCAGTCACCACCTTACTTGCTCTGGTTGAGGTTCTACACACCACTATCACTTACATGGGGCTTCCAGCTTTATGTGCTGGTGTTCCCACAGCACACAACAACAGCATGACCTTTATGACATCTTGGGATCTGCTGCTGTAAGGCCATAGTAGGATTGGGCTGTAATTGGTGCTGTTTCAAGATATTCAGTCTTAAATCAAGAGCCTTAAAAACTATCTGAAGTATATCTAACCATTTTCACAATACATTTGATTAGGATGAAAGTATTTGTGTACCATTTTTTTTGCTTGTATAATTAGTGATATCAACAGAGTCTTTTACTTTCAATGGTTTTCATGTTATATAAGCAGCTGCTAATTTATAATTTTCAGTTGGCAGCATTAATCATTAATGTGCTATCCACATCCTCAGAAAATGCAATTAAGTGATATTACGGTTCCATATGGAACCGTTAAACACTTATCCATTTTTCATCCTGAAACAGGTGTTCATTTTTTTTTTGTTTCAGTTCATTCAACATACTTTCTGTGACAATTTTTTTTTGTTTTGCATTGTCTTAAAACTTAAAGACAAAGATTCATAAATTTCTACCATTCAATTTCCTATGTTCTTTTTTGTTGTCTCTTTTTTGTCTCAGATAATTGGTTTAAATATATAAATAGCATTTTTCTGGACTTTGTGGAAGGCAAAATTGTTATCACATATACCAAATTATGTTATGATTTAAAAGAAGTGGAACAGCTTGTCCTTTGGGGGGGGGGGGAAGCCAACAGTGAACTGGAAAAGCCAGATAAGTCCTAAAGGATAGTCATGCTGTGAGTGCTCTTTTGAGAAGTTGGGTTACAAACTTATCAAAGATGACAAAAATAATTCACAAAATTGTTTAGATTTTTTTAAGTGGTTTTATTTTTCATAGCATAACAGCAAAAACATTATTTGGGAATGTTCAACCCTCATATTTTAGAAGTAGTAAAGAGATAATGATACTTGGAGAACATTTTGGTTGTTCATCTAGAGTACTCTCTCATTGCAGAACATGAAAGTATACCAATGAAAGATAATTAAGTTTAATCACTGAGCCATTCTTTCTTTGTGCTAATTTGTTATTAAAAAAAAAAGATTTAATTAATTTATTCTACTTACAGTTCTGTGGAGCAAATTATAGGAAGGGCCTTGGATCTGTGATGGAACAGAAGGTCCCAGGTTCAACCTAGTATAGTTATTCATTTCCACAAATTTGTAGTTTACAGTCTTATATAAACAAACTAATATACAGTATAGGTTGCAGATATACGTCTAATCTCTGGGAGTAAGCATTGCATGCCTATGTGCTAAGTTGTGGCTAGTTTCACTCTACCAATCCTGTAATATTCCAAAGCGAAAATTCCATTCCTTTTGTGACTAAGTATAATGCAGTACATGTAATAACATTACCCACAACCTTAAACTGCAGAAAAACACTATTACAAATAGCTACATTTTTCTTCCTTTCTTAAGAAATGTTCGTGGAAATTTTTTAATAATTGTGTGTGTGTGTGGGGGGGGGGAATACAACATTTGGGAACAGGGCCGCGACACTACTGATATTTCTCATAGCCCATAAAAGTAACCAGCTGACAATCCTAATGTTCAGTCAGTCATGGCCAACAAGAATCTTCCCCTATGTTGAACAGTAGTAGAGAGGTGAGGTGTGTGATTGCCTGCTGGCTCTCATAGTAGGTACCCAGCCCCATTTACACATGTATGCCCAGGTTCCCAAACTGATAGGCTATGTGCATCAAGTGTTAAACAGTCTGCTACTGGGGGAGGGCACTGCTGCCCAGTCACCAATATAGACACAGAGGACTGAGTGGCTGGTAAAGTGAAACTTTTTTTAGGTGGGTCCCAATGCTATAAAGTTTGGGGACCACCGCTTTAAATAAAGAAATAAAAGGCTTGTCAGACAACAGTATGCTTCATTTTAAATAGAAAAAGAAACATAAATAGATGTATATGTAGTATTGAAGTATATATCTTTAACTTAAAGCTAAAATGAGTTAATTTTTACATTACGGGCCCAATCCAATTTTCCAGTGCTGGTGCAGTTGTGCCAGTGGGGTGTATACTGCATCCTGGGGTGGAGGGGCAGTCACTGGGGCATTTTCAAGGTATGGGAACATTTGTTCCCTTAGCACAGGGCTGCATTGTGGCTACACCAGAGCAGGAAAGTTGGATGGGATTGGGCCTTAGGTCCCCAAGATACATGCTGGTTCCACTTCAAAGGTTTGTCCAGAAGTCAGAATGTACATAGGGTGGCTTTTGCCAGCCCAACGCTTTTGCACTGCACAAAAGCACCACAGTGGACGCACTATGCTTGTGTAAAAGCACCGATGCAGCCGTCCATAACTCAGACTCCATAACTTGGATGTCCGTAACTTGGAACCAAGCATTATGTGCAGTTTTAGGATATAGAATGGGATTAATTTAAATGTACCCATAGTGATACTTTCAGTGGATGATTCCAAAGATAAGTACTGACTTTGTAACTTTCATGGTAATGAGGGAGTAGGAGTTTCAAAGTCAGAAATGGCAATTAGATTACTAGCTTTTCGAAGCTTTAAGCTAGGTAGGGGTGGAACTAAGTTTAGAAGTTGTGCGTGCTATTTATCCATAAAGCTCTTTAAATGGCTGTGTGGGCAATCAACGCTGGCAACAGTAACTGGAAGGGAAGAAGCAAACCAATGACAAGAAATAATATTTTTTAACATGAACGACTGTTTAACATATGAATGTTATCAATAATGAATAAATGATTTGATTATATTAGGGAATTCTTATTACAAGGGGCATTTTAAATGAATGGTATTGGACTGAAATATCTGATTATTAAAAAAAATTTAAATGTGCTTTAAGTGTTATCAAACAAATTCAAAGCTTTTGCAATATTTACATGTAACAAGTTATTTCCTTCTTTCAGTGACTTCACTATGTTGATGCCACATAATAGTTGTGTTTCTGGTTAGACATTATTATGACTCCTTCAAAGTAACCCAAAGCACTTAAAACAGATCTTATGCAAACTCTTTCAGCTTAGCTTACTCAAGAAAGTATCTTGCTCTGTGTCTGCTGAAAGTAAAAAGAAGTTGGTCACAGTGTTGGGTTTGCTTTCACTTGTAGTCTGAGGCCCAAATCGCACATGCATGGAATAAGCACATATTAGAATGCGAACTCATGTGGGTTTCCTTATCCCATGGATTTCATGCCACGGAATATCAACATATCTCTTTTACTCTTGTTAAACTCTTTGGATTCTATCACAAAGGTTTTTTAACATGTGGTTGTGAAACACATGATGTATGTGAATTTGGTAGGTGAGATCTTGTCTTGGACTGGCTGCCTGGAGAGCCTTTCTTTGTCGAAGCTCCTCCACTCCTTGCTTTTGGCTTGAAAGGGCAGCTCTCTTCCTTGCTAATGTTGAATAGGTGAGACAGCAACAAACACTGCTTTTGTTTACCTTTTGGTCTATCTGCTTAGGATTTAGGTGGGAGAGAAGAGAAAGGAGAAAGCCAATAGCACTTTGATTCTGTTCTGCTGCCAGGGGTGTGTGTGCTGACTGTTTATAGTACCATGTGTATGTTTACTCAGAAGCAAGTCACATTTTGTTTAATTGGGCTTACTCTCAGGACAGTATGTATAGGATTGCAACACAGGTCTTGGGGAAGGAGGAGGCTCACAATTTGTCTCTTAGATAAATGCCTGGTATCTCACCCTTTTGCTACTTTTATGTATTTTTTGGCACTTTAACCCCTTACAAGCCTTTATAAGTTCAGCAAGTAAAAGCTGCTATAACGTTATCTTGCAGGTAGCCTTTGGACCCAATCCTAAGCGGTGTGTGCCAGCTCACCGCCAGCGCGCACTGTTGCAAACATGCCGTAAGGCATATTTGTGGGCCCTAGCACCAGTGCTCCACTAGTGCTAGCCCAGTACTGCCTGGTGCTGGGCTAGCACCAGGTGAGCACCAGAGCTCCACTCCGCTCACGTGGACTGCCAAGCAGTGTAGATGGGGGCATGGGGGGAGGCAGGGAGGGGGGAGGTGGAGGGAGGGCGGGGAGAGGGTGGGGAAGAGGCATTCCTGGGGGAGGGAGGCGGGACCAGTGGAGCTTTGCTTCACCGGATCCAGAGCCTCTGTGTTAGGCTGGTTGCCCAACCTGGAGACTCTTGATTCTACGCTGACAGGGCTACTCACTTTACCCGGGGGAAGGGGATGAAAGTCCCCATCTCCTGTGGAGCCACTGGTGGCTGCCTGGAGTGCGCAAGGTGGGGTGGCAGCCATTTTCAGAACCACTGCAGCCCTGCAAACCAGGCAGCTCAGGATTGGGCTGTTCGTCCTTTACCCATTAATATAGATAGAGAGTTTGTGCTTTTCCGGTCAGGATTGAACTTTTCTGGCTATTCTCTCCCCCAGGATTGGCATGATCTCAGTGAATGGGCAGATAAACCTGCCATCTAGGTCACGGGGTTAATCCAATGGTTTTCAGACGATGCCCCAGCCTGAAACCCTGGGCTCTTCTCTCTTAAGTAGCAAGTAGGGGGGTATGTGATGCTGGGCATGGTGTCTCTGCCTTCCCCCCCCCCCGCCCCCACTTCCTGCAGCAAAGGCTTAGTGGCTGACAAACTCAGAGTTTTGAGAACCACTGGGTTAATCTATGAGAGCTTTGAATAGCATCCCGGCTCCATCTGCTGGGCGGTACTGGTTATTGCATCCCATTTGGTGAAACCTTTTTTGTGTGTGTGCGCTTTCCAGCCAGCTCAGGAATTTTCCATCAACTTGCTTGTATTTTTACTGCGTACCTTTATTTTCCCCATATTACTTAGATCCCTTTTCATTTAGACTTCTAAAAAAACTAGTCACATGTTGACCCTTTGTCTGCTTGATTTATTTTCTTGGGTAATTCAGTGGTTTATCATATCTCTTTGTTCTGCAGTTGCTACTAGAGGTTTGAATTTTAATAAGCACTCCCAAGGTTCAGTGCTGTCCTGGGAGGGGTTTTTCCCTCAGACAGCCCTCCTTGGTCTGACTCTGTAGCTTGGGATGATGGCCACAGTAACAAGTTACCAAGTTGTTTTTCCTTATTCAGCCTCTGGTCAAGTAAATGGAACGGGTGGGGGGGCTGGAAGGGGTGCAGGTGCATCATTCCCTAGGCACTATCCTGCTTGCTCAACCTTCTTTTCTCACTCCCTCTCCTTTCTCTGACAATCTCACAAGCTATCTCTCGCATAGGTTTTCTTGCTGAAAGTGCCTGCATTATGCAAGTGGCTTTTCTTCCATCAAGCAATCTTTCTTGAAGTAGCTACCTTGACTACTGCGAACAAGTGCTACTTTTAAAAAAGTGATTAAATGTACTTAACATACTATATTCATAAATTCATTATTATTCATCACATTTTTATACCGCCCTTCCTCCAAAGAGCTCAGGGCGGTGTACACGGCTGCTCCCCTCCTTTTTTCCTCACAACAACCTTGTGAGGTAGGTGAGGCTGAGAGAAAGTGACTGGCCCAAGGTCACCCAGGAAGCTTCATGGCTGAGGGGCATTTGAACCTGGGTCTTCCAGGTCTGAGTCCACCACCCAAACCACTACACCACCCTGGCTCTCATAAATGATCCTTATGAGATCATTCATCAACTGAGGTGCAAGCAGTTTTGGGGGCACAGTTTTTCTGGGGTAACTAGTGAGGTGACCATGCACTGGGACCCCAACAGTGTTTTTCATTTTATGAGTTGACAGCATTAAGTGGATCTAAAAAATTGTGATTTTGTAAGGATTTTTCCATGTGGAAATAATATCATCCAAGCTCTAATTTCAGACTTGTACAGTGATTGATTACAAGTCTTCAAGTGCTAGTCTGTTGTAACAAAAAAACTGTTCTTTGTGATAAATGGTTGATGGAATATTGCTGGCTTAGGTTTTATAATGAGTCATTGCCTCTACAGTTATTTGTTTCTGTGGAATCGCAACCTAGATGAATGCAAGTAGTGGCTCAGAAAAGCTACAAATATACTGGACAATAGAATAGACAGCTTACAGTCGATCTTTGGGAAGCAAGGCTCTCTTCAGTATATTTGACATTTTTTTATTATTTATGCTGCTTTTGCCTTTATGCAACCAGCTGCACTAACAGCCAAATTTAGATACCATATCCTGACAAGCCTGACCTCCTAGGGGTTCCCATCTTGCTAATCTGTTGTTCTGTAAACTGCATTGAACACCTCCCTAGCGGGAGGGCCATAACGTCTGGTCTAGAGGATAGAGCTGCCCTTAAGACCAAAGATAACATCTGAAGGTTACCAGTTCAAGATCGCTGGAAGCTCCCATGTGTGGTGAGACCTTGAGAAGCTGACATACTGAGCTGGACTGCTTGGGTGAGAGACAAGAAGTTGGCTGCAGCTGTTTGTCAGTGTAGAATAACACAGCCAGAATGATTTACCAGAATTTACTGGAATTTAGTTCATTCTTGAAATCAGAACTTCTTTGTTCATTGTAAAATAACCCTTGGGGGGTTTAGAGAAAGCCTGCCCATGAAAACCGCCTTGAATAAAGTCAAAGGAGCAATCCAATGACCAGAAAGGCGGTATATAAATAGCAGTATTTTATATGATCTGACCGCTGTTAGAGGAAAGTTCGCTCTGCCTTGGATAGTATGGAGTGGAGCAGTTAAACCTATAATTTAAGCATCAGGTATAAACTCTGTCAAAGTAAGCTTCATTTTACCTCTGTATCAGATTAGATCAGCCATTTTCATTAGCTGCCTTGGGTGCCCTTCGGGGAGAAAGACGGAATACAAATCCAATAAATAAATAAATAGATAAATTTTCAACCTTTTTCAGCTCACGGCACACTGTCAAGGCACTAAAATTGTCAAGGCACACTCCCAGTTTTTTACTTACATTAAATTACTACATTACAATTAATTTTTAATTAATATAATTAATACAATTAAATCATTACATGACAAAGGGCACAAGTCTAACCAGGTCTACTCAGAAGTAAGTCCTATTTTGTTCAATGGGGCTTACTCTCAGGAAAGTGTGGTTAGGATTGCAGCCAAAGACTGGGGGGAATGTGCCTGTGGGACTTACTTCTGAGTAGACATGCCTAGGATTGGGCTTTTGGTTGCACTCTTTTTTCCTCAAATATAGGAGCAGGCAATTGACACTTCTCTCTCCTCCTCTCCCCCACCCCATCCCCTCCCACAGGCACATTCCCCCATCTCATAATTGCAGTTAGCACTTCTCCTACTGTCCCTCCCCTCACTTGTCTGAACCTTCCAAAGGTCCAGGATCACTTGCCTCACATTCTCCCCCCATTGCCTGTATTTCAGAAAAAAAAATTGTGACCAAAAGCCCAATCATAGGCATGTCTACTCAGAAGTAAGTCCCATTATAGTCAATGGAGCTTACTCCTAGGAAAGTGGGGTTGGAGAGGAACCTGAGAGCCCAGCTCAGCTCAGGCATGTCTACTCAGAAGTAAGCCCCATTATAGTCAATGGGGCTTACTCCCAGGAAAGTGGGGCTAGGAGAGGAACTTGAGAGCCCAGCCCAGGCATGTCTACTCAGAAGTAAGTCCCATTATAGTCAATGGGGCTTACTCCCAGGAAAGTGTGGCTAGGATTGTGGCCCAGTGCCCTTCCTCTGAAAGGCAAAGGCAAGGCAGGGAGAGTCGCTGCTGCAGCCGTGGCAAGGAGAAGGGACTTTTGTGGACCCTCAGCCAGCCCATTCTTCAGCTGGTGGCCTCAGCAGACTCCCTGGCTTCTTACCTGCTTGCCTGTCCCTGGCTCCCTTGTTCTCACTCACTCTGCCCAGACCTCCTCCAGGCTTCTCTCGCTGTCCAGTCAGCATGCAGGGCAAACAATGGACTTGATACCCAATCCTAGGCATGTCTACTCAGAAATAAGCCCCATAATAGTCTACAGGGCTTACTCCCAGGTAAATGAGGATTGGATTGCAGCCTTCCTCTTGCTCAGCTCAGGCTGCTCCTTTTTTGCCTGCCGCGTGAGGGTCAAAGCAGCGGCTTCTCCACCCCGTGGCTGCTGCCTGCCTCCTCTGGCCCCATGGCACACCCGAGGCTGCCTTGCGGCACACTAGTATGCCGCAGCACAGTGGTTGAAAAACGCTGGATTAGATTCATGTTCTATTCCCTTCAGACTTTATTGTGCATCAACTGAAACTCATTTCTGGCCTATTGATAATCGTTAAAATATTTGTTGCAGTGAAAAGCAGGCTGAAATATTAGGAAAGTATGTGGGACAAAGTGATATCTGTTTCAAAGGAATGTCTTCCAGCCACAATGATATGGTGTCATGCCAGCACATTTACTCACCTTGTTCCTACGGCTCTGCCACTATTGGCAGCTCTTTTGGATGCTTCTTCATTGAGCTCATGAATATAAATGCATAATTCCTTGGGGGCAATTGATTCTATTAATATAAAACATATGTACAGCCACTGCCACTAATGGGATTCTGCTCCATTTTATAAGGAATCTTAGATTTAATTCATTGAAGGTAAATAGAAACAGCAGAGGAAAAAGATACAGATAAGAAGATTCTAAAAACGTCTGTTAGTTCACTTTGGGCGCAATCCCAACTTGCGCTGGAACAGGCAAGCCAAGAGGCTTGTGCTGTATCCAGTGCAGGATTGTGGCCAGCAGCAGCTTAGCCAGATGCAAGGGGAAACTTTTTCCCTTACTCCTGGGTAAGGGCTGCTGGCGCCTATGAGTCTCCTCGGACTTGTGTCACCTCCTGAGGTGGCACAAGTCTGAGGAGAGTGGAGTGGCTTGAAGAAGCTTGATAACTGCCGGATCCCAGCTCCACCTCCTGCTCCCTGCCTGCCCCCAGGGCCACTCATCACCGTCCCTCCCCCAGTCCAGGAACACCTCCCTCCCTCCTCCTCCCCGCCCCCCATGCCCACTTTTCATCCTTGCAGCAGCTCAACTGAGCAAGGAGCTGGGGGGGGGAAGCTGGCGCGGAGGCTTCTGTCAGCCTCCACATGCCAGCGCCTCTTGGAGCGCCAGCCTGGCTGCTTCCCGAGGAGGTGCAAACGTGCTTGCCCATGTTTGCAACCCTCCCAGGCCGGACCCAGTGACTTGGGCCGGCGTAGGGCGCAGTTTGGATTGCTCCCTTTGTTGCTGTTCCTTATTGTTGCTGTTTCATACTTTGGGAGTGTGTGAGGGTGTCAGCAAAAATTATTGCCCACTTTCCTGGCCACTGTAGCCCTTTCCTGCTAAAAACAACATTTTAGAATTCTTTTAGTTTTCTCATATTAGAACTATGTTACAGTGGATGTGTACAGGTTATTCTAGGGGAAGTTAGGTGATTCTTCAGAATGCAGGGATCTGGTTTAGTTTACAGCATACAGGTTCAGTCTATTTATACACGGATTTTTTATACACTGATTTGACTCAACACGAATGGCCCCTGCAAATGAGAAGGAATGTGCAGATCCCTGGAGAAAGGGAAAAATGCATCCCTTTAAAATCAGTTTAAAAAGTTGAACAGTCCTTTAACAATAGCCTCCTTAATGAGAGAGAGGGCAGGCAGCTGGCTGACAATCCATCAGTCCTTCTCTCTCCAGCGGACTCCTCCCTTCCCCCTGAGCAAGTGAAAGAAAAGTGATCACATTGAACTGGTGAAGGGAGGGGCTGAGTGAAGCTGCTTTCTAAGCTCTTGGAGGACGACTGATTGATGGATTGTCTTCTTAATGACTCTTACCTTACATCACAAAGGTCAGCAAGCCTGCTTTTAAATCACCAGAGCAAAGAAACTTTGTTTTTAAAATTGATTTGCTATAGTGTTTTTTGCCATCCACTTTTGCCATGCTTGGTACCCATGCGAATAATGAGGCTCAACCTGTACTCCAAAGAGAGAGCCTCTGGACATATACATATAAAACAAATATTGAAAATATTTTTAAAATACTTTCAACTGCTTTTTCTAATTAAACAAAAGCACTGAAGGACACATTAATGCATGGAAACACAGATGGGAGGGATGTTATTACCTATATCAGTGAGATAATCCACTTAAATGAAACAAAGACCAATAGCTACAACCAGCTCTGTGAGGAAAAATGTCAACTCATGCCAGATACCAAGCTAATTGCAACAAAGATGAGGGCAAGGGTAGAATTAAGGTTTTGCAAAAATTACTTATGTTTTCACTTTCCCAAAATAGCTCCCCCTTCTTAGGTCTGTATCAAAATTTTTGCCCATTTGCAGCACACATCTTAAGTATGTAAGATTTGGGCAGCCCAAAAGGGCTATCGCTGCATCCAGCGGCCCCACGGAGGCCGCCAGAAGAGGAAGTTTGTCCACTTCTTCCTGAGTAAGGGCAAAGGCCCTGCAATGGGCTTCCCCAAGTCTGAGCCAGCTATTTTGTTGGCGTGGGCAGGAGAACCTCAGTGGTGTGCTTTTCAGCCTGACATGGAGGATAGGAGGCCAGTTCCTCCCCCTGCCCCTGCATGCCATCACCCACCCTGAAAGGCTGCACCACTGCCCAACTGTCTAACTCAGCTCTTGCAGCCATGCTGTGCCCTGCTCCCGACCCTGGGCCCTGACAGGTACTGGGCCAACACCAGTGCTCCCTACTCTCCAGTGCCATAAACATGGAACATTGGGTTCCATCCAATCAGCTAGCCCTGCCTGTGCATCTCGTAGGAGCCAAGCAGGTCAAGGGTCAAGTCGGCAAAAAAATGGTCTCAAGCTCCCAAGGATTTTATCCACATCCTCAGACCATATAAGCTGAAAACAGTATCGAATGGTGGGGTTTGCAGATGTCATAGGGACAGCTACCAGAATAGTTGAGTCAGAGTCCAATTCATGACAAATGCGATCTATTTTATCTGCAAAGAGCTGCAAAGATGAATGTGCATTATTGTAAGGAGGACATTAAGATACATGAGAAGTACTTTGCACGCTCAGAAAACACAATACAAAGGTATTTTTATTGGCTTATAGATCCATGTGATATCACATTTTTGAATGATAGCCTTACACCATGACGCCCAGGCATGAACACACCAGGGATGAGAATTTTTACGAGGGAAAAAAGCACGAAACAGTTGTGTTAGAAATATTTATGAAATGACTATTATTTAGAACTAAATGAAACATTTTCCTATGAATAAAACTATAAATAAAATAAAATAATAAAAAAATTACAATAAAACTAAGCATCATTTTCTGAAAAATGTACATATAAATTATATAAACATTTAATTATATTAAAATTCTAATTTCTTTGGAAGTGAAGTTTTTAAAAACTGCAGTTCTAGTAAAACACCTGCTTTGGGGGCAGGAACTTGATTTTATGAAGCAGAAGCAGGAGAAAGATCAATAAAGGTCTAAAATTCTACACACATTATATCTGTTCTATTTCACAAGTCAGTTACACTTTTCTACCTTAGTCTTCATTTCTGCAAGCACATAGCACAGCATAAAATACATTAAATCCACAAGAGGTTTTCACCCTGAGGAGAAGAGGATGCAGTGAAAAAGCTGCACATGGCAGATGGGAGCTTAATGTATACCTCAAAGGCATTCTGATAGCAATATGACATTAAATAAATACTACATTTCAAAGTTTCAAACCAAGGAGAATTATGGCCCAATCTTACTTGGACGCCATGCCAATGCTGCACAGATGCCAGAGCAACGCCTGTCATAGCCTAAGCTCTTCTAGGCAATGCATGCTAGCACAGCCCTTCCCAGCTTTGCTGGTAGAATACATGGAAACCCCAACACAGTCCATTACCCAAGGAGCAGTGTCATGACACCAGCATGATGTCTGTGCATCATCCGTGTGATGTCCAAAGAGCCAATCACCACATCCACCCAGCCAAAACGCTAGTAGCCAGAGAAACACTGTCAGGAGAACAGGGGCAGGGGTAGGTGCAGGGCACCCTGGGTAGACACCCCCTGCTCAGTCCCTGGGAATGAGAAGCATAGTAACAGGCACCTCTGCTAAACACAGAGAAGCACCCAAGAACACCACATATAAGCACAAAATGACACAAGGGTGCCAAACCACCCCCACCTCCTACAAGAATTACAGTAATGCCAGCAAAGAAGGGGCAAAAGCAAAAACCTGCCAGAAACACCTGCATCCAGGGTTCAAATCTCTCTAGCCTACCCACACAACACACATACACTCAAGGAATACTTTTTTTATGATAGCAGAGGAAGGGAGGAAAGACAGAGCCCTCAGGAGAGGGTAGCCATGTGCATCAGACACATAAGTCTCTCCATGACAAGTGTCTGAGTCTCTGTGGAGGCATTCACCATCTGGAATGAAATTGTTTGCCAGGAGAGGGACTGGAAAAGGTCACCGGGGGCAAGGGCCTCAACAATACTCAGTCCCTGGTAGTTCACTGCACACAGAATGGGAACCAGGAGAAATTGGTTCAAGTCCAGCCAACGGACATGATCTAACAAGCAAGGCATTCCTGTTGGGGTGGTAAGGAAGAAGTTCCTGCTGGGTGTCTGTGAGTGGAGACCTCCTGGGGAAGAACACCTGTAATCAGAATTCTCAGAAGACAAGAGTTACTAAATATCTTACCATACATGTTGTGAGGGACAAGAGTTCATGCAGAGTGTGCACCATGTGCTCTTTCACATTGGTTCCTATCACCAAATTTCCCCTTTGAGAGACCAGAAAGATATAGCTCCATGCTAGATCATCTGAGATGTACTCTCCCTGGCAGGGCTTTAATACTGGGATTGGTGTGCTGTGATTGGCTGTCAAATGTAGTCTATATCCTATGCTCCACTGTCGGAAAGTGGGCTCAGCAGGGGGTGGCAGGATGTACAAGTTTTAACTGCTTTCCCTTCTCCATTGTTCCTTATGGGATTACACTTACCCATACCAGCTCTGACACTGGTGTAGCATTTTTCCAGTGCCAAGGGCCAGATGAATCCTGTTAACTTGGTGGGCTTACTTTCCACGAATGGACCATATCAAAAATATCATCTTCCCCCAGTTGACACCTTTTTAAAAAAGGAAATTCAACATCTTAAATTATGGACGTCAAAGCCATTAGGATGCAATGAATTATTTTGAAAAGGAGAGTAAAAATAGCTTTTGTACAAACAGAGTGTTCTATGCAACTATCAGGCACAAAAAATTCGTATCTTGAATACCTGAAGATGGAGTTTATGATTGGAAATCTGACCTCCATAAGACAAAATACCTGGGGGAACTAATCCAGCTCATATAGGTAAAATGTGTTTTATTTTCATTTGCTAAGTAATGCACATGCATGAAATAGCTTCATGCCACTTGACCAAAATGGATTGTCCAGATTTTAAACTTAAACATTGAGAATAGGGCATTTATTTCACCTTGTCAATTCTAGTCTTGTTTGCAAGTAATGCCATGTAGCTCCTGCAGTCAGTAAAAAGATTGCTCCTGTGTCCCACAAGTTAGAAACTATGCAAACACTAACAAAAAAACTATTTTTTTTTTCTAAGTGCAGGCAGACCTCTGTGAAGGAAACAGCATGTCTTGACACAGAACAAAAAGTCAAGCCCTTTAAAATTTCAATTACCAAATTAGTATTGCATGATTGCACTGGGTGCAATGCAATATAGTTAAACTTCATAAAACATTTGGCAGCTTATCTCCCTTGATCTTCACAAATTACTTCACCTTAGGATTTGCTGAAATGTCAATTATTTGAATTGAAATATGCCTGATGAAAGGAATTGCCTGAAAAATCTGACAAATGTGAATAATGGAAAAGGAAAGAAGAGATCCCCACTTTGGTCTTGTGTACATCTCATTGTTGTAGAGAAACAAAGTCAGTAAGGCATATTATTGAGAGGCAAACAGTACTGGATTGTATTGTTACAAGTATAATGAGAAAATATTTTTATAATCTATAACCCTATATATTTATCAGGAGAACAAAACTAGCAACTTGAATTTGTACATTTGTCCTAGAGAATCCATCTGTGTGCAGTTATGATACCCTTACACTATACAGCAGGAAACCAAAGAGAGACAAATCCCACCGTTTTGACTCACTTTGCTTTCAAAATCTGTGTACTTCTGGATTGCTGTCAATTAACAAAGCCCTGTTTCATGGGCTTGGAAGCATCCTGAAGGGCCATCTAATTCAAGCTCCTGTTGAAACACTTCAGAACTTCAGAGGAGCCCTTACAACAGACCACAAGATGCAACTCAAAAAGAATAGGTTCACCTGTGAAAGGAGCCCCTTGCAGGACAAGTAAGTTAAATCATATGCTAAAGTGGGAGAAATTGATTTGAGGGAAAAATTCATTCTAAAATAGCTAATGACTACTCATCCCTGACTCTCATCTAAAAAGTAAGATTTGTAGGTGGAAAAGGGGGATTTATATCAGGCACAATGGGGTGCTCCCACAAACTGGCTACATACAACTTGATTGTTTACATGACAATAAGTAAAAGATGCTTAATATAGATAGTTAGATATGACACATAGACTAATATTGACACATATTGAGACTAATTATTTGTGTGGGTTCCAAGCACTCACATGGATGGCCAAAAACGCACTACAGCAAATCCATTTAAAAAACGAAGTTTCTTTGCTCCGGTGATTTAAAAACAGGCTTGCTGACCTTTGTGATGTAAGATAAGAGTCATTAAGAAGACAATCCGTCAATCAGTCATCCTCCAAGCACTTAGAAAGCTTCACTCAACCCCTCCTTTCACCAATGCAAAGTGATCACCTTTCTTTCACTTGCTCAGGGGGAAGGGAGAGGTCACATGGAGGGAGAAGGATTGATGGATTGTCTGCCAGCTGCCCTCTCTCTCTCTCTCTCTCTCTCTCTCATTAAGGAGGCTATTGTTAAAGGACTGTTCAGTTTTTTAAACTGATTTTAAAGGATGCACTTTTCCCCTTCTCCAGGGATCAGCACATTCCTTCTGGGTCCGGCCTGGGAGGGTTGCAAACATGGGCAAGCACGTTTGCACCTCCTCGGGAAGCAGCCAGGCCGGCGCTCCAAGAGGCGCTGGCATGTGGAGGCTGACAGAAGCCTCTGCGCCAGCTTCCCCCCCCAGCTCCTTGCTCAGTTGAGCTGACGCAAGGATGAAAAGTAGGCATGGGGGGCGGGGAGGAGGAGGGAGGGAGGTGTTCCTGGACTGGGGGAGGGACGGTGATGAGTGGCCCTGGGGGCAGGCAGGGAGCAGGAGGTGGAGCTGGGATCCGGCAGTTATCAAGCTTCTTCAAGCCACTCCACTCTCCTCAGACTTGTGCCACCTCAGGAGGTGACACAAGTCCGAGGAGACTCATAGGCGCCAGCAGCCCTTACCCAGGAGTAAGGGAAAAAGTTTCCCCTTGCATCTGGCTAAGCTGCTGCTGGCCACAATCCTGCACTGGATACAGCACAAGCCTCTTGGCTTGCCTGTTCCAGCGCAAGTTGGGATTGCGCCCAAAGTGAACAAACAGACGTTTTTAGAATCTTCTTATCTGTATCTTTTTCCTCTGCTGTTTCTATTTACCTATTTATTTGCAGTGGCCATTTGTGTTGACTCAAATCTGTGTATAAAAAATCCATGTATAAATAGGTTGGACCTGTACACTTAACCCTGTTATTACCCTGTATGAAAAACTACTTTGAAAGTACTCCCAGCAGCCCTTAACTGTACTGTATTGTCATTCTATTTTACAACATTTGAAGCTACTGTAACAGTACAGCCCCACTTTGTGTCAGAAGCTTTTGAACTTCTGGGAATGGGTATAAAGAACAATTTTACCATATTGGGGCATGAATGTCTGAGAAACTCTACTTTGGGTGATGCTAAGAAGGATAAAGTCTCCTCAGTTTCAGGTGTCTATTGCTTTCCAGTTGAAAGGTTTCACATTTCAAGAGCATATAGCAGGAAGTAACTGCATATCTGAAAGTGCTCTTATAATGAATGGAGGATTTGTGACTTGCAAGTATAACAAGATTTCATCTGATCCTTTGAGGATAAGATGAAGGGGCAGTTTGAGGCCAGCAGATGAATGGTTGTGCACTAAGTAGGTTAGATGGCAGAAAGGCCACAACATAGATGGTACTTGATCAACCAACTGCCCGACAACTGCCAAAGGGCTACTGTAAAAGGATTTGTCTAAACCCTTAGGAGGCTTTTGAGCAAGGACAACAATAAAATTGTGCAGTTCAAAATGTTTTTTTGTTGAAACAATATAAATCTACCCAGGCAAAGTGGTTGGTTCAGTCTGTATTGTTTTGAAGTAATTTTTTCCCCACTCAATATAATTTCCTGGGGATTAACACACACTAGTCATTTTAATTTTGGTAGATTTTCATCAAGTATTTCTTTATAACAATGCTGAGATTATGAAACTGAGCCTCACATTTGTGAGGGATCTCTGACCATGTGCTGTGGTACACGTACTTCCAGAAAGGAATCAGAACTTAGAAATAACTGAAACACATACACAGTTTATTAAGGAGATCATTTACAATAATAGGAAAGGGATCAAACATTTAAAGAGCAACACAGTAGCGATCACTGACATAGACTTGTGCCATGCTGGAGACTAAGGTTGCAATTCTAAAAATGCCCAGAGAAGATTGACCAAGGTGCACTTCCTTCCCTACTGTCTAGTACTCATAGTAAATTTCAAAAGCCTCTGAGAAGGAGCTGAATAGATGAGGCCCTTAGGCTCCACTATCTTGAAGTGATCTATCAAGATCTATCAAGATCATTCAAAGAAGCTGAAGTCAAGGGAGGCAGGGAAGAGGGCAAATCAAGGCCTTGAAGAGTGCTGCCACTACTCTACCCGTTGTTAGCTTCAGTTCACCTTCTTGGGTCAACTTGGACATGTGCCAGCTTACTCATGGTGCAGGTTTGAATATACACATTGCAGCATTGGAGGCTTACCCCCAGGCAAGGGAACAAATGTTCCCTTATCTGGGGGAGACTTCTGGAACTGCCCCACCCCAACAGGATGCAGCACACCTCCTGTGGCACAGCTGCACCAACAGGGTTTTTTTTTTATAGGATTGGGCTGTTCAAGTCTGCTCTCTGTGTTCCCTCCCAACTTGGTAGAAGTAGACCCAGATAGGAAGGGAATGATGGGGAAGAAAGTTCAAAAGGCTGCCCTGCATATTTGATGATAATAAGAGAAAGATTGGAAGAGAAGGACCTTTATGCTTCTGAACACAATTCAAAATGCTAGTTACTTATAAATCTCTTAATGATTTGAGTCCTGGATATCTGAAGGACCCTCTCTCTCCATTTTAGTCTGTCCATCACATGAGATCATCCCAAATGGCCCAGTGGTGCGTGCTTGTCTTCTTTAGGTATTTATTCAGCAAGTAGTAACCACAACGGTCTTTTCTGTTGTGGTGTCCAGCTCAATGAAATTCACAACTAAGATCAGGTCCACCCCTACATTACTTAGTAGTAATATTTAAAAAAAACTCTTGTTTCAGCTTCTGTTTAATTAATTTTGCTGTGCTGGCACCTAGTTGTGGCTGGTTTTTGGACAATACTGTAGCAGAAAGAGGGAAACCCCCCTCCTTTACATTCACGAGTGATGTGCGGAAACAAAGAAGGCTGAGTCGAAAGGTGGATTTGGCAAGGAAAGCTGTATTCTTTGATCAAAGATAGTTCCCCCACCCCGCAGGGTGAGGAACTCATAAGAGAGCATAAGCCGTTCCATTATATAGTTCAGATAGCATTGTACCTTATTTGCAACATAATTTCAGCAAGTACCCTCTAACTGGCACTTGTCCCATCTCAGCCAGTTCGGACTGCTTTCTGTAGTCCTTGATTTTAACTAGCTTGCATATTTCACACAAACAGAGTTTGTTCCGGGCAGAATTGAGAACGTTACCATACCGAATTTGTTTAGGGGTCAAGATGGAGTCTATCTCGTCAACAATACTATTTATTTTTCTTGTATTTTTTAAAATAGTTATTTAGATTTTCTATTTTCTTTTTAAACTTTATTTAAAACATTTATAGCTTTCTTATCATATTAAAAAATAAGATGCCCAAGGCAGCTTACAACAATTAAAACAATGAAATCCATAAAAACAAAAGATAAATAAAACTGTATTTCCAAAGGGGGACCATAATCAAAAACCCAAGTTCAAAATTCAAAGAGTAGAGAATAAAACACAATCAGAGGGTACAGTTTGAAGCATTGTTTGGTTATGTATATTGTTTTAATTAGAAGCTGTTTTGAAGCACCTTTTGTACTGGAAAAGTGGGAGAAAAATATGAATAAATGATATGACTGCCAGTGAAACCAGTATGAGAGAGTCAATGTAATTATATGAGACAGAACTACATGTGTACTTATGTCTGAAGACATAATTTATTCCTCAGCTAGTTGAAAGAGGAACTCCTTGTGAACACTCATCTTACTTTCCCTCTAGAAATAGGTTTGATAAGGTTTTTGTACTGTCTCAAAAAAACCTGTTTGACCAAAGGCACCAAACTCCTATGAGTACATCATGAGAAGCACAGTCTTTCAGACTACTTTTGGGTCTTTAAAAAAAAAAAATTCTATGACTTCAGCCTTAGAGGCCTGCATCCTTCATGACTTATGATACAGGATATGTATCATTAGTGTTTACTTATTACTTATTAGCAGCATGACTTATGATACAGCAGTAAAATAGTTAAAATAATGATCTAACTCAAAGGGTTACTTACCGTGAGGATGAATAGAAACCAGAAATGGTAAAGCACTCAATATTCTGAATCCAACTTTAATTACGTTAATGATTAAGAAATTACTCCATTGTGGTGATGGTGTTACTGCTGCTGCTGCAGCTCATTCTTGAAAAGCTGTGCACATTTTCAGCTACTGCCCTTGACCAGGTAGTCTTTAAAACTAGAACAGCCACAGGCTACAGAGATTAAGGGCGCAATCCTAAGCCCTTATATCAGCACTGACATAAGGGCAGTGCAGCTCTGAGGTAAGGGAACAAACATTCCCTTACTTTGAGGAGGCCTCCATGAGTGACATCCAACTGCAGGATGCAGCACATGTCCCATTGGCACAGCTATGCCAGTGCTGGAAAGCACTGACATAAGGGGTTAGAATTGCGCCCTAAGCAGCATAAGGCATTCAAATAATGAGGGAAGGTCTTTTTTTATGTCTAAGGGCCCAGTCCTATCCAACTTTCCAGCACTGATGCAGCTGTGCTGTGTGCTACATCCTGAGGTGGGGGGGGGGGTCATGGAAATCTTCTCAAGGTAAAGTTATGTTTGTTCCCTTACCTCAAGGCTGCACTGCAGCTGCATTGACCATGAAAAATTGGATTGGGTTTAAGCTTAAGGATTGGGCTTTAAGTTTAAGAATAACATGTATCTTCATCATGGGTCCCTTTAGGGAGAAGGGCGGGATATAAATAAAGTTTATTATTTATTATTATTATTATCATATATTCAAATATGGTAGCTTTTTTCCACAACATAATCCTATGTATGTCTACTCAGAAGTAAGCCCCATTGTGTCCAATGGGGCTTTTTCCCAGCGAAGTATGTAGAATTCCAGCCTTAATTTTTGAAAATAAGAATTTCATCTTGACAGTTCTTTATATTGTGATGTCTCTTTTGTTCGCTCCCCCCACCCTACTAATAGTAATTGTGACTAATGACTATTAGTTTCTACAAATGTGAGCAAGGAATTTACAGTGTGCTGGAGATGTTAAAGTGAACTAGCTATATGTGGAGATGATTTGATTATATGCATTAGATAAATATAAGAGTCAGTTTCTGCCTTGGGCTGCTTTAGTAACTATAGTTAATGAGTTTCATTTTATTTTGCTATCAAATCTATCATAACTAACAATATAATTCCCAGACATATTCCTTATTCATTTTTGAGGCTCATGCTGACAAGATAGAATCAGAATTTACTGGCAATTCTTTGCATCACAGTTGTATTTTAAAAGCAGTTTACCTATATCAGGATGCAAATTATTCCTTGGGATATAAAAATGCTTTTTTAATGCATTTTATTTTATTCAGTTTATTCAAGCATAATTATTATACATTTTATAGTACTTACCTCACTTCTGTCATTTTCATAATTAAAACTGGAAAATGTTTGTTACTAAACTTAATAGTTTAATTTAAGCATATTTACAATAGAATATCCACCTGAGTGCCTCATGTATCTGAAATATGTAGCCATGATACAAGTTGACTGGGAGAGGAGAGAGCTTCTTTGGGGTCATTATGGACTTCCATAATTAGAAATGAGATTAGAAATGGGATGTTGAGAATAGTGGACATGTTGTAATTTTCTCTTAATTCAGCCCTTATGATTTTGTAAAGAATATTAATATACCCTAAAGACAAAGAAGCTAGTGTGGTAATGGTTGGTAATGGCTGCTTTTTGACAGTTTAATTTTAAGTTTACTCTCTGTTGGTGCCATTTTGGGCATACTTGTAAGACATCACCATTGTACTTCTGACAGTTCGTCATTAGTTGAAGGATTACATTGATTTTCTGTGGTATATTTGACTCATCATGAAAAGCATGGTAGGTACAATAATGGAAACCGTTGTAGGAAAATAGAATCTGCTAATTACTGATAAAATAAGATATCTGATTTCTGGACATATATCAGAGTAAAGTTTGAAAAAATACTACTACTACTGAGTCAAACCAGTTCCCTGAAGGGGTGCTACCTGACCCTTCAGTTGCCAAGCCTGTTTTATTTCTGCATGATACGAAAAACCATTTTATGTGTGAAGTGGAAGGAAAAGGAGTTGGGAATGAACAGAAGAGAAGGAGGAGAGAAGGCAAATAAGACACTTCCATGTCTACCCTTTCTCTCATCTACCTAGGTTTCAGATCTTGCTTACTTTTCTGGTTCTATCTACCTGTTTCTCTTCCTGGCAGAGTAGGGACTCTTGGTCATTGCTAGGCTTGTAGCCCCAATGTTCTCTTACTACTTCTTGGGTCCCTTGCAAAGGTAAGAGAACAGTTTCACCTCACATGCTTTCAGATCCTTCTCCCATCAACAGGGAAGTGAACAGAGGGAAATGCCAGGTTGGGAAGGGTATGTTGGAGATTGGGCTGTCACCATTAAATGCCTCTTCAAAGTGGAACAAAATTGAGTCTTGTCCAGGATATTAGATCAACTGTGTTGTTGTTGGCATCCTTCAGTCTCGGAAGATTATGGTATCACACTCTGAATAGTGGTTCTGGAACAGAGTATCCTCTCCAGTGCGTGAAGCCTGGGTGAAGTAGATATGGAGGATAGACTGTTACCCACGCAGCAAATCCACCCTCTCCATGTCACCAAAATGGTCCAATGGAAAGGCAGAAGCCAATACAGTTGGTTCCAGTGGCGTCGCAGGAGTTGCCAGAATGTGACTGTGTTCAGCCATGAACTACCTCAGGGACTCCGGCTCCTAGATCAACTAGTTTACATCATTCAGTAATACAATGAAACCACACTTTTAAAGATTTATAGTAACTTTCATCTGTATTCCGCTGTATTAACACTTACCATTTCCAAATCATTTCAACATTTTTTTTCTCATTCCGTGAACAGCATGGGATGACAATCAGAAAAGTGAGATGGGAAAAATATCACTTACTCAATTTAGCTATAGACCATCTTTGTATACCAAGGCCTGTGAGGTGCTGTTTTTATACTGGATCAATCAATTATTAAACCAAATCATGAAATTCTCACTATATGAAAAGGAGCTGGAAGTCTGTATGGTTGGGAAATGTGCATGCAGGCACACATCTGAAGTGATTCTTTCCAGCCATTACTGGTAACAGGATGTCAGGGAGAGTAGCCAGAGAAGGCAGTCTGACAATCCGAGACAGTCCTAGTGGTTAAGACTCACACACCCCTTCCTGTTCTCCACTTTCCCTTCTTATTGGGTCAGCAGTTAGGAAACTGCAGCAGAGGGAAATTGGTAGTTCTATCACTTACACCTTCTCAGGCTAAAGAGACCAGGCAGAGGGGGACTGTCAGGGAAGACACCCCCTCCCAGAGCACAGAACCTGAAGGGTTCTTCTTTAAAATCAAACTGCAGTAGTCTACGAGCGACTAGACATGACAACCTACTGAATTATGCATGAACGTAGACCAGGCAGGAAAAGAGTCTAAAGATAAGTAATTTATTAAAGATCCAAACAATGGAATTAAACAAAGTGGAGGAAAGGGGGTAGGAAAAAGTACAAGCTAGCTGGGGGATAATACCTGAACTTGGCTGGATAGACACAAAGAAAAAGATTGATGAAATTGGATACGGTAACTAGTAATGACCAGCAGAGGGAGCTGAGATTCTCCCTCAGTCAGTAAATCTTGTAAATCTTGCATGTTGGGTTGGAGTGAAAACAGAGCACAAAATGCAATTGGTTCCTTTAATTCATTTCTGCCCAGCCCACAGGTGTACACATTTGATCCCTGTTGCATATATGCATTGTTGGGCAGAAATGGCTTTAGCACATCAGGGATGTGCAGTCATTAAGGCAGATGAGGTTCTGCCTCTCTTGACCCTGACTGCGCACAAATCCAAAGTGCAGCCATATTCTGAAATGCAGCCATGCGCAGCCTCTCCAATCCTTGGACGGCCTTCTAAGGCCTCCTGAAGGCCTTAGAAAGGTACTTCTGGTTTTTCAGGAAAAAAAACCACACACGGTCTTTCCGGCCCTCGGAACCCTCTGGACATGACCAGAGGGGTTGCATCCGGAGGTGAACTGGAAGTGATGTCACTTCTAGAAGTGACGTTATGTCTGGGTCACAGGGCACCGTGAGGTCATGTGCCTCACCGACGCAAGACATCACAGCATGTCCCTGAAACACATCTGGTTAAAGACTTCAGTCCAGTGGCTGGCTCACTAACCAAGACTATCTCCTTGGCTTACTGGCTGGCTTACAAAGAACCACTAGCCTCCTTGAGAGCACAGTCCAGCAGAGCGTTTTCTCCTCCACCATAGTCTTGAGGGGTGTCCTCTGTCCACAGCTTTGCAGAGCTGCAATGTGATCTACACCAGTGACCTTCATCAAGCACAATGCCGCCTCATTTGGGGGGCTGTTCTGCATGGCATCCTCTTGTAACCAGCCTCTCCCACCTTAAAGTAAGGGGGATAGCTAATTAAACTCTATGTTTGACTAAAGAGGCTTCAGGTACTTGCAGAGAGCATCTATCCAGAATCGCAGTGTGGATTCCGAGCCAACAGGTCCACCACTGATATGGTGTTCTCCCTTAGACAGCTGCAGGAGAAATGCAGGGAACAATGGCAGCCACTCTTTATAGCCTTCATAGATCTCACAAAGACTTTCGACCTAGTCAGCAGGGACAGCCTCTTCAAGATTCTCCCCAAGATTGGATGTCCAGCATCCAATCCTCAGCATCTCCTCAGCATCATCAGGTCTTTCCATGAGGACATGAAGGGCACTGTAGTCTTTGATGGCTCCACATCAGACCCCTTTGACATCTGAAGCTGAGTGAAGCAGGGCTGTGTACTTGCTCTGACCTTGTTTGGGATTTTCTTCGCTGTCCTGCTGAAGCAGGCCTTTGGAACTGCAACAGAAGGCATCTATCTCCGGACCAGATCAGACAGAAAGCTCTTCAACCTCTCCAGACTGAAAGCAAAGTCCAAAGTTCAGCTGAAATGTCTGCGTGACTTCCTCTTTGCCGACGATGCAGCTGTCACCGCCCACTCTGCCAAAGATCTTCAGCAGCTCATGGATCGTTTTAGCAAGGCCTGCCAAGACTTTGGACTGACAATCAGCCTGAAGAAAACACAGGTCATGGTTCAGGATGTGGACTCACCTCCCTGCATTACAATCTCTGCACATGAACTGGAGGTTGTCCATGACTTTGTGTACCTTGGCTCAACTATCTCCGACACTCTTCCTCTCAGTACCAAGCTAAACAAACTCATCGGCAAAGCAGCTACCCCGTTTTCCAGACTCACAAAAAGAGTATGGTCCAACAAGAAGCTGACGGAACATACCAAGATCCAGGTCTACAGAGCTTGCATCCTGAGTACACTTCTGTACTGCAGTGAGCCATGTACTCTTCGCTCACAACAGGAGAGGAAACTGAACGCTTTCCACATGCGCTACCTCCGACGCATCCTCGGTATCACCTGGCAGGAAAATGTTCCAAACAACACAGTCCTGGAACAAGCTGGAATCCCTAGCATGTATGCACTGCTGAAACAGAGATGCCTGCATTGGCTGGTCATGTCGTGAGAATGGGCAATGGCCGGATCCCAAAGAATCTCCTCTATGGAGAACTCATGCAGGGAAAGCGCCCTACAGGTAGACCACAGCTGCGATACAAAGACATCTGCAAGAGGGATCTGAAGGCCTTAGGAGTGCACCTCAACAGATGGGAAACCTTGGCCTCTGAGCGTCCCGCTTGGAGGCAGGCTGTGCAGCATGGCCTTTCCCAGTTTGAAGAGACACTTGCCCAACAGACTGAGGCAAAGAGGCAAAGAAGGAAGGCCCACAGCCAGGGAGACACACCAGGGACAGACCACATTTGCTCCCAGAGTGGAAGGGATTCACTCCCAAATTGGCCTCTTCAGCCACACTAGACACTGTTCCTGAACCACTTTTTAGACCGCGATACCATAGTCTCCCGAGACTGAAGGATGCCAATGATGTGTGACTGCACAAAGGCCACAAAGAAGGTTGCTTATCTGTAACATTAGCTTTTCAAATGGTCAGCTGTACAGATGTACAGCCATTCCTCTGCAAGTCTGGCTTTAACAATTGGAGCACTGCTTAAGTAGGGTAGTGTGAACCAGGAGGCAGTCTTCGACTGAGGGGCTGGGCATTCTACTTGTGGTTGTGGGACACAACTGTGTACACTGCAGAGGTTTTCAAACATTTAGCACCAGGACCCACTTTTTAGAATGAGAATCTGTTGGGACCCACTGGAAGTGTTGACATGACCGGAAGCAACATCATCAAGCAGGAAAACTTTTAACAATCTTGGCTGCAATCCTACCCACACTTACCCAGGAATAAGTCCCATTGACTATCATTGTTAAAAGAATATATATAGTGGCCTGTTAAAAGTACAGATCTTTTACATTTCCCCAATCACATACCATGGTAGCATCGTCTAATATATTAAAAATAAAATATTGAAATGAATGGGGACCCACCTGAAATTGGATTGCAAACCACCTAGTGGGTCCCAACCCACAGTTTGAGATACACTGGTGTACAGGGTCTCCTTCCTTGAGCACAGGGCCAGAAACCTCAAAACTCTGGAAGCTTCCAAGGTTGACTCTGTGCATGGACACCACTACATGTGCCTGAATAGATGACCACGCAACGGTTAAGGGGTAACCTGACTGTGCATAGCTTCCTGTTTATCTTCAGAAGCAAAACAGCTAATTCAATACCTAAAAACAAATCATCTTTTGAATAAGTCACCATCAGTATTTGTTGCTATATATGAAAGTAGCATTTCCATGTCCAGAAATATCTCTCTGTGTAATGACAATGTCGTCATTTTACAAAATGCAGCGTATGGATTTTATTTGTGATGATTCATTGATCAATTTAAGCCTGTATAGAGAAGATTTAGACACAAGGGGCTATTTTTCATATCACAGCAAGACAATTTGCACCTTCTTCCAAATTGTCTAACAAAATAACAACATTAATTCCTCAACAGAAATCAATTTGATCATTCTGACTCAGAATCAAACTAATGCCACAGTGAGGAAAGGTAATTTAGACTGTTTCTAAGCAGGGGAGAATAACAAGAAGAAAACTCCCAACTTGGCAGATTCCCAGCACACTGAGTTAATAACCGTGTTTTGTTTATTAGTCCAATTGTTTCCCAACATGAAATATTAGCAGCATATGTCGTCTTCAGCTTGCAAATAATGTTTCTCTCTGGAGGGCCAGGCTGGCAAAGCTGTATTAAACAACAGATTTCTGAATTTGGTTTAGGTAAAATTTGGGAATGATCGATTATATGATTACTCTTAATTGTCACTGTGGCTCTTCAGGTGTTCATATATTTCTGACAAGATGTCCCTCTGCAATATACTTGTATATCAATTTATCGGACAGCTCTGGGGAGCCAGACTATTCTGAGAGCTGTCTTGCAACAACAAAGCACAGATGTCATAGCTGCTTATGTATGAGTGCCATTATCACTAAGTCTTATCACACTGATTGCATATTGGAGCATCAGAGGCACCAATATGCAGAGGGACTCAACATCAGAGGCACTCTGGGAACCAGCATAAGTACGTGCAATTGATACCCTTGTCCTATAGTTCTAGTTTGGTGGAATGGCTAGTAGAGTGTGGAACTTTCAGCCCAATCCACCGTAACTTCCTGTGTGATGATGCAGGGATTCTGCTGAATCCCACAAAAGAGTTTCAGCTTCAGGAGGTCTCTTCCAGGTAAGGGAACATTTGTTCCCTTGCCCCAGGATAAGCCCCTTTGGTCCTGGAAGGTGAACATGAACCTGTGGAAGCTTGATAGATAGCACAAGTCCGTGCTGATCTGGGAAGGTGAATCAGACCTGAGAAGAAGGTTTTGGTGTTTGCCTCCTCTGCTGAACCTGCCCCCCCCGGCCTGAACTGCCCTCCCCCTGCCCCATTCCACCACCTACATAGCCTTACCTGCTTACCTGAGTCTTCACTGGTACGCAGGCGGTCACTCTGGCCTCCTCACTAGTGGCTTGGCAGCATGCATTGATAGAGGTTGCTTTGAAACTGATGTAAAGCAGCCTCTGCTAGCGCAATGTGCATTATGCTAGCATGTAGCTAGCATAGGTTTGGGCCATGAGACTAGAGAGGCCTGAGTTCAAATCCTTTCTCAGCCACAGTGCTTGCTGGATGGCTCTCAGCTTATCACACGGAGTTGCTCTAAATGTAAGAGGTGGGCAGAACACTATCTCTTGTGTACCTTAGGGGACTGATTGAAATGTTGATGCAGGCTGGAAATAGAGGTGAGGTAAATAGTTGGGGGGGGGGTGCTCAAAATGCAGACATATTGTACATTCTATATTAGCATAATCTTTCCCCATTTACCTTGCTACCAGACCCCTTCCCCTGTTGCCTCCCTTGTGTCTGGTTTCAGTAGGTTGGAGGGACTAGTGACAGTGCCAAAGGCTTTATGAAAGAGGAGGTGCTGAAGAAGAATTTGGAGGAAAAAAGAGAAAAGGTATCACACAGATGATGAAAAAAAGGTTCAGACATAAGAGGTAGCAGGAAAGAAAGGGCAGAGATTAAACAAGAGACAAATTTGTGTAATGATATTACATGAGAGGCCAATGACATTTCAAAGTGTGCATGAACAGAAGCACTGTCTCCAAGCTAAGGGGAAAAGAAGTTCCTAAAAAAGTTGATAAGACAATATTGGGAGTTGTACATTCTTTTCTGGGCACCATTCTAGTAAAATACTAACAAGTTACTAAAGTGAACAGTAGGGATGATGAAAAGGTATACCAAATGAGTAAAATCAACCTGGGTGTGTTTAACCTAGGCAAAAGATCAAGGACTGTCTTCACGTTTACAATTACTGTATGTTAGGAAGAAGAGAGTGAACCGCAGTTCACAGAACAGGAAGAAACACATTTCAATTACCGAAAAAGTTTCAAGATAAATCTTAGGAAGAAGTAAGGCAGATACAGAGCTTTTAGCATCTTTTTTCCAGGGATGTGTTTAAGGAAAGGCTAAACAGCCAAGGTCTTCTGTCTGAATGAGATGGTGGGCTCTTGTCCTCTCCAAAAAGCTTTACCCAAAGTATAGAGCACCAGGCAGGCATCATAATTACTTTATCTGAGACTCAAAACCTCAGATCATAAACCTCAGTACTGTACAGTACATCAACATTCACAAAATTCAATTCTGGAGTGCAGCTACTTTTGAATGCCTGTGCTCCACAATTGCTCTGCACGCCAAGCTGTTCTGGATGTGTTTCCAGTTTTTACCATGCCACTGCAAACTGCAACCCCCCTCCTTTTGGCGTAATCACATGCTAAAACTCACTGCAACCTCTTACCCAATTGGCCACCATTCACAGCAATCTCCTTGTGGCTGTGTTTTCAAGTGGCTGTCATGCTGCTTTGTGTGAATTGGGTCTGGGTTTAATTTTCATTCAGTACAGTTCGTCAATACTTGTGTAACTTCCATCACATACTCAGAGATTTGAATACAGAGAGGAGCAGCCACATGTTCTTCTATGTAATCTTCTGGCATGTATAACAATAGTAATAGAATTGCAGAATAAACTATGGAAACCGAAATTTAGAAAGTTTGTTTTCTCAGCTTTCTTCACATGCTCAAATTAATTCTTATATGAGTGAAATTGTAAAAGGTCATTGAGTTACTTGGTGGGCTGATTGAGTAGGTTGTATGTAGAAGATACGTGTGCAGAATATGTGTGCAGAATAAATGAGATGGGAAGATCACTTATGGTGGGAAAAACTCTTTGAAGCTGCAACCAACTGTCATTCTCAGTGTTTTCAAAACCAAGGGTTCATTCTGTTGTATGAGCCCTGATCTTTCTCTTCCTCTCAAATTCTGGCATCAAGAGAAACTGCATTTGGTCAATATGTTAATCGTACGTGGTCTAAAAAATCTACAAAAAAATTTTGTCTACATAACTAGAAGTCTACATCCAGAAATAAAGAAGAACATTATGATACTCATAATCATTCTGCAAAGGTTCATTTCTAAGGATTCGAAAGTATGCAAATATGAATCACTCAAACAATCCCTGAATAGGAAATAATTGTCCAACACTGACAAAGCTAGCTTGTTTGTTGTTTCCAAAGGTCATTCCAAACTGCCAGATAGAATGCCATGAATATGTATTATGTCTCCAGAAAGACGTCTTGAATATTTACTACATAATGTTTGACACTACTAAGCAGATAGATCTGATAAAGCTACAATTCTTATCTGTTTTCTGCCCATTTTAATTTGTTTCCACTCCTCAGTGTGTTGACTATATATCATCTTTCCTGTTCTGCTAAGCAAATTGGGGTAGAGAGGAAATTATTATTATTTTGGGGAGCTACACAATTACACCATTAAGGTTAATGATACTAGCAATTAAAAAGCATCTAGTTATTTGGAAACTGTCACTTGGGATGAATTGTTCCTTAATGTCTCTACACATGGATTACTTTGATGGGAAAGTAGGAAATCTGTAGGTCAGGGCAATATTTCTTGTTGCTTTTTGCTGTCAGGAAGTCTTCTTTGTTGCCCTTGAAAAGCTCATGAGTACAGAAAAGAGCACATTATACCAGCCCTTATCTTCCTTGTGGGTATTTGTTAAAATATCTCATTAAGTCTCAACCTATGAATTATGAACTAGCTATTTACTGTTCAGAATTATAGATTGCTTATAAGACAATTCTTGGTTTCTGGCTGTTGGCTATGAAATTTGGTTCTTTTTTGCTTGCTTGCTTATACAAATAGAGGTGAAATGCTAATCCACAAGTTTCTGAAGTACTTTTTTGAGTACATATATTCTTTCTACATACATGCACAATCCTTACTTCGCACATCCTGGCTTAATTTTAAGGCAACAAAGTTAGAAACTTGAAGTCAAGTATTCAGACTCTTTCAAGCATTCATACGTACTTCCCTCTCCGTACTTCTGTCAGGTGTGTTTAATTTCTGTTCTTTAGTTGCCTTGGAGTTTTATTGAAAGATATTCTTCTGTTCCTGTTCTAGTATGTATTTCTCAGGAAATAAAATCTTCTGTAATTTATTCCATTCAGTTCTATCAGTTTTTTTCTGTGTGTCTAGAGGCTACAAAAATGTGCTGAATTTCATGCAGCTCAAACAACACTGGCATCACTGACCCCCAATCCTATCCCCTAACACTAGTGCCGATGCAGCCATGCCAAAAAGGTGCGCACTGCATCCTATGGTGGGGAGGGGTGACCTGACTGTAAATGGGAGGTAAGTAAAAGTATGTTTTACATTAAAAAATTTAAGTAAAAATATTTTTTCCTTAACTCCATGTAAGCCCTAGGGCCATATATATGGGTTTCCTCAGACACATGCCACCCTGCCATACAGCCTCTTATGACCATAGAACTCTATTCCACTGCACCAGACATTTCTTTGGAGGGAGAGGTATTGTTGTCAAGTGGAATCAGTAACAATTTTGTGCAATATGAAGACCTGCTTCCTTTCCCCACACAACATATTTGGCTCAATAGACAGTAATAAGTCACTGCATTTAACAGTTAAACTTAGGGGGGTATCTGACTATAGTTTTGTCTGATTTTACTTGCGACCAGATCCTGAAAAATAACCTACTAGTAATTATTACCAACGAACTGTACAGTCTCTAATTTATTAGAAATACAGTAAAAGATCATAAGATACATTTTTATTCTTTAACTTTTAAAATTCTGGTTTTCACAACATCTGTGTAAACGCTATCAGAGTAAGTGCACTGTAAACCACATTCCAGTAGAACAGTGGTTCCCAACCTGGGGTACATGTACCCCCAGGGGCACTTTACAGGATCTTGGGTCCCTTTAGGGAGAAGGGCGGGATATAAATAAAGTTTATTATTATTATTTATTATTATCTTTAGGGGTGCTTGAAAAAGAATTGAATAATGGCAGAAAAAGGCAGGTAATGTTCCATAATGACTTGCAGGGCCAGCAAGGCAGGAAGGGAGGTAGCTAGTTGGCTGTGAAAGCCCCATCAATAGCTGGTTTTTGGTGATCAACTCATGTATGAATCATGATTGAAAACCAGCACAGTAAAAAAGCTGAAACATAATATGGAAAGTGATCAATCACCAAGAATTTTCAGGATGCTTCTGGTGCAAAACAGTGCAAAGGCATAGTCTTCTGTTCTTCAGAAGAGAAAATACTGTGATGAATACATGAAGTATGGGTTTTCATATGGAAGAGATGAGGGCTTATATTATTAATTACAAATTTAGCTAATATGAGGGGTACAATTTATGGAAATAGACTGCCATTGAACTCAATGGGATTGACTTCTGTGTAGGGAAACAGGATTGTGCTGTAGGTAAACAGCCTCAAAATGACTCATAGCTTTCCAACTAACGGACAGTTCAGGATATCTTATTTGCCCATCCAGGACAGAACTGAGGGGAAGGCCAAGTCTATTTCAGTCTTATATAAGTATCATAAATAACATGAACAGAGATTGATGTTAGCAAATAATTGATCCAAAGAAACCATAAAATAATTTTAGAGGTCCTTGAAATTAGCCAAAATCAACATGATGACTATTCCCTTCCCACAGTTGCTTCAAATTTGGGAGAGGCATGTTCCCTTCTTCTGTCTATTCCCACCTTGTATAATCATGGATTATTATATTAGAATATGATGTCCGGCATTACCAAAATCTTGCACAGACTTGATGTTCAGCTGGTTGACAAAATGTAATTTAATGCTTACCTTCTAGTGAAGATTCAAAATAACATATTTAAAACACTGCTTGATTAGCATTGACATTAAACTACTCATGTGCAGTGGTTAACCATGATCTTTATGGTGACTCTGTGATTTTGAAATTGCTTGGAGGAAAGACATAGTGTAATTAGAAATTAAAAGTCCTGTGTTGTTACATAAGCACATTAGTTTTGAGCAGCCAACCATAGATAAATTTACAGTTTTTGTAATTAATGGTACTTTTAACTCCTGGCTCTGAAAATCATGTTTATTGACATAGACTCATTGACAGTTCCCAGCTGAATACCTGATCTTGAAATGCACTATGCCAGCACCTCAATGCCAAGCACATGTCGGTGTAATAGAAAGGAATATGATCTTTACACTGTCATAACATTACAATACGCAAACCTGAAAGAAAGAAGCAGTGAGTTGGGCTGAAGGAAAGAAAACTTTCTACAGAACCTAGGCACAAAACATGAGCTATGGTGCCCAAGAAAAAGAAGAGACAAGAAGAGTGCTGTCCTTTGCACATTTGCTTGAGAAGATTTACAGTGAAAACCATAAACTTACATTTATGGATTTCAGTGTAAATCTTCCCAAGCAAGGAAGTCCCACATATTTGACATTATATTTACGTTAAATCAGAGGCGTCACTAGAGTTCACGTCACCTGGTGCGGGAGGCCAGCACGTCACCCCCTGCAGTGGGCGGGACAACACTCCAGGTGGTGGGCGTGGTGATCTACCATCGCTCCGCCCCCACTGGTTTTTTGGCTGTACCTTTTGATAGAACAAAGATTTGTCAATGCAGTTTGTTTCATCGCATTCTGCATGAAATTATACATTGAATGATATATAACATGATGGTATTATTTTTGCAAGCTGTGATTTTAGTGATTTTGGCCACTAGTGGTGTCACCTCTCCCTCCCCGGGTGTCAACTTACTAACACCCTATTGGAGCAGTTCTCGAACTTTTTGCACTGGAACCCACTTTTTAGAATGACAGTCTGTCCAGGTTCCATCATAAAGCAAATTAAAATAAGTAATTATAAATAAATTAAAGTGAAATAAATAAATAAAGGAAAGCCAGCCTTGTTCCACCAAGTGAATTTTCTCTGTGGCCTGCCTTCAATAACACCCCCCCAAAAAGCATCAGTAAGATTTTCACCCCTACCCAGTACCCAGTTCAATTTAAGTTCTTTTATTTAAAGCATATCACTATCAGAATCCACCTGGCTTTACAACTCTGAGAGCCCAATTTTATGCCTGTCTACTCAGAAGTAAGTCCCATTATAGTCAGTGGGGCTTATTCCCTGGAAAGTATGGATAGGATTGCAGCCTAAAACAGAAAAAAATTCACCTTACCCTGTCAAGCCTCTGTTTCATTCTTTTTATGGTGGGGGGGCTGCCTTCTGGAGCATTTGTTGAGCTCCAGTTGCATCAAATCAGGACCATTCTGGTGGCCTCACATTTCCCTTTACCTGACCTGCCCAGAAGCCAAGGCACATTTGCTTACGAGAAAACATGACCACGTGGCTTAGTTTCGTTTTCCATAGGGCTCAATACATTCACCAGCTTGGAGGGAAGGACCTTCTTCTCGAGTGTTTTTGGGGGGCTACATTCATTGGATTAGGACTATTCTGGTATTGTTGGATTCCTCTCAGCCTGCCCTTTCAGATGGATGAAGGCATGTTCACCTACTCACGAGTAAATGTGTGATATGGCTTGGTTTCACTTTCCAGTGGGCATTTTTTGTTTTCTGGTTTTTTGCCAATAACTTTTGATAGAAAGGTGATATTTCAATTCTATTTTTTGCATTGCATTCAGCTCAAAATTCTGCATCCAAAGGTATATAACATGATGGTATTACTCCTAACCACCGTAATTTTAGCGCATCACCCTCCCAGTATGCGTCACCCCACTCTTGCACGTCACCTGGTGCGGTCTGCAACCCCCTAGCAACGCCACTGCATTAAATATAATGTGGGTAAGCATGCTTGTGAGTAAGCATGCATTAGGGATGGACCATAAAGTAGGTTTTCAGTTAACCAGACCAGATTTTTGTTGACTGCTGGTATTCAGTAAATTATATCCAATTCATTTATTTTTATGTTGCTTTTCCATAGCTCAGTAACAGTTGTTGTTTTTCTATAGCATACAACTGTTCCATAGCATAAAATAAAACACAAAATAACTTAAGAAGCTACAAAATAAAATGCAGATATGAACTACAATAATAATAATAATAATAATAATAATAATAATAATAATAATAATAGCAGCTACTTTAAAACTTACAGGTGGACCCTGTTTATACATTGGTTTGGAACTCACAGATTTGACTCACTGCAGGTTCTAAAGGTGTTCTCCAGTCACATCTGGGGGCTTTCTGATGCCCAGAGAGGCCCCACACAGCCTCTCCAGGTCTCAGAAACCCCTCTGGCGATGTCAGAAAGGCACTTTCTGTTTTTACAAAACAGAACCCCCATAGATAAGTGGGCATGCCTGTTTTTACTTTTTTTGTGCTTCACTAGTGAGGTCTCTTTTTTGCATTGACATGGCATTTGGTGGCCTTATCTCATTTTATATAGAATAGGTTGTGAGGTCTATGCCTGAAGTCCCTGTGAGTTGGAAAGTATATGCCTGTCTGGATCATATCCCCATTACAGTGTTTCTCAAATTGTGGGTTGCGACCCAATTTCATGTGGGTCCCCATTCATTTCAATATTTTATTTTTAATATTTTAGACTTGATGCTACCTGGTGACTGCATTTGGGTAAATGTGACAGACCTGTACTTTTAACAAGCTACTATGTATATTCTTTTAACAATGAAAGTAAATGGGACTTACTCCTGGGTAGGATTGCAGCCTAGGAAACATATTTTCCTGTTTGATGATGTCACTTCCAGTCATGATATCGCCTCCAGTGGGTCCTGACAGATTCTCATTCTAAAAGTGGGTCCCAGTGCTAAATGTGTGAGAACCACTGCCCTATTTTTGGGCATATTGT
This sequence comes from Tiliqua scincoides, assembly GCF_035046505.1. Classification (NCBI taxonomy): domain Eukaryota; kingdom Metazoa; phylum Chordata; class Lepidosauria; order Squamata; family Scincidae; genus Tiliqua; species Tiliqua scincoides. The sequence goes on from NC_089823.1 coordinate 112,784,752, forward strand.
TATGCTCAAATCACAGTACTATTCCTCCATTAATACTTCCAATGCCTATTTCAACAATAACACCCATGGTTCATGTTCAGTGCAATTGGGACAAAGAACAGATAGTTATAACTGTAGGCAATTTGAATTATTTCAAATCAATTTGGTTTTTATTCACTTTATATCTAAGTGCAGATTTAAACATTACGTGCCTTGTATGGAGTGTGCCAAAATCATTTCACATAGCAGTGGTTTCATACAGGAGCCATAACTTTTGTGAGCTTTTTTAACATTAGAATTGGCCAATTGGAGGGCGAGTTTCTGCCTCCAGTGCCAGTGACCACAGAGAATATATAGTGCTGGCATGGAGACTTTCCAGACAAGCAGAAGCCTAGAGTCAGCCACTAACAAATACTATGACTCTTGACTATACTGTATAATCTTTTGTACAACTCAAACTCTTATCCAGTATTTGAGTTGAAGGTGACTTGAGTAATTGTTACATAGGCCAGTTAACATTTACTGATCTGGTCTTGTATGTAACAGAATAATTTTCAGATACACAGAGATTTGAACAACATGTATATTATCTGAAAAAATCTGTTTTAGGTTTAGAAATGAGCATCTGTAATCTCAATGAATAATAGTAATGGTATGAGTAGACTGCTATAAGAATGTACAATGACATTAGATTTTTCAATTCCCAATTTATGAAAACATATCTACTAGCACATTCTTTCCAAGTTGATCATGATAGTGGGAATTGAATGTAAACAGTTGCAGTGAAATCTAGCTTTGTCAGAAGTCAGCCTCAAACAATAGCACTGAACTGCTTCATTTATTTCAGTGGGTTGTTAACTGCGATAACTGCTTTTCAGCAGGCATGAAGCCAAGCCACCTCAGCAAAAGGTTTTGGGATAGAGCAGTTTTCAGAGAGCTTCAGTTGGAAGAGAATTATATGCCAGTCCTCTGAATTGATTTGAGTTGCACAGTCAGAAAAATCACATTGCACTTCAGGCAGGCAATTGCAGTTTGAAAGCAGCATATTAAAGAATCTGATTCTCATTCAGTTTTCTCCTTCATGTGCTCACTTTTTAGGTACAGGGTTTTTTTTAAAAAAACTTTTTTTTAAATGCGTGGGAGAACATCAGCTGCTGGGCAACCCAGAATGCTGCCCAATGCCACCTTGAATCTTCTGCTGCTATCTCGCATAATAAAAACAAAACAGAAAAAACCCCAGCCCCTTATTGTGCTCCTTGCATTGTTTATTCAATTGCAGAAGTGTGGGACTTTGGTTTGATTTACAGGGAAACTGGAAGTCCTGCACTTCTGCATTCGAAGAAACTCCTCCAGGAGCAAGGTAAGGATCTGCTTACTACTCATTTTTCAAGGGGTGGAAAGTGGATCCGTGTGGCTCACATCCACAGCAGGCTGGAGGGAGGAGGGGTGGCAACAAACTCAGGGTGAGGGGCATCCAAATCTGCTGCCCTCACACAATCTGCCACTTGGGTAACCTGCATCACCTCACCTATTGGACAAACTGCCATTGGAGAGCGTTTGAATATGCCACCCCCAACTTTAATATGATATAATTCTGACTGCATAGTTCAGCCTTTAATAGGCAGTTGATACTCACCAGTACACAGGCACCACCTGCCAAATTAAATTTACATCTTCGGGGAAATTGACCCCCAAAATTCAGGCTGAAAGGGGAGTGAAACAGGGGTGCATTTTAGCACCCACCCGTTTAAATCTTTTTCTATACGATTTTACCCCCTTTTTGCTTCAGATAGATGGACATATTCCTAAACTACGAGGGTCGCCAAGAAAGTAATGCACCACATTTTTTTTCTCAGCCTACAGTAATGGTACGAATGCGAAACTTTAGATATACATTATTTGAATTTTCAGGAGTGCGCACACAAATTTTTGGTTTCTTCAGCCAGATAGTGTAGCTGCAGCAGTGTTTCAAAATGGCGTCTGTAAGTGATGTACATTACAAGCAGCATGTCGTCATTGAATTTCACACTGCGGAGAAAGAAACTGTTGGGAACATTCACAAACGTTTGTGTACAGTTTATGGAGAATCTGCAGTCGACAGAAGTATGGTTAGTCGCTGGGCACAGAGGGTGAGGCCATTAGAAGGTGGTTCGGCAGAGCTCCAAGATTTGCAGCGTTCGGGGCGGCCATCCACGGCTATCACACCTGACAAGACGCAGCTTGCTGATGTGCTCATTCGTGAGGACCGACGCATAACGACTAGGCAGTTGGCGCTGAAGCTGTCAATCAGCAAAGGAAGTGTGGATGCAATCATCCATGCTCTTGATTACTCAAAAGTGTGTGCACGATGGGTTCCGCGCTGTCTTATGGTGGACCACAAATCTCTCAGAAAAAACATTTCTTCTGAGTTGCTGAAACATTTTGAAGATGAGGGGGAAGCGTTCTTGTCCAGGATTGTGACAGGTGATGAAACCTGGGTTCACCATTTTGAGCCCGAAACAAAACGACAGTCGATGGAATGGTTCATCCTCAATCTCCACAGAAGAAAAAATTCAAAGCAACTGTTTCCGCCGGTAAGGTCATGATCACTGTGTTTTGGGACTGTGAGGGCATCATACTCATTGATGTGATGCCAAGAGGCAGCACCATTAATTCTGAAGCTTATGTGAAGACATTAACCAAACTCGAGAAGCGCTTCCAGCGACTTCGGCGCCATAACAACCCAGGTGAATGTTTGATTCAACATGATAACGCTCGGCCTCACACAAGTTCAAAACACATAGACGAACAGGCCTTGCTGAGGGAGAGTCAGCATGGCTTCTGTAAGGGTAAGTCTTGCCTCACAAACCTTATAGAATTCTTTGAAAAGGTCAACAGGCATGTGGATGCGGGAGAACCCGTGGACATTATATATCTGGACTTTCAGAAGGCGTTTGACACGGTCCCTCACCAAAGGCTACTGAAAAAACTCCACAGTCAGGGAATTAGAGGACAGGTCCTCTCGTGGATTGAGAACTGGTTGGAGGCCAGGAAGCAGAGAGTGGGTGTCAATGGGCAATTTTCACAATGGAGAGAGGTGAAAAGCGGTGTGCCCCAAGGATCTGTCCTGGGACCGGTGCTTTTCAACCTCTTCATAAATGACCTGGAGACAGGGTTGAGCAGTGAAGTGGCTAAGTTTGCAGACGACACCAAACTTTTCCGAGTGGTAAAGACCAGAAGTGATTGTGAGGAGCTCCAGAAGGATCTCTCCAGACTGGCAGAATGGGCAGCAAAATGGCAGATGCGCTTCAATGTCAGTAAGTGTAAAGTCATGCACATTGGGGCAAAAAATCAAAACTTTAGATATAGGCTGATGGGTTCTGAGCTGTCTGTGACAGATCAGAAGAGAGATCTTGGGGTGGTGGTGGACAGGTCGATGAAAGTGTCGACCCAATGTGCGGTGGCAGTGAAGAAGGCCAATTCTATGCTTGGGATCATTAGGAAGGGTATTGAGAACAAAACGGTTAGTATTATAATGCCGTTGTACAAATCGATGGTAAGGCCACACCTGGAGTATTGTGTCCAGTTCTGGTCGCCGCATCTCAAAAAAGACATAGTGGAAATGGAAAAGGTGCAAAAGAGAGCGACTGAGATGATTACGGGGCTGGGGCACCTTCCTTATGAGGAAAGGCTACGGCGTTTGGGCCTCTTCAGCCTAGAAAAGAGACGCTTGAGGGGGGACATGATTGAGACATACAAAATTATGCAGGGGATGGACAGAGTGGATAGGGAGATGCTCTTTACACTCTCACATAATACCAGAACCAGGGGACATCCACTAAAATTGAGTGTTGGGCGGGTTAGGACAGACAAAAGAAAATATTTCTTTACTCAGCGCGTGGTCGGTCTGTGGAACTCCTTGCCACAGGATGTGGTGCTGGCGTCTAGCCTAGATGCCTTTAAAAGGGGATTGGACAAGTTTCTGGAGGAAAAATCCATTATGGGGTACAAGCCATGATGTGTATGCGCAACCTCCTGATTTTAGGAATGGGTTAAGTCAGAATGCCAGATGTAGGGGAGAGCACCAGGATGAGGTCTCTTGTTATCTGGTGTGCTCCCTGGGGCATTTGGTGGGCCGCTGTGAGATACAGGAAGCTGGACTAGATGGGCCTATGGCCTGATCCAGTGGGGCTGTTCTTATGTTCTTATGTTCTTGTGTTCTTAAGTTTGAGGACTTCGGAGCACATCACTAAACAGGGTTGGACTGTGTTAGCCCATCCACCCTACAGCCCTGACCTAGCTCCCTCAGACTTCCACTTGTTTGGGCCATTAAAGGATGCCATTCGCGGAAGACATTTTGAGGATGACGAAGAGGTGATTCGCACAGTGCAGAAATGGCTTCGTGACCAGAACAAGGAGTGGTACCGACAGGGCATACATGCCCTTGTGTCTCGCTGGAGGAAGGCCATAGAACTGGACGGAGATTACGTGGACAAATAGGGAGGGTAGAAGAAACATCATTCTTTCTTGTGTGTAAGTTTCATTGTGTTCAATAAATAATTGTTGAAGAAAAAAAATGTGGTGCATTACTTTCTGGGCGACCCTCTTATGTTCACTGCATATTCCAGCATTGCTTTATGAGGATGATGCAGTGCTAGTTTCTTATACACCTATTGGACTTAAGCAACTTTTAAATAGAACTTCTGAAGTGTAACAAACTCGAATTGAACTCGCAGAAAACCAAAGTTATAGTCTTTTCAAAATCATGGAGCCCAGGTACCTGTTAGAGAGGAGAAACTAGAACAGGTCAAAAGCTTTAAATATCTTGGAATTCATTTCCACTACAATCTTTGCTGGGGTACTCATAAAAAATTGGTTACAAACTTAGCCCGTGCTACTTTGCAGAGCACCAATCGATTCTTTTTTAGTCAGGGCAATCGTTATATACCAGCTGCTCTCAAGGTATTTAATGCCAAGGCATTGGCACACCTTCTGTGCGGATACCCTATCTGGATCAGCGCTATAAATCACACCTTTGAGAGTATCCAAGCTAAATTTTTGAGGGCTATCTTGGGTTTACCTAAATCTGTAACATACTTTGCATTATGTTTGGAAACCAGACAATCACTCTTAGTATCAAGAGCATGGCTTTTAGCCATATGCTATTGGCTCCAGTTATACTAAAGGGGAAACAGGGCAGTCTCCCATCCAAAATGTTAACTGAGTCTGGTTCTTCTAAATGGTTTAGCCAAATTAAATTGAAAATTGAATCGATTGGTTTTTCACTGGATTTTTAAAGTTTATTTCCATTCCCTGGAGTTTACCAAAGGATAAAGCAAAGAATGCTAGACATTGAGGCACAAAACCTCTTTGAAATTGCTTCTAGAATTTGCTCCCCTCTTAATTTCTCTATCCCGATTAAGTATGGGCAAATGGCTTCTTATCTTATTTTGATCAACCCCTCTGAACGTTGTGCAATCTCCTTGGCAAGATTCAATGTGTTTCCATCCAAGGTCACTGAAGGCAGGTATAGGCAAATACCATATAAAGAACGCCTCTGTCCTTGTAATTTGGGAAATATTGAATCAATCATACACATTCTTTTTTATTGTCCTCGGCCGCTAGATCCCAACGCACTTACGTGGCTCCACTTCTCGGCAAAATGAATGGTCTTTCGGATGAGGCAAAAATGAAGCGACTTCTAAATGACTGCTCTCTAGATGTACTAGAGGGAGTTTCAAAATTTTTACTTTTGGTGATTTCTAAGCCTTCTTAATGTAATCTGTTAAAAAAACTGATACTTTTTGTTGAACTGAAAATGTACTATTAGTAATTTAGTAACTTAACTCTGTTTTTGATAAACAGGATTAGGACTGATTATGTTTGTTTTTATGGTTTCTTTATCTATGCCTAATAAAGGTTTATTCATTCATTCATTCATACTCACCAGTATAGATGCCAAGCCTCAGATGTTGGTCAGGTTCAGCCCATCAGAGGATCCACCTGACTGGACTAACCCCTGAACCTTCTGTACTACTGATAGTGGTAACCACCTATGCACTCCTATCCTATCATGTCAAGGAATTGATGAGGGGCACAGTCTAAGGCTTTGCTCTCAGGCCTCCAATCAATAACCTGGCTCCGGTTCTGCTTGCAATTCTGAATATTATTTATTTTCCATCTATAACATTGGCAAAGTTGGGACTGCAGTGTTGGTGGAATGCAGTACTTATGTATGTAGTTAAGGAATTTATAATCCACCTTCTCACAGAACGTTAAAGCAGCTAGTAATCAATACCATAACAAAAATCTATAGAACACATAAAACAAAAAATACATTAAAACTAAACAAAGCAAATCCAGCAAATAAAAAGCAGTAAAAACAACCACTGATAAAACTGATTAGTGCTGGTTTTAAGAGAGGAACTAAAATGTTGTAATGGTAGCCCTCTGACAGTCCATAAAACAAAGACTATAAATTTAAATTGGAATCTCATGTTATCCAATAAATCTATCTTATGATCTCAATCATTTTTCTTCGTAGCAGTGACCATAGTTTCCTTTTGAAGTACCTTTATGGCTAGAAAATGGGATGCAGTTCTTTGCAGTGGTTCTGCTTTTTCTTTGAGGGGGTGGTCCAGATAAACTATTGCAGTGGTTCCCAAACTGTGAGCTGCCCTCCTGGCATTGCCGTTTCAGCATGGGCCCTACTCTCATCTCGCTGGAGGTACTATACCTCCAGAAATCTCAGTAGACATAGTATGTCTACAGTTCTCACACTTCTGGTTGTAACAAAAGTAGAAAAATGCAAGCATTCGTGCTGATGTACTTTGGTCTATGATTTTTAATTTAACAGATTTATGCTGCATTTCTCCTTAAACTACAGCTGGAATGATGCATTGATTACTCTTGTGTACCTTCCTACTCAAGAAATCTATATAGAGCAATGCAGCTGCAAGCAGCAGGGTGTTAATCGCCACTTACTAACAGCTAGAACTATGCAGGCAGTTGGGAGAGCATAGTAATGTTCTACAGGATTTCTGTAAATCGCCACTCTGTTACCATTTTGAGTAGTAGTATGTTTTGAATTGCTCAGGCATTCAATGTTTTACGACAGAAGCTAGACCCACGTAAGCAAACAATTGTGTAGGGTTAAATTAACCAAGGTATTAAACTGATAAACATGATTATCATGGAGGGAGAGCAGAAGACAAATGGCTGTCATCTATGAAATGCATAAAACCCCCTGCTGCTTGAGATGCCAAGTTGGTGAGATGAGAGCTGCAAATTTAACGTGATATTTTCATTGCGGTACATCAAGTTGAAAATGATGTATCGTCTTTCTGAATTTTGATTTTAGTGCAGGGAGTTACAGTTTTACATTGTCATTTTCTACAGCTATCATTAGAGCAATCATTAGTCAAAACAGTAATTATCCTTTATGTAAGCCTCATATCTGAACCTCTTTCCAATAGAATTTAATTGCTTGACTCTTTCATGATGTATTCCAATCTTATATCTGGTTGATTTCTTTTTTTAAAGGCCAGTGCTTGCAGGTACAAATATTGCCAATAAATTTGATTTTGCGACTTTATAATCTGTTCCAGGATGACTCAGAATTTGTGTCATCCATGACATGAACAATTTGATCAATTTAGGTAACTTGTTATGGTGACATAAAATGTTATCTTAGAAAATTATTTATATCGCTAAGCATAATAACATCAGTTGTCTCATATAATGATCATAACATTTTTTTTTCTTTAACTGCCGTAGACTTCCAATAGTCTGGCACCTTCAGTTCCTAAATGGTTCCAGAATACTGAATATGCCAGGTCGCTTGGTGCGAGAATATTGGATTAGCATGGTTTGCTATGTACTTTACTTCCCAGAACTAGTGACAGGGTTGCTGCAATACGTTACTGCCAAACTGTTCAGGTTGTTCCATGTGTCTTTTGTAACCTGGCTCAGCAAAGCAATCTTCAAGCCATACACAATTGCGCCTGCACAGGGGTTGACAATGTTGGGAGTCCAAGACAATTTTGTTGCTGGGCTATCAGGAGTGCAGGACAATTGGGTTACAGACTGTTGGAGTTTTACTGTATATCGTTGAGCCTTTTCAAGAAGAAAATGCCAAAACTCTTGCCTAAGAATGTACTGCTAACTGTTTTCAGATTTCTTTCCTTCTTTTTGTAATTGCAAAACATTGAATTAGAAGAGATTGCTTCGATTTTTTACTTACCTCTCCTTAGGCAGCCTGGGCCTCAATGGGTCTCCTCTCATGTACGCCAGTTATTTAGTTGGTGTAATTCTGAGGAGCCTCATGGGGCATGTCAGGCCAGGAAAATGGGGATAGGATCTTGTCATGCACTTGATCGGGTTGCCCAAATCCCAGCACAGATTCCACTTGTGGCCCTCGGGGACCCCCAATCCGGCCTGCAGGGAGCCCCCAGTCTCCAATGAGCCTCTGGCCCTCCAGAGACTTGCTGGAGTCCCGCTGGCTGATGCAACTACTCTCAGAGCAAGGGCTGACTGTTAGCCCTCTCACGTGAGCTGCAGGCCAAGGGCTCCCTCTGCTGCTTGCTGTTTCACATCTGTGATGCAGCAGCAGCAAAGGCTGACCTTGCTTTGTGCAAGGTCTTTTATGGGCCCTGAGCTATTGTGAGATCTTCATTCATTCATATAAGTTTCATCTCTAATAAATTCATTTATGTAAATTTATTCAAATTTTAAATGTAAATTAATTCTTTTTTCCCCAGTCCCCTACACAATGTCAGAGACATGATGTGGCCCTCTTGCCCAAAATTTGGACAGCCCTGCACTAGATTCAACTCCTGCTCTTCCTGCACTGCCCACAAATGGCCCATGAACTCCCCCACTTAGCCTCTGTCCATTTGCAATAGCAGCTCTGGAGCACATAACAGCAACACTACTGGCACCACCATAACAGTACTTATAGCAACAGACTGTGAGATCCATTGTTGTAGGTCCTGCATAGGATTAGCCTATTAAAAGATAATACTCCAATTTGTTTTTCTTCCTGCTGTTAGTATTGTTACTGCCCAATCCTAACCTCTAGTTATGCTGCTGGAACACACATTTCGGTGGCATAACACTCTTTCCAGCTGTTCGCTGCAAGCAGTGAACAGCTTGGTCCATGCGACAATGGACTGGATATGACCGCCGCTGCAGGTAAGACTGTATTGGGGGTAGGAGGGAGGTGGGGAGGGCTGGAATGTGGTGGATGGAAAAGGGGCAATGGAGGCAGGGAAGAGTGCAGATCAGTCTCAGAATGGGTCTGGGTTTGGCTATAGCAGTGCCTACCGAATCCTAAACCCTTTCTCAAGCCTAATCCACCCTCACAGGTCCACACAGACTTGTACCAGTAAAACAGGTCCAGATTGACCCATGGTCACAGCAGGGGCTTATCCCATGGAAAGGAGACAAATGTTCTCTTCCCCCAAGGAAGTCTCCAGGACAAAACTCCCCTGCAGGATGCAGCAAACACCATGTTGCCACTGCTGCATTGCTGCAAAGGGATTAGGTAGGATTGGGCTGTTGATCTCGCATGTTTCCATGGCAATGTGACCAAATATGTGGGGAACATCTTGGGTCTCAATCAGTATGCTTTGCTGCCCAGCATAGTCTCTTCTAGTTCATCCCCATTCTGGTCAGTAATAAATTGCTTCTGCCCTACATGAGTCTCCATAACTGGTCTTTGCTTTTTTCAATTCCCTGTATTTTCTTCCTTAGATTATTGTATTCCCAGCCATTGACAGCTCTCGCTCTTTCATTGCACTGCATTACTATTGGGCTTCCTTGCCGGTAACTTTCCTCCCTCCTTGCCCTCCTATTTACCATAACATTACCCTATTTACCTATTTCCATTACTGTTTCTCCTGTCTCTACAGCCAGTGTGAGGTTTTAGTTTCATCCAAACTAATCTGTCACTTCTATTGGAGGAGACAGCTTGTGAATATTCTATGCAATCTATTTTTATCCTCTGTTTTATTACATTAATTGGGCCAATAGAGGCTTCATCCCAATTCAGTCCAATGAAAGTGATGGCTACCACATATTTCCTAGGAGAGCTATATACTGTGGCATACCTGGGGAGGGCAAGGGGGACAAATGTCCTGGGCGCCAGATTTGGTGGCATGCTGCCATCCAACCCTCCATGGTGGCCTCCTGCAGCATTCAGTTGACCGGCACACTGATCTTAGGGCGTCCTATAAGGGTCTTTCCGCCATAGCTGGGGAAGCCAAGCATAGGGAAGCCTCCCCTGACCTTCTGAAGGCCTCGTAAAGCCCTCAAAAAAACATCTTTTCCAGTTTCACGGAGGAAACCAGAAGTGACTTTTTAATGCCTTCAGAAGGCCTTCTAAGGACATCAAAACATCAGTTTGGATTTCCTCTATGAAACTGGAAGTGATGTTTTTTGGTCCTTCAAGAGCTTTACAAAGCCTTTGGAGAGTTGGGGAGGCTGTGTGGAGGGGAGGCTGTGTGCGGGACCTAATCCTATGGCTGGGTTAGCATTTTCTCTCCATTTAATGTTTATATAATGTATTTATTTTTAATAATTTTTAATATTTATTTTTAATTTGTTGGATTTGATATTTTTAATCCTTATTGCAAGCTGCCTTGTTTTTTGATTGAAAATGCAGAATATAAATTTGTTAAAATAAAATAATGTACACAGAATGCACTTCAGGCTAAAAACTCCCAGACAATGTGCAGACATACTCTAAAACGGGGACGTCTTGCTCTTCTTTATCCTGCATCTTGAGTATGGCCCTAGCCCTCTTTGCCTTGGTAACAAATTTGACAGACATTGCAGCCATGTCTATCAGTGGGATAGATTCAGTGAGAATGCAGTGGGAATGCAGACTCATTATCACATTGCACTGAAGTCTCCAAAAGTACCCATGAAGCCCATTAGGTTTGAGCCAAATGTGGAAAGGAATGCCACTATAAACTGGACTGTGCTGCTGTTTTTGTTTTGTCTAATCCTTGTGGCTTGCTCTCAGTTTGATCCTGATTGCTATGCACATTAAATGCATGAACAAACAATACCCCAAGACCCTCTTCTGATTTCCTCTGTTCTTCAGAAAAGCACTGAAGTATGTGACAAGTAGTTTTACTGTAAAATGTTTTCTGTATTGAAAATTATTTGCATGTATAGGACTCCACATTTGCCATAGTTTCCAGAGGTTGACCCTAATTTGTATTACGTACAGAGCTTTTGATTTATGAGAAGATTTCTGAGTGATACGCAAGTCAACCTGCTGCATTTTAATGGATGGCTTTAAAAAAAACAACAATGTATACTCGTTAAGGCCAACGCATTTGGAGCTAAGTCTAATGTGGTTAAAAAGAAAGATAGACAGCTAGTTTTTTCTTCTTCTTTTTTTTGGTAAGTTAGCAGGCAGCCCAATCCTAACCTGCACTGGAACAGGCAGGCCGACTGGCCTGTGCCATATCCAGTGCAAGGTTGGAAGTGGCTGTGGCGCCACTTGGAGCAAGGCTATAATAATAATAATAATAATAATAATAATAATAATAATAATAATAATAATAATAATAATAACAAAACTTTATTTTTATCCCGCCCTTCTCCCCAAAGGGACCCAGGGCGGCTAACAACATATAAAACAAATTAAAACATAATTTCACAACAGATAAAAACATATTAAAAAACACATTAGCAGAACCCATAAAAACAGTAGTCAGATAAAAGTCAGAATAAAAGAGCATAAAACAGCAGTTCTTAGAGGAATCGGGCCTGTAAAAAAAGCAACTAAAAGATGTATAAAAGTTGTTAAAAAGGCCATAAAGTCAGAAGGCTTGGTTAAACAACAAGGTCTTCAGGCCTCGCCGAAAGGTCTCAAGAGAGGGAGCCATTCTTAAGACAAGGGGAAGGGAGTTCCATAACGTTGGTGCCACTACTGAGAAGGCCCTATTTCTTGCCGCCGCCCCACGAACCTCCTTGGGCAGTGGCACTTGTAAAAAGGCCTTCTCTGATGACCTGAGAGGATGAGCCAGATTGTGCGGAAGTAGGCGATCTCTAAGATAACCTGGCCCAGAGCAGTATAGGGCTTTAAAGGTCAAAACCAGCACCTTGAATTGGGCCCGGAAACGAATGGGCAGCCAATGCAGCCCCCGGAGAAGCGGGCTGACAGAGTCAAACCGCCTAGGTCCAGTGACCACACGGGCCGCCGCATTCTGCACTAATTGCAGTTTCCGAACCGTCTTCAGGGGCAGCCCCACATAAAGCGCGTTACAATAATCTAACCTCGATGTCACCATAGCATGGATCACCGTGGCCAGGTAGTTTTCCACTTACCCTGTAGCAGGCATCAGCCACCCCTATGGGGCTACTCACATCTGCTCCAGTGAAACAGCCTGATGTATGCTGGGCTAGCTGGGAGTCCAGTTTGGGGGGGGTAGGATCCAGCCTAAGTTGCTGAGGCTGGTGCCTCCTAGCCCACGCACTGGCCTGCCCTCCTGTTCTATCCTCCCACCACCTTCTCCGACTCCCTGTACAAGCCAACCTCAGCTGGCACAAACATATCCTCTTTCATTGGTGCAGAAGCCGGATCTGGCATCCGCTGGCCAGCCAGCACACGTCCTTGTGCTAGCCCAGCCAACTCCAGAGTAGTCGTGAACATGCTTTACAGCACATTCGCAACACTTCTGGGTCTAGGATTGTGCTCTAAGAGGAGAACTTGATTATACACTCCATTTTCATATACACTCCATATACACTACCTAAATATCCATGCTGCAATGCAATAGTATTGGTGCAGGCTACGCTGCATCCTGTGGGGGAATTTTGGCTGTTGGAGGTCTCCTTAAGGAAAGAGGACATTTGTTTCCTTGGGGTAAGCCCCAGCAGCTGCAACATATCAACTTGGACCTGCGTCAGCTACATAGCTGTATATATGTTGATCTATTTCAGCGGATCAAGCCTGGGAAGGGGGATAGGATACCATATGCAATGGTTGGTGCTGTTTATCTCGCTCCCTCTTCCAAACCAAACCTGCTTATCCCCATCCCTATCAACACTCTCCCCCACTCTGTAACAACCCTGCTTCCCTGCCCCTGGACCAGATTTACTTGTTCCAGTGAGCATCTCTCCATGTGCCAGGGCCTGTGGGAAGGCTCTGGCCTTCCCGCCAGTGCTACTGCAAGCTGCACCGTTGTAAAGCATGTTATGAAACTTATCTTTATGGTGATTTAGTGACAGTGCGCACTGGAGGAGCATGCGCTGTTTGGCGCAAGCAGGGGTTAGGGTTGGGCCTTTGTCAGTAGTTAAAAAACGTTTTTTCAGATTTCAGAAAAATACATTTCATAGGGAGCTGATTTACAAATTGTTTTCTGTATAATATTTTGTGATGTCCTGTGTGGGAAAGCATTCACAACACCACTTCACTTGTAGTAATTCATTGTATTGGAAATGGAGAGATCCAGGTTCAAATCACCAGTCAGTCAGAGTGATCTTGAAGTTCACTGGGTGGTCTTGAGTCAGTCACCATTATTCAGCTTAACCTACTTCACAGGCTGCTGGGGAGGGGGGAGAAGCATGTATATAGTACTACCTTCAGCTCCTTAGAGATATGGTGGGGTATACATTCTATTTTCTCTTAGAAAAACAGCCAGCCTACTGGTGACAGCTAATATTTTTGAGAACAGAAGCAGACACAGTGCTGCTTCTGTTCAGTGCTCTCTGTAGAAATTGTGTCAAGGAACTGGCAAAATGTCCTTCTTGTCATGAGAGTGGATTGAACTTGCAATTACCATAACAAAAAATGGGTTGGGTGTGGAAGTACATTACTTGAAAGGAATGTTTGAAATGTAAGGTTATGCCCTTATGCCAAAAGCAATGAACAATTCCAAGGCAACAAACTGGTTTCTCAAGGAGTTCTAATAACTTTATATTTTTTCATTCTTAATTGCTGTATTAATTATGCAGACTCACTAGAATGCCTCAAAATGCACTGAAGTGCAAAAAAAATTTTTTTTTTTTAAAAACAACTAAAAAAGGAAGGCTAAAGGGAGAGCTCCTGTGACTGAATTAGCAGAGATTAAAGAGAATTTGAACAGCATGGGATGCTGTGTACTTGCTACTTGATTTCAAAGGTCTATTTACCAAGCAGCTCTGACATCTGTTTCACAAATAAGTCATTTATCCTACTTACCTGGCTACACTTATGACAGCTGCCAAAGAAATAAGAAAGAAAATTTGAAGTACAAAGAATAAATGTTCTAAGTGAAATTTAAAACACATAAGAAGGAAATTCAGACTTTTGTGCTTTTTATATCTGAATTTTAAAAAGTTGTATCTGTCTAAATGTATACAGTAGGGCCTTAGTATCCGCAGATTATCTATCCATAGATCTGGCTATCCATGGATCTGACTTCGCCCAACCTGAACCTCCGAAGGCAACTGGAGCAAGGGATTTCTGAAACCTGGAGGCTCAGCAGGCTTCAGAATGGCTTTTACGGCCATCAAACTGGAAGTGAAGTTTTTATGCCTTATAAGGCATTCTGAGGCATAAAAACATCACTTCCAATTTCCCTCAGGAAACCAGAAGTTGCTTTTTCTTTGCTGTAATGGCCATTCTGAAGCTCCCTTTAGAAGAGTTTAAAGGGACCAAAACCATGGATTTCTTTATCTGTGGTTTTCGGTATCTGCGGGGTGTGTGTGTGTCTGAGAATGGATCCCCTGCAGATACCAAGGCCCAACCTGTAAACATCTCAAGGTCAGAATTCACATTATTTCAGTTTCTGTAAAGCAGCTGCAAACAAGAAATAAGATTCTTTACTGAGTCAGACTAAAGCCTACTTTCCTTCCATGTTTCTCCACCATTGGCCAAATCAAACTTTCCACTTAGCAGCCCACCATTAGACTAGTATCCTCTAGTACAGTGCTTCCCAAACTCCTAAAAGGGAGTTGGGAGCACTGTAAGTTGTTGCAGGGGAGGGGGGAAGGCCACAGAACAATCCCCAGGATTGCACTGCTGCCAGAGATGGGAAGGTTTTTTTTTTCTTCTTTCCTGTAGCCAGTGCTGCAGTCCTGGAGGGTGGAGGGAACCTTTGGTAGGGCTTCCTGTGCCTGCTAAAGTCTAAAAAGAAAAAAAGAAAAAAAAAACTAGGCACTTTTAGTTCTGTTGCAAAAACCAGAAGTGCCCTTTTTTTCTTTTTCTTTTGTTTTCCTTTAGACCAGGGGTCTCCAAACTTTTTGGCCAGAGGGCCGCATCAAATAACTGGTATGGTATAGAGGGCCGGAAAAAAATTTAAATATAAAAGTTATATAAATAAATTAGAGATGGAACTTAGATGAGTGAATAAAGGAATGAATGGGCTCATTCATTCCATCTCTGGCCTTTAGAACACCCTCCAGATGCAACCAGAGCACAGCTCCAATCATGTTTGATCAAGTGGGCCAGAGGCTTTGAGGGGACAAGAGGCTGGCTGTGGGCCGGATAGAGGCTGGCCGCGGGCTGCATCTGGCCCCCGGGCTGGGGTTTGGAGATCCCTGCTTTAGATTTTAGCTCCCAGGACCCCCTAGGACTGCAGCCATGGCTGCAGGTAAGTTTAAAAAAAAAACAAAAAACCCTCCCGCCTCCAGCAGCAGTGCAATCCTGGGGTTTGCATTGCTGCCTTCCCATCTTCCTACCCCTTAAAGGGGCAGGATCAAGTGCTTCCCTGGCTGGTAGGTTGTAACCCACCAGTTTGGGAACAACTACTCTAGTAATGTATCCCTTATTTGCTCATACTCAGTAATAGCAATACATACTTATTTATTTTACAATGTTTAAATATCACTTTTCAACCTAAGAAGTTCACAATCAATTAATTGGATTTATAGACAGATCAGATTGCCCTTTTATTGACAGATCCTGTAAAATGTATCCAGATGTTAGAGAAAATTTTTTCTAAATATTATTCTCCAACTGGACTGAGAAATTTCCAGAGGCAAAAGGAGCAAGCCTCTTCCTTAAAACACTCTGCCTTCGAAATACCAGGTGCTGTTACTGCTTTCAGATGTATCTGGTATCTGCTTCTCTCAAAGGGAAGTTTCTCCTTTGCTTTCCTCAAAGGCAGGAGTGGCAGTGAGGGGCGTGACTCTCCTCAGTCTGCCAAGTGTTCATGCTGCAGCTGATGCTCTGAGAAGATAAATGGCGGACTCTTCTGGATGACTTAAAGCACAAACATATGCATGTATACTCAGAATTAAGTTCTGTGGTGCTCAGTTGATCTAGATGAGAAGGAAGATATATCAGTTAAAACAAAGGCTCTGCTTTTTTTTATGCTTAGACATGCTGGACGTTGCCATGGGTGACTGGCAATAAATTCAGTACATTAATTTCTCCATTATTTGAAAACAGATCAGATTGCTTCAGTGCATATACTGTGCCAAAAACATGCGAAAAATGTTCTATTTCCTTTAACCTTGTTTTCTGTATGAAGTGAATTCTAAGCAACTGGTTTTCTACTAAAGCAGGGCTTTTCAAACTGGGGCGTCACGACGCCCTAGCCTATGGGCCCTGGCCTCTTCCCCCTTAAGAGATGGTGGCAGCCTGGAGGCAGGGAGCTGCAGGGGCTTGGGTGCACTTACCCAAGCCTCCTGCAGCCTCCCGAAAGTGCGGGGAGCCCAGTGCAATCTTTAGCAGGGCTGGGCTCCCCGCAGCAGTGAAAGTGAAAGCGGAGCAAGGGGAGGAGGGGAGGGGGTATGATCGCTCCGCTTTTACTTTCACTGCTGTGTGGAGCCCTGCTGAAGATTGCAGCAGGCTCCCCACATCCCTGGGAGGCTGCAGGAGGCTTGGGTAAGTGCACCCAACCCCACAAGCACTTACAGTGGCTCAAACTCTCCATGAGAGTTTGAAAATCACTGTACTAAAGGGAAAAGGGTTTTCAGTGGTGTAGCTGAGGCATCTGCTGCTCAGGGTAACAGAAAATTTGGCGCCCCCATACAATGAAATCAAAATTAATTAATATATCATTAATTCAACTACAGGTTGAGTCTCATTATTCGCGAGGGTTCTGTTCCCAGAACTCACATGGATGGCAAAAAAGCAAATCAATTTAAAAAAAAACAAAGTCCTTTTGCTCAGGTGATTTAAAATCAGCCTTTTGCTGATCTTTTGAAATGCACACAGAGGTGATCAGTCCCTCTGCAGGCACTTAGGCTTCATTAGGAGGCAGCAATGCCTCCCTTCCCCACGAGCGCCAATGAAGGGGACAGAATGGAGGTGATAATCCTTCCTTCACGTGCTCAGGGGGAAGGGAGGAGTTAAACTGGAGAGAGAATGATTGAGGGATTGTCAGCTGGCTGCCCTCTCTTGCATTAATGAGGCTATTGTTAAATGACTGTTTTCCTTTAATTTAAAGGTTCTTCTCATCACAGTTGAGATAGAAAAATCTGTGGATAATTAGGTTATACCTGTAATCACTTGCATGACTGTCGCTCTACAACAGTAAAAAGCAGTTTTTAAACTGTGATTTTAAAGGGATGCATTTTTCCCCTTCTCCAGGGATCACCACATTCCTTCTCATTTGCAGTGGCCATTTGTGTTGAGTCAAATCTGTGTATAAAAAATCCATGTATAACAATGTTGGACCCATATATGTTTAAGAGGCAGTAATATATTATCAATCTATTGCTGTGAAATTCAGCATTCTCTAACCTCATAATTTAGAAAGTTGAAGGAAGAAGTGAAATAATATCAACATGAAAATAAAACTGAAATATGTAAGTTGACATAGGGAGATGACTGAATAAACAAATGAATAAAACAGTAAATTAGACAACTTTTTCATAATTATTTCCAAACAAAATTGGATAAATTTGGGTGGGTGGTTGTAAGCAATAAAATTAACAATGACAAATATTAAACAATGGAATGAAAAAATGTATAAAAATGAAATAGTGAAACTTGCTAGACTCTAGCTACACTGGAAAGGAGTTTGAGCATCATCAATTCAAATATGAGTTTCTGATGAACATCAAATGTCATTTGGGGTTACATTAGCAGACACACTGGCTACATGACAAGGCTAGATGGCTACGTGCCTGCCCCTCTTTTTACACACAGATTAAACCTCAATTCAAAGAACATTAACAATGTTATTTACCAGGATTCCATCTAATGCCATAATTCTGTGTGTGAAAAGCCAACCCCAGCTTTGCTTTGCAGCAATAAAACTACTTCACTGACTATTTTTGTATGGTTCAAATTTTTTCTAATTATGGTTCAAATTATTTTCTACATCAACTTTCCTTTAACTTTAATGCTGCCTTCATTCCAGTTATTGGACAATGAGAATGTATTACCCTGGGACACAAAGGGGTTTCATAAAAGGAAAGGTGTAAGAAAATGGAAATCCAGCACCTTTGCAGGAAAGGAGACCAGTGAATCAATTACAAAAACTGTCTATTTGCCTGCCCCTTTCAATCTTAGGTTGTATTCAAACTATTGGGCATGTAACTGAATATCTCAGCTGTACCTAAGAAATAATGGAGTGTCTCTACAGTAAAACAGAACAGCAGTAAACTGATGAGTTTAACCCAGCAGATACAGTGGCTGTAAACATGACAATTGCCTGTGATTGATTTCAGGCTTAATTACTCTACACAGAATGCCACAGCACTGTGCAGGAGAAAACGGGAGGAGAAGGGTTAACCTTCGAGATCAGCAAAGCACAGAATTCAGACTTTTAATGAGTATTAATGACCCTCAAGGGGTTCTGCAGCTTTGTATCAAACTTAGGAGAACTTTGGAAACTTGGAATGTGTAGCTGATTTATGCCAATAGAGTAAGCACAATTGCACAAATCAGCAAAATGGACAAGATAGGAGGTGGTGTGGCACTGCTGCTGCTGTGGGGACTGCACTGCTGCCCCTGAAGGAGTGCTGCCTTGTATACCCCTGCCCTATAGGAGCTATGCCTGTGAGCATTTTCTCTGCTCCTAGTTTACATTGTTAAAAACCCTGCTTTTTTTTTCTCACAGTCTTTGTCATTTACAAAGATTTTGTCAAATGCTTCTTTGTCATTTACAATTGGGCACAACTTTTGATGCTATGACCAGGATCCAGAGCTGAACCCAGTTGAAGCAAGCTTTGGAGCTAGTTGTTCTTGAGCAGTAGCCCCTTATGCTGCTTTGGCCGTTTGTGGTATATGAGGTACTGGAGGTCAGCTGTTTGAAGAAAAGAAGCCCAACATTTCCCTGGACAAGCCCTTTTAATGAGTCTCAGCAGCAGTTTGGATTCAGGCCTCAGTCTGCACATTTAATTTGAGCCAGGGCTTAGCTCCTGAATATGTTTTCACTGCAGGGCTCTTTCCCCATACCAGAAGAAGTAATAATGCTGTCAGAGCATTTGGAAAATGTATTTTCTTCACACTGAGATTACAGAGTAGGTAGTCGGGGTCAAAGCATGTTATTCCCCCCAGCATTTTTCATTTTAAATGTGAAGTCCTACCTATTTGCCATTATGAATGAAAGCCTCAGTAGTTTAATTTCCACCTGCTTTTCTCTCATCTTGGAACGGGATTTTTCCATTGGCAAGGATGGTTTTTCAATTTCAGTTTGGCTCCCCAAATTTAGTGGCAGCATGTGAACTAAAGCCCATTATATCTTCTGCAGTTCCTATTCCAGCTGGAGGAACCAGTGGTGAAATATTTCAATAGTTAGTCCTTTGCCCTGCTGGCAGCTTCTTGCAAACATTCCTGGATGTCCTTTCCTTCTCCCTCATATGTCTTTATCATTGTTTCATCTGCTGAGGTCTTACTGTCCTTTTATTTCAAAAGGGCCATCCATCTCAGCAAATAAGCTCCCAACTGACCTCTTGACTGCAAACAAAACATCTGACATTTTACCATTTTATGGTGTTCTAGCCTTCTGAAAGCATGGCTGAGTTCTTCCACGTACTGCTTTCCCCAATAAAGCAGAGAGAGAGAGAGAGAGAGAGAGAGAGCCATAAAAATGATGCTTTGTCATGCCTCCACATAGGTGGAAACAAGAGCTTGGATGTTTGTGTCTGTTGTACTGTTTTCTTCTTAACATAACTATGAGGTTTAATATAAAGCAATGCTTACAATATAAGCCAAATATGACTGGAGCCAAATATGAATCTTTATTAATATGATCTTTATTAATTAGACTTCTCAATTCAGAATGCCAGTTAAAAAAAACAATGAGAAATTATTTGGGCTTAAAATGTTTGGATTTTTTCATTTATTTTGGTCAGTTATTCCAGTGTCACAGCTAGCCTTTTGGAAGTGAGTGCTTTGGAACAAGAATTTCCACATTCATTTTTAATCCACCTGAGGCAAGAATCAGCTCGGTACTAAGGGACAATGTGTCATTATGGATTCAGACTGCATTGCTTGCTATCTCCAGGTGAATATGTGACTCATTAACCATCATCTCTTTCAGAGATTCCCTCTAGGCAGTACCATTCTCTTCTTACTCCGTATAAATTACGCAGTGGAACCATTTCTATTGATATGTCATTGCTACAAAGAAATTAAATAGTTTAGAGTTTAGCCTGGTAGCCATTCCATGGACTAAATACTTGTCAAATCAGACAAACCAGTTTGTTTCAAAGGAGTCCTATGAAGGGCAAAGAAGAGTAGTTAATGAGGGCAGATGGTTGTTGGATTCATCATGGTCAAGCAAAGCCATTCTTGATTGCCTCATGTTATCTGAGATACACCTAAGTTGAAAGTTGACCTATTTTCTTAGTTGAATAAAGATGATGAAACCAACCTTTTCAAGTCACATAACCTTTCTTTAGTAGTTAATGCTGGCAAATACAACATTTTACTTCTAATGACATCAGCATTTATAGTTTCTTTAAAATACCATCTCTACATCTGGCTCTAGCTTTTATATATTATGTATATAATACAGGAGTGTGTTGCTTAACAACCTTCTGCATAATGACAGACCGTATATACAACTATGGTCAAACAAAGAGGCACTTAATGAGGCAGTTAGGACTCTCTACACAACAAACAGGCTCTTAATGCAAGAAGAGGCAATCTATCTCCAGTAGCCTTTTTTTCTGGCAGGCAGTATCTGTTTACACAACAAAGGCACTAGATTGGGAAATATATATTTCCCCTTCTTTTTTGAGGCTATTCAATATGCTGATCAAATCGGCATATTTGATCAATTGAGGTGATAGTGATCTGAATAATTTCCTTGTCTTTAATATGGTTATTTAACTTTACATAGCATAGAGTGAAATCCTCTGCA
Organism: Tiliqua scincoides; assembly: GCF_035046505.1. Lineage (NCBI taxonomy): Eukaryota > Metazoa > Chordata > Lepidosauria > Squamata > Scincidae > Tiliqua > Tiliqua scincoides. The sequence continues at coordinate 112,805,973 of NC_089823.1, forward strand.
TACAGAGATCTAGGGAGTAAGCCTTATTTCCAAGTTTACATACTTAGAATAGAGCTGATAGTAATACATTGTGAACCTCTAGCACCAAACAGAGTAGCCCCTTCACCACAGTCAAATCTGTGACACTGAAGTCATCGTAGTTCAGCCCAGGCACAGCAGTACAATTCTTTTATTTCATGCCACATTCGTGATATGGAAGGCAGTGAGGGAAAACAAAATGTGTAATTCATTCTCAAGTTGTGTGGAAACTGGGTGTGAGACTGCACAATCTCAATGGCATTTTTAACATAAGATACTGTTTGGAAACCAAGCAGGTAAAATTAGAGGTTTCAGTTAGAAGGTAGTGGCAACTAATGGTAGTGCCAAATTTAGGTATAAGCTTAAAAAACAACAGCTACAGTTTAGGGCCTCATAATCCGCAAGGGCCTCAAAATAATATCTGCAAATAAGTCTGTAGAAGTTCTTTCTAAATTGAGCATTTCCTCATACTCAGTGTTGGGATTCAAATAAATTAACAGCAGGTTCTATGTCCTAATGACCATTTTAAGTATACCAAAAGATATACCAAAAGGTAGTTTAATAATTCATGTATTAAATACTCAAATAAGAACAATAAAAGAGGTGCACAAAACTAGATTATGATTTAAGTAAGAGTTTTAAAATATTAATGAAAAAATATTAAAAAATCTATCCTAACTGAGCATTCAGTGTTATCACAAATATAGCAAAAACAAGGTTGCTAGGATGTGATAACTATTCCACAAGGTGTTTGAATTACTCCATGATCAGATGCTTGGGAAGCTGTAAGGTGCCAGATTTTACAATGAGTCAGTTACCACACTGAATGCACAGTAACTCATGATGTGGTGATCAGATATCACAATGCCAGCCCTTTAATTTTTTTCCATTATCTTACCAGTATAGAAATAAATTTTATAGATTTAAATACTGTATACCACTTTTCTCTATGGTCAAAGTTCACATAAGACAATAAAACACATTACAACAAACCCAAAGCAACAAACAATATCTCTATCAAAACATTGTACAGATCAATGTAGGCAGAAAATAAGACTGCAGTCAAAACAAAGGCCTGCTTAGGATATATCAGTTTTTCAGCTCTTACAAAAAGACCAGAGGTTGCTCTATTGGGATGACATTCCACAGCTTTGTAATGACTTCCATAAAAGCCTCCCTCTGAGCTCTTGTGGTTTGCACCTGCCATAGGGATGGCATAGAAATAAGGCTTGCTGAGGATTTCAACTGGCAAGTAGGTTAATAGAAAGAAACCTTTGTACAGTATTGTGTGGGTTCATATTCATCAGACAAATTTCGTCTACCTACATCAGTGACTGAGTAAGTACCATAACTCTGTACCAAATGACAGCTTACCACAAACTATGTAACAACTTGGTAAGTTGGTTGTCAACATACAGTGCCCCCAACATCTTGGATAGCCAATAAATAAAACCCAACTGCACACTTCCTAACTGTCTCACTGGTGTTTGTCTCCTTAGGTACATGTGGATGCTTAAGAGTCAATCAGTGGTAAAGTACAAAATTTTCAATAGCACCTCTGTCAAAAATGTTGGGCATGGGCACATCTGTTGTCTCCTCAGCCTTTCTGTTAAGCCTCTTCTATCTTTGGTTTGTTTTTAGCAGATGAGGATTATCTAATATTGTCATACTTAACAACATTGCTGTAAGACCCTAGCGTGTCTCTGGATTCTTGAATACCATATGCTGACTGTTCCTCTTCTCAGGGTTGAGGTGTCTACTCAGGAAAGCTTCTCCCCATTTCTCAGGATACTGGAAGTTCTTTCTTCAGTGGTTCAAATAGGGGGAGGCACGAGGCAACCTGCTCCAACATGGTGTAGTGGTTCTGGAGTTGGTCTTAGAACTGGGAGATTTTGGTTCAAATCCCTGCTTGGCCATGAAGCTTCCTGGGTGACCTTGGGCCAGTCCCTTTCTTTCAGCCTCACCTACCTCACAGGGTTGTTGTGAAGGCAAAAGGAAGGGGAGGAACCATGTGCACTTCCCTGAGCTCTTTGGAGGAAGGACAGTATAAAAATGTGAAGTAACAAAGAAGCTTGCCCAGCTTCACCCAACAGGCCATTTCTTACTATCCAGACTTCTGGACCAGAAGCTCTCCACTGTCAATATTTCCCCAGTCCACCTCCCCCCACACCAAAAAACCCAGCAGTACTGTATTTTAAATACTGGCTACAGCACTGCCTTTGCTCAGGAGGTTTCCCCTCCCATCACAACTCCTGATGGCAGCTCTTAAAAACATAAGAACAGGGCTGGATCAGGCCAAAGGCCCATCTAATCCAGCTTCCTGTATCCTACAGAGGCCCACGAGATGCTTCAGGGAGCAACCAAGTCAACAAGAGACCCGCATCCTGGTGCCCTCCCCTGCATCTGGCATTCTGAGGTAGCCTACTTTTACCCATCACATTTGCACATAATCATCACAGCTTGACCTGTGATGGACTTTTCCTCCAGAAATTTGTACAGACCCCTTTTAAAGGCATGTAGGTGAGATGCAACCTGTGGCAAGGAGTTCCACAAACTAATGATGCACTGGGAAAAGACATGTTTTCTTATGTCCGGCCTGACTCTCCTGACACTCAATGTTAGTGGATGTCCCTGGTTCTGGTGTTGGGTGAGGATCCTCTTGGAAAGGATCGTTCCAAGAAGCAGCTGCAATTACCCCTCACACCCTCTAAGTAAGCCTGCCTACGTACTCACTGGCAGCCCAATCCTATGCATGTCTACTCAGAAGTAAGTCCCATTAGAGTCAATGGGACTTACTCCCAGGAAAGTGTGGCTAGGACTGGGCGGTGAGACCAGCAGACTGGCTGCTGCTGGGGCTCTTCCTAGCCTTCAGAGCGAGCTCGACTGCCCAGCCATGTCCTTCCTTGCAGGGGCTGCCCGCAGTCTCTGACCACCTCTGCTCAACGACATCCCGCAGGCAGCACCTCTTCAACTCTCTTCAGTGGCTCCCCCCAGTCCTGCATTGCCCCTCACCGAGTAGTCCCAAGTGAGGGAAACCTCGCCTCGCCTGCTCTCAGGCCTCGGCGGCGTTGCTAGGCAAGTGAAGCATTGTCAAGGGTCCAAGTGGCAGGGTCTCAGGAGCTGGTGTAGCCCAGCCCGTTCACAGGTGCAGCAGCACAAGGCAGGAGCTCTCCCCCTCCTCTGGAGAGGACCAGGAAGTGGCTGGAGGACCAGCCTCACCCCAGTGGAGACTAGGGGACCTTAGCCCTTCTGCATGGTCCCACTGCTGCCCGCCCACGCCAGGGAGGCTGAGAGCCTGGCGCATGCCCTACAGGCTGGCAGGAGGCGCATGCATGCCTGGGGCGTGGGGCTGGGCTGGGCGCGAGAAGCGCTCTGGAGCCTGCGCTGCGGGCAGATGCAGTGAGGCTCTCACAGGGACCTTTCAAGGTGCCCGCTCCCCGGCGCCAGGTAAAGGGTAATTGTTACCCTTTGTCTTATCCATCTGTTAACTTTCTTGAACCTTTTTTTAAAAAAAGCAATTATTGCTAAATTATTACTGCTTGAAAAGGATTTTACAGACTCCCTGGAGCACTCTGTACTTAGTTGTGTGCAAGAAATTCTATTCTTAATTAAAAGGCATTGTCTTTCCTTTGCTGTCTGTTTTCTGTGATACTTTCCCAATGCATTTCCAATTGGCTTTATATTGTCTTCCCAATATTTAAAATGCTTTAAGGCTTTCCAAGTTGCATTTGCTGTGGAAAGGCCTGTTTGGCCATTGCTGTATTCCAGATTTGTGAGTTATTGTGTTGGCATTCACACAGGTAAATGTATGTATGATTTGTGAACAATTTGTCTAAGCAGAGTCTCAAATGATTGCTACTCCACTGACACACACTCAAATCTGCAAAATGAGCCTTTGAAATTACTTTGTAATATAACTTTTTTCTTGTTGGGATGTATGCATTTGTTTACTAGATTTGTATCCTGCAATTTGGTTCAGAGAGCTTTCTGAGCAGTTCCATAAAACAGTATGCTTCAGAAGCTATTGAAAAGGAGGGCTAAAAATGAAAAAAAAAATGTATGTTGTGCTTTAGGTAAGGCAGGGGACAGCAGTCAAATTAAGCAATCCAATAAATGGGATGTATTATCAACATTTTGTTACGCTTTTTGTTATTTATAAGTGATGTTGATGGGACTTTTCTTCACAAGAGTCTGTCTTCTGTAACTTAATGTTGAGAACAAGAACATTAACATGTTTAGAACAAAAGGCGAAATAATGAACCCCGTGGTGTAGCTGGATCATTTAACACCCAAAGCCCATAAATTTTTGACACCCCCCCATACAACAAAATTTATTTAATTAATTTTTATTTTCACATTTTTATACCACCCTGCCTTTAAAGAGCTCAGGGTGGTGTGCATGGTTCCTCTCCTTCTTATTGTCTCACAACTCTGTGAGGTAAGTGAGGGTGAGAGATAGTAACAGTCATGAAATAAAATGAATAGTAATAATGGCCAGAAAATAAATACAGTGAATACCTCCCCACAAGCAATGAATGAATGTCAGTTCCCTCCTGTGCTATTGCTCTCCTGCACATACTACTCAGTGACTTACTGCCCAGCGTTTGGAGGTTCAATGTAGCCACCATGGTTAATAATCACTGATAGACTATAGTCCACCTTGAATATTTAGAATCCACTCAGGGCGCAACCCTAACCCCTTATGTCAGTGCTTTCCAGCAATGCAGCTCTGAGGTAAGGGAACAAACATTCCCTGACTTTGAGGAGGCCTCCGTGAGTGACACCCAACTGCAGGATGCAGCACATGTCCCATTGGCACTGCTATGCCAGTGCTGGAAAACACTGACATAAGGGGTTAGGATTGTGCCCTAAGTCACCTAAGCCAGTGACCAAAAACAACCAACCTTCCCGCCAGTAACATCAGTAGGGTTGGTGTCATCCAGTCTGGTAACTCATGGTGTCATCCACATTAAATTTTATTTTACTATAGAACAGTACAGGTCACCCAACCTATCAGTAACCAGCAAAAAAGCAGTGGCCAACTTGATGACACACAACTGAATAGGAGTTTGAGTATTAGCTCTGGTACATGGAAAACGGAGCTAACTCATAATAACATCTTATTGGTTCCCTGCTGCCTCATAATAACATCTCCTTAGCTCTCAGAACACTCAGACTCATTGGTCAGTTTTGAGTTAAGAAAATCCACTTTGTTTTATAAGTCAGATGTTTTCTTTTTCTGGTTATTTGGCTATAACTTCTTATACAGTATAACACAGATGTAAATGTGAAAGGGAAAAGTGTCTCTCTACTCTGTTCAGCTCCTGCATAATTTTGAGACATACAAAATCTTGCAGGGGGTGGACAGAGTGGATAGAGAGACGCTCTTTTTATCTCACAGTGGCCCACCAAATGCTTCAGGGAACACACTAGACAACAGACACAACCTGCGTCCTGGTGCCCTTCCCTGCATCTGGCAATCAGAGGCAGCCAAGCTCTACCTTGCACATACCCACCATGACTTGTAACCCGTGATGAACTTTTCCTCCAGAAATTTGTCCAATCCCCTCTTAAAGGCATCTAGGCAAGATGCCATCACTACTTCCTGTGGCAAGGAGTTCTACAGACTAATTACATGCTGGGTAAAGAAATATTTTCTTTTGTCTGTCCTAACTCTCCCAACACTCAACTTCAGTGGATGTCCCTTGGTTCTGGTGTTATGTGAAAGGAAAGAAAACTGGACTAGATGGGCCTTTGGCCTGATCCAGCAGGGCTCTTTGTACGTCCTTATGATATTTCCACAATTTTGGTCACTAGTGATGTCAACCCTTCCCCACCGAGGATGTCATCTTACGAACACGTTAGTTCCATGCTGTGTCATAACATCTCATTGGGTCTTCAGCCAATCAGTCTTATTGGTCCATTTAGAGTTAAGAAAATCTTATTTTTGTTACATAAGACAGTTGTATTTTTTATTTCTGATTTTTGGTTTTTTTTTCTTTTTTTGCTATAATGGAGATATTCCACTCTGGTTTGTTTCATTGCATTCTGCTGTAAATTACATATCAAATTATTTATAATATGATGGTTATATATACATTTCTAACAACCACGATTTTCACAATTTTGGTCATTAGTGATGTCACGCACACCCTGAGAGTGCCACCTGGGGTGGCTGGCCCCGCCCCAATAAGCTGAATGAACCATTAACAGCGCAATCCTAATCCTATCTTATCTGCATGCATAACAACTGAAAGACTTTTATGGCCTTTATTCTGTGGGCTTTTCCTGCTCTGATGCATATTAATGGGTTCACATATATTCTTCCTGCCATTGAGGTGGTTAGACAAGCTCTAGAAAGCTCATATAAAGAAGGATAAAGACTGAGTTTTATTCAGGAGATCTTGCACCAATAAAAAGGCCTTGCAATTACTCTTCTCCTAAGCTGTGCTGGATACAGCGGAGACCATGTAGAGCCCTGCTGCACCAGCACAATTTAGGATTGGACTGTCAATTGCAAAACATTCATGACAGGTTTAATAGCAGCCATGGGAAACTTGAATCTGATCACTATCACAGTTGCTGGGGGAGGGGTAAATCCTTTTTCCCCTATGTTATTTGCTTCATGAAATAACAAGCTGCTGTTAGTCCCAATGGTTATAATTATAATAAACTTAAAAAAAAAACTGGGAGATTTGATCATTTGTCATATCCAGTTTGGTTTGTCCATATCCAATTGGATCATTTGTCCATATCCAAGAAGAGAATATATGAGAAAGCAGGGGAAGTCCAATTAGAATAACCAGCTGCGGCTAGAAACCCCTATTATTTTTCTATAGATAGAATTCTTTGAACCAAATGGTGCTATCATATAATGTAACCAACCATAGGCATTTCTTTTGAGGTTTTTCAATTGATAATTATTTAATTAAAAACAGCAATACACCACTGTGTATCCTGACCTGTTTTCTTCAATGTTTCAGGAACTTCTATTATATCACTATGCTGAGGGACCCTGTATCACGTTACCTGAGTGAATGGAAACATGTCCAAAGAGGTGCAACATGGAAGACTTCCCTCCACATGTGTGATGGAAGGAGCCCCACCCCAGAGGAGCTGCCTATGTGTTACCTGGGAGATGACTGGTCTGGGGTCACCTTACAGGAATTTATGGATTGTGGCCATAACCTGGCTAACAACCGCCAAGTGCGTATGCTGGCAGATCTCAGCCTGGTTGGATGTTATAATTTGACCTTTATGAACGAGAGTGAAAGAAACATGATCCTTCTCCAAAGCGCTAAGAACAACCTGAAAAACATGGCCTTTTTTGGACTCACAGAATTTCAGAGAAAAACTCAGTATCTATTTGAAAGGACATTTAGCCTGGAGTTTATCTCCCCTTTCACTCAGTACAATATCACAAGAGCCTCTAACGTGGATATCAATGAGTCAGTGAGGAAACTCATAGAAGAGATGAACTTTCTGGATATGCAGCTGTATGAGTATGCGAAAGACCTCTTTCTCCAGCGATTTCAGTATGCCAAACAAGAAGAGCATGAACAGAATCGCCAAAAGCGACGAGAGGAGCGGAAAATATTGCGTGAGCAAAAGGTTCATGATTGGCAAAAGGAGAATGAAGAAGAAATAGGTGTTACTGAAGATTATAATAGTCAGGTGGAACGGTGGTAAATTGCTCTAATGTGCACTTGTGTATATATACACACAGACTTGGTTGAATTGAATTATTCAGTGGTGAATGATATATGGAACTCCAATTTATCTGATAAAAGTGATCGAATCTCTTGGCCACTCGTCAATCAACATTTTAGGTTTTTATAGATTTTGTCACGTAAGAGGACAATGTTTGGTTTTTACAGCTTAATCAGTGCTCTTCAATTGACTATTGAATAGTTTGTTATTTAAAAGAAGCCACCTATTAAAAGGAGTTTCCTGGTGGTTTTCCTTTTGGCTGTAAACCACAACTGAAACTTGGAAAGATGGCAGAAATTAAGTCATTCCACAATGTGTGTTTCACTTAGATATAATGATTTGCCAAGGTTGGTCCTGTTGTCCTCTGTAAATTGTACTATGTCTGTTTGTGGTGAATGTCACAGAGAAAAACATGCTGCCCTTCAGTTATTTACAGACAACATTTTATGCAAAGGGAAGAATTCAGGTATTTAGGGTATTATAATAATGGGATGTAAGAAATGAAGTTGAGGGGATCTTGCAACAGCCTTAATCCTATTAATGCTCTTTCTCAAGCTAAGCCTGCTTTTGAAAAGTCCTGTAGGTTGCATGGGAATTCAGAAAGCACAGGGCAGCAGACTTTATTATCTTGAGGTGATTTCATATTTATGGGGTCAGATGACAAGATAATAAAGTACTAAACTAAACAATAAAGTACTAACCATTTTTCAAATTGGTGTACAAAGTTTCTCATGAAAGTAGTTCTGTGTAGCACATGGTTTCCTTTTGCAGAACTCCTTGAAGACATGCAAGTCCTAGGTGTGGGCAATCACAAAGGGGTTACAATGTGAGCACAGGGTTCTTTGTGTTTCTCCCTCTATCTTGTCCCTTTAGTTATTTCACAAGTCATTGTCACAAATTCCTTTAGCACTGACAAGGATTACAAACATTAATCTCATGTATATATTTATGGATTTCTGTTCAGATTTCAGTAATAAGGCTCCATTTTTAAAAGTAAATCTAGAAACACGGGTTACAGAAAACCCCAAATAAGTATCAGAAAACATAAGGATCAGATTCTACCATCAAAATGTGGGTGCTGCTACTGCTGCATTTGTTATTATTAACAGTATTGATATTCCGCTTTTCAACAAAAATTTCACAAAGCGGTTTACAGAAAAAAATCAAATTTATTTATTTTTATTTATTTATTGGATTTGTATTCCGCCTTTCTCCCCGAAGGGCACGCAAGGTGGCTAACAATCAAGTTAAAAAAAAATAACTAAAAAAAAAATAACCAAATAACTAATGGTTCCCTATCCCAAAAGGGCTCACAATCTAAAAAGATGCAACACCAGCAGACAGTCACAAGAAAAGACACTGCTGGGGTGAGGAGGGCCAGGAGGGCTTTACAAATGTATTTGAATGCAATACCTTCAGATATTGGAATTTTGTCAGATTTAAATATAGGTGAAGCCTCCTTTTATCATGTTGCTTTAACATTCTTATACATTGCCATGACTTCCTTTCATGTGCTTTAGGAAAGGCTCCTGGCATAGTACTATAGTTTTTAAAACCATAATTTTAAGATACTTTTAAGATTGTTTAATCCATACGTTTTATTTCAGCATTCAACCTCTCGTGTTTGAGTGGGCTTCTGCACATGTCTGCTAATCAGGTGGGGAAAGCAAAGCAACAAAAATAAGCACATCTCTGTTGTACACAGAGCTGGGTTTGGGGCTCTGTGTGCTACCTCTTTTTTTGAAGCACTGTCCTGCTGTTTTTGTCTGAAATCCCAGTGATTCTTTTCTACTTGTTTGTAGGGCATGTTGTTTCCCCCCACCACCACCACTAAAAGTATTATTGCTGTATGTCAGCTGCATTTTCCACCTGGTTTGCCTGGCTCTCAAGCGTTTGTTCTGTACTTTCCAGTCCATTTTCTGTCCTTTCTGCTTATATGTTATTACTTCACTCACCATTTGTTGCCTGACTTTATACCTGTGATCCTGGTCACTCCTTACCATTCCTCTGGTTGTCCAGTGCTTGTCCTTTAATCAGGCTGCTCTCCTGGTTACTCTCTCTGGCTTGCATGTGCTGTGATCTGTTCCTGTTGACTCTTCTGTGACTCAGAAGAACTGTCTTGTCCCTGAGTTTATTTGCGTACTAGAATTGATTCTGCCATCAATTTCAGCAGGGTGTAATCGTGATGTGAAACCAGAACTTTAACCTCTTTTATAATATGGGCACTTCTGCGGTCTTATTCATGGAATAGGCGTAGTCTCCACCTAACTTGTAAGACTGCCTAACTCATGAAGCTTTCCAGAATTGATTTTGTCTTTGCCTTATAAAATAACCAGCAAGATAGGTCCCTATTGCAGGAGATCTGTGATTAGAATCTCCCATAGTTTCAAAATAAGAGCCATGGAATGAGAACACTGTGGTGCTAGGAGAATGGGAGTTAATCAAGCCTGGCCCATTTAAGAGGCCAACTGAAGCAGGTGGGGTGGGGCACCCACCTTCCATTTGCCTCCACCAAGAGGAGCAGAGGCTGGTGCATCACCTTGTAAGGATGGGGATAGCATTTGGCACACTGCCCCAGAGGCCAGGGGGTCTTGTGCTGGCCCTAGGATAATTTTCCCCTTGCTATTTATCAAAGTCCCTCACCCTCCAAAGCCAGTATTAAGTACAAAAGTTTGCAGTTATCCATATGATATTTGGGGGTGTTAATTGAAAAAATGCTGCAGAAGAAAAGGTTCGGACCAACCCCCTGTGCTGCATTCCCAGTCTGCTTCCCGCTTCAGTTCCCATGGCTACTAATTTTTTTGTGTGAATTTTTCATTTTACATGAACAAGGCAACAACCAGTACTTCTCGTTTGTTATCAGATTGAAAGAGCAACCATTCTGAGAACAGCTGTAAACCTGCCGTACATCTAGACACATCCTATCTCCCATGTCATGTCTAGTTTGGTTCCTTGTGCAATTTTCGAAGCTTTTCTATTTTTCAAATTCAATAAAATCTTTGTTTAATTAATTAGGAAGTGGCTTGGCAAGTTAATGATTCAAGTACAGGTTTTGCTTTAGTCATCCAGTTTTACAAATCTGGTAGCAACCTTGCTTTATTTCACAAATTAGGTGAGGACAGTCCCCAGTGTTATGAATTAGGCAGTTTTCATGTAAAGCTTGTGATTTCATGACTCAGGTATAGGTATTCCCAGTTTTGTGAATTAGGCAGAAAATGTGCTTCAGTCCGAAATTATCAAAGGGCACTGCCTGATTCATAACATGAAATGTTTGCTTATTTCATTAACAAAACAGTTTCACTAATTTAGCACAACAAGCCTTAGGCAAGAGCTCGTAAAAATCCCATTTGTAAGCTAATTATTATTCACCAATCACTTTTTTAAGCTACAAAGGAGCTACAAGGTCCTTTCATGTTCTCAGTGAAAGTTTTTTTGATAGACTCCGATGTGTCATAGTAGGAAAAAAAAGATACTATAACTAGAGAACTATAATTAGAGAACCAGATTCACTGCTTGCTTTTTCCAGATTTCAATTCCAATTTTAACACAAATGTTTCAATACAGCTTTAAATGAGGTAAAAAAGTAGCTAATGGTGTCAATTTATACAAGTAGATGTTTAATTTTAAATAATAGTGAACATCTTGGTCTTAGCGAGTCATTTTGATACTAGTAGTAGTAGTAGTAGTAGTAGTAGTAGTAGTAGTAGTAAACCTTTAATGGCATAAACATTTTGATACTAAAATAAGACCTGTGTGTTTCTGCTATGGGCATAACGGCTAAGGAGTCTCTCTTCCCTGTAGGAACTATGCGCTGATTTTTCTTATACGCAGTGCTCCCAGTCCGGGACTGCAAAAGCTCTCCGTTCCAGCTATTTGAAACTTGCATTCTTAGCAAGTTATATTTGGCAAGAAACGAATCAATATTCATAGCATGGACTTTCTCTAAAGCTGCAAATGTACCCTGATATATGTGCTTGCCTGCAAACCCACATTTTTCTGAACTAAGGGCCCAATCCTAAAGTCACCCAGCACCAGCACTGAGTGCCGTAAATGTGCTGTTAAGCATGTTTAAAACACTCAGTGAGTCAGAAGCGCTGGCGCTGAGCCCACATCAGTCAGGCGCAGGGCCCAGCGCCGGCAGGAAGAGGATGTGCCACCACAGGGGCTAAAAGCAACTGCTGGGCGGCAGTGTAACCTCTGGAGGGCAAGAGGAGAGAGGGGTGGGGGAAGAACAGAGGCAGAAGGGGGGTGGGATCAACAGAACTCTGCTCCACCAGATCCTGAACTCCATGTTGGACTGGAAGATCTGCCTCAGAGTCTCTCAAGTCTGCGGCAGCAAAATAGCGGGGCTTGGGGCTTTCCCCCGAAGGGAAAGGTACTAAAGCCCCCTTCCTTCCCTTGAGGAGACTTCCAGTGGCTTCTCAGCACCCACTTTGGCACCACTGCTCCAGTGGGCTCTGGGAAGCTCAGGATTGGGCTGCCCGAGTTGTACTGTTCCTCACAGGACTTAGAGTAGTGATTTTTTTTTTTTAACATACCTTGATTAAAAATGAGTAGGATCCCCAGAGCATAATTACATTTGCTCTGAATACCTGATCCATCCCACAAGATGGATGGTGAACTAATTTTTTTTCCAGTATTTGACCACTGTAGCTGGGCATTTATGGGCAACTGTCACCTGGTTTTGTTTGGAATAAGCAACATTCTAACATGATGTTAGGAAAAAAAAATTCCATTTCACTTCTGTTTGCAGAGCTGTTGTTGATGGGAAATGATGCTTGCATTTTGTTGGTACTAGAGTCATGGCAATCTCCAAAACAATCTTGTGGTTTATTTACAGGTATGGCGCTTACCTGGTACACGTGTAAAGACAGCTAACCCACCCACCCCCTCCACCAATCTTAGAATACTGGGTTAGAATATTGCTTTAGTAATAATGAATGTTAACATGGTAACATTTTTCATGACATGTATAAATTGTGCCTTATTTGGAGATCTGGTTATGGCAAATTTCTTTTCAGCATTTCTAAAATTTTAAAAAGTTCTGATGCCCATACCTGATCCAGGTGACTGCTGCAAAGCACCTATAAATTAAGCTCCAGCGGCGCACAGAGTAGCACACTGCCCAAGCACCACTGGGAAGGCCAGAGCCTTCTTGCAGCAGCTGGAGGAGTGTGCTGAACCTGCCAAGGCAAGTAGGACATCAGGGAGGGGTGGGGGAGTGTAGAATGGGGTGAAGAGGGGCAAAACTGGGTGAGGAGGAGGAGGCAGGGTGGTGGTGGGAAGGGGAGGAACCAGTAGAGATGGCACTTGCTGGATCGTGTCCCCTCCATGGGCAGCCTCCCTGCCCCCAGTCTTGCACCAGTGAAATTGCTGGCATAGGTCCAAGAAGACTCATTGCAGAGCAGGGGCTTACAGAGGTGTAATGGGAATTAAACCCTCTTTCTCCTCTGAAGCCTCATTATCCACCCCTCAGCTGAATAGAGCACAACCATGCTGTATCCAGCACGTTGTGCTGCACCAGGTGTTTTGTTGCAATTGTGCTGCTGTTTTGGCATGGCTGCACCAGTGAGGGAGGGGGGATAAGACTGGGCAGGCCAGCTCATCCAAGAAGTCAACTAAAGCATCTACCACAGGCAGCATGTTCATGGAGACTGCCCATTGCCTACTTGCCTCCACTGCACCTCCTCCTCAACACTCTGGACTTTAAAAGGAAGAGATTGACAGAGAGGAAGAGGAAATATGGAAGCAAAGAGTATACTGGGCTAGAACATTGGAGGTGGAAGGAGCAGAGGCTGGCATATCACTGAGTAAGAGAGGGCAGCATTTGGCATGCTACCCAGGTGTCAGTAAATCTTAGACCAGCCCCTCCTGGGACAAGGCTCTATTGACCACCAAATGGCTCCTTTTTGAAGAAACATGCCTAGGAATACTTCACATATATATGACAACATGCTGCCATGTAGAAGACACCATGAGTTCTTCAACTCCACATGATTATGACGTTGGTTGCCAAGTAATTCTCTGATAGCACATGATGTTCTGATACAGGCATTATATTTTCTTGGCAGTGGCTGGAACAGACTCTCTGCATAATGGGACAATCTACACGGTGAAGGTTCTTGCATCCTGTAGATGTCATGTAGAGCTGCTGCCACAATGACTTCCCCAAACCATACAAAAACTTCACAAGCTTATAGTAATCATGTGAACTTTAATTGTACAGTCATAGCAATTCTGTGAATGCCACGCTCACATTATTGCTATCACAGGTTAAAAGCTGAACATTGCAGAGCGACCTCCTAAAAGTCCTCAGAGCATCTCCAGGGACTCTAATTCACTCAGTGACCCAGCATTTTTGAGCATGAAAATATTGTGGTCTTTGAGTGACATGCACTTATGTGTGAGTCAATTGGCCAACTACATTTAACCACAGAATCCAACTTGTTTAAACAAAAGCTTCCTGCCAACTGGAACATTTGGTGGGTTAAGGGTTAGGGTCAAGAGGTGGAACTGGTTATGGAATCAGCTAAAATACATTTAAAGCTTGTGTGTTTCAGTGGAGCTTTCAAGTAATTAGTTTTGCTACATGCACCTGTTCTGGCTCTCCTCTCACTAGTGATTCCTTGACTCTGACAGGTCTTGATTTTGATTAGAGCTGGAACACAGCTGTGAATGCAAATCACTCTGTCACTAAGTAATGCATCTGTTTGTTATTTTACAACTTTATTGGTTCTGACACTGTAAAGTAATTGGCTTTCTAAATTTACCTCTTATTTATGATGATTCATAAGAAGAGTCCTTCTGTAAATTCCTTAAGTACCAATGGAAGTTGAGATGTAACTGTGCTACATGGTCCAGTTCCAACATGTCTTTGAAGATCCTGAAAACACAAGGAACGAGAGATAGTCATTCCCCAGACAGATTGATTTCCTTCCTATGCTGTTAAGTGAAAATTCCCAGGGTCGGTCCTTATGGGAAAAATTGACTGTGTGGGAACTTGCCTATAATCCATTTTGTCTTTAATAGTAGCCATGTGATGGGCTGTCAGTACTAAAGCAGTATTGTAACCTTGTCAGATTTTGGGGGGTGGGCGGTGTGGTTCGGTGGATGGGTTGAGCAGCCTTAACCTGCTTGTGCCAGATAACCCTGCTACCTGTAAATAAACCACAAGACTGTTCTGGAGACTGCCACAAGTTCAATACAAACAAATCACAGGCAACATTTCCCATCAATAACAGCTCTGCAAGCAGATGTGCAACAGAAATGTTTGCTTTCCTTATAAGCTTGTTAGTCATACCCCCTCCTCCACTTGCAAATCACTGGTAACCAAATCACTCTACTAACCAACCCCAGTTTGAGAATTATGTGATTCATGTTCTGGTAAACTCCAGATTTGACTCTTATAATGTGCTTTTCATTGAGTGCTCTTGAAAAGTAGAAAGTTCAAGGAGTTGCTGGCAGATCAGAACATATTACTTTGGTGCTGCTTGGCTTGCACTGGCTTCCTGTTTATTTTTGGGCTCAATTCTTAACTTTAAGGTCCTTATTCATTTGGGACTTTAAATTACAGGTGTGTGACCCTTAACAACTGGGATGCGTTCCTGCACCCCTGTCATCAAGGGACTCCTGACACTAAAAGGCCCTCGCCACTGACTCTAAAAGGCACCTTGCATCCACGCACTGCCTCTGCAAAGCTCAGAATGGCTCAGAAAAGCCCTCAGAGGCTTGGGTAGGGAGGAACAGTGACTGGTGACAGGCCATCACATATGTGGCCCTTCTCTAGTCAGAAGGTCACAAAGCAAAGTTCACTGGCCCTTGGTATTTTGATGGCTGTCTTCTTGTATGCATACCTTCTTGTATGCCCCATTCAGCTTCTGAGTTCCTGCTCCTTGTAACCTGTAGATTGAGCTTTAGCAGATGGATACTTGGAACTGGGCTCTCTTTTTGGGTAAGGGCACCAACTTTATAGAATACTTTCCCACCCAACCCCACCACTGTATACCTTCACACATCATGGGAAAAACTTGGCTCTTGAACAAGGGGCTGATTTTGTTACTTGTTTTAGTTTTGTTGCAATTAGCGTACTTGGTTAAACAGTATGGTCTTGCTGCTCTGTATTCTTCTCTTTGTTTCCTGCTAGGGTATAAAAGACAACAAAGGCATAATTGAATAGAGGTAATTAAGGGGCCAAAGAATGAAACAAAGGGAGATGAGGAAGCCTTATGAAACAGAGCAAAGTCAAATTAGAATTAACAATATCCAGAGGGAGAAAGACTTGTGTTCTGTTACAGGAAGCCCTGTATATTTTGAATTGCCTCAAAAAAATTGCCTATTTTGAATTGGGGATTGCCTAGGCTAGAATTGTCCAGTTCCTTGGTAAATTCAAGACTGAATAAGAAATTTACTTCCTACATTGAAGGACATTGAAACAGTCTATAAGAATAACTTCCACATATCTGGGTTATCTTTCTCACAATCTTAGTTTCTTTGCATATGTTTTTCCAACCAACTGTCCTTTTCAGTCTTCTTTCTCTTGCTCAAGTGTCAGATAAGTATTGGAAAGAAACCTTTGGATTTTCTATTTGTCCTCTGATTTAGATGAAAAACTAACCACTGATGCTTCTTCCTTTGGGACTATTCCCTTGTTATGTGCAATAGTATGTATGGATTCTACTACTAGGCAATTGTATTGTGAATGTCCTATACTTTTACTGCTGTAGAAGGTAGTTTACCGGACTGAGAATTTTCATGGATGTAAAGCACAATCTGATGAATATTTTTCATGTTAAACCATAGTGATGTCTAAAACAAATTGTTTTCCCATAATTGTCAATGATTTTCAGTAAAATGAGACAATGTTTAGTAAACCTTTAAAGGAACTGTAAAAATAATTATTGAGAACACATTTTATTGAATATAATGGAGTGTGGCTTAATTATAAACAGCAAATAAATATTGATTGCATTTGTAAAACAGGAAATATTTGTTCTGTACAGTATATCTTAGAGGAACTAGAAAGTGCATGTGGGTAGATAATAGGCCTCCCTATGTAGGAAGTCAACAGGTGCTAGGAAAAGTGAAAGGCCTTTACAATCCCTTATCCAGTATGTCTTTGCATTGAGATTTGGCTGCCAGATATAGAATATGCATTTCCAATTACTTGATAGTGTTGCATTGTTGATGAAAGGCGTACAAGGATACAAGTAATGGCTCAATAGCCAACAGCCCAATTCTGTGCTGCCCCGGCGCTGCAAGGTACATCAAAATGGCCCCTGCTGTAGCCCGTGGGACCACAGCAGCCGCCAGTGCACACTCAGTTCACCTCAGGGAACCTCGGTTCACTTACCCCATGTAGAACACCTCTGGCCCCAATGGGGTTTCCTTGGATTTGTGCCAACTTCTGAGCTAGCACAGAACCAAGGAGACCAGTGTGAAGCTCTACAACTCAGCAGGGAGGATAGGATTTGGTTTCTACTGACGTCCCCACCCTACTCCTGAGCCTAATCCCAGCCTCTCAATTTATACCTGAGACTACTATAACTAGACTCATAGTTTGTAATCAATTATAAAGCTTAAATATTTTCTTTTTATATTAATTGTGATGCAAAAAGGAGCTCAGCAAACCAAATGTGGCTTGTGAGCAGCAGTTTGGCCACCCCGTTCTATATAATATTGCCTTCTTGAAGACATTGTCTTTCTTTAAGGTTTTTCTCAATTGTCTTTCTCAAAGTGCTTGTGTGCGTGTACAAAGAATTACATCTGCCTGCACATGTATCTTTCCTTTACCTTGGCAGTGCTAGATGGCAGGGAGAAAGAGGCTCAAGCTATTTCTCTAACTTGGGGTGGCTTGCTATAACAACATGCAGAAGCTGTATTTTATGTCAAACACAGTACTCAACAAACAGCATATTTCAAGAGCCTTAGTCTTGTAAGACCTCAACATTCAAGGAATCCTGAAAAGTATAATATTTTGTTCAGTTAGCTTCTGTCACCGTTTTTAGCTCATAAACTCACCTGAGGAGGGAGGCCATAGCTCAGTGGCAGAGTACATGCTTCTTGTGCATAAAGCCTTCAGTGTAATCCCTGGCACCTTCAAAGAAAGGACTTCAGGTAGCAGGGTGCAGAGTGACCTTAGAGAGCCAGTGCTTGCCAGAGGAGTTTTATTTATTGCATATGGTTGGCAACCTTCAGTCTCGAAAGACTATGGTATAAGCCTACAGCACCTGGTATTCCCAGGCAGTCTCCCATCCAAGTACTAACCAGGCCTGACCCTGCTTAGCTTCTGAGATCAGAAGAGAACGGGCATGTGCAGGGTAACAACATAAAATACTTAAAATTCCTAAGCACCATAAAGGATTAAACACACACACACACACACACACACAATCCTTGTCCACAGACATACAGTCTAAGAAAAGTACTGGGCTAGATGAACTACAGCACAGTGCTATACTTCAGAAATGTGATTCTTAGCAGTATGGGATAGGGAGTGCATCCTAGGATATTGATGCAATTACAGTTGCACTGCAGCAATGAAGCTGTGCTGCCATAGATGCAGTTTCACCAACAGACATGCCACAAACACCAGTGCAACACTACACAGATGTGCCTTCAATGGCAGTGCAACTATAGCCAGTGTAGATCCCAAAACATGGTGAGGACATGGATAAGACAAGAACAAGATGGGAGGAGTCAACTTGCACCATAATTTAAATTGTCTCCAGATGACGGACAGCCCAAACATCAGCAAAATGCTATGCTGTCAGAGCTGGTGTAGGAAACAAAAAAACACAGAAAATAATGGGGAGAAGGGAAAACCAAAAAATCTCAACTCCTGCCATGTTCTTTGCCCTACCCACTTTCCTACACTGGAGCACAGGATATAGCCCACATTTGGCAGCCATCACAGCTAGTACTGGAGCCCCCACCAGGATGCCAGAACTCAGGTGATAGGACATGTAGCATAGGACTATATCTCTTTGGCCTCCGGTTATACACACATATCTAAGTGTGCACTTATCATGCAGATGGGAACCATGGGGCAAGAGCTGTTTGCACATATAGGGAACACAGGCAAGCAGCCTGCTGTCCTCACAACATGAATGTCAATATACTGAGTTAACGCTTGTCATTTTAGAATTCTTGTAGGTACTCTGCCCCAGGATGCTCCACACAAAAACACCAAAGTGAAACCTCTACTCCACCACCACAACAGGGAGGAAAAGGTAAGCAATGAGGAAGAGAGAATTGCAAGGCACAATATATTGATGATGCATATTTGTCTCATTTCTCTATCCTGCCCCCTGACTCTTCAGTATTGTCAAATGTGCTTTTGCTATCAGTTGTGTTGCCTAAGCATCCCTTTCATCACAGCTACCAGCAGGGAATGTCTGCTCTCTCTTGGTAAATACCACAGATTCCAACCACTGTCACACACCTGGGCTCCTTCTCTTTTTCAGACTGCAACACTGCCACACGGAGCAGAACAGTCATTTCTCACAGCATTTCAGAGCAACCCCCAACAGGGGAAGGAAAAATCATGCTCTTATCCCCAACACAGCACTGCTGCACATGCACCCAGGTGGCACCTCTCTCTCTCTCTCTCTCTCTCTCTCTCTCTCTCTCTCTCTCTCTCTCATAAACATATAAAAGCAGGCCACTCTGCCTGCTTGTTCCAGCACTGGTTAGGAATGGGCTTTTTGTGTCTTTGTTACTGCCGTTTGAAGCAAGTTAAAGGACTGTCAATATTATCAGCAAAAGTTCATAACTAATAATGTGTGGTAATATTTTACTTAATTTAATTAAGTAAAATGAAAATAATTGTGTTCAACAACCATTTACATTAATTGAGAATTGTGTGGGGTGGGGAAGCTTGCATGTCTCTAAATTGGATGAATGGGATTCATCTTCATGATTTGCCAGACATTTTCAGTAGCTATCTGACCCCTGCTTCTTTCTTCAACAGCTCACCTCCAGCCTTTGGCATTTACCCTGTTTCCTTTCCTTCCTAGTGTAAAAGGATGCACATAACTGCAAAAGACAAATTGGGGGATGCAGCATTAGGGGTGCATAGGATAGAATTCAGGACAGGACACACTGACTGCAGACTGTTGTAATCACTGTTTCTCTCAGTTTGCTGCAGCAGCAAGATGCATACTGAGAGATAAAGTTCTCTGCAGGCATCTTTCTTTTTCCCTATGGAATAGAAGCAGTGAGCAACTATAAACTTTTGACCATGTTGGTGAAAAGAAAGTGAAGAGGCTGGAAGTGTTTCATATTGCTTAAATCTATCATGCTAAAGCTAATTTCACATTGGGGAAATTAAGGGAGGAAGCAGATAACCATTTAAGGGCTGGCAATCACTGTTCAGCACTGTACAGTACTCAAACATATATGTTATTATAAATGCCTTCTAATTTTTGTTGTTGTTGTTAAAGGAAGAGATGGGAAAGACACAAATTTGGCCAAAAGACCACAAAACTTGTATTGTACTTCTGCTCTCAATTCTGTAGTTTTCAGGGCGAATTAAAACTCTCAAAAACAGACTGTTCAAAAATGTATTAGAAAAAATTTCTCTCTCATTCCCATACCTTTAGAACTCAAGGTCATTCCATAAAATCAATTTGCCTGCACATGCAATATATAATCCACCACATTCCCTGCCGCAATATTCTCCAAAAGAGTTATGGAATTAATTATCACAGAATGTTGTGAGGTTAGACAAAATAATGGAAGATGTTTGTCGGTGGCTGTTAGCCGTAATAGTTAAGAATAGAACCCCCATGTTCAAATATCTAAATGCTGATATATAACCCTGGTGTATGGCCCTTTAGTTTTAGAAATTGAAGGGAGCACTTCAGAGTGCAAGGTAACACTGAGGTCAAACAACAAGCAGTTATTACATTGTATCTACTTGTGTACTTTCTAGAGGTATTTGGATGACCGTAATTGAAGTGTTGATCTAGGGGTGTCAAACATAAGGCCCGGGGGCTGGATGCAGCCCCCAGAAACTTTTTATCCGGCCCTCAGGCTTTCAGCTGCTGAGGTGTTACAGCTGAAATGGCATTCCACATGAAAATTGGGCTTTCCCAAATCTTGAAATATGATCAAGATTTGAAAACTGCCTTCTACTGAGTCAGACCATTGGTCCATCTGGTTCAGTACTGTCTACTCTGATTGGCAGTGGTACTCCAGGGTTACAGGTGAGTGGTCTTTCCCAGCCCTACCTGGAGATGCCCAGGATTGAATGTGGAAATTTCTACATATACAACCATTTAGTTAGGCTCCCATAGGCACTTCGGTAATTAGTATATTGCTGTGCAAGAGAGTATAAAACCCCTAAAAGATCTCTCTCTCTCTCTCTCTCTCTCTCTCTCTCTCTCTCTCTCTCTCTCTCTCACACACACACACACACACACACACACAGAGAGAGAGAGAGAGAGAGAGAGAGAGAGAGAGAGAGAGATTCGAATTCAGGCCTCAGGGTTGGGTAAATTCACTGAACATCCAAACTTGTTTCTGCAAACCTGTCACAAGACAAAGGAAACTGATTTAACAGAACTGGGTCACCCAGGAAATATCCTTAACCATCCAAATGGCTACCTGATCAAGATATTTTATTAGCCAAAGGATGTGCACTGGACTTCTAGGGCTGGCCAGAAGACCATTGTGCCTGACCCACAGAAGGCTATACCACTTGAACTTCAGTTTCAAGGATCTGAGTGTAATACAGTTTCAACTTTTGCAAAACTTTTGCTTCTAATACTTCTTAGGCCAGCAAGAAAGTATTTAAATATTTTTTATATGTAACTCTGTGTTTTGTTTTAAATATTATTAGTGGCTGATTTTAATATATGTTTAGTTATGCTGTCAGCCCCCCTTATCAGTGGGCTTGGTACCTGCAGATTTGACTCAATGAGGACGCCAAGCCTGAATTGGGAGGGCAGGGACCTCCTAGACACAACTGGAAGTGCCCTCTGGATGCCTCCAGGAGGCCTTTTGAGGCATGGGGAGGTTGCATGTGCCCTCTCCACACCTCAGTACACCTCCCAGATGGAACCTGAAGGTGATTTTGTTCACATCCAGGTGGTCCTTTGAGGCTATTCAGGGGATTTCATTATCCACAGAAATCAGTATCTGCGAGGGGGGGTCACAGAACAGATCCCCTGTGGATATCGAGGGCCCACTGTATTTTTGTCTCATTATTGTTTGACTTTGTAAACTGTCTTGGGTACAATCAACAAAATGTAGTGTAGACATTTTAAAAATAAATTGCTGTACAGAGGGGAAAATATTCTTTTTCATTGTGGATACAGGTAGCAGAGAAATTCATGAAATCTGAGTTTACAGGCTGGCATGCATCACATAGTACAGTATAATAGAGCTAGGTTAGCCAAAATCTAGTTGACTAAGGGTGCAATCCTAACCCCTTATGTCAGTACTTTCCAGCACTGGCATAGCGGTGCCAATGGGACATGTGCTGCATCCTGCAGTTGGGTGTCACTCACGGAGCCTCCTCAAAGTAAGGGAATGTTTGTTCCTTTACCTCAGAGCTGCATTGCCCTTATGTTAGTGCTGGAAAGTGCTGGAAAGCACTGACATGGGTTAGGATTGCACCCTAAGATACTGGAGAAAGGGACACCTGCACAAAGTTGCAGAATGGAGCCTATTTGTAATACAGTACAGATGAATGTGCATCATTAATGTAAGCCAGCTCTGATGTATTAACATTCAGCAGGCTAACTGTAATTACAGGACAAAGCTACACTTGCAACACAGAAGTGTTGCTTGTTGCCATTTTGTACTAGTGGGAAGCTGCTTGTATACCACTGACAACCAGGTGTATTGCTCATCATGTTCCTTGACACAATAGTCATAAGTACCAAAGTAGAACTGAAGAATTGAGGTGCCTGCTAGGCTCAGGAGACTGTAAATCTGAGAGGTCTGATACTTATGATCAACGTTAATGGGAATGTCACAGCAACAAGTGTTCAAACAGATGAATAATGTGACATGCAACTATATGCTGTAATTAGCAATGGGGAGGATACCTAGGATAAAAGAGATCGGAAGCCAATTAAAATGAAGTATGTTATGCTTGATAATCCTGACTGATTGGCCCTTATGTATGAGCTGTGTTCTAGTCAACCCCACAAGAATGTAGCTGAAATAATGGAATGATTGTTTGAGGAAATGAAACGTATTCTGGTTTAAAGCACAGTCAGGGTTTGCATGTGCCTGATTATTTATGCATCTGGGATACTTGGTGCCAAAATGAACCACTTGATACTGAGCAGTGCTAGAGCACGCATATAGTTTATGAGATACTTTTGCCTTCCTGGACCTAGGAAGAATTGAAAACTATAATGACTGGGGATTCAAGATGGCCACCTGGTAGGATCCCTGCTACTGTGCTCCTGCTTTATGCCCTGATATTTCTCTTTAGTTGGATCCTTTGATTCTTTTTCCTCCTCTGGATGCTTCCTGAGTCCTGGTAGAGCAAAGCAACACTACCAGTTGTTTCCAGTCTGCACCCTTGTCTTTGGATTACAGTGGATTTTAAAAAGCTGCTTCGATGGGGAAGAGGAGAAGGCATAAACACTCCCCTGGACAGGGCAACTCTCCTATCAAGTCAGCCAAGCAGCTACGTCTGGAGGATCTCCCAGCATGGTCAGACACAGTAGGTGAGCTCATGAATCTCGCTTCTCCCAACAGATATGAAGCTCTTCATGTTTCCAAATCAGAGGCAGAGAGGAATTATCAGTCTCCCCTCAGTCATACTGGCACAGCGTCAGCCTGCCCTCCCTCACCCACCCTTTCAGCTCCTTCTCCACAGGATAAGCAGTCATTATCTCAGCAGAACGATCCCAGTAACTGCTTCTTGACCTTGTTGGGCGATTACAATATTATCATTGGAAACACGCTCCTTTTTGTATGTAAACAGCTTAATACTATTCTTGCGCAGCTGGACTCACTTCACAAGGCCATTCAACCGCCTTTACCTTCCCTCTCTGCTCAAGCTTTGGGCCTGAACTTTAACAAGCCAGGGGAAGCTGAACTGCTGGGGCTGCGTGAGAATCTGGATTGTGGAGAAGCTGCCTATTGTTTGTTGAAAAATCAGATACTGCTGGAATTCCAGGATTCTCCCATTCATAAGGGGCGCTGGGCCAATAAACTGAGGGCAAAAGACTCTCTATGCAGATTATTATACCTTGATCCATCTCAGGCTGACTGTGTTGATCTGCAGGAAATCATAAAACTCCCTTGGATTCCCCAGTCTCCAAATTGGACCCGGCTTCTTTTGAAGTTTGGCACCTCTCAGATCCCAGGCCAGCTGCATGGGAAGAGTTTGTTTCTTCGGTCCTTTGGCATTTTCTTGCGGAGGGTGTTTACCGACTTGATTATTAAACCTCTGCTCCCAAGGTACAAAATGCAGCCTCCCCCTCCTCTCCTTCCATCCAGCCTTGCGCAGGCTGGCTCTGTGCCCAGTCACTGGAGGAGAGATCATCGTACCCAGAGCGTGGGAGTTGCCAATTGCTTTTCTCCTGATTCAAGCCCCTTGGTGCTGCCTTGTGCTAATGAGTTAAGGTCTGCAGCTGACTCTCTTGGAAATGCTTTGCTTCACTTGAAGTCTTCACTGCACAAGCCACAGGCTTTTGCTTTCTCCCAGCCAGTTAATTCAACAATTGGCTGTTCAACTGGTGCAGCTTCTAATAGCAAATGGCAGGTCCAGCTTTCTGGCACTGGCACCGAACCTCAAGCACCAGACCAGGCACATTCTTCGTTGATTTCTGAGATGATGGGAGCTCAGTCACCCTCTGTCTGCATACCCCCCCTAACTGGAGCAGATGAGTCTATGGATAGCTCTCCTTCTGAAGCCTTTAAGCCTGTGCTGATGAATGAATCAGCCAGTGAGGAGGACTATCTCAATGGAGTGGGTTTGCAGTGCCATTCAACTAACACGGAGGAGGTCCTGCATCATGTTGTGGCTATCCAACAATTGCCTAGAGACTCAGCCCAGGTCTTGTCATCTTCCCCAAGCTCATCACAGCCTAATATGAACTCCTTATCTAAAGCCCTGGATGGGGTACCATCAGGGGCAACATCTGCTGCTCCCTGCGATGAGGAATTGGAATCAGCTCTTGTGTCCTGTAAAGCTTTGCCAAAGATTCCTGGCTCCCACCTACCCTCCAGGTTCCTTGGGGACATAGAAGTGAATGACCAAAATTCAGGTTCAGCTAACGCAATTACTACTGCCCTCCCAATGCATTTACCTACTGACGACCATTCACTCATTGCAAGGGCGCTCCCAGCCCCCAAAGGCCCCTTGTCAACGGAACAAGGCCCTAGGGCAGATCCTCCTGCATTGTTGGCTAAAGATCTGATAATGGAATTACAGCTGGAGGGGGATGACATTGTGGAGGGTGCCATCAGCGCCTTTAAGGAACTCACAAGACCAGAACAAATAAATATTATCAGATCCCTGGACAGGGTTAAAGCAGAACTTCTCAATTATAATACGGAAACTTCGACCTATGAAATCCATTCTCTGACCCTTCCAGTGCCAGCATCTGCTCATCAATCTGCTTTAGAAGTAGCCACTGAGGCAATTCCCGTCCCTTATTCCAGGGATTTTACACCTTCTCCGGTGACCAACTTAGCCCTGAGTAGCTGCATGTCTCATCATCCTTCTGGTGCTGAGTGTCCATCAGGAAGCAAAGATTGACTAATTAATGCTTCTCCAGCCCCTGCTACTTCTTCCCAACTAAAAATTCTTTCCTGGAACATTGCAGGGTGGAAGAATAAGAAAAATGACAGTGGTTTCTTAAGCTATCTTAGAACCTTTGACATTATTCTGTTGCAGGAGACATGGGCTTTGGACCATCTGTATATCCCTGGCTACAAGGCTTTTGTAGTACCTGCAACTAAATCCACCTCTAATGGTCGTCCTTTGGTGGGCTTAGCCAGCTTTGTACTGAAGCAGTTTAAGTCATGCCCTCTAGACATCATTCCAGGCTGTTGCAAGATACAAGCACTGAGGGTGTCTTTTGCAGACATTGACTTAATTTGCGTCAACACTTATATCCCTCCTTTGCTTAATAGTTTACAAAGGACCCAGCTCTGGAATGATCTATCATCATGTATGAATGACCTCAAGAGGGCCCACCCCCATGCTGAAATTCTTTTGCAGGGCGATTTAAATGCCAGGGTGGGAAATTCAGCAGATATCTTTCGCAGAGCCTGGGATGTGGTTGATGACAGCTCCCTCCCCCCCATTTGCGCATTAAGCAGGCGGTCCAAAGATGCATACTATAATGCTAATGGTATGGCCCTTGCTAAGTTTTCCATCAGCTCTAACATGATCTGGCTCAATGGTCTAAGAGAGTTCCCCAACGCTGATGAATTTACTTTTGTATCCTCTCGTGGTGCCAGCGTTGTGGATTACATTTTAGTTTCCACTAAAATGAAACATCATGTGAAAGATTTTGCCATTGGGGACCTAACCCTTAGTGACCATCTACCTTTAATCTTGGTCCTTGACCTCCATTCTGGGAGTGTTCCATCACAAGCTGAGATGGATACAAATCCAGAGGGTAGGTATAAAATTGTGGCTAATAGCGCCCTTTCCCCTAATTTCCATCGTCTAAGTACGGAACCAGCAAGCAGAGATTTTTTATCAGCCATTCTACAGGATCCGGATCCCCTTGTTCAAATCAAATCCTTTGAAGGTTTTATTGGTCACGTTTTTAAGGTTTTGAGTACGAAGCCTAAGTTGGTTGAATCCTGTGGTGCATTTGACAAAAAGGATTGGTTTGACAGTGAATGTAGGAATCTTAAGGTGTGTATTAGGGCTTCTTATTTAGATTTTAGAAAATACAATGACTCCAAGTGTTTGGTTAAATACTCTATCCTTAAAAAACAACTAAGTGTTTTATTGACAGAGAAAAAGAAAAGGTTTGTTTTAACTCAGTGGAACAAGCTGCATCAAGCAATTCAACAAAAAAATAATAAACAATTTTGGGCAGTTGTAGCAGGTTCGTGTAGATCAGAAACATACGACCCTGCTATTATTCCATCATCTACATGGGTTC
Source organism: Tiliqua scincoides (assembly GCF_035046505.1). Lineage (NCBI taxonomy): Eukaryota > Metazoa > Chordata > Lepidosauria > Squamata > Scincidae > Tiliqua > Tiliqua scincoides. Next base: position 112,832,795 of record NC_089823.1, read on the forward strand.
AACACTTCACAGACATTTTTTACGATAAGAGCAAATCCCCAGACGCCTACCCTGACTTTACCTCTGTGGATCTGCCTATCTGGCCTCCTGTGACCCCTGAGGAAATTAAAGAACTAATTATGCAATTGAAGCCAGGGAAGGCTGCAGGTCCAGATGAAATACCACCTGAGCTTTTAAAAGGCGATCCGGAATGGTGGGCCCAGTTACTTGCCCACGTCTTTACAGTGATTGACAGTTCTGGCCTATTGCCCAATGTCTGGCTTACAGCGACAGTTATTCCTATCCATAAAAAGGGTGACCCTACCACACCAGGAAATTTTCGGCCCGTTAGTTTGCTTTCTGTAATAGGTAAGATTTATGCTAAATATCTATGCAATAAACTTACTCTCTGGGTTACTTCGCAAGGCATCTTAGGCCCCGAGCAATCTGGCTTCTGTCGGGGCAAATCAACTTTGGACAATTGTTTGATCCTATCTCATTTGGCCCATAAGCAGGTTAGGATATGCAAGGCTCGCCTTTATGTAGCCTTCCTTGATCTGAAAGGTGCCTTCGATTCTGTGGATAGGGAGCTTCTTTGGTCCAAGTTGGAAAACATGGGGATTGATAAAAGATTGTTGCTACTGATTAGGTCCCTCCATCTAAATACTTCATGCAGGGTTAGACACTCCTGGAGTGGGAATCTAACTCATTCCATCGCTACCAACAAAGGGGTCAAACAGGGCTGTGTCTTGGCCCCCATGCTTTTCAATCTGTTTCTAAACGACCTTGCCCCATCCCTGAAGGAAATAGATAGCCATTGCCCGAAGCTTGGCGCAAGCCAAGTGCCACTACTTCTGTATGCGGATGATGCAGTACTGATATCCCGTACTAGGATTGGCCTAAAACGTCTGCTGAATCGCACTGAAGAGTATCTTCTGTCCAACAAATTGCAAATCAACTATGCTAAATCTAAGATAATGATATTTGCCAATAGATGGAAGGCTTTTAAGTGGTCTTGTAATGGCAATAAAATGGAGCAGGTTAAGCATTTCAAGTACCTGGGAATCAACTTCCATTACAGGCTCACTTGGGCTTTTCATCGTAAGGCAGTGCAGAACGCATCCAAACTGGCGTCCTCAGCTATTTCCCGTTTCTTTTTTACCTGCGGCAATGGTTATGTTCCAGCTGCTCTGGAGGCATTTAAGGGAAAGATTCTTTCCCTGGTCCTTTATGGCTCTCCCATCTGGTATAAGGCTATTACCCAACCATTAGAACGCATTCAAGCCTCCTTTCTGCGGAAGATTTTGGGTTTACCCAGGTGCGTTCCCTACTCGGTTCTGTGTCTTGAGGTGGGGTTAATTCGGCTAAAGACGACTGCTTGGCTTAGATTATTGAAATTTTGGTTTAGGACTTTATTTAACCCTACCCCCTCTGGTCTAATGCTCCAATTATTGTCGGATTCAGTCCTGCCATTAGAGATCACTGATCTTCTAACCAAGCTCAAGTCAATAGGGCTGGACACTGCAGAGCTAGGCATGATTGGGTGTGATGCTGCTTACAGAATCGTCAAAGAAAGAATTCTTGACATCGAACAACAAGAGCTGTTTAGTGCCGCCAGAACCACATGCTCTCCACTCTATCTCCATGTTCCAATCAGTTTTGGGAAACTGGCCTCCTTCTTTTATCACCTGGAGTGCCCACAGGCTCGGAGAGCATTCACACTTGCAAGATGTAATGCTCTTCCATCAGCCGTGTTATCGGGCAGGTTCAGTGGTATTCCCTACTTGGAGAGGAAATGCAAGTGTGGTAGGGATTGTATTGAGACCATAACACATACCCTTTTCTACTGCCCACTTCATGATGTCTCACGCAAGAAATATCTAGGCCCTTTGCTAACTAGGATGCAGGGCTGGGAGGACTCAATCATGCTTCAGTCTCTCCTTTCCACATCTGACTCTGAGACCCTTGATAGGGTCGCTGCCTTTTTATCTGGGGTAATTGCCAGGCAGAGCTCTGGAACTCTGGGCAGTATGTGAGGAAAAGACTGATGTCTATGTTGTTGTGTCTTTGTATATTTTTGTTTTGTTTTGTTCTTTCTCTGTATTTTATGCCAATAAAGGTCTACTGAACTGAACTGAAAACTATAATGGTAAATCTCACCTGATCTACATTTATATTCTGTGCTAGAGATGCAATCACAGCATTATTACTTATTGACCTTAGCAGTACATCAGCACTTGATAGAAGCACTGCATGCATGCTGGTATATATAGATGCAAGCTGTGACTTGAAGAATTCCTGGACAATATATCTGCATAAGGCAACTTATGTCCAGCTCCCACATAACTTGGGCCAAATCCTGTTTAGCTTCCAGCCTACATCTAGCAATAACTAAAAGTTAACATCCTGTAATGTATTCAACATAAATGGTGGATTATGTGTCCTATAGGTTAGAGGCAAGCAACACTTTTTTTTTTTTTTTTAGTTTTAAGGAACCTAACACCAAAGAAAATGCCAACTAAGCAACATTACCTTTGGGTAGACATAGGATATAGACATAGGATTGTGCTATTAATCTCTGCATCTCTGAGGAAGAATTCAGGAAGACATGACCTGAAGATAAGACCTGCAGAGCCAAGAGGGGTCCCTGTTGCTCCTATATAAGAATTCATCAATGTATTTGTTTCTCTGAAGAGTTTACAAATTGGGGCCAGAGCAATTTAGATCAGAAAAATACCTTCTCTCACCACTGCCACTCCAATCAAATTGGAAGCTGTTTTGAAGTAAAAACAAACAGTTGGGCAGATCCAGTCACTGACCTACTGTGCAACATGCAACTTGGTTGTTTCACAGTCCACCATCTGGGAGAGTTTTTGCTGGCTGTGCTGTGGTGCTAAGAGAAAGGACATGTTATGAAAGAGATTAAAAGGTGGTGCAAGACAGAGAACTGGATCCCTAGATTTTTTTTTACTGTGTCATAGAGCACATTTTCTTTGGTTTCTGTTTTCAAGGACAAGAACAATACCAGCTCTCCTTAAAATATTGGACCGACTTTTTATTTATGTTCCACTTTTAGAACTGAAAATCCTACAGCCAGCTTTAAAATGCTGGTGTTTTATCTGGCCTATAAACAATCCAGCAGTGGATGAATGTGGATTCTGATGTCAAGGCTGTAAATAAACAGTTTATGTTGATGAGCTCCACTTAAAATTACAGGCTTTCCTAGGGAGCCAGGTATTTCTTGGCTTGTCACTGGCTTATAAGTTCTAACGCTTAAACTATTGGCTTGCTGTATTTCTCATTGCTTTGCAACTACATAAATTAAAAGACTTGCCTACTGCCTTCTTTTAATAAGTCCTTATAAGTACTAGAGACTCACTGTCAAATATTTAGCTGGTGGTTTCACAGCAAAATGTGAATTTCACACCCCCTCTGCCTCCTTGGTCTTGATGCTTCCTCAACCACTGTGCTCACAGTTGTTGTGTTTGTTAAATGCTCAGTTAGTAATGAGGAACAGAGTAAGTTACAGACAGAATGGATTTCTCATTACAGGCAGTGTAGCTTCTTTCAGTCTCGGACTAGGTTTCTCTTCCAACTCCTACTTTTCTAGCTCAGTATCTTATAAAAGTATGTCTCAAAATCCAGACTATTAACCAAACAGAATTGTCTTGTGTAGGCTTCAAGTATCTTCATTAAATTTCCCTCCAACGTCACACTATGTATTCCTAGGCTCTCTGCAGTTTTTCCCTATGCCTCTCAGGCTCCTTCATGCTTCCTTGCTCAGGTGTTGTTTTCTGAGCAATATTTCTTCTTTTTTCCCCCCTCTAAAACAACAGGTTTTGGAGCTCAAGTCTCCATCATAAGTTCTAGCCTAGTATCCTGCTAATGTGTCAGCTTCACTGTTTCTTAGTGGTGAGGAACGGCATTTTGCGAGTAAGCATATTGAAGACAAATCCTTGAATTGAGGCCTGGAGAGCTCTGGCTTGAATTTTACCCTTATGCGATGCTTTTCCCAGCTGCTTTTGTATTATTTGTCTCTACTGTGTCCTGATCACTTAGATATTCCTGAACAGTTCCACTCCATTCTAGCAGCATCGTTAGTGGCCAGGGGCATCACACCTGAAGGCCAATGGCTCAGTGGAATACCATCGCTAAGCAACGCTATACAATTATGTTGGAGACCTACTGCAAAATACATCACTGGCTATTAGAATATTAAATTCAACCCACCCTTCCAATTGTTTCATTGACTTCCCTGACTTTCAGCAACACAAACTCACTATTCCGTTCCTACCAAAAGCAGCTAATCCTTTCAGTTGCTGGACCCAGTGTGAGGTTATCTCAAGTCCCTCTTTCAGTTTAACCCTTATTTTCTCTACTCTCCTTCTCCTACCCAGTGTGCTTTCGGGTATCTGGCCTTCAGCTGCTCTGTTTCTTTTCCTTCAGCCATCCTGACTGCAGAACTCTTCTCACTCACAGCCCACATCTAAAGCCAACAGCTCCGCCAGATGCAGCAGTACCAAAATGGCTACCACTGCATCAGCAACACCGCCAAGGCTGCAGCAGTTCTCCTCGGGGGAAGCCCCAAGCCCTGCAATGGGGCTTCTCAAGTCTGTGCCAGCTATTTTGCTGGCACAGACCTGAGAGACTCCATGTTGGGTCTTCCAGTCCAACATGAAGTTCAGGATCTGTCGGAGCACAGCTCCACCATAACCACCCCTCTCCTGCCCTGGTTCCTCCCCCCCTCCGCAGTGCCTCCCTTGGCCCCTGAGGCCCTTACCACCACCTGGAGCTCTTACCTAGCTCCAGGTGGCGTCTGGCCAGCGGCTCTGCACTAACTGGTGTTTGGCTAGTACCAGCTCTTCACAGGGTGTTGTGAACATGTCTTACAGCACATTTGCAATACCCAGTGTTGGTGCTGGAGCTCAGCGCCAGCGCTGGCCCTGTTTAGGATTGGGCCTTCAGTCTCCAATTGCCTGACTGCCCTTTCTGCTCACTATTCTTTCCCCTCTTTCTTTCCCTCCAGCAGAGTATAATCTGTCTTGTTGAGAAGTTCTCAGCGTCCTCTTCTCCCTGGCAAAGAGCACCTTTGGGATACCTCCTGTGGAGAAATGCATTCTTCTGAAAAAGGTGCACATGGGCAGCATATGTATGAACATACTATGAAACAATTACTTCCAGCTTCTTTACTGAAACTGGCAGATCTCTGACATTTTTTGTTTCCCTCAAGGAATTTTGCTAGCCCAACCGTCTCTTTTTAATTTTCTCTATACCTGCCATTCTATCTGGTTGCTTAACCTCTACAATATTTTCCTTGGTGGTCTCAGAGTGATTATTTACCTGTTGAAAACTTTGTGTTTTCTCGGAGGGAAAACTCTGGGAAGGAAAAAGTTGCTATTGGTAGATTCACTTCTGAGGCCCAGTGGACCAGAATTTGAACTTCACAGGAAGAAGAGGTCAGGCGTTGATGACAGCTGACAAGTTTTAATTCCAAAGCTTCAATAGGGAGATGAATGGCACACTGACTGAACAAATAAATTAGTATGACTTGGAGCTTTGAGCAGCTTAAATTTATCATTTGGGAAAGGAGTAATTTAATTCCAATAAACAAAGGAAAACTCTGGGTGCTCCTGTGACAATACAAGGATCTCTCAGCAAGACCTGTGAGAAGGCTTGAAGTTATTAATCTTTTAAGTCTACTGCAGCCTTTTTACAGTCAGCCTTATGAGTTCGTTTAATAACATTTTGCAGGTCTATTGAGAATAGCCTTTGAGTCTCAATTAAAATATCCACCACTGCACAAAAACTAATTAATTTTACCCTCATGCTATGTGTATTCCAAGAACATGGATAAGTGCAGGATTTAATAGGGAGAGAAATTGAGGCAAAGATAAATTGAGTTCCCTGGGACAATATCCAAGTTACCTGGAGAGGTAGTGTAGACATAATCCATGAATACACGAGGAGCTGTTCTCTGGGTACTCACCGCCACTCTTGACTTGTAAATTCCTCCTTATGCTTTGGAACCTTTGGAACATGAGGCTGGAATAACTATTCACTGTTGGAATAAGGCCTAGGCAAACCAGAGTCTCTGGTGTAATGGAAGTGGTTATTTCCGAAGACTGTTCTGCCAACTCATTTCTAGCGAGATCATCTAAATCCCTGTAGACTGCAGGCTGCGGAACAATAATTTTCCTCCCTTGACTAATGGATCTGCAAAGGTAAACCCACTCAAGGATGAACAAGGTTTTATCATGTATATTGGAAAGCAGCTGCCAGAAAGCATTGATTTAGCAGGCAGGCACGCACTCTTATATCTGTTCATCTCATAATGGAGTCTGCAATTAGAAAAGAATAGGGATATCTGATAGTTATCTCCTTATATTTATTAATGCATAGCTATCTTATCTGAGAGTAATTTCATGTATCTATCCCTTTCTTGCACATGGCTTATTTCTGCTGTACATGCTAAATTTAAGGAACACAATTACCATTTTTTAAAAATAATGTGCGCACATCTTATCCTCTATCCTTTTTGTGATGGCTGTCTACTTTTTCCAGACTATCATTGCCTGCTATAAAACAATTCAAAATTGCTTATTTTATGGTACCACAGCCATTTTCTAGATGCCAGATTTCTGATGCCTTTAATGCTTTTGAAATATTAATCTGGCGACTTTAAATCACAGTACAGGTTGAGTCTCAGTATTTTCGTTCCCAGAACTGACATGAATGACAAAAATTGCATTAAAGTAAATCCATTAAAAAAAACAACATCCCTTTGCCAAGTGATTTAAAAACAGCCTTGCTTACCTTTGTCAGAATTTAAGACAGAATCATTAGGCAGATAATCCATCAATCAGTCTCCCTCCAGGCACTGAGAAAGGCTTCACTTCAAGCCAGGGATCCCTTCCTTCACCCACAGCATAGCACTTGGAAAGAATGCAAAGTGATTATCATTCTTTTGCATGCTCAGGGGGGAGGGGGAGGGTCGATTGCCTTGGAGTGAAGTTATTCTAAGTGCCTGGAGAGAGAATGATTGATGGATTGTCAGGCAGCTGCCCTCTCTCTCATTAATGAAGCTATTGTTAAACGACTTTTTTCCTTTAAAGGGCCCTTTTCATCGCATTAAGATAAAACCACAGGTGAAGAATCTGTGGATAATTAGGTTATACCTGTACTACTATTCCTCAGTCTCAATATTGAATTATCCTCTCAGGATATTATCAGTGTGTATTGAATGTGCAATGTCATGTTAGGAGTTGAAAACAAATTTTCTTTGGTCTCAGACCGGTCTGAACTAAAACATTTTCAAAAGAATTGTGGAAATATTATTGGTTGGACAGACTTCATTATCATCAGTTTTGGGTTACTGTTTGTTTGAAGTAGCACACATAATTTTGTTTTGTTGCTTTCCCACAAACTTGATTAAGGAAATGGATTTTAACCGTACAGCTATAGCTGCTGAAGACATGGCATACAGCCATAATGAGGGGGGCAGGACACCTATAAGTTGAAAGACAGAGCACAAAAATGAAATTTCTAAGGCCTAGGGCTACTGACTTTGACTTGAAGTTATTGTTGGAGATTTGTTTCCAACTTAATGTAACACTGGTTATTTCTGGAGGCCCTGATAATTTCTCCAGGGCTCAGGCTATTGCTTCAGTAGCCACCTAGAGTTAGATGCTGAATCCTGGAGACTCCAGCCCAATCCTGGAGGTTTTGTAACCCTACTAAGGTCAGGGTGACATGTAGAATGCTGTTATAGTAGAAGGGACTGTACTACTGGGATGCCGCTTTTGAATACTTCTGAAAATACAAAGCAGAGAAAGGATCTACTACAGTCTTTGTCCTGCAGCTGCACTTTTCTATTTAAAATGGATTTTTTTTTTTTTTAAATCATGAGAAAACAATACAAAATGGCATTCCCCACCTGCAGGCTGAAGTAGGGTTGCCCTTCAGGATTGTCCTTGATCTTCAGGGGGCTCCTGAAAGCAATCCTAGAGATCTCAACCAGGCCTCTTCACCTCAATGGCCTAACATCATGCTGGGGGGGGGGGGAATCTCCAGGACTGTTTTCAGTCAGAGATAGCAACCTTCATTTGAAGTGGTACAGTGCACTCAAACAACTCAGTATAATATCACTTCATTCTACTGTATGTGAAGGTCTGGTCTTAAAGTCTATAGCAGTGGTTCCCAAACTTTTAGAACTGGGACCCACTTTTTTAAACGACCCTCTTTCCAGACCCAACTAAGTTTACAAGACTTAAAAAATCTAGAAAGAAACAATATTTTTATTTATTTACAAGTAATAATATTTTTATTCACTTACTCAGGGCCCTGGTAAAGGATTCCCCTGCACAGGTTTCCTCTGCACAGTTACATAGGACTCTAGGGGCAGTGTTCATCTCAGTTTCTAAGCCAAGGGAGCCAGCATTGTCTGAAGACGGAGGAGCTGGAATGAGGAGTTCTATGAAAGACTAGATCTATTCAACTGTAAAAATTGAGTATTGAAAAATTGGGCAGGAGGTCTGGTCTAGAGCAGGGGTGTCCAAAGTTTTTGGCAGGAGGGCCACATCATCTCTCTGAAGCTGTGTCGGGGGCCGGGGAAATAAAGAATTAATTTACATTTCAAATTTGAATAAATTCACATAAGTTTACATAAATGAATATATTAAATATGAACTTATATGGATGAATCAAGGTCTTGCAATAGCTCAAGGCTTATAAGAGGCCTTGCAAAAAGCAAGGCTGACCTTTCCTTAGCTGCCACTGCTGCATCACAGATGTGAAACAGCAAGCAGTGAAGGGAGCTCTCATCCCACAGCTCACATGAGAGGTCAAACAGTCGCCCTCACACTGAGAGAAGTTGCATTGGGCCAGTGTGGGCTTCAACAAATCTCCGGAGGGCCAGAGGCTCATTGGAGAATGGGGGCTCCCTGAGGGCCGCGTTGAGAGACCTTGAGGGCCACAAGTGGCCCCCAGGCCAGGGTTTGGGCACCCCTGGTCTAGAGGGTAGAGCCTCCGTTAGCCCGAAGAGAACATCAGAAGGTCACCAGTTCGAGGACACCAGCAGCTCCCTGAAAGGCTGAGAATGGTGAGAACTTGAAGCGGCTGACAAGCCGAGCTGAGTGATTCCACCTGCTCTTGGTGTGAGCAAGAAGCGTCTTGGCTGCCCTCCATGTGAGAGATGGAGCTGCTTGTCAGCCTGCATGGGAGAACCGGAGGCCAGAAGTGAGACCAAACCAGGAAGATCCATTCTGAAATGTTATTGGTTCAGAGTAGACATACCTAGGATTGGGCTCTTAATCCTGGCAGAGATATATATCTGCACCTGTTTTCACATGCTAAGGGCAGGTGAAAAGGGATTCTACGTGTGTACAACGTGCTGTCCAGCCTTGCCAGAGATCTTCCTCGTCCTTCCCCCACAAGCATGCCCTCCACCAGCCAGTGTTTGCAGCTCCTCTCCAGCAATGCAAAGCAGTTGCTCAGGGAAGCAGAGAACATACAATTGCATGCCAAGCACCTTCCCAAAGACACAGAGTATTCTGATACCTGAATTAAACCATATTTAATCGCTTGTTTGCAAAAATAGCTGTTTCTATGTGCACCTAAGGACCCCTCTCATGTACGAATTTCTTTTTTGTTCTTACTCCCACAGTTGCTTAGAGTAATTTTACTATATGGAACTCATGTAAGCCATTTTTTGGAATCCATTCACCGCTTCCTCTCCTCGAAGTAGTGCCACACTACATACTACACACTACAAGTGCACCTGTACAGTATTTTTTCCCATGTGTAGAAAAAGTAGCTAGGGGGAAGGGGATGTGGAGATTGACAACCCAATCCTATGCATGTCTACTCAGAAGTAAGTTCATCTTTAGGGGGGAAGCACATAAAAATATTTTATTTCTCCAATAAAAAATGGTAAATAAATAAATAAATAAAAGATTAACAAGTTGTGAGTTCCTGCACCTTTTTTTTCACAAAAAAAGCACTGCCTGTATCATCATCAAAATCATCATCATCATCATCCGTGGTCATGTGGCTGGTGAAAGCACCCAGAATGCCAAAGCACCCAGAATGCTGTTACCTTCCCACCGAAGTGGTACCTATTCATCTATTTGCACTTACATGCTTTCGAACTGCTAGGTTGGCAGGACCTGAGGCAGGTAACAGGAGCTCACCCTGTTACGCAGCACTGGGGTCTCAAACTCCTGCACTGCCAACTTTCCAGCCAACAGACCAGTGTTTTTAACCACTCAGCCACTATGCCTCATACTCAGGGCCCACTCACAAAAAAATTCAATCCATTTCTCTTAATGAGGCAACCCTAATCAACTTTAATGAATACTCTCCTTTTTTTCCTATTTCTCCAGAGAAAAATGAAAAGCAAAATCTTTCAGGGTATTTTTTTAAATACTTTATTAGGGGGCATCAACTAAGGGCCCAATCCTATCCAATTTTCCAGCACTGGTGCAGCCACAATGCAGCCCCAAGGTAAGGGAACAAATGTTCCCATACCTTAAGGAGGCCTCTGTAACTGCTGCCCCACCACAAGATGCAGTGCATGCCCCATTGGCACAACTGCATTGGCACTGGAAAATTGGATAGGATTGGGCCCTAAGACACAATTAACTCTCTATATTTGCACATGTTTGTAAACTGAAAAAACAGAGCTCTTTGAAGGGCAATTAGCTCCTGCAGTTTTCAAGGTAGCTGCTACTTGCTCTACAAAGAGCTAAGCTCTTGTAGCTTGCACAACAGCTGCTGTGCTGTTTTCATGGCAATAAGCAGTTATTTGGTGTTTGAATAACCCCAGGGCTTGAGGCAATTAGTTATCTGATCTTGCCATCACCTGTGTTTATGTTGGAGGCTCTGCTTAGCACTTCGAGACCCATCAGAAATCAGGTCAACATCCACCAGTGGGTCCTGACCCACAGTTTGGGAAACACTGGTCTATGGAGCTCTCGTCTTGAACTATGCTGTCAGAACAAAAGATATAGCGAGCAAGTGACCTAGAAAAAATGAAAGCTAATGAGGCAAGAAACAAAGGCTGAACATGTAAGGAAAGGTTCCTAATGAGAAATCATGCTCTTGATAAGTTTCTTGTGTGCTCTCTGTTGTATTTTTTTATTGTTGATGAACTGTTTGACTTTTGTGAAAAATTGTAATTACCCTTGTCATAAGCAGGGATAGGAACTCAGGTGACTTGAGTTTGAGTCGCAAAAACACTTGTCTTTGCTGCCTCGTGTACTCTCGAGTCGTTTGTGTCAATGAGGATTTGAGTCAGTGATGGAGTCACATGTGTCAGTGAGTGTGCTGATGAAGTGGAAGGTGGCAACATGTAATGATTTTGGCAAGAATGTAATGTCATGCCCTCGGCTGTGACAGATGGAAGATAAGGGAATTCCTTATCACGATAGGTGCTATGAGTGTGAGCTGGGAGAAGTTGAATTGCTAACCCACACAATCTTGTATTGTCCACTGCATTCTGAAACTCGTTTGAAATTTTTAGATCTGCTGCCGTGCATAAAGAAGAAGGATGATTGCTAGGAGAATGGGATCCTAAAATATATCCTGTCAGTCAATTAACCGGACATGGGGCCCAATCCTATCCAATTTTCCAGTACTGGTGCTGTCGTGCCAATGGGGCATGCACTGCATCCTGTGGTGGGAAGGCGGTCACAGAGGCCTCCTCAAGGTATGGGAACATTTGTTCCCTTACCTCAGGGCTGAATTATGGCTGCACCAGTGCTGGAAAGTTGGATAGGATTTGGCCCTTAGTAGGAAAGTTTAACTGCTTTCTTGGAGTTAGTGGTGAAGAGCAGCAGATTAAGATCTGGAATCCAGGGGGATAATTAACTACTACCACTATAATTTATATTTGTATTTGAAACTGTAATTGTTGTTTTATATGTGCTGATAAAGGTATTGACTTACTGGACAGTGAGCTGGTAGACAGAAAGACTAGCCAGTAGGTTTTTAATACTTCCTTGCACAGCTGTATGCATTATTTTTATCAGGGTGTGTTCAGAAATCTGGTGAATATACATAACTATTTACCAAGTAGCTATCTATCATGGTGTATATGTAACTACTTTAGAAGAAGGTTTGTTTGTTTCAAAATAAATCTCTCTTTTTAAAATTTTCTACATTTTCATCAAACATAGGAATAAGATAATAAAAGACTGGATTGATGTATCCAAAGGAACCATAAGTTGAGGAGAATCCTACTGTTTCATTTCCTGGATTTCTAATCCGGTACAGGTGTAATATGATTTGTCTTACTACCTAACAGATGATACAGGTAACGATTATCAAGTGGTTACATGCATACTGTGGTAAATTACCACTTTATAATAATACATTTATATAATGCTATAATAAAGCATCGCCCCTGGGGGCTGGGGATAAGAATAGGCCCTCAATTTGGCTGTACTTGTCATAAGAGGCGACTAAACAGCCACCGGGTAGATGGGACTCATCAGCCTGGGAAGGCAGCTCATCTGAGAGAAGGAAAACTCTGATCCCAAACCTCCACTGCCTTGTGGCTACATCCAGCTATGGAAAAGGCTTCAGGAGTCAACCTCGAGGCAAAATCCGGAGCTGAAGTCCCTGAGGCAGTTCATGGCTGAACATAGTCACGTTCTGGCAACTCCTGCGACGCCGCTGGAACCAACCGTATTGGCTTCTGCCTTTCCATTGGACCATTTCAGCAACGTGAAGAGGGGGGATTTGCTGCATTGGTAGGTAACAGTCTTTACCCAGGCTTTGCGCACTGGAGAGGACACTCTGTTCCAGAACCACTATTCAGAGCGCAATACCATAGTCTTCCGAGACTGAAGGATGCCAACATAATAAAGCATTCAAAGCAAACTGAGCTCATCATTCGAGTACAGTCCACAATTTAACAATTTCTCTAATGATAAAATGAACTGTTCTACAGGATATTAATGAATTCATTCAGTGTCACATCGTGGGATGAGCCTAATTGAAATTCCTAGGATTTTGTACATGATCAGAGTTATTTGAGCCTGTTCTGAGCACATACAGAGTGCTTGGCTAAAGTAGGACCTTGTACTTGGTTGTTTGGTTCAGCTGAATGCTTGGACATGCCCCTGTGTCTGTGTTAAAGAGGAAGTGGTGTTGCAGACACAAGTTTTGACAGCAAGAAGTTGTTTTGCAGAACTTTTGCAGTTAAAAAACAGGAAACTGCTAGCTTAACCGCAACGGACAGGTGGTTGGAAGAGAAAAGAGACTTTTGCAAGCATGCTATTAGCTAATACAAGGAAGGAGAGATGAAACTTTTGCACTTAGTAATTTTCCACAGCTTTCTTAAATGCCATATAAAGTAGAGCATGTTGAATAGTGGAAGATGCAGGCGGAAGCAGAGATTCACATGGTGTGCTGAAGCTGCTGAGACAGGTTGCTTGTTGTATGTCAATCAAAGTTAAATCTGATGTGTATAAAAGCTAGGAGCCCTGGCTATTTCGCTGCTCAGCCTTTGGGAGAGTTCCCCCTGAGACGCATTGCTAGCAATGGAAATAAACTTGCTCCTTCGACCTCCATTGTGTCCATTTGGTCCTTGCCTTGACCTGCAACAACATCAAAGAATTAAAATATGTTGCACAAATTTTGATACAAATGTTCCTCAGTAAATTGTTAATAGCAGTTTAATGTCTCTATTGTTTTCTTTCAGGGACAGGCAAAAAGTAGGGAATCATTGAATCCCTTTTAACATTACTCCTGTATATATAAAAAGATGCTCAGAAATAAGTCCAGGTGCTAATGCATCAATATTGGCTCTCTCAGGACTTTGGTGATACCAAATCTTTTAGAGGCAGGGAAAGGAAGCAACAGAAGAGAACTTTGAACATTGGCTTGAGTATACTAGATGTGGCAGCATTTTTAATGAGTTATGAGAGATGTGGCAGCATTTTAATGAGATCTTGTACTTATTAGCCTTATTTTTGGCTGATTGATTTTATTACTTTATCATGTTTGTATCTTACCTTCCCTGACATGTTATTTTTCTCGCAGTTATCCTCAAAACAAGCTGGACAGGGATGGGGGGTTAGGTTAGGCCTAGAGAGAGTGGCTAGCTCATGGTAATTCAGTGAGCTTCATAATGACTGAGGACTTTAATCCTAGTCTCCCTGAGCCCAGTGCAACATTCTCCCTATTACATGACAGTGCCTTATTTAGATACTGGTGACCTCTTCATGGCATAAAAAAAAGTCAGAGTAAAAAGCAGACAATGCTAGCTTCACAATTTGTTTTCTTTTTTTCCTAGAATAATACTGTCATAGTAATACTATACCAACTGGTCAATGTAGAAATAGTTCAACACACAGCTTGTGCGTAGAGGAGGTGACTATTTGCTGTCTGGGATACACAAGTATATGTTTCTTGCGCACTACAGTGCTATACATTGTAACAGTTATCCAGAACACCAGGCTCATTAAGTGAACTGGTGGGGTAATTGAGAGTGTGTGGATGCTGTATCATTTTCTACTGATGACTTTCTAGAAGATGACATCTTGCTTGATTGTTCTCCCTCTCCATGAATGCCCCCGGTTATGAGAAAAGCAAATTCACAGGCTTTCAGTGTGATGTACCCTTTTGTCTGATGAAAGCATTTTTCTCTAGCAGGTATTTTAGAGTGCCCAAGGCATAGAAACAGGCTATTAATGCTTTCATTTCACAGTGGTATATCTGCTAGCAGTTGGTCATTGATCTATCTCCAAGAGTAGATCTCAACTGTGCCTTGGACAGAACAGCGTTATGAGCTTCCCTGACATGCCACGGTAAAAGTATCATTTGGGATGATTCATTCCCTGGGTTTGGAATAGGCCTTTTATGAGAGCATATTGCAGGAGGCCTTCAAAGTCCTGTGGGTCATATGACATTGAGGAGCGAGAGATAGGGATCTGATTTATGCAGAAATTAGATTCTAAATATAGGATGAAACACCTCTAGGTTTGCAAAGTTTGGTAAATATTGTTCACTATATATGCACTGCTCCTCAAAGAATAAGGCAGGCAACGAAAAAGCTAGGAGAGGAGCCTCACTATGACCCCATTTCCTACCTAAATGGCAGTCACTGTGTGGATGAGAAATAATAATAATAATAATAATAATAATAATAATAATAATAATAATAATAATAGGTATTTATATACCGCCTTTCTTGGTCTTTATTCAAGACTTTATTCAAGGCGGTTTACATAGGCAGGCTTTATTAAATCCCTTATTAAATAGGGATTTTTACAATTTCAAAGAAGGTTCTTTCTTTCAAGAACGACTACATTCAAGGTGTTTCATTCCGATCTGGCTTCACATTCTGGCCTCCATCCTCCCACGCTCAGAGCAGATGGAATAGCTCGGTTTCAGCTTGTTAGCTGCTTCAAGGTCGCACGGTGCCGGTGGCCTCGAACTGGCGACCTTGTGGATGTTATCTTCAGGCAGACGGAGGCTCTACCCTCTAGACCAGACCTCCTGCCCAGACCTCAAATGCTTCTCTGGAGTTGTAGCAACAATTTTTTGAAAAGCTTCATTTCAATTTTGAAATGCACGGCCTCTCCAGGCCTCAGAAGGCCCCCCCCCAGGTGTTGGTAAAGTTGGTTGGCAACCTTCAGTCTCGAAAGACTATGGTATAAGCCTACAGCACCCGGTATTCCCAAGCGGTCTCCCATCCAAGTACTAACCAGGCCTGACCTTGCTTAGCTTCTAAGATCAGACAAGGTCAGAGATGTGCAGGGTAACAGCTGGGCACTTCCAGTTTTTGCGAAAACCGAAAGTGCCTTTTCAACTCCTCCAGGAGGTGTGCTCCCCCCCCCCGAACCTCAGAAAGCTGCCTGGACATGACTGGAAGGTGAGACTCTCCAGTGCAGGTTCTGAACCTGAGCTGAGTCAAATCCATGGGTTCCAAACCCACAGATAAAAGAAGGCCCACTTGTATATCTAGTCAGGTGACATGGGAAAGAGCTTTTTTATGGCATTCCCTCCCATAGGTAGGTGAGGTTTTAGTGCCAGTGAAAATTTTTATTTCATGGGGGAGAAAAACTTTTAAAATAAATAAATAATAGACACTCATTTTAACACTACCAATGATCAAATATTTGCCTATGAACCACAATAAGCCTCTGTTTATGCAGTCAATGTCACAAGACCCATAGGTCTTTCAAAACTTTAAAGTCGTATGGAAATGTGATTTAAGAGATGTTGACGTACATAATAATGTGTGGGAAACTCTAGCATATGGTAGAAACATCTGGAATCATAGGGGTGGGTCTCAAGGTGTTATCATGAATACAAAAAACATCTGCTCAAGAAGCTTTACACCTTGCTGTGGAGCATGGCTCCAGAAAAGTTAAACTGCAACCAAATACGTTTGTCTGTGCAATAACTGTGTGGCCCGTTAGAGGAGTACCTCCACAGCAAATTCCTGGATGAACTCTTGCTAGGTTTCAGTGACATTCCTTCCATTTCCATGAATTAACTTCTTGACAGCCTTGTATTTCTGAGGATTTCTATCTTCATTCCAAGCGGGAGGACAAATTTTAGAACTTATGAAATGTCGGATGGATGGAATGAGTTGTGGAGAGAAAATGAATAGGGATAGAACAAGACTTTGTCACCTGCTCCTTTCACCTGAAATACACAATGAAGTGCACTGTCCACATTGTATTTCAGGCATGTGCAATTTCTGAACCATCAAGCAGAATACAGCCATCAGTCACGTATGGCAGCCTACCAAGGGCTTGATAACTTGATTTTATTTGAGCTGCAAAACAGGAGGCTTATTAAGGACATGGCAGGTTTCAGTACTTGGCTGGTGGGTTTCATCACGTACATGGATTATTGTCCAAATTCTTCTCTCTCAAATATAAACACCAAGCACTATTTGTGGGCTTGTTCATTTTATTATCTTAATATTTTTCTTACATTCAGCTCTAGCTGGGGTGTGCGTCAAACAGAGTCTTAATATTTGAAGAAGCATTTCATATTCATGTATTGATAGAGCAAGTTGTATTAAACATCTGATTTATACTGACAAGTTCTGAGTGATATATTAGTGTACTGAAGTGTTTTTATGGGAAATGAGTCATCTGCATACATATGAGGACGAGAGACTAATTTAAATATTTAATGGCAATTTTATTCGGTAGCATTTTGTATTAAATATTCATAAGAAGTATTAGTGTTACTAATGGCTAAGCTTTTTCATGTTATACATTACCATGTTTTGGAAATGAATCAGAGGACTGAGGTACAGCAAACAAATCACATTACGCCAACAAATTAGAATATTGTTAACTGTCACATTATTAAGACTGACACAGTCTATTAATATATATAAATATCCACACAAAAAGTGCCTCTTGTGAAGCCCCAGTTGATGAAACTTATTTTCTATGCTGGTTTAAAGAAAGTGGGAATGTTTTGTTGACCTATCTATCTGGACTTACTGGCCTCCTCACAAAAGGAAGTTTACAGAAGGCAGTTCAGAAGTTCTTCAAATTAGGATCATCTGACTAACATACACCTAAGAAAAATTTTCCAATAATAACATAGGCCTGTGAAACTGAGGATCAGTAAAAGGTTATTTTAAAAAAACCATGGTTTTTTAAAGATATGAATTTGGGATACTGATTCCAAAAATTGCATCATTTACCCTATCACATCTAGTTTTGGAGATACAGCATAACCTCGTAAGTGAATGGTTCAAGCAGCATCCTCATGTGGAAGCCATGGTGTAGGCTTCCTCATGAGAAAAACGATTGAAGCATTCACTAATGAGGCTATGCTTTATCTCTGAAACTAAACGTGATAGGGCAAAACAGATGCCATTTTTGGAATCAGTATTCCAAATATGCCCAGGAATAATAGGTCTAACTTTTAAACACAAAATGTTGTGTTTATTAATTACACAGGCCAACACAACATTTTGCTGTCTTAAAAGTTAGGAGAAGAAATAAGAAAGAGGGGGAAGGAAGGTCAAGGAGGAAAAGAGCTGGGTTTGGATGGTCTTTTGTGGACCAACCTGGGAACCCAACAATATTGAAAATGTATTTCACATTTTAAACAAATATATTTACAAATGAACTTTTGGCTCACAACCAATATGAAGGCTATAGGGGATTCCCTGTATCTGCAGATTCCACATCTGCAGATTAAGTTATTTACAGATTAGGGGAGCTCTGCTCCCTTTGCCTCCAAAGGATCCTCTGAGCTTAGCAGAGGTCACAGAGGTCAGTTTGCAGCCTCTCCCATGCTCAGACTGAGCTCTGCAATATAAATAATGCAACCTCTGGTTTCACTAAAAACTGGAAGTGACATTTTTAATGCCTTATAAAAAATTCACTTCTGGTTTCTCTGTGAAACTGGAAGTCGCATGTTTTGACCTCTAGAGCTCAGTCTGAGTCCAGCAGAGGATTAAGAATTGGTTGAGGACCAGCAATTTATTGGTTATGCTGTCTCTCCAATTGGTTGAGAGTGGGTGTCAATTGATTGTTTTCACAAAGGAGAGAGATGAAAAGTGGTGTGCCCCAAGGATCTGTCCTGGGACTGGTGCTTTTCCAGCAGTTCATAAATGACTTGGAGACAGGGATAAGCAGTGAGGTGACCAAGTTTGCAGATGACTCTAAATTTTTCCTGGTGATGAAGACCAGAAGAGATTGTGAAGAGCTCCAGAAGAATCTCTCCAAACTGGGAGAATGGGCAGCAAAATGGCAGGTGCATTTCAATGTAAGTAAGTGTAAATTACTGGGGCAAAAACTCAAAACTTCGCATATAAGCTAATGGATTCTGAGCTGTCTGCAACAGCTCAGAGGAGAGATCTTGGGGTGCTGCTGGACAGCTAATGAAAGTGTTAACCCAATGTGCAGTGGCAGTGAAAAAAGCCAGTTCCTTGCTAGGGATAATTAAAAATGGGATTGAGAATAAAACAGCTAATATTATAATGCCATTGTACAAATTGATGGTATGGCCACACATCTGTTTTCTGTAGTGTGAACATTAGAAGGCCTCTTGCTCATTCCCACGTACAGTGCAGGCACAGGCTGTACGTTCTATTTTCTGCTCTGTGATGTGTACCTGTACAGGCATTGTTGAAAAATGTCGAAGGCCAGCAGGCATCTGTATGCGTAATGGTGAAAAGAACAAGAGGAAGCATCTCATTATATTTATGCAATTTTTCAAAATCCATACACCTTCTCGTCCCAAGCAGTCTGGATAGGGGATAATTAACCTGTGTTCACAGTAACTCTGGAAAAACCACATTCATTATAAGTTTTCTGTTCAAGGAGATTAATCAGGGGTGAACTCCCACAGCAGCTAAGCTTTATGAGTGGCTGCCAGCCTTTTAAGTGATAGTTCCGGTAGAAGGCCTTGTGGTACTTACTGTCAGCCTTGTCTCTATTTTTCAATTGGCAAGTTTTCTTTTCCTGCAATGAGCGGAGTGGCACCCCTTAAAAATTACTTTTTCCTCTTAAAAATGACTACATGTCATTTCAAGTGCTGTAATGTATTTTGTGCATGTTGGTACAAGGTTCGTACAGCACTTCGTAAGGTTGGTTCAATATAAAAAGTTCTCTGTAATAAATACCAATACAAAAAAGGTAATGTTTCTCATTAAAATAAGAAAACCCCTTGAATCCCTGTGCATTACAAGGGAAGTCCTCTAGGGCCACAATCTAAAACATAGTTAGGCATCCTGAAGCCCTTTGATTTTAATGGGTTGAAGCACAGCGTACTATTTTGGATGGTGGCCTGCTATAAAAGGGAAGGGTTTAAGGAAGAATTAGAAAATTATCTCATGTGCTGAAGTTCTCCAGGAGAAGTTGGTTTCATATATAAACTGGGTTACACCGATGTGCCGGTACTCTAAATTCCAGCTGTAATAATCTGCATTCTAATTAGCAGCTTGCCTTATGAAAAGAGAGGCGTGTCAATGGTAAAGGATTAGAGATTATAGGGTTTATTGAACTCTGTGTGTGTGTCAGAGAGAGAGAGAGAGAGAGAGAGAGAGATCTGTTTTAAGCAATGAGCTATTTTAAGGAGGGGGGAAGAATTAAAATCCGTTTGTCCCTTGGGAAGATTGAACAGGTGTTGGACAAAGACATATCACTCAGAAATGCTGTGTGAAATGCAGCACTAGGTGAAGCTGTTTGAGGAGAAGAAAAGGTCATTAAGAGATGTTCATACCTTTAAATTAACAAATATGTCAAAGGAGGAGGCTGTACTACACATCATTGAAATAACAGTAAAATTATATTTCCTCCCCCCCAAAAAACATGAAATTAAAAGGACAGAGCAAGCAGCCAAACATCAAAATACAAAATATTTCTTACAGCAGCTTATGTGACATCTATTTTTTAATTTTCTTCATACATCAGACAGTGGAAGCAGGATAAATAGCGCTGATACAAATGGCATATTATGCTCTTGTACCTATCTGAAAATGTGTTTGTATGTATTGTTATAGCTAGAGGTGTTTGAGAATGGTTTTATTTTTTGCAGATCTTGTGATTTGAAAGGCAGAAAGCAGAGTTTTATGTTTTTATCCCAAGTTCTCATTCCAAGTTCTAATTTTTATTCATTTTAAATGCTTTAAAAGTGTACTAGGTAGGTGATACAGTGTCAGCAGATGCAGCCACAGTATTCCTTCTAATTGTAAAAAATAAGTCTGGAGAGGTCAGTATCAGAACCACCAAGGGTCCAAAGGCAGGGGGAAGGACCAGAAAGTGGGACAGTCTGCTTATGAATAACCCTCCTTCTCTTGCAACAGCCAATTTGATTCCCACCATCGTATCTTTCCTGGTCCATCACCCTCAAAATGACAGTGCCAGTCCCTCCTCCATCACTCCTAGCATTGATCTAGATCAGTGGTGTCCAAACATTTTGGCAGGAGCGTCACATCATCTCTCTGACACTGTGTTGGGGGCTGGGGAAAAAAGAATTAATTTACATTTCAAATTTAAATAAATTTACAAAAATGAATTTATTAGAGATGGAACTTATATGAATGAATGAAAGTCTTGCAATAGCTCAAGGCCTATAAAAGGCCTTGCACAAAGCAAGGCCAGCCTTTCCTTTGCTGCCACTGCTGCATCACAGACGTGAAACAGCAAGTAGTGGAGGAAGCCCTTGTCCCACAGCTCAGGGGAGAGGTCAAACAGTCATCCTCATGCTGAGAGCAGTTGCATCAGGCCAGCACGGGCTCCAGCAAGTCTCTGGAGGGCCAGAGGCTCATTGGACACTGGGGGCTTCCCAAGGACCAGATTGGGAGCCCCTGAGAGCTGCAAGTGGCTCCCCAGCTGGGGTTTGGGCACCCCTGATCTAGATATACATGATATAACTATTTGATGCAATTTTCTGGAATTTGTATATGCACAGCCATCAGTATGCAGAATAATACCTAGTTATAGATCTCCTTTTTCATCATAGACAGGTCCAGGATTCATTTTAAATCACTTTCTGGCCTTTGTTGAGATCTGGATGAAGTTTAGCTGATTGAAGCTGCTTTGAGCCCCTTAGGCAAAGGCAGGATAAGAATTAAAGTAAATGTCACAAGAAGCTGTGACTTTTTGTTACAAACTTGAGTGTCTAAATGGAGTTGTTCTGAAGTAACCTGCTTGGAGGCTTTTTAAAGGTTTCCTGCTCCCTCATGGTCAACAGTAGCATGCAATGTACAGTATATCAACCCCGAACACATTGCATCTAGATATCATGTTTCTGCAGAGAAATAAGTTCTGAATTAAAATTTGGACTACAATACAATATTTATTATTTGTTATTTGGTTAGCCATAGGCAGAAATAGTGGAATAAATGCCCCCACAGGGCCGTATTAACCCATGGCTGGGCCCCTAGGCTATCAGGTATTTTGGGCCCGTTCTGGCACTTCAGTCTTTCACCCCAATACAGCTGACAGCCTGACCTTGGTACAGTAAGTACTAGATTGCAGTACATAGCTCTATATCCATTCTGAGCATCAAAAAGGGATCATAGGGATTCTATAATATGCCACAGGTAAGTGGAGAAGTTTCTAACAATAAACATTTCTATGAAATGAACTAAAATAGGTGGAAGATTACTGTCTATACAAGCTGAAACAAAGCATGTCTCACCTTTTATTAATGTTGCCTGAATATTGGAATAGAGATATGGACAAAAAAAAAAGGAACCGGTAGGCAATATGGCGTAAAAGTAATGTGTATGTATATAAATAAACAAATAATGTACTTATGAGAGCATGTACATGGATAAGAATATATGTACAAGTATTGCTATACTGCAGAGTGCAAAGTGCCTTCAACCATTGGAGCCCTAGGGCACAGGTAACAGTGACTCAGCAAAAAAAATGAGGGGTGGGGTCCCCGAGGCTTCAGCCTAGTCAGCCTTATGAATAATACGAGCCTGTGCCCACATCTCACTATGGCAGCTCTGCAGCTGGCACAAGTCCAAAGAGAATAAAGGAGCAGAGAGGCTGCTAAAAGGGGACAGAATCCAGCACATGCCATCACCACTGGATCCATCCCTTCCCACACTCTCCACACCCCCATTCTCCCCTCCCCCCATCCCTGCTGTTGCTTTGCCTCCTGCAACTAGCACAGCAGGAGCCAGTGATGGACATAGAGCACTGCTGCCTCTTGCAGCATCACTTCCAAAATGGCCGCTGATGGTGTGCTCCATGTACTATCGGCAGCCATTTTGCAACAACAGGAGTGACTTCTGTTGTTGCAACTTGCTGCAGTTGGCAGCCCAATTCTATTGCCTGCTGCTGTCACAATTGTCTTTAATTTTGCATTGATAGACGCTTTTTTAACTGCTTTTCTCTGGGAAGTGGAACATTTGTGATTCTGTCACAGACATGGGTTCTGTTACTTCCCTCCTTCCCTCCAACAGCTTTCTGTCCTGATGAATGACCATTTTGAGTAAGGTGCAGGAGTCTCACTGCCAGAATGGCTGGAGAAATTCTAGGTACCTTACAGCAGGAAAACTGGCAATCAGCTTTAAGGCAAAAGATGCTCTTTTTGACCCTACTACTAGTAGTAGTGACAAAAAAAGGAAGGGGTGAGAAGCAGTACTGGTGCCTGGTTGCTGAGGGTCCTAGGAAAAAGTCCTGGTTTGGCTCCCCCAATGGTTCCCCCATCCATACCATGATGTCACATTGTGTTGAGAGGTTCGCCCTGTGTTGGGGGCCCAATCACTCCACCTTTTGCCAGAGGAGTAGTTCCACATGAAATTGGCTGGGGAACCGCAGTTCCATCTCAACTCAGTGTGCACACTACACAACCATTGGTGCCAGGCAAAGGGTTGATTTAGTGTGAAATAGGGTCAAGGCTATAAACCCATTAACCCTGACTCCCTTTAATGTTTTATAACACAAGCCCAATGCACTGCTTAACACCTCAGCAAATAAGGTGGGCAACTCCCAATTACTTGTTTCCGTGACCAATCTAAGACCAAACAATTAGTCATGCACAGTTCTTTGGTAAAGTATACATAAGTACAGGTTTCAACTCAGGAGCACGGATTACCTCAATCACAGCAATCAAGTGGACCTGGGCTTTCTGTGGGGGAACAGCCCTTATTGGTTCAAATTAATGCCAAGCACAGTTCTTGATCCTGCCCTGGGCTCTGCTACATAACAATATAACATAAAAACATAAGAAGAGTCCTGCTGGATCAGACCAAAGGCCCATCTAGTCCAATGTCCTGTATCTCACAGTGGCCCACCAAATGCTTCAGGAAGCACAAAAGACAGCAAGACAACCTACATCCTGGTGCCCTCCCTTGCAACTGGCATTCTGAGATAGTCTACTTCTAAATTCAGGAGCTTACACATTCTTATCATGACTTGTAACCCATGATTAACTTTTCCTCCAGAAATTTGTACAAGTAGTGGCTTAAACAGGGCTACTTTGATAGCAGCCAAGTCTGGACTCAGATACATACAAAACCTCTCCTGTACTCGATAAAATATCTGCAAATATAATTGGTTTATTTTAAGAATTTAAATATGGTTACACACATATAAAGGACTGGCACTTGGATAGAAATAGGAATAAAGCATAGACAAAATACAGCAGCATATAAATAATAAAAATTAACTCCTAAACTTACTAGATCAACCATTTTCAACCACTGTGCTGTGGCACACTGGTGTTCCGTGAATGGTCCCCAGGTGTGCTGCGAGAGTTTGGTGGAGGATCATTTATTAATAGGACCATTGGGGATACGAGCTCCCCACCAACAGAAAGGTGTGCCTTGTCAGTTGTCCAAAAACCGATGGTGTGCCTTGACAATTTTAGTACCTTGTCAGTGTGC
Source organism: Tiliqua scincoides (assembly GCF_035046505.1). NCBI lineage: Eukaryota > Metazoa > Chordata > Lepidosauria > Squamata > Scincidae > Tiliqua > Tiliqua scincoides. Next base: position 112,857,111 of record NC_089823.1, read on the forward strand.
CACAAGATGAAAAAGATTGAAAATCACTGTACTAGATGTACACACACTTTATACCTGGCTCTCCCTCAGCAGCGAATCAGAAGTCAAAACCTGCCACACTTTCTGAAGGCTACATGACTGGGAGCCACTACCTATGGTGTAGTCCCTCTTCCCTGCCTGAACCCACAGCTGTGGTACATCAAGCAATCAAGATGTCCTTGGCCAATTAGGCAACTCTGCTGGAGAAAAAAGTCTGCTAGCTGGAGAGACTGGTATGGCTGCTCCCAATATCTCCAAACAAAGTCTTTCTCAGCACATGTAATGAGATACCTTCTCACAGTACTACTGCACCCAGCCAGGGCCAAGATGGTTTCAGGCAGAGGCTTACTCTGCTTTTAAGCAGATTTAGCCATTCCTGTGACAGCTATACAAATGTCCTCTTTTGTCAAACCTTTTGCTCTTTTGGCCCTTCCCAGTTGACTTCACTGGAGGCTACTGATGGAGCCTATTCACATGGAACCCCTCCTAATAAAGGGGGTGAAATTGCCTGGAAGAAAAGGGCAGTCCCAGCTGGGTTTCATCTTAAGGTGGAGACACGGGGTTGGTGCACTGTAAAGGTGGGAGTGTCACTCCTAGCCCTCCTCCAGAGAGGAAAAAATCTCCCACCCAGCCTTTGGAAACAGTTTGTCTCGGTCTCCAACCTGTTGTTCCTTATTGCCCACCCCCTCCAACTCAGCCTCCTGCCTGTTCTCTCATCCTTGTCAGCTCTTTTTCCTCTCCATCCTCCTGTGGTCTTAAACCCCCCCCCCCCTTTCCCTAGTGGCACCTCCTCTGCTCTTCTCTCTCACTCCTTCTATCTCCCAGGTGTTGCTGCTTTCAAGCACTCCTCTACCACCTTCTTTCTCTTTTGTCTCTCCTTTCCATGCACTGCCTGATTCCTCTGCTCCCCCCCCCCCTGCCTTTAATGCTCCTGGCCTCTCCCAGCTCCTTCCCCTCCTGATTTGGTTTCCCATCCAGCTGCCTCCAACTGCTAGGTAATGCCCTCGCAGACCATGTGACTCCATCAGTTGTGCTGGCACTCCACACCCCACCAGGGACCTTCTAATGGGCATAAGTCCTTGACCAAGATCCAACCTGGCTAACCTCTGACACAGCTCTGGTGGAAAGAGAAGGGGGGAAAGGGGTATGGATCTGGGTTTCCTCATTGAATAGAATTGGCTCTGCAGTATTTAAGAAATATGAAAAAAAGAAGGTTCAGGCAAGAGAATTCAAATGGAACCCATTGCATTGTTTTTGTAAGCATGCCTCTTTTGTAAGCATGCCTCTTAAATTCACCTTTATCCCAAACATAGTTCCTCTCATCACTGCCCAAACTCAGGCACCCTAAACTGCGGCTCAAGTACAAATCTCATCTAATCTGAAAAAAAACTAATTTCTTCCCAACTGACCAGTTAAGAAGGGTTTCCCCAAATGTGTGTGCAGTCTTTCTGTCTTTATGTAGTAAACAAACAAATTCAGCAATGATCAAGTAGCAGTTCTAAACCTTGTATTCAGTGAACAAATGGCTGCAGTTCTCACAAATCATTTATTTCCCCCAGGGTGGAATGATTGAAGGTTTACCTTCCTTTATTTATTTATTTTTAAACACAGATGTTTATTCAAATGGTGCCTGTGGTTTCTAATCTGCCTGTGTCACTGAATTGTTGTTGACAGCTGCAACTTGACCTCGGAAAAACACATCTCCACCCAGAATCGCATCAATAGGATCCCCAAGTGTGGTATTTGAACAGAGCAACCTCTGGAGGTGGGGAAAGAAAAAGGCTGGTGATGGATGCGATTAGGAAAGAAAACCTGACAAGAGACAGCACTGGGGTCAAGTTGTCCATGAGATGAAAGAGGCCACAAGCACACAACTCCCTTAATTCATCTGTCCTTCAACGCATTTCATGCTCAGCCTCTTCTTTCGGAAGGGAGTTTTCAAAATACAGAACGAGCAGTTGTGTGAGAGCATATTTGTACGGATGGGATGGGGAATTGTTTTATGGAATGTTCTGATGCAGTCTGTCTATACCTCCTCATGAACAGGTTTTGATGCAGGGAAGGCAGAACCTCATTCTAGATACAAGTTAGGTGTCCATGCAAAACTGCAGGGGGCAGGGTAATGAGAAAATTTTCATTTCCTATATCTTACCACATTAAGTTTGTGGGTTGCATGGATGTGTTTTAACTGTGATGTAGTTGAGAAGGATAATAATAATAATATATAATATACAGTATTTATATACTGCCTTTCTTGGTCTTTATTCAAGACTTTATTCAAGGCGGTTTACACAGGCAGGCTTATTAAATCCACGCAGGGATTTTTACAAATTGAAAGAAGGTTCTCTCTTTCAAGAACCACCACATTCAAGATGTTACGCTCCGATCTGGTTTAACATTCTGGCCTCCATCCTCCCACGCTCCGAGCAGATGGAACAGCTCAGCTGCAGCTTGCCAGCTGCTTCAAGGTCGCACGGTGCCGGTGGCCTCGAACTGGCGACCTTGTGGATGTTAATCTTCAGGCAAATGGAGGCTCTACCCTCTAGACCAGACCTCCTGCCCATCCTCTGTAGGAGAGGATAGAGCTCTCCTACAGAGAAGTAGTGACAGCAGGAGTGCTCAGGTGCCACTTTTGAATTTTTTTTTTCCAAAAAGACATTAGCAAAGAAGATGCATCAGGCTCCAAAGGAAGCAAACTGAGAAATTTGTCTAGGAACATCTGTTAATATCTCAATCATCTTTCCTAAGAGTTGCCTGAGAGACAGTGTGGAACTCATGTTATATTAAGTCTACACACCTATGCAGATTTAGTAACTCCCATTAAATATAGTATGACTTAATTCTGAGTAAACCTTCTGAGTAAGGTAGCACTCAAATATATCTAATTTATAGGGAATATGTTTAATCCCATTTTCCATTGGTATACATTTGTTCTAAGCTATTGCAACCCTCTTCAAGTGTTTGGGGTGAAATAAGTTAGATCAGCTGTTCTCAAACTGTGAGTCCACCAGTGGGTCGCGACCCAATTTTTTTTTTTTTGTTCGCAAAACTGATAGGGCAGATTAGGCTATGTGCATTGAGGGCTAAACAAGCTTCTACTTGGGGAGGGAGCACTGTTGCCCAATCACCATTATGTATAGCCACACACATTTATAAATCAGGCAGTGGCCTCTAGGGTTTCTAAAAAGTTTAAGATCCACTAAGCCAGATTTTTACAAGTACACACCAGCTCCCTGAGTTATGGACAGCTGCTTTGGCGCTTTTGGGCAGGCACAGTATTTCTGTGGTAGTGCTTTTGTGCAGGTGCAATACTGCTAGTCTGACAAGATCTGACTGTTTCTGGGTATGTACATTCGTACTTCTGTACAGACTTCTGGAACGCATGTTGAGGATTTACAGTCAAATCTTATCTAACTTTCCGAGAGCCAATGCAGCTGCAATGCAGTTTTTAAGTAAGGAAACACACACTTTGTTACCTTGAGGCCTCTGTGACTGTCCCCCCACCGCAGGATGCAGTGCACACCCAGTTGGCACAGTTTCATCAGCTCTGGAAAGTTAGGATAGGATTGGGCCCTACGTGTTGTAAGTTTCATAGTAGGAATAAGTAGCAGAAGAAAACACTTGAATGAAGAAATTTAGAGGGTTTTGTTTTTTGTATAGCTGTAGTGAGGCATGGCTAAGGGTCTTTGGCTATGAGAGATATGATGAGCTCCTGTACGTCAAAATTTATGACTACGCCACAGGCTTTAACCCTCCATGCTGTCTGGAAAAAGTGAGAGGAGCAATTGAGCTTGCATATACAGGTCCAACCTTGTTATACACTGATTTTTATACACAGAACAGCCTAGAGACCCCAGTATCCGCTTGATCACTATGACAGATTAGAGGCTGGCTGGTAATTATTGAGGATGGTGGGATCCAGAGATGACTTTCTCAACAGAGGTTCAAAAATAGGCTCTTTCAGTGTAGATGAAAACCTGCCTCTCCTACCCAGGGAGGCACACTATCTCTGCCACTCGGCCATCTGGTTCCTTCCTGGCTTTCTCTCTGGAGTTTTACAGCCCAAACCTATCTTCACAATATGCCAATGTAGCTCCACGTATGCTGACACTACTGCAGCTCCTGTAAGGAGTAGGAGTGCTGTGGTATCCTTGTGTCACATTGTGTGTGGTGCAGTAGCATAGAGGGAGGTGCAGGGAGTAGCAGGTACACTGGGCTACAGGGTGGGTGGGAGCAACAACGTGGCTGAGGGGGCAACAACTTGCAGGCAACAGCACCTGTGCGCAACAATTGGGCTGCTGCTGGCAGCCCTGCCAGTGCCAGGCATTCCAGAGGGAGGAGGGGCAACAGTCATAGAGAGGGGCAAAACTGCATGTTGCCCCTCCCTGCAGCTGAGGTGGAAGGTAGTCTAGCTCGTCACTTCCAGCAGAGCTCAAGAACCACCGGTCTCAGCAGGCATGAGGAGCTGGGCCTCTCCCCCTCCTGCAGCTGAGATGCTGGCGATGGGCACAGAGCTCCTCGAGTCTTCCTTTCATGCACCTGCCAGCCCTCATTCCCTCCCTGATTTCCTCCACCTGTCCTGCTCAACATGCTGCCCCCCTGAAGCCCTATTTGGCTTAAATGGCAAGAGAGGCGCATGGGGAGCGGAGCAGAGCACATTAGTGCTTGTTTGTGTTTAGAGAGGGAGGAAGAAGAGGGTTTGTTGGATGCTGATCAGGACACTGGGTGTGTGTGAGAGAGAGAGAGATGGAGCCCCCATAGGCAGGAATAGCCCCCAGAGACCCTTGTGGAGCCCTGCCTGGACTGAGGAGGGGGTTCTCCTTGTGCAGCAGAACCAGTTGCTCACCACTCCCCGCCTACTCTCCTCTGCTAGTCACAGTCCTCTCGCTACTTGCCTGCCCCTTACCCTCCTCTCTCCTCCTGGCAAGGCTGCAGCAGCCCAATTGTCTCTGCAATCTAAGCCAGTAGGGCTTGCTCCTGGGTAGACATGCAGGAGATTGGGCTCTGAGGCTGCAACCCTATCCACACTATCCTGGGAATAAGCCCCATTGACTAGACTGGCCTTGCTTCCCAGTAGACATGCAGAGGATTGGGCTCTGAGTTGGCTGACTGTGAGAGGTTACCTGCGCATGTGCAGGAACCTGAAGAGGGTAGCAAGCAAAGCACAGCAACCTGGATGGCAAGTTGCAGCAGGAGCACTGAGCAGCAGGTGGTTTGGCCTCATCATTTATTCACATAATTCCTCAATTCCACTTCCTCAAGGTCAGCTGCTGGCTCTTATGATTGTCTCCAGTCCCCTCCTGCACATCTCAGTGTAAGGCTGCAATCCTACCTTACTTCACTTACCAGGGAGTAAGCCCCATTGAACACAATGGGACTTACTTTTGAGTAGACATGAATAGCTTGCACTGTAAAAGTGCAATAAGTACTTTCAACAAGTGTTTGCTATTTTAAAATATTAGCTAACATTTCTCACTCACTTTAACAAATAAAAAGACCCAATGTAATTAATTAAATTTGATGTCATTGCCGGGAAGGGGGGGGGGGGCTACAGAATTTTCTTTTGCACAGGGCAGCAACCTGGTTAGCTACACCACTGGTGTGGTGTACTTGGGGCATTGCCCCATGGCTAGTGGGTGTGTCTATTGCCTTATTGCTCAGTGGCTGGCAGGAAAGATGCCCACCAGCATTGGCCCTGTGCTTGCCCCTTGCTTACTTCATTCTGGTGGTCCTTCTCTGGCCACAGGCATTGGAGCAGGGTGGATGCAGTGACTGGCTCCTTGGACATCAGACCAATGTCTCATGGACATCATGCTGATGTCAGTGCACCAGTCCATGGGTAACAGGCTGTGTTGGGGTTTCCATGCACACTTGGGATGTCACTGAGAAGGGCTGCACCAGTGTTATGGGAGGGGGGGGGGCTGTGATGCTACGGCACTGCATGTATGGGCTTAGGCCAGTGATTTTCAACCTTTTTCATCTCTTGGCACACTGACAAGGAGCTAAAATTGTCAAGGCACACCCTCAGTTTTTTGACCATTTTTCAAGGCACACCCTGCTGCTGGTAGGGGGCTCAAATCCCTCAATAATCCTACTAATAAATGACCCATCCCAAACGCCTACAGCACACCTGTGGACCATCTGTAGCACACCAGTGTGCCATGGCACATAGGTTGAAAATTGCTGGCTTAGGCAGTGAGTGATGTTGCACCAGTAGCTGTGTGCAATCAGTGTGGCTATTAATCAATCCAGGATGAATAAAGGTCAAGTGAGCACACCAATGAGAGATCCAAGCAACCTGTACACATACTCAGGTTGAATAAACTAGAAAATATCCATTAAAACAGGGCAAGCAGGTACCACTGGCACAACCAAAGAGGAATCCGAATCAGAACAGAGGTAAACAATTTTATCAACAGAGTGTCTGGCAAATTTGTCACAGTGGGCCACCTATTTTTTTTTCCTCATGTGATTGTGTTGGTTTACCATTATCTTCCACAAAATTTACACAAACAAATCATTATAGAAATGATAGCACTTGTGCATGCACAACCCATCCATTTTTAGTCTACAGTATTAATATTCACTCAATCTAGGCAAATGTGACACATTTCCATGGAGCACTCTGACCCCACTAGGCAGGTGCTAACCAATGTTTTGATATCCTTAAACAAACGAGGGCAGCCAGAGATATAGCTAGTAAGTGCATTGCAAACTAAATAATGTAAAATCAGGAGACAGAAAGTCTCCAAATCAGGTGTTTGTTCTGAGCATTGACTTGTACATTTTGGGTCGTAACAAGTTTTCCTTGCTTATTTGAGTTTATTTCTAGACACCCTCAATGAGAAGTGTGACATGTAAGTCTCTAGCCCTTTTGCTTGGGGAGATATAAGGAAGCACATGCAGGCAATATTCTACCCAGTTGTTCGGTAAGAAGCCAACCTGCTCTTTCCATCCCAATTTCTAACCATAAAAGTAAAGGCACAGGGATAAATGCCAAGCAGTGTCAAGCCATGACATCTTGCCCCCTCCATCATCACAATGAGTGGCACTTTTCTTTCTCCTTTCTTCTATTAAAAAGACCCAGCCATCCCCATTTCCTGCCTTCTTTCAAGTCCCTCCCTCTACAGTTCTTTTCTATTAGGGAGGGAAGGTGGAAAAGCAGTGTAGGGCTATTCCCTATTAGGGAGGAAAGTGTAGGGCTTTCCCTATTAGGGAGGAAGAGCAAGAGTGGGCAGCTATGCTGCTCCCATACATGGCCCACAATCAGCCACCAGAAGCAGCCCTCATCACTCTGCTTCATAATAAGCAGTAGGCACTTATTTATACACTTGGCATTAGTGTTAATACAGTACAATTAAATGTCATATGAGGCTGCCTATTTTAGGTGCAGGCTGTTCTGCACTGATTCTTCTCCCTAGAATATCCTTAGGCCTTTTCTCAATAACATTTCTGACACCAGGCCAGTCTTTATTTTTCAGAGTAAACTGGTCTAAGGTAAACTGGTCATTACTTTTCAGCCTGTCTTTACAAGCTGCTTCCCTGACTCTGCATCATACACTTTTCAGACAACAGAATGTCTATCTCAAGTGCTGCCTGCGCCCAGTGGTTGGTTGCTTGCTTGCTTGCAGGAGCCTCTGAAAGCATCCAAATAATAGCAAAGTGAGGCTGACAGCAGCATCAGTGGAAGAAGAAACCCATAAAGATACATCCAGCGTCAGGAAGTGGTGAAGAATGTGAGTCTTCCTTTAGAGCAGAAATGTTGCAGTTGCATTATCAGATGTGAGTCATAATAAACTGCGTGCGCGTGAGAAAAGCACGCTAAAAAAAGTTCCAAATAATCAAATGTTTTCCTATTTCAGTACAAAAAAGAAAGCACATGAACCTGGAATGGGATGAAAGGTGCAAAGCAGGGACATGACTTGGTCAAGGTGAACCCATCTTGCCTGACTGCTTCATCCATCCACTGGGCCAACTCCTAGCATTCTCTCCCAGCATTCTCTCCCTTCCTTTTGTTTCCTCTTTCTGTCTGGCTGTTTGGAAGTGAAACAGAGTCACCCTAAAAGAAGGTAGTAGTTTCTTTAAACTCAGGACCCCCTTGGTAAGTAGAAGCATTCACATTGCTAAACCCAAAGAACAAGAAATGGTTACCTTCCACTCTTAAACAGCCCTGTGTGCTTCCAAGAGCTGTGCCACCACAACACTGGGGGATGCCAAGGACCTAGAACAGCAGAAGCATAGAACATTAAAAAAAAAAAAAGAACAACCTAAAAAGTGGAAGGCAGGGAGGGAGAAGAAACTGGCCAGCTGGAGCCCCTGAGAACCCTGGAAGGGGGAGACTGGGAATTGGGGAATATGTGTTATAACAGAGGTTAAGAGAACTTCCTTCCTTGAACTATACAGGGATGTTTCAGGGAAGGAAAGAAAAAGATGCATTTTTTTCTGACTCTCCAGGCCCTCCTTCACTGTATGACAATGAAATGTTCAGGTTTAGAGCTGGGTGTATAGCACTGCAGAATATCTCAAAAGAGGCTTCCCTTCCCTCTCCTGAAACACTCTCAGATGGCAGGAACCATCTATAGGTTTGGAGTGTTAATGGCCGAAGAGCTTGCTGACTTCAAATTAGTCACTTTCCCACCCCCCTTCTTAATTACCCTCCTGTCTCTGTAGCTGCCACCATCCCACCCCCCTTCCCAATCACCCAACAAAAACTGAAGAGGAAAAATGGGGTGGTCCAGGTAGGGGAGACTACACCTGCCAGGCAGATGGATGGGGGACATGGTGGGGGAAGACCCCACTGTTCTCATGCCGTTAGATTTGGTCACTGCACTCTGGCACTTGCATTTGTTAGCCTCCCCATGACACTTGCAGCTCACTGGAAATGTTTTCTGCTCTGGCATTGAATCAGAGGCAGGACACAGTTTCATGCTCATGGAAAATTCCCACTCTCAAAGCTCTATGGTCAGACAATGCATGTCCTTGGATTTCTTCCCAGCCCCAACCCCAATCACTACACAGTCATGCTTACTGCTGCTCCTTGGGTTTTGTTTATGGAAATCTGTCACCAGCCAGTTTGGCTAACACCAAAGCCGAGGCTTTTGCACTGCAGATATCTGTTCTGAACGCTTTGTGGTGCCAGTGAATTTGTGTGGTATGTACTGACCAGGTATTTGCATGGAATTTCTTCTTTTGTGTGCCTGATTGACACTAACCCTTTGCAAATATTATGTTTATAAAAGACCTGCTGTATTTATTTGTGGTTCTGGTTGATTTAGATAGTACAGAGAGACTTTGCAAGCATTTGGAAGTAATGAAAGAATCTTCACTCTGGGTGTAGGTAGGTTCGGAATTAAACATAACTAGCAAAGCAGGCTTGTGGGTACACAGAGACCTATTTCTTAGGTCTGTAGACTCTCCTCTCATTTCATCTGTAGGCCTTGAGGGACCACAAATACTCTGATATTCCTAGGGGAAAAGTACCTTTGTCGATGATGCAATATCTTTCCAAGTGCATGCCTCTGTGACTGGAGAAACTTTTCATGTGAATGAAGCTTGAGATTTTGTTTTACCTTCTTGGCAATCTCTGCCCACTATCTACAATGCCCCACAATGATATAGCATTGGCAAACCAAGATGATAATGGAGGATGTTGAGAACTCTATTTCTACCATCAAAATGTACAAAACTGTGTTCTGAAAGCCACCCAGGTAGGGCACACTGATTTTGCCCCATAGATCAGGGGAGGTTACTGTTGCCACACATATTCTGGAGGACATGTTGAATATGTGGTGGCAGTGAAGAAGGCCAATTCTATGCTAGGGATAATTAAAAATGAGTGCCACATCTCAAAAAGGACATAGTGGAAATGGAAAAGGTGCAAAAGAAAGAGACTGATTACTGGGCTGGGGCACTTTCCATATGAGGAAAGGCTATGGCGTTTGGGCCTCTTCAGCCTAGAAAAGGGACACCTGAGGGGGGACGTGATTGAGACATTAAAAATTATGCATGGGAAGGATAAAGTGGATAGAGAGGCACTCTTTACACTCTCACATAACACCAGAAACAGGGGACATCCACTAAAATTGAGTGTTGGGAGAGTTAGGACAGACAAAAGAAAATATTTCTTTATTCAGCATGTGGTTGGTCTGTGGAACTCCTTGCCACAGCATGTGGTGATGGCATCTGGCCTGGACGCCTTTAAAAGGGGATTGGACAAGTTTGTGGAGGAAAAATCCATTATGGGTTACAAGCCATGATGTATATGTGCAACCTCCTGATTTTAGAAATGGGCTATGTCAGATGCAGGGGAGGGCACCAGGATGCAGGTCTCTTTGTTATCAGATGTGCTCCCTGGGGCATGTGGTGGGCCGCTGTGAGATACAGGAAGCTGGACTAGATGGGGCTATGGCCTGATCCAGCGGGGTTGTTCTTATGAGCTTACAGACTGAGAACCAGGTAGGTACTTAGGAATGGATCAGAAGTACATGGAGGTTCTAGTACAAAGTCCTGGTGCCAGCATGAAGTCCTAGTGTGAAGTCTGGGAACCAGAGTTACCTCAATTACACCTAATGAACAAAAGAATTCATGGATAAACAGCCAATGCTCAGTAGGTTTTAGCCTTCTATTTTAGTCATTCAATAAGGCTTTCTCCTCCCAAGTAACAACAGAGCCCACAGGAGCCATGAGGCTGGAAAGTGTGATCACTATGAGTAGCCTCCCCCATCTTCCCCACCTCATTTTCCCTCCTCCCTGGGCTTTTCCAGCCAATTCCAAGGCAAGAAGCCTCTTGAGCTCCTTCTTCTGCCATACCTCATCCAAAGAAAAAAATCAGACTGCCTATTCTTCGTCCAATGATCATTGGTTCCTTCAGAGATGGACAAGAGAGCCTGGTCCTGTCTTCCTCCCTCCTGCTTGATGCAAAACCAAAACATTAACTCTTCCCTGCCTTCTGACTGGAATGTCCCTGCTTCTCACCTAGTCTGAATGATGGCCCCACAAGGTCTTTCATACTGCAAAAAAAGTAAGCAAGTACACCCAGACACAGACAGAGTCTGGGGGCTGATTTCCGAGTTGGTGGCCTCAGACTCGAGTCAGTGCTGGAGTCATCAATGCAGGTGACTTGAGTGTACACGAGACAGCAAAAAACATGTGTTTTATGACACAAACTTGTCCCCATTCCTGTTATTTAGTAGGTTTTAGCCTTCTATTTTAGGGCTTATTTTAGGTCCTGTGGGTTTCAATGTTTACCAGCTTTTAATTTCTTTCTTTTCACTTTTGATAATGCCTTTCACAGGTGAGAGTGAAATGTCAGGAAGATTAACCTTGCATGGAACATGGTTTAGAATATCAGAAGCTTGTAATTACAAACAGTTGAACTCCAACCACGAAAGCCTGAGTGCATACAGCCAACGCTCAGTTCAGGATATTCCTCATGGCTGTTTCTCCTGGCAAAAGGCGAAGAAATTTGTTCAGGACATAGAACCTAACAAGAAAGATATTCATGGGCAGAGTCTTCAGTGGAGACTTTTGACTGGGTTAAAGAATCTTTCATATATGCGCCTTGAAGTGGCACATAAGTAATCCCTTCATCCTTTGAAGCAAAATAATCAAGGGTCCAGGATCCAAACCCAGAACAAACAATGCTGCTTGACCTTTGGCCAAGGTCTGGTCGGGCTTGACCCAGCTCTCAACATGGCAGTCTGTGCCAGGAGGAAAGGCAAAATGGGGAAACTTGGCAACATTATCCACATGGGGGGGGGCACAAGTGGACAGTGCCAGAGGACCCCCTCATTATTGGATCTGATTCTGCTCTAGCCAAGATCTAGGCTAGAAAAATTTAGAACCAGGTCAGGAGGAGCCAAATGGACAGTCTGGGGGAACTAGGGAGCTACTGATGGGAACTGAGAGGAGAATACTGCCCTCCATGGGATGGTGCTCTTAAGATGCAAAGAAATGTCTAGAATCCAAAGCAGCAAACACATAATATGTGGGAAAAACAAGAAAAGAAATCAACATTTTATTTCCAGAATTAGTTGGCAGCAAATTGAAAAGTCAGTTAATATTTCATGTGTTTGCAACACATCACTCTTCACCTGTATCTACTTCTTATTGATCTTTAGTTTCATTTTACAGATAGAAAGAATGGCTTGCTGGAACTTATCTCCCAGCACAACGTACAGTATTAAATTGCCAAAAGTATTCAGCGCCGCTAAGGATTTAGTCAGAGTGAAAATATCACGGACTTGCGCTTCTGCGCGGCAGCTTACAGGGTGGATCATTAGCTCAATGCGAATCCCTCTGAAGATGTGGAATGGCAAGAAACACACGTAAAAGACAGCCAGGAGGACAATGGCTAACGTACGTGCCTTCTGCTTGAAAGTGGTATGAGTTTGAGGCCCTCTTGCCAGTGTGTAGATAATCACAGCGTAACACAAAGTCACAGCTCCCAAAGGCAAGAAGAAGGCAAATGCGGTCAGAAGCCAGTTAAACAACCTCATAGAGTTCAAGTCTTCAGAACTAGTAAGGTCCAGGCAAATTAATCCACCCTGCTTTTGTTTTGTAGTAATCAGGTACAGCATCGGACTGACGACCAACAGGGAAAGGATCCAAACTGTAGCACAGGCCACAATGGCCCACCTACGTTTCTGAATGGAAAAGCAGTTCATTGGATAGACAATAACAACAAAACGGAAGAGGCTGAAGCAGGTGAGGAAGAGGATACTGCTGTATGTATTGAAGTAAAAGTTGAATCGGATGAGTTTGCACATAATGCTTCCAAAGATCCAGTTGTCTCCATTGATGGAATAATGTATCAGAAATGGCAGGCAAGACACATATAGCAGGTCTGTAATGGCCAAGTTTAACATAATGATTGTGCTGCTCTTCCAGGGCCTCATTTTGAAGGTATATACATAAATGACAATAATGTTCCCAGGGAAGCACACCACAAAGATAATGCTATAAATTATGGGTATATAGATCTTCTGATACGAGGTACCTTCATCAGTGCAATTTCTGAGCACATTCACGGAGCCTTGCAAAGAGGATAAATTGGCCATGGCTTCAGTTTCGGTATCCATAGTTGTCATATTTAATTCTTGGAAAAGAAAAGAAATATTAATGTTTGGATGATAGGATAATGCCAGTGTCTTCAAATACTCTGCATATATTGATAGGAAGACCAAGCAGAGACTTTGTGCAAGACAATGTCTAGTTTAGACAAATGTAGCTAAAAAGAAATATGAGTTAGTTCTAGAATATTTCTTGGGTTATACGAGTATATTAGCAGTGATATAATGAATTTCTGTTGCAGGATAATGTGAGCACAAGGGTAGATATATTAATTCATACATTACATTTTCACAGAAGATCAGAATAAACTCTCGTTGTTCAGAGGCAAGATCTCTCGTTTTGCTAGATTAATTGTGGGAGCAGATAACCTAGTTAAAACTGACCTGATTAAATTTATGAAGCTTATCCCAGAGTGAATTTTAATTTGATTCCTCTCTGTACTGCACTACTAGAAACAGGGGAGAAGGTGTGAAGCGCTGATGGAATGTCGGATTTAAGATGACCAGATGCAAAGGAGTTTAAAAAGGGTTTTAAAGGTTTCTGCACCTTTAATAATTGTGTCAGACTAATGTTTTACAGCTTGTCTTGTGAGACTGAGACTAGGCACCTCTCCTATATATCTACTAAAGGTACAGGAATCCTTCCCTCATTTACATCTGACTGCACTGGTTCAATTTGGACCTGTTACTGCCTGATTCAATGTATGTATGTATGTATGCCATACATACATACATGTTCAAGGTACTGGGTGTGTGCCATAGCATGTTCAAGGTGCTGGGTGTGTGCCAGGCTAATCTCCTGGCATTTTGCTTGGGATGATGACAAGGATGCATCAGGTCCCACAAGACTTACGGAAAAGGTCAAATATTGGTCTTTCAGAGCAATTCCCCTCTTTCCCACACACAAAGAAAAAAAAATTAAGAGAGCTCTCGCCTTTCTTTCTGGGAAATTCCAAGACGGACTGCACCTTGCTTAGTCTGCAGATTTCAACTGATAAATAAACCACATCCTGGGAGTTTCCTGACTTCAGAATAATCATCCTTGGCTTCCCTCCCCAACTTCATTGAAAACTCTATCAAGAATGATATGAGAATGAAGGCATAGGCCTCCTGAGCAATCAAGGTGTGGGGTGCAGAATAGGCAGTCCCTCTTGCACTGCACATGCACTGCATCAAGAAACAAAACAAGGGTCCTTGTTGAGTTCATCCTTCAAAAGCCTCTTGAGTCCCTATGGAAATTTTGGTTATACAGAGCTGGGTCACAGACCCCTTGTGTCTGCTTTTTTGTCCATTTTTCCCCCATTCTTGTTACTGTTTGTGGATTGCTTAGTGACTGGTGGGTGCTGCCTCAAGCACTTCCAGTCTCTGCTTCCCAACAACTGCTGGTTCAACTGACACTTAGGAAAGACTGAGTGTCCCATCAGACTGCTCTCCTCTCTGCCAACCTTTCTCCCCATTCTTCTGCAGTGTTCCACTGAGCACTACCACTCAAGCACTACTGTACTACCTCTTAATGACCTGTGTCCTCCCCCACCCCGCCCAAGGAAGCAATGGCAACTCAACTCTCTTGTCTCGTTTCCCTCCCTGGAACTAATGCTTCTGCCTAGTTCCCACTGGCTTTGCTCATCTCTTTTTCATCTCAGCGTTCTTTCTGAATGGGGAGATAGCCAAGATACAACTGACTAGCCAAGACGCAGCCCCACATTAATCAAAGCTTCAACCACAGCAGATTCAGATAGGCAACTTTGGCCACTGGAACCCTGGACCAGAGGCTGCCCACACTCATCATCTTCTGTGTCTCATATGTAGTCATGCTTAGCATTTCTATCCCCTCCCCCTTATTTGTGGAGGAGGTTCAAAGTGGTTTGAATATGTTCAAGTCTAGAATTCTTAGTCTCTTTTTGTACCAATCAGGACAGAGACCCAGAGATTAGCTCGAAGCCTCTTTTCAGATGGATCCCCTTAAACTTCACAGCAGCTGCTTAAATGGCTGGGATGCCCAGCATTGTAAAGGGGATCTGAGCATCTGTATTGTCAGTTAAGAGGAATCACACTGCAGAAGAGGCAAGCTTCCCCACTGCAAGTAAGTGAAGTGCTTTATGCCTGCCAGGACACTCACTCCTTGTAGCCATGATTCCAGGCTGCAGTGGATGCCATCCTAAGTCACTGTCTTATGCTGTATATGTATATGCTTGGTTCTTTCCAAGATCATTTCCCCTTACTCCCCTAACTTTCTACCCCTCTTGGCCTTTCCCCAATCCCACACAAACTCTGGTTTCTTATTAGCTGACCTCTCTGGTTAATCTCCCAAATTTCCACCGATACTAATGTCTTCCCCATTCATATCCTATTCCCCTTCCTCTATCTGCATATTCCTCCTCCTTCTTAGGCTTTTACTGACTAGCACCTGCTATCATTTAGGGCTTAAGTATTTGTGTTGCATAGTTACTGAATTTCCCCTTCCTCTTATGGTACAGTTATCCCCTCCCCAATACACTGTCTTGTGTTGCATCTATATGCAACACAATTTCTCATCCTTATCACATGCCAATTCACTATAGTGTATCCTGAGTGCCTTGGTTTCTGCATCGTGTCTAAATTCCCCCATGTGCTCATGTCATACATATCTCAGAGCATGACTGGTAACACAAGGTGCAACCTAACACTTGCTAGAGTGCAAGTTGCACTGAAATCAGTGGAGGTTATTTCAGAATAAATATGCCTGCAGATAATCTAATTGTGAATCAGTGTGTCTGTTTCTAAAAATAACTTTCTGTCTTTCTCTCAGCTATCAATATCTAACTGATAGCCGAATCCTATACACACTTTCCTGGGAGTAAACCCCATTGACTCTAATGGGACTTACTTCTGAGTAGACATGCATAGGATTGGGCTCTAAGGTATCAGGTTTACAATAAATGTACTCTTAAAAACCTACATACTTCATGAAAAGAATGGAATAATTTTGTGATTGATTTTGTTTTTATTTCTAGTATCTGTTTCTAAAATAGTTTTTACAGAATAGAGAGTCAAAACTCAGAAGATATCTGCTAGAAAACTATTCAGTGGTTGTTCTTAACCCATCCAATCAACTATCAGTTAATGTAGATATAAAATGTCCACCTAGATTTCTTCCAGGAACCAGTTAGAAGGATACCAGGCCTTTATTTTCTGTAAGGTGGGGGTTGAACATATCTGCACTGTGGTGCCAAAAGTATGACACTAACTAGGTAGACTCTGTGCAATTGATGTGATTTATGCTATATTAAAGATAGAAATTGAGATAAGAACTTTCATTTACCATGATTTAAAAGTTACTATATAAAAAGTAATGTTTCCAAGGTATTTTGAACCAAATTAAGATTTATGTTAAAAAATAAGATTTTTTTTCCTTATTGTGTTGTTCCTTGCAAAAGATTATGAATAAAAGCAAGAAAAACTTGCCCTCTGAGATCCCAGAATTGTCCCTGTCTGTACTGTCTCTGTCTCATTTAACACTATAAATAGATTGTACATCAAAAGTGATAAAAGCACAGGAATAGCAAATACCTGGGAATTAGTCATAAACTTCATTTTCCCTTCCGCTATTTTAGGCAGAATATATATATATACAAACATACCTCGAGGGGTGATCAATCCATAATATCTAACACCATTGCTAGGCGAAGACAGAGTCAAAGTCCAATGTCACTAAGGTTTTGCTGATGATAACATACCAAGCTGGACTCATGTAAATTGAGCACTTATAAAAGAGCTCTGCTAGCATGTTGACAAGGTTTATATACCAGCAACTAGACCTGTCTTATTTGCCTTTTGTTTCTTCTAACTATTTGCATCCACTCTCAAGAAGCAGGAACAGGAGACAGCTTGCAGAGTGACTCCGTAGTCATGAGTCTCTAGACCATTCAGAGACTGACAGCCCAATCCTACTCAGTGTCTGAGTACTCCTACTGAGTACTCCTACTGAGTGTCTACTCAGAAGTAAGTCCCATTAGAGTCAATGGGGCTTATTCTCAGGAAAATGTGGATAGGGTTGGGCTGTGAATTTTTCTCATTAATTACTCTTCGTATTTACATGGCAGTTTGCAGATTAACATAAACCAGAGACAAATTCCTGGCTGAAGGAATTTATCAAAATGTAGACGGTGCTTTTGCTAGGTGAAGGGAAGGAAGGAACTAAACAGGTAGTGGATGGGAATGATGCAAGGGCTGTGAACAAATGTAGTTACACATTCTTACCTGTATTTTGGTTGAGGATAGCCATATTATAATAAACAACAGACAACTAGTCAGGGGAGAAGTAAGGGATTAATTGCCATCCCTGAGGTCCCATCCCCCCTTGGGGTGGTATGTGAATAATCTTATTGGCTTGCTCTATTGTACTTCACACTTTGGCTTTTTACTAGTTGGGTTCTTGCAGCATTGCTAGTTGTCTCCTGACTCCTCCAAATACTTACATTAGTCAATTTATAGAAAACAACCCAGAAGCCAGTATTGCTCTCATTAGCCTCTAGTTGCTGCTGGTTCTGTCTTGCCTCTGCTTCCTCTTTACATTGCCATTGATGGCTTAATTAAGCAGTTAACCATCCTCACCTCTCTTGTTAGGGTAGAAGGCTCTCTCAAAGTGGATTGCTTAATTGCCAAATTAGTTGCCTTCCATAGAGTTACCATATTTGAAGAGCCCCTTATTAAAACAATCATGCTCTAACAAGAAAATAATGTCCTTTCTAGTGTGTGAACTTCAAAAGAAAGAAAGACAAGTGAAAGTGACAAGGTAAACATCCACATGGTGTTGATAGGCAGGACATGTAGCCCAACCCTACAACATGTTTACCTGCAAGTCCCACTAATTTCAGAGGAAATGATTCCCAAATAATGGTGCGCAGGAAGGCTGCTTTAACAGCATGGTGCGTGCAAAATTTGCTTGTCCTGAGTGTGTGTGGGGCAATATGATACTAATTGGTATATTAGCTGGCAACACAAGGTTGCCAACTTTTCAGCTGGACTGGGTAGCTGCTCATTTAATAGCTTCATAATAGTGAAAAGTTTTACCAGCTAATTCCTGCATATCAAGCTGCTGTTAAAAACACTCCTGAAGCTATGATTTGGAGACTTTTGTACCTTGAACCTATGCATACTAAGTTCCACTAAGTTCAATGAGTTTGCCTGCAAGTAAATGGGCATAGGATTGTAGTCCTGCCCGACCACTCTCCCATCCCTGATCTCAACCATATTGCAGAAATATCATAACGAGGAAACAGTGAGTTTTTGTTTATTAAAGCCATTTCTGTCCAATGTTGCATATACACAACAGGGACCAAAAGTATACACCTGTGGGCCGTGCAAAAGTGGGTTTAAGGAAAGGGGTAGGGATGGCTTTCTCACTCCTCTCTAACCATGGGGGAGATGTGCTTGCTTGCCCATCTTCCCTGTAGATAAGAGCTAGCAGGTGGGTGGGTGAATGTTTGAGGCCCACCTCGCTCGCTCGGTCACCCTCCCCACCCACTCACTAGCCCTTCACTTTCATCCATGGGGGTTGCACGTACGGGGTGGTAAAACTGTGAGGGGGATTGAGCAGGGCAGCACAGTCTGCTTCTGTGTATAAGCAATCATTTTAAGAACATTTTCTAGTTGTCTGTGCCTACAATCCAATACACACATGCCCCACTGAACATAGTGACAGTTTCTTCAGAGTAAACATGCACAAAATTGTGCTGTAATTGTGCTGTAATTGTAAATAACTCGAATGCAGTCATTGCTGAGAGGCTACACCCAGACTGAATAATTTATTTATCTATCACATACCGCCCTTCCTTCAAAGAGCTCGGGGCAGTGTACATGGCTACTTCCCTCCTTTTTTTCCTCACAACAACCCTGTGAGGTAGTTGAGGCTGAGAGAAAGTGACTGGCCCAAGGTCACCCAGGAAGCTTCATGGCTGTGGCTATGATGGAATAACTTTGGGGGAAATTTGTATGAGTGCTCATCCCAGTTCCAAAATAGAGATGTTAGTGGGAGGCTGCAGTCCTAGGCACATTTACTTGGGAGTAAGCTTTATTGGATACAGTGAGACTTACTTCCCCATAAACCTGCATAGGATTGCATCTGAGTCAGGTTCAGATTTTTTTCCCCATAGCTTCTAACTGCATTTTCTTACTTTATGTAAGCCACCTTGGGGATCCTTCTGGATTGAAAGGCAAATTAAAAATTAAATCAATAAACAAGTACTATATAACCAAGTGGCAGGAGACTTATATTGGCTCAGATCAGAATCTTAATCATAAATCAAAAGTCAATCATATTCGTAACCAAAGTGAAGTTTATTTACAGAAAACAAATGAGCATAAAAGAAGGCATATAAGAAAATTAAATATAAAATGGCATGTTAGCTACTCACTGCAGGTCTCAACAGGTGAACCATGTAGAAAACGAACCAAAGGGATATTAGGACTACTGTATTTAGGATAACCAGAATAAGGGTAGGGACCCCGTACCTTTAATAGCTGTATAGAAGAAGAAACTTTTTGAAATGAAGCTTGTCATGCAAAGTTGAGAAAAGCTACACATGCTGAAATTCTGTCGTCCTCACCACTACTAGAGATACAAGAGCTTGTGGTCTTGTTACAGTACTGCCATCTACTTGCTGAAGAATTAAAACAGAATCGCCATTCCCAGCATGTTTTGGTTCACTGTTACATTAGTCACCAATGTAATTTGCTCTGCAGATTTGGATCCCATCTGAGGGCCAAGAGAGAGGAGAGATGTGAATTGAATCCAGTCTTCACTCACAGCTCTGCCAAAAAATGATAAACTGAACAATACACAAAGGGCTAGATCAGCAGTCACCAAACTTATGACCGCTGCGTATTGAAAATGGGGTCCCCGTTTGGACCACATCATACCATTCCACCTGGTCACCACATATATTCCTCCTACCTAGGGTGACAGAAATGCTCTGGGCAATCATGTCTGTTAGAGGCATCCCAGAAGGCTGCACAACGGTACGTCCGAGCAGATGTGACTGCCCAGAACGTTCTGTCCCCTGAGCTAGGAGGAATACACATGGCTCCTAGGTGGAATGGTAAGGTCCAATCATCAGGTGAACAGGTTTATCCAGGATCCGGCTCCTGGGTTGGGTTTGGACAGCCCTGGGATAGATAGATTGTGAGCCCTTTGGGAACATGGAATAATTTATTTATTTTGCTATGTAAATCACTTTATGAATGACTTTTTGTTGAAAAGTGGTACAAGGGTGCCCTGTATCCACAGATCCCATAACTGTGGTCTCAGTTAATCATCGATCAAAACTGCAAGGCTTCCCCACATGCCCCCCCGCACCTTGCTCTGGAGGGTCTTCTAAGCCCCACAGAGTTTGTGTGTGTCTGCCCGCAGCCTCTGCAGGCCTCACGATTTTAAAAAGTTACTCGCGGTTTTGTCGTAAAACCAGAAGTGATGTTTTTATTGCCTTACAAGGCATTCTGAGGCCCAGGGAGAAGCACTTCCACGTGGATGGAAGTGGATGGACGAGTCCAGCACAACTTGACTCGAGTTGAGTCACAAGTCTCTGCCCCCATGATTCGACTCAGAAATGAGTCCTAACAGGCAGACTTTCCTGCCAGAGTGTCTTGTCGACTCAATGATTCAAGTTCCAAGTCTTTCCCTTTAAAATGCCAGATGTGGCTCTGCAGGATAAAGAGGGGCTGCTGCCAGGGTGTATGTGTGTGTGTGAGAGAGAGAGTTCTCTTTAAACACTCCCCCGCTTTCCTCATCTAATTTATAAACGAGGTGGGAGGAAATGGGATGGACTGCATGAGAGTGGGAACTGAAGCGGCAAGAGGGAGGAGGGTCATGCGCAGCAGATGGGAGGTTTACCAGTATGACCCAATCCTTTGCCGCTCTAATCAAAAGTAATCCCATTTGTACTGGTTGTTCAATGAGACTTCCTCCTCCCTTGTAACAATGGAGCCAAAAGGAGCCATGTGTTTGGAATGCAGAATCACTACAAACTGTCTTCCCCCAGCTTCCCTGCCTCCTCCCCCTTCCTGGTCTTCTCCAGCCAATTCTCAGGCAAGAACCCCCTTGGGCTGTCCTTCCTCATCTAAAGAAAAAAATCAGACCACCCATCCTTCATCCAATGACCATCATCTCCTTCAGAGATGGAAAAGAGAGCCTGCTCCCTCTTCCCACCCCCTGCTTGCTGTAAAAGCAAAACATTAACTCTTCCTTGCCTCCTGGTTGGAACTTTCCTGGTCTGAATGATGATCCCACGAAGTCTTTCACACTGCAAAAAAAGTAAGCAAGCACACCCAGACTTGATTCTGCATACTTGGGGATTGAGTGTCGAGACACTGGCCTCAGACTCAAATCAATGCCCAAATCATCAACACGGATGACTCAAATGTAAAAGAGTCAGCAAAAAAACATGTTTTTGCAACTCGAACTGAAGTCACCTGACTCAAGTTCCAAACCCTGCTTGCTAACCATACAAGTACCATTACATGGAGAAAGGTTCTCAGATGAGATGGTGCAGGCTTCCAGAAAGGCTTCACTGCTGTACTTAAAAGATTGCATGCTGTATAGGGGTTGATTCTGAATCATGTGCTAAGGCCCAATACATTTCTGACACCACGATGGCCCTCACTTCTGTCTACTGTATGGTGCCATCTCATGAAGTATTATTTAATATGTGTATGCAGCTGGCCAGGCAAACAGACCTTTGCATTTTCCTACAGCAAGAAATGTGCTTTGCTGCACTGTTGAGATGATAGCCACTTTTGAGCTATAAGTAGAACTGATTAACAGCCCCATCCTAAACTTCCCACCACCCACTGGAGCAGTGACACCAAAATGGGTACTGCTGCATCCAGCGGGCACCAGGAAGCAGCTGGAGGTCCCCTCGGAGAAAGGGGATTTTCGTCTCCCAAGCCCCACGATTGGACTTCTCAAGTGGTTGGTTCAGTCTTGAAAGACTATGGTATAAGCCTGCAGCACCCAGTATTCCCAGGCAGTCTCCCATCCAAGTACTAACCACGCCTGACCCTGCTTAGCTTCCAAGATCAGACAAGATCAGGAGATAGTGTTCAGTCTGTCCCAGCTATTTTGCCAGCACAGACTTGAGAGACTCTGTAACATGCTATAAGGACTCACACGGAGTTCTGGATTCAGAATTCCACCAGTGTGGTTTATTTCTCTGGGCTGACCTGTGGAACTCTGGGGAGTCATGTATAGTGAAATGGCTTAACAGACATCTAATGATGGTGAAGGAAGATCTGAGACAAGTCCGACTACACATGAATTAAGAGTCCATTTCAAGGTGTTAACAAAACGCCCTGCTTCACAGAGAATCTGTCTACAGAACTATACCCGGCAGCACCTCTGTGACCCAGCCTCAGTGTTCCCAGGGAAGAAATGGACACAGACACCTGTGAACAGTTGAGAACTAACAAACAACTGAACATTTATTAATTAAAGCATTCAGGGTAAGGGAAAGAAGTATACGGAGAGGCATAGCAAGGAGTCAAGGGTACAAGGATTACCATTACAATGGTAAATAAAATTCCCTCCCCACACTACCACCTAATAGCCAGTATCACCTTTTCCCATAGGAATACGCTCTCGCTCTCTCTCTCTCTCTCTCTCTCTCTCTCTCTCTCTCTTGGCAGCTTAATAAAGCAGGCAGTAGCAGAGATCTCCTTGAACTACAGCATCACAGCAGCAGCAAAGGGAGCAAAAATCCAGAGCTGTCAAAGCTGAAAAAGCCAAATGATCCAAGACCCCCAATCTGAGGGAGTGGGTTGTTTATGTAAAGCCCCTCATATTGTTCTAGAACTCTTTTCATATAAGGCAAGGCCTTTGCTGCTGCACCTAACCATGTAAATTCTCCCTCTGTTCCCAAGCCTCTATTACTGCCTTTCCCACTTTTTTTCCTGGCCATTTGTAATTTAAGGTTTACCCTGTGGGGATTACACAAGAAATCTGAAGCAAGCTTTCCGACAAGAAGGGCCTATGCTGTGGTGATGACTGCAGCAAAGAATGTGTTCTAAGCCACCACTGCGTCTTTTTAAATTTTGAATTGCTTTCGCATTGCGATGTGTCTATTATTTTGTTCTTGATTGTTTTACTGTTTGTTTTGTATTATACAATTTTAATAATATTTTTATTATGTTGCCTGGGGTCTTTTTTTTTTTTTTGTAAAAGTGAAAGGTGGGGGATAAATATTTTAAAGGAAGAAATAAAATAAATATATATCATTGTCAGATCTCTGATCTATTTAGTGATGCTGTGGCTGCAATGCTACACCCACTTTTCTGAGAATAGGCCCATTGCACACAATGGGACTTGTTCTGAGTAGACACGCATAGGAGTGCTCTGGATGTCAGTAATATGCAATAGGGCCAATACTACATAGTCTGGCCTGCAGTGGCTTACCAAGATC
Organism: Tiliqua scincoides; assembly: GCF_035046505.1. NCBI lineage: Eukaryota > Metazoa > Chordata > Lepidosauria > Squamata > Scincidae > Tiliqua > Tiliqua scincoides. The sequence goes on from NC_089823.1 coordinate 112,880,632, forward strand.
GGAGGCAATGAATGAGCAGTTTGGGGGACGATGAAAGAAAGTCATGCCCAGGCATTCTGCATTCATGTGCATAAAAGTCAAATGTAGCCACGCCACAGATACACTGCATATTTAAAGTCTACAGACCCAGGAAGAAGGCTGACACCTGAAGAGCAACGGCGCATGTATGAATTCCAACAAAATATTTTAAAAGGCATGCATCCTCAGTATCTCCCCTCAGTTTCCTCCGTCCTCATGGTAGAGAGTTGCAATGAGAATTCAGCCTTTTGGAGGGCCATATTCCTTTCAACAGTGCTTCTTTGCTGCCATCTCCCGGCAATCTGAAATACAGCATGAGCTATAAAACCCCTATCCAGCAGTGGATAGATGAAAGTCAGGGTATATTTCCTAGCCTTTTAAGATGCAGACCTACCTTTCAAGGCTGGTATTGTTGTTAAGGTGGTGGGGCCATCTAGCAGCAGTGACCTTTCACTGGAAAGATCACTGCTTCTTCTGTTCCTGGTGTCCAGTGTCTCTTTATGTTATTTTTGTTTTCTCTGTTATTACCCAATGGTTACCATTGCGGGTTTCCACGTTTGTTAACATATGTTAAGAATTTAAAATAATTTCAAAAAATAGTGCATAAATATGTGTTCCTGGTAAGCATAATATGAAAAGGGCATTTTTTTTTCCCCTGTAGAGACTTGCTTTTGGCCAGTGGAGACGAAAGGACACAAAAAACACAGGCCCTTGTCATAGTAACAATGTTCATATTGTTCATAAAGTAAACAAAGACATTGTGTCATAGTAGAAGGCAAAATGTTAGGAATAGCTAAACTTGATGACTGTGGCCCAGAGGTCTGTAGGAAAAATTTTTTGCTCATGACTATTTTGACCACAAAATCCTCAGTTCCTATATAAAACCTCTGTTCTCTTCTTTACAGTACACCAGTGTTTTTCAAACTGTGCGTTGGGACCCACCTAGCTGGGTCACAAGCCTAGTTGTCGCAAGCCAATTTCAGATGGGTCCCCATTCATTTCAAGGTGTATTTTATTTTTAATATTTTAATATTTTATTTTAATACATTAGACATGATATGTGACTGTATTTGGGGAAATGTTACAAAGCTGTACTTTTAACAGGCTACTATGTATATGCTTTCAGCAATGATAGACAATGGGGCTTACATTCAGGTAAGCGTGGTTAGGATTGCAGCCTTTAGGATGTTTGGGGTTGTTTTTTTAAACAGCTCAGCAACTGCTTGGGAGGGTTACAAAGGTTCTTCTCTATTTTGAAGAAATTTTAAAACTTATACTTATTGTAAATTTCTAATTTACTTATTTAATATATTTGATTTGATTCTGTCATATGGGGGTGTTAAATATGTTCCTGCTTAATGATGTCACGGGGCCATGACATCACTTCAAGGTCAATGACATAACTTCCTGTGGGTCCTGAGAGATTGTCATTCTAAAAAGTGGGTTCCAGTGCTAAAAAGTTTGAGAACCACTGCATTAAACATAGGAACAATCTGAAAATGATGTTTCAAATGTTTCCAAATTTGAAAAAAAAACTGTTTGAATTTTCTCCTGGAATATTATTTGATACATATCTTGGTGGCTGAAATTTCTTTTTCAGGTCAGGGTGAGCTTGTTTGAGGTACTGGTAAAAGTACAAGGTTCATCGACTAGATTTCAGCCGCTGTGCTGTGGCACACTGGTGTGCCACGAGGCTGCCTCAGGTGTGCTGCAGGATTGGAGGAGGCAGGCAGCAGCCGCACGCCTGCACAGGAGAAGCAGCTGCTATGAACCTCAAGTTGCAGGCAGCACAAGCAAGGGAGCAGCCAGCGAAGGGGCTGGTCGCGGCTGCTTTGCATCCCACACAGCAGCTGAAGAGTCCACTTGGAGCTTGCTCCTGCTGCTGAGCATGACTAAGGCTGCAACTTTATCCTCAATTTCTTGGGAGTAAGCCCCATTGGCTATTATGGGGCTAACTTCTGAGTAGACATGCATAGGTTTGGGCAGGAAGGCCCTGCCTGCTGATTGGCCAACCAGAGAAGCCTGGAGGAGCCAGGAGGTGGGAGCTGCGGAGTGAGTGAGAAGAAGGAGCCAGAAGCAGGCAAGCAGGTACATAGCGAGCAAGTCTGCTGAGGCCCCCAACCTAAGGACTGGCTGGCTGAAAAGCGTTCCTGAAGGTCCCTTTTCCTCGCCAGTTTGTCTGCAACTCCCCAAAGTGACCTTCTCTGCACTTTGGGGCTTTTAGAGGAAGGGCGCTGGGCCACAATCCTATATACACTTACCTGGGAGTAAGCCTATTGACTATAATGAGGCTTACTTCTGAGTAGGCATGCATAGGATTAGGCTTTTGGTTGCACTCTTTTTTCTCAAATATACAAGCAAGCAATTGGCACTTCCGTCTCCTCTTCTCCCCCACCCCACCCCCTTCCCCAGGCATATTTCCCCTCCCCAAATCTCACAATCACAGTTAGCAGCTCTCTTAGTGTCCCTCCCCTCACTTGTCCACACCTTCCAAAGATACAGAATCACTGCCTCACATTCTCGCTCTCTTTCTCCCCCACCCCCAGTTAAATCCTGCACTTGTTTCAATCATGTCTCCTCACTGCCCCTCACTCATATTTCTCCACTATGTGATCAACCTGTCCTGTCTTTGCCAACACTTTCTGGTACTTTTGATTAGAATTTGAACATAGGATTTTTCATCCTTTTCAGAAACCACATATACTTCCCTCTCCATGCTTCTTGTCAATTTTTTTGGTCATGTAATGATTTAATTTTATTAATTTTATTAATTCAAGATTAATTGTAATGTAGTAATTTAATGTAAGTAAAAAACTGGGAGTGTGCCTTGACAATTTTAGTGCCTTGTCAGTGTGCCGTGAGCTGATAAGGTTGAAAATGGCTGGACTAGACTAAGGTCAACATCCTTTGGATACGCTTGCATCAATATCTCAATGCCATTGTGAATCTGTTCCCTGGTTGCTTGCAGGTTCATCAAAAATGAATAATTGCAATCCACACTATTATGCACAGTTGCTTTCAAGAGTACTCATGACAGGGATAAATGAATTTATCCTAAACTTGTCTCTTGGAGAAATTTCAAATAAGGCTTCAGGTGCTGTCCCATCATTCTTTTGTGTGTTCATGTTTGTGTTTTGTACACTACATCCAGTAGAGTAAAGCTTCCTGTTCACTTTAATCAAATTAGTCAGAGTGTGAGTAGCAATAGTGAGCTGTAACTATTTGCATGTGTGCTCGACGAAATTTATGAACTTTGCTAACTTTATGAAATTAGTTTAGCAAATGTGTCCAAAGCTGAAGTATGCAAATGAATTTGAATTCTTCCATTTTCTTCAGAATATTTTCAGCTTGTCATCTAGTGCCTGCATTTTCAGTTTCATCACAGTAAATATGACCAAGGGCTTCAACAATGTTAGTATAACTTTCACCGATAGCTGCAGTAGCTTTGGTGTGAGCATCCCATCTTGTATCTGATAAATGTTTAGGAACTTTTGACTCAGAGTCCAATCCTGGGCTCAGTGCCTCAGCTTCATGCCCTTGCTAGCCCAGCGCCGGCCGGTGCTGGGCTAGCACCAGGCTAGTGCAGGGCGGGCACCCAGCCTCCACCACTCAGTGGTCTCACAGACCACCAAGCCGTGGCACGGTAAGCAGGGGAAGGGAGGGGGAGGAGGGGGCGGGGAGGGGGGAGGCGTGAGGAGGGCGGAGAGAGGACGGGCAGGAGGTGTGCTGGGGGGAGGGAGCAAGGAGGCAGGAGGCAGGTCTGGTGGAGATCTGCTGCACCGGATCCTGTCTGTTTGTGCAGGGCTCGACACCCTACACAAATGGCTTTACTTTACAGCATGGTGTGCCTTGTCAATTGTCAAAAAACTGTTCCTTGACAATTTTAGTACCTTGTCACTATGCTATGAGACAAAAAAGGTTGAAAATCACAGATCTAAAGACTTAGGTTGTCCCTGGTTCAGGAGCTGTGCTAGTACTCCTGGGGGAACCTTTACTTGGCATTACAATGAACCCCCCAAGAAGTACATGAGACAGAGGCTTGGGGTGTTTTGTTTTAGTGCTTTGGAGTGCTTTGTTTTATTCAAAAAAGAAATAACCTGAAGCAGGGAAAACTTTTCTAGGAGAAACCCCCAAGTGTGCTGGCTGCTAATCAATCAGGGGAAACAGCACTGGCTGTCTACTTCCCCCAGACCTCACGAATGTGACATCCTGGCTCAAAGCCACACCCAGTCTGAGACTGGGTTAGTTTATCCCAGCAAACCCTGAAGGGTCTGAGCAGCTGGCCAGCACTGACTCACACGGGCAAAGCCCTGAGTTTGCTTAAACTAGCCAGGAGGCATGCCAGCCAGCCTCATCAACCCAGACAACTGGTGTTAGAGCAATCCTGGCTCACTCCCTTACTTTTGCTACTTCAGCATGCATGCCACCCCCATTCTTGGCTACCCTGCCAGCATACCACCTGCCATAAGGGTGGGGTGAACCTAGCGCTTAACCCCCACTGCCCCATGCAAGCCGAAAAAGCTCTGCAGACCCTGCTGCAGATCAAACAGAAAAATGTCAGCCCCTGCCATGTACAAATGCACTGCATCACCCCTAAAGAGTTCTGGAAAGTTGAAAACAATTTTTGGTTGAAAGATAAGAGCCCCACCACTCTGTGACACAACCCACCTCATGAAGGCATTGGTCTTACACATGGAGATGTCAACCACAATGGGGTTAACGGCTCCACACCAGTCCCTGCAGGGCAACATGCCGGATCAAAGGATAACAATCCGAGGTAGCCAACGTTGAATGAGGGCAAGGTCCCTATGGACCTGGAGCCTCAAGGACAACAAGGTCCTCTGGTCGAAGTCATTTTCACCCAGATGTATTGCTATAACCTGAGGGGGTGGCCTAGAGTCCAGACACTTACATAGCAAGGGAAATAGCTGCCCCCAGAGCATGCCTCTCTTGGAGGCCCACCACACTCTTGCCATGTCACTCAAGCTGAGCTAGGAGCTGAAGTCTGTGGCCGCTACTCTCTTCTGCACCCAAAAAACTATGAAGTTCCCTTTAGTTTTAACTCATTGGTTCTAGTCCTGCCCTCAGGAACCACAGAAAGTAACTCCTCCCTTTCTTCTACCTGACAATTTTTCAGACACTTGAAGATGCCATGGCTATCATACCTCCTTTTGGTCTCCTTTTCTCTAGGCCAGTGTTTCTCAAACAGTGGGTCGGGACCCACTAGGTGGGTCACAAGCCAATTTCAGGCAGGTCCCCATTCATGTCAATATTTTATTTTTAATGTACTAGACTTGATGCTACCATGGTATGTGACTACATTTGGGGAAATGTTACAGACCCGTACTTTGAACAGTCTACTATGTATATGCTTTTAATAATACAGTCAATGGGACTTACTCGTGGATAAGTGTGGATAGGATTGCAGCCTGTGATTGTTAAAAATTTTCCTGTTTGATGATGTCACTTTCAGCCATGACATCACTTCTGGTGGGTCATGACAGATTTTCATTCTAAAAAGTGTGTCCTGGTGCTAAAAGTGTGAGAACCGCTGATCTGTGCTTAAAATGCTGAACTGCTTTAACCGTTGCGTTTAGGACTTGGTTTCGAGACACTTCACCCATCCTTGTTGTCCTTCACGGAACCAACTTTATCAATATCCTTCTTAAAACTGGGCATTGTATTCCAATTCCAAGATGTTTCTGTGCCATGTTGCTTTTAAAGACACAGAATAGTTAAAAGACAGCACTTTTGCCTTCTATCAACCCCTCACCTCTAGATTTGATTAAGTGAAAGTTACTTAAAGACTGAATTTGGTCCAGAGGCTCTCAGATGCTGATCCCCACTAGTTCAGGAGAAATGTTGTTGACTGAATTAGACTAACAGTTTGTCTGAACCCAGCTGCAAGATCCAGCCCAGAGCATTGTCAGGGAAAGCAAAAAGTCTGCCACTGGTTGTTTCCTCACTGGCAACAAGATGGCCTGAGCCTTGAAGCAGCATCTCTTTGAGAGACCATTCAGCTAGTCTGTGGAGGGCCTCAATTTTATTGCAAGCATATGTTACCTGTGCCGAACCTGAACTGCCAAACGGTTAAATCTTGTAGGGCATTATGTCCTAGCAACCTAGTAGCTGAAATTTTGCAAAAGTTCTGACTAGGTGCTTGCTTTGTTTCTTTAGCAACAAGAATAATCTGGAATATTATTTATAGAAAAGAATAATATTCAAATTGATTCAGATAGAATAAAATATTTTGGTGAACATTCAGCCTCTTTCTGTACTGGCAAATAACTGCCCTTGGAATTCTGGAATCTTCTGCTTTCATTTGTTTTCTAGCCTTCACAACTGCAGAGTTAGCAATTTCTATGTGCAATTTTTGTCTTCCTCAAGCAAACTGCAGTCTGCAAAGTTCTCAAATACTCAGGCTATTTCTTGTGTACTTGCTCTCTAAAATGTGAAACTAGGATTCTGTTTTGCTTTTCCCCCCTCATAACTAAGAATGTTGATATTATCCCTGATGCAGAGATTTCATTCCCTGGGGTCTGTTTTTTGCATTAGAGATAGCAGCTGTTGTGGAAACACAGAGCCTCAAATGAGATCAGAGAAGATAAGTGCCTTTCAACTCACCTTTCCAGAAGTGCAAATTACAAACTAGTACGTGATATGTTTGTACTTGATACTCTTGCATTGGTATATATGCCATTCCATTAGATCAGGGGTGTCCAAAGTTTTTGGCAGGAGGGCCACATCATCTTTCTGACACTGTGTTGGGGGCCGGGGGAAAAAAGAATTTACATTTAAAATTTGAATAAATTTACATAAGTTTACATAAATGAATATATTAAAGATGGAACTTATATGAATGAATGAAGGTCTTGCAATAGCTCAAGGCCAATAAAAGGCCTTGCACAAAGCAAGGCTGGCCTTTCCTTTGCTGCTGCTACTGCATCACAGATGTGAAACAACAAGCAGTGGAGGGAACCCTCATCCTCAGCTCATGTGAGATGTCAAACAGTTGCCCTCATGCTGAGAGCACTTGCGTCAGGCCACTGTGGGCTCCAACAAATCTTCAGAGGGCCAGAGGCTCATTGGAGACTGGGGGCTCCCTGAGGGCCGCATTGAGATGCCTCGAGGGCCGCAAGTGGCCCCAGGAACAGGGTTTGGGTACCCCTGCATTAGATGAAAACACTGGTTTAGCCAGGACATCGAACCTTTACAATTGTCATTTCAGTTGCAGTTTGGATTTGCTATGATTGAAGTTGAAGTTCTGGTTTGATTTGGATTCAGATCAAAAAGTGTTTGCAACATCTGAGCCAGTTTAGTAGCATCCTCATTTAGATACTCATTTGCAGCTAAGCATGTGTGATGTGTGATGAGTTTTCAGCATTAGGTTCCTGACTGTCACTGCAATTTGCCTCCCTTTCAGTCTAGGGCTGACACAAAATATGAAGTGGGAATTTATACCCAAACCCCCTAATACATACACCTTTCATTTGCACGTATGGCTTGCTCTAATCTCTGATGGCATGCTGGTTACTATGCTCTTCCAAGGGATGCTTTCAGCAAGAGGTATAAACAAATCTGTTTTTGTTGGGGCTTTTTCAGACCTCACACCAACGTGCAGTGGTAAGAGGATGGAGCCAATGGGCACGATCTTGTTTCCTCTTCAGGCATTGATTGAATGCATAGGTCTACTTTGTTTGATATCCCAAAACTGGCATCTGTATTATGGTTAGAGTAACAAGCAAACTAAAGTTAAATGTCTATTAAAAAGAGGAGTATTAACCATCACTTGAGGATTTTGGCATTCACTAAACATGTGATAACATTCATCAAGCTGATAACTGGCAGGGTGCATGTAGACAGGGATGACATCAGCAGTCTGCCAGGTCAGGCATTGCTCAAGGTCTCCCACTTATTGGCCCACACTGGCTTACTTGGTTAATCCAATCCCTGAACTCTCAATACCGGTAGCAGTGGCAACCCCAATGTGCCATCAAGGGGTAGACAGGGTTAACATGTGGAGTCCAGTACAGGGCCTTGCTAGTGAACCACTCGAACCTGGTGCCAGCATTGCATATGAATGGCCTGTCTTCATGTGCCTACTTCAGTGGCGGACCTCCCCAACCCTGCACCCCGGGGCAAAGATCTGCAATGGTGCCCCTGCGAGATGCCACTGCCCCCCTCTGCATGCAAATCTGCCCTCCCACTTATCTGGAGCACATGGTGCCTTGCACGACTCCAGGATGCAAGCCTCCTGAAGTTTCCCCGACGATTGAAACTGTGCTTCCGGCAATCCGGAACTACAGTTTCCAACCCTGTTGGGAGCTTCAGAGAGGCATCTTTCCAGGGGGTCCTAAAGGTGAATGAGGTTCCGCGCCCAGGACATTTGCCCCATCAAATGAATAGGAGGTCTGCCACTGGCTTACCTTTCAACTGACATCTAGAAAGCATTCTCTGTAAATAGTGAATATGTTTGACGTAATGCTAGAGAGTTTGTATGTGTCTAATTATACAGAATGGTAATCCGACATCATACATTTTTCAGTCTTGTAGTATACAATAATGGAAACAAAATCGTAGTTGGTGCTCACCATTTTCCCAGAGGCTTTCAATAGTCAAAAGCTGATGCAAACTGTTTCACAAGAAAAGCCAATTCAGTCAGTCAGAACAGAAACCTGTGGCTAGGCTATCCCATTTGAAGGGATTGTTTCCTGCTTTCTAGTTCTTTTCAACAGAATGGAATAGTATAGAATAGTTTCTTGCATGGGGGGGGGGGAGGACAAATTCAGATGACTAATTCAGTCCTAACTAGCAAACTAGCTAGTTTGGACTGAGGCTTCAGCCCTATACACATTTACCTGAGAGTGAGTTCCCTTAAACTTTACTTAATAGAACATGTTTCTGAATAGACATGCCTAGTATTGCACTAGGCTGCAAGTTTATGCACACTAATCTGGGAATAAACCCTATTAGGCCCAAATCCTAACCAACTTTCCAGCACTGGCATAGCTGTGCCAATGGGACTTGTGCTGCATCTTGCAGTTGGGTGGCAGTCACAGAGGCTTCCTCGAGGTAAGGGAATGTTTGCTGTCTTACCTTGGAGCTGCATTGCCCTTATGTTGGTGCTGGAAAGTGGGTTAGGAATTGTGCCCTTAGTTACTTCCAAGTAAACATGCAATGTATGGATTGGACAGCACATTGAAGACTAATTGTTTCTGTGCTAAGTGTGTATCTATATGGCCTTCTGTCAGTCGTATCTAAAGGAATTTTATACATAATTACATAGCCATTTATACTGCTAAATAAAAAACTTGGGAAGAAGCTAACTTGGCCTATGTGGGGGTTTAGGGGAGATGGTTTCCTTCTGAAGCAAATAAAATGTTCCTTCTCATTTTCAGGTGAAAATTATAGCTGCTAAGAAGAAACATATAGACCACTTTTTTCTTTTAATGTACAAAAGGGATGAGTCATATAGAACCATTTACACTTAGCAATGCTGTCATGCTTCTTATCTAAAAAGAATCTTTTCTCTTTACGTCTCTTTACACAGCTTTTGACTGCTGATTGACATGGTATGTGGCAGTTATATTTGTCGTTTACATGCTGGGATGCACAAACTGAGACAAATGCAATGGAGATGTTTTGGACAGAGGCTCCTTTGCAGATGCCCTCTGTATATCTGAGAAGTAAATTGTCCTGACAATCCAAATGAAGTGCAAATATGCTTCAGTGTCTGTGTAGCCATGCCCTGGCCATAAGTGGGGGGACCAAGTGAATGACAAAGCCTGGTGTAAGTATGGAATAAAAAAAGAGGTAGCGGAATCTCATTGTGGTTTACGCCTGATTTTTTTCTAACCTATGTGAAACTTGAGGGAATGGCTAGATCTAGGAGACTCTTCACTCCCAGCCCATGATAGCCCAGGCACCATTGTATCACTTATTTTGATGCCTTTTCTTCAGTGTGTTGAAAGTATTTTAACCACATTGAAAATATGAAGCTGTGTTATAAACAGACCATTGGTCTATCTAGGTCATTAGTGTCCTAACAGTAGCTCTCTGGGGTTTCAGGGCCCAATCCTATCCAACTTTCCAGCACCGGTGCAGCCACAATGCAGCCCTTAGGTAAGGGAACCAATGTTCCCATACCTTGAGGAGGCCTCTGTGACTGCCTCCCCAACACAGGATGCGGTGCATGCCTCATGGGCACAGCTGCACCGGCACTGGAAAATTGGATAGGATGGGACCTTCAGGGACATCTTTCCCTGCCCAGCCTGGAAATACAAATAATTGAACTTGGAATTGTCTACATGCAAAGCATATTCTATACTGCTGAGCTGTAGTCCTGGACCATGGCCAATAGAGCTACTTGGAAAGCTGACCAGTGCTCCAGCACAGCCGGCTGGTGATAAGTAATATTGGGAGGGGGAGAGGAGGGGAGTGAGCAGAACAAGGCGGGGGAGTGGAGGAATCAGGTGTGGGGGGGTGGGACTGGTGGAGCAGAGTTTGGGATTGGGATCCTGTGCTTGGGATCTTTAATTCTGCGTTGGAGCAGAAGGCCTGACATGGAGTCTCTCAAGTCTGGAGAAAAATAGCCAGCGTGGCGTAGACTTTACAGGTCCCATTGCAGGGCTTGGGGCTTTCCCCTGGGGAAAGGGGAGAAAGTCCCCTTTCCCCTGAGGAGACCTCTGGCAGGATGCAGTGGTGGTTGCTTTGGCGCTGCTGCACCCGGAGATGAGCCACCTTTAGGATTGGGCTGCAAATGCCTTGGGGAAGGAGATGCTACCTTCAGTTTTGGTGGAGGCTCCCAACTGGATCTTACCCCTTGCATTCCAGGGGACTCCATCAAGTTTTGTTCATCTCTGTTGGCTGCCTGGGGCACAGGCACTGTTGTAAAACGGAAAGAAGTGACAAGAAACAAAAATAGTATCCACATTAATTTGATAATTTAATGTGCTTTTGTTCTGCCAAATTTGAACCTGTTCTAGGGCAGCAAAAAGTCATGGGCCAGTTGAAGCAAGCACTCTAGACACCTCAATTAAGAATTCTGTCATTTCCAGGTACTTCCAAATGTACAAGAAACAGCTGCTTTCTTATGGGGCTGCTTCGGCTCAGTAGCTTCATATAAGCCATTCAAACTCTGGGCAGAGGTATGTAAGGCCTCTTCAAGCAAAGATGGTTAGGCGACAAACCAGAACTGGACATACTAAATAGAGATGTAGCAATTCATAACTTTAATATCACTCCAGGTCTGTTGAAGTCACTGTTATTCCCTGTCTGTTGAATGGACTTGCTCAACTTACATCTCAAAAGAGATTGGATAACCTGCTGAAAATTATCACAGATTGTGGTGTAAAGTAACAAGTTGCCACATGTGTTCAGTGCAGCCAGTGGTCTAGAGATAATGTAGGCAGCATGGATATGGTGTTCAACATCACAACTAACTGGATGCAATCTTAATTCAATCCGAACAACCCTAAGCACATGGAAAGGTAAGAAGCAAACATAAAAGACCAATAGGAGGAAAAAGGCAAGTTTTCGAGCCTTCTTTTTATAAGGGTTGTGAGCATGAAGCCCTCTTCTCAAGGTATTGATGATCACAGCATAGCAGAGAGTCACAATTATTAAAGGCAAGTAGAAGGCCAAGGCACTTAAAAGCCAAATGTACCACCTTATAACATCCAGGTTTTCAGAACTAGAAAGGTCAAGACAAATAAATTTGTTCTCATGTGTCTTTGAGGTGATCAAAAAGTTGACGGGACTCACCGCCACCAGTGAAACTACCCAGGAAGCAACACAGGCCACGACAACCCAAGACTTTTTCCGGACGGACAAAGACCTTATTGGGTAGACAACTGCAAAGTATCGGAAGATGCTGAAGGAGGTGAGAAAGAAGATGCTGCTGTACAAATTGAAGTGGAAGCTGAAGCGAATGAACTTGCACATGAAGTCTCCAAAGACCCAGTGCTCTCCATTGGCATAGTAGTGAATCAGGAAAGGAAGGCTGGTTAAATACAATAGGTCCGTGCAGGCCAAGTTGAACATAATAATGGTGCTGTTCTTCCAGGGCCTCATCTTGCAAGTATACACACAAATTGCAACAACATTGCCTAGGAAGCCCACAAGAAAGATCAGGCTGTACAGAGGTGGCAGGTAGGACTTCTTGAGGTCACGAACATCATCAGTGCAGTTCACCAGAGTAACTACATCATAATTGGGCAGTGTGATGGTCCAATTTGCTATATGTTCAGAAGCTGTGGTGTCCATAGCTATCATTGTAAAGCTTTAGGAAAAAAAGAAAAGTGAGTTAATGTACAAACTAAAAGGGGCTTTGGTTTCTATTTTGCTATAGAAAGAAAACCACTGAAGAGAGTTAAATATCAGAATAATCAGAGATAAATATACTGTAATCAGAGTGGTGAACTAGGTGTTTTTCATAAGTCTGTAAATTACAATTGTACTGTTATAGGTAGTAGTAACCATTACTCATTATGATTGATTCTTGTGAGTTGAGCAACAATTCTCAGCTGCTTGAAAAGAGTGGACTAATGGTTTCACCTCTGTCTCCCACCCCCATGACCTTTCAACAGTCACTGGGAAATTCAATCACTTGGAACAATGAGGGGTTGTGTGCTTATTTTCTAACATGAAAGGTTCTGGGATTCACACCAGGTTGGAAACCACACCCTTTTGAAAGCTGTTGCGTGTGTGTGGGGTAATTGTAGTTACTCTGTGATAAAAAACACTGCAAATGCTAATAGTAATCCTTTATATTTTAGTTATCCCAAAGCTTCAAGGTTCCTGAAAAGAGGTGATTAACAGCCTGATTCTATCCTTGGAGGTGCCACCAGGTGCAGCGACACAAAAATGGCTACTGGTGTATCCAGCAGCACTGCCAGGGCCGCTGGAGCTCTCCTCAGGGTAAGGGGATTTCCTTCCCCTTCCCCCAGGGAAAGCCGCAAGCCCTGCAGTGAGACTTCTCAAGTCGGTACCAGCTATTTTGCCAGCACAGACTTGAGAACCTCCATGTGCAGCCCAACACAGAGCATAGGATACGGCAGAGCAGGGCTTAGCTGGTCCCATCCTCCCTCCCACCCTGGATGTGTGTGGCCTCTGCAGGCCTCAGTAAAGGCTCTGATTAGGTTTGGAGGGCTGGGAGGGCATCCCCAGGTATCTACAGTTGACCCTGGGGGGGGGGGTTTCCAGCATGGAACCCCTGTGGATACTGGGGCACACCTGTATAGTAATTTAATCCATGGTTAGTTCGATTGAGTCAGAACTTTCTGATTGATTAATTGGGAGCACTTTCAAACACCACATTTAAAATACAAATCTTGTTTAATATAAAATTGATAAAAGCTGGCAGATCATGTCTTTGAACACCCTATGGCTTCTCTCTCACACAGCAGGGAATACCTTTAAGATGACATCTGCTGTGGCATGCATGCACTCCAGAGAGAAAGCAGAGAAAATATTCTTTTATCAAAAGCAAGATATTCATGTGTACATTTAATCAATCAATTAATTAAAAATGATATGACTAATCAATTAAGATATTTTTAATCAGATGACAGCCTGAAGAACATGCCTGCACATATCTTTACATGTCAGGTAGAACATGCCTTTCTACCTATGAAGGTAGAAAGCAAAGTTTAGAAAGTAATGGATATGTAATATATGAGTGGTTTGGTAGATTTGTTTTTTATTAGATTTATGATAAGTATTTAGTAGTAAATTTGTATTAGTATAAGTTGTAGATATAAGAAATTATTGGTAGAATGAATTATTAATTAGTTGGTATATTGTATCCTGCAACCCCAATGTTTGTAAGTGTGTGTCTTTGTATGTGTGTTTATGTGTTTAAAAATAAAAAATAATAAAAAAGAACATACCTACACACACACACACACACACACACACACACACAGAGAGAGAAAGAGAGAGAGTGCTCTACCCACGCACAGCTACCCTGCTGTGTTCTGAATAATCCCAGTCTTATAAAATGCTCATCAACTTCTCATGTGGCTGAAGATGACATCTGATTTATATCCTGACAGCATAATTGTCATAGAAATGGTAAGTTATAAATAACTTACCATTTAACATTTAGCTATTTTAATTTAACTTTCTCGGGATCATTTTACCATCAGAAAATTCTGTTTACCTGTCAGTGACTTGGATCAGCTCCTCTTCATAGCTGAAACTAGAAGACAATAAGCTAAATTGTTACACCAGATGAGAAAAGTGCTGGCAGGCAAAAACAACACTCCTGACTTGGCTATTGATGCAACACAGTAGAGACAATGGGATTCATCTTCAGGTTGGCTGGAAGAGAGAATCAAGTTCATGCAGCATCATCAGGAAGCGATGGAGATGTGCCCTGTATTGATGCCGTGCAGTGAAGTGGAACTTGCTATTTGTTTGTGTCTAGTTGTCTGCTGTCCCACCCTTAGCAGCTGAAACTGCTCCCAGCCTGTCTAGTTTAGCTGATATGGGTGTCTAAGGTCTCCCAGGCAATGTTTCATGAGGGAAGGTTGACTAAGCAGTCAGGTTTAATAGTCCATCAAAGATGAGTTCTCTGAAGGAACCTAGATGTAGGTCTGTGTGGCTCATTGCAGTGCAGGAAATATATGAATCTTGCATACCTCTGAACATCCATTTATGTGTTCTGTGTTAGAAAAAGAGATCTAAATGAAGCAGAGCTGCACAGTGGAAGCAGAGTTGTATGCGGGGGTTGGTTGGGAGCAATCCGAAAAAGACATGAAGAAAACCTGCAGCCTGCCATTGGTAGAGCAATGCTGTATGTGTATTGATGCAGCCACTCTGCTGCATAAGCAACAGTTCCTAAGCTGATGATAGCTAAAGCCCACTTCTCTCCTGTAAATTAAAACTCAAGGAACACCAAAATCCTGACACCCAAAAAACCTGTGTGTGTGAAAGCGTAAGCATTACTTGAACTCAGGGCAAAAAATTCCCTGTGTTTCTCTGAGAGTCACTGTTTTGAGTAGGCTTCCTGATTTGTATGGGGTAATTCCTTAGCAATGACATCCACATAAATGATGGGCAACCTTCTTGGCCTCATGTGGCTGTAGGTTTGCAGGGGGATACGGATGCTCTGCATGCACCTGCCTGCCTTTTCCATTACCTGCCTCCCTGACTGGTTGCCTCCCCCAGCCAGCTGCTCACCTATTGCTGTTCCTTTCCTGTACTCATTTTCAAAAGGCAGAACATGAAGAGTGGAAGAACGCAAAGAGTGGAAGCTGCTTTCTTTCTATTGTTTGCTGCTTTCTCTTTCTCTTGACAGCAACTGTTACCCTGCACATGCCCGATCTCATCTGATCTCGGAAGCTAAGCAGGGTCGGGCCTGGTTAGTACTTGGATGGGAGACCGCCTGGGAATACCGGGTGCTGTAGGCTTAGACCATAGTCTTTCGAGACTGGAGGTTGCCAACCAACCATGTTGGCTTTTAATGAGGTTTTTCTGTTGTTTCCTGTTTTTAGGAGATATTAATGTTTATATTTTTTAATGTTGACAGCAAGTTTTTTGCAAGCCGCTTTGAATGCGTGCAAGGGAGATAATGTGGGTATCAATTTGTAAACAGATAAGTATGTGGAGGAGAAAGGTAAGTAGTGGTTTTGAGTGGGAGATTCTGTAGCCCTTCACTGTCCTCTGTTTACTTCCCCTTCTGCTCTGCAGGCTCGGTCTTTTTAAAATTTGGATCAAAAAAGAAGAGGAGGAGTAACAGTGACCGGGTGGTGGCGGCAGCAGCAAGAAAGAGAAAAAAGAAGTAGGGGGGCATGCATGAGGGGCTAGTGACAACTCGGCTAGTGACAACTCACCACCTGAGACACAGAGGGAGTTTGAACTGACCCGGAGTGATTGGATTGAGTAACATCCTTTGTAGTGAGTGATACTGCATAATTACTCACCACAACCCCTTGCAGGCTGACCATAAGTTAGAACAGTAAGAGCCCAATCCTATGCATGTCTACTTCAAAGTAAGCCCCAGTATAGTCAAAGGGCTTACTTCCAGGTAAGTGAGGATAGGATTACCACCTAAATCATACAGTGACACAATCGGCAGCCTCCTCTATGGATGAGTGCTCGGGCCCTGTTGCGTCCGTGGCGGGGGCCCACTCAGCTTCCCCCTGGGGTGGGGGTCTACTGCCCAGGTGGGCTTATTTATCTATCTGGTGGTAAATAAATGGTCCCTCTGGCCTGGGCTGGCAGCCATGGAGGAACTGCTGCTGGAGGGCTATAGCCTGGGATAGGTTCCCTGGGGCTGCCCCCACATCCCAGAGGAGCTGGGTCCCCTGGTACCCCTGGGCAGCTGGGGGTCAGGTGGTCCTTACACTCTGCCAGGTTTCACTTGTCAAACGGAGGTAGGGCTCTCCATTCCCCCAAGGGGCTCCTTGAGCTCCTTCCAGGCCAGGGACAGGTATTGGAAAGGGCGCAGGGCAACAGTTTCCCTGTGTTCTCTCTCCTGGTTTGGAGCCCAGGGAGGAGTTGTACTGGAAAAGGATCAGGCCCTTTGTCATCCTGCCTTGAGTTTCTTGAAAAGTCTAGAAGTTTGGAAACTGGGACGTTTGCAAGAGAACAAAAAAAAAATGGAATTATTTTGTACAGCTGAGACAAGGAGAATATCAACCATACTGTCAGAAAAGGGTTTAATGTTTAATTGTATTTTTATATGATGTTATCATTGGTGGTTTTATTGTGTTCCTTCTAAACTGCCTTGTGAAGATTTAATCTGAAAAGGCAGAATGTAAATATATAAAACAGACAAACAAACAAATAAATAAGGGTTTTGAATTAGGTCAGGAGGGGATGTCAAAGTGTAAATAGCATGGACTTCCTCAAACATGAGTACTTGCTCTGGAATTCATTGGCAAGTTCTGAACACCAGTAGTGTCAAAATCTCAAATTAATCCATCCCTGCTTCCCTCCCCCCCAAAATCAGCTTCCTCAGTGTTTCTAAAACAATTTTATTTCAACTTTGTCAAGGGGTCTGTAAGCATTCCCATTCAGTTTACACAAGCTGCAGGCAACCCCAGATTAACAGTTGACATTTCTTTCAGGACCAGTTCTAGATATTTTCGTTTCCACAGCAGCAGCTTTCACTACTCTGCTTGGTATAGTTATTAAAAGCAAATATTTAGAAGCAGTTTGTTTAAACTAAGAACAAATTAGTACACTCTACTGTCTTACCAGCTTCTCTTTGCAAGCTCAACAACACATGATCCAAACCAGGGGTGTCCAAATGTTTTGGCAGGAGGGCCACATCATCTCTCTGACACTGAGTCAGGGGCTGGGAATAAAAAAAAGAATTAATTTACATTTCAAATTTGAATAAACTTACATACATTTACATAAATGAATATATTAGAGATGGAACTTATATGAATGAATAAAGGTCTTGCAATAGCTCAAAGCGTATAAAAGACCCTATACAAAGCAAGACCAGCCTTTCCTTCACTGCCTCTACTGCATCACAGATATGAAACAGCAAGCAGTGGAGGAAGCCCTTGTTCCACAGCTCATGCGAGAGGTCAAACAGTTGCCCTCGCATTGAGAACAGTTGCATCGGGCCAGCACGGGCTCCAGCAAGTCTCCAGAGGGCCAGAGGCCCATTGGAGACTGGGGGCCACCCGAGGGCTGGATTGGGAGTCCTCAAGGGCCGCAAGTGGCCCCCGGGCCGGGGTTTGGGCACCCTTGATCCAAACTATAGCACTTTCTACTGGGTACAACTTATCGCAGTACAGACGTATTTGTTTAGGATGAAATACTGCTGATATAGGTTTACGCTGAGAAATAGCTATGATTTTTTTTAAAAGATAATGAATTAACCACAGTATAATCTGCTTAGATTTCGATAACCAATGACAAGAATTTGCCTGGTTTAGTGTTATGCTGTATTCAGGCACAGATAATTAATTGTGCACTGCCCCCTAAGTTAGGGCTGGCCCATTCATAAGACAGTTGGGGGCACCTGCCTCTGTCCATCCACTTGCCTCTACTCCTGCTCCCTTGCCTCCTCTTCCTCCTGCTCCCAGAATCAGAAAGGAAGTAGGAGATGGAGTGGAAAAAAAATGTGGGAAAGAGTGGTTCACCTCCACACTCCATTGTCTTCTTCCTTCCTTCCTCCATCACCAGGTATAGGGCAGCATTTGGTGTGCCACCTCAGGTGCAAGAAAATCTAGGGCTGGCTCTGCCTTAAATACACTGCAGTCTCCAAAATCTCACCCTCCCTCTCTTTCCTTAGGAGAAACTTGAACAGATCCGCGTATGGACCCATATAGAACCCTATTAATAGCCTCTTACAATACCTGTGTGGCTCTTGGATCAGTTGCGAAATTATAACAGGCAACACAAATGCAACCAGATAGATTTTAATTAATTGCGATTTTGGGGTTCTGTTGTTTACAAAAATGCATATCTTGCTACATGTCTGCTTTTTTCTCTTTTTGTTCTGCTTTAAAAAAAATAAAATAATGACTCCAGACATGAATTTTCTACTGGGCTAACCCTGAAGGCAATTGGGAGATTTCAATTGGTGCCATAATAGCAGACTGCTGTGAGGAGCGTCAGGCATTTGGAAAGCACGGATGTTGAGGGAGGTGTATACTGTGAAAGAATGCTTTGGAAACAACTTTGGGAAAATGTGATTTGTGAGCACTTTAAATTGATGACTTTATAAGCCCAAAGCACAAGCACTATAAGATACATATCTGAGATACGCCTTAGCAACAATCTTTTTTATTCTGCTTTGGGTGTTCAAGATATTGACCTTGTTCTTTAATTATGCCCTTGATGGGGTGAAACCTCTCCTTTCCTTGTTTATATTGCACACTTCTAGTAGTTTTCTTATCTTCCTGCTTGCACATTCTTTTCTAGGCATGCATCACTCACATGCCTGACCTCCATTATGCTTTCAAAGTGTTTGGTATTTCCTGTACTAACATTACTCTTGAGTTCACCGAATCCAATAATACAAGTATTTACATTCACAATGTTCTATTCCTATGGCAAAATTTTGGCTGCCCCGCCGTGTCAGAGGTCACCTTAAGCCAGCAGAGCCTTATTTTGCCATCTCCTTGGGAATAACTTTCTCTGCTCCCTGCTGCTGTACCTTTCTAAATGCTATTGAAAGATCCAAATCCCCTTGAAAAACCTCATTGTCTCTTTGCTTTTTAAAGACCTTGCCATGCCTCTTGCCAGAGTTGGGAACTCAAGTCAGGTGACTAAGACTCAAGTTGCAAAAATGCATGATTTGGGGTGACTCAGCAACTTGTGAGTCGTGCATGTGGAAGACTGAAAAAGACTCGAGTCTGGGCCCCCCTGACTTGGCACTCATCCCCATGCGTGCTCACTCAAATCTGCCTGTGTCTGGGGGTACTTGCTTACTGTTTTTGCCACATGGAAAACCTCATGGGGCCATAATTCTGACCAGCAAGTAGCAGGGAGTTCCAGCCTGGAGGTAGGAAAGGGTGAATGAATTGGGCTGGAGGGGAGAGGGAGGCGGCGGGAGTGAGCTCTTTTTCTCCATCTCTGATATAGAAAGGAAGGAAGGACCCAATGATCATTGGACAAACTATGGGCATTCTGATATTTTTATTGGCTGAGGGAGAGGAGCCCAAGGAGTTTCTTGCTTACAATTGACTGCAAAAGCCCACAGAAGCAGGAGAAAACTCTTTTGCCTGGTGTTGCTTTCCAGCCTTATGGCTTCTCTTGGCTCTGTTGTCACTTGGGGGAGGAAGCCCCCACTGAATGACCAGCTACAGTGGGACTACTTCTGAGTTGGGCTGCAAGGATTGGGTTGTTCTGGTAAGCAGGCTTTTAAAAGGGGGGGGGACAACTTCACTTGAGTCTATTAGTGTCACTAAAGGGTGGCTCGGAGACTCAGAAAGTGCCCCTGTTAGGACTCTTTAAAGTCGAGTTCCGGGGTGTGTGTGTGATGACTTGGTGACTCGACTCCAGTTAAGCCCTGCTAGGTTTTCCCAACTACCACCTACTTTGCTACACACACTTCCTTCCATATCTCGTTGCACCCCTTCTTGCCAAGCCCCTTTGAATATCTGCCCCTACCATGAAATCTTGCTATGAGCCCCTGCTATATCTCGCTATGCCCTCCAACTTTATCTCACAACACACTCTTCAAATATATTAGTGGGCTCCTGACGCATCCTGCTACATCCCCATGAAATTTGCCATGTCTTGCTTTGTGTGCTTCATATGTGTGTTATATCCATTCAGGTATATCCAACCCTTGGTGACGTTATAGGGGAGAGCTCTCCATGCTACCCTGTTAAATACAGCTTCTTTCAATTGTTGGACATTCATCGTTGTACTTGTTTTGATGGTATCAAGCCAGTGTGTTCTTTGTTTGTCCCTTCTTCTTCTTCCTAACATCACTGACTTCTGTAGTAAATTGGCAAGCATTGCATGAATTGTGCACCATATAGAATAACTACGCCTTGACATATCTTTCTACCCTTAGACATTTTTTGTGTGCCCTTTTGAAAGGACATGCTTTCCTTCCTGAAGGAGCTTCCTAAGTCCCCTTCCCCTACAAAGGCTTTGCTATTAATTGTCAGACATCAATATGTTATTTGGCACTTCGTGGGCTATTGTTAAATAACGGCCATGGAAGGTGGGTTAATCTGGATTCAGACCACAGCATGATGGAGTGGGGTTATAACTTGTTGCTCCCACTATAGTCCAGATCTGAATTGAAGGGTCTACAGCTGCCATTTGCCATAGGAGGGAAGTTGCCATTTGACTCAAGATCTTGCTGTGCCCCCCTCCCCCCGCATTTTATCTTATAATGCTACACCCTTTTGGAAGGTATTGCTATGCCCATGATGTGTCTTACAATGCTCTTTTGAACACCCTTGCAAGGTCTCCCTGACAATACCCATGACTCTTGGAATGATCATGACCTTGGAATGACCCTTTGGAAGGTCTCCATTAGGTCATCTACCTGCCCTTGAAAAATGTGGCTATGGCACTTTGACTGCTGGAGCTATGCTCCCTACCGTTTTTTGTAAACCCCATTTTAAAAAAACCTTGCTACACACTGCTGTGGCTATTCTGCTGTACCTTTCTAAACCTTTCATTTGATTTTTTTAAACATTTTGGATCTAAACTGTAGTGGAGATAAAAGACAAATGAGCATATGGACACTGCTTTTATCTCATCTTCCTTATGCACTGGATGCTTCTGTTTCTGATTAAAATAAAGTATATGAAAAAAATGGTTCCTGTGGTGCAATTACCTCAAGTCAATATTGCTAGTTTACTTACTGCTTGGATATTAAATTAGGAGACTTATGATCTCTATTTATAGTTCCATTATTAGATGTTCTAAATATGTAATTTATTTCTAACTTCCAGCGATTACATACCTTTTGAAACTCATAACTTGATCTTAAACAGGAACCTAATTTAGCAAGTTCAGCTAGATCCCACATTTTCATCAGCTGTGCAGTAATTGGGATAATTGAGTCCTCTGAAAGAACTCCGTGTCCCTGCTGTATTTTCCTAAATTCTACAGGAAAATCTTTCTCAGCCACTTGCCACTTCTTGGTATGTCACTTTAACAAATCTCCCTCTTTCCTTTGCTAACCCTTTCTGTATCCTTTGGAATATCCTGCAGCGTCCACCTGCCTTATTTATTTAATTTTTATTTATTCTCTTTTTACTCCATCTTTCTCTCTGAAGGGCCCCAAGACAGCTCAAAACCAATTAAAATACATAAACTGTAAAATACACATTAAAAGTCAGACAGTGGCAAGCAACAGCATAAAAAACCATCAGTCATAAAACTTTAAAAATGGCTTTAGGCTTCACCAAAGGCTAATAATGAGGGAGCTGTTCTCCGCTCAAAGTGGAGAGAATTGCATAGTGCAGGTGCCACCACAGAGGAGGCCCTATTTCTGGCCACAGAGATTCTCTCTGAACTCTCTTAATGGTGGCACAACCAGAAGGGCCCTCTCAGATGATCGAAGGGAATGGACCGTACTGTACGAAAGAAGGTGGTCTCTCAAATATATTCCCAAGCTGCAAAGAGCTTTAAAGGTCAAAACCAGCACTTTGTATTGGGCCCAGAAATGAACTGGCAACCAGTGCTACAGTTAGTACCAGGGTCAGCCAAGACCTCCTGACACTTTGGGCAGTGTGCCAAGGCTGCCCCCCTTACCTAGGTAATGTGCCAGCTTCTGCTCCACCTGCTGTCTGGATTAGAAAAGGGGGATGCAGTGGGACAGGAAATATAGAGGAGGGTGGTGGGCTTAGGCATCATGACACTCTAGCTCACCGCTCACTTCTCTTCCTTTCTGCACCAGCCCTCTCTTGCTTTTTCCAAACCAGGGAATGAGAGGAGGAGGAGGATGAATGGGCAGGTGGAGGTGGGTACCCCCACCCAATCAGCTGCCTGACCACCTCAGTCAACCTCCTGGGTTGGCTGGCCTGCTATGAATTGATCCAAAATTCACCAGAGCCCATCTCTGCTGAGATGAGACATGATAGAAGAGACCATCTCAGTGTCAGTGACTCTCACCATTCCCTATTTAGTCTTGCTTAGTGCAGGATGTAGCTGTTCAGTACTGGAAGCCCTAAGCATGGTACTCTTCTGCATTTAGTTCCTGTACCAGCAAAGGAAGCCTGCTTTCATGTATGCATCATTTTTGCTGCCTCAGGGACAATGTGAAACTAACAATGAGGTGCAAGCTGTTCAGTTCTAAACATGTTATGATAATCAAAGCAGTTGAAAACCTGAAGCTGGCCAGTAACTAAAAATAACTGATTACTGACTTCTACAAAGTCAAAATAAACAGGACCTAACAGAATACTGGAACCAGTATTCCCTTTAAGCTGTGCACCTGTGCAGCGAGAATTGAAGTCTTGTGCAGCTGCAGCTTCCTTCACAGTATTCCAGATGTGGTCATCCCTGAGTGGTCCAGAGCTGCCCCACTGCAGCAAATGCAGGGCTCTGGCACAATCCCAGTAATTTTTACAGGGAACACAGACTGAGACTGCCATCAGCTGTCTAATACCAGTGAACCACAGATATTAGCTTAATTATCTCAAATAGTATTAATGATGATCAACAATAGCTAATCATTATGAGTATAAAACCTGAACACTAGGTGGTAGTGTTAGCCAGCGTATAAGAAACTCTTTATATTTCACTATGTCTAACCAACTTTTCTTGAACATAAGTGAAAACTAAGCAAGGTTGTGCCAAAGTTTTATGGGGCAGAGGACAGTTCTGGGAATTCTGAGAACATAGAAATTTCAGCCAGCATGGTTTAATAAACTGGGAGGTTGAAGGAAAATTTGGTGCTGGGGAAGCAGTTATTATCATTGAACAAATTGAGATGATATATCTGGCTTAGCCCTGCTGCCACCTGTTTAAGGAGAGGCAGGCGGGCAGTGAGAGGGGGGCCAGGACCCAGCAATTATACCAGATCCAGCGTGGAGTGACTCCAGGCTGCTCTGTTCCACTTGGATCCAAGTAGGAGCTATAGTGGCTCTCCCTGGGATAAGGGGAAGTGATTCCCCTTGCTCCAGGCTGAGCTGCTTTCCGTCCAAAACTTGCATTGGATGTGGGGCAGGCAGGGCCTCTGAGAGGAATTTTATCAGTGGGTACAAAGTTTCTTTTAGGCCCCTTCCCAAAGGGGGAGGGGACAATGGGGCAGGCAGAATGGGGGGCAAAATAGGGCAGCAGGTGTGCTGACAGCCAGAATAGTCTTTGGAGCTCAGGTCTACCAGGCTTCTTGATGTGGAGCACAGGTCTACATGACCATGTGGCATTGGAAGCTAGATAAAGTAATATGGAAAACCACACTCCTAAGTCTCTCTAAAATCTTTGAAATATAGAAAATCCATTGCAGAAAATTGACATCGTAATTAAGCTCACACTAGAATGGACAGTGTGCTATGTGCACCGGAATGAACTTCTGCAGCAGCTGTAAGCCTTGCAGCTACGTCTGTGGGGTCCTATATACTCCTTCATGGTTATCGGATCAACAAGCTAAAGAGCTACTGTAGCAGGTCAGGTTCCTCCCAGATTTGACACTGTGTTAAATCTGGTCATAGATGCATTCCTGGGCCTGGTGTACATGACTTGCAGCAGCAGTTGCCACTGCATGCCCACAGTTGTACCCTCAGTATCATATACAGGTAGCAAGTTCAGGTGAGATAGCAAAATGTAAGATCCCAGGAACTTTCTGGGTCCCCACCTTTGACTCCTGGGCCCCCTTTCTGACCCTGGGCCCAGGTACAAATTACCCCCTTTACCCCCCTCTCCTAGGCCCTGGAGGCAGGCATGCTGGCTTCCCATTTCAGTGCATGTTAAGATTGCACTGACATTATCTGATTTTTTAATAGACTCAAGGTTTGAGGCAATTAATTAACTGATCTTTCCATCACTCTTTGGTGACCTACCAAAAATCAGATTGTGATCCATCAGTGGGTCCTGACTGACAGTTTGGGAACCACTGCTCTAGCAGATTCTAAATAAAGGTTAGCAGTTCTGTCTCTTTGGTCTTACTCTCACAAAGGTCTCTTTGGAGATTGATAATGTGAAATATCAACCCATCTCTTTCCTTATTGGAAGAGTCAATCCTTTCTGGATTTTTGAAGTTGCTGAGGCAGAGTTGTAAACCATCTTATTTTCTAACAGAAGGAACAACAGAATCAGTTAAAGAGATGCTGCTCTTACTAGAGGTAGATTGACCCAGAGTTTGTAGGGTTGGAGGTACTCTGATGAAGCGGTTGCCACAGGAATGGTTTCTGTAGTTGAAGCAGGAATGGTTGGCGCTGGACCTGAGACTACTCTCAGCTTTGATTTAGGCCTTCCGGAGAATACACCATGGCCTTGACTTTCTCCTGCTGTTACTGTGGAAGGAATGTTCTTTCCTTTGGCACTTCTGCATTCATTATTCATACTAGAGGCAAACTCTTCAAACACCTCCTGAGGGTTAGATCAAAGAGCTAGGGATGGCATCTGAAAAATCCCATTCTGATTTCTTCCCATCAAGGTGGTGTAAAGGTTGAGATCACCATTGTTTGCAAACAGTAGCTTCATCAGTAGTTATTATCACTGGGGCATTTGAATCATTGACTTTTCTTCTCAATATACCTGCAAAATACATTGAAGAAGACCTTAAAACTCTAAACTTTATCAAGTAATGTGTATAAACACACAATACTTTACCATCTTTCATCTAGAAACTGGATATCCCATTCTTCAGGAAATTATCCTTGGTTATTATGCACATATATTCTCTCTCTTTCTCTTAAATGAGAAAGAGCTTCTGGTGGTGAAATATACAGAGTTCCTCAACTCTGCTGGCCAGATACAGAAAAAGTGGGGAAACTGTTGGATCTTTGGCTCTGAACAGATTTGTCCCTGAAAAAAACCTGGGAAGTAATGCATTAAATTGTATATGGGACAAATCTGTCAGTGCAGAGTTCAGAGTCAAAGATCCAGCAGGTTCCTACTTTTTCTCTATTTGGCTAGTGGAGTTGAGGAATTCTGTATACTTCACCAGTTGGAGCTTGTTCCTCTGACCTGGACAAACAAGCTTCCTTGTACAAAGATTTCTTCAAAGTCATCCCCTGATAGAAAACTCATTATTTTTCTTTTTACATCCCTTAAAAATTTCCCACAAACCAGCATATTTCCATGCACTTGCTCTGCTTGCACCTCCACATATAGTTCCTTTCAGATTTTATTCTCAGTACTTGATTTTGGCAACACAGACCAAATTTTACAAAAACATTTTTTTTCTTTGATGTGGGAATGCCCTATAACAGGCTCACTTAGGAAACTTCAACAAGAAAAAAAAAAAGCATCCTCGACAGAGTTTTGCCTGTCTAGAAACACCCCTGAGAGGCTTCTCTGGCCCTCATAATGCCTTTTAAGGTCACTACTGGTTTTCCCCTTATTACAGTCATTGCGAACCCAGCAGAGGCCACGGGCGAACTCAGAAGACTTAGAAGACCCTTTGGAGGTGAGGCTTCCCTCATCTCTGGAGGGAGTGCAGGGGAGGTGTAAGGGGGCAGTGGATCCCCAATCTGCAGATAAGTGAAACTGCAGATATGGGATCCACAGATACGGGTCCCCCATACAATTTTTGGATCTCATACTAAATAAATTGTCTCTTCTCAGAGTGATGCCACTGCCCTACTCTCCTGTCACTGAGCAATCCCAGCTCTTTTGCCTTGCCTAAGCCAGAAGACCCACACCAACCAGGACTTCATCAGGGTGAGTGCTCTCTGACCCCCTCAGTCAAAACAAAATGCCATCTTGGTTCATGCTCAATTATTCTGGGGGTTGAGGCAGAGTTGTCTCAAACCCACTCCAGTAGTCCCACCTGGAGTGCCATTTTCTTGGGAAAATCTCATGATAGCCCATGGGCGCATTAGCAACCAGTGTGACAATCAGGCAAACAGCAGAATCAAAACTCAACAAATTTTTATTAAGGTGACAATTATAGTCCCAAGGAAAATCAAGTCAGGAAGCATTTACCATGTAGCATCAGAAGTATCCCGCAATATAACATATCTTGAAACCATATGGAACTACAGGTTGAGTCTCTGTATTCATGAGGGTTTCCTTCCCAGAACTCAAGTGGATGGCAAAAATCGCATTAAACAAACCCATTTAAAAAACAACGTCCTTTTGCTAGGGACATTAAAAACAACCTTGCTATCCTTTGTGATGTAAGACAGTCATTAGGCAGACAATCCATCAATCAGTCTCTCTCTAAGCACTTAGAAAGGCTTCACTTCAAGTCAGCGACCCCTCCATTCATCCAGAGCCCAGTGTGGAGAAAGAGTGTAAAGTGATTATCTTTCTTTCATGTGCTCAGGGGGAACCGAGCCTAGGAGTGAAACTCTTCTAAGTGCCTGGAGAATGATTGATGGATTGTCAGCTGGCTGCCCTTTCTCGCATTAACAAGGCTATTGTTAAACAACTTTTTTTTCTTTAATTTAAAGGGCCATTCTCATCAAATTGAGATAAAACTGCAGGTAAAAAAAAATCCATAGATTATTAGGTTATACCTTATACATAGGACAGAATGGAGTAATATCTGAACAAGCTATTGCATTATTATCCTTCTGGCATCATTCCATGAGACTGAGCCCAGAGTGAAGACTCTCTCTCCTTTATATACCGCGTGCTCAGATCTTTCTGGCACCATGCCCATATAAGGAAGTACTTCTTAGTCCATAAGGGGAAAAATTCCTTCTCTGATCCTGTAATGGCGCTTCCTGCCCTGCCAACTAGATGCACCTTATTCCCCTTATCACAATTAGCCACAACTCTTAAGAGAAATTTTCCTATAAAGTAATGTATTTCCAATCTTAAACTTCTGTAGATGAGAAGTTAATGAAGGGGGTGTCCAACATAAGGCCCGGGGGGCTGGATGTGGCCCTCAGAAGTTTTTTATCCTGCCTTCAGGCTCTCAGCTGCTGAGCAGCACTGAGATGTTACTGCTGAAAGTGCAGTCCACATGAAGATTGGGATCTCCCATATCCTGAAATATAATCAAAATTTCATATTTTCTCTTCTGTCATTTGCAGCTAATGACTTCCAAAGTGGGGAAAAAATGCTTATTTTTTATGACCTGTTTAATGACATCACTTCCTTCCTAAAGACAACATTTCCAGCCCTTAGCAGGAATGATGAATGCTATTTGGCCCTTTGTATGAAACAAATTTGACACCCCTGGGTTAATGCAACCTTCTCAACTGTCTAAAGGGATAGCAATGCATTAGCTGACACCATCAATAAAATCTCCCCCAGCTGTATAATTATCTTATTAATTGGAACATTATTTACAAGGAGAGCTTCTTGCACAGCATGCACGTATTTTCTGAAATGCTTACAGCACTCTGTACCCAGCAGGCTGCCAACACAGAGCTCAAGTTAAGGAAATAACAAAATGGCCCAGTAAGTGCTGCTTAATGAATTGAGTCCTTGTGGCACAAAGAGATGAATTAGAGAGGCCCTTTTTCAGTCTTAAAGGGAGGTGACCCTTTCAAGGTTGCCCAGCCTTGCAGATATTAATGCCCTCTTGCTGTTGATAGACATTCCCTTTGAAAGTTTGTCTAAAGAAGGAGCAAAAAGAAATTGCAAAGCTGAGGATGGGAAGAGAAGGCAACTGCACCGATTTGGTGCCTTTCCTGGGAAAGAAACTTGACCTGGAGTGGTTTACAAAGATATGTACTGTATATATTTCCTGATTGACTCAAAATGTTCCAAAATGGGCCAAGAGAAGGGTTAATATTTTAATGCATGTATTTAAATGTAGCATTGATCAGTTTAAACATTAGTTTAATTGTACTTAATTATTGGCTTAAAAATGTGCCTTGATATTCTTGACTCTCTCAATTTGGAGCAAGCTTACCATCTAATTAAACACAGATTACTTGATATTGACGACGATGCAGCTGTCACTACCCACTCTGCCAAAGATCTCCAGCAGCTCATGGATCGTTTTAGCAAGGCCTGCCAAGATTTTGGACTGACAATCAGCCTGAAGAAAACACAGGTCATGGTTCAGGATGTGGACTCACCTCCCTGCATTACAATCTCTGCGCATGAACTGGAGGTTGTCCATGACTTTGTGTACCTTGGCTCAACGATCTCCGACACTCTTTCTCTCAATACTGAGCTAAACAAGCGCATCGGTAAAGCAGCTACCACGTTTTACCACTGGCCTTTCCCAGTTTGAAGAGACACTTTGCCAACAGTCTGAGGCTAAGAGGCAAAGAAGGAAGGCCCATAGCCAGGGAGACAGACCAGGGACAGACTGCACTTGCTCCCGGTGTGGAAGGGATTGTCACTCCCGGATTGGCCTTTTCAGCCACACTAGACGCTGTGCCAGAACCACCTTTCAGAGCGCGATACCATAGTCTTTCGAGACTGAAGGTTGCCAATACAAATAATACTTGATATTGAACAGCAAGGTTTGCTGACTGCTCCCAATAAGATTTACTCACCCTTATATCTGCATCTCCTGGTTAATTGTGGGCACATGGCTAAATACCTTAACTTTTTAAAATGTCCCAATGAGTGCAGAGCCTTCTCTCTTGCAAGACGCAATGCTATGCCTTCTGAGGTGCTTTATGGTAGATTCAGAGGAACTCCTCTGGAGACTAGAACTTGTGTTTGCTCCTTAGGTTGGCAGAATCCTTACAACATGAGAGTCTGTATTGTCCCCTTTACAAGGACAAGCCTTTCTTGACATGAGGGTGAGTCGAGCTTGGAAAAAATGTAATTTATCCTTTTTGGGGATAATGAAAATCTCTGTGAAAATGGCATCTCTGTTGAATTCAATTATTAAGAGAAGGGGGAGCAGTTAAACACAAATGTTAAGTAAGTTTAGAATTTTATTTTATTCTTTAAATTGTTTACTGGTTTAATTGTTTACTGGTTTATGTGTGTGCATGTGCACATGCACACAAGTGTATTGTATGTATATTATGCCAGTAAAGGTAGGATGATGATGACTTTAAAATGTTTTTTTTTAGTAATGTGCAATCCATCCAGTGCAATCAAACTGCTACTTATGTAAGTATTGTCAGAATCCTTGCTCCCAAGACCCTGTCATAATGGTGAGACCACCTGCTGAGGATTCAGCCCACCAAAGTAGATAGACACAGAGTGAGCAGTTAAGGAATTTATTAAAGAACTATAAGAATAATCAGATGCAAGACTGAAAAGGTAAATTTCAAATAAACACTTTCTTTAAACATTCCCCCTTTGCGCTTTTGGCAGACAATTAAGTAGTAACGCACAGAGGAAAGAATTTCAAATTGTAAAAATCACCTTTCCTAATCAGTAACTCTTTCTCTCTAGTGGTCTCAACAGGAAAGCTGCTTCAGGCAGAATGCTGAGGATGGTAACCTGCTTGATGTTCCTGTTCTCTCTCCTCTGGACAGCAGCAGAGAATAAACCACACGCACACCCCCCACAGTTTGGGCTCTTGCCATTATAGAGCCTGTCTCGAACATTCTAGAAGGCTCACTATATATGGTAAGACTTCAGAGCCAACTTGTTGCAAAAATCTGGAAGCCACCCTCGTTCCATGTAAGGATGGCCCTCTGCCTACACCCAGGTGGTTTTCCCAACCAGGATGCAAAGCAGGAACACCAGGTGGGCACCTGAAGCAAAGTTAAAAACAAAGATTTATTTATGATTTCAGCAGCTCTTTCTTCATAACAGTTAGCAGGTTCAAAACACATATTAACATCAATAAACTCATGAACATAGGACTGGGTGGCAGTCTAATGGATTGCCATATCATCCTTAGGCGAAAATATGGTACACAGTACAGTGTAAACACGGGACATTATCCTGACATTTATTCAGGTTGGGAGGGGGAATCAGTAGAGCAGAGCTCCGCCATATCCTGAACTCCGTGTCAGACCAGAAGGCCCAACATAGAGTTTTTCAAGTCTGTGCTGGCAAAATAGCTGGCACAGACTTAAGAAGCCCCATTGGGAGGCTTAGGGCTTTCCCTGGGGAAAGGGGACAAAAGTTCCCTTCCCCCAAGTAGACCTCTGGCTTCCTGGAACCAGCTGGATACAGCTGCTGCTCCAGCAGGCGCCTGGAAGCTCAGGATTGGGCTCTCACTCTTGTATGGGTTCTCTGGTCATTGAAAGCATCTTAGGCAGCAAAAGTCCATCTCTACCAAACCTTCTCAATATCCTTCTGATTTCATATATCTCCTTCTTTTTGGCTGTATGACTATCATGGGTCACAGGGTTTCAGTTGGATATCCTGGCTTTCTTTCTGTGTGAAACCAAGACCTTCTGACTGCCTCTTTCTTCATTAGGCTGTGATATTTTACTTCCAGAACTCTCTGTTCTATTGGTAATTTGTATGTATAATTGGGAATCTTTGGAATTCATGTAATACCATGTCATCTGCTTGTTTTACACCACTGGCATTATTTGGCCACTCTTATTCACCTTCCTGGAAGAAGAAAGTCTCACCTTTATCTATTTACCAAGTACAGAAATCACTCATTCAAACAAGCTATCAATTTTACCAACCTTGCAGGGTTTTTGGAAGAGTGAGTCCATCATCAGAGAAATAATCCCTTAAGCCTCTTGGTTTTGGCATCTGCTTTGGAAAACCACAATTTGACTACTCTTCTTCTTATTTAAGAGGTATTTTACATATAAAAATATTATTTATTTAGTTCAGAAAACAGAAACATAAATGAAGAGAATCTAATTCATTGTGGCTAAATTACCCTACTAACGCCGAAACTGTTTACATATTACTGTGACATGTTACAGTTTTTAATTTTACTTTGAACTCCAAATATGCAGAAAGCTGTTTGCATCATCATATGGCAGAATCCACAGATGTTGTTCATTTGTGAGAAAGGGTTGTAACTTTTGATCACGGAAAGAACTAGTCAGTGCTATATGATGCTCTTTCAAATGCTCTTGATTGATTTCAAGATTCATTTAGCTGATGAGCAGTCCCACTTTGAAATGATTGCTGAATCATGTGCCCAGTTGAAATGAGTGCTACATGCATGTTAGATTTGTCTTGGAATAAAATGATACATAAAAGATATATGAAGTTCCTGTCACAGCCTTGCCTGACTGAAATATGTATGTGGGTGGGGCATGAACAAGTTTGGAGAACTGGACTTGACTGGAGATAACGCAGGACCCCAGTACTCCAGTGAGCAAATTAAATCTTTCTTGTCTCTTCTTGTCAGCACCTTCTTAACCTGTCCACAGTCCTCCACATGCCCATCATCAAGGTTCCCCTATCAGAGCTAAACGGCATTGCTGAAAGCATGCTCTGTTTATACAGGAAGTGGTGAAATTCTGTTTTCATTGTAGCTGCCATCAAATAAAAAATCAGCAGGTGGCAACATTCTTCAATAGTTGGCTGCTAGCTCCTTTTGCTTTGGGAATGCAAAAGTGTTATACCTCTTCGGCATTCATCATCATTGTTCATATAATGCAAATAATTTCATTTAGAGGTGAATAATTTCAGTTGAAGATGAATTGTTGTTGGAGGTGTCACAGAATGCTGGAGAACAAAGCTCTGTTTAACATGTTCTGACATTTCAGTGGACTATATTAATCTTTAGCCCAGCCATTTTCAACCACTGTGCTGTGGCACACTGATGTGCCGCAAATGGTCTGTAGTGTGCAATTATCAAAAAATCGATGGTGTGCCTTGTTACCAAAAGGGCTGTTTTGTTTAGGGGAATTATTACACTACCCTTATTGGAACCTTAGGGTCATAGGCTGAATAACAAGACGGTGTAATGCAGAGAAATTCCCTTTAGCTTAAAGAGGAGACGGAGAGAAAGATAACTTTTAATAAAAGATTATAGTTTTATTACAAAAGTACAAAGGTAAACATAATGCACATGGAGAAATGATAAGTGTATGTTTCTTGGTCCTAGTACTTGAATCCAATGTACCTATCTTTCATGGTGGTTGTGTGTAAAGATTATTTGGTGCATCCGAGGAAATTAGAAAAAGAAAAAGTTGTAGGAAAGGATTTTAGGGGGTCCCTGATCTGCCAAACCCCAGCGGCTAACTAAAGATGGGGAGAAAAGGGGGGGGAGAAGGGAAAGAGTTCCAGGTGCAAGATAGTTACCTGTCCTGTAGAGCAGTTGGATGGG
The DNA here is from genome assembly GCF_035046505.1 of Tiliqua scincoides. Classification (NCBI taxonomy): domain Eukaryota; kingdom Metazoa; phylum Chordata; class Lepidosauria; order Squamata; family Scincidae; genus Tiliqua; species Tiliqua scincoides. Next base: position 112,913,327 of record NC_089823.1, read on the forward strand.
GGGGAGAGTCCTGTGAAGAGGACCCTCTGACACAACACAGATGTGTTGGTCCTTGGAGAGAGAGCCCGAGAGAGTGTGAGTGGAAGTCCTCATTTAAAAGGGGTTTTCAGGCAGAGCTGAGCTGGATGGTAGCTTGCTTACTACCACACAGCAGGGTGTTTGGAGTGTGCAAAACATTGAATGGATCAGGATGTCAGTTATCAGCAAAATTCAATGGAGTCTATGGCTGGCGTCCTAGATGGGGGAACTTAAACAATACAATGAATCAGCAACACAAGAAGTCAGTTCAAGTTTGCATACAGTTCTTAAACAGTGATTGGGTTAAAACAATACAATGAATACAGCAATGTAGGAGACACTTAAACAATGATTTAAGATGCCAGACTTCCTCCCATAATGTGTGACCATAGGGAGGTGGTGGTTGTGTAACCATGAGCCTTCGACTTGACCAGAGTTTTGGAAATGTGGCCTGTGTGAGAAGTTTAGCCTGCATGATATTTTAGTCCATAGTAACATAACCAGATAGAGAGAAAATCACAACTAAAAGGCAAAAGGGGATTTTCACGTAACAGCCTTGACAATTTTTGTGCTGTTAGTGTGCTGTGAGATGAAAAAGGTTGAAAATCACTACTTTAGGCCAAAAAAACATAAAACCTTTAGGTTTTTCTGTCACTCTCTTGTGGCACTTAAACATGTGAAGTTTATCATATGTGGATCTTACTTTAAGCAAGTTTGGCCACCCCTGCTACAGACTGTGGATATGGAAACCTCTATACTTATGGGTATACTCAAGTGGGCCTTCTACATAAGTTCCAATGAACGCAGGGGGTCAGGGGCAGGGCTAGCAGTTGCATCCATGTTCAAACTGGCGTAGAATAGTGGCTAGGAGACTGAGCTTCAGAGCAGGACTTCCTCAGTTCAAATCTTGCCTCTGCCATGAACTCACTAGGTGACCTCAGGCAAGTAAGTCCTCTTTGTCTCAGCTGCAGTATGGGCATAATAATACCTCACAGGGTTGTTGCAAATATAGCATTAAAATAATATAGGGGACCCCATATCCGTGGATCCCATAACTACAGTTTCACTTATCTGAGGATGCAGGGTCCACCCTGCAGAGGTTTGCCTGTGGCCTTTGCGTGCCTCAGAATGGCTGTCTAAGGGGGAAAAAAAACCTTTTTTTCTGTTTTTCATAAAACCAGAAGTGACGTTTTTATGACTGTGCTCCCCTCACATAGTGATGCCCAAAGGCGCAGGGGGCATCTCTGGTATCCGCAGTTTCACATATCTGCAGGTGTTCCAGAATGGAACCCCTGTGGATACCAGGGATTGCCTGTACGTGTGGAGGACTTGGGCCAGTTAGAAAGTGATATATAGAGGTTAATAATAATTATTATTATTCCTCATCCACACTCTGTAAGTACTTTTCTTCCCTTGCCAGAAGGAACACCTGAAAGATGAAATAGAGCTATTATGGCATGAGTTTTTATCTTAAGTATGATACGATAAACATTATTTGTGAATGCCATGTAATTTCAGCATCCAGAACAAACTTAGAATGCCACATACCCCCTCCCTTCCCCTGAGATGTGGCCAGCCCCTCTCCACATTGGGAGTGCACCACTCATTAACTTTCATAGTCCTAATCCACTCTTTCCCCAGATCTCTTGCTTACTTGGAGAGCAGCAGGAAGGGTGGGAGGAATAAAGGCTAGCATTCTGTCATCTCTCTGTTTCATTGACCTACTGAGTGATGGGAAGCTTTCTTAGGTGCATGTGTCATGTGGTCAGAATCTATATTTAGATTGTGCAGCACAGAGTGATCCAAGCAAACGCTTTACATCTCCCAAGAAGAACTGCGCAACAGCTACATGGCATACCTGCAAGAGATATGTGTCCTGCACTCAAACCGCTTTGGGCTATACTTAGATTTATGGTGCTAGCCTCTTTGTTCATGACTTCAGATCTGCATTTAACCATGACCCAGAAAATAAAGTTTTAAAATTCCTAACCTTTTCCAGAACATGTTTAAATATAGATCTGACTATGTAGGTACTTGTCCCCAAGAAAATACAACAATCCTATGTCCTATCAATCCCCAGTCTCCTGTCAGGCACAGGAGAGGGTGGGATCGGCAGTGGAGGTCTCTACTGTATCCTATCCTCCCTGCCCAGGGTTGTTCGGACTTGCGCCAGCGATTTACCTGGCACATATCTGAGTAGCCCCATTGGGCAGGCTGAAACATTTCTCATGAAACCATTCCATCACCCCAAAAAGACCTCCAGCCTGCTTCTTACCTGTACTGGATACACCATGGGCCACTCAGCCCAGCTGCACCAGCACAGGTTAGGATTGGGCTGCAAGACACTAGCCATAAGCAGCTATATGGAATCACAGATACCACAACTGAACTGTTTGAGCTTTCTCTCTCCTTTTATGGTCTTGTTCCTGAATGTGGATAATCATGAAAGCCCACTGAAAATTAAATGTATTCTGATTGTTTTTTTCTGCATCATGTTCGAAAAGGTATGTGGGATTTTTGTTATCAAGTCTTCATTTTCCAATGTTAGGAATTGACATACTGAAACAGAGTGGGGGAGGGGTGAAGGATACTGCTGTGCCTTAAACCAGTATTTGTCTAACTAAAGCTTCAGTGTTGCTAAGCAACTTCTCTCCTCCACCCTTTTTTGCAGCCTGGTTGCCATAGTGCTGCCTGCCAGAACTATCAAGTTACAAAGAGGAGGCATTATTCATTAAAAATTAGAGCTAGAGAGGCAAATAAACATTTTGAAGCATTTTTTAATGCATGTCCTTTTGCCTTCAGCAGGAACGATGTGACTACAAATTGTATTGTTCTATTCTGCTCCTTAATAGCCCAGTAATTTTCCCATATATACAGTGTAGTATTTTAATTAACACATCATGGGAAATGATGTTACACATTTATTCAGTCAGATCCTAAACATGTTTATTTAGAAATATGTCCTAGTAAATTCATTAGCCTTACTTTCCAGCAATTCCGTGTTGGATCCAAGAGTCATGTTTATTTAAAAGTTCTTTATGACGTACTAGTAAGATTTCTTAGACCATGCTGCCTAATAATAATTTTATGAGGAAACATAGACATAATGACTACTGAATAACTTCAGAAGCAATTAACAATTGTAACAGGACTAGTGTGAGCAAGAATTTTTTTTGCAAATCATAGTTCTACATAATATATTATTGAGTAAAATCATAAATATCATGAATATTTTATCACAAAGAACCACGTCACTAAGAAACTATAAAAGGCTGGAATCTATTCTAAGGAATGCATATGCATGTAAAAAATGAAAGGCTTCCCATTCATTTCAGTGGAGGGAGATAATGTGCTACCCCCTTCCCCAAAGAAACATGTTTCCTGTGTTTCCTTCTGCTGAAATCAATGGGGAAGCCACTGCATGGGGAAAAGGGCCACAGTATTCATAGTGACACTTCTATACCTGGAGCACATTGATGAATTGGGTCAAAATAAGTGAAAAAAAATCCAAGGAGAGAGCTACCTTGAGGATATAAAACAGGACTAAAACAGGAGCAACACTCCAAAGCCAGGATAATGCTGCAACAAATAGTGTCCAAGATGACAATCAGTATTCTTTATAATAGTTAGTCAATCTTCCCAATGAAATGTCAACTATTACTTGATTACAAAGTTCACCATATAAAACAAGGATATTTATTTTATTAATTAGAAACTGTGTCATTTTCTTATATAGCAATTTACACCTCCTATTTCAGTTAATACAACATTGGTTCCTTATGCCTTTAAAAGTGAGATTTTTTGTTTCAGTTTTAACTGGAGACGGCTGGTGAAGTGTCTATTTGGACGCCTCAGCTTTTGAAAAATTTGTTTCAAATGCCTAAAGGAGGATTGAACATCAGATAAATCCACTTCAAAAGACTTGCATATTGCAGCTTGCTTGTATGCATGCCAGATAAAGATTCCCATGGAATATAAAGAACTTCATGAACTCACTGCGTTTCAACTTGTCTCCCAAGTCTGTGCATAGGACTGCAGCATTAGGGCCCAATCCTATCCAACTTTCTAGCACTGATGCAGGTACAATGCAGTCCTGAGATAAGAGAATAAACCTTCCTTTACCTTGAGGAGGCGCACATGAGTGCCCCACCACCATAGGATGCAGTGCAATGCACCATTGCAGAAAGATTGCAGGCGAGACAGAAAGGTCACTTTGTTTATTCTGTATGTTCTTCATCTATTTTTCTCAAGAACAAGCAGTCCGAGCCAGCTCACCTGCTGGGATTGGTGTGAACCAGCTGAATGGACTTCCAAACTCAACTGACCAACTCAGAGGGCAAGTAGGTCTACCCAAGAGGTTACTGAACATTGGGGGGGAGGGGCCAAGGACAATCCAATCTAGATTTCAAATCCAAACCCAAGAATACTTGCATGTGTTCTACCCTGGCTCCTTCACTGAACACATCTGTGTGGGGTCAAGTTCTCACTCCTTAAAGATCAGAGAAGCATAAGCCAAGTTACTAAGATTTAGGCTACAATCCTAGCCAGTTTCCTGGGAGTAAGCCCCATTGAATATAATGGGACTTACGTCTGAGTAGACCTTGTTAGGATTGTGCCCTTAGGCCAGGGCTTTTCAAACTGGGGCATCACGGCGCCTCAGCCTGTGGGCCCTGGCCCCTGCCCCCTTAAGGGGTGGGGGCAGCCTGGAGGCAGCGACGAGGCAGCGATGCGATCCCTAGGATTGCGCCACTCAGGGGGGCTGCAGGGGCTTGGGTACACATGCGATCGCTCCGCATCTACTTTCACTGCTGCGGGGAGCCCTGCTGCAGGTCGCACCAGGCTCCCCACACCCCCGGGAGGCTTGGGTATGTGTACCTGGGGATCGCGCTGCTGCCTTCCCCCACCCCTGCTGCCTCCCCTCTCCCACCCATGCAAGTGGCTCTCAAACTCTCCCAGGGAGTTTGAGAAACACTGCCTTAGGCTGTTATGGATTTAGACTGTTTCTGTGTTTTCCTGTAATTACCTGTGTACATATTTGCTAATATACGCACCAGGGCATTTCCATCACCCAAGCAATTCCCCAAACCTGCTTGTTCTATTCTCCTTGTATTATCCAACATCCTTTCCCTTGCATCTTTAACTTGTATTATAATTCTTCACCTGCTATGGGGTCGAATTAAATTAGTGCATTGTCCCAGTCTTCCTTGACCCATGGCTACATGCTATTGGAGAGGCTTTTGGGGAATTCTCCATGTAAGCGGGAGGGAAGTTTTCAAGGGCAGTCTCTCTCTGCCTGACTTTGTCCTCATGATGGCAGCAGAGTCTACTGGTCATGGGCCGGGTCCTGATAAAAGGTTGGATCAGGGGAAAGGAGGAAGGGAGCAGCTTCAGAGCTCCCATCCCCCATCACCACACTTTGTAACTGTATCTGATATCAATAAAAAAGTGAATGAAAGTTGCACAGCTGCAGTGCTGGATGGATATTGCACTGTGTCCTCATTTGGCCTTTAATTAATCTAGTCCTGAACATCAGCCTATTTCAAGAAGTACCTCAGGCTTGGGCTGCCAGCCAGGTTGCTATGCATTACACCTATTAGTTTGTGCTGGCTTTCTCTTTTGTCCTTGGCAAGCACTCCTCCTTCCTCTCTCCTCTCCCTCTCACACTCCTGGTGTATGAGGTATCTTGATTGTTTAGTCTGTGTGTCCCATATGCCTTACCTATATTCCGCTTCCTTTGAGAACTTCTATCTGGTACCTTATTTGGCAGGCCAGATTTTTACTAGCCTAGGCTAGTATGACTAATATAGACAGTAGGAAAGACAGCATTTAAGAGACAAAATTTGCCAGCTATGATTGCTCTTGAGTTTACTTATGTGAGATAAAAATCTGGAGAAATTATTTTATAAGCAAAAGTCTGGTTTTAAAAATTCCAATAGACTGCATGTTCCTGATTTAAAATGTTGTCCTGTTTTCAGAGTAATCCTAGGCATGTTTATTCAAAAGTAACTTTAATCAAATTAAATAGATCAGTTTACTTCCTTGCTTCCAAGTAAATGTCAGTGTGCATAGAGTGTAAGAGTATGCATAGAGTGCATAGATGTAAGCCCAAGTCACTTACATTCTTCCAAAATCTAAGCCATGAAGGACATTTAATTCTTTACTTCAGGGGGTATCAAAATTGTTTATTTTTGGAGACAATCTGTATGAACAAGTAAAATAAATACACAGAAGTTTTGGTGCACTGGAAAAGTCAACTGTTTTTATAAGAAAGAAACAGTGGTTGGAAAAATGCAACAAATACAATTTTTCATTTCCTGAAGCATCCTCATTAGTTTGTGGAACTCTTTGCCACAGGAAGTAGTGATGCCATCTTGCCTGGATGCCTTTAAGAGGGGATTGGACAAACTTCTGGAGGAAAAGTTCATTACCAGTTACAAGTCATAGTAGGTATGTGCAAGCTCTTGGTTTTAGAAGCAGGCTGCCTTTGATTGCCAGATGCAGGAGAGGGCGCTGGGACGCAGGTTATGTCTGTTGTCTGTTTGCTCCCTGGGGCATTTGGTTGGCCACTGTGAGATACAGGAAGCTGGACTAGATGGCCTGATCCAGTGGGGCTATTCTTATGTTCTTATGTCTTTTGCAAGTTCTTCTTATGTTTTTATGTAAAACAGAGGACCCAGAAATAGATTGACTGGAAAACATGTAGAATTATAATGGAACAAAAATTCAGTTTCTTATAATTAGTATTAAAAATTTGAACGGTGGGATAAAAAGAAGCATTAATTTATTTTAAAAAGTGCAGATGCAGTTTTATTACAACAAATAAATCTGAAGATAGCCTATCTTAGAATGCAATCCTTACTGCACTGGAGCAGGCAGTCCAATAGGCCTGCACAGTATCCAGCATGAGGTAGATGCAGGCTCAGAGTACGGGGATTTTATTTAGGCAGCCCTATGAGGTTACTCAGATCTGTGCCCGTGATTTTGCTGGTGCAAATCCAAGTGGCCTGTGCAATGCCAGGCAAGCTGGGGGTCTGGCCTGTGCTGCTGTGGCTGGTCCCACCCCTCTCCCAGGCCTGATCTTCCCGGGCCACCCTCCCCCACCCAAAAACACCTGCTCCCCACCTCCATTTCCAGGGCCTAGGAAAGGGGGGTAAAGGGGGTAATTTGTACCTGGTCCCAGGATCAAAAAGGGGGCCCAGGAGGCAAAGGAGGGGGCCCAGAAATTTCCTGGGATCTTATATTTTCCTATTTCATCTGTACATGTGGGATGCTGGGTGCATGGCTGCTGTTAAGCCATATGTGGTGGGCCATGGAATGCATGCATGACACTCCTTAACACTGTGTCAAATCTGGCAGAAAACTGGCGTGCTGCAGTCACTTTTTGGCTTGTGGGGCCGTTCCCCATGAAGGAGTATATAAGAGCTCAGGAAAACAGATGCGCGGCTACAGCTGCTGCAGAAGTATGTGTGGTGCACCCAGGAGATTTTCTGCTCTAGTGTGAGCCTAAATACAATGATGCTGATTTTCTACAATGATTTGCTATGTTTAAAAGGTTTTAGAGAGATTTGAGAGTGAGTTTGGCTTTCCATATTACAGTATCTAGCTGCCAATGCTGCACGGCCAGGTAGACCTGGGCTCTTCATTGGGAAGCCCAATAAACCTGGGCTCCAAAGACATTTCCAGTTGTTGCCACCCTCCCCTGCTTTGTTTTGTTCTCCTCATTACTACCCTCCCTCACTTTGTTTCATCCACTCTCGTTCCCCTTTTGGAAGGGGCCCAAAATAAACTTTGTACCCCCTAATAAATTCCTCTCTGAGGCCCTGTCCATTTCTCCCTCCCACCACCCTCTCCCACCCCTTCCCATCCTGCCTGGACCAGTACAAACTCATCTCGCCCTGGCGCAGTTCTAGCGCAGCGAGGAACTCTCCTCCCAAGTTGCCGCAAATGTGCTTTATGGCATGTTTGCAACACTTGGCTCGGGGGGGGGGCTCAGGGCTATTAATAGCTTAAAACTTGGACTATTATTTTGTATGCTCCCTCAGTACCTCTCGAGAAGAGTGGGGTAATACTAGCAATAATCATGATATCATTTTCAATTAAATGTACAAACTATGATGGAATATGATTTATTTTCATTAACAAGTTTATGTAAGGAATTAACTCTGTGCATATTGGTTGTGCATATACCCCATATCAAAGGCTTTAGAAAAAAATGTGGGGGATCCTTAATGCTGAAGACTTCAGTAGGATATCTGGTGTATGCCTTGATAAATCTGTAAGACCTAATTACCAACAGTTTGGTAGCTAAATTGAGAATTTTAATTTTGTATTTTTTTTATGCCCTTGTCTGATAAGTTTGCCACTTCAAAGCTGAGGTTCAAGAGGCAGGGCCTTATGATGTCATATAGATGCCAACTATTTGCAACCATTTAAAATATACTGCCAGAGTGGAGCCCAGTAATAAAGGGATGAAGGACTTTGAGGGGTGAAGAGCCCGAGACACAGAGAAGTTTTTTGGGGGGACAGGGGCTGTTTCTTGCAATTAGACATAGGATGACTATATGCAACCTCTAGGTTTTCTAGGTAGCTTATCTCTGAATGGCAGGTGGCTTACAGAGGTACTTTGTAGTCTTGTGTGCTCCCTGAGGCATCTGGTGGGCCACTGAGGTACAGGAAGCTGGACTGGATAGGTCCTTATGATACGCATGCCTGCCTTCATCTGTGAAATGTTGGAGGATATGGTGTAGTTTTTTAGTTAGTTAACCTTTATTGGCATTATAAATATTACAGCAAACAACTGACAACAAAGTGAACAATACAACCATTATCCACTAGACTAGTTCAGAAAAACTAAATAGAGAAAAAAGAAAGAAATAGGGTCTAGAAAGAAAAGGAGCCAGAAGGGACAACCTTATCCTTTCAGTGAAACAGGTGTTAGATGGAGAAAGGTGACTACAAAAATTTTAAAGAAGATTTTATAGAACTAAAGTCCGGCGTTTTTTGTAATATATAGGCCAGAAAACTAGCCACTGAATACGTCAAGGGAGCAATAGAGTCTTCCAACAACTGGGGAAGGGGTGATACCTGAGGGGGGAAATTAGAAATCCAGGATTCTAAATAAATCCTACGATGAGAATCGTGAGAGGGACAAAAAAGCAAAATATGTAAAAGAGTATCCGGGGTCTCCCCACAGAATAAACATAATCGTTTCTCGCGAGGAACTCGCATGAAACGACCATAATGAACAGCTGAGGGAAATATGTTGAGTCTAGCGAGCATGAAGGCTCTCTTCAGTCTAGGATTAGTGAGGTGAAAAAAATAGTTTGAAGTGGCAACAACATGTTGAGGAAAAAGACCTAGGGAAAGGGGGGAACAGGTCAAATTAAGAGAATTTTTTAAAGTATTGAATTCAGCTAGGAAAAGATGGTCTTTGATAATTTTATAAGCTTGAGATAAGTTTAGATCAGCAAGTAATTCTACTGATAGGTTAATAGAGTGGAGTTTAGTTTCCACTATTTTAAACCAAATAAAGATATACGTGTCACTCATTAATTCTGTAATTAAAGAGTCAGGGGAAGGAGATAAATGAATCCTTAACCAAAACTTAAATGTAAAAAGCCAGGCATAAGTGGAGGGAAGGTGTAAACCAAGTTCTAAAAGAATAGTGGGCAACCGTATAAGATTAGGAATACCTAATAACTTTCTAAAAAAGGAAGAAGCAATATGATCCAAATCCTTAGAAACTGCCTGTATCCATATCGGGATACCGTATAATAAATGAGAAATAATTTTTGCTTTAAAAATTTGAATCGCTGCTGGGATGTATTGATTTCCTGCATTAAAATAAAAATTTGTTATAGCCAAAAGGTGGGTAGTTGTTGAAGAAATAACTGACTTTTTATGTTGAATCCATGATAAATTATAGTGAAAATGTAAACCTAGATATTTAAAAGATTTAACTTGAATGTAAGATTGGGAGTTGATTGACCATTTAGAAGGAGCCCAGGAGCGGGAAAAAACCATAATTTTTGTTTTGTTGGCATTAATTACAAGATCATTTGAATAGCAATAAACTTGAAATTTGGAAATGAGCTCACGAAGACCGGATTTTGTGAGTGAGAGAAGTACTGTATCATCGGCATAAAGAAGAATCGGAATTGGCTTTTTATTTATTACAGGAAAGGAATGAGAGGTGGTGGTTAAGCTGGCAGGAAGATCGGCAATGAATAGATTAAAAAGAAGAGGGGCAAGGATGCAACCTTGCCTCACTCCTTTATTGATAGGAAAACTAGAAGAGAGAATATTGGTAAAAGGAAGACGGATTTGACATTTATTATGGGAATGAAGTTGCTGTAACAAAAACAGAAGCCTCTGGTCAATGCCCCAGTTGGATAACTTTTTCCATAAAAGGGCTCTATTTATCGAGTCAAAAGCACCTTGTAGGTCGATAAAGGCTACATATAGATTTGATTTATAATGTATGGAATATTTCTGGGCTAGAAAAGAAAGTGCAAGGGCATGATCCAATATGGTGTATTATTAATCCAAACAAACCCACTAATGTTATCATGTCCAGGAAGCTGGACTGGATAGGTCCTTATGATACGCATGCCTGCCTTCATCTGTGAAATGTTGGAGGATATGGTGTATTATTAATCCAAACAAACCCACTAATGTTATCATGACTAACTTTACTCCTTTTTTAAGCCTGGATCTAGGAATCTTGTAACAGAGTAAATGACTATAATGCTATTTGTAAATAAATAAATAGGGTTTTTTTCCCTTGGAAAAATTATCTCACTCCATAGGAATGTTTTCATGATTTCCCCCTATGTTCTTGGGCCCTCACATTTCAACGGTCACTCCTTGTGGGGTACCTGCTGTAGTACCAGATTGTTCAAGGGCTTGCAGCCTCATGATATCAACAGGCCGTTTGCGGATGTTTCTGACTTTGCAACTCCAGATCATCATCTGTCAGGGCCCTGCAGACCTATGTTGCATGAATCAGCTCCTATTATAGTCAAACCTGAGGATTCTTGTTCTGGGATGTGATTTGTATGGGTTTAAGCTAGATCTCTACAGCTTGACCCATCAAGATGAGCACAGCCCACCTGCCATGTATCTTGAAATTATAGAGCAGGGGCTCTAGAGCAGGTGTATTTTAGAGCAGGGGCTCTATAATACACAAGAGTGAGTGCTGCTAATTACTTAGCAGACAGTGCATGATTGTGTGCTGTGTTTAGTGGAACACTGGTTGTGCAGGCCTAATCTAAATACTCATTTCATTCAGGAGATGCAACAGAAAATAAGTATTGATTAACACCATTTTAATAGGGTCTGCTGACATTATCACTGTATTTTAAATTAGCAATCAATAGAAACTTAAAATTGTAGGCTGTTTATTGAGGTGTATGTTGGTGTTAAGAACAGCAGGTCACTCTTCTCTTCCAGTATAGGTCTTCCAATATTTTTCTTGGATTAATGTCAGTCAACTACTTCTCATTCACCTAAGGAAGTAAGCTTTTCGACTGTGATTCTTGGGGTTTTTCAGTGCACTGAATTCACAAATGAGTACCCAAATACAGACTCATATGATGAGAAGCTTCCTTCCAGCTACCAGAATCTAAGGCTGTGTTCTTTTTTAAGTTAGAAGATATGAGGAAGTGACATTTTTAGCATGCTACTAGCATACTTTCTAGCAAGGTGCGATTCTGGCGAGGTTAATTTAAAAATGGAAGTTAAATAGTGCTGAATGTACTTTGGGGTGTTTGTGCAACATTTAATCATTGCCCTCAGTCAATAAAGGTACCTTAATGTTATTTACCTCTGTATACTGCTTTTACAGTCCAGAGAATGAATGGCTAGCATGAATGGTAGGCTGCTGTGAGCTACAGGAAGCTGGACTAGATGGGCCTATGGCCTGATCCAGTGGGGCTGTTCTTATGTTCTTATGGCTCCTTGTGTGCAAGTTCAAAACCCCCTCCTCCACTGTCTCCCCTACTTGCCGTACAAAATGGCTGTGACCTTGGAGCAGAGACATAAGATAACATTTCTAATTGTAGGCAGCCATTTTTTCTAGCTCCAAGCTTGCTAGGAAAAATTCTACTGTGACTAGCACATTTGAACCTAAAAAAGAATGCACCTATAGCATGCTAGAAGCTTAAAAAAAAAAAAAAGCTCTCTATTGCTTCTTGCTGCTAGCACTAGAAGCTAAAAAAAAGAACGCAGCTTAATGCAGTGGTTCCCAAACTCCTGGGGAGTTAGGAACCAACTAAGTACTTGCAGTGGCAGGGCTTATGGCAGTGACACAATACTAAGGACTGCGCAACTGCCAGGGATAGAGGGGGGGTTTCTGCCTTACCTGGCAGCAGTACCAGACTCCAGGTGGTGCGGGGAGCCTTGTGGATGCCTCCACAGGGTCCTCCAATTAACTGAAATAAGCAATTGGAAACCAGTTTCAGTTTTTTATTGCAAAACTGGAAGTGGTTTCTGATAGCTTTTTTCAGTTAATCAGAGGCTTGGGGAGCCCTGTGGATGCATCTGTGGGGCTCTCCAGACCCTGCGCTACTGCCAGGTAAGGCAGAAAACTTCCCTTTGTGCCTGGCAGCAGTGCAATCCTCAGGATTGAATTGCTCCATCCCTGCACAGCATGCAGCTTAAGGGGGAATGCCTTGCTTCTGGTTCCCCTGGTGGGTCGTGAACCACTGATCAAAAGTCCTGCTTGCATCTGTGAGAATTATTTATTTATTGTCTCTTATAAATGTATACCCCGCCCTTCTCCTTTTGGATTCCTTGTGACTTTCAAAAATTAAAAGCATACATATAAACAATAAACAACCAGCAGCATAAACTAAAAAGCATAACATAGAGAAAAATGAAAAACATACATCTAACAACATTTAGTGCCCAATCCTATACCCCCACCAATGGTGCCGATGCAGTTGCACTGGCCGAACATGCGGTGTATCCAATGCTGTGTGTGTGGAGGGGTGATCAGATAGGGCCCAATCCTATCCAACTTCCCAGCACCGATGCAGCTGCAATGCAGCCCTGAGGTAAGGGAACAAATGTTCCCATAGCTTGAAGAGGCCTCTATGACTGCCTCCCCACAGGACACAGTGCATGCCCCATTGGCACAGTTGCACTGGCACTGGAAAATTGGATAGGATTGGGCCCACAGTCAGCAGAAGGTAAGTAAAAATATTTGTAACCAACCTCCCAGGAGCCTGCCCAGTTGCTTATGGGTCTCTTTGGACATATAACAGCCATTTTCCTGGTGTATGTCTAAGGATAGAAAAGAGGCAGGACAGCTTGAAGAAGAGGCGATAAGATCTGGCATGCCAGTGCCACTGAGATCCATCTCCCTCCCTCCCTACCCACTTCTCTCCCCAATGTTCCCTGAAACTCCCCTGCCCTTCCCCTCCCTGCCCACAAAAGACCCCTGCCTCCAACTTACCAGCACTGACAGAGTCCTCTGGAGCGACTGCTTTGCACTGCTGCCTGTTTCTGGCAGTGGCCCAGAAGCTTGTGACAGTGGCCTGGCACTGCTGGAAAGCACTCTGCACTGCTGGAACATGAATTCTGGCAGTACAGGACGAGCATAGGATTAGGTTCTTATAATAGCATGGCACAACCTGACTGATAGAAGCTCACAGTGCCGGGAATTCCAAAGGGTAGGGGCCACCACTGAGAATGCCCTCCCATAGGGAACTGTGAAAATGATTGGGGAACTTTCACTTTAGCCTCATCAGTAAATGGGAGTGGGGTTTATTTATTTTATTGCAGTATTTATTTGCCGCCTTTCTCATCAGGTTCTTCTCTTTCTTTGTCTGAGAGTGGGAGGAGAAAATGCTGCCAAAACTGAAAATTCCCACCTCCCAATTTGCAGACAAGTATATTTGGAGGACTCATCACCTGCCAGTGATGTACTAAGGGGGTACAGGGGTACAAGGTACCATGGGAATACCATGGGTACAAGATACCAGTGGAGGATTTTGCCCTAGGGTTCCTGTGACTTTTCCCTCAGTTCCTGGCACTGAGCAAGGTTCTCCTTACCTCCTTATGTAAAGAAATTAAATGTACATTGGCAGCAGAATGAATGCTTCGGCTCTCCCAATCAGCACCTGAAGAGTTTCATATTCCTTTTCCCAATGGATCAGTTTATATCAGCATTTCTCAGCATTTGTCCCCGCTGTACTACTTTGAATGATCCAATTATTGGAAGTACCACTGGAAGTAAGTGGTGATGATATCATCACCAGTTACTTCTGGAGTGGGAGGTGAGATATGACGTGACAAACACTAGTAAGAGGCTCAGGGTTGATGGGGAGAGCCTTTTTCAAGCACGTGAAAAACTTGCTTTGGAGCTCTGCCTGCCAGTTCTCTTACTGCTGTTTTTTTGGTGTGTGTCATTGGTCTTGCTGCAGGGAAGCAGGTGTCTGGAGGTCCCACAAGTACCACCAGACAACACCTCACGTACCACTGGTTGAGAAACACTGGTTTATAGAATCAGCCAAATTAAGTGGTAAAGTGTTTCCAGGTCTGTACTTTTATAGGCTATGGGTTCTGTGTGGTCCCTGTACAGAAAAACTTCCTGCATGCAGAAAAATCGCATCTCAAGAAGAATGGGTCAGCCTGGACGTTCCCCTGACATGCTATGTATCTGTGCAAGGAGAAGTATTTTTGCATGTAGGAACACTGCAAAATGAGATTCTGCAGCCTGAAGTGATACAGGTCAAACGAAATGTTAAATTCAAGAAATTTGGAGTAGACCTTTACCAATTGTTCTAATGCCCAAATGCCCCATACAATCCTTCCTTGCATTTAAATACATTTTTCCTTCTTTTGCTTACATTCTCATGTTTCCTTTCTAACCATAGCTAAGCCTCATTTTGTTTTGATATCACTTGTTGATTAATCTTTCCCCAGAGATGCAATAAAAAAGATTCCTTTCGTTTGTCTGCATTATCATGATTTACAATAAGTTGTACTGTGAGTAATCCAGCCTAGAGAAATGAAACTCCACTTATCTTTGCATTCTTTCTCCATCCATCTGCAACAGTGTCTTTATGCTAATATGCTTTCAAGACAGCCTCTGCATAAAGGGGTAAATCCACATGGAAGGGAACTTGCTTTTATTACTTTATTTCCGCATACATTTACTAGTGAGAGAAATAATAGCATTTTCAAAACCATGGGAACAAATGGGGCAAATTGGCAACTAATATCGTAATAGATGTTTTCATCTGGCTACGAAAACATGTTAGCTATGCTTATAATAGTTGGAATGCTGAAAAATTGAGACTGGTAATGCACAAATGAAAAAGGACAAGCTTACAAAACTTCTGAAAATTGTAGCACTCTGGTTTTGAAAAAGAATCTATTTCTCCTACAAAGAGTACGAGCCTGTGCTATACTTTAAGCCTTTAAAAGGGGTCTCCAAACCTTTTGGCTGGACGGCCTCATCAAACATCCGGCAAGGTATCAAGGACCGCAAAAATAAATTTAAATACATTAAAGACAAAACTTAGGTGACTGAGGACCCAATCCTATACATTTTTCCAGTGCTGGTGCAACTGTGCTAACGGGGCATGCACTGCATCTTGTAGTGGGGCAGCAGTCACAGAGGCCTCCTTAAGATATGGGGACATTTGTTCCCTTACCATGGGGCTGCATTGTGATTGCACTGGGGCTGGAAAATGGGATAGGATTGGGCCCTGAATAAATGAATGGGCTCAAAGTTCCAGGTTTTCTCTAAAATCCAACACACCACAGAAATACACACTTAAATGGATCTCAATTCCCACCACCACCATCCCCCAGCAGCTTCCTTAAATGTGCATGAGTAAATATCTCAGAACCAGCAGATCACAGGCAATTTCTAGGACTTCTCCAAACCCCAACACACACCACAGAAAATAAAGAACATACTTAAATGGACTCCCATTCCCTCACCTCACAACCCCCCCCCCCCAGCAGCTTCCTTAAATGAAAAGAAATGAATCTCTCACAACACAATTCACTGAAGAATTGCAAACAACTGAGGGAGGGGGAAGCAAAGATCACTTGAAAAACCAGCCCAAAGCACTTTGAAAACAAGGGAGAGGGTGGAAGCAACCCTTAAATGTAGCCCTCTTGTGCAGCCTCTCCTCCTTCTGCCCACTCCTGCAGGCTCTCCAGCTTGACCCTTCAAAGGCAAGAGCAGCCCTGCTCCACCTGCAGCCTCATATCCCTGGCAAGCTTCTGGCCCTCCAGAGGCTCCTGGCATTGCTGTCAGTCAGGGCCATGTAATCCTCTGGAGGCGAGGCGAGCTCTCCTCTGGGACCTCTGGGAGACCTGAGAGATCTGGTTTTTCGGAAAAACCAGAAGTGATGTTTTAAAACCTTAAAAGCTCTTCAGCAAGCTAGAGAGGGCTTCCCTGGCCCTCCGAAGGCCTTTCAAGGCCTTAAAATGTCATCTCTGGTTTTTTATCTGAAAAACCAGAAGTAACCTTCTAAGGCCTCTGGACTTTGAGGGCCAGGGAGGTTGCGCACCAGAGGCAGAATATCCTCTGGAGGTGAGGGGAGCCTCCAGAGGATTACAGGGCCCTGACACTCGACAGGTGTGGGAGGTTCACCATGGGCTGGATGGAGGCTCGCTGCGGGCTCCATCTGGCCCATGGGCCAAAGTTTGGAGACCCCCACGTTAAACCAGTGATTCCCAAATACTGTCATGCGAAGGACTGAAATGTGCCTTGAGACAATGAGAGCGCAATCCTAACCAACTTTCGAACACTGGCTTAGCTGTGCCAGTGGGGTATGTACTGCATCCTGCAGTTGAGGGGCAGTCACAGAGGCCTCCTCAAGGTTAGGCAATGTTTGTTCCCTTACGTCATAGTTGCATTGCCCTTATGACAGTACTGGAAAGTGGCTTAGGATTGCGCCCTGAGCCATTATTTTGGATACCTCCATTGCTCTATGCCCAGAGGCCCCTTCCAGAATTTGTCATTCTCCCCCTCCCCATTATATGGAGAGTGAAATCATTCTGAGGAAAAAAGTAAAAGTGCACCTGGACTCTGTGATTTGACACCAGAACTGCAGCTGAATCCTATTCCCCAGCTCTGCAGCTCTGCATTCCTGCAGCTCTGGTCTGTGGTTGTAGGTTGGTAAGCAGTGGGATGTCCTCGCATAGCATAAGAGGCTCCAACAGAGATATCTCCTTGGTTGAAACTGATGCTAGAAGTGCTGCTCCTAAGGGCTCTCCACCTGGTGAGTCCGCAGAATGATGGGTATTTTTCAAGTATGGGTCATGCCTCTGGTTTTCTCCCCCAACTGTTCTGGGCCCATCACAGCTATCCCCTAATTGCAAAGAAGTCACCTGCTCATCATTCTGGGACCAGATAGAGAAAAAAAAAATGTTTTTCCCCCTGTCTAAGAGTGAAATGCATCTCCCATTCTGATTTTGGAAAATCTTATATGTTCAGTGTGAACAGCTGGGCTTTGTTGGTAAAAACTTAAGGAAGCTGGGGTTCTCCTCTAAGAAATGTACAGTACTTCCTTGAATGGGTGGTGAGCCTGATTTTACCTTGGCTTCAGGCATGTCTGAACATAAGGGCGCAAAAGGGCAATGAGTCCACACTCTGTATATTTGGTCAATAGCTTTCAGCAGCCAGATCCATCTCTTTCATGCTTTTAAGTGTAGTGAGATAGCCAAAGCAGACTATATTTTTTTGCTTTCCTTGTGCCAACCAAAACAGACAAAAAACAAGAGTGTGAACCTTCAAGAGATACATCTCTTCTTTCACATATCATTTTCTTCTCATTTGAACTCCCTATCTGCTTCTACTTCAGATTTTAGCCACAAATGCAGCAACTGTTACCCTGCACATGCCCAATCTTGTCTGATCTTGGAAGCTAAGCAGGGTCAGGCCTGGTTAGGACTTGGATGGGAGACCGCCTGGTAATACTGGGTGCTGTAGGCTTATACCATAGTCTTTCGAGACTGAAGGTTGCCAACCATTTTAGCCACAAGCTGAAAGTGCTTCTTAGGGAATTGCCTGAAATTGCCATCAGTTAACACAGTGGAATTAGCATGGATCTTAATAGAGCCCTTTGGGAATCCTAGAATAGAGAGACTAGAAGAACATCAAGCAAGAACCTGCCTCTGCCCCCACAAAGAAAACTGCATGTGTTCTACAAGCACAGAGATGTGCCTAGTTGCTACTAAAAGTTCTCCACCCTAGAGTATAAGGACTGTTAAATAATGTGAAATTATCTATTTGTCAGACTTCTATTTCCTGGCTGTCAATGCAAATTTGCTCTTCTCCCAACCCAAGGAAGGTTTGGAACACCCTACAATTACAGTATTTTCCTCCTATGCCTTGGTTTGCTCTGTGCTAGGGAACTGGTTGCTTTCATGATTCAGATTTCATGCCTTAAGTTTCAAAGGACAGAAGGAAAGACATTCAATATCCTGGTGTTTCTGCTAGCATTGATCAAGATCATGCCCCTTAGCTCTTTCTCAGAATTCCACCACCTCAAAGATCAAGTTTGCATGGAGTATTTAGAGGGGGGTAATCAGGGTCATTCCTGCCAACCTAGCAGTTCAAAAGCATATAAAAATGCAAGTAGTTAAATAGGTACCACCTCGGTGGGAAGGTAATGGCGTTCTGTGCGTTTAGTCATGCTGGCCACATGACCACAGAAACTGTCTATGGACAATGTTACATAAGAACAAAAGAAGAGCCCCACTGGATCAGGCCAAAGGCCCATCTAGTCCAGCTTCCTGGATCTCACAGTGGCCCACCAAATGCCCTACACAAGACAACAGACACAACCTGCATCCTGGTGCCCTCCCCTGCATCTGGCAATTAGAGGCAGCCTGCCTCTAAAACCAAGAGCTTGCACATACAATCCCCTCTTAAAGGCATCCAGGCAAGATGCCATCACTACTTCCTGTGGCAAAGAGTTCCACAACCTAATTACAAGCTGGGTAAAAAAATATTTTCTTCTGTCTGTCCTAACTGTCCCAACACTCAACTTTCATGGATGTCGCCTGGTTCTGGTGTTATGTGAGAGGGAAAAGAGCATCTCTCTCTATCCACTCTGTCCATCCCCTGCATGATTTTGTATGTCTCAATCATGTCCCCCTTCAGGCACCTCTTTTCTAGACTGAAGAGGCCCAAACGCTGTAGCCTTCTCTCATAGGGAAGGTGCCCCAGCCCAGTAGTCATTTTGGTTGCTCTCCTTTGCACCCTTTCCATCTCCACTATATCGTTTTTGAGATGTGGCGACCAGAACTGGACACTATACTCCAGATGTGGCCTTACCATCGATTTATACAATGGCATTACAATATTAGCTATCTTATTCTCAATGCCTTTCCTAATGATCCCAAGCATGGAATTAGCCCTCTTCACTGCCACCACACATTGGGTCGACACTTTCATCGAACTGTCCACAAGGACCCCAAGATCTCTCTCCTGATCTGTCTCAGACAGCTCAGAACCCATTAGCCTATATGTAAAGTCTTGATTCTTTGCCCCATTGTGCATGACGTTACACTTACTTACATTGAAATGCATCTGCCATTTTGCTGCCCAGTCTCCCAGTTTGGAGAGATCCTTCTGGAGCTCCTCACATTCGCTTCTGGTCTTCACCACTTGGAAAAGTTGGCCACCTTGCTGCTTAGCCCTGTCTCCTGGTCATTTATGAACAGGTTGAAAAGTACAGGATGAAATATTCTCTTTGGCTTAGAAATGGAGATGAGCACCGCCCCTAGAATCAGAAATGACGTAGGCTTAACGCCAGGGGGAACTTTTACCTTTACTTTTTTAATCAGGGTCATGCCTGCTGGTCCTTTTCCCCCAGTTCATGCATTCATGTTTGCATGGCAGTTACATGCAATCCAGTGCCCTGCAAATGAAGGTTCTGGATCAGGCACACAAGGAGTTGAACATGCTTGAAAGGGGAGGTGCCTAATGACCCTGATCTATACTGAAATAAACCACCTGGACAGGTCTAGAATTGCCTTGGACTGCATGTCAATTGAATTTCAGTTTTCAATAGGAAACTGCGTTTAGGATAAGCCTTTGAATAAAACGCAGACTGCAGCTGCAAAGAATGCAAGATGATCTATTATTTAGTTTCCAAAGTGCGGCTTAATCCAGTTGGCATTGAGGTCAATGAGAAACATTCCATTCCTGTCAACAAAAGCTGGATCATTCAAGAGCACCCGCATTGTTGCCAGTGATGAGAACATGCTGGTGTCTAAGATCTAACAGCAGAGTTACCAAAGGTCAAAATTTGCAAGTGCAGGTTTCGGTTGTCCTTTGCTGAACACATTTGGTCTAGAAATAGGCACAGCTGCATTTATAGTGCAACATGCAGCATTCTAGTTCAATTAATTCTGTGGGTAATTAAAATGCCTACTTTCATGATTTTGTTTTAAACAGCAGGTGTCTAGCTCCCATGATACTAGACCAATAGAGCACCTGTTGCATGCAGAAGGTTCCATGTTCAAGGCTCTGCATCTTCAGGTGGGACTGGGGGAAAATCCCTGAACCTGAAATCCTGGAGAGCCACTGCCAGTTAGGGTACACAGCTCTGACCTAGAGGGACCAACTACTCAATATAAGGCAGCTTCATGTGTTCACAAAGATGGTGGAGGACGGAGCGGTCACAGAATGAGGTGGTTTGACGAGGACGGTGGAATGGGAAGAAATGAGTGGAGGACAGGAGGCATGTTGGGGGCAGAAGGGGATGGAATATGCCATGGGTGACTTGCTCCAGATGCAGTTCCCTCCCTCCCTCCCTCTTATATATCTCTCAAGCCTCCCAGTCTTCCCCCCCCCCCCCCAAGGATACAGTGCAAGTCTTTTTGGCATGGCTGCATACGTGGGGAGGGGAAGGATAGAATTCGGCTGAAAAATACAGCTTTGCATAGTAGAATTAAGATGTTTACATTCATAGTAGGATTAAGATGTTTGCATACAGAGAACAAGGCCTCCTTCAAAGTTACGTTTTGTCTGAATCTTGATCATTGCGTGCTGCCATGGATTTGAGAAGTCTGGGATTTCAAGGTGGAAAAACAAGCATGCTTATGAAAGTGGCTATCTTACCTCTGTGAGTCAAGAGAGCTTTGACTGTTTCTTCTCTCCAGAGGTCATGCTCAGAGCAGAGGGTGCTTCTAAGTAATTAAAGTCAGTTGGGATGGATGTGACATTGCTGTAACTTTTAGAAGCCAGCTGCATAAGCACTATCAGATGCAGTTAAGGATGAGGTTTGCCAGCTTTGTCAGAGACTGAAACTGGAACCTTCTGCATGTTAAGCAAGTGCTCTAACATTGACAGCCCTTAAATGTGCCTGACTTGGAGCAAAATATCTAGTACTAGTTTAGTAGAAGTCCCCATGCAAGCAAGACTGTATCCTACCTATTCAGGATGAAATTCTGTAGTTCCAAGTTGAAAACCATTTCAACTTAAATAGAGAAGTCATTTAATCTGAAGGGCTGTCCTTACAAAGAAGGGGAGGACTTATACCCAGGACTTCTGTGGCTCCTGAGGGTAAGACAGGAATCAGTGGTTTGAAACTAACAGACCGATCCTATCCCCCCAGTACTCCGTAGCATGTAGGTATACCAACAGAGTGTGCACTGCATGCTAAGGTGAGGGGGGGCGATCAGATGGTCAGCGAGAGGTAAATAAAACACTTTTTACTGGTGGACTGCCTGCTTGCCTATGGGTCTCCTTGGAACCATGCCAGCTATTTTGCTTGTGTAAATTTTAGGAGAGGAAGGGAGCTTTGAGGGTTGGAGAATTGGGGATAGGATCCAATGTGCACTCTTGCAGTTGTGATCCACCTCCTGCTCCCCACCCCATGCGCTCCCCCTCCTCAACCTGAACGCTGCACACAAACCACTCCCTTTGCTGCCTTACCTGGGCTGGTGGAGTGTCTGTGCAATTCCGGTATGCATATGGAGCCACTGGCCATTTTCATCAGTGGCTCCATTGCATGCAACAATGGTGCAAGGTTTGCTCCATCATGGGACCTTTTACGACAGCAGATCAATAGAACTTCTGTTGTAAATGGCTCATAGAATTGGACTGCAAGGGAAACAGATTAGGTTAGACATGAAGAACTTCCTCATAGTAGGAGCTGTCTGGCACTGGAGCGCTCTGCCTTGTATAGTTATGGGCTCTCTTTGATTGAAGGTTTTTAAGCAGAGGCTGGATGGCCACCTGTGAGGGATGCTGTAGTTGTCTGTACTGAGCAGGGGGTTGGAACAGATGACCTCTAAGATACCTTCCAACTCTTAACATTCCATGATTCTATGATATTGTCTGGTTTGGCACTTCTAACGAAGCATGCATAGAGTACGGCTGCACAGGAAATGGAGCTAGATATGGTAACTGAAGAGCGAAGACATTATATGTCTTCTGTTACAGTACAGATATAGATGAAGGAAGAGAGCACAGTTTAGGGGATAATGGTACTTTTTTCTTTTTCAATAATCTTCTCAAGAAAGGACAAAGAGGAAGACCGGGGAGAGGAGCTTAAGAAGGAAACAGAATGTAGAGAGAGTTGACAGGAGATGGTCAGTAAGCTGATTAGAAAAGAAGAGGGCAGAGTTGAGAGTCAAGACTCTGAGCTTAAAGTGGCGGAAGCTGGCAAGGCCTCCAGACTTTCTCCAGAGACAGTGAATAAGAAGCACGTGTGGGCAGAGTAATTTTAGGACTGGCTATGGTTGTCTCTGAAAAGACACACACACAAAACGCATTTCAGTGTGAAGAATCATGAATCAAGCTATTCTCATTCTGTATAATTTAGGGGAGTATGTTTATTCAACCTTGAGTCCCATATTGATTTATTTTCAAACTGTGCGCCACACTCAGTTACTTCATGAGCTAGCAAGTTGTGATTGCTCGCACAAAGAAGGCGGCTGCTTGGCAAGTGTGTTTTTTTGGGGGGGGTGGACAGTTGTCACAACATATTTTCCCCTTTAAAGCCACAGAAATTAGAATTTTCTGAAATTGTGATATCAAAGAGACCTGATTAAGCCAATCATGTGTGTGTGTGTGTGGGGGGGGGTGTTTAATCTTTGCAATATCAGTGGTGGCATGATGCAACCTTTGAATAGAGAGTGACTAGGCCAAGTCTAGGCCAAGTCCCAAGGGACTAGGCCAAGTCCCAAGAAATTGGGAAAGGTAGGGTGATGGGATGTGATAGACGGTTTGGCACAATGAGAGGATGTGGGGACAAAGGAGCGAATAAGCAGCCCATCCTGGGGCATTCCGTGTATAAATGCTTTTATGCGAATGCCTGAAGTCTACGAGCAAAGGTGGGAGAACTGGAATGTCTGGTGACAAGGGAAAATATTGACATAGTGGGCATAACGGAAACCTGGTGGAATGCGGAGAATCAGTGGGATACCGCAATCCCGGGCTATAAACTCTACAGGAGGGACAGGCAGGGGCGTGTTGGAGGTGGGGTGGCCCTTTATGTTAAGGAAGGGATAGAATCCAGCAAAGTAGAGATTGAAGGTGGGTCCGACTCCACCGTAGAATCTCTGTGGGTTAAATTACCAGGCTTGTGCAGCAATGTAATACTGGGGGCGTGCTATCGTCCTCCAGACCAGAAATCTGATGGGGACCTTGAAATGAGGAAACAGATCAGGGAGGTGACAAGGAAGGACAGGGTTGTAATCATGGGGGACTTCAATTATCCTCATATTGACTGGGTCAATTTGTGTTCTGGTCACGATAAGGAAATCGGATTTCTTGACGTGCTGAATGACTGTGGCTTAGATCAGCTAGTCAAGGAGCCCACCAGAGGACAGGTGACTCTGGATTTAATTTTGTGCGGTACGCAGGACCTGGTTAGAGATGTAAACGTTACTGAGCCATTGGGGAACAGTGATCATGCTGCGATCCGTTTTGATGTGCACGTTGGGGGAAGAATACCAAGCAAATCTCTAACAAAAACCCTTGACTTCCGACGGGCGGACTTCCCTCAAATGAGGAGGCTGGTTAGAAGGAGGTTGAAAGGGAGGGTAAAAAGAGTCCAGTCTCTCCAGAGTGCATGGAGGCTGCTTAAAACAACAGTAATAGAGGCCCAGCAGAGGTGTATACCGCAAAGAAAGAAGGGTTCCACTAAATCCAGGAGAGTGCCCGCATGGCTAACCAGCCAAGTTAGAGAGGCTGTGAAGGGCAAGGATGCTTCCTTCCGTAAATGGAAGTCTTGCCCTAATGAAGAGAATAAAAAGGAACATAAACTGTGGCAAAAGAAATGTAAGAAGGTGATAGGGGAGGCCAAGCGAGACTATGAGGAACGCATGGCCAGCAACATTAAGGGGAATAATAAAAGCTTCTTCAAATATGTTAGAAGCAGGAAACCCGCCAGAGAAGCGGTTGGCCCTCTGGATGGTGAGGGAGGGAAAGGGGAGATAAAAGGAGACTTAGAGATGGCAGAGAAATTAAATGAGTTCTTTGCATCTGTCTTCACGGCAGAAGACCTCGGGCAGATACCGCTGCCCGAACGGCCCCTCCTAACCGAGGAGTTAAGTCAGATAGAGGTTAAAAGAGAAGATGTTTCAGACCTCATTGATAAATTAAAGATCAATAAGTCACCGGGCCCTGATGGCATACACCCAAGGGTTATTAAGGAATTGAAGAATGAAGTTGCAGATCTCTTGACTAAGGTATGCAACTTGTCCCTCAAAACGGCCACGGTACCAGAAGATTGGAGGATAGCAAATGTCACGCCTATTTTTAAAAAGGGAAAGAGGGGGGACCCGGGAAACTATAGGCCAGTCAGCCTAACATCCATACCGGGTAAGATGGTGGAATGCCTCATCAAAGATAGGATCTCAAAACACATAGACGAACAGGCCTTGCTGAGGGAGAGTCAGCATGGCTTCTGTAAGGGTAAGTCTTGCCTCACGAACCTTATAGAATTCTTTGAAAAGGTCAACAGGCATGTGGATGCGGGAGAACCCGTGGACATTATATATCTGGACTTTCAGAAGGCATTTGACACGGTCCCTCACCAAAGGCTACTGAAAAAACTCCACAGTCAGGGAATTAGAGGACAGGTCCTCTCATGGATTGAGAACTGGTTGGAGGCCAGGAAGCAGAGAGTGGGTGTCAATGGGCAATTTTCACAATGGAGAGAGGTGAAAAGCGGTGTGCCCCAAGGATCTGTCCTGGGACCGGTGCTTTTCAACCTCTTCATAAATGACCTGGAGACAGGGTTGAGCAGTGAAGTGGCTAAGTTTGCAGACGACACCAAACTTTTCCGAGTGGTAAAGACCAGAAGTGATTGTGAGGAGCTCCAGAAGGATCTCTCCAGACTGGCAGAATGGGCAGCAAAATGGCAGATGCGCTTCAATGTCAGTAAGTGTAAAGTCATGCACATTGGGGCAAAAAATCAAAACTTTAGATATAGGCTGATGGGTTCTGAGCTGTCTGTGACAGATCAGGAGAGAGATCTTGGGGTGGTGGTGGACAGGTCGATGAAAGTGTCGACCCAATGTGCGGCGGCAGTGAAGAAGGCCAATTCTATGCTTGGGATCATTAGGAAGGGTATTGAGAACAAAACGGCTAATATTATAATGCCGTTGTACAAATCTATGGTAAGGCCACACCTGGAGTATTGTGTCCAGTTCTGGTCGCCGCATCTCAAAAAAGACATAGTGGAAATGGAAAAGGTGCAAAAGAGAGCGACTAAGCTGATTACGGGGCTGAGGCACCTTCCTTATGAGGAAAGGCTACGGCGTTTGGGCCTCTTCAGCCTAGAAAAGAGACGCTTGAGGGGGGACATGATTGAGACATACAAAATTATGCAGGGGATGGACAGAGTGGATAGGGAGATGCTCTTTACACTCTCACATAATACCAGAACCAGGGGACATCCACTAAAATTGAGTGTTGGGCGGGTTAGGACAGACAAAAGAAAATATTTCTTTACTCAGCGCGTGGTCGGTCTGTGGAACTCCTTGCCACAGGATGTGGTGCTGGCGTCTAGCCTAGACGCCTTTAAAAGGGGATTGGACGAGTTTCTGGAGGAAAAATCCATTATGGGGTACAAGCCATGATGTGTATGCGCAACCTCCTGATTTTAGGAATGGGTTAAGTCAGAATGCCAGATGTAGGGGAGAGCACCAGGACGAGGTCTCTTGTTATCTGGTGTGCTCCCTGGGGCATTTGGTGGGCCGCTGTGAGATACAGGAAGCTGGACTAGATGGGCCTATGGCCTGATCCAGTGGGGCTGTTCTTATGTTCTTATGTTCTTATGCCCAATGAGATTGGAAACTGAGCAGGGATTTTAACCAGGTGGTACTGTTTAGTATTGTCTCCCAGTAAATTCCAAACTGTGGTGTTGGGCACACTGCTTCACTACAAGACAGCTGCTAATGTGCCTTGTGAAATTAATTCCTTACAAAAAACTTGATCCATTGCTCTGTCTTTTACTATTGTAGTAGTAGTAGTAGTAGTAGTAGTAGTAGTAGTAGTAGTAGTAGTAGTAACAATTATTATTATTATTATTATTAGTAGTAGTAGTAGTAGTAGTAGTAGTAGTAGTAGTGGTAGTAGTAGTTAGTATTCTTAGTATTCCTAGTCATCTCTAGACAAAAAAAGAAAAAAAAGGAAAGGTTGAAACGATTTGCCAGTGACAACACTGTTTCCCAGGTGATGCCTGAGTGCCCAAAAAGGTCAACTAAGGCAATCTTTGAGGGGGCTCCTTTCATGTTCCCCAGTGTGTTTGCCCCTATGTTGTTTAATATATATAGTGTATATATATACACTAATGATCAACCATTACCAGAAGCTACTAGAAGTTTTATTTATGCTGATGATCTGGCAATCACTACACAGAGTGCAACCTTTGAGGCCGTTGAGGAAAGACTGACTGAGGCTTTGAATCTACAGAATATATACCATAGGGATAATAGGTTAAAACCAAATTGTTTAAAGACACAGCCCTGTGTTTTCCATTTGAAAAACTGAGAGGCATCAAGAACATTGCAGGTACGGTGGAATGGAACTAGCCTAGATCATTGTGCCACCCCCAAATATTTCGGAGTAACTTTGGATTGTACACTTACTTTTAAGAATCATTGTTTTAACACCAAACAGAAAGTTTTTGCTGGAAATAGAATACTTTGAGGAAAATAACGGATACAAGATGGGTGCCCAACTACATATATTTAGGACTTCTGCATTAGCATTATGCTAATCAGCTGGAGTATATGTCAGCTTTGTCTGGTATAGATAGAAACATGCAAAACAGGTGGATGTGGCCTTAAATAAAACAGCAAGATTGGTCACAGGATGTCTAAAACTGACCTCAATACAAAAGGTGTATCATCTAGCAGACACCCTCCCCCCTAAATTTCATCAGGAAAGTGCAGTGCAGAAAGAGTGGGTTAAAGCAACATCCTTAGAAACACATCCACTATATAGCCATCAACTTCCACAGTCAAGAAACTTTGGATTGCGCCGCCGCCCCTCACAACCAGTTGTCACAGACTGCTCTGGAATTCTGGAAAGCAAGTAAGGAGCTGCAGAGTTAATGGGCACAAACATATGCCTGCCCACCGCCTGGCCAATTAAACCTTGGCCTGTACGGAAATCTTTAAACAGTTTGCTTGCTGGGGTAGGAAGATCAAGACAATTTGAGGAAGTGGAGTTTCCCCATAAAAGACACCTTTTGTAAGTGTGGAGAAGAACAAACCGCCTCACATATGTTACAGTGTATACGGTTCCCTTCATTATGTACGGAGGAAGATCTTATGTTGGCAAGGGGGAATGCTGTTGAAGTGGGCAAATGATATCTAGTTATAACCTTTTTATAGATATTGTTATTTTATATGTATAAGATTATACTTTTGTAGGTGCTTCTGACACACATAAAGAATTTACTGCTTTTCAAAAGGAATGGTTTACAAAACAGTCTACATAGTAAAATGAATCAGTAAATGGTTCCCTGGCCCCAAAGGCCTCACTATCTTAAAAAAATACAGAAGAGACACCAGCAACAGCCACTGGAAGAAACACCATGCTGGGGTGAAGAGGGACAGTTGCTTTCCCCCTACTAAATATAAGAGGACATCACTTTGAAAGATGCCTCTTGGCCCAATTAGCAAGGGTCTTGCTTCCTTCAGTTCGGGTCTTGCTTCCTTCAGTTCAGCTCTTGCTGGTGGTGAGTAACATACACCAGATGTGATTAAATCATTCAGTTACTTCTGACACCAAAGTGCAAGAGAAGGAGTCTGCATGCTGTGTCTTTGTATGAGTCACTGCTCAGAATTTGTCAACTTTCAGTCAGGTGTTATTCCCAGAACACGGGTACAGGGATTATAGGCATTTTCCAAATCCTTATGCCGTTGCAGATCCATTAAAAGAAGTGCTCATTTTGGCCTTGGCTTCAGTAGACTGCGCATTGCGCCCAACACATTTCCTCTAGGATTACCTACTATAAACATGATTTTTATGAGATTTATCAAGGATACGCCAGTTTCAGCATCACAAGCTGGCAGTGCTGCCGTTACATCATTTTGATAAAGACCCTCAACTACTCTGCTTAGGTGAACTGAAGTGTGGTTTGAATGGTGGCAACCTTCAGTCTCGAAAGACTATGGTATAAGCCTACAGCACCCGGTATTCCCAGGCGGTCTCCCATCCAAGTACTAACCAGGTCTGACCCTGCTTAGCTTCTGAGATCAGATGAGATTGGGCATGTGCAGGGTAACAGTTGTTACATAATACACAGTCATTAAAATAATTATACAATATTATTAATGACTGTGTATTATGTATTATAAAATACATAATACACAGTCATTAAAATATTAGTAGCTGTGTCTGTTCTGCCCATTATGGAATATCTCGTGCATTTAGAAACATTTTTAAGAACCGCAAGAATGATGCAGGAGGGGGAGGCAGAATGAGGAGGTAACAGGATGGGCAAATTGGATCTGGGAAGGGGCTGGGTTCAGCAGCAGCAACAGCATCAATTTCATTAGTGCAGGTCTGAGTTGATGCCCCCCCCCCCCCCCCCGCTGTGAAGGCTTACCTCCAAATAAGGGAACAATTGTTCTCTTAGCCAGAGGAGACATCTGCAACTGCCCTTGCTAACGGATCTTTGAAAGCAGCTTGCAATGCAAAATAATGACAAGATTATTTTTTCTGGCTTGAATGGGTTATTTAGAATTTAGCATGAAGCATAAAGATGTTAATTATGCTACCACTGAATCAGTTGCACAATGAAACATTTGAAAGTCAGAGCACTCTTTCCGAGAAGGCCGATGATGGTGGTAGATGATATTCCTCACCAACATTAAAATGACTTTTTGCCTTCTTTCACTTTCTTGGAGGAGAAAGAACAGAGAGCAAGAATGCTCTATACTTGACAGCCTGTCCTGGCCCATTGTTTGAGCACTTAAATACACTTAAATCACATGAATTGGGGGAATGAGCTAGCAGATAAAAAGTTTATGAATTATTTAACATACAGGAGGGGCCTCTACAGAAGAAACTAAATACAGTATGTGCTTGAGGTGACTGGGTTTTGATTTTAAAAAATAATGTTTAATGCCAGTAAGTAATAAAGAAGGGGAAATAGTACAGTGACTAGCAGCTCAGTTCTACTGGGCTTGTCTGCTTCTGGAGCAAGTATTTCGGAAGTGGAGACTGCCTTATGGGAGTCATAAAAACCACTGGCAATGCATGAAGCTGCAGACCGTTGGAACACTTGTAGAGAGGCCACAGAGGTCCACTCTACTCCAGAGGACAGAGCAGTGCCCACCGACAACAGTGAGTCAGGGACAGAAGTGGGGGGAAGGTGGAACAGGTGAGGGCAGGAGGCATGTAGTGAGGTGGGAGGGATGGCACCTTGCATAGGAAACTTGCACCGGATGCTATCCCCTTCCTTGCCTCCTGACATGTTCCCTTTCTCTCCTTAGACTTGCTCCTGCTGAACAGCTGGCACAGGTCCAGTGGGATCCACTGGTGAGCAGGAAGCTTGTGGGGGAGGTAAGAGAAATATTTTCCTTCACCTAAGTCTCCAGAACCTTTTTTGGTGTGGATGAATGGGGCGGAAGAGGGCAGGATTGGGCCCTAGGAGTTAATATTTAGTTGACTTATTTAAATCTTTAACAGAGCAATAGAGACCAGCAAGCATCAACCCAAGATGACCTTGTATTGGGTTGATACCTGTGTAACTATACAATTATTCAGGAAACAGGAAGGTGATACTGTAGCTAAGGGCACTCAAGGGATCTTCAAGGGTCCACTTCTGAATTTTCAGCACTGTTCTGGTAATAATAATACTTGCATCGTCTTTGCCCTGTTATCATAACTCTTGTCTGCTAACAGCCAGCTCTAGATTTGAGATTGTATTGTCACAGCTGAACTGTAGGCAGCTATCTGGTCAGCTGTTGAGTCAAACCAAGAGCTAGAAAAGACAACTTCCCCAGAAAAAGTCACAGCCAGAACAGGTAGGCTCTGTAGCTATCCTGTTGTAATATGAAAGGAGGAATTGCATACATGCATATACTTTTTTCAAAGTCATTTATGACCCAATCCTATCGAGGTCTTACGGAATCACAATGAGTGGGCTCCCAGTAGTCATTTTGGACCCGCCATCTGAAATGGTTGAACAGTAGTGGCCCATTCCAGCTCCTGGCTCTGCATGGGAGCATAGCTAAGCCGGCACGATGGACAGAACAGGGCTGATACTGCATATATCAGAAGGAGGTGGGGGCAGCCTTAAATTATCAACTTCTTACCAACCTTACCAATATAAATCTGATCTGGATGTGCAAGTGTTTTGATAAGTTGCTGCAGTCTTCTGGCCAGCACCATAGATAGAATTTCTGCATCCACATTCATTAACGATATTGGGGGGGGGGGTAATTTGCATAGTCAGTATGATCTTGGTCTGGTTTTGAAATAAGCATAATGTAAGCTTCTGCTGTGGAAGAGGATAAGACACTTGTAGCAAAAATCTCATTATAAAACAAAAGCAACTGTGGAGCTAAGATATCAGAAAACATTCTATACTATTCCACAGGAAATTTGCTGGGCCCTGGTGATTTACCTATTGAAAGTTTAAAAATAGCAGTCTTGGGACCCGATCCGGACCAGGCAGTGCAGGCACTGAATGTCACAAAACGTCTTGTAAAGCATGTCGCAATGCTCACTGCTGGCTTATTGTGGGCACTGACTGGGCGACCAGCGCTGGGTAGGAGACCAGCGAATGCCAGCTGGAGCTCCCGGTGAGTGCCGGGTGGCAGACTGGTAAGTCTGGGCAGGGGAAGGCATTCTGGGACAGGAGAAGGCATGGTGGGGGCGGAAGGGGGTGGAGATGGTGACAGGTGCTGCCGCCATATCCTAACTCCCAGCCTGTCCTGGGAGACCCAACATGGGTCTCCCCGAATGTGCAAATGGTGAGCGCAGATCTGAGGTGACCCATCGTAGGCTCCTTTGCCCTAAGTAGCCCCAGCGCTGCTTCCCAGCCCCTTAGGATGTCTTGGTAGCCATTTTGGTGCCACTGCAGCCCTGGCCACTAGGAAGCACAGGATTGGCAGTTGATTTCCTCTAGCTTAATTGATTTAGCCAGGAAATGTTGTTGGTCTGTATTTAACCCAGGCAACTTCAAGTTTAGAAAAAAAGTTTTTATCTTCATTCAAAGGTTCCTTGTCACATCTATACAGCTTAGAGTAAAATACTAAAAAAATTGCTTATTTATTCCATTGAGATTAGAACAAAGATTACCATCCTCATCCTTTACAATAGGAATGTAACTATTGAAACCTTGCTGCTTTAAATGATGAGATAGAATCTTGCCTGGTCTTCACCACTCTCCCAGTATTTCCAAGGTAAACAAATCATTGCTTATTCTACCTTCTCTGATATTATCTCTTCCAACTGAACTTTCACTTCTTGTAATTGAGCATAGGTATCAGGCGAGGGCAATATGGCCAATTGGCAGATTAACAGTTGCAATTTGTTTTTTTAATGTCTTGTCTTGCATTGCCTTAAATTTTTTCTTCTCGGAGGAATATGAAATAATTTTACCTCTCAGTGTTATCTTATATGCCTCCCATATACAAACTTGTGATGAAATGCTTCATTAAGTCCAAAAAAATCTTTAGTTTCATTATTTATCACAGGGGTGAACAAACATTTGGCAGGAGGGCCAAATCATCTCTTTGACACTGTGTCAGGGGCTGGGGAAAAAATAATTATACATTTCAAATCTGAATACATTTACATCAGTTTACATAATTGAATATATTAGAGAGGGAATTTATATGAATGAATGAATTTTACTGAGCTTATTTATAATAAACACGAAAATTATAATACAGGCATGTGGAACCATGGAAGAACTAGGAACTGTCTGCCACACAGCTCTTGCACAATGAAAACATACGGACCAAGCCATAAACACATGGAGACATGTGTTGTTCAGAGCCAATAAAGGGGAGGTTAAAATAATGCCCAGGGAAAAGCGGAAAACACATGGAGACTATAAAAGGAGTTGCTCTAACTTGGCCAGCAGCTCGCATCTGGTGGTTGCGACCTGTAGTCGCAGGCCAGCTCGGGCCTCCACATTTTCTAGTGGGCCAGAGGCTCTTTGGAGACAGGTGGCTTCTTATGGGCTGGATTGGGGACCCTGAGGGTTTGCCCTCCCCTGATAACATGTGCTTGAAGCTTTCATCATTTAAGGGTGTGATCCTAACTCCCCGTTAGGCTGGCGCAAGTCTCTTGCTCTGGAGAGTCACAAACATGCCGTAAAGCACATTCACTCTTCCTCGGAAATAGGTTGGGCCGGCGCAGGGACACATGCCAGCCTGCGGAGGTTGCATTCAGCCTCCACGCTGACTTGGAGAGGGAGGGTTGCGTTGGCTGAGCTTGGCCAATGCAGGGATCTGGGGAGGAGGTGTTCGAGGGCAGAGGGAGGATGGGTGGAGGGCAGTCCTGGGGGAAGGTGGGCAGGGAGTGGGAGGTAGGGCTGAAACCTGGCAGTTATGCAGGATCCCAACCCTGTTCCCTGAGCAGCGCGGAGCAGCTCGAAGCTGCTCTGTTCTCCTCGAATTTGCATCACCTCCTGAGGTGGCGCAAGCCCGAGGAGGCCCATCAGGGCTGTGGTGGCTTACCCGGGGGTAAGGGGAAGAATTTCCCCTTGTCTCTGACTGAGTCACTTCTGGCCCCAGTCTTGCACTGGATACAATGCAGGCCTGTTTCTGCACAATATAAGATTGTGTTGCATGGAGGATGTGTCTAAATGCCATGGTTTAAATAACTTCACCCAAGATTGTGAAAGATATCGAAACTGGAGAGTGGTCTAATATAATACAGCAAGGTCAATATCAGTCTGTGTAATCTTGGATTAAAAAAAGACTTGGATACCAGAAAATGACCTATTCTAGAACAAGTATGATGGACCAGGGAAACAAACGTGTATTCTCTAACTGAATACTGAATGCAATGTGCATTCTTGGTCAATCAAACCCAAGTCTTCAGTACATAGTTTAAGTGTTGACCTGACTTTAGTGTTAGTTCTTGAAGAGGAGATACTATGATCAAAATATGAATCCAAGACCATTAAAATCTCCAACTATATGCCAAAAATTATAGTCTACATTGGCCAGATATGTAAAACAATTGTGAAACACTTGAGGGTTATCTTGATTAAAACCGTATACACTGATAATAGTAAATATTACACCTTGCCACTCGACCACTAAGATTATATATCTACCTTCTGCATCTCTTATGGTCTGGAATACGAAGTGATAATCGTTGGTGAATCAGAATAGCCACATCTCTTGAACTCCTGGAATCACCTGCAAGATAAGCCTCACCCACCCATTTATGAATCAAAAAGTTTTTCTCTCCAGGAAAAAAAATGCATCTGTTGCAATAACACAGTTCCTGGTTGCATTTCCCAAAGCTTTTGATATTTTTGTGTATCTCTAATGCTCCTCACATTCCATGAGACCATTTTAAACCTGACTATCTATTACAATATCATTACAATATCATTTATATATTCTCTCCTGAAGTTGTCCCTAAAATTATAATGTAATGATAATTTGGAAAAATTGCCCATATTACATTTTTCATAATTTAGAAAAATTGTCCTTATTCCATTTATACATATTAAGTTATAAGTAATATCTAACAGCCCAATCCTGAACTACCTGGGGTGCGTGGCTGCAGCGGCACCAAGAACGGCTGCTGCTGCATCCTGTGCACCTCAGCCTGCCGCGGGAGGCTCCTTGGGAGAAGGGAACTTTCGTAAGAGAAGCAGCCCCGCAATGGGACTATTCGTTTCACCACTGACCAAAAGGTGAAGTGGTGGTGACCAAAAGGTCAGTGGTGAAGGAAGAGCGCTCGTGTCGGGTGGCGAGCCCCGCACAAACGCTTTGGATTTGGTAGAGGGGAGCCCCACCGGACCCGCCTCCCTGCCTCTCTGCTCCCACCCCCTGGCACACCTCCCGCTCGCCCTCACCCTGCCCTCCACCTTCCCTTCACGCCTCCTCCCCACCCTCTCTCTGCCCTCCACCAGCTGCCCCCTCCCCGTCATGGCTCCCCTCCTCACCTCTTCCCCGGCCCCGCTTTCCTCTTCATGGCTCGGCAGTCCGTGCGACCGCCGAGCAGCGGAGGCTGTGCACCTGCCAGGCACTAGCCCAGTGCCAGCCAGCGCTGGGCTAGCACAGGCGGTAGCCCAGTGGTAAGCCTCACACAGTGGGCTCCGGCGGCAAACCAGAGCGCCAAGCCTGCATGAAAATGTGTTATTTCAAAAAATACAAACTGCAAGTTGCTCTAATTGTTAATTTAGACTTCATTTAAAGAAATATAACAGAATATAGAAAAGAATATAACAAAAACTAAAATAAAATCTGTGTGTGTTAATAATAATAATAATAATAATAATAATAATAATAATAATAATAATAAAACTTTATTTTTATCCCGCCCTTCTCCCAAAAAGGGACCCAGGGCGGCTAACAACATATAAAACAAATTAAAACATAATTTCACAGATAAAAACATATTAAAAAACACATTAGCAGAACCCATAAAAACAGTAGTCAGAAGAGTCAGAATAAAAGAGCATAAAACAGCTTTAAACAAAGAGAAAAAGTAAAAACCTTAGGAAATAAAACCGGATAACACACCACCACCCAAAGTGAAAGAAAGGGAAAAAAAGAGAAAAAAATCATAATCTGAAGTCTTCTGTGTGAGCTGTCCGTACAGATAAGCACAAATGGCATCACCTCTATTGAAATTATGTACGGGAAGGACAGAGTGGATAGAGAGATGCTCTTTACACTCTCACATAACACCAGAACCAGGGGACATCCACTAAGGGCACAATCCTAACCCCTTATGTCAGTGTTTTCTAGCACTGACATAAGGGCAACGCAGCTCTGAGGTAAGGGAACAAACATTCCCTTTCTTTGGGGAGGCCTCCATGAGTGACACCCAAGTGCAGGGTGCAGCACAAGTCCCACTGGCTGGAAAGCACTGACATAAGGGGTTAGGATTGCACCCTAAAGTTGTGTGTTGGAAGAATTAGGACAGACAGAAGAAAATATTTATTTACTCAGCGTGTAGTTGGTCTGTGGAACTCCTCCTTGCCACAGAATGTGGTGATGGCGACTGGCATGGACGCCTTTAAAAGGGGATTGGACAAGTTTCTGGAGGAAAAATCCTTTACAGGTTACAAGCCATGATGTGTATGTGCAACTTCCTGATTTTAGAAATGGGCTATGTCAGAATGCCAGATGCAAGGGAGGGCACCAGGATGCAGGTCTCTTGTTGTCTTGTGTGCTCCCTGGGGCATTTGGTGGGCCACTGTGAGATACAGGAAGCTGGACTAGATGGGCCTATGGCCTGATCCAGTGGGGCTGTTCTTATGTTCTTAACAGATATGAAAAAAATAAAAGGACTAATAAAAAAAGATAAACTGCTTGTGATATGAGCTAAAAATAATATACTCAAATAATATACTCAAATTGTTGACGTATTTTGTTGGGCTGCTAAAGTTTAAGAAACGCTGCCTTAAGCTATATCGAACTCTGCCCATATTTTAGGCATCAACCCACAACTGACAAGGAAATCATCCCAGCCCACTATGACTGAACATAATTCCTTTCTTTCCTTGCCTGTTCATGCTAATAAAGGGATGAACACTTGTCTCTCAAGCGCTTGCCTACTTTTACTTGGCAGAGGCATAGAATAGTGGCATAGCTAGTGGGGCAGGGGATAGGCTGCTTTGGGTGCCACCCTCGGGGGACACACCACTCGTGTTCAAAATTGCAAAAATCACAGTTGATAGGAACAATACCATCATGTTATATATCATTCAATGTGATCTGATTTCCAGATGCATGGAAACTGGTCAGTAACTATTTGAGCAAGTTGGCAGTAGAAATGTCCAAAGAAGAGAAAAGCATTATGTGAGCTTTCCTATAATGAAAGGGAGACTCTTGGTTCTTGGTGCTGCCCAGTTTTAAGACTTTTCACTTTATTGGTGAAACAAATTAATGATTGAACAAACTGTGTGCATGTGTGCACACGCACATCAGAATTTGTGTATGCATGTACTTGCAGATCATTCATTTGCCGTGTGTGCATGCATGCAAACTAGTATAATAGCATGTACAAGGTGCAATTTGTAATATTTCAGAGAGCCAACTTTGACTATCCCTCCCCCAAGGCATGTAATCATTTGGAGCATGTTAGAAAATATCATTAAGACTGCTTAGCATTTAACTTCAATCACTTTGTATAATCCCATCTTCTACCTCCTAGTATGCCTAGAATATGCATTTCCACATACCCCAAGGAGTGCTCTTTTGAATTCTACCCATAAGACAAAAGGCCATTTCCATTAAATATTTCTGGGGCCAAAAACAAGCAAGCAGAAGATTGTGAAAGGACCAGCGTTCTGATCCACTGTTGGATTGAGAATATCAGCTGCCCATTTAATGTAAATTAGTAACATCTTCCTAAAATCTGGTTGATGCTGGATGAGAAACTCCACCTGAAAGCCACAAACAGCCCACAGGAGTGAAAACAGCAAGTAGCCATAGCTGAAGACCACCTGGTCCCAGGAACTACTTGGTAGAGCCAGGGAGCAGTCATCTGCCAACTCTGTGGGAGGGAAGACAGATATCCCTTCTTTTCAAGCCATGATAGTATTTAATAACCGAATACGAGAACACTTTTCAAACTTTTCATAACACTTTTTGTAAGAATAGCTTTGAATTAGTGAAGAATAACCACTCTAACATCAAGCAGTGCTGTAAAATACTGAACTGTTACAAAATGCATAACACGGTATCTCATCACTGAACCACACAATATTGATTAAAGGTGTAGGTATTGATTAGTTAAGATTTCTGCAAATAATAATGACAAGATAATAGGAAATGTTCTCTTGAGTTATAAGCACCACCATCAGCTGCTAAGCCAGCCATTTTCAACCACTGTGCCGTGACACACTGGTGTTCTGCGAGTGGTCCACAGGTGTGCCACCGGAATTTGGGGGAAGGTCATTTATTAATAAGGCCAATGGGAGATGCGAGCCCCCACTGGCAGTATGGTGTGCCCTGTCAATTGTCAAAAACCTGATGGTGTGCCTTGACCATTTTAGTGCCTTGCCAGTGTGCTGTGAGATGAAAAAGGTTGAAAATCACTGTGCTAAGCTGTGAAGTGATGTATCAGCAGAAGAGGCACTGCTGCATGTATGATGCTGGAAAAGCCCAATTATCATGCAGGCCACCTTTTCAGCAGTGCCACTTCTGCTGAAGTGTAACTGCTGAAAGGGGTGGCCTGTGCCTTCTAACTGGGAGGGAGAGAGAGGAGGAGGCCTCAGAACAGTAGGGGGGGGGAAGAGGCAGATCAGGAGGGGTAAGAGAGAAGCTGTCAATGGTACTAGAAGATCCCTTATCACATGGGCCACCCTTTCAGCAGTGCCAGTTCTTTCAAGGCATTACTTTGCAGAGCACCACTAAGCTGTCAAGTGATGCCCTGGAAGAAGCGGCAATGCTGAAAGGGTGGCCTGTGTCATAATTGGGCTCTCCCATATCTTGAAAACTTGATCAATATCTGCACATATTTTCTTCTGTCATTTGCAACTAATGAGTTCCTAAGTGAGAAAAAACGTGCTTATTTTTGGTCACCACCTGCTTAAGGATGTCACTTCCTGTTTAATGACATCACTGCCAGTCCTCAGCTGATGCCATGAATGCTAATTGGCCCACTGTATGAAACAAGTCTGACACTCTTAAGGTAGGTGGTAATGAAGTGTAACAGCTTTGTGTCAGCTATGAAAGATTTTTTTAAAATTTCATTTTGTACCTAGAACTAAAGCAGTGTTTCTCATTTGTCCCTCACTGTACCACTTTGTATGGTCCACCTATTGGAAGTACCACCAGAAATAAAGAGTGATGTCATCACCAGTTACTTCCAAATTGGGAGGCTATACACAATACAACGAACACCAGTACACTGTGCAGAGTGGAGGGGAAGGCTTTTTTTAGTGCACAAAATATACACACTAGAGCTCTGCCTGCTGACCTCCTACTGCTGACTGTCATGTTGCATTGCTGGACTTGATGCCAACTGGCAGGGGTCTGGGGGTCCCACAAGTACCACCAGACACTACCTCAAGTACCTACCACTAGTTGAGAAACACTGGATTAAAGACTTAAATAGCATGTTATGTCTTGAACTACTGCATGACATAAAGTGTATGTTGTGCTGGTCAGTCCTATGCATTTTTACTCAGAAGTAAGTTCCTCTGAGTTTAATGTATTCCCCTGTAAGTGTGAATGGCATTGCAACGTAAGAGCCCAATGTTATCCTTGCCTCCTCCCCACTGCTAGTGCAGCCATGCTGAAAAGATGTGTGCTATATCCAGCAGGGGAGGATTGGTAGGCTTCCAAGGGAAAGGGGATTTAAACCCCTTATCTCTCTGTAAGCCTCCTGGTTTGCAACAGGTCTCCTCGGACTTGTGCCAGCTCTTTAGCTGAGGCAAGTCTGAGAAAAGGGGTGGGGAAGCTGCAAAAAAGAAAAGGATCTGCCACATGCCCTGGCAGGTGGATCCAGCCCTCCTGCAACCTCTCCAACCTCTTCCTTCCTCCCTGCCCCCACCAATACCTCACCTGCTCCAGCAGGTCAAGACAGGTCCATCAGCAGCCTCACAGCCCAATCCTATGCATGTCTACTCAGAAGTCCCATTAAAGTCAATGGGGCTTACTCCCAGGAAAGTATGGATAGGATTGGGCTGTCTTGTCAGCAGCAGCACTTTACAACAGCTGAATTCAGTTCCTGAATTCAGGGCCACTGCTTCGCAGCCACACTGGCTGCCAGTTTGTTTTCCGGCTGAATTCAAAGTGCTAGTTTTGACATTTAAAGCCCTACGTGGCTTGGGTCCAGGGTATTTGAGGTACCGCCTCCTTCCATACCATCCGACCCATCCTCTCAGGTCATCAGAGGGGGCCCTTCTGAATATGCCATCACCAATGGTGAAGGGGGTGGCGGCAAGAAAGAGGGCCTTCTTGGTGGTGGCTCCCCATTTGTGGATCTCTCTTCCCCTAGAGCTGAGAACAGCTCCCTCTCTAGAGTCCTTTTGGCGGGGGCTTAAGACCTTTTTATTTACACAAACCTTTTAATGATGACACAAGGGGGCATGGCCTTTTCTTCTCCCTTTTTTTTGGGGGGGGAACCAATTGTTTTGTTTGTATTTATTGTTTTTAAATGTTTGATTTTTATACTTATTTATTTTTTCATGGTTTTCATATTTTATTTGTTAGCCACCTTGAGTGTTCCTTTCTGGAGTGGAAAGGCAGGATATAAATTCTTCTAATAAATAAATAAATAAATCCCTCTCAACAGCCCAGTCCTGGATAGGATATTGCCTGCCTTGAAGACTGAGATATTGGAAGTGCACAGGTATGTTCAGGTCAACTTTCTATGTTGCCTGCTCGAACATCTTTTGACAACCCACTGGTCATTTTCAAGAGGGAAGCTGTAACAACAAAATGCCATTGCATTCTTAAAAGCATAGAATAAAAATGAGGATTAGAAAGTGGCGTGTATGTTTCCAGTACTAGAAGCTACCTCAAAGGGAGCAGGAGTAAAGATGCAAAGTAGATTATAATACATGTGGTACAAACAGTAATACATAAGTAAAGCAAGGCCTCGGAAACACTGTACTTTACAAGAACCTTTTTCCAACCTGTGTTTTCCCTGTGAAGAGTGTGCCTTTACAGTAGTAGAAAGGGGAAGCAATTTCCATATATGGTTGTGTTTTTGCTTTTTATAAGGGGCCAAAAAATGTTAACCTTTTAAGGCAAGGACTGGATGTCCTCCTGCAGGGAAGCACCCAGGCTGCAATGTATTTTCACTTTCCTGGGAGTAAGTACCATTGAACACAGTAGGACTTACTTCTGAGTAGACCTGCATAGGATTGTGCCCCCAATCTTCTTTATGACATGTTAATGGCTAACCAAGCTGCTGAAGCAGGATCTGGGCTAGTTGGTGTCCTTCCCCCCCCCCTCATGTTTGCACCCCTTCAGAAACAATCCCCTGCACCCAGCTTGGCATTTTGTTTTCAGCTCAGCTAGGCAGACTTCTGCATTGTAAGAAGCATCGGCCACATCAGCAAATCTTCAGCCTTTTTGCATCTCCTGGCACACTGACAAGGCACAAAAATTGCCAAGGCACACCATGGGGTTTTTGACAATTGACCAGCCACACCAGGCTGCCAGTGAAGGCCATTGGCCCTACTCATAAACGACCTTCCCCCAAATTCCTGTGGAATACCTGTGGACTGCTTGTGCCACACCAGTGTGCCACGGCCCACTGGCTGAAAATGGCTGAGCTCCATGAAACAGAAGGGATTCTGTTTCTGCAGTACTTCACTCGCAGCCCAAGCTTATGCCTGTCTACTCAGAAGTAAGTCCCATCAGAGTCAATGGGGCTTCCTCCCAGGAAAGTGTGGCTAGGATTGGGCTGCCTGCCTCCTCCCCAGCACGGACCATGCCCTGCAGCGGCAAGCTGGCAACCCTTTCCGCAGCCTGCAGCCCACATAGCCGTGTGTGTGTGTGTGCAGCAGGCTGCGTGCGCGCGTCACGGCAGCGGTGCGGTGGCGCCCGGCTTGGCACGGAGAGAGGCGGTCGGAGCGCACTGGCGGCAGGACTGTCTCCGCCGCAGAGCAAGCTGTTCCTGGTTCACGCCGCACTGTGTCTCCCGGGCGGCCTTAGACGACGCGGAGGAGGAGGAGCGGGGAGGTGGCGCCACAGCTGGGCTCTGCCCTTTGGGGAGGGGCTCCTCCGGCCAGCCTGTGCTCGGCGGCCGCCCTCGCCGCGCCTGGAGAGCTGACAAGTTCCTGCCTTTCCCGCCGAGCCCCCCACCCCCTCCCCAGGCGCCGCCACAGCTCGGACTCCCCAGGCAGGTGAGAGCAGTCGCGGGGACTCTGCTGGGCTGTGCCAGCCCCTGCTGGAGGGGCGCCCTGCTTGGGCTCTGCCCGCTTTGGTGCGCGACCAGGTGTGGGTGGTGGGCTGGAGAGAGGAAGCACGTAGGGAACATTGGCGCCTGCCCGCGCGCGCTCGCGCGTGTGTGTGGAGCGAGTGATTGAGGCTGCAGTGCTGTCCACACTTTCCTGGGAGGAAGCCCCACTGACCCCAATGGGACTGACTTCTGAGGAGACAGGCACAGG
This sequence comes from Tiliqua scincoides, assembly GCF_035046505.1. Lineage (NCBI taxonomy): Eukaryota > Metazoa > Chordata > Lepidosauria > Squamata > Scincidae > Tiliqua > Tiliqua scincoides. Next base: position 112,955,068 of record NC_089823.1, read on the forward strand.
ATGGGGCTCTGAGGCTGCAGTCCTGTCCACTCTTTCCTGGGAGGAAGCCCCACTGACTCTAGTGGGACTGACTTCTGAGTACACAGGCATAGGATGTGGCTCTGAGGCTGCGGTGCTGTCCACACTTTCCTGGGAGTAAGCCCCATTGACTCTAGTGGGACTGACTTCTGAGTAGACATGCAGAGAATGGGGTGCTGAGGCTGCAGTGCTGTCCACTTTCCTGGGAGTAAGCCCCATTGACTCTAATGGGACTGACTTCTGAGTAGCCAGGCATAGGATTTTTGTGCCCTGAGTGTTGTCTCTTGGTCTACACCAGCGCGCAACGGGTGCTATGGAGATGAGTGCAGCAGGTTCCCTGCGTAATGGATGTGGCGAGGGCGAGCGGCGTTGCCAGGCGTCCTGTTTACCCTCTAGACTCTGCCTTCGCATTGATGTTCGTGCTGATGTGGTGCCGGGCTGGGAGGGCATTGGGGAAGCACAGTTCACGCCCAAGGTGCTGATGTGTTTAACCCCTGATTTGCCTGTGGATTTCTCCTACCCTGGAAACAGATATCCATTCAGTTAGCAACTAGAAACCAAACCCAGGGATATTTCTTGCCAGAAAATGTGCGGAGAAGAGGGGTGCCAGCCTTGGGGGAGGGGGGGAATTTCTACATAGAGAGCATGTTCAAATCTCAGTCAAAATCCGTGGGAACTCAGAGCTCAATCATTTACATATCTACTCCGAAGTAAGTCCAATTATAGTTAATGAGACTTACTCCTAGGAAAGTGTGGAAAGGATTGCAGCCTCATTCCCATAGCACCTTCCTTGATTGGGAAAAGCTCACTTACAATCCAATCTTATGCAAGTCTGCTCAGAAGTAAGTCCCATTATGTTCAATGAGGCTTACTCCCAAAAAAGAGTGAATAGGAGTGTGGCCTTGTTCTCTCCCACCATTGGGTTTGCCTACAAACAAACAACATCCAGCTCTTCAGAGGAGAGAAACTGAGGAAGGATTTCCTTTGTCCCTCTTCCCCCCCCCCCCCAAGTAATGAGTAGCATATGCAAGCTAAACTCTTTGGAATTGTTTGAGTGAAAGGCAGAAGCATTCAGCAATTCTCCAGGAAGTTAAGGATTATTCCGACTGTCCTTCTGTTTGGGTAAAGAAGGAAAGTTATGTGCTTGTCTGACCAGGATTGAATCAGCCTCCTGCTTCTTGAAAAGAAGAGAAAGAGAAAGAGAAAAGAGAAAGAGAAAGCAACTTACTGCTTCTGTGGAAACTCTGTGGAAAGAGAAAGCAACTTACTCCCCTATTACGTTTGGTTCAGTGCTGATTCATAGTTTTGTTAACTCAGCAGTTGGCAATCCGGTGGCTTTGGTAGGCAGCAGCAGTGAGCAGAACTAATGTTTGCGTTTCACTGAGTTCTTTCTGGCTAGGGAGGAAGCCTATTTGTAAGGTGTTTGCAAGGCAATCCTGTATGCAACTGTGTACAGAAGCGCTTCAGTGTTTCCCATTTTTGTAGCTCCACTTGATGGTGAGGTTGATGCAAAAAGTAACAATCTGTGAAACTCAGTGCTTACTGATTTGACAAATGTGAAATATGGAGGCAGAGGCAAACCACAGTATTTGACAGGAGGAGAAATTTCAAATGCAGTGTAAGAGGTAAAGGAATTATGTTTTAAAATACAGTTCCTTGATGGTGTGGAAATTTGCTAGCTAACACAAGATTGATATTTCTGGTTTTAGATCTAATTTACCATTTTTTAATTTTATGTTCTGTAGTTATCAAGGATAATTTTAGGCTTTGTTTAATCTTATAATCTGACATTGTTGTATAAAATTGTAAGAAGTCATTACCCTACTAGCAATACTTCTTGCTGGGTTGTTATTGGGGTGTATGCCAATAAAGGTGATTCTGATTCTGAAATACAGTTTCAGATGTTGAGGCATTGGAGGCTGTGGCTTTTCAGACTCTTGGAATTCATGAAATCCTGGTAGTGTCAAATACTGTATATTGTAAACAGTATAGTCTGGTTTTGAATGGAAAAAGATTATGGGCATGAAAATATAGTTAAAGTTGCAGTTCCGTATTCACTTTATATAGGAAAAAGGGCCCATCTAACTTTCCAGCGCTGATGTAGCTGTGCTAATGGGGTGTGCACTGCATCCTGTGGTGGTGGTGCAGTCATGGAACACATTTGTTTCCTTACCTGGGAGCTGCATTTGTGGCTGCACTGGTGCTGGAAAGTTGGATAGGATTAGGCCCTAAGTCTTGTTGGGGGGGGGGGTCACTGAGATTTCTTTCTACTTGCATAGGATTGTGCATCTCTCTCCCCCTCCCCACAATTTGAACACAGTACAGAAACTAACATTAGTTTTAGTGGAGATGATTTGCACCCTTTGTTCCAGTGCTGATACAAAGTTGCACGCAGCTAGTGGGCTAGAACAGTGGGTGTTTGATTCCTGTATGCCATGCAAGATGGATTGGAATGTGCACCACATCTCCACTATGTACTGTTGATAGGTGTCATACTGAATGCCTTGTACGTGGATATGTATCTGTATCCAGTCTGTCTGATGGTTCCTAGTCCAGCAAGAGCATCCATTTGTACATTAGACTCCTGCTTCTGTGATCAGTTGGGACAAAAAAGTGCAATCCTACCCATATGGAAATGGAAAACAAAGCTTCTGTTGAATTTTGTAGAATATGTTTGCTGTCTAGATATGCAGTGTTTCCCAAACTGTGGGTCAGGACCCACTAGGTGGGTTACGAGCCAATTTCAGGTGGTTTCCCATTCATTTCAATATTCTGTTTTTGATGCATTAGATGGTACCATGGTATGTGACTGCATCTGGGGAAATTTTACACATCTGTACTTCTAATATGTTACATGTTAAAATACATAGTATTTTACAACAGGGGTGCCCAAACCCCGACCTGGGGGCCACTTGCGGCCCTCAGGGACTCCCAATCCAGCCTATGGGAGACCCCCATTCTCCACTGAGCCTCTGGCCCTCCAGAGACTTGCTGGAGCCCATACTGGCCTGATGAAACTGCTCTCAGTGTGAGGGCGACTATTCAACCTCTCATGTGAGCTGCGGGATAAGGGCTCCCTTCACTGCTTGCTGTTCCACGCCTGGAAAGGCCGGCCTTGCTTTGTGCAAAGCCTTTTATAGGCCTTGAACTATTGCAGGACCTTCATTCATTCATATAAGTTCCATCTCTAAGATATTAATTTATGTAAATTTATGCAAACGTATTAAAATTAAAAATGTAAATTGATTCCTTTTTTCTTGGCCCCCGACACAGTGTCAGAGAGATGATGTGGTCATCCTGCCAAAAAGTTTGAACACCCCTGTTTTACAATGATAGTAAATGGGACTTACTCCTGGGTCAGTGTGGGTAGGATTGCAGCCTATGATTGTTAAAAAATTTCCTTTTTGATGATATCACTTCTGGTCATGACATCGCTTCCGGTGGGTCCTGACAGATTCTCATTCTAAAAAGTGGGTCCCAGTGCTAAAAGTTTGAGAACCACTGATCCAAGGAGATCTATTCGGGCAGTGAAAGCTTGCCAGGAGGAGACATCTGCAACTGATCCCACATTGTAGGATGAAGTGTGCTTTCTGTTAGTGTGGCTGCATTGGTGGGGGGGGGTAGTTAGAATTGGGCTGAAATGTAATATTTTAAGTTTTTATGCCAATAAAGGTTAAAATAAAATAAACATTTTAAGTGTCATACTAATGTGTGCTACAGAAACAGTCCTTCCTCAAGTTGGTAAGACAACTTTTGCTTCAGTAATGCTTAAACATGCCATCAAAACCTCAGATATATTCTTATCCAGGTTACAACTTGCTGCACACTTTTTTATTTCTAGATATTTCATTAAGTTTTTAAAACCACAAACACACCCTATCCACTGGCACTGGAAAATGTCAATGATGAAGAAGGAGTAGATTCTTATGCCAAGGAGATTCTTATGCTTCATTCCACATGTATTAACCTGTTCCTTTAAGCTGGTATCAGGGAATAGAACATTAAGCCATTTCTGCCCAATGTTGCATATACACAACGGGGATAAAATGTGTACACCTGTGGGCTGGGCAAAAATGGGTTAATGCCAGTTGCCAGATGCTACAAAAAGACAGACACCTTTTTTCCTTGAGCATCTTTAGAATTGCATAGATCCTAAAGATATTGTGTGGAAATAAGTCCTGTTGATTTAGTGAGATTTACTTCTTTGTGGTGTGTTGTGAAGATATGTGCACAATCAACCCAAAGTTTTGTCTTCTTGTCTGCATTTTCTCTGTTGCATCCTAATGTTGTACATCCTCTAGCTGGGACTGAATGTTAGTCTCTAAACTAGGTGTTGAAAAGGACACCAGGATTCCCATTTGAAAAAGTTGGCAAACTCTAGTAGCTTTAGCGTTCCAGTTCTAAACATATTTACTTGGAATCTGATGCTCTGCACTCACTCAGAAACAGGTGCTCTGGTTACTGGATATTACTTACAGTGCATAGTCCAAACTTCAGTTCTGAATGTTGAGAAAATAGCTCTAGCAAAGTTATACCATATACCAGGAGTGGCTACACTACAGCTTGTGAGCCACATGTGACTCTTTGACATATAATGTGCAGCTCTTGGAAATATGTTGGCTGAGCTCCTTTTTGCATTATAATTTATATACAGTAAAAGGTAAATAAGGAATTTTCAAGCTTTATAATCATTTAGCGGGTATAAACTTTACCAGGTATAATTATTTACCTGGGCAGAAACCAAGTCCAGCGGATTAAAACCAATTTAATGTTCATGGTGAATAAATATATTTGAGACTTCAAATGCTTTCTAAATATTGCAACTCTCAAACATCTCTCTTGAGGTTCTCAAACATGTGAAGTTTTAACTTATGTGGCTCTTAAGCAAGTTTGGCACCCTTGTCATATACCCTTCTATGGGTTCAAATCTTCCCTGCCTCTAAAGGGCATTGGACTTCTATTGAAATCCACCTTTTATGACTCTCACGCACATGCACAGTGTGCCATATTTGTGGCAGTGGTGGTGAACTCTCTTTGCTGTTAGACCATGTGCAAATTACTGTTCATTGGATCTCTTCCAGTTGGTGAAATGCCTAACGGCCTCAGCTGTTCTCATCCAGAGGTTGTTTCTTCCAGTTCACTGTGATGAATGTTCCAACCGCTTTGCAAACAGAATTACTTAGAGATTGAAGTTAATCATAGGACTGGTCATTTGAATACAGAGTAGAAATTTGACATGTTGTGCTATAGACCACGGCCAAAATTCTATGTACAGGTCATCCCGTTCCAGAACCCCAGTGGATAAAAAAAAATCTGTGGATTAAAAAAAAAGTGGAAAAATAGATTTAAAGGCCCACTTTCTGGTTTCTTGCTCTCCATTGCTCCTAATAAGGTTGTGGCTCAACATCTACAGGGGTTTGATTCTGGGACTCCCTGTTGATACCATAAAATAAAAGCAGTTTAAAAAAAAAAAGTGCATCCCTTTACAATTGTGGTTTAAAAACAGCTTTTCTTACTGTTGTAGAGAGGCAGGCAGCAATTAGAAATGCAAAGGATCCCCTGCCTTTGCCTGGCTCAGCTGAAGAATGGAATGATCACTTGCATGAGTGTCTCTACAACAGTAAGAAAAGCAGTTTTTTAAAAACTGTGATTTTAAAGAGATGCATTTTTCCCCTTCTCCTAGGATCAGCACATTCCTTCTCATTGTAGAGAGAAGACATTCCTTATCATTTGCAATGACATTCCTTGCAATGACATTCCAAATTACATTTGCAAAGACATTCTTTATCATTTGCAATGGCCATTCATGTTGAGTCAAATCCGTGAATAAAAAATCAGTGTATAACAAGGCTGTACCTGTATAGTTGCTTGTGAATTATTGCTCCATCTCAGTGGGAATTATTTAATAGGTGACATGCACAGGATCTGGCTGCACAGGCTTCTGCAGACGACAAAGACTTTTTCAGGGTGGTGAGTGGGGGTAATGCTGCTGGCTGCTAGTACAGTAATAACGGCAGCAGCAGTGATATTTGTAACTGTGTTTCACCACCACTGTTGCATCTGCACAATATCATCCAGCAAGCTTTTCAAAATTGTGAAGAATCTTTTACACTTGGGTCCAAGGGAGCAGTATGCTGAACCTTTTGTAGCTTGCTATCAGGGCCTCTGAGAGGAGTTTTATCAGGGAGTACAAAGTTTCTTTTGGGCCCCTTCCCAAAGAGGGAGGGGGTAAAACAGAGGGGGGGGGTTGGACAGAATGGGGGCAAAACAGGCAGGGGGAAAGTGGCAACAGCCAGAATAGTCTTTGGAGTCCAGGTCTACCAGTCTTCCCCATGCAGAGCTCAGATCTACCTGCCTTCCTGGCATTGGTAGCTAGATACAGCACCCCGCATGGACAGTGAGCTTGGTTAAGACTGGAAAATGGAAGATCCCAGGAAAATTCAGGGCCCCCTCCTTTGGCTCCTGGGCCCCCTTTCTGACCCTGGGCCCGGATACAAATTACCCTCTTTACCCCCCTCACCTAGGCCCTGCTTGCTGTGACTAGTTTGCAGTACATTTTGCAGATAAGAATGCTCACATCCATTCCAGCTTAGACTCTTATACTGGAAGAGTCAGAAGTGAATGTGTCAAGTGTGCCATCTGGTCTAATATCGATAGTTTTTGTTGTGTTCACACTGAATATGTGAACAGGCTGCTTAGACGTTTGGGGCCAGCCATCTTTGATCTTGAGCCTTGCTGTTCCAGATCTGTCAGAGGGTATTCAGGTCTTACGTAGCTAATGCCTCATCAAGGTTCCCACTCCTTTAAAATTTGCTTTTTAACTTGAGTTTCGGACAGAAACTGCCCTGGTTAGTGTGGTGGGTCCCAGGAGATAGAAAGGAGTGCAACTCTGTTGGTTCTTCTGGACCTCTCAGTGCCTTTTGACCCTGTAGTATCCTTCTGGATCATCTAGCTGGGTTGGGTTTGGAGGCGTGATGGTGGGTTGGTTCCTGTCCTTCCTGGAAGCTTGTACCTAGAAAATGGTCCTGGGGAGCTCAGCTTTCCTTCTTAATCTGATCCAAGAAAGTGGTAGCAATCTTGAACTAGTGTCTGGAGGCAATACTGAACTCAATGAGGGTGAATGAACTGAAATGTAATCCAGGTAAGCTTAGAGCTCTGCTGACCTGGTTGGAGTTGTGTTCCCCCAGAAGAACCAAATACACAAACTAATCACAGCATTATCTTTGGATATTTAGTCAAGGACCAGTTTCAGCTTGTTTGCCAGTTGTGATTTTACCTAGAGGAAATAGACCTAGCTTCAATTACAGAAGATTTTACCTAGAGGAAATAGACCTAGCTTCAATTACCCATGCACTGATCACATCCAGACTGGACCGCTTAAAGTGCTGTACAATGGACTACTTTTAAGGATAATTTGGAACTATAGTTGGTTCAAAATGTGGGTTATCAGGATGTTGGTAGGAGCGTGGCAATTTGCACACATTACACCAACTTTGTACCAGTTACATAGGTTGCCTGTTTGTTTCTGGGCTCAATTTAAAATGCTAGTATTGACCTTTAAAGCCTTAAGTGGTCTGGATTTAGGTTACTTTAAATATTGCCTTGCACATATGAACCTACCTGAGCTGTAAGGTTGGCATCTCCATCCCTTCTCCCTGACCTTCCTGTAATTCATTTGGCAGGTACCAGGGACAGGACCTTTTGGTGGTGGTGGGCCCAACTCTGGGATTCTCTCCCCAGGAAGACCTTTCTAGACTTCTAGATTTTGAAGATCTTATTTTGCAGAGTTTTTAAAAACAGAATTGAGACCAGTCTGGTCTTACGTGGAATATGTTGCTATGTTTTATTGATGCTGTGGTTTTGTTTTGTTTAAATTATTACTACATTGTATGTTTAATGTTGCACATTGTGTTGTGAGGATATAATTCTTAAGGACAGGATACAAATACAATATATTTAAAAAATAAATAATGAAAAGGATGAAAGTAGCCTTTTTACCTTGCTGCCGGGAGACAGAGCATTTTTAAAAATTCTAGGTGTATAGTTGAGTACTGAACAGGCTGAGTTCAGAGCCTTGGGGGAAAAATTTAAAGTATGGAGGACAAGCATTTTCCTATGACATGACACTCAGAATGGTAGAGGGAGACGACAGACTTGTTATGTGCTTAGCACTGATATAACAGGCAGCATCCATTAGGTGTCTGTGAAACTAGTGCAATCTTTCTCTGTACCAAAAGATGTGTACCAGCCTCACTCATTGGAGATACCAGTGCCTCTAAGTTAGTGGTACGATTGCTTGTAAACAGTAATTTCCCTAAGTGGGACTGTTTGATCGGTTATTGTCATCTGTGGATCATTGACTGGGAAAGGTTGATCTTGTCTGCTGTTCAGTTGTATGGCCTCAAAATACCTCCTTCTCTCTTCTCCTTCCCATCTTTTGATTTGCTTGCATAGCTACTTACTGATCCATTTCCAAATTTTGAAAGAAAGGTTATGGAATTGATAGTTCGCAATTTCAGGCATATCTGATGCTGCAAATATGCTGCTACTTACCAGTCTGGTTTTTAATTAGTGAATTACATTGAAATTGTACTTGCAGTTTTGACAAACAATTTTCACTAGTGACTGATACAAGTAATTGTGTACCAGTGGTCTTGTTGGGTATCTCTATGTGCTTTTGATACTTTCATTGTATGAGATCCCAAAGGTAATGAATGGGTGGCTGCTCGTTATTTTTCCATAAGGGGACCAGTATTGCCCCTTATTAAATGTATGTAAAGCTGTCAGATGACTTTATCAGAGTGGACTGGGACCCATATGACAGTGATGTCCATGACAGAATCCCCCATGTTACTCAGACTCATGTCACATTTTATACTGAGACAAATCCAGGTTTGCCAACAAGTGTATACATAACAGGACGTGCCAGTGTGTAATACACATTTGCAGATACTTGTTTGTCAAATTCACATTTTTAGCTGCACATATAAAATATTTTAGGTTTACCTTAAAATATAACATGTGAAGAAGTCTTCAGATCCTAAAATGTCATGTGCTTGCATTATTCTATCTGGCCACAGTGAAGAATTCCATGCTGTACTGCTTACCAAAGCAGTATCTAGATTAACTTGAAGTAATGATGATAGACAGGCATTGTGACCTTAGTGGGAATGATAGGGATACCCATCACAGATGGGAATCATCCTCCCCTTGTCACTCAGGTTTAAGACTTGGAGAACTTCAGAATCTACTTGTAGCTGTAACTGGTAACAGCAGACTGCTGGCCGGGAGTGTTTTCCTTGCAATTTCGTTCAGTTTTAGACCTACAACAGCTGTTCATGCCATTGTAATCTTGTGGTTGTGCTACTGTAATGCACTCTATGGGGGTTGCTTTTGAAGGCTCCTTAGGCTTTAGCTAGCATAGATTGCTGTGGTTCTTCAGCTGATGGGCCAGGTCATCAGAAGCAGAATATGCATGAACATTTCCATCTTCACATGTTTTCGCTAGCTATCAAGGCCCAATTATAGTACTGAAATCCTAGGTACTAAAATCCTTAATGGGAGTAAAGTATCTTTAAATTCCCAAATGTCTTGGATCTTCATACTGTTATAATGTTTAAGATTTCCCTACCCCTCCATTTCCTTTTGAGGAAGTTCAAGGATCTCATGCAATGATGGAACATGATCCCAGCGCAGATTTTAATTGTTGTGGGTGGTGTGCAGTAGGTATGTAGGAGCCATAAAGGGTTTAAAATGCTAAAAAACCAGCAAATTGAATTAACCTTGGAAGACAATCAATAGTTAGTGCAACTGCTGCAGAGTTGGTTATATATTTTCCTATCTTCCCACCTCATTTTAAACCTGATAAGTTTCTATGTTTTCTTCAAGAGCAGTTTCATGTAGTATGTTGCAGTAGTTGGCTTGAGAGGTTATGATGCAATGTATAAAGGTATGAGGAATGTAGTCTATGCAGTAGATGTGTGATAGGACACCTCTGCCATTGCTGTCATATGCACCACCAGACAGAGCATTATGTCCAGCAAAATCCCTAGGCCAGTGGTTCTCAAACTTAGAGGGAGGGAGCATTACTCCCTCATTAAGTTCTTGCGGGGGAGGGGCTAGGGCAGCGACACAAACCCTGGGATCATGTCACGAGGGGGGGCAAGAGCGAGTGCTTTGCACTTTTTACAATGTAGGGCTTCAGCAGGCTGCAGCAGCTGCGGGGAGTCCTGCGCAGCCCTTTGCAGTGCTCCCCGACGCTTGGAACCTGCAATCAAAGTGGACGCAAAGCACCTCCTGCAAAATGGAAGTGCTTTGCACCCACTTTGATTGCAGTTTTCAAGCATCAGGGAGCGCTGCACAGGGCTCTCCGCAGCTCCTGCAGTCTGCTGAAGCCCTACATTGTAAAAAGTAAGTTCAAAGCATCCCGCCTTCCCCCCTTAGCAACACGATCCTGGGGATCACATCACTGCCTCCCTCCCCTTCCCCTTAAAGGGACGGGGGAAGTGTTACACGAGCTGGTGGGTTGTGACCGACCAGTTTGAGAACCACTGCCCTAGGCTATGAGCTCTTTTTGATCAGCTCACCCATTTACCAAAGCAAAATCAACTTTTCTGAAGCATCTGGTATTTCCATGAACTTGAGCTTTATATTTGTCTAGATCAGTGGTCTTTAAACTGCAGCTGGGGAGCAACATTCGTCTCCCCCAATTTTATCTGTCCTGCAGCAACTTAAAATATTGTTAATTTTTTTTGCTAATTTTTCACATTTTTACTTGTTATCATTTCTCAGTTAAATGTGTCCTTCTGTTTAAGACTGGAACCACTCAAGTCCAGTAACCCTCACCAGATGTTATAATCACCACAGCAAGATATTAAGTTCACAGTTCTGAAAGATCTAGAAATACCAACTAGGACAGATTGCCTACCAGGGCTACCAAAGTTGTCTCAGTACCATAGCCTCACTAGAAGCAGCATTGAAAAGGGTCAGGAAAGGCTTTGAAGTGGCATTGAAAAGGCTACATTCACTTATGACAGAAATTGCTTTGCCACCATGTTTTCAAAACTTTACCTCAAAATGGGAAGTTGTAAAGTCTAGAGATAGGTCTGAAGTTTGCCACACCATATCTGCTCAACAATGTTTTTTAAGTAGAGGCTTGACTGCTGTCTCATTTACAAAAGTTCAGTCCATATGTCAAATTATGATGATGGCAGTTAGGAACAGGGCCTTCAGTGGCCCCTGGTTCTCTTTATTGTAGTAGCCTCCACTAGCAGCCTCTGCTTGAGGAAGTGAAGAATTATTATTGAGGAAGTGTTATTATTATTATAATCTGTGGGATGACAAGTTGCACCTGCTGAAATTCTCTCTTCTATACACTTGTTAAAGGTCCAGCATCCCTAAAGTTGAAAGTTTGAGCACCCCTGTTATAAAGAAATCCAGATCCATATTAGAATTGTATAATCTTCTCTTGATACAGGCATTTGGAAGAAGTAGTGACTTACATGTGCGTAGTGATGTGAGTGCACATCTGTGTGTGTGTTTATTACCATTGCTCCAATGCATTTGGAGTTGTTGGAATAGTGCTCCATAACAGTGCAATCCTATGCATGTCTACTCAGAAGTAAGTTCAGTTGTATGCAATAGGGCTTACTCCCAGGAAAGTGTATATAGGAGTTTATCATAAATGTGTTAAACAATCATAAACAAATGATTTGTTTTTTCCATGTTGCACATTGCTTGTTGTGCTTAAGCAAACTTAAAGGGGTGTGATATTGGGGAAAACGGAGTGTTTTTAAGTGTGAAGTTAAGTGAATTTGCATTGTAGGGGACTAAGCAAATGCCAATGTGATAAATTGCATGTTTATATGAAAGAAGTTAGAACTTCTGGAGGAAAACTCCATTATGGTTTACAAGCCATGATGTGTATGTGCAACCTCCTCATTTTAGAAATGGGCTATGTCAGATGCAAGGCAGGGCACCAGGATGCAGGTCTCTTGTATCTGGTGTGCTCCCTGGGGCATTTGGTGGGGCTGTGAGATACAGGAAGCTGGACTAGATGGACCTAAGGCCTGATCCAGTGGGGCTGTTCTTATATTCTTATGTTCTTAACTTCTGGAAAGAATTCCAGGCCCATTTATATTATGCCACAGAAATTTTACTTCAACCTTAGTATTTCATACAGAAAATTATTTACTGTATTTTGTAGATGCCTCTCCCTTTTACTACCTCATGTTTCCCAGATAACTTAAAAATATTGTAATTAGCATCTTTTTAACATTTGGGAAGAAGCAAGTGAATTGAATGGATGACACACTGGCAAAATTATATTTCTAAGGTAGAAATGCATTTGCCACAACAGTGTGAAGATTATGAACTTAGAGTTTGAATTCATCTGTATCAACTCGGTAGCTTTTATTTAGTGAATGTTACAGTACTTAGATTAATATACATGAACAAATCTCTGCACCAACAGATGGTATCCAGTTAACCACAACCTTTTTACTCCAGAGTAGTTCTATGATTGCCAATGGGACTGCTTCTGAGAAAATGATTAGTGGATTGTATTTGAATCCTCACAAATAAATTTAGTATATATTTTCTTCAGTTATGGATAGGTTTGTCTTTACATGTTTTCTTTTAAAGCTATCTAAAATTGCCTTACAAATGAATCAGTGCAGCATCATTTAGTGACATTGTTTTCTGATATTTCTGTTTTTTGTAGGTGTTATTTTACCTTCTCAGAAACACCATTTTCCAAGGAGAGGGTGATTTCCTTTTTCATTGGCATGGATGCATTGTTTTTGCACATTAGGCAAGCTGTACTGCCTTGTCAATCACTGTATTCTGACCAGTTTAAGACCAGTAGAGCTGCTGAACTTTTGTGTGATTGGTTACAGTTTTCTGGGAGGAGTTTTGCTAGAAGGAAGGGCTGCAGTTGTTCACCAACAGAGTTCAGGCTGTCTTTGCTTCATCATCTAAAGGAAAATCCCCAGATAAGGCATACGGCTTTCAGAGAGGCAGGAGAAAATAAGCAGCAATAATTATTTCACAGTAGACTTAGTCACCTTCATCATGCAATTGAAAAGATATGGCCACTGTTACGTTAGAGGTTTCTGTTTGTGTGATTAAAGTGTCGACTAGGCAGAGCTATACAAGGTACGTAGGAGGCTGGTTTTCTTTTACTGAATCTTTAAAGAGTTTGCTGCAGTATGTTGCATACCATATGTGTTGCTTAGGCGAGTAAGGGAAATGACATTTTTTCCCCTGTGTCTGAAGAGTAGGTGTTTGTATGTGTGTGTTGTTGCTTTTTTAAAGTGAATTCAGTTTAAAGCAATTTCAGTTGTTGTGTCTGAATAGATCACAATGAAGGCAAGTGTCCCATTTAACTCTCTCTCTCTCTCTCTCTCTCTCTCTCTCTCTCTCTCTCTCTCTCTCTCTCTCTCATGTAAAGCAAAGGGCTGCTGATATTATCTAAAAAGTATTACTTGTCTGAATGAATTCAGAGAACTGTACCTGGGGGGGAAAATCAATGAACTGTGCAACAGACAGGTTGGAAGGGAGTTCGTGGAATTAAAATATTTTGTCCTTAGGGACTCAAACTACTTGTAATGGTCTTAACAAAGCTCTCCAGTAAAATTTAATAAACATCTTTCTTGTTCTTCTATAAAAGAAATAAGAAATAGTAATGTTAATAGTGAACATTAACAGAATGTGATGTTGCAGAATGTGAATGTGATGTTACCAAGTTGCTGGCCATTTTCAAACTTATAACTACTGTGGAACCCTTATATAAAAGCTGAAAAAGCTAGACTGGTGGTAGTTACTGCAGTTTTCTGATCTATATACATTTTTAATGAGAACACACAGCCAACAGAATAATTTAATGAGTAGGTCTGGCTTTTAAAACAGTTGTTTCACCATGCTGAAATGTGATGGCATATTTGATAAGAACTGGCTGTGAGCAGCAACAGAGGGGATTTATGCTGAATACCACTTATGAAAGAGGCAGAAGCTGCAGTTGGGATGGTAGTCTTTTGATTTCACAAGGAATAGTAAGTTGGCCTCAGAAAGAAAGAATTTGTAGTTCATTTCACTGTCATCAACCTTTCTTTCAATCAGAAGTTAGTCAGTGGTAATCAAAGAACATTTCTCTTACATGACTTAATCTTTTTAAAAAAATTATTCTGAATGAAGAATGATTCTATGGATGAGTTCTACTCTCTTGAGAGCTCACTGGGCTGGAAGGGAGGTTTCTACTAGGTCAATTAAACTGGATAGCATTGGGAGTTCCATTTCTGTGTAGCACAGCCATTTTCAACCACTGTGCCATGGCACATTGGTGTGCCGCGAATGGTCCCCAAATGCGCCTCAGGAATTTGGGAGAAGGTCATTTGTTAGTTGGGGCATTGGGGATGTGAGCCCCCAGCCGGCAGCATGGTGTGCCTTATGAGTTGTAAAAAAAACTGATGGTGTGCCTTGCCCATTTTAGTGCCTTGCCCATGTGCCATGAGATGAAAAAGGTTGAAAATCACTGGTGTGGCATGTGCCTCAGACCTCTTGCTAATTGTCCACAACTGTTCAGTCTGTAAGTAGTTGTGTTCAGCTCTCTGCTTGTGAGAGCTCTCAGCTTACCAAGACAGATGATGACTGAATAGTCCTGTCATTAGGCAAAAGACTAGGCTAGAACACTTGTGGTAACTTTCATCTCCATGATTGCCAAGATGGGAACCCTTTCTGTTATGTATCTGTTAACTACAGAGGCAATAAATTCTTTCTGTATAGAAAACACTTGAGGTTATCTTCATATTACTTCCCTGAGTGGAATCTACTTTCAGAAAATGGGAAAAAATGTACTATTAATAATGTTTGAGCAGTATAAAAGTAATATGTGGCATCCTGAAGGGGAAAAAAAACTCTATAGAAGTATTTAACTCTGTTTGTCTTTATTCATCTGGTTGTAGAATATAATTATTCTGGATGGAGAAGAGTAGTGCAAATATCGGTCATTTTGCTAACTTATGAATATATCTGGCAATCCTGAACATTCCTTTATGCACTGATTACTAGAAAGGGGTTAGAAATATCTATTATACTGTGCTTCACTATTTTGAGTGGAATCTTGTGGTATGATGGTCCAGCATATAGAAAGCACTTTTGCATCCCATTGATTTTAACTGGGGACTTGCAGTCCAATGCTATTGAATGGAGGCGCCAGCACTGGGTGTCGTAAAAGTGCCGTAAAGCACTTTCACGACACCCTGCAAGTAAGCAGCACCGTGCCGCCCTATGGGTACAGTATCCTGCCAGATGACTGCTGGGGCAGATGCCAGGCGGCAAATGGGCAGGGGAACAGGATGGTTCAGGCCCAGGAGGGGGGCAGGGACAGTGGAGCAGGCCTCCACCGCATCCTATCCTGCATCCCAGGCCTGTCAGTATTACATGAGGCTAGTTGATTGGCGCAGATCTGAGTAGCCCCATTGAGCAGGCTGGGTCACTACACGGGGTAAGGGAACAAATGTTACTTCACTCCGAGGAGACCTTCCACCTGCTGTAATCCAACACTGGATATAGTGTGGGCCCAGTGGCCCCACTCCACCAGCGGTGGATTGGGCTGTTAATCATTTGTTTAAATACCTTCTGTTGGTTTCAATAAAATTTAAATGTATTTAACTTTGGCTGGATCATGCCCTTGGTTTGTCTTCTACTGTTCATTAACTTCAAAAACTGGAGAGTCAATTTTTTTTTAAAAGAGGCAGTTCTACATCTTAAAAATATAACCCATGCATATATGTCCTATTTATCTTAAAGGGCTTTACATGCCTATAAATTTATAATAAATGTCTGTTCTAGCTCTGTTATTATTATTGTTATTATTATTATTAGGTGATATTTATGTGGTATTGATTTAGAATAAAATACATTGTATGGATACTTGTGAATGGCACTGGTATAATACTTTTGATTTTAAACAGAAAATTGCCTGTTGCAGAAAGATGACCTGAAACATGATTAGTGCCACTGTTTCAGAATGTCACAAATCTCATACAGTTATTGTTACATAATTCCATATTTACAGTTTTAGTTCCTGAGTTAATTAACAAAGGCCCAAATCCAAACCAACTTTCCAATGCTGGCATAGCTGTTGGACGTTTGCTGGATGTTTGCTGCATCTTGCAGTTGGGGAGTACTCACAGAGGCCTCCTCAAAGTAAGGCAGTGTTTGTTCCCTTACCTCGGAGCTGCATTGCCCTTATGTCAGTGCTGGAAAAAGGGTTAGGATTGCGCCCAAAGTGAACTTTTAATCTTTGTGATATATTTTTCTTAGCTGTTCTTCTCTTGATAACATTGATCTTAGTTTCTAGTGTTTTGCTAATGGAAATTCATAGAACATTAATTCCTCTGTGTTCTTACACTTTCTCTTAAGATAATACAAGATTCTTTCCTGATCTCACTCATTTCAAAACGATTGGCCTAGCTGAGATATCACAGATTGCCTCCAAATCCAGTTTTGAAGCTATGGTTTGACATGGGTTTGCAAACAGTTGGTTGGAGGCCTTCCTGGTTAGTGCTAATCTGCCTGACTTGCATGTAGTGGCAAATTATAGTTATTGCAAATCATGGAAAGGAAGGGTGAATCTGCACTCAAGGGAGGAAAGAAGAATCCGCACATTTCCTATCTCCATACTGTTGCTAGATCAGATTAGCATGAGATCTGAACCATGGAGTGTTAAGAATCTTAACACCTGAAGAATGTTAAAGAATTAACTTGAAAGTCTTGACTTTTCAGCATGCAAATTGATGAATAGAACATAATTTCTCAATTATCTTGCACTGGTTTCAGTGATCAAACTTATATAGACATCCCCCATCCCTCTGTCCACAGATATCAGCAATTTCATTTATCCACAGTTCTCAAATCTCCCCTCCCTTTGCACTCGTGACTCACCTCTCTTCATTTACAAATACAGTACTTTTTAAAGGCAGCTTTTTCTTTCATTTCCTTTGGAATGCTTTGGAAAAGAAAGCAAACAGTGAGAATCTAGACTTGTAGCTGCTAGAAGAAAGCTAAAGGAGGTAACAGTGAGAGGTAATGTTGGGTATAGGAAACTGAACTTTGAATTTGCTTAATCTATTCAATTTGTGGGTAGTGTTGACCAAGGAACACTGCTAATGAGAATAATAGCCCACAATTCTGGTTGTTGATCAGCACAGATTTGTTTTGAAGAATTATCCCCCCCACCCGCATTCAGTTCTTAAGGGAGGGAAGAAAGGTTTGTAAGTGGAAGAGGAGCAGACCTTCAAAGGTAATCACTGGAGGTTATAAAGAACTGGTTAATCTAGTTTCCTAGAGTAATCTCTAGTTCATCATGTTTGACATCTTGGTTTGTTAAACAACTAGAGTTAGAACAAAACCCAGTATCCTAGGTTCGCATGTAGCATGAAATTGTGCTTTGTTCTAATGTGAAAGCAAAAGCAAAAGCATTTACTCCATCTCTTCCTATATGCAAGACAGAAGGAGAAATGAATTGCATAACTCTCCAATATTCATTCATATAACTGTAAACCAGTAGTTCCCAAACTGTGGACTATGGCCCACCAGTGGGTCCAGACTCAATTTTTGGTGGGTCACAAAACTGACAATTAGACTAGCTATGACTAGACAATAGGATAAGACTAAGGTTAAACAATCCGCTACTTGGGGGGAGCACTATGGCCAAATAGCCTTTATAGCCACTGAGGCTTGAGTGGTTGGTGTAAAGTTTTTTTAAGGTGTGTCACAAAGCTAAAAAGAACCACTGTTCTAAACCATGATTGAGTGTTACATTTGAATTGAGCCAATGTGAAGAGAGTTAACTACACATGTTGGGAGAGCCGAATTATAATGGGACTGGAGAAATTGCTTCCATGGGCCACATCTGGCCCTCAGGTCTTATGTTGAATACCATTGCTCAATAAAGTTTTCTTAGGGCACAATCAGACAGACAGATGACCTTTATTAGGCATAGAACTTGGCAGCTGCCTGAGCAACTTACACAAAGGATTGCATTCAAGCAGGTCATCAGAACAAAAATAATTATAGATTCAAATAAAATTTCCCTCCATTTTACATTTAGTTAAAATCTCATATAAAAAGTCTGCCATTGGTTTTACCATTTTCTCATTTGTAAGTAATAACTGTAATTTCAATTCACCATGACAGTCAAAGTGATTGACAAGAAATGAGTCCAAATAAAGCGGGCAGTGGAGCACTATGTGAATCAGAAACTCCCTGGATCTCAACTCACAGGAACATGTCAATCACTGTTGCGTAGTTTTATTAAATTTCAGATCCAGTTCCTGGGAAGGGAACACATTACATCTGGCGAGCGTAAAAGCACGACGAGATAAAGGATTATCTAAAATATATAAAAATCTAGAACACTGGCCCAAAGAGGGAAAAATCTGAAAATGCAAAGGTCAGTGGGTTTTTTTTGCTCAGCAAGGAGTCCCTGATATTCAGCATCTTTCAATCTAGAGATTATGATCTTTCTGGCCTGCATCAAAGAGTCATTACCTACCAAATCCTCTGGTACACCAATCGATCGTAGCTTACTAAAAAGGCGAATATAGCCCGAGTAAGTCCAAGAATCAGAAAGCAAATCCTGAATCAGTGAGTTATTTCACCTATTAAAACAAATACTTATCCAAAAACTAATGAATCTACACCAAGCTGTACATTCAAGTCTTTGTTGTCCTGCTTCTAAGCAAAGTGCGGTGTAAGGGACACAATGGGGTATGCCAAAAATCTTATAAAGAAAATTTGAAAGTACTCTTTCCATTTCCTTATTGAAAACAGCAATCCAAATTGGTATCCCATAGAATAATTGGGCTACAACTTTGGCTTTAAAGATACGCAAGGCTGCAGGAATGTAAGAATTTCTCCTTGTGTAGAAAAAGCGTAAGATGCCCTGTAAAGATAGTCTAGCAGATTTGAGAGCGGCTGTGCGCTGCGGAACCTAGGACAGACTATGATGAAAGGTCAAACCCAAATATTTAAAGGTTTTCACCTGTTGAATAGCCTTGCTATTAAAGACCCAAGAATGCTGTTTCCATTGCCTTTCAAAAACTAAAATTTTAGATTTCGAGTAATTTAGCTGTAGAGCATTGTCTGAAAAATATTGGGTACACCTAGAAATCAAGCGCCCTAGGCCAACTCACGTTCGCGAGAGTAACACCATGTCATCAGCGTAAAGTAAAAGGAAAATAGGGCGTTGATTAAGTCTTAGGCAGTGGGAATCAGTCTCTAACAAAAAAGAGTAGAAATTCATTCTACATTAATGAATAAATTAAATAAAGAGGGGGCAAAGACGCAGCCTTGCTTAACCCCCTTATTAGCTGGAAAAGGATCTGTTAAATCACCCTCAGAGTTCACCCTGACCTGGCATGAGGTGTTTGAATAAAGCTTCCTAATTAGGAAGAGTAACCAGGGGTCAGTATTTAATTTATCGAGTTTGGACCACAAGTCTCTTTTAATAGAATCAAAAGCTGCCTTTAAATCTAGGAAGGCTACATACAATTTGGAATGTGCTTTATCCAGATATTTTTCGGCTAAGTGGGCTAGGACTAAACAATGGTCTAACCCAGATTTGCCGGCTCAAAAGCCTGCTTGCTCATCCCCAAGGATGTCATTTTCTGTTATCCAAGACGTCAGTCTGTTCAATAAAAGAGAGCCATATAGTTTCCCAGGTAGGGAAAATAGGCTTATAGGGCGATAATCTGAGGGTAAATTCTTATCCCCTTTTTTGAAAATTGGTACAGTCAAAGACTGTCCATTTTGATGGCATAAGGCCAGTTTTGTCAATCCAATTGAATAGTTTGACTAAATGACAAGCCCAGCACTGTGGCGCTGCCTTGATCATATCCAATGGAATATAATCAGGCCCAGTGGCTTTATAGGGTGCAGTCTAAAAGAGCCCTTGGGTTGGTGCAAGTCCCTTGTGCCAGCCTGGGATTGTTGCATACGTGCCATAAGGCACATTTGCACCGACTTGTAAGTCAGGGAGGCTCGCGCAAGAATGCATTGTCGGCTTTCCCGTGCCAATGCAGGCCCCAGGTAAGGTAAGTTTGTGCTGGCCTTTCTAGGTCAGCGTGGGGGTCTGTGAGGGCGTTGGGAAGGTTGAGGGAGGTGCTTCAGGGCAGGGTGAGGGTGGGTGGTGAATAGACCCATGGACAGGAGGGTGGGGAGCGGGAGGCAGGGCCAGAATCTGGCGCTTATGCCTGATTCTAGACCCGATCCCAGGCAGCCCGGGGCAGTTCTGGGCTGCTCTGGCCTAAATGCCTGCCTATTCCAGTGCAAGTAAGAATTGCACTGTTAGTGTAATTTTGCATGTCCACTGTGTGAGCAGTTAGCATTTCTTACTGAGTGAGATTTCTAATCTCTCCACTCAAAGCAAACTTTGTGAGCTATATCTGGTAGAAGCTTGAAAACAGAAAGGTGCACTGGATGCAGTGTGATCTGTTTTAATTTCGTGATAGACAGAATACAAAAGTAGATGCTTAGGCTGTATTTTGTTTTGTCTTTGTAAAATAGCACATGAAAGAGGCAATCTTGATTGGAAGTATGGCTGAGGGGAGGGGGCCTGAATAGCCCCCCCCCCCAGTCACACTAAGGTCTCCTGTTGCTGTTATGTGACCAGTGGCCAACCCTATGCAACTTTCCAGCACTGCTGCAGCTAGGATGTGGCCCTGAGGCAAGGGAACTTAAGAAGTCTTGCATGACTGCCCCCTCATAGGATGGAAAGCACACCCCATTGGCACAGCTGAATCACCACTGGAAAGTTGGATAGTGTTGGGTCCAAGTGATGGAAATACATATGGGAGCAGCTTAAATCCATAAGTAAACAGAAGCAAAAACAAATACAGGCAGGAGATCTGCAGGAGATCTTTCCCAGCACGCCTACTGTGGATAGGTAAACAGTGGATAAAGGGGGACACTATGTACAGTGTTTCCCCTACACACACATTGTTTTTTATTTTCTTATTTAACAAACAGAAATAAGATGTTGCTTTTATAGATGCTACAACACGACAAGCAGGCAGCCTGCACAGTAGGGGGACACAATCAGAATGTTAACAGAAAGCAGGAACTGTCCTGCTTCTTGTTAATGTTCACTTAGTCTCCTCTCCCTAGTGTGCAGGCTGCCTGCTTGCTTGTTGCATTGCACTGATAGCATCTGTAAAAGCAAGAAACATGCCTGATAATGGGCTGGGGAGGGTGTGGTGGCACAGAGAACTGTGGATACTGAATCTATGGATATGGCAGCATATGTACTTCAGGGGGCATCCCAAATAGTACTGCAGTGACCTCTTGTAGTGACCTCTTTCTGCAAAATAGAAAGGACCCCTTCTTTCGTTCACAAAGAAAGCTTCAATTTGTGGAGAGAAATCCCAACAGCGGCAGTCCAGATGTCACTTTTAGTAATCAACAGCCTACCTTATCCAAAATGCTTTGTGAAATAGTCATGCCTTCACCAAATGCTAGAAAGAGACTAAGGTCAGACCAAAAGGCCTTCCAATGGGAGAGAGTTCAATTTTGTTTGAACTAGCAAACTTTGGTTCCTACTTGCAATTTCAAATCTTAACTTTCAATCCTGATTTTTATAGCAAGTTCAAACCGCAGTTTTCAAGTTCAGAAAAATAGCAAATCATGATTTGCTAGAAACCAGGGGAGAGAAAGAATGGCCACGTGTGAGAGGAGGAAGTACATGAACCTGAGGTTCTCTCATTAATAGAACACCAAACCTTAGTTTTCCATTTTTTTTTTAATTATCCCAGTGTTGCAATGAGAGCAAAATGAATATTAAAGACTTTTTTATTTCACACCCCCTTCACGCACCACGCATTTCCCCATTACTACCAACATTGCCCTGAAGTGCCCTGAATAGAAGCAGATCAGGAGATGCCAAGTTCACCAAGAGGAGTAGCACTATATAGGCCATATTGTTAGATACCTGAAGTTGCTAGTGTAGCAGCAAGAAATTTGGGTGAGATAGTTGTAAATAATATGGTCTACAATGGGCAGGAGGGGTAGTTTGGAGGTAGTCTGCCTTGCCCGAAGAAGCTAAGTAGGAGTAACCCTGACCATGATTTAGAAGAGAGACCAATGCAACTGATAAATCATAGTGAGTAGATGGAGTCAAGAGGAGTTGCTGTCGCTGCTGATCACTGGGCTGTGAGAGGGCAGTCAGGGCGATAAGACACAAGGTGGAGGAGTGTTGAGGTCTGCTGGCAAGAATGAATAACACCTGGCTGATTTGTGGCTGCTCCTGCTGAAAGCTTGGATGATGTGTCAGCAAAAAGAATGATGACCACACCATGAGGGAAATGAGGAGTTCTATGAGTTTCTCATAGAACATTAATTGTAAAAACACCATTTATAAAAAACAAATGGTGATTGGTGGTAACCTGCCTATGTAAACCACCTTGAGTCTTTAAGACTCTCACTCATTGTGAGAGTCAGTGAGAAAGACAATATTATAATAATAATTAATAATAATACAATGTGGGGACACAGAAGTATTGGTGGTTAAAAACAAGTGAGGGTACTGGAAATGCTCACGTTCATCATCTAACAAATGCAGATAACAGAAATCAGTAGATGCCTACTGGTTAGTGCTAGATGCGCAGGGAGCCTTGAACCTACCTCCTAGTTCACCTTGAAGGAAGAGAGTACCCGGGGGACCCACTGTGAGTGATGAGGACCATCAGCCTGATAGCCAAGCATGGAACATCTTCATATTCCATCCACCTAGAGGGATAAACAAGTGAAGTAGGGATGTCACAACCCCAAATCTCCTAGAAAAGCATTCAGTTTGATGAGTAGATTGCAGAGGCCTGAACACTACACACTGTTCCTTTGACAGGTCAGCACTCTTTGTGGGGCCACACATAAGAACACCATAGCCTAATGCAGGGGTGTCCAAAGTTTTTGGCAGGAGGGCCACATCATCTCTCTGACACTGTGTTGGGGGCCAGGGGGAAAAAAGAATTAATTTACATTTAAAATTTGAATAAATTTACGTAAGTTTACATAAATGAATATCTTAAAGATGAACTTATATGAATGAATGAAGGTCTTGCAATAGCTCAAGACCTATTAAAGGCCTTTCCTTTGCTGCTGCTACAGTATCACAGACATGAAACAACAAGCAGTGGAGGGAGCCCTCATCCCACAGCTCACGCGACAGGTCAAACAGTTGCCCTCACACTGAGAGCAGTTGCATCGGGACGGTGTGGGCTCCAACAAATCTCCGGAGGGCCAGAGGCTTATTGGAGACTGGGGGCTCCCTGAGGGACGCATTGAGAGGCCTCGAGGGCTGCAGGCGGCCCCAGGGCCGGGGTTTGGGCACCCCTGGCCTAATGCAACCTGGAAGGCCCTGGTCTAGTATAGAGAGGTGTGCAGCCTTCCTGCCCTCTGTGTTAGGCACCACATGAGGGCTTTAGCCATGGTGAGAAGTGTGGAGGAAATAATCTATGATATCCAAACATTCATTACTGGGGCAGAAGGGGTGCCTGTCTCTATCATAGCAGATTTCAGAATACACTCACTATGCTGACCCAGTACACAATTACCCAGTCTTGCATAAAGGAATTCTAGTCTGAGTTTCTGCCTTGTAGCTGCGTGAGGCTACTTCCTTTGCAGCTGGTGGTATACTTTTCCTCCTGCTTTCCCTCATGGCCTAAGTATCACCAGTGCTATTATAATATAAAGCCAGCTTTAAAGTAAACCCAATAGATTTCCTTAATAAGCTCATTGCTATCCTGTAAATAGCATGAGGCACATTAAAAAACTTGAACCTCACTTATAGTAGCTAATGGATCAGGATATCAGATTAAGTAATCCTGGCAAAGCAGTTACGATTCATTTTAATGAAATTGTTATTTTTAGGAGGTTGTAGTCATGAAGAAGAAATTAAATTTAAAAAAATACTTGATCAGGATTTAAGGAAAATAACTTTGTAAAGTAGTTTTGTCCAGTTGATTTCTTGCACAATCTTTGTCATCTTCTTGTTTTTGTATAAGCTGATCTTAATTTCAGTGGCACTGAAAGAAAGTAACTGAGTCCTTGCCAGATCTGTCTCAGGACTTTCAAACAGGCATGTGATCAGGTGCTTAGATCTTTTGATCTTAGTTCTGTGAGGTCAGTTTCATATAATTCTTCAATGAAATGTTGCAAATGCCAGTTCTGCTAAAGGGAAGAAGCCTTACTTCTAAAAGAACGTAAATTCAAAGAGCTGAAAACTGTTGTCTGAAAACAGAGGCTCTGGGTGCGGAGGAGCGGAGTTCCACTGGTTCTGCCTCCCTCCTACTCTGCTCCCTCCCCTGGCATGCCTTCTCCCTGCCTTCTCCCTGCCTCCCTCCGCCCCAGAATGCTGCCTTTTTGATCAGATTTTTAGATTTTACATCTGTAGCCTACGGCAGCATTCAGCTAAGTAGCTTTCTAGAAAAACAGTAATTTTAATTTTTTTTGTAACATTTCTCTTTTTTTCCTTTACAGGTCCTTACATTGAAGTGCCTTGTGAAGTCACTTGCACAAGAGACATCTGCTTTTTTCCAAGATTTGATCGCTACCAGCTAGCTGTACCCTTACTTTATATGTCATCTGTTTGCCAGCTGTTTGAAAGGAAACTTACTCCAGCATTTATAGAGCCTGAGAAAACATTTGGTTGGGCACGAAAACTGCTGAATGTGTAGTTATACCTATGTAATCAAGGCCAACAAAGAGGACAAGGCTGGCTAAAATGTTATCAAGGAGTACAGTTGCATGAAAATACATTTCACAAAGTTGTGTCAACAAAACAGTCAAGGGGCTCATGTTGCTTAATAACCAGAAATGCTACTGAACATGAACACTGTTACATGCAAAAGTCTACCAGTGGCACATATTCATGACTGACATGCTTTTTGATATAAATAGCTCTTCGCTCAGTTTTGTGTGTATTGGACTCTGTAAAGCAGTTATTACATCATTGCTGCCAGGAGCTATTTGAATTGAAAGGGTTTCCTTGAATTATTGGAATACTTCACTGGAGGTGATTTCATTAATAGTCACTCTCAAAAAATCTAAGCCACTGTAACATCATGGCTTTGAATGTTGCTCCTGTAAGAGATACAAAATGGCTGACGTTAGAAGTGTGCAGACAGTTTCAGAGGGGAACTTGCTCACGTTCTGATGAGGAATGTAAATTTGCACATCCACCCAAAAGCTGCCAGGTTGAAAATGGAAGAGTTATTGCCTGCTTTGATTCTCTAAAGGTAAGAAGAAAATGTTACATGCCCTAGTTATTGCAAGAAGGAAAGATACAGCTAATTGTTCGAAGATATTTTTTATGACAAATATAATAGGTTGTCTAGATAGGTGCTTTTCAAGCCATATTATGAATATCACCAGTGGTACTTCACAGTATGTCAGGTGATACTTGGTCCTGCTGCATGATAATACTCCACCAGACCTGACTGTACTGGAAGTGGAGGTGGCTGTGCTGGCCAGTGTACTGACATCAAAGTGTTGCTGTCCAGTGGTTACGAGTCAGAAAAGCAAAGAGTGGAGGAGAGATCAGGAGGTGGCGGCAGCTGAAAATACTTCTCCCTCGCTGCAGGGATGACTATAGGGAAAGCCACCCACTCCTGCGCACAGCTGCTATCTTAGGTTGCAGCAGTGGTATTCATAAAAGTGGTAATCACAGAGGTGGTACTGGGATGGGGGCTGGTACTTGCCAAAAAAAAAAAAAAAAAAAAAAAACTGCTGAAAACTCCTGGCCTAGATTGTCAGTTTGAAAAATGGTGTATAATTTTTTTTTTGTCAAGTTGGTTGAAGCCTTGGTGGGGGGGGGGGAACCATGTACTGTACTGCTTGCATACTTGTATATGCGTAACCTTGGGTCTTAGACTCAATGACTTGGTTTGAGGCTGGGGTATTCTACTAAAGGGTTATGCGTGCTCACCTTCGGATCCCTCTTCAGTCACAAAAGAGAATAAAAGTATGATCTGACCCTGTTAACACATTTAACATCAATAAAAGAGTCATTTTTGCATGGGCACGCATATATCTTTACATACATACACTTTCTGAAAAGGTGTGCAGTGTTGCAACTTTCACTGAAAGAAGCGAAAGCCTGTTTCTGAAAAGAAACTTTTCATGCTAGATTGGCACAATTGTTGAACATCAATTTGAAGAAGCCTATATAAACGTATTTAACCAGGAAGCTAGTCTCTTTGAACTCTGTGGAGTGTGTTTCTGAGTAAACATGCATAGAATGAGGCTGCATATCCATACACAAAGTAGTAACAGAGGGGAAAATACAAAACTATACCTAAGGTTCAGTTAGGTTCCAGTAGAACCATGAGAGTGTAGCTGTTGATTTCATTTTAAAACAGCCCAATCCAACGTAACTCCCTGTGTGCTGATGCAGTGGTGGTAACACAGCTTCCACTGTACCGTGGGGAAGTTTTGGCTTGTTGAAGCCTCCTCGGGGTAAGCCACCACGGGTCAGCTTGGAGTTGCACAAGCTCTATAGCTGGTACAAGGGTGCATTGACCCATGAAGGTGGATCAGGCCTAGGAAGGGGGGTTAGAATGTGGCAGGCACCGCTGTTGCCAAACCTGCCCCATTCCTGGGCCCAGTTTGTTCACTCTCACCTTGTTCCACCCTCCCAGCCTACCTTGCACCCTTGGGGCAGAGTGTGGGTCAGGGTGGGAGGGGGAAGATATTGGTGGCAGCCATGCACCCAGAGATCCTGTTCTCCCCTTCCTGGTCTGGTCCTTCTCCCAGGAGTCTTTTCAGACTCATGCCAGCAAAAGAGCTGGTGTCAGTCTAAAGAAATCCATTAGAGACCAGGCTGTCTATGGAGAGATAAGTACACATATTTTTAGTTACCTCTCTAGACTGTCTGTTGCCCCCACCATAGCATGCAGTGTGGGCTGTGTCAGCAGTGCTTCATGCTCCGGGTTGGTGGATAGGACTGTGCCCTTGATTAAGAATGGTAGAAATATTAAAAGATTAAACCATATCCTTTTGGAGCAAGACCACAGATTCTGGCAATATCTTCTTAATGTCAGTCTATCCCTATCCATACCATACCGATTTGTATTAGATCATATTTTTGCAGTTAAATTGGGACCAAGCAAACCATGACGTGTGCAAACCATAGTTTGTCTCCAAACAAGATTTGTAACAAGGTTTGTCATGAATCTGGAAGTTGGGTAGGGTATAGGAACATATGAAGGGAGGGGGCTTGTAAGCCCAAGACATACTACCAATACCCAAGTCATGGTGTGGCCACTAAATCTGAGTGGACCATAGTTAAGTTTCTTTAAACCATAGTTTGAGGTGATGTTGGAATTTAACCTTTGCAAATAAATTAATATTTCTAAATCTTACCAAGTGTTGGCCCAGACTACAATTATATTAAATCGTATATCATTCTCTGGGAAGGAAGGCTATCATTCCTACTGCTAGGGATGCCCCTCCTCCTGGAAGGTAGGATTGGAACCTCTATGAACGAATACTCCTCCCACCTTCGGGGCGTCCCATGGTATTCCCCAGTTCTGGTTACCTTCTAGGATTGAGGACAGACCTCACCCACGCCAGCAGCTGCAGCAGCAGCAAGGAGCACCGGAGCCACATGGCGGGTGCCATCTTCGGCCCCCCTTTCCCTGTGGGAGTGGCAGCCCAGCAGTGGTGCGCTCCGCAGAGGCTCGCCGGGGCGGTGAAGCGCCCATTGGTTGCTGCTCCCCCCCAAGCGGCAGCTGAGCGGTGGCAAGGAGGCGGCAGGCAGCGGGGTCCCCCTCAACCGGCACAGCCCCCGCAGACCTCCAGTAGGCAGCTCCGCAGGCCCCAGTGACGCTGCGCCCTGCAGGAGGCCCACCGGGGTGGTGAAGCACCCATCGGTTGCCGCTCCCCCAAGCAGCAGTGGAGCGGTGGCAGCGAGGAGGCGGCAGGCAGTGGGGTCCCCCCTCAACCAGCGTGGCCCCCCGCAGACCTCCAGTAATGGCAGCTCCGCAGGCCCCAGCGATGCTGCGCCCCGCAGGAGGCCCACCGGGGCGGCAAAGCTCCCATCGGTCGCTGCTCCCCCCAAGTGGCAGTGGAGTGGCTGCAGCGGCGAGGAGGTGGCAGGTGGCGGGTTCCCCCCTCAACTGGCGCAGCCCCCCGCAGATCTCCAGTAACAGTAGCAGCGGATCTGGTAAGCCCCCAGATAGCGCGGCCACCCCTTTTCTGCAGCGGTGGGCAAGCGCAGGGGGGAGCAGGAACAGCAACGGGTAGCGCGCCAGGCGGGAGGCCCTACCGCACTCCTCACAGCATGATTACCGCAGGGGAGGCACCCCTCCCAGGCTGGTCGTGGTGAACGCCCCCCCAGGCAGCACCTCCCACATGGGCTACCTGCCCTACCCCGCAAGACAGGCTTGCTAGGCAAGGGGGGAAGTCCGGCAGACTGAGCTGACACCCTCACCTTTTCCAGTTTTTCAACTTTGCAGGCCCCCCCCATGGAGGACGGGAACCTGCAGCACCCGCAGCCAGAGCCCCAAGGTGGACGGGGGGCGTTCCAGGACTCACCTGGCACCGCAGTTACCCCGGGGGGTCATGGGCCTACCATAAGCCAGTATGGGCCAGTCCAGGGGGGGATGTCTGTGCTGCCCCAGGTCCAAATTGAGGCCATGGTGCGACGGATTCTGGGGGAAACCAGCAGCCCCGGGCCCACGGGGGGCAAAAGGAAGCGTAAATGCCCCCCATCCTCATCCTGCTCCGATTCCAGCAGCCCCAAGAAGGAGCCCCCCCCACGCAAGCGGCATAAGGCCAGGGGTACAAAGGGCGAGTCAGACAAGCCCAACCGCCACAAGCGGACCAAGGAACCCAGCAGGGCAGTCTCCTCAGCCCCCTGGGAGTCAGTCACCCCCGACCTGTCTGAGGACTCCAGGGAGGAGGGGGAGCTCACTGGTGATGATGAAGGGCCTCCAGAGGAAAGTGGGGGCAAGCTTTTCCCTTTGGACTTGTACCCACGCCTACTGGCCAAGGCAGCAGGCATCTTGGACTTGGGTAACGAAGGGGAAACTGAGGCAAGTGAAGCTTCAGAGCCTCGCAGACCCAGCTCCAAGTTCCTCCATCCCCAGAAGGCCACCACCAAGGCTGTGGTTCCCTTCCCAGACCCCTTCAGGCAGGCCCTAGAGGCTGAATGGGGGGCACCCACCAGGTCCAGGCGTACCCCACGCTCTGCAATAAACTCTGCCAGCTGACGTTATGGAGCAGCTGAAGGTCCCGGGCATGGACTCCCCGGTGGCAGCACTATCTTCCTCAGCTGTGCTGCCCTCAGAGGGGGAGGGGGGCCCCAGGGACCCTTGCAACTGACGGGTGGAGAGCGCCCTCAAGAGGGATTTTGAGGACTCTGCTTTAGCCATTAGGGCATCAGCTGCCACCTCCCTTATGACAAGGGCTCTTATGGTCTGGGTGGAGGACCTGATGACCTCAGACAAGTCCCTGTCTAGGCCCACACATAACACCCTCAAGAAGTTGTCGCTAGCAGCAGCCTCCTCAACAGATGCATCCCTGCAGGCCATGCAGTTCAGCGCTAGAGCGGTGGCTGCAAATGTAGTGGCTAGAAGTGGCTACGTTCCGACACTGGACGTAGACCAGGGCTCCCAGGCACGTCTGGTAGCTTTCCCCTTCACGGTGTCCATACTGTTTGGTCAGGCCCTTGACCCCTTGCTGGTAGAAAGCAGGGACAAGCATGAGGTGCTGACCTCAGCACACAAGGAGGCAGGCAAGTCAACAAGGCCAGGCCGGCCCTTTCGTTCACAACGCCCACATTCAGATCTAGAGGCTAATTCAGGGACTCCTCCCCCCCCCCGCAAATCCCGATGGACCAAGTTGAAATTCTTCCCTAAGTCTCGCCCCCCCCGCGGGAGGAGATTCTTCTTCCTCTTCCCACGGGGCTGCCAAGCCCACCCACTCCGCACGATGCCAGACCATGGACGGAGGGCCCCCAGATCGGAGGACGCTTCCAGCACTTCACAGTGTATTGAAGCAAGGTCACCACAGACGCCTGGGTGCTGAAGATAGTGACCAAGGGCTACTCTTTGGAGTCCAAGACCAAGCCCAGGAACCGCTTCTGGAGGGCGCCTCGGTACAAGGTGCTGGAGAAGTACCAGCGCATGCGAGTGGCGATTCGCCACCTGCTGGACATCAAAGCAGTCAAGCCAGTCCTGCCGGCACAGAGGGGCAAGGGAGTCTACTCCACCTTCTTCCTGGTCCCAAAGAATAACGGCAGCACGAGATTGATCCTCGACCTCAAGTGGCTGAACCAGTTCCTCTGGAAGTGCAGTTTCAAAAGGGCATGTGGGCCTGCTCCTGGACACTACCGAGTACACTACAGGGTCTCTCTGTCCCCGGAGAGGCGCGAGAAGATGTGGCAACTTCTGGAGACGCTGCTCGCGACCCAGCAACAGGATGTGTTGATGCTAGTCAGGCTGTTGGGCATGATGGTGTCTTGCCAGGACGTTATACCATGCCTGGCATGCTTTCGTGCCAGGGCGCTTCAGCGATTCCTTCTGTGCTTTCAGCAAGAGATAGAGAACAATGTCCACTATAAGACCTCCATCCCTCCCAAGGTCAGGAAGGAGCTGGCATGGTGGAGGAGCCACTCCAAACTGGCAGAGGGTTCCTCACTCTGCAACCCGGAGTGGATAGTGATCACCATGGATGCCAGCCTTCTGGGGTGGGGATCCCACACAAGGGGGGTGGTCGCCCAGGAAGCCTGGTCCAGGGAGGAGTCCCGCATGCACATCAACCTGCTGGAACTTAGAGCCATCTGTCTGGCACTGGGCAAATTTGCCCGCCTGATCCAAGGCCAGCAAGTTCTATAGTGAGGATGGACAATGTAACCGCCAAGGCTTACATGAACAAACGAGGTCTACGATCCATGGCCCTCCACAAAGAGGCGGCAGCCATCATCACTTGGGCTGAAGCCCATCTTGTAGCCATACGGGCAGAGCATGTGGCCGGAGTGGACAATGCCGCAGCGGATTGGCTAAGCAGGTGGCGGATCCTGGGGACAGAGTGGCAGCTAAACCCGCGGGTCTTCAGCCTGGTGAGAGAGAGGTTCGGGACCCCACTCATGGACCTTATTGCCACAAGAGAGAATGCGCAAATCCAAAGATTCTTCGCAAGGGTTCCACAAGAGGGGGCAGAGGCCATAGACGCTCTAAGCAACCCCTGGCCTCAGGGTCTTCTGTATGCCTTTCCACCAGTACTCCAGTGTCTCCTCCACAGAATCAAGCAGCTCCGGGCTGAAGTCATTCTGATCACTTCCAAGTGGCCCAGACGTCCGTGGTTCCCAGAGCTCCTACGCCTGTCAACACAGAACCATTGGACATTTCCACTACAGCAGGACCTCCTGCTCCAGGGCCCGATGGCGTGTCCTCAGCCACACCTCTTCAGTCTGACAGCAGGGAGGTTGAGCAGAGCATGCTAGTCAGGCTGGGGTATTCTTATAGGGTCACTGCCACCTTGCTGGCCTCATGTAAATCCTCCACTAGGAAGATGCCAGTCCACCTGGCGCACCTTTATTAGGTGGGCAGAGGCTAGGGGGGTCATGGCTGTCATGGCTGGGGTAAAGCACGTCTTGGCCTTCCTGCAGGAGGGCCTGGACAAGGGTCTGCCCGCCAACACACTCAAGAGGCAGGTGGTGGCCCTCGGCAGCATCCTGAGAGCGGGCTCAGGGGAATCCCTATCATCCCATCCTTACGTCTGCAGGTTCCTGAGGGGGTGGCACTGCTGAACCCTCTGACAGTACACAGGTTCCCTAGCTGGGACCTGAACAAGGTTCTGGAGGCCCTCACTCTGGCCTCAGTTACCATTAGGGAACTCACGTTCAAGGTTCTCTTCCTGGTGGCGATTACCTCAGCCAGGAGGATTTCGGAGCTTGGGGCCTTGTCCATAACCCCAAGCTGTGCATTTTCCATAAGGACCAGGTGGTACTCTGCCTGGATCGGACCTTTGTCCCAAAGGTCAACTCCCTATTTCACAGGGCCCAGGAACTGATTCTCCCATCCTTCTGATCCAAGCCGGTGCACCCCAGGGAGAAAACATGGCACACTCTGGACATGCGTAGGGCCTTACATTATTACACTAGGCGCACTAGAGACTTTAGGAAGTCAGAGTCCCTGTTTGTAACCTACAAGGGCTCCAACCAAGGCCACAAGACCTCAGTCAGTTCGCTAGCGTGCTGGCTAAAGGCGCGCATATGACTGGCCTACCAGGCCAGAGCGGATGTTCCCCCAGAAGGGATCACGGCCCATTCCCTCAGGAGTGCTGTCACCTCGGCGGCGTTCAATGGGTACGCATCCCTCATTGAAATCTGTAGGGCGGCTTTCTGCTGAAATCTGTGGTCTTTGGTCCACACCTTCACCAAGCACTACCGGATAACCACAGCCGCTTCATCGGATGCCGCTATGGGGCGCAAGGTGCTGCAAAAGGTGGTGAGGCTGTGAATGACCCCTCGCTGGACCACCCTTCTGGTTGGTTCTGGTATATCCCAGCAGTAGGAATGCCAGCCTTCCTACCCAGAGAAAATAGGAATTTCTTACCTGAGAATTCCAGTTCTGGGAAAGGAAGGATGGCATTCCACCCGCCACTTCTTCAGCTCAGGGGTTTCACTGCTACTTCAGGCCTCCCCATGGGGGGGGGCAGGAAACCCTAGCGGGTATTCTTTGCAAGGTTTTTGGGCTTGGTTGGTTGTTGTGGTTGTTTGTAGTTACTCCTACAGTCGGCTAGGTACTCCTACAGTTGGCTAGGTATTGCCATAGTCAACCCTCATGGTGGACACGCCACAAATCAAGGGCCAGGCCACTGCGGAGGAGCAGGGGGGCATCAGGTCTTTTCCTGCTTGTTGAGTCTGAACTGGGGAATACCATGGGACTCCCCCAACATGGGAGGAGTATTCGTTCATAGAGGTTCCGATCCTACCTTCCAGGAGGAGGGGCATCCCTAGCAGTAGGAATTCCATCCTTCCTTTCCCAGAACTGGAATTCTCAGGTAAGAAATTCCTACTTTTGATGCTCCTTGTGTGTATTTATTAGTTAAACAGCTGTGGGGGATGCATTCAGGATTGGGACAATGGCATGAGGGGAGAGAGCATTTCCTGGTATAGCACAGTCCTGATAAAAATTGTCCTTCTCCACCCCCTCTGTAGTGGTTATCTACACAGGCGCTAGCCTTAGCCTTAGTATGTTGGCAATAAAGCAAAGCATACTTTGCACATGCGCAGAGCAAACTTGCGTGGCCTTGGCGACATGCTGAGTCTGAGGCTCTGTGGCCTGTCAACAAGGCGATGTTATAAAGAATCATATCTAGGAATGTGATTGTGGTTAAGCTAGAAAGTCAGCTGGTTACAGCCAGTGTGAGTCTCAGCTTCCTCTTGGAAATTTCCCTATTACGCAGACTATTGACTCATGGTTTAGTATTGTAAACAAGATCAGAGAATGGAAAACCCCAGCCTGTTGTGAATTGTATGAGAAGGAATAAAAGGCAGAGAAGGCTGAATCCCAGAAGCTTTTCTTCTGCAACTGGCCTTCCTTCTGCATCTCGCTACTATACTTGTCTGTTGTTTTATTCATTGCTCTAATGCTTTGCTGCCTCGAGATCTAACTTTCAAACCCTCAGAGTGCTTCTGCTTTTAGCACTCTCCCATCAGGCCACAAGATATAGTCTTGTGTGTCTCCCACCAAGCACCAAGGCCCTGAAAAGCCTTGGGTGCTCCCCAGAGCAGCATCTTGCGCTGCTACACCCCTCTCCATTGCTATTACACCTGTAAGGGAAGCTTTGATTGACTGCTTTCCTTCTGATGCTAACAGCAGTTTGAGGATGTGATTTTTGTTGAGATCACAGCAGAAAATGGTCAGATAACGCCTCTCACCTGCACTATAATCCAGAATCTAATTCCATCCCTGCTGCAGCTGCTTTTTTTGTTTAACACACACACACATAGCCAAACTGCAGGTATAATGGACCTTAGGGGGTCATACTAGGGTGCTATGAGAAATAAATTGATGAAATAATTAAAAGCTCTTCTGAGCCCACAATTCTCAGCTCAGACACGAAGCCCAATGTATGTACAATTCACCAGCCATGCCACTTTCCCAGCAGCCTCCAGTAGGGGCATGGAATTCTTATATATTGTCTTATACATTGTGATCAAATTCATTAAGACCACTTTCACAAATGAGGCTTAAACTGGTTTTGCATTTAAATCTTTCCTCAGTGCAAATATAAAAATTGCATTGACTGGAATATATGTTCAGTTATTGTTCTGGAATCTCTCCTGCATTAACATGAATTTCAGAAAGCGCAAGAGGCTTCTTACTGTCATATATATAAAAACACATACTTTAATGTTAATGGTGAGTAAGTATGAGTATATTTAAGAAATGCTTCTTAAGTATTGCAGCTCTCAAACATCTGGTGTTTATCGTGTGTGGCTCTTATGTTAAGCAAGTTTGTCCACCCCTGATCCAGTGGGTTTTCAGGAACCCCACTGCCCTTAGCATGGACGTGAGCAACCAAAGAAGGGAATTATGGCTCTTTCCAGGGTCTGGCAGCAATTGATTATCGCACTTAAGCAAACTACAGAGATGAGTTGGAATTTATAGAGAACTTAGGGAAGCAGGTGAGAAGTGGCTTAGCTCAAACTTGCATATTCGTGGCTGGCTGATTTTGATAGGATAAGGTGATGAAATGCAGTGACAAAACCTCAACTCCATTACTCAAGATTCATTTTCCTCTCTGGGAATCTGTGGGTGAAAACTTACTTTTTAATGTAGTGGGCTCTCAGTTTATATCTGGTAAATAATTATAAAGCTTGATTTTTTAAAATTTGATATAAAAATAATTGTGATGCAAAAAGAAGCTCAGCCAATATATTTCCACGAGTCGCGCATTATATGTCAATGAGCCATATGTGGCTTGTGAGCTGTGGTTTGGCCATATCTGCATGAGATTATATCCCCTGCTCTCAGATCATCTAAGTTTTAAGATCAGTATGTAGTAAGAATATGCTCATTCCTATACATGCTGTTTTTATTGTAATGGTTGTTTGTACAAGTTTTTAAGAGTCAGATTCTTAGTTTTTTTCCTTCACACATCCTGTTTAACTTTTAAATAATGTAATAAAAGGCTCAAAAGGTTTGATTCTAGTTTAGTTTGGTCCTTTGGTTAGTATGTAGTTCTGTCATGTTTTCAAGGAATTGCAAGCACTTTGCCTTCCTTGCGCGCTTCTCTCTCTTTGCCACACTCCCAGGATTAGGGGTTTATCTGTTATGTGTTTTTCCTCTCCTAAAGACTAAGGTTGCAATCCTATCCACACTTACTTGGGAGTAAGCCCCACAGACTACAATGGGACTTACTTCTGAGTATAGACATGAATAGGATTGGTCTGTGAAGTGTTTAGATTCATTTATCAGTTATTGTGCATGTATTTATGTTACTGTTACGATGCATGTTGGGGAAAACCCTGGAAGCCAGTCGATTTCTAAAATGTAGGGGCAGAGAATAGGCTCATGATAACCTTCCTTTAGGAGATTTCTGAGTGTGTCTAGTCTGAAGTGTGTGTATGTTTAAAAGGAACCTCAAAAATGGCTCTCAGAAGAAGAAAAGGTCCCTTAAGGAAAAGATATCAGCTTTATACACGGCAAATCCTTAACACAAACAATTGCCTTGTCATTGTGCACTATTAATGACCTTAATCCCTGGATTATTGTATTGAATTGTAACATCTTCTTTGGAGATGCTCTAGTTCTGCACAGGCAATGGAAATGAACATCTTTGAATAATGCTGCACACCTGCCCTTGGCTCTCAGCCCCCATGAGCTGCATATAAGCTCTTTACTGTTCAAAGTGCTATGTCTTTCTACCCATGCACCACCTTAACATCATCAACTTGCCAATTCCCATTACCCTCTTTTTGACCTGTCCTCCTTTGTTCATCTATTGTGATTTGAAGAGCAACCTTGCCTCTTTTGTGTTCTCCTACAGCATAGGAGAAGAGTTGGCACAATTAAAGAGTAAATTGTTGGCACAATTAAAGAGTTGGCACAATTAAAGTATTTATTAACAGTAAAAATATCCAAATGAATGAACCGGGGGTCATCATAACCATAGTGCGCATGCACATGCACAGAATTGTTTTCTTTATCTTTCCTATAAGTAAATTTGAATGAGGATTGCAAACTTGGGGAAATCTGGGCTCAAATCACTCTTCCTGGTCAAACAAGGTCTGGAAGGAGCAGTCACATTTGTTTGGGTCTGTGAAAAAAACAAGAAAAATCTGCACATCATATAGAGTGATTTGATGAACTGGGGTGATAGAATTCTAGAATCTTCTGATTCAGACCACAGGTATGAAGTCACATTTCAGAATATTTCCATACCCCCCCCCCAAAAAAAAACACCTTGTTACATACAGCAAAAGAGCATCCTGAAGAAACTGTTTCATCGATACATTTCCTTGATTTGCTAGTTTACTACAGGAAGGGTGTT
Source organism: Tiliqua scincoides (assembly GCF_035046505.1). Taxonomy (NCBI): domain Eukaryota; kingdom Metazoa; phylum Chordata; class Lepidosauria; order Squamata; family Scincidae; genus Tiliqua; species Tiliqua scincoides. The sequence goes on from NC_089823.1 coordinate 112,991,647, forward strand.
TTCTGCATGAGGAGGATTCAAAAGTATGACTCCCCATTTGCAGTCTGGAGTAGGTCAGAATTCTACCACTTCAGCTTGCCACCTTGATCTGGGTAATATGTAGATTGTAAAGAGAGAGATGGAAGTTTAAAACAAAGAGATTCACATTGTCCTCTCCCTTATCTTACTTTCTCACTCTTTGCTGCTTTGGATAGTGGTGAGGATTCAGCAACTCTCACTTGCATACATGCTGATATAATTATTATTATTAACAGTATTTATATACCGCTTTTCAATGAAAATATATGTGAATAGCAAACATGGATATCCTGTAACATGTCTAGTTTGGCGCTTAGTTATGAATTCCCTGGATAGCTTTGGAAAGTTACCATATTTTAAAGGCTTTTCAAACTGGGGCATTGTGATGCCCCAGCCTGTGGGCCCTGGCCTATTTCTCCTTAAGGGGCAGGGGCAGTGTGGAGGCAGGGAGGAGGCAGCGGTGCAATCCCCAGGATCAGGATCCCTGAGCGGTGCAATGCCGCTCAGGGACAGGCGCTTGAGTCCATTTACCCAAGTCTCCTGCAGCCTCCTGGGGGTACGGGGAGCCCTGCGTGAACTTCTTCAGGGCTTCCCGCAGCTTTGAAAGCGAAAGAGGAGCAGTTGCACTCCGCTAAAGTGGAAGTGGAGCGCGATCACTCCGCTTTTACTTCTGAAGCTGCAGGGAGCCCTGCAGAAGGTCGTGCAGGTCTCCCCTCACCCCCAGGAGGCTCGGATAAGTGGACTCAAGCCCCTGCAGCCCCCCTGAGCGGCTTTCCCCCGCCCCGCTGCCTCCTCCCTGCCCCCACAAGAACTTAGAGTGGCTCAAACTCTTCCTGAGAGTTTGAAAACCGCTGCCATATTTCAATCTCAGTCTCTTGCCTGTAAAATGGAAACACTAGCTAACCATAAAGTGAACAAGATGGAGATTTGTCAAATCACTTGAGGGTTATAATTACTTGCCCACTGCTCAATATCTGCTTTAATTAGTTTCTTTTCACAGAAAAGAGAGTAGGCGTAGGCTGCTGTTGAAAATATAAAAAATATAAAAGTACAGAAAGGCCCTCGTATTCACAAGTGTCCGTTCCAGGACCCACCATGGATATGAAACTGTAGATATAGGAGAACACCATCTCCGTGGCCCATGAATGCACCCCTGTGCACATCCATTAATGTTGTTGTAAGGTTTACCAGGGCAGAAGTGTTCTTGCTTGTACAGGTTGCTTATAGCAACACTCAGGCAGGCTGTTGGCAGCCTGAATGCTTGAAAAAACTAGATCAATGCTAACATTCACACATCTAGTTTTTTCAAGCATTCAGCCTGCCTGCAGCCTGCCTAAGTATTGCTAGAAGTGTGAATGCTTATAGCAACCTGTACAAACAAGAACATTCTCACCCTGGTAAGCCTTTTGATTTTAATGGATAACCCCCCCCCCAATCCATAGATAACTGAATCCACAGAAAGGGATTTACTCTTAAATTTAAGGTTAATAACTGCTCGCCATTCCAAAATGAATTGAAACATTATAAATTCATTTTGGCTTGCATTAGGTGGTGAAGTGCATTAGGTGGTGAGTCCCATGAGTACCACCAGACACCACTTCAAGTACCACTGGTGATACCCATACCACTAGCTGAGAAACACTGATTTAGATCAAGAAGCCTACTGTGCAAGCCACAGAGGCCACACTAGTCTCTGCCAGCTGTGTAGAAAGATACTAGTGTGAATTGAGGTTTTGGGAAATGGAATATGAAATAAGCAATGTTTAGACTTGTCCTATATCTGTTTCCCTGAATATGGCTCAGGGGCCACTTGCGGCCCTTGGGGACTCCCAGTCCGGCCCGCAGGGAGCCCCCCTTCTCAAATGAACCTCTGGCCCTCCAGATACTTGCTGCAGCCCATGCTGGCCCAACAGAACTGCTCTTAGCATGAGGGTGACTGTTTGACCTCTTGCCTGAGCTGCAGGCCTAGGGCTTCCTACCCTGCTTGCTGTTTCACGTGTGTGATGCAGCAACGGCAGCGAAGGCCAGGCCTTTTATAGACTTGAGCTATTGCAAGACCTTCATTCATTCATATAAGTTCCATCTCTAATATATTCATTTATGTAAATTTATTCAAATTTAAATTGTAAATTAATTCTTTTTTTTTCCTGGCCCTCGACACAGTGACAGAGAGATGATGTGGCCCTCCTGCCAAAAGATTTGGACACCCTTGCTCCAGGGTGTTCCATTACAACAGAACCATTTGAAAATTAAACTTTATTAGAAACTTCAAAATGATGGTAGCAATTGTAGACTTGGAAGATATGAACTCCTTTGAAAAAAGGGGACATGGAAACAAGATGAAGTGGTTTGAAAGGGGATATGCATCCCATCTGCTAAGTCTGCTTTGGGAACAGGTTAGGAGTTTTGGCTGTGTATAAGGCTCACATTTGAACCTCGTCACATTTGAAATTGTATGACTAACGCTAGTTTTTCAAGATATTGCATATCTTTCTCAATCACACCTTCAAGTACATCATCAGCAAATACATATACAAAAAAATATATAATTTGCATATGAAAATTTTAAAACCATTGCATATTTTCTACAATTCAGACTAATTCAATAATAACCAATAATTTTTATTGTACAAATAAATTTTTAAAACATTTCTTGGTAAACTATTTTTTGCATGAATACTATTTTTCTATAAGAATATTTATACAAATGATTATATATTACATAATTATTTAGTAGGACATAGTTTGGGTTGGTTTTTTGTTTCCTTTTTTGCAGCTGTTGCAGCTCTTGAAGTAGAAACTTCAAGATGTAAGGAGAAATCAACTGGCTTGTAACAGCTTGTCTTAGTAATTATAGATTTGTTTCAAATTGTAGCCTTCTAACAGCAGAGTCTGTCATCTTGTATTGAAATGAGCAATTAAGGGTGCAACTTGTAATAAATTCAGTTGTTTAAAGAGAACCATAAAATACAACAATATGTGGTCTCTTCTTTTAAGTCTGAGATTGTAACTTTTTGTTTAATCTGAACATTCATTAAGTCAAATGATATAATCCATCAAATGTTTCCTAATTATTACAGTAATGGATTTAAAGATATTTTAGATCATTCATTTTTCTCAGAGCAAATCATATAGAAAAAAATAGGGATTGGGACTACACATGAGCAGACACATATACCTTCATATCCAAACAGTCAGAAAGGAGACTTGTTGAAATTTGGAAATGTTAGGAATATTAATATACCACAGGAATGTCTACATTCTATTTGGAAACTTGTGATGAAGTCCAGATTACACAGTGATTATACCAGGCATTATGTTTCCTAGGTTGTACTGAATATTTCAGAAATTAAGAACTATAGGGGTTGGTGGTGCATTAGGTAGCTATGTTGCCAGCATTTATTACATGCTGGTGAACCAGCTTCATGGTCATTTGTGTAAAGAGATAGTTCTTCCACTATGTTAGGAATAATCTGTAGTAATTATTTGCAATTATATGTTAATGAAGCGATTCTTCCTCACTCTCTATGGAACATCAAGTATACAATTACTTTTTTTTAAAAGTCAAATTCCTTAAAATCCTTCCTAAAATCCGTACTGAAGTAGAGTTGGTTTAGCCCTACCCCCAATTCAAAGGTTGCTTAGTGATCAAGTTGTGTGAATATTTCTTCTGATGAATGATACTTATCCATCATAATTTTACTACCATACTATCTCACTCCTATGTGAGATAGGAAAAGAATGATATCATGCCTGAGTAAATCAGTTATTTTTAGAATAGATATAATTTCAAAAGCTTTATGAAAAAATTGTGAGATCAAAGGACAAATAATGAATCATAGTTTAAGCCTTCTCATATTTTTACCCTAAATGTCTTTTGGATTTGTAGTACCAAGGTAATTTTATCACTGTATGAGTGAGGTAAATGTGAGAAAGCAGCTTGAAACAAATAATTGGCTCTTCTTGGTTTTAAGAGATCAGTTCTAGCTATGGCCATCTTAAATGTAGAAGTATCCATTTTGGCTGCAAAACTTGAGTTTGGTAGAAAGGGTCTCATTTCCAGCCCAGTCTAGTTTTTGATTTGGTATGTCTGTTGAGAACAAATCTGGTGTCTCCTTAACCACTCTCTCGTCTTCCTTCTGGACAGTTTTGTAAGTAGTTTCAGAAATGAGAAAAATTGCTTTAATCATATCTCTACCAGCAACTTTCTTTCTTACCACGCTCCTACACTATTTTGATGAGGTACCAATAATACAGATTGCCCCTAAGCATGTTGGACACTATGTGTCTTGCAGCGTGATAAAAAAACTAGGAGATGCCAAGCAGGCATGCCAGTGGGTGGGTATGAATGAACTGAGATTTAACTGAGTAACTGCTGCATACCTCTGATGGTCATCGTCAAGGAAATTCTGGAACTACAAGAGAACTTTCACAATACATGGGAGAAATGAGATACAAAGATGAGTTTCAGTAAAAATTCTCTTCTCTACCTTTTGCTCATTTGCTTAATATGCAGATGAGAATTAGTAGGAAAACTTTGCTTACCTTCTTTTTTTCTTCTTTCTTATGTGCTGGTGAACTGTACTTGAGAAAGAATATTTCTTCAAACACTTTCTGAGGGACTACATACATACATAAGACCTTTATTGGCATAGATAATGGAAATACGAAACAACAACCAAACATTAAACATTCAGAACACACACACAATAAAATAAAACACTCGTAATCATCCAATACCCCCTCCCCCCATTCACCATAATATAGCGGAAGACCCAGAATTCCGTCCTGCCAGAATCCCAGAAACAAAGTTGGCAACCTTGTCAAGAGAGTCAGTTTCCTCTATGGAAAGAAGAGTTTGTAATTTAAATGAATCCTCCCAGACATCTGAGGGACTAAAGGCCCAATCCTAACTGGTCCTTGGGCTTGCGCCGGCCTGAAGGTGTCATGAAAGTGCCATAAGGCACTTTTGTACCACTGGGAGAGAAGGGAGGCTCACATGGGTCCTAAGGAACTGGGGCATCAGTCAGTAAGTGCTGGCTGAGTCAGGCTGATTATGGGGCTTGGGGAGGACAGGGGGGGTGGAATGAGGGTGTTTCAGGGTGGGTGGCAGGCAGACGTGTGGGCAGGCCAGGGCTCAGTTGGGTGTGTGGTCAGGATCCAGTACTTAAACTGGATCCTGACCTCACTCCCGGTAACCTGGTGCAGTACTGGGCTGCTTGGATTGCAGATCTGAGTAGCTTCATTGGGGCTGCTGCCATGTTACCTGGGGTAAGGGGAATAAATTCCCCTTGCCCCAGGCTGAGTCACAGGCTGCCGCAACCCGTGCTAGATACGGGACAGGCCAGTTGGCCTGCCCATTCCAGCGCAGGTTAGGATTGGTCACATGGTCATTGGGGACACACACCTCAAGCCTCCAAAAGTAAGGAGGGCTGCTCCCCTCTCCTCCGGAGGGTTGTCTGAGCTTCCTAGAGGCAGCGCATGTCTGCATGCTGCCTCTGCAAGGCCCAGTCTGAGGGAAATGTCTCTCACGCGAGTCATGCGATTTCCCTCGGTTTGAGCTCCACAGAGGCAGGAAGTGGACGCACGCTGCCTCTGGAAAGCTCAGACAACCCTCTGTAGAGGAGTGGAGCATCCCCTTCCCTGTGGAGGGTCCGAACAGCATCAAGCGCCGCTTGATGACAGATTGCAGTCCCGATCCCTGTCGTTAAGTGGCACATGACTGTACTTTTAAAACCTCCATAATGTAAAAAAAAAAAATCTCACATTCATCCACTTACTTTATATAGATTAACTTATTTAGATAGTCTACATACAGTTAAATCCTAACTCAGGCTGCAATCCTATCCATTCCTGGGTGTAAGTCTCATTGAACACAATGGGACTTACTTCTGAGCAGACATGCCTAGGATTGGGTTGTTGCTCACTGTGTGATGATGCAGCGGCACCAACACAACTCCTGCAGTATTCTGCAGAGGACTTTTAGCCTCTGGAGGCTTCCTTGGGGTAAGAGAACATTTCTTCCCCTGCCCAGTTGTAAGCTCCTGTCCACCTGCTGGGGCAACCTGGCCCAAAGTCAGCTATATCACTGGCCCAAGTCTACAGGGACCTGGGAAGATGGATTGAGCCTGGGAGCGAGTTTTGGATTCGGCAGGCACTACCAACGCCAAACTCACTCATTTCCCAGTCCTGATCCACTGTCCTCTCCATTCCCATCGCTTCCTGGTTCCACCCGCCTCTCTCTCACCCCCTGCCTGTACTTACCGGGGCAGGCAGATGTCCAGATTGGAACTGACCGCTCACCACTTGCAGCAATGGCCAGCCTGTGTGTTACAGCATTTCACCTTTTACAATAGCCAGAAAGTGCCCTATGCCACTGGAACACTCATTCCTGTGGCCTATGGTGCCAATAATAATAATAACAATAATAACTAGGTATTTATATATAGAGTAATCTGGTCATCGGATTAATCCTCTGACTTTATTCAAGGCGGTTTACATAGGCAGGAGTTTCTAAATCCCTCAAGGGGATTTTTACAATCATAGAGGTTCTCTCTTTCAAGAACCAACAACATTTCAGATGGATCTTCCTGGTTTGGTCTCACTTCTGGCCTCCAGTTCTCCCAGGCAGGCTGACAAGTAGCTCCATCTCTCACATAGAGGGCAGCCAAGATGCTTCTTGCTCACACCAAGAGCAGGTGGAATCACTCAGCTGGGCTTGTCAGCTGCTTCAATGTCTCGCCATTCTCAGCCGTTCAGGGAGCTGCTGGTGTCCTCGAACTGGCGACTTTCTGATGTTATCTTCAGGCTAACGGAGGCTCTACCCTCTAGACCAGACCTCCTGCCCTGGATTGAACCAATGATTACGGTTGGTGTAGTATAGCGGTTAAGAGGCTGCATTGCAAAATGGGACTTCCTTAGTTCAAATCTCACCTTTGTCATGAATCCTCACTAGGTGGCCTAAAGCAAGCCACTCAGGCTTAGCGTCCCTACAGCAATATAGGGATAATAGTACTTGCGGACCTTACAGAGTTGTTGCACAGACAATACCAGGATGTGCTTTGCACACAGAAAGCACTATATTAATGTTAAGTGTCATTATTACTTGGATATTTTACCAAAATGTTGCTTTCTTCCCTTTGTTTGAAAAGACATTTTCTGCCTAGATAATGAAGGGCGCATCCAATAAAAGAGAGCCTCTGTATATTGTTCATAATACAGTAATGCTCAGAGACTGTCAATGAAATCACACTTGCATTGTGCCAGGCACTTGCTACATATGTAGGAAAAATTGGAAATCTTTCCTCAGAGAAAGCATAGCTATTAGTATTCACAATTCAGCCAAAGTTAAGCACTTCCAAGACCCACAGAAACAAACAAGACTTAAAAGTACAGTATTTAACTTAAGCTGAGTTGTGTGCTCTGTAACTCATATTGCTTTAATCATGCATCGCATTTTACTATCTCCTTCCTTTTATCTTCCTTATAACATTAAAAAGGTGGCAGAGCAGCTTTTAAAGTGATCCCTGGGGGAAGGCTGACAGGAGCCGAGGGGCATCCGGTTCGGGACTCCTCATCCCTATGGGACGAGGATGGGGAGGTTAGAAAACAACAAGACAAAGGCAGAGTAGGAGAAGAAATTGGGAATGGTAGCGTGATGGGATGTGATAGATGCTTTGGCACAGTGAGAGGATGCGGGGACAAAGGAGCGAATAAGCAGCCCATCCTGGGGCATTCCATGTACAAATGCTTTTATGCGAGTGCCCGAAGTCTCCAAGCAAAGATGGGAGAACTGGAATGTCTGGTGACAAAGGAAAACATTGACATAGTGGGCATAATGGAAACCTGGTGGAATGCAGAGAATCAGTGGGATACTGCAATCTATAACTCTACAGGAGGGATATAAACTCTACAGGAGGGACAGGGAGGGGCTTGTTGGAGGTGGGGTGAATGTTAAGGAAGGGATAGAATCCAGCAAAGTAGAGATTCAAGGCAGATCCGACTCCACCGTAGAATCTCTGTGGGTTAAATTACCAGACCTGTTGAGCGATGTAATACTGGGGGCATACTATCGTCCTCCAGACGAGAAATCGGAAGGGGACCTTGAAATGAGGAGACAGATCAGGGAGGTGACAAGGAGGGACAGGGTCGTAATCATGGGGGACTTCAATTATCCTCATATAGACTGGGTCAATTTGTGTTCTGGTCACGAAAAGGAGACCGGATTCCTTGACGTACTAAATGACTGTGCCTTAGAGCAGCTGGTCATGGAGCCCACCAGAGGACAGGTGACTCTGGATTTAATAATACACAGGACCTGGTTAGAGATGTCAATGTTACGGAGCCATTGGGGAACAGTGATCATGCTGCGATCCGTTTCGACGTGCACGTCGGGGGAAGAATACCGGGCAAATCTCTCACAAAAACCCTTGACTTCCAACGGGTGGACTTCCCTCAAATGAGGAGGCTGGTTAGAAGGAGGTTGAAAGGGAAGGTAAAAAGAGTCCAATCTCTACAGAGTGCATGGAGGCTGCTTAAAACAACAGTAATAGAGGCCCAGCAGAGGTGTATACCACAAAGAAAGAAGGGTTCCACTAAATCCAGGAGGGTGCCCGCATGGCTAACGAGCCAAGTTAGAGAGGCTGTAAAGGGCAAGGAAGCTTCCTTCCATAAATGGAAGTCTTGCCCTAATAAAAAGGAACATAAACTGTGGCAAAAGAAATGTAAGAAGGTGATACGGGAGGCCAAGCGAGACTATGAGGAACACATGGCCAGCAACATTAAGGGGAATAATAAAAGCTTCTTCAAATATGTTAGAAGCAGGAAACCCGCCAGAGAAGCGGTTGGCCCTCTGGATGGTGAGGGAAGGAAAGGGGAGATAAAAGGAGACTTAGAGATGGCAGAGAAATTGAATGAGTTCTTTGCATCTGTCTTCACGGCAGAAGACCTCAGGCAGATACCGCTGCCCGAACGGCCCCTCCTGACCAAGGAATTAAGTCAGATAGAAGTTAAAAGAGAAGATGTTTCAGACCTCATTGATAAATTAAAGATCAATAAGTCACTGGGCCCTGATGGCATACACCCAAGAGTTATTAAGGAACTGAAGAATGAAGTTGCTGATCTCTTGACTAAGATATGCAACTTGTCCCTCAAAACAGCCACGGTGCCAGAATTTTGGTGGATAGCAAATGTCACGCCTATCTTTAAAAAAGGAAAGAGGGGGGACCTGGGAAACTATAGGCCAGTCGGTCTAACATCTATACTGGGTAAGATGGTGGAATGCCTCATCAAAGATAGGATCTCAAAACACATAGACGAACAGGTCTTGCTGAGGGAGAATCAGCATGGCTTCTGTAAGGGTAAGTCTTGCCTCACGAACCTTATAGAATTCTTTGAAAAGGTCAACAGGCATGTGGATGCGGGAGAACCCGTAGACATTATATATCTGGACTTTCAGAAGGCGTTTGACACAGTCCCTCACCAAACGCTACTAAAAAAACTCCACAGTCAGGGAATTAGAGGACAGGTCCTCTCATGGATTAAGAACAGGTTGAAGACCAGGAAACAGAGAGTGGGTGTCAATGGGCAATTTTCACAATGGAGAGAAGTGAAAAGTGGTGTGCCCCAAGGATCTGTCCTGTGACCGGTGCTTTTCAACCTCTTCATAAATGACCTGGAGACAGGGTTGAGCAGTGAGGTGGCAAAGTCTGCAGACGACACCAAACTTTTCCGAGTGGTGAAGACAAGAAGTGATTGTGAGGAGCTCCAGAAGGATCTCTCCAGACTGGCAGAATGGGCAGCAAAATGGCAGATGCGCTTCAATGTCACTAAGCGTAAGGTCATGCACATTGGGGCAAAAAATCAAAACTTCACATATAGGCTGATGGGTTTTGAGCTGGCTGTGACAGATCAGGAGAGAGATCTTGGGGTGGTGGTGGACAGGTCGATGAAAGTGTCAACCCAATGTGCGGCGGCAGTGAAGTAGGCCAATTCTATGCTTGGGATCATTAGGAAGGGTATTGAGAACAAAACGGCTAATATTATAATGCCGTTGTACCAATCGATGGTAAAGCCACACCTGGACTATTGTGTCCAGTTCTGGTTGCCGCATCTCAAAAAAGACATAGTGGAAATGGAAAAGGTGCAAAAGAGAGTGACTAAGATGATTACTGGGCTGGGGCACCTTCCTTATGAGGAAAGGCTACAGCGTTTGGGCCTCTTCAGCCTAGAAAAGAGGCGCCTGAGGGGGGACATGGTTGAGACATACAAAATTATGCAGGGGATGGACAGAGTGGATAGGGAGATGCTCTTTACACTCTCACATAACACCAGAACCAGGGGTCATCCGCTAAAATCGAGTGTTGGGAGAGTTAGAACAGACAAAAGAAAATATTTCTTTACTCAGCGTGTGGTTGGTCTGTGGAACTCCTTGTCACAGGATGTGGTGATGGCATCTGGCCTGGATGCCTTTAAAAGGGGATTGGACAAGTTTCTGGAGGAAAAATCCATTACGGGTTACAAGCCATGATGTACATGTACAACCTCCTGATTTTAGAAATGGGCTATGTCAGAATGCCAGATGCAAGGGAGGGCATCAGGATGAGGTCTCTTGTTATGTCTCTTGTCCCTTTAGGCTGCAGCAGCCATTTACATACACGTTTACTAGTGAGTAGGCAAACATGCCTCAGCTCTTATTAAAGACCAGGCTGGGGGAATGCAAAGCCACCAGAATGGTACCAGTCCAATGAACATTCCAGAAGGTGGCCCCTCCATCATAGTAAACAGGATAAAAACAGGCTTAAGCAGCTGGTAAATTGAAACACTATTGTTTTTGGCTTGCAAAGCTAGGTGGGTCCCGATAGAGTGTTGTTTTAAAAAGTGGGTCCTGGTGCTAAAACATTTGGGAACCACAGTTCTACAGCATTTTTCAGTTTACATCCTGCTTTCCTACAACTCTGCAAGCTAAATTAGGCCCCTGTTACTAAGCATATATTTCATGCTAACAGTGTGCTTGGCTAAAAGCTTGTGCTTTTTAGCAGATATTAAAGAGATAGGAATATAAAAAATTCCTACGCCGGCACTGAGTGTCACAAACACACCTGCAACACTCAGCGCTGCTGCTGGAGCTGGCTCAGTCTGTACTGAGCCCAACACCAGCCGGAAGCCTGTCACACACCGCCTGGAGCAAGGGAAGAGCTCTGGGAAACAGAGAGGTCAGTTGGGATGTGGGGGGGGCAGGGGGGAGGAACCAGGATTGGCGGAGCAACATGGCTGGTGCAGACTTGAGCAGCCCCATTGTGGGGCCTGTGTCCTACCCAGGGGAGTGGGATGAATGTCCCCTTCCCCTGAGGAGACACCTGTAGCCATTTTGGCACTATGGTGTCCATGCTATGGTTTAAATCCCCACCACCAGCCTTTATAGGAAATCAATATGACTTGCATTTTGACACATGGGATATGCTGCAAAATCAGCTGGTAACAGGAAACTGGTTTCCCATTATGAGAAGGAACCTCAGAGAGCCCGTCATCTCTTCTTCTCCTTTGTATAGGAGAGTGGAAGCTTCCATGTTTATTTTAAAAACAAGTTGCAGATCCACATTATATATGAACCTGGGGATTGTTAACTAGAGGGTTAATAGATGTTACTCCTGCTAACTGGGCAAAGAGGCACTTTTTAAAAGTGGTGTCTTTATATATAGTAGGGAAAGAGCAATTGTCCATCTGCACACTTCAACATGGCATCTTTTCCAGTGGGGGCTGTTAGTGTTTATTTTGCACACTTTTCTAGATTGTGCGCTATTTGGGGACAGGGAACAATTTATTTAGCTATGTAAACTGATTTGTGAACTACTTTTTGTTGAAAAGCAGTATAAGCATCTTATATCCGTGGGGGGTATGTTCCCCCCCCCACTGGATACCAAAACAGCAAATAAAAAGGGACCCTATACTTACTGTGGTGCCAAGTACTCATGTCTCTTCCTTTGCAACCAGTTATAGCAGGGGTGTCAAACATAAGGCCCGGAGGCCGGATGTGGCCCGCAGATGCTTTATATCCAGCCCTCAGGCTCTCAGCTGCTGATCAGTGCTGAGATGTTACTGCTGAAAGGGCAGCCCACATGAAAATTGTGCTCTCCTGTCTCTTGAAATATGATCAAGATATGCACAATTCCATTTTAGATGAGAGTTCCACTTACGGAAGTGACCGTAAGTAGCACAAAGTGCTCTTGACCGTGAGAGGTCAAACAATTGGCTGGCATGTTAAGAGCAGTTACTTCAGGCCAGCACGGGCTCCAGCAACTCTCCGGAGGGCCAGAGGCTCATTGGAGACTGGGGGCTCCCTGAGGGCCGGATTAGGAGTCCTCGAAGGTTGCAAGTGGCCCCAAGGCTGGGATTTGGGCACCCCTGCTCTAGGGGATAGACCAGAGAAATGTAGTTCTACTCTGTCCATCATCAGATGCCTTTGAATGTCAATGGAACAGAGGCAGGACATGACTGATTGCATTTCTGCAGCAAATAGGCAGCTCCTAACCTTCAGCTCTCTCTTCCTTCACACTACATGTCACAGCCAAGGCTCCACTGTCTTGGTATTTCATTTCTGCTTCTCCATTGGCTGAAGTATTATTTTGTTATGCAACTGTTTATCAACTCCATAAACCTAAACATGATACAAGAAAATAAGTCCTATTGATTTTAATGGAACAAGTAGTGTGATGAGGATAGGGATTTGCCTTGAACAGAAGATGTGCATCCAGACAGTCATTTGATTTCTGTGAAACACTCAAGCACTGCCTTTTTTATTTTTTTAATATTTTGCTGTATAGCACCAGGCTGTTGTAAAATTTCCACAAATTAAATAAGAATATAACATTTTGCAGGGTCGTTGCACGAGGGAGAATTGCAAATATCTTCATCCACCAACACATTTGAAAACGCAACTAGAAATTAATGGTAGGAACAACCTGATTCAACAGAAAACTGCAGCAGCAATGCTAGCACAGCAGATGCAATTTATGTTCCCAGGAACACCACTTCAGCCAATGGTAAGTACCTTTAATGAATGACAACCAATCAGTACCACCTTCCATAACCCAGTCCCAACTAACTTGACAAATGCACTTTCAACACTTTTCCCTCTTTTGCAGTACAAAATTGCTGTTGTAAAAGATCCTGGATAAAACTTGCCAGATTATTCTGTACTTTTAAGAAAAGCTATATCTTCTATATATCTTCCATCAACTGATTATATTAAAAGTTTTTGTTCTGTGAACCAAAGTCTCTTCCATTTTAGATGAGAGTTCCACGTACGGAAGAGGTTCTTCCATGAATGCAGCTCTACTTCTGTGAATGGAATCACCTTCTATTTACAAAGCCAGTTGGATTTAACTTATTAATGTCTTGCAACTGTTTGGGAATCTTTCAATTTCAGAACAATGCAATTTGTTCGTAATTATGTTACTACGAAATCATATACACTGTAGTCTAAACCACAGAGCTGCAGCTAATCTGCAAAATTTAGTGATGACAATCTGCATAAGTTAGGGCCTGATCCTATCTTGAGTCAGCGCCGGTGATAAACCAGCTGGGTAAGTGAGTAGGTGCTGGGCCTCAGCAACAGGAAGATTACGCTGGAGTGACTCCAGCTGTAAGTCCTCCTGCCAGCTGGTGATGAAACTTTTCAGGGTGGGGGATGGGCAAGGGAGGCAGGGAGGGGTGAAACTGGGCAGAGAAAGTGGGCCAGAGGGAGGATCGGGCCTGGGAGGGAAGTGGGGATAGCAGACCAAATCCTATGCCCTCTTCCTGACTGGAAAGACCGACACGGGATTCCTGGGTTCTGTACCAACTAAATAGCTTGTGCAGCTCCCAGGAGATGTATTGCCTCTGACTGCATTCTACCCCGGGTAAGGGAGCAAATGTAACCTTACCCCAAGGGGACTTCAGCGGGCCCCATAGGATGCAGTGGCAGTTATTTTGGTGTTGCTCCTCTGGGAGCCACCGGGATTTAGGATTGGGCTGTTCAGCTCTAACCCTTTACACATATACATAGGAGTAATGGCCATTGAAGTCACAGGAATACACCTTTGAGTAGACATATATAGGATTATGCTTATAATGTATGTGATTAGTATAATTTGCATGTATTCTTTATTAAAGTAATGTATATTGTTAGTTTTGTTGCTCTTATTTCTGAATCCTTTTTTTTTTAAATTATACCAGAAGATGAAAATTCTAAGCTGATTCAGAAAAATGTTGATTAAAATCTTTTCACATAAAGGTAAAAACACACACACAAACACAACCAATTAGCAACTTTTTCCTTGCTTCTTTGTAGTTTGTTTTGTAGCATTTTTGTCATCACAATTTCAGACACATTTTATAGATTTGATTTATTAAATTTAGATACTACTTCCCAGACCAAGTCTGCAGTCCTATATATACTTACTTTGGTTCATTGCATCCCATCAAATGCAGTGGGATTTACTTCTGCGTAGATATGCATAAGATCACACTCAAGCTCTGTGAAACAAGTATGAAGACCTAACAGCTTGGAGTTCATTATTTTAAATGCTATTTTATTTACCCAGGAGAAACTGAATTTGGAAAATCAAGGGGAAATGCGTCTTTTAAAATTTAGAATATAATTTAAAAACTCATACATTTGGGGCAGCTGCAGTGGGGTTACTTAGTAGTGGATATATGTGCCGATTTACAGAACCGTGATCATTCCTGTTGTGATACAAGTATATAAATTGGCACAGATGTTCTTCTAGGCATCATGAACAATTTCAGATGTGGAACCGTTATCAGTTCTCATTATTTCCATTCATTGTTAAAATAGCTGTCAAATTAATGATGATATGTACCAATTTACACCAGGATTGTTCTGTGATACAGATGAAACAAACATCATCTATTTGTAACCTAATTTTATTCTGGCATAACATAATAAATCTGATTATAATCTTATAAATAATCTCAGATGTGGAATCAAAGCCAACTCTGAATAAGTCATTTTTCAATATGACTGCCAGGATGAGACACATCATCCCATGCAATAGACCTAAAAATTGTGATTCTTATGAAACTCTGTGTACTAAAAGTGACAAGATTATTCTGAATGTATGTATATGGAATACCCTATGCAAGGAAATGGCTCATTCACCAGAGAATGTATACAGCATAGTCATGAAGATTGCTGATAATCCAAAATATGCTTTTCAGTATCTACCACCTTTCCTCCAATTATATTGTATACAAAAGCTACTATATGAGTCCTTTAGCCTAACTGGAAGCACTCAAGTTTTGGTACCATCACGTGTAATAAACTGCAGCTCTGCTTAATTTCCTAACTTTAAAATATTCCTTGCTGATTTCCACAAGGGCAATGCCAAATATGTTCTGCTGTGACAACTACATTTGGTGATTTATAGTTGTTTACTTTGCTGCATGTAAACATATCCAACCATTCAATATTTTTTTAATGTGATAATTTACACTCAGTCACTACCAGTGCAATCCTATGCATGTCTACTCAAAACAAAACCCCATTAAGATCATTAGGACTAACTTTGAAATGTATGTGTATAGGCTTCAATTCTATCCATACTAGCTTGGGAGTATGTTCCTTTAAACTTTGCTGGGCTTACTTCTGAGTATAGGATTGCATTGTCTATTAACTCCAAGAATCTTTATGCTGAGCCGTTTATAAAATGTGAACCTTTCTCTATTTCTAATGGCAACAACTTCTGGAGGGGTTTCCATGTTAGTCTATTGCAGTGCCAAATTTTTTTAAAAAACCACTACTGTGCAACTTGAGACGCCTTCAAGACTGACACATTTATTTCAGCACAGGCTTTTGTGATCAAGAGTCCACTTCATGAGAAATGCAATTCTGTATTGTAACCACTAATCTTGTGCACACTGACTACTATCTTCTTCCAGCTCCTAAAGGGTACATCACTTGGAAAACATGGCTACCACCTTTATCACATTGTTAGATCATCTTTTTTTCTCAAGAGACTACCCAGGAGGCTTAAGCTTTCAATCCTTCAGTGTATTTTTTAACCCAGTTAATCTGCATATTTTTTAATACCTTGACAATTATAATTTGCCTTATAGTAGTCATCAGTATTAAGGGTCTACAAATTGCCTCTCCAATTCTAATACTACAGAGATCTCAAACAGTACATGCAAGGCAGAACTATATTGCAAGAACGATATTCTTGCAAGAGTTCTGTGCGTGCAAACTGTATGCCATCGAATGCAGCAATATTTGTATTGAATGAATAACCTATCATTGTAGACCCAATGAGTGCCAGTTAGATTTCAATCTAATTTTTTTTTTAAATACTTATCTCCAAGATTTGTGACAAAGCTTCAAGTGGCAAGGAAGAGGCTGAATTAGGCCGCAATCCTATCCACAATTTCCTGGGAGTAAGCTCTATTGACTATAATGGGACTTAAGTAGGCAGGCATAGGATTGAGCTCACGCTGTGAGTAACTTTGAGGTATTCCAAATTGGAAAGTGACAATGCGCATCCAAGTTAAACAAGTGAATTTTATTATTTTTAAGGCAGGTTTTCATGTTTATTTTGCATCTGTTCTCTTTCTTAGCCCTCATTTCCTGTTGCGCCAACAATAGGATCCAACACGGCACTGAGCTTTGCACCGTATCTAACACCTGTCACTGCTGGGGTCGGATTAGTTCCAACTGAAATTGTTCCCACGCCACCTGTCATTGTTCCTGGAAGTCCCCCTGTCACAGTCCCTGGGTCTACTACGACACAGAAACTCCTCAGGACAGATAAACTGGAGGTATGGTGGATAATACTGGACTGGTGCATACAGCTCCTTGATACTTGATATGTGAGGATTATGATTGCCTCACCTTTTTTAGTGGGACAGTTACCTAGTCTTAGTTATTGCTGAGCAATACTGTCAGTACTGACAGCCCAATCCTAACCAACTTTCCAGCACCAATGCAACTGCAATAGAGCCCCAAAGTAAGGGAACAAAAGCTTCCTTTCCTTGAGGAGGCCTCTGTGACTGTCCACCACCACCACAGAATGCAGAACATGCCCCTTTGGCATGGCTGTATCAGCACTGGAAAGTTGATTAGGATTGGACTGAGTCAGATACTCTGCTTATGCTGCACTAACAGTGTAGTAGTAATGAAATTAGTTCTGTCACATTTTTATGTAATGTGATTTTAGTGTTGGCTGCTTTACATAAAGTTCCTAATAAATATAGAAGGTAAATTCAGTGAAAGCTCTGAGATTTGGTTCTTTATTGATCTCTGTTGTTAATTAAACATATAGCATTGTTTGCATATCCTACCCTCAGATAGTTTAACCAGCAGTTTGAGATACAATGCCTTTTTTTGAGAAGGCTGAATATCAATATTCTCCTCATAATGTTTGAAAACTGGGTTAAAATGGTCTGTTATGTGCTAAAGGAGTGCTTTGAATATATTAAAGTGCTTTGAATATACGTATATAGAACTGCTTTGAATATATTAAAATCAGAAATAGGTAAAAAAGAGAAGAGTTCCATCCCTTTGTTCTCTTTCTGATGATTGTCAATACTGTTACTATTGTGTATACAAAAAAAGGCTCACCTGTTTGTGTTGTCCATGCCCATTTCTAATGGACCCTACCAGCACCAAAGGAAAGCACATATCTGAAAAGAGTGAGAAAACATGTTTGTAAAAATGGGAATAATATATATGTAAGATACAAAATAAAAAGTAGGGCCCATTTTGTAGGTTGCAGTTAAAGGTAGATCCTATAAGGGTTAAATGTCACTGGTCAAAAGTTAATTTGCTTTATTTGTGCGTTTGCTTCTTGTTTATTTTTGTTCGGTGCATAACTGTTCCATCATTAACCTATTGATCTATGCATTATTGATGCATACTATAATGCATCATTATAGTATGCATAATGAATATTGTTTTGAACACCAGGTTTGCAGGGAGTTCCAGCGAGGAAACTGTGCACGGGGCGAAACTGACTGCCGCTTTGCTCATCCTGCAGACAGCACAATGATTGATACAAATGACAACACCGTAACTGTTTGTATGGATTACATAAAGGGGCGCTGCATGAGGGAGAAATGCAAATATTTTCACCCTCCTGCTCACTTGCAGGCCAAAATCAAAGCTGCGCAGCACCAAGCCAACCAGGCTGCCGTGGCAGCTCAAGCAGCTGCGGCAGCTGCTACAGTGATGGTAAGTGCAAGAATGCAAGGCTGCATACTTCCTGATTTTGTGGTCAGCATTGCTTAAGAATATAATTTAGCTTCAATGCTTTTCCAGAAATATGATTTTCTGTTTATTCCTTTTTTAAAGTTTTTTTTTAAGCCAGCAATCCAGCACCCCTTTATTCATTCAGTTAGTTCAGCACAATAGGTACCTTCATGGAGTACAGCTCATCATGATTGTCCCTATGTACTCTTGCTTGGTACAGTTTTTCATTTTTAAGAAAATCAATGCCTTTACATAGACAGCTTTGCTACTTACGTGATGTTCTCTGGAATACATAGTAAGAATGTGACTGTATAGGAGTTCCAGAACTTTTATTGCTATTTTTCTAGGTAAAAGTACTAGGAAAAAAGTTAGGAAGGAGGAAGAGAGGGACTGACCCAATCACAAGGGCCCCTTTATGTGCGCTTGAAGGGTTTATGCATGCTCAACCAGGCTTTTGACACTTCCTAAAGCAGCTCTTTGCAACTGTTGCAAACTGTCTTTGAAACTTCTCTAAATTTTAAAAGCAAAGTTGAAAGCACCATTATGTAAACAAAGTTAATAGCACTGTTTATTGCTGCCCTTAAGGCTGTCATGGAAATAACTAGATAAGTGTTCTGGAATGTGTTGAAAACTTGTATTCCTAGCAATTGGTTGCTATAGTGGTTGATGGGAGCAAATTCCATCCAGCAATGGGATTGAATAGATAAAATAAGCAGAATTCTCAGCTTGAGACTAGGAGCATGCATAGTACACAGAACAAAGAACCATTGTCCTTATTCTTAGCACTGAATAAATAATTGAACACAGTAACTGTGATTTGTGGCTACTGTATATGATCGATACAGACAGTCATCCAATTTCTGTGTAAAATGCCTTCCAGAAGTATAGCATGTTACAGAACAGTGTTTTCCAATCTCTGTCAGTGGATCCCAAGCCAATTTTTGGTGGGCCGTGAAATGTTTTTAAAACATTAAAAAAAAACAACTTTGCAAGTATCCTTGACCAATTTGCAGAAGAAAATCATTAGCTGGAATACTCACCTATGATATGAGGTAATCTTCATATCTCCAAATTAAAATGTCACATTTTCTGACTTTCTCTTGTAATTGATGCACATGCAAACTGTTTCAGTCTTCTGTCTGGCCTGAAAGTCCATGACAGCACATCTTGCTCTCTAGTTCAGTCTTCTTCATACCCTGGAATGACTGTAAAGGTTTGGGAGAACAGTCCTTGAACTCAATTTCTAGGGACAGTATAACAAATGTCTATACACACATACTATATGTAAGGTCACTAGCAGCCTCAAGAGCACATAACCCTGATTATTAATAATTATTTCTTTCTAGATCCTTTTTTGGTCTAGTGGGTCACAATAGATTGTCATTTTAAAAAATGGGTCCCAGTGCTAAAAGGTTTGGGAAGCACTATAGAATGTTCCTAATGGTTAGCCCCATCCTGAGCTTCCCAGTGTGTGAGGCTGCAGCGGTGCCGAAAGTGGCTGCTGCAGCATCCTGTGCTCACCAGTCAGCCTCTGCCACCTCCTCGGGAGAAGGGGATTTTCATCCCCTTCCCCGGGTAAACTGTGTAGCCCCACAATGAGTGATCCAAGGGTCGGTGTAGAAGTAAGTGGTTCTGTGTTGGGTGGCCAGCCCGACACAGGTGCTCTGGATCTGGTACAGCAAAGCTCCACTGGTCCTGCCTCCCTCCTGCTCTGCTCCCTCCCCCCCAGTACTCCTCCTCTCCGCCCTCTCCCTACCCCAGAATGCCTCCTCCCCACCTCACCCCCATGCCCCCACCTTCCTCTCTGCTGCTCGGCAGTCCGCACGACCTCTGAGTAGCAGAACTCTGGTGCTCCACTGGTGCTAGCCCAGCACTGGCCAGCACTGGGCTTGCACCAGTGGAGCACTGGTGCTAGGGCCCGCAAATGTGCCTTATGGTGCATTTGCAACAGTGCACATCGGGGGTGAGCCAGCGCATAAAGCATGGGATTTGGCTCTTCTGCAGTGGGAGCCTACCTAACCCTATCGGGTATACCAAAAAATTCCAAGGCCAAAGTCAAGCTTCTGTTTGAAAAAAAAGATGTTTTCCAATTAGCATTTGTTATTACAGCATGTCCAGAATACTATAATATGCAATAATTATGGCTACAATTCAGAGGCACCAGTGGTTTACCTGTGGTGTCACCCAAGGGCTTGTGGTGCAAAGCACTGAGTTATTTTAATGTTTTGTATGTCAGCATCTCCTCATAGCTGCTGTGTAAACTCTTGTTTATTTAAAAAAGTCATGTGAGGCTTGGGTGTGAGAGCAGCTGATAAGGAAACCATCTCAGGAGTCAATGCACTCCTTATTCAATGCACTCCATAAGAAAGTGGCTTTTCTTACTAACAGTTCTTGAAAACTGAGGGCTTAGGAACAGTTTGAAGGTTGATGTTGGGAGATTGGATGGTTTTTAAGCCATTTCTCTTTTGATAGCTTTTACAATCAAACTATGTTACAGTGTTTTATCCAATAATGGACAAGCTGCCTGAGTTCCAGATATATACTGGGTGCATCTAGAAAATGTATACATGCTTTATAGCAGTGGTTCCCAAACTAGGAGCTATGACTTCCTGGGGAGCCACAGAAACCAGCCAGGGGAGAAGTACAATCATCATGAAAAATTCGCCACTCTATACAATGTATAGGATTGTAGCCCTAATAGGGAGCCATGGCCAATGGACCATGGGAGCCGCCAGTTAAAAAGTTTGGGAGCAACTGGTTTATATTGTCACATTTATCATGCTCTAATTCACACATATTCTATGACTACACGTATACTTTGTATGGTGTGCAAACAATCAGTTCTTTGACCCAGTTAATTAATTAGTTAACGAATTAGACCAGGGGTGTCAAACATAAGGCTCGTAGGCTGGATGCGGCCCTTGGAAGTTCTTTATCTGGCTTTCAGGCTCTCCTGGAACCACCATTAGCTGCTCTCAGCTGCTGAGCTGTTCTGAGGTGTCACTGCTGAAAGGGCAGTCTGCGTGACAGTTGGGCTCTCCCGTATCTCGAAAAATATGATGATTTGTATTTTTTCTCCTCTGTCATTTGCAACTAATGAGTCCCCTGAGAGAAAACAGTGTGTGTTTCTGGTCATGACCTGCTTAACAATGTCACTTCCTGCTTAATGACATCACTTATGGCCCTCAGCAAATGCCATGAATGCTATTCAGCCCTCTGTATGAAATGAGTTTGATACCCCTGAATTATACTAAGTACTTGAAATGTTCCCCCTGGCGCCTATACACCCCTGATATTATTGACTAAGGGCTCCAGCAATGCTTGTGCTGGGATGGTTCCACACATCTCTTCAGCTGTTTCCCTTAGCTTAGATCTGGGGTGATCAAAGTTTTTGGCAGGAGGGCCACATCATGACACCGTGTCAGGGGCCAGGAAAAAAAAGAATTAATTTACTTTTCAAATTATTATACATAAACTCAGTAAAATTCATACATTCATATAATTTCTGTCTCTAATTATATAAATATATGCATTGGAGATGGAAATTATATGAATGAATGAATTTTACTGAGCTTATTTATAAGAATATTCTTATAATATAAGAATATACTTATAATATAAGATACTTATATTATACTTATAAGAATATATATTCTTATAAGAATATACATAAGAACTATGAACTGTTTGCCACGCACACCTCTTGCAAAGTGAAAACATACAGACCAAACCAGAAATACATGGAGACGTAAGTTGTTGGAGTCAATGCGGAGGTTTAAATAATGCCCTGGGAAAAGCAGAAACGCCTGGAGACATTAATTGATGCACTCAGGACAATTATGGCTGTGCTTTTGCCAGACATGCACAGGAAAGCCAGAAAAATGAAGGGGGGGTATAAATAACTCCAAAGCACACACCTCCAACATAAAGCACAGTTGCGGACCAGTGCAGGCTCAAACTGGCTGGACAGGCCAGAGGCTCATTGGAGACTGGAGGCTCTTTGCAGATCAAATTGGGGGTCCCTGAGGGCCGCAAATGGCCCCCAGGCCAGGGTTTGCCCACCCCTGGCTTGAGTGCTGCAAGTTTTCTACAGTGAAGTATGTATGAATTAGAGCTCATTAAAATGTGTGTACTTTTTTTGAGGCACCCTATATATGAACACACGCACGCACTGAGATGTCGCAATGCCCTAGCCAGGGAAACCCTGTCTCTGCTTCCTTCAGGGACAAGGTGATGGCAAAGGCAGAGACTTGGTAGTCACAATTGCACCACTGTCAGGGACAAAATTGATTTTTTACTTACCGCTGGCAGTGCTAGGGAGGGTGTGGGGAGGGTGTGGGGAGCCTATGGACTCCTCTGCAGGGTTCCCCAAGCCTCGAAAATAGCAATCCCAACACACTTCTGGTTTTGCAATAGCTACTTTTAGCTTTTCTGAAGTTTGCAGAGAGGTCCGTAGGCTACCTGTACCCATCAGTGGATTGGTGCTGCCAGGGGTAAATAAAAAATCCCTTGTGTCCCCAGAAGTGGCGCAATTGTGGCAATTGCATTGCTGTCTTCACCCCTCCCCCACAAGCACTTACAACCCCTGATCTAAAGTATGTTTCTGAGCGATTAATCATGCTGTTTGGTATCCTATTTCTTTTAAGTACAGACTGGAAGGGACCAAAAGACTACTGTATCTACCTGCTACTTGGCAGGAACAACCATACAGCAGCTTCCCATTGATCAGCCCACTTTTTTTGTGGACCTTTGCAAGCAAACAGCAGGTGCACCTCAGTACAGTGCTAACAGAGTAAAATGCCTGTAGCTGCACTTGACTCAAGCAAGTGAATTAAATCTGATGATTGTAGGAAAACTTTCCATTAAGCAGTATGTAAACAGGGAAACACTAAATATTTTAGGAAGTAGGATGAGAGTAAAAGTTTGTTGTCGTAAATAGTATCCTACATAAAGAAACTGAGAATCAGCTAGTATTTAAATAGCGATAACTTGAATTATCCCAGGATTAGTGGCTTTGCATTGGTGGAAGTAAAATGTAGGTTAAAAGGGTTTATATTGCAGTATTGCAATTTCCACCTAACGCTGCAGATCAAAATAAGAAATACTACGGAAACAGGAATATGAACTCCCTAGCCATCCCACCGAGCAACAACCTGCCCCTCCCACTTCATGCATTTCTTCAGGAGCCCCTGCAAAAGAGTCTGAAAATAGACAGTCCTTTCCCTTTAAAGTGTTCTTGTGCTGGATCTCCAAATTGTTTTTTGAAGTGTATTTATTTATTCACATTTTAATACCACCCTTCCTCCAAGAAGTCCAGAGTAATGTACAGTTCCTCACCTCCTTTTGTCCTCACCACATTCCTGTGAGGTTGGGGAGGCTGAGAGATAGTGGCTGGCCAAAGGTCACCCAGGAAGCTTCATGGCTGAGCAAGGATTTGAACCTAAATCTTTCAGATCTAAGTCCAGTGCCAGAGCCACTATAACATGCTAGCTTTCAGATGGGGAGGGGGACTCTCCTCCTCCTCCCATGCACACCTTTTAGTGTAGAATAGCCTCATGCAAGGCCTTCTGGGGTTCTACCCATATGGTACATTAGTTGCCTCATCCATGCATACCGGAACATGGCATACAGGCACCCCACCGCTGATAGGGAACTGCATCCTTGCCACCCCCACAGTGGCACAGGAACCAGCAAGCAAAGGAGGCCCTGCAGTGCTTCCCCCCTGGACCAAGGCCAAATTGGAATGGTGTATTGGAAGGGGGAAGGGCTGCCCCAGCTGTGATTCCCCATGTGACACGTCGCAACCCCTGGGTTGAGGAACACTGTTTTAGAAGACTGTGTGCTAGCAATGCTGTAAGGATCATGCTATGCTTCCAAGTGCAAAATTATGGCAAGAAAATGTGGCCCTGAATTTTAATGTCTCCTGAGGAACAATCTGTTGTTCTAAGTTTGTACACAAAGTCCAAATTTATTAAACTTTTCCATTGTTTTCAGCTAAGCTTTATTGACTGCTTAGAAAAACTGCACATGAAAAATATTTTGTTTCAGAATACAGTCAATCTATCCCTCTTTTCTTGTTACTTAAAATATTACCGCCATAGCTTGGTGGTAAGAGCACTTGCTTAGCATCCTGAAGGCCCCCAGTTCAATTCCTGGCATCTCTGGTTTAAAAATGTTCAAGTAATACAGCTGGAAATAACTGCTTGGAAGCCTTGACAGTCACTGCTGGCCAGAGCAGATAATAGTGGTCTAGAACTATAGATGGACTGAAGATAACTTCATATGCTTTTGTACTTACATTAGTTAAAGATTTTATTTAAATATTTACACTGTGGTGTTAGTAGCATGCTTTATGTTGTGAAGTTTATTTGCAAGGAAAAGTGTTACTATATCTTCTTAAAATTTGATATAGATTTTGAGGCTAAAGATTAAAAAAAACAAAACCTTAATTCAAACTGATGTGCAGTTTTACTCTTTTATGGGGTAAGTTCACAGAAACAAACCTAAGCTATTATTCCCCAGCATAAAAAAAAAACCAAACCCATACTGAATTTGATGATAAGTTAGCCATCAGATATAACATTTATTAAACATACCAAAAAAGAAACAGATTGCAACATTAATGCTTATTCAGAAGATCTGTTTCTAATATTAAACACATGTGCTCATTGCATTAAATTGCTTAAATTATTTTTAAATGGCTTGGATTTTGAATGTTAGTTTTGAAAGTCAACTTATGCTTTTTCATATGGCATAACTAACTTATCAGAAATTCTTTTAGAAAACCCCCTGAAATAACTGTGCTTTTCTATGTAGCATAAAAGCTTACTGGTGCTTATAAATGCTTAATGGTGTCTGCAAGCTGCTGTTTTAATCAACTTTCCTAAATTTCAAACATCTATATTTTACTCTCTTATATGCTTTTAACTAAGGTATAGTAGATGCATTTTTGCTTCAGTACTAATTCAAGGTGTAATATTCATCTCGATAGAAAACAAAACATTTTTGTTGTTGTGCATGCCTAGTGTTTTGTATGTTGTATATTGCATTCAGAATATTTTTTTCCTTCTCACCTATCCACAATGCAATGCCGTTCCCATGATGCACCTCTGCTTGCTGTTTACCTGTATGTTAATTCGCTTGAATCCCATTGGCCCACTGCCATCATGTGCTCGCTGCCTGTTATTAAAAGACTCAGTCGACTGCCAAAGTAATGAAGCGACCTCTCGAAGCAACTGTAGACCTGGTACTTTGACCTTTCACCTTTTGCTTTGCATGTAGCTTTTCCAAGATGCAAATAGTTTTTAATGTTAACTGAATTCTCTTGTATTATTAATTTTTACAAAAATAAATTCAGTATTTAGCCATCTCATTTTCACATATAGTTATTGCAAAGCAGCTTAATTTCTTTCCTAACAAGGTTTCATTTTAAAATATGTTTGTGTAAAAGTTGGTGAGGGAAAAAAACTGCTTTTGTAATTAAATATGCTTATTCGGTACTAATTAATGTAGTTAACAATGCAGAGATATTTAATTTTAAAAAAATTATGATGAAATAACCTTGTACTATATTAAGTCCTATTTAAAGAGAGCTCTTTTCTTTTTGTTTTAACTCCCTTTTGTCTTGAAAAGCTTTTCTTTTTCAGTTTAGTTATTGTGGTGCTATAATTTTAGTTTAATTGTACCATGCTTTTATTATAAATAACAAAAAAATGCCATCCATTCAACATTGCCGCTGTTTTGAACTAATGTGCATGGCAAGGCATCTTCTACAGTTTTTTAGTAACAACGATGTAATGTGCTAAAAGAATTTAATAATTAGAACACAGATTTTATCAATCTTACTAATCTTGTTCACTTACAGGCCTTTCCTCCTGGTGTACTTCACCCTTTACCAAAGAGACAAGCACTTGAGAAAAGCAATGGTGCCAGTGCTGTTTTTAATCCCAGTTTCTTGCACTACCAACAGGCTCTTGCTAGTGCACAGTTGCAGCAACACGCAGCATTTATTCCAACAGGTATGTCAATCTTAAGAGTATAGAAATACTGTGAGATTCTGCACAGCAGAAAGCGTTTTTTGTGTGTGTGTTACAGTTATCATTGTGTGTTCAACCAGGTGAATTTGTCACTTTCTCACCTCTCTGCGATAAAGGTGGAATATTAGCAGTACACTTTGTTTGTAATATTTTTGAAAAATATTTGGATTTCAGAAATGTTTGCCAATGCTGTCAAAAGCCTTTGTTCAAACATCTCAGGAATGTTGTATCACTTGTCTTTTTTATGTATCATAGCAGCTTCTTGAAACAGAGTGTACTCTGTTCTTGTCTCAATAGCTTTTCAGTCTTCGTGAAGTGTGTTCTACTACACACCTTTCTACCATAAATGTTTTAGGAATTAAGGAGAAAGACCCTGAGGAAGAAAGCAAACTTATTCAGATGCACTAGGAAGATGTGAAGAACATATAATTACTACCTCTGTCCTTCATGTGCATCTCGCATGACTTATTTTGCCGTTTTCTTGACCAGAGTCAGATTCCAGCTCCATACCACTTCCCTGCTAATACTCAGACTCCTTGTAAAGTTGCGACAAAATGCAAAAGTGATGGTTACCCTTTCATATCGAAAAGTATAGACAAGTGTGCTTTTAAGAGGCCATTAGCTTCACGAAGGCAAAATCTGGAATTTGGCACAGAATGTAACTTGTTGAGAATCCCCATCTAACTCCATGCCTTGAATTTCTTCCATTTCCATCCCTCCTTGCCTTCTGCAGCCTCATTGCTTGCAAAACAAATTCTCAATTATTTGAAAGCCACAATTTTGGAATCAGAATAAATTATGAAAAAAAATACATGGTAATTCACCCAGCTTGCATAGTTTATTTTGAAAGAAGAATCTGAGTTGTCTATTGGCACAAAATTCAGCTTTCATTTGTGAATCACACACCTCTGATCCTGACAATGGATAAAGGAAAAATGGAAAGGGGTTCTTTAATATGAAAAATTATGCTGAGTCATGTGTCAATGTTGTTTTTAAAACAATGTATTTTCTTATGCAAATATCTCACAGATCATCAATAACTTGTGTTAAAAACATGTTTCTGACAAATTTTATATGTAATTGAATACTAAGTGTTTCACTATCACTTTGAACTTTAGAGCTGGTCCAAATGCAGACAGTCTTAATGGCTTGCAAGAGTGGACTACTTTTGATGTGATGACACATGGAAGATTGCAGCAGCTGCCTCCATAACAAAAAAAAATGCACAATATCATTTTTCTAGTTATGGCAGTAGCTGCTATAATTGTCTGTGTATTCTACTAAAGCTGTTAATTTGTACATCAAAACACAAGTGGAAAATCTTCCAAAGTATAATGTTAGCATTGACTGTTAGAGGGAAGCTAGGCCAATATAACCTTATTGGCAGCACTATCAACCATTTCTACTGGCAGTTACTGCTAGCTGTGTAGGAATATCTTGTATGATAATCTACACGTTCCCTTCTAAAGTTGGACAAACTCATTCTGGATGAAGTAATGTTGTGCAGGATTGCATTCTTTGTGTAATGCATTTGAATCAACCATAAGGAATTAAAGTGTATATATATACTGCTTAAGTATATATTACTGATTATCAGGCTATTTGTTCTTTTTAGAAAAAGCTTTCTTATTGCATATGACTGTATTTTTAGCTCACAAGTTGCTTACCTAGGGGGGGAAATGCCCCAGTTGCCAGGCTTAGGAGGCAGCACCGTGACCAGATCCTCCTCCACCAGTGGTTTTTTTGCTGTGGTTGGGACCCCCACTGACAGTGGCTGCAGGAGCACAGTCACTGTCGGCACAGTTTCACACTGATTTGAGGGCCCATCTTCTCCCATTTAAAGAAAGAAGAGAGCATCCTCAGATTGGTGGGGAATCATGCTGATGATGGCTGTGCTCCTGCAGCCAATGTTGGTGCGGTTCCTGACCGCATCTAAAGGCTGCCCTCTCTCCTCCCCTTTTAAGAAAAGGGAGGAGAAGAGGGCAGCCCACAGAACGGCCAAGTAGCTGGACGGAAGCAGCATTTGCCTCCTATTTCAGAGGAGGCTTGCCCATTTTCTAGCTCCAAAGGTGCCTTTCTTGTCACTGCTAAGTAGTGCAAAAGGCTGGATAGGAGCTTTTTGGCACCACTAGAAGCAGCGGCCAGGAGGCTCCGATGGAGCCTTTCACACCACTCAGCAGCGATACGAAAGGCTCCATTGGAGCCTGGGCTGCCTCCTTCCTCCCTGCTTTTTTCTCAAAGGGGGACCTGAAAGTAATTGTAGTGCTATGACATCACTGCAATTACTTCCATGTCAGGAAAAGCGCCAAGACAGCCACTGTTATCTCATGCTCCTGCCAGCCTGCTAAATAACATAATAAGAATTATTAGGCTACTGGACTATAAGTTGTTCTGATAAGGAAAATGTCCCCATAGATTTCATTCACAGGCTTATGCACAACATAAGTGTACATAGTAGCTTTTAAAGCTAATCAGATTCCGCTGAATAGCTTATCCTTGTTTTTCCCCCCAATTAAGAAGAATACCCTTGCTTTTCCTCAGTTGGTATAAAAGAGAAGCCCCCATGTCTCAGACAATTTAGAGGCAATATTGTGAATTGTCAGAATGGGAAAGCAGGCAAAGCAGTACAGCCGTTTCTCCCAGAACCTTATAAAGTGGCTGTTGAAAAGTGTATATAGGCATGCCCCTGTATCCACAGGGGTTCTGTTCCAGACTCTCCTCCCCCCCACCCCGCAGATACCTGAAACCACAGTTTCAGGCAAATACCTGCCCCCCATCTTCCAGAGGCAATCCTTTACACACATACCTGGGAGTAGTCCACTGAACACAGAGGGACTTGCTTCTAAGTTGAGACAGATAGGATTGTTGAGCCCAGCAGAGTTGAGCCCAGCAGAGGCTGCTGACAGGGTTCCCCCACACTCTCTGGGGCTTCCCTGGGCCTCCTAAGTCATGAGTTTAGAGCTGCCTAGCTCAGCCTGAGCCCAGCAGAGGCCATGGACAGAAGTCCACAGCCTCTGCTGGGCTCAGAGGGGGTGCACGCAGGGGGCCTCGTGGACCCAATCTGCAGATAATCTGTATATATGGGATTCACTGATGTGACCCCCCTCCTCTGTATTCATACTGTGTAAGAACTGGGCTTGCCCGTTATTACTAACATAAGTAAAAAGGGAATAAAGAAGAATATGTCCTGGCCACAACTTTTGCTCAGATCCATAGTGACAGACTTGTAGAAGGGAACTAAAGAAGGGTGTTTTCTATACTTGGGAAAACAATTTAGAATACACAAAAACTGTCAGTTTTGTTTCTGCCTCATTTGTACCTTCCCACTCTGGATTTTGGCTGTTTCCCTGTTTTATCCCTGGGAACAGCAATAGGAATGTGACTAATGTGTTACCATTGCTTCTTGCTGGTGTTCTTGTTATGTTGGCCTGCATGACACAAGTAGTTCTTGGCACTGAGAAGAGGGAACTCGTCTCTGAAGGGGCACTCATTTCTAGAAGGGAGGAATTGTAGCTTCAGAATCCTGATCCTTAGCACTGTGAGGTAGTTAAAATCACATATCCGACCAGTAGATACACCAGTAAGAAGTTAGGAATGGCTTCCTGAAATGCTGTTGCTTACTTTCCCATGCCTCACATGTTTGGGAGAAATAAGCATTCCACATCAATATAAATAATAATGTGAAGGTGATGTTTTGCCAAATTCCCAGTCCAAGCTGTGCCTAGAGAACCTATGCCCACTTTTAGCTAATTAGCTCCCCTGTGTTCCCCAACAATGGCCCTAGTTCTGTACTGCTGGACCCCATCACCAGGGTATCTGGCCTGTTCAACCTGCAGAGGTCCTCCTTCCTCCCTTCTCCTGCCAGCAGCTTCTCCAGCCACCACAGCAACAACTTAGTCCTCAGCACATCTTGGGAGTGGCAGCCACAAACCAATCTCTAGTGACTCCAGCTGTTCCAGCGATCCTCAGAAGTCCATTTGCCCATCTGTCCATTAGTCCATCGGTCAGTCAGCAGGTCCAGTAGTCCATTAGCCAGTCCATTAGTTCTTCAATCCATTAATCCATCAGTTTAGTTCTCTCTCCTCCAAGCTCATGCCTTCTGCTCTCCAAGCTTTCTTCCTTCTACTACCCAAACCTCTACTACTACACCTCTGAACTTCCTTGTGAACAACATAAAACATTTTTCATCACACTAGTATGGTTTCTTTAGCACTAAATAAATGTTAAAATTAACAAAAGTGGTTCCACCACTCCCCCCCCTTTATTTTTTGAGTGCTTTGGTGCCACTGATGGTAGTTCAGTATTTTTACAGCCAATTAACATTCTTATATTAGAATCACATTGAGGTGAGAAGAATCACTCCCTTACGGTTTCCAAAAACTGTAGGATTCCCCCAAAGCAGAACCCTTTTGTGAACTTGCTGACAAAATACTACAAACAGAAAATAAAACCCTAACACAGTCTAACTCTTTTACTGACTAGCCAGAATTAATTTAGCTTCCCTTATTTACTCACAAAACCAGAGTGAGGCTAATTTTCCCTTAAGTCTCATTCACCAGCCAGGAAGGCAACAAAGTTCCATTCTCTAAAGGTTTTAATCCACTTCACTAATGAACCCAACCATTCTCACCTGAATCTTTTACACCCAAAGAACCCAAGCTACTCTAATACCAATGCAAGAGAAAGTAAGAACCCACATACAAGTAAACAAAGGCAAGCATAATGAAGAAAATTATAGGCTGTGAGGGCCCAATCCTATCCAACTTTCCAATGCCAGTGCAGCCACAAGGCAGCTCCCAGGAAAGGAGACAAACATTCCCTTTCCTGGAGGAGCCCTCTGTGACTGCCCCACCACCACCACAGGATGCAGCACAAGCCCTATTGCAGGGCTTTTCAAACTGGGGCATCGCGACATCCCAGCCTGCGGGCCCTGGCCCATGCCCCCTTAAGCCTGGAGGAAGGGAGGAGGCAGCGGCCCGCGATTGCTCCGCATCTACTTTCACTGCTGCGGGGAGCCCTGCTGCAGGTTGTGCCGGGCTCCCCGCACCCCCTTGAGGCTGCAGGGGCTTGGGTACGTGTACCCAAGCCCCTGAAGCCCCCCTGAGCAGTGCGATCCTGGGGATTGTGCCGCTGCCTTCCCCTGCTGCCTCCCCCCTCCTGCCCACGCAAGAACTTAGTGGCTCTCAAACTCTCCCAGAGAGTTTGAGAACCACTGCCCTATTGGTATGGCTGCACCAGTGCTGGAAAATTGGATAGGATTTGGCCCTCATTCTCTGGTGGGTATTCCTTTATGATAAGGTTAAGCACAGTTAAATAGCTATAGGTGTTTTTTTTTTTTCCTCTTTTTAACAGAAAAGGGATTATGAGGCTGAAATCCTTTACACACATACCTGGGAGTAGTCCACTGAACACAGAGGGACTTGCTTCTAAGTTGAGACAGATAGGATTGTGCCTCAAAAGCGATTTTTTTGTTCTTGCCAAATCAGTTAATGAAACATTTTGTGTACCAGACTGTGATTTCAAAATACTGTGTGGATGAAACATTATTTTTCTCCTACCCCAGGAAGTGCAGGGCTTAGAATAAATTAGTTAATGCAATTCAATAGGTCAGAGATGAAATCCACATTAAAGTGTAAAACAGTCATGAACTTGTTGAGGTAGAGAATTAATAGTTTTGAGATTGTATGGATAAAGCCTCAGATGTTCTTCTTTTGTTAAACAAGTATTTAAAATGTTCCAGAAAATCAGTGGAAAAACCTAATTTGCTTTACTGGTGTGTAATTGGTCTGAATATATTCATTGGGCAGCCAAATGCTACTATGCCTATTTGTTTGGAGGTTAATTCCACAGAATTCATTTTGACCTAACCTGAAGGATTAGTTCAGTGATTTTCAATCTTTTTCATCTCTTGGCACACTGACAAGGTACTAAAATTATCAAGGCACACCATCAGTTTTTTGACAATTGACAAGGCACACCATGCTGTTGGTTGGGGGTTCACATCCCCCAATGCCCCTACTAATAAATGATCCTCCCCCAAATTCCCACACCTGCAGACCATTCACGGCACACCACTGTGCCACGGCACAGTGGTTGAAAATGGCTGGATTAGTTCATAGGGTTGAAGAATATTCACTATGTAATTAAACTAACTGAACATAATAGAAAACTTCCGAATAAATAGATTTAAAATTGAAAGCTGTAACGTAGATTATAGTTAGATTCATCTAACAATGAATGCAGCTCGTTGTTATATTATTCAAGGTGATAGTTTTTTAAGGGCTAGTTTCTATTGCTGAAAGAAAATAATTAGTGAAATTTTTGGTGTGTGACTTTGTATTAACAATGTGGTACATATTTAGAAAGATTTGTATTACGAAATGCTTTAAAATAGCAAAGAAGCTGTGAATTACTTTCTGTAGTATTTAACTAACTTTGGCTTATCCTTGGGGATGCTTGGATCTCACTTTGAATGTTAACTCTAAACAGCTAACCTGTTTCTTCCCTTTATTCACTTTTTTTCACCTATCATTGCATGACACACAGGGTCAGTTTTGTGCATGACACCCGCTACCAGTATTGGTAGGTTTCAAACTTTATTGATCTTTTTTCTTACTGTATTCTGTCACTTCCTTTGTCTGGAGGAATTTAAACATAATTTAGATAATTTCTTCGATTTGATGGTTCATTTGGACATCAGTTTAAATGGTTAAAATTTTCAATATGTTTCTTTTTTAAAAAGAGGAATAAAAAACCTGCTGCTTAGGTGCGACATCACTTGCTATAACAATTCCACTGCAAAAAGCACAAATACCATGAATTCCAATCTGCTTTTCTGTTTTCAAAATTTTTCTCTTTCTATATTTTATATTGCTAGCATTATTAAATCATAAAATATCGAAAAAGCAGGCTAATTTCATCAGTGTTTTAAAGTGTCGTAGTGGTGTGCCTATTTCTCCTTTTTGCTGTGTTGTAAGAAAGTTTTATCAGCGTTTCCCAGAAGCACTCATCTAAAATTTTCAATAAAAAGTAATAACAAGTCTTAGACCTGATGAATATTGCACTTTGGTATCCCAATCCTATGCATGTCTACTCACAAGTAAGTCCCATTGTGTTCAGTGGGCCTTACTCCCAGGAAAGTGTGCATAGAATTGCAGCATAAATGACATTAAAGGCAGTTGTGTTAAAACATTGAAAGCTCATCTTTTCTAATTAAAAAACAGAATCTGTCCAACAGGTATTTTCTAAATTAATGTTTATGCATTTAATTAAGCTGATTTCTTATAGTTTTTCATTATCTGTTAACTTTGAACCACTCCTCTGTAGTGAATGTAGACTTTTGCTGTGTGTTTTGTAATGCTCCCAACACACAAATCAATGTATTCATAAAACTTAATAAAAATTAATTAATTTTATCTTTGGAATCAAATAATATTAGTTAAATTAACTAATAATATTAGTTAATATTAGTTAATATTATTAGTTAATAACATTATAAATAAATAATATTATAATAATATTATAAATAAATAATATTAACAAATAATATTAGTTAAATTAACTAATATAAATGACAACACTTTGTCTCAGAACAGACATTAAAATGAATCAGATGACATTTATCATTTAGAGCTGAAGAGACACATCTACAGAAAGAAAAAAGCATTACTTGACTTTTCAAAAGTATGACCAAAATTTATGCTTAAAATAAGAAGATATGAAATTAAAATCGGATTACTTTTAATAATTATATCTTTTCAGTTACCAGATTGAAAAAAGAACTTCCCTGCACTCATATTTGAGTGCAAGGTTGTTAGTGTAAACTCCTTCTGTCTGATGTTAATTGTAATCAATTGCAAATGATTGCCAATTTTAACGTAACTGTCCAAGCATGTGATGTAAATGAACTGCAGTGTCACAAGCTTTTTTTTTTTTTAGAAATTGTCCATCAAAATAGGGGCAGGGACAACATTCATATATATATAAGGCTGCATTCCTGTACCTCTGAGGTATTCAAACTGGGGCATCATGACACCCCTGCCTGAGAGCTTCATCCCCTGGTCCCTTAAGGGACAGGGGAAGGTGAGAGGCAGCGATGCAATTCCCAGGGTCGCATCACTAACAGGCGTTAAGGAGGGTGTTTTTACTTACAGAAGGCTGGCACAAGGTCCAGGAGTTCCAGGAAGCCCCGCACATTCCTCCGCACAGCTTCCTGAGTCTTAGACTTCTGAAAAAAGCAATTACAAACCACTTCGGGTTTGTAATTGTGAAACCGGAAGTGGTCTGTGATAGTTTTTTCAGTATTCTAAGACTTGGGGGGCCCTATGGAGGGCTGCACAGGGCTCTCCGCAATTCTAGGACCTTGTTTCCTTGTCCCTGGGGATCGCCTTCGCTACCTCCCCCACAAAGACTTACCTCGGGAGTTTTACTCCTGAAAAGTCTGAGAACCTCTGCTGTACCTCCTTGCTTAGGACTAAGCTCCACTGAACACAATGTGTATTCCTTTCTAGGAAATATGCATAGGATTACTCTGTAAAATTCCTTCATCCAAATGGCCAGCAAAACACAAATATTAGTGGATTTTTTAAAAAAATACATAGAAGATGAGTTTATATATTACTTTTTGTTACTGTGTCATTTGAGGACTTTACACTAGAAATATGTGTTGAAAAATTTAAAAGGGGGATTATTTGATTAGTGAAGGCAAAAGCATCTAGAAGAAAATGTAAGGAAAGAATCAAGGAAGGGAATCAAACTATGTCAGGAATCTGTACAGAGCCAAAGGAACAAGGAGATTATTAAACAGGTATCGGTGGGTTTAGTATGCTGAAATGCCTAAATACAGTGGTTCTCAAACTGGTGAGTTGCAACCCATCGGTTTGTGCAAAGGATCCCCAGATCCTTTAAGTGGCAGGGGATAGACAGGGAAGCAATTCCCATGATTATGTTCCTGTGGCGGCAAAAGGGGGTGCTTCCACTTACTTTTAAGTAGGTAGGGCTGCTGGAAGCTGCAGAAGGTGCAGGGGGTCCTGTGCAGCCCTCCGCAGTGTTCCCTGAGGCTTGGAATCTCAGGCGCAAAGCACTTTTGTTTTGCAGGAGGTGCTTTGTGCTCACTTTTACTAAATGTTCCAATACTTGGGGAGCGCTGCAGAGGGCTGCTCAGGGCTCCCCTCATCTCCTACAGCCTCCAGCAGCTGTAGGAGTAAGTGAAAGTAAGTAAGTGAGAGCACACTCCCTGGCCCCCCCTTAGCGATCCAATCCTGGGGATTGTGTCACTGCCCCAGCCTCTCCGCAAAGACTTACTGAGGGAGTAAAGCTCCCTCAAATTTTGAGAACCACTGCCTTAATATAGTGGTTCCCAAACTGCAATGTGGCGCACTCACAGGGGCACTGTCTCACCTGGGCAGCGCATTCTTGGCTGGCCCAGGATTGTGTGAGATCTTGGGGATGTGCTGGCAGCCATCTCATACTGACACAGTGCCACCGCAACTGGGTGCAGTGAAAACCTGCAACACTGAGGGCACTGTGAACAGAATAAGTTTGTGAACCGCAACCTTAATAGATAACCTCTTGCATATACTGTGCATTGTGTGTGTGCCTTTGCAGTGTTGATGTGCCCAGGGTTGCTTCTGAGGAAATTGAGGAACAGGAAACTAGGACTTTTGAAGTATCAGAATTGATTCAGTCTATTCTTCTGTCACCTTCAAGAATCAAGTCTCTTGTTCCACAGTAGGTGTTTCAGAAGCAGCAGAGATGAGAATGAACAACTATCTTAGCAGAAAATTTCTTCATTGACTGAAGTGAAAAAGATTACAGAAATAGAAATGAAATGAGTAAAGAGGAGTTTTCAGTGATCTAAGACAGGGGTGCCCAAACCCCGGCCCTGGGACCACTTGCGGCCCCACTTGCGACCTCTCAATGCGGCCCTCAGGGAGCCCGCAGTCTCCAATGAGCCTCTGGCCCTCCAGAGATTTGTTAGAGCCCATGCTGGCCCAGGTTAACTGCTCTCAGTGTGAGGGTGACTGTTTGACCTCTTGCGTGAGCTGTGAGATGAGGGCTCCCTCCACTGCTTGCTGTTTCACATCTGTGATGCAGTAGCAGCAGCAAAGGAAAGGCCAGCCTTACTTTGTGCAAAGCCTTTTTATAGGCCTTGAGCTATTGCAAGACTTTCATTCATTCATATAAGTTCATCCTTAATATATTCGTTTATGTAAACTTATGTAAATTTATTCAAATTTTAAATGCAAATTAATTCCTTTTCCCCGGCCCCTGACACAATGTCAGAGAGCTGATGTGGCCCTCCTGCCAAAAACTTCGGACACCCCTGGTCTAAGACTAAGATTATCATGGAATGCTTGAGAGTTATGTTACTAGCTGCCAAAAAGAAAGGGTGGGTTTTGAAAATACAGGCAGGTCTGGTATCTGCTGTTTCATGTATCCACTGTTTGGGAGGCCACACCCATTAACTTTGTTTTTAGTCTTACTCATACCGCCAAGGATGAATGTGTCTTGCTTTTATGGTCACTATTAGCATGAAGCTTATAGACAGACAAGCAGGCAGGAAGCCTGCACACTAGAGGAGGCAACTCAGAAAACAACTGGAAGCAGGCAGCTAGAAGTAGGAAGCAGGCAGCAGGTTACCTCAGAGTGCCAGATGCAAGTGAGTGGCACCAGGATGCAAGTCTCTTGTTGTATTGTGTGCTCCCTGAGGCATCTGGTGGGCCACTGTGAGCCACAGGAAGCTGGACTAGATGGACCTTTGGCCTCATTCAGCGAAACTCTTCTTATGTTTCTGCTTCCTGTTAACATTCTCTTAATTGTCCCCTCTATGGTACAGGCTTCCTGCCTGCTTATCACCTTCATGCTTATAGTGATCTGTAAAAGCAAGACATGTTCAACCTTGGCACTAGTGGTAAGACTAGCTAAAAACATAATGAGCACAGGGGGCTCGGAGATAGGGAACCCTGGAACACATCCTCCACGAATATGGGGGGATGCCTATAATAACAAGGTGTGTATATATGCCTAATAAAGGTTTGTTATATGTTGAACAAGGTGTGTAAATGTCAGGACATGGCAACATGTTGTATGGAGGCAGCCAGGAAGTCAGAATAGATGGGCCCAAGTTTAAGTGTCTTGGAAAACTGTAGTATGTAGTACAGTGGCACACATTGGGGAAAGTGTGCCATGGTGGAAAATTTGAGAACTCAGTGTGAGAAAATAGTTATCCAGGAAAAAATAACTCCCAACAGAAAGATTAAATGTTAGAGATATTTCATTGGTAAATAATGGCT
This sequence comes from Tiliqua scincoides, assembly GCF_035046505.1. Taxonomy (NCBI): domain Eukaryota; kingdom Metazoa; phylum Chordata; class Lepidosauria; order Squamata; family Scincidae; genus Tiliqua; species Tiliqua scincoides. The sequence goes on from NC_089823.1 coordinate 113,029,236, forward strand.
TGGCCATAATAGTGAAACCATGAAGCAAATGAAATGCAGGCAGATTGTAAACAATTGCATTATGCTTGCAGGACAGGGCTTTCCTACCTGTTCTTACATACTGCAGGTCCCTTAGGACCTGAAAACAGGGGACAATGACCTGAAGCTTTAAGCCACTATGGTTTCAGAAAAACAGGATCAAAAACTATATATAAGGTTATATTAAAAGAAAGTTAGTGATGACTAAGAGCCATTGAAATAAATGACATTTAATTTCATCATGACGAACCTGTCTTATTGATTGTAGTGGTGCTTTTTCATGATTAACTTTCTTTGGATGCAACCCATATAATTGCATTCCAAATTCCAGTAGTTGTACTGTGTTTGGCTTTTAAATTCTGGGAGGCAACATTTACTAGGCTACTTCTGTAAAGATAGCTATCATTTTAGGGGAAAAAGTTAGTTTTTACATCCACAAACTGGCCATTTTCATGAAAGCACGATTTGAACATCACAATATTATACACAAATTCCAAAAAATAAAGTTTAATGTGCTTTGTTTTTTCTGGGAATCGCCGATAACTGTGACAAACTTCCTTTAAATTGTACTTGTAATAAGCTATTTTCCCTTTTGTTTTATTTCTCTGCCACGCTTTCTTGCTTTGCATTGTGATTGCATGCCATCTGCTGGTTTAACCCATGATGGCTTGCTGCTCTGATATTCACCATGCCAAAATTCCACTTCCATTACCATAATGCTACACACTCCTGTTCATTGCTTCCATGGCTCCCCTCCTGAAAGTACCCATGATGCACAGCGCTACGTCTGCTACTGTCTCTGCAGCAACAACTCCTGCAACAAGTGTCCCCTTCGCCGCAACAGCCACAGCCAATCAGGTTTGCTCCTTTTAAAGCTTTCTTTCACAAATCCCAAACTCTAAATGAGTGCTGGTACTTATTAAAAAAAATTCTCCTGGAGAATTTTTTTCTTCATGTTTTTATCCATCAAACTTTATTTTGAAGTAGTTCTGTAGCAAGTATTTATGGACAGGTTGCACTTATTTAGAGTTAACATTTATTGCAAATAATGGTGTAGCTATATCTAGAGTTGCACTGTTTGTTTTTTGTTTCTAACACCATATAATTAACCCAACTGATGTAGAATCATTTTAGTGGTGTTTTAGCGATAGAGAAATCATCCCATGAACTTCTGAAATCAAGAGGGGAAAAATGTGTCAAATCAGGTTTCAAATGTTTATTTTCCTTCATACAGTAAGTATAAATAACTAACTGATCTTTTCCTGAAGTCTGAAACAAATGGACATAGTCAGCTGGACATAACAGCTGGAAGATAAGGGATCATTTATATTTGTGCTTAGCATCGTTATGTGGAAAGCTGTACAATATCATCCTGAGGTCTTAAGGGAATCCCATCACTCTTTACACACTATCATTTTCTGTCATAGAATTTTATATCTACAAGTAATCCACAAGATTGCTGAAAATTGTTCTTCTTTATCTGTGTACATATTTGTGTATTTCTAAATATTTGCAGAATCTGTTCATCAGGAATTACAATCATAAAGTGCCCTCAGTGGGATTTGAGTCCAAATAGATAGGAAGCAGCCTGATAATGTTTGAATTTTCTGCCCATGGTAAAATGGATAAGTTGCATCTAAGATTTGAAGTAAAGCCATTCCTAATCAAATTTGGAAGTTCTACTTTTCCATTGCTGTTTCATGCACCATGTTATTGCTGTCTTAGCACTCTCTCTCTCTCTCTCTCTCTCTCCCAAATCTGCATAGTATGTAGATAGATAACTCTTGTGTAAGAAGTGAAGGAATACAGATAGTTAGAGCAAAAGCAATGGGAGAGCAGGTGAAACCTACAGGCATTTTCAAAGTAGAAAAAAAAATTGTTGCATACATAGTTCCCCCCAAAAAGTCAATTTAATGTGGCAATTAAAAAAAAGGTCTTATTTTTATTTTTATAATAATACATTTGGATCTATTAAGGTTTGGCAAGAGTCCCCATTAACTTCCATGGGGTTGAGGAGAAGAAAAGTTGATAGAGCAACCTATGCACTAAATTCAGTCCAGTCCAACCAATTGCTTAAACATATTTGTTTTCCTAAGGAAAGGTTACACAACCTGGTTGTCTTTTCATAAGGTGTTTGTCTTTCCTACTGCTATTCTGTTGCTTGTGGCTTACTCCTTTTGATGGCAAATGTTCTATACTGCAAGCAATTTTCAAAGCTAGCTTTATTAAAGAGGGAAATGTTAACAGATCATGTTAAGAATATAAGGATGCTGAAATTTCTATGATGTGTTCATCCAAAGCAGCAAAAATGCCAAGAAAACCCCCCTACCAATGGTAATTTTTTTTGTACATGCTCTTACAATTACAGAACCACGTGAGCCAAGTAAAGCTTTACTTATGTGGAACTTTCAAATCAATCTCCCCCCACCCCAAATGCATTATATCCCACTACCCAGTGTGCAAAGAAGTGAATCATTTTTCCAATAATTTTTTCCAATGCCAATTTCTAGTGCTGCTGGACCAGTGTTCTGAAATGTCACTATGAATCTGTCACCGCATCTGAGATGTTATCAGTGTGGTCCTGTAGCACCCAAGGAACTTTCTAGTACTAGTCCAAGTTTAGATCCTAAAGCAGTTTGGGTTCAGAAACAAGGCTGTGCCGTAAAAGGATAAGATGCAAAAATTTGAGAATGCTGCAACCATTTCATGAAACAGTTGAGATTGACCACACAACCTAGGCATTTCTATTCAGAAATAAGTATCTTTGAGTCTTTGGATTCAGTGTATAAATGGAATTGCAACAATGACTAAGTCTGAAGAAGAGGAGGTGACTCTTACGCAGTGGTGTCACTGGCAATGACTAAGAGCCAAATTCTATCCAACTTTCCAGCACTTGTGTAGCTGTGCCAGTTGGGTGTGTGCTGCATCCTGTGGTGGGAGGGCAGTTATAGAGGCCTCCACAAGGTAAGGGAATGTTCCAGGATAAGGAGCTGCTTTGCAGCTGCACCAGTGCTGGAAAGTTGGATAGGATTGGGCCCTAAGAACCCAAACCTCATGATTCCACCCCCAACTGATGCAGTGTGCCAAAATGGCTACTGCTGCATCCTGTAGGAGGGGGAAGTCCAGGAGATCTCCTCTGTGTAGGGGAACAATCATTCCTTTACCTAGGATAAAGCCTCTGCAGTGCGGGGTGGGTCTATTTATGAATAGATAATACCTAAATAGCTGGTACAGGCCTGCATGGATCTGCGCCATGCAATCTGGTATAGGAAGGGGATTAGAATTAGTCAGCAGCTACTGCTGTCAAACTCACCCCATTCCCAGACTTGATCTGCCCATCCCCCACTCCGCCGCTGTCCTGTTCCACCCCCCCACACTATCTCCAGCTGAACTCGCGAACTTACCCCCATCATCATCTTCATGCTGCTCCAGAGCATGTAGGAAGGCTCCCGCCTTCCAGCCTGGACTCCAGCAATATGCAAAGTCACACTGCCTGAATGCCTTTTAGGATGGGCACTGTCTGCTTTATGGCAGTCAGTGCCAGTGGAAGAAGAGTTCTGCCAGTGGCTGGTGAGTACATGACTGGGACATAAGTGTGAGGTCAGCAACTGAAATCCAAGTGGGCTCTCATTTCACACATAAGCAATAAAATTAGCAAGAGGCGTTTATAACTCTAGCCACAGATGGGGCAAAAATGATATTGAGCATACTAGAAAATAGAATTCAGGCATTCCTTTTGGAGGTGTGGCCTCTTGACATTGAAAAGTGCGATAATTTGTCAAAGTAAGAACTAGGTTGAATATTTGAAAATAACATCATCTCTTGCAAATGAGCCTTTCACATATTGCACTTTGTTGCCTAGGCGTTTAATCTCAGTTAGCAATTTAGTATTAGTTGTGAAAAGGATGCCTAGCCAATCATCCCCAAAGGGCATGTCAGTATTTGATAGTTAACATTAAAAAGATGTAAATATGAAGAACTTGCTTTTGGAGTATGACATTAATTCAGATGGCCCAGAGAATTAGAGAAATGTATGAATAATTTTGGTTTACAGTGTCAAGTCTGATTACAGTGGACCAAATACTTCTGTGAAATGCACATACAGGTTGGCCCTTTTTATCCGTGGATTTGATGCCCATGGATATAATTATTCGCAGGTTCTGAACCTGTGGGGTGGCCTGACCTAGATCCTCCAAAAGTAACAGGAGCCAAGGACTTCCTTCCATGTAAAGGCATAAAAAAGTCACTTCCGGTTTCCCCCAAGAAACTAGAAGTTGCTTTCACCCCCCCCCCCAAACAGGCATTCTGAGGGTCAGAGAAACTGTGTGTGGCCTTCCCAGCCCTCAGAACACCCTCCTGTCACAACTGGAGTATCGCTGCAGTTGTGTTAGGAGGATTTTTGGTGCCCTGAGCTGTGGATTTGATCACCCATGGATTTCAGTATCTGTGGGGGTTCTGGGAACAGAGCCCCCACAGATAATGAGGGCCCACTGTATTTCTGTATCATCCCTCCCTGTAAAGACCCTTGGATGCACCACCATGTTTAGTTATCTTGTTTCTCTGATTTAAATCAGATAAGCAACCACTTTGTTTATTGTACTCATTGAGAAAGGCAGCTTGTGCGTACACAATACCACTAGTGTGCATGTATGCACACAGGTACACCATCAGCAGTGGCAACATCCTAGTACTCCATCACCTTTTCCTTGTAGCCAAACATCAGGGGTATTTTTTCATAAATGATACTGTAAGTAATATTACAGTGGTCGTAATTGTAGCGGGGAAGGGACAAAAGTAGTGCAAGAGAAGGTTATGGCTTGATGCAAGGCCTCAGAATATTGCATTCTGAACCTAATATTACTAAGGACGCAATCCTAAGGGGGAGTTGGGCCAGTATAAGTCCCTTGCACTGGCCCAAGAGTGTTGCAAAAGTACCGTAAAGCACTCCTGAGGTGGCTCAGATACAAGTAAGACCCATTGGGACCACTGCAGCACGACACGGGGTAAGGGGAAGTGATTTCTCCTTGCCTCAAGCTGCACTGCTTTAGGCCCCAAATTTGCGTTGGATACAGTGCAGGCATACCAGCCTGCTTGTTTCCAGCGCAAGTTAGGATTGGGCTGTAAAATAGTGCTGTGGTTGCTATTGCACCATAAGGTAACAAAATATAGATATCAACAAGTGTGTTCCAAAAAGTATCCCAATAAATACATGAAATTTTTCAGGTTTTGTCTGCAGGCAGTTGGAATATAGGAATTCAGTGTTGTGCTATATTTTGACTATTTGTCAGTCCTGGGACTCTAGTGAATTTTTTGATTTTTACAGAGTCAGTGGCCCTGAAAGTCTTTTATAGTATACCATCTATCTGATTGGAATGAGCCATTTTCTAGTGCATGTCAATGTATTTTTTATTTTGATAGCGTGTGGGTCAGAGGTTTTGCTCCAGTTAGTCAATCTTCTGTTTTGCACAAATATACACTTATGTGATGAGCACTAGCACTAGCAACAGACTAGCATTCTGATTAAGGCTGCCTTATTTTAACAGGAATGCTCTTTGAAAACTTTGTTAATGTGCAGAAAAAAGTTACAAATGTATATTTATTTTTAGGTTTGAGGGGCAGACTCCATGCTAGTATATTGTCACATGACCCCAGTGATAACAGTGTACAATTGGAACTATACATACTAAACATTAAAAATCACTGTGGATCATCTTAGAGTAGTGGTTCTCAAATTCTCTGGGAGTCTGAGAAGCACTGATAAGTCTTGACGAGTGTGGGGACTGGGATGGGGGGATGTCCTGACGGCATTGCAGTGGTCGCGGCACTGTGGGCACCCAGGCACATTTCGGTGTAGCTGGGGGGACTGTGCCACCTCCCGGGGGGTCCTAAAGGCTCGCAGCCCCCTTCACAAGCCTCCCCTCCATTGCAGTGGATTGCAATCTGCAGTTGGAACCCACTTTCAGTTTGAGGTCAGAGCTCTGGAGCACAGAGTTTCTGAAACCAGAAGTGGGCTCCAACTGCAGATCAGAGCCCACTGCAGTGGAGGGGAGCCCCCTTGCAGAGGGGGCTGTGAGCCTCTAGGACCCTTTGGAAGGCTGCACAGTCCCCCCAGGTATGTTGAAACACACCTGGGTGCCCACAGTGCTGCAATCATTGTGATGCCATAGGGACACTTACTTATGGGTCATTCCCGTTCAGGGGAAAGTGACCCATTTCAGTTCCAATGTTGGGTTGCGACCCACCACTTTGAGAATCACTGTCTTAGAGCATTGTGTGACCCAGTGGGGCGAGGGCACTCCATGGCTGCTGCACAGGTCTGCAAGAAGTCATTGTGGCTTCTCTGTTGCCTCGGTAATGATGTCATCTCTGGGTGATAGGGAGGAACAGAATGCTGTTCAGTGACATTGCTGGCAGTGATCCAAAAGGGACAGGGCTGCAGTGGTGGTGGGAGCCTTTAAAAGAGACCAGAAGGACAGAGAAAAGGAGAGAGAGAGAGTGGGGAACAACAAGAGCAACAAGTGGGGAAGAGAGATCAAGAAGAAGGAAAGCAAAAGGTAGGCAGAAGGAGCAGAGAGAAATTGGGAAGAATGAACAGTAAGAGAGAAAATAGCTGAATTGGAAGTGAGAGAAAGTGACTGAGGGTCAGTGTTGGAGGAAAACACGGGAACTGTGAGGAAGAAGCCTGGAACTAGGAGAAGGGATGAGGCAATGCCAAGAGAAGGGGTAGGACTAAGAGATGAGGAGGAGACAGGAAGGTGCTCCCTGGGAGGGATAAGGTCCCTCAGCAGGGGGTGCCATCCATGTAAAGACGCCTTCTGGTGACCTCACAGAGGCCTTCTAACATTACTCTTCCAAGTTGTTATTCGGGACCAAAGACTGAGACCCCTTGAGATTTGATGGCCTTCTCCCCCAGTACCTATAGCTAGGAGCTTAAACATTTAAGCCAGTACATGAGTAGCATGACTAAGTGGCACGACTACAGAATTGGGCAATACTTGAACTTAGGAGTGATAGTACCTTTTAAAACTATTCTTCTTCTTTCTTAACCCATAGTGTACTTGTCTCAATAACTCTTTATCTATGAAGCAAATCTGCTGTCATCCCCATTTTTGTGAACTGACTCTCCACACACATGTCCTTTCCCATACCCTGTGATGTGGCTTCCCCCCAGGGGGTAGCGGAGCCACAGGTATCCTGAATTAAATTTCCACACTGCACACATATAACCTTCATATTCTCTAGTATATTTTTTTCCAGGATATACCTATCCTACTTCATATTCAGTTACTACAAATTAACTGGCAAACAGTTTAACAGAGTTGTTTAATGGGAAGCCACAGGTCAGCCGAGATAGAGGTTTTTGTTGTTGTTGTTGTTGTTGTTTTAAACCCTTTTTATATCAATTAACAATTTTTGTAAGTAAATCTGCTTTACAAATAATTTCACAAAAATTACTAACTCACAAAATTTTTTATTAGCCTGTGATACTTGTATTAGGGTACAATCCTGTCCTTCCCCCTGCCAATGCAGCAGTGCCAAAAGCAAATGTGCTGTATCCTTGAAAGGTGGGGGGGATTTGGAGGCTTTGGAAGGGAAAGGGGAATTATTTCTGTAAGCCTCCTGCTCCACAGTGGTTCTCCTCAGACCTGTGCCAGCTCTGCAGCTGGCACAAGTCTAAGGAGAAGAAAGCAGCTGGGAGGCTGCTACAAGAGGGCAAAGGATCCAGTGCATACCATTGCCACCAGATCCACCCCCTCCTGCAGCCTCCCTACACCCATTCCCCCTCTGTGCCCAGTTTCGCCCCCTTCCTGCCCACTCCGCTTTTCCTGCTCTGGCAGGCAGGAACTGGTGATGGCCACAGAGAGCTGTTGCCTCCTGTGTTGACGCTCCTAAAATGGCTGCTGACGGAGCACTCCTTATGCTGTTGGTGGCCATTTTGCAACAGCAGAAAGTGTCTTCCACTCTTGCAACACACTTCAGCTGGCAACCCAATCCTGGACAGGATAGTCATTTGTGACCTGCAAGAAAAGAACCACCAATCTTTTGTACCTGAAAGCAGTTTTGTTAACCCCAAGCAACTAGGAGAGTAGTCTGAAGTAAATTCCTAATCAGAGGCATTGTTTTTCATTTCCTAGCTGATACTTTATTGTTTCTGAACACTGTTATGTATATTGGTAGTATATTAGGCAAGTATTATTTCCCAAGCCTCCTTTTCTTTCCCTTTCCTTATGTGTCTGTCTATTCAGATTGTAAGCTTGCGGGCAGGGTTTTGTCAATGTTAATTTTATGTTTGTACAGACCCTTGATTTTTAGGTACTTATTAAGTGAAACCACTTATAGGAAATGTGCCTGTGGAATCACATGGCAAAAGATAATCTCAGATTGGCATGGTACCTTGGTTCATTCAGAGAGGGCAGCCTGAGCTTACACAACTTTCAGCAGTATCAGTCAAACCAGTGGGCAAGGAATTGGCACAGGCACAGTTTAGGAGATATGTAGCTTACGAAGGACCAAGGTACTAATACTGTATATCTGGGCACATTCCACCAGAAAATTATTTTGCATATACTGCACTAAAATGAACAGGACTGTGCAAGAGTGGTACTATAGTACAGGGACGGGAACTCGAGTCAGGTGACTCAAATTCAAGTTGCAAAAACAAGTGTTTTTCGCTGACTCATCCAGACTCAAGTCACCTGTGTTGATGATTTGGGCATTGACTTGAGTCTCAGGCCACAGCACTTGGTCCCCACACATGCAGACTTGAGTCTGTCTCTGTCTGGGTGTGCTTGCTTACTTTTTTGCAGCGTGAAAGAGCTTATGGGCCCTCATTCAGACTGGGCAAGCAGCAGGGACGTTTTTGCCAGGAAGCAGGAAAGGGTTAATGATTTGCTTTTGCATCGAGTTTGAAAGGGGAGGCAGAAGCGGGCTGTCTTGTCCATCTCTGAAGGAGCCAATGATCATTGGATGGGCAGTCTGATTTTTTTCTTTGGATGAGGTAGAGCAGAAGGAGGAGACCAAGGGGATTCTTGCCTTAGAATTGGCCCAGGGAGGGGGAGGTGGTTTGTAGTGATCACATTTTCCAACCTCATGGCTCCGTTTTTATTTGGGAGGAGGAAGCTTCAATGAATGACATGCGCAAATGGGACTACTTCTGAGTAGAGCTGCAAAGGACTGGGTCATACCGGTAAGCCTCCAGCTGCTGCAAGTGACCTTCCTCCCTCTTGCCACTTCCATTCCCGCTCTCATGCAGTCTGTTCCACCCCCTCCCATCTTGTTTACAGATGGAATGGGGGCAGCAGGGGAATGTTTAAAGAGAACTCCCACACACACACACACACACACGCACTCACACCGGCAGCAGCCCTGTTTTTTTTCCATGGAGCTGAAGCTGGCTTTTTAAAGGGAAAGACTCAAGTCTTTTCAAGTCATGAAAATACTCTGGGAGACTCAGAAAGTCCCCTGTTTAGACTCGTTTTTGACTTGAGTCGAGGGGGCAAAGACTCATGACTCGACTCAAGTCAAGCCACACTGGACTTTCCCATCCCTGCTATAGTACCGTAAGAGACCTAAATATTTGGTTGGTAAAATTCTGACAGGACTCTTATTTTTTTTTAGGAAGTAATGCAAAAGAAAAATAGTATTCTTAAAAAAAATTCCAATAGTGGATCCAACAGTTGTTTTTTTTTCCTAACAGATAATCCTGAAATAGCCAACAGGAATGGAATGGAATGTCAAGAGGCCTCATTGAGAACAGCAAAGCATTGTTACTGTACATACTACCCTGTCTCTTCCTCAATAGAACTGCCACAAACTGCATGCTGAGTAAAGAGTTTGTCTGGACAAATCACAACACTAAAGAGCTAGTGCTGCTATATCATATATGAATATTAAATATGGTATGCTTAGTATATTCCAAACTAATCTAGTTAACTACCTGATACCAGCTGGGATGATTCAAGACATAAAAGGGTAACATTTTACTTTAAAAGGTTTTATACAGCACTGTTTACTTCTTAGGAATATTGTCTTACCACCATAACTATAGCTAATGTAAGTAGTCCTAATCATGTATTATTGTAGGGTTCACAACTTTATAAATCTTTCAATGTTAGCAATAAATGATTTACATTGGCCACTAAACCCAGAATCCAAAGAAGCACATGATTGATTCTACATGGCTAAAGCCACTTTGGATGTGTCCTCAAATGGCAGCCCCACCTGTTCTGCCTGGCAAACAACTTTTGAAATTATGTTTTGAAGTTTCAAAAGTAGCTTGTGATAGGGCAAAAGAGTTTGCTACTCAAAGAGGTGTGTGTGTCACATATCACACTGAGCATGTGCAAGTCCTTGGGTACACCAGGTTAGCTCTTTGGATCATGGCCAATATACACCAACAACAGATTTAACTTTTAACCCACTGACAATTTTGCACTCTTAAAAAGCTCACTAGGCAGTTGATGCCAAGAGAAAGGAAGTCAGGGAAAAGCAGAACCCTACATTCCTGCACTTCACCACCTCAAAATCCCAAATAGAAAATCCAAGGCAAAGCACAAATTGTGGAAATGCACATGACACTAGAAGCTGGACCAGAATCATGGCATACTAGAACTAAAATTAAACCTTTGCACGGTATGACTTTCATACCCCTAACCAAGTCTTGACTATGTTATTCTACAGAGAGAAAATATTTTTTAAAAAAAGCCTTTGCAGAAGTGCCTAAAGTGCCACATCAAACTTGAAACTTAGTGATGCTAAGGTCTATAATTGAACCTATACCAAGTGATTAAGCTTTCAGATTTGCAATCAGGTTACCAAAAAGAACTTGTTATGAAATAACTTCTTCCCAGCTAAGCAAACGGGGCTATAGCTGAAAAGATTAGCAGGATATTCTAATTTAACTAAAACTGAATGCAGTCATTGAAAACCTGATAAGTGACTTTAATCTAGATGATGAGGAAAATATTGAACAGAATGTAGAGGGAGCTTCAGTTTAATCCATTGTTACTGTTGCCGTACTTTGAAAATCGGGTTAAAGAAGTTGTAACCGGATTACAGCACAGAGAAAAAAATTAGTTCTTTTAACCTTTTTCTTTAAAAGCTTATTTTATGTCACAGAAATATGAAGATATCTTTAATACAGCTATATACATATTATATATACATATATATGGACAAAACAGATTTTAATGTTTACTTTTTTAAATACTGTGTTGATTTACAAGGTAATTATATACATTTGATTAATGTAGGAGGTTTGTTTTTAAGATTTGTTTCCTACATTGTTGTACCAAATATGTCACACTTCACGTTTTATATGTTACACATATATCACATAAGTACATAATTTTTAAATTATTGTTTATAAAACAGAAAAGCAGCTGTTCTATGGAAATATGTATAATTCTTTGAAACATCTGTTTTCCATGTGAACATTATGAATGATTGCAGTATTTTAACTTAGCCTTTTCAGATTCATTCTAAGCTCTTTAACTTTGGTAGCACTGCCTGTTCTGAAAGACCAGAAGCACTAATTGATTATTGTTAATGAAATTATTTTTCAGTGTTAATCTGGTTTTTCAGATGTCTGTTTATATTAAAACTGTAGATTTTATTCACCTAAATGGGGAAAAAATCCCAAAATCTGATGGTAAACATAGTGCTTGTAATCTTGCATTTGTTTCCATTTGTAAGGAATATGTATTTCTTTTATTTTTACTTGTAAATTTTCTCAGTCATAACTACTTTTCTGACATCTGTAACATTCTTTTAATGATCCATCTAAACATTTGGTAGTTTACTGGACAATACTAAATGGCAATTTATGTATGTTGTTTAAATATTTAAACTGTAGGAAGCAAACATCTTAGTGAATATATGATTATGTTTAAGCATTTATTTTCTTAGAATCACCCTAATATTATTTTCTATTCATTAATGATTACATTTCAGTATATATGAGTTTTCCTCCTGAACTAAGAAAGAAAATGTATTTTTTAAAAAAGAGATTCGCTGTATTGGTGTATATGTTTGTTTTGTTCCTTCAAAATTTTAATACTTACATCAGCCCTTAAACCATTTGCTCCACAATAGCCATGTTGGGGTCAACAGAGCTATGCTGGAGTAAGTTTATGAAACACAGTTTAAGAGCATGAGACACAGAGATTGTGCAGACAGATATACTAGCATCAGCAGGTAACCCATGCAACCCAGTCTTGAATGTAGTTGCTTTCCTTAGAAAGTTATCTGATAGCTTTAACAGAGTGCTTAACTAAATTCTTATGATTTCCCAATAACACATTAATCCACTATTCCCCAGCACTTCCTGATTGACTACTTTATTTCTAAGTTGTTGGCTTTTTTTCACCAGTGCAGTCAACCAGCACCAACCTGTCTATCTTTAAACATTTGTATTTCTTCCAGAGTCTACTCCTGCCTTAGCACCTTTCTAAGGATCTATTTACTGTTCCTTCTCTGTTCATATACTGACCAGATTTCTTCTTTATCTGCTCTTCAGCCACCTAATAGCTTTCCACATAGTGTTCCTCTATTCCAGCCCCACCTTGTTGTTCTAACCCTCCAGCAATACACAGATGAGTTCTTGTGTTGACCTGCTTTTTCATTTCATACCTCTGGTATCTACACCAAATATACTGCTTTAATTCGACTGGTTTGTTGCTTGTCTCACCTTGTCCTGGCTTGAATGCTTGGCCAGAAGCCTGGCCTTGTGTTCAGGTTCTAGCAGAATGTGTCTCTCTGTAGAACTTACAGTATGATCCCAATCTTGCATACCAGTTCTAATCTGAACCTGCAAAGCCTGTTCCTGTTCATTTCACTAAGGCTAACTAAAATAGCAACAAGTAGAACTAATGCAACCTTGTTCCAATTGTAGAGATGGGTTTGCTATCTCTGTAAAAGCCAGCTTGTCACCAGCCCCCACTCTCTTCTGCCCATGCTCAACTGTGCTCTGTTTGCTTATGTTTCTGTGCTTCTCATTTTGATCTGTGCTAATAAGGAAACAGCTAGCATAAATATAAAAATATTAAGTATACAAAAACATGCTTTTTATTTATTATAGAGTAATTTTGTAGAATGCATTGAATTTGGGAAGATCTAAAACTATTTTTGTGTATAAATATTATTTGCCAAAACTTCATTTATATTTTGGAAAAGAATGTCTAATGATGGTAACTGAACCTTAAGTTGGTTTAATTTTTATTTTTAAATAATTCCCTTGAAGCAACCATGAAATGGGCCAATATAGTCAGTGAGTAGAGAAGCCGGGACATAATTTCAAGTTACTTGAGATGTCTCTGTATTTATTTTCTATAAAAGCACTTCACCAAAATACCTTAATTTGCCCATACAAAGTGGTCGATGGCAACATTTACACTGCATACTTTCACTAACAGTTAAATAAATCCCTTCTGTCTTTCCATGTACTGTAACTATTTAGCAGCCTGTTAAATACCCATTTATGAGTTTGTTGAGATATTATTTAATTACCCAATGTACAACCATGGAAATAAAAAGAAGCATTTTAAAATTATTCTGGTATTTCAGCAGTACTTTATTGTTGTGACGTTTTGAAAAGCAAAATTGTTGTAATGGGAACAGCAGCTTTGAAAATCTGCTGTGTAAGAGCAGATAAATACTTGGCAGTTATATAGTGCTTTTGAGTGTTCAGAGCATTGCACCTGTATTGTTTTGATATATCCTTACAACAATCCTGTATTTATTATCCTCATGGTGCAAATGGGGGCACAGTTTGAGGCTGAGAGAAGCACTAGCCTAAAGCCTCCTAGTGCAGTGTTTCTCAGTCTGTGGGTCGAGACCCACTAGGTGGGTCATGAACCAATTTCAAGTGGGTCCCCATTCATTTCAATATTTTATTTTTAATATATTAGACTTGATGCTACCATCAAATGCTACTGCATTTGGGGAAGTGTTATAGACCTGTGCTTTTAACAAGCTACTATGTATATTCTTTTAACAATGATAGTCAATGGGACTTACTCCTGGGTAAGTATGGGTGGGATAGCAGCCTAGGATTCATCAAAGGAAAATCATCATCAAAGGAAAAAGCCTAGGAAAATCATCAAAATTTTCTGCTTGATGATATCACTTCCAGGCATGACATCACTTCCAGTGGGTCCTGGCAGATTCTCATTCTAAAAAGTGGGTCCTGGTGCTAAATGTGTGAGAACCACTGTCCTAGTGAGTTAATGGCAAAGGTGAGATTTGGATCACAGAGTTCCTGATTCACAGCTGCGCTACTTTACATCACTTCTAGACTAATCAAGCACACACAAGGTCAGAAAAAGATACCAAAAAGGTTTTGTACAATCATAGTGTGTTAGAATTGAAAGGAACCCTGCAGATCATCGAATCCAGTTGTTGTTGTTGTTTGTTATTATTAACTGTATTGAATCACACTGTGGTCTGCAGACTGGTTGCCAGTCTGCAAGCCATTAGCCACCGGTCTGCAGCATGTCTCCTAGCTCCTTCTCCTTCTAACTTCCCAGTGTCCTGAGATTTGCCAAATGTGATTTGGACACTTGCCAAGGCATGTGAGAGGCTCTGAGAAGCCTGAAGAAGTAAGCAGGAGAGACCAGGTAAGCCAATGAGTTATCCACACCCCCCCCCAAATATATATCGCTGGTCTGCAACAACAGATCCTTTGAGAAGCACTGATTCTAGTCCAATCCCCCTGGTCAATGCAGGCAACTGTTAAAACGTCCCTGACAGTGTCTTTCATAAAGGCAAGTGAATAGGCAGGTATCTTCATAGTTTGCAGAGCCGTAACCAACTAAAGATTAAAAGCTCTTGTAATGGAATCAGAGCTAGGGCAGATGTTTGAAGGCTGTCACTTGATAGAAAAGATTGTTCAGAATTTGACTGGTCTGAATATAGTCTTCAATAATATATACTTAAACTGTTTCTTAAACATTTTATGGAATGTGAATGCCTTCTAACATTTTGGCAGCTCAATCCTATTGGGCCAAGTGCTGGTGCAGTGACTATTGTGCAGGTGCGAGATGTCCCAAACGTGCCAGGTTTGTAGCACCGCATGAGTAGGCAGCACCAACAGGAAGGCCCTGCCAGCGCTATATCCAAATGAGAAGCAGCTGTTGGAAGTGAGTCCTGTGCTGAGCTGCACAGGGGCAGGGGGAGTGCAGAACGTGGGTAGATCAGGCCCAGGAGGGGGGTGGGAATTGCAAAGGAGGTCTCCACCATATCCTAACCCCTGTCCTGGCAGGGGCAGATCCAAGTGCTGAGGCTCCAGGAGGACGAAGGAGCAGCTGCGGAGCGAGTGCTGCTCGCCTGCTCCCTCCCAGCACCAGGTGGCTCCCAGTTGTCCTCCTGAAGGGGCAGGGCACAACTGAGGGGGGCGGGCGGGCAGGCTGCAGCAGGGACTTGGAGCTGAGGGTGGGGCAGCTGAGGGTGCTTGGGGGAAGGTCTCCCTTGGAGAGGCCCTGGTTCAGCCAGGGGCGGATCCAGTGCCTGTGGATTTGATTTTGCATTTGATTTATGCCCAGAAAATGGCCCTGCCCTCATGTCAGTCTTGGGGCCCAATCCTTTCCAGCACCAGTGCAGCCCCAAGGTCAAGGAACACATGTTCCCATACATTGAGGAGCGCTCAGTGACTGCCCCATTGGTGCAATTGCATCAGCACTGGAAAATGGGATAGGATTCAGTTCTGGGTAGGAAAAACTGGGATTCTCTATCATGTCAAAAGGACCAGAGAACTAAAAGAGCTGCCCTCCTTTCTCCCCCCCCCCGTTTCACCATGAAACATCTTTCATTTTTTCACCACCACCCCCCTTGTTGGATGCTTAACATCCAACATCACAGTGAACTGAAAAGGTTTGCCCGTGCTTTGACTTCCTGGTTGGTTCTAATGTGTTTAAGTGTGTGCATGGGTGTCCCTTAACAGTTCCAGCCAGCTAATTGCAGTTCTTGCCAATTGGGGGGGGGGGCGAGAAACAGACAGCTATCTGAGAGTCTTATGCATGTCTACTCAAGTAAGTCCCATTACAGTCAATGGGGCTTACTCCCAGGAAAGTGTGGTTAGCATGGTAGCCTGAGAACCCAACCCAAATGCATGTCTACTCAGAAGAAAGTCCCATTATAGTCAATGGGGCTTACTCCCAGGAAAGTGTGGCTAGCATTGTAGCCCAATAACTCACCCTATGCGTGTCTATTCAGAAGTAAGTCCCATTATAGTCAATGGGGCTTACTGCCAGGAAGGTGTGGAGAGGATTGCAATCTCAGAGCCCAAGTCTGGGCTTGTCTACTCAGAAGTAAGTCCCATTATAGTCAATGGGGCTTATGACAGTCCATTTCCACTGTGCCAGGGACCTCTCTCTGTCTGTCTCTCTCTGTCCCAGACAACCCTCCCTCCTCGCCTAGGCTTTGCCCAGGGCAAGTTCCTTTGCAGCAGCCTGTGGGAGGGAGGACGATGCCCTTACCGCTGGAAGTTGACTTTTAGGCCGCATGCCTGTAGGTAGTTACCATTAAGACCCATTGAACACAATGGGACTTACTTCTGAGTAGACCTGCTCAATAAATTGACTTATGGGGGACGATGACGCTGCAGAACACACACACACACTCTTCAATAGTTTGCCTGATTGTCTGAGTCTGCAAAGGAGGAGGAGCCAGCCAGGACAGAGCAGGTGGTCTGTGGCAGGCCACCCGTAATAAGATCAAGAGGGTCAGAAGACTTTTATCCATGATGGGAGACGGAGATTAATTTAACTAACCAATTCTATGGCCTCAGGTTTCTAGTATTTTTTGTATTTCCTTCAAAATATCAATAGCAGTATCTGGAAAATATGATAGAAGGAAATGATTCACCTTAATTGTAATTAAAGCTTTTTCCCAATTAGCCACCACCTCAGCTGCCTGCCAGCTTGAATCAGGAAGCACCCAACTTCAGCAGAAAAACTGTGGTGGATCAGCATAGGCTTGACTTAAAGGGCACTCCAAATACCACTGAAGCTCTTTAGTCCAGCTGGAAAGCATCTTGAATTCAAGCAGGGGCCTCTGCAATTACTCCTAGGGTGGGTGAAGAGCTTGGTATGTAGGAGCTTGCTCCTTCCCTTCAGTTCTGATACTGATATCTGATACAGGCTCAGATAATGCTCACCTATCAAAGATGAATGGAGCTTGCTGCTACTCTTGAGGCTTCTATTAGGCCAGGGGTGTCCAAAGTTTTTGGCAGGAGGGCCACATCATCTCTGACACTGTGTTGGGGCGGAGGAAAAAAGAATTAATTTAAATTTAAAATTTGAATAAATTTACATAAGTTTACATAAATGAATATATTAAAGATGAACTTATATGAATGAATGAAGGTCTTGCAATAGGTCAAGGCCTATAAAGGCCTTGCACAATGCAAGGCTGGCCTTTCCTTTGCTGCCACTACTGCATCACAGACCTGAAACAGCAAGCAGTGGAGGAAACCCTCATCCTACAGCTCACACGAGAGGTCAAATAGTCGCTCTCACACTGAGAGCAGTTGCATCGGGCCAGTGGGGGCTCCAACAAATCTCCAGAGGGCCAAAGGCTCATTGGAGACTGGGGGCGCCCTGAGGGCCACATTGAGAGGGCTCGAGGGCCACATGTGACCCCAGGGCTGGGGTTTGGGCACCCGTGTATTAGGCTGAAAGAGGAAGTCACTGAAGTGGTGAGGGAACTAGCCTTGGAAGGTGCATTTTCTCAGATTTTAGGGAAATTGGGTTGTAAGAATGCACATCTGAGAGTCAGTTCCTTCATCTGCCAGTCCCAGAGGTCTGATTGCTCACACTTCTAAATTACTTTCTCAAAGCAATATTCACTGCTCATGCACGGCCCTCAGTCCTCACCAGCTTTTTGTTTTTGTTTTTTCTTGGGAGGGGCACATAGTTTATTTTATTTAAACTTCCCTACCCCTGCCCTCCTTCAAGCATATGTTGTAATTGCTCTGCACTATACAATGTGCTCTAACTCACCAAATAGACATAATACAGACATGGGCCAGCACAGAAGCACTAATCTCCACTACCTCAGGAGGATAAAAGTCATTGAAACTCTATAGAAACTACCAGGTACTTTCTGGGTAGCAAAATTTGTTTTTTAAAAAATAAAGGCAAAGACCCTCTTTGTTTGTAATGTGCAACACCATGAAGTTTCCTTAAGCCTAGCTCATAATACCAATTCCTTTCTGCTGCTCACAGCTGATGGGAGGGTTGCCACATATAGATAATGTTTGTGCTATACCCTTTTTGTGTTTGCCTGTATGTATTTTAATAATCAAGTATGCACATCAGGGTATTCAGAACTAACATAGGGAGGCATGGATTCCCAGGCCTGGGAGGGCAAAATCCCTGGGGCCCGGGCCTCGGGCAGAATACACTGTACAGTATAAAACAAATTTATTTAGGGTTGCATTTCCACTACAGTTTTATTCCACTTCCAACACAGGTCTATTCCCCCGGTGCATTCTGGAGACTGTGGTTTTTTAAGGGTAGCTCTAATAAATCTCAGGTACCATAATACAGTCCGTCCGTCCCCCCCAGAATGCATTTGGGCAGGGAGTTAGGAGAGAATTCATGTAGTAACAGTAACTGTCATTCAGTCCCAGACCTGGCTAAGACTAACAGCCCAATCCTGAACTGCCTGTTCCACTAGGACTGCCGCAGCGCTGAAATGGCTGCCGCAGCATCCTTTGCACAACAGGACAGCAGCCAGTGGCGCCTCGGGGAAAGGGAAGTAGCCCTGCAATGGGATTACTTCATTCTGTAGCAGCCCTTGGGCTGCCGTAGAATCAAGAGCCTCCATGTCAGGCCGCAGAACCCGATACGGAGTCCAGGATTCTGGGCCCACATGCCTATGCTACAGCTCCATCCTGGGCAGCTGCTGAAGGGAAGGCAGTATAGATGACAGCTTGTAACTAGCATAGCTGAGACCATCTTTTGAGATTCTATCTAATAAACTGTTCTGTTTATGTGCTCTTTTCTATGCTAAAGTTCTTAAAATCCTTTTTTTCTAGATAAGAAACTTTTCCATCTATTGTTATTCACCTTGCTTCAGTGTAGTTCTTGTCATTCTACCTTTCTCACATACCCATCTATTCTGGGATGACCCAGATTTTCTCAGCAAGGATGACCAGATACAATGGAGAACAGAGTGACAGACAAGAGGGAATTTTGGCAGGTGCAGCTTTTAAAACCCTTCCATTTTGAGCTGCACCTGCCAAAATTTCCTCTTCTATGCAATGCTTAAATGTATAGGCACTCTGGCATCCATTATAACTGGTCACCCTGCATTAGAAGAATAGAAGTGCACTGAAAGTGGATTAAGCAATTTCGGTCCAATGTTGCATATACACAACAGGGATCAAATGTGTACAACTGTGAGCTGGGCAGAAATGGGCTAAAGCTGTAGTAGAAATGCAGCTCAGATCTTCTCCATAAGCACCAATGTGTATTAGTACAATTCAAAAATGGGAAAATGAAACTTTAATCTTCAGACTAGAACTAGAGGCCCCGGTAGTTGTGTACACAATTCCTAGGCTCCAAGTGTCAGCTTCTCCCCTCCTAGTTTAGTGTGTGTCTAGAACACATGGCCTTAGATCAAGCCTGCATGTGTTTTGGCATGGTTTGAAAGTGAAATCAAGAGTACAGAGTACAATTTTTGAGCACAGAAAAGAAAAAAGAGGGGAAATAAAGACCAGGCAAGTTTATTTCACGGGAGGTTTGTTTTAAAATTATCATGTAGTAATGAGGGAGATAGTGAAAGCCCGTTCTTGGATGCCTGTGCATTATTAGAAGAAAAAGCAAATGAGGACTTTGCTGACGTAAAAGAAAAGAAACACAGCAGCATACTCAAAAAAAGGAAATTATCCCATTCTGATAAATGTTTTCATTTATTGTAGTTTCATTCTTGCTCATGCTTAGTTAAAACTGTTGGTTAAAAACTTGTTAAAAATATGTAGTAACATCTCAGCAGCCCTAAGATTCCTGTGCTGAGTTTGAATTATGATGTCAGGATGGTTGTATCCAGCTTGTATCTTTGGGAAGCTGCATTGTACACTGTGGCAATTGACATACATGATATACATACATACATGCTGTGTATACATTTGTCTTCTATATGTAGTTTCCAGTGAGTAAGATAGGCTTACTTCTGAGTAAAGTAAACAAGGTTTTCAAACACCTCTACCTATATGACACAGTGGCAACAAAACACAGCAACATTCTTATGTCAGGTCACATAAGTACTTCCAGTTGTCAGAAAATAATCCCCCCCTCCTAATGTTCTGCTACAAAACATAGAAAAGCATGGTGAGAAGATAAAAAAGGTAAATCTTTGGCCACAGTGCCACCTTGTGGTGTGACTCTGGGGTATCTAGCTGTTTTGCCTTTGGTAGACAAATACACCTTAAACAATAATTTTTGTAAATATAGCAACATAGAAGGCATATGGTGGTGTTATGGCACTGTTTCCCAAATGTGGGTTGGGACCCACCAGTTGGCCACAACCTGATTGTTGGTGGGCTGTGAAAATGACAAGGAAAATGTATTGAGTCCTGTGGAAAGAAAAACTGAGTCACACGTGTGCATTTATTCATGAATAGGCATACATGCCTTGGCTCTTATCAAAGGCCAGGAGTGGAGGAGTGCAAGGCTACCAGAATGATTCCTGTCTGATGAACATGGAGGTCAACAAACGCTCTAGAAGGCAGTCCTCCCACCATAGTAAAAAGAATGAAAACAGACACTCAAGCAGCTGGTAAGAAGTGGTATACTTAGGGAGTGCAAGGGGGGGGCAAATGCCCGAGGCGTTGCGCTTGGGGGGATGGTTCTATGACCCTCTCGCCCCCCAGATACACTGAGAACCACACCACGCTGCACTCCAGCAGCCACTCTTGGCATGGTTCCTGGCCACATCTGAGGGCTGCCCTCTTCTCCAATCCTTTAAAGAAAGGGGAGGAGAGAGAAAGTGGCTCTCAGAGTGGCAGGAAGCAGCATGCATCTCCTCTGATTTTGGAGGAGATGAATGCCGCTTCTGGCTTCGATGTAGCCTTTTGCTTCACTTTTAAGCGATGCAAAAGGCTCCATCGCAGTGTTTTGATACTGCTGGAAGCAGCGCCCAGGACAGAGGTGAGCACTGCTTCCAGGAGGTGGGCAGTGCCCACCTCCTGGGCACTGCTTCTAGCACTCAATTGGAACCTAGGCTGCCTCCTTCCTCCCCCCTTTATTTCAAAGGGGGAATGGAGGAGGGAATGCGGAAGTAATTGCAGTGATTATGATGTCATCACAATTACTTCCGGGGCAGGGGGTTGGCAAAGACAGAGGTGGCTCCAGGTGGGGAAAATCCCAGGAGAAAAGCCTGGGTGGGGAAAAGCCCTGACTCTGCTGGTAAGATGAAACTTTTTCTTTTTAGTTTTGTAAAAGTAGGTGGGTCCTATAATGGTGTCATTTAAAAAAATGGGTCCTGGTGCTAAAAGGTTTGGGAACCACAGTAGTATAGTAAATACTTACCTGTTTTTTAACTTCACATTTCACTATGTTTTCTAGTGCCATGTAGTCTCTTGGGGGCCACTACAGAAGTAGAAAGGAGGAATATAAATGCCTAGATGAATAAATAAATGTTTACAAATTAAAACAGAGCTACAATGAGAATATTTAATCCACTCTGCAAATCATCACCTTATGATGCATTAAAGTGATCCTTCAGCCAAAGGTCTATTTGAGTAACTTCTGCAATATGACTCATTATGTTCCAGAGACTTATTCCCTGGATCTTACATGTGAAATTTATGTAACTGTGACTATCCCATTTTGTACCTGATAAAAGAAAAGGAAAGATACTATATATTGGTTATTGTACTGCTGAGTTTGTAAATGAAAATCTTTATAATATAATGGATTTTTTTTTTTTTACAAGCACACAGTGCACTGTGAGGATGAATTGGTATTGCCATCTTTTACCCCAGACACCAGATTTAAATTTCCCATGCAACTGAAGGAAAGCAGCCATGGCTTCTCCTGTTGACTCCTTCCCTGGTCCTGTCATCCAGCTTCTACACCTGCTGTGGCAAGGAAAGGTGCAGAAGAGAGTGACACAAATAATTAGTGGGCTGGAACACCTCAAAAGAAAAGGCTACATGGGGCTTCTAGATGAAAGAAGATATTTGAGGGGAGACTTGATTGAGACATACAAAATTATGCATGGAAGAGATAGCATGGATAGAGAGCATTTCTTTTCCCTCTTGCACAATATCAAAATAACACGTGGTTCCCTTTGAGTGCCTGCAGTCCAGTGCTGACAAATGTACTAAACAAGCGGAAGAAATCAAAGTTGATGAGATTTTACTAGTAACTGAATGCGTCTCAAAGCCACAGTCAAAGGTTGGCATTGTTGAGCAGCTTCTGGATGCCCAGGTCTTTGAAACTGAACACTGCTATTGTCAGAGACTACGTCTGTGCCAAGAAACTTTCTGTAGTAATAGCAGAGAAACTCTCTTGGGACTGAAGAGGAGGGGGTCCAATCAGGGAAGTGTACTGAAGACTGTCTGCAACTTGGGATTAGCTCTGATGTCTCCATACTTACACTGATAGGGGCACTGGTTAACACCTCTTGTCCTGATAAGAACATAAGAACAGCACCACTGGATCTAGTCCATAGGCCCATCTAGTCCAGCTTCCTGTATCTCACAGCGGCCCACCAAATGCCCCAGGGAGCTCACCAGATAACAAGAGACCTCATCCTGGTGCAATCCCATTTTAAAGGCATCCAGGCTAGACGCTTTGATGCTTTGTGGTTGGTCTGTGGAACTCCTTGCCACAGGATGTGGTGATGGCGTCTGGCCTGGACGCCTTTAAAATGGGATTGGACAAGTTTCTGGAGGAAAAATCCATTACAGGTTACAAGCCATGATGTGCATGTACAACCTCCTGATTTTAGAAATGGGCTATGTCAGAATGCCAGATGCAAGGGAGGGCACCAGAATGAGGTCTCTTGTTATCTGGTGTGCTCCCTGGGGCATTTGGTGGGCCGCTGTGAGATACAGGAAGCTGGACAAGATGGGCCTATGGCCTGATCCAGTGGGGCTGTTCTCGTATGTTCTTAAAATCACTAGAACCCCTTTCTGTAAATAGTGTTTGTATCTAGTTACTATTCTGATAGTAACCCCTAATAGTTACCCCTGCTAATTGGGTAAGAGGCACTTTTTCAAGTGGGTGCTCCTTTTTTTAGCAGGGGGAGAGTAACTGGCCCACCTCACCCCAGCACTGTCTGTTCTAGTGGCTGTCTGCTGGTATTCATTTGCATCTTTTTAGATTGTGAGCCCTTTTGGGACAGGGAGCCATTCAATTATTTGATTTTTCTCTGTAAGTTATTTGATTTTTTCTCTGTAAACCGCTTTGTGAACTTTTAGTTGAAAAGCGGTATATAAATACTGTTAATAATAATAATGTTAATAATATTCCCTGGAGGTACAAATGGAAGGCTTAAAAAAAGAAATAATATGACAATAGAACATGCTGATAAAAAAAATGGGCCTCTTATCATACAGGAATGAAGATCAAATAGTAGAAGAAAACTGTAACAACATTTTGACCAGCCTACAAAGTTTGGCCAAGGCACCAACTGTTTCTTTTTAGCAGTTAATTATCATCTGAGCTAGTTTTAAAGCCAAATTTCTTGTGGAATATAATTATAGCTCTTTAAATATGAGCCTGGCAGATCTATTCATCTGTTACTTCTAAATACCACACACCTCCTAGCCTTCAGAGAAAATTGCTCTTCTTCTTTGTAACCGAACATAAGACAACCAACATTCAAAAATCAATTATCATTTTATGCTTGGTTATAACCTTTGAGAAATCTGAAAACATCAAGATGAAACAGTTTTTTCTTAATACGCATTCAGACACACACTGAAAAGGAGCCAGTTGCCACACTTTTTTTCTTACCTTAGAATGAAACCACTTTCACTTAGTGCCCAAGGAAGGCATTCTTTGCAGCCATTATACAGCACAACGAATAATAAAATGTCAGAATAATGCAGTAGTTTTATATCCTGGTTTGTTTAGCTTTATGCCTTTCAAGATTCCTTCATCTTAAAGGGCATCCCAATTTAAATTTTTTTCCTCCAACTGTTTACAGCAGTGTTTCTCAAACTGTGGGTCAAGACCCACTAAGTGCGTTGCGAGCCAATTTCAGGTGGTCCCCATTCATTTCAATGTGTATTTTATTTTTAATGTATTAGGGTTGATGCTACCAGGTATGTGACTGCATTTGGGGAAATTTTACAGATCTGTACTTTTAACAGGCTACTATGTATATGCTTTTAACAATGATAGTCAATGGGGCTTACTCCCAGGTAAGTGTGAATGAGTTTGCAGTCTTTGGGATGTTTGGGGAATTTTTTTAAACTGATCAACAACTGCTTGGGAGGATAAGGAGGGTTCTTCTTGATTTTAAATACATTTTTTAAATTTATACTTATTGTAAACTTTTAATTTACTTAATTAGATTTGATTTTATTACATTGGGAGTGTTAAAAATTTCCCTGCTTGATGATGTTGCTTCTAGCCATGACATCACTTCCAGATTAATGACATCACTTCTGGTGGGTTGCAACAGATTGTCATTCTAAAAAGTGGGTCCCGGTGAGAACCACTGCATTTGAGAAACATTTGAGAACTACTGCTTCAAAGTACAACGATCTACTGCTATCTTGAGTGCTTGAGAGGTCTAACTAAAGCCCCCACCATCTAAATCAGGGGTCAGCAACCTTCTTTGGCATAGGGGCCAGAGGTCATGTTTGTGAGTGGATGGTGGACCACTGCATTCTGACGCCACTTCTAGATGGAGTGCAATGATGTAATCACATCTTAGATGAACTTTTGAGTTGCCAAGTTCGACACTGTGCAGCGCTTGTCTTAGAGTTGCACGGCTACTTGGCCACTCATGTTAGAGAGAATGGTGATAGTGAGCAGGTCAAGGCTGAGTAGCACATGACAGCCCAGCTGCCAAAGTAGCAGTCCTACACCACCAACATGGTGGTGCTGAAGCCACCTGCCCAGCCTCACAGATTCTGGATGCTGCCACCAACACCTGGAGAAAAATGCCACCCATCACTCTGCTACGGGGTGGAGACTTTAAGCAGGTGACTTCAGGTAGTGGGTCAGATCTGGCCCCTCTGGGCCTTAGGTTGCCTACCCCTGATGCATGTATGACTGCTACCATAGGAAGAACTATCTGCTTTTATGAGCAACTATCTTTTTAATTTTTATTTTAATGTGCTACAGCTATATTTCCAAAAAGTGTTGGTAGGGGGGGAAAACCCAGATTTTCTCTCAGTCCAAATGTTTTAAATCACGCTGTTGTCAAGCAACAAAAACTCTATGTGGGACTTTAAAGAAAAGATAAAATTATGACTCATGGCATCCTAAGGAGCTGGTACTATATGTTCAACATTCCTAAAAGTAAACAGCACGTAGGGGGTTTAAATTTACAGTACTTAAGAAGAAAAATGATTGTGTGGTGCAGTTTAGCACATTCTGCTGCTGTGATACCAGGGCTGAGACTTCAGTTCTGAACCTGAACACTGTATTTAAACAGAAGTCTCTTGTTGATCTGAATGCCTGCCACTGACAAAGAGCTCCGTTCACTAGGGTGGGACTAAAAGACATACTGCCCAGCTAGCTACCTTTGTTTGTGTGCTTGTTTGTTTGTTTAAGACTCTCCCCCCCCGCCCTTTTGCCCGCACAGGTTCCACCAAGGCACAACAGAAATGAAATCATTCAAAAAATAAATCATTTATAGCATAAATTTAGGTCTACCCTCCTCCAACCAGGGCTACCACAGTCAAACCCAGAAGCCCAACTTCCTGCAGAGTGCAAAATCCCAGGCCACGTGCTAGGAAAACTAGGCAGCAGCTCCCACGGAAAGCCTCTCAGGCAAGGCAGAAGGGCTAAGCAAGTAGAATTCATTCAGCCCAGGATGGAGGTCGATCTTCCCTTGCTGGTGGTTGCCAGGCAACTGCTCTCATGGAGGACCTCTCAGGCAAGGGAGTGGGGTTGAACAGGTGGCATGCGCTCAACGCATGATGGAGGCTGAACTTCCCTTGCTAATTTCCCATTGTCACAAAGAGAAAACAGCTATATTACTGTAGGCACAGGCACTGAATATACATTCTACAACATTTCTATTATTAGAAGTTCATTACAAAAAGAATTTGAGGAATAGATGGTTAAATTGTATGTTTAATCACAGGCACAAGCAGGTTTGCAAGATGTATATTAAACAGAGTTTATACATTATAAAGTGTATAATGCCAGTTTGTTTCACATTTTGCATTAACCAGCATAGCAGTCAATACTGATGTCTTCTTAATCAAAGAAGGCAGAATACCAAGAGAGAAGGGCCTTTTTGCATTGGGCTTAGGGCAAGTTGATGCCTGATTGCCCCCCCCCCTTCCTAAATTTTCCTACAAATCAGATGTAACTACAGTTTTTAAACAAGTTTTGAATTGGCTGTTATAACTTAGCATGAGCAAGATTGAAACTAAATGAAGACATTTATATAAATGGGATAATTTCCTTACTTCGAGTAGTACTACTGCATTTTCTTTCTACCACAGCAAAGTCCTCCTCGTTTGCTTTTTCTTCTTCCAATAATACACAGGCATCCAAGAACTGGCTTTCACTTTCTCCCTCATTACTATGTGATGATTTTGAAACAAAGCCCAGGTGAAATAAACTTGCCTGGTCTTTTTTTGACTTCTCATTTTTTTCCTTTTCTCTTCTGTGCTCCAGACATATATACGTACTCCATACTGCTAATTTCACGTTCAAACAATACTAAAACACATGTAGACTTGATGCAGTGCCATGTGTTCAGGGCACACACTGAACTAGAAGAACAGGTGGAGCTTACTATTGGGGCCTGGGAATTTTGTGAATTGAACTGGGTGACCTACCACTGGGGCCTAATAGTTCTAGTATGATGATGTAAGGTTCGTTTCCCATGTTTGAATTGTACTAATACGTGTTGGTACTTATGAAGAAGACCTAGGCTGCATGTCCACTATAGCTTTAATTCACTTCAAAGGTTTAATGCATTCTCCCTCTGCATTCTGGAGTAACTGTAGCTTGTTAAGGAATCTAAAAGCTGTTAAAGTGACCCTTAACAAACTACAGTCTCCAGAATGCACTGAGGTAATAGAAATGCATTAAATCTGTAGTAGAAATACAACCCTGAATAGGATGAGGTACTCAAATTTTATTACTAAGGTCCTACCTGTATTGTTCATACATATGTTGGACTATGCCGCTGACCTCTTTAACACAAACATACTACTTCTTTTCTTCTCAAAAAGTGTCTCAAACCTCATTGATATCAGCTACAGTACGATCCTAGGCATGTCTACTCAAAAGTAAGCACCACCGAGTACATTAGGACTTACTTTCAGATACACGTTTATAGCGTTCCAACTTCCTTTCAGTGAAAAGATACTTAGCCAATGCTTAGGAGGTGATTAGGACACTGATGAAGTGATGGGATATGTGTGCCTCTGTTATCCAACAAAAATGCAACAGCACTTAACAAGAGTAATTTTGCAAACATTATGAACCAGAATGAATATTCAATTACTGTGTGGTAATTCACTTAGAATTTATTTTTCACTTAAAAATGTAATCAGTTTTTCAGATAATTGAGCTGTTCACCCATGGGAAATCTCAGTCAGGTCATTCCCCTGTCTGTGAAAATCATCTTTTGAAGGTATTTAGGTCTGACTTCTGAACACACATGCATGACACATTACCATGTGAATTTCGCATTATCAGTCATGAATTGAACCAAATGGAAAACACTTAAATCTGAGTTTGTAGGAAGGAATCCTGTCAACTGCATGGAAAAATAAATGATAGGTTATAATGCCCATATGGAATTGTACACAGAAAACCACAATACACACATGAAAACAGCAAAACTAAGTGATGGGAACTTATCAGGTATCCTGTAGCAGCATGGCAGAGGGTTGGACTCAGTGATTTCCAAGATCCCTTCCAAATCTAACATTCTATTATACTATTCCCCTGGGGGCTGGGGATAAGAATAGGCCCTCGGTTTGGCTGTACTTGTCGTAAGAGGCGACTAAACAGCCACCGGGTAGATGGGACTCGTCAGCCCGGGAAGGCAGCTCATCTGAGAGAAGGAAAACTCTGATCCCAAACCTCCACTGCCTTGTGGCTACATCCAGTAATGGAAAAGGTTTCAGGAGTCAACCTCGAGGCAAAATCCGGAGCCGGAGTCCCTGAGGCAGTTCATGGCTGAACACAGTCACGTTCTGGCAACTCCTGCGACGGAGTTGGAACCAACTGTATTGGCCTCTGCCTTTCCATTGGACCATTTCAGCGACGTGGAGAGGGGGGATTTGCTGCATGGGTAACAGCCTATCCTCCATACCTACTTTACCCAGGCTTCACGCACTGGAGAGGACACTCTGTTCCAGAACCACCATTCAGAGCGTGACACCATAGTCTTCTGAGACTGAAGGATGCCAACAAAATTATACTATGATAAAAGTAACATTTGTTCTGGCTCTAAATTTCATTAAGGCCCAAATCCTAATGAATTTTCCAGCACTGGCATAGCTGTGCCAAAGGGTGGTGCATCCTGCAGTTGGGTGGCACTCTTGGAAGCCTCCTCAAAGTAAAGGAAGGTTTGTTTCCTTACCTCGGAGTTGCATTGCCCTTATGTCAGCGCTGGAAAGTGGGTTAGGATTGAGCCCTAAGACATTTTAAGTGTGAGCTGTCCATCTCAATAATGAAAAATAGCAAGGTTTTTTCTTTTTTTGGTGGGGGTGAATCTAGTATTCTGCTCAGATATCATCATGTTTTGGTGAAAATAGGCTTGTCTTTATCATAAAGGCAAACTAGATCAGGAGCAACTGATCTTCCAGTTGAATTGGGACAGATTTGCCAAACTCCCATTTGAAATTTTGTCTTAAAAACAAAATTTCAAACACACTCCACCACCACTGTTGCTGCCTCCTTTTTCTTGTCTACCTGAATGCTTAGGGAGGCAGTTGGGTGAGCAAGGAGAGGGGGCTGGGGGAGAGCAATCCAGAGCCTCCCTCCTTTCTCTGACTTTGAGGTCCTCTGTCCACGCTTCCAGCATGCTTCACCTATCCTGTTCGTTCAACATGTCTGGGCAAAGACAAGGCAGAAGGAAGTGGCAATGGACGGTGGATCTTGAGGTAAGAGGAAAGAATAAGTCTCAACATCCTTTTGCTGGGAAAGCGAAGAGGAGGAGGAGGAGCCAAGTGATTCTATTCTGATCTCTTGTGGAAGCACTCGGAATAGGTTCACTTTGCTGCTGCTTCCTGAAGCTCTGTCACATCATTAACATCTGGAGGAAGAGGTTGGCTGCCAGTGTCCTGAACCTGAAAGCAAGCAAGAAGAGAATCAGAGCAATGACTGAAGCAGTTGGGGCAATTCACAAATGTGGGATGCAGGGTAACCCTCGTCAATTCACTGCTTCCTTCAGCCCACCACCTGAATTGGCCACTTTAGTAGGCCTCATAGCTGAGCTGACCCTGAACTAGATATAACTGCATAGGGCAGCACAATTTATGGAGCACCTGCCCATAAATAGTATGTGGATTTGGATCTATGTACTACTTTCTACAAAGTCAGCTTAGGGTCCAATCCTATCCAACTTTCCGGTGCCAGTGCTGCAGCAATGCAGCCCTGAGGAAAGGAAACAAATATTACATTCCCTTACCCGGAGGAGACTGCTGTGATTGCTCACCTACCACAGGATGCAGCGCATACCCCATTGGCACATAGTGGCGTCACTAGGGTTTGCGTCACCCAGTGTGGGATGCCAGCACGTCACCCCCCCATGCAGTGGGCGGGGCAACACCCCAGGTGGTGGGCGTGGTGATGTACCATCACTCCGTCCCACACTGGTTTTTGGGCCATACCTTTTGGTCAAACAAAGATAGAACACATTCTGCATGAAATTACGCATTGATTGATATATAACATGACGGTATTATTCCTCCAAACTGCGATTTTAGTGATTTTGGTCCCTAGTGATGTCACACACACACATACACCAGATGTCAACTTACTAATACCTTATTGCAGCAGTTCTCGAACTTTGAGTGCTGAGATCCACTTTTTAGAATGACAATCTGTCCACGACCCACCAGAAGTGATGTCATTGTAGAAGTGTCATCATCAGGCAAATTAAAATAAATAAGTATAAATAATTAAAGTAAAACAAATAATTAAACAAGCAGAAGCCGGCCCTGCTCCACCAAGTGAATTTCCTCTGTAGCCTGCCTGCAATAACACCCTCCCTCCAAAACCAGTAAGGTTTTCAGCCCTACCCAGTGCCCAGTTCAATTTAAGAACTTCTGTTTAAACCAGATCACTGTTAGGCTTTGCAGGTCTCAAAAAGGTTTACCATATCAGCTGAAGCCTGTTTTGATTCTTTTTAGTGTGTGTGTGGGGGGGAGGCTGCCTTCTGGAGCACTTGTTGAGCTCCAGTTCCATCAGATCAGGACCATTCTGGTAGCCTTGCACTCTCCTTCACCTGATCTTTCACACCAGGCAAGGCACGTTTGCTTACTCACAAGTAAACACAACCATGAGGCTTAGTTTCGCTTTCCATACATTCATCTACTTGGAGGCAGGGACTTCCTTCTCAGGTGTTTTTCGGGGCTGCGTTCATTGGATCAGGACCATTCTGGTGTCATTGGATTTCTCTCAGCCTGCCCTTTCCGATGGACTAAGGCAAGTTCACCTACGTATTAAACGTAGTAATACGAGTAAATGTGCAATACGGCTCACTTTCACTTTCCGTAGGGATCCATGCATTTTTTGTTCTCCAATTTTTTGGCCATAACTTTTGATAGAAAGGATATATTTCACTCTGGTTTTTTGCATTGCGTTCCACTCAAAATTCTGCATCCAACGGTATATAATATGATGGGGTTAGTCCTAACCACTGTGATTTTAGCGTGTCACCCCTCCAGTGTGCGTCACCCTCCCTGTGCGTGTCACCCGGTGCGGCCCACACCCCCCAGACCTCCCTAGCGACACTTAAACATGCTAACATCACAGCAGGCTCTGGGGAATGCTCTCTCTCTCTCAGTTCAAAAAGAAATACCCTCAACTATTCTACCTACGCTACGAAACTTAACCTAGCCCTCAAACAGAAACATTTCCTCTCTAACTACTGCCAATTTTCCACCCAGATTACAGGCATGTGCCTTTAGGTAAGAGCTTCCTCCTTTGAAATTATTACCTAACAATATTTTCTTTGCATCCTGAGATGATCACTCCCTTGTTTATCACAACAGACATTTAAAATTACTCACATTTGACTTATAAACAGTTTCTCTTTCCAAGTTGTTTGGCTGAACTTCCAGTTTTTCTGTTCTCCACTCTCAACAAAGGCAAACACTGCATGAAAGTTGGGTGATATTAATCTGAATCAGGGAAGATTAGGGGTTTTATATCACCTTTCCCAGAACTTATTTTGAAAAAAGTTTTTTAAAAGAAAATATCTATAAGTGTTAGACTGGATAAGGGAACCACTTTGGGGACAGAATTGCAAGGTTATAAATTGATAAAAAAATAAAGAACATGTAATCTGATTTCATCCTATCTGCTTGCATACATCACAGCAACACTGCAATTCTATGCATGTCTATGCAGAAATAAGCCTCCCCCTGAGTTAACAAGTCTTACTGTCATGTAAATGTGTAGACTGCAACCCAAGTCACTTTTAACATTGCCAGGCAAATATATCTTTCTTCCAAATACTTTTCCTCTGAGTCTATTTTCCAGCCCCCAAATCATCAATCATCATGTAATTTGGGCAAACACTTTTTAATTAGCTGTTCCAGTCCATTCATCAAAGGGGACATATAGGGGTGGCTTCGGTGATGTTGGAGGAAATGCCCAGAAGCATGCACTTTGAGCAGGCACTTCATGAGTGGTGCCTGGCTTAATAAAAGTTCATGGATTTTCAGATAAGATCCTAATAACTATAAGAATCTTCATCAGAATAGTTCCTAATGAGTTGTGCAATGCAAAGAATGCCTAGACACCTCTCAAAAACCAGTTCCTTAATTATATGTGGGATGACTGACTACCATGAGTACAGTCAAACTGACTAGAAGCTTCTCTTTACATGTGTCATTTTGCTTAAGGGAGCAGAAAGCTATTTGCAAATTATTTGACGATAGCAAAGGCTTCCAAACCAATTAAAACAAACAAACAAGAAAACCTTGTTCTGACACGTTGTCTGAAACATATAAAATACCCTCCTGGCACTCCAGACAACAAGAACTTGATGGGTGCATCTTCACCATGACAAACGACCAGATTATTGTAAAGGTAACAATATCAAGAGATTTCACAAAACCTGTAAATGCCATAATATCACTAATCGCTAGCATTTTTGCAATGATTGTTGACCATCAACAATTCTGGGGAAACTTTACTGCTATTCTACTAAAAAAATTCTAAAATATCTGAAATGTAATGGCTATTATGACTTTAATGACTGGAAAGGTACAAAACTGGAATTCATACCCATTCAAAAAACACAACCAAGCCTTGTATCTTTAGAGGAGTTGCACTGCCAAAGAATCACTTAGTACAGAATATGGCAAATGGAGTTTCAATTAGATATGCACTGGACCTGTGGTATCTGCAGGTCAGGAATCCACTGATTTGACTCAAATCAAATTTGTGGATGCCAGCAGATACCGTGATCCATGATACATTCTGTGATGTTGCTGGGAGGAGAAAGGAACCTTCACACAACCTAGAAGTGGTCTTTCAAGCCTAAAAAAATAGTTCTAAACAAGGCTGGAAAACAGTGCAGTGCGGTTTGACCATGCAAAAGTAGGAAACGCCATTTTGGTACTTTTTTGGAGTGCCAAAACAGCATGGGAGTGCTGTTGCCTATTTGGGGCTTTCCAAATTCACCTGGCTGACTGTTCATGATGCCAGAAAGGTGGCCTGCATGGACCTTTAATTCAGCCCAGCAGGTCTTATGCCAAGGTCCAGATAATGTACATTGCCCTTTTGTATAGCCCGGCCCCCCACCCCCAGCTGCCCACCTTCTCACCCTCAAAGATGATTTTAGCTGGGATCTCTTTGCTGATTCTTTTTCTAAAGATGGTATTTCTGCCTGGCTGGGTCACCTGGGCTTTCCTGATTTCATCAGCCAACTCTGTGCTGCCCTGCCCAGCCCCTGCTGCCTTCTACAACCTGCCCCTCGTCTCTTCAGTGCTCCACCAATACCACCATTCATTCATTCATTCATTTACTTATACATACCCTACTTTATTTTCCTCATGGGCATTTAAAGCAGCTTCTTGGGTAAGTGATCTTCTTGGTTAGGGCACAATCCTAACCCCTTATGTCAGTGCTTTCCAGCACTGACATAGCGGTGCCAATGGGACATGTACTGCATCCTGCAGTTGGGTATCACTCACGGAGGCCTCCTCAAAGTAAGGGAATGTTTGTTCCCTTCCCTCAGAGCTGCATTGCTCTTAAGTCAGTGCTGGAAAGATCTGACATAAGGGGTTAGGATTGCGCCCTTTGTGTGTGCACTTAGAAAGTGTCCACTAATGGCACACGTGTTGCAGGTTGACCACCCCTGCTTAAACTTATGCTCATGATACCTGTAAGTAAAGCCAGGGACAACAGATTATTTGTTTTTTATATTCCATTATTAGCCAGTTTTCATGAAAAGCCCCAAAGTTTTAGAGATGGAACTTGCCAAAGGCCCCCAGGTTAGTTTCATGGCTGCTCTGGGATTTGATACAAGTCTTCTCAACATTCACATGGAAGATATAGGTTCAAATTCCTGCTTGGTCATGACATGAAGCTCAATGGTGGTGTGCAAGGGACACAACTGCGGTGGGCCAGAAGCGGCGCAGGCAGGGGACATCTTCCGGACCAGTCACCTCATAGAGTGATTTGCTCAGGGGTCAGGGATTTGAGCTCTGCTATCCCCCAGCACTGAAGCCACTCTAGGAAGCTGCTCCTGCCCTGTACCCCTTCTGCCCATCCCACCTCTCACCAGGGATTTGTGATGGGTGGGGAGGCATGTGAGGCAGAGCCTCCCCACCGGAGTCCTTCAAAAAGCACCACCTCTGTGTGAAGCGCCCAAGCACCCACAACTGCAGAGTGAGAAGGGAAGGAGTGCAGAGAGCAGAGTGTGTGGATTGCGGGTGCTTGTGCGCCTCACACAGCGGCAGTGCTTTTTGAAAGACTCCAGTGGGGAGGCTCTGCCTCACCTGCCTCCCCACCCACAGCACAGCCCTGCCTCTCACACCCCTCTGCTTTCAACCATGTCTGCTGTTCCCAACAGGGACAAAGCCTCAAGTACCTGCACCCACTTCTTCCTACACCCGCTTAGATCCTGCCTCAGAGCCGAAGCCTATGCATGTCTACTCAGAAGTAAGTCCCATTAGAGTCAATGGGGCTTACTCCCAGGTAAGTGTGCACAGGCTTGTAGCAGCCCCCTGCACAACCAAGCCCACATCCCATCATGAAGCTGCTTGTGGGGTGGGGGGAGGGAGGGAAGGAAGGAACAAGCCAAAGATTCCTCCTTCCACAGCAGCAGCAACAGCACCCTCAGCTGATTGGGCCGCCGAGGTTGACGCGTCATGGGAATCGGCGAATCCGGTTGGCTCGCCTGGAGCCACGTGCCCTCCAAACCAGGCAGTGTAGGAGCGGGAGGAGACGAGGCGGACCTCTGTTTCCGAGGCGACAACGGAAGGGTCACGTGGGAGCGAGGCGGTTAGGAACACCGAGAGCGGAGCGTGTCACTCAGCCCTTCCAGTCGCGGCGATTGGCGGAGAGCAGTTCGTGCGGGGCACGTGACGGGGCGCGGAGGCGCTGCCCGGTTGGTCGTTTCCGTGGTTACGAGGAATGAGGGGGCGGGGTGTTCGCTCCTCCTGGCAGCCGCAGCAGCAGCAGTCCCGCTGCCGCCACCGCATTAGCAGCGGCCCGTGAAGGCGGCCCCGGCCCCTCCTTGCCGCTTTCTTCTCACCATGGCGGCGCCGCCGGGGGGCGAACGGCTGACGGTGGCGGCCGCCGGGGGGTGAGCGCCCCAGGCTGTGGTCTGTGCGGGGCTGCGGGCGAGGAGGCGGAGGCGGAGGAGGAGGAGGAGGAGGATGCGCGAGTACAAGGTGGTGGTGCTGGGCTCGGGCGGGGTGGGGAAGTCGGCGCTCACCGTGCAGTTCGTGACCGGCACCTTCATCGAGAAGTACGACCCCACCATCGAGGACTTCTACCGCAAGGAGATCGAGGTGGACGCCTCGCCCTCCGTGCTGGAGATCCTGGACACGGCCGGCACCGAGCAGTTCGCCTCCATGCGGGACCTGTACATCAAGAATGGCCAGGGCTTCATCCTCGTCTACAGCCTCGTCAACCAGCAGAGCTTCCAGGACATCCGCCCCATGCGCGACCAGATCATCCGCGTCAAGAGGTGACCGCACCGGCACCCCGCCCTTCCCCGGAGGGCGGCTCTGCCTGGCTCCTGCAGGGGGCGCCGTCCACCAGGGGTGGGTGGGGAGCCTCCCTGGCAGCGCTCTTCGAAGGGCTCTGCCTCACCTGCCTCCCCACCCACCCCTCAACCACACTGCCTCTGCCCATCCTCACTGCCTTTCCCAGTGACGCCCACACAGCCTTCCTCTCATGACACCCACTCTGCAGTTTTCTGCACCGCCGGCCCCTGTCTTCCTTCCCAGGGGTTCATTTGCCCGTACCTCAGCATGCCAAAACCGGTCAGCCCCGGCACTCGGTAAGCCCCAGCCTACCGACTCATGTCAGTACGCTGGACTGACTCTCGTCCACTCCCTGCCTGCAGGTAGCCTCCTCTGAATGCAGCAGAGACACTTCCTGGCTTGTCCTGCATGTAGTCCGACAGCTGATGAGACCCAATCCTATCCAGTTTCCCAGTGCTGGTGCAGTTATGCCAGCGCTGCATGCTGTTCCGATACCGTGGGTCTGCTTTATGGCGACACCGGAGCTGGAAAGGTGGATAGGACTGGGCCCTTAGTGCCCTGCATTCAGTTCTTCCCACGAACTCGGTGACAAATCTGGTTTTTTGTGTACACCCACACAGTGCCTTGCAACCCGACCTCTCTGTCCTCCGTGTCCTTGCCTTTGTTTCAATCTGTTTCCACGCACAGAGCCTTCAGTTTTTCATTCCATCCTGTCCCAGTGGCTTCTGTTGCCTTTCCAACAGCTTGAACAACTCCCACTCTTGACCCCTTTATGTGCTGCTTTTGTTTCCAGCTTCTTGCACTTAGTCTCTCAGCGCTCATAATCCATGCTGGTTGCCTTGCACTTCCCTTGAACCACCCTCCTCTGTTCCAGGTATATGTTCTGTAACATCCCAAATAGAACATCCCTTCTCTTGCCTGATTGTGTGAAGCTTTCTTCATCTAGCTAAGAATTCGGGTATTTTCTCGAGCCTTAACTCTTTTGAATTTTGTCATTAATTCACATGATTTGCAAAAAGCATATCCTATTGGGAAAATTTTTTATTCTTTCCCCTTTCATATTGAAATAATTCCGGCATGATGTTTGACACCTTAGTGAATGATTACACAGGCCTACAAAACTGAGGGTCAGAAAAGTTTTTCCCAAACTTTATAGTGGTTTGATATGAATTTGGGGTGCCAATTCCAAAAATGGCATCTGTTTTGCCCTATCAAGTCTAGTTTAGGAGATATAGTATAGCTTCACTAGTGAATGGTTCAAGCAGCTTCCTCATGAGGAAGCTGCTTGAAGTATTCACTAAAGAGGCTATGCCATGTCTCCAAAACTAGACGTGATAGGGCAAAACGGATGCCATTTTTGGAATCGGCACCCCAAATACCCAGGAATCGGTGTAATGTTTAAGGAAGCAAAATGTGTGTTGGCCTGTGTTATGAGAAAGGATATTTCTAGAAACTGTATGAAGGCTGCCATTCTGTGCATGCTTACTTGGGAGTTAGCCCTGTTGTACACAGTAAGTCTTACTTTGGAGTAAATCTGCATAGGAATACTCTGCTCAGCTCCTGGGATTTTTATATCAAAGCTGATGTTTCTAGCTATTTGGTGTCTGTCTTTCCTATATGAATGAAAATATCAAATTTTAGAGCTGAAAAGCTTTTGAAAATCTATCCCCTTGTATTGCAGTAGAACCCTTCAGGCCTATAAAATCCATAGATTAGTCTGTTGTAACATTTTTATACCACTTTTCTCCCCCCCCCCCAAAAAAAAACCATACCCAGAGCAATTTCCAATAAACTATATGAATGGTTCTCAAACTGGTGGATCATGACCTACCAGCAGAACTGGAAGAGGGCTGTTTCTCCTTAAGGAGAGTGACCCAGAAATGGCTGCAGCAACAGCACTGCCACAATTGTGCTGCCGCCGCTATCAACAGTCTTGAAACATATCTAGGGGGTAGTGCTAGCCTCCTGTGGGGTGCAGGGGGTTCGAAACTCCTGCGGGCCTCCCTGCTGCTCCAAACTGCCTGTTTCGGTGATAGTGACCCACTTCTGGTTTTGTGATCGTAACCTGGGAATGGGTTGCAATCACCAAAAGAAGCAGTTTGGAGCAGCGGGGAGGTGTGCAGAGGAGGTTGCAAGCTCCACAGAAGGCCAGTTTTACCTTCCAGGTATGTTTCAAGACCCTTAATTGCAGCAGTAATGCCATTTCTGCCTCCCACCCTGCAAATACTTATTGCTGTCTCAAAGTCTGTGTAGGACTTTGGGAGCTGCAGAATTACTTAGAAACACAAAAGAAATCTAGAAAGCATTGTGATAAGTGAAAAATATGTTGGGAAAATTTAGCAGTAAAGTAAAAGGTTCTACAATTAATCAAAGGCCTGATTGTGTGTTTTAAAAAAGGCATCTACAAGCTTATGGTGGTATACAAGGAAACAGCTGGCAGGTCTCTTCAGAGAGTAGGTTTTGTAGAGCAACCATAGAGAAGGTCCTGTTTTGTGCATCCTAGCCGCACATGAACTTGAACTCTTTAAGTACTCCCATTTGAAAAAGACATAGTGAGTGGTGAGGGGCTTCAGATAATAGTAGAGTCTCAGAGCAGGAGCAGACAAAAAGAGTAACTTCAGTAAAATATCTTGTTTTTTTAGAGTGAAAGCATGGTGGAGAGAGGTGGTTGCATCTCTATCCAAAGTCACCCTTGCATCTATTTTAAGGGAACATTCTTCCTAATGTGAAATATAGTGATATATTACAACCAGAAATTGCCAGTCCTTTGTTTTTAGTACTTTATCAGCCATGAAAGTGGTCAGGAATGCAAATACACAAAGTGTTAGAAATCTATTCTTTTTTTCCTTGAAGCTACAGTCCTCATTGTTAACAACTAGTGTAGTAGTTCTAGGAGAAGGGTCCATAATTGGTTTTTTAAGAGTTTAAGCGTTCTTTTTAGCATATTCCCCTGTAGTGACTATCTCTGAGACTATATACATAGATGAGGACAATGTTACAATATAAAATTATTTCATAATCTTAGCTGGTATTGAACTATGCTTGGAAAGGTCCTTTTCATTTTTAAAAGCAACAAGGCCCTTTGCTCCTATGGCTTCTAGGAATGGTATGTCTCTGAGATTCACTAATCTTTTATCAGAATGTGTTGTACAATTTAGTCCTTAAGTTTTGCTTACCATACTATTTTCATATCTGTTGCTGTAGTTATTCTGATATCACTCAAGTTGCATTGGTGGCATACTGATGAGCAGTGTACCACAGAGCGCAATCCTATCCAACTTTCCAGTGCTGATGCAGTCATGCCAGTGGGATGTGTGCTGCATTCTACAGTGGGGGGGGGGGCAGTTACAGAATCCTCAAGACAAGGGAATGTTTGTTGGGGCTGCATTGGCCCTAGAAATTTGCATAGGCTTGGGCCCTCAATCTTTAAAAGCACATGCTAACCATAAAGTCTAAAGCAGAATACAGCAATACTTCATCCACGTTACTTTTGTTGGTTTGCTCTATTAGCTGTTTTCAGTTATAACCACATTTTGTCCACATGCTTTCTTCTTTCATCCAATTTTATCCAACCTTCCATGATGTTTATTGGTGTTCTTGTGTTTATTTTTCTTTTATTTCTGTTTATTTAGACTTCACATTCATTCACATGTGTTATATAGTTACGGTATTCACAATTTTCACTGGTCCAAATAAATTACCAAGCTAAATAAAGCTATGCTTTGACTTTCATCCATGCTTTGGTCCCTAACCGCACAAAAGTACAAGGTATCTGTATTGCTGTAGTTTGAACTATCTTAGGGCCCAGTCCTATCCAATTTTCTAGCACCAATGCAACTGCAATGCAGCCCTTAGTTCCCTTACCTTTAAGAGGTCCATGTGACTGCCCCCCACCTCGGGATGCAGTGTATGCTTCGTTGGCACAGCTGCATCAGTGTGGAAAGTTGGATAGGATTTGGCTCTTATAATATTTTTCAAACTCTTGTTCATGTACCCAGTCAATGGAGCTTTATCTGTTGCTTTTCTACATCCTGTCAAAGACCCAGAAGTGAAATGTACTTTCTTCCTATAGTATTTACTGCTACGTATTTACTGCTAGAAGACTCAAGTCCAGCTAACTCTGACAAGTGGTGGAACACTATTTCTAGATAATAGTTAGAAGAAAGAACAAGCAGCTCAAGTAGAAAGAAATTTGAACTATCTGTCCGTACATCTTTGGGGAAATTTTTAGAGAATTGGCAGCCAAACATTATCACAGTAGTCCCTACTCTTTCTGGTTGTGTACCATGTAAAGCAGGGCTTTTCAAACTGGGGCGTTGTGACGCCCCAGCCTGTGGGCCCTGGCCTCTGCCCCCTTAAGGGGCGGGGGCATCCTGGAGGCAAGGAGGATGCAATGGCGCGATCCCGAGAATCGCGCCACTCAGGGGACTGCAGGGGCTTCGGAGCACTTACCCAAGCCTCCTGCAGCCTCCCTGCAGAGGCAGAGCACAATCACATTACTGCTGCGGGGAGCCCTAACAAAGGTTCGCACCGGGCTCCCTGCACCCTGGGGAGGCTGCAGGAGGCTTGGGCAAGTGCTCCCAAGTCCCTGCAGCCCCCTGAGTGGCGTGATCCTGGGGATCGCGCTGCTGCCTTCCACCCGCCCCCGCTGCCTCCCCCCGCCCCCGCAAGCACTTACAGTGGCTCAAAGTCTCCTGGAGAGTTTGAAAACCACTGTTGTAAAGCATTGTGCAAGAACTGCTTCATGTCTCCTAATACAATTATCCCGTTTTTGCTTGAGCTTAACTAATAATAGGCACCACAATAAACTTTGCATCCAGAATATAGTTTTTTCTAAATGTGTCTGTGGCATAAGAAGAGCCATGCTGGATCAGACCATAGGCCCATCTAGTCCAGCTTCCTGTATCTCACAGTGGCCCACTAAATGCTTCAGGGAGCATACAAGACAACAAAACACAACCTGCGTCCTTGTGCGCTCCCCTGCATCTACTTCGCTGTACCAGTGGCCTACCCCCCTGTACCAGTGGCCTACTGGTGGGCTTACCATCTTGTAATTCTAGAGTGAAGGTGTGGTCATAATTCCATTAACAAAGCATATCATAGTGATTCTGTATTTACATGTGAAAGATGAGTCTTGTTTTTTTCACACTTTTTTCTTTCTATAAAATGCTACTGAGTGTGCGCTGACTATGGATTACAAAACATGGGCTTTCTTGTCCATCTATTTTTACTGATTAAAATGCACACGATCTTCACTATATATGATACATTCTGTCTTGTAAAACTTAATTCTGTATTTTTGTCCATGTTTAAATGATAGACGTCTTAAAGACGTATGGTCTATGTTGCTAACTTTTAGCGTTTCCATAGTTTCTGTGAGAGTAGAAACCTAAACCATGAAATTAGTTTTTAACTGGTCAATTCTTCAATTGTTGGGGAAATTCTAGCTTAGTTCAGAGTCATTAGCATATATTTTCCAACATTCAAGCTAACCAGTCACCGAAAGTCTGTAGAATCTAGTCTGATGCTTCCACAAATGGCAGTATAGTACTATTGCTGTTTCCGTGTCTATCCTTATCTTTTTTTATACAAATCACAACGTCTTTATTACCTGACAAATTACGTCTTAAAATCCCCAACGTATTCCAAGAGGTGCTTTGTAATACATTTGTTAGGCGTTCACATATGCCATTGTCATAACATGTTAAGTACCAGTCTCTGGATGTGAATTACATTACTGATTCTGGACCAGTTCATGCCACCATTAATATGAGTCAAGATATGAACAGAAGTCATGGCTTCCCCCACCCCAGCTGTGTTTTGAGGTGGTTCTGGGTCTGCAGTTACTGCCTTCCCTTGCATACATATCCCAGTGACCATTGTATTTCTAGACTTTGGAAACTGAATTGCACAGTTGCATGCAAAAACTAATATCTGTCAAACGGCATGACCGTTAATTTAACTGCATGCCTCAGCCTAA
Organism: Tiliqua scincoides; assembly: GCF_035046505.1. NCBI lineage: Eukaryota > Metazoa > Chordata > Lepidosauria > Squamata > Scincidae > Tiliqua > Tiliqua scincoides. The sequence goes on from NC_089823.1 coordinate 113,070,785, forward strand.
ATCCTGGAACCTGTAGTAGTTATGAGCATTGGTTCACGTAAGTTTCGAAGTAACGTCTCTGCTAGTTGGTAACCATTGCTGCCCGGTAATTGTAGAATCACATTTTCCACTGAAATACTGCAAATATTCATCACTAACAAGTGGTTTCAGATTTAAAGTATCACTTAAGGTGTTAGAAAAGTTCCTATCTACATTGTCACAGAGATTCTTTGTCCCCAAGTTCCTCAGAATCTTATTGTAATGCTCATGGGTCTATATACCAGTTTCTTTCTGAGTGAGTCCCAGCAGCATAGAAGGAAGTGATCATGCAGATCCTGCGAAGTTTCACAAAGTTCAGTATGTATATTTGTTTCAGATTAGACTCGCAGGGGTGTCAAACATAAGGCCGGGGGCCGGATGCAGCCCCAGAAGCTTTTTATCTGGCCCTCAGGCTCTCAGCTGCTGAGGCGTTACCACTGAAATGGCAGCCCACATGAAAACTGGGCTTTCCCAAATCTTGAAACGTGATCAAGATTTGCGTATTTGCTCTTCTGTCATTTGCAATTATTGAGTTTCTATATGAGAACAAGGTCTGATTTCTGGCCATTAGCTGCTTAATGATGTCACTTTCTGCTTAATGACGACATGTCCGGCCCTCAGCAGGAGCCCTGAATGCTAACTTCGGCCCTCTGTATGAAACAAGTTTGACACCCCTGGATTAGAGGATGAATTTTCCCCAGGGCGTTCAGGTTTGAGTGTTTTTAATTCTGTTCTCGAATCATTTTTGTTCTACAGATTAAAACTTAAAATCTTGAAACACAAGTGAAGTATAACAAAATAATACCCCAGAAATGGCTTGTGGTGTAATTGTCCTGTTAAATCTTTTAAACTGTTAGTGTAGCAGCTTAAGGAAAACATTGTGCATTTTAAGATTGAAGCACAAAAACTTGATATTTACTTGAATTCTGTGATGGAAGTATGAGGTATATATTTTTTTATTCATATCTTGCCTTTCCTCTTTTGCAAGGGGTGTATTTATTTATTTGTATAGATTTATATACAAATAAAGTAGTCTACTACTACTTCCTTCTCTGGCTGCTGGTGAGGATAAGCCTGATCTTCCCTTTGCCATGGGCTTCATCCTGGCAGACAGAGGATGCAACATCCCCAGGACCTTAAATAATAGTAATAATAATAATAATACAGGTATTTCTATACCGCCTTTCTTGGTCCTCAGATTTCTCCTTAGACTTTATTCAAGGAGGTTTACATAGGCAGGCAAATTAAATCCCCGTAGGGATTTTTACAGTTTGAAAGAAGGTGTCTATCTTTCAAGAAACCACAACATTCAGATGTTTCTTTCTTGATCTGGTCGCAACATTCTGGCCTCCATCCTCCCACGCTCAGAGCAGATGGAATAGCTCTGCTTCAGCTTGTCAGCTGCTTCAAGGTTGCACGGTGCCGGTGGCCTCGAACTGGCGACCTGCGGATGTTATCTTCAGGCAAATGGAGGCTCAATCCTCTAGACCAGACCTCCTGCCCTTTCATCCTGTCTATAAAGAGTATCCCTGCTTCGGATTTAACTCAGCAAGATTTGCTTCAAAAAATATGAGGCACGACTCCTTAGTTTGCGCTTCATACTGTACTCTTTGTATGTGCCAGATTTTCTTGATGGCGCAATCTTGATGGCGCAGATTTTCAGATGGTGCAATCCTAACCAACTTTCCAGCACTGGCATAGCTGTGCCAGTGGTGCATGTGCTGCATCCTGCGGTTGACGGAGGCCTCCTCAAGGTAAGGAATGTTTGTTCCTTTACCTCAGAGTTGCATTGCCCTTACCTTGGTGCTGGAAAGTTGGTTAAGATTGTGCCCTAATTTTGTTACAATATGCACCGTTCTAATTCTTACTGTGGCTCCATCACTGCACTGTGTAACCTTCTAGAAAATATCAGTATTTACATAAAGGCTGAGCTGTTGTACTTTAATATAATCTTTGGTGCAGAATTGCAAAATTATTTGTGAAATCTTCTGAAATAATTGAAAAATCTGATAGAACACACTGAAGTCTCCCACCACAACAGCCACTATGGGTGCAATCCTAACCCCTGGTGTCAGTGCTTTCCAGCACTGACATATGGGTAATGCAGCTCTGAGGTAAGGGAAGAAACATTCCCTTACTTTGAGGAGGTCTCTGTGAGTGACACCCAAGTGTAGGATGCAGCACATGTCCCATTGGCGCCACTATGCCAGTGCTGGAAAGCACTGACATAAGGGGTTAGGATTGAGCCCTAAATGACCAAGATGTTTTTTGGCATGTATCTGTGGACAGAAGAGTGTAAAAGTGAGTCATTTTAATGGATTCTTGAGTATGAAAGAAGTACACTAAAATGTTCTAAATGTTGCTGTCAAATCCACTCCAAAACTCTCACACTTCCCTTTGCATAACTACACTTCCAAATCCTGGTCTCTTGTCATAAGAACATAAGAAGAGTCCCGTTAGATCAGGCCAAAGGTCCATCTAATCCAGCTTTCTGTATCTCACCAGATACCTCAGGGAGCTCACAAGAGAGAACTATGTATATCCTGGTGCCACTCCCTTGCATCTGGCATTTTGATGTAGCCTACTTCCAAAATCAGGAAGTTGATTTTAGATATTAACGTCACGTCATTCATGAAGTTAATAGAAAAATTGAGACTGTTGGTTTTTGAAGTCATACATGCTAAGTCATTTATGAAGCAGTGTAAGGATTCTTCTAGATGAGATACTGTTTCCTGCTGTAGCCACAGATGGCTAATACTATAATAGCACTCATTGTCTTGGCAAGATGTTTGTTTCTGTAGCCTTGAAGTGGGTGTTCAGCTGCCTCCAAAATGGCAAACTCCAGCCATAAGTGAGAAGCTTTTCAAAGAAAATCTAAATGTAGGGGGCATGTGTTCTGGCACAGTAGTGGTTGGTTATATAACCTCTGAAGAGGGAATCTTATAAAGAGGAGGAAAATACACTAAAAAATGGGGGGAGGGTAGGAAGTGACATGGGGGGAAAGACTTGTGGTAATGTCATAGACAATTCAGTAGTTATCCATGACTTTAAAGCAATCCTGTTGCTCCTACTAATGGAAATATAGGTACTGCTCGTTCGTAATGGAAATTGCTGTTTTTTTATCAGAGAAGGGAGTTGAAGCTTCACTACTGATTGATAATGATGTCTCTTGGAACTGGAGCACTTATTGAAACTAGATGAGCTACCCTTGTAATAACACTATCATTTCAACAGCCTTTTCTGAAAGAGGTCTTATCTTGGTGTTTTCCAGAATACATTTATAATATTCTAGTTTAGCTTGACTCTGTTTAAATAGAATTGTCTGCCAGCTTCAGAATTCCTTATTCTTGACTTTTCGAGGCTTGGTAGTGATCCTGGCTTCAATATTAGTTTTAACTCATTGTTTGTGAGTTGATATTTTGCAAAGTCTTCCAAAACTTCACACATTGGACTTTTTTTAGGATTCTCTTAGACCAGTAGTTCCCAAACTGTGAGCCCTGGCTCCCCAAGGACCCGCAGAAACCAGCCAAGGGAACCACAGAATCCTTATGAAAAACCCGTGGATTTTTCATCAGTGTCTAGGATTGTAGCCCTAATGGGGAGCCACAGCCAGTAGCAGAGTAGGTCAAGGGAGTCGCCAGTTGAAAATGTTTAGGGACCACTGCCTTAGATATTTGAAAGAATTATGCATTTTAAATAGCACAAGTCAGTTCTGAAAACTGACTTTATTCTCAAATCATTTTTAAACCTGTATTTATGAAGATACTATAATTAAGAACAGCAACTGTTACCCTGCTCATGCCCAATCTCATCTGATCTTGGAAGCTAAGCAGGGTCAGGCCCGGTTAGTACTTGGATGGGAGACCGCCTGGGAATACTGGGTGCTGTAGGCTTATACCATAGTCTTTCGAGACTGAAGGTTGCCAACCAACCAATTAAGAACAGTGAAGTATTGCGGGATTGTAACATGTGTTAGCCATGGAAACAAGAGCTGAGAAATAAATGGAAAACCTAATGAAAATGTGACTCAACATCTTTATGTTAGCACTTTCACACAAGCAGATTAAGGGCCAAATCCAATCCAATTTTCCAGCAGCAAAGCAGCCACAATGCAGCCCTGAGGCAAGGGAACAAATGTTCCCTTATCTTGAGGAGGCCTCTGATCGCTTCCTTACTGCAAAATGCAGTGTATTTGCTGTTGGCGTGGCTGCATCAATGTTGGAAAGTTGGATTGGATGGGCCCTAAGCGGGAGAATTTCAGTGGAAGGGTTCTACCTTCTGAGAACTTGGCTAAAGCATTAACCTGCTAATATTGAGAGTCTGTGGTGGTGTAAGAAACCATGTGTGGTCAGATTAACAAAGGCTGAAAGTGCTTGCAGAAGCAGAGGTTAAGAAAGAGACCTACTGAGAGGTATTTGATATAATTTGTCACTACCTAGTAGAGTTTGGAACATTACATGCATGTTGGAACAGTATTTGCAGTGAAACAGGGTTATAAAATGCTGTTTATAGAATTCTTTGGAATGAAATCATCACTCAGGTTTCACAGCTTCCTAGGAAGCAGTGGCAGAGCGTGGGGGTGCCACAGGGGCAGTTGCCCTAGGTGCAATTTAGGGCCTCTCCCTCTCCCTCTCTGGCTCAGGGAGGCTAGCTCAAGCTCCCCCTCCTTCCAAAGGGGCACAGCGCCAGCCTGGCCCCCCTTGCCATGACACACCTGCCCTGGCTACAGAGGTGGCTCAGAATCCATAACCAGCAGCTGGTCTGCGCAAATGCTGCAAGCAAAGGCAGCGCCTTCTCATGGGCACCACTTAGCCTGGCTTCTTGGTTAAGGACGTCCTCAAGCTGGAGAAGTAGTGCCCGGTGGCCTCCCTCGAATTGTCCTTCCCTGCCACTGTCCTTGCCGCCTGAGCTTCTGCTTCTCTGATGGGGAGGTCAACAAGGAGATGCTACCCTTCTTAAACTCCATGGCAGCAGCGAAAAACCAAGTGGACATGGGACTCTCACCAGGCAGTTATGTGCAGGCGGTGCTGTGGGGCACCTGCAAGCCCAAAGGGCTGGGGAAAGGGAGAGCTGATGCTGGAGTCTGATGTCAGTGAGTCCTGGGCCAGCGTGGCCACTGTCCCAAGGGGCCTGTGGATGAAGGAGAGGCTTTGTTGGGAAATAACAGATTCTTCGTTGACCTATTAGGCTGGCCCAGTCAAGTCTGGCTTCCAGGGTACCCCAAGATCCACACTGTTCAACACCCATTTCTGTCAATTGAGAGAGATTTCAATGTAGAGATCAATAGTTATTGAAAAATTTGCACAAATCAAAACAAGGTGATTTTAAATAAATTTGAGTATACTAGCATTAAATTCATTTTACTTTAATTACAATGGTCCACGGGTTAGGGAGCACAATACTTGCCTTGCCCTGGGTGCCTGTAACTCACACTATGCCACTGCTAGGAAGTTTCTGGTTAATTGGCTGGCATTCTGGATCATTGTACAGCTTTTTAGCAAAATGGAGCTTCTGGTTGCATTAAGGGAGGTCCTTTGAGGGCTCTCTTCATCCATGGAAATTGGTATCTGGGGGGGTGGGGGGGTCCAGAAATGGATCCACCATGGATACCGAGAGTCCACCGCATACCGCTGAATTTAGAAATGGCCAATAAAATAAACGTTGTTGTATTCAAATAAGCTGATATTGAGAACAACACAGCTATCTTGAATGTGACAAAGATATCCTCATTTTCATTTGTACATCTCTGCTTACAAGAGGTAAGCAGAGGCCAGGGTTTACAAAAAACCAGAAGTGACCTTCTAAGGTCCCCTAGAGCAGGAGTGTCAAACATAAGGCCTGGGGGCCTGATGCGGCCTGCAAAAGCTTTTTATCCAGCCCTCAGGCTCTCAACTTCTGAGCAGTGCTGAGGTGTTACTACTGAAAGGGAAGTCCACATGAAAATTGGACTGTCCCTTATCTTGAAATATGATCCAAGATTTGCATGTTTTCTCTTCTGTCATTTGCAGCTAATGAGTTCCGAAGTGAGAAAAAGTGTTTATTTTTGGTTATGACCTGTTTAATGACATCACTTCCAGCCCTCAACAGGGATGATGAATGCTATTCGGCCCTCTGTATGAAACGAGTTTGACACCCTGCCCTAGAGGGCTGGGGAGGCTTCACAGCTTCCTCGTCTCTAGTGGGTCCATGAGACTCCAGTGGGTCCATGGGTCTGAACTGCTTGGGTCCTGAATCAGCAAATATCACGGACCCACCTGTAGTTCTTCTTAATCTAAATTAAGCAGATTATCAGGCAGTTATCATATAGAAGAGATTAGTCCAGCAGTTCCCAAACTTACTGTTGTCATGTTGCCCTTCTTTTGCAGCAGTATTCTTTCCAGCCCTCCTGGCTGTCGCCATCTTAGATCGCACAAGATCTCACAATGCCCAGGAGAGCTAGGAAGAAGAGCCCTCTGAAGACATCTTGTGGCACCCCTGTGAGTTCATCTTGGTGTCCTCAGGTGCTGTAGCACAGTTGGGCAACCACTGGATTAGTCAGTGTTTAGTCAACCTGAGTTCATGAATCCCTACCTGTCAGGTTTTTTAACTCTTAGGATCAGAATGTGATGACCAAAACCATTAGGCACCCTAGAGTCTCATGGCTAACAAGTTCAGGTTACAACTCCCCATACATATGGATTCCCAAGAACACTTCAGAGAGACATGTGGAACTGGTGGGTGTGCAACTTGCAAAAATTAGGGTTAAAGCATTAACCCTTTGGCAATTGTAGCTCAGTGCTGCAGTGGGGAGGCTTGTAGAGGGGGCTCTGAGCCTCCAGGAGGCTGCTTGACCTCCCCCAGATATGTTAAAGTGCCCTGGGTCCCCATGGTGCCGCAATCGCTGCAGTGCCATTGGGGGCGCATTCCCCCGCCACACCTTCGCAACAACTTAGACGCTTCCCAACTCCCTTGGAGGAGTTTGGGAACCCCTGCCCTAAAACCCTTGGAAGACATGCTCTGTTTTGTCATCCCTTGCCTGAGACCTTTTGACATAGATCTTAAAATAAATGAGTTGTTCAATAATTTTTTAATGAAAAGTTTATTAATCAGCATTGGTCAGAATTTTAAGTTTAGCACCCATACTGCTGTCATGTTATAAAAAAACAAAAATAGGCATCTTTTAAGTGTTTTCTCACATTAAAGCCTGTCGTTCTGAAGTTGAGTTCGGGTGTACAGGCAGCAAATATTGTGGCTTCAATATATTCATTTCAGTTCTCATGTGCTACAGTGTAGTGCTGCAACAAACTCACAGAGGCACTGCAGGCTAATTTCAATTTTAAAGGAACACATGGCAACAAAACTGTAGGGATGCCATGAAAAGGCAATGTTTGGGAACCTCTGGTAGAGTGGGTTGCTTCCAAAAGAAGTGAGTTATAATGAAGTCCCATTGAAATTGATAAGGCTAAGGCTGCGCTGTTCTGCGCACTTACCTGGTAATAAGCCCCATTGAATACTGTGAGACTTGCTTATCAGTAGACATGCATTGGATTGCACAGTTAGTCATGACTATGTTCCGTTAAATTCAGTGGTGATTAGTCAAGACCAGGAGTGTCCAAACATTTTGGCAGGAGGGCCACATCATCTCTCTGACACTGAGTCAGGAGCTGGGGGGAAAAAGAATTAATTTACATTTAAAATTTGAATAAATTTACATAAATGAATTCATTAGAGATGGAACTTATATGAATGAATGAAGGTCTTGCAATAGCTCATGGCCTATAAAAAGCCTTGCACAAAGCAAGGCCAGCCTTTCTTTCGCTGCCACTGCTGCATCACGGATGTGAAACAGCAAGTAGTGGAGGGAGCCCTCGTCCCACAGCTCAGGTGAGAGGTTGAACAGTCATTCTCATGCTGAGAGCAGTTGCATCAGGCCAGCATGAGCTCCAGCAAGTCTCTGGAGAGCCAAAGGCTCATTGGAGACTGGGGGCTCCCCAAGGGCCTGATTGGGAGCCCCCGAGGGCCACAAGTGGCCCCCTGGCTGGGGTTTGGGCACCCCTAGTCAAGACTAAAGGTGCAATCCTACCCTGCGCTGTATCAGGCAAGTCAAGAAGCTTGCGCTGAATTAGTGCAGGATAGGGGCCCAAAGCAGCTCTGCCAGAGACAAGGGGGAAACTTTTCCCTTTACCTCCTCATAAGGCGCCCTTGCCCCCTCCTTGGACTTGTGCCACCTCCTGACTAAACTTTGTATAGTGCAGAAATGAAGCCCTGGCTAACACAATATGTGTGCTTTTTTAAAAAGAAGTTGCTGCTTTTTTAATTATGATATTTTGCTATTTTTAGCAGGGGTACAATTTGAATTGGTGTTTGTCTTAAAATCAACAGGTTTTCATTCTGACTGTTCTTAACTGTCTAGTGTACTTGAGGATTCTAAGGATGCAGTGATACCAAGTATTAATATTTGGGTATCTTCTAAGAAATTGTGTCTACAACTCTTTTAATATTTCATTTAGAAGTCTTGAACATGTGCCTCACAATATGGTCACCTGTGCTTCCAAGATATTGCTTTATATATAGGTTTGTATTCTTCAAAATATATATTCTGCCTAGTGTTGCGTATGTTGAAGAAACTAGCATCATGATAGAAATACTTTTCTGTTCTGGATGCTGCCTTTGTGAAATAAAGGAAGGGATTATGTCCAGTGAGAAATTGTGGGCACAATCCCGAAAAGGGAGTGGGCTAGCCCAAGTCACTTGCCCTGACCCACTGGTGTCACAAAAGTGCCATAAAGCACTTTCGTGCCAGTGGGAAAGGAGGGAGGCTGACACAAGCCCCACTCAGATGGCATTAAAGGTAAGACCATGCTGCCAAGCTTGGCCGGCGTGTGGGTCTGCGAGGGCAAGAGGGAGGGGTTTGGGGCATGGGGCCAGTGGCGGGTAAGCGGGGACGGGGCCAGGATCCAGCACTTATGCTGGATCCTATCCCAGGCTGCTTGGATCTGTGCTACCTCTTAAGGTGGCGCAGATCCAAATATCCCCATTGGGGCTGCTGCAGTGTTACCTAGGGTAAGGGGAAGCAATTTCCCATTGCCTTGCACTGAGCCGCAACTGGCCCCAACTCTTTCTTGGATGTGGGGCAGACCCACCAACCTGCCTGCCTGCTTCAGGGCAGGTTAGGATTGGGCCGCCCAACTGCTAGCTGTGAAAAAGAATGATTTAAGTCTCAGTCTAATGGTGTAAATGAAGCTAAAATGTAAGCTGCTGTACTGCCAGCTTAGCAGGTCTTTCTTTAAAACGCACTCTAACATGTTGTTTGAAATGTAAGGATCTCCTGCCACTACCTGTGCAACATCTGCAAATCCCAAGCAAGTGTGAGCATGCAGGATTTGGGCACATATCATGACTGCTTTTGTCCTTTTCAAAAATGATTCTCTTCTTGTGTGCATCAAGAAGAAATACCAAAATTTGTAATATAAACATGTAGACATTGCATAAAACTACTTAACATGTCATGTCATGACTGCCGTTGTCATAGTTCTGTTGGTTTCTGCATTGCACTATTACATTAAAATAAAACAATTTAGTCAAGCGTGAATCTTAGATGGACTGCAGATGGAAAATGACTCAACACTTCTGCTTTCTGAAATGCTGCAAGAATACCATTCACTTGGTAAATTTCTGGGCTGTGTGTCCTTGATCCTGGAGCATGTGTGTGTGTTCAGCTACCCCTCAATCTCAAGTGCTGAGACCAATTCTGTTGAGTACAGTTTTATGGATTTAGGGTGCTGGAGGATGAGAGTGTTTGGCCAGGGTAATTTGTTGGTGCAGCAACAACCATGCAGATTGCTAATATCCGTCTTATTTAAAACAGGTACCGAATATGTTGATTTGGATTCTTAGATCCATCACTGTACATTGATTTAATTTTGCTCTTTATAGTGTTAAATATAAATGTGACATTTCTTTGAGCTTTCAAATATATCTTCCTCTGCCAAAGGAAAAGTCCACATTTTTTGGAAATGCCTGCTTCTTCGATAGACTCTAGATTTTTGGCATCCTGGGATGATAGTAATATGCAGTTTAATCCTAAGAAAGTTGATCTTGATTAAGTACCATTGAAATTGGTGAGACACCTTAGCATATTGGCAACCTTCAGTCTCGAAAGACTATGGTATCGCGCTCTGAAAGGTGGTTCTGGCACAGCGTCTAGTGTGGCTGAAAAGGCCAATCCGGGAGTGACAATCCCTTCCACACCGGGAGCAAGTGCAGTCTGTCCCTGGTCTGTCTCCCTGGCTATGGGCCTTCCTTCTTTGCCTCTTAGCCTCAGACTGTTGGCAAAGTGTCTCTTCAAACTGGGAAAGGCCATGCTGCACAGCCTGCCTCCAAGCGGGCCGCTCAGAGGCCAGGGTTTCCCACTTGTTGAGGTCCATCCCTAAGGCCTTCAGATCCCTCTTGCAGATGTCCTTGTATCGCAGCTGTGGTCTACCTGTAGGGCGCTTTCCTTGCACGAGTTCTCCATAGAGGAGATCCTTTGGGATCCGGCCATCATCCATTCTCACGACATGACCAAGCCAACGCAGGCGTCTCTGTTTCAGCAGTGAATACATGCTAGGGATTCCAGCACGTTCCAGGACTGTGTTGTTTGGAACTTTGTCCTGCCAGGTGATGCCGAGGATGCGTCGGAGGCAGCGCATGTGGAATGCGTTCAGTTTACTCTCCTGTTGTGAGCGAAGAGTCCATGACTCACTGCAGTACAGAAGTGTACTCAGGACGCAAGCTCTGTAGACCTGGATCTTGGTATGTTCCGTCAGCTTCTTGTTGGACCAGACTCTCTTTGTGAGTCTGGAAAACGTGGTAGCTGCTTTACCAATGCGCTTGTTTAGCTCGGTGTCGAGAGAATGAGTGTCGGAGATCGTTGAGCCAAGGTACACAAAGTCATGGACAACCTCCAGTTCATGCTCAGAGATTGTAATGCAGGGAGGTGAGTCCACATCCTGAACCATGACCTGTGTTTTCTTCAGGCTGATTGTCAGTCCAAAATCTTGGCAGGCCTTGCTAAAACGATCCATGAGCTGCTGGAGATCTTTGGCAGAGTGGGTAGTGACAGCTGCATCGTCGGCAAAGAGGAAGTCACGCAGACATTTCAGCTGGACTTTGGATTTTGCTCTCAGTCTGGAGAGGTTGAAGAGCTTTCCGTCTGATCTGGTCCGGAGATAGATGCCTTCTGTTGCAGTTCCAAAGACCTGCTTCAGCAGGACAGCGAAGAAAATCCCAAACAAGGTTGGTGCAAGAACACAGCCCTGCTTCACTCCGCTTCGGATGTCAAAAGGGTCTGATGTGGAGCCATCGAAGACAACAGTGCCCTTCATGTCCTTGTGGAAAGATCTGATGATGCTGAGGAGCCTGGGTGGACATCCAATCTTGGGGAGAATCTTGAAGAGGCCGTCTCTGCTGACCAGGTCGAAAGCCTTTGTGAGATCTATGAAGGCTATAAAGAGTGGCTGTCACCTTACTGTACTTGTAATGTGATTGACTTCAGTTCCATTGATTTAAATGAGATCTAGGAATCATAACTTTTTAGAATAAACCCTCACATTTTAGATGAAGTTTACAGTAACTATAATACAATTTCCTGTGTTCTAAGCACTACTTTTCTGAAAGAAGTGATTGCTTAGTCTATCTTATTATCGTCTTGGTATGGTTATATTCATTTAGCCACTGTTATCTGGCGTTCAGTTTTAAAGAAGGACTATTGTGACTATTAAAACTTTCAGTGACTATTGGGACTATTAAAACTTTCAGTTTTAAAGAAGGACTATTTACAAAAAAAAAAAAAGCACCTTCCCTAGATGGAAACATTCAAACAAATCTGCTTAAAGCTTACATAAAGAAAAATCTTTAGATCTGTTCAAATTCAGGGGTGTGCAGGTTACGGAATTTGTTTTGTCTGATATTAATGTGCATCCATCAGGCATCTCAATATTTGTCCTAGAACACCTTTTAAAGATCATCATTATTATAGAGGTGTTGGCAGCAGGTCCTTTTGCTTTTGCTTTTTGAAAGCTTCATAATAAGTCTTCAGAAAGTTGGAAAAGAAACAATATTTTGCTTGTGGAATACTGAAACTGTTCAGTGTGGCAAACTTAGAATTCTAGAGGTGTTGCAAGTGAATTTCCTATCTTTGACTTGCGTAGTTCAGCAAAATAATTAGGATGAGTCAGACTTGTGGTTGCCTGCTTGTTTGACTCTAGTGTGCAGGTGTTTCGGCAAGGGTCATGCACAGGGGCTTGACTAATGGATTTGAGTGCTGCAGTCTGAATTTAACAACACAAGGAAGTGGTAGTTTACCTTTAAAAAAAATTTATTTGGACTAGTATTTTGGCTGAAAGTTCCCTGAAAATGCTTTCTTGCACTTGGTAAGACTTAAACTTGTTTTGGATTCAAACATTATTTGAAGGTGGTCTTGTGTCTCTTCTGAAACTTTTCTGACCATCCTTACCTCTCTATGAGTGCAGGAGTAGGATGTGTTTTAATGGAAAGATAATTTACTTTTGAGTAAATTTACTTTTCTCGATTTGCCCACTGCATACATGGAAGCTTCGTTTGACTGTTTATGGCCAAACCTTGGACTCATGTGTGCCTGTTCCCACCCTTGTTTCCAGGCAGCTTTAACTTGCCTGTAAACCAGAACTGGGGATCACCTTTCGAATATAGTTTCCAGATCTAGTTTGCACCACTCATAGTTTGCTCATCTTGAATGTTGTGCGAAACCGATTTCTACAAACAAGGAAATGAAGGGTAAGAGAGTGTAGCATGACAACAAGGGACTTGGGCATGAATGACCAAACTGTGGTTGGCTGTCAGATTAAGTATTTAGATCTTAATGTAACAGCAAAACATGGTGTGGTCATTCATGCCCAAGTTCCAGTTTATTCTTGAACCATGTTAGCTTTTCAGGGACATGTTTTTGTAAGAAAGCACTAATCTTTTTCTGAAAGATTAGGAAACCCCCCCCCCCCCATTTCAAACATCTTTCCATAGTGCTAAGTTTGATGTGAGTGGTGGGCCAAACTTATGGTGTCGGCCCTGATGGGACATCCCTTTAGGGTTGCCACTTTGGGGTGATGGCAGTGTGAGATACACCCACTCCCCCCACTGTCTATATAACTATGAGTGTGGGTGTGTAATTTACCTCTTCATTCCCACTTATCCTTGCTTTCACTTCCCTCCCTCTTACTGCTGGTTCCGTGTCTGGCTTCGATTGTGGGCCCTGAATCAGGAAACAGTTGCATTCTGTTTTGTTTGAAACCAGTATACAGGTGGTGCCTCTGTATCTGCAGATTGTGTGTGCGCAGATCTAGCTCAGCGCAGATCCCCGGACCCATGTTCAACCAGTCTTGGCCCCACCTGAGCCCTCCAGAGGTAACTGGAGCTGTGCTCCGGTCACCTCCAGAGGACATTCTAAAGCTTCAGAATGCCTTGTGTGGCATAAAAATGTCACTTCTGTATTCCCTCAGGAAACCAGAAGACACACTTTTGGTCTTGAAATGGCCATTCTGAAGCCCACAGAGGCTGCAGGCAGACGTGCGCTGCCTCTACAGGCTTCAGAAAGCCCTCTGGAGGGCTTGTGGGGCAGAAAATCGCAGATTTGATTATCCGTGATTTTTGTATCTGTGGGGTGTCTGAGAACGGATCCCCTGAAGATACCAAGGCCCATCTGCATAAATAAAATATCTACCAGGCCTACTGAAACCATCCAATTGAAGATTGTATTTTATGCCTCTCTTTTTTTTCCCAAGTTGCCCACGTGAAGCTTGGCAAATAACACAGGCCTACAAAATTGAGGGTCTGGAAAGGTTTTCCCCAAACTTTATGGTGGTTTGATATGAATTTGGGGTGCTGATTCAAAACATGGTATCCATTTTGCCCTATCACGTCTAGTTTTGGAGGTATAGTATAGCCTCATTAGTGAATGGTTCAAACAGCTTCCTCATGAGAAAGCCATGGTTTAGGCTTCCTCATGTGGAAGCTGCTTGAACCATTCACTAAAGTGGCTATGCCATGTCTCCAAAACTAGATGTGATAGGGCAAAACAGATGCCATTTTTTGAATTGGCACCCCAAATATACCCAGGAATTGGTGTAACGTTTAAGGAAGCAAAATGTGTGTTGGCCTGTCATTCTGATAAACTGTTGGCTAAAACTATTTCTGAATGTGGTTGTTTTGTATTTCCCATTTTCTGGGCCAACACGCATTGTTGAAGATCCTGATCATTTGGGTCCCTAATTGGCCTATACTGGGCTTTCTAATAGTGGTTGACTCTCGCCTTCTGCTGGTCACACAGAGGTTAGAGCTGTAGCCAGCACACACAAGCACAGTTTCTCCCTCCACAAGTTAAGTGAATAAGATCTGAAGGTGGGAATAGGACTTAAGTTCTTATTTAAACATGAATAATCTTCATATTATAATAGTTGCCTGGAAACAGCAAGCAAGAAGTGCATTTTTGCCTCTGATTCCATCCAGAGCTGCTGAGTTGTCTGTTTCAAACTGCCTTAGATAATTTTGATCCGAAGTAGGTTGCAAATCTTCAAAATTGTGACTACACTTATGGCCCAACACTAATTGGATGCCCTCACACCACACAGCAACCAACATATCCCAAGTTCAGCCTCTGAGCACATTGCCAACACAGTCCTCCCAGTAACGCTGGCACACCCCTTCCCAATAATGTAGACAGCATCCATTGGAAACCCCAACACAGCCCATCATCCATGGAGCAGTAGCCTTATATCAGTGTGTTGTCAACACATCATCAGTGTAACTTCTATGGAACCAGTCACTGCATCCTACATGCCGCAACACCAGTGGCCAGAAAATCGTCTCCAAGGATGGGGCAGTGCCATCCACTTCTGGGGGGGGGGGGCATGTCCCCTGTTAGCCACTAGGAATGAGCAGGCATTACCACCAGCCCCAAAGATACCACGTGTGTACATGCATAGTAAATTCAGGTTGTCAAGTGCCTATTGGATTGGAGCAAAACAGAACTGCCCTAAAGTGGATAGTGTCAATTTAAAAGAAAAGCTCCTGTCTCCATAAACTCAGCCTGATACAGACTGCACATGTGCAGTGGTCTCAAAGAGCCATTAAATATTGCATTGTCAGTTCATAGCAGAATGACAATTGGCCTGCTTGAGACTTTCATGGCTTATACCGTAGTATCCTGGAAGTGGTCTATATAGGATTTCAGATCTACAAGTGCGGATCCCATCTGTAGCTGTAGTATCCACTTTGAAAATACAAAGCAAAGTTACACTTGCATGATAGCTGTCAGTAAGTTCCTCCAAACAACTGCACAAAATTTCCAAATCATGATGGCACCATCTTCAGATCAAAGGCTTTATGTTAGAATAGTAGGGATCTTTGTTTTCATAAAGACTGCAAATTATTTCAAACTGGCTTTTGCTCTTTGTTGCAGGTATGAAAAGGTGCCTGTAATCTTGGTTGGAAATAAAGTGGACCTGGAGAGCGAGAGGGAAGTATCATCAAGTGAAGGCAGAGCCCTAGCTGAAGAATGGGGTTGTCCTTTTATGGAGACTTCTGCTAAAAGTAAAACAATGGTGGATGAGCTTTTTGCAGAAATTGTCAGACAGATGAACTATGCCTCTCAGCCAGATAAAGATGATCCATGCTGTTCTGCTTGTAATATACAATAGCATTACAAATGATGGAATTGGACCTAATTTGCTGTATTTTTGGTAAAGAAATGACTACTTCACTTCATGGTTTAAGGTTGGGTCTCTCGGGATAAATCCAAAGTGGAGCAGCAGCATTAACTCCAAGTGGATCATTGAAGTTGATCGGTTTTAATGAAAGAATTGAGAATAAGCTTCTACAGTTCACTTACCTGCAGCACATCTCCTACACCTGCAACTCTGTGGCATAGTCAACAGATTTACAGGGTGAGCACAAACAATGTATGTTGGCTTTGTCAGATAACAGCTACTGCATTAAGCTAAAAGTTGTTCATGATGGTGAAAAGGAGAGCACCAGCAAAGACCCTTTGCACTCTGCACACTCTCTAGTGCTAAGTTAAGGCTAACCAAGTTTAAGTGTCTGCATATCGAATTTCAGGATGTCACTTGTGGCCAAGTTTACTCAGTCAAATATGCTAACTTCATCTTTGACCCAAGTGTTAATAGGGTTATTAGCAAATCAATGTAGTCTTGGTTTTTTTCCTTTAAATTTGATTCCTTTCTAATATCCCATCCTGCGAAAAGGAAAATATTCCCTCAGTACTTGAAAGTAAAGAGAAAGCTTTGAAAAATCACCGGCTTGTGAAGAGAACAGTGAATGTGTTAAGTATTCTGCTTTGCTGCTCAGCAATGGTGGATTCCTTTGGACGCCGTTCAGTCAAGAAACCAAATGAACCCTCTTGTTTACAAAGCAGGAAACATGTTCGTCTCTTTGCTGAACCAGGAAGAAGCAACTGTGATGGGGGTAAAAAAATTGCTTAGCCTTACTAATGAGGAAAATTTTAGCACATTAACAAGTACCATCCTGTAAGGAAAATGAAGCCATGTTGTATCCAGATGTTCCTTTTTGCAGAAACCTCATGGGGACTGTATGAGCAGCC